>NC_052631.1:55963259-58463259 GCF_016161935.1 Mauremys reevesii | reverse complement strand
CCACCCTCTGACAAACAGAGGCTAGGGACACCATTCCTTACCTGTCCTGGCTAATAGCCATGAACAGGGGCGACTCTAGGAATTGCACTGCCCCAAGCAGGGCGGCACGCCGCGGGGGGCGCTCTGGCGGTCGCCGGTCCCGCGGCTCCGGTGGACCTCCTGCAGACGTGCCTGCGGAGGGTCCGCTGGTCCCGCGGCTCCGGTGGACCTCCCGCAGGCACGCCTGCGGATGCTCCACCGGAGCCGTGGGACCAGCGGACCCTCCGCAGGCATGCCTGCGGGAGGTCCACCGGAGCCGCCTGCCACCCTCCCGCGGCACGCCGCCCCAAGCACGCGCTTGGCGCGCTGGGGTCTGGAGCCGGCCCTGGCCATGAATGGACCTAACCTCCATGAACTTATCCAGTTCTCTTTTAAATGCTGTTATAGTCCTAGCCTTCACAACCTCCTCAGGTAAGGAGTTCCACAAGTTGACTGTGCGCTGTGTGAAGAAGAACTTCCTTTTATTTGTTTTAAACCTGCTGCCTATTAATTTCATTTGGTGACCCCTAGTTCTTGTATTATGGGAATAAGTAAATAACTTTTCCTTATCTACTTTCTCCACATCACTTATGATTTTATATACCTCTATCATATCCCCTCTTAGTCTCCTTTTTTCCAAGCTGAAAAGTCCTAGCTCTTTAATCTCTCCTCATATGGGACCTGTTCCAAACCCCTAATCATTTTAGTTGCCCTTCTCTGAACCTTTTCTAGTGCCAGTATATCTTTTTTGAGATGAGGCGACCACATCTGTATGCAGTATTTAAGATGTGGGCGTACCATCGATTTATATAAGGGCAATAATATATTCTCCTTCTTATTCTCTATCCCCTTTTTAATGATTCCTAACATCCTGTTTGCTTTTTTGACCGCCTCTACACACTGTGTGGACATCTTCAGAGAACTATCCACGATGACTCCAAGATCTTTTTCTTGATTTGTTGTAGCTAAATTAGCCCCCATCATATTGTATGTGTAGTTGGGGTTATTTTTTCCAATGTGCATTACTTTACATTTATCCACATTAAATTTCATTTGCCATTTTGTTGCCCAATCACTTAGTTTTGTGAGATCTGTTTGAACTTCTTCACAGTCTGCTTTGGTCTTAACTATCTTGAGCAGTTTAGTATCATCTGCAAACTTTGCCACCTCACTTTTTACCCCTTTCTCCAGATCATTTATGAATAAGTTGACTAGGATTCTAGCGGGGAGGGATAGCTCAGTGGTTTGAGCATTGGCCTGCTAAACCCAGGGTTGTGAGTTTAATCCTTGAGGGGGCCACTTAGGTATCTGGGGCAAAAATTGGTCCTCCTAGTGAAGGCAGGGGGCTGGACTCAATGACCTTTCAAGGTCCCTTCCAGTTCTAGGAGATTGGTATATCTCCAATTATTATTACCTAGGACTGACCCTTGGAGAACACCACTTGTTACCCCTCTCCATTCTGAGAATTTACCATTTATTCCTACCCTTTGTTCCCTGTCTTTTAACCAGTTCTCAATCCATGAAAGGACCTTCCCTCTTATCCCATGACAACTTAATTTACGCAAGAGCCTTTGGTGAGGGACCTTGTCAAAGGCTTTCTGGAAATCTAAGTACACTATGTCCACTGGATCCCCCTTGTCCACATGTTTGTTGGCCCCTTCAAAGAACTCTAATAGATTAGTAAGACACAATTTCCCTTTACAGAAACCATGTTGACTTTTGCCCAACAATTTATGTTCTTCTAGATGTCTGACAATTTTATTCTTTGCTATTATTTTGCCTAATTTGCCCGGTACCGACATTAGACTTACTGGTCTGTAATTGCCAGGATCATGTCTAGAGCCCTTTTTAAATATTGGTGTTACATTAGCTATCTTCTAGTTGTTGGGTACAGAGGCCGATTTAAAGGACAGGTGACAAACCCTAGTTAATAGTTCCGCAACTTCACATTTGAGTTCTTTCAGGACTCTTGGGTGAATACCATCTGGTCCCGGTGACTTGTTAATGTTAAGTTTATCAATTAATTCCAAAACCTCCTCTAGTGACACTTCAATCTGTGACAGTTCCTCAGATTTGTCACCTACAAAAGCTGGCTCAGGTTTGGGAATCTCCCTAACATCCTCAGCTGTGAAGACTGAAGCCAAGAATCCGTTTAGTTTCTCCGCAATAGGTTTATCGTCTTTAAGCGCTCCTTTTGTATCTCAGTCATCAAGGGGCCCCACTGGTTGTTTAGCAGGCTTCCTGCTTCTGATGTACTTAAAAAACATTTTGTTATTACCTTTTGAATTTTTGGCTAGCCATTCTTTAGACTCTTCTTTGGCTTTTCTTATTACATTTTTACACTTAATTTGGCAGTGTTTATGCTCCTTTCTATTTACCTCACTAGGATTTGACTTCCACTTTTTAAAGGAAGTCTTTTTATCTCTCACTGCTTCTTTTACATGCTTGTTAAACCACGGTGACTCTTTTACTGTTTTTCTTAATTTGGGGTATATGTTTAAGTTGGGCCTCTATTATGGTGTCTTTGCAAAGCATCCATGCAACTTGCAGGGATTTCACTTTAGTCACTGTACCTTTTAATTTCTGTTTAACTAATCCCCTCATTTTTGCATAGTTCCCCTTTCTGAAATTAAATGCCACAGTGCTGGGCTGTTGAGATATTCTTCCCACCACAGGGATGTTAGATGTTGTTATATTATGGTCACTATTTCCAAGCGGTCCTGTTATAGTTACCTCTTGGACAAGCTCCTGTGCTCCACTCATGACTAAATCTAGAGTTTCCTCTCCCTTTGTGGGTTCCCATACCAGGTGCTCCAAGAAGCAGTCATTTAAAGTATCAAGAAATGTTGTGTCTGCATTTCATCCTGAGGTGACATGTTTCCAGTCAATATGGGGATAATTGAAATCCCCCACTTTTATTGAGTTCTTAATTTTGATAACCTCTCTAATTTCCCTTAGCATTTCATCCTCACTATCACTGTCCTGGTCAGGTGGTCGATAATAGATCCCTAATGTTACATTCTTATTAGAACATGAAATTACTATCCATAGAGATTCTATGGAACATGTGGCTTCACTTACGATTTTTACTTAATTTGATTCTACATTTTCTTTCACGTATAGTGCCACTCCTCCCCCGCACGACCTGTTCTGTCCTTCCGATATATTTTGTACCCCAGAATGATTGTGTCCCATTGATTGTTCTCCATCCACCAGGTTTCTGTGATGCCTATTATATCAATATCCTCCTTTATCACGAGGCACTCTAGTTCACCCATCTTATTATTTAGACTTCTAGCATTTGTGTACAAGCACTTTAAAAACGTGTCACTGTTTATTTGTCTGCCCTTTTCTGATGTGTCCGATTCTTTATGTGAATGTTTCTCATCTGATCTGGCCCTTACGTTATCCTCTTCCATCCTCTGCTCCTGACTATAACCTAGAGAATCTCTATTAATAGACTCTCCTCTAAGAGAAGTCTCTGTCCGATCCATGTGCTCCTCTGCAGCAGTCGGCTTTCCCCCATCTCCTAGTTTAAAAACTGCTCTGCAACCTTTTTAATGTTAAGTGCCAGCAGTGTGGTTCCACTTTGGTTTAGGTGGAACCCATCCTTCCTGTATAGGCTCCCCCTATCCCAAAAGTTTCTCCAATTCCTAATGAATCTAAACCCCTCCTCTCTCACCATCGTCTCATCCACGCTTTGAGTCTCTGAAGCTCTGCCTGCCTACCTGGCCCTGCAGGTGGAACTGGGAGCATTTCTGAGAATGCCACCATAGAGGTCTTGGATTTCAGTCTCTTCCTTAGCAGCCTAAATTTGGCCTCCAGGACGTCTCTCCTACCCTTCCCTATGTCATTGGTACCTACATGTACCATGACTACCGGCTCCTTCCCAGCACTACACATAAGTCTATCCAGATGCCTTGAGAGATCTGCAACCTTTGCACCAGGCAGGCAAGTCACCATATGGTTCTCCTGGTCATCACAAATCCAACTATCTATGTTTCTAATGATCGAATCTCCCATTACTAACACCTGCCTTTTCCTAGTAACTGGTGTTCCCTCCCCTGGAGAGGTAACCTCAGTGCGAGAGGATACCCCAACACCATCTGGAAGGAGGATCCCAACTATGGGAAGGTTTCCTTCTGCTCTCGTAGACTGCTCTGCTTCCCTGGGCCTTTCATCCTCCTCAACAGCGCAGGGGCTGTCTGAAGAACTACGAAGAACTAGATGCTCTGCTATCATCAGTTCACCGCACAGACAAGCTGATCCTGCTTGGCGATTTTAATGCAAGAGTCGGATGCGATGCCGCAGCCTGGGAAGGAGTCATTGGGAAAAATGGAGTGGGAAAGTGTAACAGCAATGGTCTGTTACTGCTGAAAACTTGTGCAGCACATGACCTTCTGATCACCAATACGGTCTTCCGCCCCCTTCCCGTAACAGGACTTTGTGGATGCATCCCCGTTCCAAGCACTGGCATCTGATCGACTATGTCATCATCAGGAGAAGGGACAGACAAGATGTCAGGATTACAAAAGTTATGTGCGGCGCTGACTGCTGGATGGATCACAGGCTCATAGTATCTAAAATGAAGCTCCGTATCATGCCGAAGAGACGACCACAAGGCTGTAAGGCTCTCAAAAGGATCAACGTGTCGAAGCTGAAGAACAGCCGCATCACTGAAAATCTAGCAGAAGACCTAGAGAATGAGCTTGCTGATCTTCGTATTGAGGATGACGCTGAGAGAGACTGGGAGCGATTCCGCAACACTGTCCATACAGCTGCATCAAAGGTATTGGGGCCCTCCACACGCAGGCAGCAAGACTGGTTTGATGAAAATGATGCAGAAATCCAGGCCTTACTTGCTGAGAAGCACCTCCTGCATCGCGCATATCAGAACGATCCATCCTCAGTGGCAAAGAAGACCGCCTTTATCAACGCTCGCAGAACAGTACAGAACCGACTGCAAAATGCGGGACTTGTGGCTGAGCGCCAAAGCAGATGAAATACAGGTGTACGTGGACAGGAACGACTATAAGCAGTTCTATGAAGCCCTCAACACGCTCTATGGTCCACAGTCTTCTGGGAGCTTTCCCCTCCTGAACTCTGATGGCACTGTGCTCCTTACAGAGAAGACGCAGATTCTCCAGAGATGGGCTGAACATTTTGAAGCAGTTCTCAACTGCCCCTCAGTCATCAATGATGAGGCCATTGACAAGATGCCCCAGGTTGCAGTCAATGACTCCATGGATGCTTCACCAGAAGAGGACGAAGTGAAGAAAGCCATCAACCAGCTGTCAAGTGGCAAATCCCCAGGGTCAGATGCCATACCAGCAGAGGTGTACAAAGTCGGTGGACCCGTGATGCTACGGAAACTCACTGAGCTGTTTCAGTCCTTCTGGAAGCAGGGATCCATTCCACAGGAATTTAGAGACGCGTCCATTGTGCACCTCTATAAGAGGAAGGGCAATCTCCAGGTATGCGACAATCACCATGGAATCTTGCTGCTCTCTACAGCGGGGAAAGTTCTTGCACGGGTTTTGTTGAACCGACTGATCACTCACCTGGAGCAGGGCTTACTGCCAGAATCACAGTGCGGCTTCCGCAAGGGGCGTGGGACTATTGACATGATCTTCGCTGCGCGTCAGCTACAGGAGAAATGTCAAGAGCAGAACCGTGAACTCTACACAACTTTTGTGGACCTCACGAAAGCGTTCGACTCCGTCAGTCGCCAGGACCTGTGGGGGATCATGTCGAAATTCGGCTGTCCAGACCGGTTCATACGAAAGGTACGTCAATTTCATCACGGTATGATGGCTCGTGTCCTGGATAGCGGTGAAACATCTGAGGCCTTCCCAGTCACCAACGGCGTCAAGCAAGGGTGTGTTTTAGCCCCCACTTTGTTTAGCATGATATTCTCTGCCACTTTGACTGATGCCTTTCAACACTGCACTGAAGGAGTAGGCCTGAAGTACAGAACCGATGGGAAACTATTCAATCTGAGGCGACTGCGTGCCATCACCAAGGTGAAGGAAACTGTACTTCGAGACTTTCTCTTTGCCGATGATTGTGCTCTGAATGCTAGTACAGAGCCAGAAATGCAAGCCAGTATGGACAAGTTTTCATCTGCATGCAACAACTTCGGCCTCACCATTAACATCAAGAAGACTGAGGTCATGCACCAGCCAGCTTCCCACACTCTGTACTCAGAACCGTCCATCACTGTAAATGGACAGAGACTTCAGGCAGTGGACCACTTCACGTACCTGGGCAGTACCCTTTCTCGAGCAGTGTCAATCGATGATGAAGTAAAGTGCAGAATTGCTAAAGCCAGCTCTGCATTTGGCCGATTGCGCTCCAACGTCTGGGAACGTCGAGGGATCAGCCTACCAACGAGGCTGAAGGTCTACTGAGTAGTGGTGCTTCCAACTCTGCTGTACGCCTGCAAGACGTGGACTGTCTATCGGAGTCATGCACGAAGGCTCAATCACTTCCACACTTCCTGTCTGCGAAAGCTTCTAAAAATCAGATGGCAGGACAAAGTGCCCGATACTGAAGTCCTTACCAGAGCCAGTCTGCCGTCAGTTCACACACTGCTGATGAGAGCCCAGACCAGATGGGCCGGGCATGTCGTGTGAATGTCAGACGAGCGCATTCCTAAACAGCTCTTCTACGGAGAACTCACCCAGGGAAAGTGCTCCCATGGAGGACAAAAGAAGCAGTTCAAGGACACGCTGAAGACCTCTCTGAAGTCCCTTGAGATTAACACCGCCACATGGGAAACCCTCGCACTGAACCGTCCAGCATGGCGCAGCATCATTCACACAGGCAGTAATACCTCTGAGGCGAGGCGTACTGCTGAGGCTGAAAGAAAGCGTGAGCTGCGCAAGTCCAGAGCTGCCCGCACATCATCGACAGTGCCATCACATGTCTGCCCGATGTGTGACAGGACATTCCATGCCCGAATCGGACTGATCAGTCATCTTCGGACGCACAGAATCCGGTCATCGAAAGAATGAGTTGTTGAGGTCTTCATCGACAACGATGGACAAACATCATCCTCCTCAACAGCGCAGGGGCTGTCTGACTGGAGGTGGGACAATTCTACAGTGTCCCAGAAAGCCTCATCAACATACCTCTCTGCCTCCCTTAGCTGCTCCAGTTCTGCCACCCGGGCCTGCAAAGCCTGTACACGGTCTCTGAGGGCCAGGAGCTTCTTGCACCGAATGCACACATATGCCACCCGCCCACAGGGCAGGTAATCATACATGCTACACTCAGCGCAATAAACTGGATAGCCCCCACTCTGCTGCTGGGCTTCTGCCTGCATTGTCTCCTAGTTAATGAAGGGTTTTGTTTAAATCAAGGAGTTTTGAATGTAGTTTATTTTACAGTTTTAAAGAACAGCAAGGGGCCCTTGCCCCCTTCCCTCTCCCCTTCCAAACTCCCTTGCGAAACTCTCTGTTAGCAGCCCCTGTTTGGAAAGATCCCTGGTCGCTTGCGCACTGCTTTATAAAGCCCTGGCCTGCTTGATAGCCCTGTCCACTGACTAAGGCTCAGCCAATTAACAGAGGCTTCTAGCTTTCAAACCTTCCTTTGAAGCTCTCAGCTTCCAACTGCCAGCCACAGCACACAGTCCTTCAAACAACCAACCAACCAAACAGATGGACAAATACAAGCTCAGCACACAGCGAGTAACCCCCCAAAAAACACAAACAAACACACACTACAGACAGTCACTTACTCAAGGGTGCTGTATTTGCTCCTCGTTCACCTGGAGAACTGCCTTGCGAAACTCCCTGTTAGCAGCCCCTGTTCACAAAGACACACAATCTACATTTTAAGTGTAGATCAGGCCTGTGACAGACTTGCAATATCTTGGACAAACTTTATGGAATTAAGTTAATCCTTATTGAATTAGGTTTAATATCTTTGGGGCCCATTCTATTAAAAATGCAACTGTGCATGTTATTGTGGAATTGTGTGAAACTTCTCTAGGAGGAGGGGGCTGCTAATATCATTCCTCCAGTCATCAGCTCTCTGGAGAGGTTCGCATCTGCTGGTTCAAACTGGATTCTCCAGAGACGAACAGACAAAGAAAGGATTTTTGGATAAATACCCTAGTTTTAAACTGGCTCTGGGTCTTCTTCCTGGTCGAGCAAATGGGCAGGATCCTTGCTCCATGGATGGGACGAATCCTTAGGGGAGGGTTAGAAGGACTTAGGGGCCCCATAAAACTGCGTGCTTGTTCTGAGCTGAAGTTGTGCTGATGATGAAACCATAAGGAAGCCCTTTGGGTGCGGTGCTGAACTGCTCCTCCCAGAGCCCATGTTAGGGTGGGGTGACTTTGCAAGCTTGGTAGTAGGCATGTAGGTTCTTTCATTGTTTTTAATTTGTTTTCTCTGTAGTGCTTTTACCTTAAGAATAAAGCAGACTTACATAGGAAGAGCTGTGTGGTGTCTATAACTGTGGGCATTCAGGCTGGTAACTGCCTCTGAGAAGAAAGCAAGGCTATCTCTGCTGTGGAGAACAGAAATATGTTGGTCAGAAGGGAGTGAGACAAGGGTCTCTACCCAAGAGAGGGGATGGCCCAGGAGCCTGAAGCGGAGGTGCTTGCTGGATCATAGGGGGAATATGGGTGCGGTTGCCCTGCCCTGTGACAAGGCCTTTGTTCTGGTAAGGTAACAACCTTTCTACTGTGTTGTCCTCACTGGCCTGTGCTGACACATGTTGCTGTTAAGGACATTAGGCCAGACTTGCTACAGGGCAGAAGCCCGCGAAACCCTGCTGAGGTCATTGGCCTTGCAGGGGCTTCCGTTGGGGTGAACTTGACAGAACCGGGTTTGTGACTGAGGCCCCACCATGAATAATTCGGCAAAGAGGAGGCGAATTGCTGTGCTAACAAATCCCTCTGTTGTGTGGGAATCGGTGCGATGGGGAGCTTGGGCTAGTTCGGGCAGGGATATTGTGCTGGGGATGTCATGACCACTTGCATCTGAAGAAGTGGGTATTCACCCACGAAAGCTCATGCTGCAGAACGTCTGTTAGTCTATAAGGTGCCACAGGATTCTTTGTTGCATTCCCCTAAGAGACATTGGCTGTGCATTACTCCTCTGCTAACAACCTGGCTTCCAGTTCAGCTTCCAGAGCCCTTCCCCTCTCCTCGCCCTCAGAGTCACTGAGGCAAACCCCGGCCAGCTCTTGATTTAGCAGCATCTGTTTTAGAGAAGGAACTTCTGCTTCCTGGTTCTAAAATAACTGTCCACTGCTCCCTCCGACTGGGCGCGCCACGTTCTTCCTGCCAGTGTTCTCAGTGTCAGCTGGGGTTTTAAGCTGCTGCGTGCAGGATATTCTGACACATCACAGACAGGGGAGTCCTCCAGCACCTCTCCCCCTCCCCCACATCCCCCCACTGCATCCTGGGAAGTTTCAAGGAGGAGATCAGGCTTGGCTAGGTTGTTCTTTCATCCCCATTTCAGATGTAGAGTGAGGGTGTGAGGAGTGTGGGGAGACTGGAGCAGGTTCAGTCCCCCTGAGTACTTAGAACAGGGGTCAGCAACCTTTCAGAAGTGGTGTGCCAAGTCTTCATTTATTCCCTCTAATTTAAGGTTTCGCGTGCCAGTAATACATTTTAACGTTTTTAGAAGGTCTCTTTCTATAAGTCTATAATATATAACTAAATTATTGTTGTATGTAAAGTAAATAAGGTTTTAAAAATGTTTAAGAAGCTTCATTTAAAATTAAATTAAAATGCAGAGCCCCCCGGACCAGTGTCCAGGACCCAGGCAATGTGAGTGCCACTGAAAATCAGCTCACGTGCCGCCTTCGGCACATGTGCCATAGGTTGCCCACCCCTGACTTAGAACTAAATCAAGTAAGGCTGGGAAATGTGTCCCTCAGCTGAATCACTGGCTTTGTGAGATGAACCTGACCCTCAGAATAAGGGGAGTGGCATTAATGGCAGCACAAATGCAGTCTGCAATAGCCCTCATCCTTAATAATGAGGTGTTGTCCATGAAGACTGTGTCCCAGCATGCAGTGCTTCATCTTGATCTGCACAGTGAGACCTGCAGGCTCCACTGTGGTATCAAAGGGCACTTGCGATGCAATCAGCTCCATTGTTTGTGTTGCGGTAGCACCTAGAAGCCTCGGTTCAGAGTTGGAGCTCCGTTATGACAGGCACTCTGTGTTTTGCAGATTAGGGTCAGCCATTATGATCTAGGCAACCTGCCATTGTGGCCCTTGACTGGACTGGGAAAAATTTAGGCAGTCCTAGTGCAAGAAAAAATGAAACCTGGGTACAGTTCTGCAAGCTGGGGATTCTGAGATCAGACTCACTTTCATCTTGAAAGTTCTAAGTCTTGCTTACACTCTGATTGTCAGTTTGAAACAGAACATTAAACTGGGAGAGCATTCCATACCCTGACATGTAAAGGGGCACTCGTGGCTCAATCCTGGAGCCTGGAAAGGGTTCCCTAGTGGTGAAGGTATTGGGACACGGTCATCTTTGCATCACTACTTAGATGACTAGATTTCAGGCCAGGTGGGACCGTCTGTTCTTGGCTGACCTCTTGCAGAGCATGGACCAGAGAACCTGCTGATGTCATAATGCAAATGTCATCATGTCGGATTGCAGTGACTTTGTCCTGGAAGACAAAATGTTACAAGAGATGTCCCGTGTCATGTTAGTGTGTCGCTCTTCAGTTGAGTACCTGCAGCAGGAGTTCTCAAGAAAGAGCCTGTTGTGAGGTTTCCGTTTGCCATAGCTGTGAAAATAGTGGTGTAGGGCCCTTTAAAGTGCTCCCTCGAGTGCTGACATTCTCATCAATTAAGATCTTCTGTCAAACATCAGCATGAGCCGCAACCAGGCCAGCAAAATGTCATCACCCTGCTGCTCCTGTTAAAGCCATACACTGTGCACTACTTCTTGTACACCAGTCATTTATGCAGTAGTAATTAATCCTCATTAAATATGTATTTAATTATTTACTGCTATCTGACACAATAACTGTCCTGGTTAATTGAAGGCAAGGAATTGCATAGGGTTGTTATTGCATCTGATTAAATACCAATCAAATATCAGTGGGTGACAATAGCCATTCTGCACACTTCGGCAACCCCTTTAATCCGCCGAGTGCTTTGCAAACGCTGATTAATGAAGCTTCACAAACACTGCTGTGCAGTAGGTAAATATTGTTAGACCATGACTCAGCAGATCTCAAACTGTGGGTCGGGACCCCAAAGTGGGTCACGGTCCCATTTTAATGGTGTTGCTAGGGCTGGCTTAGGCTTCCTGGCACCCAGGGCTGAAGCCAAAGTCTGAGGCCAAGCTGAAGCCCAAACCCCACTGCCTGGTCCAAAGCCCACTGCCTGGAGCTGAAGCCCCTGGGCTCAGGCTTCAGTCCCCCTTCCTGGGGTCGTCTACTAATTTTTGTTGTTAGAAGGGAGTTGTGATGCAATAAAGTTTGAGAACCCCTGGACTACGTTGTTCTTGGAGGTCTAGTGGCCTGGGAACAAGTGTGAGGGCCAGGAACTCCTGATTTCCATCCCTGGTTCAGGCTTTTACTCCTCTCTGTGGGCTGAATACATTTCATCACACCATGCCTCCATTTTCTGATCTGGAAATGGAGATGATAATCCCAGCATTTAGAAGCTGGGATCCTGGGCCAGTATTTGCTTGTTGTTTCCTTATGGCACCCTCTCCACCCCTCTACCCCGATCTGTTGCATCCAGTGCTTGTCGCTTGTCTTATACATAGGCTCTCTGGGGCAGTGACTATTTCTTTGTGTTATTTTGTGTGTTTGTCCAGCAGTTAGTGCAGTGGAGCCATAGGCATGACTGGGATACCAACATAAATAATATTCTCCCTATTTTAAAGGGCGGAATGCTCACCCAGCATCCAGGATGCATCGGCACTGAGTAGGAGTGAATGGCTTACTCTGGAAGAGGGTGATGTCTCTGGTAGAGAGCAAGCTCCCTGTCTTGGGAGAGGGCACATGGGCATGTCTACGCTGCAATTAAACACCCGTGGCTGGCCCCTGGCCCCTGAATCAGGCTCACGGGGCATGGGTTAATTGCGGTGGAGATGTTTGAGCCTGGGCTGCAGCCCAAGCCCTGAGACCCTCATCCTCCTCGGGGTCCCATTGAGTGTTGTCGGAGCTAGATGCAGACTCTTTGCATCTACCTTTTCCAAAACAACCCAGGAGCATGGGAGTCATATGCCGCACACTCAGCTGTTCCAGTCAGCGAAAGAGCTAGTGGGTGGAATAATGTCCATAGATATCCAGGAAGGGAGCATGAGAAAATTCCCTTTAGTTGTGTTCCCAAGACTCAACTAATAGGAACTTGAATGGCCATACTGAACAGACTGGTTCCTCTAGGCGGTTTCTTGTCTTTGACAATGGCTAACGTAGATGCTTCAGAGAAACCGTCATAATTTACCTCCTAGTGCTTTACTGTGCTGTAGATAAAAATGTCTTTCTGACCCTACTAGCATCAGGATCGAAAGCCTTGGTAATTGTCCCCAGGAAATTGTAATTGCAGCTGCTGTTCCAATTTATATAAGATGATAAAAAGGAGTCTGTAGACCTTTAATCAGATGATTGCCTCAACAATATCCTGCAGCAGTAAGTTCCACAGATTAATTACATGTCTAATTGAAGATTTGTTTCTAATCAGAGATAAATCATGCTGAACTAACTGCATCGGTCCTCCAGCTGCTGGGACAAGACAGATCATGCTCCACATCAGTGAATTCCTTTTCTGTACTAAATGTATCTCAGCAAATTCATTTTAAAGGCTGTTGGAGCCTCCTAATTGACAGTGGAGACAGGAGTTCTTATTTGTAAAGGGCCCTTGGAAAAGGTTGACGCTTCTGATGAAAAGTGTTACCTCAGAAAATCCCTTTCGTAGCCTGCTTGAGGCTTCTGAATGTGGGGCCCTCTGAGGGGAGGGAAAGTCTCTAACATGCTAATTCACCAGCCATTCTACCTCATCTTCTGTATTGGATACCTGGCCCTGTATCTAAGGAGATGAGAATTGTCAGAGAAAAACATAGTTCTCACTCTCAGGTTGGGTGCAGCAAGTCAGATACTTTATTATCTCTAGCAATTGTGTGGAGGGAGAGAGCTAAACAAGTCTCTCCCAGGTAAACAATTACAGCAAGCATTTATACCTTTGTTACATACAGTAATGAGAAACAGCTGCATTTTGTTTATACATAGGTCATCCTAATATCTTATTTTTTTCTCACCTCTATTTAGACTATAGTCTGCATTCCATACTTAGCTAACACAAGGTCGCAACAACTTTTCACACAGTTCTTTCCCACTCGCCTCTCACAATCCTCGCTTCTACAAATCTTGCATTATTAGGGTTACAGCTAGCCTGACTCTGTCTCACATAAGGAGACTGTGTGGATTTGAAATCCCCTTCAAATCCCTGTCAGTTCTTTCTCTACTTCCACAGAATGTTGCCTCTGTCTGAAAGATACCCACACGGCGGGATGGCGGCAACCATGGTAATATTTGCGGAACACTATACCACTAGAGATGGGCCCAAGTGGAAAGTTTAGATCCAGATCTGTATCTACTTGTTCCCACTGCATGGATTCCTTGTTTTGATTTAAGCCTTATTGCTAAGTTCAGTCTTTGGTTTTTCTGAGATCCAGAACTTTGTCGCAGGCAGTTCCACAGATCCTAGGCAATGCGTTCTTCCCTGGCATGCTTGCCTGAGACATATTTGTCCTTTGAGTCAGAGCCCTCCAGTGTCGTTCTCTACCCCCACCCAGCTGCTCCACATTGGTGAATTCCTTTTCTGAACTAAACGTACCTCAGCAAATTAATTTCAAAGGTTGTTGGAGCTTCCTAACTGACAATGGAGCCAGGAGTTCTTATTTATAAAGGGCTCTTGGAGAAGCTTGAAGCTTCTGATGAGAAGTGTTACCTCAGAATATCCCTTTTGTAGTTTGCTTGAGGCTCCTGCATGTGGGGCCCTCTGAGGGGAGGGAATCCTGAGGTGCCGTGGCATGTTCCCCTGCAGCAGAGGTGCTGGGAATCCCAAAGAGAAATCAGTTGGGGAAAAGAGATGTGCTGACATGCACTCCAGAATGACCGGACCAAAGCAGCTTTCTGTGCACCTGTCTTCTGGGCCTGTCTGAGCCACTCATGACCAAGATGATTAATAGTCCCCAGAGGAGTGAAGTCCTTTGCAGGAAACTGCCCAGCAGGGGACATTTGTTCTGCTAGCTCAGGGGTGTGCAAACTTTTTGGTCTGAGGGCCACATCAGGGAATAGAAATTGTGTGGCGGGCCATGAATGCTCACAACATTGGGGTTGGGGTGCGGGAGGGGTTAAGGGCTCTGGCTGGGGGTGCGGGCTCTGGGGTGGGGCTGGGGATGAGGAATTTGGGGTGTAGCAGGGTGCTCTGGGCTGGGACCGAGGGGTTCGGAGGGCGGGAGGGGGATCAGGGCTGGGGCAGGGGTGCGGGAAGGGGTGCAGGTTCCGGCTGGGGGTGCGGGCTCTGGGGTGGGGCTGGGGATGAGAGGTTTGGGGTGCAGGAGGGTGCTCCAGGCTGAGATTGAGGGGTTTGGAGAGCGGGAGGGTGATCAGGGCTGGGACTGGGGGTTGGAGTGTGGGGATAGGCTCAGGGGTGCCGGCTCCTACACGGAGGTGCAGCCAGGTGGCTCTGCACACTGCCCCATCCGCAGGCACCCCCCCTGCAGCTCCCATTTGACCACCGGAGGGGGCCATTGGAGCGCGTAGGAGCCAGAGTGGGGCCATGCTGCAGCTTCTGGGAGCTGTGTGGTGTGGCCTGGACCCTGCGCTCCCGATCCTGCACCCCGGCTGGAGCGCCGGAGCGGGGCCAAGCCATATGGTGCGGCCTGCAACCCCGCTCCCCAGAGGGAGCTTGTGGGCCAGCTTAAAATGGCTTGCGGGCCATAGTTTGCCCACCCCTGTGCTAGCTCCTGAAGAGAAAGAGTGCCTCGGCTTCTGGTCAGGCCCTCGCTAGGAAGGGGTAGCATTGGCCTCTCTTGCCAGGTCCCTCCACTCAGCCTGGCCATGGAGAATGAGGAGAGGCAACATCGCCAGGTGCCAGGCAAACAACAACAGCATTCAAAGGGCAGCCAGGAGAAGCTGCCCCAGCTATGCCCTGGCTCCCACAGTATCAGATGTTCTAAGAACCTCGCAATGGAGGAGGGTTTCCTTTCATCCAAACAGCTCGAGGATCCTCAGGGCTGCGTCTCTGCTGAGAGCACAGACAGCGGCCTTCTGGAGCTCTGCGCCTGGAGCTCAACACCCTCGCCACGCTTGCCTCAGAGCTGCTGCCAGGAGTCGGCTTCTTCTCCCTCAGGACGGTGTCGCTCAGCATTCCTTTGTCTGTTCAGCAAGGGTCAGGTTTCCAAAGCCCTCAGCCCTCATGCAGGAGCCTAAGGGCAGGTCTACACTATGAACTTCCATCGGTGCAGCTGCGCTACTGTAGGGCTTCTGGTGAAGATGCTCTAAGCCGATGGGAGATAATTCCATCTCTGCGAGAGGCTGTAGCTATGTTGTCAGGAGACGGGGGGTATAACTTTTTAGTTATACGAAGTGGGTGTGTAGTAAGGACCTGGCCATTGTGACATGGCCAGAATTACCCCAGGCAGGTTCTCGAGGTGAGCTGGTGCTGGATGCTGAGCCCTTTCGAATATCTAGCCACGTCATTCAGATGTCTCTGTGGGCGCTGAGCCAGTCAGCTCCTGACTCCAACTGGCTCAATGTGGTGTTTAGTATTGGAAGGCTTTTCAGTGTGGAGCCAGCCTCTCCTGCCCCTGTGACTCTCAGGCCTGCCCTACCCGCAGCCTCCCCTCCCCACTTCCTCTGCAACCCCTCACGAGATTGGCATAAAAATCAGGAGATTTACAACAGTGAGGTTTTGGGTTCTCTTCACTTGCCCTCTGGTGTTGGAAGGTTTGGGGATCACGTACCCAGGAGAACACGCAACTTGACTTTTCTTTGTAAATGGAAGCTGAGATTCTCCAGGAAGAACCCAGTTCATCAGGGCCTGAAGGAAAACACTGAGTAGCGTGAGATTCACAGTGACGTCACCAGAACTGGCAATGGGGAATTGAACTATCTGAATGTCTCCCTCACTCATCACTGCACCCCACAGAGCAGGTGATTGCACCAGCGAAAAGGGATGCAGATGTTGCTGTTAAGATGTGACAAGATTGCTGCTTCTTTCTACCCCATGGACCCCCCTCCTTCTGGTACTGAAGGCCAGATTTAATTCTCTTCTAGCGCTTCTGTCTGAGTGAATCATATTCCGCTGCAAGGAGCGGGGAGGGCAGGGCAGGAGTACTGGCCATTATTTTAATAGATCATCAGACTGGAGCAGATCATTGGAAGGCTGATAAGCCCAGAGTGCCATGAGCTATTGATTAGCTCACTATTGAGTAGCTCTCTATTGCTCGTACCTTTCAAGGTGCAAATGAAGGAACAAGCAATGCCAGCCAATCTAGATGCTTCAGTAAAGGGGAGATGTTAGCATTGCTCTGATTAGTGCAGCTGTTTCACTAGAAAGAAGGAACCTGTTTATATCAGGAGGCCAAAAACAGAAGTACAACATTAATCATTGCCTGGCACACCAGGAAATAAGCAGCAAAGAAAGCAAGAGTCTTTGGAAAGCTCTCATTGTGAGGGCTTTTTGTTTAAAGGGGCAGTATGCCCAGTCACTTGCAGTGGTTAGTTTTGTTGTTTGTCACCTTGCAGCCTCTTAGGGTACGTCTACACTACGGGACTATTCCGAATTTGCATAAACCGGTTTTGTAAAACAGATTTTATAAAATCGAGTGTGCGTGGCCACACTAAACACATTAAATCGGTGGTGTGCGTCCACGGTCCGAGGCTAGCGTCGATTTCTGGAGCATTGCACTGTGGGTAGCTACTCCGTAGCTATCCCATAGTTCCCGCAGCCTCCCCCGCCTCCCCTCCCCCGCCCCTTTGAATTTCCGGGTTGAGAAATTCATTGTCGCGGGTGGTTCTGGGTAAATGTCGTCAGTCACTCCTTCCGCTGGGAAAGCAACGGCAGACAAGCATTTCATGCCTTTTTTCCCTGGATTGCCCTGGCAGATGCCATAGCATGGCAATCATGGAGCCTGTGTAGCCTTTTGTGACTGTCACCGTATGTGGACTAGATGCCGCTCACAGAGGCGATTCAGCAGCGCTACACAGCAGCATGCTTTTGCTTTTGCATGATAGCAGGGATGGTTATCAGCCATATTGCACCATCTACCATACCATAAATTGGTAATAAGATGATTGTGGCTACCAGTCCTTTTGCACTGTTCCATTTGCTGCTGTCATAAGTGCCCTGGCTGCTCTTAGCCAGGGGCAAAGCCAAAATTGGGAATGACTCCCTGAGTCAATCCCTCCTTTTTGGTATCTAAAAATAGAATCAGTCCTGCCTAGAATATGGGCAAGTCCCCTAGAATATGGGCAAGTCCCCTAGAATATGGGCAAGTCCCCTAGTCCTGCCTAGAATATGGGCAAGTGTACTAGAGAACCACTGTATCAGAGAACCAGAGAGCACAGCTGCTCTGTGTCAGATCCTGCAGAAATTATGAGCTGTATTCTATTCACAGGGGGTGCTCCTGCAACAACCCCACCTGTTGATTCCGTTCTTCCCTCAGCCTTCCTGGGCTACCATAGCATTGTCCCCCACTTGTGTGATGAAGTAATAAAGAATGCAGGAATAAGACACAGTGATTTGTTAGTGAGATATGAGTGGAAGGCAGCCTCCAGCTGCTATGATAGTCCAGACAGGACAGTAAGGAGTGTGTAGGAGAGGAGCCCAGCATCCCTCTGCTAGTTCAGGGGCACTTGAATCTTTTCTTTACACATGAAGGGTGGGGGCTGATGGAGCTCAGCCCCCTGTTTCTATGACGATGATGGTTATCAGCCATACTGCACCATCTACCATGAAAAATTAGGACCAGGCACCCTTGATCGACCTAACAGATGCTGGTCATCATGGTTACCAGTCCTTTGCACTGCCCTTTTGCCAATAGGCTGATGATGAGGACGGGTACCAGTCTTATTGCACCATCAGCCATCCATGGCGGGGCGAAGCAAGGATGTTGGTGTTGAGTGCTGCAGCATCGGGTCTATCTGCAGCATTCAGTAAAGATAGGGTGACATGTTAGAGTCAAGAGAGGATTGTTTTCCCTTTCACTTCTGGGGTGGGTAGGGGGGTGTGTAAATTGCCGAGCTATGCCTGACCCACCGGACACTGTGTTTGACCCTAGAAGCATTTGGAGCTCAGCCAAGAATGCAAATACTTTTCGGAGACTGCAGGAACTGTGGGATAGCTTGAGTCCTCCAGTCCATGAGTGTCCATTTGATTCTTGGGCTTTCCGTTACGTTTGTCACGCAGCAGTGCGCTGAGCCCCTGCTATGGCGTCTGTCTGGAGATTTTTTAAAAATGATTTTGAATTTCGTCTTCTGTAACGGAGCGCTGATAGAACAGATTTGCCTGCCCTTACAGCGATCACATCCGCATGGTCCATGCGGGAGCTCTTTCTTTATTTTGATTTTTAACTGCATCGCCACCCGTGCTGATCGGAGCTCCACGCTGGGCAAACAGGAAATATTCAAAAGTTCGCGGGGCTTTTCCTGTCTACCTGGCCACTGCATCCGAGCTCAGATTGCTGTCCAGAGCGGTCAGTGGTGCACTGTGGGATAGCTCCCGGAGGCCAATACCGTCGATCAGCGTCCACACTAACCATAATCCGATATGTTAATACCGATGCTAGCGTTACTCCTCTCGTTAATGAGGAGTACAGAAACCGGTTTAAAGAGCCATTAAAATCGATATATGGTGCCTCCTAGTGTGGACGGTTGTGGCGTTAAATCGGTTTTACGCTCGTAAAACCGATTTAAACGCCTAGTGTAGACCAGGCCTTAGATGCTCAAAAGTGACATTTCTCATCCCTCCACTTTTGCTCTTACCTGTTTTCAGAGATAATTCTCGCCTTCTATTCCTTAAAACCAAGCTGCAGGGATAAAATGAAAACAGGATCAAGCCCATTCTGAATGGCTGATGACCCCTGGCTAATAAAGGCTCATAACAAAAAGAAATGCAAAGTGTGTGTGTGTTTCCTCTTCCCTCCCCACCCCCTCAAAAAAATCTCAGATACTTCCCAGTTTGATGAAAACATCCGCTTTTTCCTAAAGTCCCCAGTCCTGGAATCTTGTGTGGATTTTTTTTTCCCAATTGAAAGTTTATGGCCCTCCTGGTTACAGAGAAAAGCTTGAAAACATGATCCAAGTGCTCCTTAAAGTCTCAAAAAGCAAATAAAAAGAACGCAATGTATATTATTTTACAAACTTTATGATTTTTATGGCAATCTCCTGATTTTGGGGCCTGATTCATTGTTTTGGAGCCTTTGCGGAGCCTGTTAGCAATACATGAAGCTGCATGGCTCTCCTCGTACCTGTGTTCTCACACAATGCTATATCCTGAGATGTCTTTAACCTGAAGGATTGCACAGAGCAGAAAACAATGTTAATAAAACCACCTTAAAACTTATTTATGTGGTGAATAGCCTCATGTGTAACCTGATTAATTGGAGCATTCAGCATCTAAACCAGGGCTTCACTGAGAAGCTTTGCAGCTTCCCTGTAGGAGAACATGATACAAATTGTTTGCTTATTTTATATCCCTGTTGTCATATGCATGGTACATATGGACAGCACAGCTCTGGGGATATTTTTGAGTGTTATCTTGTGCCCCCTCTGCTGGCCAAATGGCAACTAGAGTCCCCTTGAAACAGGAGCAACTTGGGTATTAATTCCTTAGCGAACCAGCAGTGTGAATTTTCTGCAGTGTTTCGAAAGGTTTGCCCCCTTTTCCCCACCTGGCAGCACATTTTAGTACTACCCCTTCACACAGAGTCCTCTTAAGACAGATTTAAACTCCAAGTTTCCTTATTTTGGAAAGGGTAGCAGGGCTGGCACCTGCCTGAGAAAGGACAAAGGTGAGGTGTTATAGCAAACTCGGGGACAGCTGAGAGGCAAAGCATGACTGCAATGTTATCTGGAAAAACCTGATCCTCACTCCGCCTCTTTGCAAACCTGCTGTGTCAGGCTAAGTCCACAGCCCCAACCTGGGCATCTACTGTGCCTAGAGCTGAAGAAGGGGTTCCGGTCTCCTTGAGGCATTGCTGTGAAATCTAGGCACCAGAGTGTGAATCTTTTGTTACTCAGAGGCAGCTCTTTGCAGTCAACATTATGGTCCTATGCTTGTCATGTGGAAAACTTTAATTTAGGAGCACCCAGCATTTGCCAACTTCCTGGGAGCCTGTGGGCTGTCTTTTATTTGGATAAAAGTTTACATAAATGTTTCACTAAAAATAAAAATGTTGTCACGCCTAATGAATGCTGGGATTCAACTATTTCTTGGCAGGCAGGTAGCGATTGTTTGTTCGCTTCGTTCTGCAATAATGAAAACTGGCAGTTGATGGGTTTTGTCCTCACCCCAAAGTCATGGTGGGGCGGGGGGGAATTGCAAATTGTTTTATGGAATAGGAAGATTAAGTGACCTCCAAACCAAACCAGAGCACCACAGGCTGTGATCCTACATAAAGGACATGTGCCTGGCCTCAGATAGCGCTCGCTCCATCTATGATGGAGGCCTCCCATGTGCGGTGCACTCAACCCCTCCTGTGATCCTCCTCCCATCTGTCTGGGGGTTCTTTTCTCTCCGTTATACCCCCTATGTGGACCTATGCAAGGAGGTGCAGCTGAAGTTTGGCGTTCCAAGTGGACTTTGCAGGGTTAGAGCAGCTAGTCCATCTTTGCTGTGGGCCATCAGCACTGGAGTCAGACGGGATCCTGGACGCTGTCAGGAATGGTGCTCTGCCTGGGGGGCTGGATGCATTGGTGTGCCTGGGGCTGGGACTAAAGCCCATGATGCCATGTCAGTTGTGTGGTGCTGGTGCCACATCCGTTGGGTGCAGCTGAAGAATCTGTGTTGTGCAATGTCAGCCTGGTTTAGTTACAAGGATGTACTGTGCCCTGTTGATCCTGTGTATGAAATCTGCATGAAACTAATTTGATCGTATCCAGGAAAAAAAAAGGCTGTATTGGTATTTTTGGTTTTGTTTGGTGAGGAGTTGGATGGCGGGAGGATCATTTTTTCCCACTTTGTTGAATTGGTGTGTCATTCTGAGCTATTCACCTGACCATAACATGAAGATGTTTGGTACTCTGGACATCTGGCTCTCACTGCAATGTGTGAATGGAAATGTAGCATTCTAAAAAGCTACACGAGGAGCGAAGAGAGGGTAACAGTCTGAGCTCTGCCTGTTAGGAAGCTGCCAATTGTCCGCAGTTGTTGGGGACTGGGGAGTGGAAACAAGTCCATGAATAAACTGAAGGAGTAAAAAATCGATCATTCTTCAGTCTAGATCAGATACAAACACTGTCCAGAATTGTTAAGCAGTGAGATAGAAAGGGTACCATCGTGTGCATGGTAAAGAGTCAGAAAATTGGCTCCTTCAGCTTCTTGGAGATCAATTGTGTCACGGAATGAAATTGCCTATTGAGGCAGAGGAGAAGAACGCTGATGATCCTGTAAGTGACACATTTTCATTGCCGTTGTCCTCATCCAATGTTGCCACGATGATAAACTGGAATCCCTGTGCTAGGCCTTCAACAGCATCTTCATTCAGGAGCTGGCTCTCTTGCCCTCGTTATGCAACAGGTTCAACCTAAACTCATGTAAGCCAGGTTAAGAGCGTCCACACATAGAGTCACATCAATTTAGCTAAATCAGTTCAACCTCCCACCTTCAGTGAAACCTGTGTAAGTCTGTGTGCAGGCCAGCCCATAGGCTTTGATACCCAAACCAGGGCCTAGATCACTTGGGTGGGGCAGTAGCTGTGCCATGCAGCCAGAGGAAGGGGTCTCTAGGCAATAACGCTCTGGGTATGCTCTGGTCATTGCTCCATGGTGACAGGCTGGGCCAGCTCCAGCGTTTTTGCCGCCTCAAGCGGCGAAAAAAAAAAAAAGCCGCGATCAGCGGCAGCCAGGGGTGGCTCTACACATTTCGCTGCCCCAAGCACGGTGGCGTGCCGCGGGGGGCGCTCTGCCGGTCACTGGGAGGGTGGCAGGCGGCTCTGGTGGACCTCCCGCAGGCATGCCTGTGGAGGGTCCGCTGGTCCCGCAGCTTTGGTGGCACGGCTGTGGGAGGTCCACCGGAGCCGCCTGCCCCCCTCTCGGCGACTGGCAGAGCGCCCCCCGCGGCATGCTGCCCCAAGCATGCACTTGGTGTGCTGGGGCCTGGAGCCGCCCCTGGCGGTAGCTCCACCCTGCCGCTTCATTCTTCGGCGGCAATTTGATGGCGAGTCCTTCCCTCTGAGAGGGACTGAGGGACCCGCCGCCGAAGAGCCGCCAAAGAGCTGGAGGTGCTGCCCCTTTCTGTTGGCCGCTCCAGGCACCTGCTTGCTGCGCTGGTGCCTGGAGCCGGCCCTGGTGACAGGAAGCAATCTTTGCTTGGCCCCCATGCTCCACCCTGTCTGCACAGAAGGGAGAATAGCAGCAGCCCAGTGGAAGCAGGGTCCAGTGCTGTGGATAGCCCATACAAGGGAATGAACGTCTCCTTATGTTCCTCTTGCTCCCTGACATGGCATGGTGCACCACTGAGCCCTTGCTGAGTGGTGATTATGCCACTAAAAAGATCAAGACAAAAACCTGAGCCTAAAGTTGTGACCTTCTTTTGCATTAATGCCCCCTTCAGTGTCTCACAAAATGAGCAATGTAATGAAGTGATTGAAGCACTTTGCTCTAAATATACTCCTCCAGACAGGACAGATTTAAACTTCCAGACTTAGATGCTGCAAATGGGGGGGAAAAAAGTGTTGGGGGGACTGAAAGAAGCGCTAAGAGGATCAGCATGTTCATGCAAGAAGACTGATCAGACATGAGAAATGACCCGATAACATTATCCATTCAGGGAAAAATGCATTGCTGCTAAATGCTGATTGTACAGCTGAAAATAAACCTGCGCTATATTGTGTCTAGGTTACTGAAGAGAGCATCCCAAAACGCAGAGCATAATATGAGAGGATTTCTGCCATTTTGCTCAGAGAAAAGAAAATGAAAGAGATGAGAGACCTTCACAGGAGCAATCAACTCCAGCATTTGCTTTCTGCGCAGTGAGCGCACTGTTGAAACCTTCTTGAAGAAAGAAGTAGCACCTTACACAGCACATAGGGGAAGTTCAACATTTTTTCCACCCTGCTATCAGCCTCCTGGTTGATTGACTGATACCATAGGATTGATAGCCTGGCTTCCCAAAAGCACTCAGTGGATTGTGTCTCTGCGTTTTCATCCAAGTGCCATAAGGATGTTGCTGTTTGCGCTGAGCAGGAGGCCTTTGTTGGAAACACAACAGACATTTCACACAAGGGACTGTACAGAGATTCTAAACTTTTACAAAAGCAATTTCAGGAGTTTGCAGAGGCTGCAAAAAAGATTCACTGAAGGAATGGAGCTTTTCCATTACTGACCCAACATGACTGATCTGAAATACAGAAGTCATGGGCTGAGCTCCAGATAAGAAGAGTCAGGTGTGATGTAATTCTGAATTCCTTCCTTCTCTTCTAGGTTGGTGCAATAAAAGCTATTACTTGCCCACATTGTCCCTCTGATAGCCTGGGACCAGCACAGATCCAACAGCACTACAAACAACAATGGAAGATCTCGGTAGCTAGGGCAAATACAAAGTGGGTAGTTCTGACTAGTTTATAGACTGGAAGCTTGATTCTTGTGCTCCTGTGTTTTACTATCAGACCAGGCCCCCCTGCATCGTGGACATTGGTTGCCTTTTTGTCTCTGAGGAGTAAATGGGCTTATGAAGTTACTTGAAGCAAGTAGGTGCCTTGGCCTTCAGTTCACAAAACCTTTGTGCTTTCAGAGGGAAAAAGATGGTTTTCTTTGGGCTGCAGAAAATGGCAGCAAGCCTAGTATTGTCCCACATCAGGTCTCTAGCTCTGGTATTATCTGGCCCCCGTTACCAGTGCCTCTCTGTCTCCAGTGTGTTATCCTCATACCCTGGGAGGCAGAGCAGGGCCACTCTCCCCATTGCACAGCTGGTACTAGGCCCAGAGAGACCTGTCCACAGTCCCACACGGAGGCTGTGGCAGAGCAGGGAATTTAATACAGGTCTCCTGGGTCCCAGGCTAGTGCCCTAAGCACTGGGCCATCCTGTCTCTCTAAGGGGCTCCGGGGCATCTGTTCTATATGTAGGGTTACCAACTTTCTAATAGCACAAAATCGAACACCCCTGCCCCGCCCCCGCTTGCTCCATTCCCCTCCCTCCATCACTCGCTCTCCCCCACCCTCACTCACTTTCACCAGGCTTGGGCAGGAGCTTGGGATGGGGGCGGGGAGTGAGGACTCTGGCTGGGGATGTTATGCTTATACAAAACACATAAGATCTTTTATAGGGGAGAAGGCAACACGCTGCATTTATTGAAGATACAACAATTAGCATATGCTTTTTAGTTACACATACACAAACCATGCACACTGTCCTGCCAGTCAATGTTATAGTTACCAGTTTGGATCAACCTAGTGGCCAGCTAGGTTGATCACCGGTAGGAAGGTGCCAGATTCCGTTGGTCGCGACACAATGCTCCGGGGAAGTCTTGGCAGGACGAACCCAAAGTTTCATGGCAAGGCACCCTGTTTATATAGCGATTTTTTTTAATTGGGACCAGTGAGTTTTGCTTTGTTGTGCTGTAATTAATTGTTTGACGAGTACTTGTTTTTTTATTTTTTTTTATTTTTTATTACAGCTATTTTATTCCCATTGATAGGTGCCTGTTTTATTTTTTGAGTTGTTAATTTTGCTCTTTTTTGACATTTCAATAGGAGAGTGTTGCAGCCTTCTGGCGCTTTTGCATCTGGTTTTATATATATATATATATATATATATATATTATATTTGGTTTAGTGATGGCCTTTATACTTGTTTTTTAACACATACATTTTTATTTATACACAAAACAGAATTAATTTACACAGAACATTTTGAACAGGAACATTAAATTGCAATGCAAAAGACAGACAGTTATTGCATTCTTTTACTTATTTTCAAATGCTAAACCTACAACAAATTGGTGACCCTCAAAGGTGTGTTACTGCCTTGAAATCAGTCCAGACACAGATTCCGGCTGATGTATCTTTACCAATGGCCCATTATTCAAAAAGGGTAGCTGGAAGAATATGATCAAATCATACACCAATACATTTAATACATGCTACATTATTATTTTTTATTTTAAATTATATTAATACAAACATAAAATCCTACTACTACTACAGGGATGTGGGCTCTGGGGTGGGGCTGAGGATGAGGGGTTTGTGGTGTGGGAGGGGGATCTGGAGTGGGGCAGGGGATTGGAGTCAGGGGCGCCTCTAGGAATTCCGCCGCCCCAAGCAGAGCGGCGTGCCGCGGGGCGCGCTCTGGCGGTCGCCCATCCCGCGGCTCCGGGGACGTGCCTGCGGAGGGTCCGCTGGTCCCGCAGCTCTGGTGGACCTCCCGCAGGCATGCCTGCGGATGCTCCACCAGAGCCGCGGGACCAGCGGACCCTCCTCAGGCATTTCTGCGGGAGGTCCACTGGGGTTGCGGGACCAGCGGACCCTCCGCAGTCATGCCTGCAGGAGGTCCGCCGGAGCCGCCTGCCGCCCTGCCGGCAAAATACCGCCCCAAGCACGCGCTTGGCGCGCTGGGGTCTGGAGCTGGCCCTGATTGGAGTGGAGGGTCTGGGAGAGAGTTTGGGTGCAGGAGGGGACTCCGGGCTGGGGCAGGGGGTTGGTGTGTAGGAGGGGGCTCAGGACCAGGACATGGGGCTGGGGTGGGAGGGGTGTGGGGTCCCAGCGGCACTTACAGTGGCTTCCAGGAAGCGGCTGCCAGTTCCCTGCAGCCCCTAGGCACATGAGCGGCCAGGAAGGCTCCATGGTGCTGCCCTAGTGCCCGCAGGCTCCGCCTCCAAAGCTCCCATTGGTTGCAGTTCCCAGCCAATGGGAACTGCAGAGCCAGCACTCGGGGCAGGGGCAGCGCGGTGGAGTCTCCCTGGCTGCCCATGTGCCTAGGAGCTGCGTGGTGCTAGGGCTGGCAGGGAGCCTGCCTTAGCCTTGGGCCCCCACTGCGCCGCCAACTGGACTTTTAACGGCCCAGTTGGCAGTGCCGACCGGAGCACCCAAGGTCCCTTTTCAATGGGGCATTCTGGTTGAAAATCAGACTTCTTGCAACCCTATCTGTACCATGCTCTGCACTGCTCCACACTAGTCTTGTGTCATTATGGGGGTTGGATTCTACCCGTTCCAATCCAGATGTGTGTTGGACTCCATTAGCCTTGTGTAAGTACAGAGGTCCCAATTCAGGAAAGCCCTTAAGCGCATGCTTGAGTCCGTTCATGTCCAGGAAAGCATTTAAGCTTGGCCCTAGCATGGGCTTTCCTGACTCAGGACCAGACCCAGGACCATATCGGCTATGAGGGCTAACAGAGTATATAGCATGATGGCCCAGTTTGCCTCTGGGCTTTGCATGCTGCCAGGCCAAGCATGGAGCAGAAAAAAGAGAGTCCTGATTGTCTCTTCTTTGACACCCGTGTCATCCCATTGTCTTCCCAGCGTTATTCCTGCTTTACCCTGGAGGGAGGAAGATGGGAACTGGGCCCAATGGGTTTAGTCGTTCAAATCTAACAGACAAACTGAAAGCTCAGGGTGTGTGTGTGAAAGAAACGAGTCCCTCTCTGGGGAAATGGAAAACCTTAACATTGGTCTTATTCTCAGGGGAGGGTGATCTTTAATGCTGAGAGTAATTAACCATTTGAACAATTTACTGAGGGTTGTGGGGGATTCGCTGTTGCTGACAAGTTTTCAATCCAGATTGGATGTCTGTCTAAATGCTCTGCTCTAGGAATCATTGTGGGGCAGTTCTCTGGCCTGTGTGGTACGGGGTCTGTGTGTGTGTGTGTGTGTGGTGGGGGGGGAGGTGTCAGACTGAACGATCACAGTGGGCCCTTCTGGCCTTGGAATCTGTAAATCAGTCATTGGCAAGTGGGTCTGCAAAGTGGGTCTCAGCCACAGAGTGCCTGGGGCGTCTCTGCTTTTGTCTGTATGGTCATTTATCTTGGCATGAATGGCACAGTTAACTAACTGAATCCTTAATGTCTCAATGCATTTAAAAACACACGTAATTCAAGCATCCTCTGTATGTGGGACCACCTGCCGTCCCACCCGGCCTCTCCCTGCTCTGTCCAAAGTCCATTTTCTGTTACTGAAAGCGATTTGCATCAAAGATGGAGGGTTGAAATCTTCCTGTGTCATCCTTAGTATTCCACTTTGCCAGGCCCATACTCCCTGCACTGGCCTCCTCCATGCCAAAACCAGGGGGCCACACAGATATATTCTCTGTCTTGGGAAGGTGCCCCCCTCCTGAGCCCATGCACTTGGCTCAGGTTGGGTTTGAAGGTGTCTGAAATGTGCTGTCTCTTTAAGATCCCAGGCCATTAAATGGGCCAGATCCTCAGCTGGTGGAAATGGGTGTAAACCCAGTGACCTAGATTGTGCTACACTGAGTTACGCCATGCTCCGTATTTGGGCATGAACTGACAGATCACTGCCCCTTGTAATATGTTACCCCTTCTCCCTGCTATGCCCTGTGCTTCCATGGCTGCATCTCATGGGTTTGCTGGATCATGCCAGGCTCTGCCATAGAACAGTCTGTACATGGCCCACGCCTTGGCATGCAGGGGATTAAGGCCTTGGGTTCCTTTGGCCAGCCATGGGTTGGGGTGCGAAGGCTCACTGGGTTCCTGTGACCCTTTTTGCAGAAGAGCGTGAAGGAGGGGCTGTTACTGAAGCAGACGAGCTCCTTCCAGAGGTGGAAGAGGCGATACTTTAAGCTGCGGGGCCGGACGCTGTATTATGCCAAGGACTCCAAGGTAGGATAAATCCAGCAGCTCTTGGGTGTTGAGGAAGCTCTGGGAGGAGGCTCCTATAGGCCCCAGGACATCACCAGTGTGATGGTTGCCATGGCTCATGCCCTGGGAATTCAGCGGGGGACTTACGGAGCTCTAAGCATGGGCCATTGGTAAAAGATACAGCAGACTCGCCCCCAACTGATGGGGCACTGAGGGACCTGTCACACACTCGGTCTCTCATCTCCCCATCTCAGGAACAGGCCATCACTCGCCAACCCATCGGAGAGGAGCGTGTGACACGCCAAGCAAGCAGTGATTTCCTGACCTCTCTAGTGCCCAGTATGGGTCTCCCCTGGACAGAGAAGAGGGCTCTGAAAGACAGAGGATTCAGAGAGGAGAAGGAGCATTCCCTGCGGTGTGTCCTCCAGGACTTTGCTCAGCCTAGTTTGAAAGGAGGGGGAGTTTCACAAGCCCTAACTCTGATCCCAGTTGAGTCAATGAGAGCAGAGTTAGGCTGATGGGAAGGCCCAGTTCCTCATGGATTTCCATAGGACTTAGGCACTTCAGTGATTAGAAGCCCATCCTAAATAACTTCAGCAAGAGGCCTCCCAGCATATCCTCTCCGAGCCTGGATGGTGACCGGCTTGGCCCTTTCTCTCTGCTAGGGAATGTTATTGACGCCCAGATGGGCCTGCTGTAAATCATAGCTCTGGGAGGGACCTCGAGAGAGCATCAGGTGCAGCATCCTGCGCTGAGGCAGGACCCAGTAACCTAGACCAGCCCTGACAGGTGTTTGTCCAACCTGGTCTTAAACACCTGCAATGACGGGGACCACAACTTCCCTTGGACACCTGTTCCAGATCTTAAATGTCCTTGGAGTTAGAAAGCTTTTCCTAATATCTAATCTAAATCTCTCTTGCTGCAGATTAAACTGATTACTTCTTGTCCTACCTTCAGTGAATGTGGAGAATAATGGATCTCTGTCCTCTTTAGAACAGCCCTGAATGTATTTGAACACTGTGATCAGTCCCCGCTTCAGTCTTCTGTTCTCAAGACTGAACATGCCCAGGCTTTCCTCAGAGGGCAGGTTTTGAAAACTTTTATCATTTTTATTGCTCCCCTTTCCAGTTTATCCACATCTTTCTTAAAGTGCAGCACCCAGAACTGGACGCAGTTCTCCAGCTGAGGCCTCTCCAGTGCCAAGTAGAGCGGGACAGTTCCCATCCGTGTCCTTCATACGACATTCCTGTTAATACACCCCAGAATGATATTAGCCTTTTTTTGCAACTGCACCACATTGTTGACTCATATTCAATTTGTGATCCATTCTAACCCCCAGATCCTTTTCACCAGTACTGCCACCTGGCCAGTGTTTCCCATTTTGTAGTTGTGAATTTATTTTTATTCCTTCATATGTGCACTTGTCTTTATCGAATTTCATCCTGCTGATTTCAGACCAATTCTCCAATTTGCAAGATAGTTCTGAATTCTAATCCTGTTCTCCAAGGTGCTTGCAACCCGTCCCATTTTGGTGTCATCTGCAAATCTTATAAGCATACCCTCTGCTCCGTTATCCAACTTATTAGTGAAAATATTGAATAGTACCAAACCCGGTACAGACCCGTATGGGACCTCACTAGATACACCCTCCCAGTGTGATAGCGAACCACTGATAGCTGCCATTCGAGTATGGTCTTTCAACCAGTCTTGCTCCCTTTTTGTAATTTCAGCTAAATCACATTTCCCTCGTTTGCTAATGAGAATGTCGCGGGACTGTGTCAAAAGGCTCACTGAAAACAAAAAAATTGGTTTGGCATGATTTGTTCTTGACAAATCCATGGTGGCTATTTCTTATAACCCTATGATCATCCTGGTGCTTACAAACTGATTGTTTAATCATTTGCTCCAGTATTTTTCCTGCTATCAAAGTTAGGCTGACTGGTCTATAATTCCCTGGGTCCTCTTTGTTCCTATTTTTAAAGACAGGTTCTATGTTTGCTCTTCTTCAGTCCTTTGAGACCTCACCTGTCCTCCAGGAGTTTTCAAAGATGATTGCTAATGGTTCTGAAATTGCCTCAGCTAATTCCTTAAGCGCCCTAGGATGAATTTAATCAGGCCCTGCTGATCTGAATACATCTAACTTAGCTACATTTTCTAGAATCTAATTTGGCTTGTGTTTCTTCTCCCTTGCTAATATTAATTGTGTTAGGTATCTGGTCACAATCAACCTTTTTAGTGATGGCTGAAGCAAAATAGGCATTAAACACCTCAGCTTTCTTGATGTCATGAGTTAAGTTCCCTTTCCCTGCTAAGTAGAGGACCTGCACTTTTCTCTGTCTTTCTCTTTCTCCTAATATATTTAAAGAACCTCTTCTTATTGCCTTTTATGTCCCTTGCTGGGTGTAACTCATTTTGTGCCTAAGGCCTGGTCTACACTGTGGGGGGGGGGGTCGAACTAAGGTACGCAAGTTCAGCTACGCGAATAGCGTAGCTGAACTCGAACTACCTTAGTTCGAACTACTCACCCATCCAGATGCCGCGGGATCGAAGTCCGCGGCTCCCCCGTCGACTCCGCCACCGCCGTTCGTGGTGGTGGAGTTCCAGAGTCGACGGGAGCGCATTCGGAGTTTGATATATCGCGTCTAGATGAGACGCGATATATCGAACTCCGAGAAGTCGAACGCTACCCGCCGACCCGGGCGGGTAGTATAGATGTAGCCTTAGCCTTTCTGATTTTGTCCCTACAAGCTTGCCCTATTCTCTTGTACTCATCTTTAGCAATTTGTCCATGCTTATGCTTTTTATAGGATTCCTTCTTTATGTTCATGTCACTAAAGAGCTCCTGATGGCCTCTGACCATATTGGCCTCTTACTATTCTTCCTGTCTTTCCTTTGCACCAGGATAGTTTGCTGTTGTGCCTTTTAATAATGTCTCTCTGAGCTCTCCTGAACTCCCTTTTCCCTTAAATTTTCTTCCCATGGGACCTCAGCTATCACTTCTGTGAGTTTTAGTCTGCTTTTGTGAAGTCTGTCATCCTTATTCTGCTGCCCCTCACTCTGCGATCTAGAGACCAACAGCCCCAAGGAAGGATGAGCTTTATCATTGTCTGGATATTACTGATCAGACCGATTTAGTGTCATTGACAAATGGCATCCCCTCATGCCAACCTGCTTTTCCAGATGGCGAATAAATGCTTAGGGAATCTGTCCCCGTCCCATCCCCTGTAGGTCACTCCAGGACTCTCTGCCCTCTTGAGGAACATCCATTCACTAGACTCCCTGGTCTCAATTACTTTGACCAGGTTTGAATCCATTGTAAGCCTTTCCCATGGGCTACTTATGTTCCTTCACAGACTCTCATGTGGATCCTCACCCAAAGCTGCATGGAAGTTAAAGGAAATTGTGTCCACCAGGCCACCATAACCTAATAGTTAATTAATATTCCCTGAGTTCTGCTCAGACACAGAGCGGCTCTCTTTGTGGAGTTGTGCTGGCTGAGTCCTAGCAGGCTATATGATCCAAAATGGCCAGTCATTTTGGGTGCCTGGTTCTATAGATACCCAGGTGCCCCAAGCAGGGCGGCTATGTATCAATGCATTGTCACTGGCCGGCCACTCTTGGAAATGTGGTCCACCGTACTAGCCTGCCTGGGCAGAACTTTCCCTTACATAGACTCCACAGCCCAAATGCAGGCCAGGTGTAGGCCAGTGTGATCCCACTTTCACCAGGCCTGGGTCTGGCCCTCTTGCAGCTTGAGCAGAAGCAGAACAAATGGTTGCTTGGAGCATCCTGCAGCCTGTGCAGACTAGCCCCTCATGATCCAACCCTACCCCCTTTGTGGCAGCAGGACAGATTGCCACCCAGCCAGATCTCCCCCTCTGGCAGTGGGAGCAGGCAGGAACAGCTTTGCAGCCTGAGACTGCTCTTCTGGCTGCTTGGGGGTCCCATGGATCATCAGGTGAGCCCTTCTCCCTCCGTCAGTGCCCAAGGTGCTAAGGCGAAGCAGTCTCCCCAGCCTATGGGTCCCAGGATCTCCCTCCACTCCCTGGGCAGAGCTAGGCTCCATGGGTTCAGTTACCGGGCTGAAGGCTGAGGCCGTCTCTTTGCTGGTGTCTCTGCTATGTCACCCTTTCCCTCATGCCTCCCCAGTCACTGATCTTCGATGAGGTGGACCTGTCTGATGCCAGCGTGGCAGAGACCAGCACCAAGAACATTAACAACAGCTTCACGGTAAGGGACAGTACCTCACGCACTTCACTGCAGTCCTGGTCCAGCGCCCACTGAAGTCAATGGAAATACTTGCCTCGGCTTCACGATCTTTGCATCACGATCTGCCTGCTGATATCCTTGTATGTCGAGGAGCTGAGAAGGGCTGCTGCCCTCCCACAATAGGCCTTTCCCGCTCAAAACCAAGTGTCAGACTGAACTTAAGGGGTATGCTCTGGGTACTCCCGAAGGTAGGGGTCCCAGAGGAGGGATTATCTCCTGGTAGTGGAGGATGGGCAAAGTCATCCTGCAGCATGTGGTCATTTGTTTCCCGATGCAAGAGATTAATTACTCTTCTATAGCAGATGCCCAACAGTACCTTTTGCTGGGAGAGGCAGGAACAAAAGTAGTTGTGAGCCTCCAGGCAACTAGTGCTCTATTAGTGCTGCATTGTGGGGGAAATCCCACAGGGGTGCCCAGAGGGGGGGGCAAGTGGGGCAATTTGGCCCAGACCCCAGGCTCCACAGGGGCCCCCATGAGAATGGCTGAGGCTCCCTCCCCAGCCCCAGCCTGACCCGACCCCGCCTCCACCCCTCTCCCGGAGCCTCAGTGCATCCAGGAGCATCCCTGGACAGCAGTAGCGTGGCTCTGGTGGGGCCCGAGCCTCTCCCCGCTCAGAGCCGCGTGGTAAGGGGGCGGGGCTGCAAGCTCCAGGCTGAGCAGAGGCAGCTCAGGGTATGTCTACACTACGGGATTATTCCGATTTTACAGAAACTGTTTTTTTAAAACTGATGGTATAAAGTCGAGTGCAAGCGGCCACACTAAGCACATTAATTCGGTGGTGTGCGTCCATGTACCGAGGCTAGCGTCGATTTCCGGAGTGTTGCACTGTGGGTAGCTATCCCATAGCTATCCCATAGTTCCCGCAGTCTCCCCTGCCCATTGGAATTCTGGGTTGAGATCACAATGCATGATGGAGCAAAAACAGTGTTGCGGGTGATTCTGGGTAAATGTCGTCACTCAATCCTTCCTACGTGAAAGCAATGGCAGACAATCATTCCGCGCCCTTTTTCTCTGGATTGCCCTGGCAGACGCCATAGCATGGTAACCATGGAGCCCGTTTAGCCTTTTTTCACTGTCACCATATGTGTACTGGATGCTGCTGACAGACACGGTACTGCAGTGCTACACAGCAGCATTCATTTGCCTTTGCAAGGTAGCAGAGACGGTTACCAGCCCTATTGCACCATCTGCTGCTTTGGAAATTGGCGATGACGGTTACCAGTCATATTGTACCGTCTGCTGCTGTCATGGGTGCTCCTGGCTGGCCTCGCTGAGGTCGACCGGGGGTGCATGGACAAAAATGGGAATGACTTCCCAGGTCATTCCCTTCTTTATGTTTTGTCTAAAAATAAAGTCAGTCCTGCCTAGAATATGGGGCAAGTCTACTAGAGAACCAGAGAGCACAGCCGCTCCAGGTCAGAGCCCCAGATATCCCACAGAAATGATGAGCTGCATGCCATTCTAGGGGGTGCCCCTGCAACAACCCCACCTGTTGCTTCCCTCCTCCCACACCCCTCCTGGGCTACTGTGGCAGTTATCCCCTCATTTGTGTGATGAAGTAGTAAAGAATGCAGGAATAAGAAACACTGACTTTTTAGTGAGATAAAATGAGGGGGAGGCAGCCTCCAGCTTCTGTGATATTCCAGGCAGGACATCTCCATTACTCATTAAAGGGTGGGGGGGGGGGGAGAAGAGCACAGCCTCCCGCTGCTATGATAGTCCAGAATCTCCATTAGACATGAAAGGTGAGGGGGAGAGGAGCTCAGCCTCCAGCTGTTATGATGAGGACAGTCACCAGCCTTCTTGCACCATCTGCCAGGACTGAATCTCCAGGACACAAAGCTTAAAGAAGGGAATGACCGGGAGTCATTCCTATTGTAACTTTAGCGCCCTCGTGGCCAAGATGGAGTCTGCTCTGCAGGCAGCTCTGGCCAAGAGACAGCGCGTGCAGGAATGCAGCAGGAGAAATCCCTTCCACCCCAGGGGCACCTGTTCCAACCCCCAGAGTGAACACACCCACCCACAGGAAAAGCACAGTCTATATAACAAAGGGAGATATTTATTTACAGAGGGCTGGGAGGAGAAAAACAACAAGGGGAAATATAGGGGGAGCAGTAAAACAGGCTGCATTCAAACCAAGGCCCCACGGACCCAGTGGTAGCACAGTCTGACAGGGCAGATACCGAGCAATGTGTCTGTACACAGTGTTCAGGAGGCCTGAGCAAAGTTCCAGTCCGGTGGTGAGTCTTGGGTGCTCCTGGTCGTCTTCAGCGCCAGTGAACTCTCCCCAGCAAACCCCTCCGGTGCCTCTTCTGCCGCTCTCTGCAAAGCCCCACAGAGCGGCCACCTCCCCACTTAACTATCTAACAGCCTCCCTCCTTATTCCCAGTGCGGAGTCACAAGCCCCAGTACTCACAGCCCCAGGCAGCTCCGGGCAGTCATGATACTGGGTCCAGCTCTGGCCTGTCCTTCTCGGGTGATTCCCCCCGGCACAGGACTTCTCCTGGCTCCTGTCCTGGGCTGTCCCCGATCAGGCTTGTCCTCCTCAGGCCTCCAGCAGGTTCTCTCTGCTTCCTTCCCCAGGGCCAGCCATGTTGCTCTCCTCTCTCTCCCTCCAGCTCCAGCCCTGCCCCCTGGAGTTTCCCTCCTTTTTTCTTACTCTCCCCCTCCCCCTTTGGGAAAAAGATTTAAAGGGGCCATGCTCTCTAGACCCCAAAGGGGTTACACTATTTTTGCCCAGGAGCCCCCAGCCAACCTCACCGAGGCCAGCCAGGAGCACTCACAGGATGATGATGAGGACGGCTGTCAGTCATATTGTATCATACCGTCTGCCACCGGGGAGGGGAAAGGATGCTGCTGTTTAGCGCTGCAGCACCCTGTCTACCAGCAGCATCCAGTAGACATATGGTGACATTGAAAAGAGGCGAGAAACGATTTTTTTCCCTTTTCTTTGAGAAGGGGGAGGGGGAGTAAATTGACGACATATTGCCTGAACCACTGGCGACAATGTTTTTGACCCTTCAGGCATTGGGAGCTCAGCCAAGAATGCAAATGCTTTTCAGAGACTGCAGGAACTGTGGGATAGCTCGAGTCCTCAGTCCCCCCTCCCTCCCTCCATGAGCGTCCATTTGATTCTTTGGCTTTCCATTACGCTTGTCACACAGCACTGTGTTGAGTTCCTGCTGTGACCTCTGTCTATCATAGCCTGGAGATTTTTTCAAATGCTTTGTCATTTCTTCTTCTGGAACGGAGCTCTGATAGAACAGATTTGTCTCCCAATACAGCGATCAGATCCAGTATCTCCCGTATGGTCCATGCTGGAGCTCTTTTTGGATTTGGGACTGCATGGCCACCCGTGCTGATCAGCGCTCCACGCTGGGCAAACAGGAAATGAAATTCAAAAGTTCGCGGGGCTTTTACTGTCTACCTGGCCAGTGCATCCGAGTTCAGATTGCTTTCCAGAGTGGTCACAATGGTGCACTGTGGGATACCGCGTGGAGGCCAATTCTGTCAAATTGCGGCCACACTAACCCTAATCCGACATGGCAATACCGATTTCAGCGCTACTCCCCTCGTCGGGGAGGAGTACAGAAATCGGTTTTAAGAGCCCTTTATATCAATATAAAGGTCTTTGTTGTGTGGACAGGTGCAGGGTTAAATCGGTTTAACGCTGCTAAATTCGGTATAAACGCGTAGTGTAGACCAGGCCTCAGGCCCTGCTGGAGCTCGCAGCCCCACCCCCTTACCATGCAGCTCTGAGTGGGGCGGGGCTCAGGCCCCGCTGGAGCCACGCTGCAGCTGTCCAGGGATGCTCCTGGATGTGCTGAGGCTCCGGGTGAGGAGGGAGGGGTAAGGGGCCGGGGCAGTTGGATAAGTGGCAGGGAGTCCCAGGGACAGTCAGGGGACAGGGAGGGAGCCGTGGTGGGGGGGGCAGTCTGGGGCTGGGGGGTTGGATCGTGGGCATTCCGGGGGTCTGTCAGGACTCAGCGGGGGTGGGGGGGGATAGGGGTTGGGGCAGTCAGGGGGCAGGGAGCAGGGATGGGGTCCCGGGTGGTGGTTGGGGCGGTCTTTGGGGGACGGTGAGGGGACAAGGAGCAGGATGGGCTGGGGATTCTGAGGGGGGGCGGGCAGTTGGGGGGCAGGAAGTGGGTGGGGGTCGGATAGGGGGCAGGGCCAGGCTGTCTGGGAGGCACAGCCTTCCCTACCCTAAAGCTCATTCAGCAGTTTGAGGTTTGCAGAAGAGCCAAGCTGTTAGCTTTTCCATTAGGGCTACCATCCCTTTCACTTCTCAAATGCCAAATTATAGTTTATATTTAATTTCAGTGCCATAGGGAGATTCATGTCAGGGGAGGGTAGCTTCATTTAAAATTAACCACTGGGGGAGGGATCACATGAGAAGAGCAATATCCTTCCCAACCCGATCAAGGGAGACCCCCCCTCCCCTGCATTCCCTGAGGATCCAGAGGGGTTAATTCAGTGGTTCTCAAACTTTTGTACTGGTGACCCTTTTCACATAGCAAACCTCTGAGTGTGACTCCCCTCCCCCTTATAAATTAAAAACACTTTTTAATATATTTAACACTATTATAAATGCTGGAGTCAAAGCGGGGTTTGAGGTGGAGGCTGACAGCTCGGGACCCCCAGTAATAACCTTGTGACCGCCTGAGGGGTCCCAACCCCCAGTTTGAGAACCCCTCGGTTAATTTAATTTTAGCACCCTGTGTCCATTCACATGCATGTGCTACTTTGAGCATTTCAGTTTTCACAACATAGGCTCATCCCAGATTCTGGAACAAGCTCAAATGCTCAGTTCGTGGAGTATGTACATAAGCTATACTAAAGACAAACCCACAGTAACTGTCTCCAGTTTGTGAGGGACCCCATGGAGCCAGTCTCTAGGAAACAGCTAAATGCATGGAGGTTAAGTCCATTAATGGCTATTAGCCAGGATGGGTAAGGAATGGTGTCCCTAGCCTGTTTGTCAGAGGGTGGAGATGGACGGCAGGAGAGAGATCACTTGATCATTATCTGTTAGGTTCACTCCCTCTGGGACACTTGGCATTGGCCATTGTCGGTAGACAGGACACTGGGCTGGATGGACCTTTGGTTTGACCCAGTATGGCTGTTCTTATGTTCTAAGTTAAATGAACCCAAAGTTATGGAGACAGATGTGAGTCAAGGAAGCCAGCAGAGTATCAGAAACCTGGAAAAATCTCTGACTGGATGTGCTCAGACGTTTGGTCACAAGCTGAGGTGGTTCAAAAGTTTTTGATTTTTTTTAAGCAGAATTTTTTTATTGTTTCTTTAAACAATCAAACACAGCAAGCAGCAAATATTTGGCCACACACTTCTGAAACCCCAAACCATATTCAGGTTTTGGCAGACTAATTTCAGCTTTTCAATTAAAAAAACACAAAATTTTTTGAAGGAAAGCAGACATTGTCCATGATTTTGTTCTGCTTTTTAAAAACCCCTTGTTTTCGATCCAGAAAAAGTTTTGATGGAAAATATTTGTCCAACCCTTTTAATGAGCTTTAGTGCCTTTGAGCACTAGCTGATGCTGAGAACCACTGATACCTTGTAAAGAAATTTTCTCAAAACTGGGTTTGTGCTGAGATGCAGGTTTATTTTTCCCAGGGCCGCCCATGGGGGGGGGGGGGGAAGCAAGTGGGGCAATTTGCACCAGGCCCCGCAGGGGCCCCCAAGAGAATATAGTATTGTATAATATTGCACTTTTTTTTATGGAAGGGGCCCCCGAAATTGCTTTGCCCCAGGCCCCCTGAATCCTCTGGGCAGCCCTGAAATCCAGCCATATGGACTTTGGTAGGATGTGTGTGGTGCTAAAGCTGTGGGCTGCTCCTGTGCACAAGGGTGAATTTCACATACAGGGACTGCTGCTGGGCTCCAAGGTCTGCCCTCCCACCCTTTTCCCTTTAGTAGCTCCTGCTAGAACAGGACACACTTTGTATGTATCTGCAGCATGCGCTCCTGGACCATTCCCCAGTACACACAGCTCCAGCGGAGGCTGTTGCAGGCCCGCACTGGACCACTGGCCACACTCACCCTTGCTGTAACTCTGCAATTTACCCATTGCTTCTGCATTAGTGTGCACACCAGGGCCGCCCAGAGGATTCAGGGGGCCTGGGGTCTTTGGCGGCAGGGGGTCCCCGCCGCCGAATTGCTGCGGAAGATGCTCCAGGGGCCTGAGCCCTGCAAGAGTTTTCCGGGGCCTCTGGCGCGAGTGAAGGACCCTGCTCCAGGGCCCCCGAAAAACTCTCGTGGTGGCCCCTGCGGGGCCTGGGGCAAATTGCCCCACTTCCCCCCCTGGTGCACACCAAGGGCCCAGTCCTGCACCCACAGAAATCAATGGGAGCTTTGTTGCTTACTTCAGTGGGAACAGGACTGGGCCCCAGAGCCCCCTCTAGCTGGCCAGTAACATATGTGTAATTGTCTCCAGTTGGGCACAGAACTCCAGGCTGGGACTGGGATTGTGTTAGCTGAGGAGGGCTGTACCAGCCTCTTGTGGGGGGCTGCTACCTTCTGATTCCCTAGGAACTGGGGCGGGGGGGAAAGTGGAGCTTGGCTTGAGTGCTCCCCGGAATAGAGTGTGGGCACCGTGCTCCTTGCTGCCTGGAGTGAGTAGAGAAACTCTGATCTCCCCAGCGCTTTTGGTAGCCCTGCATGGTGTGAGTGGTGGCAGCATGCTTTCCTCTGCGTGTTGTAACCATTCCGACAGTGCAATCTAGGAGCAGTCTGGGTTTCCTCCTTTGCACTAGCTGTGGGCCTCCCAGCAGTCTCTGTTTTCTTTGCAGCTGTCTTAGCAGGGCAGTTTTCTTCTCTAGGTGATCACACCATTCCGAAAACTCATCCTGTGTGCTGAGAACCGGAAGGAGATGGAAGACTGGATCGGTGCCTTGAAATCCGTCCAGAAGTGGGAAATCAATGAGGTAAGGGAGGCCTGCACGCTGGTTGGGAGTCCCCAGGTGGTAGGCCCAGGACAGGGAGTGTTAGTAAAACTGTCCTGGGCACAGGGAAACAGTGAGATCATAGCAATATTCGTCTAAGGGATGAAATTCTCCCTATTCATAGGGAGAGTGTCATGAGACACAGGGTTTACAGTGCTAGTCATGCTGTGCCTCAATTGGCTGTGACCTTGTGAACACTCTGTGTGTGTGTGTGTGTGTGTGTGTGTGTGTGTGTGAACAGTTGAATGTGAACTCTGCCTTTTACTATTATTATTTACTAGGTGTAATACAGTAGCACCAAGGAGTCACGGATCGGGACCCCAAAGCACTAGGTGTTGTACAAACAGAGAAGAAAAAGTCAGCCTCTGTCCCAAAATGCTTAAATCCTCTCTGACCTCTCTGGTGAAGTGCTGTCAGTTGCATCGTGTGTCTTTGGAATGGTCACTTTCCCTGGACTAACAGTCCAGGAGCAGATTTTCTCTTTGTCGTCACAGTGGATCAGACCCTCACCTGGTATCAACTGGTGCAGCTCTGTTAAAAGCAGTGGAGCTGTCTGTTTATGCCAGCTGAGGAACTGGCCCCTTTGGTATTAATTAATGACTGGCCAAACCAATTTGTCTCCCTTTTCTTTGGAGACTTGCTGGTGTTTTGCTAATTTACAAGGATAAACCCACTGGGCTGACGTCAGATCCATGTTGAGTAGAGCTCATTCATTTCATTACAGGAAGCTCCTGACATTTGCCGGGACAGAGGATAGGAAATGGCTCAGCAGGATTGGTCAGTGAGGGAGCAGATGCTAGGTGGAAGGGGAGCGGTAGCACAGGATTTGTTATTCTAGCAGAACTGTGTGTAGAGTGAGCACTGGGCTAACAGGGCCAGAGAACATGAGATCTGACTTGAACAAAGCCATAAGTGCCCAGGTGCTGCCTGCATAGTGGTGGCACCTCTAAGGAACCAGTTTTCCAGGCATAAACGTCCCAGCAGAACTGCTCATATGGCAGGTTTCGGTTTTCAGGCTCCTTGAATGTGAATCTCACCCGCCAGCCTCACAATATCGTATTTGTCTGCTCGGGGCTTAAACAATCACACACGTGCATGTCCTTCCACCCCGCCTGTTTACCATTAGCACAGCCATGGCATGACCCCTCGCCAGTTGCTCCCCCGACTTCTGCGACCTACTCATTCATTATCCCTGTGATGTGAGGTTTTCAAATTAGGACGAGAAGACTGGGAGCTTCAGAGGAGCCAGAAACAATTAGGCTCCCAAATGCCATTAATTTCTCTCTTAAAAAATTATATTCTTATTATAGCTTCAATTCCCACCAGTCATAATGGCCTGACTCTTCAAAGGTATTCAGTTGTCTAACTCCCATTGGCCTTTGAGGATCTGGGCCAATGAGTGCAGCATGTAGCACAGAACCAGCTGAGCAGCCAGTGATGCCAGACGAGAAAGTACTTGGAGAGAATGCTAAGGCTGCCAGGGGTCAGGAAATGCCAATGTTAAGTTTGCTTGTGTAACTTGACTGCTTCCCCCTTGTGTGTACGCATTGCGCTGCAGCCTTTAGCAATGTGCGCACACCTGGGTTTCCACAAGACTCCTGGCCTCACATGTTGAGCCAGATGGAAAGTGACCAGAGAGCGAGGCTGCTGGAAGAGTGTTCTTCAGCCTCACTGAGCCATGGGCGGACCCCGCCTTGTGCCTGCCCAAGTGGTGCAGAGTGAGGGAGGGATGCACTAGTCCCTGCCTTATTCCCTGACCCCCCTGCCTTATGCGCTGCTCACTGTCCAGCCTGCCCGCCGAGGTCCCACGACACACTCATTGCTAGCCCTGCCTCATTTACTGAGTGCCGTTCAGCCTGTGCACAGGGGCTAGACCAGGGGCGGGCAAACTTTTTGGCCTGAGGGCCACATCAGGTTTCCAAAATCAAATGGAGGGCCAGTTAGGGGAGGCTGTGCTTCCCAAACAGCCAAGCGTGGCCTGGCCCCCAACCCCTATCCGACCCCCCCGCTTCTCGCCTCCTGATGGCCTCGCCCCAGGACTCCTATGCCATCCAACCCCCCTGTTCCCTGTCCCCTGGTGGCTCCCATGGGACTCCTATGCCATCCAACCCCCCCTGTTCCCTGTCTCCTGATGCCCCCCCCGGGACTCCTGCCCCATCCACCACCCCCTGCTCCCTGTCCCCGATCGCCCCCAGAACCCCTGCCCCTGACTGCCCCCGCCACCCCATCCAACCCCCCCTCCTTCCTGACTGCCCCCTGAGACTCCTGCCCCCATTCAACCACCCGTGTTCCCCACCTTCTGACCACCCTGACCCCTATCCACACCCCTGCCCCCTGATCACCACCCCGAACTCCCCTGCCCTCTTACCACGTTGCCTGGAGCACCGGTGGCTGGTGGCACTACAGCCGTGCTGCCCAGAGCACCAGCTCAGGCTGCAGCTCTGCAGCTGCACTGCCTGGCCACCCAGAGCATTGCGTCAGCGGCGCAGTGAGCTGAGGCTGCAGGGGAGGGGGCGAGCCTCCTGGGCCAGGAGCTCAGGGGCTGGGCAGGAGGGTCCCACGGGCTGGATGTGGCCCAGGGGCTGTAGTTTGCCCACCTCTGGGCTAGACTGTGCCTAGGCCTTATGGCGATGCCCTGGGGTGAGGGGCAGTAATGCTCCACATTCACTCCCCAGCTGCAGGCATCCGGTACTTGCTCCTCCCACTGCAGAGGTGGGTGAAGACTGGGGTAGGGTTGGCGGGGGGCAGCAGAGCTGACCATGCTGCCTCCCAGAGCTGAGACTAGAGGCCAGGAGTCCCAAGTCCCGTGCTTTAGCCACCGAACACACCAGGCTCTCCCTGACTACACAAAGCTCTGTGCAAACGCTGCCATTCCAAAGAAGCTGCTGTGGGTTTGATTGGGTCACAGCGATCTCCTCTCTAGGTAGTGAGAGCGCAGCCGATCAGTAACAATGTAGTGAGCAATCTTGGGCACACCACAGGGTGGGTCCCACCTCAGGCAGCACCTAGGACCCATGGGAGCTGCGGTGGGTTAAGGAAGGTGGAGGTCTCTCTCTCCTTTGCTAATCAGGTGCTGGAGAAAGGGCAGTAGAAATGTACAGAACAGAACCCTTAAATCCCATTTCGAATGGGAGGAAGGCAAGTGCCTTGGGGCAGAGGGGAAAGGGACTAGGGGGAGGAGAAAAGATGCAGGGAGGAGAGGGGGAGAGGAATCTCAGTTACAAAGGGAGGTATAAGAGGGCTAAAGACCAAGGACTAAACTCATCCCTGAGGTACCTGCACTGAGCCCAGGGCTCAGTTGTATCCATCTGGAACAGGCAGAGTCTGGCCCGTACATGGGGGAGGGATAGCTCAGTGGTTTGAGCATTGGCCTACTAAACCCAGGGTTGTGAGCCCAATCCTTGAGGGGGCCATTTAGGGAGCTGGGACAAAAAAAAACAAAAACTCAGAGACAGTACTTGGTCCTGCTAGTGAAGGCAGGGGACTAGGCTCAATGATCTTTCAAGGTTCCTTCCAGTTCTATGGGATAGGTATATCTCCATATGTTTAGAAACTAGTGGAGAATTGCTTTTAAAGGGGAGCTGTGGTGTGATCTTCCAGCTACTCTCATTGCTGCTTATCATCATGAAGAAGAGACATTGGCTGAAATATGCCTTAAGTGTCTGTTCAAAAGAATAATCAGGAATCCTGTTGGGAACTGCTGGTTGGTGAGTTCATGCTGACTAGGACACGGTCCCATCTGAATGCATAAGAGATTGAGGCTTTCATAACCGCTGCATGTGCTAGTGAATGGAGCAGTGGTGAACCAGCTCCATCTTTATGGCTGGTGCATGATGTATCTGCTGATATTGGCAAGGAGAGTGTCCATTCTGGGGAGTGGACTCCAGGGCTGGGGCACCTGCCCACTCGAATTGAGCCAAGAACCCCTGACTCATTTCACGTAGGCCTCCAAGCACTTGTCTGATGGTAAATGTGGTCAGGCCTTCCAGCAGGCTGGCTGAAGACTCCCTATCCCTGGAGGAAATCAGGTAGGATATTCCCCAGCTGGGCAAATCTGGCCTTTTGCCATCCTCTTTGCTCCCATGTTGGTTCCTCCCTCCTATTTTGGAGGCTGGCAGGGCGGGCACAGGGCACAAAGAGATGCATGGGCCATCGAGAGCTGGGAGTCCTGGAACCTTGCTACATTTGAGAAAGTCCCCAGTTGCTCTCTGGGATTTGTTGCCTGCTCCCGCTGCCTTTCCAACTCACACTAAACACACCTCAATTCTCTTTGTCATTGCAGGCCACGCAGTTCAACATGGAGCATTTCTCTGGGATGCATAACTGGTACGCCTGCTCCCACGCCCGACCCACCTTCTGCAACGTGTGCCGCGAGGCCCTGTCAGGGGTCACTTCCCATGGACTTTCCTGCGAAGGTACCAGCTCATCAACCCCTGCTCTGCAACCATGAACAGATGGAGTGGGTCTGACCTTAGGGGGGATTGGTAGGGAATGCTTGCCAAAGCCTAGCTGAGCTGGCCACAGGATGCATCTCCTGGCTGCTCATCTGGTGGGCACAGGAATTGCTTAAGCCAAGCCAGGATGCTAAATAAGACAGAGAGGAGGGGAAATGGAGGGCAGAAGGTAGGCGCTTGGGAAGAATGATTGGGGTTAGAAGGGACATGGGTGGGGAGAATGTCACGATCAGACTGGAGTCCCTCTACCCCAGTGTCCTGTCTCTGATGCACTAGTACCAGGTGCACGACCCCTGCAGAATGCAGCCAATGGGACATGGTGCAAGGAGCTCTGGTCCATAGGACTCTGATGGGATGGATGCTGGTGCCCATGCTAGGGGACAGGCACCTCTGCACATGTGTTGGTTGCTATGGGCTTCATTCAGCACTGCTGCAACCAAGCGGTGTTCCCTGTGAGAGAAGGGTCAAGCCCATGGACCAAGCGTTGGTGTCCGTCTGGGGGATTCTGGAACAGGGAGGACTGTGTGGCGAGGGGAAGCTGTCCCTGCCACCTTCCCACTCCTCCAGGCTTTTCCATCTCTCTTGCTACTAGTTTGCAAGTTCAAAGCCCACAAGCGCTGCGCTGTGAGAGCCACCAACAACTGCAAGTGGACCACGCTGGCCTCCATAGGAAATGACATCCTCGAGGATGAAGATGGGGTAAGCACTTCCTTCCCTCCCCCTCCCCTGCCAAGAAGGGCACTGCCCTCATATACCCCCGGGCCAGCCACCGAACCAGCCAACCCCTCTTGAGCAAGGATGCCAATGGCTTTAGCTCTGGACCTACCCGCGTAAAGGAAGCAGTAGGCTAAGTGGGCCTGCTTTTGTTATATGGGTGTGAATCAGGAGTAGCACCATGGAGTCAGTGCACTTTGTCCAGACTTACCACCACGTACGTGAGAGCCCAATCTGATCCAGTGTTGCATCGCAGGCGTATATGAACAAAGTTCTTCAGTCAGTTTGATTGGCAGCAAAGGTTCTTTATTTCTCTCCAGCATACATCTTTATACTCTTGAAGCAGGCAAGCAAGCAGTTGCTAATTGGTTAACAAAATTTTACACAGCCGCAGCTGTAACCCCATAGGGTAATTATCATCCTAACACCTGTTTGACTTATCATCCTATTTACTGCCTACCAGCAGATAAAAACTAGCCTCGACCTTGAAGTCTAAACACTTCAGCTCTCAAATACTTATCTGCCAAGTTCCCACATCTCCCGCCTTTTCTCAAAATAAAAAAAAGAAAAAAGGCATAAGCAAAACATTCCCAACTCATAACATCATAACACTACAATCTATCACAAACCAAAATTAAAACTTTATAAAGCCAACCTATATAACCATGCAATTCTTAACATAACCCCAACAACACCAAACAAAAACAAAGCACAACAAATAAATGGTGTAAATACTACAGGATTCCCCCCTTCTCTATAGCACACCAACTTGTGGCAAACTTCTATTATTAAATCATCCTCAGATGTCAGGCGATCAAACTGACACTGAGGAGGGGGTCCTAGAAAAAACACAACATAAACCACATAAAACGCAAAAGACAATTCTGGCCAGAAAAACAAACAAACAAACAAACAAACAAACATAAGACACAGAACATAAATTTAACTCTATAAATAAATGCATGGTACATAAAATGCTATGCAGCTAACACCAATTTTCTTAAGATCTAAAAAACAAAACAAAACTACCCCTACTGGGCAAGCAATCATTACATACAATATACAAATACCCTTAGTACTATCAGGCAAAAAAAAAATTACATCATCAATTAAATCATTTACAGTAATACAATTGCATCCTGACTTACTTCTGAATTCAAAGCCATTCACAGCTTAAGGGTTCTTACTATTAACTTCTACTTTTAAACACAAAAAAAAATCACCACTTATATGCCCGTAGCCTAATACAATTACAATTACATAGCACTATATACATTCTTCAGCTAATACAACAAAATTATTTATAGCCAAACAATTACAAACTAATATCTTTACCTAAATTTATTTACAAACATTTCAAAAACACCAAAACTTTACTCTTTAGCAACTTTGCAAAATTCAACTGCTGTTCCCTCTAGCAATCACAGAGTTAACTTTTACTCTGCCTAACATTATTGGCTAGTAGTTAATTACCTTCTCTATCAACTACACCCTCAAGGTTATCAACCAGTTTTCCAAGCTTGTTGTCTGTTGCCCGCCGCCTGGGCCCGATCCTTTTTTCCTCTTCAAGTTCTCTATCTATCGCGTGCCTGCCTGGGCCCGATCCAAAGCACTTTACATAAAGGTATTTTGGGTCACATAAATTCAAAGCCATTCTCCCAAATTACCCAAATCTATGCCTAAATAACACCATAAACTCCCCCCCCCTTTGAGAATACTCAACAAACCTTTGGGCTGAGTTTTCTCAAACTTTAAAACAAAAACAATTAGGCTCTAAAAACAGGGGTAGTAATGGGGAATACCATTTACAATCCAATTAGGAGGGCAATACATGCTAAAAAAATTCCACAACACAGGGCGCAGCCTGTAAAATAAACCCCAAAATCCAATCAATACCACATTTTTAGCAGGAGTCCCACATTTTTCCTGCCAGTGTGCAATTCTTTGCTTCTTTACTAGGGTCAGTTCTCAATGCCCTTTTAGTCAGGAATTTCTAGACATTGGCAATATCAATGATGTGAGTGTTTTTTCTTCTGTTCCACCACCATCGTGGTTCAAGTTCTGGGACGGGAAATTATCAGGATATCATCCTATACATTCAGGCAAAGCAAAAATTATTTCAATCAATTAAATCAATCAGGAGGATCAAACAAACGGGATCCTGGCACAGCTAACAAGCAGTTGTTCTCCAGGGGCTCAGGGTGTGTACATCTTGTTGCTTTCTCAGTCATTCCATCCACCATTGCAGCAGTCATCTCTAATACTGACACTGTTGCAGTTTCTTCAGTCCTACTGTTTGCAGCCTCATTACCATCCTGAATGAGCAGTGGTAATATCTTGGACTAGTTCAGGAAATAGTTTTCCAGGCACTGCTTCTAAAGGCTTTAAAGTTTCAGCTGAGGTTTTCATAGATGTTACAGTTTCTGCAATGATTTGTTCTTCAATTGCTGCAGCTGTAACAGGCACAAATGTTTTTTGAGCCCCAGAGCTTTCAGTACTAAAAATGGGTGAGCCAGTATCTGCCAGCTGCACAGCTAAATTCTCTTGCTCCTCTTCGTCTCCCTTTCCACACACAGGCAGTTCTTGAGGACACATGTTGCTCTGTAGAGGGCCCCATTTACAACTGCCCTGGGCATTCTGATACTAGGTTAGATGGCGCATCTCCTACATCATTCTGCATGGGGCCTCAGCTGCAACCGCTTCAGTGGGCTCTGATTCCAAGGTAAACACAGGATCTTCTACCTCTGTCCACAGGTGCCTCAGTTACCCCACTCTGCATTGCATCCCCATAAGAGCTTCCTGAGTGATCTGCCGCCCATCGGATCCCTGAAGCCGAGCAGTTCGTGATGTCCATAGCAAAGGCAGTGTGGGAGGGCCAGTGGATCCAAACCCTCGAGACCCACACATCCTCGAAAGGTATTAACTGAGCAAGACGTGTACCAGCAGTTATAGTCACAGGGGACAAAGGGCACGTACCATTATCCCAATATTCCCGTATAATCGGCATCAATAAGGCCAGGCAAAACAAAAATACCTTGTTTTGATGTTGGCCAATCAAAAGGGCACTCAGGCCAAATCCTAATGGACCATCGGTGTTGGAAGAAAGAACTTGAACCTCGTCAGTCTCTAAAACTACATCTGTCGCTGTGGCCAAATCCACTCCGCACTGCCACGGGTTGCTCCGTGAGGTGTTCCAGGCAGCCGGGTTGCTGGTTGAGGCAGGCGCTCCGTGATCCGCTTCCGGCAGTGGTGTTCCATCCTTCTATGTCCAAACTTATCACATCGTGCAAGCGCCAGTTGCAGCTTCAGGTAACACATCAGAGGCCCGCTGCTCATTTTGCATAGGGCAGTCGAAATGCCCGGGTTTTCTAGGTTTTCTAGCCCCGCTGTCGCCCGAGCAGGGGTTGTAATGCCACGGCCAGTGCAGAGGCCTGTGCCTTAGCATGAATTGCTGCCTTATCCGTCTCCTCAAGCATAGCGGCCCTACCACATGCCTCAATCATTTCCATCAGGGTCGCAGTCTTGGGCAAGGTGGCTAATATACGGCAAGTGGGATTTGCATTCTGGGTTGCAAGATCAAGTCCAACTGCAGTTCTGGCCTCTGGCGTCAGATTAGGAGATCTATCAATAGCCTCTCGGCGATCCAAAAGGTGGAATACGGTTCCGATGGGCCTTGCATAATTTTAGCGTAGGGAGGGCGCTTTCCTTTCCCATCTGGGGCACCGCTTTAAAGGCAGCCAAAGCCAGTTCCTGCGATTGCTGCAGGATCCGGGATCGAGGCGGGCTTGCAAATGCGGGTCAACAATCAGCAGTGGCCACGCCGAGGATCATCATCCGTAAATCCAAATTGCGGACAAGAGCCAAGTCAACTCTCTTAGCCCAATCATCTTTCCACAACAATTTCTGTGTAGGTGTAAGAAGCATGTCAGCTAGCTTAATCGCATCGGACACATTGCTTGGCCAGCAAATACCTGTTCAATGATAGACTGTACATACGGATTATCTAGTCCATAAGCCATGATCGATTTCTGTGCCTCACGGATCAACTTCCAATCCAAAGGCTATAATTAGGGTGTTGAGGGTCTGGCGTAATCACCGGAAAGGCCTCAGGTGTTAGACCTTCAAGGATGGCTTCTCTTAAAACTCCATGCCAGCGCTGTACCGGATCCGGAGGGTCCCCAGTTGGAGGGTCCCAATGAAAGCACTTGTGAAGATGCGATCGCGATGATCCAGGTGGAAGACCTTCCAATTGGTCCAACTTGTCACATATATGCTGCAGCTGTCGACCCTGGCGCTCCATCTCCTTATAGAAGGCATCAGACTGAGTAAACGGAGTCAAATCGGGATATGGCTTTGGCACATGTTCCAGGTCCCGTGGACACGGCATGGCTTTGGAGCAAGGCTGTCTCCATAGGCTCGGGTATCGGGGTAACAGGACCGTAGCAGGATCAATCATGTCGAGCCACATTGGAGGGTAGCGCAACATCATCCATAGGGTAGGGGTTGGAAGCCAAAGGTATCACCGTGTCCTCACCACGAAAAACTCTCTGGCTCCAACCGCAACACAGAAGGCATTCCGGCAAAGCTCAGAAAGGGCCACCTGCACTCCTGCCTCGGCCACGAGAGTTTCTACTATCTCCTTCGCCTTATTCCATACTGGACTCAGGGAGAAGGCCTCCTTATCGCCCTGAGCCACCGACTTCCAAAGCTCGGAGCCTAGCCGCTCCCAAACAGTTTTATCAAAAATTGTACTGGGTTGAACAGAAAGTCCCCTTCTCCGTCCCCACCGCAGCAGACGGGATAACGATCAAACATTCATGCACCGTCCTTTCTTCCGCTGATGCAGTGGTTCCCATATTAGCTGCTCACCTCTGGGCTGGGTGTGCCTCTCTTTCAGATGCCCTGCGGCTTGCCACTCGACACTGAGCTCAGGTGCGCCTCTTGACACTGAACTCAGGTGCGCGGACGCCCTGCAGCCGCCGCCGACACTGAGCTCAGGTGCGCGACACTGAGACTCAGGTGCGCCTCTTTTTCTCCTTTCAGTTCAGGCCACCAACACTGTCCTCATTCAATCATCACCATTTGTTGCATCGCAGGCGTATATGAACAAAGTTCTTCAGTCAGTTTGATTGGCAGCAAAGGTTCTTTATTTCTCTCCAGCATACATCTTTATACTCTTGAAGCAGGCAAGCAAGCAGTTGCTAATTGGTTAACAAAATTTTACACAGCCGCAGCTGTAACCCCATAGGGTAATTATCATCCTAACACCTGTTTGACTTATCATCCTATTTACTGCCTACCAGCAGATAAAAACTAGCCTCGACCTTGAAGTCTAAACACTTCAGCTCTCAAATACTTATCTGCCAAGTTCCCACATCTCCCGCCTTTTCTCAAAATAAAAAAAAGAAAAAAGGCATAAGCAAAACATTCCCAACTCATAACATCATAACACTACAATCTATCACAAACCAAAATTAAAACTTTATAAAGCCAACCTATATAACCATGCAATTCTTAACATAACCCCAACAACACCAAACAAAAACAAAGCACAACAAATAAATGGTGTAAATACTACAGGATTTTTGTTGCATCGCAGGCGTATATGAACAAAGTTCTTCAGTCAGTTTGATTGGCAGCAAAGGTTCTTTATTTCTCTCCAGCATACATCTTTATACTCTTGAAGCAGGCAAGCAAGCAGTTGCTAATTGGTTAACAAAATTTTACACAGCCGCAGCTGTAACCCCATAGGGTAATTATCATCCTAACACCTGTTTGACTTATCATCCTATTTACTGCCTACCAGCAGATAAAAACTAGCCTCGACCTTGAAGTCTAAACACTTCAGCTCTCAAATACTTATCTGCCAAGTTCCCACAATCCAGGATCGGGAGCTAATTCCTCCGGAGGAGTTAGAACAACTGCACTTAGAACGACCCCAGAACAGTTCTGCATGGGCCCCACCAGTGGGTGGATGAGACGTTCTGGTGCCCCTTCATCTCCAATTCTATTGCCTGTCTCCAAGCAACATCCCCACTGCCTGCTTTGCTTGAGCAAGGATGTGGCCCAGGAATCCTCTCTCTCGTCTTTGTGCTAGGGGCATGAATCCCCCCAGCTGCCCCTGCTGTGAGGGTGTCCCTCCTTCTGGGCCCATGTTGAGACCTGGTCCGAGTCAGGCCCTGGAGGCGGATGGGGAGGCTGTTGGGATGAGACCATGCTCCCATGCTGGCCTAGGATAGAAGAGGCACTAGTGACTTTCTCCTGTGGCGGTGGAGGTCCTTGCAGAGCCCCTGGATGCTGCTTTCCTTTAGTCAGTGCCAGGGAGCTATTCAGCGAGAAGACTCTATCTCTGAGTCATTATAATGAATGGGCGACTCTCTGGTGTCCTGGCCTTGGTGTCTCAAGGCGACAGCCAATACAGGAGAGCAGCTTTTTAAAAGCATCAGCATGCTGTGCCGAAGGCTCTCGGAGAGGAGTCTGTGCATTGTGAGCCAGGCCGGACATCTTCCAATGAGCCAGTGGCCAGGGCCCGGGAGATGGCCCAAGTGCATGGCATGGCTGCAGAGTGTCGTCATCCTCTGCCCCGCTGTCCCTGCTGTTTAACCATGAGCAGAGTGGATGTAAAATGTTGCCAGATCCAAACTCTGCTCAGTGACTCACCCACTTTGCCACAAGCCCCGCTGACTCCGCAGCCTGTGCGGCTGCCAGGGGTAAGGCAGGCACGGATTGGAGATGGTGCACTGCGATGCCCAGAGGAGGGGCTGACTCAGATGCTGCTGACGATGATTATAACTCACAGTAGAACATGGAGCGGGGTCGGGGGGGTGGGGGGGTATCTAGAGCGGTCCCAGCCCTCTCCACTATGCTGGAGCTGGCACTCCTCTGTGGCTGGCCACAGGGGGGTGCTGGTGCTCTTCAGAGTGGGTGGTGTGAAGTCTTTTCCAGAGGCTTGCTGGGCAGAGGGATGGGACTCTGAGAGGCTTTGAAAACCCAGCTACACTCCTCTCCTCCCGCCCTCCATCAAGGCAGTGTAGCCAGCTGGGCCAGACAAGGTAGGCTGGTTAGACACCATCAAATAGACAGCTGATTTTCTGGTGTGATTAGGTGCTTTGGCATCTCAGTCATTGGAATTACCCTCAGAAACAGAGGCTGGTGGAAGAAGGGCGGGCAATGAAAGCCAAGCTGAAGTGGACAAATGGTGCCCCTCCCACAATGCCCAACACAACTGGTTTCACAGGCCCTGCTGGATACTGAAGGGGCATTTTCACGCACTAGCTCCTAGCATTTATGCAGCACTTCAATCTGCAGATCTCAAAGCACTTTCCAATGGAGGCCGGTATGATCATCCCTAGTGGGGAAACTGAGGCACGGAGCTTTGGTGTGACTTGCCCAAGATGCCCCAGCAGGTAGAGGTGAGAACAGAATGTGTCTGTGGCCAGGCTGCAAGCCAGGTAATTGACCTGTTCCTTTGCCCTCCTCTCTTCAGGTAGCCATGCCCCATCAGTGGCTGGAGGGAAACCTGCCCGTGAGCGCTCGGTGTGCCGTGTGCGACAGGACCTGTGGCAGTGTCCGGCGGTTGCAGGACTGGAGGTGCCTCTGGTGCAAGGCCATTGTAAGACCCTCTCCCTCCCACCCCCTTCTCTATTCTGTTCTCTCAGACCATGCCCATCACCATGGTATCTGAGTGCCTTGGCCTCTATTATTTCTTTGGATCAGATATGGGTATTGTACACCTTCCATGCCATAGCCACGACTGTGGATGCAGACACATAGCTCTGCCTGTGCTGGGGCTCGGTGGTCATAGCGTGTTTGAAGTCCTTCTCAAACACAGCTACGTGGCAGCACCGCTGTAGCACCCACATCCAGCACGGCTACAGGCGTGTTACAAAGCCATGCCCATGGCTGCCGATGGGCGTTATCCACTGAAAAAAAACCCTACCCACGTTGCTCAGAGAAACAGGCAATGGAGCTGGGCAGCCACCACTTCCACTCAGAATAGTAATGGACATGAAAGGGTCTCCAGCCACATGATCTGCATCTGGATCCAGATTCCAACCCCCCAGGAATGGGGGTGTTGGGCTCTAGAGGCTGGCTTCAGCCTATTTTCTCATGCTCTCCACAGACACTAACTGATGGAGCCTCACACCTTCCTGTGCAGTAGATGAGCATTATTGTCCCCACTGCTACCAGTGGGGAAACTGAGGCACAGAGCAGGGATGTGATTTGCCCAAGATCACACAACAGGGCAGTAACAGAGCTGGGAAGAGACCAATGTCTTCTCGCTCCCAGCCTCTTGCTCTCACCACTAGACTAAGCTCCCACCCTTTCGGCCAGTAAGCTCATGCTCTCTCCTGCTGCTTTGTCCACCCTAGGTTCACAGCGCCTGCAAAGAGCTCTTTGGGAAGAAGTGCCCCTTAGGACAGTACAAGGTCTCCATAATCCCGCCAACTGCCCTGAACAGCATCGACTCTGATGGTGAGTACTGGAGCCAAGGACTACTGGCTGCCAGTCAGGCTGGGGCAGAGCTGGTAGGGGGACGTGGGAAGGCACTTCCTTTGAGCTTGATTAGAGTGTCCTGAATGGCTGGAACTGAGTCTCTGAGACCTTGTGGCCCACTGAGCTTGTTCATCTTTCCGGGGTGTCCAATACAGTTGATCCAGAGGACTATAGACTGGACCCTGTTGCAGCTTGTTGAAGCGCCGACATTGCTGGCAGAAATCCACCCCACGCTGCCCTGCTGCTGCAGGGGACACAGGGAAGGAGCTGGCACTCTCCAGAATGTACTGGCTGCCATGTAGGAGCCCTGGAGGCCCTATGCTGGAGCTATGCTGAGGCTGACCTCTCAATCCACTTAGCCAGGCACTTGCAGCTCCTGCTTCCCTGCAGATGGAGCCACGATTACTTCCTGAGCAGGGAAAGTGCCTTTGAATGGCTAAGAAATGGGAAAGATCAATGCAGGCAACTCGCTGCATGGTTCATGCTGGGAGCCGCCTCTCCATCCTTCCCAGCCCCATCTCTTACCTGCATCCCTTGCTGTGTTATCTATGTGGCCTGCCAGACCCCAGTCCAGAGCCGTAACGAGGTATTTTAGTTAACTGGGTAAGCAAGAATATTGGCGCCCCCTAGAAGCGATTCTGAGGCAGGGCATGTGGGGTCATGTCCCACCCAGATTTCTGCCTTTCATTTAACACAGAGGTTTTCAAACTGGGGGGACACCTCCTCCCAGGAGCCGATGGATCGGAAGTTGGTGGGAGCCCCTTAGGCCCCTGGCTCTCCACGCTGTGGGAACCAGGGTGCTGGCTGGCTGCCTGGCAACCCTCCCTGCCTTGCTCCCCAAACCAGGCCACCTCTACACGGCCGGGTGCTTCCCAGGCAGAGTGGGTGGCACAGCTCCAGGCTGCACCCCTGACATGCTCTTGGCTCTCCCCTGAAGGAGCCTGGCGCCAGCAGACGACACCCCATGGAGCTGGCCTCTGCCCGTGGAGCCCAGTTGCCAGCAGCGAGTGAGTGCCTCAGGGAGCGTCTCATGGCAATGCCCCACAGTTTGAAAATCTCTATACTAAATGGAAGGCAGAAATCAGGGGGGCACATGACCCTGCATGCCCCCCATGCTGCCCCATTTTTCTGCCCCCACGGCTTTGTACCCTGGGCGGCTGCCGTGCTCACTCTTCCCTGGTTACAGTCCTGCTCTGGTCCCTGAGCAGTGCATCATCTATGTTTCTTGCTATCTGGCAGATGGAGTCCTTATTTCCTCCTCTGCCTCTGTCCTGCCAGGGGACCAGCTGCTCCAAGTAGCTACTGAGAGGATCTCCCCTTGTGGTCACAGAGGCAAGGGAAGGTAGGATCTGTCTTCTGCAGGATCCAGGCACCACTCCTCTCCTCTTCCAGCTGCTCTGGCAGAAGCACCGTCTAAGGGTGCAAAATGAGGGACGTCTCTCTCCTGGCCTGATGCTCAGCCACTCCTATGCCCCACAGCACATTCCCGTCTCTCCTCCGATCACATATGGTGTCATTTTCTGATTTCATGCCAATGGCAGGGAGGGAGGGGACCCGATGCCATGCTCTGCAGCTCTCCCCACCCCTGTTGGCAGCTCCGGGGCCGTTTCTCAGCACAGATGGGCAGAGGGAGGAATACATTTCGGTGCAATGAGCAGCATTGCCCCAGTGGGCTACTTCTGTGATTATTTTCCTAGCTTCAAAGGGGAGGGACAATTAATCTTCGTGCTGCAGCTTTGGGAGGGAGTTCCCTCATTGTGCATATAGCATGGCACAGCACGGCAGGCATGGTGGTGTTGTGACCAAGACTCCGGATTCGAAAGCCCCTGTCAGGGTGAGAGAACACTTTATGGGTGTAATAGCAGGGGCACCGTATTACTAGTGCTTTGAGATTCTTGGATGGAAGGTGTCATAGACGGGTAAAGATGGGCAACCATCGATCCGCTGGATCCAGGTATACGCGTAAGAGATCTAGTCAGGTGCCTGATGAATCTGTGTATGGCTGACAAGCCCAATTCGAGAGCAACACAGCGTTACAAATTTCACAGATCCATGTGTTGTCTAAATTGTAATCCAAGATTAGTCCCTCGCATGAACAGAAATAACTTTGACCGAGTGTTGCGCCTGGCACACAATGCAGGCCCAGAGCATCAGCGGGAAAGGAAAGGGGCCATGGCGGTAGTGGGGAAGAGAGGCTAGCACTGGGTTTGAATTGAGATGGAGAGGAGGATTGGGGAGGGCATTCCAAGCAGCAGCTGCAAAGGAGAAGGCTCTTGCAGCAATGTGAGCATGGAGAGGATCCCGGGGTGAGGTGGGAGGAAGGTTAGAGCAGCAGTTTCTAGGTGGCTGGGTGGGAAGATTGCCCAACCAAGGGGTTTCTGCTGTAACTGTGGTGCCAGGCTGGGAGGGGTGAAAAACCCTGTGCTAGGGCCTGCTGACAGCCCCTCGGTCTGAGCTGACCATCTGGGGCAAAGTTTTCAAAAGGAGCCGAAGTCCATTTTCAGAAGGGAGCCGTTGAATGCCAATGGGATCTTGCTTGCATCTGAAGAAGTGGGTATTCACCCACGAAAGCTCATGCTGCAAAACTTCTGTTAGTCTATAAGGTGCCACAGGATTCTTTGCTGCTTCAATGGGATTTAGAGGCCTCTGGCATTTCTGGAATTCAGGCTCCTACGTCCCTGGCAGCATTTTGATGACATTCCCCAGGTCTTGAACTGAGGAGACGTTATCCCTGTCTGGGCCTCGCTGCCATCCCCAAATCAGCCGAGGAGCTTCAGCGGCTTTTTAAATCCAGGTTGCACAGTCTCCTTGTAGCTGAGACAAGCCACTCCCGTTCCCCTCTGTAGCATCCCTTCATGCACTCGCTGCCCAGAATCTTCCCTCCAGAGCCTTCGCTTGGCTGTGAGTACTGACTCTGTCCTCTGTTCCCTCCAACTCTTGATCCTTTTACCATCCCAGATGCTTTTTTTGGGGCCTGCTCCGATTCCCTGGTAGCCATCTATAGTGGACAACCCCCATGTACAACCCTCCCCCCCCAGCTAGAGGCTTTGCTTCAGCCATTATCTATTGGAGTCAGGCTGAGGATGGGATGTGACAGGGTGCTGCTCACACCACTGTGCCACTATCCCAGAGTAACAGGGGTGTTTCTGCCAGATTGATCAGCGGTGAAAGAGTTTCAGTGGAATTCCCGTCATTGGGCTTCTGGATCAGCAAACCCGCTGCTCTGTTCTTGGCACAACACTGAGCCACATCTCCCGCTGTGCACTGAAGTCAACAGGGCGATGCTGATTTACAGTTGCAACAGGCTTCTCTGGTGATTGTTTCAGTCTGTCTGTCTGCAGACGCAGGCATTGCTTCAGGCTTGGGTCCCTCGCTGCAGACAGAACCCTCTCAGAGTGAAGGTTCAGGTTCTGCAAATGCTACTGGGGCTAGCTGAGAAGCACTTAACAGTGCTGACTCTAACCCCAGGATCCAGCCAGCGCTGTGTAAATGTGGCTGTAATGGAGTTACTGCTGATTTACACTGGTGTGGGAGGAGAACTGGGCCTTGCTTCACTCCTGTGTTTCATCTCATTTCCCCTTTTAAGCATCCTAAGATTTCACTTGTCTTTGAAATAATATCCCTGCATTGGACATTGCCTAGTGATTGTTCATCAGCCACTACCCCAGGTCTTTTTCCTTCTCTCAGGCTGGCCCTGATTGCTCCCTCCACCCCTGTGTTTGTGGCTTTTCTTCTCTGTGTAGCACCCTGGACTTGTGCTCATTTTTATTCCTGTCACTTACCCATGCCAGGTTGAGTCCGTGCAGACAGTGATTTCTGAAATATTCATCATGTGCCCTCTAGTTCTCTGTCATCTGGCAATGTGGTTTCCACCCCTTCGTCCAGGTTGCTGGGAAGTCTTTGGACAGAGTTAAAGCTGATAACGAACCCTGAGGGCGGCCTGTGGACACAGCTTCCAGTCAGAACTGGCCCCTGGCCCTACTGCCGTCTGTTCTTTAGCGTCTCAGTGTCATCCTAACTCGCCTTGCTTCATTGAGGGGCATGGGATCAAATGCCTTTCCCAAATCCTGGGCATAGAATCTACGCTGTATTTGCCTTATCTATTTCTGCACAGCAGTTACCTTGTCTGAGAATGAGATTAGATTAGTTTGATATGATGGGCTGGGCTTTGATTTAGAAAACTCTGCTGCCTTTTCTGTATAGCATCAATTTCCCCAACTCTGCCCCGACAAATGCGTCTGCTTATCCATCCCTGGAGCCAAGGCTGTCCGGTTTCCTAGGTCTGCTTTTCTGCCAGTCTTCCAGAAGCAACGGGATGGGAGTGATAACAGCTCAGAGAGTTTTTATCCAAATTCTCTAATGCTCTCGGGAGGCTTCCATCTGGCTCGAGCTGAGCTAAATATATTCTCCTCCTCCAGATATTTGCTTGCTTGGTTTTTAATGATTTTGCTGCTTCTGTCATCCAGTGGCTCATCTGCCTCTCTCATTACTCACTGGGATACTGTCAGAGTAACAGTCAGGCATTTAAAAAAACATGGCTGTGCTACTAATAATCTACCTCTCCCACGTGCTGTCCCCTGTCCTTGAGAAATGGTGGCAGGGTGCTCCTTAGCATCCCTCATGGTGAGAGGGGAAAAGCATCGTGCAAACACCTGTCTCTTGCCAGCTGGAGCTGAAGTCTTTTTCAACACCGCTGTGGGCGTTGGGTTTAACTCACTCACAGCTTGGACAGCGATACCAGGCCAGCCCACTCAGTTTCACTGTCTGGTTCTCATGGGCCAAGGCACAAGCAGCTGTGGTGTTTGGATTTCAAGACCCTGGGTTTCTTCCTTTCTCCTTGAGCATCAAACACCCATTGCCACTTTACTTAGTCCTCATTGCACTCAGTGCTTTTCCCAGGGGCCCTCCTGGATTCTTCCTTCATAGGATCATAGAATATCAGGATTGGAAGGGACCTCAGGAGGTCATCTAGTCCAACCCCTTGCTCAAAGGGGGAACCAATCCCCAGACAATTTTTTACCCCAGTTCCCTAAATGGCCCCCTCAAGGATTGAGCTCACAACCCTGGGTTTAGCAGGCCAATGCTCAAACCACTGAGCTATCCCTCTCCTTGCTCAGATTTGCAATGGCCCATGGAGTCTTTCTTCCCCTCTATCACCTCCACATGCCTTTCCTTCCCCTCTGGGGACTGCAGGTTTCTCCCTCCTCCTCAGCCCTTACTCGCCCCGACTGCAGGTGCCTGTGTCTCCTTTCAGGGCCTTGTAGGTGATTTCATTTGTCCTGTGCTCTCTGAGTGTCTGCCTGGGGCTGCCCCTCTGAACCAAGCCCTCTCACCTAACAGGGCACCAAACTGGCATTCCACAAAGACTAAACCTTCCTTCTTCCTCATCCCCCAGCTCTGCTTGGCACTGGGCCACATAGCTCCCAGCTTATGGAGGTCTCTGTGAGGTCAGGACTTTCTCTCCAACCCCTTACCAGACCCTATGTTGGATCCAATTAGATTTCAAATATCACAGCGAGATTTCTCTTCCTGCTTCCTCACACCCCAAGATTTTCTGGATGGTTCAGATAAGCTGGCTCTTTCGCTTGCAACCTACGCACTGACTCAGCATCTCCTGGTGGTTTGGTTCTCACATCCGATTAATTTGTTCTCTGGCTGTAGCAGATGCTTAGCAATGCCCGGGGAAGGCAGGAGGGACCAGGCGGGTAGAGCTGACAAGCTCAGAAATGTGACAGGAGAACTACAGAGCCTTGATTTTTCACGAGTGCGTTCTCGGCAAGCTGCAGATGCTTTCTTTATTGCAGCTATTATACAAAGGTACTTGGGTGAAACCTCATGGTAATACTTGCCTGCGTCTCCGGCTCTCTGTGGGCCTCCACCAGTTATTGGTGAGGGACGTGTGCTTGTCTGCGCTGAGCTGTCACTCATTTTCATGCATTATTTAGGGATGCCAACTGGTAATATTTAAAAGCTGGACACACCAACAGGATTTCTGGAACCTCTCTTGCCCCACCTCTTCCCCCTGAGGCACCACCCCTGCCCCTCCTCTCCCCTCAAAGCCCTGTCCCCCATTCGCTCCTCTCCTCTTCCCCTCCTCAGTTGCTTGCTGCTTTCTCCCTCTCTCTCCCATCCCCCATTGCCCTGGTCGGGAGAGACTCTTGTATAGAGCTGGGACTGGGAGCTGCAGCCGCCCAACGCAGGTAGGAGGTGGCCCCAGCTTAGTAGGGGCTGGCGCGGGTGATGACCCAGCGCCTCCCCCGCCCACAGTAACTGGATGTTCTGTGTCCAGTCAGTACACCCGACTGGACACTGTCAGGTCCCCTTTTTGACCAGATTTCCGGTTGAAAACTGGGCACCTGGCAACCCTAGCATTATTTCATATATTCCAAGGCCAGAAGGTAGTACTGTGACCATCAAGTCAGATCTCCTGGATAGCACAGGCCAGAGAACTTTCTGTTCCTGTTTGAACGAAAGCAAATCTTTTAAAAAAACTTCCAACCTTGATATAAAAGCTGCCAGAATCCACCATGACCTTGGCAATTTGTTCCAATGGTTAATCTTCCTGACTGTTAAAAATGTATGCCTAGTTCCATTCTGAATTTGTCTAGCTTGAACTTCCAGCCACTGGATCTTGTTATACCTTCGTCTGCTAGACTAAAGAATCTATTATCTATTTTTTGTTCTCCATGTAAGTACTAATAAATCATGATCAAGTCAGCCCTTAGTCTTCTCTTTGTTAAGCTAAATAGATTGAGCATATTTTCCAATCTTTTAGTCATTCTCATGGCTCTTCTCTGAACTCAGTCCAATTTATCACCATCATTCTTGAATTGCGGACACTAGAACAGGACATAATATTCCAGCAGTGGTGCCTAATACAGAGGTAAAATCACCTCTCTTCTCCTACTCACTACCCCCCTGTTTATATATCCAAAGATTACTCCTGGGGGAATTCTGTACCACTGTGCACGTGCAGAATTTGTGTCCCCCACAGATTTCTTTGCTTCCCTGCAGAAAAATGACTTTCTGACGGGGAAGCAAAGGGAACCCACAAGAGCGGTCATATGACCCTCCCCAGCAGTATGTTTCGGGTGCCCAGGGCAGCTGGCAGAGAGGTAAATCACTGTGGGGCAGGGGGCGGGACTGGGGAAGATACTGCTGGTGGCTCCTACCCTGTGCCGGGCTCAGCTGCTAGTCCCAGCTGGGCTGGGGGGATGGGACTTCCTCTTCCCCTGCACAGCATCCAAGGTCATGTCAGTCACCCCGGCTGTAAGAAGCTTTGCAAACTCCCCCCTCCCCCCACCCCGGCCATGCTTCCTGCACCCATTGCTCCTCAGCTGCAGGGGGAGGGAGCACTGTACAGGCAGCTGGTACCCCATCCACCCAACCTCTGTGCATCCAGACCCCCTCATACTCAGACTCCCATACCCGGAACCCCACCTGACAAGCCGCACGCTCCCTTCACCTGGACAATTCCAATGAGTAACCAGCACTTGGATCCCCACCCTACTAAGTCCCAACCAGCTGCACCTGGATCCCCACTCCCCCAGCATCTGGACCCCCCTCCACTGAGCCCCTCACACCCAGACTCCTCTGCCGAGTTCTATCTCCCACCACATGCAGACCTCCCACCCTGAGTCCCATCCACCTTAACCTGGACCCTCCAGCAGAGTCCCATTACTGTTGCACCCAGATCCCCCGAGCCACCTACATCCAGATTGCCCCACACAGAACCCTCTCAACACACTACTGGATCCCCTCCCACTAAGCCCCTCCACACACGGATCCTGCCTTGCTGAGCCTGCCTGCCCACACCTAGTGCACGCATGGAGGGGCCGGACCCTGGAGTGTTTCTGGGGCAGGCCTGGTCCTTGCACTGTGTCAGGGTTGGGTGCAGCCCCACTGCTTAGTCTGTGTTCTGGAGGTGTGGGGGGACGACTGCACAGTGATCTCCCACCTCTGTACAAACAGTGGCTTGTGCTCCCCAATGCCATGCTGGAGCCTCTACATTTATTTGACAAATAACATTTTAAAATATTGTGCGCAGAATTTTTAATTTTTTGGCATAGAATGCCCTCAAGAGTAAAAGATCATACAGCATCACACTTGGCACTCATGTCCAGCTGATTATCCAGTATGACCCCCAAGTCTTTTTCAAAGTTGCTGTTTCCCAGGATAGAGCCCCCATCCTGTAAGTATGGTGCATTCTCTGTTCCTAGATGTATGACTTTACGTTTGGATGTATTAAAATGAATATTGTTTGCTTGTGCCCAACTTACCAAGTGACTGAATGGTTTGGACCATGCCATCTTGTGGTGTCTTAGATCCAGTCATCATAACTGGTGGAAACAATGCTTTTTGGAAAGTCACCATAGCTCATTATTGAGGTGTTCTTATCTCCTGGTGATGTAGAACCCGGAGCTGCGTGGTCCCAGGACGGGAATAGTGTGAGGGTGTAAGTTACAGCAGCAGCAGAGTTGTGTGGGGAGCCCAGGGCTGGAGTAGGCTGGGGTCTGTAGGTTGGGATTTATGTGCATTGGTAGAGTGATGAGAAAACCTCCACAGCTGAATCCCTCCTGCTAGCTAGGGCTGTCAGGTCGTTGGTGTCACACCCATATCTCTCTCTCCCAGAAGACATGCACACTTACTGGATGTGAGTCTGTGTAGTCACAAAGTCCAGAGCTGGTGAAGGAAGACCCCTCCCTTTCTGGAAGCAGCGCTGGGCAGAGCAGAGAACGAAGCTGACAGCCCTTCCCGGCACTGGGCAGCACTCAGCATGCCCTGTGCAGAATGCAGAGCTGGGCCTTTCACGAGAAGAGTAGCGAAAGAAAGCGATTCCACGGCCAAGTGAAGCGGAGGCGGCTGCGGGCTCTGGGCCAGCTATTGATCCCTGTCTGTAGCGGTGCCAGCCCTGATCCATTAGCAGATTTCATTTCCAATTTAATTTTTTTTAAAGTGCTGCACTGACTGTAAATCCTTTGTGGGCTCCCAGATTGTTCATCTGGTGTTTACTTAACAGTCAGTGCTTTGCTCAGCAAACGCCGTGCATCCTCTGCTGAGCCCTGACTGCCTCGCAGCAAAAACCCCACCAGGGATTTGCTCCTGCCTGCAGAAAACAAGGGCTGTTTTCCAGCCACACACCTGGCAGCCTTTCCTGATTTCTACACTCCATCCCCAGATCCCAACCTGGGTCAGACAGCCTCTGCTTCTGCCTTCTGCAGCATGGCTCCAATTCAGGACAGCACTTATACACTTCGAGTGCAGAAGGTGGGGGCCCGCAAGTATTTTAAAAAATAATACTGGCCGCTCCAGGCTTGTATTAAACTCCCAAGGTTACAGCCTCTCTCTGGCCTTGGATGGGTAGATATTGCACCACCCAAATGCAAAAAAACCCTTTGAACCCAGGAAGGCGCCCTTGGGAATTCCTCCCTGTGGGGTACCCTCAAGCCCTTTCATTCCCCCTCCCATCCCCCCCGGGGAAGAGCTGAGAAAGAAAACAAAGGAAATTAGCTGTTGCTACCAGCTAATCAAACAACATGCACAAACATCTTAGGACACCAAAAATCCAATCCTGTTCTTAAAAAAGGTAAATTTTTTCAAAAACAAAAAAGAAAGAAAATACCTCTGGAACTTAGGCTTTTGCTAGATTTTAAAAGAGCAATTCCAAAAATTAAGCACCCAAAATAGCTTTCTTGGGGGTTCAGCTTAAAGGTTACAAGCAAATAAAAGCATCTGGGGTTAGCACAGAGGAATCCATTAGCCATAAGAAATAAACAGAAATAACCCTAATCACATCTTTCTAAACATTCCTGATCTACTTACACATTTGGGGGTTCCAGATAAGAAGTTCTTGGTATGATCTGATGATTTATGATCATACCTGGCTTAAAGCTGCTTACAGCATTGCTGCTCTGTATCTCTGCTCTCCAGAGAACAACAAACAGACAAAGGGAAGTTTTTCCCCCCAATTTTAAAAAGTTCTAGCCCTCCCATTGGCTCTTTTTTACATAAGAACATAAGAATGTCTGTACTGGGTCAGACCAAAGGTCCATCTAGCCCAGTATCCTGTGTACTGACAGAGGCCAATGCCAGGTGCCCCAGAGGGAATGAACCTAACAGGTAATGATCAAGTGATCTCTCTCCTGCCATCCATCTCCATCCTCTGACAAACCGAGGCTAGGGACACCCTTCCTTACCCATCCTACCTAATATCCATGAACGGCCTTAACCTCCATGAATGTATCCAGTTCTCTTTTAAACGTTGTTATAGTCCTAGCCTTCACAACCTCCTTAGGCAAGGAGTTCCACAAGTTGACTGTGCGCTGTGTGAAGAAGAACTTCCTTTTATTTGTTTTAAACCTGCTGTCCATTAATTTCATTTGGTGACCCCTAATTCTTATATTATTGGAACAAGTAAATAACTTTTCCTTATTTACTTTCTCTACACCACTCATGATTTTATATACCTCTGTCATATCCCGCCTTAGACTCCTCTTTTCCAAGCTGAAAAGTCCTAGCCTCTTTAATCTCTCCTCATATGGGACCCTCTCCACACCCCTTATCATTTTAGTTGCCCTTCTCTGAACCTTTTCTAATGCCAGTATATCTTTTTTGAGATGAGGAGACCACATCTGTACACAGTATTCAAGATGTGGGCGTACCATGGATTTACATAAGGACAATAAGATATTTTCTCTGTCTTATTCTCTATTCCTTTTTAAATTATTCCTAACATGCTGTTTGCTTTTTTGACTGCCCCTGCACACTGCATGGACGTCTTCAGAGAACTATCCACGATGACTCCAAGATCTTTTTTCTGACTCGTTGTAGCTAAATTAGCCTCCATCATATTGTATGTATAGTTGGGGTTATTTTTTCCAATGTGCATTACTTTACATTTATCCACATTAAATTTCATTTGCCATTTTGTTGCCCAATCACTTAGTTTTGAGAGATCTTTTTGAAGTTCTTCACAGTCTGCTTTGGTCTTAACTACCTTGAGCAGTTTAGTATCATCTGCAAACTTTGCCACCTCACTGTTTACCCCTTTCTCCAGATCATTTATGAATAAGTTGAATAGGATTGGTCCTAGGACTGACCCTTGGGGGACACCACTTGTTACCCCTCTCCATTCTGAGAATTTATCATTTATTCTTACCCTTTGTTCCCTGTCTTTTAACCAGTTCTCAGTCCATGAAAGGACCTTCCCTTTTATCCCATGACAACTTAATTTATGTAAGAGTCTTTGGTGAGGGACCTTGTCAAAGGCTTTCTGGAAATCTAAGTACACTATGTCCACTGGATCCTCCTTGTCCACATGTTTGTTGACCCCTTCAAAGAACTCTAATAGATTAGTAAGACACAATTTCCCTTTACAGAAACCATGTTGACTTTTGCCCAACAATTTATATTCTTCTATGTGCCTGACAATGTTATTGTTTACTATTGTTTCAACTAATTTGCCTGGTACTGACGTTAGACTTACTGGTCTGTAATTGCCGGGATCACCTCAGAGCCCTTTTTAAATATTGGCGTTACATTAGCTATCTTCTAGTCGTTGGGTACAGAGGCCGATTTAAAGGACAGGTTACAAACCCTAGTTAATAGATCCGCAACTTCACATTTGAGTTCTTTCAGAACTCTTGGGTGAATGCCATCTGGTCCTGGTGACTTGTTACTGTTAAATTTACCAATTAATTCCAAAATCTCCTCTAGTGACACCTCAATCTGTGACAATTCCTTAGATTTGTCACCTACAAAAGCCAGCTCAGGTTTGGGAATCTCCCTGGGAAGACTGAAGCAAAGAATTCATTTAGTTTCTCCGCAATGACTTCATCGTCTTTAAGCGCTCCTTTTGTATCTCGATCGTCCAGGGGCCCCACTGGTTGTTTAGCAGCCTTCCTGCTTCTGATGTACTTAAAAAACATTTTGTTATTACCTTTTGAGTTTTTGGCTAGCCTTTCTTCAAACTCGTCTTTGGCTTTTCTTATTACATTTTTACACTTAATTAGGCAGTATTTATGTACCTTTCTATTTACCTCACTAGGATTTGACTTCCAGTTTTTAAAAGATGTCTTTTTATCTCTCACTGCTTCTTTTACATGCTTGTTAAGCCACGGTGGCTCTTTTTTAGTTCTTTTACTGTGTTCTTTAATTTGGGGTATACATTGACGTTGGGCCTCTATTATGGTGTCTTTGAAAAGCGTCCATGCAACTTGCAGGGATTTCACTTTAGTCACGGTACCTTTTAATTTCTGTTTAACTAACCCCCTCATTTTTGCATAGTTCCCCTTTCTGAAATTAAATGCCACAGTGTTGTGCTGTTGAGATGTTCTTCCCACCACAGGGATGTTAAATGTTATTATATTATGGTCACTATTTCCAAGCGGTCCTGTTATTATTACCTCTTGGACCAGCTCCTGCTCTCCACTCAGGACTAAATCTAGAGTTTCCTCTCCCTTGTGGGTTCCCGTACCAGCTGCTCCAAGAAGCAGTCATTTAAAGTATTGAGAAATGTTGTCTCTGCATTTCGTCCTGAGGTGACATGTTTCCAGTCAATATGGGGATAATTGAAATCCCCCACTATTTTTGAGTTCTTAATTTTGGTAGCCTCTCTAATTTCCCTTAGCATTTCATCCTCACTATCACTGTCCTGGTCAGGTGGTCGATAATAGAGCCCTAATGTTATATTCTTATTAGAGCATGACATTACTATCCTTAGAGATTTTATGGAACATGTGGATTCACTTAAGATTTTTACTTCATTTGATTCTACATTTTCTTTCACATATAGTGCCACTCCTCCCCCTCGCCCCACACACGACCTGTTCTGTCCTTCCGATATATTTTGTACTCTGGAATGACTATGTCCCATTGATTGTCCTCAGTCCACCAGGTTTCTGTGATGGGGGGAAGGATAGCTCAGTGGTTTGAACATAGACCTCCTAAACCCAGGGTTGTGAGTTCAATCCTTAAGGGGGCCATTTAGGGATCTGGAGCACAAATCTGTCTGGGGATAGGTCCTGCTTTGAGCAGGGGATTGGGCTAGATGGCCTCCTGAGGTTCTTTCCAATCCTGATATTCTATGATTATATCAATGTCCTCCTTTATCACACCCATCTTATTATTTAGACTTCTAGCATTTATATAAAAGCACTTTAAAAAAATGTCACTGTTTATTTGTCTGCCCTTTTCTGATGTGTCCAATTCTTTTTTGGGACTGTTTCTCATCTGATCTGCCCTCTAGATTATCCTCTTCCATCCTCTCCTCCTGACTAAAACCTTGAGAATCTCTATCAATAGACTCTCCTCTAAGAGACGTCTCTGTCCGATCCATGTGCTCCTCTGCAGCAGTTGGCTTTCCCCCATCTTAGTTTAAAAACTGCTCTGCAACCTTTTTAATGTTAAATGCCAGCAGTCTGGTTCCACTTTGGTTTAGGTGGAGCCCATCTCTCTGAATAGGCTCCCCCATCCCCAAAGTTTCCCCAGTTCCTAATGAATGTAAACCCCTCCTCTCTACACCATCATCTCATCCACACATTGAGACTCTGAAACTCTGCCTGCCTATCTGGCCCTGCATGTGGAACTGGGAGCATTTCTGAGAATGCCACCATAGAAGTCCTGGATTTCAGTCTCTTCCCTAGCAGCCTAAATTTGGCCTCCAGGACGTCTCTCCTACCCTTCCCTATGTCATTGGTTACTACATGTACCACGACCACCGGCTCCTCCCCAGCACTATGCATAAGTCTATCTAGATGACTCATAGACTCATAGACTTTAAGGTCAGAAGGGACCATTATGATCATCTAGTCTGACCTCCTGCACAATGCAGGCCACAGAATCTCACCCACCCACTCCTGTAACAAACCCCTAACCTATGTCTGAGTTATTGAAGTCCTCAAATTGTGGTTTGAAGACCTCAAGCTGCAGAGAATCCTCCAGCAAGTGACTGCAGAGGAAGGTGAAATACCTCCAGGGCCTCTGCCAATCTGCCCTGGAAGAAAATTCCTTCCCGACCCGAAATATGGCGATCAGTTAAACCCTGAGCATGTGGGCAAGACTCACCAGCCAGCACCCAGGAAAGAATTCTCTGTAGTAACTCAGATCCCACCCCATCTAACATCCCATCACAGACCACTGGGCATATTTAGCTGCTAATAAAGATCAGTTGCCAAATTAATTGCCAAAATTAGGCTATCCCATTATACCATTCCCTCCATAAACTTATCAAGCTCCCCTTGGAAGGCTGTTCTAGAACTTCACTCCTATAATGGTTAGAAACCTTCGTCTGATTTCAAGTCTAAACTTCCAAGTGTCCAGTTTATATCCATTTGTTCTTGTGTCCACATTGGTACTAAGCTTAAATAATTCCTCTCCCTTTCTAATATTTATCCCTCTGATATATTTATAAAGAGCAATCATATCCCCCCTCAACCTTCTTTTGGTTAGGCTAAACAAGCCAAGCTCTTTGAGTCTCCTTTCATAAGACAGGTTTTCCATTCCTCGGATCATCCTAGTAGCCCTTCTCTGTACCTGTTCCAGTTTGAATTCATCCTTCTTAAACATGGGAGACCAGAACTGCACACGGTATTCCAGATGAGGTCTCACCAGTGCCTTGTATAATGGTATTAACACCTCCTTATCTTTGCTGGAAATACCTCACCTGATGCATCCTAAAACCGCATTAGCTTTTTTAACGGCCATATCACATTGGCGGCTCATAGTCATCCTGTGATCAACCAATACTCGGAGGTCCTTCTCCTCCTCTGTTACTTCCAACTGATGTGTCCCCAATTTATAACCAAAATTCTTGTTATTAATCCCTAAATGCATGACCTTGCACTTTTCACTATTAAATTTCATCCTATTACTATTACTCCAGTTTACAAGGTCATCCAGATCTTCCTGTATGATATCCCAGTCCTTCTCTGTGTTAGCAATACCTCCCAGCTTTGTGTCATCTGCAAACTTTATTAGCACATTCCCACTTTTTGTGCCAAGGTCAGTAATAAAAAGATTAAATAAGATTGGTCCCAAAACCAATCCCTGAGGAACTCCACTAGTAACCTCCTTCCAGCATGACAGTTCACCTTTCAGTATGACCCGTTGTAGTCTCCCCTTTAACCAGTTCCTTATCCACCTTTCAATTTTCATATTGATCCCCATCTTTTCCAATTTAACTAATAATTCCCCATGTGGAACCGTATCAAATGCCTTACTGAAATCGAGGTAAATTAGATCCACTGCGTTTCCTTTGTCTAAAAAATCTGTTACCTTCTCAAAGAAGGAGATCAGGTTGGTTTGGCACGATCTACCTTTTGTAAAACCATGTTGTAATTTGTCCCAATTACCATTGACCTCAATGTCCTTACTACTTTCTCCTTCAAAATTTTTTCCAAGACCTTACATACTACAGATGTCAAACTAACAGGCTTATAGTTACTCAGATCACTTTTTTTTCCTTTCTTAAAAATAGGAACTATGTTAGCAATTCTCCAGTCGTACGGTACAACCCCTGAGTTTACTGATTTATTAAAAATTCTTGCTAATGGGCTTGCAATTTCATGTGCCAGTTCCTTTATATTCTTGGTTGAAGATTATTTGGGCCCTCCAATTTTGTCCATTAAGCTGTTCGAGTTTGGCTTCTACCTCGGATGTGGTAATATCTACCTCCATATCCTCATTCCCATTTGTCATCCTACCATTATCCCTAAGCTCCTCATTAGCCTCATTAAAGACTGAGGCAAAGTATTTGTTTAGATATTGGGCCATGCCTAGATTATCCTTAACTTCCACTCCATCCTCAGTGTTAGATGGTCCCACTTCTTCTTTCTTTGTTTTCTTCTTATTTATATGGCTATATAACCTTTTACTATTGGTTTTAATTCCCTTTGCAAGGTCCAACTCTACATGGCTTTTGGCCTTTCTCACTTTATCCCTACATGTTCTGACCTCAATAAGATAGCTTTCCTTGCTAATCCTTCCCATCTTCCACTCCTTGTAGGCTTTCTGCTTTTTCTTAATCACCTCTCTGAGATGCTTGCTCATCCAGCTTGGCCTACAACTCCTGCCTATGAATTTTTTCCCCTTTCTTGGGATGCAGGCTTCTGATAGTTTCTGCAACTTTGACTTGAAGTAATTCCAGGCCTCCCCCACCTTTAGATCCACAAGTTCTTCAGTCCAATCCACTTCCCTAACTAATTTTCTTAATTCTTTAAAGTTAGCCCTTTTGAAATAAAAAACCCTAGTCCCAGATCTATTTTTGTTTATCCTTCCATCTAGTTTGAACTGAATTAGCTCATGATCACTCGAACCAAGGTTGTCCCCTACAACCATTTCTTCTAGGAGGTCCTCACTACTCAAGAAAACCAAATCTAAAATGGCATCCCCTCTTGTTGGTTCTTCAACTACTTGGTGAAGAAATCCATCAGCTATCACATCCAGAAAAATCTGAGCCCTATTAGTATTACTAGCACTTGTCCTCCAGTCTATATCTGGGAAGTTAAAGTCTCCCATGATCGCACAATTCCCATTAGTGTTTACTTCATTAAAAACATTAAAGAGATCTCTATCCATATCCAAATCAGATCCCGGTGGTCTGTAGCACACCCCAAGCACTGTCTCAGGGGAGGCTCTAGTAGCTTTCTTTCCCAATGTGATTTTTGCCCAGACAGACTCTGTCTTATCCATTCCATCACTTCTTATTTTTTACAGTTAACCTCATCATTGATATACAATGCTACTCCACCACCTTTGCCTTTATTTCTGTCTTTCCTAAACAGCACATAGCCTTCAATACCTGTACTCCAGTCATGACTACTATTCCACCATGTTTCTGTTATCCCTATAATATCCGATTTCACTTTCTGCACCAGTAGCTCTAGTTTCTCCATTTTGTTACCTAGGCTCCTCGCATTAGTGTACAAACATCTTAATTTTTTCCATTTGGCTTCACCGACATTCTTTATCTGGTTAGGCACAGACATTCTACCACCAGTATCACCAATTAGACTGGTATCTAAACTACACTTCCTCCTTATGTCCATTCTCCTGCCCATGGCTGTATCCTCTCTTACTTTTTCTTCTTCCCTCTTAATGTTAAAATCTGGTGTGGAGATTACCTGGACATCTCCCAACCATCTCCCCCAAATTCCTAGTTTAAAGCTCTCTTAATCAGTTGTGCCAGCCTCCATCCTAGAAGTCTGTTTCCCTCCTTACTCAGGTGAAGTCCATCCTGAGAGAACAGTCCTTTGTCTATGAATGCTTCCCAGTGGCCGTACATCCCAAAGCCCTCCTTATAGCACCACGGCCTATAGCACCACGGCCTGAGCCATCTGTTGATTGTCACACCTTTGTTGCCCTTCTCTAGGAACAGACAGAATCCCACTGAAGATCACCAGAGCCTCAATTTCCTTAAGCGTCTTCCCCAGTCTGGCATAGTCTCCCTTGATACATTACAGTGAGAATCTAGCTGTATCATTTGTTCCCACATGAAGGACAATCAGTGGATTCTTTCCCACTCCCATTAGGATCCTCTTCAGCCTCAGGTCCACATCCCGTATCTTAGCACCCGGCAGACAGCACACCCTTCTGTTCTCTGGATCAGCTCTGGTTACAGGCTTGTCTATTCTTCTCAGTAAGGAGTCCCCAATCACGTAGACCTGCCTTTTCCTGGTGACAGTGTGATTCTCCGGTCTATCCCCTATTCCTTCTGGCTGCAAGTCCTCGAGAGATCCACAACCTTCACACCAGGCAGGCAAGTCACCATACGGTTCTTCTGGTCAGGTGCCCACTCCTTTTCTTTTACCTGTGGGCTTCTTAATCCTTTACAGGTAAAGCAAGTAGAGAACAGCTACTAAGAGGAATTTTATAGCTAACTGGCTGTCTGGGTGTCCGTAAAAGGGAACTACCCCCCCTTCGTTTATCACAATGCCCTTCCTGAATAGGGATGCTTCCTGAATCAGACCTAAGGGCCAAGCATGCATGTATTGCCAGGGCCAGACCTTAATAAGGTGGCAATGTATCTTGGGAAGAACATGGCATACACCCAAGCGTGGAATAAGTGTCCGTTCAGAAGGGGTGCTGATCCTACTTCCATTAGAGTCAGTGGCAACAAGATCAGCCCCAGAATGCACTAGGAGAGAATTTAACAGCAGTGGTCTGTGTGTCTCCGTTTCTGTGGCACTTCTTCCCATAGTATCCGGATGTCACATATGTCGAGGGGTTAACATAGGTTTCCCCGTATGGTTCATCTCCAGCTCCGTCCCGGGCACTGCTGCTATGGTGTCAATCTCCCTTCCCGTCCATCGTCGTTAGTACACTGGGGCAGCAGCCAGTGGCTCCCCTCCAAATGGGATCCGAGCTCTGTTGTGTTGGGCACTGCACACACGCGGACCCTGCACAGCTGTAAAGAGTGGGTGGGGCCATGCTGCACATGGAAGCTGCTTTTCTCTATTGAGTCTGGGGCCGGAGACTTTGGTTGTGACTCTCCCCGAGCCCATTATTAGTAGCATTCGTTGTGAGGTTATTAGTAGCATTCATTGTGTACATTCCTGCATGTCATGTGGGGCTGAGGCTGGGAATCTGCCAGGTACTTCAGCCAAAATCTCCCTGAGCTGTTGGCCTAAAAGGCCAAGTGAAGGCACTCTTCTACGCTCCCTTCCTCTCGGCCTATTGCAAAGCAGCTCTCTGTAGTACTTCCCTGGCCCCCATTGCCAGGTTCTGAGCCCCTCACAGTCTCTATCCTCACACCCTCTGGGGCAGGGCAGTGCTGTTGTCCCCATTGCACATGTAACCCCTACCCAGGGTTACATAGGTAGTCGGTAGCAGAGCAGGGATTTGGACCCAAGCCCCAGGCTATTGCACTGCTCACTGGGGCACTCGGCTTTTCCCCAGGCTTCTGGAAGGCCACCTGTCCCTCGTCCTGCTCCAGCCCTCTGCTGGCCTTCGTCAACTCCAAGAGTGGTGACAACCAGGGTGTGAAGTTCCTGCGCAAGTTCAAGCAGTTCCTCAACCCAGCGCAAGTCTTCGACCTGATGAACGGAGGCCCTCACCTGGGGTAAGCAACAGCGCCCCCTGCTGCCCAGCCCACTCCTTGCGCTTGTGCCCACAGCGCCCCCTGCCATACGACCCCTTCCTTGTGCTTGCGCCCATGGCACCCTCTTCCGCCCGGCCCACTCCCTGCACTCGTGCCCACAGCGCCCCCTGCCGCCCAGCCCCCTCCCTGCGCTTGCGCCCACGGCGCCCCCTGCCGCCCAGCCCACTCCCTGTGCTCATGCCCATGGCGCCCCCTGTTGCCTGGCCCACTCCCTGCACTCGTGCCCACAGCGTCTGCTGCTGCCCGGCCCACTCCACAGCGCCCCCTGCTTCCTGACGATGTCCCCTGCCACCCAGCCAATTTCCTGCACTCACGCCCACAGCCCCCCCGCCTCCTGACCCCCTCCCTGCGCTTATGCTCAGGGCGCCCCCGGCCGCCTGACCCCCTCCTTGCACTCATGCCCACAGGGCCCCCTGCAGCCCAGCCCCTTCTGTTTGCTCACGCCACAGCACCCCCTGCAACCCGGTCCCCTCTGTGCACATGCATCGGCGCAGCCCCCTGGAGCCTGGCCCCCTCCATGCACTTGCACCCACTGCGCCGCCTGCAGCCCAACCTCCTCCGAGTGCTCATGCCCACAGCTCCCCCTGCAGCCCAGACCCCTCCCTGCACTCATGCTCACACGGCTCCCTGAAGTCCAGCCCTCTCCCTATGCTTGCGCCCGCAATGTCTCCTGCAGCCTGGCCCCCTCCATGCGCTCACACCAGCAGGGCCAGGCCTCACACCCCATGAGACAGTGCGTCCCTTCCCTCCCTTCCTTTTTTGAGCTACCTTGGGGCCAGGGAAAATGAGGAAGCTGCTCAGATCCTAGAGACATGTGACTCCATCCACCCAGCCAGGCACACCCCGTATGTCCCCGTAGCTGGGAGGGCCTCATAAAGATGGGCCAAACAGAAACCTCAGCAGTTCCCACCTGCTCTGTAAGGGGCTCCAGCCCTTAATGCTCTGAACTAGATGAGGCTGGCCTGTTTGGATTGGGGATACTGTGTTGCTCTCAGCCCGGCTCCAGCCTGAGCCCAAGCACCTATCCTGCAATTTTATATCCCCTCAGGCCTAGCCCTGTGTCACGGAGTGTGGGGGAGCCAGGGCCCTGTACCCCCCACTTCCTGCGATTCACCGTGACTCTCAGCCAGTCAGTAAAACAGAAGGTTTATAAGATGACAGAGCTTGTAGGTACAGACAACCGGACCCCCCCCCCCCCCCCCGCTCAGTCAGAGAGCCCAGACCCCGGTGTTGGGCCTCTCTCCTTTTCCCCAGCCAGCTTTAAACTGAAACCCCCTCCAGCCCCTCCTCTGACCTTTGTCTCTTTCCCAGGCAAGAAGGCCACCTGATCTCCTTGTTCTCCAACACCTTCAGTTGGCACCTTGAGGGGAGAGGCCCAGGCCATCAGTTGCCAGGAGACAGGGTGTCGGCCATTCTCTGTGCAGACAGCATCACACTGGCCCTCTAGGGCTCTGCAACAAGCACACACTCTTATCCCACCACCTAGATACTTAAGAAATGCATAGGGGAAACTGAGGCACCCACACAGTATTCAGAGAAAACATTAAGAACATTCCCACTTCGTCACACTCTGCAAGCCTGAGTCAGCTGACCTGGGCCAGCCATGGGTCTAGACGTACCACTGACTGTTACTCCTGCTTGAGTGAGCTCTGCTGTCCCTCGGGGAAGGAAAAGGCCGGGGCCTTCCTTGGAGGTAGCTGAGCTACGGCAGTGTCTGAAACCCCTTTTAGCCCTGACTCCTCTCCTCTCTGTGTGTCTCTTGCCAGCCTGCGGCTCTTCCAGAAGTTCTCCACCTTCCGGATCCTGGTCTGCGGGGGAGATGGCAGCGTGGGCTGGGTCCTCTCTGAAATCGATGCGCTGGGATTGCACAAACAAGTGAGGAGGAGTGTGTCTGTCTGCTGCCTCCCCTGTCTCCATGTCTTTGAGGGATGCCCCCGCCCCCACTGCCCCTTGGGCCTTGGCAGTAGTGAAAAGCTGGCTCAGAGTGCTAAGCCTTGACAGCCAGGAGCCACATTTCCAGAACCATCGCACAATGGCAGCACTGGTGGGTCTGGCATGGGCTAGATGTGTGTCACCAGGGCCAGACATGTGCAGGTGCTGGGTGTGCTCTTGGCTTGTTTGGATAGGAGCCTGCAGCACATGCCAGCAACGTCCCAAAGTGCCAGCTGTGCCCATCGCTAGGACACCCCCAGTGACCTCCCCTTCTGAGCGTCACTGGTACTAATCAGAGTGTGAGCTGAGATCCTGCCCACGCCCATCAGAGAGATCCCAAAGGTGTGGAGGGGATCCTGCATGTGCCAAAAGATGGGGTCCATTGGACACAGCATCCCATGCCTATTGGTTTTGGCTGGGCTCTCAGATCGAGGGCTGCCCCTTGCTCACAATTCTTTCCTTACCGTGGCAGTGCCAGCTTGGTGTCCTGCCGCTGGGGACAGGCAATGACCTGGCGCGGGTGCTGGGCTGGGGCAGTCTCTGTGACGACGATACCCAGCTGCTGCAGGTCCTGGAGAAGCTGGAGCGGGCCAGCACCAAGATGCTGGACAGGTGAGCAGGGACATGGCTGTGGGCTGGGCAGACCTCACTTCTCCCCGGGCCTCTCAGGATCCCGAATGGGGAAGAGAACCAGCTCAGTCCAGATGGGCGGGCGCTCCCTGGGAAGGACTCTGAGGCTGGACGTCAGCCTGAGTCTACCATCATGTGCCTGCATTTCCAGCCACATATCCAAGACAGCAGGTTGTTCCATAGCCACCTACTGCAGGGTGTCTTCCTCTGTGCCTGGTTGCTCTTGGAGACTGGTCTATCCGGGCTGCCAGTCCCTTCCCCATTCCTTCCGGACACCAGGGCCTGGCCAGGACTGAGACAAGAGCCACCTCCCCTGCCCCTGACTTGCAGTTGCCATATCCTGTTGCCCTGGCTTTCTCAAGCCCCTCTCTGTGTCCTATGGGGAGGGCCCATCTCCCTGCAGGTCCCTGCCCCACCATGGCCCAGTGCCTGCCTTCATCTCAAAGGGGCCGCCCTGGGTTTCTGGGCAGGGCTGGCTGCCAGGCCATAGCTTGGCAAAGGCTGGGCCCCGGCAACAAGCATCTTGTCTTTGCCTTCCCCCCAGGTGGAGCGTCCTGACCTACGAGGCGCCCAAACAGTCGCCCCCTGCCATCAAAGAGGAGGAGAATGGGGATTCCTGCATCCAGGTACAGCTTCTCTGTTGCCTATCCAGCGTGGCGGGTGGGACCTGGAGTGGCAGCATGGCCCAGATGGGCTGGTGGCATGGGACATCAGCTCCTGAGTTCAGACCCCTACCTATGCATATCTGCTACATGAGCATGGGAATGGAGGGGGAAAACTGCTTGCCCCTGGCCAGCACCTAGGGCCTCAGGTAACTGGAGGGGAGAGGCTGCAGCACTGAAAGCTTCAGGGAAACCAGGATTTCTGTTCTGGGTGAAACGAGTTCAGCGGTTCTCAGCCTGAAGCCACTGTGTCAATGTTTTCCTGCCCAGCCCAGCGTGCAGCCTGCCCTCGGTGAAGGGGAAACAATTAACTGAAACAAGCCAGGAAAAAGTTGCTGGGCAGGGTGTAAGCTCCAGTTGCATGGGGATTTTCTGCCTAGGATGGAAGCTAAAAGGGCCTGGTGGGGCTTACAGAGGCCTGCTACTGCTGCTGAGTGGCCAGGCTGCCTCTGTGGCACAGTCTATGCAGGGTGGTGGTGGCAAGAGAGACAGTGTGTCCTAGTGGATAGAACACTGCACTGGGAGTCAGCAGACCTGAATTCAGTTCCTGTCTCTGGCTGCTGGGTTACCTTCCCCTCTCTGTGCCTTGATTTCCCTTCCCTTCATCTGGTCTCTGTAGCCTGTCAGCTCTTCAGACAGTCCGGTGCTGGAGTCTGTGCAGCACCATGCATGTAGCATGAGCACAGGGTCTGATTTCCAAGCACTTCCCTGACGTTTGTTTGCAGCAGGCTATGGGCATTCAGTGCTGCCACTGCTCCAAGGGTGTGTGGGAACAAACACAGGGTTTGTAATTGCACACTAGAGCATGCACCTGGCTGTCATGTAATAGCATGCACTCTGATCTTCTACCTGCCCCACCTGAGGAGCTCTAAGCATTTCACAATCTTCAAAGCAATGAAGCTTCACAATCCCACCACGCATGCAGCTGCACCCCAAAAAGGAGTCATCGGAAATCCAGGCTATCCGCACCCCACTTAGCCCTGTTGCAGGGGAGCTGGCCTTTGGTGCAGTTCTGAACAGAACAACACAAGAGGAAATGATGGATCAACAGGTTCCAGGTGTCCCCAGGCATGCAGAGAATCAGAGTAGAGCAGGATAGGGAAACCGAGGCACAGAGTGGGGCCATGACTTGCTCAGGGTCACACAGCGAGCCGGGGGTACAGCCTGACTCCCAGTCTGGGCCTTTAGGCACTGAGCTCTGCTCCCCCTCTGCTGCAGGGGCTTGCTCAGCCCTGCAGTCTTCTAGCGTGGCTGGCCCAGGAGGATCCAGAGAGGGCACCGGGAGTACTGCTGCTGTTGCTCAGGAAGTGCCCTTATTCCCTCCATGTCCCGCAGGCCCAGATCTCTCACTACGCCGACTCTGTGGCCTTCCACCTGGCCAAGATCCTGGAATCTGACAAGCACTCGGTTGTGATTTCTTCTGCAAAGTAAGGGGGCACGGACAGCAGCAGGCCAAGCTTCCCCCACCCTGCTGACCTGCCGGAGCTCAGTCTGGTGGGCTTCCTCCGAGGGTTGCGAGGGAGCTGGGGGTCTCTGGCCCATCCTGTCCTAGGCCTCTGCTGGCAGTGCCAACGGGGCAGAACCGTGCCAATGAGGTGGTGGTTCTGTGACGTGGTTGGTGGGGCCCAGATCTTCATAGGTCTTGAAATCAGTGTGAGTGACGCGCCGAGTACCTCTGAGGATCTGGGTCAGGGAGCTTGGATTGAGGCCCCCAGATCACTGCACACAGGGCTCCAAGCAGCCTTCAGCCGCTAGTGCCTTTGGCTCCGTGCTGGGCCCAAATGGTGAAGGGCATCACAGCCCATCCCTCTGAGCCATGTAATCCCAGACAGCTGCAGTTTGCATCAGCAAGATGCACGTCCCGGGGGCCCTGCACGAGTGCCATGGGCTGCCTGGCCGAGAGTGATGTCAGGGTGCTGGGCTCTCACCAGCACCAAATGCTGCTGTGCTCGCTGCAGGTGGTACAGCTTGGCCTGGAGGTGGGGGCCTCCCTCGTGGGGCTGGAGAGCGCCCTTTGCTGGCTAATGGAGGAGCAGCATTCCAGGGGCATTGTGCCTGGCTCTGTAGTGAGGGGTGCGGGAAGGAGCCCCTGTCTCACCCGGGCTCTGCCCCCGGATGCTGCTCTCTCTGACAGGTTCCTATGCGGAACGGTGAACAGCTTTGTGGCCGAGGTTGGCAAGGCCTATGAGAGGGCCATCGAGAACAAGCAGGAGGCTGACACCATGGCTAGGAAGGTAAGTCCTGGCGGGGCAATGCCTGGCGGAGATGCGTATTGTGCCACTAGCGCCCCCCCTGTGGCAGACAGTGTTGCAGGCAGCTGCAGTCTTGGCAATTGCTGGATTTAAGCCTTTGGATTCTCCATAAGGTTCGCAGCATGGATTAACCCATTGCCTGGGACCACCTCAGAATGCACTGCCACAGAGAGAATGTTCCCATCAGCCATGCCATGGAGCAGCAGCCGTGTGCTGTGCCATGCAGGCTGACAGGCTGTGACCCCCCAACACCCTCCCCGGGACCAGCCTATGGCTGCGTGCCAGCGAATGCCCCAGCCTCACCGTGGTTCATGCCCCCAGTATGACTAGCTTCTCTCTTGCAGTGTGCAATGCTGAATGAGAAGCTGGACTCCCTGGTGCGGGAGCTGAACGATGAATCACAGGCAATTGTTGTCCCCGAGGGGAGCGCACAGACTGCCCCACCCGGCCCCGAGGCCAAGGAGAGCAGTAGAGGGGGCAGCTTCAACCCAAGCCCTGTGCCCAGGATCTTCAAATCCAAGGAGCAGCTAATGCTGAGAGCCAACAGCCTCAAGAAGGCCCTGCGGCAGATCATTGAGCAGGCAGAGAAAGGTAAGGAGCCTGGGCAAGACAGGAAGGGACTGTAGTATTGGGGGTCAGCCAGACTCAAGGCCTCTGCAAGGTCACTGGCCTTGCCGATCCATTTCACATTCCATGGCTGGCCCCCTTCTGCGGCAGACTCTGCTGGGAGGATCAGTCCTCTGCTGTCATAAAGACACTACCAGCTGCAAGGCTCAGTACTTTATCAGCTCCTTGCTGGCCTCCAGGGCAGCAGGAATGCCAGCGGCCACGGACCCAGTGTCCAGGCAGGGTACAGAGACCTCCCTCCAGACACCTGCTGACCCCTAACAGGTACATTGACTAGCAGCATGGCACAGCATGGCCCAGTGCGTAGATCCAGGGGCTGGGAGCCATGTGCCAGTCCTGATCCTGCCGGTAATCTGGGCAAGGCAAGGCAAGGGCCCCATGTGTCACTGATTCTGAGTCCTTTCATTCTGAGGAGCCCAGCTGGAGAGACCCAGGACCTGCTTCACCATGATGCTAGGTTCACCCAAAGGAAGTTCTTCAAGTGCTAGCTCATGTCGATTCCATTCTAGGTGTGCGCGCCCACATGCGCGGTCGTTGGAGATTTTGCCTTAGCGGAACCCGTAGGGCCAGCTGTGTCACCCCCTTGAGTGCCATGCTCATGCCACAGTATATCAGGCACCGCCAATCTTATGCCTTCTCAGTTCCTTTTTACCGCCCATGGTGGTCAGTTGAGCGCCTTTCTTGCTTAGCAAGAGCTAGTGGTTTCTCCTTTTGAACTTTGGGCCTTAGTGCCTGTGTACATAGTTTGCATATAGTAGTGTTAAGTAGTTATTAAGTGTTAGTTAGTAGTTAGGATCCCAGTGGGGACTTTGCGCCAGGTGGGGCATGCCCCAGTCTCCTAGGTTTAAGCCCTGCTTGGACTGCAACTGGTCTATGTCTGTGAGTGACCCCCATAGCAGCTGCCTTAAGTGCTTGGGGGAGTCACACGTTAAGAAGTGGTGCTGGATCTGCAAAAGCTTTCTGCCCCGCACCCAGAAACAGCGGGATATCCGCCTCAGGACTCTCCAGATGGAGTCTACCCTCCGCCTGGCTTCTGGGCTGTCCAGGCAGGTCTCACAGAGCGCCTCAGCCTCTGTGCAGAGCACACCACCAGCACCCGCTCCTCCCGGCACCGTTCGCCATCACCGGTGCCGAAGAAGAAGGCTAAAAAGCGCTCCCTGGCGCCAAGCAAGAAGGCCCAGGGGTCACCTACCAAAGGACCCAGGCTTGCCTGCCTGGCTACTCTGGAGCCATGTGATCGTGCCTCCCCGGTTGTGGCTCCCAGCCCTCTTAAAGGTCTGCCACCGAATCCTGGGAGTGGTATGGGACCCATACCCCGGCCTGCACCGTCATCATCTCAGGCTCCCCAGGTGCAGAGAGACCACAGATCTCCACCTGCTCTGATGATGACCCTGGTGCTGCAGGACCCCGCTAAGGCTCCCCAAGAGGGCAAGCTCACCATTAAGACCCCTCAGGGGACAGGGAAACATCACCAGTTGCCAGACAGAAGACGTTGATCTTCTCCGCCACGTCGAGAATCCAGGGGCAGGTCCCAGTCGCATTGTCGGCCACTCAGGCTGGCATCCAGATCCCCTCAGTGCTACTCACTGGCACGGGGTTGACACTCCCCCAACTTTTCCCGGCACCGCTCACTCTCTCAATGGTCGTCCTTCTGGCGTTGGTTCTGATCGCCATCGCGGTGGGAACATTCCCCGTCTTGGCACTGGTCTCCCTGGCACCAGTACCGCTCTCCCCAGTACAGTCACTGGTCAGTTACACCAGGTCAATGGTCACCAGTAGTCACGACCAGTAAACAAATGCAGGCATTAATGGCTCCTCCCTGACAGAAGGCCAGTTCAGCCCATCACCCAGGTCCCACTGGCATGATTGGGCACCGGAACCCGCTCCCTTTCCTGCGGCACCGCAGTGGCAGCATGGCCAGTGGCCAACGTAATGGCTGTATTGGAGTGTGTGGGGCATACCAGTTGTGACGATGCCCCCTTCGCAGCACTCCTTGGTGGCCATGTCGGAGCATCAGTCGGCAGCCCCACCAGCACCAGGACCGGTACTGGAAGCCCATTCTGAGATCGGGGTGGAGGAACCTGTGCCCACCCCTAAGCCTCCTTCTCCAACTGTGGTCAAGACCCCAGAACCTCCATCAGTAGTCCAGTTTCCCTCCTTATCCCTAGATGAGGGGGTTGTGGGACCTTCTAGAGCTAGCCCACCAGATGACTTCAGGGAGCATCAAGCCCTACTCTGGCGTGTGGCCAAGAGCTTGGGGCTTGAGGTAGAGGAGAGGGCAGAATAGGAGGGGACACCCTCTTCAATGTCCTCTCGGCCTCTGCGCTCACCCGCGTCGCCCTGCCCTTACATGACAGGGTCCTCAAGATTGCCAAGACCCTGTGGCACACCCCCTCCTACATCCCTGCCACCTTGAAATGGGCAGAGAAATAGTACTTTGTGCTGGCCAAACAGTTCAAATACCTTTATACCCACCCACCCCAGCTTGCTAGTTGTGTCTGTGGCCAATGAGAAGGACAGACAGGTCCCCACCTCCTCGACCCCCAAAAACAAAGAGGCCAAAAATCTCGATTTTTTTCAGGAGAAAAATTTATTCAGCCCCCAGCCTGCAATTCCGGGTGGTAAACCATCAGGTCCTGCTGGGCTGGTACAATTTTAATCTCTGGGATAGTCTTAAGAAGTTCCAGGAATCCTTCCCTCGGGGTCTGGCTGAGGAGTTGGGCATGTTGGTGGAGGGGGGCACGGTGGTGGCCAGATGTTCCCTGCAGAAGGCATGGAATGCAGCGGATTCAGCGGCAAGGGTGGTCACATCGGCAGTGGTCATGTGATGTAGTTCCTGGCTCCAGACTGCAGGCCTCTCCCAGGAGATGCATGCCTCGATCCAGGACCTCCCTTTTGACTGAGTTGGTCTGTTCTCAGATCAAATGGATGCCAGGCTGCATGGATTGAACAACACCAGGGCTACCCTTCGCTTATTGAGCATGCACATGCCTCAATCAGCCAGGAAGCCCTTTTGGCCATCGCTGCCGCCAGGCAGTCTTGTCAGGGACCTACGAGGAGAAGGGACACTGGTTTTAGTCATTGTCACCTTTCTTCCTCCCATTCACTAGACCAGCCTGGGCTGCCAAACACCCAGGGGGCCAGAAGCAATCATTTTGAGGGTGCATCCGAGAGTGATACCCCAGTCAGCCAACTGGATCCTACCCGCCTTTCCTCGACCTGCACTTAGGACGGAAGAATCCCATGCACTGCTACAGACTAGGGACCGAATGGCTAGGCAGCAGTCCTGCAGAAAAGGACCTAGGGGTTACAGTGGACCAGAAGCTGGATATGAGTCAACAGTGTGCCCTTGTTGCCAAGAAGGCTAACGGCATTTTGGGCTGTATAAGTAGGGGCATTGCCAGCAGATCGAGGGACGTGATCATTCCCCTCTATTCGACATTGGTGAGGCCTCATCTGGAGTCCTGTGTCCAGTTTTGGGCCCCACACTACAAGAAGGATGTGGAAAAATTGGAAAGAGTCCAGCAGAGGGCAACAAAAATGATTAGGGGGCTGGAGCACATGACTTATGAGGAGAGGCTGAGGGAACTGGGATTGTTTAGTCTGCAGAAGAGAAGAATGAGGGGGGATTTGATAGCTGCTTTCAACTACCTGAAAGGGGGTTCCAAAGGGGATGGATCTAGACTGTTCTCAGTGGTAGCAGATGACAGAACAAGGAGTAATGGTCTCAAGTTGAAGTGGGGGAGGTTTAGGTTGGATATTAGGAAAAACTTTTTCACTAGGAAGGTGGTGAAGCACTGGAATGGGTTACCTAGGGAGGTGGTGGAATCTCTTTCCTCAGAGGTTTTTAAGGTCAGGCTTGACAAAGCCCTGGCTGGGATGATTTAGTTGGGACTTGGTCCTGCTTTGAGCAGGGGGTTGGATTAGATGACCTCCTGAGGTCCCTTCCAACCCTGATATTCTATGATTCTATGACCGCCTTTTCCCCTACTGCTGGGCCTGGTCGCAGGTTACGTCAGACTGCTGGGTCCAGGACATAGTGCCTTGGGGCTATACCTTGCAGTTCTTGGCTGCCGCTCCTTCCCACCCACCCACCGCACACTTTTCCACCCCTCTTCAGGGACCCTTCTCACAAGCAACTCCTTGTTCAGGAGGTCGAGAAGCTCCTGGGCTTGGGGGCTATAGAGGAGGTTCTTCGGGACATGGAAGGAAGAAGATTCTATTCCCATTATTTCCTAATCCCGAAGGCCAAAGGGGGCCTCAGACCTATCCTGGATCTGCATGGCCTCAACAAGTCTCTCAAGAAGTTGAAGTTCTGCATGGTGTCCCTGGCCTCCATTATCCCTTCCCTGGATCCGGGGGACTGGTACGCCACTTTTAACTTAAAGGGCGCTTACTTTCATGTTTCCATATTCCAAGGACACAGGCGTTTCCTGCGTTTCATAGTGGCCAGGCTTCCAGTTCACAGCGCTACCCTTTGGCCTGTCCTCTGCCCCCAGGGTGTTCACGAAATGCGTGGCAGTGGTTTACCTGAGACATCAAAGGGTCCAGATCTTCATATATCTCAATGACTGGCTCATCACGGGCAGGTCTCCAGAACGGGTACAACAGCCTCAATCTGGTGCGGTCCATCTGCAACGATCTGGGCCTGTTAATAAACACAGAGAAGTCCATGTTAACACTGGTTCAACGCATAGAGTTTATCAGAGTGGTTTTCAGGCCATGTTGGACTTGATGTCCCACATAAAGAGCCATCTGCTTACCTCACGTGCCTGCGACTGATAGGACATATGGCCGCATGCACATACATGGTCAGCCATGCTCGACTTCATCTGCAGCCTCTGCAAAGGTAGGTGGCCTCAGTTTACATCCCTAGCAGACATGCCCTGGACCGAGTGGTCACAGTGCTGAGTCATGTCCTCTCATCCCTGAATTGGTGGCTGAATCCAAGTTGGTGCTGCAGGGGGTTCCCTTCATGACCCTGTCTCCATCGCTCACCCTGTCTTGGATTCATCGGATCTGGGCTGGGGAGCCCACCTGTGTGAGCGCAACACCCAGGGCTGCTGGCTACAAAACTATCTAGCCCTTCATATCAACATCAGAGAGCTCAGAGCTGTTCTCCTGGCCTGTCAGGTGTTCTTACCCCACCCTGAAGGGCAGGGTGGAGGTCCTGGTGGACAATACAGCCGCAATGTTTTACATCAATAGGCAGGGAATGCCAGGTCTTCAGCCCTTTGTCAGGAGACGCTCAGCCTCTGGGACTTCTGTGTGCGGCACGACATTCATTTGGTGGCCACCAACCTGCTCAGAGCGAAGAACGTCTTGGTGGATTGTCTCAGCAGGACCTTGTCTTGCCACAAATGGTCGCTCCATCCAGAGGTGATCAGCCTAATCTTCCGCAGGTGGGGGACTCCCCAGGTGGACCTGTTTGTGTCCAGACAGAACAGTAAGTGCCACAAGTTCTGTTCTCTGCAGGGCAGGGACAAGGTGTCCCTGTCAGACACCTTCCTGATCCCGTGGTTGGGAGCGCTGATGTACACCTTCCCACTGGTACCGTTGATCCACAAGATCCTGCTAAAGGTGAAACAAGACAGATTGTCTGTTATCGTCATAGCCCCAGCATGGCCTTCTCAGCACTGGTTTGGCATGCTGCTGAGTCTTTTGACAGCCACCCTGTTGCAGGTACCTCTTTGGCCAGATCTGCTGTCCCAGAACGATGGCAACTTGCTACACATGAACCTGCTGTCGTGGCACTTTACAGCTTGGCTGCTGCTTGGCTGAGTATGGATAAGCAGGAGTGCTCTGCTAGTGTCCAACAGGTCCTGCTGGGCAGCAGGAAGCCATGCACTAGGGCTACCTATGTGGCAAAGTGGAAGTGGTTCACGTGTTGGTCCTCTGACCAACATATTCCTGCTGCAGTACCCGCTGCAGGACATCCTGGATTATTTATTTTACCTTAAGCTCCAGGGCCTGTCGCTATCTTCCATCCACCTGGCGGCTGTTTTGGTGTTCCTCTGTTTCAAGGCTGGTCAGTCTTCGCCCATCCCATGACAGCGCGGTTCCTGAAATGTCTGGAATGCCCTTACCTGCATGTCTGGGACCCAGTCCATAGGCGCAGACTTCCAGATTTCCTGGGGGTGCTCGACCCTCTGCTCCATCCTAGGCCCCGCCCACACTCCACCCCTTCCCCCAATGCTCAACCCCCACCCTACCTCTTCCTGTCCCTGCTCCGCCCCCTCCCTTTCCCCTGAGGGTGCTCCATATTCAACTGATGCCTCCCCATAGTGGGGGGGAGCATGAGTAAAAGGGCAGGTCACGTGTGTGTCCCCGGCGCCTAGCCCTGGGGCCACCGCACTCTCCTAGCCCCATGTTACCTGCCGGGGGGGTGGGGGGACTTTATCCTCCTGCTGCGCCTGCCCTCCCAGCATGTTCTGCTGCTCTCTCTGCTCCCCAGGAGCCCAGGTGGGGAGCAGGAGGGAGCCGCTTTTAACGCCAGCCCCTCCCGGTCGCTGCTCTGCAGCCCTGCCCGGCAGCTGCCTGAGGAGAAGGTGGCTTCTGCTCCCTGTCTGGCTCAGCTTCAGGGGACCCGAGCCTGGGCAGGCAGTGGGAGTCACCTCCCCAGTCAGGCTCTCACAGGCAACTGCCGCACAGGGCTGCAGAGCAGCATCTCAGTGGCTGGAAGGGGCTGGTCCTGCCCCTTCCATTCCCTGCATCTGGGCCATGCATCGCCCAGGCCTGCCCCCTGTTCCTCCCCCAGCACGCTGCCAAACAGCTGATGGCGGCCAGCGAGAGGCACTGCAGGGGACAGGGACAAGCTGATCGTCAGGGCCTGGTGCTGGGGGTGGGGGAGGAGGGGCCTGCCGGTGGGTGCTCAGCACCCACTATTTGTTTTTCTGTGGGTGCTCCAGCCCTGGAGCACCCATGGAGTCGACACCTATGACCTGGTCCCCCCTTGGGACCTGAACCTTGTTCTGTCGAGGCTCATGGGTCACCCCCTCGAACCTCTGACTTCCTGCTGTCTTCTCCTTCTCTCCTGGAAGGTCTTCTTGGTCGCTATAACTTCGGCCGGTAGGGTGTACAAGTTCAGGGCGCTCACGTCAGAGCTGCTGTATACGGTCTTCTATAAGGACAAAGGCCAGCTGTGCCTGCACCCGGCCTTTCTGCCCAAGGCTGCCTCCCAGTTCCACACTGGTCAAGACATTTATTTACCAGTCCTTTGTCCAAAGCCTCATTTGACAGATGACGAGCGAAGGCTGCATACCTTGGATGTCAGACGGGCACTGGCCTTCTACATTGATAGAACAAGGCCATTCCGTAAGTCAATGCGGTTGTTTGTTGCTATCGCTGCCAGAATGAAAGGTCGCCCAGTGTCTGCCCAGAGAATCTCATCTTGAATCACAGCCTGCATCTGCTACTGCTACAAGCTGGCAAATGTGCCCCTGCCAGCAATCATGACAGTTCATTCGATTAGCGTGCAGGCGTCATCAGCAGCCTTCCTGGCACAGGTGCCAATCCAAGAGATATGTCGGGCTGCCACCTGGTCATTCGTCCACACGTTCGCGTTGCAGTATGTGCTGACTCAGCAGGCCTGAGATGCTAGGTTTGGGAGAGCTGTGCTACAAGCTTCAAGATTGTGAGCTCAAAGCCCACCTCCATTGATTCTGCTTGTGAGTCACCTAGACTGGACTAGACATGAGCAAGCACTCGAAGAAGAAAAAACAGTTACCTTCCTTTCATAACTATTGTTCTTCGAGATGTTGCTCATGTCCATTCTATTACCCGCCCACCTGCCCCTCTGTCAGAGTTATCAGCAAGATAACTGCAGAGGTTTTTTGTCTTCCTCTGCAGCATGGGGCACGGGTCACTTGCTGGAGGATTTTCTGCAGCTTGAGGTCTTCAGACCACAATTTTGAGGACTTCAGTGACTCAGACATAGGTTAGGGGTTTGTTACAGGAGTGGGTGGGTGAGATTCTGTGGCCTGCATTGTGCAGGAGGTCAGACTAGATGATCATAATGGTCCCTTCTGACCTTAAAGTCTATGAGTCTATGAGGGCGCAGGGCTGGCAGCGCCTGATATATTGATGCATGAGCACGGCACTCCAGGGGGCGCCAAAGTGGGCCCTACGGATATCGCTAAGGCAAGAATCTCTGATGACCACACATGTGGGCACACACACACCAAGTATGGACATGAGCAACACATCTCAAAGAACAACAGTTATGAAAGGTAGGTAACCGTTTTGGTTTTTTTTAATGCTCAGCACTTCTAAAAATCAAGCCAGATGTGGCCGGGCAGGATGCCCAAAACAGAGGCACCCCACAGCATGGGTCCCTGCTGATCATTTTGGCCTGGACCCTTCTGTGCCTCAGTTTCCCCCTCTGTGAAGTTGGGACACTGAGTCACCAGTGTGAATCACTCAGAGGTGACTTTAATAAAAGTCAGAGAGCGCACTCTGGTGGCTAATCCAGGAGCAGTATCCCTGGATGCCAGGGGTCACAGGTCCTGGCAGCATGGGGTGGGGTGCAGGAAGGAGCCCAAAGACCAGGGGTCCTCATCTCCCAGATGGTTCTGTCTGCCCAGTAAACTTCTCATCATGCCAGAGCGTACGCCAGACCGCCTGGGTCTTTGGGCATGGAACCAGCCCCTTCACTTTATGCTTGGCACTAATGAAGGGCCCAATCCTGCTGCCTTTCCTCCTGTGAGCCAGACTCCAGCTGCCTCATCTAATATCGGTTCTAACTGCAGCTGCCAGGAGCACTGTGTCCATTCTTCATTGGCACCGCATGGGCTGCTGGCAGGTCCAGATAGGGTTGGAGTCCTGAGCATCCAGCCCAGACAATATCTCTAGCATTCCCATCTGTAGGCTTTAGGCTCTGTATACTCTTTAGAACGTCAGGGCCAGGTGGCAGCTCCTGCAAGGGCCTGGTTCACCAAGGGCCAGTTGCCACGACAGCCTGCAGAGGCCTCCTGACTGGGGTATCTGTGCTGGGACAGGAGACCTCTCTGCCCCCTGGGCCTCGGGAGCTCAGCCAGCCCTATGAGGTGGAATGGAAACACCTGCAAGGGTCAGACCCATCAGCAGTGAGCTGAGAAGGCATCGGGTTCATCCAGGTGCTGGCTGGGCATCCCTAGGGTATGTCTATACAGCAATGTAAGCCTGGGCTCAAGTCTAACCCCCCTTGCAGCCACGCTAACCTAGTTGCCGTACTGCGGGGCTGGAGGGTCCAAGCCCGTGTTAAGCTGGGACCTAGGGTCTGAGCCCTATTACTTTCCTGTGCACATGGCTCTGGCTTGACTCAGGTCCTGGAAGACCTCCAGATCTATCCCAGAATTCCTGGCAGCAGAGGAGCAGCAGTGCAGGAAGCCAGCGCAGAGGCTGGAAGCGCCATTACTGACTGGCCAAGCCTGCTCCCCTTGTCTGCTCTGGCTCCTCCTCACTGCTGTGCAGAGCTTGCCTGGAATGGAGCAAAGCTTACTAGCAGGAGGCGGCTCCTGGCTGCCAGGGTACTGAGAGTCATCCCTGCCTCAGCCCTACTGAGCCGGAAGCTCTGCTGCTCCTGCTCCCTGCTGGGCAGCGGCTTAGTCCTGCTCCGCTCTCTGTCCCTACCCCCACCCCCCCGAGATTCCCCGCCCTCCCTGGGGCTGTGTGTGCAGGGATGCCAGGGCTGCATGCATTGTCAGGTGGGAGAGTGGGAGCCAGCCCCCAAACTACCCCACAGCCTCCCAGGGATCCCTTATCTCTGCCTCCCATGTGTGGCGGGGACAGGGCTAAGGGATCCTGGGGGTGCTGGAGCACCTTGCACCCCAAGCCCTGGGGATGCCCTTCGCCGCTCAGCATCTGGCAGCAGTCAGGCTGGGGGCAAGTGTTCTTCCTCAGACATCTCCATTCAAAACAAACAGACAACAATAAATAAAAACCAGCCAAACAAAAACCCCGTCCCTGACCAGCCCATGATGCAGTCTGGCAGCCCTGGAGCTGGGTGCCCTAGTTACCCTCAGAACAGGGGCCTGCCCTGGGCTTTTTCCTGCCCATGAGACTCAGCTTAGTGGGGAACCCAGTTCTCAGGAGCAGTTCAGAGTAAAGCCTTTTCACACTGCCATGTGCTCCCAGGACAGCCACCACAGGAGTCATTATGTGTTTCTGAGCAGAGGCGGCTCTAGGCATTTTGCCGCCCCAAGCACAGCAGGCAGGCTGCCTTCGGTGGCTTGCCTGCGGAGGGTCCACTGGTCCCGCGGCTTTGGGAGGTCCAGGCAGGCTGCGGGAGGTCCACCGAAGCCACGTAGAATCATAGAATCATAGAATCTCAGGGTTGGACGGGACCTCAGGAGGTCATCTAGTCCAACCCCCTGCTCAAAGCAGGACCAAACCCAACTAAATCATCCCAGCCAGGGCTTTGTCAAGCCTGACCTTAAAAACCTCTAAGGAAGGAGATTCCACTACCTCCCTAGGTAACCCATTCCAGTTCTTCACCACCCTACTAGTGAAAAAGTTTTTCCTAATGTCCAACCTAAACTTCCCCCTCTGCAACTTGAGACCATTACTCCTTGTTCTGTCAGGACCAGCGGACCTTCCACAGGCAAGCTGCCGAAGACAGCCTGCTTGCCACCCTCGCGGCGACCAGCAGAGCACCCCCAGTGGCTTGCTGCCAGGGGCGGCTCTAGGCACCAGCAAACCAAGCTGGTGCCTGGGGCGGCCAAATCTAGGGGGCGGCAGGCTGGGCCGGTGGACCTGCCGCAGTCATGCCTGCGGGAGGTCCACCGGAGCCGCGGACGACCGGACCTGCCGCAGGCAAGACTGCGGAGGGGGCGCTCGTCCCGCGGCTCGGCTGGACCTCCCGCAGGCCTGCCGCGGGAGCTCAACCGAAGCCGCGGGAAGAGGGGACCCGCCGCGGGACCGAGGAAGGGCGGCGCAGCGCACCGCGCTGCCTGGGGCAGCCTGATTCCTAGAGCCGCCCCTGCTTGCTGCCCCAAGCATGCGCTTGGCGTGCTGGTGCCTGGAGCCGCCCCTGTTTCTGAGTCCCATCAATAGAATGTCACAGTTGGGAAACAGGCAGGGCAGTAGAGTTTTCCCACAGTGCACCACGTTCCTAGGGCTAGAGTGTCGATGGGGTAGGGGGCACTAGGCACTCTGGGATATGGTTACTTTGACTTGGGTCTGCGCACTGGAGTATGGGTGCCAGAGCCCTAGGTTTGAGCATGGGTCGGCAAATCCTTAACCTAGGGTTAAAATGCAGTGTAGATGCTCCAGCCCAGGGTTCCCTGACACGAGTGTGCTGACTCAAGTCCCATGAACCCTGAGCCGACACTGCTGTGTAGCCATACCCCTAGCGTTGGCTTTACGTTGCATGCCTTGCCTGTTCCCGTGTAGCTGTGGATGAGCAGAACAAGCAGACTCAAGCCTATCGGAGCATCACGGCTTCCAGCAAGAAGGACAGCTTGGAAGAGTTCAGCAAAGAGACCGAAATCCTTGGTAAGACTCTGGCTGGTTCATGCAGCCCACTCCCTGTTCGGGATCATGGGCTCTTCCACATCACTTGTTACTTAAAATGATCGGAGAAGCTGTAACCAAGGCAGGACTGGGGGTGGCAAATACACAGATTAAAGAGGCCCCGTTTTCCAAAGTGGAGGCCCCCCAGCTACATACTACAGTGCATCTGTGACTGTAACAAGACTCCTGGTTGCTGTTGTGTAACTGGCGGGGGGGTATTGGTCTTGGGCTCACCTTTGCTGCCCGCGTAGTGCCTGAAGCAATCTAAACACCAGGCTCAGAGCACAGCAGACAGGCCAAATCAGGATAATCCTGGAGATTTCCAGCCATCAGAATGCTAGGGCCGTGTGCGACGTGAGCGTGCCGTGGGATTGCACACGCTGTCTGCCCAAGCTACGCCCGTGCCCACCATTGGGTGGCTCAGAGTTGGTGATGTTTGGACAGTTAGGCCTTGGCAGTGTGGGCGCTGGCTGGAGGCCTGGGCGTTCCAAGAAAAATTGGCCAGCCATGTGCAGGGGGCTGTGGAGGCTCTAACAGACTGGCAGGCTGTGTCCTACAGAGTCCAGGTACCATAGCAGAGGAGTGCAACTCTCTGGAGTGGGGCAGGGATGGGGGTCCCCACCTTGACTCATCAGTGTGTGTGTTGGAAATCAATAATACCTGGGGTTCCCCCTGCTGGCAGAAGAACAGTAGGAACCTGATCCAAAGCTGATTGAGGTCAATGGAAGGGCTTCTGTTGACTGAGAGCCTGATCCAATGCCCACTTAATGGGCTAACAAACCCCCATGCCCTGACCCCTGCTGGTGGTAGGGAAGGAATGCAGTGCGTATTGCACCCTTCATTATCAAAGCAGGGTGAGAAGGGAGAACTGAGTGCAGACAATCAGGAGACAGATTGTCCAGGCTCTTTGCAAGGGATTTACAAACCATGTCACCAGACCTGCCCATAATCCATGTCTGTAGGGCCACACCCAGCACTCACCCCTAGGGGCATGTCCCATTTAAAGTGCCAGCATGTAAAGTGCTTAGCAGAGTGCCACACTGGGGTCCCCTCTGCACTCAGCAGTGAAGAGGTGTCTTAGTGCGGTGTTGGGGGCTAAGGAAGGCAGGCTAGGGTAGGATGCAGGGTATGCGCTTGTTAAGGGCAGGGGCGCTGCTGGCTGCTAAAGAGCATCTCCCCTTTGGCCAGGTTCCCGTCGGGATACGGTGACCTCTACGACGTCGTCTATCTTTCTGGATAGACCTGACAGCTTCAGCACTGTCCATTTCACCGAGGATCCCAACACCATGTGAGTATGTGCTCTGGGCAATGTTAATCCTCAGCACATGTCCAGGCCTCCGATGCTGCCTCTGGGACATAGGGTAAGGCTCTTATCCCCATTTGACACAGGAGAACTGAGGCCCAGGTAAGGAAATGACTTGCCGAAAACCACAAAGAACACAGGGCCTCTCCTTTATCAACACTTGACCTTAACCTCAATCTCAATCATTATCAGTCTTTCACCAGACAGTTTTCCTCCTCTTTCCCGGAGAGTCTCATATATGGCTCTCTTAATTCTGATTGGCTAACGAGTGGGGTTTTTGTTAAAGTGGAACTTTCCATTCTCACGGGTGGAGGGGTTCTCTTCACACTGCCAAAAGGAAGGGGAGGGGGGCTGCTCGCAGCCTCTGGTTTGGGAGCATCCTGTTCCTTAAAGGTCCATGTGTGTTTCCCCCAGTACTGTTAACTGACACTTGGCCACCGTCCTCCTCACTGTGACCCTCGACTTTGTCATCACCAGGGCTGGGTGACAGCCATGTGCTCTACCTGTGAAAACCAACTAGTGTAGAATGCAGCGACCAGCCAGCTTGGTGGACTGCATCATCTGGGCTTCAGGTGCTGTGGCCGTTGCTGGAACTGTAGATGTGTAATACCTTCAGGCTGGGATCTGCAAAAGCATCTCAGAGTTATGCAGTGAGCTCTCCTGTGGGGGGAAAAATTGATCATCTGTTAGCTTGAATTGATCAATTTTAGAGATTCTGGATTTAATTAAAACCAAAACATTTAGAAGTGTCTATCTCTGTCTGTTTGTCTATTACTGCAGTGTCTGAGTGCCGTCCCTGCAGTACAGATTGGTGAATGCACAGTCCTTAAGACAGCCTGCCTAACTCTCCTTGCTTTAACCTCACAAGATATTATTGATCTCCAGGAAGCAAAGATGTACCAGCTAGTTCAGCAACTGGAATCTGCTCCTTCACCTGTCCTTGTTAAATCAATGACTGAATTAAAAAGCCAGGGTCTGATTCTTCTCTGGCACTGGTGTAAATCTGGAGTCCCTCCACTGACACTCGTGGAATTACATCCATGGAAAATTGGCATAAATGAGAGCAGAATCGGCCCCTGGCTGTTTAAGATCAGCAAATTATCTGTGAGTCGTCAGCCAACAATCTGCCTGGCCAAAGCACGTCCAGTTGGTATCATTAAGCAATGCCAGGCGAGCAGACAGTATCTTTTGCAGAGTTGGTAACAGACTGTGGCGTGGCTAGCTGAAGGTTTTCCTGGCTTTCCCCACTTGAGAAGTGTAATAATAGCCTGCCCTGGGGCACGCTATTATTATTTTGCAATGGGGTCATTACACACAGAACTGTCAACCCTGTGTGTTTAATGGGGACTAGAAACTTGGCTATGACATCACTGACAGCCAATCAGACATGGCTGTGACATCGCTGATAACCAGTCACAAAGCTCCAATTGTTTCTGGCATTCTAAAGCCCCTTCAAAACCCATAATAAATCTCAAGGACTCTCATACGGATGTTTCAATAATGGGACTGATATTTTCATTCTGCTGCCATTTCCCAGTTCCACCCCTGTGATCATTGCTGCATTGTTCTGTGTCCAAACCTCACCTTCCCCATCTGCTGCTTTCAGACAATTCTCCGAAAGATGCGTCATGAATAACTACTTCGGCATAGGCCTGGATGCCAAAATCTCTCTGGAGTTCAACAACAAACGGGATGAGCACCCCAAAAAGTGCAGGTAGGCAAAAGACCCCCCCCCTACCTCCCTCAAATGGAGAGTGCCTCAGGCTAGGAGCAGAGGTCAGAACTCCTTGATTGCTGACTTCCCATTTCATGAGGGAGTCATCTATAAAGACACCCTCTGCCCCAGGGCAAGCACTCCAGGGGCAACCTGTGCAGGGAGCTGTGGGGAGCTGTCTTTGGCCAGGTCTACACAAGGAGGGCTTTACTGGTATAGCGATACCAGTGCAAAGCACTTCTAGTGTGGACACAGCTTATACCAGACAAGCTGTGCTTGCACCAGCATAGCTTATTCCAGCCGCCCCGAGTGAAACCAGTGACACCAGGACAAGCACATGTGGCCAGTCTAGCTGAGTCAACACTAGGGGCTTGTGCCTGCAACTTACGTCAGTCAGACCACACCGCTTCACACCTGGCTGACAACCATGCCGGCAGAAGTCTGTAGTGTAGACAAAGCCTACGTGATCTGCTGTTGGGCTGAGTTTCACGCTGCTCCTTATCTGTCTGCTCTGATGTGAGTCTGCGTGTCTGTGTAGCTGAAGGTGCCTATGGTGCCTGACTTGAATGGAATGCAGCCACATGGCAATAACAACAGCTTGTTTAACAAGAGCCATGCAGTGCACTGTGCCAGTGCCCTTCATCCCATCTTCTAACACTCTGCAAACATTCGTTAATTAGGCCCCAGGACGTTAACCCTTGTGAGGTGGGTAATTATAATTATCCCATTTTACAAAGGCCAGTGGGAACCAGCGGAAGTCTCTGCAAAATCAGATCCTATATATCTAGAGTAAACATACAGCAATCAGGTATTACTAGCATCTCAGAGGGTCTTGGCAAGGTCATGTAAACCTCTGGAGAGGAGCTCAGCTCACCGGACGCCCTGAGATGGAATTGAATCCTGCTACTCAGTTACCTTGAATGGCATGTCTCCAAGAAGGGTCTAGCAGAAAAAGAAGGGATGAAGTGATGGCTGAATAACAATGCTACCTAAGAGAGTTATACAGTGCTTTTCAGCTAGAGATCTCTTTACAAAGGAGGCAGTACCATTATCCCTATTCTACACATGGGGAAACTGAGGCACAGAGTGGGAAAGTAGGTCACCTAACAGGCCAGTGGTAGGAATAGAGCGCAGGTCTTCTGAGTCCCAGTCCAGTGTCCTATCCACTAGGCGACACTGCCTTCCTAGATAAAGAGGGCTGTAGAGCATTGCCTATGGAGGGAGATTCAAAAGAGTGACACTATTTCATTTGGCGAGGAGGCCAGTAGCAGCTCTATAAAATGCTGAGTGATGCAGCAAATCAGGTGTCCCTGTTTACTTTTTCTCCTACTCAATGAGATATTCAGTGAAACTAAAAGGTGCCACATTAAAAACTAATAAAAGGAAACATTTTTACATAAGACATAATTAACCTGTGGAACTTGCTGCCACTGGATATCATGAATGCAAAGCATGTAGCAGGATTCAGTAAAAGGAACAGACATTTCTGTGGAGAATGAGAACATAGACAGTTACATTGGATGGGATTTTACACCAAGGGCTACAAACCCTCCTGTTTCAGGACATCAACCAGTCATTGGCCAAGGGGGGAAGCAGCTTCCCCCATGGGCAGGTTATTCCTGGCCACTAGCAGGTTCTTGCACCTTTCTCTGAAGCATCTGGTGAGAAACAGGTTATGGGACTGGATTGTCAGATCCAGTCCTGCAATGTCTGTGTTGCCTGTTAATTACTGTGCATGTCATTATGTTAATCTCTATCTCTGTTGTCTAATTTGCATATTTAAAAGTCATTCTCATTGCACCACCGTAATAAGGCTGTTAGTCACTGTGCCAGTGGTGACGCGGGCTTGGAGTTGTCTGCAGGACTGGTTTAATGTAGATCCATGAGTTTCAGGACCATTGTGATCATGTCCTCTGTAACTCAGCCCAGAGACCCTCAGCCAGTGACTTCCACATCCCACCCAGGACTTCTGGCTGAGCTAGAGCATCTGTGTTAGACAGGCACCCAGGCTGGATTTAAAGCACCCACTCAGAGCTGTGTGTTTCTCTCCCCTTGCCCCGCTGCAGCAGTCGCACCAAGAACATGATGTGGTACGGAGTGCTGGGGACCAAGGAGCTTCTGCAAAGGACCTACAAGAACCTGGAGCAACGAGTCCAACTGGAGGTAATCAGAGGTGCTGGCCTGGTCTGGGGGCCAGAAATCACTGTGGGGAGCATAAGAGCAGGAGCAGGTGTGCTCAGCTAAGTGAACATGTGCAGGCTCCTGGCTAGATCCCTGTTCTCTGCCAGGCGTTGGGGTTTAGGTGCTGAGAGACTGTAGGAATGGGGGCCACAAATAGAGCTAGAAGCTAGGCTGTCAGGCCACAGCAATGCTCATTTCTCAGGCCCCCTGCCTTAGTGCTGGTCTCTTCTCCTGCTTTGTGTTTGTTTGTGTCATGGAAACCTCTTCCTTTTCAACACGGAGCCCAAGGAGAGGCACTGAGTCCCAGTGCAGAGCAGGTTACTGAGAGCCCAAGCAGGCATTCGTAAGAAAGCCAAGGGACTCTCCAGTTGTGTCTGTGCTGGGGGTGTGTGTGCATAGATTTCCCACCATTGCTCACCCCGGCACAGCATCACCTGGTGGTGCGAACAGGAGAGCCCTAGTGTAGACAAAGCTTCTGCATTTTATTTTAAAACCAAGTCTCCTGACCCTGCTTGGATTGGATCGGAGCATGGGTTTGCCTTGGGAATGAGGCACAATGGGGGAAACAGCACAGGGGTGAGTGAGTTCAGGCTGGCGATTCTCTGGGTGTTTCCTGTTTTCTCTTGGAGGACAGGGGCTGAATGTTAAAGGGTAGTCAGTGCCTTGAAACAGTGGTGATGCTCCAGTGGACAGTGACTTCTGCAAACCAGCCCCGTAACGTCACCCGGGGCTGCCCAGAATCCCTGACTCCCTTGAATTCTCTTAGGCCTGGGCTGTGTTTCACAGCAAAACGCGGGAGTTTGCTGGTGTTCCTGCCTGATGCCTGCTTTGCGGGCAGATCTGAGGGTGTGGCTGGGCTGGCAGGTGGTGCCTGGCACACACTGAAGATCTCAGCCTGCCTTATCTTCTCTTTCAGTGTGACGGGGTGACCATCTCCTTACCTAGTTTGCAGGGGATTGCTGTGCTCAACATCCCCAGCTATGCTGGTGGCATCAACTTCTGGGGCGGCACAAAGGAGGATAACGTGAGTGCCAGCTGCAGGGTGGGGTTGGAGGCTTCTTTGCTAATGGTGCCAATGGTAAATCTGAAGGTGCAACTGTAACAAGAGACCTGGTATCCATTTAGGAACAGAGGAATTGCCAGATGGATCTGCCCTGGTTCCACTTGGTCTGGTCTCCAAACTCCTGTCAGATGGATCAGCCCAGGGCCCATCTAGCTCAGGCCCTGATTCTGACAGCAGTCTATACCTGGGTGGTTTTGAGGAAAGGGTTGGAAGGGTGGCAGTCAGTCTCACTGGGAGGCACTGTTGTCTAGTAGCTAGAGCAGAGGGGGCTGGGGGTCAGAAGGTCTTCAATCTAGGCCTGACTCCGCTACTGACCCCTTGTGGCCTTAGCAATTCACGTCCCCTCACTGTGCCTCGGTTTCTCTATCTGTGAAGTGGGGCTACTCCCTTTGCAAAGGGCTAGAGCAGTGTAGAGCTCTGTTTTCACATGCACACCCCAAGCTCATTGTGCTGCAGTGCACAGCCCTGACCTACAGGGTTCGTTTATGGCCAAAAGCCTGAGGTCGCAAGGACCCTTTGTGAAGAGGCTGAGTCCTTAGGGGAGCCCCGGGCCCTGTCTGAGTGCCCCGCTCCCCCTCCGCCTGTGGGTGGCTGTGTGGTGTAGCTCAGGTCAGTGGCAGCTTTCCCTGTGGTTTCCTGCCAGGGCCTCTTCTGCGTCCCTCCACTCCCCACCTTCTGATCTCAGCAACTGGACCCAGCTCCCACCCTGGCTCCGCTGTCATTACCCTGCAGCTCCAACCTCTTGGATCAGCTGGAGAGTCCCTAGAAATGGAACTTAGCTTAGATATAGACAGACACAGAGACCCACAGATGGACTGACACACACACAGATGTGTAGCCAGAGAGACACACACAGCGACCCCCAGGCAGACAGACATGCAGTTGTATAGACACAGACATAGACACCCACGGACGGGCAGACACACACACAGATATATAGACAGACAGACACAGAGACTCATGGATGGACAGATATGCACACAGCTGTATAGACAGACAGACACAGAGAGCCCCAGGTGGACAGACAGACACGCAGCTGTATAGAGAGCCCAGAGCGTGGTGAAGAGGGGTCCAGGGCAGTGGCTGTCACGGGGCTGTGCTGTTCCCTGCAGAACTTCGGGGCGCCCTCCTTCGACGATAAGAAGCTGGAGGTGGTTGCTGTCTTTGGCAGTATCCAGATGGCCATGTCGCGAGTCATCAACCTGCAGCATCACCGCATCGCCCAGGTAAAGCAGTGCCACCGTAGGAGATCAGCTAACCCTTGGCTGGGCCCCACCTGGCTAGGTCCCAGGTGGCTGGAGACCCAGATGGGACCTGTCTGCAGGGGCCGACCCCCCCACCATTGCTGCCTCCCTCCCATGGGACCCACAGGGGTTGGGGAGGGAGCACCCTGGGCGGAAGAGGCTGCAGGAGGTCAGGCAAGCGCAGGTGTGGGAGTCAGACTCCTGACCTGTGAGGAGGGGAAGGGGGGTCTCCAGTAGGGCTGGTGGGCGGGAAGGGCCTCCTGCTGATATGGGCAGGGAAGGCTCTAAATTGGAGTGAGGCGGCTCTTTTGCTGGGGGGCCTGAGCAGGGCTACACAGGGGTTTTGGGGAGCCTGGGGAAAAATCTGCCTCTGAGGCCCCCCTTGGGTGGATGGGGGTTGGAAGCAAGCTCTCCCCACACTGACCCCTCCATGGCGGTACCTGTCCTGCAGGGCTGGGCCCGGCTGCCCACACTGGCCATCGTGACCTAGTGCTTGGGGTCGCAGTGCCACTCAAGTTTGGCCCAGCCACCCATCCGCAGGAGCTGTGACACCGTGTGTCAGGCTGCAGCGCTGCTAACTCAGATTCCATGGGTTGGCGGGGCTGGGGACAAACTGCCCCTTTCGTCCCATGCCCCTTGGGCGGCCCTGGGCCTGAGAGGCTTGGGACAAGGGTATTGTCCTCTGTATCTCACTGGAGCTGTCCCGTGCCCCATGAGTGTGCAGTGCCCCTGCCAGTGCGGAGTGATGAGCTCTGCTCCGGGAACATGGCACACCTCCATTGCACAGGGTGTTAGGCAGGCCGGAACTGACGCTCTGCGAGTGGTATGTCTGGGTAGGCCGCGTGCTGACGGAGAAGCACAAAGTGGGTCTGCCTATGGTACAGCTCTGCAGCAACTGGAGGATTCCCAGCTCCGGCAGAGGGACAAATGTCAGCTCTGCTTGAGCTGAGGCCTCACAATAGCAGTGTGGCCGTGGCAGCATGGGCAGGCGCTCAGGCTCGCAGCCCAAGCCCATACGCAGGGCTTGGGAGAGATTGGACTCCAGTGGCTAGCCTGAGCCATGCTGGCCACACGGCTAGCTCGAGTGAGCTAATTTGTAGACAGTGACCCAAGCTAGGAATCAGGCCTCCCAGCAGGGTCTACAATCTGGATGCACTGGTGCCCCTGGCAGAACCCAGCTACTGGGCCAGGAGACGTGGCCCTGCCAGGAGAGCAGAGTGTCAGCTGGCAGGAGACATGGCTTTGTCAGCATGCCCTGGCATCACAGACAGCACTTCCCTGGCATCAAGCCATGGCAGAGCCGCAATTGCTGGGAGAATTTCTTTAACTCGGGCTATGTGAAGCCCTTGGCTGGGCCGTGTGCCCTTCCTTGCTGCTTGGTGCCAGCCTCTTCTCCTGTGCTTGCCTGGCAGTGTCGCATGGTGAAGATCACGATCCGGGGAGACGAGGGCGTCCCAGTGCAGGTGGATGGAGAAGCCTGGATCCAGCCTCCAGGGATCATCAAAATCCAACACAAGAACCGAGCCCAGATGCTAACGAGAGACAGGGTAAGACTGCCCTTGGACTCAGGGAGAGGTGCTCAGGTTAGCTGCTGCTAGCATGCAGCCATTCTGCCTGGGGCTAGGACCTCATCAGCTCTCATGAGATAATTGGGCTGAGCCTGTCCAGTAGCTGGATGGGGTGCTGCTGAGTCAGTCAGGAGAGCCCTCTCATCCGAGCTAGCACTGAGCCAGTGCCCTGTGCGGTGCTAGCTGGGTGCTTTGCTGGTGGAGGTGCCATCTTTCAGACAAGCCTTGACTGGCTGGGCTACTTAAAGATCCCGTAGCCCTTCCTTGAAAGAACTGGGTGATTAATGAGATTCCAATGCAGATAACTACATAGAGTTGCTGTTAAACATCTGTCCCGTTCCACCTCAGAGGTGGCTGCATTTCAGCAGTCAGAGCAGTGATTGGTGCATGCTAGTATTGGGGGTTCTTGGGGATGACATGGCAGCTGCTATTGTCTTCTCCCAAAGCTGCTGCACTAAGCTCTGAGCCAAGGTTGTCAGTGTGGGGTGGCAGGGGCCGTGCAGGGGTGAATGCCAGCTGCCTGGCAGTGCCTGTGCAGGCAGTGCAGGGTCAGACACCCCCAGCCCCCATGTTAGCAGCAGCATTGCCTTTTCTCTCTGCAGGCCTTTGAAAGCACCCTGAAGTCGTGGGAGCACAAGCAGAAGGGCGAGGGCTACCGAGCCCCGGCGCGGCCCCGCCTCAACTCCCAGCAGTCCATGGAGTACCTGACCGACGAGGAGTATGGCCAGATGCAGCAGATGGCTCAAGCTGCGGAAACCCTCATCACCAGGTGAGCTGGGGTGCCTGTGGGACAAGGCAGGGGAGCAGGCCAGTCTGGAGCTGGCTGGGGTTAGGAGGAAGCACCTGCTCAGTGGTGCCCCCTGTGGGTGGTGAAGGAGCAGAGGGACGGACAGGGACTCCTTCCCAGGGATCCCCTCTCTGCATGCGGATCCTGGCCCATGGGCCAGACTTCCCGTTCCCCAAGTTAGAAGCCAAGGGAAGCTGTGAATTCCCATCAGCTCCCTTCCTTTGTTTCTCTGCAGGATCCGCGAGGCAGCCACAACCCACAAAGCCATGGAACAGGAGCTGGCCCATGCTGTGAACGCCTGTTCCCTGGCCCTGAACGAGGCCCTTCCCAACAAGAGCAGCAGCGGGCCCGAGGTGAGGGGCACAGCCCACCTGGTGTCACATCCAGGGGGAGTGAGAGGCAGGGGATGAGCACGTGAGTGCAATCCAAAGAAGAGGTGGCAGCAGGGAGCACGGTGGAGAGAGAGAGAGAAGATTGATTAAGGGGGAAGCCAAAGGTTAAATGGATATTATAGAGAGAGCCAGTAAATAAATAGAACAAGGAGCTAAGCCAGCTATAAATAGACCAGGCGAGCCGGAGACAGAGCTACATGCAGAATACAAATGCAGGAGGCTGCCTGGCTGTATGAAATGTCAGCACCCATCCCCGCATCCCACATGAAATCCACTTCTCTCTGTCTCCACCTATCCAAACATGCTGGGGCGGGAGGAGGAAGCCCTGCTCCAAGCCCTTGGTGATGGGGTCATGTGGGTTTTCGTTACTGAGCTCTGCAGGTCTGTGTAGATCAGAGATTCGTAGTTTATAAGGCCAGAAGGGACCACTGTGATCATCTAGTCTGACCTCCTGCATGGCACTGGCCCTAGTACTGCCCTGAATTAATCCCATTTGAACTAGAGTAGATAGTTTAGAAAAATGTCCAGTTGGGATTTAAAAATTGCCAGTGCTGGAGAATCCACCACGACCCTGGTAAGTTGTTTCCATGGGTTAATTCCCCTTACTGTTCGAAATTTACACCTTATTTCTTGTCTGAATGTGTCTAGCTTCAACTTCCACCCATTGGATCTTGTTAGACCTATGTAAGCCTTGGCTGCTTATGGTGACAAACCTGACATTTGTTTCCAAAACCCGACATTTTTGAAATTTGAAATTTTTGAAAAACTGACAGTTGAATCATGTTTGCAGTGGTGTAGTAGCAGTGTTGGTCTCAGGATATTAGTGAGACAAGATGGGTGAGGTAATATCTTTTATTGGTCCAACTTCTGTTGGTGAGAGACAAGCTTTCTAGCCACACTGAGCTCTTAGTGGGAGAGTTACTGCGATCGTCACTGCTAAATGCAACCTCCCCACCGACCAGGACACACCAACACAAAGCGGCACCAGACCCCACCAGAACAACAGATGCAAAACCTGCAAATATATCTCCACTGCTACAATGATCAACACCTCCACAACACTCCTTTCAAGATCCATGGGTCCTACATGTGGTTATCATATAGTGTTTCTCATCCAGTGCACTAACTGCCCCAACAACAACTGTGAGGGTGAAATCAGACAATCGCAACGCTCTCAAATGCACTCACGTAGGAAAATGATAAAAGAGAAAAATACCCTATTTATTGTGAGTGAGCACAATTCTCACAAGGCGATCACTCGCTATCTGACCTATCAGGCCCCATCCTCAAAGGAAACCTGCACAACACTTTCAACAGATGAGCCTGGGATCTTAAATTTATTACTCTGTTAGACACCAAAAATCATGGACTGACCAGAGACCCTGGATTTTTGTCTTATCACAACAATCTGTAACCCACTGACCCCTTTTTTTTGTACTATGATGATAGATGTGTTAACGAGCCACTTTACCTTGAATGGTCCCTTATAATATATGCTAAAAACTATCTGTCCCACCATGCATTTAGCTGTGATGCTTGGAGAACCTTTCCCAGACCTGAAGAAGAGCTCTGTGGAGCTCAAAGGCTTGTCTCTCTCGCCAGAAGTTGGGCCAATAGAAGAGCTCACCACCCTGACAATTTAATCAGAAAGTCATTATCTGTCAGGGCCCCGAGGAAAGTTTCTGGACAGTTCTGACCCTGGAAGGCACCTGCACAGTGTGTGTGTGGGGTGCTCCTACCCTATATACTGGCTAATGGCCCTGTCTCACCACTGCCCCCTGTTGGATGTACTGAGGCCTGTTAGAGTGTTTGCACCACCTCCTGTAGATACCAGCCATGCCTGGCAGGGCTCTGTACAGCACCTGGCACAGCGATCAATGTTATGTACATGCTGCCAGTCACTGCAGTACTGAGTGATGCAGTATGATGATAGAGGCATGCTCCAGTGCCAGAGCAGGGTCTGCTTTCCCCTTCCTGGGCTAGCAGTGTCTGTCCAGCAGCATCTGTGATGGTGTATGGATTTTCACCAGGAGTTGGTGCTGGCTCCGAATGTGTTCAGACCACAGCGCATGCTGATCTTGGCCACTAAGGCCTTGGGCCCCACAATAAACTCCTTTGCCTCTGCCACCCAACTGCCTTGCTCTGGGCAGATGTAGTTTCTTTGTTCCTGAAGATGGTATAGGTCTGAGGCCATGGAAGATGACATGGTCCCAGCCTAAATTCCCTCAAAGCTGCGCAGATGCAGTGAGAGAGGGCTGGGGGGAGTCCTCTCTCCCTGCCGCAGCTCCCAGGGCAGTCTGCACCCCAAACCCCTCATCCCCAGCCCCATCCCAGAGCCCACACCCCCAGCTTGAACTCTCACCCCCCCACACACACACTGCAACCCCCTGCCCCAGCCCTGAGCCTCCTCCCACACTCTGAATCTCTCGGTCCCACCCCCACGACACATCACCTCCATATTGGTGCACGTAACAGAATTCATTCTGTACATGGATGTAAAAAATTAGAGGGAACATTGGTCCCAGCCCCCCGAAGGCTTTGAATGCTAGGCCAGAGCCCAGAGCGGATGTGAAGCTTGGAGCAGGCTCAGGAGGCAGGCTGCTGTGTGGAGAACAAGCTGGCATCTCTGGCTTGCCTAGGCTGATGATCTAAGGCAAGGGGAGGTATGGAAGTACAGGCCTGAATTGATGAGAACTTGGGCCTCAGCCAAGAGAGTGTGAGGGGGCAGCAAGATCTGCGGTTTGTTGCTGCTTCCTGGTTGCCAGTTGTCCTGCTCTGCCGAGGGCGCTAGGGTAGCGGAAAGGACTGTGACACGGTGTAACCGGACTTGCAGAACCCAGCAGCATCCCAAAGCATCTCGGCCAACCAGGAAGGGGCAGCATACTGACTGCATTGTCCCATCAGGCCCTGGTCCCTTAGCACTGCTCGTCCCCATGTGCCTGCTTACTAACATTGCTTCTCTCTCTCCTCTTTCTTTGCACCCATCTCCTCTCAGTTTCTGAGCAGAAATGCGGCCGTGGATGTGTCAGTTAGCGTGAAAGCCCTTTACACTGAAACCAGAGCTTTTCTGGAAGGAAAATTGGTGAGTGCATGGCTGGGGAGGAGCCAGCGCCCTAGGGTGCTTAGTCTGCTCTGCCCCAGACTGCGAAGAGGGGGGGCTGGTTTGTGAGATTCCCTTGCATGAACCCCCCTTGCATTCAACATGGAGATCAAAGCTGTAGCAAATGGCAGAACATGCTCCAAGCTTCGTGCTGCAGGACAGGGAAGGGGGCTACTTCCTGTGGAAGCTCTGGCAGGGACTGAAGGATGTGGTTAGGTGCAGGGTCGGGGGGAAGCTGCGGGGAAGGCATGGGGAAGCCCAGGAGGGAAGAGAATGTAATGTGAGGTGTTGAGCTGAGGCCCTGGGGGTGACAAGACTACCCAAGTTCACATTAGATCACAAAACTAGCAATACTTTGCCTGGTTCCTCCCTCAAACCAAGCTCTGCCCTCCTGATGCCAAAATGAAATGCCTCAGTAAACTGTGCTGAACTTCATAACATGATCATCATCCCTCTCCTTGCTTCCGTGCTTTGATAAGCAGCAAAATGGATATTGTTAATGGGTGGGTTGTCATCATTAGGGCCAAGAGTTAACAGATTACCAAGACAAACAGAGCTATTAGCTAATAGAGCTCTTGTTTCAGACTGTCTGCAGACTCAGGCAGACCTCACTGGATCAGTTACTCTTGGTGCATGATTTGAAGCTTTTCTTTTGGTAATCATTGTAGAGATTTAATTTATTTTTTTAAAGCCAGCTCAGCTTTTGAAGCAGTGGGCAGCAGCCCTTCCTGCAAAGCACCCTGTTCCTGACATGCCATGAGCAAGATGAATGTGTGAAGCAGGGAGGGGACCAGTCCCACTGCCATGTACTAGGGCTGGGTGCTGACCGTCCCAGTGTTAATGGCAGAGTAAAGGAGGACATCATGCTGATGTCAGCCAGCACCACCACAACTCTAATGTGAGCTGCCAGATGGGTGGTATATAGGGAGTGGCGTGGAGCTCCTGGGTGACACAAATGCTGTGCCACTCTCCACACCTGGAGCTGACTGGATGAGGCAGTTATTTCCCAAGCAAGTGGATGGGCCCATTGTTCCTTCCTGTTCCTCTTGGAACCAGGCTGTGTTGCATGCCGCCTGTTCCCCTGCATGCCAACTCTGTGTGCCACGCTGCTCCCAGGCGCCCTGCACCACACAGGAACCCAGCCGGATATGGCATCAGAGGTACAGCCAGAGCTGTTTCCTTCAGCTCTCCCTGCCTGGGCGGGGAGTGTGTGAAGAGGGGAGAATGGTTTTAACAGGACAGTAAAATTCTTTCCCCCCCGCAAGAAGCTCCACCGGAAGTGCAGCTCCTTCCCCTGCTCCATTTCTGTACAAACTAACCAGAAGATGGAACTTCCAACCATGCACTCCCTCCTCTCTCAGTTCTGTTTAAAGTGGCGATGAGCTCGCTGCGCCTTGTCCTTGGTGTCCCCAGTTCTTGGCATGGGCGAGAGGTTCGGTTATCCCTGAGCTAAGCATCCTTCCCAGTGCATTCCAGGCTGCTGCAGAAGGGCACTTCTCTGTGGCTTTGAAGACAGCTACCAACAGGCCTCTCCCATGCCACCTGGCACCGTGACACCGCACTCCCAACGCTGGCCCCGAGGCAGTTAGTTAGCCCCATGGCAGTCTGTTCAGTTCATTGTCAGATCCTGATACTCGACTGAGAAGTGAATTCTGCGTGAATGCCCAGGGTTCCAGGACACTGCTGGAAAGACCCCAGCTGTGCTCTGGACCATGAATTTGGAACAGCCAAAGCAGAGATGGGTCCTGAAAGATCTATGCCAGGTTTTATGCACAGACTCATTCTGTGAACAGGATGCTCATTCCCAGTCTGCTTTCATAAAGCTGGGTGGGGAGTGGCAGCAGGGTTTGGACCTGGGAAGTTCAGCTCCACAAGCACAGACTGGAGCTAAGAGAGTCACTCTACTAGCTGGTAGCAATAGCAGGCTGGCTTTCTCTGTGAGCTCAAGCCATTAGAAGGGAACATGACAGCCACTGTTCTAGGGTGGATCATGCTCGTTCTTTAGCACCAAGTCTTAGTAGACACATTCAGGTCATGTTTTTAATAGCCCCCCTGCCCTTTATGAACTCTGAGTGGGATGAGAATGGAGACAATTTAACACCCAGTTTTGCTCTGCTTTTTGCATCTCTGCTCTTAGACAGGTTAGTTGGTCAGTGTCATTTGGGTTTAGTCAGTGTCACTGCGGGGCTCTCCTGTACCCAATTGTAACTGCAGGAGTAGCCAATCAAAATACTGCTGTCATTGGAGATTTTGTTTCTAAAGAGAACACTCCCAGGGAGCTTAGGTTCGGTAAAGGTGAAGTTCTGGCCTCACTGACATCAGAGGAAGTTCTGACATTGACTTCAAAAGAGCCAGGAGTTTGCCGCAGGTTTTGCAAAACCTAAATGCGGGGCCTTGACCCTGTACCTTAGCCCAGGTGCCCTCCTGTCCCAGCAACAGGGGCTGCTTGAGAGATGGGGGAATGACGGGAACGGACAGCCAAGCAATCAGTAACTTGCAGAGGCTGGTATCAATCTCACAGTGAAACCCAAAGGGGAATGGGCAGACTTCCTCCCCAGGGCTCGTCCTTGTGGTTAGCTGAACTCCAGTTCCAGGTGGATGGAGCCGTAAGGCAGGTCAGTGCTTCGCCCCTGCCCGTCCTCTCCAGCAGTACCCATGGCGCGCACTCACACGATGAGCTCTGCACAGGGCGCTCATGGCTCTCTCCCCCAATCCCTGCAGCAGCTGGACTCCCCACAGCAAGAGGAGGGGCTGCAGAGAGCCCTGAACACCGTCAGCCAGGAGCTCCAGAGGCTGCCCGACATCCACTGGCTGGCGCCCATCATCAACTCTGCTGAGGAGGTGGGTGCACAGGGCCGCTCAGAGGCAGTTTGGTCGGGTCATTCCTCCTCCTCCCCATGCTGGCAGGAGCTTGCCTGGTGCCATTGCAGCCAGTGAGGGAGAGTCAGCGAGGCAGCCTGGCCTAGTGACTGGAGCAGGGGAGCTGGGTTCTCTTTGGGTGACCCTGGGCAAGTACCCTGTTAACAAGCCTGCCGCTGTGCCCTTCGCAACCCAGCTCCTCCCATCCCACTGAGCTGGCTTTGCATTAGACTGGGCCATCCCCTCCCCCGTCCCTTCATATACATCCATCCTGAGCCCTGTGCTTCTGCAGGGGGCTTAGCACCCACAGCCCTGAGAATCAATAAACCATTACAAATAAAATGGGACTTGGGCCTGCAGACTCTTGCATGAGTCTCCCAAGAACTGCAAGATCTGTGTCTGCCTCCTCCTTCTCCCCGCCTCCCGCTCCCCCTCCCTCCTCTGCTGTCCTCACTCTGGCCCCGACCCTGCAGTCAGATCTGCCCTGGCAGACTTTGTGTGGATCCTACTAGAGTCCTGAGCCTTCTCATGGGCCTGATTGCAGCATCAGGGCCTTAAATTATGATCTCTTCATGGCAGATCCCCCACTGTATGGTGCGCCTGGAGTCTCAGCTGTGCATGTGTCAGATATTGCTATGATGATGGGGCCTGAGCCTACTCGGAGGGGGCTGGGGTTATTGGGGAATCCAGAATACTTGGAGCACTCCGTGTCTCTGGGAGACCCAGAGTGGAGAACCGGGGTTGGCGGGGAGGAGCGCTGCACATCCTGTGAGCAGGTGATGAACCAGCACTGGATTTCTCGATCTGGTCATGCAGCTAAATGTACAAGTGACTCCCATTGACTTCAGTGGCACTTGCTCATGTGCAGAAGCTGCCTTTCTTGGGCCTGTTCTGCTCTCTCCTGGTAACTCTCCTGGCGCTCTTCTTGTGGCTGTGGTCTTGGGGGCACAGGCTGTCCAAGAGGAGGGTTTATCATTCAAGGGAGCAGTGTTAAGCCGGTTTACATGGCACTTCTCAGCTGCAAAGCCCCCGGCACTTTATAGAGCTGAGGGGCACTATCACTAGCTTTGTCTTACAGATGAGGAAACTGGGGCTGGGGGATTGCCCAGGAGAGCACAAAGGTGGGTCTGGCACGCTCCGTGGCTGACAGCAGTGCGGGGGCCACATAATGTAGCCAGGGCGCAGACATTTTACCTTTCTGTCTTCTAACCCAGGGATTCTCAAACTTCATTGCACTGCGACTCCCATGACCCCAAGAGGGTCAAAGCCTGAACCTGCTCGAGCTATGTTGCCCCAGGTGTGTGTGTGGGGGGGGGTAAAGCCGAAGCCTCGCCACCCTGGGCAGGGGGCCAAAACTGAAGTCCATGGGCTTTAGCCCTGCTGTCCAGGGCTGAAGCTGAAGCCTGAGCTCCGGCACCTAGGGTGATGGGGCTTGGGCTTCAACCCCAGACCCCAGCAAGTCTAACACCAGCCCTGCTGACCTCCATTAAAACAGGGTCGTGACCCACTTTGGGGTCCCAACCCACAGTTTGAGAATTGCTGTTCTAACCCCATTCAGTGGTAAAAATATCTGTGTCCTGACTAGACTACGCCCTTCACAGACGCTAGGACTGGTGGATCTGGCTGGGGTGAATCGCATCAGCCAGTGCTGGGGATGCCAGGGCAAAGCTGGGATAGACCGAGGTGCGGTTAAGCACTGGCAGGGAGTGGTGGGCATCTGACCAGGGCACGAAGTGGCAGAGATTAAATGCATGGCTTGTGAACCTAACCCATTATCCTCTCTGCCGGCCTCGGGCACCAGGAGAGCTCCGAGAGCAGCAGCAAGGGCAGCCTGAAGCTACGGATCAACATTTCCAAGCCCAAGAAGGACAAGGATAAGTTTCAGAAGCCGAAATCCAACAGCATGGTCCCAGGTAAACCTCCCCGGAGCAGTGGGCTAGACAGGCAGAGCAGCCTTTGCCTCCCAAGCACTAGGGAGCGTCCTGGACCTGCCATGCTACCAACCAGGCACAGCACCACAGCCAGAGTAAATCCATACCATGGTGTTGTGCTGCTGGAGGGCACTTAGACAAGGTGAGCAGGGCAGGCTGTCTAGAGCAGCGCCTCAGGACTGCCTGCCCGCCCGCCCATCCGCCCACCAGGCTGGCTCTGATTGCAGCCAGGCACTGAACCGTGCCGAGGATGGAGTGACTGGTACAGGGCAGGAGGGGGCACAGCTTGCTGGGCCGTCAGCTCAAAGCTCCTCTCTCAGAGGAGGAGGGAGTTATAAAAATGGGGTTTAGAAAGAAATGGGCCTCCTGGGAGGATTTTCCAAAGTGTCTAGGGGATTTAGGAGCTTGTCCCATTGACTTGCAGTAGGACTTGTGGTCCAAACCCTTTCAGACGTGTTTGACTCCTCCCGCATTGGCACCAGCTTTGCAAACAGACCCAGTGCTGAGTCTCCCAGCCCCGGCTGCCTCACTTGCCCAAGTCTGGCTGTCAGCCCCACTCCATGTCCTGGCCTCTTGGTGCTGGCAGGAGAATCTCCTCTGCAAGTCCCAGGCATGGCAAGTTCAGGGCTTCCTCCTGATGCCTTGGTGCCTTATCAGGAGGGAGGGCTGGTGGTTGGTGCACAGGTTTGGGAGTCTGTTTTCACCTCAGCTCTGTCACATTTGCTCCGTGACCCTGAGCCCATCAGTAAATGGGCTTCCCGGGGAGCATGGGCTGGACTGGTCGATGCTGTGGCATTCTCAGATCTAGCCCTAGTCTGTTACTCCCATGCCCGCACAGGGGGCCTCCCTGTGCCCCCTAGCCATCCGCATGCAGGCTGGCTCTCAGGCCATGCCCCGTTCTTCTCTCCCAGGGAGTTTGCAGGGCTGCAGCGGCTGGAAAGGGAACGGGGACCCCTAGCCTCAGGGCTTTTGAAACAAGCTACAAGTGTCCCTAGCCTCTGTTTGCCAGAAGCTGGGAATGGGCGACGGGATGGATCACTTGATACCTGCCCTTTTCTATTCATTCCCATTGAAGCACCTGGCATTGGCCTCTGTTGGAAGACAGGATACTAGGCTTGATGGATCTTTCGTCTGACCCAGTATGGCCGTTCTTATGTTCTTATGCCAGCGTTTTGTGTGGAAACATCTCTGGAGTGCTGGGGCCATGGAGGGGAGCCTACGGGGTGGGGCTCTGCCTCCCAGCCTCTCAGAGGGGAGCGTACAGTGCGGGGCTCTGCCTCCCAGCCTCTCAGAGGGGAGCGTACAGTGCGGGGCTCTGCCTCCCAGCCTCTCGGAGGGGAGCGTACGGGGTGGGGCTCTGCCTCCCAGCCTCTTGGAGGGGAGCATACGGGGTGGGGCTCTGCCTTCCAGCCCCTCGGAGGAGAGCGTATGGGGCAAAGGGCTCTGACTCCTGGCCCCTTGGAGGGGAGCGTATGGGGCAAAGGGCTCTGACTCCTGGCCCCTTGGAGGGGAGCGTATGGGGCGGGGCTCTGCCCCAGGGCCTCAGAGGGAAGCGTAAGGGGTGAGCAGCTCAGCCTCCTGAGACCAGTGCTTGGGCTCTGTTCTCACCACACAGCTTGGTCTCTTAAAGAGATCAGAGTCCCGAGCCGTGCACTGACGTGGGCCCTGGGGGCACAACAGCTCTGTGCTGTATGGCTCTGGTACTGCGCCTTCTTCCCTATCAGAGGCACGTGGGCGGGGCACTCCTAAATCTCAGCTGGCAGGTTCAGTTTTGCTTTTCATTCCTGCGGGCCCAGGGGATCGGTTTGACCATCAGGATCCTGTCGGGCCACGTGCATCGTTCAGGCTAGTGCTTGTCGCAGCTGCTGTGTGAGCCGCGCACTGCTCACAATGGACATGAGAACTGGCCGTCCACACGTGGCCCTGGTGAACTCCAGTGACTTAAAAACACATGGGAGAAAGGACGCCTGTGTTAGGCCTTAGCTCTCTCCAGGCCACAGAGCACATTTCTAAGCCCTCCACTGAGAGGGGGAAGGCTAGATCTGGCATTCCTAATGTTTTGCAAGGAAAACAGGAGGGGAAAACCCCTTTTCGCAGCCCACTCACCTTTTTCCCTATCACTAGGCACTGCACATGATAGACTCACTGCAGTGGTTCTGTGCCTGTGCAGCATGTTAGACTGATGTTCTCAGAAAGAGCTGTGAGCTATACAGAAACAGCCATTGCAGCTCATGTGACCTCTAGGACCAAATCTGCACCCTCCAGGTCACCTACCACCCTGATCCCAGTTCTCGTGATGCTCTCCATGCTAGGGAGCAGAAATCAGTGGGATTCTGGCAGAGCCCCTCTTCTGAGTAGAGCTGCCTGGAACAGATCTTGGCTGTAGCAAGGGAGCGTTTCCATCTGGGGGTGCGGGTAGCGCCCGAGCCCCACGCATGGGATCCTGCCATGCTGGAATGCTGCTGCCTGCTGCCTGCGCTCTCGCCCTGCCTGGCTTTGTGCTTCCCTGTGTGTGTGTGTTGCTTTCGGCTGCGCCTCTGTCCACTTTTCGCTCCTGAGTCGATCGTCTTTGCTTTCCCTTTTTGCTAGTGGAGAAATGGGGCGCTGAGGAGGTGGCGGCCTGGCTGGACGCGCTTGGCTTAGGGGAATACAAAGAAATTTTTTTCCGCCATGACATCCAGGGCTCAGAGCTGATCCTGCTGGAGAGAAGAGACTTGAAGGTACTTGCATGACTTGCTTTTCTGACCGCAGCAGCATGACTCTCTCCATCAGTGCCCCATTGAACTGCCTGGGCACAGTTATGGGCAGAATGCCGCCCGATTGGTGCAGCCTTGCTCCTGGCAGAATCCCATGAACGATTGTAAGCCAGCATGGAATTGCATTGCCAGGGTTGAGTTGGCATGTTAGCCCCTCACCTGGCACCCAGTCATTGGCATGGCACTTGAATGGCATCGGCAGGGCTGCGCTTGCATACTGCACCTGCCCTATGAGTCAGTGTATTTGCATTTCGCTGCGGGTGATGCCGCTCCGTCAGAATACGGGCTCCTCGAGAACCAGAGGAGTCATGATGTCGCTGCACGGCACTGGCTTCCCGCAGCCGGGGAGTGGGATGGTGACTCCCAGCCAGGGACTCCATAGCACAAGCCACAACCTCCATTCCTCTCCTCCAGCTACCTGGCCTGGGTGATTAATGAAGCACCTGAGTGAAGGTGGGGCTTGGGAATGGGATCCAGAGCCTACCGCCCCCAGGACACGGTCACACTCATTCCTGGGCAGCCAGGTGAAATGAGCTGGGAGGAGGTTTGGGGTGGGGAGTGGGGGAATTCCCTACTGAGCAGGTGTCCCTATCACATCTGGTACCAGTAGGTCTCTTCCTGGCAGACCGGTCCAGAGCTGAATTGGGCTGTGGAGACCGCACCTTGCTTTGAAGGAGGAGCTGCGCCATTAACGTGGAATCATTTCTCTAGGCTACTGAAAACAGCTGCTCCTCCAGTTAGTACACTGAGGGCCAAATCCTTGCCGGTGCTTGACACCTGCCTGCCATTGATTCACATGGACATTAGAGCCTGGATAACTTAAAGGGCTCTTTTTTTTAATTGTTCAAATATCACATTTTTTGTGGAAAATGTTGTCAAAATCATCTTTCATAAAAAGTTAAGTTTAGCCCAAACAGCATTTTCTGACAGAAAACATCCAACTACAATTTTTCAACCTTACCCCGCTGCCCCAACCAGCCTGCCCCTTCTGCCCAGTACACATGCCCTGACCCACTACCACATCCTGCCAGCCCCTTGCCTACCCCGTACACACACCCTGCCCCACTACCACATCCTGCCAGCCCCCTGCCTGCCTAGTTTACATGCCACACCCCCTCCCCCAACCAGCCTGCTGCCTGCCCAGTACACACGCCCTGCCCCCCCAAACTGCAGCCCCCTTGGCCTGCTTGGTTCAAATGCCTTACCCCACACACCCCCATCCTGCCAGTCTCCTGCCTGCCCAGTACACACACCCTGCTCCACTCCCCCATCCTGCTAGCCCGATACACACACCCTGCCCCATTCCCCCTGTGATGAGTTGGATCACAGAAACCCCCTTGGAGCTGCCAACTGATGTACCAAGACTGCTTCTGCCCCTGCTTTCCCTGCCAACTTGGGACTCCAGCACTCTGTCTTATTGAGCCAGACACGCCAGTCTGCTCCAGCACAGATTCAGGGTCTGAACCACATGCTCCAAAGCTGCAGACTTAACTGAAAGCAACTTAAGAAGTATTCCTGTCTTTAACACTCAGATGCTCAACTCCCAATGGGGTCCAAACCCCAAATAAATCCGTTTTACTCATAAATTGTTCGCCCTCTATAACACTGATAGAGAGATATGCACAGCTGTTCCCCCCCCATTAATATGCATACTCTGGGTTAATTAACAAGTAAAAAGGGATTTTATTAAATATAGAAAGTAAGATTTAAGTGGTTCCAAGTACTAGCAGACAGAACAAAGTGAAATACCAAGTAAAATAAAATAAAACAGGCAAGTCTGAGTCTAATACAATAAGAAAACTGAATACAGGCAAAATCTCACCCTTCATGGTGTGCCAGTAAGCTTCCTTTTACAGATTAGTCTCCTTCTAGTCTGGATCCAGCAATTACTCACACCCCCTGTAGTTACTGTCCTTTGTTCCAATCTCTTTCAGGTATCCTTGGGGGTGGAGAGGCCATCTCTTGAGAAGCTGAAGACAAAATAGAAGGGTCTCCCAGGGGTTTAAATAGACTTTCTCTTGTGGAGGGAGACCCCACACCTCTCTCCTATGCAAAGTCCGGCTCCAAGATGGAGTTTTGGAGTCACATGGGCAAGTCACATGGCCATGCATGACCCAGTTTTTACAGGCAGCAGCCATTGTTTACATGCTACCTTGAACGTCCTCAGGTAGACTTCTTAGGTGGATTGGAGCCTTCCAAGATTCATTGTCCTTTAAGTGTTTCTTGATTGAGCACTTAATTTACACATTCCTTTCTCAAGAAGCTGAGCAAATGTTTACTAAGGCTTCTTAGAAATCAAGCAGGTACACAGCCAATATTCATAATTTCAAATACACCAATGACACGTGCATACAAATAGGATGAATAGATTCAGTAGATCATAACCTTTACAGAGATATGTTCAGATATGTCCAGTTATGTCATATATACATTCATAAGCATATTTCCACAAAGCCCTAGGGGTGCACAGTCACACCCCCATCCTACCAGCCCTCTGGCTGCCCAGTTCACACTCACCATCTCACTCCCCCAACCAGCCTACCACCTGCCTGCCCAGTACACATGCCCTGCCCCGCTCCCCTGAACTGCTGCTCCCTCGGACTGCCTGGCTCAAATGCCTTACCCGACTCCCGCATCCTGCCATCCCTCTGCCTGCCCAGTTCACATGGCCAGCCCCCTCCCCTGGCCTGCTGCCCCCTCGGCCTGCCTGGTTCACATATCTTGCCCCACTTCCCTGACCAGTCTCCTCCTGCCCAATTCAAACACCCTGCCCCACTCCCACAACCTATCAGCTCCCTGCCTGTCTGGTACACACGTGCTGCCCCACTCCCCTGACCAGCCTGCCCCCTGCCTGCCCAGTACACAGGCCCTGTCCTGCTACCCATGCCTGCCTTGTACACACACCCTGCCCCACTCCTGCATCCTGCCAGCTGTCTGCCTACATGGTACCCATGCCCTGCCACACTGTCCTGACCAGTCTGCCATGTTTCCCCAGTACACAGGCCCTGCCCCGCTACCCCTGCCTGCCAGCCCCTGCCTGCCAGCCTGGTACACATCATGCCCTGCCCTACTCCCCTGACCAGCCTGCCATCCGCTTGCCCAGTACACAGACCCTGACCCTGCTACCAGCTCCCCAGACCAGCCTGCACCCTGTCTGCCCAGTAGAAGCCCTGCCCCATTCCTCCATCCTGCCAGCCTGGTACATGCACACTGCCCCATTCCCCCATCCTACCAGCCCCCTGCCTTTCTAGTTCACATGCCCTGTCCCACTCCCCCAACCTGCCAGCCCCCTGCCTGCCCAGTACACACGTCCTGCCCCGCTCTCCCAAACTGCCAGCCCTGCCTGCCTGGTTCACACACCCTTCCCTACTCCCTTGACCAGCCTGTCATCTGCTTCCCCAGTACACAGGCCCTGCGCCGCTACCCCTGCCTGCCCAGTAAACACATCCTGCCCCACTCCCCAATCCTGCCAGCCCAGGACTCATACCCTGGTCAGCTCCCTCAACCTGCTGCCCCCGTGGCCTGCACAGTTCACGCACCCTGCCCTGCTCCTCTCCTTTAGCCTGCCCTACCCCCTAGCCTGGGGGAGGTGGCTATGGCATGCCTTTGGATTCTCTATTTCAGTGTCTCCTCCCATACCTGCAGCCAGGGTGGGCTATGGATCAGGCCTCAAAGCCCTCTTCAGTGCCCCCCAAGTCCCCTGTGGGCAACCCCAGACCCCAACCGGTGAATGGAAGGCAATAGGTCCCAGCATGGGGCACCATCCTGCTGCTGCTGCCAGCCTGGTAGGCGGGATACGTCATCTCTGGGCACGAGGCCCACTCTTAGCCAGCCACCTGCCCCAGCAGTCTCCAAAACGCCAGCATCCTGGCTGGATTGGACTCGCAGTTTTGCCTGGGGTGAGAGCTGCTTCCCATGGGGGGGCTGGATTCTGACCAAGGGGCAGGCAGATAGTTGGCTAGAAATCTAGCAGGGCTTTTAAGCCAGTGTTTTCCTAGCTGCATTTGCTAATGTGCTGCTGTGCTTCACATGCCGCTGAGCCCTAGAACTCAATCCTGCACACTCCACCTAGACCGCTGAGGGAGGCTGGGGTGCAAGGATTGCAGGACTGGAGCCCATGTTCATCAGTAATAAAAATGTCTGATGCTCCCCTGTGGTTCAGAGACGCTTTGTGTATTTGTCAGGTGCGCGTTTATTCAACTTTGTCCGCTCTTCTTTTATTCAGGATCTGGGGATAACAAAGGTGGGCCATATGAAGAGGATTCTCCAGGCAATTAAAGACATCAGCAGCCATCCCTAGCAAAGCATATAAAGGAAGAAGAATGTGGCCAGTGTCGGTGATGGGGAATCTTAACTCTGGATGGGCCCTCTAGAACCTGAAATCTAGAACAGGCACTCTAGAATGCTAGCAACTTCACAGTCATTCTAGAACTCTAAACACCCAGGCATCTGTTCTTGAGCGTGTTTGATCATGATGCAGATGCATCCCATCAGCAAACGGCCCAGAATGGGATGCTGTGGAATCCTTACACTAGAATATTTCTCATCACCACTCTCAAGCGTGCCCCTGAAGAGTTTACAGTTCCATGTTAGCCAAAGATTGTTGGTCTGCGTGTATTTGCCCTTGATTACCCTTGTGGTTTTGGTTTCTGTGCTTGATGGTTTCAGTTCAGCAGTTCATTTCCATACGTACCTGCGAGCTAGAAGGAAGGACCAAGCTGTATGTGTGCTGCTGGGTTGCCAGGTTTCCATAGCAGCTGACCCATTTAGTTGGCTATTTCCAGGCTTAGTGTGAAGGAGACAGAGTTACGTGAGAGCAGGCAGCCAGCAGCAAGTGGTGAGGTGGGAGCAAACTCTATGAAATGGCCAGATGTTTGAGACTACAGTGCCAGCTGTGACCCATCCAAGGCAGAAAACTTGACACAGTCAAAGGTTACACGTCCCACCTTCAGGGAGGGACAGTGCCTCTTTGACAGGGCTGTGGGGGAACAAGCACTAGGGCACACCTCGCCAGCACCATGGCTTTTCTAGTCTTCATTTCAAAGCTGTGATACGTTTGGGCTCGTGGCAATGTAGCCCATCCAGGAAGAGTATAGTGCATGCTGGGCCACCGTTCCCGCCCGGGTCTCGTCCAAAGGCCGCTCAGAGCAGCGAGTGTGTATATTGCTTTAGTTTGCCAGTTTCCTGCCTATGGAATGTAGCTGGTTCCTCCAGCAGCCCAGGGGCATATTGGGTTGTCTGCTGAGATGACTGGACAAGACGTCCTGAACCACCGGCCCTCATTCCTCTTGGCTTAGTTATTTTGAGCCAGAGGTGATGGAGCTCCCTTTATCCTCATGGCAGTACATGGGTAGCATGTTGGTTCCCTCCTCTGAACACCAAATCTCTTGGGTTCCAGAACCAGAAACCCATCGTAGGTTCTGGAACCCAAATCTCTTGGGTTCCAGAACCAGAAACCCATCGTAGGCCGTGCTGAGTGTCCCTGACTCCTATTGATCCCAGGGGCATGAGCCTTGTGAGTCCCACCTGAGATCAGGCCTCCCACCATCCGTCCCACCCAAAGGCAACTCACGTCCCCTGCCACCATTCAGTGCCATTCAAGAGGCTTCTGCGAAGTAAAAATGGGGAACTTGAGGCTCCTGCTAGACTCAGAGGAGGGGGGGCTCCTTCCAGCCATCGGGGGGGACCAGCTCATGCAGGCTCGAGAACCTTCTGACATTTCAACATGGCAGCTTTGGAAGTTGATATAGGGAACTACACCACACAAAAAAACAACAACCCAACCTCCCACCCCTGCTCTACTATTGTTGTTCAGCCATAAAATGTATTTAAATTCTGTAAATAGTTTCCAAGAAAAGATATTTATTGCAGTGAGATGTAAACCTGTAATTTATTCTGTCCTGAATTGAACTGGATTGGGTTGGTACAGCAGGTACTCCAGCCTCTGACAACGACCAGCCACCAGTAGCCGGAGGCCTCTGACCTCTTGCTCACGTTTTGATGTTAAATTGGAAAAACTGCCCTGCTCAATGTAATAAAGAGCTACCTCCCAGCTTCATTGCCCCAGACCAGTGATACAAAAGGAACAGCCAGTCATAAAGGTGGGAGGAAATAATTTGATTTTCAGAAAATCTTGAAAATCTGGTAAAAAAATTTCCCACCCACTGTGATGTCTTCTGCTCAGCTCTATAACTGACCCACCCCCTGGCCTTTCTGAGGAGCCAGCGTTAAACTCTCCCACTCACTGGGAAAGGCAAAAAATCACTTCAACTTAAGTCCAAAATGTCAAGCAATCACCCATTGTGGGTGTCCAATGTGAAAGTGATTATTCCAGAGGGGTTAACCACTCACACCTTCTGCTGACACCTGGTGGTGTGGCAGGGCCCAGCATTTGTGAGAATCAAACTCAGGGTGCTTCCTGTTAGATACCCAAAAGGAGTGGCCCCTTTTGAAGAGATGAGCCTTCCTATTACCCTGAGACATGCACATGGCACTGGCCCTGCAGTAATGGGGCTGGGAGGAAATCTAATGCTTTAAGCTTTGTCCTAAAGTTCCTTCAGCCTCAGGGGATGAAACCCAGTCCTTAATGGCTGTGTTTCGCTCTACAGTGGTGTTGACACTGGCCCACGGACAGCACTAGCAGCGCAGCCTCAATGCAAAAAGGCGTTTCCTTCCAACTAGCAGCTGGGCCCACCTGGGGCTGCATTTCACCCACTGGTGCCATATTCTGCTTAAAAGTGCCACTATGGCTGCAGGCCAAGCACTTGTGAAGCAACGGGAGAAGGCCAGCGCGGCCTGGACTGACCGGGGATACCCACCACTGCCAGGATCTTTGCATATCACTCCATGGAGGAGCCAGCCACCCTCCAGCAACGCTGCTGTTAGGACAAAGCATTAAACAGCAGCCATGGACTCTTGTGCGATGGCCCCATGTGGGGAGGGGGAGCAGTGTGTTAAAACTGGATGGCAGTGCACAGCAGTGCAATGAATCACTTATGAATGTATTGTAATATCACTGCCTGGACCAGCCCTGGTCCCTGCAGAGCAAATTATAGGACCTGGCTTTGGAGGTTGTCTTGTGGGGGTTGGAGTTGTGCCTCATCACCCATCTTTGTCCTGCTGTGTGTGCCCTAGCTAGAGCCACCCATCCAGGAGGCTGGGGCAGGTGTCTAGAGAAACAGCCTGCCTGTGCTCTCTGTGGGCTGAACTCTTGTGTGCTAGCCTGTGATCCAGTGGGTGGTGTGTATAGTGACTGTGAATGTAGGGATGGGGTGGGGGGAGGGTGTACATGGGGGGGGTGTTTAAATGACCATTTTCCCAGAGGTAGCTGCTGCCCTCTAGTCTCCATAGCAGGGGCTGGGCTAGGCTGGGCCCAGGGGGAGGGGTAAGAGCCTGGGATGGGAAAGGCCAGAACAGTGAGGCTGCTGCAGTGCTCTGTCTGTTCACCATATAATTGGGGGTGGGGGGGTCCGATGCTGCCCTTCATGTACTCCCAGGGACAGGGTGTCTCCCTCAGCTTGGTGCAAACTGAGCATAATGGTGCCAGGTTGGTTGTGATCAGGCCAACCTGACACCATTCATCTCCTTCCTGCAACGCCCCAAGAGGCAGGGCTGTAGTGGGAACACCGCCCCACATGCTGCTGTTCCTGCAGCAATCAGTCCCTGCAGAGCTCAGGTCAGCAGGTGCCGCCCATGCCTTCAAGACTGCTAAGCAGGGGCCACCTAATGGCATCACTGCCCAGCAACAGGGTTTAGGCCCGAGGCCAGGAGCAAGCAGAACTTGTCCTAGCCTCCTCACTGCACCAAGTTTAGACAGACAGGAAAGTGGGCTCCCCTCTGATCTCTGACCTCAGCCAGTGGCCCATTACAGCTGATGTGGGCCCTGCTGTGGAAGGCTGGAGCCAGCAGCAGCCTGTTTATATTAACAGGCCATTTATGTGTACCAGCATCTGGGGTAACTGAACTGGCCAGGTGCTGACAGCAGCTCCTGCCCTGCTGTGAATTAAGTCATGCCAGGGAGAGGCTCCATTGCAGTGAGACCCAGGACCTCGGCCAAAAGCTGCTAGCCACATGCACTGTTAGGGGGTGTTTGTGAAATCATCTGTGGCCTTACGCTGCTGTCCAGTGGTCGGGGGTGGGGTGAGGCAGGTACTGGCCAATGAGGAGCAGAGTGCTAGGAAGCAAGAGTGGAGGCAGCAGTAGGTGAGAGGATTAGAGATCCCTCCCTTCCCCCCCCCCCCCCCAAATAAGACCACCTCCCCTGCCCTTGAGTTTTGCTTGACTATGTCTTAGCCTGTTTGTTATTAGCTGGCTGAAGGCAGGAATGGAAGGAGGCAGTGGCCTGCAGGGTTTGGTAAATGTAAAAGATTAAAATGATAGAAACATTTGCATGTGGTTTTATTGGTGCAGCTTGGGCTAGTTGAGGGGACAGGCTGGATTCCAGGAGGAGCAGAGAAATTTCATTTCAGCTTTCAAATGAGCCACTCAGGATGGCCAACCCCAGCCCTCAAAACTCGAGCCAGGCCCCCAAAGCATGAGCTCTGCCTAAAACTCACAAAATCTTGGTATAATACATGTTGGGAGTCATTTGGTGCCTGGTCTTTCAGAAGTCACAGGTTCAAGCTTCTCCCCAGCCCTGATGACTCACCGTGAAAATGAATAGCTGAGATTCCCTTGATCCCCTGACTCCAGGAGCTGGGGCTTTGAGAAAAAAAAATCACAGCGGTTGTGGCTATTAATGATTATGGTAGGAGCAAGCTAGGCGGCCTAGTCACGGAGGAGGGCAATGTGGGGTTAGCTGCTGTATACACATACGCAACAGAAAGATGGAACAGGGCTACCATGGGCCAGATGAGGAAGGGTGCTATTGTCCCTCTGGACAGAGAAGTGGGGGAGGGGAAGCGACTGGTAGAGACCAGTTTACCTCAACCTGAATAACTCCCTGCCCAGCACACACAACAGGCCCAGGGCCTGACCCACAGCCCTTGGACTAACAGCGTTGCTCCATTTCATACACATCAGCTAAAGAGAACAGCTTCCCCCTCCCCCAGCACTGTGCTGGGAAGCCACCTGCTGATGTGCTGCTCAGGCCTTGGAGGAACAGCCTGAGTCCAGCCTTGGTGGGTGGGGTGGGGGCTGCCCAGCATTGCATGCAATCAACCTGACTGAAGTTACCACAGCCTTTAGGTTAGGAAGCATTGGGATGTTTGCATTATTGCTCCCCCCACCACTGCACTGGGAGAGGCTAGTTGAGGGCCCTACTTTGGCCCCTCCTAATGCTTCCAGCCATGGTCTAGTTTAGAAAGAATTCCAGCCATGAGTGAGCCAGGCCCCATCTTACGCCATAACTCTACCTCCCCCTCCTCCACATGCAGTGCCAGGCTGGCTGCAGCTAGCCCCAGTGGGAGGGAGCTGGGTTTCCAGTGCCACAAGCCCCATGCAGCCTTAGCAAGCCCTCTGGGGGTTACTCACATGCAGCACCAGGCTGCAAAGCAGGCAGGTTGTTTCGGGTGCTATGGGGCAGCAGGGATGGAGCTGGATGGGAACAGCATTCAGCCTGCACCCAGCAACAGCTCACGTGGTGCTGCAAGGTGTGGTCATGTGCTCAGCCCCCAATCGGCCCTGTGCTGAGCTTTTTTGAAAACCCCATCCAGGGCCTGCCCCAGCTGTACCCCATTGTCAGTGAAAGTGATGGGGCAGGTTACATATATCCCCAGCTGTGGTCGCAGAGCTACAGCATCCCTCCAATGGTTTCTGTGAGGAGTTGGTCCCCAGTGCACAGCTCTCAGAAGAGTAGTGAGGAGCTGGCACTTGGGGAGGGGGTAGTCAATAGGTTGACCGTAGGCCAAATCCATACCACCACATGCTTTTGAAGAGACCCCAAAAATCTTTATTTATTTACTATTTTCTCTGGAGTCTGGACCATGACTAGACCTTGATCAAGAACTTTGGACCTTGACAAAAAAATAATTGAATACCCCAGCAGTCAGCACTACCCATGGTGCTCTAAAGGGACAGGCAGAGGATAGGAAGGTGATTTCCACCTCTGGGACATTCATTTTATGTGACAAATCTGAGGAATTGGCCCAGATTAAGATGGCATTAGAGGAAGTTTTGGAACAAATAGATAAATTTAGCAATAAGAAGTCACCAGGATCAGATGGTATTCACCCAAGAGTTCTGCAGGCACTCAAACGTGAAACTGCAGAATTACTAACTGTGGTTTGCAACCTATCCCTATATCAGCCTCTAACACATGACAAGGATAGCTAACATGATGCCACATTTTAGAAAAGGGCCCACAGGTAATCCTGGCAAGTACAGGCTGGTAAGCCTAACTTCAGGACCAGGCACATTGGCTGAAACTATAGTAAAGAACTGAATTATGAGGGACATGGGCAAATACAATATCATGGGGAAGGGCCAAGGAAACTCAAGCCTCATGCAGCTATTAGAATTCTTTGAGGGTGTCAACAAACATGGACAAGGGTGATCTACTGGCTATAGTGTACTTGGACTTTCAAAAAGTCTTTGACAAGGTCCCTTACCAAAGGCTCTTGAGCTAAGTAAGCAATCATGGGATAAGAGGGAAGGTTCTCTCATGGATCAGTAACTGGTTAAGAGACAAGAAAAAGGGTAGGAATAAATTGTCAGTTTTCAAAATGACGAGAGGTAAATAGCAGGGTCCCCTAAGGATCTGTACCAGGACTTGTGCTGTTCAATATATTCATAAATGATTTGGAAAAGGTGACAAATAGTAAGGTGGCAAAGCTTGCAGACGATATAAAATTACTCAAGATATCCAAAGCTGACTGCAAAGAATTAGAAAGGGATCTCACAAAACTGGGAAACAAAAATGGCACCTGAAATTCAGTGTTGATAAATGCAAAATAATGCACATTGGAAAACATAATCCAAACTATCCATACAAAATGATGGGGTCTAAATTAGCTGTTACAATTCAAGAAAGATAAGACGGTTACTCACCTGTAGTAACCGTTGTTCTTCGAGATGTGTTGCTCCAATCCATTCCAGTTAGGTGTGCGCGCCGCGCGTGCACGGCATCTCGGAACTTTTTACCCTAGCAACCCCGGCAGGCCGGCTGGCGCCCCCTGGAGTGGCGCCGCTATGGCGCTAAATATATACCTCAGCCGGCCCGTCCGCTCCTCAGTTCCTTCTTGCCGGCTACTCCGACAGTGGGGAAGGAGGGCGGGTCTGGAATGGATTGGAGCAACACATCTCGAAGAACAACAGTTACTACAGGTGAGTAACCGTCTTTTCTTCTTCGAGTGATTGCTCCAATGCATTCCAGTTAGGTGATTCCCAAGCCTTACCTAGGCGGTGGGGTCGGAGTGAGACGTGGCGGAGTGTAATACCGCAGAGCCGAAGGCTGCGTCCTCTCGAGACTGCTGCACCAACGCGTAGTGGGAGGCGAAGGTGTGGACCGAAGACCAGGTGGCCGCTCGACAGATGTCCTGGAGCGGAACATTGGCCAGGAAGGCGGCCGACGAGGCGTGCGCCCTTGTCGAGTGAGCGGTGAGGCGGCATGGCGGCACGCGAGCAAGCTCGTAGCAGGTCCGAATACATGCAGTGACCCAGGAGGAAATTCTCTGGGAGGAGACCGGCTCACCCTTCATGCGGTCGGCGACGGCGACAAACAACTGGGTCGAACGCCGGAAAGGCTTCGCCCGCTCGACGTAAAAGGCAAGCGCCCTGCGGACGTCCAGGGTGTGAAGCTGTTGTTCCCGAGGCGAGGCATGCGGCTTCGGGAAGAAGACCGGGAGGAAGATCTCCTGGTTGAGGTGGAAGGCCGATACCACCTTAGGGAGGAAGGCCGGATGTGGTCGAAGCTGTACCTTGTCTGCATGGAAGACGGTGTAAGGTGGGCCCACCATTAGTGCGCGAAGCTCAGAAACTCGTCTCGCGGATGTGATGGCGACGAGGAAAGCTGTCTTCCAGGAGAGGTAAAGTAGCGAGCACGTGGCCAAGGGCTCGAAGGGGGGACCCATCAGCTTGGCCAGGACGAGGTTCAAATCCCAGGTCGGGGCAGGACGCTGCACCGGCGGGTACAAACGGTCCAGGCCTTTAAGGAAGCGGGAAACCATCTGGTTGGAGAAGATGGACCGACCTTCCAGCGATGGACGAAAGGCGGACACTGCTGCCAGGTGAACCTTCAATGAGGAGACTGCAAGACCTTGCTCCTTAAGGTACCAAAGGTAGTCGAGGATGGTAGGTACCGGAACTACGAATGGATTCAGACTTCGCTGATCGCACCAAAGCGCGAACCTCTTCCACTTCGCGAGGTAAGTGGAGCGAGTGGAAGGCTTTTGACTTTCAAGCAGGACTTGCTGAACTGCCGCGGAACAGCCCCTCTCCGCGTGGGTTAACCACTCAGGTACCAAGCTGTAAGATGGAGGGACTGCAGGTTCGGATGGCGGAGTCTGCCGAAGTCCTGGGTGATGAGGTCCGGCCACGACGGGAGGGGGATGGGATCCCGAACGGAGAGCTCGAGCAGCAGGGTGTACCAGTGCTGCCTCGGCCAGGCCGGCGCTATGAGTATGACGTGGGCTCTGTCCCTCCGAAGCTTCAGGAGCACTCGGTGCACGAGCGGAAATGGAGGGAAGGCGTAGAGGAGGCGATCCGTCCAGGGGTAGAGGAAGGCGTCGGACAGGGAGCCTGGCGAGCGACCCTGGAATGAACAAAACCGGTGGCACTTCCTGTTCTCCCTGGAGGCGAATAGGTCTATCTGGGGAAACCCCCACCTCCGGAAGATTGTGTGGACGACATCCGGACGGAGGGACCACTCGTGGGAGAGGAACGACCTGCTGAGACGGTCAGCCAGCGTGTTCTGCACTCCCGGAAGAAAGGACGCTTGCAGGTGAATGGAGTGGGTCACGCAGAAGTCCCACAGGAGCATCGCCTCCCTGCAGAGGGGGGGAAGAGCGTGCTCCGCCCTGCTTGTTCACGTAGAACATTGCTGTTGTATTGTCGTGAATACTGTCACACATCGGCCCTGCAGGTGGGGGCAGAAAGTTCGGCAGGCTAGACGGATCGCTCGCAGCTCGCGGACATTGATATGCAGGGCGAGCTCCTGGGTCGACCAGAGGCCTTGGGTGTGGAGATCGCCCAAGTGGGCCCCCCAACCGACTGCCGAGGCGTCCGTGGTGAGCGTGGCGGACGGGCGCGGAGGGTGGAACGGGATCCCGGCACACACGATCTCCGGGTCGAGCCACCATCGGAGGGACTCGAGGGTCGCTCTGGAGACCGTTACCACCATATCGATCGGGTCTCGATGCGGCCGGTACACTGACGCGAGCCAGGACTGGAACGGGCGGAGGTGGAGCCGCGCATACGCGGTCATATACGTGCATGCCGCCATGTGGCCCAGGAGGCGGAGGCAGGAGCGCACCGTCGAGGTCGGGAAGGTGACTAGGTCCATGATGAGGGTGACCATCGTCTGGTGGCGGGCGCGAGGGAGACAGGCCCTGGCTATGGTGGAGTCGAGGACCGCTCCGATGAACTCCACGCGCTGAGAAGGAATCAAAGTGGACTTCTCGACGTTGATGAGGCGGCCGAGCCGCCGAAAGAGGGACCGGATCTCCGCCATCTGGCCCATCACAAGTTGTCGAGATTGTCCGCGAACCAGCCAGTCGTCTAGATACGGGTACACGTGGATCTGACGATGGCGGAGGGCTGCAGCGACCACCGCCATGCATTTGGTAAAGACCCTCGGTGCGGTGGAGAGACCGAATGGCAACACAGCAAACCGGTAGTGGGTGTTGCCAACCACAAATCGGAGGTAATGTCGAGGAGGAGGATAGATGGCGACATGGAAGTAAGCATCCTTCATGTCGAGGGCGGCAAACCAATCTCCCAGATCCAGAGAGGGAATGATGGTCCCCAAGGTGACCATGCGAAACTTGGGCTTGAGCAGGAACTTGTTCAGCTCGCGAAGGTCCAGGATAGGACGTAGCCCGCCTTTCGCTTTGGGGATAAGGAAATAACGGGAGTAGAATCCCCTGCCCCGCCTGTCTTGAGGCACTGCTTCTATGGCACCCACGCTCAACAGAGTCTGGACCTCTTGTAAGAGGACTTGCTCGTGAGAGGGGTCCCTGAAGAGGGACAGGGAGGGTGGGTGGGAAGGCGGGGGCGAAACAAATTGAAGGCGGTATCCCGACTGGACTGTTTGCAGCACCCAGTTGTCCGTTGTCAATTGGGACCACGCCGAAAAGAAATGGGAAAGGCGGTTGTAAAATAAGGGGGTAGGATCCGGTAGGGAGAGAGATGGGCCGTCCTCGAGCGTCCCATCAAAAAGCAGACTTGGCCCCCTGGGGAGCCTTGGACGAGGCCTGCCCCTGGTTCGGCCGATTGCCTGACGGGCGACGGCGGTTCTGGGCCGGTCGCCGGCTAACATACGGCCGATAGCGCTGTTGGTAGCGGGAGGGTTGCGGCCGGAAGGGCCTGCGCTGCGTCGCCGGCGTGTGCATCCCGAGCGTACGGATGGCGATGCGACCGTCCTTCAGGGTCTGGATCCGAGAATCCGTCTTTTCGGAAAACAGACCCTGGGTGTCGAAGGGGAGGTCCTGGAGAGTATACTGCACCTCCGGCGGCAGGGTGGAGGATTGCAGCCAGGAGATGCGCCTCATCGTCACGCCGGATGCCAAGGTGCGAGCCCCGGAGTCCGCGGCGTCGAGGGCGGCCGTGATAGAGGACCTGGAGGCCTTTTTCCCCTCGTCCAACAAGGCCGAGAACTCCTGGCGAGATGTCGATGGCAGGAGCTCCGTGAACTTCGTCAGGATGTCAAAGACGTACCTGGCGAGAAGGACCATGATGTTTGCAATCCGGATTTGTAAGCCCCCTGCGGAGTAGACCTTACGGCCGAGCAGGTCCATGCGTCGGGCGTCCTTGGACTTGGGCGCAGGTTGGCCGTGCCTCTCGCGGTCGTTGACGGATTGAACGACCAGGGAGTCCGGGGTTGGGTGGGAGTAGAGGTACTCATAGCCTGTTGCGGGGGCTGAGTACTTTTACGCTCGACCCCGCGTGCTGTGGGTTGAATGGAAGCGGGGGTCTGCCAGAGCGTAGTGGCGTTTTTTTGAATTGTCCGCACGAAGGGCAATGCCACTCAGACGGGAGTGTCCGCGCCCACCACATTGGTGATCGGGTCCTCATCCTCTTGGACCTCCGCGACGGGGAGACCCATGGCCGTCGCCACTCGGCGAAGCAGGTCCTGGAAGGCCCGAAGGTCAATGGGCGGGGGTTCGTTGGCCGCAGCACCTGCCACCGCCTTGTCCAGGGAGGACGATGAAGATATGCCCTGCACGGTTGGCTCCGGCGCCGGGGCTGGTGGTTGAGCCTCCGCTGAGTCGTGCGGTGCGGCTGATTGGCGGTCCGGCTCGTGCGGAGGAGAGGGAGGCGGCCGGCTAACTGTCGCCTCGGGGACCCTAGTCCCGGTGGTCACATCCCGCAAAGGAAATGGGATGCCCTGCGCCTCATGATGCGCCCAGGGGACCCAGTAGCCCCACTGTTCATGATGGAGTCCTTGTGGGGTCGGCAACGGGTGGGCGGTATCATCCGCACCGGAGGCCACCGATGCTGGGCGGGATGGCCAAGGCGGTGCCGAGGCGCCGAGGGTCGATACGAGTATCGCCGGCGGGACGGCGATCGTGACCGTCGGCCACCGCGGTGCCGGGAGCTCGACCGGGACCGGGATCTGCGGTGCCGGGAATGACTTCGAGAGTCGCGGTGCCGTGAACGGTGCCGGGATGGAGACCTCCGGCGGTACCGACGGTACGGTGACCGGGACCTGGATCGGTGCCGGGAGTACGACCGGTACCGAGATTGAGAGCGGTACCGGGACTCAGACCGGCGTCGGGATGGTGCTCGGTGCCGGGATGAGGAGCGGCGTCGAGATCCCGAACGACGGGACGGCGACCTGCGCCGGGACCGGGAACGGGACCGGGAGCGCCTTCCGTGCCGTTCGTCCAGAGAGGGCGGCCGTGTCATTCTGGCCGGTTTCCTCACTGAGGCGACAGCCCGCACCGGCGGTGCCGGGGGCCGGAGGCTCGGTGCCTCTATGAGCCGGATTAGCTCACGCGCGGAGGTGAATGTCTCCGGCGTCGATGGCAGCCTTGGCTCAACCACGGTCGGTGCCGGGGAGCGCGGCGATGCCGGACTCGACGGCGCTTGCGGTGCCGGAGTCGAGGGCCCAGGGCACGCTTTACGAACGGCCGCAGCCACTCTTGCGGCGTCCTCCGTGCGGGCTTTTGCCAGTGCTTTCAGCAGCTGTTGCTTGTCGGAGGGCGAAAGCGAGCGGTGCCGGGTCTTCTTAGCCGCAGGCTTAGGTACCGGGGCCGCGGTGCCGGAACAGCTCGGTGCCGCGGGTGCACTCTGCACCGATGAAGCCCTCGGTGCTGGTGCGGACGGTGCCGGGGGTTGGAGGGATGCCTCCATAAGGAGCTGTTTTAGGCGAATGTCCTGCTCCTTACGGGTCCGCGGCTTGAATGCTGAACAGATGGCACACTTGTCCGTGCGGTGTCCTTCGCCCAGGCAACGGAGGCAGGAGCCGTGGGGGTCACCAACCGGCATAGGCCTCTGGCACGCTGCGCAGGGCTTAAAGCCCGGTGCCTTGGGCATGAGCCCGCACCGGGGAAGGGAAGGGAGGAAATACCCCCCTTATCCTTACCTAAAATACTAACTAACTAACTACTGAACTAACTATACTAACACTAAATAAACTACAACAAGAAGAAGCGAGAGCTAGGGTTGTGGAGGACAGAGAGCACTCCACAGTTCCAACTGGCCGTCACGGGCGGTAAGAAGGAACTGAGGAGCGGACGGGCCGGCTGAGGTATATATTTAGCGCCATAGCGGCGCCACTCCAGGGGGCGCCAGCCGGCCCGCCGGGGTTGCTAGGGTAAAAAGTTCCGAGATGCCGTGCACGCGCGGCGCGCACACCTAACTGGAATGCATTGGAGCAATCACTCGAAGAAGAACTTGGAGTTATCATGGGTAGCTCTCTGAAATCTTGTGTTCAATGTGCAGCAACAACAACAAAAAGCAGCTAAACAATGTTAGAAACTATTAGCAAAAGGTTAGATACAGAAAATAATGCCACTACATAAATCCATGGTATGCTCACACCTTGCATACTGGGTGCAGTTCTGGTCACCCCACCTCAAAAAAAAACCAAGATTATTTTAGAATTGGGAAAAAGTGCAGAGAGGGGCAACAAAAAAGGATTAGAGGTATGGAACAGCTTCCATATGAGGAGAGATCAAAAAGACTGGGGCTGTTCAGCTTGGAAAAGAGATGAATAGTGGGGGGGATATGATAGAGGTCTATAAAATCATGACTGGTGTGGAGAAAGTGAATAAGGAAGTGCTAGGGGTCACCTGAATAAATGACTAGGCACCAGGTTTAAAAAGAAACAAAAAGAAAAAGACGGTTACTCACCGTAGTAACTGTTGTTCTTTGAGATGTGTTGCTCCTATCCATTCCAGTTAGGTGTGCGCGCCGCGCGTGCACGGCTCTCCGGAACATTTTTACCCTAGCAACTCCGGCGGGCCGGCTGGGCGCCCCCTGGAGTGGCGCCGCTATGGCGCCTGTTATATACCCCAGCCGGCCCGTCCGCTCCTCAGTTCCTTCTTGCCGGCTACTCCGACAGTGGGGAAGGAGGGCGGGTCTGGAATGGATAGGAGCAACACATCTCGAAGAACAACAGTTACTACGGTGAGTAACCGTCTTTTCTTCTTCGAGTGATTGCTCCTATGCATTCCAGTTAGGTGAATCCCAAGCCTTACCTAGGCGGTGGGGTCGGAGTGAGACGTGGCAGAGTGTAAGACTGCGGAGCCGAAGGCTGCATCGTCTCTTGATTGCTGCACCAACGCGTAATGGGAGGCGAAGGTGTGGACAGAAGACCAGGTGGCCGCTCTACAGATGTCCTGGATGGGAACATGGGCCAGGAAGGTGGCCGACGAGGCGTGCGCTCTCGTTGAGTGAGCAGTGAGGCGGCATGGTGGCACGCGAGCAAGCTCGTAGCCTGTCCAAATACATGCCGTAACCCAGGAGGAAATCCGCTGGGAGGAGACCGGCTCACCCTTCATGCGGTCGGCGACTGCCACAAACAGCTGGGTCGAATGCCGGAAGGGCTTCGTCCGCTTGATGTAAAAGGCGAGGGCCCTGCGGACGTCCAGGGTGTGAAGCTGTCGTTCCCGAGGGGAGGCGTGCGGCTTCGGGAAGAAGACCGGGAGGAAGATCTCCTGGTTGAGGTGGAAGGCCGACACCACCTTGGGGAGGAAGGCCGGGTGTGGTCGAAGCTGCACCTTGTCCCCGTGGAAGACGGTGTATGGTGGTCCAACCGTTAGAGCACGGAGCTCAGAGACTCGTCTCGCTGATGTAATTGCGACGAGGAAGGCTGTCTTCCAGGAGAGGTAGAGCAGAGAGCACGTGGCTAGAGGCTCGAAGGGCGGTCCCATAAGCTTGGCCAGAACGAGGTTCAAATCCCAGGTCGGGGCAGGACGCCGCACGGGCGGGTACAAGTGGTCCAGGCCCTTAAGGAAGCGGGAAACCATCGGGTTAGAGAAGATGGACCGACCTCCCATAGATGGACGAAAGGCGGACACTGCTGCCAGGTGTACTCTCAAGGAGGAGACCGCAAGACCTTGCTCCTTAAGGTACCAAAGGTAGTCGAGGATGGTAGGGACCGGGACTACAAATGGATTGAGTCCTCGTTGATCACACCAGAGTGCAAATCGCTTCCATTTCGCAAAGTAAGTGGAGCGAGTGGAAGGCTTTCTGCTCTCTAGCAGGACTTGCTGTACTGCCGCCGAACAGTCCCTCTCTGCGTGGGTTAACCACTCAGGTACCAAGCTGTAAGATGGAGGGACTGCAGGTTCGGATGGCGGAGTCTGCCGAAGTCCTGGGTGATGAGGTCCGGCCACAACGGAAGGGGGATGGGATCCCGAACGGAGAGCTCGAGCAGCAGGGTGTACCAGTGCTGCCTCGGCCAGGCCAGAGCTATGAGTATGACGCGGGCTCTGTCCCTCCGAAGCTTCAGGAGCACTCGGTGCACTAGCGGGAACGGAGGGAAGGCGTAGAGGAGACGATCCGTCCAGGGATAAAGGAAGGCGTCCGACAGGGAGCCTGGCGAGCGACCCTGGTACGAGCAAAACAGGTGGCACTTCCTGTTCTCTCTGGAGGCGAATAGGTCTATCTGGGGAAACCCCCACCTCCGGAAGATTGTGTGGACGACATCTGGACGGAGGGACCACTCGTGGGAGAGGAACGACCTGCTGAGATGGTCGGCCAGCGTGTTCTGCACTCCCGGAAGAAAGGATGCTTCCAGGTGAATTGAGTGGGTCACGCAGAAGTCCCACAGGAGCATCGCTTCCTTGCAGAGCGGGGAGGAGCGGGCTCCGCCTTGTTTGTTCACATAAAACATCGCTGTCGTGTTGTCCGTGAACACCGCTACGCACTGGCCTCGCAGACGGGCGTGGAAGGCGTGGCACGCCAAGCGAATTGCCCGCAGCTCCCTGACGTTGATGTGGAGGGAGAGCTCCTGGGGCGACCAGAGGCCCTGGGTGTGTAGGTCGCCCAGGTGTGCTCCCCATCCCAACGCCGAGGCATCTGTTGTCAGTGTCACGGACGGACGAGGAGGGCAGAACGGGACTCCTGCACATACGACCTCTGGGTTCAGCCACCAACTGAGCGAAGCGAGGGTAGACTTCGTGACCGTGACTACTCTGTCCATCGAGTCGCGGTGTGGGCGGTACACCGACGCCAGCCAAGATTGAAATGGGCGAAGGTGCAGTCTCGCATAGGCGGTGACGAACGTGCACGACGCCATGTGGCCCAGGAGGCGTAGGCAGGACCGAACCGTCGTAGTGGGAAAAGCGTGCAGGTCTTGGATGATGGAGACCATCGTCTGGTGCCGGGCGTGAGGGAGACAGGCCCTGGCCACCGTGGAGTTGAGGACCGTTCCAATAAACTCCACCCTCTGAGATGGAGTCAGTGAGGACTTCTCCACATTGACGAGAAGACCCAGTGCCCGAAATAGGGAGAGTATCTCAGCAACTTGGTCTGTTACCAATTGGCGGGATGGCCCGCGAACCAGCCAGTCGTCGAGATAAGGGTAGACGTGAACTCGACGATGGCGGAGGTCTGCAGCAACCACTGCCATGCATTTGGTGAAGACCCTCGGAGCGGTGGATAGGCCGAAGGGTAGCACCGCAAACTGGTAGTGCGCACCGTTGACCACAAAACGCAGGTAGCGTCGATGGGGAGGGTAAATAGCAATATGGAAGTATGCGTCCTTCATGTCGAGGGCGGCAAACCAGTCTCCCGGATCCAGGGAGGGAATGATGGTCCCCAAGGTCACCATGCGAAATTTGAGCTTGATCATGTACTTGTTGAGCTCCCGGAGGTCCAGTATGGGTCTAAGGCCTCCTTTCGCCTTGGGGATGAGAAAATAACGGGAATAGAATCCCCTGCCCCGCCTGTCTTGCGGCACCTCCTCTATGGCACCCAACCTCAACAGAGTCTCGACCTCTTGCAAGAGGCATTGCTCGTGAGAGGGGTCCCTGAAGAGGGACGGGGAAGGTGGGTGGGAAGGAGGGGGCGAAATAAACTGAAGGTGGTAACCATACTGGATAGTACGGAGTACCCAGCTGTCCGATGTGATTTGGGACCATGCCGGGAGGAAGTGGGAAAGGCGGTTGCAAAATAAAGGGGTTAGATCCTGGGAATAGACTGATGAGCCGTCCTCGGGCGTCCCATCAAAATTGCTGTTTGGGCCCTTGCGGGGCCTTGGACGACGCCTGGGCCTGGTTGCGCCTGCTGCCTGAAGGTCGATGGCGGTTGAGGCCGTTGCACCGACTATTATAAGGCCTTGACCTGGCCTGGGTAAAAGGCCGGAAGGGCTGCTGTTGGCGGAAGGAGCGCCTCTGGGTAGCTGGCGTGTGCATACCCAGAGTGCGGATAGCTACACGACCGTCCTTCAGGGTCTGTATCCTCAAGTCTGTTTTCTCTGAGAACAGGCCGTGAGTCTCAAAGGGCAGGTCCTGGAGGGTATACTGCACTTCCGGCGGCAAGGTGGAGGACTGCAGCCAGGAGATGCGCCGCATAGTTACTCCAGAGGCCAGGGTCCTGGCCCCTGAGTCCGCCGAATCCAGAGCAGCCTGGATGGAAGAGCGGGAGGCTGTCCTGCCCTCTTCGACCAGAGCCGAAAACTCTCGTCGGGAATCCGTCGGGATCAGTTCCGTGTATTTCGTGAGGGACACGAAAATGTCGAAGGCGTACCGGGCTAAGAGGGCCAGCTGGTTTGCAATGCGCAGCTGAAGACCCCCCACCGAATACACCTTGCGGCCCAACAAGTCCATGCGCCTGGTGTCCTTCGACTTCGGCACTGGGGCTGGCTGTCCATGCCGCTCACGGTCATTAACGGACTGGACGACCAGTGAGTCCGGAGCGGGATGAGTGTACAGATACTCGTATCCCGAGGGGGGGACCGAGTATTTACGTTCCACGCCCCTTGCCGTAGGGGGGACGGACGCCGGCGACTGCCAAATGGTCGTGGCATTTTTCTGGATTGTTTTAATAAAAGGCAGGGCCACCCGCGTCGGGGCCTCCGCGCCGATGACGTTGGTCACCGGGTCTTCATCTTCCGGGACCTCCGCCACCGGAAAGTCAATGGCCTTTGCCACCCTGCGGAGAAGGTCCTGGTGGGCCCGCAGGTCGATCGGGGGAGGGTCCACCGTAGCGGTGCCCACCACTGCCTCATCCGGAGAGGAGGATGAAGACAGAGTCTGTACCACCTCCTCTGCCGGAGGCTGCTCAGGGGCTTGTGAGGTTGACGGAAGCCCTGCGGGGTCCGACGACGGTAGTGTCTCCCCCAGTGGTGTTGGGGGAGGGCGGCTCACCGTGGCTTCTGGTATGCTGCGTACAGCACCCACTGGGCGCTGGGACAAGGGGAGCCCTTGGGACTCATAGCCGGCCCAGGGGACCCAGAAACCCCACTGCTGGTGTCCAAGATGTTGGCTCTGGGTGGGAGCCCGGAGATCTGTCTCGCTGTCCGCCTGGGAGACGACCGATGGCTGACGCGAAGGCCACGGGGGTGCCGAGGCGCTGATGGAGTGCGCCGCTGAATGAGGCAGCTTATTCCCGGATGGTGCCGAGGAGCGGTGCCGGCCGTCATGGTGCCAGGACGGTGATCTGGACCGTCGGTCACTTCGGTACCGGAAGCCAGAGCGTGACCTTGATCGCCAGTGGCGAGAGCGGCTGCGGGAGTCGCGGCGTCGAGATCGGTACCGGGAACTGGATCTCCGACGGTACCGTCGGTCCGGTGACCGGGACCGTGAGCGGTGCCGGGAGTGCGACCGGTACCACGAGACTGAGCGGTACCGGGACGGGGTGCGGTACCGAGACTGTGATCGGTGCCGGGATCGGGACCGGCGTGACGGCGACCGTTGCCTGGACCGGGACCGGGTCCGAGGCTTGGAGCGTCGCCCCTCTCTTCCGTCAGGGGTCTGAGGCCGCATCATAGCAGGCTTGCCCAACGATTGAACAGCCCCTACCGGCGGTGCCGGGGGCCGGAGGCTTGGTGCCTCTACGAGCTGAATAAGCTCTCTCGCCGTCACAAACGTTTCAGGGGTGGACGGGAGATGCAGCTCTACCGCAGCCGGCGCCGGGGAGCAGGGAGGTACCGGACTCGACGGCTCTTGTGGTGCCGGAGTCAGCGGAACCGTGCACGGCTTGTGCACTACCACAGCCGGTGCCGGAGGTGGCTGGGTAAACTGTCCCGAAGCTGCAGGTTTTGGAGCCGGGTGCGCCGTCTTCCGCTTCCTCTGCGGGGAGAGGGAACGGTGCCGGGACTTCGGTGCCGTCTGCGTGCCTTTAGGAGCCTCGGTACCGGGACGGCTCAGTGCCGCTGGTGCGCTGCACGCCGAGGATCGTTTCGGCGGTGCCGGGGACGGAGCGGGGGGCTGAAGTGCCGCCTCCGTAAGGAGCTGTTTAAGTCGCGAGTCCCGCTCCTTTCTTGTGCGCGGCTTGAATGCCGTGCAAATCGGACACTTATCAGTCCTGTGCGATTCCCCGAGGCAGCGCAGGCAGGAATCGTGCGGGTCGCCGATGGGCATAGGCCGCTGACAAGCCGCACAGGGCTTAAAGCCTTGGGCATGAGCCCGCACTGGTTGTGGAAGAAGAGGGGCTAACCCCTCTAATTCCCTACTATCACAACTATATACAACTATAACAACTAACTTATTTCAACTAATCTTAACTATTAAACTAAGTGAAACAACTATATACACTAAAGATACGGAGAAACGCTAGGGCTGTGGAGGTGAGAGAGCACTCCACTGTTCTTACCGCCCGTGACGGCCAGTTGGAAGGAACTGAGGAGCGGACGGGCCGGCTGGGGTATATAACAGGTGCCATAGCAGCGCCACTCCAGGGGGCGCCCAGCCGGCCCGCCGGAGTTGCTAGGGTAAAAATGTTCCGGAGAGCCGTGCGCGCACACCTAACTGGAATGCATAGGAGCAATCACTCGAAGAAGAAGTATTTCTTCACACAACACACGGTCAACATGTGGAACTTGCCACCAGAAGATGTTGTGAAGGCCAGAAGTATATAAGTGGGTTCAAAAAAAGAACTAGATAAGTTCATGGAGGATATGTCCATCAATGGCTATTAAGCAAGATGGTCATGGATACAACCCCATGCTCTGGTGTCCCTAAGCCTCTGACTGCTAGAAGCTGGGACTGGATGACAGGGGATGGATCACTTGAGAACTGCCCTGTTCATTCCCTTTGAAGCACCTGGCATTGGCCACTGTTGGAAGACAGGATACTGGGCTAGATGGACCATTCATCTCACCCAGTATGGCTTTATGCTTAGGTGTGTTTTTGCCTAAAATCAAATGGCTCCATTTCTCATGTGCCACAGTAACTTGACAATGATTTAATGCCGTGGTTTTTTCCCTTACTTCCCCTGTGATCTGAGCATCAAGCTGGCTTCTTCATCAATAATGATTCAGGAGGCTACATTCAGGCCGGTGTGCGCCTGTGGAATCTCCTGGGGTTTTCAGGAGTATCTCAGCGTCCATTTGCCTCACTGATACAGGCAAAAGGAGGAAGAGTCGTTTTAAGACTCTCTCCTATTTTGCAGGGTCACCATTCAGCACGCAGCTTGCAAAGCACTACCATCCAGCGCCCACTGATGCCATGTGGCAGTCACATCCAGATAGCTCAGAACCAGAGGTTGGGAGCGGAGCTGCAGCAGCCATGTGCGATTTCTCCGAGGATCAGATGGCCGAGTTCAAGGAGGCTTTCCAGCTCTTTGACCGAACCAGGGATGGCAAGATCCTGTACAGTCAGTGCGGGGATGTGATGAGGGCCCTGGGCCAGAACTCCACCAACGCCGAGGTCATGAAGGTGCTGGGGAACCCCAAAAGCGATGAGATGAACATGAAGACACTGAGTTTCAAGCAGTTCCTGCCCATGATGCAGACCATCACCAAGAACAAGGACCAGGGCTGCTTCGAGGACTACGTGGAGGGGCTGCGGGTCTTCGACAAGGAGGGGAACAGCACCATCATGGGGGCTAAGATCTGCCATGTCCTCATGACCCTGGGGGAGAAGATGACGGAGGAAGAGGTGGAGATCCTGGTGACCGGGCACAAAGACAGCAACAGCTGGTCCGGATGGTGCTGAGCAGATGAAGAGTCCAGCCAATCTCCCCCCGTCCTGTCCTATCCCCTCCGAGGCCTCGGCTCGCCGCCAGGCGCTCAGGTTTATTCTGTTCTGTGCCTTTTCTACGCCCTGTGTAAACTTCTCCTCCCTGTGTGGACCAGAAGGAGACTTCCAGTGCTGCAGAGGGTTGTCCCAGGGGTGCCCCTGGGGGCAGGGGGAGGGGGGGGAGAGGATGAGTGATCCCTGTTTTTTCTGGGGTTCTTCCCTCCCCCTTCTAACCCCTGCAGCAGTGCTCAGTTGTTTCTCCTTCCAGCTGCTTTCACTTAATAAACAGTTTGGAAAGTGAAAAAACAAAAACCAACAACCAGGGGTTGGGCTACAAGACCCAGCCAGAAAGAATCCATCTATCGGCACTTCAGATGCAGAAAGCAGAGTCAGGAAGAACTCCACTGCGAACTGTGAGCTCCTGGGGTTGTGCAGCAGAGACTAGCACAATAGACTAGAGGAGGCCAGGTGTTACCCACAGCAAACTTCAAAGAAACAAGCCTGCTACCCCTCCCCCCAACACACTACCCCCACCCAGCTGTGTAACCATGGTCTACACCTCACCCCTCCCACCCTTTGGCATGTATTTCCACTGCAAGTTCCTCAGGGGCAGGGAGCGTCTCGCTAGGTATCCCTACAGGAAGGGGCCCTGACTTCACACCACTGCTGGTCTGGGAATACTAAACAGACTGCCAGGCGGGACAGATACACAATATTTTATTGACTTATTTTCATGTTTAGTCACCCAATAACACTTACTACATTTTTTCCCCCCTTTAACATTAAAAAAATCTATGTACAGACCCCTTTGGGTCAAGGAAGCAAATCTCTATATACAGGCTATTTACACATGGGCCGCGCATCCCTCCGAGCCAGGGGCAGGGCTGCCAGCCCCCAAGAGGGCTGCTCACCCCATCCCCTGTGCTAGCTCTTCAGAGCCACCTCCAACTTCAGCATGTCCATGGGAGCACTCTTGGCTACTTCGAAGAAGACTCTGAAAAGGTGACACAGGCCTGTTAGTGCAGCACACCCAGCGGAGGCACATAGCATAGGACCGGAGGGGGGGGGGGCGCGCTCCAGCCAGCCTGAGGGAAGTCTGCTGGGGCACTGGGCCCCAGCCAAATGCCTGCGGTCATTAGCAAAGGACTCCTTTCTCCAAAGAGTTCATTAGGCATTGGCGTTAAATTGGCTTTTGGTGCTCAGTCTAGCAACCCTGCCCGCATGCCCTATCCCTGCTGGCACGTTCTCCAGTCACCACGGAGTCCTTCTGGGCACATGGGACCCAAGCTCCTAGCATACAAGCCTTCCAGGCCCCCCTTTATGCAGAGAAAAGGGCAAATTTCTCTCCCTTTACAGGTTCTCTCCCTTTCAGGTGCTACCCGCCACCCCAGGCCTGCGGCATAAGTTCCAGACCAGGGTGACCCATAACTCCAGCATGCACGGCGGTTTTGCTGGCACTGCCCCTGCAGCAGCCACAGCCCAGCAAGGACCCCTTAGAGCACTGACAGATTGTGGAATGGAGGCAGGCCCTTAGCTGTAGTACGGCGAGCTCCTGCTGGGCCAGCCTCTGCCAGACTGTAGCTAGCCAGCCCAGGTGGCTCAGTTTCTCCCCCTGTTCTCGATGCAACAGAGCCAGGGTGTCTGAAGCCACAGCTAGCTCTAAAGAGACGAAGATCAGAGCGACTGGGGGCAGCCAGTCCTTGCTGTGCTGCAGATCAACGTTCTGCAGAGCGCAGGCCAGAATGAAGTGATCACAATGGTCCCTTGGAAGCTGGGCCAAGGCAGCAGGGCATTCACAGCTCCCACCCCAGGCTGCCCAGGCAGGTAACATGCCCAGTGCAGCACCTCCTGCTGGCCAGTGAAGACATCTCCCAGCCCCAGCCCATCAGACACACCACAGACACACCGCTGCAAGGAGAGTCCACTCACCGGTGGGAGTACTTTGTGCGCACCGCCTTTAACTTGTCATCGTGCTGGTAGGTCAGCAGGAAGTTCAGCCTCTTCACCAGTGGATGGAGCTCCTGAGAGCTGTACCCACTATAATACTCCAGCGTGGGGCTCTGCAACACATTAGAGGGACTCAGAGCCTGGACCAGCACCATTGCACATATACTCCATGCTGCTTCTTCCAGGACACTGGGGATAGATCTGACCCCTGGGATGTCCTGACCCCATAATGGCTGCTTGGCCAGACTCCAGCACAGACAGGACACGGATCACTTGCCCAATTTAGGTAACAGCTAAGTTTGCCTTCTCATCGTGACGAGTAAGGAGCAGAGACAGGCCCAGTCAGGTCCCCACACGGAGCCAAAGGAATGGCCTCTGTGCAGGTGGCCATCTGCAAACAGGGACACTATGGCCAAAGATCCCAGGGATGGGGAGAGAGCAGCCAAGCACCAGAGTCAGCTGCCAGGCAGGGAGCATTGGACAAGAATGTCACATCCTTTTCCCCTAGCCTGCAGAGCCAGCTATGGAGGATGAGAAGGCAGAGCAAACCCCACTCCTGAGGCTGCTGAGGGCCTGGCTTGGAGAGTGTGGTGAGCTGCCCCCTTCTCTAACTCTCCCTGAAGGTACCAGGGCCTGCCCAGTACAGCTGCCACTACCCCAGGCTCTGCAGTCTCTGGAAGTGGGGAGCTGGAGAGCAGACACGGGACTCAGCAGGGTTAGGAACTCGGGCCTCACAGGCTCACGTGGAGCTAGCTATTAGAGGCAGGGCCAAAGGAGAAGTCTAAGGGGTGGGGCTTCCCTGTCCATCCGAGATTGAAAGTGCATCAGTAGCTCAAGGCCGGGGGTTCCCTGCACAGACTGCAGGATCTGGGACCAACCCACCCGCAGCCACGTTTCCAGCGGCTCCAGGACGGTGGCCATCCCTAGGAACAGAGACTGGCGACTTGACCCTGGGGGAAACCAGCCAGACAACACTGCTAGAGAGACAGCGACAGCGGCCAAAGGGGCAGCTATTCCAGGCAGCCTCCTGCCCCTCGGGGCCAGTGGAGCTAACCTGGACAGCCAGGCATGGGGAAGGGCCAGGAGAGCAGGGCACTCACCCATCCACCAAGGCTCTTCATCTTGAGCGCCAGGAGCAGGCAGCTGGCGGCCAGCTTGGAGGCGCTCTCCTGGACGTAGTCATACTCCGGCAAGGTCATCTCGCAGATGAAACGGGCCAGGGTCAGCGTCTCCATGCTGGCGTGAGCACACTGGGACCATGGGAGGAAAAAGGAACTGTGGTGAGACCTCTCTGCTGAGCACCTGGTGAAGGGGAGATGCCAGAGCCAGGGCATGGTCATGGGGGAGCACCCTGTCTGCACTGGAGAGCCCTGCCCAGTGCTGACTCCGTGGGAGAGGCAGGTGGACCCACCCAGCAGATAGCTGCCAGCTCGCTGCAGTAAGGGTCCCGTTGGTGCTCAGCACAGGAGTGAGGAAGGGGGATGGGTCCAAGGCACCCCAGAATACAGGTACCCCATGGCCCCAGGGGAGAGTCACTGAGTGAGCCAACCTGGCTGCCTGTCCAGGTCACTCAAGCCCAGCAGCTGGGACTAGCCCATCTGTCTCACTCCTCTGCTGGGATAAGTCAGATCCAGACCTCTCCATGGAGGCGCCTCTGGCATCCAGGCCTGGATGCCTGCTCGTCCCCACCCTGAGTACCAGATGCTCCTGTCCCTTCTGGAGCCCACAGCCAATTCAGCACTTGATTCCCCTCCCTGGCCGGGAGAGAGCTCTTTGCTCCAGGTGTGTCGGGCAGAGCAGGGGGCACCATTAGGCAGGGGCAGAGGAGCCAGCCAGCACTTCCACATGACCGAGACAGCCAGGCCTGCATGGACCAAGAGCAAGCAGATGGAGGAGAAAGAGACATTAGTGCTCCTGGCACTGAACATCCTGCTCTGCTCCCCTCGGTGCCCTGAGTCGGGACTTGCCTCCAGGGCACTGAGGTGCAGAAAGGAATGGCAGGTGTGATAGGACTCGGTGGATGGGGAGAAGGGAGAGCTTGTTTGCTAGTTACAGCCCCTCTGACAAGCTAGCATTTTCCTTCTGACGAAGGAGCAGCCTTTGCTCTCCCTGCAGCATCACCCCCTCATAGAGCACTTTATGCCCACGTCGTGCTCATTTCCCCACCAGCAGCCCAATGTGATTGTGCCACCTGGCTAGTGGGGGAGGGTGTCATCGAGGTCCACCTGCTGGCCTCTAGCTGTGACCACCCACATCCCCCCTAGTGGCAGAAATGGGGCCCCACCTTGGCAAACCTCCGCAGGAAGCGATACGGGATGGGAATGTTGATGTCGAACTTCAGCATGCGGAGAATACTCATTTCCATGGCAATCAACTCCTCCCGCTTGTAGGCATCGTCACAGATGTAGAGGAAGTCGTCCACACACGGGGGGCAGCGCTCCTAAAGGGAAACAGCCATGGGAATGGTCAGCCCCACCTACACCCAGGCCAGTGCTGCCCTAGTCCCTAGGGGGTGCTGTGCTGAGCTGCCTGGCAGGGGCTAAACTAAAACCCTGGGGGTGAGATTTTCAGAAGCATCTAGGTGAACTTGGAGCATGAATCCCATTCACTTTCAGTGGTTGGCTCCCAATCCCCTTATGCATTTTTTTTTTTTTAATTTCCCTTCTGGCTCTTTAAAAACCCACTGGCACCTTTTGAGAGATGTGAACCCTATTGTCCTGGCTGGAGTTCAAATTGGATGAGGCCATGCTGCCCCCCAGGGACAGCCCTGCAGTCGCAAATGAGATAACAGCTCTGGAACTGCTCTGTATTGCTGCTGTTGAACAGCTGCCACGTTCTGTTCCAGAGATGGCTGCATTTCAGTGGTGGGCCAAATGTTCATTGAAGATGGGGCAGTCCTTTGCAGAGCGCTTCACTTTCATCAAAGTTTTCCATGGGAAACTTATTTTCAGCAAAAATTCAAGATGGAAAGATTTTATTTGGGAAATGCCATTGTAGTGTCTCATGGGAGTTGTAGTTCAGGTGCCTCATGCTCCTGCTCTTCTCTATAGGATTGGCTTGACATCTTGCAGGATGCCCCAAAGTTTCCCCTCTTAGAAAGGGGAGGCAGTGCATCATGGGAGATGTAGTCCAACCAGGGAGCCTAGACCATAGCAGAAAATCCAGCAGGAGACAACCCACCAACGATTTCCATAAGGCACTGCAACAGTATATCTGGATTGAAATATCACTTTAGGGCATTTGATTGATTGATAGATAAATCAAGATTTTGATTTGAAAATTTGACCAGCCCTACCCCAGTCTCCCGACCTGGGTAACCTGCCCAAACTTTCACCTTTCAGGCTGGGGACTTCCACCACAATATTCAGAAGGTGGTGGTGGGAAGAGGGGGACATCTCTCCAGCTTGGTTTGATTTTTGGCTACAGAGTGGGGTGTGGAATTCTTCTTCCTTTCTGGGCAGTGTCTCAACAAACTGCCAGCACCTGGAACAGTTGGGCTCCATTCCCAAGCACAGTGCATTGGAATGCTTTAACCAGCACTTGTGGGATCAAAAAGAATATCAGCCCTGTCACCAATGGCAGCATTTTCTCCCTGGGACTCCCTTTCCCCACTTCCTGTTTCCTCCTTCAACTAGGAAATTAAATGCAAAAACTTGAGTTAATCCTGCGTCATGGCTCCAACGCTCCCAAGTCAGGTGTAACATTAACACCACCGTGCTGCGGAGAGATCCATGCAGCTCTTCCTCCCTTGTTAAGGTTAGTTGCTCAGTGGCAGCATTGCGGCACACTTGGTCCATAGGACGTGCACCAAGGTCCAAGTTCATGGGCCAGCTTTAGCATTTGGAATGTCCCAACTGCCTGATCTTTCCCCCTTTGCTAGTACAGCCCAGTTCACACCAGCGCACACTCCCAGAGATTTGTATTAAAGGTGGGACGCTAACCAACAGGACCCGCCTAAGGGCTAACTAGGACCCAAGGTGTGAATTCCAGCCCACCACTCCCTCGATCCCAGCCTGCCCTGCACCCTCACTGCTATTCCGGCACTGGGGCCTTTCGAGCAGCAATGGTCAATCCCTGCGCTGTAGCCTTAGCCACGTGAGCTGCGTGGGGGGCTATAATGTGACTGCACAGCAAGCCCCACGTGTGTCCCCCTCTGGGCCTGTGTTACCCTCTGCCTACAAGCAAGGTTGCCCCCGACGCCCCGCAGGCTCTGCCCAAGCCAGAGCTGGGTCACCTCAAACTTGGAAGCGATGAGGATGGCCGTGGAGCCAATGAGCTGCAGCTTGTCCCTCATGCTCACCACCTCCACCAGGTAGTGATCCACCAGCTTCACCGCCAGGTACAGCGTCTCATGGTTCAGCTCAAAGTTCTCCTGTGGGGGAAGACAGATGGAATGGCACATGCCAGCCAGTGTCACCCACCCTGGGTGCAGTCACTCAGGGTTTGCTATGTTCCCAAGCTGCTCTCCCAAAGCGGGCACCCCATGCAGCAGGCTCAGGGCAAGGGGCAACAGAGCCCCTCACCTGCTCTGCTCCCGAGACTTGCCCTCATGCAGGCTGGGACTTGTTTTAGCAGCCAGGGGAAAATGCTTTCCATTCCCAGCCCGGGGGTGAAGGTCACGTCTGCTGTTTTGCCCCAGGCTGCCCACCCCGAGTGCCCAGGCACAGATCAGAGTCGTTTGGCACAAGGAGGGGTCCCCGGTGCTCCACTTGTCTGACTCGCCAGGCTGCTGCTCCTCTCCAGACTCCATGGCTGGCTTCTGACACGCCCAGAGGAGAGTCGGGGCCAGCATCTCCACGAGGTAACTGGCCCCTCCCAACGAGTGTGTGGAAAAACGGTAAGCGGCTTCCTCCCCCTGGCCTGCAGCCCCCTTTCCTCAACCCCCTTCTCCACTCACAGCCCTTTCACCCCCGCCACAAGCTAGGCTCACAGCTGCATGCAGCTGAGCCGCGTCGCAGGGGCTGAGGGGTTCCTCTCCTCCACGTGGCTTCTGCTCAAGCCTGCTGGGGAGGGAGGGCTGGTCTGCCCCACCTCCAGCTGGGTGGGCCCCCCGCCTCTTTTTTTTTTCTCCAAACAAACAAACAGCTACGGTGCACACTCTGGCACTCTCCTGGCGGTTCATTCTCTCCCCCACCACAAGGGAACCCGGGTGCGCACCTGGACCTCCACCATCCAGTCCACCAGAATGGCTCTCATGTCCCTGCTGATGTCGTACTGCTTCTCCATGTAGTTTGGGAGCAAGAACTTCTCCTGCCAAGGGAGCCGCAGAGAGGCTGTTAGTGAATGAAGCCCGCCCACTGCAGCATGCGGGTAAGGGCTTGGAGAGGCTGAGTCCATGGCTCTGCCCTCCTGTAGGCAGGCTGCTAAGCTCTCTCCATGGCACCATGGCCAGGAGCTGCTGCTGTCACAACAGGGCCTCCCTGGGACAGGCCCTCAGCCCCACTGTTGACGTAGGAGGATCCCACCCCCCACCCAAGCCCAGTTTTGTCTCTGTAATGGCACCAACTCTTGTGATGGGCTGGACGCTAGAGCCCAACTGATCCTACCCAAACTGCTCATCCCTCCTGTGGTCAGCCAGCCCTGCTACATCAAGGGAAGGGGCCACGCACAGCCCCCAGCAGAGATTAGTGGCTGGGAGGACAGTTGCTGCCAGAAGGTGCCATCCGCACAGACAGCGCTGCAAGGAAGTGGCTGTAACTGGGCTTCACCATCCAGAGGTGAGCTAGGAGCCCAGCCTGCTTCTTCTGCTGGGCCAGTGAGCAGCACAGCCGGAGGGGAAATGGCCACCCAGGGCCTGCCCAGGGTTTCTCAGGGAGACTCACTGCCATGGACAGAGCGGCCATCAGCCAAGTGGAACCTATCACCCTGCTCAGGACCAGCCGGCCTCCTGCCAGGAGAGCCCTGGGTCAGAGAGGCTGCATGGAGCAGGCAGCGGGAACAGAGACCTGTACATAACAGGATGACTGGAGCTAGTTTGCCCGCTTGGAAAGAGCGAAAGGCTGAGCCAAGCCAGCCAGGACATGAGCCGGGGGCTTTTGGAAATCAAGCTTTATGCATCAAGTGCTAAGACACAACCTGCCTGCCCTCCCCATGTACCAGCCCCCCATCTGCAATGCCATGAAATGCAGCAGACAAATGCACTGGAGGGGGCTGCACTCTCTTCTCTGGAGACAATGGGACTTTCAGACCTTAGGGGCCTCGGCCTGGCATTCTAGCTCCTTCCTGTGCCTGGTGCCCCCGGAGCCAGCCTGGTGTCTCCAGGGCATCAAGCTCGGAGAGGCTGGGCCAGTCCAGCAGAGGAGGAAGGAGAGACGGGCAAAGCTGAGATCCTTGTGCTTGAGCCCTTCCCGAGTGCCACACACCTCTCTCTCCTTCATGTAATTGAAGATCTCCTTGGCATACTCAGCGCTGGCATAAGGGTCTCCCAGCTGCTCCTTGTCAATGTCCTCAATGGCAGGCACCTGCGTGAAAGGCAAGAAGGTTGGGGGGTACCTCTGGGACACCAGAGAGACGAGTCCCAAGCACTCATGACAATGAGGCACTGAGAGCGATGACTGGTCAGGCACTGGGCTGCCGGCCCCAGACTGCTTTGCCAACGCACCTCTCTCAGCTAGCAGAGGAGCATCCACAGCTATGTGGCAAACCCCAGCCTGGAACACAAGGCACTGCATGCCCCGTCACTGCTCTTCATCCTGCTCTGCAACACCTCTCGTGCTACTCTCCCGGCTCACCCAGCAGGACTTTTCTGTAGCAGTTTGCCTACGTGGCTTGCAGGGGGCAGACCTGCCCCAACCCAGCATTCAGGGAAAATTAGCTGCCAGATCCCATCTGTGTAGACCAGCAGCTGGGGAGGGGGCAAGGTGGCTCCGCTCATGCAGACGGACAGAGCCTGAGGCTCGGACCCCCTACAGGGTAAGCAGTTGAGGCAGCAATTGCAGGCAGTGCTTCGGTATCCCCAGGAAGAGGTGAACGAGCGCCCTCTAGGGACAGTGTGAGGCCAGGACACTTCCCTCCTGCAAGGAGTGCAATGCCAGCATACCAGCTGAGTCCCATGTGCTGCTCCCGCCCATCGCCCTCCCAGGGGCCACTAGGATGGCAGTGAGCACCCGATTCCACTGACCTGCATGGGTGCTGGCTCCTCCGGCACCGGGTCATTTTTGTGAACCAGTTTAGGATCAACAGGTGCCTCAGCTGGGGGCGTTTTCCTTGTTGACCTAACAGAAGCAGCCAAGAGCAGGTCAGACACTGCAAAAGGCTGGGCTCACGGACAGGGGGGTGTTGGTCATCCAGTGCCCCAGAAATCACCAGATCACATCAGACCAGGGTATAGCTATAGCCCAGGGCCCCCTCTCCAATAGTGCCCTGTAATAGCTGCTTCAGAGGCAGGGGCAAGAACACCATCCCCCACTGAGTGAACAATGACTGGCTGATACCCTGAAGCAGGAGGCTTTACAGCCCTGCCAATATTTTATCTTGACTAACATCACCACGAAGGTTCCCATTATCCACATCAACTAAACTCTTGGCCTCCATGAGATCTTGTGACAGAGAGTTCCACAGACCAACCATGCATTGTATGGAAAAGGCATTTTCCTTTAGCAGTTTTATATGGAATGGCTTTCAATTCCATTGAAGTCCCTTGTCATCCTAACACAAGGACAAGGGATCTCCTGATCTGTCCCCTCCATACCACCCCCTTCGTACACCTGCCTCATATCCCCTAGTATTAGTCTCCTCTCCAAGGCATGCAATCCCCATCTCTCTTCCTAGGAGTTTTTCCAGTATCCTGTATCTTCTCACCAAGGAAGGAAGGAAGGGACAGACCGATGTCTGCCATCTCCTTTCAGACAGGATGATTATAACTGCCCAGCATCCGCGGGCAGCATGCCCCCATCGGCATTCGACTATTTTCCACATCCCAGCCTCCCATTTGTCTTTAGCTGCAGCCACATCCCCTGGGATTTCCCTTCTTCCCTGTACATCAGTCAGCCAGGATGAAGGAATGTCCCTCTACCTCCCACTCCCCATTTTACACTGGGGGCCTGGCCTGCAGCTTCTCCCACTCCATTTTCTCAATTATCCTCCTAGTTCCCCACTGGAGGGGAGTTTGCTCGCCATGGCCGCGGATCCCGCCAGCAGGCAACCTGAGCACATTCCCAATGGCAAAAGCCTCTCCGAGGACACCCCACCCTCCCAGCTGAGAAAGGGTCCTACCATTAGAGCCCCCAACTCCACCACCAAGAGACCCTGAGAGCCAAGAAGCATTGGCACAGAGAGACATTAAGCCCTTGGAGACTGACCCTCTGCCAGAGGATCCCCTTGGGCTGCAGCCTGGAAAGTGACAGCACTGTGCAGGCCAGTACTGGTGCTAGCCACAGGGACAGCGGCTCAGATACCAGGGTAAACGCGCGTCCATCAGAGCGAGGAGCAGTGCAGCCGCAAGGGGCGGGCAGGCCTGGGGCTGCATCGGGGCTGACCCACAGAGAGTTACTCACTTTTTCAAGTTGATCTCATTGTTCTTCAAGACCCCCAGAGCAGCTGTGCCCTTCTGCACCTTCCTGAGACCTGCCTTCGCAGCATCCTTCTTCCTCAGGCCAGCCTGGTTCTTGTGAGCCTGGCAGGTGAGAGGGCAATGCTGGGAGCACAGCACGACACACAGAGGGGCAGCCTGGCCAGGCTCCCCAGCATCGCTGCTCCAGGCCAATAGGGGTGGCGGGAAGTGGCAGACAACACATCCCTCGGCCTGCGCCGCTTCCCACAGCCCCCACTGGCCCGGAGCGGCGAACTGCGGCCAGTGGGAGCAGCGATCAGCCGAACCTGCGGACACAGCAGGTAAACAAACCGGCCTGGCCCGCCAGGGGGCTTACCCTGGCGGGCCGCATGCCGAAGGTTGCTGATCCTGGTCTAGAGGGACCTCGGGGAGGTATAGGGGCACGTCCAATACAGAGCAGCCAATGAAGGGAGCTCCTAAACAAACAGGTTCGCTGCCTGGTTTGCCTGCAGACTATTGATAGTTGTGAAGTTTCACTGGATGTTGATTCCGCCCAGTCTTAGCAGGGAAAATATTTTAAGGTTAACATCAGCATGATCTAGTGGTTAGAGCACAGGGCTGGGACACGGGAGAAGAGTTTGTTCCCAGATCAGAATGTAAGGACTAATATATGGGAGCGTGGTCTTTATTATGTCAGAGCAGTGGATCAGGCATCAGGACCCCTGGTCCCCCACCCCTCAGCCCATGCATGACCCAGCAAAGATGTATGGTGCCTCTCCGGAGAGGCACCATACAAGACTAGGAAACAGGACGGGCAGACGAGGTAGAAATGAAATATTCAGCTCAGAGAGGAACCTTGCCCATCCAGCTCCCCCACAAGGAGTGCTGTGTCCTTACATTAGTGATGTCTCCGAAGGCTGACCTCTTCTTGGGTGCCCCCTGGGGTGAGGACGGGGACCTCTTTGCTTGAAAACTCTCCTCCTAGAGCAAGGAGCAGATGATTGAGATGGCATGCTGGACCGCCACCCTTTCTTGGCAGCCATGCCCAGAGCATGGGGCGTGGCACCGAAGATACCAGCTTTCAGGAGAACAAAGCAGTCAAGGTGGGGCTGGAAGCATCACGTATTCTCACAGCTCCAACTGTGAGAAGTGTCTGCCCCCCAGTGCCACAGTAGCGGAGTCTGATGCATCAGCCTCACCAAACCCTGTTGAGGGGGGAAAGTGGGGGCAGGCTAGACCCCAGCTTACAGATAGGATTTGAGGCTGCGTGACTTGCCCAAAGGGCAACAGGCCAGACTGCAGCTCTGTAGGAGCCAGCCCAGAGCTTTAAAGCATTAACACGACTGAAGTGCTGGGACCAATCTTGGCCCAACTCTTAGAAGATGGAGAAGCCACCTTTTCCTGTGGCCTCCCAACTACAGGGACCAGCCTGCACCTTTACCAGCAAAGGCCCCATTGCTACTACCGGAATGAGCAATCCATATGTATCCATAGCCCCAGCTCCCAGCGGGGCAGGAGAAAATTACTAGCCCCACAGACTCACCTTCTCAGGCCTGGCATTTTCCACTGCTCCTGCTTTACCAGGCCGGAGCGGTTTACTGCCTGTGGTCTTGGAGTTGCGTGGCACTGGCATCTTCTCTGCCCAAGCACACCTGCACAGAGACAAAAGATGCCCCCCAAATGCTGACTAATGAATTCAATGCACTTTACAGACTCAAGGCCTCAGCCTCCCCCATGCGGTGGGCAAACAGCCTTTATCCGTACCTTACAGATGGGGAAACCGAGGCATGGGGAGGGGAAAGGATTTGCCCAATGGCACCCAGTGAGCAGCGTTAGGAGACATGGGTTTATTTTCTATCCATATTCCTCTGTTATCATCCAGACCACAGAGCAGTGACTGCAAACCTCTGCCCCTACTCCAGGGACTTTAGCAGCAGCTCAGCTGCAGCTCAGACACAACCTTTAATACATTCACCCACCTCACAGGCGCAGGCTAGCCCTTTGGGATCAAACAGCAGCCACCACCTCCCACAGCTCCCAGTGACTCACCTCACAGCCTGGGGAGCAGTGACCCCTCCCTCCCCCCACCAGCCTCATCCCTCATGGTCTGGCTTTTCAGGTGCTACTGGAGCCACCGTTGCTTCTCCAGGCCAATGGCCCCTCTCTCCACAGCTTTCGGTCCAAGGGACCTTGGGTCATGGCCACCCCCATTCCATTACCTTCTGATCGGGGAGCAGTGCAACAAGCCCCAGGAGAATGCACAAGAACCACCCTGTTGTCATGGGGAAAAGGCAACGGGACGAGGCAGCTTCTGCAGGATCCCGTTAGGGCAACTGTTGCCCTGCCATGGCTCCATGGCAGCATTTCCCCAGGGCCCCTGCACTGGTGCGAAGCTGCTTTGAGGAAGGCAAGTGGCACAGAAGCAGAGGTAGTCTGGGGGCCTTCTTATGTGAGATGGGGAAGAACCACTGCTAGGGCTTAGGAGCATGCAAGCCAGGATGAGCATACTCCCTATTTAACTCTTTGAATGCCACTAGGGTCCCACGGAAATAACAACTGGGAGCATTCCGAAGGCCGGGAAGCAGGCCTGGGCCTTTGTCCATCGGGTAGCAGGGGGGCTGAGGCAACAGAAAGGACGCTGGCAGGTGGGTTTGGTTGTCAGGAGTGGCAGGTGGGGAAGGCTGGGGCTTTCAGCAGCAGTTTGCAGGCAAGTCTACTCATCCGGAGCATTGGAGGTGCTGAAGAAGATGCAGGCATTAGGGAGGTAACAGAGGAGGGGAGCATGCCAAAAAAATCCCTGCACACACCCATGTGCCCCTACAGACCCTCATCTGCAGGGCTGCAGAGAACCAGCCACTTCTCCCTCAGGGCTGGCTGGCTGCAGAGGGACATGATGAATGGGACATCAGCAGGCCAGTGCCAACCTGGCGACAGCAAGCTGTCCAGCAGAAGATCCAGATATAAGACCCACTGTAGGGCCTTCACTCCCTGGCCACCAAAATAGGATACTTAGTTACAATTCAGATAGAATTCAGTCTATCCTGCTCTGCTTCTTCCTCCCTCCCATCACTCTGCCAGGTGGCTGGCAGTTAGGGCCCAGCTGGAAACGAGGTAGGACCGAAATAGTGGTGTGCGAGAGAGGGCTGAGAGAAAGCAGATGTTATTAATGTACCTAAAGACCATCCAAGATCAGGGCTCCATTGTGCTAGATGCCGTATAAACAGAACAAAGAGCTTGTGTTCTATCCCTTCCCCATGTATAGATTACACCAGCTGAGTGAACCATTTGATGGCCGCAAATCATAGAATATCAGGGTTGGAAGGGACCTCAGAAGGTCATTTAGTCCAACCCCCTGCTCAAAGCAGGACCAATCCTCAACTAAATCATCCCAGCCAGGGCTTTGTCAAGCCAGGCCTTATTAGCATGTTAGTTCCATGATTAAATGGAAAGAAAAGGGAAGGCGAGGAGGGTGCAGGGGAGAAGATGGTAAGAGTGGTAGTATGGAGAGAAGCGGAGGTGAAGGGACTGAGGAACGGGGCTGGAGCAATAATCCAATCAAAACTGCAGAAAGGTCTCTGGATATCTGAAGGTCCCTGCCTTGGCTGTTTCTGCAGTTGCTCCTATCAGCTGGAGTATCTGTCTGGTTCCTCTCTGTAGTTTGCACCCTCTCCTGCCCCTCCTCTGGGAAACAGAGGCCCCATTGGCTTGCACTCTGAGAAGCTAGAGCAGCCCATCTTCACCTGTCTTCCAGTCAGTCTGATGCAGAGATCTGCTCTTGCTAGAAGGCCAAACAAAACCACCCCAGCATGTTGAGGGCCTAGTGTGTTCAGTGCCTTTGTCAGTGCCAATCCCAACACCTGGTGTAGCTCCAAGGAACACAAACCAACAGACCAGGGTAGGGGTAGCTCACACCCACAGGAGTTGAAAAGCCTCTGGTTCAAATCTGGAGACCTACACCATGCTGCCAGCCCAAGGGCAGAATGCAGCCTAGAGTGACTTTCCAGACAAGCTCCCTCCAGCACTGTTGTTCTCCCATGTACAGCCCAGACCACAGCCAGTCATTACAGAGAGCACTAGGCTGTAACAGTTTCCATTGACTCCAGTGGCTACTATGACATCACCCCTTCACAAATGAACCCTGATATGTGGGTCCCCCTTCCTGCTCAGCCGCCATTTTCAGAGAGCATGTTACAAAGCATTTCCCAGCAACTATATATCGGCCAATACCCAGCTCTTAATTTTCATCCATAGATCACAGAGCCACGAGGGGAGCATCATTACCACCATTTTACAGATGGAGAAATGGAGGCACAGGGCCATGAACTGACTTGCCTGAGGTCACCCAGCAATCCCATGGAAGAGCTGGGACTAGAACCTGTCTCCTGGGTGCTCTATCCACTAGGCCTCAGTGCCTTAAAAGAGGGGGAGACAGGAGGGCAAAGCAACTGTCTGTATGGCTTTGGAGCTGGATTATTGGCTTTGGAGATTGGTCTCCATTTACTCACAGAACAAGTACAGATGGGCACAGCATGGCAAGCTACCCACTCACAATGCCCCAGCCAATGCACTTCAACCTTGACCTAGAATAGGCCTCATTAGTGTCAGCTGTTATGAATTGTGAGTGAGCCCCCCACCTCACCAGGAGCTGGACAGACACACTCCCCCCAGCCAGGCACTAGATGAGAGCAATTTTGACACTGCAACTAGATCCCAAGCAGCTGTAATGAGCCCATCACCAAAACAGCTGAGCACCTCTCTGCCAGGCTGGATGTGAACTAGCAACTTGAATGTGAAAGGATCTATGGTCCAGGCCTGTCACTGTTTGCATGTTTGTTTTTGCATTAAGTGGCTGGTCTGAGCCACCTAAGGGCAGCAGCCCATGCTGTGACATTTTGGGACTGTCAGCATCACCCTCCTCCCCTTTAAACCAAGTATGCTTGGGATCAAAGCCATGCTTTGTGTGACTGTACTGAAGTCATGGGAGTCATGAGAGTGTGGGAAGGTAAATATGGACTTTTGTCCTCTGGTTAAGTTGAGGGAGGGGGTCAAACAGAGAGAACACTTTCTTACAGTGCCATCAAGCAGTCATTCCACTAGCACCCTTCATTTCCACCCCCTTCCCAAAGACAGCCCTGGAATCCGTGCATTAAGTCAACAAGGTTAATTATAGCCTGGAGCCAGAGCACCACACACCTCGGACAGGTCTCAGGTGCTTTAATAGTAGGGCACTTGGTGGAAAACAAGCCATCATTTTAGCAACTGGGATTAGGTTTTCCAGGTCCTTCTGACCTGGCTCAAAAACCTGGATTTCCCCAAAGCTCTGCAGTAAGACAGGAACAATGGATACACATTACAACTGGCTTGGTTTACAACAAGGTTAGGCAACCTGTGGCACAGGTGCCGAAGGCAGCACTCGAGCTGATTTTCAGTGGCACTCACACTACCCAGGTCCTGGCCACCAGTCCAGGGGGCTCTGCATTTTAATTTAATTTTAAATGAAGCTTCTTAAACATTCTAAAACCTTATTTACTTTACATACAACCATAGTTTAGTTATATATTATAGAAAGAGACCTTCTAAAAATGTTAAAAATGTATGACTGGCACACAAAACCTTAAATTAGAGTGAATAAATGAAGACTCGTCACAGCACTTCTGAAAGGTTGCCAACCCCTGGTTTACAATATCCACGCAATAGAGATTCAAAAGACACAACTGAGTTAGCTAATCCACATAGACAGAGATGACTGAGCTGCTGGTTGGAGTCACATTATGGATAAAACCACCCAATCAGAGGAGAGCCAACCGGGGTCAGTGCAGCATCCAGCAAAGGAGATGAGGCCAGTACAAATCTCATCACCATGCAGTTACCCCCAGCCACAAGAGATTTGAATTTGCACCATCTCCCAGAGTCACTGAACTTTGGCTCAGGGTAAAGGAATCTGAAACACGCCCCTCCCCTTCTCTAATCAACCCTGAAACTTTATAAACCGCTGTGTCCCCCCCTCAAGTCCCTGCTCGGTGTCAGCCCGCCGCGGACTGCAGGCTCCGGGAGGGAGGAATCAGCAGCTGCCGAAGCTCCCGGCCAACCCCACAGCGATTTCGCAGGCGATGCTCAGGGAAAGGGCAGCAGCGAGCCGTGGGGAAGCGCAGGCCGCAGGAAGGACAAGGGGCAGGTCATCCCCGGGCCACATGCCGAAGGGAAGGCGCATCGCGGGCTGCATGTGCGCAGGTGGGGGGGACGCTGGCACCCCGGGCAGTGGGGAGGGGGCTGGCACGCCAGGGGGCTGCAGAATGGGCCGGACACGACGGGCAGGGGAAGTGCAGCCCAGCTGCGGGGGGGAGGGAATAGGCGGATATGGGAAGCCGCCCGGCCCGAGCTCACCTGGCTTCTCAGCGCCCGGCCCCGATCCCGGCCTCCACCCAAGAGCTGCGGCTACTACTGCACAATGTGGATTTGAAAACTGCGGCCCTGGCAGGAGGCAGCCTGCGACTGGCCAATCAGCGGCCAATCAGCGAGCCAGGCTGAATGCGGTTGCTAAGGGCGGTGCATAGCGTTTTTAAAATCGGCTCCCTCAGCCAATGGGAGAAATGGTTTCCCGGCGGGCGGGCACACAGGGGACGAGAGCTCTCTATCCGCCATTTTCATTGGCTGGGAACTCGCCAGGTGGCGCGTCTTGTTTTAAATTGACCTTAAAGAGCCAGACAGCGGGGACAGTGTTAGCAGCTGCTGGAGCAGGGAGGCACTAGGGCGGGGATTGCCCCAGCCAGGGCCTGTTTCCCCTCCCCCTGCGCCTGCCCCCCTCGCCAGGGAGGTCACCCGCCTTTGCTCCACCTCCTGCTCCTACACAGCCACTGTGGCCCAGGGACTCCAAAATGCGGATGGGGGCCAGACAGTGATGAGCTGCCAAATTTTTAACAACCGGTTCCCTCCTCCCTCCAAAATGTTAACAACGGGTTCCCTCCTTCCCCCCCCCGAGGGGGGGTCGTGCCCCTCATGTTCCTTGACACACACACTCTGAGACCCCTGACCCTTCCCCCCCTTCCCTGTCCCCTGACTGCCCCTTGCCACCACCCAACCCCTCCTCTCATTCTCAATGGCCCACCAGAACCCCTACCCCATACAACTACCCCTTCTCTCTGACCCTGAGTGCCCCCACCACCTCATCCAACCCTGCTCTTTCCTGACTGCTCCCCGGGATCCTTGCCCCCATTCAATCCCCCTGTTCCCTGCCCTCTGACTGCCCTGCCCCCTCCGGGGAGGTGGATTACCTACAACGATGGGAAAACCCCTCCTGTCAGCATAGGTAGTGTCTGTGCTCACACGCTGTAGTGGTGCAGCTGTGCCACTGCAGCGTTTCAAGAGTAGCCAACAAGGCCTGAAGGGTCTGAATAAGCCCAGCACCATGGGGAGAGAAGTGGTCCCCTACAGCTATCCTCTTGCTACTGTTGCTGCTCGAGGTGCCCCAACCGGCTGCCTGCTGTGCCACAGAGGAGGGAGCAGGTGCCTGCATCAGTGCCTGGTTGTGTGAACCTAAGAAAGAGCAGGACAGGAGCTGGCCTGGCTCTGCCTGAATCTAGGGCTGTGGCAATAGGAAAAGGAGGAGAAGCTGAGACCCAGCAACCAATTACAGCCAGTGGCCCTGGTTAGAGCACCCCCAGGGCTGGCTATACTGTCTCTGCCTCAGCTCTTTACTCACCCAGGCTTGCTTGCTCTGTGCCTGGCTGTTTGAGCAGCTGCAAGAAGGGACTTATTTCCCAGACCGGAAAACTACTGTTGGGGATGTTGAAATGCCAATAGTTATCCTTGGAGACCCAGCCTACCCCTTGCTCCTATGGCTCATGAAGTCATACACACGCAGCCTGGACTGTAGTAAGGAACAGTTCAACTATAGGCTGAGCAAGTGCAGAATGGTGGTAGAATGTGCATTTGGATGTTTAAAAGCTCGCTGGTGCTGTTTGCTGACTAGGTTAGACCTCAGCACTACCAATATTCCCATTGTTATTTCTGCTTGCTGTGTGCTCCATAATATTTGTGAGAGTAAAGGAGAGACGTTTATGGCTGGGTGGGAGGTTGAAGCAAATCGCCTGGCTGCCAGTTTTGAACAGACAGACACCAGTCAATTTCAAGAGCACAGGTTGCTGCACTACGCACCAGAGAGGCTTTGAAAACCAGTTTCCTGACTGGCCAGGCTACGGTGTGACAGTTGTGTGTGTTTCTCCTTGATCCAAACCCGCCCCCTTTGTTGATTTTAACTCCCTGTAAGCCAAGCACCCTCCCCCGCTTCAATGACAGCTGGCAAAGGAAATAAACCATACATTCTTTCTTTATTCATTTTTTAAAAAGGGAGCTAACTGATAAGGTATCCTGGATGGGGTAGGGTGGGGGGGGGGGAAGGGAAGGACGATGCCACATTGCTTATTGTCACCACACTACAAATCAAAACTGTTTGAATGACAGACTTCTGTTGCTTGGGCCATCCTCTGGAGTGCAGTGGCTGGGTGCCCGGAGCCTCCCCCGACCCCACACTCTTGGGCATCTGGGTGAGGAGGATATGGAACTTGAGGAGGAGGGCAGGCGGTTGTACAGTGGATGCAGTGGCAGTCTGTGCTCTTGTTGGCTTTCCTGCAGCTCCGCCAGATGCCTGAGCATGTCCGTTTGCTCCCCCATTAGCCTCAGCATTGCATCCTGCCTCTGCTCATTGTGCTCACTTAATGCTTTCCTGGACTTTGCCACTGAATGCCTCCATGCATTCAGCTGTGTCCTATCAGTGCGGGAGGACTGCATGAGCTCAGAAAACATGTCATGGCGAGTGTGGGGTTTTTTTGCCTTCTAACCTGCGATAACCTCAGGGAGGGAGATGATAGGGGGAGCATAGAAACATTTGCACCTGCAGGGGGATATAAAGGGAGAGTAAAATTTAAGATGATACATTTCTGAGAACAAAAGGGAGACTCTTTCAGAGTGAATCAAGCAATTCACAGCAGACAGCACATGTGCTTTAGGTACAAGGTCGCATTTTGCCTTTTATATTGAGCGCCTGCTGGTATGGTGACACATCACACATGACTGGGCAACAGAATCCGGTTTCCAGGCAGCCACGGTAAGCCAAAGGGTACACAGGTTTGGCTTCTAATGCCTTCATAACATGTGGGAATGTTTTCAAACTACAGCATCCTCCTTTCCCATAGCAAGCAATGCCGGTTGGGTTTGCCATTTAAAAGGAAGGGCTGTGGTTTTTGGGTGGATGTGCAGCACACATTTTCCCCACCCCTCTGTGTGGCTATTTGAGATGATCTTCTCCGCCCTCCCCCCACCGCATGGCTATTCTCAGGGATGATCCCTTTTACCCAAGCGCAAACAGCCCAGCATGAAAGGGGTCCTTTTACTGTTACTTTACAAAATATAGACCGAACGTTGCTTGAATGTGACCAAAACCCAGGACCATTTGCTGCTATGCTTTGTGCTGCAATGATTCCAGACTACTTGCTACTGGCTTGGAGTGGTAACATGTCCTACCGTGGAGGACAAAATAAGGCAGCCCTCCCCAGAAACCTTCTGCAAAGGCTTTCAGAGTACCTCCAGGAGAGCTTCATGGAGATGGCCCTGGAGGATTCCTGCTCCATCCCGAGGCGTGTTAATAGACTTTTCCAGTGGCTGTACTGGCTGCGAATGCATTCCAAGTCTTCAGGGCAAATCAAACATTAAACACTATTGCTTTTAAATCCTGTACTGTAGTTAAAAATGTGCACTCACCAGAGGGGCTGTCTCCACCTTCAGGGTCGGGGATCTCGCCTTGGGAGGGTATTGGCTCTAGGGTGATGAAAAGGTCCTGGCTGCTGGGGAGAATGGATTCATCACTTACCTGCTGCACATTCTCCTCCGCCTCCTCTTCCTCATCCACAAAATCCTCCTCCGTGTTGCGTGAGACTCCCCCTTTGCAGTTGTCCACGGACAGTGGTGGGGTAGTGGTAGGTTCCCCCCTAGAATGCCATGCAGCTGATCATAGAAGTGGCATGTATGGGGCTCTGACCCAGAGTGACCGTTTGCCTCCTTTGTCTTTTGGTAGGCTTGCCTGAGCAACTTGACTTTCATGCAGCATTGCTGTGTGTCCCTGTTGTAGCCGCTGTCCATCATGGCCTGTGCAATATTGGCATATATATTAGCATTTCTTCTTTTTGATCAGAGTTCTGCCTGCACAGATTCTTCTCCCAATACAGCAATCAGATCCAGTGTCTCCTGTTCGCTCCATGCTGGAGCTCGGTTGCGATTCTGGGGGGACTGCATGGTCACCTGTGTTGCTGAGCTCACTGTTAGAATATAGATATTCAGGCCTGTCTGCAAAGGCCTATACTTTAAGAATTTAGGTGTATTCTTATCACTTAGCTAGTTATAGAGGTATAAAAGAGAGAATCAAAATCACTGTCTGTGGAATGGTCTTCTCTTACTGTGACAGGCTAAGGCCGTCAGCTAAGATGTAGTTAGGCAGCCATAAGCTGGGAAGTGTATGGTCACATCCTCACATTCCAAACTAGTCACATTGAAATAAGGTGCTATTGGGCTATTAGGAATACAATCCTGTCCTGATATTCTTATCACCTCCAGAGAAAGGGTAGAGCCTAGAAGATGTAAAAGGAAACTTAGTTTAATAGCATCCTGTCTGGCAAGAACTCACTTATCAATAGACACAGCTGGAAAACCCTTATGTCTGTATAGATGTAGTTGTGAAATCCTCACTTCTGTATTGTTTTGTATGTTTATTTGCATGGTCTCTGTCTGATTCCGTAATTTCTGTCTGCTGTATAATTAATTTTGTTGGGTGTAAACCAATGAAGGTGGTGGGATATAATTGGTTAAATAACCATGTTACAATATGTTAGGATTGGTTAGTTAAATTTCAGTAAAATGATTGGTTAAGGTATAGCTAAGCAGAACTCAAGTTTTACTATATAGTCTGCAGTCAATCAGGAAGTGGGGTGGGAAATGGGAACAGGGACTGGGGATGGGGGAATTGGGATCATTTTTTGCTAACGGGGGAAACAGGGACACAGGCAAGGCTTTGTGGTGTCAGAACCGGGAAGGGGGACTAAGGAAGGAAGCTGCAATCATGCTTGCCGGAAGTTCACCCCAATAAACATTGAATTGTCAGCGCCTTTGGACTTCAGGTATTGTTTCTCTCTGTTCCTGCGAGAAGGACAAGGGAAGTAAGAGGGGGAAGGAATAAGCCCCTTGTTTGACCAGTTTGATTTGGGAGTGCTTTGTTCCAGCTGGGCCTGACTGTTATAAAAAGGCAGTCAGCTGCGAACCAGCTGAGCAGCGAACAGCAGAGAGGCAAACAGAAGGAGTTTGCCTGGGATTTCGCCTGGAGAGAGCTCTTAGAAGGAGCTCTTAGAAGGACCATGGATGCTGAGCGATCTGCCGTTGTGACCTGCACAGGATGCGCCATGTTTGTCTTCCTTCCACAGGATAGGAGCGACTTTGTCTGTACAAAGTGCAAGCTGATCTCCATCTTGGAAGAGAAGATTCAAGGTCTGGAGAAACGAATAACAACCCTGCGTTCCATAAAAGAAAATGAGGATTTCCTGGATAGATGTCAGGATCAGCTGCAGCGGGCACAATGTTCTGAAGATTCAGAGCAGGTTATGCAGCGGGGACAGAAGGCCAGTGAGGATAAGTGGCGGCATGTGACTTCCAGAAAGGGAAAGAGTACCAGAAACATCCACGTACCAGAAACACAGATACAGGTGAGCAACCGTTTTCATGTTCTCTCCACAGGTACTAGTGCAGAGAGTGGAGTGGATGATACACCTGAGGGAACAGAGCAGAAGGAGACTCCACGGATTGGAAGGCATGAGATGCGTCGTCCTAGGGATGGGGGTTCCACGACCACCACTCCCAGGAGGAGGAGGAAGGTGGTGATGGTTGGGGACTCTCTCCTCAGGGGGACTGAGTCATCTATCTGCCGCCCTGACCGGGAAAACCGAGAGGTGTGCTGCTTGCCAGGGGCTAGGATTCATGATGTGACGGAGAGACTGCCGAGACTCACCAAGCTCTCGGATCGCTACCCCTTCCTGCTTCTCCACGTGGGCACCAATGATACTTCCAAGAATGATCTTGAGCGTATCACTGCAGACTACGTGGCTCTGGGAAGAAGGATAAAGGAGTTTGAGGCGCAAGTGGTGTTCTCGTCTATCCTCCCTGTGGCAGGAAAAGGCCAGGGTAGAGACCGTCGAATCGTAGAAATCAATGAATGGCTATGCAGATGGTGTCGGAGAGAAGGGTTTGGATTCTTTGACAATGGGATGGTCTTCTAAGAAGAAGGATTGCTAGGCAGAGATGGGCTCCACCTCACAAAGAGAGGGAAGAGCATCTTTGCAAGCAGGCTGGCTAACCTAGTGAGGAGGGCTTTAAACTAGGTTCACCGGGGGAAGGAGACCAAAGCCCCAAGGTAAGTGGGGAAGTGGGATACCGGGAGGAAGCGCAAGCAGGAGACTGCAAGAGGGGAGGACTCCTGTCTCAGACCGAGAAAGCGGGACAATCAGCGAGTTATTTTAAGTGCCTATACACAAATGCAAGAAGCCTGGGGAACAAGCAGGGAGAACTAGAAGTCCTGGCACAGTCAGGGAATTATGATGTAATTGGAATAACAGACTTGGTGGGATAACTCACATGATTGGAGTACTGTCATGGATGGATATAAACTGTTCAGGAAGGACAGGCAGGGCAGAAAAGGTGGGGGAGTTGCGTTGTACGTAAGAGAGCAGTATGACTGCTCAGAGCTCCAGTATGAAACTGCAGAAAAACCTGAGTGTCTCTGGATTAAATTTAGAAGTATGAACAACAAGGGTAATGTCGTGGTGGGAGTCTGCTACAGACCACCGGACCAGGGGGATGAGGTGGACGAGGCTTTCTTCCAGCAACTAACAGAAGTTGCTAGATCACAGGCCCTGGTTCTCATGGGTGACTTTAATCACCCCGATATCTGCTGGGAGAGCAATACAGCAGTGCACAGACAATCTAGGAAGTTTCTGGAAAGTGTAGGGGACAATTTCCTGGTGCAAGTGCTGGAGGAACCAACTAGGGGAAAAGCTCTTCTTGACCTGCTGCTCACAAACAGGGAAGAAATAGTAGAGGAAGCAATAGTGGATGGGAACCTGGGAGGCAGTGACCATGAGATGGTCGAGTTCAGGATCCTGACACAAGGAAAAAGGGAAAGCAGTAGAACAGAGACCCTGGACTTCAGAAAAGCAGACTTCGACTCCCTCAGGGAACTGATGGGCAAGGTCCCCTGGGAGAATAACATGATGGGGAAAGGAGTCGAGGAAAGCTGGCTGTATTTCAAAGAAACCTTATTGAGGTTGCAGGAACAAACCATCCCGATGTGTAGGAAGAAAAGTAAATATGGCAGGCGACCAATTTGGCTCAACAGTGAAATCCTTGCTCGTCTTAAACACAAAAGAACAGCTTACAAGAAGTGGAAGATTGGACAAATAACCAGGGAGGAGTATAAAAGTATTGCTCAGGCATGCAGGTGTGAAATTAGGAAGGCCAAATCACACTTGGAGTTGCAGCTAGCTGGAGATGTTAGGAGTAACAAGAAGGGTTTCTTTAGGTATGTTAGCAACAGGAAGAAAGTCAAGGAAAGTGTGGGCCCCTTGCTGAATGAGGGAGGGAACCTAGTGACAGAGGATGTGGAGAAAGCTAGTGTACTCAATGCTTTTTTTGTCTCTGTCTTCACAGACAAGGTCAGCTCCCAGACAGCTGCACTCTGCAGCACGGTATGGGGAGGAGGTGACCAGCTCTCTGTGGAGAAAGAAGTAGTTCGGGGCTATTTAGGAAAGCTGGACGAGCACAAGTCCATGGGGCCGGATGCGCTGCATCCGAGGGTGCTAAAGGAGTTGGCCGATGAGATTGCAGAGCCATTGGCCATTATCTTTGAAAAATCATGGCAATCGGGGGAGGTCCCGGATGACTGGAAAAAAGCTAATGTAGTGCCCATCTTTAAAAAAGGGAAGAAGGAAGATCCAGGGAACTACAGGCCAGTCAGTCTCACCTCAGTCCCTGGAAAAATCATGGAACAGGTCCTCAAGGAATCAATCCTGAACCACTTAAAGGACGAGAAAGTGATCAGGAACAGTCAGCATGGATTCACCAAGGGCACGTCATGCCTGACTAACCTAATTGCCTTCTATGACGAGATAACCGGCTCTGTGGATGAGGGGAAAGCAGTGGATGTACTATTTCTGGACTTTAGCAAAGCTTTTGATACAGTATTCTTGCCAGCAAGTTAAAGAAGTATGGGCTGGATGAATGGACGGTAAGGTGGATAGAAAACTGGCTAGATGGTCGGGCTCAACGGGTAGTGATCAATGGTTCCATGTCTAGTTCGCAGCCGGTATCAAGTGGAATGCCCCAAGGGTCGGTGCTGGGGCCGGTTTTATTCAATATCTTCATTAACGATCTGGAGCATGGTGTGGACTGCACCCTTAGCAAGTTTTCAGATGCCACTAAACTGGGAGGAGTGGTTGATACACTGGAGGGTAGGGCTAGGATACAGAGGGACCTAGACAAATTAGAGGATTGGGCCAAAAGAAATATGATGAGGTTCAACAAGGACAAGTGCAGAGTCCTGCACTTAGGACGGAAGAATCCCATGCACTGCTACAGACTAGGGACTGAATGGCTGGGCAGCAGTTCTGCAGAAAAGGACCTAGGGGTTACGGTGGACGAAAAGCTGAATATGAGTCAACAGTGTGCCCTTGTTGCCAAGAAGGCTAATGGCATTTTGGGTTGTATAAGTAGGGGCATTTCCAGCAGATCAAGGGATGTGATCATTCCACTCTACTCAGCACTGGTGAGGCCTCATTTGGAGTACTGTGTCCAGTTTTGGGCCCCACACTACAAGAAGGATGTGGAGAAATTGGAGAGTGTCCAGCGGAGGGCAACAAAAATGATTAGGGGGCTGGAGCACATGACTTATGAGGAGAGGCTGAGGGAACTGGGATTGTTTAGTCTGCAGAAGAGAAGAATGAGGGGGGATTTGATAGCTGCTTTCAACTACCTGAAAGGGGGTTCCAAAGAGGATGGATCTAGACTGTTCTCAGTGGTAGAAGATGACAGAACAAGGAGTAATGGTCTCAAGTTGCAAAGGGGGAGGTTTAGGTTGGATATTAGGAAAAACTTTTTCACTAGTAGGGTGGTGAAGAACTGGAATGGGTTACCTAGGGAGGTAATGGAATCTCCTTCCTTAGAGGTTTTTAAGGTCAGGCTTGACAAAGCCCTGGCTGGGATGATTTAGTTGGGTTTGGCCCTGCTTTGAGCAGGGGGTTGGACTAGATGACCTCCTGAGGTCCCTTCCAACCCTGAGATTCTATGATTCTATGATCTTGGTGCTGGTGACTCGGATGCATAGCATTGAATAGATGAGTGGCAGCCTGTAAGTCCTCCTCTCCTACAGTCCGTGCAGCTGCTTGGAGGGGGTATAGTGAACTCTCGTGATGGTATTTGCAGGTTCTGGCAAGGATTTTTTGGATAAATGGATAAGGAAGAACCAGGCCCATACCAGGTGCAGGGGTCAGCCTGCAATGAGATTAAAAAGGAAATGGAGGAAGTGTTAGGGGACCCAGGGGAATGGGGAGTGACTGAGGAGCCCACCCTCCTCTGATATAGGGGTAGTGGAAGAAGGTCCCTGCCCATGGGGACTGGATGCCTTCCAGGGAAAGGAGGCAGTTCAGTCCACTTGTGAGAGGTTTGAAGCAAGGGCAGCATTATGGGAAGCTGCCAGTAATCTTTCAAGTTTGGTGCTTTTTTCAGCAAGGGCTGCTACAGTGTTGTACATTAGTTAGGGTGGTTAATGATGATTTGGCACAACAGGGTTTAGAGTCAGAAGCAGAGTTAACAGACCACCTTTAGAGACAGGAGCTGGGACTTGGTCCTGGGGGAGTGGAGAAAAAAAGAAAAGGTTTCAAAGTGAAAAATGCCAGGGTTTGCAGGAGCAGGTAACAACCCCCACTCTTCTCCCAGAGCCAGGATGAGAACCTGGGGGTAAGGGTTCCCAGCTGTTTCAAGCTGGGGAGCCTACTCTTGGTTCAGAGTTAATTATATTCTTTCCTCCTTCTTTTCCTCAGTTTACTTAATTTGCTGCTGGTAGCCTGTTCTTTAAACTGACCTAACAGGCTTAATTGGTTTCTTTCCACCTCTTCTCCCGCTGCCTTTCCACACCTTTGTTTTTCTGAAGTTTTAGTGGAGAGTACTTTGGATACTTATGTGAAATGTTTTTGGGGTTTATTTTTGTTTTGTTTTGGACAAAGTATGACAGAGGTCTGCTGTATTCCACTGGACTTTAAGTAAAAGATCCATGGGCAATCACAGAGACAAATGTTTTACTGTCTTTTCAACAGTCTCAAGGTAAAGACAGCACAGGTTAAGGCAGCTGTGTGGCAATAATTGTACTTGGTGGCTGAGTTGTTAGAGTCAAAGTGAACTACCTTAAAGAACTAAATGTAGGTATAAGTGATTTAAACAAGTAAATTAAAAGTTACAAATACCTTTTGCAAAAAATAATAATACAGGGTTTGTAGGAAAGTAAACATTTGGGAGTTGTAAAAATGGTACAGGCAACAGTTGTGGTGTTACAAAAAAGTTTTTGGCTTAATAATAAAACCCAGTTATATAAATGTAACTGTATGTGCAACTCTGTGCAGACACATTGCATGGAAGCTTGGTAATTAAATTATACCAGGGGGTCAGGTAGAGTGGCTACTACCACCACTATGCTCTGTCCCCAAAAGCCTTTACAGCTATTTTGAGGGAAAATGGGCTCTTTTCCCACAGAAATGGTCTATAAGGGACTGCAGCAGGTGGAGGATTAATCTAATCAAAATTTAACTACTGGGTAATGTAATCAAAATCACTAAAGGAATGTCAGGGTTTTCTATTGGAACTTAACTTGGCTGCCCCAGGCTGTCTCTGGTTGTACTAGATGGGAGTGTAATCGGGGTACAGTTGTGTAAAAAGAGTAATCCAAGTGCAAGGGATGTTAGACAAAATAGAATTGTGTGTGCATAAGAAAAGTAAAAGGGGAGCAATGATGGGAACACTGAGCCTTGGGGTGGCTCTGGAACATGGGACTGTCACTTTGGGGGTGCATGAAAACTGTGGGCATGGGGGAGGCAGTCACACCTTGTGTAAAATTAATATGGCTGATATAATGGAGGTTAAACTATTTCCCAGGACATGTGCAGTGTATATTGGAGAAGGGGTAAAATAAAGCAAACAAAATATGGTACTTCATTAAAATCCTGTTAGGGCTCCAAAAGGAGCCACAGTAGATTGTGCTTCTTTTTCAGATCTTTGGAGCAGGAGATAAAAGTGAAAAGTAATAACTCTGGTGCAAGTGAAATGTGTCCCTTTTAAAACAGTTTCTGAGCTGCTGATAGCTTTGGATCCAGAAGCAAGCCAAGAAAGCCTCTTGTGTGGATGCAAATTACCCAGCTAATTGGGGAAGGAGGAAACTGCCCTTTGCAGCACAAAGAACCTGAGAATAATGAATACATCTGGTTAGCAAACAATCTACTAGAGGACTCAAATTATGGCCCTCCAGAAAAGAGAGGTGGAAAAAAACAAGTCAAGCCTGAAAAATAAGGGGAACAGGTTAACCCTAAGGAGTGTGAGTGTGTGTACAGCGTAGAAATCTGAAGCTGTCTCTCAGCTATTACCTGAGAATAAACGTAAATCTTGGTACAGCAAAAAAACTATTGCAAACCTGGTCTGTTGTACAAGAGGGGAAACTGAGGCACACCACCTCATAAATGACCAGTGAGTGGGGTAATTCACTAGCCTGACTATAAAACAAAATAAGGACAGCCTGAAGGTAATTCTTCTGCTTTTCCTGCAATTCGCAAGGAAATTTGTAAAAGGAATTGGTATTATTATTAAGCAATAATCTGTCCCCACCAGAGCGGTGGAAATTGTCTCTCTTGTTTTTCAGACACTCTTTACAAGCAAGCTGGCGCCAGCGGAAGAATAACCCAGAATACCATGGATCTACGTTTTGTGTTGTTTGTGGTTTTGTCTTGTTGCTAGCATGATGTGGGTGGGGGATGGCATCAAAAGACTGACCTGAGAGGAAGATGTGTATGGGAATGCAAAATGCTCAACTAGGAGGCCAGCACCTGTGTAATGGCTACCATGGTGCCTGGAAATAGAACAGCAACTAAGGTGGGCCCCACAAGCCCTATGGGAATAATGAGAAGGGGAGGAGCTCACTGGTAATCAATAAAGGGGTGTGTAAAAGGGCGTAAATCAAAGAAGATGTTTGGCTGTGCCCCTCTCCTATGACTATGGAGGAGCAGGATCAATGGCCTATGGCAAGGGGTGGACAATTGGGTGTACTATGTATGAGGTGTTTTGCTGGAAATGTACATATTTCTGGGGGCACAATTACACCAGCCCCCAACCAAACTACACACACCTATATGCTGCTATCTGGACTCTGGTGCACAAATGGATCTGAAAATCTTATTGCTGTGAATAATTGAACCAGGGTGTACTGGTTCCATACCAAGTGGTTAAGTTGGTTTGGACAATAACCTGTTTCTCTGTGGACATTCAGTGGACTTATAATATGGACAAAAGCACGTAAAACTTTCAGGGGCAGCTTGTTGCAGCTGCCAGCAACTGGGCACCTTAAGATCTTAACCCTGTCAAAGGAGGAGAGGCAGTGTTTTGGTCGTGGCTCGGATATTGGACCATACTGCAGTGGGCAGGACTCAATGTTGCTGTGGATTGTATATTGTTAACTGTACTTGTGTTATGTTGCATATGGAAATAACCTATAAGTAATGTAGTAAGCCCTCTCCACCCCGCAGTGTGCAAGACAACCCGGACCCAAGCTTCTCGGGCCCAATATAATGGGAAGTCTGGAACACTAATTGGAACAGGTGTGGCACGCCCGTACGAGAGAAGGTGCAGGGCACTATACTACACAAGGGGCAATGGGACAAATGGAATATTGACACCTTCCACCTTGATGCCTGGCCCTATCAGGAAATGTGTTACCATATGTCCTATGCTTTTCCAGGGATACCTGGGCAGGAGGATCCCAAAAGAAAAAGAAAAAAAGGGGTGGAGTGTTAGAATATAGATATTCAGGCCTGTCTGCAAAGGCCTATACTTTAAGAATTTAGGTGTATTCTTATCACTTAGCTAGTTATAGAGGTATAAAAGAGAGAATCAAAATCACTGTCTGTGGAATGGCCTTCTCTTACTGTGACAGGCTAAGGCCATCAGCTAAGATGTAGTTAGGCAGCCATAAGCTGGAAAGTGTATGGTCACATCCTCACATTCCAAACTAGTCACATTGAAATAAGGTACTATTGGGCTATTAGGAATACAATCCTGTCCTGATATTCCTATCACCTCCAGAGAAAGAGAAGAGCCTAGAAGATGTAAAAGGAAACTTAGTTTAATAGCATCCTGTCTGGCAAGAACTCACTTATCAATAGACACAGCTGGAAAACCTTTATGTCTGTATAGATGTAGTTGTGAAATCCTCACTTCTGTATTGTTTTGTATGTTTATTTGCATGGTCTCTGTCTGGTTCTGTAATTGTTTCAGTCTGCTGTATAATTAATCTTGTTGGGTGTCAACCAATGAAGGTGGTGGGATATAATTGGTTAAATAACCATGTTACAATATGTTAGGATTGGTTAGTTAAATTTCAGTAAAATGATTAAGGTATAGCTAAGCAGAATTCGAGTTTTACTATATAGTCTGCAGTCAATCAGGAAGTGGGGGGTGGGGGGAAATGGGAACAGGGACTGGGGATGGGGGAATTGGGATCATGTTTTGCTAAAGGGGGAAATGGGAACAGGGGATGGAAACAGAAACAGGGACACAGGCAAGGCTCTGTGGTGTCAGAGCTGGGAAGGGGGACACTAAGGAAGGAAACTGGAATCATGCTTGCTGGAAGTTCACCCCAATAAACATCGAATTGTTTGCACCTTTGGACTTCAGGTATTGTTTCTCTCTGTCCATGAGAGAAGGACCAGGGAAGTAAGAGGGTGAAGGAATAAGCCCCCTAACAGTCGCCACACTGACCAAACAGGAAATGAAATTCAAAAGTTCCCAGGGCTTTTCCTGTCTACCTGGCTAGTGCCTTGGAGTTGAAAGTGCTGTCCAGAGTGGTCACATTGGAGCACTCTGGGATAGCTCCCGGAGGCCAATAATGTCGATTTGCATCCACGCTACACCAAATTCGACCAAGCAAGGTCAATTTTAGCACTAATCCCCTTGTTAGCATAGGTGACCATATAGTCCCAGAATCGCAAAAGAGCTCCAGCATGGACCGAACGGGAGGTACTGGATCTGATCACTGTATGGGGAGAGAAATCTGTGCTATCTGAACTCCATTCCAAAAGACGTTCCAAATATTTGAAAAAATCTTCAAGGGCATGAAGGACAGAGGCTATAACAGGGACCCGCAGCAGTACCATGTGAAACTTACGGACATGAGGCAAGCCTACCAAAAAAACAGAGAGGCAAACGGCCGCTCCGGGTCAGAGGCCCAGACATGCCGCTTCTATGATGAGCTGCATGCCATTCTAGGGGATGCCCCTACAACTACCCCACCCCTGCGCTTGGACTCCGTCAATGGATTCTCATGCAACAGGAATGCGAATTTTGGGGACGAGGAAGATGATAGCGCACAGCAAGCAAGCGGAGAAACTGTTTTCCCCGACAGCTAGGAACTGTTTATCACACTGGAGCCAGTGGGGCCTGACGACATGTACCCAGAACCACCCGCGACAATGTTTTTGACCCATCAGGCATTGGGAGCTCAACCCAGAATTCCAATGGGCAGTGGAGACTGCGGGAACTGTGGGATAGCTACCCACAGTGCAACGCTCTTAAAGTCAACGCTAGCCTCGGTATTGTGGATGCACTCCGCCGACTTAATGTGCTTAGTGGGGACACACACAATCGACTGCATAAAATCAATTTCTATAAAATCGACCTAATTTCATAGTGTAGACATACCCCAGGAGGGAGGCACATTGCTGTAGTTTGTTTAACTGGCGAATAGGAAATGACTATCTCCTCAATAAAGGCACAGAGTACTTCCTGATATAGTCTGCCTTGCGGAAAAGGAAGCAATCACTTATCTGACCCTAGAGTTAAAGAAACTCTCCATAAGTCCTGGAGATGTGGCAGACGATGCATTTGACAATGCCCACAGTAGTCCACTGCACCTCTGGATCAGCTGACCACTGTGCACTGCTGACATATGCCACAGGCTAGATCTGCGAGAGTTACCAAGGCAGTGCCTGTGTAGAATACGTGGTATGTGGTTAGCACATGTTAGTTAACATGCTAAGTGTCACATTTAAATAGTGTAGCTTCAGTGTGAGGTAGGCTCAGGTTGAGGTGTCTCTGAGGAACACACTCTCCACCACAGTACTGGAAATATCACTGTGAGAGATATCTTTTCTGTTAATGTGAGGAAATGTAAGACAGTTCAGCAAAAAGCAATGAGGAAAACCTGTTCCCGACCCTGGGAGAAGGAAGAGAGACGGCAGAGATAGCACCATGCTAGACAGCTCAGGAATGACCGGAGTGCCATGTGGACTCCAGGGTAAAACCCCACCACACTGTGAAGCCTGGCTTGATTGGATTTGTTGCTGACCCAGACTTGAGGGGGTAGTTCTGTATCTTTGATCTTTGGCAGCACTTGTGTAGCTTGCCTACGAAGTGATCGGTAATTGAACTGAAATCCAAACAAAAACAGACTTCAGAGTTTTTTTGCCCTTTGATTCCATTGGAGTTTAGGGTTCTTAGAGGTTGCAGTTTGTGCAGGTAAGCAGACCCCACCCCCCCAGAGCACTGGTGAGAGGGATTATTTATGATCTGTTAAGCACTGATAAGGTTGTCAAGGTTAAGCATGTTGTCTCTATAGGTACGTCTATACTGCAAACTCCTTATGCGGGTGTGTAGAGTAGGTACACTGCGTACCTCCTAGCACAGGAATAAATAGTTGTGCAGATGGGGAGGCACAGCTTCCGTGAATAGAGTAAAGATGCACCTGAATCCTGTGGGTATGTACTCGGGTATATATCATACAGGGCTCTCCAGATGCCCACACAGTGTCTCCCTCATCTACATTGATATTTTGAACAGCGTAGAGTCCTGCTGCCTCCCCACTGCTGCAGCCTTTCCCCACTGCAGGAACCTGCCAGAGTCTTTCCCTGTGGCAGGGAAAAGCTTCCAGCTGTGGGGAAGCAGTGAGGAGAGGCTCTGGCAGTGGGGAGCTGCTGCACCCTTTCCCTACTGCCTCCTGCCTCCCAGATCCTTTCCCTGACACATGTTAGATACACAGGCAGTGTTGATGCAGCCTGCTTTTTACTGTGGCTATACCTACATGTACCCTACATGCCACCACAAGAGGTGTGCAGCGTAGACATAGCCCGAGTGAGTATGTGATTCCTTTAACAGAGCTTGATTGCAATACTTGTGACAGGCAGGTGGCAACAGACACTGTGTAAGGGTGAGACTTGATTCCATGAATCCTGATGTGGCAGTGGTGCTGGAACAATTCATATCGTGGGGATGCTGAAAGCCATTGAACAAATCTGTAAACCTTGCATGTAATGGAAGCCACTTGAAGCCAGGGGCTGCTGCTGCATGCCTACTTCCAGCACCAATGTGATATGGAATAAGTGCAAGAGCAGAAGGCTCAAAGATCAGAGCGCTGCTGATTGTGTTCTTCGAGGAGTCGACATGGGAAAGAGGGGAACTGTTCCTGGCAGTTTTTATCTTCTTCAGCCTCCTTTAAAAAGGTTAGCTGGCAATTGTTAGAGTAGACACTGTGCAACTCACTCTGTGGTGTCTGGCTCTGTCTTATAGCTTAGGTACTGTCCAGTGTTCTGCAACTGCGGCAGAAAGGAAAGCAGAGTCAATCACTTCCTAGTTACTGTACAGAGGCTGCCCCAGGTAGTAATTTACACTCCAGGCTTCAGTTTAACAGCTAGTTTGAACTCCTGCACTGTAATTGATTCTGAAAGTACCATCATAAAAAGAGGAGTCCTTGTGGCACTTTAGGATATGTCTACACTATGAAATTAGGTTTATTTTATAGAATTCAATTTTTAGACATTGATTTTATACAGTCAATTGAGTATGTCCCCACTAAGCGCATTAAGTTGGCAGAGTGTGTCCTCACTACTGTGGCAATCATCGACTTATGGAGAGGTGCACTGTGGGTAGCTATCCCACAGTTCCCAGTCTCTGCCATCCATTGGAATTCTGGGTTAAGCTCTCAATGCCTGATGGGGCAAAAACATTGTCACAGGTGGTTTTGGGTACATGTCGTCAGTCGCCCCTCCCTCCCTCCGTGAAAGCAAGATAAGACAATTGTTTTGCACCATTTTTCCTGGATTACCCGTGCAGATGCCATACCACGGCAAGCATGGAGCCCGCGCAGCTCGCCATCACCGCTGCTGTTGCATCAGAGAGGCTTTGAAAACCAGTTTCATGACTGGCCAGGCTTCAGTGTGACAGTTGTGTGTGTTTCTCCTTGATGCAAACCCACCCCCTTTGTTGATTTTAATTCCCTGTATGCCAACCACCCTCACCCCTTCAAAATAAAGTAACTATTGTTTTGAAATCATGCATTCTTTCTTCATTAATTAAAAAAAAAAAGAGAGAGATAATGGACAAGGTAGCCCGGGTGGGGTGGGAGAGAAGGGAAGGAGAAGGCCACATTGCTTATTGTAGCCACACTAAAAATCAAACTGTTTGAATGACAGCCTTCTGTTGCTGAGGCCATCCTCTGGAGTGGAGTGGCTGGGTGCTCGGAACCTCCCTGCCCCCCCCCCATGTTTTTGGGCATCTGGGTGAGGAGGCTATGGAACATGGGGAGGAGGGCAGGTGGTTATACAGTGGATACAGCGGGGGTCTATGTTCGTTGGCTTTCCTGCAGCTCCAACAGACGCTTCATCATGTCTGTTTGCTCCCCCATTAGCCTCAGCATCGCATCCTGCCTCTGCTCTTCGCGCTCACTTAATTCTTTCCTGGCCTTTGCCACTGAATTAAGTTGTGCCCTATCTGTGCAGGACAACTGCATGAGCTCAGAAAACATGTCATTGCAAGTGCGTTTTTTTTTTTGCCTTCTAATCTGCGATAACCTCAGGGGTGGAGATAATGGGGGAGTGTAGAAACATTCTATGCTCTATGATTCTGGGGGGACTGCATGGTCACCTGTGCTGCTGAGTTCGCCACGCTGACCAAACAGGAAATGAAATTCAAAAGTTACCGGGGCTTTTCCTGTGTACCTGGCAAGTGCATCGGAGTTCAAAGTGCTGTCCAGAGCGGTCACAATGGAGCACTCTTGGATAGCTCCCGAAGGCCAATAATGTCGATTTGTGTCCATGCTACACCAAATTCGACTCAGCAAGGTCAATTTTAGCACTAATCCCCTTCCCAGGGAGGAGTACAGAAGTTGATTTTAAAAGCCCTTTAGGTTGACGAAACGGGGTTGGTTGTGTGGATGCGTTAATTTTTAAATCAACCTAACGCAGCTAAATTCAACCTAACCCCGTAGTGTACACCAGGCCTTAGAGACTAACATTTATTTGGGCATAAGCTTTCATGGCCTTATGAGAGGAGGGGTTGCTACTAGAGCTGGCTGAAGTTTTCCTGAAATTCAGTTTGTTGATGATAGAAATTTTGATGAAAAAATCCACCCAGGAAAACTCTTTATGAAATGTTCACCACATCCTTCCCATTTGTTTGAGCAGCCCTACATCTAGGCACAATTTTTCAAATTTCAAAATTATGCATTTTGATAGGAAAAATGGGGAAACATTTTCAAAGATTTTGCAATTTTTTTTAATTTTTCATCCATTTCTAGGTGCTGCCTTTCTGTGCATCTTCCTTTCTGTTTGTCTTGTTTAAACTATTGCTACTGGGTATGCTGAGTACATCAGAGGTCTCTGGTGTCACTGGCTGTGCAACACTCGCTCTGAGATATCACAACATCCTGTAGAGATTTCAGTGGCATATAGAAATGAGGCCACGGACTGGAGCAGAACAGCAAAGTGGTTAGGTGCTGGGGTAATGGGTGCCTCTTTCATTTATACAATGGTAATAGAGGAGTTAAAAGGTCTCCAGCAGCTTCCCATTGGGAAACACATTTTTAGGAGCCTGGAGAAGGCTGGCTGCGTGGAGCACACGTCTGCTGCCTAGATGGGGAAGCTTTCAGTGAAGTTAAACAAATGATTTAATAGGCTTTTGAACAGCTGTCACTGCATGAAGGCAATGTGGCCTACTGGCTAGAGTAGCAGCCTGGGGCTCAGGCAAGCTGGGTTCTGTTTGTAGCTCTACCGTTGACTGCTCTGTGACCTTGAGTAAGAAGATACTTCACCTGTTTCCCTTACAATCTAATGTGATAGGAGAGTGAAAGCTCCTCCGAGCAATTGAGAACCATCTCTCACTGTCAATGTACAGCACCTAGCATGATAGGGTCCTGACTGAAGCTAGAAGGACTACTTGCTGTATATCAGCACAAATGGGTGAGGCAGGGGCTGGAGGAGTGTGAGGCAGAGACACCATTCTGGGGTGTATTTCTGGACAGACTAAGACAAAGTACATCAGCTTCTTATTAAGGGGGTCTGAGAAAACTCAGCTGGAGCCAAGGGTGGGATGGAGGGTGCGACTGAGATGGAGCCCAGAGGGGAGTACTGGATTTGGAGTTGGCTCAGGATTTCTGAATGCTGGGTCTTGACCAGGGCATTGTGGTGTTCCCTGCCCCCAGTCTGCAGAAGAATACAGAAAAACACATGTTCTGCAATGACTCTGAATTCAGTGCAGCTGCACTGGGTGCAAGCAGGGACTGGCTAACTCAGAAAAGCTTCACGGACACTGAATCTGGATCTTGGACACCCCAAACTTTGGAAGTGTCCAAGTGCCAGGTCACACCCATCCCTAGGTACCACTTAAGTCAACCTAGAATTTGGTCCTAGACCTTGTGTTACTGCTAGGTATGTAATTAGCAGCAATTCTAGACTTTAGCACTGCCCCTGAACCACAGAGGGAAAGAACAATTCAACATTCAGTGTTATCATTTGTGAGGATTCCTTTCAGCAAGCCCCAGATTAAACCTTATGCCAAGCTTATCTGATTTACTGGTTTTCCAAATAGTCAGCCTTCTTTCTGCCACACCCTGCAGCAGTAGAAGCATGGTTTCCCACTAGCTTTTAACATCTGTCTCCAGATTTTTCCAGTGTCACTAGTCTGCTCACCACCATCCTCCCTGAACTTATTGGAAAGAACCTGTTTTATCTGTCATTGGCAATACACACAGCCTGCAAAAGGCCCCCAGTGCTAGAGCAGCAGGCTCTCAGAAATATTGCCTTCTCTTGTCTTCTTAATTTTTGTCTCCTCTGTCTCATCCCCTGGTCACTCACTCTCTAAGCTGGCTCGCTCTTGCATGTGTATTTAGAAGGGTTGCATCTCAGAGAGAGTCTTCATACTGGCACGCACACCACTCTGTTTAGATGCAGGTACTTGTCAGAATTATTTACGAAATCATGGCAGGTTGGGCATACATAAAGCCTTAGCCATGGCACTCCACTGTCATGCTCTGATGGTGTATCACGGGGGCCCTACCAAATTCACTGTTCATTTTGGTCAATTTCAGTCATAGGATTTTAAAAATCATAAGTTTAATGATTTCAGCTATTTAAATCTGAAATTTCAGGGCAGAGCAGGGGGGCTGGCCGGGGGATGGGGCTGGCCGCTGGAGCCAGCACTGCATACGCAGCATGCAGCTGCCTAGGGCACCATGAAATTTGGTGCCCTAAATTATGTGGTGCCCTATGCAGCTGAGTATTCTGCGTATGCCTAAGGATGGCCCTGCCTGTGAATTATAGGGTAAAAGCACACAAAAGACCAGTTTTCACAGGATTTCATGGTCTGCGATGCATTTTTCATGGCTGCAAATTTGGTAGGGTCCTATGTATCACTCTGGGGACTAAATCGGGGAGCCCAGATAATCTTCCTCCCAGAATATTAAAGGACCTGGCACATGAAATTGCAAGCCCATTAGGAAGAATTTTGAATGAATCTGTATACTCAGGAGTTGTACCATATGACTGGGCACATAAAAATTTCCTATTTTTAAGAAAGGAAAAAAAGTGATCCGGGTAACTACAGGCTTGTTAGTTTGACATCTGTAGTATGCAAGGTCTTGGAAAAAATTTTGAAGGAGAAAGTAGTAAGGACATTGAGGTCAATGGTAACTGGGACAAAATACAACATGGTTTTACAAAAGGTAGATTGTGCCAAATCAACCTGATCTCCTTCTTTGAGATTTCTAACAGATTTTTTAGACAAAGGAAATGCAGCGGATCTAATTTACTTTGATTTCAGTAAGGCATTTGATACGGTTCCACATGGGGAATTATTAGCTAAATTGGAAAAGTTGGGGGATCAATATGAAAATTGAAAGGTGGATAAGGATCTGGTTAAAGGGGAGACGATAACGGGTTGTACTGAAAGGTGAACTGTCAGGCTGGAAGGAGGTTACTAGTGGAGTTCCTCAGGGGTCGCTTTTGGGACCAATCTTTTTATTACTGATTTTGGCACAAAAAGTGGGAATGTGCTAATAAAGTTTGTGGATGACATAAAGCTGGGAGGTATTGCCAATACAGAGAAGGACCGAGATATCATACAGGAAGATCTGGATGACCTTGTAAACTGGAGTAATAGTAATAGGATGAAATTTAATAGTGAAAAGTGCAAGGTCATGCATTTAAGCATTATAACAAGAATTTTTGTTATATGCTGGGGATGCATCAGTTGGAAGTAACAGAGGAGGAGGAGGACCTCGGAGTATTGGTTGATCACAGGATGACTATGAGCTGCCAATGTGATATGGCCGTGAAGAAAGCTAATGCGGTCAGGTGAGATAAGGAGGTGTTAGTACTGTTATACAAGGCTCTGGTAAGACCTCATCTGGGATATTGTGTGCAGTTCTGGTCTCCCATGTTTAAGAAGGATGAATTCAAACTGGACCAGGTACAGAGAAGGGCTACTAGGATGATCCGAGGAATGGAAAACCTGTCTTATGAAAGGAGACTCAAAGAGCTTGGCTTGTTTAGCCTAACCAAAAGAAGGCTGAGGGGAGATATGATTGCTCTCTATAAATATATCCTAGGAATAAATACCAGGGAGGGAGAGGAATTATTTAAGCTCAGTACCAATGTGGACACAAGAACAAATGGATATAAACTGGTCATCAGGAAGTTTAGACTTGAAATTAGATGAAGGTTTCTAATCATCAGAAGAGTGAAATTCTGGAACAGCCTTCCAAGGGGAGCAGTGGGGGCAAAAGACGTATCTGGTTTCAAGACTAAGCTTGATAAGTTTATGGAGGGGATGGTATGATGGGATAGCCTAATTTTGGTAATTAATTGATCTTTGTCTATTAGTGGTAAATATGCCCAATGGCCTGTGATGGGATGTTAGATGGGGTGGGATCTGAGTTACTATAGAGAATTCTTTCCTAGGTGTCTGGCTGGTGAGTCTTGCCCACATGCTCAGGGTTTAGCTGATCGCCATATTGAGGTCGGGAAATAATTTTCCTCCAGGGCAGATTGGCAGAGGCCCTGGGGGTTTTTCGCCTTCCTCTGCAGTGTGGGGCATGGGTCACTTGTTGGAGGATTGTCTATACCTCAAAGTCTTTAAACCACGATTTGAGGACTTCAATAGCTCAGACATAGGTTAGGTGTTTAATTCAGGAGTGGGTGGGTGAGATTCTGTGGCCTATGTTGTGCAGGAGGTCAGACTAGACCAGTGGTTCCCAAACTGGGGTTCGTGAACTCCTGGGGGTTCACGAAATGTTACAGGAGGTTCTCAGGAAAAAATTACCTAATGGTGGACAGAGCTGTTCCTAGGGACCCTGGGCAGCATGGGGCCAGCAGCCTGGAGCCCCTAGACTTCCAAGAGCTAAGCAGATCAAAGCAAACATATCTATCACACTGAGATTTAAACTTCAAGACTCCTTATAATAAATGGAAAGGGAGGTGAATATTTTTGTGCTGTTTTTAAAATTAAATAGGCAGCTAGTATTGTTTTTAAAAATATTATGAAGAACAAGTTTAAGCTTTGTTATAACGTGTAGTGTTTGCCTAGACTGCTCAAGACCTGAATGCTTGTGTAGGAGGAACTCTGAGTTGGCTTCTTAAATACCTTCATGCTGTTTCACATCTGATACTCCTTGATGAAACATAGGAGCCTTGTCTTTTAACAGGCTTATTCAAAGTGATACATGCTACGAAAGTGAGATCTTGGAATAGTGTTGCCATTTTCATAATGTAATTAAAAATACTGTAATGATAAATAATAATGTGTAATAAGCATGTCATAAAAACAAATTTTATATTTCCAAGATCACTGCTTTTATTATTTATACTCAGGTAAAGAAGAAAATCCCAGGAAATATTAATTTTTAAGAGGGGAGGTTTGCGAGACTTGACATTTTAGTGAAAGGGGTTTGTAGGTTGTTAAAGTTTGGGAAACACTGGACTAGACGATCATAATGTTCCCTTCTAACCTTAAAGTCTATGATTCTATGAACAGGACACTTTGAAGGAGATGTGATGTTGCACTCTGTATATTTATGGAAATATGCTTATGAGAGTAAATATGACATAACTGGAATATGCTTTGTGCTAGATATGCCATGTAACATATCTTTGCAAAGGTTATGATCTACTGAATATATTCATCCTATTTGTAGGCATGTATCATTTTTATATCTGAAGTTATGAGTGTTGGCTCTATGCTTGTATTTGAAGTGTTTGCTGTAGGAAACACATAAGGGAGGTTTGGCCAACATACTGTGAAGGGTCTAGTCAAGTAATGGGGAGTACTTAACTAACAATGGACTTTGGGAGACACCAGTCCACATCTGAGCTTTCCTGGGAACGTTCAAACTAAGTAACGTAAACAATAGCGTTGGCCTGCAAAAAACTGAATCATTCATGGACATGTGACTTGCCCAGGTGGCTGCGAACTCCATCTTGTTGCTGTAATTTTGCACAGAAGAACAAAGGGGTTTCCGCCCACAACAGATAGAATATGAAAGGCCCTGGAAGCCCTCCATTTTGTCTTCAGCTGGCTTAAGAGATGGCCTCTCCACCCCAAAGAGATGCCTGAAAGAAACTGTAACAAAGAACTGTAACTACGGGGGTGTGAGTGATTGCTGGACCCAGGCCATAAACTACAATATTCGTCTGAAAAGGATTGTACCTGAGATACTAACTTCTCACCTTAGATGTTATTTATAATTAGAGCCTTAGTGTATTAAATTAGCCTTGTGTATTTTGATTTATTTTACATAGTAACTTACTTTGTTCTGTCTGTTATTACTTGAAATCACTGAAATCCTACTTTTTAATACTTCATAAAATCACTTTTGTTTATTAATTAACCCACAGTAAGTTATTAATACCTGGGGAAGCAAACAGAGAGTGTTCTAGGGGGGTGGACAACTTATGAGTTTACCCCGTGTAATCCTTCTACCTGTCTGAGTTGGAAGCAACAAGGGCTGGGTTCAGTATCTAGGGGTTCTGTTTCAATAACACAATGCAAAACCAGCTCAAGCCCCCACCCAGTGACCTGAGACAATTACATACCACCCCCGGATGCCTCTTAGAGGCAATACTTCCCCTCTCACAAGCAAGGAGTCTGAGTGTAGCAAAATACACTTTTAATAAACAAGGGAAACAATGAGGCATTATGTTGGGGAAACACCACGAACAGGATTCATAACACAAACCATGAGCAAGAGACTTCTTCCCCCCCACCCAAGTAAGTTTGGCAGTATCCTTTTCCCCTCAGGGTCTTAAGTCCAGCAACCCAAAACATCACCCAAAAGTCTCTGTCCCTGGTCAGTGCAGCCCCAGTGTTAAAAAGTTTATCTGCAGAGTTTCACCTCCCAGCCTGGGGGGAACAGCAGTGTTAAAGGGTACTTACATGATCCAAGGCCAACTCCCCCACCTCTCCATAGGGGTCTGCTGCAGCCTTCACCACAAGCCACTCTACCAGCTGCTCCGCTCTACCAGCCATCCTATGAACCACTCCACTCCACCAGTTTTTCCAGTCATCCTGCAAAAGGTGCTCAGCAACATAGCATCAGGCTCCCTCACAGCACTCAGTGATTTTAGCTTGTAACAGGGGAGCCTCAGTTCTGGTGCACCATTAGCCTAAAGTGAATTCAGCTCAGCAACCTATAACTACACTCTTAAGGAAATTAAAATTAGCTCTGATATTCTACAGTAGAGAGAAAAAGCAATGTAATTAGTACTTTAAGCCTTGCAAAAGACAGGGTAATATACTGCCCACTAGAAATACCTATCCCAACCTCTCTTAGTTCACTGGGTTTTGGAACCCATGTCCCTTGTCTAGTGAGTGCTACTTAGTTGATGGTGGGTCCCTCTGTCATAAAACAGTTTAATTGTCCTTGATTCACATAATCAGGGTAACAACACTTTATTCTTTCTGCCCCAATAACAGAGAAACTGGGGATCCCACAGCTGCCAAAGTGACCATTTGGGCAGCTGTGGGCTCATGCTAGGCGGGGTGGGTGTACCTATGCAAACAAAATCAGCCCCTGAAGTTCTTTTCCACAACTCACCACAGTTCACCACCAGATGTCAGGGTAGAGCTCATCCTGACTCTGCTTACACCTGTATAAGGTTTACACAGAGTAAAATGGATTCATTTGGGGTTTGGATCCCATTGGGAGCTGAGTGTCTGGGTGCTGGAGACAGGAGCAGTTCTTAAGCTGTTTTTAGTTAAGTCTGCAGCTTTGGGGGTGGGGTTCAGACCCTGGGTCTGTGTTGCAACAGGCTAGCATGTCTGGCTTAACAAGGCAGGGTTCTGGAGGCCCAAACTGGCAGAGAGAATGGGCTCAGAGGTAGTCTTAGCACATCTGATGACAGTCCCAAGGGGGTCTCTGTGACCAAACCTGTCACAGGAGGACTTGGGGAGAGCTGTGGGGTGGGGAGGAGACTACAGGGAGCTTCTCCCAAATGCAGGGGCAGCCTGGTGGAAAGCACAAAGTCACGGTTTCAAGCAAGCACCGGGTGGATCGTGGAGGGGGGGCAGCCTGGGCTGGTGGGAGGAGACATTGTGATAGTGAATGAGAGATGATAGGACTGGGGGAGGGAGGCATCGAGGCCAGGAAGGGCCTTGAAAGGGAAGGCAAGTAGCTTCTTTTTGATTCAATAGAGAAGGGGGAAGCTGGTGGAGGGCTGCAAAGAGAGGAGTGACAAAGTCAAGGCCACAGGCTAGGAAAGCGAGCTCTACAGCAGCATTCTGAATGGAGATGTGCAGGAAAAGATCACACACCTGTGCATACCAGTCAAGCCTGGTCCAAGGTGGGCTCTGTGTCCCAGCTCACCCCATCACAACCATAGCTAGCACCCAAAGACAGGCTTTGCCATGACCATGTGCTGCAGAAGAATAGAACCTGCTGCTCATCATTACAGCTGCTGCTGGCACATATGTTTTTTTAAGAAACTATCATCACTGATGATACCAGCACATAACACACTGCTATTGTTTGGTATACTGCTGCCCTGAGAGATGAATGGGGCGGGGCCTGGCCTTTCTCTGACAGCGCATGATGCCGTGACAGTCTCAGGAATGCCAACTTCAAGAGAGCAAAACTCATAAATCAGATCCCAAAAATCAGGAGATTGGCCCCAAAATCATGAGATTTAAAAAAAAAATCTGTGTTTTTAGGTGTGTCTCTTCCCCTGCCCATCTCCAGGGGTGTGCATAGGCTAAATGGTGTCGCCCACTCTCCCACACATACTGCATCAGGGGATTTTGGCCCCTCCCCAGGAGCTTTCATCCCCACATCTGCCCATCTGCTGCCCAGCAATTAATCCTGTCCCTCAGTCCCCCCCATCAGTTCTGTCCACAGCCAACCCCCCTTAATTCAGGCCCCCTCAGTTCAGTCCCTCAGCTGCCATCATCATCACCTCATCAGTTCTGCCCCCCTGCCCCAGAGACTCCACTGCCTTCAGTTTTCCCTCCCAGCACCAACCCATTTGCTCATAACCCACCATCAATACAGCCCCCTATAGCCCCAGGCCATAGCAGCCCTCACAACCTCACTTCTGCTCCTGAGAGTTCTTCACCATCCTGCAGTAGGGTCCCCGCTCCCACTTACCAGGCTGGCAGGGAAGCAGCCACCACAAGACTGACAGTGGGAGCCTTCACCATGCCTGGGGCACCTGACAGGATTTCCAAGTAAAATTCAGCCTCACATTTTGAACTCTCAAACGTCAGAATATTTTTTCCCCTGAGAGTTCTCTCGCAAGATCATTAGTGAAGCTTAATTTTACTCAGAAATCATGACTCTTGCAATCAATGCATGAGAGTTGGCATGTCTGCAGTCTCTGTCGTGTGCTGACATCCCAGTGGGACTCCGTCCAGCTCTGTAGGACGCAGGCAGTTCCTGTTGTGTTATATCTCAATAAAACCCTTCCTTTTGCTACTGAAACCCAGACCTGCTGTGTGTGTATTTACCTGCTAGGACAACACCAGGAACAGCCTCCACCCTCAGGAATTGTAACACAAGTCAAGTTGACAGAAGCAACAACATTAGATTATTTCAATACTATGGGCTGTATCTTCAGCCACAGCTAAGGAGCGCATGGCACACCATCACCATTGCCAACTCTCGCAGTTGTGGCAGTTAGGGATTGCCAGGAAAGTCAGGCTGTCCCAGCCACTCCCCGTTTTCCTTGATAGCCAGGATGGAGGGTGACATGGGACCACTGCAGCAGCTTTGTCCCACCCCCGGGTTCGCCTTCTGCAGGGGGAATCATGCACTGGTTGGATGTCAATACCTTGGGAGAGACTGTGACGTGTTCCCCCTTGGATGCCACCTGGAACTGGGGTACAACTGAGCTCCCTGACCCACCAGCCTGGGCTCCCTCTCACACTGTCCTGCTGTGACAAGTTGCAAAGCCCTCCAGCCTGCACTTTAACCAGCACTCACAAAGATAGGGACACACCCAGCTGCAGTTACATGCAGGCTCTTGAACCACCAGCTTCCCAGCCTAGGACCCCAGAACAGTACCCTCTTGCCCTGGTCAAATCTGGCCAGTATATGGGTTTAACACCCAATCCGCCTCTCCCTCAATGTGAAGAGCACGATGCACACTTGTGGTAAGCAAGCTGAGATTTTCCCCAAGCACTCCAGTCAAAGCTCACTGGTTTAGTTTAAAGCAAGAACAAGTTTATTAACTACAAAAATAGATTTTTAAGCAATTATAAGTGATAGCAAACAGATCTAAGCAGATTACCTAGCAAATAAACAAAAACATAACCTAAGTTTAATGTACTAGATAGAGTGGATATGAATAGCAGAGTCTCACCCTAGCTGAGTACAGGCAGACTTGTAGAGTCTTAAGGCACAGGCTGCATTAGTTTTACAGCTTGGGTTTTTCAGGTCTTCATACACAGGCTAGAAATCCCTTTAGCTTGGGTCCAGCACTTCTCCCAGTTCAGTCTTTGTTCCTCAGGAGTTTCCAGGAGTCTTCTTGTGTGGGGGGTGAAGAACCCCAAATGATGTCACTCCCCTGCCTTATATAGCTTTAGCATATGGCAGGAACCCTTTGTTTCAAAACTTGGTTCCCAGACTGGTTTGTGGAAAAATACTGACATCCCAAGATGGAGTCCAGAATCACGTGGCCTGGTCACATGTCCTTGTAGAGTCATAGCAGCCATTACTTACAGGCTGTCTGGAGTGTTCCCAGGAAGGCTCACCAGATGGGGATAAGCTTCTCCTCATGCCTATTGTTTTCCCTAATGGCTCATTGCCCTGACTAGGCCCTTCCCAACTAGCCATCTAGACTGAAAAGCATCTGATCTAGTGGGTGTTACCCAGGTGTAACTAATTTGAAGTACTGATACATAGTATTTACAACTTCAGATACAAAAATGATACATGCTTACAAATAGGATAATCATATTCAGAAAATCATAATTTTTTCAATGACATCTCACATGACTTATCTTGTACAAAATACATCATAATTATGTAATAATTATATCATAATAATATTACTGTAAAGAATATGGGGTGCAGCATCAAAGGCACACAGCAGCTCTGGGTCTAGGAAGATTAGATAACTTTCATCTAATGGGATAATTAACCTCTCTACAATGGCAGTTAGACAGTGGAATCATGCCATGTGGATCTGAGACACCCTGGATTTATCCCTCTCCTTTCTTACTGTCAAATAAAGTATTGGAGTTCTCTATCTACAGGTTTAAGAAAACCATATGAACTAAACACATCAGTACAGTCCAGCAAAACAACAGATCTGGAGAAAATTTCCTATATTCCTTCTGAAACAGCAATGAATGGCCTTCCAGGGCTTTCCCACATCCCACTAAAGTACACATCACCATAGTATGTGTGTGACATTCCCCGGGGTACAAGCTGGACTGTTGAACAGCAGTGTCCCCTCAGTTCTCAATCTGGGGTACCTTTTACGCTGCTTTGCTGGGTGAATCACCACTCCTGGTCAGGGGTGGCTCTAGGCGGCTTGCCTGTGGAGGGTGCTCTGGTCCCGCGGCTTTGGCGGACCTCCCGCACGCCTGCAGGAGGTCCTCCGAAGCCACGGAACCAGCGGACTCTCCGCAGGCAAGCCACCAAGGGCAGCCTGCCTGCCGCCCTTGCGGCGCTGGCAGAGCACCCCCTGCAGCTTGCCGCCCCAAGCACGCGCTTGGCGTGCTGGGGCCTGGAGCCACCCCTGCTCCTGGTCTGTTCACACACAGCCTCCAGCATGAAAATTACTCCCAGCTGAATTATAAGAGTGCTCTAAGCCAGCCACTCCTGAATTATATTTCAGAGTGACACCATCAAACTCCCAGTCCCAGACTTGTCCCCAGAAACGTCTTGTGCTGCCCAGCTCTTTCCTTCTGGACAATATAAGCTCATCGAAAGTCCATCATTTCATTAATAGAAAATGATATGTACAAACCCTGTTATCTCACAAAAGTTGGTAACCTTTGGCAGAGATAGAAATGGTCCCCAAACTTTGGAGAATCAAAGGGAGGAGCTATACTCAACACTGAACAGGTTTATCTGGCATCTGTAACTAGTTGGTTATTGCAGGGTATATACCACAACCTGGAAGTTGCCAAGAGAGCCTAGGTTGGCAGTTTTTGGAGTGAGATAATCCTTATTAATATATAAAGAGTAAGTGTCATAATCCACTAACCTATAGGATAAGAGTACCCATACATTTACGGAAATAAAATGTGGGTATAATAGGTTGGGCCTGAATCACATAGCGTCAGGATCCTATAAAATACCTTGTAAGGAAGAAGTCTGGAGCTCTCTTCTACCTCTTTAAGCTCTTTTTAGTGCTCTTTTAGTCTTTAGCTCTTTCTTTTCTTTTTATCTACCTATCATTCTATCTTCTATCACTCTTTCAGCTCAGCTTGTGCAGTGTAGTATAATTACTCAACATTCCTAACCACTGGGGAAGCCAGCACCATCGCGTTATCAGGCATGCCAGAAGTAAGCCTGGTCCGTCACGCCCTATTACCGGTCCTCAAGGAAGGGTGTGACTATGTTAAGTTAAGGTACTTATAATAGGAATGTTACCACCAGGAGTTTTGGAATTCTTGTACTGTTTTGCAGTTATAAGTTTCATAGCATTTATTATTCTTTTGTTAATCTCAATAAAGTTTTTATCAATTTGGTATTGTCCTCAGTGTAAGTATTTTTGCCAAGCACCCTGAGTCCTCTCCTGATATCGAACTCTCAGAGTTCTCGGACCCTCTGTCTGAATTGGACAAGAACCTATAGATCTTCTAGTCGGATGCAATCAGTGGTGAGCCATAACAACTAACCCATCAAATTCAGGTCAACATTACATAAGAATCAGAATAGGTTACAAAGAAATAAAAGGTAAAACCCAAACTAATACCTAGCTTAACAAGCTAAGGCCTGGTCCACACTAGGACTTTAATTCAAATTTAGCAGCGTTAATTCGAATTAACCGTGCACCCATCCACACCAGGAAGCCATTTAATTCGACATAGAGGGCTCTTTAGTTCGACTTCTGTACTCCTCCCCGATGAGGGGAGTAGCACTAAATTTGACATGGCCATGTCGAATTAGGCTAGGTGTGGACGGAAATCGACCTTAGTAGCTCCGGAAGCTATCCCACACTGCACCACTCTGTTGACGCTCTGGACAGCAGTCCGAGCTTGGATGTTCTGATCAGCCACACAGGAAAAGCCCTGGGAAAATTTGAATTCCTTTTCCTGTCTGGCCAGTTTGAATCTCATTTCCTGGTTGGACATCGGGGCGAGCTCAGCAGCACCGGCAAGGATGCAGAGCTCTCCAGCAGAGGAGTCCAGGCAATCTCTGAATAGAAAGAGGGCCCCAGCATAGACTGACAGGGAAGTCTTGGATCTGCTCGGTGTGTGGGGCGAGGAGTCTGTGCTTTAGGAGCTGCGCTCCAAAAAACGGAATGCAAAGACCTACGAGAAGGTCTCCAAAGCCATGAGAGACAGAGGATACAGCCGGGATGCAACGCAGCGCCGCGTGAAAATCAAGGACCCCAGACAAGGCTACCAAAAAATCAAAGCGGCAAACAGACGCTAATGAGCCTGCCACCACTGCCCCACCAGTGACCATGGACTCTGACGATGGGACAGTGTCTACAGCCAGTTCCTCGGCGATGTTCGCGGACGGGGAAGATGAGGAAGGGTTTGTGGAGGACGAGGCAGGCGACAGCGCTTACAACGCTGGTTTCCTCGACAGCCAGGATCTCTTCATCACCCTCACGGAGAGCCCCTACCAACCCTCCCCGGACGTTAACCCGGACCCTGAATCAGGGGAAGGATCAGTCGGTAAGTGCTTTAAACATGTAAACTTTTATTATTAATGGAACAGGAATCTGAACTATGTGAAAAGGAGGTATATATATATGGGGATAGAACAGAAATCCTCCTGGGAGATCTCCACGAAGCTCTCCTGGAGGTAATCGAAAAGCCTCCGCAGGAGGTTCCTGGGGAGAGTTGCCTTATTGGGTGCTCCGTGGTAGCACACTTTTCCGCGCCAGGCTTTCATGAGGTATTCTGGGAGCATTGCCTCCCCGAGCACGGCTGCATAGGCCCCTGGTTTGTGCCGGCTTTCACGCAGCATGCGCTCTCTATCTCCTTCAGTGACCGTCCTCAGGGTGATCTCGCTCGGAGACTCCTGCATCTAATTAGGGGAATTACTGTAATGTTACGCCTGGTCCAAAGTATTTTTAAAAAATCTCCAGACAGACGGCGTAGCAGAGACTCAGCACGCTGCTGCGTGACAAGCGTAACGGAAAGCCAAAGAATCAAATGGACGCTCATGGAGGGAGGGGGGACTGAGGACGCAAGCTATCCCACTGTTCCTGCAGTCTCCGAAAAGCATTTGCATTCTTGGCTGATCTCCCAATACCTGTACGGTCAAACACATTGTCTGCGGCGGTTCAGGGCATAGCTCGTCAATGTACCCCCCTCCCCCACCCCCAGAAGGAAATGGAAAAAAAATCGTCTCTTGACTCTTTTAAATGTCACCCTATGTGTACTGAATGCTGCTGGTAGACGCGATGCTGCGGCACTGTACTGTAGCATCCTCTCCCCCGCTCCCCGCCCCATGGCGGGCTGATGGTGTAATAAGACTGATATCTGTCGTCATCATCATCATCAGCCTTGCTGTAGATGTTGTAGTGCAATACAACTGGTACCCGTCCTCGTCATCAGCCCATAAGTAGATGGCCTGCTAACCGTCTTCATCATAGCAACAGGGGGCTGATCTCCATCAGCCCCTGCCCTTCATGTGTAAAGAAAAGATTCTGTACTGCCTGGACTGTCATAGCAGCAGGATGCTGTTTTCCTCTCCCCCACACTGCTTAATGTCCTGTCTGGACAATCATAGCAGCTGGAGGCTGCCTTCCCCTCATTTCATTTCAGTAACAAGTCACTGTTTCTTATTCCTGTATTCTTTATTACTTCAGCACACAAATCAGGGGACACTGCAATGGTATCATAGAATCATAGAATCATAGAATCTCAGGGTTGGAAGGGACCTCAGGAGGTCATCTAGTCCAACCCCCTGCTCAAAGCAGGACCAAACCCAACTAAATCATCCCAGCCAGGGCTTTGTCAAGCCTGACCTTAAAAACGTCTAAGGAAGGAGATTCCACCACTTCCCTAGGTAACCCATTCCAGTTCTTCACCACCCTACTAGTGAAAAAGTTTTTCCTAATATCCAACCTAAACCTCCCCCTCTGCAACTTGAGACCATTACTCCTTGTTCTGTCATCTTCTACCACTGAGAACAGTCTAGATCCATCCTCTTTGGAACCCCCTTTCAGGTAGTTGAAAGCAACTATCAAATCCCCCCTCATTCTTCTCTTCTGCAGGCTAAACAATCCCAGTTCCCTCAGCCTCTCCTCATAAGTCATGTGTTCCAGCCCTCTAATTATTTTTGTTGCCCTCCGCTGGACTCCCTCCAATTTATCCACATCCTTCTTGTAGTGTGGGGCCCAAAACTGGACTCAGTACTCCAGATGAGGCCTCACCAGTGCTGAATAGAGGGGAATGATCACATCCCTCGATCTGCTGGAAATGCCTCTACTTATACAACCCAAAATGCCATTAGCCTTCTTGGCAACAAGGGCACACTGTTGACTCATATTCAGCTTTTCGTCCACCGTAACCCCTAGGTCCTTTTCTGTAGAACTGCTGCCCAGCCATTCGGTCCCTAGTCTGTAGCAGTGCATGGGATACTTCCATCGTAAGTGCAGGACTCTGCACTTGTCCTTGTTGAACCTCATCATATTTCTTTTGGCCCAATCCTCTAATTTGTCTAGGTCCCTCTGTATCCTATCCCTACCCTCCAGCATATCAACCACTCCTCCCAGTTTAGTGTCATCTGCAAACTTGCTAAGGGTGCAGTCCACACCATCCTCCAGATCGTTAATGAAGATATTGAATAAAACCGGCCCCAGCACCGACCCTTGGGGCACCCCACTTGATAGCGGCTGCCAACTAGACATGGAACCATTGATCACTACCCGTTGAGCACGACCATCTAGCCAGTTTTCTATCCACCTTACTGTCCATTCATCCAGTCCATACTTCTTTAACTTGCTGGCAAGAATACTATGGGAGACTGTATCAAAAGCTTTGCTAAAGTCCAGAAATAGCACATCCACTGCTTTCCCCTCATCCACAGAGCCGGTTATCTCATTATAGAAGGCAATTAGGTTAGTCAGGCATGAATTGTCCTTGGTGAATCCATGCTGGCTGTTCCTGATCACTTTCCCCTCCTTTAAGTGGTTCAGTATTGATTCCTTGAGGACCTGTTCCATGATTTTTCCAGGGACTGAGGTGAGACTGACTGGCCTGTAGTTCCCTGGATCTTCCTCCTTCCCTTTTTTAAAGATGGGCACTACATTAGCTTTTTTCCAGTCATCCGGGACCTCCCCCGATCGCCATGATTTTTCAAAGATAATGGCCAATGGCTCTTCAATCTCATCGGCCAACTCCTTTAGCACCCTCGGATGCAGCGCATCCGGCCCCATGGACTTGTGCTCGTCCAGCTTTTCTAAATAGTCCCGAACTACTTCTTTCTCCACAGAGAGCTGGTCACCTCCTCCCCATACTGTGCTGCAGAGTGCAGCTGTCTGGGAGCTGACCTTGTCTGTGAAGACAGAGGCAAAAAAAGCATTGAGTACACTAGCTTTCTCCACATCCTCTGTCACTAGGTTCCCTCCCTCATTCAGCAAGGGGCCCACACTTTCCTTGACTTTCTTCTTCTTGCTAACATACCTGAAGAAACCCTTCTTGTTCCTCCTAACATCTCCGGCTAGCTGCAACTCCAAGTGTGATTTGGCCTTCCTAATTTCACACCTGCATGCCTGAGCAATACTTTTATACTCCTCCCTGGTTATTTGTCCAATCTTCCACTTCTTATAAGCTGTTTTTTTGTGTTTAAGATGAGCAAGGATTTCACTGTTGAGCCAAGCTGGTCGCCTGCCATATTTACTTTTCTTCCTACACATCGGGATGGTTTGTTCCTGCAACCTCAATAAGGATTCTTTAAAATACAGCCAGCTTCCCTCGACTCCTTTCCCCGTCATGTTATTCTCCCAGGGGACCTTGCCCATCAGTTCCCTGAGGGAGTTGAAGTCTGCTTTTCTGAAGTCCAGGGTCTCTGTTCTACTGCTCTCCTTTCTTCCTTGTATCAGGATCCTGAACTCCACCATCTCATGGTCACTGCCTCCCAGGTTCCTATCCACTATTGCTTGCTCTACTATTTCTTCCCTGTTTGTGAGCAACAGGTCAAGAAGAGCTTTTCCCCTAGTTGGTTCCTCCAGCACTTGCACCAGGAAATTGTCCCCTACACTTTCCAGAAACTTCCTGGATTGCCTGTGCACTGCTGTATTACTCTCCCAGCAGATATCAGGGTGATTAAAGTCACCCATGAGAACCAGGGCCTGTGATCTAGCAAGTTCTGTTAGTTGCTGGAAGAAAGCCTCGTCCACCTCATCCCCCTGGTCCGGTGGTCTGTAGCAGACTCCCACCACGACATCACCCTTGTTGTTCATACTTCTAAATTTAATCCAGAGACTTTCAGGTTTTTCTGCAGTTTCATACTGGAGCTCTGAGCAGTCATACTGCTCTCTTACATACAACGCAACTCCCCCCCTTTTCTGCCCTGCCTATCCTTCCTGAACAGTTTATATCCATCCATGACAGTACTCCAATCATGTGAGTTATCCCACCAAGTCTCTGTTATTCCAATTACATCATAATTCCTTGACTGTGCCAGGACTTCTAGTTCTCCCTGCTTGTTCCCCAGGCTTCTTGCATTTGTGTATAGGCACTTAAGATAACTCGCTGATTGACCCGCTTTCTCGGTCTGAGACAGGAGTCCTCCCCTCTTGCAGTCTCCTGCTTGTGCTTCCTCCTGGAATCCCACTTCCCCACTTACCTCGGGGCTTTGGTCTCCTTCCCCCGGTGAACCTAGTTTAAAGCCCTCCTCACTAGGTTAGCCAGCCTGCTTGCAAAGATGCTCTTCCCTCTCTTCGTGAGGTGGAGCCCGTCTCTGCCTAGCAATCCTTCTTCTTGGAAGACCATCCCATGGTCAAAGAATCCAAACCCTTCTCTCCGACACCATCTGCGTAGCCATTCGTTGATTTCCATGATTCGACGGTCTCTACCCTGGCCTTTTCCTGCCACAGGGAGGATAGACGAGAACACCACTTGCGCCTCAAACTCCTTTATCCTTCTTCCCAGAGCCACGTAGTCTGCAGTGATACGCTCAAGGTCATTCTTGGCAGTATCATTGGTGCCCACGTGGAGAAGCAGGAAGGGGTAGCGATCCGGGAAGGCTGGGGGAGGAGGGACGCAACAGGTGGGGTTGTTGCAGGAGCACCCCCTGTAAATGCCATGCAGCTCATCATTCCTGCATAATCTGACACAGAGCGGCTGTGCTCTCTGGTTCTCTGAAACACTGGATCTCTACTACACTAGCCCCATATTCTATACAGGAATTATTCTATTTTTAGATACCATAAAGGAGGGATTGACTCAGGGAGTCATTCCCAGTTTTGTCTTTTGCGCCCCCAGCTGATCTCGGCCAGGGGCACCTATGACAGCAGCAGAAGGTATAATGCAATACGGCTGGTAACCATCACCTTGCCAATTTACAATGGCATGGTAGATGGTACAATATGGCTGATAACCATCTCTGCTGTCATGCAAAAGCAAATGAATACTGCTGTGTAGTGCTGCTGAATCGCCTCTGTCCGCGTCATCTAGTACACATACGGTGACAGTGACAAAAGGCAAAACAGGCTCCATGGTTGCCACGCTATGGCATTTGCCAGGGTAATCCAGGGAAAACGGGCTCAAAATGATTGTCTGCCGTTGCTTTCCTGGAGGAAGGAATGAGTGACTACATGTACCCAGAACCACCCGCGACAATGAAATTTGCACCATCAGGCACTGGGATCTCAACCAGGAATTCCAAGGGTCGGGGGAGACTGCGATGGGGTGGAACAGTGGCAGAGTTTATGCTTTCCGGATTGCCTGCAGTAGGAGTGCGCACGAGATAGGTGCTGTGCATGCTCTTGTTCACAGACACAGACTAGACTGTGTTCATTGTTCGCAAAAATGTATCTTTGCAAGGAATTCACTCCCTTTTTCCCATCACACAGCTTCGACCGTCTCCAGACCTGCCACAGCATCCCCCTCACAGAGGCTGGCAAAGATTAGGCGGCGAAAGAAAAAGACACGGGACGAGATGTTCGCTGAACTTATGGGCTGCTCCCAAGCCAAGGAGGACCAGCAGAGCCAGTGGAGGGAGACCCTCTCTCTGTACCAGCGCTCACACAGTGAACGGGAGGAGAGGTGGCGTGAGGAAGACAAGCAGGTGACTCAAACACTGCTTGGACTAATGAGGGAGCAAACGGACATGCTCCGGCGCCATGTGCATGTTCTGCAGGACCTCAGGCAGGAGGACAGAGCCCCCCTGCAGTGTATCTGCAACCGCCCTCCCCCGCCACAAAGTCCCATACCCCCCTCACCCAAAATAACCAGAAGGAGGGGCGCCAGGGGGCGTTAAAACTGTCACTGCACTCCAGCTGAGTGCTCAAATACCCAAAAGCTCTCATACCCTAAATTTTGAGAAGTCCTTCCCTTCCACACTCACCCAAGCCCCAATCCCAGTTTCATCCCCTAACTGTCTAGTTAATTATTAAAAATACTTTGCTGTTAATTACTGTTTCCGTCATGCTTTTTTAACAGAAGACTGTGTTTGAAGGGGGGTGGGGTGGGGAAGGGGGTTGGTAATTGCATAGGATGGTCACCTTTACCAGGGTACAGACACGGGGGCAAGATCAGCAGCAGGTCACACACACAGTGCAGTCAGTAGGCACCCTGGTCGGTATGGGAGGTGGTTTCCAGGTTCTGTGTGGGTGGGAGGGGACGTGACTTTGTAGCGGGGGAGGGCGGTTACAGATCTTATGCAGCGGTCCTTGTCCTGGACCGCAGAGTCACGCAGCAGAGGAATCTGTATCCGTCCTCCTCCGCCACAAGGTCACATAGCCCCTGCACACAGAATCCCAAAAAGGAGGGATGGCAGGCTCCATTGAAACAACCAGTCCGGCACTGTGGACCGCTCTAGGAGCAGGAGCCTGTCATTCCTCGAGTTCAGAGGTGGACTTTACATCACCGCACACCCTACCCAGCACAGTCTGTGTCCCAGTTTCAACCCTTTAACGCAAAGTCATTAATAAAGAAACCTTTGTTAAGTAACAATGGAACATGTATTTTATTTTTACACGTGTGTTGGAAGTGGGGGAAACGGGGTGAACGGGGTATGTAACTGCAGAGGATAGTCAACAGTAACCGGGTAAAGAAACAGGGGCAGGTTCAGCTTCTCTGTAAAGAAACTGTACAGTCACAGGTCACGCTGCTCGCTGCTCGCTGGTACTTGAAGAGTTCCTTGTCGCTGTCCAAGGCGCCTGTATAGGGCTTCATGAGCCAGGGCATTAGCGGGTAGGCTGGGTCCCCGAGGATCACTATAGGCATCTGCACATCCCCAACAGTTATTTTGTGGTCCGGGAAGAAACTACCTTCCTGCAGGTGTCTAAACAGACCACAGTTCCTGAAAACACGCACGTCATGAACCTTGCCTGGCCACCCGACGTTGATGTTAGTAAAACGTCCCCTATGCTCCACCAGTGCTTGCAGCACCATTGAAAAGTAGCCCGATTTCTCAGCAGCTGACTGTGGAAGAGGTGGACGATAAGGTGCGAGGAGGTGAAAACGGCCATAACTGCAGCGGGCTACATGCTCGCAGTGCTGTGGCGTCCGCGCTGTCACTGACCAGAAAAGTGCACGAACAGATTGCCCGCAGGCACTTTCGGGGAGGGAGGGAGGGAGGGAGGGCGTGATTGACGGTTCAATGATGACAGTTACCCAAAACCACTCTTGACACATTTTTTCCCCCAGCAGGCATTGGGGGCTCTACCCAGCATTCCAATGGGCAGTGGGGACTGCGGGAACTGTGGGATAGCTTCCCACAGTGCACTGCTTCCAAAGTCGACGCTGGCCCCGTTAGTGTGGAATCACAAAGTCGAATTAGTGTCCTTAGTGTGGATACACAAATTCGACTTCGTAAGGTCGATTCCACAAATTCGAATTAAGTTGAATCGAACTACTCTTGTAGTGTAGACATACCCTAAGTGAACTTGAAGCAAAAAGTTTCTCACCACCTGCTCACAGCAGTCTGGCTAGATCCCTTCAGCCAGGACCCCTCCCCCAGTTCAGTGATGCTTCCTTTGTCTTTCAAATATTTTTGATGCCACGAGCAGAGATGAGGGAACAGAAGTGATTTGGGGGCCCTGTTCCTCATTTTTATATCTTTTCCTCTTCTTTGAGAATTGTCTCCAGCTGGGATTCAGATGACAGCCAATCTGTTTACATGGGAACCCGCAACTGTTCCATTGCTAAGATGTAAATTTCTCACTCACATCTGTCTTCCTGCCAAAGAATGGCTGCTTACCCAGGTGATGGTCTATCTGATTGTGCTGACACCTGGCTGAGATGCTACCAATCTTTTGATCCTGAGGAACGGATCTGGGCTGCTTCTCCCAATTTGGAACATACCTTAGTAACATCATATAGTATAATGTTATAACTTTGCATACCATTTTGCCACACATACTTCATCAGGACAATGATTATAGTGAGTTATGAGTTTTCAGTGATACCTCAGAAGGTGCACTTGTTACACAATTTTTATAGCTTTGTAAGAGTGGTGAGCATAGTGGTACAGTCTGTCACAATGGGTGCGTTGCTCAGCATCTCCACAGCATACCTGTGAGGCAGGGCTGAGCTATTGTCCTTGTGTCACAGACCCAGTCGGGCACCCCCCTGCTGGCCACCCACCAGACTGCTGTGAGGGGAATCCAAGCTGCATGGTCCATGGATCTCTGGGTGGTTTAAGTCTCAGAGCCTTAACAGAGCCCATCTTGGGTCCTCCTCTCCTCTGCCTGTGACACATAACAGTCTAGTCTCCTGAGGGCTGTCATGCTTCAGTCTCATTTCAGTTGTTAGATTTAGCACCCCAGTGCTGTGTGGGGCTGGTGGCCTGTGACTTAAAGAAGGTCAGAATAGATGACCTGCTGGTCCCTTCTAGCCTTGCTCTCTATGACATGCCCAGGGCACAGACCTTCTATCTGGCACCATCTTCTGAGAGCTGACACTTCTGTCCAGCTGTGTAGTCCCTGGCCACAGCCCTGACCCTTTAGACTGGTGTACTTCAAAACCCAGGGAAATTTGGGAAGTGGAATTTATGGGCACCAAGGAATAAAGGTTCAGATTCTTCGAAAGATGAACAACCTACCTCTTTGAGAGATCCTTTCCAATATAGCAACCACTACACACTGTATTCACACCCCATCTAACCAGCCTCCCCTCCACAACAAACCAACCAACCAGCACCTCCAAGCTGAGTGTTACCCTGAAGAAAGAAATGAGACAGAAACACCATGAAATCCAGCAAGGGCTTTACTATTGCTGCGGATTGTATTGGAGGCTATTATGACAGGTAGCTGTATAAAATGGATGGATGGACAGATATTTGGCTCTGGCAGGTCTGGGCAGCTGTAGGAGAGGGAAGGAGCTGGAAATCTACCTCAAAGGATCAGTGGAAGATTCCCTCTCACTAAGTGGTGTCCTGAGGCAGGAAGAGGGCATGGTTGGAGTAGGAAGGAAGGGCAGGGCAGATTCTGGACTGGCACAGTAGGCCTTATGAGACCACCTGCAGCTAGGATTGCCAGGTGTCCGGTTTTAGACAGGAAAGCCAAGTCAAAAAGGGGCCATGGAGGCTCTTGTCAGCACTGCTGACCAGGCCGTTACAGGAACCGCTGCACCGCTGACCAGACTAAGTCAGGTTCCCTGTCTGCCCTTGCTCCACATGTTCCCCAGAAGCAGTGACATGTCCCTGAGGCCCCTAGGTGCAGAGAGTCTCTGAGTACTATCCCGCCTCGAGTGCCAGCTCCGCATCTCCCATTGGCCAGGAGCCGGGGCCAATGGGAGCTGCGGAGCTGGCGCCTGCTGGTATGGGCAGTGCACACTGTGCAGAACTGCCTGGCTGCACCTCCACCTAAGAGCCAGACATGCCGGCCACTTCTGGGAGTGGTGTGGAGCAGGGCAGGCAGGGAGTCTGCCTTACCTGCGCTGTGCTACCAATCAGGAGCTGCCTGAGGTAAGCACCACCCGCACCTCAACCCCCTGCTCCAAACTCCCTCGTGGAGCCCGCACCCCCTCCTACACTCTAATCCCTACTCCAGGCCTTTCCCACACCCAAACTCCCTCTCGGAGCCTGAACCCCAAACCTCCTCCCGCATCTGAACCCTCTGCCCCAGCCAGGAGCCCCCTCCTGCACCACAAACCTCTCATACCCAGCCCCACCCAAAGGCCACAGCACCAGCAGGAGACCTCACCCCCTCCCGCCCCCTCCCTCACCCTGAACCCCTTATATTGGGCCCCACCCCAGAGCCTGCACCCCCAGCTGGAGCCCTCACCCCAACCCCCTTCCCCAGACCAGTGAAAGTGAGTGAGGGTTGGGGAGAGTGAGTGAAGTAGGGAGGTGGGCTGGAGGCAGGGAAGGAGGGTTTGGTTTTGTGCATTTAGAAAGTTGGCAACCCTACTGGCAGCCAGCATAAAACAGAGCAGCTCTTGGACTGCTCTTAGTTACACAGAGGGCTATTCTGGCCCTCAGCTGGCCTAGGCTCAGGGGAGCAGAGAAGTTGCTCAGGTGAGGATGTAGCCCAGTAGCACCAATGAGTAAAACTCCTGTGGAAGATTGGACTCACATCTGGCTCCCTCGTGGCTGGGTGTGGCACAGCAGCTCTTTCCTCTCTAGCTTCCCCTGCCAACAGCTGCTCAGGTCCCACCAGTGCTCTGCCTCGTCTCATGACTCAGCGCTCCAGCTCGGTCACATTTTAGTTCTGTTCCTTCTGGGGTAACAGGAAGCCCAGCAAATGAATGTCCAGTGTCATGACATCTGGTCTTTGGCCCTCAACTCTGTACCCCTTGTTCCTCATGTCCTTCTCTCAGGGCTCCCAGTCAACCTTATCCCCTTCTCAGTGGTCTCCTGACACCTTCCCAGTGGCTGGTAGGTGACCCAGGCCTCCCACAACACAGGGTTCCTGTCCAGGTGTGCTGTAATCAGCAGCCCAGCTCAGCTCTGTCTGACTCCTCCCTGGACTTCTTCTTAACATAGCCCTTTGCCAGCCCTTCCCCCACTGCCTCTCGAGGTTCCCACTTTCTTCTCTCAGGGCCAAGACTCATAGGGAAAGGCCTTCTCCTGGAACCCCCAACAGAATTCCACCCTAACAATACAGACATACCCTAATTCCCTCTCCTGAGCTCAACCTCTCGTTCCTCAAGTCTCCCCTGCTTCGTTCCTTGGCTGAACGCCTCCCAGGCCTCGCTCGCTCAGGAAGCCCAGAACTTGCAGCAGCCGCTCTTTTGGCCAATTCTTCCACCAGGCTGCCTCTTCACCCCTGCTGGTCTCACTTGCAAAGAGAGGGACAGCACAGCTCCTTCCCTTCCTCTCCTTATACTAGCTCCACACTGTGACATTGCACGTCATATGATTTTATGAAAATATGCTAATGAGTGTGAATATAATGTAACTGGAATATGTTTCATGCAAAAGGTCTCTTGTAAGGTATCATTACAAAGCTTATAATCTACTGAGTGTGGTCATCCTATTTGTATGAATGTATCATTCTTGTATATAAAACTAGAAATATGAAATATAACTCTGAGGTCCTATTGTAATTATGAAAAAGTGGGGGCCATTAATGGTGGTTTCGAATCTTGATGGCTCCCATCAAATTAGGACAATTGGCTGTAAATGGCTCTGTTTACTTGCAAACTGTCCTGTGAGTCAGGCTGGGAGGAATGAAGGCTTGGGGTCTCACAGGACATGTGACCATGTCACAGGACACTGGAATCCATCTGAAACCTGGTGCTTTTCCCTTTAGAAGGAGGGGTGGGGACCGCGAGGGACAAAAGGTTCCTGCCTTGTGCCAAAGCTATATAAGGAGGTGGAACAGATCAAAGGAGGTTCCAGTCATGAGAAATCCCCATAGTTACCACCTGAGCTGGAGCTAACAAGGGTTGTACCTGGGAAAGGATTGGGCCCAGACTAGGAAGGAGCCCAGTCTGTGAAAGAAGCTTAATGGAACATCTGTGAGGGTGAGATTTTATCTGTGTTCAGTTTCTTAATGTATTAGGCTTAGACTTGCATGTTTTGTTTTATTTTGCTTGGTAACTTACTTTGTTCTATCTGTTATTACTTGGAACCACTGAAATCCTACTTTTTTGTACTTAATAAAATCACTTTTGCTTATTAATTAACCCAGAGTAAGTAATTAATACCTGGGGGAGCAAACAGCTGTGCATATCTCCCTATCAGTGTTCTAGAGGGTGGACAATTTATGAGTTTACCCATTTCTAAGCTTTATACAGAGTAAAACGGATTCATTTGGGGTTTGGATCCCATTGGGAGCTGGGTGTCTGGGTGCTGGAGACAGGAGCACTTCTTAAGCTGTTTTCAATTAAGTCTGTGCTGGAGCAGACTAGCATGTCTGGCTCAACAAGACAGGGTTCTGGAGGCCCAAACTGGCAGAGAAAACCAGCTCAGAGGTAGTCTCAGCACATCAGGTGACAGTCCCAAGGGGGTTTCTGTGATCGAATCCGTCACACCCCCAGAGCTGGGACTTCTCTCTAATTGGGCCTGGCCCACTCGCAAGGCACAACCAGGTGCCCTAACTGAGCTCTCCAGTTCCAGTTAACTCTTTCAGAGCTAAGATGGGGAATACATCCCATCACACCTCCCTGTGGGGAGCAGGGTATGGGCAGTCAGGCCTAATGGATGGCGTCAGGAGCCTGGAACCAGAGTCAGCTGCCAAGCCAAAGGGAAGAGCCAAAGGTGAAACCCCAGCACCAGGGGTAAGGCATAGAAGCAGGGACCTGAAGCGAGGCAGGAACCGGGGACCAGCAGGAGCCTGGGATAAGGAGAACAGGAATAGGCAGGCATCAGGCAAGTGGGCATAGTCCTTACATATTAGCAGCCATCAGGGGATTAACTGCTCAGACAATGCCCTGTGCCTTTTTGCAGTTTAAGTAGTGCATCCCAGCCAATCAGGAACTACCAGCAAAACCAGCTCAGCTGATCTCTGCTGCCTTCATGATGTACAAAGCAAGAGGTGTCCTCCAGATAGACAGATCCTGTTTCGTCAACTCTTGTCATTTGCTCGGATCCCTGGTAAGCCATGGTGAAGTTGATGCTATTGTAAAGAATGCCATGTCTAGGACAGAGTACGTTGTTTTATGGGTTTAATGTAATAAAGTAATATTCTCTCTGCTATATAGAAACTTCAGAACCATAAATTCGGAATGACGAAGGTTAACTCACTTAAGAAACAAAGTCTGAGTTTTATTGCTGATTTAAAGGACTTTGTGTTTCCAGTTGAGGTTTGAAACAGCTGACATTACAAGAACACGTGCAGCTATCTCGCAGTCAGCTATGGCAGCCAGGTTTCTTCTGCTGTTCCTCCCAATGCCTCTCCAGCACACAGGCCCTGATTCAAGAATGGCAATCCTATGCTGCACGTGCTTGCGTCCCACTGAAGTCAAGGTGTAGGTGTAGGATGGGCTCTCCCTCCCCTGCACTCACTGTCTGTACAGGAAGGTAGCAGCACAAGGGAAGAGCAATCTACGCAGGGCAGCTACTCCCCGTGCTGAGACCCCATCACAGTGGTGGATGGATGTGTGGATATAGATCCAAATTCCCTATAGTTTGGGGGTGTTTGGCTCTAGGGTTTAGTTCCGGCCCTTCTCTATGGGTTCCATCATCATTCTTAGTCATTCACTGCCTGATTGACTAGTTACGGGACAGAGCATTATGACTGCTCCAGCGGTCACTAACTGTCCCCTGTAGGCACAGCTGTAGGCACTAATCCAAGGTCTGCTGGTTGATCAAAGGGTGGCAGCTCTATTCTCCTTTGCTGCTACAATTTGCTTCTTTTGGGATGTTGGGTGATCCAATGTGGTCTGGGTTCTTTGCCATGTTGAGCATTGCAAGTGTACCAGATCTGCTTACATGGAGTTTAAATAATACAAAACTACTTCAGACAGGTGGACATGGGCAGCAGGTATAATAGGCCAGTGTAGGGTAAGCATCCCCTGGCACATAGATGCCCCACAACCCCCCTGCCACCGGACACCTGGGCCATGGTAGCCATGCCTGCGCTCCACCTCTTCCCCTCCCTGCTCCACCCCTTCCCCGAGGCCCCACCGCCTGCCGCTGCCTGGTGAATCCCTCCTCGGTCCTCTCCTCCACTGCACCCCCCTCCCTGCAAGACTTCCCTCCGTCTCCCACCTCTCTTCCCAAACTAACCTACAGTGTTGGCTTTTAGCATCTCAGCAAGTAGCAAAGTTCAGGTCTCATACACAGGTTCAGTTCTTGTGCAAGACAAGGAAAAACATTTCTGAACCATGTTTAGAACCTTAGATTAGAAACATAGTAAAAGCACATGCAAAACCTCACATTAATGCAATTTGTACATCTGAATTCACAGTATTATTATTAATTAATTATTAATTATTATTATAGCATTATTACAGGCCTCATCGTGATCCCATTGTAATCAATGGGAGTTTTGGTTTTGGCTACAATGAAAAGTACCGAAGTAAAAATATGTAAAACCATGGAATCCAGGGTGTTTGTGACTGCCCCCCACCAGACAAATCTGCATCTCCCATGATTTGCACAACCCAGAGGTTGCTGCAGGGTCTCATTTGCAGTGTGGACATACCCTTAGTCTCTGTCTCAGTTCCCATCTGTATAATGGGGATGACAGCACCACCCCACCTCAGAGGGTGTAGGAGAACCAATACATTAAAGATTGTAAGGTGCTCAGATACTCCAGTGATGGGGACACATACATGCCATAGATCAGAAAGGAAGGAGCATGTTTATAAAGCCCTTTTCCTCTCCCTGTTAATAAAATCTGCTTCTGGGCTGAGAGCAAGCGTGAGAGATTTGAGCCAGTGGTTATTCTTTTAGCCTGTTTTATATGTAACCCTTCTGCCAAGCAAAGCCAGCAGCAATGTTACCAGATTTGCCCGTTACTTTGGGGTATGCTTATTTATTAGGGTTACTCTTTTGTCTGTGTGGGGCGGGGCGGGGTCTGTAATTCTATTAATGCACTGCTTATGTCACTTGTGTTTTTACATAGAGCTCTACTCCTCCCTTCTGCAAGTTCCCTCCCACTGGAGCTATCCTGCAGGACCTAGGTTCCCTAGGACTCGGTTCCTCCAGCCCCAGAACCAGATGAACACGCCTCCCCACACACATACATTAACAGAGCAAGTCTGAGCAGACCGGGTCAATCAGCACTTTTAAGCTATCATCCTTATATGTCCCTGGACTCAGTGGGCTGGGTCAAGCAGCACTTTCAAGCTGCAACCCTTATATGCCACAAGTACTGCACCAGAATAGAGTAAGCCTGAGCAGGCTGGGTCGAACAGCACTTCTAGGCTGACACCCTTATATGCCCCTGTACTCAGCGGACTGGGTAAAGCAGCACTTTCAAGCTGCCACCCTTATATGCCCCTGGACTCGGTAGTCTGAGTCAAGCAGCACTTTTAAGCTGCCACTCTCATATGTCACAGGTTCACCACATCCCTATCCCCACTTTCACATCACAATTGTACTGGTAGTAACCCACTTGATGAGCAAACCCCACAGCATTCTCGGCACTACAGGGATCTGTACCTTAGGTAAAAGAAGCATTGCTGCGGAGTAAATGGGGAAGCTAAAAACACAAAAGAGTAAATTTCAGAGAGAGAAGCAACCAACTTAACCATAAAAGTTATTTATTGAATAATAATAACTACACAAGAAGAGCTGAACCAACATAACAGTTACATTATTAAAGGTTAGTACCTGAGGTAGAAAAGAAAAGAAAAAGAAAAGAGAGGGAGGGATCTCACTCCCTCCATGAGGCTTGAACTGGTCAGGGTTTCCAGGTGATGGTGGTAGCTCAGGGTCCTGAGGGCAGGAGACACGCAGAGCTCCCAGCACGATGAGTCAGGAGAAGATGGAATCCCAGTGGAACTGATACATAGTTTGGATCCAAGCATCAGAACACTTACTTAAACATAGGTAGGGGGTTTTGTAGAGAAACAACAATGGGTTCAAGGGAGAACACTAGATTTGTTTATGGGTAAAATGATGACTCAAGGGTTTTCTTTAGGCTAGACAATAGGAGCTGATCACTCTTGGCTATGGGTGGTGTTTTCTTCCAGGGAGCTCACAATTAGTCTGCTTCAGTATTTTGGATATCAATCAAGGATTCATTACTAGAATTGGTCTGATAACTGCTGAGCTGGGTGTGGGCAGGCATAGGTTCATTAGCATCTGGAGCAGAGATTCCCATGATGAAGTACTTCCCTGCAGGGCTGTCCTTAGCCATAGGCAGAACAGGCAGCCACCTAGGGCACCACTAGGTCTGGGGGCACCACTATGCCAGGAGCATGAACAGATGGGAAACAGTGGAGAATGTAAGAGCAGGGCTGCTGGGTCCTAGAAAGAGCCGAATGCAGCACAGTCTGAGGAAGGGGATTGGCTGCTGAGAAGTCTCTGGGAAGGGGTGGGGGAAGGAACTCACCTGTGAGTGTGACTCTTTCCCCCCCGGCATGAGGGCTGTCAGGGCTGAGTTGGGTGAGGTGCTGGGGGGGAGGTGAGGCTGGCTGCCTACCTGCTGAGGAATGACAGTGAAAGTAACTCACTTCCTCGCAGGCAGCCAGGATTGGAATGGTCACACATGGCTGGGCTGGGGATAGCCAGATCGCATGTGTGAAAAATCAGGACAGGGGGTTGGGGTAGGATGAGCAGATGTCCCACTTTTATAGGGACAGTCCCAATTTTTGGGTCTTTTTCTTATATAGGCTCCTATTCCCCCCCACCTCCTGTCCTGATTTTTCACACTTGCTGTCTGGTCACCCTAGGTTGGGGTAATTGGTGGCTATATAAGACAAAGCCCCAAATATCGGGACTGGCCCTATAAAATCAGAACATCTGGATCTGGTCACCCTAGCTGGGGAGCGCGTCTCTCCCCCGGGCTGGCAGTGATCCATCTCATCCGGGGGGAGCTGCACAGGGCAGGATGAGTTTCTGTGGCTCTATGGGTGCCCGTCCCTGAGATCAGATGCTGTGCTAACTTCACCATGGTCGTTGGGCTGGCAGTGGTGCCCATTGGCGTGTGATCAGACCTGAGGGTTTGCTGCTGCTGTTGCCACTCTGCACCCCAAGAGGTGGATTTTGGGGTCCTGCAGTTTTCCACCTATCTCCTCCTCTACTGCAGCTGTTGAACCAGCAGGCTGTGGGGGTGAGCCAAGCATGAAAGCAGTACTGTGGTGCCATTCTGATTGTCATCGAGCAAATTTGTTTGCCAAAAATGCTTGTTAACAATCCTGAATTCAATTTCAATATTTTTTTTAATCAATATCTTAGCCAAAAACAGAAAATTAAGTTGTTGACAATTATTTGTGACAAGTTTGGTATGGGGAAGGGAGTGGGCCAGTTTTCATCAGAGAAACAAAAAATGTTGACTGACTTTCCTATATCCCTGTTACTGCTAAATAGAGTCCTCCAACAACTGTAATATGCTCATCTCCTTACTAGTGTATAGAGCAGGGGTCAGCAACCTCCGGCACACGTGCCAAAGGTGGCACGCTAGCTGATTTTTGATGGCACGCAGCAGTGGGCTGAGCAGCTCAGCCCGCCACTGCTCTGGGGTTCCGGCTGCTGCCCCATTGCCACCCAGGGTCCCGGCTGCCAGCCCCACTCAGCACCCGCTGCTGGCCTGGATACCCCCAAGGAACCCCAGGCTGGCAGCGGGCTGAGCAGGCCGGCGGCTGAGACCCCAGCTGAGCCACTCAACCCACTGTCGGCCTGGGGTTCCATTCACTCAGCTGGAAGTGGGCTGAGCAGGACTAAATTCAACGAAATAGGAAAACAAGAGCAACTAATGACAAAGTGCAAGAACCTAGAGCAGTGGTCCCCAACCTTTTTCGTCTGGCAGGCGACAGACGAAGGACTGTGGTGGCGGACGAGCATCCGCTGAAATGCTGCCAAAATTCAGCGGCATTTCGGCAGCGATGCCTCTGGATGACGCTGTTTGTCGGCGGCAAGCGGTGTCATCCTGAAGCATTGGCGCCGAAATGCCGCCAAATTTTGGCAGTATTTCGGCAGATGCTCGTCCTCCGGCCAGTATGTGGGTGCACTGAGAGGCCCCTGTGGGCACCATGGTGCCCGTGGGCACCACGTTGGGGACCCCTGACCTAGAGAGCCTCCTGAAGCACGGTGATCATTTTGATTTAAATGGACTTGAACTGTATGAAGAACTGAGTTGTTGCCACATGCAAAATTGATGATGGACATTGTACAGTTTATTCATACCAGCAAACTTGTTGACATATATCCTAATGTGTACATTGCCACTCGTATTCTACTGACAATTCCTGTAACAGTAGCATCAAGAGAATAGAGTTTCTCAAAACTAAAGCTCGTTAAAAACTATCTCTGCTCTACAAGGAGTCAGGAACACTTGACTGGTCTTGCTATTCTTGCAATCAAACAAGACATCACTTTGTCTTTGTCATACAATGACATTATTACTGATTTTGCAGCCAAAAAAGCCAGAAAGATTGCTTTTAATTAAAAACTAATCCTTGTTTCAATACCTCTTCATATAAATTTCTAATAAAATGTTGACAAATTAAAAAAATTATATTATTTGCATCATTCTGTCAAATCAGAATTTTTTCTATAGTGCTACTTTTTAGTGCTAGTCCATCAGCATGACAGTACTTAATTAACTTAAACTGGTTTTAATAACATGCATGTGGCAAGTTTTCCAATACTGTAAGCTTATGTTTGTGTTGCTAAGAGCAAGACAGGCACAGGGGCACCAGTTTAATAATCCCACCTAGGGCACCATAAATCCTAAGGACGGCCCTGCTTCCCTGCTTTTTCTGGTCCCAGAGTTCAGTGTGGTTCTCTGTTCTCCATTCTGTATGCTAATGGAGATACCTCCCTGTCCCATCTTTCATGCAGATGAGTCTAGGGGAGTTGCCCTTGTTCTTGTCACCCTTGTCAGGAGGGGTCTAGGTGTGTCTCCCAACACCCTTCACTGCTCTCTGCAAGTCTTTTCTCTGATTGGTTTTGGTTCAAGCAGAGACTGGGGGTGCTGGGGGGGTGTCTTTCATGAGTCAGACAGGCTAGATACTGCACCGTAGTTCCCCAAGAACACAGAGCTGACTGGTATCAGTAACCAGGGCTGGGTTCAATATCTAGGCGTTCCTTTCCATTGATACAACACAGAACTGGCTCAAGCCCCCACCAGTAACCTGTGAAATTTACACACCACCCTGGGCACCTCAGAGAGGCAATACTTCCCCACTCGCAAGCACAGAGTCTGAGTGTAGAAAAAAAGCTTTTAATAAAAGGAGGGAAGTAACTCAGCGTTAATTTGGGAAAACACAACAAACAGGGTTCATAAACAAACCACGAGTAAAAGACCCACCGCCAAGTAAGTTGGGCAGTGCCCTTTTCCTCTCAGGTTCTTAAGTCCAGCAACCCAAAGCTCCCTTTCACGCGCCCAACCTTTCTCTGTACTCCACTCACAGTTGCTGTCCTTGGTCAGTGCAGATGCAGAGTTCAGAGGTGCAGATGCAGAGTTCACTTGTAAAGCAGTACCTTACTTGCTTTGCTGCTCGGGCACTTGCTCGTCGCCCCTCTCTGCTGGCAACCCTGCTGGCCACTCACACCGGTTGCCTGCTCACCGCTCTCGCTGCACCTCTCCACTAGCCACCCCGATAGCCACTCGTCTACTGCCTTGCTGGATACTCCCCTGCTGCCTTGCTGGATGCCTGCTCACCACTCTCACTCTGCTTCTCTACCAGCTGTCCTGCTGGCTGCTCATCATGGCTCTCTGCTGTGACCACTACACATTAGTAAATTTCAGCTTTTTGCAGGCTGGGCAGAAATGCTGCCCCACTTCATGGGATTTCAGTTCTCAATGATTTTTAAGCTCTTAGCAGGTAGGGTGGAAACATACTCCTATCACAGCTGATTTCAGCTCTGATTGGGTACGTAACATAACAAAGAGGCTCCTAAAGAAGCCTATTTTACTCTATTCTTTAAACAGTAGAAATAAACCAGTTGAAAGAGTCTGAGGCCTTGGCTACACTGGCACTTTACAGTGCTGCAACTTTCTCGCTCAGGGGTGTGAAAAAACACCCCCCTGAGTGCAGCAAGTTACAGCGCTGTAAAGCGCCAGTGTAAACAGTGCCCCAGCACTGGGAGCACGGCTCCTAGCACTGTAAGCTAATCCCCTCGGGGAAGGTGGAGTACCTGCAGCACTGGGAGAGCGCTCTCTCAGTGCTGGCGCTGCGACTACACTCACACTTCAAAGTGCTGCTGCAGGAGCGCTTTGGAGTTTCAAGTGTAGCCAAGCTTTACACATATACCACCCCCTCAGAATACTCATGTTCTTTCCCCTGTCACAGTCTGCTGACATCCGAGCCCCTGCTTAATGAGGTTCTTTCAACTGAGGGAGGCCCTCCTCATTTGGGACAGGTTAAGCACAGTCCTGCTTTCCTGTATTCCTACAATAATTGCAACATTGGTAACCATATTTCACTACCCCTGCATTCAGTACTAAGGTCATTTGTACCCAACACCAGTTATAGTTGATCCTTTGATACAGCTATAAATGATGAATATGTAAACAAAGCAGGAGCAAACTCTATTTACATAAACACACCCATAGTCTCTTCCCCTCCCAGCTAGCATTCATTCAGACCCTGCTTACATATATGGTTGAAAATAGCTGCTTAGGGTCTGATCCTGCAACTCTGTCCCCAGTTAAGATAAGGCCCCCGGGATGCAAGCACACCATTTGATCACATCTACTGGCAGTGCTATCGAAAGAACAACTGGCACCTCATCCCTTGGTAAATATTGTGGTGATAATGACAATGAACTGTGGCTGTTATATCACCTGAATGCCAGCTGTTTGTGACATGCTCACTTCTACACACATACCAGATATTTTCATTGTCTATTCTCGAGCTATGTGGCTCCATGTGCCAGCCAATTATCCAGATGTCATTAGGGACAGAGAAGCCAACATTTATCCACACACACACCTCCGAGAGCGTGAAATGATAACACTTCCATGAGAATACCCCAGGGCAGAGTGGTGACAAAAACTGTGTAACCCTTCTGCCAGGGCCAGGTTTCAATATCTAGGGTTCCTTTTCAACAATAGAAGACAGAACCAACTTGAGCCCCCACCCAGTAACCTGGGAAAATTACACACCACCCCTGGGTGCCTCAGAGAGGCAATACTTCCCTACTCGCAAGCAGAGTCTGAGTGTAGAAAAGAAACTTTTACTGGGAGGAGGGAAGTCACTCGACATTAATTAGGGAAAATACCACAAGAAGGATTCATAAACATAAAACTGTGAGCAGGAAACCCACCCCAGAGTGTGTGGGGCAGAGTCTTCTGCCTCATGTTCTTGAGTTCTACAGCCAAAAGTTCTTTTCTTGCCCCCCTCTGCTCCCTCACCCATAGGCGGCAGGTATAATAGACCAGGGAAGGCTTAGCCTTCCCTGGCATGGCTGCCCACCTGCCTCCGGACACCTGGGCTGCAGTGGCCCTGCCCCATCCCTTCCCCAAAGCCCGCATCACCTGCTGCTGCTTCTGCTGCCTGCTTGCCAGGTCTCCTTCACTCCATGCCTCCTCTGGTGGTTCCCGCTGCTTGCAAAGTCCCTCCTCCTTGGGGACGGAGGAGTGAGGAGGGATGTGGAGAGTCAGTGGCGGGCATGGGAGTGAGGTGGCTTGGCTGGGGGGTCCAGCGCTCGAGGGGCAGGCCTGGTGCTCGAGGGGGCATGGTGGCAGCTCAGCTCAACACTGGGGCCAGCCCGATGCCCAGGGGAAGCAGTAGAGGGGCCAGTGGCTCGGCCCTGTGTGGTTGGGGTGGGCGGGCCGGGACTCCACTGGTTGCGGGGCCCTCAGAGCTTTTCCTGTTGCGGGGTGGGGTTGGGGCTGCGGGGGGTGGGGCCTTGGGCATAAGGGGCAGGGATGGCAGGCTATCCTCCCCAAAGCGGGATTTTACCCACCACCCATGCCCTCACCATACCCCACTCACAGTGGCTGTCCTTGTTCAGTGAGGTCCCAAAGTTCAGAGGTGCATCTGTGTGAGTTCACCTCCCACCGGGACAAGAAGGCACATTGTTTGCTCTGCCATCTGAGCATTTGCTCTGACTGGTCGCCTCACCAGCTGTGGCTCTTCTCTGCTGGCCACCCTGCCAGCCACTCATTCTGCTCCTGCCAGACAAGAGTCAGTTACCTTCTGCTGCCACCTGACTCTCTGGTGTGACCTCTGCACATCAGGGTATGTCTACACTACGGGATTATTCCGGTTTTACAGAAACTGTTTTTTTAAAACAGATTGTATAAAGTCAAGTGCATGCGGCCACACTAAGCACATTAATTCGGTGGTGTGCGTCCATGTACCGAGGCTAGTGTCGATTTCCAGAGCATTGCACTGTGGGTAGCTATCCCATAGCTATCCCATAGTTCCCGCAGTCTCCTCCGCCCATTGGAATTCTGGGTTGAGATCCCAGTGCCTGATGGGGCAAAAAACATTGTCGCGGGTGGTTCTGGGAACAGCCTCATCCCTCCCTCCGTGCAAGTAGCAGACAACCGTTTCGCGCCTTTTTTCCTGGGTGAACTGTGCAGACGCCATAGCACAGCAAGCATGGACCCTGCTCAGCTCAAGACAGCAGTCATGGACGTTGTAAACACCTCACGCATTCTCGTGCAGTCTATACTGAACCAGGACTTGCAAAACCAGGCGAGGAGGAGGCGGCTACGGCAGTGCGGCGACGAGAGTGATGAGGACATGGACACAGAATTCTCTTAAACTCCGGGCCCCTGCGCTTTGGAGATCATGCTGGTAATGGGGCAGGTTCTAGCCATGGAACGCCAATTTTGGGCCCGGGAAACAAGCACAGACTAGTAGGATTGCATAGTGTTGCAGGTGTGGGACGATTCCCAGTGGCTGCGAAACTTTTGCATGCGTAAGGGCACTTTCATGGAACTTTGTGACTTGCTTTCTCCTGCCCTGAAACGCCAGAATACCAAGATGAGAGCAGCCCTCACAGTTGAGAAGCGAGTGGTGATAGCCCTGTGGAAGCTTGCAACGCCAGCCAGCTACTGGTCAGTCGGGAATCAATTTGGAGTGGGCAAATCTACTCTGGGGGCTGCCGTGATGCAAGTAGCCAAAGCAATCATTGAGCTGGTGCTACGAAAGGTTATGACTCTGGGATATGTGCAGGTCATAGTGGATGGCTTTGCTGCAATGGGATTCCCTAACTATGGTGGGGTGATAGATGGAACCCATATCCCTATCTTGGCATTGGAGCACCAGGGCACCCAGTACATAAACCGAAAGGGGTACTTTTCCATGGTGCTGCAAGCACTGGTGGATCACAAGGGACATTTCACCAACATCCACATGGGATGGCCGGGAAGGGTTCATGACGCTTGGGTCTTCAGGAACACTACTCTGTTTAAACAGCTGCAGCAAGGGAATTACTTCCCAGACCAGAAATTAACAGTTGGGGATGTTGAAATGCCTGTAGTTATCTTGGGGGACCCAGCCTACCCCTTGATGCCATGGCTCATGAAGCCATACACAGGCAGCCTGGACAGTAGTCAGGAGTTGTTCAACTACAGGCTGAGCAAGTGCAGAATGGTGGTAGAATGTGCATTTGGCCGTTTAAAGGTGTGCTGGCGCACATTACTGACTCACTCAGACCTCAGCCAAACTAATGTCCCCTTTGTTATTGATGCTTGCTGTGTGCTCCACAATCTCAGTGAGAGTAAGAGGGAGACCTTTATGGCGGGGTGGGAGGCTGAGGCAAATCACCTGGCCGCTGATTACACACAGCCAGACACCAGGGCGATTAGAAGAGCACACCAGGAAGTGGCACGCATCAGAGAGGCTTGCAAACCAGTTTAATCACGGGCCAGGGTATGGTGTGACTGTTGTGTTTGTTTGTCCTTGATGAACCCCACCCCCATGATTGACTCATTCCCTGTAAGCCACCCACCCTCCCCCTTCGATTACCGCTTGCTTCCTAAGGAAATAAAGTCATTCTCCTTTAAAAATCATGTATTCTTTATTAATTAATTATAAAAAGAGGGAGAGAACTGACAAGGTAGCCCGGGGGTGGGGGGTTGGGAGGAGGATAGGAGGGAAGGAAAAGGCCACTCAAAGAAATTCAAAATAATGACAGCCTTTTGGTTGGGTTGTCCACTGGGGTGGAATGGGCGGGTGCACGGAGCCTCCCCGCACGCGTTCTTAGTTGTCTGGTGGGTGAGGAGGCTAAGGAACATGGTGAGGGGGGAGGATGGTTATACGGGGGCTGCAGCGGCACTCTGTGATCCTGCTGACGTTCCTGAAGCTCCACCAGACGCCAGAGCATGTCCATTTGATCATGCAGCAGCCCCAGAGTTGCATCCCGACACCTCAGATCTTCCTGCCGCCACCTCTCATCTCGAGCATCTCTGCTCTCCTCACGTTCATCCCTCCTATCCTCACGTTGGTCCCTCCTGTCCTCACAGTCACTGGCATCTTTCCTGTACTTTGATACCACGTCCTTCCACTCATTCAGATGAGCTCTTTCATTGCGGGTCACTTCCATGATTTCCCAGAACATTTCGTCTCACGTCCTTTTTTTTTTGCCGCCTTATCTGAGATAGCCTTCGGGACAGAGGAGGGAGGCTTGAAAAATTTGCAGCTGCAGGAGGGAGGGAAAAAAGGGAGAGAAGTATTTTAAAAGATACATTTTACAGAACAATGATTATACTCTCTCACAGTGAACAACACTATTCACCTTATATAGCACATGTGATCTCACTACAAGGTCGCATTTTGCATCTTAATATTGAGTGCCTGCGGCTTTGGTGTTAGAGATCACAGGTCCGGGCATCAGAATTCGGCTTCCATGCGGCCATGGTAAGCCATCGTCTTTCAGCTTATGCAGCCTTCATATATCCAGCGCCTTCCTTTCCCAAATAGCAAGCAAAGCCCGTTGAGTGCTGCTTCTTTCCTGTTAACGTGCAGCACCAGAACCGCCCCCATCCAATTCTCTGGGATGATCGCTTTACCCCTCCCACCACCGTGTGGCTGGTATCATGGAAAATCCCTGTTAGCCCTCCCCTGCCTCCCACCGCGTGGCTGGTATCATGGAAGATCGCTGCCAGCCACCCTCCCACCACCGCGTGGCTGGTATCATGGAAGATCGCTGCCAGCCACCCTCCCACCACCGCATGGCTGGTAGCAGGGAAGATCCCAGCTAGACAAACGCGAAAAAGCTCAGCTCCAATTCCCCCCCCGCCCCCCGCTTGGCTAAATGCAGGGAAGGATTTCTTTTAAGCCACAGGCAAACAGCCCAACCATCTCTGTTCCCTTAATTAAATTCCCATATTTCAACCAGGTTACCATGAACGATATCACTCTCCTGAGGATAACACAGTGAGATAAAGAACGGATGTTGCTTGAATGCCAGCAAACACCGGGACCATACACAGCTAGGCTTTGTCATGCAATGACACCAGATTACTTGCTACATGCATGGCGTGGTCAAGTGTCCTACCATTGAGGACGGAATAAGGCTGCCCTGCCCAGAAACTTTCTGCAAAGGCTTTTGGAGTACCTCCAGGAGAGCTTCATGGAGATGTCCCCGGAGGATTTCCGCTCCATTCTCAGACATGTTAACAGACTTTTCCAGTAACTGTACTGGCTGCGAATGCATCCCAAGTCCTCAGGGCAAATTAATCATTAAAAAACACTTGCTTTTAAACCATTTTTTATATTTACAAAGGTACGCTCACCAGAGGTCCCTTCCATGGCTTCATTGTCTGGGATAGTGGCTTGGGAAGGCTGGGAGGGTACTTCTGTCAGGCTGAGAAAAAGGTCCTGGCTGTTGGGGAGAACAGTGTGCTGTATGCTCTCTGCAAGCTCGTCCTCCTCTTCCTCCTCCTCATCTTCCCCGTCCGCAGAATCCTCAAGCACGGCTAAGATTACCCCCACCTCGGAATCCACGGTCGGGGTGGGGTACTGCTGGCGGACCCCCCTAGAATTGCATGCAGCTCAGCGTAGAAGCGGCATGTTTGTGGCCCTGCCCCAGACCTTCTGTTTGCTTCTTTGGTTTTCTGGTAGGCTTGTCTGAGCTCCTTAACTTTCACACGGCACTGTACTGAGTCCCTGGTGTGGCCTCTCTCCATCATGGCCTTGGAAATTTTTTCAAATGTTTTTTTCATTATGTCTTTTGGAATGGAGTTCTGTTAGCATGAAATCCTCTTCCAATATAGCGATCAGATCCAGTACCTCCCGTGCGGTCCATGCTGGAGCTCTTTTTCAGTTCTCAGACTGCATAGTTACCTGTGCTGATGAGTTCTGCGTGGTCACCTGTGCTGATCAGCTCTCCACGCTGGGCAAACAGGAAATGAAATTCAAAAGTTTTCGGGGCTTTTCCTATCTACCTGGCCAGTGCATCCAACTCCAGATTGCTGTCCAGAGCGGTCACAATGGTGCACTGTGGGATAGCTCCCGGAGGCCAATACTGTTGAATTGCGGCCACACTAACCCTATTCCGAAATGGCAATACCGATTTGAGTGCTACTCCCCTCATCGGGGAGGAGTACAGATATCGATATTAAGAGCCCTTTATATTGATATAAAGGGCTTCGTTGTGTGGATGGGTGCAGGGTTAATTCGGTTTAACGCTGCTAAATTCGGTATAAACCCGTAGTGTAGACCAGGCCCAAGTCTCTTAGTGATTGTTAGCTTTTAGCAGGATGGGCAGAAACTCTGTCCCACCGCAAATGATTTCAGCTCTCATTAAGCACTTAAAATAACAAAGGTTCCTAATGGAGTCTATTTAGCTTTATCTTTGAATAGTGGGGAGAAACAGGTTAAACCAAACCAGAATCCCTTAGGGAGTGTCCACATCTCCTAGCTAGAACACCTATCCCCACCCCTCTTACTTTCACAGGGGTCTGGCATTTGAGCCCCTGGTTTAGCGAGGTCCATTCAGCTGATGGTGACCCCCTGATCTGGGACAGGTTAAGCACAGTTCTGCTCCCCTTCATTCATACAATAAAGATTACAACATTGATAACATTTCATGACCCCTGCAGTCAGTACTAAAGTGATTTGTAACCCAGCTGTGATGGGATCTCTGGGGTGCAGCCTGGGCCCGCGGGACCACTGTGCCCCCTTAACTCTGCAGCCTGGGCTGTCTCTCACAATGCTTTGCTAGTGACAAGCAGCAAACCCCTCCAGGCACTGTTATCACTCAGCACAACCCCATGTGGAGCCCCATACCTAGCTAGATTGCATGAATGCTCCTAGATCTATTCATGAATCACACAGAGTAAGGCACCAGCCAAATGCTCCCAGCCTTCTACTTCAGGAATATACCATCTTGCACTGCTAAGGATGAGCAGTGCAAATTCATTAACTGCTTCACTACTTCATCAATGGAAAGTGGATATACCCCAGCCCTTGTAAACCTGAGAAGGTTTACCGCACACTTCAGGCAAACTCACTGTTAAAGATAAACAGTAAAGCAAATCTATTGACTACAAAAGATAAATTATAAGTGATAGGCAAAAAGTCAGAGTTAGTTACCAAAAGAAAAGAAAATATAAGCACGCAGTCTAAACTCTGAATCTATTAGACTGGGCAACATCTAGATTAAGCCGTTTTTCTCATGGTTCATAATACACAGGTTTCACCCTTGAAATCTGGGCCAATCTCCTCTGTTGGAGTCTTCAATCTTCTGAGCATCCTTGTTGCTTGCAGCATAGGTGGGGGAAGGAGAAAAGCCAAGCATGTGGCCACTGTGTTTTTTATACCCTTAATCTATGTGCTTGGAGAACACAAGTCCAGGTATGCCTGGGAGCATTGCTGAGTCACCAGGCACGGTTGAGCAATTCTCCTGGTGTGGCCTTGCGCAAGTGAGTCATTGCATTGTAGCTCCCTTGCTGGACAATGTATATTGATGGATGTACAACTTCCATCAGGAATTGGTTACTTTCCTTGCTGTTTTCTCTGAGGAGCTAATATCTGTCCAATTTTCCAACTTACAACATGTCTTACTGACAACCATACAACACAGTCTCATAACTTCACATGCACTAAAGATATACATATTTAGACAGAAAAGTGATTTTCACCAGCTCATAACCTTTCCCCTGATACCTCACACGGCATGCTTTATGTGAAAGATCCCAATTATATACAGATGAGGAATATGGGGGTTGCAGGGCGCTCCCTCAAGGTATAGAATGTCACATCAACACCAGCCAAAGTTGATCACTTTGAGCAACACAGCTTTATCTGCTGTCCATCTTGGCAGAGTAGGTGTGTTCGTGTAAATACAGTTAGCTCCTGAAGCAGGGGCAGCTCTAGACATTTTGCCGCCCCAAGCATGGAGGGTCGGCTGGTCCCGGGACCAGGGGACCCTCGGCAGGCAAGACGCCGAAGGCACCCTGGCTGCCGCCCTCCCGGCGCCGGCAGAGCACCCCCCATGGCTTGCCGCCCCAGGCACGCGCTTGGAGTACTGGTGCCTGGAGCCGCCCCTGTCCTGAAGTCTCTCCCCCTCCCAGCTAGCTGTCAGGAGAGAACTCATTCAGACCCTGCTTACAACTGGCATCTAGTATTACAGACATGTGTAGTTAACTGACTGTAAAATTGGTATGTAAAATCATACTCCCTGGTGCCCATTGAGATTCTTCTCCTGCAGTGATGGAGGGATGGGAGACTGGCTTCTCGAAAAGGGCAGTGGGGAGGCAAACCAAAATGCTTAATAGATTATAAAGCCAGAAGGGACCTCTGTGACCCTGGCAACTCTGTATTGGCTTGGGAACTCCTTTATGCAGAGGGTATTCCCCAGAGGCATTTCTGCAGCATTATGACCCCTTTGTGCTGCCTTGGTGCAAGACAGAAGTGGGCCATACTTTCTACTAGGGCTGTTGATTAACTGCAGTTAACTCATATGATTAACTCAAAAAAAATAATCTTTATTAAAAATATTAATCACAATTAATTGCAGTTTTAATCACATTGTTAAACAATAGAATACCAATTGAAATTTATTACATATTTTTGGATGTTTTTCTACATTTTCAACTATATTGATTTCAATTACAACACAGAATATGAAGTGTACACAGCTCACTTTATATTATTATTTTACTACAAATATTTGCACTGTAAAAATGATAGACAAAATAAACATTATTTTTCAATTCACCTTATACAAGTACAGTAGTGCAATCTCTTTATAGTGAAAGTGCCATTTACAAATGTAGATTTTTTTGTTACATAACTGCACGCAAAAACAAAACAATGCAAAACTTTAGAGCCTACAAGTCCACTCAGTCCTACTTCTCATTCAGTCAATCGCTAAGACAAACAAGTTGTTTACATTTATGGGAGATAATACTGCCCACTTCTTATTTGCAATGTCACCACAAAGTGAGAATAAGCATTCTCATGGCACTTTTGTAGCTGGTATTGCAAGGTATTTATGTCCCAGATATGCTAAACATTTATATGCCCCTTCATGCTTTGGCCACCATTCAAGTGGACATGCTTCCATGCCGATTATGCTCATTAAAAAAATAATACATTAATTAAATTTGTGACTGAATTCCTTTGGGGAGAATTGTATGTCTCCTGCTGTGTTTTACCCACATTCTGCCATATATTTCATGTTATAGCAGTCTCGAATGATGACACCGCCCATGTTAATTTTAAGAACACTTTTGCTGCAGATTTGACAAAACCAAAGAAGGTACCAATGTGAGATTTCTAAAGATAGCTACAGCATTTGACCCAGGGTTTAATAATCTGAAGTGTCTTCCAAAATCTGAGAGGGATTAGGTGTGGAGCATGCTTTCAGAAGTCTTAAAAGAGCAACACTCCAATGTGGAAACTACAGAACCCAAACCACCAAATAAGAAAATCAACCTTCTGCTGGTGGCATCTAATTCAGATGATGAAAATGCACACTGCTTGGATTGTTGTCAAGCAGAGCCCGTCATCAGCATGTCCTCTGGAATGGTGGTTGAAGCATGAAGGGACATATGAATCTTTAACCCATCTGGCATCTGAATATCTTGTGATGCCGGCTACAACGGTGTCACGAGATCACCTGTTCTCACTTTCAGGTGACATTGTGAACAAGAAGCGGGCAGCATTATCTCCTGCAATGTAAACAAACTTGTCTGTCTGAGTAATTGGCTGAACAAGAAATAGGATTGAATGGACTTGTGGGCTCTAAAGTTTTACATTGCTTTAGTTTTTGAGTGCAGTCATTTTTTGTACACAATTCAACTTTCATGATAAAGAGATTGCACTAGAGTACTTGTATTAGGTGAATTGAAAAATACTATTTCTTTTGTTTTTATAGTGCAAATATTTGTAATAAAAATAACTACAAAGCGAGCACTGTACACCTTGTATTCTGTGATATAATTGAAAATCAATATATTTGAAAAATCCACAAATATTTAAATAAGTGGTATTCTATTATTAACAGTGTGATTAATCACAATTAATTTTTTTAATCGCTTGACAGCTCTACTTTCTACATTTTCACTGATCAAATAGTTTTTTCCCCTTTTCAGAAACTTTTCCCTGGCCTCTATGGGCTTGGCTACACTGGAGAGTTGCAGCACTGGTGGTGGCTTTACAGCGCTGCAACTCACTCACCGTCCACACTTGCAAGGCACATACAGCGCTGTATCTCCCTGGCTACAGCGCTGGCTGTACTGCACATCTGCCTGGGGAATAACGACTGCAGCGCTGGTGCTGCAGCGCTGGAGTGCCAGTGTAAACAGTGATTAATCTTACTACGCTGTAACTGACCTCCAGAATTTTCCCATAATGCTTTTAACTAAAGAACTCTCTTTGTTTTGTTATGATGCCTCTCTTTGTTTTGTTGTGAACACGGGGCTCCCGGAGCTGCTTATCTAAAAAACAAACACAGCTACTGTTTGCTGTGAAAGAGGCAGGCAGGGGGATGATTGTCCACAGCCTAGTGTTTGCTTGAGGAGAGAAACAGCACGGGGGGGATGGGGGAAGGGAGTCCATTGGAGCAGCTGCTTATCTGGTCTGAAGGCTATTTGCATTTAAGAGTGAATGAGGGGTTGGGAAAGTGGTCAGAATTTGCAAGGCAGGGAGCTGACAGTGTCGGCTCCAAAAATCCACTCTCTCTTTCTCCCCCACGCTCCCTGTCACACTCCACCCCACCCCACTCTTTTGAAAAGCACGTTGCAGCCACTTGAATGCTGGGATAGCTGCCCATAATGCACCACTCCCAACACCGCTGCAAATGCTGCAAATGTGGCCACACTGCAGCGTTGGTAGCTGTCAGTGTGGCCACATTCCAACGCTTTCCCTACACAGCTGTACGAAGACAGCTGTAACTCCCAGCGCTGCACACCTGCAAGTGTAGCCAAGCCCTTAGTCTATGCATGAAATTACACTGAATCGAATCAAAAGCACAGCACCTGAAACATGCTAAAAACCATTTATACCCAAAGTGTAATTGTAGCTCCTTTTAACGCCGCATAGCGGCTTGGACGCAGCAGAAGCCAGGTCCATATGAACAGCCAGCTTCCTGTGAGTCACTAGGAAGCGTCTGCAGGCCACAATTTGGGCACCTCTGTTCTCTGCCAAACACACAGGATGGTTTAGCAGATCAGAGCAAATAATGGATTTTTCAGGAAGCCAAACCAAAAAGCTGGAAAAACAAATATGCTGGATTTGAACCCAAACTGATTTTTTTTTTAGGTTTTTTTTTTCCAAATTGGAAAAAAGAAAGAAATAAAGAAACATTGTTTCAAATCAACTGACACGGCTCAGTCAACCCTAAATGAATTTTGAGAGTTTTTTGTTTCATTTTGGGTTGGTTTTGGGTGTTTTACACCATCTTTCTTTCTTTCTTTCTTTCTTTCTTTCTTTCTTTCTTATTTCTTTCTTTCTCACTCAAATTTGGAACAAAATTCTGTTTTGAATGGAAGAATTGGAATGAAATGTCAAAATATTTTGTTCTAAAATAATTTAAATGAATTATTTTGACTTTTCTGATTTTTTTTCAGCTGAAACTATTTGCCAAATTTGAGCAAATTTGCAGATCATTTTGGCACCCTGGAGCATTTACTGTCTGCTGAGAGGTTTCTGCCCATCTCTCCGGTGCAGCACGTTCACCTCTCTCCCTATTGAAAGGCTTGTGCCAGATTTGATCACTTGCTTTGGAGTGCTGCTTAACTGCCCTCACTAATGATCCGTGCCCCAGAGATCAACCTGGCGGCTGGCCTGTCCTTCCCTGCACAGCCTGGGCAGGAGGAGAGACTTGTACATATACAGTCACATTTACAGCTCCCGTCCGAAGGGAAAAAAACCTGGCTCCAAAGTCTTCTTATTGGCACTCCAGTTTTGGGTCCAATTGCCCTAGCCACCAGAGCCCACCCTTCCAGAACTAATCCCACCTAGAGTTTACAATGCAGGTCAGTAGCATTAGCTCCATTTTACAGCTGGGGCAACTGAGGCACAGAGTGAGGAAGTGACCTGCACAGCACAAAGGCACCCAGCAGGCCAGTGGCAGGGCCCAAGACTAGACCCCAGGTCTTCCAAGTCCCCGGGCTCTTTAACTAGGCCACATTGTCTCCAAAAGTGCCAAAGGGGCTAGGAAAGTTCACCAGAGACTTTTTGAACAAATCAGAACCAAAATCCCACCCATCCCCCAGGGAGTGGAGCAGTAGAAGGGTGATGAGAGGCCATCCGAAACTGTGGAATCAGCTGGGAGCTCTGGGGGATGGAAGGTTCAGCCAGAGCTCTTCTAAGTCATCCTCTGCAAGCCCAGGTTGAGTGGCAAGGCCAGACAGAGTCTGCTTGCCAATATCCTGATGCTCAGTTACTATGGTGACGGGGGTCAGGAAGACAGATTAAGAGATAGGATGAAGAAGCGAAGTTGGATGTGGAGGAGGAGTGCTAACCCATGGCAAAATGGACCTACCACAAAACTGGATTCTTCCCTTTTCACATTCTAAACTCTCCCACCATTTCCATTCCTAATGTACCATCCTCTTCCCCAAACAGAGCTCAGGCCACCAGACAATGCAGAGATTCCTGCTTTCAGAGCTCTCTTGTCAGAACCAGACCCCAGCTCCGCAGTGTCAGAAACTCAGCCTGGCAGAGACATGTTCCAGGAAAATTTGTCGTTCTCATTTAATTTCTCCTTGGTCAGTAACTGGGATGTGACCAGCCCTTGCCCTTGTTGCCCAGTTGCAGATGTAAACATCTGGCCCTCAGCAGCAGGTAGATGAAATCTCTGTATCCCCTGTCATGGAACCCCCAGCAGCAGCAAGCTGTCAGACTTGGTTTATTGGTTTTCATTCTGGGTATGCAAGTGCATTATCTGATCACCTCTGCAGCCCCCTAGCAGAAGGCCAACAGCCCTTGTTATCAGTAACCCGAAAATCTTTTATCCTTTAGTCCAGTGTTCTTCAGCTGGAGGGTCCTGCCCCTGAGGGGGTCACAAAAGACAAGGTGGAGGGCGAGAGAGGGGGTCTTGAGACACTGAAAATATTGCTACAATTCTAAAACCAAGTGTGTAGCTCTGGTGTTACATACACACATGTAACAGTCTATGACACAAATGGCATGCATGAATGTCTAATACACCATAGGGTCTGCAGGTGGGAGGCATGTGTTGGCATTAGATGCATTAAGAGGAGACAGAAGCCCTCTATCTATCCCCAGGCAGCAGCAGCTTTGCCTCATGCTGCCCTGTCAAAGGCCCTCACTGCCAGGCCTCAGGGTGCATTGCTAAGAGGGAACAAGTCACTCCATGTCTCCTGGCTGAGCCTGCCCCCAGAGAAGGCTGTAGCTGACACCAGCGGGTGCTCCACCAAGCCAGGATGGCTGTGCTACATCTATGTCTCCTCAGATTCTACGGAGCTAAGGGAGGCAAATCAGTGTAGGATATTTGCTCTAGATACAGGTGATTCGCTATAGACAAGTGACCCTTCACACACGAAACGTAACCAGGACACGAAACACATTGGCACCCCCAGTTCCAGCCCTCCCCTCGTCAAAGGACAGGGCTGCTCTCCCAGCTCAGAGTGATATGGCAGTCCGCATTTGACACAAGTGTGTGTTTCCAACAGTAACATCCATGTCTGATGTGAACATGTCCAGGTCAACAACTGATTTTTTGGTTTGATGGGTGAACCAAAAATCAGGGAGAAAAAATCATTTGGGGGCGACTCAAAATGAAAATTTTTTGAATTTTTCTCAAATCGAAAAAGTTTAAAAAAAATTGGTTTGTGTAGAACAAAATATACTGTTCAATGCAAAATGAACCAATTGTTTTGATTTTGAGAGTTTTTAACCCTTTAAAACAAAATTGAAATAAGATTTGAAGCAAAAAGTAATTTTGAGTTGAAACTTCGAAAAGTTTAGATGTTTTCAGAATATTTTTTCTGATCAGAACAATTCAGCAAATTGGACTCAAATTCACCTGATGTTTTCAAACAATCTGAATCTGCATTTTTCAGTGAAAAACGGCTCTCCACATGCCCATGTGATTGGCCGCAGCCACAGTTTAATTAAATGTTTAGTGTTTGTTTATAGCTGAAAAAGCATGTCAAAGTTAGATTCAGGACTCACAATTTGTTAGACCACTCTGTTTATTAGCGCAGCGCTCTGCTACACCCAGATAATGTGTGCACCCTGTAGAGTCACAAATTTTAGCAAGCTTATTCTTAAGTATACCATTTCGTCTTTCGAGTGGAAAGCCTGTCGTATGAAAGGAGACTTGAGGAGCTCGGTTTGTTTTCCTTAACCAAAAGAAGGTTGAGAGGCGATATGATTGCTCTCTTTAAATATATCAAAGGGATAAATACCAGGGAGGGAGAGGAATTATTTCAGCTCAGTACTAATGTGGTCACGAGAACAAATGGATATAAATTGGCAGTCGGGAAGTTTAGGCTTGAAATTAGACGAAGGTTTCTAACCATCAGGGGAGTGAAATTCTGGAACAGCCTACCGAGGGAAACAGTGGGGGCGAAGGACCTCTCTGGCTTTAAGATTAAGCTTGATAAGTTTATGGAGGGAATGGTTTGATAGGATAACGTGATTTAGTCAATAGGTCAATAATGTGCGACCACTGGTAATTAGTACCGAGGATCAATGTTGGGATATTGAAAGTCTTTTTCCTGAGTGTCTGGCTGGAGAGTCTTGCCCGCATGATCGGGGTTCAGCTGATCATAAGAACATAAGAACATAAGAAAGGCCGTACCGGGTCAGACCAAAGGTCCATCTAGCCCAGTATCTGTCTACCGACAGTGGCCAATGCCAGGTGCCCCTGAGGGAGTGAATCTAACAGGCAATGATCAAGTGAGCTCTCTCCTGCCATCCATCTCCATCCTCTGACGAACAGAGGCTAGGGACACCATTCTTACCCATCCTGGCTAATAGCCATTTATGGACTTAGCCACCATGAATTTATCCAGTCCCCTTTTAAATATTGTTATAGTCCTAGCCTTCACAACCTCCTCAGGTAAGGAGTTCCACAAGTTGACTGTGCGCTGCGTGAAGAAGAACTTCCTTTTATTTGTTTTAAACCTGCTGCCTATTAATTTCATTTGGTGACCCCTAGTTCTTGTATTATGGGAATAAGTAAATAACTTTTCCTTATCCACTTTCTCAACATCACTCATGATTTTATATACCTCTATCATGTCCCCCCTTAGTCTTCTCTTTTCCAAGCTGAAGAGTCCTAGCCTCTTTAATCTTTCCTCGTATGGGACCCTTTCTAAACCCCTAATCATTTTAGTTGCCCTTTTCTGAACCTTTTCTAGTGCAGGAATATCTTTTTTGAGGTGAGGAGACCACATCTGTACACAGTATTCGAGATGTGGGCGTACCATGGATTTATATAAGGGCAATAATATATTCTCAGTCTTATTCTCTATCCCCTTTTTAATGATTCCTAACATCCTGTTTGTTTTTTTGACCGCCTCTGCACACTGCGTGGACATCTTCAGAGAACTATCCACGATGACGCCAAGATCTTTTTCCTGACTCGTTGTAGCTAAATTAGCCCCCATCGTGTTGTATGTATAGTTGGGGTTATTTTTTCCAATGTGCATTACTTTACATTTATCCACATTAAATTTCATTTGCCATTTTGTTGCCCAATCACTTAGTTTTGTGAGATCTTTTTGAAGTTCTTCACAATCTGCTTTGGTCTTAACTATCTTGAGCAGTTTAGTATCATCTGCAAACTTTGCCACCTCACTGTTTACTCCTTTCTCCAGATCATTTATGAATAAATTGAATAGGATTGGTCTGAGGACTGACCCTTGGGGAACACCACTAGTTACCCCTCTCCATTCTGAGAATTTACCATTAATTCCTACCCTTTGTTCCCTGTCCTTTAACCAGTTCTCAATCCATGAAAGGACCTTCCCTTTTATCCCATGACAGCTTAATTTACATAAGAGCCTTTGGTGAGGGACCTTGTCAAAGGCTTTCTGGAAATCTAAGTACACTATGTCCACTGGATCCTCCTTGTCCACATGTTTGTTGACCCTTTCAAAGAACTCTAATAGATTAGTAAGACACGATTTCCCTTTACAGAAACCATGTTGACTATTGCTCAAGAGTTTTGGTTTTTCTATGTGTCTGACAATTTAATCTTTACTATTGTTTCAACTAATTTGCCCGGTACCGATGTTAGACTTTAATTCTGTAATTTAAGTCTGTAATTGCCGGGATCACCCCTAGAGCCCTTTTTAAATATTGGCGTTACATTAGCTAACTTCCAGTCATTGGGTACCGAAGCCTATTTAAAGGACAGGTTACAAACCTTAGTTAATAGTTCCGCAACTTCACATTTGAGTTCTTTCAGAACTCTTGGGTGAATGCCATCTGGTCCCGGTGACTTGTTAATGTTGAGTTTATCAATTAATTCCAAAACCTCCTCTAGTGACACTTCAATCTGTGACAGTTCCTCAGATTTGTCACCTACAAAAGCCAGCTCAGGTTTGGGAATCTCCCTAACATCCTCAGCCGTGAAGACTGAAGCAAAGAATCCATTTAGTTTCTCCGCAATGACTTTATCGTCTTTAAGCGCTCCTTTTGTATTTTGATCATCAAGGGGCCCCACTGGTTGTTTAGCAGGCTTCCTGCTTCTGATGTACTTAAAAAACATTTTGTTATTACCTTTGGAGTTTTTGGCTAGCCGTTCTTCAAACTCCTCTTTGGCTTTTCTTATTATCTTGCACTTAAGTTGGCAGTGTTTGTGCTCCTTTCTATTTGCCTCACTAGGATTTGACTTCCACTTCTTAAAGGAAGTCTTTTTATCTCTCACTGCTTCTTTTACATGGTTGTTAAGCCACAGTGGCTCTTTTTTAGTTCTTTTACTGTTTTTCTTAATTTGGGGTATACATTGAAGTTGGGCCTCTATTATGGTGTCTTTAAAAAGACCATATTTGGGGTCGGGAAGGAATTTTCCTCCAGGGTAGACTGGCAGTGGCCCTGGAGGTTTTTCGCCTTCCTCCGCAGCATGGGGCAGGGGTCGCTTGCTGGAGGATTATCTGCTACTTGAAGTCTTTAAATCAGGATTTGGGGACTTCAACAGCTGAGTCAAGCGAGAGAATTATTTCAGGAGTGGGTGGGTCAGCTTTTGTGGCCTGCATCTTGCGGGAGGTCAGACTAGATGATCATAATGGTCCCTTCTGATCTTAAGTTCTATGATTCTATGATTCTTTCAACTGTACCTGTGCTCTGTGGGTGGTAGGAACAGTGCAACAGGTGTGTGATATGTAATACACGATCCAGGTGTTGAACAAGTTGTCCGGTAAAATGTGTACCCCAATCACTGGACAGAGTGGCAGGGATTCCCTTGGCAGGCATAATATGATTTAACAAACATTTGGCAACAAACATTGAGTCAGCCTTGCGACAAGGAAAGGCTTCGATCCAACCAGAAAATAAACATACCATAACCAAGATAAATTCATATTGTTGACACTTAGGCATTTGTACAAAATCAAGTTGCCAATGCAAGAATGGTGCTTGGGGCAGGCCCCGGAACCCCTGAGCCACTTTTACAGGTTTACCAATATTGTGGCTTTGGCAAGTGGTACAGGCGGCCAGTGGCGGGATGCAAAAGAGCTGAAATGGGGGGCCCACCATCCTGCCTTAGTTACAGCAGAGGCCATCCCCTCCTTTCCAACATGTGAAACACTGTGTAGCAGGGCGGCCAGCGATGGGTAGAGTGAAAAGGAGGCCACAAAGGAGCCAGTAGGCGAACGCCAAAGGGAATCAGGATGTAGAAAGCAACCCTGGGCAACCCAGGAGTCTTTTTCAGCTTCTGGGGCAGAGTCCTGGAGCAGGGTGAGGTTAGTGATGGACAGTGGTGGTATAGAAACAGAAAGGGAACCTAGAAATGCATCTGAGGAAGGTTCTATGGCAGCAGCATGTTTAGCAGAGGCATCAGCAAATGCCGTAGCAACATCAGTGTCCGCCGTCGAGTGGCCATTTTTGATAGGGGGTACCGATGGAGGTAAGGAAACCCTGAGCTTGCCAGAGGGGCCAAAATCATGTACAACCCCAAAAGCATAGCGGGAGTCAGTGTAAATGGTGGCGGAGCGTCCCTCTGCCAAAAAGCAGGCACGGGTGAGGGCAACTAATTTGGCGACTTGCGCTGAGGTTACAGAAGGTAAAGGCGCAGCTTCTAGGGTTTCAGAGAGTGGCAGAAGCCAAACCATGTTTGAGGGAAACAAAGGCAGATTCGGCCTCATGGGGCCATGGCATGGGGTAAGGCACAGAGAATCGAGTGAGTTCCTGGAGAGGTTTTGCAAGGGAGGCATATTGGGGAATCCATTGCCTGCAAAATCCAGCCATGCCCAAAAACTTTCAGACCTGGCCTGGGGAGCGGGGTCGGGGAAAGCCAAGGATAGCTTGGATGCGGACAGGAGAAAGTGTACGGGAACCCTGGGAGAGGTGAAAGCCAAAGTATGTGACAGAGGCTTGACAGAGCTGTAGCTTAGACAAGAAGCCTTGTGACCCTTCTTTGCTAGGGCAGTAAGGAGCACTGAAAAATCAGTTTTTGAGGCAGACAATGAAGGGGAACAGTAGATCATCTACATATTGGACTAGTGTGGACCCGGATGGAAAAACAAGGTCAGCAAGGTCTCGGGCTAATGCTTGGGAAAAGTAAGATGGGCTTTCAGTATACCCCTGAGGGAGCGTGGTCCATGTGTACTGCTGCCCCTTGTAAGAAAGGGCAAAAAGATACTGGGAGTCAGGGTGAACCGGGACAAAAAAGAAAGCAGAGCACAAATCAACAACAGTAAAATGAGTTGCACCTGGTGGGATAGAAGCCAGAATCGTTGCTGGGTTAGGGACAACAGGAAAGGCGGGTATAACAATGCGGTTAATGGCTTGAAGATCCTGAACAAACCGCCATGATTTACCATCAGCTTTTCAAACTGGGAGGATAGGGGTGTTACAGGGGCTGGAGCAGGGGACAATAATGCCTTGTTCTCGCAGGGCAGTCATGACCGGAGCAATGCCAGCCTCTGCTTCAGGGTTTAAAGGGTATTGAGACAGGTGAGGCAGGGGTATGGAGGAGTCAACAGTAATGCAGACGAGGTCAATATTTAAGCGGCCCACTTCAGATGGGTGGGTTGACCACAGAGAGGATGGGCTCTGCGAAATTAGATGTTCAAGGGATGGGATCAATGGGTAACAGGGGACTGGAGTGGAAAGGGGAGTTTCAGACAGCAGGGAGGCCACAGAATCACTCAGAGAGGACTGGGGAATTTGTAAGTAGACACCATCCGGGGAACAATAGATGGTACAGCCAAGTTTACATAACAGATCCCAACCCAAAAGGTTTACTGGAGTGGAATCAGAGAGAAGGAATGCATGATCCGTGGAAAGGGGACCAACCTGGACCAGTAGAGGTTTTGAAGGGGATAAGGGGTTGGGATTCCCGTAATACTTACAGCGGACATGGTTTTTCCATAGTGGGGAACCGCAGCCAGATCAGTAGTACGAACTGCAGAGAGCGAAGCTCCCGTATCAACAAGGAAAGGGAAACAAAGATCATTAATAGTCAAAACACACTCACCCGTGGGAGTGAGAGGTAGTAAAGGAGCTAAAATTTCCTGAGGTTCCCTGGTGTCCCGTCATTGCTGTGGGACAAAGTAAGGCTGTGCTGACATGGGGTCTAGCTGGTTATTTACGGAGCTATTAGGCCGGCTCGGACACTCATTCTTCCAATGTCCGGGCTGCTTATAGTAATTACAAACATCCCCAAAACCCAAAAATCCAGTTCCACGACCCCTCCCGTGACCACATCCCCATCCCTGGAACCTTCCCCGTCCCTGGTACTGTTTGCCCTGCCCTGAATAATGTTGTATTTGCAGGGCCATTAATTTTTTAGAGGACTGTTCCTCCTTTCCTTTCAGAGTGCAGTGGCAGTGCTCGGCCACTGTTTGCAATTTGTCCATGGTTTCGGTCTCCCACCCAACACTTATTCGCTTTAGCATACTGCCAGTAGCAGGTAGGAGGCCACTAACGAACGCATGAGCCAGGGCACCCTGTCCATTTTCACCCGGTTGCTGTATACCAGAATGTTGCAGAAAAACATCTGTCAGCCGGGTGTGATAGTTGCTCAGATTTTCTCTCTGCACTGTTTACAGCAGTGTATGGCCATCCAGTTGGTTTTAGGAGTCCATACTCGAGGGATGGTTTCAAGTAGATTTTTAGCTTGATCCTTACACTTTTTCCGGTATTCAGCATCACGACCGGTGTCTGGCAAATTAGAGTGGTGCTCACTGACAGGCCAATTTGCTGCTGTGAGCCATTTTACATGCTTGCTTACACAGCTGAGGGAGATCTGCCTCAGAGGGTTCATAGGTGTTGCATACTAACAAAAATTGCTCTGCGAATTTGGTAGGATTTGCCAGGGGCTTTGGAAAGCCTTTTACAATTTGAATGGAGCTCTGTGTGAGTCCAGGGTTTATAACTCTAAGTGGGACCCCCCTTCTTGGCCCCCAGTATGCAGGATTCGGAGGGGAACCTGGACAATTTTAGAGCTAGAGTGCAAGCAATGGGCCCAATCCTTATTCAGGCTATCTTTGCAGGGCCACCCAGAGGATTCAGGGGGCCTGGGGCAAAGCAATTTCGGGGGCCCCTTCCATAAAAAAAATTACAATACTATATTCTCAAACCTTCTGCATCTCGGCACAAATCCAGTTTTGAGAAAACTTCTTTACAAGGTGTCACTGGTTCTCAGCATCAGCTAGCGCTAAAAGGCACTAAAGCTCATTAAAAGGGTTGGACAAATATGTGCCGTCAAAACTGTTTCTGGATCAAAAACTAGGGGTTTTTAAAAAGCAGAAAAAAATCACGGACAACGTCTGCTTTCCTTCAAAATTTGTTGTGGTTTTTTTAATTGAAAAGCTGAAATTAGTCTGCCATAACCTGAATATGGTTTGGGGTTTCAGAAGTGCGTGGCCAAATATTTGCTGCTTGCTGTGTTTGATTGTTTAAAGAAACAATAAAAAAATTCTGCTTAAAAAAAATCCAAAACTTTTTGAACCACTTCGGCTTGTGACCAAACGCCTGAGCCCATCCAGTCAGAGATTTTTCCAGGTTTCTGATACTCTGCTGGCTTCCTTGACTCATATCTGTCTCCATAACTTTGGGTTCATTTAGGTTAGAACATAAGAACAGCCATACTGGGTCAAACCAAAGGTCCATCCAGCCCAGTATCCTGTCTACCGACAATGGCCAATGCCAAGTGCCCCAGAGGGAGTGAACCTAACAGGTAATGATCAAGTGATCTCTCTCCTGCCATCCGTCTCCACCCTCTGACAAACAGGCTAGGGACACCATTCCTTACCCATCCTGGCTAATAGCCATTAATGGACTTAACCTCCATGCATTTAGCTGTTTCCTAGAGACTGGCTCCATGGGGTCCCTCACAAACTGGAGACGGTTACTGTGGGTTTGTCTTTAGTATAGCTTATGTACATACTCCACGAACTGAGCATTTGAGCTTGTTCCAATTCTGGGATGATCCTATGTTGTGAAAACTGAAATGCTCAAAATAGCACATGCATGTGAATGGACATAGGGTGTTAAAATTAAATTACCCAGGGGTTCTCAAACTGGGGGTCGGGACCCCTCAGGGGGTCATGCGGTTATTACTGGGGGCCGCGAGCTGTCAGCCTCCACCTCAAACCCTGCTTTGCCTCCAGCATTTATAATAGTGTTAAATATATAAAAAAGTGTTTTTAATTTATAAGGGTGGAGGGTCACACTCACAGGTTTGCTATGTGAAAGGGGTCACCAGTACAAAAGTTTGAGAACCACTGAATTAACCCCTCTGGAGCCTCAGGAAATGTAGGGGCGGGGTCTCCCTTGGTAGGGTTGGGAAGGAGGTAGGTGGTGTAGGATATTGCCCTTCTCATGTGATCCCTCCCCCAGTGGCTAATTTTAAATGAAGCTACCCTCCCCTGACATGAATCTCCCTATGGCACTGAAATTAAATACAGACTATAATTTAGCATTTGAGAGGTGAAAGGATGATAGCCCTAATAGAAAAGCTAACAGCTTGGCTCTTCTGCAAGCCTCAAACTGCTGAATGAGCTTTAGGGCAGGGAAGGCTGTGCCTCCCAAACAGCCTAGCCCTGCCCCCTATCTGACCCCCACCCACTTCCTGATCCCCGACTGCCCGCCCCCCTCAGAATCCCCGACCCCGCCGGCTCCGGGCCCCCTCCCCCTCCCCCAGAGACCCTCCACGACCCCCCCAGGACCCCACCCCTGTTCCCTGTCCCCTGACTGCCCCGACCCCTATTCACCCACCCGCTGAGTCCTGACAGACCCCTGGAATGCCCACGATCCAACCCTCACGTTCCCTGTCCCCTGACCGCCCCCGCAACCTCTGCCCCCTCCCTGTGCCCTGACTGTACCTGGGACTTCCTGCCCCTTAGCCAACCCCCCCAGCCCTGGCCCCTTACCCCTGGCTCCCCTCTCACCCAGAGCCTCAGCACATCCAGGAGCTTCGCTTGACAGCTGCAGCGTGTCTCCGGCGGGTCCTGAGCCCCTCCCAACTCAGAGCCGCGTAGTCAGGGGGCGGGGCTGGGAGCTCCACGCTGAGCTCAGCTCCCTCCGCTCAGCCTGGAGCTCGCAGCCCCGCCCCCTCACCACGCGGCTCTGAGCGGGGCGGGGCTCAGAGGCCTCGCCGGAGCCACACTGCAGCTGTCCGGGATGCTGCTGGATGGGCTGAGGCTTCGGGAGATGGAGCCTCAGCCATGCTCGTGGGGGCCCCTGCGGAGCCCGGGGCCTGGGGCAAATTGCCCCACTTGCCTCCCCCTCTGGGCGGCCCTGTATCTTTGTATGTATAAGAAAAAGCAGAGGAGTCAAGCAGACTGGAGGGTTTCGGGGGAACAAGGGATTTTTCTTTACAGGCCTGAGTGCTACCAGAGGAATGGGCCTGGGCAGCACTGGACGGTCTGGACTGGTCTGAACTATTGACCTCTGAGACTTGTTCCTGAACTGAGGAGGATGGTGATCGTCTATTGATCTGACGCAAGGGTGCCATGCCAATTAATGCGTCTTCCTCATCGTCATCCCCAGAATTTAACAAGGGGTTTTCTTCGTCCTCTTCCACAATGAGATGGGAGTATGAAGGGGGTTGGGATCGATCTGGGTCTGCTTGGAGAACAGGGTAAAGGGGAGCGCTGGGTCTGGTGGTGGGAGAGGAGGCTTCCAATAAAGCTTTTAACTTATCATTTGAATCTTTGAGCGAGGGGAGTTTTGATTCTGTCCACCTACGATTTGCCTCTTCCTACCACTTCACGAAACAATCAACCTCTCCTTTGGCCAATTTAGTTTTAGGCTGGCTGCGTTTGTCTTTTAAGATGTCCACTCGGTCTTTGTCCCAAGATCCTAACAGTGGCCACTGAGTTTTGGGATGCCCCTGAGTTAATCTAGACCATTTTCCCAGAAATTTACAGGAGTCCGGACCCTTCCTAAAAACATAAAATGAGACGGCATTCGTTTAGGGAACTGTCCTTACTTAGACGTCTGGTTACCCATACAGGAGGACTTTACACACACCAATTACACAAGAAGGAAATTCAGGTTCATCAGAGCAATGCCTGGTGCAACACACAGAAGGAGCCCACAGGCTACTGCTTCAATCACCCTTGTTTTCACATCAAGGGTTTTACCCAAGGTGCGGTGCTGCTGCGATTGTGCAGATTTCATTCACTCAGACCATGGGGACAGAAACCCCTTGGTTGGCCGATCCCCGGACAGAGACAGCACCCAGGTTCAAACACTCCACAGGGAGGACGGATAGACACAGAGACAGGACAGTCCTCAGTCCCGACAAAACACAGAAATAATTATCTGACCAGATTCCTGATGTCAGATCCCGGGATCCCTACCAGAACAGAGTGGGAACCAACAGGTTTGATGGGTAGACTTCACTGTGGTCGTGCGCCTTTCCGTTCAGGCAGAGGACCACTCAGGCCAAATGCCCAGGTGCTGGCTGCCATGGTCATCCTACAAAAACGGTCAGGAATCACACAGCCCCAGTGAAGATGGTTGCCATCTCAGTGGGACCTCCAAATTGTCAAAGTTAGATTCAGGACTCACAATTTGTTAGACCACTCTGTTTATTAGAACAGCGCTCTGCTAATACACCCAGATAATGTGAGCACCATGCAAGACACAAACTATCTTATTTATACAGATAAAAGGGTGCAAACTTGGTTAATGTTCCACCATTAGCTTAAGTGGAATCATTGTTTATGCCTTAATGTTTCTTTTCCTGACACCTGTATTTCAGCATTCCTTATTTCTGCTTAAAGGAACATACAACATTTCTTTAATCCATTCTTATTTTTACAATATAATTCATTCTACTTTCACAAGGACCATGCCAGTTTAGCCTGTTACCTAGAAACTGAGTCTCGCTGGTAAAGACAGAATAATAAAAGCAGTGATAAAGGACTCACTGAGGTGTTAAAGCTGAAATGTAGCAAAAGAATTTCACAAAGCTTTCAGTGAGAGTTAAGTGACCTTTGGAGCAGTTATGCAAGCACCATGAAGGGATAATTCATTTACCTCGAGCTATGGAAAGTAAAGCTGTTTGATAAGTTATAAGTAACAGCACATTATTGGTATTTTTGGGTGTGGTTTTTCTTTCAGGACAATAACTGGTCTTCCTGAAAGTGAGAGACAGAAAATAGCAGCTGCAGACAGAAGAAGGCAAAACTTCAGCTGCCAGCTTGTTCCTAATGCGCTCAACCTTGCCTGCTAGGGTGACCAGATGTCCCAATTTTATAGGGAGAGTCCCGATTTTTGGGTCTTTTATTTATATAGGCTCCTATTACTCCCCACCCCCTGTCCTGATTTTTGACATTTACTGTCTGGTCATCCTATTGCCTGCAGCCATGAGTGGCAGGTGAACCATGGGCTCGGGGAGGTTAGCCCCTGGCCGGCCCTCCCCTTTTGCATGGGGCCCAGCTCCCCTCCGGAGCCCAGAGCCCCTCCCCAGCCCCGGAGCGCCCGGTGGGTGGGCAGGCAGCATGGCCCCCAGTCTGAGCTCCGGAGTGGCGGGCGGGCAAGCAGCTGAGTGCAGCCTTCAGCACAGTGGACAGGCAGCACGGCCCTCAGCCCCAGAGTGTCATGTGGGCGGGTAGTGCGAACACCGGCTCCAGCCGCCCAGAGTCCCTTGCTGCAGGCCGGCCCCCAGTAGTCTCAGCCCAGGGCAAAGGTGCTGGAGAATTGGTGGGGGGGGGCGGGGCTGGCACCAGAGAAGTGGAAGGGGCTGGGGGCCCCCGCCCGAGGTGGAGGCAAAAACAGTTCCCTGTCCCTCTCCCAGGCTCAGGGCAGATGGAGGGACCCGGGCTCCCTATAGCTGCCCGTGCAGTTCTCCTCAACCCGGCTCCAGCTGTGGAAGGCATCAGAGCTGCAGCCGGGCCACGATAAGAGCCGGTGGTCAGCTGTGGGAGCCGCGGTAGACCTTCCACCAACCAGTGTGGGGGAGTGAGCAGCCCTTGTCTCTGCCCCCTGGGCTCCCTGCCCACCCGGGACAGGTAGAGGGTCCATGTCTCCACGGCTCTTACTGTGGCTTGGCTGCATCGTCGAGGTCCCCCCAGCCTGAGCCAGGTTGGGAGAGCCATGTGGGCAGCTGTGGGGAGCCAGCATGGAGTCGTGGACCCTCCTCCTGCTCCAGGGAGCCTAGGGGGTGGGGACATGGGCTGAGGGCTGCTCTCAGCCCTCCCCCCTGCACACCAGGTGGAGAGTCCACCGCAGCTCCCCACAACTCCCTAGACTGTATGCTGGCCTGGCCAGGGGTGGGACTGTGATGTTCCCCTCTGTGTGGAAATTGGACAGTGATCTGCTAGGTCACTCCAATCCTTGACTCTGGGAGCCAGCCTCACCCTGCTCTGCTATGAGAACCCCCACTCCTGGGCTGTTCACGCACAGCCTCTGGCATGTAAGCTGCTCCTTGGATTGTGCAACCGAATGACACTAGGAACCTCTGTCTTGCAGTGTCCAGTTATGTCCGCTGAATGCTGCAAGCTTATATGAATTCCTCAATTTAACAAAGTAATTGATATGTATCAGGCTTGTTATCCCAAGGCGAGTCTGTGACACACTTCAAACCAAATGCACTGCTTCAGGTAAAATAAACAAACAAATTTATTAACTACAAAGAGATTTTAAGTGATATTAAGTGACAGGCAAAAAGTCAGAGTGGTTCCTAAAATCAAATAAAATATAAGCACTCTCAACTCTATTAGACTGGACAACATCTAGATCAGTGGTTCTCAAACTTTTTTTTTCATGGACCACTTGAAAATTGCTGAGGGTCTCAGCGGACCACTTAGTGATCTTTGCAAATGTTGTTTGTACCATTATGATATGATGCAGGAGGAGGGTCCACTATGATGAGATAACCGGCTCTGTGGATGAGGGGAAAGCAGTGGATGTGCTATTTCTGGACTTTAGCAAAGCTTTTGATACAGTCTCCCACAGTATTCTTGCCAGCAAGTTAAAGAAGTATGGGCTGGATGAATGGACGGTAAGGTGGATAGAAAACTGGCTAGATGGTCGGGCTCAACAGGTAGTGATCAATGGTTCCATGTCTAGTTGGCAGCCGGTATCAAGTGGGGTGCCCCAAGGGTCGGTGCTGGGGCCGGTTTTATTCAATATCTTCATTAACAATCTGGAGGATGGTGTGGACTGCACCCTTAGCAAGTTTGCAGATGACACTAAACTGGGAGGAGTGGTTGATACGCTGGAGGGTAGGGCTAGGATACAGAGGGACCTAGACAAATTAGAGGATTGGGCCAAAAGAAATATGATGAGGTTCAACAAGGACAAGTGCAGAGTCCTGCACTTAGGACAGAAGAATCCCATGCACTGCTACAGACTAGGGACCGAATGGCTGGGCAGCAGTTCTACAGAAAAGGATCTAGGGGTTATGGTGGACGAAAAGCTGAATATGAGTCAACAGTGTGCCCTTGTTGCCAAGAAGGCTAATGGCATTTTGGGTTGTATAAGTAGGGGCATTTCCAGCAGATCAAGGGATGTGATCAATCCCCTCTACTCAGCACTGGTGAGGCCTCATTTGGGGTACTGTGTCCAGTTTTGGGCCCCACACTACAAGAAGGATGTGGAGAAATTGGAGAGAGTCCAGCGGAGGGCAACAAAAATAATTAGAGGGCTGGAACACATGACTTATGAGGAGAGGCTGAGGGAACTGGGATTGTTTAGCTGCAGAAGAGAAGAATGAGGGGGGATTTGATAGTTGCTTTCAACTACCTGAAAGGGGGTTCCAAAGAGGATGGATCTAGACTGTTCTCAGTGGTAGAAGATGACAGAACAAGGAGTAATGGGCTCAAGTTGCAGAGGGGGAGGTTTAGGTTGGATATTAGGAAAAAAATTTCCACTAGTAGGGTGGTGAAGAACTGGAATGGGTTACCTAGGGAGGTGGTGGAATCTCCTTCCTCAGAGGTTTTTAAGGTCAGGCTTGACAAAGCCCTGGCTGGGATGATTTAGTTGGGTTTGGTCCTGCTTTGAGCAGGGGGTTGGACTAGATGACCTCCTGAGGTCCCTTCCAACCCTGAGATTCTATGATTCTATGATTAGCTAACTATTGTAAAGCGCTTTAGGTAAAAGCGCTATATAAAAAAAAGTAATAATATTTTTTTTTGTTCTACAAAAAAAGCACACAACTCAGATTTTAATATCAGTAGTCTTATCTTTCTAATGAGATGGATGTGCCCTCTCTGCCCCATAACGGCAACCCCCGAACTGGGGCTGGGAAGGAGAGGGGAGGTCTCTCCCTCTCTCCCCTGTCACAGCAGCCACAGAGCTGAGGCTGGGAAGAAGGGCCATCTCTCCCCAGCAGCTTCAGCCTTGGAGCTGGGGAAAGTCACCTCTTTCTCTGGTCACTGCAGCTCTGCATGTCCCAAATTCCCTCCACCCTCTCTTCTCACCCCACTGCCCTCTCCCACCTACCCCCTATTCCCTCCAAGGCCACCACCTCACCTTACATGTACATCTTCTCCAGGGTCCAGGCACCTAATTAGTGGAGCCACGCCCGCGCGGTTCCACTAATTAGGTGTGTGGCCCTTCATTCTCTCGTGTGCAGCTGCCCAGGTGCGCACCTTAGAGGGAACTATCTGCGGAACACCAGAATGGAGCACGCAGACCACAGTTTGAGAACCTCTGATCTAGACTAAGCAGTTTTTCTCACCCCACTGGATATTGCAGTCCTTAATAAACAGGTTTGTTCCTTAAATCTGGGCTAATCTCCTCTGTTGGAGTCTTGTCTTCTTCTCAGTGTCTTAGTTGCTTGCAGCAAAGGTGGGGGCAGAAGGGCCCAGTATGTGTCCACTCTGTCTGTTTTATATCCTCAGTTCATGTGCTTGGAGAGCACAGGTCCAGGCATGCCTGGGGGGCATTGCTGAGTCTCCAGGCAAGGTTGAGTAATTCCCCTGGTGTGGCCTCATTCAGGTGAGTCATTGCATTGTAGCTTCCTTGCTGGACAATGGCTGTTGATGGGTTGTTTGACACCCTGCCCGGGAATTGGTTACTTTCCTTGTGGAGCTAATATCTCGCCAATTCCCCAACTTAGAGCATGTTTTAGTGACCACCGTACAACACAATTCTCATAACTTCATATGCACTAATGATACACATCTATGGACAGAGAAATGACTTTCAGCAGGTCATACCCTTTCCCCTGATACCTTACAAGGCATGCTTTATATGTGAGACCACGATTATATGAAAATGCGACATATGGGGGTTACAGTACGCTCCCCCAGGGTACAGAGTGTCACACCTCCCCCCTTAGTTTACTACAAGAGGATTAGTCACTGACTAGCTCGAAGGCAGTTTGTGTTATAGTTCTCTTGGCACCCAGCCATCAAGGCCAGGGGCGGCTCTAGAAAGTAGGCTGCCCCAAGCAGCGCGGAGCGCTGCGCCGCCCTTCCCCGGTCCCGCGGCGGGTCCCCTCTTCCCCGGCATGCCTGCGGCAGGTCCACCGGAGCCCGGGATGAGCGGACCTGCCGCAGTCATGCCTGCGGGAGCTCAACCGGAGCCGCGGGAAGACGGGACCCGCCGCAGTCATGCCTGCGGCAGGTCCGCTCGTCCCGGGCTCCGGTCGACCTGCAGCAGGCATGCCGGCGGGAGCTCCACCGGAGCAGAATGCCACCCCCCCCGGGAAACGGCCGCCCCACGCGCCTGCTTGGCGCGCTGGTGTCTAGAGCCGCCCCTGATCAAGGCCAAGAGGAGGTGTGCCTCAGTTTCCCCATTCACACACAGCAAACCAGGTTTGTTGTGGTTTCTGTGCTATGATCAGCTTTAAAATCTGTTTACAGGCATTAACTAAGAACTAGTGTTACCATTAGGTTTAACATCAGTAACAAAATTCCTATCCCAAAACTTAACATTAATACCAAAATTTTGTATCTCAGATGGGTATTTACAAGTATCTTTATGATACCACACCCTCTGTTCAGATAGTGTAGTTTGAGGTTAGTTTGTTCATCACCCATCGTGTCCTTTCTCTGTCTCCCATGTAATCAGTCACTGGCTTTTCTTTCCCTCCAGTGTTCCCCCTGTGTGGGCTCTTAATTTAATCATGTTTCTGGAATTTTGGTACCTCAGGGTCTGGCAAGATATGTGTTCAGAGGGATCCTGCACATTGACTGGCCCTTTGGGGAGCAGTCTCCCAACCCCAGGACTGTATATATGCAGAAAATCCAGCTCCCTTTTTGGGGTTACCTGGTGTTTCCCACTCCCAGCACTGAGTCCTTCCCTGCCCCCTGGAGGGCTGTGATCTGTGCTCTCTGGGCTAGGTGTGTTTTCCCTTTGATCAGATTCACCTTTTCCCATTAGCTTTCCCATAAGTGTTCTCTGTGTCTCACCAGCCTGAGGGAAAACACCCCCTTCTCTGTCAGTTGGGTCATTTGTATTCTGGCAAACAACCACCTGGCAATTTTCTGGTCCCAACTCCTCTGTTACCACAGGCATTGGAGGTGCATCTTGATTTAAAGAGACACAATTACTTTCCAAAAACTTATCAGAAATAGCATCCTGAAAATTTGGGCCCTGAATTGGGGTACCCTCCGCCACTCCTTTCTCTGTCCCTGAGAAGTCATCTGTGTGACTGTTCCCCTCCACTATGTCGGTTACACAGTTCCTTCTCAAAACCTAGGTCACAGGCTGAGTCCCTGAGTGCACAGATGCTGACCCAGACACCCTCCTAGTGTCCTGGGCATCCTGCCCCAAGCGACTAGTGAGGAGACATTCCTGTACCCCCACTATTCCTTCCCCTGTTTCCTCCTCTGGGCCCTCTCCTAAGACACATTTATCTGTCTCCCTAGGAAGGATTCTGTCTCTTATTCATCGGCAAAATTCTGCCAGCTAACAACTGGGACAGTTTCCTTAATCCCTGACAACACCTCTCCTGCCCCTGCGCCTGAGGGCATGTTGCCTTCTGCTGGAAAGGAGCTAGTCTCAGCCCCTCTCATACTTGGAAGCACCTGGCTTCCCTGTGTTACAGAGTCACAGGAATCCTCACCCACCTCAGTGGTTTCTGAGATCCCCTGCCCCTTCTCTGGGCTCTCCTCTGGGACACATTTCTCCCTGCTCCTTAGCAGGGCCGGCTCCAGGGGTTTGGCTGCCCCAAGCAGCCAAAAAAAAAAAAAAAAGCCGCAATCGCAATCTGCGGCAATTCAGTGGGAGGTCCTTTGCTCTGAGCGGGAGTGAGGGACCCTCCGCCGAATTGCCGCTGAATACGTGAAAGTGCCGCCCCTCTCCGGAGTTGCCGCCCCAAGCACCTGCTTGATAAGCTGGTGCCTGGAGCCGGCCCTGCTCCTTAAAGCCGGGTTTGTCTCTAGTTCAGCTGCGACCTGCTGGCAGCTAACAACCTGGACAGTTCTTTCCCTGGCAGGCATTACACTCCCGTCCCTTCCTGATGCGGTGTTGCCTCCAGCTGCAGACAGTGTAGGAGTTGGTCTCAACCACCCTCCCACCTGGAAGCATGTGGCTTCCCCCTGCTGCAGAAGAATCAAGGAGACTCTCTCCCATTCTCTCAGCAGTTTCTGAGACCTTACCCTTTCCCTTGAGGGTCCCAGCATAAAACTCCCTCCTGCTGCAGGCAAATACTTTAACCCGAGCTACATGAAAAAAACCATTACCAAGAAGCAGGCCGAACAGGAGATGTTCCATTATCCCCACAGTCAAAACTCTCTCCAAACCTTCCCAAACCACATGGATTTTAGCTTGTGGCATGAGGAATCTGCTTTCAGCCACCCCCACAATCTCTGCCATTTGGCCAAGTAGCATACTGGCCTTTGACCCGCACTCTGCTTAACCAGAGAGATCTGGGCCCCTGTATCCCCCTGCCCCAAGTACTCCCTGCCATTAATTTGGACAGCCTTAACATGCTCCATGTCTGGTTCTGCAGAGGCTAACCTCACAAAACCAATATGATAGGTTTCAATTGCTTGGGGGGGGGGGGTTCTGTGTTGAGTACAACAGAACTAATATGAGATATTGGTTGCCTGCTTCCTCCTAGCACAGGGCATTTATTCCTCAGGTGATAAGTGGAATTACACTGATACCTTTTGGGCTCTTCTGCTTTTACAGGAGATTTGGGATAGGAGTTACCAGTAGAGGGATGTTTTTGGGTAGGAGAATGTTTAGGCTCCCAACCCTCTTCTCTCTTCCCAGGGGCAAAATGGCATCCTCCCTTCCCCCAAGTTTTAAACCCCTCTTTCTGTGGCTTGCCCTCAATATATGCCTGAGTCTGTTTGAAGGCATCAACTAAAAAATCCATCTCATCCACAGTCTTTACATCTTTGTCCCATAGACACAGCTTTACATCAGCCTTATGTATGCTTAGGAAATGCTCTTGAGTAACAAAATCCAGTTAATTAATAAACAAAAGTGATTTTATTAAGTATAAAAAGTAGGATTTAAGTGGTTTCAAGTATTAACAGACAGAACAAAGTAAGTTACCAAGTAAAATAAAACAAAACACGCAAGACTAAGCCTAATATATTAAGAAACTGAATACAGATAAAATCTCACCCCCAGAGATGTTCCAATAAGCTTCTTTTACAGACTGGACTCCTTTCTAGTCTGGGCCCAATCCTTTCCCCGGTACAATTCTTGTTAGTTCCAGCTCAGGTGGTAGCTAGGGGATTTCTCATGACTGCAGCCCCCTATTCTGTTCCACCCCATTTTATGGCTTTTGCACAAGGCGGGAATCTTTTGTCTCTCTAGGTCCCCACTCCTCCTTCTAAATGGAAAAGCACCAGGTTTATAATGGATTCCAGTACCAGGTGACATGGTCACATGTCTTGTGAGACCCCAGGCCTCCATTCTTTCTGGCCTGACTCACATGAACACAGAAAGGCTTACAAGTAAATAGAGCCATTTACAACCAAATGTCCTAGTCAATGGGAGCCATCAAGATTCTAAACCACCATTAATGGCCCACACTTTGCATAATTACAATAGGACTTCAGAGTTATACTTCATATTTCTAGCTTCATATACAAGAACGATACATTCATACAAATAGGATGAACATAAGCTTTGTAATGATACCTTACAAGAGACCTTTTGCATGAAGCATATTCCAGTTACATTATATTCACACTTAAAACATCTTTCCATAAAACATATGAGTGCAATGTCACAATTCCCTCAAAACTTGACATCTCTTTACCCCTCACCCATTTTCCCAACAAATCTTTCATTTTGTTTACACATTCCCCATTACTCATACCAATATCCCTCTTAAGATTCCTAAATTTAACTCTATATGTTTCAGGGGTAATCTGAATACTTCGCGACATAGTATCTTTAAATTTCCAATAGTCTAAAGCATCTTCAATAGGCATTCCATTGAATACATTTTGAGCTTTACCAGTTAATTTCGCAATCAGGGTAGGAACTCTCTTAGTATCAGGGATTTCATGTATTACACACAGCCTTTCAAAGGTAGTCAGATATCAGCAATATCACCCTCTTCACTGTATGCAGGACATAAGTGTTCCCATTTCAGGATTTTTGGAGTGTTGGGAGTCATTGTGGTCAGGGGGTTCTGCTTCTGCTTCTCTAGCAGGTACAGTTGGTATTTTTGCTCTTTCTCTTTCTTCCCACTCTCTTTCTCTTTCTTCTCTTTCTCTCTCTTTTTCTTCCATGGCTCTCCTCTCTGGCTGAGTCTTTTTATTCAATGGTCCTTCTGTGTGCAGCCTCCTCTCTGGCTGACCCTTTTTCTTCCATAGCCCTTCTGTGCACAGCTTCCTCTCTGGCTGCCTTTGCCTCCATAGTTTCTCTGGCTGCAGCTGCTTCTTTGAGCCTCATTTCTGCCTGCCACATTTGAAACTCACAGTCCTTTGCCTTCTCTGCTGCTTCCAGTCTGGCCACCTCTAGTTTTGTAGCTGCAGTGGCAACCTTTACAAATCTTGTGTGATAAGTGGCAACTGCCTGAGGTGCCTCCATGCTCATTTCCATGAGTTATCTGCTGCCCGTTCCCACTCAGCACAGGGCATTTATTCCTCAGGTGTTCAGTGGAATTACAATGATAGCATCTTCTGTTTTCCCAGAAGATTTGGGACAAGGACTGGAGGAGTGAACTTGGTGGGGTGAGTGTCCAGCCTCCCATCCACCCTCCTTCTTCTCAGGGATAAAATGGGGGCCTTGAGTCCCACCAAAATTTAACCCCTCTGCCTGTGATTTATTCCTACTAGGTTCTTGGGAATGTTCAAATTTATCTGCAAAAACTGCAAGTTCATCGACCATCTCCACCTTTTTATCCAATAAACACTGTTTTACATCATCACGCGACATATTCAGGAACTGTTCCTGAGGAATCAAATCACGCATTCCTTCCAAGCTTGTAATATCTTTTCCTCTCACCCACTTATCCAGTAGATCTCTCATTTAGTTCACATAAGCCACATTACTTAATCCAGCCCCTCTCTTAAGGCTTCTAAATTTTACTCTATATACTTCAGGTATAATCTGAAACTGTTTCAAAACCAAATCCTTAAATTTACCATAATTGGAAGCAACACACATGTTAGTAAATGGCAAGGAGCTCCCTGAATGGAGAGAAACTGGCAGGGGCGGCTCTAGCAATTTCGCCGCCCCAAGCACGGCGGCACGCCGCGGGGGGCGCGCTGGCGGTCGCCGGTCCCGCGGCTTGGGTGGACCTCCTGCAGATGTGCCTCCAGCAGACCCTCCGCAGGCATGCCTGCGGGAGGTCCACCCGAGCCGCCTGCCGCCCTCCTGGTGACAGGCAGAGCGCCCCCCGCGGCATGCAGCTTGGCGTGCTGGGGTCTGGAGCCGGCCCTGGAAACTAGTGCAGACATTTCTCTGGTCAGGAGAGACCTGATTCAGGAGAAAGACATACTGACAGAACAGATGGCAGAGCTTCTGTTAGTGGGTGGTCACAAAATATTTGTGCCTTTGGCTAAAGTGCACCTGGAAACTGGGGATTTGCAAGCTGAATTAACCGTCACTGCGGTCCCTCAAAATCCTACACAAATTCTTTTGGGGAATAACTTTTTCAGTGTGGCTAGGGCTATCCAGGGGTCTGTGAGCAGCAAGAAGAAATCTTTGCTGAAGCCCCAGTGGGAAGGAGCAAAGCTACAGAAACTGCTGAGGAAATGAGAGAGTGTCTCTTTAATTCCTCTACTGCCCTGCAAAGCAATTTGCTACCAAAGGTGGAGGTGAGTAAAACCAGCTCCTGTCCAGTGTGTGTTCCCTCAGGGGATGGGAATGTTTTGCCTGACAGTAGGGAGACTGTACAGGTTGCTGGCTGCCAGGAAGTTGCAGTTAAGCTAGGGACAAATCCTGCTCTAGGATGCATAGGGAAATGTGTCCTGAAGAAAAGGGCCCAAGGCTGTCACAGGAGCGTATAGCCGTCTTTGCAGACCCTGTTCCCGAGTCTTGGTATTGCTAAATCCCAGTGCTCATGAAACAGCCCCCCCCCCATGAGCTTGATGTAAAAATCATGATTTTTAAATAATTTGACTCTCAATTTCTGACCTTTTAGGGCCACACTTGTGTTGTGTTTACAAGCTTTCCTCCACAACCCTAAGGAGCAGAAATTTACTTTTTCTTTTAAATGTGACTGATATTCTTGCATGATCCCAGGACTCCAGGAGCTGGGGCTTTAGGAAAGACACCAAAACCAACAAGACTCGTAATACAACTGTGAGACTTGGCAACACTGGTGGTGTGCCATGTGCTTCTTAGCTGTGGCTAAAGATACAGTCCATAGTATTGAACTAATCTAACGTGGTTCCCTCTGTCAACTTGACTCATGTTACAATTCTGGGGGTGTGCGGAGGGTGTTCCCGGTGTTGTCTCAGCAGGGAAATACACACACAGCAGATCTGAGTTTAGGTAGCAAAAGGAAGGGTTTTATTGCGATATAACACAACAGGAAATACCTGTGTCTTAGGCCTGGTCTACACTAGGACTTTAATTCGAATTTAGCAGCGTTAATTCGAATTAACCGTGCACCCGTCCACACCAGGAAGCCATTTAATTCGACCTAGAGGGCTCTTTAGTTCGAATTCGGTACTCCACCCCGACGAGGGGAGTAGTGCTAAATTCGACATGGCTATGTCGAATTAGGCTAGGTGTGGATGCAAATCGAACTTACTAGCTCCGGGAGCTATCCCACACTGCACCACTCTGTTGACTCTCTGGACAGCAGTCCGAGCTTGGATGCTCTGACCAGCCACACAGGAAAAGTCCCGGGAAAATTTGAATTCCTTTTCCTGTCTGGACAGTTAGAATCTCATTTCGTGGTTGGACATCGGGGCGAGCTCAGCAGCACCGGCAGCGATGCAGAGCTCTCCAGCAGAGGAGTTCATGTAATCTTTGAATAGAAAGAGGGACCCAGCATAGACTGACAGGGAAGTCTTGGATCTGATCGGTGTGTGGGGCGAGGAGTCTGTGCTTTCGGAGCTGCGCTCCAAAAAACGGAATGCAAAGACCTACGAGAAGGTCTCCAAAGCCATGAGAGACAGAGGATACAGCCGGGATGCAACGCAGCGCCGCGTGAAAATCAAGGACCCCAGACAAGGCTACCAAAAAATCAAAGCGGCAAACAGACGCTAATGAGCCTGCTACCACTGCCCCACCAGTGACCATGGACTCTGACGATGGGACAGTGTCTACGGCCAGTTCCTCGGCGATGTTCGCGGACGGGGAAGATGAGGAAGGGTTTGTGGAGGACGAGGCAGGCGACAGCGTTTACAATGCTGGTTTCCCCGACAGCCAGGATCTCTTCATCACCGTCACGGAGATCCCCTACCAACCGTCCCCGGCCATTAACCCGGATCCTGAATCAGGGGAAGGAGCAGTCGGTAAGTGCTTTAACCATGTAAACTTTTATTCTTAATATAACAGGAATCTGAAGTATGTGAAAAGGAGGTCTCTCTATATATGGGGATAGAACAGAAATCCTCCTGGGAGATCTCCACGAAGCTCTCCTGGAGGTAATCGAAAAGCCTCCGCAGGAGGTTCCTGGGGAGAGCTGCCTTATTGGGTGCTCCGTGGTAGCACACTTTTCCGCGCGAGGCTTTCATGAGGTACTCAGGGAGCATTGCCTCCCCGAGCACGGCTGCATAGGGCCCTGGTTTGTGCTGGCTTTCACGCAGCATGCGCTCTCTATCTCCTTCAGTGACCGTCCTCAGGGTGATCTCGCTCGGAGACTCCTGCATCTAATTAGGGGAATTACTGTAATGTTACGCCTGGTCCAAAGTATTTTTAAAAAATCTCCGGACAGACAGCATAGCAGAGACTCAGCACGCTGCTGCGTGACGAGCATAACGGAAAGCCAAAGAATCAAATGGACGCTCATGGAGGGAGGGGGGACTGAGGACGCAAGGTATCCCACAGTTCCTGCTGTCTCCGAAAAGCATTTGCATTCTTGGCTGAGCTCCAAATGCTTCTAGGGTCAAAAACAGTGTCCGCGGTGGGTCAGGGCATAGCTAGGCAATTTACGCAGCCCCCCACCCACCCCCAGAAGTGAAAGGGAAAACAATCCTCTCTTGACTCTTTTACATGTCACCCTATCTTTACTGAATGCTGCAGATAGACGCGATGGTGCAGCACTCAACACCAACATCCTTGCTCCCCCCACGCTATGGATGGCTGATGGTACAATATGGCTGGTATCCGTCCTCATCATCAGCCTATTGGCACATGGGGCAGTGCAAAAGGACTGGTAACCATACCGACTACCATCTGTCAGGTCCCCCAGTGTCAGGTGAACCTAATTTTTCATGGTAGATGGTGCAGTATGGCTGGTAACCATCGTCATCATAGCAACAGGGGGCTGAGCTTCATCAGCCCCCCCACCCTTCATGTGTAAAGAAAAGATTCAATTGCCCCTGGACTAGCAGCAGGATGCTGGGCTCCTCTCCTCCACACTCCTTAATGTCCTATCTGGACTATCATAGCAACTGGAGGCTGCCTTCCACTCATTTCTCACTAACAAGTCACTGTGTCTTATTCCTGCATTCTTTATTACTTCATCACACAAGTGGGGGGACAATGCTATGGTAGCCCAGGAAGGCTGGGGAAGAATGGAATGAACAGGTGGGGTTGTTGCAGGAGCATCCCCTGTGAATAGCATACAGCTCATAATCTGTGCAGGATCTGACACAGAGCAGCTGTGCTCTCTGGTTCTCTGATACAGAGGTTCTCTAGTACACTTGCCCATATTCTAGGCAGGACTGATTCTATTTTTAGATACCAAAAAGGAGGGATTGACTCAGGGAGTCATTCCCAATTTTGGCTTTTGCGCCCCTGGCTAAGAGCACTTATGACAGCAGCAAATGGTGCAGTGCAAAAGGACTGGTAACCATGCCCATCTTATTACCAATTTATGGTATGGTAGATGGTACAGTATGGCTGGTAACCATCTCTGCTGTCATGCAAAAGCAAAAGCATGCTGCTGTGTAGTGCTGCTGGACCGCCTCTGTCAGCGGCATCTAGTACACATATGGTGACAGGCACAAAAGGCAAAACAGGCTCTATGGTTTCCACGCTGTGGCGTCTGCCAGGGCAATCCAGGGAAAATGGGCTTGAAATGATTGTCTGCTGTAGCTTTCCCGGAGGAAGGGATGACTGACGACATTTACCCAGAACCACCCGCGAAAATGGTTTTTGCCCCATCAGGCACTGGGATCTCAACCCAGAATTCACAGAGACAGACTAGACTGTGTTCATTGTTCACAAAAATTTATCTTTGCAAGGAATTCACTCCCTTTTTCCCATCACACAGCTTCGACTGTCTCCAGACCTGCCACAGCATCCCCCTCACAGAGGCTGGCAAAGATTAGACGGTGAAAGAAAAAGACACGGGACGAGATGTTCGCTGAACTTACGGGGTGCTCCCGAGACGAGGCGGACCAGCAGAGCCAGTGGAGGGAGACCCTCTCTCTGTACCAGCGCTCACACAGCGAACGGGAGGAGAGGTGGTGTGAGGAAGACAAGCAAGCGACTCAAACGCTGCTTGGACTAATGAGGGAGCAAACGGACATGCTCCTGCGCCTTGTGCATGTTCTGCAGGACCTCAGGCAGGAGGACAGAGCCCCCCTGCAGTGTATCTGCAACCGCCCTCCCCCGCCACAAAGTCCCATACCCCCCTCACCCAAAATAACCAGAAGGAGGGGCGCCAGAGGCCGTGTAAACTGTCACTGCACCCCAGCAGAGTGCTCAAGTACCCAAAAGCTCTCATACCCTAAATTTTGAGAAGTCCTTTCCTTCCCGCCTCACCCAAGCCCCCATCCCAGTTTCATCCCCTAACTGTCTAATTGATAATAAAAAATACTTTTCTGTTAATTACTGTTTCCGTCATGTTCTTTTAGAGGAGACTGTGTTTGAAGGGGGGGAAGGGGGTTGATAATTTGACAGGACAATCACCTTTACCAGGGTACAGACATGGGGGCAGGATCAGCAGCAGGTCACACTGCAGTCAGTACGCACCCTGGTCGGTATGGGAGGTGGTTTGCAGGTTCTGTGTGGGTGGGGGGGTACGTGACTTTGTAGCGGGGGAGGGGGGTTACAGATCTCATGCAACGGTCCCTGTCCTGGACCACAGAGCCACGCAGCAGAGGAATCTGTATCCGTCCTCCCCCGCCAAAAGGCCACATAGCCCCCGCACACAGAGTCCCAAAAAGGAGGGATGGCAGGCTCCGTTGAAACATCCAGTCCGGCACTGCAGACCGCTCTGGGAGCAGGAGCCTGTCATTCCTCAAGTTTAGAGGTGGTCTTTACATCACTGCACACCCCACCCAGCACAGTCCGTGTCCCAGTTTCAACCCTGTAACGCAAAGTCATCAATAAAGAAACCTTTGTAAAGTTACAGTGGAACATGTATTTTATTTTTAAACGTGTGTTGGAAGTTGGGGAAGCGGGGTGGGCGGGGTATGTAACTGCAGATGATAGTCAACAGTCACTTGGTAAAGAAACAGGGGCAGGTTCAGCTTCTCTGTAAAGAAACTGAACAGTCACAGGTCACGCTGCTCACTGCTCGCTGGTACTTGAAGAGTTCCTTGTCGCTGTGCAAGGCACCTGCACAGAGCTTCAAGAGCCAGGGCATTAGTGGGTAGGCTGGGTCCCCGACGATCACTATAGGCATCTGCACATCCCCAAGACTTATTTTGTGGTCCGGGAAGAAACTAAACAGACCAGAGTTCCTGAAAACACGCACGTCATGAACTTTGCCTGGCCACCCGACGTTGATGTTGGTAAAACGTCCCCCATGGTCCACCAGTGCTCTCAGCACCATTGAAAAGTAGCCCTATTTCTCAGCAGCTGACTGTGGAAGAGGTGGACGATAAGGTGTGAGGAGTTGACAACGGCCATAACTGCAGCGGGATCCGTGCTCAAAGTTCTGTGGCGCCCGCACTGTCACTGAGCAGAAAAGTGCACGAACAGATTACCCGCAGGCGCTTTCAGGGAGGGAGGGAGGGCGTGATTGACGGTTCAATGATGACAGTTACCCAAAACCACCCTCGATACATTTTTCCCCCAGCATGCATTGGGGGGAAATCCCAGAATTCCAATGGGCAGTGGGGAGTGCGGGAACTGTGGGCTAGCTTGCCACAGTGCACCGCTTCCAAAGTCGACACTGGCCCCGTTACTGTGGACTCACACAGTCGAACTAGTGTATTTAGTGTGGATACACAACTTCGACTTGATAAGATCGATTCCACAAATTCGAATTAAGTTGATTTGAAATAGTCTTGTAGTGTAGACATACCCTTACAGAGCTGGAGGGAGGCCCACTGGGAGGTCAGCACACAACAGAAACTGCAGACGAGCCAACTCTTGTGCATTGATTGGAAGAGTTGTGATTTCTGATTTAAATTAATCCTCACTGATGATCTCACAAGAGAACTCTCAGGGGAAAAAAATATCCTGACGTTTGAGAGTTCTAAATGTGAGGTGGGTCGTCGGCCGGCATTTCAGTGGCGGGGGGGCCCTTCAGTGCTGCCGAAGACGCAGAGTGACTGAAGGGCTCCCCGCCGCCGAAGACCCGGACTGCTGCTGGGTGAGTACAAGCGCCACATCTTCCCCGCTGTGCCCCAGGCCCCCTGAATCCTCTGGGTCTCCCTGCACTGGATGCAGCATAGCCATCCTAGCACTTAGGGCTGCTAGGAGATGATTCCCTGCTCCTGCCCACACTAGGGCAGCATGAGAAGTTTGAGGAAATAAAATCATAGATTCTAGGACTACACAGGACCATCCTGATCATCTAGTCTGACCTCCTGCACATTTCAGGCCACAGAACCGCACCTGCCCACGCCTATAACAGGCCTTAACCTCTGGCTGAGTCATTGATGTCCTCAAAACATGGTTTAAAGACTTCAAGTTACAGAGAGTCCACCATTGATACTAGTTTAAACCTGCAAGTGACCCATGCCCCGTGCTGCAGAGGAATGTGAACCCCCCCACACCCAGGGTCTCTGCCAATCTGACCCAGGGGAAAATTCCTTCCTGACCCCAAATACGGTGATCCTGAGCATGCGGGCAAGACCCACCAGCCGGACACCTGGGAAAGAATTCTCTGTGGTAACTCAGAGCTCTCCCCATCTAATGTTCCATAACCAGCCACTGGAGATATTTGCTGCTAGCAGTCACAGATTGGCTACATGCCATTGTAGGCAGTCCCATCACACCATCCCCTCCATAAACGCATTGAGCTCATTCTTGAAGACAGTTAGGTTTCCCCCTCCGCACCCTCACCCGACTGCTCCCCTTGGGGTTCTGTTCCAGAACTTCACTCCTGTGATGGTTAGAAACCTTCATCTAATTTCGAGTCAAAACTTCTTGGCTAGTTTATATCCATTTGTTCTTGTGGCGCTATCACATTGGCTCTTAACTTAAATAACTCCTCTCCCTCCCAGGTGTTTATCCCTCTGTTGTATTTATAGAGAGCAATCATATCTCCCCTCAGCCTTGTTTTGGTTAGGCTAAACAAGCCAAGCTCTTTGAGTATCCTCTCATAAGACAGGTTTTCCATTCCTCGGATCATCCTAGTCACTCTTCTCTGTACCTGTTCCAGTTTGAATTAATATTTCTTAAACATGGGGGACCAGAATTGCACTCAGTATTCCAGATGAGGCCTCATCAGTGCCTTGTATAATGGTACTAAGACTTCCCTGTCTCTACTGGAAATACTTCACTGATGCATCCTAGGACTGCATTTGCCTTTTTCATGGCCACATCACATTGGCGGTTCGATTAAATTTCATCCCATTTCTATTACTCCAGCTTTCAAGGTCATCCAAATCATCTTGTATGACATCCAGTTCTCCTCCATATTGGCAAATAAAACCACCTCCAGGCATAGGAACTCTCCCATGCTGACAATGCAGCAGTGAAACCACATCCTGTGCCCCACACCTCCTGTGGTCGTGGTCAGAGACAGAACCCTGAAGAGTTGTATCCTGAGTGTAACAGTCACCCCCGTTCATCTACACATGGTACAACCACTTGTGGGCTCACCCTGATGGGTAGCTCCACACAGGTTAGCGCGCTGCACTCCCTGAACACGCACATACCTGGGTTCATAAATCCACGTTATTGAATGCCCAATGGCACTGTCTGCGGTGAGGGAGTGGCTGGGATTCTCAGAATACAGCTAAGCAAATGAACCCTTCAGAAGCTCACAGGAGCACTGAGTGCACATCACCAAAGCTCTCCGAGTCCTTTTGAGTGCTTTATTTGCTATATTGCTTCTGGGCCACATTTGCTTAGTTACCCGGCTCCACGCAGGGCTATGTCTCACTAAGCCATGAGTGGCCAGTGGTGCATGCCAAATAATGGCCAGGGAAAGCTTCAGTCAGACCATGGCTGACCAAGATGTAAAGTGGCTCCAAGCGGATGCACGGTTCCACTAGTGCCCACCATGGCCATGGAGCGCAGCCAGTGGGACGCCCCTCCTGAGACCACTGTTAAATTGCTTCCCAGAGCAGGAGGCTGGAGCTTCCTCCAGTTTGCAGCCTGGGTAGTTGGGGCAGCCATAGGGATGCAATAAAGAAGATGCCCATTTAATGTTCTTTACAATATTTATGTGACTCATTGGACTGATTTAGCATATGTCCCACGTTACATTCACAAAGCCATTTGGCTCCGTATTGAGCACTCAGACGTTAGGAAATGGCAGACTTCTGCTTGTTCCGCAGCTTTAATTGTGTGTGTGCATCACGGTACAGTCTTTAACTGGGTCTCGTAGTGAGAAGTGTCAAGTAACTGTAGCTACACCCACCACTGTTTGCTCTGCCTAGTTACTTTTTTTGCAATAAACACTTATGAAAAATGGATCCTGCAGCTGTTTCTTCTCAGTGACTGTTTATAATTAGGAAGGCAAAGGAAAATGAGAATTGCCTCCATTAGCTTCTTTCTGTTTTAAAATGACTGCCCATGTGTTCTGCTCCATGAATACTGTCCCCGTCCCCCACAGCCTTTGTCCCTTCCCCTGTGGTTACTGCCCTAATGTTTCTTTCGCCATTGTCTTCATCTCCTGCCCTCTGTCCACACACCCGCTTATCCAGCTCCTTGTCGCCCTGTGCTATACTCCCAAGTAACTCTGAATGTCTCTTTTGGGCCTCCCTCGCCCCTCAGCCTCTTTAAAAAGTCCCTTTCTCTGTCTCTCATTCATTTTCTTTTCCTTATGCTGCTGTTTCTCTTTTTCCCCTTGTTTCTTATTTATTTTGTCTGTTCTTTTCCTTCCCTTCCTGTTTTGTGCGGCTTTCCAGGTTTGGCTCAGTCAATTTTAAAGATGTTTTTGTTTTCAGTTGGGCTCGGATCACTTTCTAAATCACTTCCCCAGCCCATCCCCATCTCTCCAATCACTCCGCACTTTCTAATTTTCTTTTGCTATAGGAGGCCAAGCATGAGAAACACTACATAGAGTAGCAAAAATATACTACATACACTGCAGTATTAGCTGTAGGAAATAATATTATTATTTTAAGTGGCTTCAATGGCTGGTTCATGTTTCACTAATCTCTTGCGGTTGAAATCCCCGTTCCTGCAATGAGAGACAGAAATTGAAGTCAGTGTACCTTCTACATCAGTCTTAGCATCCAAACCCTGTCCAAATGCCTGAGGTCATTGCTACAACTCCAGTGTCTCCCCATTGCTAGTACCTGACAGCTTCCCTGGTGGTAGAAATTCTCACAAAGACCAGGCATAGGTAGTTTAGCCACCTGTTCAGACCAGATAACACACTGGTTAAAATGCTGGTGGATGCTTGCACTCCTGTCATTGTTACTACAGGGGGAGCTGCACTGGTGGTAGCTCAGAGGTCAAGTATTTGAAGAAAAATCTCTGTCTCTTGGGCCTTGTCCAGACTAACAAAAGCCCAGCCTCCACTGGGAGACTGTAAATGTTCATCAGAACTGGCTGCTCTTAAGCTGGTGCTGAGAGGTTTAACTACTAGTGTAGACAGGAAGGAGTGGGCTGTGGCCCTGAAGTCTCAAATGCTTTTTGCAGTGGGGCTGAAAAGGGCTTTGTCCTGTTTTCATGGACAACTAACGCTCCTGGGAGCTGCAGAGCCCGAGCGCAGCGAGGGGGGAGCAGGGGGGTGTGTGCATGGGGGCCTCTGCCCGCATGCATCTGCTGCAGGAGCCCCCAGGAGCCCCCAGAAGGCAGCTCCTCCCTGCCGATCTGCTGCAGCGGCCCAAGCTCGGCAAAGCCAGTGAGTGAACTTGGGGCGGGGGCCACTGGGGTGGGGTGGGGAGGGCTCACAGGGGGGCTGTGCACCCTCCAGGGGAGTTCAGGGGGCGGGAAGGGGGGAACCTGGTCTGGGGAGCAGCCCCTGGGCATGGCTGGCCCCTGGGGTCTATAAAGGCTCGTTGGGATTTGCCCCTCAATGAACCAATGCTTACAGGGGGGACGGGGGGGCCAAGGTGGAAGTTTCACCCAAGGCACAAAATATCCTTCCACCGGCCCTGGGTCACCCTAGTACCATACAGTGTGGGGAGACCACTGAACGCTAGGTGGCAGCTCCAGAACACATCACAGCAACACCCTCTGTTGGAAAGGAACTAGAATCGCCCTTGCTCTGTCCCATTGTCACACAAGCTGCGTTCTGCAGAGTCTATTACTGCTCTGTTCCACATCCCTAGCACAGAGCACTGAGGTGCTGAGGTCCTGGCAGGAACAGGTACTACATGAACTGAGTTTAGTGTTGTTCCTAGCACACCTGGCTGGTAAAGCAGGCTGCTGCTGCATGCTGCCACTGCCCAGAAGCCACACAGGCCTGCAGCAGAAGTTGAGCCCTGTCAGTGCCCTGTACCACTCTGTGCCTGGCTCAAGCCAGTGGGAAGCCCCTCCCACCCCTTCCTAACTAATTTATTGATTTAGAGGGGGAATAGCCCACCCTTGTCATTCCCTGATTCAATACCTCCTGGCTCTCACCTCTGCTTCCTCTCTCCCATCTCCTTCATGTACTCGTCATGGCCAGTTGTCACGCTGATGTAACTGAGCTTCTGCATCAGCCTGCAATTAACAGGTGTTGTTACACGGGCTGTTAGCGATACAGTCTGATGATTCATGTCCCTGCCCCTTTTGATGTCTGCCAAACGGGGCAGGTCAGATTCAAGTCCCTGAATCCCAAATCCACTTGGATGGTTTCAGTTAAAAGGTGTTTGATTTCTGGTTCAGATGTGGCCAGAATCTTAGGAGAGAAGCTGATCTCACAAACATTTCCACCCTAACACTTGTGAGATTTCAGTGTCATTGTGACAGGGAGGGCGAGAGGCCAGCCAGCCCTGATTACTGAGGAAGCACACTTAAGCAGGGGTCACTCAATTCCCTTAGAAGAGCAGCAGGAAGCTGCAGAGTGAGGGAGTTTGCAGTGGGTAAGCTCCAGCAGAGAACAGAGGGATTTGAAAACTTTATTTTAAATGTTTGTTAATTTAAAAACACAGAAGCTTAGAAGGGATGGGGAGGGACAAAGAATTTGTGAATTATTGAGGCAATCCCTTGAAGGGGGAAACTAAGGCAAGGCAAGCCACCTACAGAGCAACCTCCAGCCACGAGGGGGAAGCTGGGAGGAGGCCAGCCTGATGACGTTCATAAAATCAAGACAAGAGCTTTACTTCTGATGGGGGCTTGACCCCGAACCCTGGCGCTGATGCAGCCTCATACCAAACCTCAAAGGCTAGCCCTGAGGATACACCCACAACATGAACCTGAGTGGTAGCCTAAACCGAATCCAGGTCGGAATAGTACCTTCCTCGCCAGCCCCTAATTTTCAGTAATTGGCAGTGCAACGCTGGCAGTGCCATAAGCAAGGACCAAGCAGGTACAGGGAGCAGCCCATGTAGTGGATTTCCCCTGTGTACCTGGCATGCTAAACAGCACTGACATGGTTAATATGAAAACTTGTGATTTTATCTGGGTACTATTGCACAATAATATCTTGGACACTAGAAAGTAATGCAGAATACAGAGCAGGGAAAGTATTTTATTCTGTGGTTTAAAGCACTATATACATTTATGAAAATATTATTAGTGATCATTAATTATTGACTGATTATTAACAAAGCTCCCCAGAGCAACCTAGCATCCTTTGTAAAGAGGAATTTAAATCTGGTCTGCTAACAGCGAACACCTAGGTTAGGAGTGACTGACAGTTACAGAATGCACACAGAAAGGAAAAAAGAAAGAAAGGTACATGCAACAGGTCTGGGATGATGATTTTTTCCCTGGCAACTACCTAGATAAAATGAAACAGCCACAAATTAGAATAATTCCAACTCTTCAAAACACACACACACACACACACACTCATAAAAAGGGGCTGCCCCCAGCATTACATACCATTCTATGAATCTGTCTAGCTTGCTGCAGGAGTCTGATCCACTGCCATCTATTTGTGAAAACAATCACCATTGAGAAGTTAGATTTTATTTTCTTGCCATGTAACAGAGCTGGAGTCATTAGACAGTAAGGAACAGCTGAGTTACCTGTCACACGACTTGACATTACGGAAGTGTCTCTGCTGTAGTCTGAACTCTGAATCTCAGGTGGAATGTGTTATGGCTCAGGAGCTGAAGACAGCCTCGCTAGCACCTCCCCCTTGGGTTTCATAGTTCCTCCTCTAACTTTCCTCAGGTTGCAAAGGAGCTGTCAGCACTGGACAGGTGTGCTCCTTCTCAGTGAACTGCACTAGGGAAATGAAGGCAAATTAACTGATTTTCACGTCTTCTTTCTCTTCCCCCATATACCCCACCAAACGTGCTGCCCTTCCCCCCACCACACCCACTAGCCTTCCTGCATCCCATCCCTCCAAAATGCCATAACCCAACCCTCTCTTCCCACAGCCAGTTCCTATTCTGCCTTCCCACAGAAGCTCCTGGTTCAGTCCCTTAGCCCCGGGTCGCTCTCCCCTGGGTGCTGGCCTAAGATGACACTGAACTAGCAGTTTACATGGGGAATGTGTATGGCGTGAGAAGGAAAACTTCGCAGAGTAAAGAAGTAAGGTGAGGCAGGAGCCCTTCCAGGTCAGGGTCCCCCACCCCTTGTCGTGGCTTTTGTAGAAACACTCTGGGGCCGCTGTGCTCACATCTTGGGGGAGTAATCTGGCCCCTGAATTTCCATAGAGTCTTGGATTTTTGGGTTCTTTATAAACAATATAAATAATGAGTCATTGGCCCAAAGAGAAAGAATGACTCTGTTGCCTAGTGGTTAGGGCACCCACTGGGAGGTGGGGGGACCCAGGGTCCAACCCCCTGCTCCACTGACTAATTATTTAAACGCAGCAGGAGAGATTGATAGGGCCCCACACCAGAGTCTCCCATCACCCAGTGGTTAGAGCACTCTCCTGAGAGGATTTGAGCAGGGGTCTCCCTCTTTTCTCCCCCTCCGGCAGAGAGAGGGGACTTGAATCCCAGTCTCCCACATCCCTGGTGAGTGCGCTACCCATGGGACTAACAGTTATAAGGTTGGCTGCAGTAGCAACCTCCACCCAGCCAGACTTTGAATGGGACCCAATCCAGCAGGCAGCCTTGGGGCACACCCACTGGCCCAGGCCCTAACAAAAAAGACGGTTACTCACCGTTGTAACTGTTGTTCTTCGAGATGTGTTGCTCATATCCATTCCAGTTAGGTGTGTGCGCGTGCCGCGTGCACGCTCGTCGGAAGATTTTTACCCTAGCAACAGTCGGTGGGTCGGCTGGGCGCCCCCTGGAGTGGCGCCACTATAGCGCCAGATATATACCCTGCCGACCCATCCGCCCCTCAGTTCCTTCTTGCCAGCTACTCCGACAGTGGGGAAGGAGGGCGGGTCTGGAATGGATATGAGCAACACATCTCGAAGAACAACAGTTACAACGGTGAGTAACCGTCTTTTCTTCTTCGAGTGATTGCTCATATGCATTCCAGTTAGGTGATTCCCAAGCCTTACCTAGGCAGTGGGGTCGGAGTGAGACATGGCAGAATGTAAGACTGCTGAGCCGAAGGCTGCATCGTCTCTGGATTGTTGTACCAATGCGCAGTGTGAAGCAAAGGTGTGAACCGATGACCAGGTAGCCGCCCGACAGATTTCCTGGATGGGGACATGGGCCAGGAAGGCGGCAGAAGAGGCCTGCGCTCTTGTAGAGTGAGCAGTAAGATGGCTAGCCTGAATATGAGCAAGCTCGTCGTAGCATGTCTTGATGCAGGATGTTACCTAAGACGAGATCCGCTGGGAAGAGACTGGCATGCGGTTTGCTACAGCTACAAAGAGTTGGGGCGAACGCCAAAAGGGTTTTGTCCTCTCTATATAAAACGCGAGAGCCCTACGGACGTCCAAAGTATGAAGCTGCTGTTCCCGGCGCGATGAATGCGGTTTTGGAAAGAAAACAGGGAGGAAGATGTCCTGGTTTACATGAAAAGCAGACACTACCTTAGGGAGGAAGGAGGGGTGTGGTCGCAGGTGCACCTTGTCTTTATGGAAGATTGTATAAGGAGGGTCAGCTGTCAGGGCACGGAGTTCTGAGACTCGCCTCGCCGAAGTGATAGCGACGAGGAAGGCCGTCTTCCAGGAAAGATATAAAAGGGAACACGTGGCCATAGGCTCTAAAGGGGGCCCCATAAGTTTGGCTAAGACCAGGTTTAAGTCCCAGGTAGGGGTCGGGCGCCAGACCTGTGGGTACAACCGCTCTAGTCCCTTAAGGAACCTGGAAACCATCGGGTTAGAAAAAATAGAACGGCCATCTTCGCCTGGCCGGAAGGCCGAGATAGCCGCCAGGTGCACCTTTAAAGAGGAGACCGCAAGGCCCTGCTCCTTAAGGGACCAAAGGTAGTCTAATATCGCTGGAATAGACACCAGATGAGGATCGAAGTTGTTCTGATTGCACCAGTGTGAGAAACGCTTCCACTTGGCGAGGTAAGTCGTCCTAGTGGAAGGTTTCCTGCTCCCCAAAAGCACCTGCTGTACCGCAGCAGAACAACGCCGCTCTGCTTGGCTCAACCATGCAGGAGCCATGCCGTGAGGTGAAGGGACTGCAGGTCCGGGTGGTGAAGCCTGCCGAAGTCCTGCGTTATGAGATCCAGCCACAGTGGCAGGGGAATTGGTTCCACCACCGATAGGTCGGACAGCAGGGTGTACCAATGCTGCCTCGGCCATGCTGGAGCAATGAGAATGAGGTTGGCTCTGTCCCTCCGGAGCTTGAGCAGCACTCTGTGAATGAGGGGAAATGGCGGAAAGGCATAAAACAGGTGTCTCGTCCACGGGAGGAGAAAAGCGTCTGAAAGGGAGCCCGGGGAGCGTCCCTGGTTGGAGCAGAACATGTGGCATTTCCTGTTCTCTCTGGAGGCAAAGAGGTCTACGCGGGGAAAGCCCCACCTCCGAAAAACAGAGTGGACGACGTCGGGACGGATCGACCACTCGTGAGACAGGAATGACCTGCTGAGGCGATCTGCCAGAGTGTTCTGTACTCCTGGGAGAAAAGACGCTACTAAATGAACAGAGTGGGCTATGCAAAAGTCCCACAGGTGAATGGCTTCTTGGCAAAGTAGGGAGGAGCGCGCCCCGCCCTGTTTGTTTATGTAGAACATTGTTGTTGTGTTGTCCGTGAACATGGATACACAGCGGTCGTGTAGATGGACTCGAAACGCCTGGCACGCTAGGCGGACTGCCCTCAGCTCCCGCACATTGATATGCAAGGCCAGCTCCTGTGGTAACCAGAGGCCTTGAGTGTGTAGGTTCCTGAGGTGGGCACCCCAACCCAGAGACGATGCGTCCGTGGTCAGCGCCACTGAGGGTTGGGGAGGGTGGAATGGTACCCCTGAGCAGACTACCGCGGGGTCCAACCACCAAGTGAGGGAATCGAGGATTGGCCTGGGGATCGTGACTACCGAGTCTATGTTGTCCCTGTGTGGGCGGTATAGTGAAGCGAGCCATGTTTGGAAGCGCCGAAGCCGCAGTCTGGTGTACCTGGTCACAAAGGTGCATGACGCCATGTGACCTACGAGGCCGAGGCAGGTGCGCACCGACGTTTTTGTCGGGTAGGATTGGAAACTTCGAATGATCGAAGACATTGCCTGAAAGCCCGGCAGAGGGAGGCAGGCCCTGGCCAGATTGGAGTCCAGAACTGCTCCAATAAAGTCTATCCTCTGCGTTGGAGTCAGAGTAGACTTTTCGATGTTGACCATGAGGCCTAACCTCCCGAAGAGGCCTTTGACTACATGAAGGTGCTGGGATACTTGCAGCTGGGAAGTCCCTCGAATGAGCCAATCGTCAAGGTACGGGTAGATGTGTATTCGACGATGGCGGAGGGCGGCAGCGACTACGGCCATGCATTTGTTGAAGACTCTCGGGGCCGTAGATAGGCCGAAGGGGAGCACCGTGAACTGGTACTGCTGGTGGTTGACGACAAAACAAAGATAGCGTCTGTGTGGTGAGTAAATGGCAATGTGGAAGTATGCGTCCTTCATATCAAGGGCGGCATACCAGTCTCCCGGATCCAGGGATGGGATAATGGTCCCCAGGTTACCATGCGGAACTTGAGTTTTACCATAAATCTGTGGAGTTCTCGCAGGTCTAGGATTGGTCGTAGACCTCCCTTTGCCTTGGGGATTAAAAAGTAGCGGGAATAAAACCCCCGGCCTCTCATGCCCTCTGGCACCTCCTCTACGGCACCCAGACTTAAGAGAGTATGGACCTCTTGCAAGAGGAATTGCTTGTGAGAGGGGTCCCTGAAGAGGGACAGGTAGGGAGGGTGGGAAGGAGGGGGAGAAACAAATTGTAGGTGGTATCCCGCTTCCACCATGCGGAGGACCCAGCGGTCAGAGGTTATCTGGGACCAGGCAGGGAGGAAATGGGATAGACAGTTGGAAAAGGAGGGTGAAGGATCCAGTAGGGAAACTGGTGGGTCGTTCTCGGGCGTCCCATCAAAAGTTTTGCTTTGTCCCCGAAGATGGTTTTGGGGGCGCTTGATTTTGGTTTCCCTGGTTGCCAGATTGTCTCCGCCGATTCACCCTGCCACGACATCTGGTGTCTTGTCGCGGTCTGGGCTGATTATAGGGGCGGTATGGCTGGGGCCTGAAGGACCTACGTTGGGTTACCGGTGTGTGCATGCCCAACGAGCGCATTATAATGCAGTTGTCCTTGAGGCTTTGCAGTCTTGGGTCGCTTTTCTCTGAAAAGAGACCCTGTCCGTCAAAGGGTAGATCCTGAATCGTCTGCTGCAATTCAGGAGGAAGACCCGAAGCTTGGAGCCAAGATATGTGCCTCATGGTTATCCCAGAGGCAAGAGTTCTGGCTGCCAAGTCCGCTGAATCCAGGGAGGCCTGGAGGGCAGTCCTGGCTACTTTTTTACCCTCTTCCAAAAGGGCCGTAAATTCCGCGCGGGAGTCTTGTGGTAGGAGTTCAGTGAACTTGCCTACAGAGACCCATGTATTAAAGTTGTAACGGCTTAGGAGGGCCTGCTGATTGGCCACCCTAAGCTGAAGGCCTCCAGCCGAGTATATCTTATGACCTAGGAGGTCCATGCGCCGAGCCTCCTTCGCCTTAGGAGCCGGCGCCTGCTGGCCATGCCGTTCCCGCTCATTGACAGATTATACCACCAGTGAGCATGGAGGTGGGTGGGTATATAGATATTCATAGCCCTTCGATGGGACCATGTATTTCCTTTCCACCCACGGAGCCGTAGGTGTAATAGAGGCTAGGGACTGCCAGATGGTGTCAGCATTGTTTTGTATAGTACGGATGAAGGGGAGGGCCACTCGAAGGGGGGCATCAGCCGTCAATATGTCCACCACTGGGTCCTCTATTTCAGCCACCTCCTCGACCGGTAGGTTCATGTTCTGAGCTACTCTCCGTAACAGGTCCTGATGAGCCCGAAGGTCAATAGGAGGAGGACCCGAGGAGGATATTCCTGCTACCACCTCATCAGGCGAGGAGGAGGAGGAGAGGCCCGGTACCAAGGGGTCCTGTGGTGGGTCAGTGAGCGGCAAAGTTCCTTGTGCATCAGGATGAAAGTCGGGTTCTGCAGAAACAAGTGGCTCCTCTTCCGTGCCCGTGGGAGGAAGCTGGCTGACCGTGGCTTCGGGGGCTCTATGATCAGAGGGACCTGAACGCTGAGCCACGAATGGGGCACCTTGTGCTTCGTGGTATGCCCACAGAGTCCAGAAAGCCCATTGAGGAGGGTCTTGCTCTTGGCCTTGTGCCTCGGACTGCTGGTAGGAAGCACTGCTGGCGTGGGATGAGATGGACGGGTGCCTCGAAGGCCATGGCGGTGCCGAGAGACCCTGGGACATTGCCGCCGATTCAGCCGTTCGGTCCCAGGGCAGTACCAAAGAACGGTACCGGTCCTGTCAGTGCCGGGACTGAGATCGGGACCATCTACCGCACAGGTGCCGGGAGGTCGACCGGGATCTCGAGTCTCTGTGGCGAGAACGGCTGCGGGACGTGCGGTACCGAGAATGGTACCGAGAGCCGGATCGGTGCCGACAGTGTCTGTCCGGAGACCGGGATCGTGAGCGCCTCCGCGAGTACGACCGGTACCGCGATGGAGAGCTGTACCGGGACTGCGAGCGGTGCTGGGATCGGGACCGGCGTGAGCGGGAACGTCTCCGAGATCGCCATCTGGAGTGACGCCTCTCTTGGTGGTCAGGGGAAGGGGGCCTCATAATGGCCGGCTTGCCAACTGACTGGATGACCCGCTCCGGCGGTGCCGGGGGTTGAAGCTGCGTCGACTCCGTTAGCGCAATGAGCTTTCGTGCTGTCGAGAAGGTCTCGGGAGTTGAATGGAGAGCTAGCTCAACCGCAGTGTGAACTGGGGAGCTGTGTGGTACCGGACTCAACCGCCCTTGCGGTGCCGGAATTGATGGTGCCGCGCTAGGAGGAGCTTGGAACTGCGGTGCCGGAGTTGACGGTGCTGGTGCAGGCAGCGGATCCGGCCTGTAGGCCTGGATGTATGCTCCTTCTTAGAGGATGTGGCCGGTGCAGCATGACGTTTCCCAGAGGGGGAAAGGGATCGGTGCCGGGGAGCCGGTGCCGGCTGATGTCGGTTCCGGGACTCGGTACCGGAGTGAGCTGGTGCCGAAGGTGCATTCCTCACTGATGCAGACTGCTGGGCAGTCGGTGCCGGCGCCGCAGGGCTAAGTGACAATTCCATTAGGAGCTGCTTTAAGCGAAAGTCCCGCTCCTTCTTTGTTCTTGGCTTGAACAATTTACAAATTCGACACTTATCAGGAAGGTGAGACTCTCCTAAGCACTTCAGGCAAGATTCATGAATGTCTCCCACCGGCATCGGCTTCTGGCAAGCCGAGCACGGCTTAAACCCCGGTGCCTTGGGCATGAGCCCACACCGAGTCAGGGGAAAAAGGGGCTACTCCCCCAATCCCCCGGTGACTACAAACACTAACTACAACTAAACTATTAAAACTAACTATAACTACACTAAAGTTGAACTATATATACGATAAACGAGAAATAAGAGCGAGAAGCTAGGGTTGTGGAGGACAGCAATGCCGCACTCCACCGTTCCAACGACCGTCACGGGTGGTAAGAAGGAACTGAGGGGCGGATGGGTCGGAGGGGTATATATCTGGCGCTATAGCGGCACCACTCCAGGGGGCGCCCAGCCGACCCACCGAGTGTTGCTAGGGTAAAAATCTTCCGACGAGCGTGCACGCGGCGCGCACACACCTAACTGGAATGCATATGAGCAATCACTCGAAGAAGAACTGATCTTCCCCCAATGTGTGCATTGCTCTCAGGCATAGACAGGAGATAGGCATCAGGATGCCCAGAGGGAGGCAGCAGCAGGTGTGTTCAGAGGCAGAAATTGAGGCATTGAGAGAGTTTTGTGAACTATAGAGGAGCCTAAAACCAGGACTTAAGCACCAAAATTGGCCACCTGAGTCCCTTTGTGAATCTAGGCCTTCCTCCCACTGTACCTCACTGCCCCACCTGGAAAGTGAGACACAGTATGTCCCCACCTTCCAGGCATGCATGAAGAGTTGACAGCCATAAGGTCAGATATGATGTTCCCAGGGCCGGTGCAACCATTTAGGCGACCGGGGGGGCGGCATTTTCTTCGGTAGCGACTGCGGCGGCCGGAACTTCAGCCGCCCTGGTTGCCGCCGGCATTTTGGCTGAGGGAGCTGGGGCAGGGGAGCACGGGGAGGGCCGCCTGCAGCAAGTACGGGGGGGGGGGGGCATCATGCAGGGGAACTCCCCACCCCAGCTCACCCCTGCCCTGCCTCCTCCCCGAGCACGCCGTGGCTGCTTCACTTCTCCCGCCTCCCAGGCTTGCAGCACCTAAGCTGATTGGCGCCGCAAGCCTGGGAGGCGGGAGAAGTGAAGCAGCAACGGTGTGCTCGGGGTGGAGGCGGAGCAGGGGTGAGCTGGGGTGTGGGGGGGTGCCTCAAGGCGGATGGTGGAAGGTGGGGAGCTGCTGCAGGGGAGGTGCCTCATGGCAGAGCAGGGGAGCTGCCGTGGGGGGGGGGTGCCTCAGGGCGGGGGCTCAGGGGAGGGCGCAAGGTGGAAGTTTTGCCTAAGGCGCGAAACATCCTTGCACCGGCCCTGGATGTTCCTGGCATCACACAAGTAGGTTAGCTAGGCTGGGTCTCCGCAGAGTGCCCTGCCTACATTTCAGATGTACTTAGGAAGTGCCAGCCTCAGCATCCCTGCTGGGTGGAAGGCAGAGGCTATTTGTAGGCTGCACTGGGCACCATACACAAAGGGCTTTCTAGCTAAAGACCAACCACTTGAACTCTACCAAAACCACCTGGGAGATCGTGTGATCTACAGTGCTTGCCAGAGTAGCATGTTCTAGGCCGGAAGTACTGGTAGGTAAGCAAGCAAGCACATTCCTCACTAACTAAACTTTCCAAGTGTGATCCTAGAGCGATCACATTTGGAGACCATTGCAGTAATCCAGTCTTGAGGACAAAATAGGTAACTTGTGAATTTCACCTCCATGTAAATCAGGAGTAATTCTGCAGCTGTATGGCCGGTGTGAATGAAGCACTTAGTATTTGCCCCAAGGTATCCTCCAGTCAATGTGGCCAGCAATGTGTCTGCATCACAGCCAGGCCTGAAATAAGATCATAAGCAGCTGAGGATGTTAAGTAGGGCCAGCCCCATCTTACCAAAATCTTCTTGCTAACTTTCACTGCAAAAAGAAGATTGAGACTGATTTGTGTCAAGAGTAGCAATACCAAGAACATGGGCCCAGCAATCTTTTTTGTTTCCTGATCATCCTTTAGTGCTCATTTATAATGTAAAGAAAACATTTACAAAGCATTCAATTTATTTTACTGTAAGAATTTTAAAAACTGTAGCTTTCCATGGTGGCTGGTAGCAAAGTGGCTTAGATTGCTGTGGCATGGAATAATTGCTGTTTCTTACGTCCATCAACAGGAGCAGTTACTTTTTCAAGAGATGTGTATACAGATGCTGCTGCCCTAGTTGTTGTAAGGAAGATGTGCTGTATGTCTCATAGTCTTTGTGTGTAGGGTATGTTTGTATTGTATAGAGATGTGTTTATACCAGCAGAATGGGATCCAGAATACACCACTGGTAATAACAATACTGGAAATTAAAAAATAGCCAGCTCAAGAGTTTTTGCCATTATTCACTATTTACAAGGCCAAGCATGTAAGGCAGTTGTATGATTGGACAATTCACCATATTATGTAGTTTTAAAAGTTGCTGCATAATTATACTCCACAGTTTAACCTTTGATTTTTTTTTAAAAAGTTTCCTGCCATTTTGGTTGCAAACATCGCCTTCAAAATGTAAACTGGTTGTAAACCAATTCAGTGACATCTGCCTGAATCTGCAGACATACAGCCAGACAAAATAGCTCACATGCAAGCGTGAACTCTTCCCGTTCATTGCCATGGGGTGTTAACACTGAAAAAGAATGATGAAGATATAAAGATCAACAGATTGCTAACTATTGAACAAAAAATCAATGCTTGTCTATTGCTGGATGTCATGACAAATATTTGAACAGGTGCAGAGGGACAGCTAGCTGCTGTCAGGAGTTGCTAGGATGGAGAATGAAAAATTCAAACCCCTCCACCCAAATTTAAAGTCACTTATAGGAGTGTGTCTTGTCCAGAACATTAAACCGTAATATACTGCTTTCTCCTGTGTTACATCTCCCTACGGCTCTCAGCTGTGCAATTGTTTGTCCAGAGAATGGGATTGGCTTTTGTTTTTATCAGATGGAAACATTATCTTTGTGGGCCAATTCACTCACCTTGGGCTCTGTTCCCCAAAGGAGGTTTGTCAGTTGCCCATGATGGATTCAGTATCTCTTTTCTTTTTACATTGATGCATGTTTTTTTCTTACTTAAATGGTTTGACTAATAGCAGGAATTTCTTCTCCCTCTCTCTTTCCAACCCTCTTCACTGTCTTTGATTAAAACTTAATTGAGGTGGATGGAGGCTACATGGAACCTTCACTCATTCCTTCAGTGAGTGATGCTCTGGGGTAGAATAATAGAATACCAGGGTTGGAAGGGACCTCAGGAGGTCATCTAGTCCAACCCCCTGCTCAAAGTAGGACCAATCCCCAGACAGATTTTTGCCCCAGATCCCTAAATGGCTCCCTCAAGGATTGAACTCACAACCCTGAGTTTAGCAGGCCAATGCTCAAACCACTGAGCTATCCCTCCCCAAACTGTCTGCCCTAGAGCTGGAAGGTGGCAATTCAAGCTCAAGGAGACATCCCACTCCCAGCTCTGATAGAGCTAGTGTGCTAACAATAGCTATGTAGCTGTTCCAAATACGTGTCTAGAGTCTCTGAAGGGTGTGGGGGAAAAAGGTCCAGGGCCTAAAACTTTGGTAAAGTAAAGTGTATGTATGGCTTGGAGGAAGGAGAAGGGTAGAAACAATTATAGAAACAGAACTAACCATTGGTAACAGCTTGCAATTAATAGCTGCCTGGTGGCAGAGCAAGAAACTGCAAAGGGCAAAACTAAGAAAAACAGGAAATGTTTGCTTTGTTTTATCCCTTATATGGATGTCAGATTTTAAGGAAGTATATGTAACTCTTGCAGTTTTATCCTATATAAGCTCTTGTATTTTATCTATCAAGGGGGGTCCGGCTGCTTTGGCTGACTCCCCCATACATGCATGATTATTGATTAATCAATAAAAGAGCCTCAGGCTGTCTAAACACAACGCATGGGTTGATTTCCCCAACGAGGGATAATACCTGGAGCATAGCCCCTCTCACACCATTGCAGCTGCACTCCATTTTAAGTGTGCTGACTTGATCAGAGCTAGCCTGGGTACTGCTCCTTAAGCTGGAAATTACACTCTCCAGTACCAAGTGTAGGTGTACCTATCATTAGCTGAGGGCACAGGAAAAGAGCAAATTACTGCCCACACCTTGAACAAAGAGGAGGCAGGGAGGAAATTATGCCTCACATGGCATCTGTCACAGCTCCTCCTGGGTTGGTGCAGTTCACATTCCACACGATACTCAGGGCTGTGCCTGAAGGCTCAGTCTAACCCCATACAATCTGTATGCAGAAAGGAATCAATAGAAAGGTCCCTTCACCAGGAACAGCTGCAATGGGCTGCCTTCAAGGTGAAGGTTTTGTTTGGATTTTTCTAGAGCATAGCAACTGTCTCCAAAGCTACTGCAGCCCCAGGCTAACTTCAGCAGCGGCTATGAAGAGTGAACCAGTTAGTGTTGCTAAACAGGTTTCAGATGTTTCTGGTGTGGTGCAGACATCATGGCTTGCTTCTGCACCCTGCACGGAAGCAGCAGGGTGTATATATATATATTTAGTGAGGGAATTTACATGTGGTCATGAGAACTATTCATATCACGTCACTGCTCAGCAGTTAGGAAAGTGTAACCAAATAAACTGCATTGTCATTCTATAAATGGTATTTACCATGGGTGTTAAGCATGCAATGAAACTATGGATATAGACAGGGAGGACTAAAGTTAAAATCAGAAAAACAAACACAGCTCTCTAAGTGCGTCCAACTAAAAAGGAACTTAATGAAAATACAGGAGTATGTATTTGGGTAGCTCCTACAGGCACCAGCTGAGATTGGGGCACTACCATAGTCAACAGTCCATATACCCATAGTAAGGGCAGTCCTTGCCCCAAACAGCTTACAATCAGAAAGACAAAAGGCTGGTACTAGAACAGTCTCATGTTATAGATGGGGACCTGAGGTACAGACATTAAGTGATTTGTCCAAGGTCACACAGAGTCTGTCTCAGAGCTGAGAACCTAATCCAGCTCTTTTGCCTTAGCCACAGGCTCAGACTTCCTCTCTGATGCCTGTTAGGGCTCTGCACCAAACCCCAAAGCTGGCTTGTAGCTGAGTCTCTTTGTAACACCCAATCCTTTCTGCTGTTCATGGAACCCTCCAGTTTGTTAACCTGCGTCCGGCTCTCCCAAGCTTCCCGAGGTGCATATGGACTGGCTGGCTAGTTCCCCTGTCTGCCATGGCAGGTGAGGAGGGCAGGCTAGGTCTGTGCCCTGCCAGCATCCTATAGGAAGGATTTTTTTCATTGCTTTACAATTTCTGCTTGTTTTGTTTCCCATTGTTTAGTCCTCCAGAATTGTTGATATTCTCTCTCCTCAGGCAGTAACTACAAGGTCGCAGTTACAGGGATATCCTACGAATCCTCCTCCTTATTGTTAGCCTGCAAAGAAAGAAAGAAAGAAAGGAAAGTCATTACACAGGGAAGGTGTTGTGCTACTTGTTTTGTTCCTTCCTTACACCCCTTATAAAAATAAGACCTGGGCAGTTTGAGTCCAAACTGCTGACGCTTACAGAGGTGATAATACAGCGTTAAGGGCAATTACTGAAGAGTACCAGAGTGATTGTTCTCAGGGATTCTCTCAGCCTTTCTCCCCCACCTCTTGATATCCAGATTAGGCTGCTTGAAGCCCAGAATCGCAAGGAGTATTTGCAGTGGGTGTGCAGAAAGGCAGGACACCGGGCAGCTGGAGAGACCCACTTAGGTTTCTGCTATGATTTAACCCGTTCTGATGAAGAGTCCATACTTTCCTCCTGTTGTCTTTTGCTCTTCATCTAAAATACATGGTATGAAGGAGCCACCTGGGCATAATGAAGTGCAAATCACCCCATGCACTAAACATACATAACATACCAGGCCTAGCTACTTATATACCTTGCTGCTCTGGTAGGGTCCCAGTGGCTTCTGAAACCTAGCCCATGGGGACCACTAGAAGGCTCACAAACTTTTTAAAGGGATACGACCCAATTCTTTTACGCTACACCTTCCTCGCAAACTTCCCCTCCCTCCCTTCAAAATTCCAGCTAAAAATCAGAGAAGGAGCAAGGACCTGCGGTTTTTTTGGGACTCGAGTCTGGATGCCTTCCTAAACTCTCACCATAACTACCTCTGCCCTCATTTCATTTGCTCATTGTGGGCCTGATTCTGCCACTTTTGCTGCCCTAAGTGCCATGCTATGCAGTTAGTCCCATTGATTACAGTAAAATATGCAACCACACTCTGGGAGTCCAGCTCTGCTTGTCTGTCCTGGGATCTCTCTGTAGCAGAAATCTGCTGGGCTCAGGGATCCACCTTGATGCTCCGAAAGATACAGGAAAGTCACTGCTTCTAGATAAGTGAAGGATTTGACTTGATTATAACCACAGATTTGGCAGGATACCCCAAGGTCCCTAAGGCCTCATCTACACTATACAGTTTTGTCAACAAAAGTCAGCTCTTGTTAACAAAACAGTGGAGGCATACACCCTGAAATGCTTCTTCTGCTGATGTAATTCCTCTGCTATGCCAATATAATAAAACCACCTCAACGAGAGGCATAGGGCTTATGTCGGTGTAGTTAGGGTGACACAGTGTCTGTGTAGACACTGTGTAGATACTGTGTCCCTTATATCATGGCTCTGCTGAGCTGTGAAATTGACAAGAAAGCCAAGTTGGGCTGCCACCCAGGCTCCCAGCTTGGGCTGCTGCCAGGGCTCCCCACTCCCTGCTGGGAGCCCTGCTGCCCCCGCAGGTCCTGTCTCCCTTCTCCCCTTCGGGAGCTCGGCAGCCAACCAGACTCTGGGTGCGGATCTCCATCGGAACCCCCAGGCAGCTTCTCTCCCTACTCCTGGCTGGGAGTGCAGAAGCAAGAAACCCCAGGGGACAGCTGTGCTCCTGGTCCAGAGCTGTGTGGAGGTGAAAGTCCTGTCTCTCAGTCCCCAACACTGCCCCTCTTCAGTCTATGGAAGTGCTCCTGGGACACCAGCCACCACAGTAATTAATGCTAATCCTATGTTAGCTCCACTTATCTTTGTAGTGTAGACATAGCCTAACTCCTTCTTATGTAATAACCTGCATCATTCTTCTTGGAGTGGCTCAGACATCCCAGGAGAAGGTGGTTTGTTTTCCCCTTATAAGCAACAGAGTCCTCTTCTCTGGCTAATCCTAAAACCCTCTGACTTTGGGAGACCTGGATCTAATTCTGGTTCTGCCTCTGACCTGCTGGGTGACCTTTGGCAGGTCACATTGCTATCCTGTACCTCAGTTTCGCCATCTGTAAAATGAGGATAATGCTGCTGACCTGCTTTGTAAAGCACTTGGATATCTGCTGATAACAACTAGGGATTATTATTATCTTGGACTTTCATTAATTTTATTTTCATGGTTGAAATCACTGAAATTACTTGTGCGGTGAGGTCCTCCTGGTGAAGTTGGCAGACTCAGGCCCTCGGTGAGGAACAGCAATCTAACTAAAGTGCCTCAGGAGCTTTCACTTGGGTTCCAGTCCCAGTGGCCTGTCTTTGCCATTTAATACCAGACTCAACCCTCAGTGGGGCCAGCAGATGCTTCAAATGCCTCCATGGAGGCCCTATTCCGCCATACTCCTTCCAGGCTCTTCCTGGCCCCCTCCAACTCACTGGCAGCATGGCTGGAACCATAGCTGAAAAGCCATCTCACCTGCTCTTGGTCCTGTTCCCCACCACCTGGCACACTCAGCTCCTGTACCAGACAGGACAGTAGCATTAATCTTGAGTAGTGATGTCCTCCTGCACTTGCATTGCACATTTTGGTGCCGGGAGATACAGGAAAGCCCAACCCTGTTTTTCCATTGAAACAGTTTGTCAGCTGCCTCCTGTCTTTTTTTTATCAAAGTTTTAAAGAATTCTGTCCAGTTTTACCTATGATCCTGCTGTCACGGAGTCCCCGGGAGATGCTCTGGAACTGTTCCCCACAAAGCCAGTTAGGACTTTGGGGAGCCTCCTGTCCCTTGGAGCAGACTTTTTCAGGGCAAGAAGTTCACACGTCTTCACCTCCTGGGTCTCTCCTTGGAGCATTCAGCATCCTCTGCCCCTCCGCACGCTTCCTCCAGCAGGCCCACCCCAGCGGGGCCCTAGGGAAGCCACCGGGTCCTGCACCCCCACTTCGCAGTCAGACGTGACTCTCAGCCAGCCAGTAAAACAGAGGTTTATTCGATGACAGGAACACGGTCTAAAACAGAGCTTGTAGGTACCACGAGCCAGACCCCTCGGCCGGGTCCATTTTGGGGGCAGTGAGCCAGACCCCCACGTCTGCCCTCACTCCTCGTCCCCAGCCAGCTCCAGACTAACAACCCCCTCCAGCCCCTCCTTCTCTGCTCAGTTCCTTTCCCGGGCCAGGTCATCACCTGACCTCTTTGTCTCCAACACCTTCAGCTGGCACCTTTGCAGAGAAGGGGCCCAGGCCATCAATTGCTAGGAGACAAAGTGCCAGGCATTTAGGTGCACTGGCCCTTCCTCTGCAGCAATCACACACCCTTATTCCACCACCTAGATATTAAGAACTGCATAGGGGACACTGAGGCACCAACACAGTATTCAGAGAAAACATTAAGAACATTCCCAGTTCGTCACACCTGCGCTGGGCCTTTCCTGTGTGTGAAAAACCAGATGCTCAACTAAAAACAAGCACCAAAAGCATAAATCAAGAGATGCGTATGTTTGTATTCCTATTTTCTGAGCTTGTTGGTCATTTGGGCTCCTATTTAAGTGTATGGGTACTTTTGTTGATGTCAACGGAACTACTCCTATACTAATTAGTTATGCACCTTCTTGAGTTCCTGAAAAATGGCCTTAAATGTCTCATTTGTTGCAATGGGCTTTGTTTGTTTTTGTATTTTTCTTGAAATGCTAGAAAAGGAAAAATTTCAATAAGGGAAGAAACTTTGCCGCTATGTCATGCCTATGCAGAGCTTAGCTTTGGTCCCAGATTCTGCAAATACTTTCACACCTGCTTAATTTTAAGCAAGTGCATGTTCCCAATGACTTCAGTGGCTATACTCACGTGCTTAAAGTTAAGCAAGTGTGAATGGGTTTTGAGGATCTGGACACTTAGGTGTCTGATAGATCTGGGCAGATAATTGCTTGAGAATATTTATTGTAAATGTTGGCAATTTTTTTCATCAGACAGTTATTTGTAAATTCATTTTTATTAGTCAATGAACTATTATGTCAGCCAATGAGGGATTGTAATGGGGTGTCCGCACCACGCAGGAGTGGAAGGCGTTAAGGATGAAATCTTGGTGACACTACCAATAATATTTGCAAATTCATGGATCACAGGAGATGTCCCGGAAGACTGGAGAAGAGCTAGCGTAGGACCCATCTTTAAAAAGGGGGAAAAGGAGGAGCTGGGGAACTATAGAGCAGTCAGCCTGACTTTGATACCTGGGAAGCTACTAGAGCAATAAACATACAGTTTGAGAATACGTGGAGAATGAAGGGGTGATCACTAGCAACCAGCATGGATATACCAAAAACAAATCCTGCCAAACCAGCTTGATTTCCTTCTTTGACAGGATAATTGGTTTGGTGGCTAGGAGTAATGTGGTGGACATAATATACCTGGACTTCAGCAAGGCTTTTGACACAGTCCCACTTTACATTCTCCTAAGTAAGCTGGAGAAATGTGTGCTCGACAGAACTACCATTAAGTGGATACATAATTGGTTAAACCGTAAAGAGTAACTATTAATGGAATGATGTCAGATTGGAGGGAGGTCTCAAGTGGGGTTCCACAAGGATCTGTTCTGGGTCCACTGTTGTTTAATATAGAATCATAGAAGATTAGAGTTGGAAGAGACCTCAGGAGGTCATCTAGTCCAACCCCCTGCTCAAAGCAGGACCAACACCAAGTAAATCATCCCAGCCAGGGCTTTGTTAAAAACCTCTAAGGATGAAGATTCCACCACCTCCCTAGGTAACTCATTCCAGTGCTTCACCACCCTCCTAGTGAAATAGTGTTTCCTAATTTCCAACCTAGACCTCCTGCACTGCAACTTGAGACAATTGCTTCTTGTTCTGCCATCTGCCACCACTGAGAATAGCTGAGCTCCATCCTCTTTGGAACCCCCGTTCAGGTAGTTGAAGGCTACTATCAAATCCTCCCTCACTCTCCTCTTCTGCAGACTAAACAAGCCCAGTTCCCTCAGCCTCTCCACATAAGTCATGTGCCCCAGTCATTTTCATTTTCATTGCCCTCTGCTGGACTCTCTCCAATTTGTCCACATCCTTTGTTGTGGGGGGCCCAAAACTGGACACAGTACTCCAGAGGTGGTCTCACCAGTGCCGAATAAACTTCCCTAGATCTGCTGGCAATGCTTCTACTAATGCAGCCCGATATACCATTAGCCTTCTTGGCAACAAGGGCACACTGCTGACGCATATGCAGCTTCTCATACACTGTAATCCCCAGGTCCTTTTCTGCAGAACTGCTGCTTAGCCAGTCGGTCCCCAGCCTGTAGCAGTTCATGGAATTCTTCCTTCCTAAGTGCAGGACTCTGCACTTGTCCTTGTTAAACATCATCAGATTTCTTTTGGCCCAATCCTCTACTCTGGACCCTATCCATACCCTCCAGCATATCTACCTCTCCCCCTAGTTTAGTGTCATCTGCAAACTTGCTGAGGGTGCAATCTATCCCATCGTCCAGATCATTAATAAAGATGTTGAACAAAACTGGCCCCAGGACCAACCCCTGGGGCACTCCACTTGATACTGGCTGTGTCATAAAAATAGAGAGAAGGGTAGCTGTACTAAATATACTAAATCACCTTACCTGTAAGGGGTTAAGTAGTTCAAATAACCTAATTGGCACCTGACCTGAAGGACCAATGAGGAAAGAAGATACTTTCAAATCTGGGTGGGGGAAGGTTTTGTTTGTGCTTTTACTTTGTTGTTCCCTCTCTGGACAGAGGGAGAGTCCAAGCAGGTACAACATCTCCTAAAAATATACCTGGAATAATCCATCTAAAACCACAGAAATTGTATGTAGGGCAAGGAAATGTGTTAGGTTATTTTTTGTTTTGGCTTGTGAATTTTTCTATGCTACAGAGGTAGTTTTATTCCTGTTTATGTACTGTGAAGCTGAGCCCATGGGGGAATCCTCTGTGTTTTAAATCTTTTTATTACCCTGTAAAGTTACCTTCCATCCTGATTTTGCAGGTGTGATTCTTTTACTTTTTCTTTATAAATAAAGTTCTTCTTTTAAGAACCTGATTGATTTCAGTGTCCTGAAGACAAATGGTTTGGTCTGTGCTCACATTGCTAAGGTAATTGGGTGGTACTCCAAAAAAACTGAATGCAAAGACCTACGAGAAGGTCTCCAAAGCCATGATACAGACATGTAAACTTTTATTCTTAATATACTGGTAAATCTCTGCTGTTAGTTGGTGCACATATGCCTTTTGTTGTTAGCAAACATGTATGTACATTTTTATAGCATGCCGATCGCTTCATCAAACAAATCGCGGCAACGCTGTTGTGTAAAAAAACCTCCAAAAACATGTGCATGTACATTCTCATTTATTAACGCACATCATGTACATAAAGAAATTTCAAGCACATGTTAATGTATTGCCGCCATATTGGTTTTTGTTTATCTCGATCATCGGTTATCTCGACGCTTTTTGGCAAACCCCTAGGCCAGCGACATAACAGGGTTCAACTGTATATTATTCTCAAGCCTCCCCAGGAAAGGGGGTGAAGGAGTTTGGGGGGGATATTGGGGGCAGGGTAGCGATTCCAAGTGACCCTTCCCTGAATTTTTGTGTAAATCACTTGGTGGTGGTAGCAATACCATCCAAGGACAAGGAAAGGAATTTGTGCCTTGGGGAAGTTTTAACCTAAACTGGTAGAATATAAACTTAGGGAGTCTTTCATGTGGGTCCTCACATCTGTACCCAACTAGACATTGAGCTGTTGATCACTACCCATTGAGCCCAACAATCTAGCTAATCCGTACTTTTTTAACTTGCTGGCAAGAATACTGTGGGAGATCATATGAAAAACTTTGCTAAAGTCAAGCATATCACGTCCACCACTTTCCCCACATCCACAGAGCCCGTTATCTCATCATAGAAGGAAATCAGGTTGCTCAGGCATGACTTGCCCTTCGTGAATCCATGTTGACTGTTCCTGATCACTTCCTTTCCTCCAAGTGCTTCAAAATGGTTTCTTTGAGGACCTGCTCCATGATTTTTCCAGGGACCAAGGTGAGGCAGATCGGTCTGTAGTTCCCCAGGTTCTCCTTCTTCCCTTTGTTAAAGATGGTGTGATAAATGAAGGGGAGGAGTGTAGTTCCCTTTTATGGACACCCAGCCAGCCAGTTACCTATACAATCCCTCTTAGTGCCTGTTCTCTACTTGCTTTACCTGTAAAGGGTTAAAAAAGTCCAGGTAAAAGTAAGGGAGTGGGTACCTGACCAAAAGAGCCAATGGGAAGGCTAGAACTTTTTAAAATTGGGAAAAAAGCTTTCCCTTTGTGTGCTGTTGTTGGTCTCCAAGAAAGAGGGGAACAGGGAGCAGTTATGCCGTGAGAAGCTGAAGGCCAGATATGAAAATCATCAGATCATACCTAGAACTATTTATTTAACAACCTAGACGTGTAAGTAGATCAGGAATGTTTAGAAAGACATTATTAGATTTATTTCTGTTTATTTCTTATTGGCTTGTGGATTCCTCTGTGCTAACCCCAAATGCTTTTTGTTTTGATTGTAACCTTTAAGCTGGACCTCAAGAAGGTTATTCTTGACGTTTAATTTTTGTAAGTGGGTTTTTTAAATCTAACAAAAGCCTAAGTTCCAGATGTATTTTCTTTCTTTTTGTTTTTAATAAAATTTACCTTTTTTAAGAACAGGATTAGATTTCTGCAACCTATGGATAGCTCAGTGGTTTGAGTATTGACCTGCTAAATCAAGGGTTGTGAGTTTAATCCCTGAGGGGTCCATTTGGGGATTTGTCCTGCTTTGAGGTCCCTTCCAACCTGCTATTCTATGATTCTGGTATCCTTAGGCTAGGTCTACAAGGGGGGTTGACCTAAGATACACAACTTCAGCTATGTGAATAGCATAGCTGAAGTTGGTGTATCTTAGATCAATTTACCTGGCCACGAGGACAGCAGTGAGTCAACCTCTGCTGCTCCCCCATTGACTCCGCTTCTGCCTCTCACCATGGTGGAGTTCCGGAGTCAATGGCAGAGTGATCAGGGATCAATTTTATTGTGTCTACACTAGACACGATATATCTATCCCGGATAGATCGATCACTGCCCGCCGATCTGTCGGGTAGTGTAGATGTATGTACCTTAAGAGGTTTGTGCATGTTCTTTAATTAGCAGGGGGCAACAGCTAATTTCCTTTGTTTTCTTTCTCAGCTCTTCCCTGGAGGGGGGGTTAAAGGGCTTGAGGGTACCCCACAGGAAGGAATTCCCAAGTGCACCTTCCTGGGTTCCAAGGGGTTTTGCATTTGGGTGGTGGCAGCATCTACCCATCCAAGGCCAGAGAGAAGCTGCAAACTTGGGAGTTTATTACAAGCCTGGAGTGGCCAGTATTAATTTTTAGAATCCTTGCGGGCCCCCACTTTCTGCACTTGAAGTGCTAGAGAGGGGAATCAGCCTTGACAGATGGCCACTATATTTGCCTTTTTCCAATCGTCTGGGACCTCCCCCAATCGCCACAAGTCTTTCCTCTACAGGGAAAGACTCTGGCAGGTCCCTGCTGTGGGGAAAGGCTGCAGCAGTGGGTAGGCAGCAGGACCCTACACTGTTCAAAATATCAATGTAGATGGGGGAGGCACTGCTTGGGCATCAGGGGAGCCCTGTACGGTATATACCTGTGTACATACCCACAGGATTCAGGTGAATCTTTACTCTATTCACGGAAGCTGTGCCTCCCCACCTGCACTACTATTTATCCTGTGCTAGGAGGTACGCAGTGTACCCCGTAAGGAGTTTGCAGTGTAGACATACCTATAGAGAAATCATGCTTAACCCTGACAACCTTATCAGTGCTTAACAGATCATAAATAATCCCTCTCACCGGTGCTCTGAGACAGGGGGGGTCTGCTTACCTGCACAAACTGCAGCCTCTAAGAACCCTAAACTCCAATGGAATCAAAGGGCAAAAAAGTCTGTTGAAGTCTGTTTCCGTTTGGATTTCAGTTCAATCACTGCTCACTTCCTAGGCAAGCTACACAAGTGCTGCCAAAGATCAAAGATACAGAACTACCCCCTCAAGTCTGGGTCAGCAACAAATCCAATCAAGCCAGGCTTCACAGTGTGGTGGGGTTTTACCCTGGAGTCCATGTGGCACTCCGGTCATTCCTGAGCCGTCTAGTGCAATGCCATCTCTGCTCATAAAATCATAGAATCATAGAATCTCAGGGTTGGAAGGGACCTCAGGAGGTCATCTAGTCCAACCCCCTGCTCAAAGCAGGACCAAACCCAACTAAATCATCCCAGCCAGGGCTTTGTCAAGCCTGACCTTAAAAACCTCTAAGGAAGGAGATTCCACCACCTCCCTAGGTAACCCATTCCAGTTCTTCACCACCCTACTAGTGAAAAAGTTTTTCCTAATATCCAACCTAAACCTCCCACTCTGCAAGTTGAGACCATTACTCCTTGTTCTGTCATCTTCTACCACTGAGAACAGTCTAGATCCATCCTCTTTGGAACCCCCTTTCAGGTAGTTGAAAGCAGCTATCAAATCCCCCCTCATTCTTCTCTTCTGCAGGCTAAACAATCCCAGTTCCCTCAGCCTCTCCTCATAAGTCATGTGTTCCAGCCCCCTAATCATTTTTGTTGCCCTCCGCTGGACTCTCTCCAATTTCTCCACATCCTTCTTGTAGTGTGGGGCCCAAAACTGGACACAGTACTCCAAATGAGGCCTCACCAGTGCTGAGTAGAGGGGAATGATCACATTCCTCGATCTGCTGGAAATGCCCCTACTTATACAACCCAAAATGCCATTAGCCTTCTTGGCAACAAGGGCACACTGTTGACTCATATTCAGCTTTTCGTCCACCGTAACCCTAGGTCCTTTTCTGCAGAACTGCTGCCCAGCCATTCGGTCCCTAATCTGTAGCAGTGCATGGGATTCTTCCGTCCTAAGTGCAGGACTCTGCACTTGTCCTTGTTGAACCTCATCATATTTCTTTTGGCCCAATCCTCTAATTTGTCTAGGTCCCTCTGTATCCTAGCCCTACCCTCCAGCGTATCAACCACTCCTCCCAGTTTAGTGTCATCTGAAAACTTGCTAAGGGTGCAGTCCACACCATCCTCCAGATCGTTAATGAAGATATTGAATAAAACTGGCCCCAGCACCGACCCTTGGGGCACTCCACTTGATACCGGCTGCGAACTAAACATGGAACCATTGATCACTAGATAATGGCCAATGGCTCTTCAATCTCATCGGCCAACTCCTTTAGCACCCTCGGATGCAGCGCATCCGGCCCCACGGACTTGTGCTTGTCCAGCTTTTCTAAATAGTCCCGAACTACTTCTTTTCCCACAGAGAGCTGGTCACCTCCTCCCCATACCGTGCTGCAGAGTGCAGCTGTCTGGGAGCTGACCTTGTCTGTGAAGACAGAGGCAAAAAAAGCATTGAGTACATTGTCTCTCTCTTTCTCCTCCCAGGGTGAGGAACAGGTTTTCCTCATAGCTTTTTGCCTTTTATCTTTGTCTTTTATCTTTTCTGTTAATGTGAGGAAATGTGTCTCTCACAGTAATATTTCCAGTATTGTGGTGGAGGGTGGGTTCCTAGAGATACCTCACACTTTAACCTGACCCTACCTTGCACTGCGTCTACACTATTTAAATGTGTCACCACATACCATCTATCCTACACAGGCAGTGCCTTGGCATATGTCAGCAGTGCACAGTCGTCAGCTGACCTAGAGGTGCAGTGCACCACCATGGGTGTTGTCAAATGCATGTTCTGCCACATCTCCAGGACTTACTGAGAGTTTCATAGAATCATAGAAGATTAGGGTTGGAAGAGACCTCAGGAGGTTATTTAGTCCAACCCCCTGCTCAAAGCAGTTAAAGTTTCTTTAACTGTAGGGTCAGATAAGTGATTGCTTCCTTTTCCTCAAGGCACACTATATCAGGAGGTACTCTGTGTGCCTTTACCTAGTCAGTCATTTCCTGTTCTCCAGTTAAACAAACTACAGCATTGCACCTTCCTCCTGGAAATTCCTCTCTTTGTATCCACACTCACTGCTGCACATCAGAGACACCAACCTTTTGGCCATGAGGCTTCTCAAGGAAGGCATATCACCCCAGAGCCCAACAATAGTTCCCATTAACTGCTGGCATGGTTCAGTGACATGGGATATTCCCCTTTCTTCCCCATCAGGCTGAGTTGCGCCTCCTTTTTTTTTCACTTCCAGTTCCTGCTGGCTTGGGAAATGAGAAATCACAGGACAGCGGGTGTAAATCAGCATTGATTTCAATGACTTATGCTGATTTGAACCAGCTGAGGATCTGGTCCCAAGACTGTTATCAAATCTCCCCTCAGTCTTACATAAGAATGCCCATACTTGCTCAGACCAATGGCCCATCTGGCCCAGTATCCTGTCTTCTGACAATGGCCAGTGCCAGGTGCCTCAGACGGAATGAACAGAACAGGAAATCAAGTGATCCATCCCCTGTCATCCAGTCCTAGCTTCTGGCAGGCAGAGACTAGCGACACCCAGGAACTTATCTACGTTTTTTTTTAATCTAGTTATACTTTTGGTCTTCACAACATCCCCAGGCAATGAGTTCCACAGGTTGACTGTGCACTGTGTGAAGAAATACTTCCTTTTGTTTGTTTTAAACCTGCTGCCTATTAATTTCATTGAGTGAGCCCTGGTTCTTGTGTTATATGAAGGAGTAAATAACACTTCCTTCTTCACTTCTCCACACCAGTCCTGATTTTATAGACCTCTATCATATCCCCCCTTAGTCGTCTCTTTTCCAAGCTGAACAATCCCAGTCTTTTTAATCTCTCCTCATATGGAAGCTGTTCCATATTTTACTCATTTTTGTTGCCCTTCTCTGTACCTTTTCCATTTCTAATAATCATTTTTGAGATGTGGCAACCAGAACTGCATGCAGCATTCAAGGTGTGGGCATACCATGGAGTTATATAGAGGCAATATTATATTATCTATTCCTTTCCTAACAGTCCCAGCATTCTGTTCACTTTTTTGACTGCTGTTGCACATTGAGTGGATGTTTTCAGAGAACTGTCCACAATGACTCCAAGATCTTTTTTTTTGAGTGGTAACAGTTAATTTAGCCCCCATCATTTTGTATGTATAGTTGGGATTATGTTTTCCAATGTGCATTACTTTGCATTTATCAACACTGAATTTCATCTGCCATTTTGTCTTCATCTGCCAGACTTCCAGTTTCGTGAGATCCCTTTGTAACTTTTCACAGTTTTAGGATGACCATACATCCCGTTTTGGCTGGGGAAGTCCCGTTTTTAGGCCCTGTCCCAGCGTTCCTGACTTTTTTGGCAAAACTGAGCATTTGTAAGAACAAACTGGACAAATGCACAGTTTTGCCAAAAAATTGGGTGTGACCCCTAGCATGGCATGGAGGAACGTATGTGTGTGTGGGGGGGTGCGCGAACAGCAACAACAACCCCACGCTGGAGGGAGATCTAGGGAGATCAGCTCGGGCCAGCTGGCCCCCTGTGCGGGTGGGCAGAAGGGGGGCTCGGGCCAGCCCCATGTGCAGGAGGGTGAGGGGGACCTCGAGCAGCCCCACATGGGTGGGAGGCAGAGAGGGCTTGGGCCGGCCCTGCATGCAGGGGGTGTTTGTCTTGGGTGGTCCTGTGTATGGCTAGGAAGTGGGGTGGGGGGTGCCCAGGCTGGCTCAGCATGCCGGGGTGGGAGGGATTCCTCAGGTTGGCCCTGCACGTGGGTGTGGGAGGACCTCAGAGAGGCCCCATGGGGTGTGTGTGTGTGTGTGTGTGTGTGGTGGGGGGGGGGGGCTCGGGCCAGCCCATGGGGTGTCCCATTTTCCCTTTGGGAAAATATGGTCACCCAACACAGTCTGCTTTGCACTTACCTATCTTGAGTAATTTTGTATCATCTGCAAACTTTGCTACCTCATCGTTTACTCCTTTTTCCAGATCATTCATGAATATGTTGAATAGGACTGGTTCCAGTACAGACCCCTGGGGGACACCACTATTTACCTTTCTTCATTCTGAAAACTGACCATTTATTCCTACCCTTTGTTTCCTGTCTTTTAACCAGTTACTGATCCATGAGAGAACCTTCCCTCTTAACCCATGGCTGCTTAGGAGCCTTTGGTGAGGGACCATGTCAAAAATTCTCTGAAAGTCCAAGTACACTATATCCATTATATCACTCTTGTCCACATTTGTTGATCCCCTCAAAGAATTCTAATAGATTGGTGAGGCATGATTTGGGGAAGGGAGGATGGAGACAGGCCCTGGGGTGGAACAAGTCCTGGCTGAAGCAATCCCTTCCCTAGTCCCTGCTCTGGCAGCTGCTAACACTTTCCCTGTTGTCTGGCCCTAAGGTAAATTTTAACCAAGATATGATGCTCGGTGACTTCTCAGCCAGTGAAAATGAGGGATGGGGTCACCACGCCCCATGTGAGTTCCTAGCCAATGAAAATGGTGGATGGGGAGATCATGACCCCTGTGTTCCTTGGCCTGCCCACCCGCTGGGAAGCCATTTCTCCCATTGGCTGAGGGAGCTGATTTAAAACTACTGCGCACCGCCTTTAGCAACCATAATCAGCCTGGCTTGCTGATTGAATGCTGACTGGTCAATCGCAGTCTGCAGTTTTCAAATCCACATTGTGCAGCAGCAGCCGGCAGCTCAGCTCAGCTCTGTGTCTGTCTCCCCAAGCCTCTCTACTGAGAAGAGGCTCTTTGGGCCAGCTCTCCCAGCAGGCTGCCTCTTCACCCCTGCTGGGCTCACTTGCAAAGAGAGGGACAGCACAGCTCCTTCCCTTCCTCTCCTTATACTTACTCCCTGCACATCTGGGAATCCTCTGTAATTGGGCCTGGCCCACCTGCAAGGTGCAACCAAGTGCCCTAATTGAGCTCTCCAGCTCCGGTTAATTCTTTCAGAGTTAAGATGGGGAATACATCCCATCACACCCAGTGGTGAGCTGGAACTGGTTCGCACCAGTTCATGGGAAACGGTTGTTAAATTTAGAAGCCGGTTTAGAACCGGTTGTTAAAGGGCTGGGCAAACTCCGGCCCGTGGGACTGTCCTATCCGGCCCGTCTGAGCTCCTGGCTGGGGAGGCTCCCCTGGCCCCTCCCAGGGGGACTGCTCCTGGGCAGCTTGGCAGCTCCTGCCACTTTGAGTGGCATGGTAAGGGGGTGCGAGCTTCAGTGGGCCGCGCAGCATCCATACACGCTGCCCTGAGCAGCATGGTAAGGGGGCCAGGTCAGGGCTGGGAGGAGGGGTAGCGGCAGCAGGGCTCCAGGGGCTATTTAAAGGGCCAGGGCTCCCACTGCCTCTACTGCCCTGGGCCCTTTAAATAGCTGCTGGAGCCCCGCTGCCACTACCCCAGGACTCTGGGGGCTATTTAAAGGGCTGGGGCAGTAGAAGCAGGGGAGTCCTGGGCCCTTTAAATAGCCCCTGGAGCCCTGGAGTAGCAGCGGCAGCCGGAGCCCCCTGCTACTGCTGCTACCCCAGAGAGGGAGGGGGAGGGCACTTACCGGTACAGGGCGGGCAAGGGCTGGCTCTGACCCCCCATCCCCACCCCTTCCACCCAAGGCCCCGCCCTTTCCAGGGGCCAGAGCTGGCCCCAACCCAGCCACATACTGGTAAGTCCCTATTTCTACTTTCACCCCTGGGATCAGGGTAGTCAGGGGACAGGGAGCAGGGTGAGTTGGGTAGGGGATGGGGCTCTGGGGGGCAGTTAGGGTGGGAGGTCTTGGGCTTGTACTCACTGGTGACGCTTAATAACCGGTTCCCTACTGGGTAGGTGGCGGCACTTCTGCAGTGGGTTGTTCACTCACTCCGGGTCTTCGACGGCACTGAAGGACCTGCTTCTGAAGTTCCGCCGAAAACCCAGAGCGAGTGAGGACCCGCCACCAAAGTGCTGCCGAAGACCTGGTAGGGAACCGGTTGTGAACATTCTAGCAGCTCATCACTGATCACACCTCCTTATGGGGAGCAGGGCATGGGCAATCAGGCCTAATGGGTGGCGTCAGGAGGCTGGAACCAGAGTCAGCACCAGGGTAGGGCATAGGAGCAGGGACCTGGAGTGAGGCAGGAACCAGGGACTGGCAGGAACCTGGGATAAGGAGGACAGGAATAGGCAGGCATCAGGCAAGTGGGCATAGTCCTTACATAGTAGCAGCCATCAAGGGATTAACTGCTCAGACAATGCCCTGTGCCTTTTTGCAGTTTAAGTCGTGCATCCCAGCCAATCAGTGGGACTGGACATCTCCCCCAGTCAGGAGCTGTGTGGGCAGGAGCATCACTGGACCCCTTCTCCAGTGACTCTGAGATACTGGGTGATGGTCACGGTCTGAGCACTCCTTAGAACCAAAGGGGCTGGGTTTGGGGCCTATAGCCATGGCTAATAGTCCACAACGTATTGCTGGTCTACTGGAACATGCATGCAGCAAATGGGCAAAGCAGAGCTTTGATCTCTGCAGAGGTTTAACCTCCCATGTGGCCATGAAATCATTTACAGATTTAAAATAATCCTACAGTGACAGTCATTTCTGACATTTCCCCTTTTGAGGGGGAAAGAGAAACCCGCCTGAGACAGCATCAGTGAAAAGAGGCTAAGAGCTGCCTGTCCCCAGAACCAGAGGAGATTTACAATTGTCTGTGTGCAAAACCCAGAGCTCTGAGTGCAGCGCAGAGCCTTGGACTCTGGCACACAGCCCTGGCTTTTACAAGCATCAGCTGTGATGGAGGTGCAGTAGGGGAAGGGCCCTAGTAGGTAAGAAAGGGCCTCATAAACATTCCTGGAACTAGTAAGTGTGAGAATCCTGCCCTTTCTCCCAAGAGAAATCCATAAAACCTAAGGGAATGACATCATGAAAGGGCTCTGCAGGCAGAGAATGTAGTGACAGATGGGACTGAGAAAGTGGGCAAGGTCTGAGAAGCTTCAGGTTAGCCAGCTGGCTGCCCAACCCATCCCTTTGCCAATGCAGGGCCTGAGAACAGGCTATTGGAACTTACTGGATTCATGGGCTACCAGAACAAGACACAGAACAGTCAGGGACCAAAGCCAAATGAAACAGAAATAATCCACCAATTGCTGGACAAACTAAATTGTGAGACCAAAGCCCCTTGCTACTGGGCTTGGAGCATTTCACCCTAGGAACTATCAGCAAAACCAGCTCATCTGATCTCTGCTGCCTTCATGATGTACAAAGCAAGAGGTGTCCTCCAGCTAGCCAGATCCCCACTTTCCTGGGTCCAAAGAGCAGCCCTAGCATGTGAGGCCCAGATGCAGATAGCAAGTCAGTGCCTAGCAGTGTTATAGCTTCATAGATTTTAGGGCAAAAAGCAATCATTCACATAGACTTGGTGCAGACAACATTAATCAGATGGCCAACAATCCCAACTAATTCAGCACAGCTGGGGCATAGGACTGTAAAAATGACTCATGGCAGTCAATCAGATTGAACTCTGGACTTTCATCAACACCTGTAATTTGCTTGGGTCCTTGGTAAGCCATGGTGAAGTTGAGGCTATTGTAAAGAAGGCCACGTCTAGGACAGAGTACGTTGTTTTGTGGGTTTAATGTAATAAAGTAATATTCTCTCTGCTATATAGAAACTTCAGAACCATAAATTCGGAATGACGAAGGTTAACTCACTTAAGAAACAAAGTCTGAGTTTTATTGTTGATTTAAAGGGCTTTGCATTTCCAGTTGAGGTTTGAAACAGCTGACATTACAAGAACATGTGCAGATGTCTTGCAGTCAGCTATGGCAGCCAGGTTTCTTCTGCTGTTCCTCCTAGTGCCTCTCCAGCACACAGACCCTGATTCAAGAATGGCAATCCTGTGCAGCACGTGCTTGCGTCCCACTGAAGTCAAGGTGTAGGTGTAGGATGGGCTCTCCCTCCCCTGCACTCCAGGGCCACCCAGAGGATTCAGGGGGCCTGGGGTCTTCGGCAGCGGGGGTCCCCCACCGCCAAATTGCCGCCAAAGACCAGGAGTGGAAGAAGCTCCGGGGGCCCGGGCCCCGTGAGAGTTTTCCGGGGACCCGGAGCGACTGACGGACCCTGCTCCAGGGGCCCTGAAAAACTCTCATGGGGGCCCCTGTGGGGCCCAAAGCCTGGGGCAAATTGCCCCACTTGCCCCCCCCCTCCGGGTGGCCCTGCTGCACTCACTGTCTGTATAGGAAGGTAGCAGCACAAGGGAAGAGCAATCTACGCAGGGCAGCTATCCAATGTGTCCTAGGTTCTTTGCTATGCTGAGCACTGAAGGTGTACCCAATCTGCTTACATGGTAGTTAAGGGGTGTAAATAACACAAAAACTACTTCAAACAGGTGGACATGGGCAGCGGGTATAATAGGCCAAGAGAGGCTAAGCCTCCCCATACATCACCGCTGCCCCACCACCGGATACCTGGGCCGTGGTGGCCATGACTGCGCTCCGCTTCTTCCCCTCTCTACTTCACCCCTTTCCTGAGGCCCCACCACCTGCCGCTGCCTGTTGAATCTCTCCTCACTCCTCTCTTCCATTCCACCCCCCTCCCTGCAAGACACCCCCATATTCCTCCTCTCCTCCACCACCATCCCCCATGAGACCCCCCCCACCATCCTGCTACATCCCTCCTCATGGCCCCATCCATGTGGGGGAGGGGAGTGGCAGAGAGGAGGGATGAAGAAAGTGCTAGTAGTGGGGGCCTCATGGGGGAGGGGGTGGAGGAGAGAAGGGATGCAGCAGGTGGTGGGGACCCCACGGGGGTGAGGGGAGGAGAGGAGGGACATGGTGAGCGGTTGAGCGGTGGGGAGGGGCCGAGTGGGGAGGGGGCCAAGGAGAGGAGGGAGTGGGGCTTGGGTGGAATGTGGGTGGGGCCACTGGCAGAAGAGGTGGGACAGAGAGCTAGCCTCCCACAGGGGAAGCTTCACCCACCGCCCAGGCATGTAGAGTTGTGCTCAGTGTGAGGGGACTTATTGGCTAAGAATGATGTGATTTGGCATTTCCTGATGTGTGCCCCAGAAATGCCACTTGTATGATAATGTGTTTATCAGATTCTTTTTAAAAGTAAATAAGACATAACACTCTGGCCCACTCCCTCTCCTTAACATGGAAATCATATTTAAGTGGCTGCTATAAATATGTTGTGTAGAAATTCCTCGGTCTCAGCTGAGCCTGAATAAACAGACCAAAGATTCCTCCTTCTTTATCAACAAGAAAGTGAAACCAGTCCCAAACTAACCTACAGTGTTGGCTTTTAGCATCTCAGCAAGTAGTAAAGTTCAGGGTCTCATACGCACGTTCAGTTCTTGTGCAAGACAACTAAAAACATTTCTGAACCATGTTTAGAACCTTAGATAAGAAACATAGTAAAAGCACATGCAAAAACCTACATTAATGCAATTTGTACATCTGAATTCACAGCATTATTATTAATTATTAATTAATTATTATTATAGCATTATTAGAAGCCTTGTCATGTTCCCACTGTAATCAATGGGAGTTTTGGTTTTGGCTACATTGAAAAGCACCAAAGTGAAAACATGTAAAACCATGGAATCCAGGGTGTTTGTCTGGCCCCTGCCCCCCAACATGTGTCGCCAAGGATTTGCACAACCCAGTGGAGATAACAGAAAAGATAACAGCTATGTAAAAAGGAACAGCTCCTTTGTGTCATTGTAATTGGCAAATGGTCTGTCACATTGTTGAATGTTGTGTCATTTTTTAAACAAAAGACCCTATTGGAATGCATAAGTCCAAGGGGGGCTCATCGGACCAGATTTTCAGCTGGTCTACATGGCACAGCTCCAGTGAGTGCAATCAATGGAGCTATGCTCATTTGCACCCGTTTATGATCTGTCCCATTATTCCGAATCACCCGACACGAGAGAAATTAAAATGTGAGCACCTCATTATCCTCTCACTTATTTCAGTGCAAGCCAGACATAACTCCAGTAAAGTTAATATAGCCACCCCAGTGCGAGAGGAGAATTGGTCTCTAAATCTTTACTATTGCAACGACAACGGCACCAATCTAAAGTCTATTTGCTTCAGTGGGAGTCTTTCCATTGACTTCAACTGACTTTGAATCAGGCCCTTAATTTTCAGCATAACATTTTCTGTTCATAAGCTTTATGTCCTCCTGCGATGACAGAGCAATGCATATAACACCTTCGTCACATCAGCTGAGTAACATGGACAACCAGGGCCACCCAGAGGATTCAGGGGGCCTGGGGCAAAACTATTTCGGGGGCCCCTTCCATAAAAAAAGTTGCAATACTATAGAATACTATATTCTCGTGGGGGCCCCTACGGGGCCCGGGGCCTGAGGCAAATTGCCCCACTTGCCCCCCCCCCCCCCCGGGTGGCCCTGTGGACAACCACAGACAAAGGGAAGTGAGAGGTTGAAGACTGAAGGAAAAGAGTGCTGAACAGGCTGGGTGACTGAGTAGACTTTCCAGATGCTGCCCTAAGTACATAAATTTGTGGTGTGCTAGCCATATAATTCTCCCTACCCTTAGCCACTCCACATGCTGCTAGGAGAATCAATGAATTTGCAGGGTTTAAAATTGATATGTATTCAGAGACATGGCAGGAGCATATTTGCACTCTTGGCTAGATCAGAAGGAAGGCTGGTCTAGTGGTTAGGGCTTGGCAAACTCAGGTTCAGTTCTCTATTCTGCCACAGACTTCCTATGTGACCTTGGGCAAGTCACTCTGGGTGCATCTTTACAGACCTCACAACAGTGAGTCACAGAGCCTGGATCAACTGACTTCGGCTTGCGCTACAGGGATAAAATTAGCAGTGTAGATGTTCCCACTCAGGATCCCGCTCCCCTGGCTGGGTTTCAGAGCCAGGGCTCCAGCCTGAGCCTGAATGCCTACCTGTTATTTTTAGCCCTAGAGCGCAAGCCCCAAGAGCCAGAGCCAGTTGACCAGGGTTCTGAGACTTATTGCTGCGGGGTCTCTTTTGCAGTATGGATGTACCCTTAGTCTCTGTCTCAGTTCCCATCTGTATAATGGGAATGACAGCACCACCTCACTTCATAGGGTGCAGGAGGGCCAATACATTAAAGATTGTAAGGGGCTCAGATACTCCAGTGATGGGGGCACATATGTGCCATAGATCAGAAAGGAATGCGTGTTGCATCGCAGGCGTATATGAACAAAGCTTTTCAGTCAGTTTGATTAGCAGCAAAAGTCATTTATTTCTCTCCAGCATACATCTTTATACTCTTGCAGCAGGCAAGCAAGCAGTTGCTAATTGGTTAACAAGGTACACACACCCGCAGCTGTGACTTCATAAACTAGCCAAGGCCAACTTCTCAAAACAAAGCTCAAAGCCTAATTAACCCATCTTAAAAACCTAAACATTCTAGCTTCCCACAATACCAGCTGCCAGCTAGCAAAATATTTCCCAACACCTCCCCCCTCTACCCAAAATCAAAAAAGGAGGGAAAGAAAAAAAGGAATAAAAACATTAGCAAAACATTTTCAACTTATAGCATCACATTACTACAATCTATTACACAGCAAAACTAAAAGCAAATTTAAACACCAGCTGCCTAACTAAACCATAACAATATCTTCCGCAATGCCCTACTTTTACCTATACATCCTTCCTCCAGGTACCAGGAGGGTTCTGCCAATATGCAAACACCCACAAAGCAGGTTTCCAATAAGGGCTTCCACTGCAGCAACATCAAACAAAACAAACATAAATACACAAAAATCAAACACATAAATGGTGTAAATTCTACAGGATTCCCTTCTCTATAGCACACCAACTTGTGGCAAACTTCTATAAATCATCCCTCAGATGTCAGGCGATCAAACTGACACTGAGTAGAAAAACACAACATAAACCACATAAAACGCAAAAGACAATTCTGGCCAGAAAAACAAACAAACAAACAAACAAACATAAGACACAGAACATAAATTTAACTCTGTAAACAAATGCATGGTATATCAAATACTAAGCAGCTAACATCCATATTCCTCGATTATCTAAAATACAAAAACAAATATACCCCTACTGGGCAATCAATCATTACTTAAAATACACAAATACCCTTATTAATTTCAGACAAAACAGGGGAATCACTTCATCAATTAAATCATTTACAGTAATACAGTTGCATCTTGGCTTACTTCTAAATTCAAAGCTATTCACAGCTTAAGGGTTCTTACTATTAACTTCTACCTTTAAACACAAACAAAAAACATCACCACTTATATGCCCTTAAGCCTAATACAATTTCAATTACATAGCACTATATACATTCTTCAGCTAATACAACAAAATTATTTATAACCAAACAATTACAAACTAATAACTTTACCTAAATTTATTTACAAACATTTCAAAAACACCAAAACTTTACTCTTTAGCAACTTTGCAAAATTCAACTGCTGTTCCCTCTAGCAATCACAGAGTTAACTTTTACTCTGCCTAACATTACTCGCTTGTAGTTAATTACCTTCTCTATCAACTACACCCTCAAGGTTATCAACCAGTTTTCCAAGCTTCTTGTCTGTTGCCCGCCGCCTGGGCCCGATCCTTTTTTCCTCTTCAAGTTCTCTATCTATCGGATCCAAAGCACTTTACATAAAGGTATTTTGGGTCACATAAATTCAAAGCCATTCTCCCAAATTACCTAAATTTATGCCTAAATAACACCATAAACTCCCCCCCCTTTGAGAATACTCAACAAACCTTTTGGCTGAGTTTTCTCAAACTTTAAAAACAAAAAACAAATAGGCTCTAAAAAACAGGGGTTAGTAATGGGGAGGGGTAATATCATTTACAATCCAATTAGGGAGGGCAATACATGCTAAAAAAAAATTCCACAACACAGGGCGCAGCCTGCAAAATAAACCCCAAAATCCAATTAATACCACAATTTTTAGCAGGAGTCCCAAATTTTTTCCTGCCAGTGTGCAATTCTTTGCTTCTTTACCAGGGTCAGTTCTCAATGCCCTTTTAGTCAGGAATTTCTAGACATTGGCAAGATCAATGATGTGAGTGTTTTTTCTTCTGTTCCACCACCATCGTGGTTCAAGTTTTATGGGGAAATTATCAGGACACCATCCTATACATTCAGGCAAAGCAAAAATTATCTCCATCAATTAAATCAATCAGGAGGATCAAACAAACGGATCCTGGCACAGCTAACAAGCAGTTGTTCTCCAGGGGCTCAGGGTGTGTACATCTTGTTGCTTTCTCAGTCATTCCATCCACCATTGCAGCAGTCATCTCTAATACTGACACTGTTGCAGTTTCTTCAGTCCTACTGTTTGCAGCCTCAAATCCTGAATGAGCAGTGGTAATATCTTGGACTAGTTCAGGAAATAGTTTTCCAGGCACTGCTTCTAAAGGCTTTAAAGTTTCAGCTGAGGTTTCCATAGATGTTACAGTTTCTGCAATGATTTGTTCTTCAATTGCTGCAGCTGTAACAGGCACAAATGTTTTTTGAGCCCCAGAGCTTTCAATACTAAAAATGGGTGAGCCAGTATCTGCCAGCTGCACAGCTAAATTCTCTTGCTCCTCTTCGTCTCCTTTCCACACACAGGCAGTTCTTGAGGACACATGTCGCTCTGTAGAGGGCCCCATTTACAACTGCCCTGGGCATTCTGATACTAGGTTAGATGGCGCATCTCCTACATCATTCTGCATGGGGCCTCAGCTGCAACCGCTCCAGTGGGCGCTGATTCCAAGGTAAACACAGTATCTTCTACCTCTGACGTCCCAGGTGCCTCAGTTACCCCACTCTGCATTGCATCCCCATAAAAGCTCCTGAGTGATCTGCCGCCCATCGGATCCCTGAAGCCGAGCAGTTCGGGTGGGCTGTGATGTCCATAGCAAAGGCAGTGTGGGAGGGCCAGTGGATCCAAACCCTCGAGACCCGCGGTCAATCACATCCCTTGAAAGGTATTAACTGAGCAAGACGTGTACCAGCAGTTATAGTCACAGGGGACAAAGCATTATCCCAATATTCCCGTATAATCGGCATCAATAAGGCCAGGCAAAACAAAAATACCTTGTTTCCAATCAAAAGGGCACTCAGGCCAAATCCTAATGGACCATCGGTGTTGGAAGGAAGAACTTGAACCTCGTCAGTCTCTAAAACTACATCTGTCGCTGTGTTCCAGGCAGCCAGGTTGCTGGTTGGAGGTACTTGTGTCTGAAATCCGTTCCGGCAGCGGTGTTCCATCCTTCTATGTCCAAACTTATCAAGCGCCAGTTGCAGCTTCAGGTAACACATCAGAGGCCCGCTGCCCATTTTGCATATAGCAGTCCCGCCGGAAATGCCGGGTTTGCCAGTGCAGAGGCCTGTGCCTTAGCATGAATTGCTGCCTTATCCCTACCACATGCCTCAATCATTTCCATCAGAGTCTTGGGCAGGGTGGCTAATACAAGTGGGATTTGCATTCTGGGTTGCAAGATCAAGTCCAACTGCAGTTCTGGCCTCTGGCGTCAGATTAGGAGAGCTATCAATAGCCTCGGCGATCCAAAAAGGTGGAATAAGGTTCCGATGGGCCTTGCATAATTTTAGCGATCTGGGGCACCGCTTTAAAGGCAGCCAAAGCCAGTTCCTGCGACTGCTGCAGGATCCGGGGATCGAGGCGGGCTTGCAAATGCGGGTCAACAGCATGTCAACAGTGGCAACATCATCGTCCCAAATTGCGGACAAGGGCCAAATCAATTCATTTAGCCCAATCATCTTTCCACAAAAGTCTCTGGGTAGGTGAAAGAAGCATATCAGCTAGCTTGATCGCATCATAGGTACACATTGCCTGTCCATTAAACACCTGTTCAAGTATAGACTGTACATACGGATTATCTAGTCCATAAGCCATGATCGATTTCTGTGCCTCACGGATCAACTTCCAGTCATGATTAGGGTGTTGAGGGTCTGGCGTAATCACCGGAAAGGCCTCAGGGTTAGACCTTCAAGGATGGCTTCTCTTAAAACTCCATGCCAGCGCTGTACCGATCCGGAGGGTCCCCAGTTGGAGGGTCCCCAGGCGGGCGGAAGGGCAAGTCGGATGAAAGCGTGAAGATGCGACGCGATGATCCAGGTGGAGAACCGTGCAACTGGTCCAACTTGTCACACATATGCTGCAGCTGTCGACCCTGGCGCTCCATCTCCTTATAGAAGGCATCAGACTGAGTAAACTGAGTAAACGTAGTCAAATCGGGATATGGCTTTGATGGCACATGTTCAGGTCCCGTGGACACGGCATGGCTTTGGAGGGCTGTCTCCATAGGCTCGGGCGGGACCGTAGCAGGATCAATCATGTCGGGGCCAATAGCCACATTGGAGGGTAGTGGAGCAGGCGAGCAGGGGCAACATCATCCATAGGGTAGGGGTTGGAAGCCAAAGGTATCACCGTGTCCTCACCACCGAAAAACTCTCTGGCTCCAACCGGCAACACAGAAGGCATTCTGGGCGGCTCAGAAAGGGCCGCCTGCACTCCTGCCTCGGCCGTGAGAGTTTCTACTATCTCCTTCGCCTTATTCCATACTGGACTCAGGAGAAGGCCTCCTTATCGCCCTGAGCCACCGACTTCCAAAGCTCGGAGCCTAGCCGCTCCCAAACAGTTTTATCAAAAATTGTACTTGGTTGAACAGAAAGTCCCCTTCTCCGTCCCCCGCGGCAGGCGGGGATAACGTATCAGAGGAGCTTCATCAGATATTCATGCACCGTCCTTTCTTCCGCTGATGCAGCGGTTCCCATGTTAGCTGCTCACCTCTGGGCTGGGGTGAGCCTCCCTTTTCAGACGCCCTGCGGCTTGCCACTCGACACTGAGCTCAGGTGCGCCTCTTCAACACTGAACTCAGGTGCGCCCTTCTTTCGGACGCCCAACACTGAGCTCAGGTCGACACTGAGACTCAGGTGCGCCTCCTTTTCTTCTTTTCAGTTCAGGCCACCAACACTGTCCTCATTCAATCACGTCGGGGTCACCATTTGTTGCATCGCAGGCGTATATGAACAAAGCTTTTCAGTCAGTTTGATTAGCAGCAAAAGTCATTTATTTCTCTCCAGCATACATCTTTATACTCTTGCAGCAGGCAAGCAAGCAGTTGCTAATTGGTTAACAAGGTACACACACCCGCAGCTGTGACTTCATAAACTAGCCAAGGCCAACTTCTCAAAACAAAGCTCAAAGCCTAATTAACCCATCTTAAAAACCTAAACATTCTAGCTTCCCACAATACCAGCTGCCAGCTAGCAAAATATTTCCCAACAAATGCGTATGCTTATACACCCCTTTCCCTCTCCCCATTAACAAAATCTGCTTCTGGGCTGAGAGCAAGTGTCAGAGATTTGAGCCCAGTGGTTATTCTTTGAACCTGTTTTATATGGTTGAAAATTGGGGCTTAGGATCTCATCCTGCGACTGTCTCCTGTTAAGATAAGGCCCCCAGAATGCAAGTGCACCACTCAATCGCATCTGATAGCAGCACTGTTAAAAGAATAACTGGCGCCTCATCCCTTGGTAAATATTGTGGTGATAACAACAATGAATTGTGGCTATTTTCACCTGATCGCCTGCTGTTTGTGACACACTCACTTCTACCCATGTACCAGCTATTTTCATTGTTTATGCTCGAGCACTGTGGCTCCATGTGCCAGCCAATTATCCAGATGTCATTAGGGATGGAGAAGCCACCATTTCTCCACATACACACATCCCAGAACATGAAATGACAGCACTTCCATGAGAATACCCCAGGGCAGAGTGGTGACAAAAACTGGCATCTAGTATTACAAACATGTATAGTCAATTGGCTGTAAAACTGGTATGTAAAAGCATACTCCCTGATGCCCACTAGATTCTCCTCCTGCAGTGGAGGAGGGATGGGACACTGGCTTCTTAAAAACGGCAGTGAGAAGGCAAACCAAATCGCTTCATAGATTATAAAGCTAGAAGGGACCTCTGTGACCCTAGCACCTCTGCACTGGCTGAAGAACTCCTTTATGAAGAGGGTATTCCCCAGGCAGGGCCGGCTTTAGGCCTATTCCACCAATTCCCCCGAATTGGGCCCCGCGCCTAAGAGGGCCCCGCGTCCAGGGAGAATCCCTTCCCTGGCTAGAGGCGCCTTTTTAATTTTTACTCAACTGGCGGTGCTCCGGGTCTTCAGCGGCACTTCGGCGGCGGGTCCTTCAGTGCCACCAAAGACCTGGAGCGAATGAAGGACCCGCCGTGGAAGTGCCGCTGAAAACTCGGAGCACCGCCCGGTAAGTACAAGCCCCACGTGGTTTTTTTTTGTTTGGTTGTTTTTTTTAAGTCATCCCTGATGGGGCCCTGCCAAAACTGTTTGAACTGGGCCCTGCGCTTCCTAAAGCCGGCCCTGTCCCCAGGGGCATTATTTTCTGCAGCATTACGACCCCTTTGTGCTGCCTTGATGCAAGAGAGAAGCAGGCCTTACTTTCTACATTTTCACTGACCAAACAAATAGTTTTTTTCCCTTTTTAGAAATGCTTCCCTGGCCTCTACCTCTATCCCTGAAATTACACTGAATCAATTCAAAAGCACAGCACCTGAAACATGCTAAAAACCATTTATAGCCAAAGTGTAATTGTAGCTCCTTTTAACGCTGCATAGCAGCTAGGACAGAGGAGAAGCCAGGTCCATATGAGCAGCCAGCTCTCTGCAAGTCACTAGCAGGCCACAATCTGGGAACCTCTGTTCTCTGCCAAACACACAAGATGTGGTAGCAGAGTGGAGCAAATAATGGAATTTTCAAGAGGCTAATCCCGCTTATAAAGACCTGTCATCAGTGGATCTCCAAGTGCTTTACAAAGCAGGTCAGTAGCATTAGCTCCATTTTACAGCTGGGGCAACTGAGGCACAAAGTGGGCAAGTGACCTGCACAACACAAAGGCATGCAGCAGGCCAGTGGCAGGGCCCAAGACTAGATCCCAGGTCTTCCAAATCCCTGGGCTCTATACACTAGGTTATATTGTCTCCAAAAGTGCCAAAGGGGCTAGGAAAGTTCACCAGAGACTTTTTGAACCAATGAAAGACTCCCATCCCGCCCATCCCCCAGGGAGTGGAGCAGTAGAAGGGTGATGAGAGGCCATCCAAAACTGTGGAGTCAGCTGGGAGCTCTGGGGCATGGAAGGCTCAGCCAGAGCTCTTCTAAGTCATCCTTTGCAAGGTCCAGGTTGAGTGGCAAGGCCAGACAGAGCCTGCTTGAGAATATCCTGATGGTGACGGGGGCCAGGAAGACAGATTCAGAGAGGAGGAGGAGTGCTAACCCATGGCAAAATGGCTTTTGGAACTACCACAAAACTGGATTCTCCCCTTTCACATTCTAAACCAGTGGTCCCCAACCTTTTTTATCTGGCGGGCACTGGACAATGAGCCACCGAGGACCGTGGCTGGCGGACGAGCATCCGCAGAAATGCTGCAGAGAAGCAACGTCAATAGGTGTCACCGTTGAAATGCCACCATCAAGCAGCGTCATCCAGAGGTGTCGCATTTCGGCAGATGCTCGTCTGCCGGACAGTACATGGGCGCACACGGATGCCCTGACGGGCGCCATGGCAATCACAGGCACCACACTGGGGACCACTGTTCTAAACTCTCCCACCATCTCCATTCCTAATGTACCATCCCCGTCCCCAGACAGAGCTCAGGCCAGCAGCCAATGCAGAGATTCCTGCTTTCAGAGCTCTCTCGTCAGAACCAGACCCAGCTCCGCAGTGTCGGAAACTCAGCCTGGCAGAGATGTGTTCCAGGAAACTTTGTCGTTCTCATTTAATTTCTCCTTGGTCAGTAACTGGGATGTGACCAGCCCTTGCCCTTGTTGCCCAGTTGCAGATGCAAACATCTGGCCCTCAGAGGCAGGTAGATGAAATCTCTGTATCCCCTGTCATGGAACCCCCAGCAGCAGCAAGCTGTCAGACTTGGTTTATTGGTTTTCATTCTGGGTATGCAAGTGCATTATCTGATCACCTCTGCAGCCCCCTAGCAGAAGGGCAACAGCCCTTGTTATCAGTAACCCAAAAATCTTTTATCCTTTAGTCCAGTGTTCTTCAGCTGGGGGGTCTATGACGTTATCGATATAATCTGGGACCATATAGAACATGGTTGGAACCAAGGTCCTGTAGTGGCACCAAATCTTATGTAAAGGGGGTCATATAAGGTGTCTAAGACCAGGTTATGGGTTGTTGGTTATAATTATGCTGTGTGGTGGAGGTCACCACCTCTCTGCCAGGGTCGAGCTGCAGACTCCTCCGCCCCTGGGACCGCTCGCTGTGATCCCCCGAGGGACCCTGTTACTGCACAGTCCTTCTCTCTGGTCACACTCTCCCAGGGGTTAATCGCCCCTACAATCGCCCCTTTGTTTTACTGCTCCCCAGTCACTTACTTCAGGAAGCACCGTCCACGGGGTGCAGTAGATCCCACCGCTACCACCAGTTGTCACGGAGTGTGGGGGAGTCCGGCCCTGCACCCCTCTTCCTGGGACTCACAGTGACTCTCAGCTAGCCAGTAAAACAGAAGGTTTATTGGACAACAGGAACACAGGATACAGGAGGGCTCGTGTTCAGCGCCAGGACCCCTCACTCTGGCCTTTCTGGGGGTTCAAGGTGTGTGGATTCCAGCATAGGTTCCCCTGAAAACCCACCACCCAGCTCCCAAACCGAAAACTGACCCAACCCTCTCCACTCAGCTCCTTTCCTTTGTCTAGCTCCTGGGCAGAGGTGTCACCTCCCCTCCCCCAGGCCTAGCTCATGTTACAGGCTGAATACCTGTCTCTCACCTATCTCGACAGCCCCTACGCCACCACACCTCTCCCCACTTTGAGACTGAACTGAGCGGGGTCACTCTGCCCAGTGACCCGGGGAAGTTCGGGGCCCCCTCTCCGGAACAGCGCGTCCGCTATCAGGTTGGCACTTCCCTTCACATGGACCACGTCCATGTCATAGTCCTGCAGGAGCAGGCTCCACCTCAGGAGCTTGGCGTTGGCTCCTTTCATCTGGTGCAGCCAGGTCAGGGGAGAGTGGTCGGTGTACACGGTGAAGTGGCGCCCAAAGCGATAGGGCTCCAGTTTCTTAAGGGCCCACACCATGGCCAGACATTCCTTCTCGATGGTCGCGTAGTTCTGCTCCCAGGGTAGCAACTTCTTGCTCAGGTACATGATGGGGTGTCTCTCCCCCTTTTCATCCTCCTGCATCAACACCGCCCCCAGCCCCGTGTCTGAGGCATCGGTGAACACCATAAAGGGCTTGTCAAAGTCTGGGTTTGCCAGAACTGGGCCTCTGAGCAGAGCCTCCTTCAGCGCCCGGAGAGCCTGCTGGCACTGCTCGGTCCAGACCACCTTGTCTGGCTTCCCCTTCTTGCACAGCTCAGTGATGGGGGCGGCTATGGCGCTAAAGTGGGGCACGAACCTTCGATAATACCCCGGCATACCAATAAAGGCCTGGACCTGCTTTTTGGTCTGGGGAGCGGGCCAGTCTCTGATCACCTCCACCTTGGCTGGTTCCGGCTTTAGGCAGCCGCTCCCCACCTGATGGCCCAGGTAAGATACTTCTGCCATCCGCACCTTGCATTTCTCAGCCTTTACAGTTAACCCAGCCTCTCGGAGTCGGTCCAGCACTTGTTTAACTTGGGACATGTGGTCCTCCCAGGTCTGGCTGAAGACGCAGATGTTGTCAATATACGCCACAGCAAAACTCTCCATCCCCCTCAGTAGCTGATCCACCAGACGCTGGAAGGTGGCTGGCACTCCCTTGAGGCCGAAGGGCAGGGTCAGAAACTCGTAGCGCCCCAGAGGGGTGATAAAGGCCGATTTCAGCCTGGCATCTGCGTCCAGCGGCACTTGCCAGTAGCCCTTTGTAAGAGCCCATGGTGGATCTTACCGAGCGCCTCCCAGCTTGTCCAGGAGCTCGTCAGGCTTGGGCATGGGGTAGGCATCAGATACAGTGATGGCATTGAGCTTTCGATAGTCCACACAGAACCGGATCGACCCGTCCTTCTTGGGGACCAGCACCACTGGCGAGGCCCAAGGGCTGGAAGATGGCTGGATCACCCCCAAGGCCAGCATGTCCCTGACCTCTCTTTCTAGCTCCTGGGCAGTTTTCCTGGTGACCTGAAAAGGGGAGCATCTTATAGGGGGGTGTGACCCGGTCTCCACCCGGTGGACAGTCAAATTAGTGCGCCCAGGCTGGTTGGAAAACAGTTGTCGGTATAGATGCAACACCCCTCTGATCTCAGCGTGCTGGGCCCGGGTCAGCTGATCAGAGAGGGGAATCGCCTCCAGGGGGGAACCAGCCTTTGTCCCTGGGAATAGATCCACTAGAGGGTCATCCCCCGGCTCCTCCCAGTGTCTACACACGGCCAACACCATATTCCCCCGGTCATAATATGGCTTCATCATATTCACATGGTACACCCGGCGGTGGTGCGCCCGGTTTGACAGTTCCACCACATAGTTTACCTCATTCAGTTGCTTGATAACCTTGAAGAGCCCTTCCCAGGCGGCCTGGAGTTTGTTTTTCCTCACGAGGATGAGAACCATCACCTGATCCCCGGTGGCGAAGGCGCGGGCCCGCGCCGTACGGTCGTACCAGACCTTCTGCTTCCTCTGGGCTTGGGCCAGATTCTCCCTGGCCAGGCCCATGAGCTCGGCCAGTCTTTCCCGGAAGGTCAGGACATACTCCACCACCGACTCTCCATCGGGAGCAGCCTTCCCCTCCCATTCGTCTCTCAGCAGGTCCAGGGCCCCCCTTACCCGCCTTCCATATAACAGTTCAAAAGGCGAGAATCCAGTAGATTCCTGGGGTACCTCCCTGTACGCAAACAGCAGGTGAGGTAAGTACTTGTCCCAGTCCTGTGGGTGCTGGTGCATAAATGTTTTTAGCATCATCTTTAGTGTCCCGTTGAATCTTTCCACCAGCCCGTTGGTCTGGGGAATGATACGCTGAGGCCCAGTTGTGCCGGACCCCACATTTCTCCCACAGGGACTGGTGCAGGGCCGACATGAAGTTGGACCCCTGGTCCGTTAAGACTTCCCTGGGGAACCCCACCCGGCTGAAAATGGTCAGCAGCGCATCTGCCACGGTGTCTGCGTCGGTAGAGGACAAGGCCACCGCCTCGGGGTAGCGAGTGGCAAAATCTACCACCACCAGGATGTGTTTCTTCCCTGACCGGGTCGCCTTGCTGAGAGGTCCCACTATGTCCATGGCCACCTTCTGGAAAGGTTCTTCTATGATGGGCAAAGGCCTCAAAGCTGCTTTCCCCTTGTCCCGGGCCTTCCCCACCCTCTGGCAGGGGTCACAGGATTGGCAGTACTGTCAAACATGGGTAAAGACCCAGGCCAGTAAAAGTTCTGTAGCAGCCTTTACCTGGTGCACCGGATTCCCTGGTGCCCTGCAAGGGGAATGTCATGGGCCAGGTACAGGAGCTTGTGGCGAAACTTCTGGGGAACCACCAGCTGCCTCCTGATCCCCCATGACTCTACTTCCCCTGGGGGAGCCCATTCTCGGTACAGGAACCCCTTCTCCCACAGGAACCTCTCCTTGCAACCTCTCCTCATGGTCTGTACTGCACTGAGGTTAGCCCGGTCCCTGAGCTTCTGCGAGGAGGGGTCTTTCTGCAACTTGGCCTGGAACTCAGCAGCTGGGACAGGGATGGGGACCTGCTCTCTCTCACCGGCTGGGTCTGTGGCCGCAGCCTCTCTGAGCCATGTCCCTGGGTGTTCCCTCCCCACCAGGTTAGGGTCCTGCGCCTCGAGCAGAGTACCTTCCCCATTGTCAGGGCGCAGTGCCCTGCGCCGACTCTGACTACGGGTCACGACCAGAGCACCCCGGGCATTGCCTGGCCAGGCCTCGAGGTCCCCCCCCATTAACACCTCTGTGGGCAAATGCGGGTGTACCCCCACATCCTTGGGGCCCTCCTTGGCCCCCCACTTCAGGTGCACCCTCGCCACAGGCACCTTGAATGGGGTCCAAGGAGGTCCAAATTTGTGCTGTGCTTCTGGGTGACACCCCAAACAAGTTGGTGTTAGCTCTGCCTAGCCTGCTTGATGGCCCATTAAGGACCCTCAGCTACACAATTGACCCATTGAGAGAAGGCAGATATGCCTTGTAACTCAGCAAAGTATGCAGGAACTTGCCCATGTGACTCCAGACTCCATTTCGCTCTAATTTTCCACAGTAAGAACAAAGAGGTGTTCTTACACCTGGAAAAACCTATAAAAGGCTCATGCCTCATCTCCATCTTGTCTTCAATCCTGCTTCTTACTTCTGGAGGAACTTTGCTACGAACTGAAGCTCTGCACAAAGGACTGAATGACCCATCCCAGCGGGGGATGTACTCCAGAGACTTAATTTAAACCTGCAGTTTACTCCATCACTGCTACAAGCCTGAACTAAGAACTTTGCCATTACTGTATGTAATTGATTCCATTTAACCAATTCTAGCTCTCATCTCTATCCTTTTCCTTTTATGAATAAACCTTTAGATTTTAGATTCTAAAGGATTGGCAACAGCGTGATTTGTGGGTAAGATCTGATTTGTATATTGACCTGGGTCTGGGGCTTGATTCTTTGGGATCGAGAGAACCGTTTTCCTTGGGGTGTTGGTTTTCATAACCATTCATCCCCAGGACGAGTGGGACTGGTGGTGATTCTGGGAGACTGGAGTGTCTAAGGGAATTGCTTGTGTGACTTGTGGTTAGCCAGTGGGGTGAAACCAAAGTCCTCTTTGTCTGGCTGGTTTGGTTTGCCTTAGAGGTGGAAAAACCCCAGCCTTGGGCTGTAACTGCCCTGTTGAAGCAATTGGTCCTGAACTGGCACTCTCAGTTGGGCCCCGCCTGAACCGCATCGTCACAGGGTCCTGCCCCTGAGAGGGTCACAAAAGACAAGGTGGGGGGCGAGAGAGGGGGTCATGAGACATGGAAAATTCTAAAACCAAATGTGTGGATCTGGTGTTACATACGCACATGTAACAGTCTATGACACAAATGGCATGCATGCATGTCTAATACACCATAGGGTCTGCAGGTGGGAGGCATGTGTTGGCATCAGATGCATTAAGAGGAGACAGAAGCCCTCTGTCTATCCCCAGGCAGCAGCGGCTTTGCCCCATGCTGCCCTGTCAAAGGCCCTCACTGCCAGGCCTCAGGGTGCATTGCTAAGAGGGAACAAGTCACTCCATGTCTCCTGGCTGAGCCTGCCCCCAGAGAAGGCTGTAGCTGACACCAGCGGGTGCTCCACCAAGCCAGGATGGCTGTGCTACATCTATGTCTCCTCAGATTCTACAGAGCTAAGGGAGGCAAATCAGTGTAGGATATTTGCTCTAGATACAGGTGATTCGCTATAGACAAGTGACCCTTCACACACGGAATGTAACCAGGACACGAAACACATTGGCACCCCCAGTTCCAGCCCTCCCCTTGTCAAAGGACAGGGCTGCTCTCCCAGCTCACAGTGATATGGCAGCCCACTGCTAAAAGAACAGCACACATTTGACACGTGTGTGTGTTTCCAACAGTAACATCAATGTCTGATGTGAACATGTCCAGGCCAACAACTGATTTTTTGGTTTGATGGGTGAACCAAAAATCAGGGAGAAAAAATCATTTGGGGTCGACTCAAAATGAAAAATTTTTGAATTTTCTCAAACTGAAAAAGTTTTAAAAAAAATTGGTTTGGGTAGAACAAAACGTACTGTTCGACACAAAATGAAACATTTTGTTTTGGTTTTGAGAGTTTTTAACCTTTTAAAAACAAAATTGAAATAAGATTTGAAAGAAAAAGTCATTTTGAATTGAAATATTGAAAAGTTTAGCTGTTTTCAGAATATTTTTTCTCATCAAAACAATTCAGCAAATTAGACCTAAATTTGCCTGATGTTTCAAACAATCTGAAGCTGCATTTTTCAGTGAAAAAAGGCTCTCCACATGCCCGTGTGATTGGCAGCAGCCCAAGTTTAATGAAATTTTTAGTATTTGTTTATTTGCTGAAAAAGGACCACGCCAGTTAGCCTGTTACCTAGAAACTGAGTGGCGCTAGCCAAACTAGAATAATAAAAACAGTGATAAAGGACTCACGGAGGTATTAAAGCTGAAATGTAGCAAAAGAATTTCACAAAGCTTTTAGTGAGAGTTATGTGCCTCCTTACCTTTGGAGCAGTTATGCAAGCACCATGAAGGAATAATTCATTTACCTCGAGCTATGGAAAGAAAACCTGTTTGATACGTTACAAATGCATAGCACATTATTGGTATTTTGGGGCATGATTTTTCTTTCAGGGCAATAGCTGATCTTCCTGAAACTGAGGGACAGAAAACAACAACTGCAGACAGAAGAAGGCAAAACTTGAGCTGCTAGTTTGTTCCCAGGGGTTGGTAATGTGGCTGTACACAAGTGTCCATGGTAAAAATGTTGAGATCCGTGGGGGCACTCATCTCGGGAGGCTCCCCACAAGTGGCTCTCCATCCATGCTGTTGCTGGCGGAGGCATGGCCAGGTGGGTCTGCAGGCTGCCTCTGCCCTCGCTCCCTGAGTGCTGACTCTGTGGCTCCCAGCCTATTGACAGTAGTGGCACTGGTGGCAGCTGTGAGCCCCAGGCCCTTTTAAATTGCCCGGGTGGGTTGCAGGGGTTTTAGGTGCATGCCCTGTAGCTACCCAGAATCAGCGAGAACAGGGGGCAGCAGCAGTGCCTGTGCCTAGCGCCACCCTGCAGAGCCCTGCCCTTTCCTGGCGGACCAGGGGGTTGGGAACATGGGGAGGGGAGGGAGCCTCTTGGCTGTGCCTAGAGATAGCCTTCTCCAATTCTCTCCCTTGGGGGCCACACTCCTGCGGGCTGGCCTGAGATCTCACGGCAGTGCCCGGAGCTGATCTCACAGAGAGGTCTCTTCTTATACCGGGCCAGGCCCTGTTTTCATTAACATCCCCCTCTGCATTAAATAGCACCAGCTAAATATTTCAGGCAGTTCTCAGAGGTGTTGAGACTGTGTCAATCTCCACTTCCCTGGGGAGTAGTGAGGGGCTGGCTGCCCCTTTGAAGAAGCACTTTGAAATGAGAACTGGGCTGCTCCGGTTTATCTGCATGTGAATTGCTGTGAATTAAGGCAATCAACTAGGGGCATTGTCCCTTTAGGTACTCACATCCCCCAAACCAAGGGGAGCCCCCATTGCACTGCCTAGTTCCCACTCCCAGGCCTTGCAGGCGGCTCTGGATCAACCCCCCGAAGATTAGAGCAAAGGCCAGTAACGTTACACTGCTGCTTCAAAACCCATTCCCATACTAGGTTACTGGTATTTTTCAGTGTGGAAAATTATGTGTGCTATTGTACAGGTTGAATGACTGAATGACATAACCCCCCCCACCAATGTCAGTCACTATGTCCGGTAATTTTGTCAAATGTCTGTCGTGCAACATGGTTGTGCTGACCCCTGTTTGTTCCTAATGAGCTCAACCTTGCCTGGAGCATTGCTAATTCAAGCACTGGATCTTGCACAGCTCTGACCACCTGCACCCATCTCTGTTCTAGTCCAGTGTCTCACACAACTCCGTCTGTCTTACTCATTCCTCCCCCCTCCCCTCATTTTTACTTGGTATATGCATCTGCAGGGCCGGCTGTAGACCCCAGCGCGCTAAGCGCGCGCTTGAGGCGGCGTGCCGCGGGAGGGCAGCAGGCGGCTCCGGTGGACCTCCCGCAGGCATGCCTGCAGAGGGTCCGCTGGTCCCACGGCTTCGGTGGAGCATCCGCAGGCACGTCTGCAGGAGGTCCACCGGAGCCGCGGGACCGGCGACCGCCAGAGTGCCCCCCGTGGCGTGCTGCCCTGCTTGGGGTGGTGCAATTCCTAGAGCTGTCCCTGTGCATCTGTAATGATTTTCCCATACACATCAAAACCCAGACTCTGATCTCCTTGGCTCTCTATCCACACAATGTTATCACATATCATTAAGGAACATTGATCATGAATTGTAATGTAAATTGACATAACTGGAATAAAAAACAGAAGACAGTTAGGAATCAGTGAAAAGGAGGATAAAGGGGCCTTATAAATAGGCCTATAGACAAGAAATAACAGTAATTGAGTGTTAGCAATTTAGTGCAACACAACCATGATTAAGCAAAGCATTCAGTATGAACTGCATCATTAATTGGCTAAAATTAGTCACGTCACTAAGGCCTGGGCTACACTTGGGGGGGGGGGGCGGTTCGAACTAAGATACTTCGACTTCAGCTACGCTATTCGCGTAGCTGAAGTCAAAGTATCTTAGTTCGACTTACCTGGCCATCCTCATGGCAGTGAGTCAACCACCGTGGCTCCCCCGTCAACTCCGCTTACTCCTCCTGCCGAAGTGGAGTACAGGCGTCGATTCAGGGATTGATTTATCGCGTCTAGATGAGACACGATAAATCGATCCCCGATATATCAAACACTACCCGCCATATAGACATACCCGAAGAAATCAGACAAAACGCCACGTAATGTACCAGTCTGATTCCTTGCTTGATATTGTTGAGATAGCATTTCATAACTGGTTGGTTCACTGACCCTACAAACACCCAACTGTAATGACAATGCAAGGTTTCCACTTCTGAATTCTTCTTGGTAACCAAACCAGGGTAACTCCCAGTCAGAACTTTCAGTTGAAATGACAGACAATCCCATTCAATCCTGCCCTGCAGCACTCCCTGCTGTTTTAGACCAGGATCTCAGGGAGGACAGAAGGATTTTGAGATTTCAAAATTTGTTTTTTTCCTAAACTGAAGATCTCAAAGTTTTCTGCAAAGGAATGTTCCAAAAAATATTTTCTTTGGGGTCATCTGAAACATAGTGTTTCAATTTTGACTTTTTTCATTTTGTATTATAAATATATTTTACTACAAAATGCAAAAAAATTGAAACTAAAAGTTGTTTCAAAACAAAAACAAAAAATCAAAAAAGTTTAATTCTGAACATGTTGGTACGGGTCATTTCAACATTGTTGGAATCCCCTTTCCCCCATGCATTTCTTCCTAAACAAAGTTCAGGCAGAATTTAACCCAAGTTTGCTAAACATTTTGCTTTCAACAGAACTGTATATTCTGATGGAATATGGTTATGTCTACATTTCTCCAACCAGATTGTCTCTTGAACAGAGACTGCCAATTGTAACAAATGTGCTTTTGTTGTGTGTGATATCAATACTGATTATGGAATCTATGGTTTCTATAGCAGGAAAGTTATTACATGGCGTTCACAGAATGTATATTAGTTTGCCTAGCTTTGTTTGAGTCATGACAAATCTCTATCAGGGATCAGACTGTTATCAACATACTCGTTGCAAGTGACCTAAGCCTGTTATGAGTTTGGGTCCCCAGAGATTAAAATTGTCTCCCTTCCCACCGTGACCCCACTCCATTATTTGGATCTGTAACTAGGAAGAGCTGCTTGCTGATGTGGAGCTATGGAGATGGCTCATTGCCCTGCCCGTGGCCCCTGCTCCTCATTCTCATTTGGTAGCAGATTTGAGTTTGTGAATAGCATAGGGGCTGGAATCTTTGAGCATCCAGATCTCCTCTCCCTCTTGGGCCCTGTGCTCAGCAGCACCCTCCAGGGCTGCAGTCAGCTCTGGGCTGAAGATGTTGTTGGATGCACGGTAGGTGCGGGTGAGGCGGCGGAATGAGGAGTCTGAGGAGCTGTCGTCGTTGTGGTTGTCCTCGTCATGGTCATCCCGTAACTTGGCCCGGCTCAGCTCTGAGCTGTGCCCCAGTTTCGAGTCTTTTAAGACCTCCTTCATGTCCTGTATGAAAGCCATTTTGGGGCTGAAGATACAAAGCAGGAACACCAGGCCTCCGGAGACCCCACACAGAAAATAGAGGCCTACCTTCTCGGGGACACCTAAGGAGAGAAGTGGAAACACTTCAGAAGAGAATATGAATTACTCCTAAAGAGCAACAGGAGTCATTTCCCCTTGCAGTGAGCGTCCAGTATCATAGCCCTATTGAACAAGCACGAGAGCAAGTAGGAAGAAGGGATGTAAAAGAATAAGGGCCCTCAATCCTCATTCTTCACAGTATATGGGGTCATGAAGGAACTGCCCTGGTCCCCCATGATAACATATCATGGAATTAGGACAGTGTGACATTCTATACCTTGGGGAAGTGTCTTGTAACCCCCATATTCCTCATTTTTATATAATCATAATCTTACATATAAAGCATGCCTTGTAAGGTATCAGGGGAAAGGGTATGATTTGCTGAAAGTCATTTCTCTATCCATATATGTATATCATTAATACATATGAAGTTATGAGAATTGTGTGGTATGGTTGTCACTAAATCATGCTGTGAGTTGGGGAATCAGACAGATATTGGCTCCCCAGAGGCAACAGCAAGGAAAGTAACCAATGCCCAGGTAGAGTGTAAAACAACCCATCAACAGCCATTGTCCAGCAAGGGAACTACAATTCAGTGACTTACCTGAATGAGGCCACACCAGGGGAATTGCTCAACCTTGCCTAGAGACTCAGCAATGCCCCCAGACATGCCTGGACTTGTGTGTTCCTCAAGCACATGGGACTAAGGGTATAAAACAAAACATAGCAGGCCCATGCTGCTGGGCATCTCTCTGCCCCGACCTATGCTGCAAGCAACAAAGACACTGACAAGAAGACTGAAGACTCCAACAGAAGAGACTGGCCCAAATTTAAGGGACAAATCTGTATATTAAGGACTGCAATATCCAGTGGGGTGAGAAAAACTGCTTAATCTAGATGTTGCCCAGTCTAATAGGGTTGAGAGTTTAGATTGCATGGTTATATTTTATTTTATTTTATTTTGGTAACTAACTCTGACTTTTTGCCTATCACTTAATATCACTTAAAATCTATCTTTTGTAATCAACAAATTTGTTTTACTGTTTATCTTTGCCAGTTAGTTTGTATGGCAAATCTGCTCAGGTTTTGCAAAGGCTGGTGTATATCCACTTTCCATTGATGAAGTGGTGAATCAATTATTAAATCTGCATTGCTCATCTTGAGCAGAGCAAGATGGTATATTTCCTGAAGTGCAAGTCTGGGCTGGGGCGATTGGGCTGATGCTTTCCCTGTGTGATTCATGAGTAGCTCTGGGAGCATTCATGTAATATAGCTGGGTGTGGGGATCCATATGCAGTTGTTCCGAGTGATGATAGCACCTAGAGGGGTTTGCTGCTTGTCACTAGCAAGGCATTGTGAGAGACAGCCCAGGCTAGGAGAGAGTTAAGGGGGCACAGCAGTCCCATGGTCCCAGGCTGCACCCCAAGGATCCCATCACAGACAGTATAGGGTGTTACACCTTCCTCAGAAGCATCTGTCACTGGTCCCAGTAGGAGACAGGGTGCTGGGCTGGGAGATACTGCTTTATTCCAGCAGGATAAATTTTGTGTTTCTCTGACTAGCACAATCAAAGATGGGTTGATTCCTGGTAGGGTGGGGGCAAGGCTCACGGCGAGTGGACTGGTAACTCCAGGAGTTATTTTTTAACTCATTTACACTAGTAACTTTCCAGAATGGAGGGCTAGTTCGCCAAATGGTACAGCTCACACTGAGTTCGGGGGTCTGAACTATAAATACTGTGAGGTACTGTCTTCTCTCTCTACAGAAACGGATGCAAAACAATATCCTGCAAAAGGCTGAGGGTTTGGCTACACTGCAATCAGAGGTGTGACTGCAGCACGTGTAGACAGACCCAAGCTAGCCCTGATCTAGCTAGCTCCAGTAACAATAGCAAGGAATCCACTGTGGTATGGGCAGCAGCATGGGCTGTACAACTCCACCCAGGACCCTGGGTATGTTACTTAAATGGCTAACCTGCAGTGATGCACCTTCACTGCTATTGCTGTTGGAACTAGCTAGATCAGGGGTCAGCAACCTTTCAGAAGCGATGTGCCAAGTCTTCATTTATTCACTCTAATTTAAGGTTTTGCATGCCAGTAATACATGTTAACATTTTTAGAAGGTCTCTTTCTATAAGTCTATCATATATAACTAAACTATTGTTGTATGTAAAGTAAATAAGGTTTTAAAAATGTTTAAGAAGCTTCATTTAAAATTAAATTAAAATGCAGAGCCCCCCAGACTGGTGGCCAGGACCCGGGCAGTGTGAGTGCCACTGAAAATCAGCTCGCATGCTGCCTTTGGCATGTGTGCCATAGGTTGCCTACCCCTGTGCTAGATCAAAATCAGCTTGGGTCTGTCTACATATGCTGCAGCTGCGTCCCTGATTGCAGTGTTCACACACACTAAGAGAAGGGGGCCAGGAAAGGCGTGGCCCCGGAGTTCCAACAAGTGGCCAACCAGACTGGCATCTTTGCTTCTCCCTAGAGTGAGTGAGGAATTCAGCAGGCATCACATTCATTAATGTCCTCTCTCAGCTAGACTTAGTACTGTCTCTTGCCTGAGGGAGAGAGAATTCAGTCCTGGGGTCATTCAGTCCTTGAGTCTCCATGACATTGCTCCACCCCTGCGGATGTATCTTGGATGTGCCTTCAATGACCAGTCTACACCAGAGGGGGATTGATGGGCATAAAGGGAGTGCACGGTGCTGCAGGCTCTTCGCCAAGTGCCCCCTAACATGCCCGTGTCTCCCAGCACGCTAAAGCAAGAGAGACAGAGTGGAATGTGACTCTCTGCCTGCACCCTCTCCACAGAGCACTGTGCACGCACTCAGAGAATTCACGTACCCCAGAGGTGGGCAAACGTTTTCAGAGAGCTAGTAAAAATCATCAGATCTTCACGGAGCCTGGACAGCGTCGGCCCATGGTACCAGCCACCTGCAGTGAACAAGGGGACATGGTCTTACTGGCTAGGGTACAGGGATGAGGTGCTTCTCAATGCCCTCATCCACTCTGTGGACTAGAATCTTCACCTACCACCAACACATCTGCCAACTTTCACTCCCACCCCTCCCTCCTCGGCTCTGCTCCTCCCAGGCACTCAGCACGTCTTTCTTCCATGATCCTCGCCATCCCATCCCTAAGTTCTTCCCATCCACTCTCAGCTCCTCCCATTGTCTGCGCTCCCACTCTTTGCTCTCCTCCTACCATTTCTCTCTCCTCCATGCCATATTCCAAACCTTCTTCTCTAGCTTCTCCTAGTCTTCTGTTGCTCCTGGCCACTTCTCTCCCCCTCAGATCTGTTCTTCCCTTAACTCTTCCATAGTCCACTCCCCTTTGCTATGTTCTGAGGCACCCCCTCCTCTGCGGACCTCAGTGCTTCTCCTATCTGTCACTCTGCTCACTTCCCTGGCTGGTCTGTGCCCATCTGTCATCTCCCCTCTAGAGATCCCCATGTTATTGCCAGACCATTTGGCCACATCCTCTAGATCTCACTCCTGGTTTTGCAACCTTGGTTTTCCTCATGAAAAAAATGTTACAAAGCTAAGTGTGTGTGGAGGCAGTGGTGGGGAGGAGGTCTCTTCCCAGTTCTTGCTAGCCTTCTACCTGCTGCCTTTTCTCTAATTCATCTGCCATGGCATGAACTCCAAGTGCAACCTCACTACCACTGCTACCACGCAGGGTGCTACAAATCCTCCAAAGAGACAGGCCTCACAAACAGGGGTGGTTCTAGGCACCAGCAAAGCAAGCTGGTGCTTGGGGCAGCCCATCTGCAGGGGCGGCAGCTGGCAGGGATCCAGCCTGGGAGCTGAGAACCAACAGGGGGCCCTGGGAGCTGTAGTTCCTTGCTTAGCTCCCTGCCTATAGAGCCAGCCCTGGAGCAGGGAAAGAACTACATTTCCCAGCATTCCCTTGGCCACTATCAACAGGAAAAGGAGGGGGAGGGAGTATGGTAGCTGAAACCTCATGCTGCAGCTTTCTGTGAATGGAGAGCTCACTGCTAGAGCGGGGTGGCACTATGAATGGGGAACAAGTGTGCCCAAGGAGTAGAAGGCTTTGGTTCAGATATCCCCTTCAGAAGACATCCCCAGACTGGATTAGGGTAGGGATACTGGTGTGACCTCACCTTGCAGCCCCCAAAGAAGGAATTGGGTGGACTAAATGGACAGTGCCCCTCTCTATCTGAAGCCTAGCAAGGGAGGTATGTGGATCCCACTAGGATTTAAAATGAAAAGTAAGAGAAGGGAGGCTCTGGACCTGGGCAGCTTTAGATACAGTACCAGGCAGGTAGGAGGATTTCCACTTCTGAGCCATAGAAGTAGAAATTGACTTTTCCTTTCCAGATTTAGCTAATATTCGGAAAGGGAATCTAGCACCTGCCTTCCAGATTTGAACACCTCAAAATTCAGGAGTGCTCAAGCTCAACTTGGGCAGCTGTTACTTCATTTCTCCCATATCAAATATACTGATCCACTGTAATTTGCTGTAGAAAAAGTAGGATAAAATTGAGCAAGAAATGCTTCCCAGTAGTTTTTAGGACTGGAATTGCTATTTTCAACAGCCATTGCCTTTTTTTTTTTTTTTTAGTTTTATTTGTTTAAAAGGAAGACAGTGATATTGCATTGGCAAATTCCCCATACAAACAAAGAGTAGAACAAAAGAATAATAAAGGCACCTCAACTTTTCTTCATTTATGTAGGACAGTCTTATAATATGCATCCAGATATCCTCCAATCACACAAGCTGAAAATTGTTCCACTTTACTGCAGTTCTGTAACCATATGGGAACCAATCCTGTCTGTGTTTTGTGCACATCCAAAATTCCTGCTGAATGACCCACCCTGGGAGCAAGTTACCAGTGACCCAGGGCTGGGGCAGAAGGAGGGTGCACGGGGGGGATGGGGAGAGCCCAGGGCTGGGGCGGCAGGGGGCAGTTGGAGGGGCAGAGCCCAGGGCTGGGGCGGCAGGGTGTGTGTGTGGGGGGGCACTGGTGAGGGGAAGGGGATGCCCAGACCTGCGGCTGCACGGGGTGTGTGTGGGGGCAGAGCGAGGGCTGGGACGGCAGGGCGGGTGCGGGTTGTGGGGAGGCCCAGAGCTGGGGTTGCAGGTGGGGGGGAGAGCCCAGGGCAGGAGCAGCAGCGGGGTATGGGGCGGGAGCCCAGGGCTGGGGTGGGGGCAGCCAACATTTTTTTTGCTTGGGGCGGCAAAAAACTAGAGCCGGCCCTGATCACAGAGCAACTCCACTTCCCTTTCACCACTGGCAAAATGTACCCTGCAGCATTGGGCTGGGATCCTAGCCCACACCCAGATAACTATGGGGCCTGAAACCTGCCCTTAGTCAAGGAGAAGGTGGAGTCCCCAGGAAGAGCTGGGGTCCATTGGGAGAGTGTGTGACACCCAGGAGAGAACAAACATGGTGAATGAATTTCCAGTGGAGAGGAGCCGCTACAGGGCAGAGCTGGGGTCTAGTGAGAGCATTGATGGAGCAGCATTAAGAAATCAAAGACTGAATGAGCCATACTAGTGAACAGCACTGCACTGAACTGCCTGCATAACCAGGCCGGGGAGCTCAAAGTAATTTCCCACACACAGGAGACACAGAGGCTGTGTGTAAATAAGGGAATAGAGCCCTCCTTCTGTTAGCACATCTAGAATAGGCACATGAACTGTGAGCCCTGTGACCATCAGCCTGGTCCATGGAGGTAAAAGGCCCTGATTTAGATTTCTGCTTCCCTTTCTCTGGACTCGGACTGCATTCCTCATGGAGGGTAGAAGTGCCTGGCTCAGGGACTTCCCCTCTTCACTGCGATGCAGGAGCCAGATTTTGGGCAAACCTTCCAGCGCACAGCCTGTGTGAGAGGAGCTGGCCTGGCACATCACACACATGCGGTCCCCAGCCAGCCAGGAAACCCCAACCTGACACTCAAACAAGAGCCTTCCTTAGCCCACACAGCACAACCCCAAGGGAACAGCAAGTGTTTACCATGTGTGTAGTCGGAGAGCGAGAAGGGGTCTGGGGAATCCTGGCCCACCTCCTCAAACAGCTGCCTTGGCACTGAAATGAGAAAGGAGACTGCACTGAAAGGGCAGCTCATGAAGAACCCCTGGGATGGGGGTAGCAGCCAGGGATGGAGAGAAGACATGAAGGCTGCACAGGTACCTCAGGTGAGGGGTGTATGGACAGAGCAGGACCAACCCATCACTGCCAGAAATTTACATACAAAATATTTCCCTATGTCAAAGCAGTGGGTGAGGAGACGGCACAGGCGCCAGCCTCAATCTGTCCAGGGGAATTCTGTGGGTCAAGGAGGGAGGGGCCAGGTTGGGTAAATAATGTCCTTGGCCTTGACCACCAAACAGGGCTGGCTCCAGACCCCAGCGCACCAAGCGCGTGCTTGGGGCGGCATGCCGAGGGGGGCTCTCTGCCTGTCGCCGGGAGGGCGGCAGGCGGCTCTGGTGGACCTCCCGCAGGCGTTCCTGCAGATGCTCCACCAGAGCCGTGGGACCGGCGACAGCCAGAGCGCCCCCCGCAGCATGCCGCCGTGCTTGGGGCGGCGAAATTGCTAGAGCCGCCCCTGCCACCAAGGACATGAGTTCAGTGAGCCATGTGTCATCCTTGTCTGTAGTGGGCAGAGAGCAAACCCCGGGCTGGAATAGCAGGGGGGCTACTGGCAGGATGGAGGTGCATTGGTAGAGTTGTACAAAGGTCCCAGAGGGTGCTGCAAGTCAGGAGGCCAGTATGTGGTAGAGCCATGCAGGGCCGGTACAAGGATATTTAGCGCCCTAGGAGAAACTTCCACCTTGCTCCTCCCTTCTCCCTCCCCTCCCCCCAGGCCATCGCTTATTATAAAAGTTCAAAATACTTTAAAAAATACACCCTTTTTAGTCACATATATTTCCTTCCTTCATTCTTTCATATCAAAATCGACTACATTTTATTCCACCTTTAGAATATCCAATTATTGTTATTAATAAAATGTATAAAATTAGAATGGTGGATACTCCGTCATACAGCAACAACTGACAATATCCATATGACAAATTTCAACAACCTACACATGCATATTCGCACAATAGTGAGTTTGGATCCCATGCCACTCCCAGGAGTCAGCAGTGGATTCCTGGGGAGACTAGTTGATCCAATCGGAGAGAAACCCCCATGTGGCTCTGGGGTGGGCAGGTGGCCTGAACTAGGTCATTTGTCCGATGTCCCTTGACCCTTTTTGTTTAGTGCCAGGGAGTCCCACTTTTTTGACTGCTTCTTGGGCACTGGTGAGGGGTAGTGGTGCCAGACTGAGCCCGGTGCCAGGGGTGCACTACAAACCGAGGCCGAGGTGCTGGACCTAGAGTCCTGCCGAGACTGCAGTCCTGCGCCGGGCGGAGTGCAGCCTCCATGAGGAGAGCCCTCAAATGAATATCACTCTCCTGCATTCTCGGACGAAAGTTTTTACAAAACCAACACTTGTCTTTCATGTTTGATTCCCCCAAGCACTTCAAGCAGCTGCTATGGGGTCACTCACAGGCTCTCAGGCCTGTTGCAGGCATAACAGGGCTTAAAACCCAGATACTGGCAGGGGTGGCAGGTTTGTAGAAATTTTGGTGGTGCCTAGAACCTGCCCCCCGAAACTCTGCCCCCGACCTGCCTAAGGCTCTGGGAGGGAGTTTGGATGTGGGGAGGAGGTCTGGCATGCAGGCTCTGGGTTGGGGCAGGAGATTGGGGTGCAGGCTCTGGGAGGGAGTTTGGGTGGGGGAGGGGGCCTGGGGGTGCAGGCTCTGGGAGGCAGTTTGGGTGTAGGCTCTGGGCTGGGACAATGGGTGGGGGTGCAGGAGGGGGTGAGGGGTTCAGGCTCTGGGAGGAAGGTTGGGGGCAGAGAAGGTGTGTGGGAAGGGGGTGGGGGTGGAGGGGTGAGGACTGTGGGGTGGGGCTGAGGATGAAGGGTTTCATGTGTGGGAGGAGGCTCAGGGCTGGGCAGAGGATTAGGGTGTGGGGGGATGAGGACTCCCCCAGCCCTCTCTCTGCTAGCAGCAGTGAGTTCTGGGGGAGGGGCCCCTCACTTTCCCCCCAACCCCGGTAGCACACTCACCTTGCACCACTGTCACTGCACATGTTCCTTGCACCCCTCTCAGGTCCAGGAAGCCCCCTCACCTCCCCGGTGGTGGGTGCCGCGTGGGGGGGGGGGGGCTGCCATCACATGTGCACCTCCTCCCCTGCTGCTGCCCTTCACTGTAGCCTTACTGAGGGTGACCCTTGCCCAGTGTGGGGCAGGAGCGGTGACTGCAGGTGGGGAGGTGGCGGGGCTGTGCTGGTGGAGGGTCCCACCAGAAAAGGGAAGTGTCTGAGGAGGAAGGGCTGCCACTAGTGGTTGAGGGTCACTAGGACCCTGCGGCAGCAGTTGATGCTGGGAGCAGAGCAGAACCGAGGCAGTGTGGAGCTGCAGGAGAGAGGCAGGGACACTTCAGGGTGCCGGAGGACGCTCAGGGGAAACACCAGGGGTGGAGGGGCAGAAGGCTGAAATGCTGTAAAAATATTGGGGGGCACCGCTTTTTGGTGCCCCCAAATCTTGGTACCCTAGGCAACTGCCTAGTTCGCCTAGTGGTTGCACTAGCCCTGGAGCCATGCGGGGAGAGGCAGCTTGCATAGAACCTACCCATGCCCTGGCTGGCTGGATGTTAATCTTGCTTTCATGGATCCTCAGATCCTTATGATTTGCTAATTACAGAGAAAGACAAAATATTTCATCTAATGGGGAGCTTTGCGGATTCACCTTCTGTCTGTATCTGTGCACCCTGAAGCTTCCCATCTCCCCACTCCCCACCCGCATGCACGTGGTTAAAGATCCATGCCACAAGAGGAGGACACAGAGCAACAGATGCTCAGCATCTGTCCTGTTTCTCGGGGCCTCAGCTTTGTAGCCGTTTCTATAGTTCTCAGCCTGCTGCTGACGGAATGTACAAGCATCTCTCAGGGAGACACATGGCACCACTCTCATCTAAACTGACCCGGCAGCCTCAACAGCTATGCTATTGGCTTGCTAGGCCAACAGGTGCCCTTAGTCCTCAAAATGCCCCCGCTCTCCAGGATCCGTGTTGTACATCATAAAGCACTTGCTGGAGTTCTTCCAGCCCCTCCCCAGTGCAGTGTCAGGGTGACTGGGGACTCTTACCACATGTATAGGAGACCCTCAGCTGTTTCTTCACACCAGGGAAGCAGGGGTCACCAAAGGTGGCCTTGTTAGCCAAGATGGTGCAGTTCTCCTTCCTGTGACACTTCCGAGAGACTCTCCTCAAGGCATCAGGAGCTAAGCACTCTGGAAATATAGACCAGGTGGTCACCAGGCTGTGGCCCCTGCATTCTCAGTAGCAGGGAGAAAAGCTTCTGGAAACCATGTAGCCCAAAGCCATACTTGGTCTGTAATATCCTATTCAAATGCACACATAGGAGTGTATATGAATGAGCCCATAGCAGTGACCTTATCAGGATCACATGTCTCCCTGCCCACTGAGCAGGGAGCTGGCTGTGAAGGAAGGGTGTATATATTGTGTCCATGTGGCTGATTATATGCACACTCCCTCAGCCCATATGGCAGTGAGCTGGCTGAGAGACTGCATACCCCAGCGCCCATGCAGCAGTGAGCTGGCTGTGTGTGAGTACAGTGCTGTGCCTGGGTGGCAGTCACCTATCCCCAGCAATATGGGGTCTTGACTGGGAGCGTGTATGTCTTGATGCCCACACAGCAGTGATATGGCTGTGCCCAATGTAAAGTCTCTGACAGCGTAATGACTTATTAAGAACATAAGAATGGCCATACTAGGTCAGACCAATGGTCCATCTAGCCCAGTATCCTGTCTTCCAACAGTGGACAATGCCACGTGCTTCATAGGGAATGAACAGAACAGGGCAGTTAGCAAGTGATCCATCCCCTGTCCATGCCCAGCTTCCAATCAAAGCCTGGGGATACCCAAAACATGGGGTTGCATCCCTGACCATCTTGGCTAATAGCCATTGATGGACCTATCCTCCAGGAACTTATCTAGTTCTTCTTTTAACCCAATTACACTTTTAGCCTCCACAACATCCCCTGGCAATGAGTTCCAGATTCTTCAATGTGAAAGGGGCCCCGTCAGATTTCTAGTTCACACCTTGCCAACATACCTACATTGAGTCCAGTCCTGTTCACAGAGTCACACTCTGGTTTGCCCCGCATGGATCTGCCATAGCTTGCGGAGTAAATTGCTAGGACGGATTTAGCCCTGCACTGCAGCCTCAGGTTGTCATTCTCACACACGGTCTTAATGCGGTGGTTAGCTGGGAAACATTACACAGTATTCTGTTGCATCATTAACAGCTAGGCCTTTACCATTCCGAAAGTCAGAAAGCAAATTTGATGCAGCCCTCTCCGAAGTGGCAGCTCTGAGCTCCTCCCATTTGGCCTAAAAGCATCCCTTCCCAATAAGTTCATAAAACACCTAGCAAGAAGAAACCAAGAGACTGAGCAATTCCCTTCACTGTTCTCTCTGCAACCAGCTGGTGAATGCACTAGCTATTTGTTAGCATTTGCTTAAATGATTTGGCAGATATTTTTCATCCTATGGGATTTTGGAAACTGTTTCCTTTGACTATTTATCTGTGTCACCTAAATCACATGGCATAGTTTAGACTCCTTAATAGAGACCATTGTCTTCCTGTGTGATTGCACAGCACATTGTCCAATAGGGCCTGATCTGGACTGAGGCCTTGGAATGCCTCTGCAAGACAAGCAAAAAAATTATGATCTCCCTGTCTCTCCAGGAGAAGGATGATCTGTCCAGGACACAGGTGGGGTTAATTGACAATGGATTGACAAAGACAATGAATCGCCTTTTTGCCTCTGGTACACTTATAGTGCTGACTGCACCAATAGTCTATGGAAAAAACAGAGAGGATGCTAAGCAACACCCTCCTTTGCACTTTAAAGCCATTTGCAGAGCTCACCTGGTCTGCACTTGTATGAAACTATCAGGTACTTGTGTGTCCCGGGACACGGGTCCGGCCCAAACACTGGGCTATGCACAGAGAACTGGCACCAGCGCTGGTCCTGGCACTCATCCAGAAGTTTCTGTGGAGGGGTGGGGGCAGAAGGGGAAACAGATATGAATTTAACATTAGAAATCCTGAGGTCACATTGGCATCCCCTCAAACACCTCTATAATAACAGAGCCAGGCAAAGTGCAGGTAGCCCTGTTAACAGTGACCTGCTGCTGCTACCCCCAAGCTCTAGGTTGCTAGCAAAGCATCAGACTGCAACAACCACGCAAGTGCTGACTTCTGTAGCTGACCATTTCCTCCATAAGAACCTTTCTAACCATTTTAAAAACTGCCAAGCCAGCAATCTCCTCTTGACTCTATTAAGGAGAAAACCTTACAATGAAATATCACTCTAGTTCAATTGCTCCCACTGACTCTCCTCCATTTTTGGGCTGTTTAATATATTGTCCTGGTGGCTGCCACATTTGAAATAGGCCAGCCTGACTTTTCTCTGTCTTCACTTCATCTCAGGATGCACAGCCATATCTCCCGGGAATGACACAAATCATGGTGTTTACAGCCTTCCCATATTTGTATCATGAGCCCTCCTCCTTAGTTTAGCTCTTTGAACCTTTCCTCAAATCCCCTTCCACTTCTCTCCCTGCCCCTTCTTTGGCTTGACTATGATTTGTGATGCTCAGGGTTGGCCATACTGCCCTGTGATGGGCAGTGTGACCACAGGCCTTTGCATAAAGCTAAACCAAGGGAGACACACCTAACACCCAATGCACACAGTAGTAAAGAGTGGTCTGGTCCTGACTGACAAGGTCACTTCTAAGAAATCCTGCAGGCCCAGTCTGGTTTCAGGGCCCTCTACTGAGCACAGAGCTCCTCTCCCCAACATTGCTGCTCCCTGCTAAATTCTGAGCCTGTCATTGATCTGGGAAGGGCCAGCCCAACCCCAGTCTGGGCCAGCCACTCTCACAGCAGGAAGAAGATGGTAAAGAGACAGGAAACTATTTTTAATGTACTTAACTCCAGGTGGCCTCCTTGGCTGCTCTCTTGCTGGGCCTCTCCCTCCACGGTGCATCTATTCTCCCGGTGATCTCTATCTAAGGATGCCCTTCCTCGTCACACCACCACCTGACAGTATGGCTTTGGCCATGGGGTAGGAGCAGATAGTTGCAACCCCTATCTGGAAAGTGGACTAGACCTGCTATCACCCCTAGATCTCTTTTAGGATTACTGCTTTCCAGACTTCACCCTCCCATTGAATATCTACCCTTCAGATCATCTTTCCACAGAGATACTGGCCTGGATTATTCCAAATTTAATCTAATCTGGTTATTTTCTGCCCATAGATTAAAACCATTGCACAAGATCTCACCTGGAATACTGCATACACCTCTAATCACCCCTAGAGGGATAGCTCAGTGGTTTGAGCATTGGCCTGCTAAACCCAAGGTTGCGAGCTCAATCGTTGAGGGGGCCATTTAAGGATTGGGGATAAAAGTCTGTCAGGGGGTTGGACTAGATGGCCACCTGAGGTCCCTTCTAACCCTGATATTCTATGATTCAGGAAAGATGCCTTCAAACTGGAATCAGTGCCGAGAAGGACTACAAGGATGATCAGGGGAAGGAAGGGCCGATTTCATGTAAGGAGGCTGGAAGAGCTGTACTAAACCAACATGGGGAGCTGGCTGTGCTCTATTAAACCCATCACAAGCAAAACACCAGCAAGGGAGGAGAGCTATAGAAGCAAAAGGACAATGGTGAGCCAAGGACAAATGGGGATAAACTAGCCATGAATAAATCTAGGTTGGAAATTGGAAGAAGGCTTCTAACCATCACAGGAGGGAGGTTCTGGAAGAGCCTCCCAACAGGAGCAGTGGGGGCAACAACCAAACTGGGATTAAGAAGGATTTTGATAAATTTATGGCTGGATTATATGGTTGGGGTTACCAGCAACAGCAAGGGACAGGGTGTGGTGACCCAGGAGCTCCCTTCCAGTCCTGCTTCATTGATCCAGTCCTTTCGGACTATTTCTCTGCCCTCACATTCACAGTGTTATACCAATAGCCTCTACCCTCCGGAGGTCAGTAGGCTTTGGTTAACCAAAAATAGAACTGCTCTCTATAGAGCCGGCTGTGTGCACACCAATGTTTACAATACCTGAGGCTTCTTTACCAATATTCCCCCTTTTGCAATTCTCCACCAAAATGTTATACCAATAGAATAAAAACCAGCAGGATCTTATTAAGAGGGATAAGGCAAAGATGCCACATTTATTGTAAATATAATAATAAAGCAAAAGATAAAAGTAAACAATGTTGTTTGACTACTTATTCCTATTAGTACTTATTCCTTATACACACACATATATATATTAATTCACACAATCATTCATTCAAGTTCTGTATAGATGTTATAGTTACCAGCCTAGAAGTTGCTCATGCCAAGTTACTGGCCAGGTATCTTGGTCATGAGGATGGAGCCGAGTCTGTGTCAGATGCACCTGATGCTCCTGGAAGTTGGCAGCAGAACCAGAGACTCCAAGTCCTCAGTCTTTAGAGTCCATTCTTATAGGAATTAATTCCTATGTTAGCCTATGGGAGCTGTTTCATCCTGCTGTTGCTGACTCAATCAGCAGATGGCACATTCCTGGTGGCTCCACACTGTCCAAAGTTTGTGTTTCTCATCCTTCCAGGTGTTGGGGTGGATCCCAGTTTACCTTCCAGGGGTTGTCTGGTGGTCCACTTGACACATTCTTTGGACGATGGATACTCCCTTTCTAGGCTGGCACCTCCCCAACCATTCATGTACATCAAGCATTCATCAACATACATTCCATATCTTAACCATATTTTAATTTACTGTCTCCACCACTTTCAGAGTGTGTGCTAATTCATTTGAGACTCCCTGCCCTTTAATCACAGAGGGTGGGGGTCTGTTCCTAGGAGCCGTTGCTGTTCCAATGAAGTGAAAGTCACTTAAGGGTTTATAGCATTTGTTTACATTGTATCAATTACAGCTTAAGGCTCACAGCATGGGTGGTAGCATAGTGTTCACTTCAAGAACAAAGTCAATTAACTTGTTTGTAAGTTTTACATAGTAATAGAGTATCTTTCACAGGACAGATACAATCAATGGTTTCTACAGACAGTAGACGTTTTAACAGAAGAACGAAAAGATTTTTGTACTTGGTGAAACTGTTGGATTTTTAAAGTGTGGGGGACAAATTATGGGGGTGGGGGGCACTGTCACTTGGGGGAATCACTGTTAGTACCTTCTTTAATATCCCTACAATAGCTCATCTCAAATTAAAACCATCTGCCGGTTCCATTAACCATGGCATTTATTCCAACTTCTAGGCCAGTTTTCTCAACACTTTTCAGGTTGGCGATGCCTTCTTCAAAGTCAAACATTTTTACTATACCGTAAATACCATTTACAATAAAAGTAAGAATAAAAAATGATAGCAATGTTATGCCTATAGAATCAATTTGTGTGTGTTTCAAGAGGTGGACAGAGCTACCACTTTGTATAATAAGATGGCTAGTTCAAGTCCCAACCAAGGATAGATTTCTTCAAACAATTCAAGTGCTTCATATTGCAAAAGATGGAGAATTAGGAAAACAGGACCACAGTGTTGCTGGACATTATAGTTGTATATTAATCTCCTTAGCTTCCCAGGTAAAGGCATTCAGACATACTGAACACTGTTGGAAACTTAACTCATCAGCAGACAGACCAAAGGGACTAAGGGTTTGGCTACACTTGCAGGTGTGCAGCGCTGGGAGTTAAAGCCGTCTTCGTACAGCTGTGTAGGGAAAGCGCTGGAGTGTGGCCACACTGACAGCTACCAGCGCTGCAGTGTGGCCACATTTGCAGCATTTGCAGCGGTGTTGGGAGTGGTGCATTATGGGCAGCTATCCCACAGAGCACCTCATCCCATTTTGGCACCGTGGGTTGTGGGAAGGGGGTGGAGGATGCGGGTCATTCTGCTTCCTGTCCCAACGCCCCGTGATGCATCGCTTCACATCCCAGCAATCCCTGTTTTTCCGTCCATGTTTGGTGCCATCTTGACTCTCTCAACGGTTTCTGTGCAGCGCGATTTCTGTGGGAAATGGAGCCTGAACTGCTGAGGAGTATGCTAACGAATCTCGCCAGCACATCATGTTTGGCAGTTGAGCTATTCCTTAAGATCCAAAGTGATGAGGAGTCCGACGATGATAGCGAGCCGCCTGACGCGTATGACACTAAATTGCTTCTGGCATTCACGGAAATGCTCAGCACCGTGGAAAGCCACTTTTGGCCTCGGGAAACAAGCACTGAGTGGTGGGATCACATCGTCATGGAAGTCTGGGATGATGAGCAGAGGCTGCAGAACTTTCGGATGAGAAAAGCCACTTTCATGGGACTGTGTGCTGAGCTCACCCCCACCCTGCGGCGCAAGGACACGAGATTGAGAGCTGCCCTGATGGTGGAGAAGCGGGTGGCTATTGCAATCTGGAATCTGGCAACTCCAGACAGCTACCGATCGGTTGGGAACCAGTTTGGAGTGGGAAAGTTGACCATTGGAATCGTGTTGATGCAAGTTTGCAGGGCCATTAATTGCATCCTGCTAAGAAGAACCGTGACTCTGGAAAACGTGCAGGACATTGTGGATGGCTTTGCACAAATGGGTTTCCCTAACTGTGGAGGGGCGATAGATGGGACGCATATTCCTATTCTGGCACCACCCCACCTAGCATCTGAGTACGTTAATCGGAAGGGGGTATTTCTCTATGGTTCTCCAGGCGCTTGTGGATCACCGTGGGCGTTTCATTGACATTAACACAGGCTGGCCTGGAAAGGTGCATGATGCACGCATCTTTTGGAACACTGGCCTGTTCAGGAAGCTGCAGGCAGGGACTTTTATCCCAGACCAGAAGATCACAGTAGGGGACGTTGAAATGCCCATTGTGATCCTTGGAGACCCCGCTTGCCCGTTAATGCCGTGGCTCATGAAACCGTATACAGGGAAGCTTGACAGGAGCAAGGACCGGTTCAACTACAGGCTGAGCCGGTGCTGAATGACTGTGGAGTGTGCTTTTGGCCATTTAAAGGGGCGCTGGCGATCTCTGTATGGGAAGCTAGACTTGGGGGAAAGCAGCATCCCCGCACATGCTGTACTCTCCATAATATTTGTGAAGGGAAGGGTGAAAGATTCAGTCAAGCATGGACCTCCGAGGTTCAACGCTTGGAGGCTGAATTTGCACAGCCAGAGAGCAGGGCTACTAGAGAGGCCCAGCACAGGGCTGCAAGGATTAGGGATGCCTTGAGCGAGGAATTTGAGGCTGAAAACCAACAGTAATGTTTGGTGCCTTGCACGGGAGTGAAGTGCAGTGGTTGCAATGTTAGTAGGAATCTGTTTTTCCTAAGCTGATTTGCAGTGCCTGTTTCTTTCCTGGCCTAAGGTATCTTTGACTTTCTGCAATAATAAAGACTGTTTTCAAAGCCAAGAATTCATTTATTGAAAAGAAAATAACTTTATTGACAGACACACATCATTTTGGGAACCTAAAAGGGCAGAGGGGTGGGGTGGGGAACTGTGCAGTCACAGGTTTGAATATGTCCTGTCTGGAGTGCTGTGCAATGACTGCTGCACTTCAGGGTGCCTATACTGCATGGTGATGGGGGTTGAGTGCAGAGGGTAAGGGTCGTAGTTCTCAGGGCTGGTTGGTGAACGTACAGGTGTTGGAGGCAGCTGGTGGTGGTAAGAACCTGGATGCTGGGGAAGGGGGTTTTGAGCTGACATTGGGGCACAAGGGACAGAGCTTTGGGATGGGGGGGCTGGTGCGGTAGTGCTCTGCCTGCATGGCTATGAGCGCCTGGATAGAGTCCGCTTGGCACGCCAGGATGCTTATCAGCTGCTTTGTGCTTTTCTTCCTGACCGCTGCGTTTTTCTGGCGGATCCTGCTTTCCCTTTCCCTCCAGTCCTGCACTTTTTGATTTTCTCTGGCAGAGTGATCCATAACTGCTTGCAGCAGGTCTTCTTTGCTTTTTCATGGCTTCTTCCGGAGATTTTGGAGTCTTTGAGCTGTTGATAACACGGGCAGCCCAGAACTCAAGGTTGCTTGTGGAAAGACAAAAAAGGCAACACTTAACAGAGGCAGCATTGTTTATATCTCAGACAGTTATTCCCACACAGTGAAGGAGTAACATTCTTCACAATAGCATAATTTTCCCATACCAAACAGAGCACACATAACCCACAGGAGCTCCAAAATGGTGAGTAAGGGGGACTGATTGCTTCAGGGCTGTACTAGGGTTTCTGTGCATTGGGGGAAGCAAACAGCTGCAGGGGGCACCTACACTGAACACTCTCCCAACATTTTCAACAGGAGTTGATCCTGGAAGATATCTCGCTGCTGCGGGTCACCTGGGAAGAGCGGGAGGGTCTTCTACAGCAAGCAGATTCCACCCTGGCCCCTATGCAGCTTGCCTGTGTGCAGCAATGGTCCCCCCACCCCTCGCGCCACAGTGGCGCGGACGCGTTAGCCTGACTGGGACAAGGACCATGGTGGCTCTCCCAATAAACTTGCACAAGCGCATTGCCCACGCTATGACTGAAACTTTTGAAGAGATTACCGAGGCCGATTACCGTGACATGATAGACCACATCAATGCGCTATTCCACATCTAGGCATGCATGCAGAACCCTCCCTCCTCTCCCGAAAAATTTCCATCCTGAAAATAAAAAGCCACTTACCGGGAACCCGCTCCTCTGTTTGTCCTCCACCAAGTACCGGCTGCTGCGGCTGGCTACCTTCCTCCTGGCTTGAGAAGAGCTCCTGGCTGCATGCCTCCAGGGACTCTGGGGTGTCTCCCACCACCCCAGTACCCTCACTCTCGGTTTCCTCCTCCTCCCCCTCACTCTGAAGTGTCCATCATGGTCCTCGGATTGGCGGTGGGGTCACCCCCAAGAATCGCGTCCAGCTCTTTGTAAAAACGGCAGGTCGTGGGGGCAGCGCCAGAGCGGCGGTTTCCCTCACAGGCTTTGCAATAGGCACTCCGCAGCTCCTTCACTTCAACCCTGCACTGCAGCACGTCCCGGTCATGGCCCCTTTCCAGCATGGCCTTTGATACCTGCCCAAAGGTATCGTAATTCCTACAGCTGGAGCGCAGCTGGGACTGCACAGCTTCCTTCCCCCAAACACTGATGAGGTCCAGCAAGTCACCATTGCTCCATGCTGGGGCTCGTTTGGTGCGTGGAGGCATGGTCACCTGGAAAGATTCACTGATTGCACTCCACACCTGGCTGAGCAAACAGGAAGGGGATTTTTAAAATTCCTGGAGCATTTAAAGGGCGGGTCACCTGAGGCCAGGGCAGTAGAATTCGAACTGATGAGCAGAGTGGCTGAACAGGCATTCTGGGATACCTCTGAATACCTCTGGAGGCCAAATAACAGCGCTTTTGGTGGCCACACTGGCGGAGCAGCGCTGCATCACCAGCGCTGCCGTCGTTATTCCCCAGGCCGAGGTGGAGTACATGCAGCGCTGTAGCCAGGGAGATACAGCGCTGTATGTGCCTTGCAAGTGTGGACGGTGAGTGAGTTGCAGCTCTGTAAAGCCACCACCAGCGCTGCAACTCTGCAGTGTAGCCAAGCCCTAAGATAAGAAGAGATCCTGCACCATTCCAAGATACTGCTGCTTTCTCACTCTGTGGCTCAGGGCTCTCCCGACCTGTTTCTTTTACTGCAGCCACTAGGCATCAGGCCTTTAAATCAGACTTTAGCCCTGGAGACTATCCTGGATCAGTTCAGGGCTAGACCCCAGTAGACAAGCCAGGCACACTGCAGAGAGGAAGGATGGTTTGGTGATTAGAGCATTTGCCTGGGCTAGGGGAGACCTGGGTTTGGTTCCCTCCTTTGCCACATGTTACTGTGGACAAACTCCTTAATCTCTCTGAGCCTTAATTCCCCCCCTTGTAAAATGAGATACATTGCCCTGCCCTGTCTCACAGAGGGCTGCTGGGATAAGTGCATTACTGATTCCCATGGTGGGGCCAGATAGGAACCTGGAATGTATATGTGTGCTGGGCTGAACTGAAATCCACAGAGTGGTAGCTCTGAGGCCTCTAGGGGGGGGGTGGGGTGAGAAAGTGCTCTCTAAAATTGTGAGGTGTCTCTTATTCATTGTACTTAGCCCTAGGGTGGCCCTTGGTGGAGTGTCACATCAGACCTCTTATTTACATACCATTTCTTTGGTTCTAATCCTAGCAACTTTGTGTACAATGAGATCACTGGAGGCTTGAATGACTTCATGGGTCCAGCATAGGACTTTCCTTAAAGGGCCGGCAGCCTTCTGACCTCGTGAGAGGCAGTTGGGGGGAAAGAGCCCATACCCCAGAGTACTTGGTTTAGAAAGCCTCCTAAGAAATGCCCTACATGCTGGTTGTGGTGAGTAAGGGAAAGTCAGTGGGCCCCACAAGTGGCAGGAATAGGGGACTGATGGCTACTTAAAGACAAATAACTCAATAAGCCTCCAAACCTGGTGACTGGTTCCCTCTACACTGTATCTGTAATGACTCAAATGGAAAACAACTTTGACCCATTTCACTCCTAAGCCTCAGTACCTTAAGTCAATGGACCCTGCAATCAATAAACATAATACATACAATATGTCACAGCTCGTCCTCAGTGTTCATAGAAAAAAAATACCCAGGAGTGGATAAGCACAGGGATCCTGTTCCTAGGGTGACCAGACAGCAAGTGTGAAAAATTGGGACAGGGACTGGAGGGTAATAGGCACCTATATAAGACAAAGCCCCAAATATCGGGACTGTTCCTATAAAATCAGGACATCTGGTCACCCTACCTGTCCCCATTGGCTATGCAGAGTATGGGGGTGGGGCTTCAGAAGGACCAACTAAAATAAACCAGTAAAATTTGCTGATCAAACAACTGAGCCATTTCAGTTCCCATGCAGGAGTCAGTTGGTGAATACTATGCCTCTCGATCCATGATTAAAGCTACGATTTAATCACAGGTATTTTTGGTAAAAGTCATGGACAGGTCACGGGCAAGAAATAAAAATTCACAGCCTATGACCTGTCCATGACTTTTATTATAAATACCCATGACTGAATCTCTGCTTCAGGGGGGCCCTGCCCCCGGGATCGATGCTCAGGTGCTCCCCGGATTCAGCTACACTGGCCGGTGCATGGGCACTCCCTGGAGCCAGCTGCCTGGGGACGTCCAAGCAGTGGCTGATGTGGCTGGCCCTGGGGACAGCCTGAGCAGCTGGCCTCAGGGCCATTCCAGCAGCCGCGGTGCGGCTGGCCATGGGGCACTGGAGCAGCTGGTCCTGGGGCCATCTGTTCGGGTGGCCCTGGAGTCAGCCGTACCAGCTGTTCTGGAAGTCCCGGAGGTCACAGAAAGTCATGGAATCCATGACTTCCACGACCTCTGTGACAGAATCACAGGCTTATCCATGATTAAAATGATCAGTGGCTGGACCAGATGATATTTCCTAGTTTACATACTTGGACTGGCCAGGGAGATTCAGTCCCTGGGGGGAACCAGGGAGTTACCCATACCCTCCTCTAGCTGGGTTGATGGGCCAGAGTGTTGTAATTAAAGAGAGGCACAACACAAGGGCAGCTCAGGCTGATGTGAGACGTTTGATGGGGAACAAAAGCTGCAAATGGAAAGCCCAACCCGTGGGTGAAAAGCCTTCGGTGTGTTTATTAAGTCAAAAGTGAAATGGCAGAGAAAGAACTAGAGCTGCTGGGCTGGGGAATCTTTGAAAGAGTTGTGTAATTTATGCTCATTATCAGCACCATTATTTTCATTGAAATCAGGTTGGTTTCCAGACAGTCAGGAAAGTTAGTTGATTGTGAGGGGTGAGGGGATTGCTCCAACGGTCACCCATGTTAAGAGTGGTGATGAATAACTCTGGATGGATAACTATGATAACTCTGAGCTATGGGGAGATGGTAACACTGCTGTCTCCAGTCTGCCTCATTCCTTATTCTATTCATGACTCAGGGAACATGACATCCAGGGCACTCCTAACTGCCTATGGAGGGTTGCTCTTATTAGTGAGACGTGTACTATGAAAGGTTCAGTCTGAGGTTATAAGGAAGGTTCCGATCAGCTCTTAGTTCTCCTGCGCTGCTCTGCACACCTCTTGATCTAATATTCTCCTTAAGTCCAGCTGCCCTTGGCAGCCAAAGGCACACAGACTAGGATTTCCACTGTCCTGGTGAATCTAGAACAAGGAGATGCTGGTGAGTAAAAAGGAGTTTAGTGGTGTTACTGTAGGCTCAGCTACAAAACAAGTCATAGCTCTCAATTCAATAGCAAAATCCAGCTGCATCCTATCCCCAAGATAAGCCAACAGGAGGCAATAAAATTTCACGAGTCCCCTGGCTCATGAGATCAGAGACCCAGGATCAGTCTAGGCTCATTGCCTCATTTTGACTCCCTGATATGTCAGCTGGGACAGCCAAGAATCTTTCTACTAAATGAAGAGGATGAAGATCAGCTTGCACTAAATGGTGATAAATGGCCTGTCACTAAATAATAATGTTCCACTGTGATTGTGATGAGGATCTAACTGGTGTCAGAAAAGTCACTGCCTGTTCCAGACTGTCAGAGATGCCACCCACCTCAAACAATTTTCACAGTAGTTGTCAGAACCTAGTGGGGTGGGGGAGGTTCAGTTGCTTTAAAAACTCAACATATCTCCTAGTTTCTTATCCAGACACCCCTCCTTAAAATGGCGACACCCAGAATGAAAAGTTAGCTGCTGCTAATGTCAAAGACCCTGTGCCTCTATCTGGCTTTCTGACTCTATGGCACACAATCTCTTTCCTTCATAAGCCCACATGAAGGCAGATCTCTTCCCAGCAAAGTGCAATGTTAAGGAAGTATTTAACCAGGTTTAAAAATTCTTTTGCCATTGGACTCTACACAATAAAAGCACCTCTCAAAGAATCTCTTGGGTGAAAAGAATAATGACTTTGGCATTCACCTCCACCACACATGGCTTGAGTACCCGGAGTCAAAGGAAAACAATGATTTCCTTTGGTTCTATATTAGCCCCAGTAAATTAAAAATCATGATCTTTCTGTATTTAAATCTCTGAAATTTACATTTCCTAAACTAATGGTTGATACTGGGCATGTGCAAGTAAGGTAATTGCTTCTAAGAATAGAAAGACATATTAGGAGAGAGCCACAGTGCACCATAAAAGGCCAGCTGCCAGCAGGTAGTTTTGGAGTCCGACTCAGAGAGAGGGGAATTCAGTCAGGAGCAGACGGAGGAACTGGAAACCAGCAAGAGATGCCAAAGGAAAGAAGTCAGAAAAGCTGCTGCAGAGAGAGACAGAGAGACAGAGAAAAGAAAACGAGCAGAGCAGAGCTGACTGACCAAGAGCTGAACAGCGATTAAAGAAGAATATTAAAAGATTTATCACAGCAGCAGTAGTAATATAAAGGGATACCAATGGATTTATAAAGTAAGCTTGCCAGTTTTAATATAATTTTTAGTGTAGTGTTTAACCTGTATGTGCTAAAAGTGTGTGTCTTTTAATTGTATTTTACTTATGTGAAATTTAAAGCAGTGGTTCTCAACCAGGGGTACATGTACCCCTGGGGGTACTCAAAGGTCTTCCAGGGGGTACTCAACTCATCTAGATCAATGTTTCTCAACCTGGGGTTTGAAGCCTCCAGGGAGGTCATGGGACGGGCTTGCAAGTGCAGAGCCGAAATCAGCAGGTGGCAAGCAGGGCTTCAGCCCTGGGCAGCAGGGCTTGGGCTTCAGACAAGGCTCACAAGTGAAAAACAGGCTCCAGTATCACACTGAAATGTAAGTACAATATTTATATTCCAATTGATTTATTTTATAATTATATGGTAAAAATGAGAGTCAGCAATTTTTCAGTAAGTGTGCTGTGACACTTTAGTATTTTTATGTCTGATTTTGTAAGCAAGTAGTTTTTAAGTGAGGTGAAACTTGGGGTACAAAAGACAAATCAGACACCTAAAAAGGGTACAGTAGTCTAGAAAGGTTGAGAATCACTGATTTAAAGAACTACTATCAGTGATTTGTTACAAACTAGCCACTTTGCTTAGAATCATAAACTATATACTATTGTGGTTTAAATGCTCTTTAAACTTGCAACAAGGGACTTGTGTCTTGGGGATTTTGTGTTTTGTTTAGAATTTTTAGGATACAGTGTATTAGGGATTATTAGTTACTTTGTTTTGGAAAACAATACTGTCTTTGCCAATTTCTTTATCTGAAGGTTATATCCGTGTCCTTTAGCGTTTCCTTAACAATCCTGGAAACTTATATCTCAGGAAGGACAGTTTAATGGGGGTAGAGTATTATAGCGGCATCCCAAAATCTCAATTTTTTGGGGTTACACAGCAACTGGACCATCCTTCATCTCTGGGTTAAGCCCTAACATGGACAAATTTCTCACAATTAATTTTTGTATGCCTATTCCAAAATTCATCTTGGTTAAAATGAATCAGTAACACCTCTTTCTAGGTTTATATCCTCAAATGCAGTTCCAGGAGGTGAATCCCACCCAATCCATCACAGAAGGTCCCATTGCATCAGTACCTTTCATCACTTCACTGATAAAATAGCATCCTGGATTCCTTCTGCATGTATAGGTAAGGGGTGGGAGTTCACTACAAGGTCCCAAACCACCCACCATTTTTTGAGATGAGACCTGAGGCTACAATGTTTGAGGGCCAGTTGGCAGATGTGGGGGCACTTTGGGGGCCCCCAATCAGACAATCTAATCTCCCTTGCCTGAACCCAAAAGTATCCCATGTCACCCTGAACACCTCCATGCATGGTACTGCCCTGGTTTCCTGCAGTCCCTTCGAATGTTGTTACTTGTGAATTTCAAGGATGTTTTTGCTTTTACCTGGTGGGCTGTGGCAGACACACACATGGTGCTCTCACCAGAGATATTGCCAGTGCTCGGGCAGAGGTTCAGGCTGGGCACTCGACGCCCATAAAATGCAGATAGGATGCTAATGGAGGTCTTGTGGGGACAAATGACTCCCAGTTGCTCCCCATCACAGGCGTGGGCTGTGTGGTTCTTCAGCACCTTTTGAAGGTAACCTGAGAGGAGTAAAACACACAGATGTTGTATGCAGTGTTGTAGCCATGCTAGTCCCACCTTGTCTCTATAAAACATAGAGAGTCATTAGAGCTGGGAAGTGCTGGAGCCTCAGGGAATGAGAACACAGCATGGGGGGGAGGAGGGCGGAGGGGGAGGAAGGGGATGGAGCAGTATCCCAGGCAAATGCAAACTCAAGAAGGGAGGGAGATGCTGTGGCAGGGAGGGGAATGCACTTTTCTGCCAGGCAGGGGAAGGGGAATATTGTACCAAGGTCTACACCAGCAGTTCTCAAACTATGGGTCAGGACCCCATAGTGGGGTTGCCAGGGCTGGCATTAAACTTGCTGGGGCCCAGGGCCAAAGTCTGAGCCCACCACCCAGGCCAAAGCCCAAGGGCTTCCACCCTGGGTGGCAGGGGCCTGGGGCTGAAGCCCTTGGGCTTTGGCTTCCCCACCTGGGCCAGTGAGCCTTGGGCTTCGGCTTTGATCCTCCCCACCTTGGGCAGGCTCAGGCTTCGGTCCCCACTCCTGGGGTTGTGTAGTAATTTTTGTTGTCAGAAGGGGGTCGCAGTGCAGTGAAGTTTGAGAGCCCCTAGTCTACACTAAGGGTTGTCCAAAGTGGGATAAAAGTAACAAAAACCAGCTCAGCCACTTGGAAAGAATAAGCAAGAGTTGGAGACAAAATCTGGGTTTTTTTAACCCGTCTTTAAGCTAAAAGAACCAATTGGGGGGTTTCTAAGTTTTTGGTGACATAACAAACTTACTGTAGAAACAGACCAAGATGGTTCATAGATTCATTGCTTCTAAGGCCATAATCCAATATTTTTCATAACAGACCACAGAAATTCACCAGCAGCACCTGCCTGAAGCCCAATCACGTGTGGTTAAACTAGTGCTTATCTTTAAGAAAAACATCCAGTCTTGATTTAACGATGCCAAGTGAAGGAAAATGCCCCACATCCCTTGGTGAGCTGTTGTGATGGTTAATTATTTTCACTGTTCAAAAGTTACACCTTATTTCCACTTCAATTTTTCTAACTTGAACTTCCAGACATTGGATCTTGTTATACCTTTGCCTGCCAGATTAAAGTGCCCTGTAGTATCAGATATATTATGTGCAAGTACTTATAGACCAATATTTAGTTGCCTCTAGAGACACAATGCACTGGCACTCGGGGAATCAGAGTTCAGATCACCAGCTCTTCCACAGCCAGTTCCTCACACTGTTCTCAGGCTCCCCAGCTGAGCAGAGGGCTTGGGGCACTGAGGAGACATCAAGTTTGCTCTGGAAGGATCTGCATTAAGACCTCTCCAAGGTCACTTCTACATTAAAAAAATGTAAGCCAGGCCTTATCCTGAGGAGACTATCACAGGAAATGGCCATGTCCATGAAAACTTTGGGCCTGGTTCTGGCCTCATTTACACAGGAGTAAATCAGAAAAAACTCCACCAAAGTTGACAGAATTATACAGTAGTGTAAGGGGAGAATTAAGCCCTTCACTTTTTAAGTTCTCCCCCTTCCCCTCATCCTGTTATTCAGCTCTTTATAGCAGGGAATGACATGAGCTCAGTCTGACATGAAAGCTTCTACAGAAGCATTTCCCTATGACTGAAGCTCCAGCCCTGTGTCTGAAGTACATGGCTTGTGTCAGGGAGCTTTTCCTTATCAGCCAACGGAGCAGCGGTGGTTTCATTGGGAACAAGAGAAGCAGCAAGGAGGCAAAGTTCAGAAACCATGAAAGCTCGGTTTTAGTTATTGAGATTTTCAGGTCTCACACGGGTCGTTCCTCACCCTGATCTTCACTCTTCAGTTCCACTACTCATATTATATCTCCCTCATTGGGCCCCACTCAGCTACACAGGGAAATAAAACCAGAGTAAGTTACAATTACCTCCCTCCCAGTTCTCTGTGCCATTTGCAATGATTAATTTCATGACATAGATCTACCAAGTGAAGGACCATGTGGAGAGGTTCCCCCATGTAGCTCTCCCCATGTAGATCCCTGACCTCGTTAATGTGATCCTGTGCCACTGAAGTCAAGGGGATCATTGACAGTGAGCTGTACAGGAACAGGATCTGACCTTCAGAGGGCACCAAAGCAGCAAGAGCTACAGGGCTTAAAGCCAGTCAAGGCCACAGCACAGCATTGAGGGCCACTTTCAGTTCCCCTTACCATGCACACTTCAGCCTTAGTATATCCTAACACTCACGAGGGCGGCCAGACTCAGGCTGAAGAAAAGGCCCCTAGGGAACCTCCCTACTTCATGTCTCATGACCCCATATTTAGACAACTCTCCAATACCAAATTCTACAGGCCACTTCCCTCAGATCCCACTGAGGAATACACTAAGAAACTGCACCATCTACTCAGGACACTCCCTACACTAACACCGGAACAAATCAACATACCCTTAGAGCCCCGACCAGGGTTATTCTATCTACTACCCAAGATCCACAAACCAGGAAATCCTGGACGCCCCATCATCTCGGGCATTGGCACTCTCACTGAAGGACTGTCTGGATATGTGGACTCTCTACTCAGACCCTATGCCACCATCACTCCCAGCTATCTCTGTGACACCACTGATTTCCTGAGAAAACTACTATGCATTGGTGACCTTCCAGAAAACACCACCCTAGCCACCATGGATGTAGAGGCTCTCTACACAAACATCCCACACACAGATGGAATACAAGCTGTCAGGAACAGTATCCGTGATGATGCCACAGCACAACTGGTTGCTGAGCTCTGTGCCTTTATCCTCACACACACAACTATTTCAAATTTTATGACAATATATACCTCCAGATCAGTGGCACCGCTATGGGCACCCGCATGGCCCCACAATATGCCAACATTTTTATGGCTGACCTGGAACAACGCTTCCTCAGCTCTCGTCCACTCACGCCCCTTCTCTACCTACACTACATTGATGACCTCTTCATCATCTGGACCCATGGGAAGGAGACTCTGGAAAAATTCCACCACGATTTCAACAGCTTCCACCCCACAATCAACCTCAGCCTGGACCAATCTACACGGGAGGTCCACTTCCTAGACACCATGGTGCAAATAAGTGATGGTCACGTTAACACCACCCTATACCGAAAACCTACCGACCGCTATGCCTACCTTCATGCCTCCAGCTTCCATCCCGGGCACACCACACAATCCATTGTCTACAGCCAAGCACTGAGGTACAACCACATCTGCTCCAACCCCTCAGACAGAGACCAACACCTACAAAATCTTCACCAAGCATTCTCAAAACTACAATACCCGCACGAGGAAATAAGGAAACAGAACAACAGAGCCAGACGTGTACCCAGAAGCCTCCTACTGCAAGACAAACCCAAGAAAGAAACCAACAGAACTCCACTGGCCATCGTATACAGTCCCCAGCTAAAACCCCTCCAATGCATCATCAGGGATCTACAACCCATCCTGGACAATGATCCCTCACTTTTACAGGCCTTGGGTGGCAGGCCAGTCCTCACCCACAGACAACCTGCCAACCTGAAGCATATTCTCACCAGTAACTGCACACTGCACCATAGTAACTAACTCAGGAACCAATCCATGCAACAAACCTCGATGCCAACTCTGCCCACATATCTACACCAGCGACACCACCACAGGACCTAACCAGATCAGCCACACGATCACCGATTCATTCACCTGCACATCCACCAATGTAATATATGCCATCATATGCCAGCAATGCCCCTCTGCTATGTACATAGGCCAAACTGGACAGTCCCTACGGAAAAGGATAAATGGACACAAATCAGATATTAGGAATGGCAATATACAAAAACCTGTAGGAGAACACTTCAATCTCCCTGGACACACAATAGCAGATTTAAAGGTAGGCATCCTGCAGCAAAAAAACTTCAGGACCAGACTTCAAAGAGAAACTGCTGAGCTTCAGTTCATCTGCAAATTCGACACCATCAGCTCAAGATTAAACAAAGACTGTGAATGGCTAGCCAACTAAAAAAGCAGTTTCTCCTCCCTTGGTTTTCACACCTCAACTGCTAGAAGAGGGCCTCATCTTCCCTGATTGAACTAACCTCATTATCTCTAGCCTGCTTCATGCTTGCATATATATATACTCACCCCTGGAAATTTCCACTACATGCGTCCGACGAAGTGGGTATTCACCCACGAAAGCTCGTGCTCCAATACGTCTGTTAGTCTATAAGGTGCCACAGGACTCTCTGCTGCTTTTACGTATTTAGACAGACACCTATATGCTCCATTCCAAGGGTCAGCACTGTTCCGCGTTCAATGGCGCGCCAATGCCCCTCAACACTGTGCTTTTTGCAGCCATCGTGGGCAAGGCCTGGTATACTGTGCAGGCATTGGGCCTACATCCAGTATAAAAGTCTCTTGGTTTCTATGACAACCTGGGGTGTCAGACTGAAAACTCCACAACAGCTGGAGGTGAATTACAAAAACAGGAGCTCCTTATGTCATTAAATATGACAATGAATATAATCCAGTCTGGGCACCAGGTTATTTCATGCCGTTAATTTCACTCAGCCCCTGAAGATCAGTTCTCAGTGTGTGGTAGATACTGCCATGTAGACCTCAGCAGTGGAGAAGAGGGAGGTGTGGCAGCTGAGGAGGAGGCAGTTGGGGCTTTTGGCTGCATGGAAGATGATAGAGGCAGAGTGGGATTGTGAGATGAGCACATTAGCTGGATGTCTGTGCTAAAAGGGTCAGCAGTGAAATAGCAACCTATTTAAGTAGTCTTCAGTGGGTTTCAGAGTTAACACTGCAGCTCAGCTCTCTTGTTTAAAACTGTCAGACTGTCTAAGGCAAGACTGCATCCGCTTACACTCAGTTTTATTCTGGCAGGTTTTCTTTGCAACCATTTGGGGTGGGGTTAGTTATTTATAATGAAAGTTACAATCTTTAGTGCATTTCTCTGGCAAGGCATGGACACTGACCAGTGCTGCAGCTGAAGAATCATGGAATACATAGCACCCTGACCATGAGTGACTTACCCTCTACCCGCCCAAGGCACATCGTACTGGGCTTTTGACTAGATTTGATCATATTGCCCCCATCAAAATTCATAGCCAGGTTGAGGGGGAGGAAATCTGGCTGTAAGTTGCCTTCCCCCGTTGCTTGTGATTAGCAGGGAGCTTCCCCATCTCTGATGCTTGCTGAGAGAAGGAACCATGCCCTCCAATACCAGCACTGGCCATTAATTGCTGAGGTTGTATGAAACTCCTGACGTATCAGACCCCACCACACCCTTATCTCCTTCTTTGAAGACCGATCTCACACCAGCTCCCCGAAATCCTCCCCTGACAGTACTGTGCTGCCGCAGGGAAGGATGGTGGAGGATTATGCTTCTTCCCTGAGAGATCCTTTACATACTTACAGCACATGCCTGAGCTTGGGGATTTAATAGCCAGGGTGGGTAGTGAATTGGTCAACCTAATGCCAGCATCCCTTCTAGGTTTTAGGCCTTGTCTACACTGGAATTTCAACCCCTGATGTAGCTGCATCTGTGTCTACAGGAGTCTGCACTATTTACACCAGTGCAGATCTCACCAGACTGGCTACACTAGGCATTTGTAGACAAGGCCTTAGCGAGCCACAAACCCGCAGCACTGCAGTTTTACAGGCAGGGCTGGCTCCAGGTTTTCTGCCACTCCAAGCAGGGGGGAAAATAAAGCCAATAGGCGGCAGCTCAATCGGGCCGCTCCATTCTTTGGTGGCAGTTCAGCGACGGGTCCGTCACTCCCTCTCTTCCTCTTCAGCAGCACTTCAGTGGCAGCTCAAAGAGGAAGAGAGTGACTGAGCGACCCGCCGCCAAATTCCCACTGAAAACCTGGATGTGCCGCCCCTTTGTATTGGCCGCCCCAAGCACCTGCTTCCTTAGCTGGTTCCTGGAGCTGGCTCTATTTACAAGAAAGAGTCAAAATCTCAGAAACCCTTGGCCTAGTTTATGACTCTGAGCAAAGGAGTCAATTGACCAGATTATTTTTCAATCACTGGTCTGAGAAGCTCTGAATTCACAGCTGGTGAAGAATCTGGAGAGCCGGGTGGCAGGGCTGTGTACATCCAGCTATCCCCCATCCCTCCAGCTGGGCTATCTGGGGAAGGAGCTGTCATCCACATCGAGTGTATCCACACCTGCTCTCTGAATCCATCCAGAAACCCTGGTACCAGGCTCTGCTGTACAATGGCCTCTTTTACCTTCCCAGTACTCAGCGCTGACACTAACCCTTTGATGTCTGGAGTCAGAGCTCCTGATAGTGCAGGGTTTCCTGTATGCAGACTCATTCCAGGCCCCACAGGGTTAATCATACACTTGGACACAGCAGCAGATCATTTTCTTTCCTTCTCTTTTCATTGGTGAGAGAAGAATAAACATCTGAAATCTGTCCCTGGAGGGCCTCAGGGTTTCACAACTGGTTCATTCATCTTAATGTAACTGCAAAGAAGAAAACAAGAACGGAAGGGAGGAGGATGGAAATGCAGCCAAGAGGGCAGCAGATCAACAGCTTTGGTGGGGTCCCTGCAAAGCCCACCTCCCCCTGAGGGGAAGAAATGGCATTCCTTGGAACGGGTGCTGGTTCCAGGAAAGAACAGTGCTGACCCAACAAGGGCAAAAGATGGAAGCTCTTGGGGCACTGGTGTCCACAGAGAGAGGTGGACAGGATCAACAAGGCCACAGAGCAACATTCATACCCTGGAAAAGTACTGCTCTTCAAGGGCAGAGTACAGTGGTTCAAGTGTAGAATATGGTTGCCTAGAGGGCCCGGTTAGGATCAGGTCTGATTTGTTCTAGGCACTGCACATACCTGCTAAGAGACAACCCCTGCTCCAAAGAACTTATGATCTGAAGAGATGAGACAAACAAAGGGTGGGGGAAACCAAGTGTAGTTATTCCCATTGTACAGATGGGGAAATTGAGGCAAAGAGAGATAGAGTGACTTGCCAAAAGCCATGCAAGGTGGTGGTGGCAAAGCCAGAAAATGAACCCAGGGTTCCTAATTCCCAGCCTGGTGCCTTATGCTTTAACATTTAATTTAGTGCTGTGAAACAAGACAGACTGACAGCCCCAAAGATCGAAGTGTTCCACTGAGCCAAAGGACAGGGCTGGCTCAGACGATGGCAGTGCCAATTTCCTCCATTGGGGCCACTCTTTGTAGCCCATTCAGTCAGTTGGTCTCCCTGTGCCACTGCCTGCAAAAGCCCAATTACTGTAAATTAATGTGGGCACCTCTCCATCAAAAGCTAGACACAGTGCACGAGTTCATGTCACAAGCAATGAATCAATAGCCAGCAGAATACAGGTGTCCATCGACCAGTGAATCACAGGTCAGAGTGTGCCTCCAGGGCACTACAGCAAATACACCTTAAGTGCAGGTGGCAAGCAAATGACAGAACCAAGGGCTCAAGCTGATTGGTGGAGGAGGGTTCTGATGTGAGATACAAAACAATAGCCCACCCAAGTTAGAACTTACTGCTAAGGTACTTAACCAGCAACAGTAATAATTCCTAGCAGAGGGTGTCATTGATACACCAAGGGGGAAAATGCACTGTGATAGGTGAATCTAAAAGCCTGAAGCTGCCAAAACCTCAGGATTCAGCATCCAAAGAAGTGTTGGCATTTCTCTGTAACATGCAGGGTGCTTGGAATTCTATAACAAGAAAGATATGTACAATACACCACACTCCATGGGGTTTAATTTTTGTAAGGAAACACACTAAGCGTGGCTGCACAGCTAAAAATCCACTGAGCACAGCGACAAACCCAAAATATCACTTATTTTTAGAAAAATTCATCATCTTGATGCGTAGTCACAGTTGTAAGCATGTCATATTCCCTTCTAGATAAGCGCATATACTCATAATCACACGGTCTTCGCCCACATGCTTCCTTCCTCTTAATTCACTTTCTCACTGTTGTCTCATCTGCACAAAGGTCCAATTGTACAAAAATGTATGCATCTGCTTAACTTAATGCACATGAGCAGTCCATTGAAGCCATTGGGACTACTTATGAGCTTATGATTTTGCAGGATGACCAGCTTAGATTGCAAGGTCTTCGGGACAGAGACTCAATCTTTATCTATATTGTTAAGTGCCAAGCACATCTATGATTCTATATAGGTTATAAATGATAATGTTAATAATTATTACTTCTTGTTGCAGATTCTAGGTAGTATAGTCCAAACAGCATTGCCGATGCTAAAAAGTACTAGGATTAGAACTACCATTACATTAATAGATTTTAAAATCAGAAGATACATTTTTATCAATGGCTTGGAAGTAGGGCTGTTGATTAATCGCAGTTAACTAACGCAATTAACTACAAAAATGTAATCACTATTTAATCAGAATTAATCGCAGCTTTAATCACACTGTTAAACAATAGAATACCAATTGAAATTTATTAAATATTTTGAATGTTCTTCTACATTTTCAATTATTTTGATTTCAATTACAACATAGAATACAAAGTGTACAGTGCTCATTTTATATTATTTTTATTAAAAATACTTGCATTGTAAAAATGATAAAAGAAATAGTATTTTTCAATTTACCTCATACAAGTACTGTAGTGCATTCTCTTTATCATGAAAGTACAACTTACAAATGCAGATTTTTTTTTGTTACATAACTGCACTCAAAACCAAAACAATATAAAACTTTAGCATATACAAGCCCACTCAGTCCTAGTTCTTGGTCAGCCAATCGCTAAGACAAACAAGTTTGTTTACATTTATGGGAGATAATGCTGCATATCTGGCACATAAATATCTTGCGATGCCGGCTACAACAGTGCCATGTGAATACCTGTTCTGACTTTCAGATGACATTGTAAAAAAGAAGTGGGCAGCATTATCTCCCACAAATGTGAACAAACTTGTTTGTCTGAGTGATTGGCTGAACAAGAAGTAGGACTGAGTGGACTTGTAGGCTCTACAGTTTTACATTGCATTAAAAAACAAAGTCATTATTTTTTTACACAATTCTTCATTTGTAAGTTCAACTTTCATGATATAAAGGTTACACTACAGTACTTGTAATGGGAGAATTGAAAAAAAATACTATTTATTTTATCATTTTTACATTGGAAATGTTTGTAAAAAAATAAATAAAAAGTGAGCACTGTACCCTTTGTATCCTGTGTTGTAATTGAAATCAATATATTTGAAAATGTAGAAAACATCAAAAATATTTACATGGTATTCTATTATTGTTTAACAGCACGATTAATCACGCAATTAATGTTTTTAACGCACAATTAATTTTTTTTAAATCACTCGATAGCTCTACTTGGAAGAAAACAAAATCATCACTGATAAAGTTTGCAGATGAGACAAAAATTGGGAGAGCAATAAACAACGACAAGGACAGGTCACTGCTTCAGAGAGAGTGGGATCACTAAGTAAACTAGATGCGAGCAAACAATGTGCATTTTAACACAGCTAAATGTAGATGTATACATCTAGGAACAAAGAATGCAGGCCACACTTACAGGCTCGGGGACTCTATCCTGGGAATCAGTGACTCTGAAAAAGACTTGGGGACTGTGGTGGATAATCAGCTGAACAGGAGCACTCAATGTGATGCTGTGGCCAAAAAAGCTAATGTAATCCTGGAATGCATAAACAGGGGAATCTAGAGTAGGACTAGAGAGGTTATTTTACCTCTCTATTTGGCATTGGTACAACCACTGCTGGAATCCTGTGTCCAGTTCTGGAGCCCACAATTAAAGAAGGAAGGATGTTGATAAAATGCAGAGGGTTCAGAGAAGAGCCACGAGAACAATTAAAGGATCAAAAAAACCTGCCTCATAGTGATAGACTCAAAGAGCTCAATCTTTTTAGTTTGACAAAGAAAAGGTGAAAGGGTGACTGGACCACAGTCTACAAGTATCTATCTGGGATACAGATATTTAATAATGGGCTCTTCAGTCTAGCAGAGAAAGGTCTAACACAGGGATTGTCAGCCTTTGGCACGTGGCCCGGCAGGGTAAGCACCCTGGTGGGCCAGGACGATTTGTTTACCTGCCACGTCCACAGGTTCAGGCAATCGCAGCTGCTACTGGCCACAGTTCGCTGCTCCAGGCCAATGGGGGCGGTGGGAAGCGGCAGCCAGCACATCCCTCGGCCCGCACCGCTTCCTGCAGCCCTGATTAGCCTGGAGCAGTGAACCGCGGCCAGTGGGAGCTGTGATTGTCTGAACCTGTGGACATGGCAGGTAAACAAATCGTCCTGGCCTGCCAGGGTGCTTACCCTGGTAAGCCACATGCCAAAGGTTGCCGATCCCTGGTCTAACACAATTCAATGGCTAGAAATTTAAGCTAGACAAATTCAGACTGGAAATAAGGTGTAAATTTTAACAGTGAGAGTAATTAATCCTTGGAGTAATTTATCAAATGTCATTGTGGATTCTGCATCGCTGACCCTTTTAAAATCAAGGTTGGATGTTTTTTCTAAGAGATCTGCTCTAGGAATTATTTTGAGGCAGGTCTCTGACCTGTGTTATACAGGAGGTTAGACTAGATAATCATAATGGTCCTTTGGACCTTGGAACCAATGAACCTGGCCTCCTGCATAATCCTGGTCATAGACATTCATCCACTGATTCCTGTAGTGGATGGACTTATTTTTCCCAACTATGTAAGTCAACTCTATCAAGCTCAATAATTTTGGGGCACTTTAAACATACCAGGCCAAATTCAGCCCAGGTGTAAGAATGCACCAATGTACTTGGCCTATGAGCCAAATCCTGAAGCCAACAGGTTACTAGGGATTTACACTGGTGTAATTGAACACAGAATTTGGCCCTTTGGGACCATCAACTTCAGTGTGGCTGCACTAGAACTGGGAGAAATGTTTTGGTCGAATAGTAAATTCACCAAAAAAAATGCAGCTTTGTGGTGACCAAATCTTGGTTTAAAGACTTCAATTTACAGAGAATCCACCATTTACTTTGGTTCAAACCAGCAAATGACCTGGACCCCATGCTGCAGAGGAAGCAAAAACCCACCATGGTCTCTCCCAATTTGACCCGGGGGAAAATTCCTTCCTGACCCCAAATACAGCAACCTGTTAGACCCTGGGCATGTAGGTGAGACCTGTACGGAGAATGTGAAATAAATAGGGTAGAGACTAAACAAGAATAATCTTGCTTCTGGCCTTGCTTTTAGTTTAAACAGGCTGAATAAGCAAGCAAGAGAATGTAAGTGAAAGCACAAGGCTGCACCCCCACCCCAAGCGGGTAGCCTTGCCTTTCAATAACAAGAGATGATAAGAGGCTAATCGAGCAGCGGGAGGGTATAAGGAGGAGACACAAAGTCTGCAAGAAAGTGACCGTAGCCAGAAAAAACCCTGCTTCTTACCCCTCTATCAGGGTTCCCTCCCCATTCGGAACTCTGGGGTACAGATGTGGGGACCTGCATAGAAGACACCCTAATCTTATATTCCACCAGCTTAGGTTAAAAACTTTCACAAGGCACAAATTCCTTTCCTTGTCCTTGGATGGTATTGCTGCCATCATCAAGTGATTTAAACAAACATTTAGAGAGGGGCCATTTGGAGTCCCATATCCCCCAAAATATCCCCCCAAGCCCCTTCACTCCCTTTCCTGGGGAGGCTTGAGAATAATATACCAACCAATAGATTAACAAAGTGAGCACATACCAAATCCCTGGTTTTTAGGACACTGAAAATCAATCAGGTTTTAAAAAAAATAATTTTATTTAAAAAAAGTAAAAGAATCACACCTGCAAACTCAGTATGGACGATAACTTTACAGAGTAAATAAAAAGATTTAAAACCCAGAGGATTCCCTTCTGATTCTGCTTCCCAATTACAAAACAGGAATAAAATTACCCTTTAGTATAGGGAAAATTCACAAGCTAAACCAAAAGATAATCTAATGCATTTCCTTGCTATTACTTACAATTTTTGTGATTTTAGATGTATCATTTCAGGATCTTTTTAGGAGATTTTTTTTTCTGCCCTGGTCCCTCTCTCTGTCTCAAGAGCAAACACACACACAAGAGAACAAACAAAGCCTTCCCCCCACATTTGAAAGTATCTTCTTTCCCCATTTGGTCCTTCTGATTAGATGCCAACTAGGTTAATTGAACTGATTAACCCCTTACAGGTAAGTGATTCTGCACCTTTGGCCAAGAGGTATTTTATATTACTGTGTACATAAAGGTTGTTATCCTTCCCTTTATATTTATGACACCCTCCCATCAGATACAAAAGAGGTAGTCTCAACACCCCTAGACTCAACCATATATTGGAAGGGGTGGTACCAAGGGAGGGGCACTACAAATGTAATTAATTTTGCTAAGAAGGTGGGGGCGGGAGAGGGAGCTCTGTTGGCGTGCAAAGCTAGGAGTTAGGAGAAGAAGGGGGTTCTTTCAGCATATAGAACTGTAGTTGGGGGAGAGGAAGAGGAAAAAACTATTGGCGTATAGAGATAGCCCAACTGGTGTGAAGGGCTTCAGAGTATGCTTGCTTGCTTAGCCCCAATAAACCCATCGAATTGCCTGCAGACTGGACTCTGGACTGTTATTTTCCAGTGAACTGCATCTGGGAACTGAGAGGGAGGAGGGAGGTGGACTTCTGCCAACAAGATCCACCAACCAGACACCTGGGAAAAAATTATCTCTAGTAACTCAGAGTCCTCCCCATCTAGTGTCCCATCTCCAGCTGTTGGAGTACCTACATTAGCAAAATTGGCCCAGTGAGCACATATTATGATTATATTTGCTGTAATAAGTTATTCAGGAACTAGAACCATAAGTTATTTTTAAAAATCCCTTAAACGGCAAGATTCAAAGAGGGATTGGACATTTATACATATAAAAAGTCTATGCAAACATCAGAATTAATTATAAGAACTAGAGTATTGGAAGGGATATAAAACTTCCTGCTTCAGGACTTAAGACAATCTCTAACTAACTATTAGGGATCAGGAAGAGATCTCCGTGGGGGACAGATTATCACCCAACCACCTACTGCAGAGTTTCTTGCACCATCCTCTGAAGCAGGGTGGATTTGATTTAAATCATGATTTAAATCACTAGTCAGGAAGACTAGATTTAATCATGGATTTCTACATAAAAGTGCATTCTTGTTGGTTGTTATAACCTTAATACATATTCTTCACAACTCAGAATAGATAAAGGTTTCATTTTTAGAAGGTACACTATACATTTTTAAGTGATTTATTTTGAAAACTTTTCAGATTAGTTTTACAGCTATATCAGAAAATGAATGATTGTTTGGTTATTTCATTTACCAAAGGTAATTGAAGCAGATATTTAGAAGAAAGAAAAGGTCAGTCCAGCAAACCCAAGGTCCATCCCAACCAGCAGTCTACGACAGCCAGTGGCCAGCCACAGGTGCCTCTGTGACCAGCCAGTGTGGCCATCTGACTCCAATCTCATCCTCTCTCTGATCTCTCCATCTCTCGAGAGGCTCCACATCCCCATCTTACCCCACCTATACCCAGCCATCTTATGGACTTCCCACCATTTCCATTCCAGGTTTTTTTATTTACAGCCTCCTAGCCCCTTTATTTATCCTCCCAGCCACAACCTCCTCAGTAAGAAGTTGTTCAAAAGAACTGGAACTTGTTTGTTTTTAAACCTGCTGCCTATTTTTTTAATTTATTTTTTGCCTATTTATATTTATTGACCTAAATAAGTAGTATACTTATTTTCCTTTATTTCTTCTCAACTATCCACTTTTTTATATATCACCTCATCCTCTCATTTCCTCCCTCTTCTCAAACCTTCCTCTCCTCTCTTCTCCTCTCTTCTCTTTCCTCCCCTCTCCTCCTCTCTAAACCCTCTCCCTTTTCTTTTGCTCTTTTCTTTCTCTTTCTTTTCTTTTTCTTTTTTTTTTTTCTATCTTTACACTACCTTAGAGAGTACACGAGACTATTTATTCGAGATGTATAAAGGGGGCAATAATATATTCTATCTCTTATTCTATATCTTTTTTATATATTCCTAACATCCTGTTTGCTTTTTTTCGCTTTTCTCTTTGCTTTAACATCTTCCTAACACACTGTTTGCTTTTTGAAGACTAGAAGATCTAGATCTTTCATCCTGAGAGAACCATATATTAGCCCCACCATGTTTTTTGTATTTTTGTGTTGTTTTTTTTATTATTTTTTTTTTTATTTTTTTTAATTTTATTTTTTTTATTTTTCATTTTTTTTTTTATTTTTTTTTTTCACTTTTTTTTTTTTGTTTTTCTTCTTCTTCTTCTTCTCTTCTTTGTCTCTTTCAATCTTCATCTGCTAACTTAGTTCCCTCTCTTCCTTTCTTTTCACTGTCATTTGAATTTTATCCATAAATGAAATAATTAAATTGAATTGGTGATAGGACTGACCATTGGGAGAACCTACCATTACACCTTACATTTAATTCCCAATCCATTTCCTTTGTCCCTCCCTTCCTTTCCTTTCTCCATCCATGAATTCTCCCTTCCCTTTTATCCATGACAGCTTACAGCCCCAAGACAGCTTGGGACCTTGTCTGAGGGTTTTGTCAAATGATCTCTACTCTCTTCTACGGATCCCCTTGTGGATCTGTTTGTTGACCTCTTTAAAGAACTCTGAGAGATTAGTAGACCACGATTTCCCTTTAGAGAAACCAGATTGACTTTTGATGTTTCTATTAGTTTTTGTTTTTTTTTTTTCTATGTTATTTTTTTTTATTTTTTTTTTTAATACAACTTTTTTAATTTGCACGTTAGACGTACCGCCTCTGTAATGTCCCCTAGAGCCCTTTTTAAATATTTTAATTTTTGGCATTCATTACATTAGCTTTTTTCAGTTGGGCAGGTTACACAGGTTACAGACCAGTTACAAACCTTGGTTAATAGTTCAGTTCTTCACATTTGAGTTCTTCTCTCTAACTGGGGGTTTGAGTGTCTTTGTGGTTGTGGTTGTTAATGTTGAGTTCCTCAATTAAAAAACAAACCTCCTGACAGTTCTCAGATTTGTCAAGACAGTTCCTCAGAGCTTCAACCTAAAAAAGCCAGCATGCTCTTGGGAATCTCTCAGGAAGCCAAGAAATGAAGAAAAGAAAGCAATTTTTTTTTCCTTTTATGACTTTATTTTTTTTTTTTCCTTTTGTTTTTCTTTTTTTTCAGGCCCGGCCCTGGCCCTGGTGGTTTAGGCTTGCTTCCTGCTTTAAAAAAAAATAAAATTTTTTTACCTTTTTTTTTTTTTTTTAGCCGCTCTTTTCTTTCTCTTTGGCTTTTCTCTTATTACACTTTTGCACTTAGTTGGCAGGTGTTTGTGCTTTGATTTTTTGATTTCACTTTTTTTTGACTTCTTTTTTTTTTTTTTCTCCTTTGCTTCTTTTTTCTTTTACATGGTTTAAGGTGGCTTTTGGCTCTTTTTTTTTTTTTTTTTTTTTTTAATTGGGGTTTACAATTTGGGCCTCTATTATTATGGTAAAAAAAAAAAAAAAAACTTGCAAGGGATTTCTTTTACTTCACTACTGTTTTTTTTTTTTTCTCTAACTAACCCCATTTTTTTTTAGTTCCCCCTTTTTTTTGAAAAGGCCACAGTGTTGGGCAGTTGAGATGTTCTTCCCACCACATATTTATGAAGTAACTGGAAGGTGAACTATCCCCAATTCAGCAGGTTAATCATTAATATTTGGAGGATTTTCTTGCTATGCTGTATTAGGAGGAGAACATCACCAGACAGACATTTAAATTGTTTTATTTAACTAAAACAATGACATTATGTATTCTGGATTTTTTTCTTCAACAGCAAACATAATATTTTTACAAAACAAGAATATGAATTTTTGAATTTAGTTTAACATTCAAGTTTTTTTAAATCAGGTTTGTTTTTGTTTAAATTGTTTTTAACTAAAATACTTAAATGAAATATTTTTTTAAAAAAAACAAAAATTAAATCAACGATGACAGCCAGGAAATACGAGAAACTTAAAATATTGGCTTCTGCAGCTAACTCCGTCATCTTCACCTTCATTTTCCTGTTTGTTTATAATCTGGAAAAGAAAAACAAGCTTTCCTGCTTTTCCAGTTCCCAAATGATTTCTCGATATGGCATGAATTAGTCCAAAGGAAGAAAATATTCTTTCTACACCGGCAGAAGAAAGCTATTGCTGTTAAAAGTGAGATTATCACTTCAACGGTCTCTGAATCCAAGTGCTTAAGTGACTTCCACCAGTTCACTGGTGTGACTTTCTTTAAAACATCAGCAAACATATTTCTTGAATGGTTCTGTCATGGAGTGTCGGGGGAGTCAGGGCCCTGCACCCCCAATTTCTGTGATTCACCGTGACGCTCAGCCAGCCAGTTAAACGTAAGGTTTATTGGACGACAGGAACACAGTCCCAAACAGAGCTTATAGGTACAACCAGGACCCCACAATCAAGTCCCAAGGGTGGGGGGCAGGGAGCTTAGACCCCAGCTTTGGGGCTCCCTCCATTTTCCCAGCCAGCTCCAGACTGAAAAACCCCCTCCAGCAGTCTCCCCCCACCTCCCCCCAGCTCCTCCGCCAGCCTTTGTCCAGTTTCCTGGGCAAAAGGTGTCACCTGGCTCCAATCCCCTCCTGGGCTCAGGTTACATGCTCAGGTATCATCCCTCAAGTGAGTTCACACCCTGGTATCCCATCACAAATGCAGACAGTCCCAATAAAATTCCCACACAACATTCCCAGGTCAATCTGCCCCACTCCCTACTCCGTCACAGGTTCTTATTCCCAAACTTTTACGGCCTGCTGCCATGATAGGTTTTCCCTTCTATTGAGAGAATGGTATGGTAGATCTCAAATCAATGAAGGCTACACTCAAAGACCTCAAGACTTCTGGAATATGCTGCTCAAACAGTTTCACTTTTGTTTTTACTGCCTGTCCCTTCCTTCTCACATTTATCTCCAGACTTCTTCTCCTTGTCCAGATCTATTCCGCCCCCAACAATGTTCTATTCATTGAACTTTTTGAAACTTTTCACTTTTAGAGAGAGGTAAGAGATTGTTTCTGTGTACACAAATTTGCAAAGGGACAATAGGGTTGAGGTCTGTTATTTCTCATCTCTATATATTATTTATTTATTTTTAAACATTTTTGCTGTTAACAAGCATGTTATCTCTGGAGACACAAATCCACAGTTTGAGAACTGCAAAACTAAGCATCTCTGATGGTATCTTCTAGACTGAGCACTGAGTCCCATTGGTTAGACAGAAAGATTAACCTAAATAATCTATACAGAAGCCCCTGGAACCCCATAAAATTGGGTCCCTAATCCATGAACTATTGGAACTCATTTACAAACTTTTCTTAAATATTACATGAATATATTCTCTCATACTATAGAATTAGAATTTATAATCCCTATTCCATGATGAGATATCTATCTTAATTAAAACTATCTTTAGATAGGTTTTTTTCCTCAAAAAGCATTTTATCAAAAAAATCCATTTTTAAAAAAAAAATTTAAATCATTGATTTTTATCTATTCTGCTCTGAAGCATTTGGCATCAGCCATTGTTGGAGAGGACACTGGACTAGATGAACTACATATTTGATCCAGTCTGGAATTCCTGGGGTTCCTTAGAACAGGAGCATTCTGGGAACTGTAGTTCAAATGGTCTCACAGGTCCAGGGCGGGGGGGGGGGCCTGTCATACTTTTGGCAGCCCACACCACCTCCAAATGTGGCCCAAACAAGAGAGATTTCATTCCTTGATAGCCTGCCATACATAGTGCTGACCTGTTCTTTAAACTCCTATGTATATTGAATGGCCAACTGAGCTTACAATGACAACTTAATTGTTGCCGACTCTCATGATTTTATCATGAGCTTCATGAATTTTGATGGCTTTCTTAAAGCTCCAATTCCTGGAGTCAAGTGACTATATGAAACTCTCAGCTTTTTTTTTTTTTAAAGTAAGTTTCTATCCCTGATGGTCATGGAGAAAAGCTTGAAAATATGACCTGAGGGTACCCTAAATGCTGAAAACTCAATAGGCATCTAATAATCCAAATATATATAAAAATGTATTGGGCTTTTCTTTAGTCTCATGATTTTTAAGCTGATTTTAGGAGTTTCAGGTGCCTAACACCAAGCATTCAAAAATAATCCAATACAGCAGTGTGCTCCCGACTCCCACTCTCTCTTGTAGCTGGCACCTCCCAGCAAGATTGTCCTGACAGTTCAGCAATTTTCTTTACAACCATTATGACTAAAAACTTTTATTTTAAAATGAAATCTGAAACGAGGCCAAAGCTGGTGAGGGCACTGGTGGAACGTGGGTACATGATATGTTGCATAATACCAGAATCCAGCCTCTGCTTCCAGAAATGCGGGCGGATTGGGGTACATTGTTTTAGGAGTGTTAGAATTAAACAGACTTCAGTCCATACATTTGTTTTAAGGAACAGGGCTTGCAGGGAATTGTTCCTGCCTCGAGGTTCCAGTGACTCAGTCCCTCTTCTCGTGGTTATGAATTTACCATAACCCTGCCTCATGAAGTCATTTCCTTTGATCTTACTGCAGCCCCATCTGTTATTCTAAGTAACATCTTGATATGCATTAGTGCTTCTACAAGATGCTTAGGTTTAATGAAAGGCGGGGGTTCAGTTTATTATCCTACTAGCTCAGGGCTGTTTATTGTGAAACCCAAAAAGACACAGCAGGTTTAAGTTTACCACAAAATGGGAAGTGGCTGAGTTTCGCTCAAACCCTTTTTGGTCCAGGAGTCTTCAGACAAAGGTGGGGGAAAACATTTTGCTCTTTCTGGCTAGGCACAAATCTCTAGAGGCTGAGTTGGGGTTTGATTGAGCTTAGTTGGAGAAATGTCACATGCTGTAATGGTCACATAGTAGGGCCAGTTTCTCTACTTGCATAAACAGATGTGGATCCACTGAAGTCACAGGAGTTTGGGTGCTCAGCACTATTGGGCCCAGAGATGGTACATTTAGCTGGGCTCATAAATTCTAGGGCCAGACATTTAATTGCTCTAAGAAACCCCTATCTGCTACTCCAGGACCATGAAAGGACCTTGAAGCAGGTGTAAACAGCCCCCAAGGACTACCTGCAATGCAAGGGTGCTGGTTCAGATCCAGGCATTAGACTCCAAATCACTGCCCATCTGAACCCCTGCACAATGAAAAATTCCAGCTCTCTTATCCCAGCCAGAGACTCCATTTGTGGCTATGCTCTACCTGACCCCTCATTTCATCCTGTTCATTTCACAGAAGCAAAACACTGCTCAGATGAGGGTCCTAAATACATATGGCATCACTGGGTTGCCCCCACTGTGCCTGCCTCAGTTTCCCCAGAGTGTCACCCACACAAAGGAATATTCTCTCCCTCTGTGGCAAATGCAAACTCTTTTAGTCATAGATAGGGCAACAGTCTGTGGATCCTTCATGGTAAAACAAAACCCCAAAGTAAAATCCACTCACAATGCACCAGCTTTTCAATCCCATACAAAGGTCTCTGTTCCCAGATCGCCCACCCGAGACATTAACCACTCAGTCCCAGTTCCATTCCCTTGCCCCAGGGCCTCTTGCTCCTCCACCTGAGAGTTCCCAGACCTGCTGCTCTCCCATGAGCCTTGAAGCCATGAAGCCTTGCTCTTCCCTTGAAGACTTGGGGCTCAGCCTTCTCCTGTAGCCCCAAGTCATGTCTCCTGTGAGAGGGCCCCCCTCAGGGTTCCACTGCCCCAGGGCTCCTCACCTGTGTGCCCCACTTCGCTCGGGGGAACCTCCCTCCAGAACCTCTATGCCCAACACACACTGACCAAGCTGATTCTTCCCCTCATTCTCAGGGGCCTCTGCACTAACTTTCCCACAACTTGGCAGGGTTCTCCAGCTCTAGCAGGTCCTGCCCATGGCTTTCCACAGAACTCACCCCAGCATCCATAGTTACTGCCCTCATCCAGGCTTCCTATAACTCTCTCTCAGGGGCTAGTCTCTGCTCCTTCTGTCTGTGTTCTGAGGAAGCTCTCTCCTGCCCCTTCCTGTCTTCCTCCCCCACAGCCCCAGGTGCCTTCCCTTAAGCCCAACTGGGAAGCAACTGGCCAGTCACAGGTGCATTGGACCCAACTCCCTTTTCAAGGTCCCTGTCACACTATGACACATGGGTTCTAAAGGCTGCTGGGCTTTGTCTCTGTGCCTCACAGCTCACTCATTCTATGCCCAAACCTCCACGGGGCAGGGAGGAAATGTCACCGGGGTTAAAGCCTCATTGATTCTCACCTCACATAAGGGATCTTCCTAGAATTCATTTTCTGCTTTGTGACTTCACCATTCTAACTTGGCCTGCAGCATCAGTGGCAGGCAGGACCCTGCTCCTAGACCATTCGTAGCAAACACAGAATGGCCACAGAATGGCATTGTTTGCTTCGGGGTCTGATCTGGGCCAAATGGAGAATAGTCTTGCTGGTGAATCACAGCCGGCTTGAACTCAAACAGGGTGTATTTGTTTTGTCACTCATTCCCTGACTCACAGAACTAAATACAGACTGTGCCACCCCCACACCTCTGACAAATATAACCCGGCCCTACCCCTGCATCTTCACTGGTGGGAACCTCTCCCTGGATAGTTCTGAGAATCTGATCTCTTGGGTATACAGTTAGAGGAAATTATCCTCCCATCTCCACCCCACCCCATCCTCATTCACTGTCTGCTAAGAAGTGGTAGCGATAACAGGGCTAAGACTTAAGAAGATTCTCCTTCCTCCAACTGACCCTCACCCTCCACTATGCCATCTCACAAACTCACCTGAGAACTCAGGGGCTGCCTTCAGCACCGTTGAGAAGCAAAGGAAGCCCAACACTGCCCCCAAACATGAGACCCGAGCCCCAAGCAGCCACTGAGACACAGTCATCATATAGCTTGTCCCAGATTCCCTGTTGCCTGGGTCCCAGAGCCACTGTGACTCCAGTCTGGGTGGGATCTCATCTTTCGTTGCTGCTGGTGCTGTAGCTCAGAGGCTCCTATTGTCCATTAACAATGGGTTGGTTCTTTGCATTGCCAGAATTACTAGTGTGTGTGTGTGTGTGCGTATGCGTGTGCATGTGTGTGTGTGTGTGTGTGTGTCTCTCTCCCTTCAATGAGAAAATTACTCATTAATTAACCAGTAAAGTCTCATTCCCAGAGCTGGGATATCTTCCCCCCCGCACCACACACACTTTAAAAGGAGGAATAATCCACAACAAAGGTTCACTGGAATTCTGCAGCAAGACCTGGTGGGGAATTGTACCATGGAGCAGGGTGCACAGAGTTTTCACTGCCAGTGAAACTGGCAAAAACAAACCAAACACAGACAACATCTCTCCACAAATCAGGGTTTCATGTATTTGCCAGATTTCTAGCTTACACCTCTAGTTTCTCAAAAAGACGAAAAGCCATTTTCCCTGTTTAAACCATGAATAAAGATATTAAATATATATAATCTCCATCTCGGCAAATGTTTGGTTAGTCTTGATTTTGCATTGAATGGAATGGTGCCAGGCAGCTGCCTGCCACACAAAGAGGCATTTTCCAGAGGAAATGTTCACCCTGCACCAACCTCACAAATGCTCATGAAATGATCCCTTGCATGAAAATTCACTCAGGGAGAGCGAGTGGGCTGGTTCTCCCTGACAGCGATAAAGCCCCATAGCTTCTACCACTCCATATGCAATTCAAGCTGCCTTGATCCATCCACAGCTACTCTCCTCATCCTCCCCTGCTGAGAAATCAGTAATTTGGTTGAGGCATTGAATTTACTTTTTGGGGGCAATCAGGACACACAGCACTTTCACAAGTCGGGGAAAATCTTCAACACGTTGTTGTGCCTGGCAGTCTGAAAGGGTTACAACATGGGCTGTTACTTCAGAACTTTGATAAGCCCAAAGCAAATGATTCCCTCCTCCAAAGTCCAGAGACCCAGCTGCTTAGAATCTGAGGTCAGCACCAGAAAGACAAGACAACAGTGCCAAGGACAAGGGCACTGGCACAACTCTTTAAAGAGCTCTCAAAGGGTTGTTAAAAATCTGTGACTCCATGGTATCAAACAATTTACCTGGAAAATGTCACTTGCAGCAACCTGGAAGGAACTTGAAGAGGGGAGCACAGGGGCAGGAGGGAAGAGTTTGGAGAAGCAAGTCAGTTTGTGTGCACATGGTTGGCATGCTAACTGCAGCTGCAGCATCTCTGTAAATAGGTCTCTTAAGAAAGAGCCAGGTTAGTTTTAGAAATCAGGAGCCTTCTCATGTTATTGCCCAGTATACATTACATAAAATCGCCTTTTCTTGTTCATGGACTACTCAAGAACTGACTGCAATGTCCTTAGATTTATTTATGACTCTAAATTGTTTGTCAAATAATTTGGGTCAGCACCTCCTTTGGAGCAGTTTGTTGGAGTATTCAATAGCTGTGCTCTTTTGATTGGTCACATTGTTTTGTTTCTGTTCCCCTACTGGACGAGCATAACTCTTAAAATTGGGTTTTCCCCTTGTGGATACCCTGATTACAGATACCAAATGGAAACATTCTGCAGTGTTTGTGTAGCATTATCTGTTTCAGGGAATATTCCTGCCAGTGAATTTGTTGGCTGGAATATTTGCAAAATGCACCCACAAAAGGGGCACAAGCACAAGGTGAATTTTTGTTTCCAAATTCAAACAAATATCTGCAGCACTGCCCTATCTCTAGCTATGGTATTTATTTAACAGCTGTACAAGGAGTTGCCCTTCATGCTAAATGTTTCCCCTTCCCTTCCTCCAGTGGTCTTGGATGAAGGAGACAGTTCTTTGCCTTTTTTTAAAGAATTGCCAGACTAGCTCAGGCCATTGGTCCATCTAGCCCAGAATCCTGTTTCTGTCCCAGATGCTTCAGAGGAAGGTGAAAACATCCCTGCAAAAGGCATTTATTTATAGCCTGCCCATAGGGAAAGTTTCTTCCTAACTTACATTAATTAAAGGTTGGTTTATGTTTTAATATTGCTCTTTGAAAATCCACCAGTATTAATTTAACAGCCTTAAGATCAATAGTCCCTGACTGCTCTTTCCCATCTCTTGCCCTGTCCTGTGAACATCAATGTCATTGAATAATAACGCTTTGCCTTCTCTAATGCATTTCACCTTGGAAGCTATAGCACAGGGGTAGGCAACCTATGGCACTCACACTGCCCGGGTCCTGGCCATGGGTCTGGGGGGCTCTGCATTTTAATTTAATTTTAAATGAAGCTTCTTAAACATTTTTAAAACGTTATTTACTTTACATACAACAATAGTTTGGTTATATATTATAGACTTATAGAAAGAGACCTTCTAAAAACGTTAAAATGTATGACTGGCACGCAAAACCTTAAATTAGAGTGAATAAATGAAGACTTGGCACACCACTTCTGAAAGGTTGCCGACCCCTTCTATAGCACTTTACAAATATTAATTGGTTATTTCCACCCCTGTGGCTCGAGTGACCACCTTTTCAAAAGGCAAAAGCTGGACACATGCTGGAGCTCTGCCCCCCTCTGCGGCCCCACCATCTGCCCCTCCTCTTTCCCTGACATCCCACCCCTTGGCCAGGCCAGAAGTAGGCCATGGTAAGAACTGCCTGGGAGCTCAGGCCTCCATGGGAAGCCCTGAACCCTACAAGTATGTGGAGGGTCTGTGGCTCCACACAGCAGCCCATGCTCCCTGGGCAGCTTTTACCACAGCCTGGCTCTGGCTTCTGGCCTGGCCAGGGAGCAGGACATCAGGGGGAAGAGGAGGAGTGGGGCCTCATGGTGAAGGGGGACTAAGGCCCACTTCAGCCCCTCCCCACAATGGGAAGAGGCTGGTGCCACCCCTGTGCCTCAGGCAGGCACAGAGCAGTGCCACAGGGAATCCAGCACAAATGTTGTCCCAGAGTCATTCAGCCCGGGACCGGGACTTGAACTCTGCATTTCGGGACTGTCACACCCAATTCTGGATGGGTGGTCACCCTTCCCATGACTCAAGTTCCAGATAAACAGCCCAGGATTAGTGCACTTCCCTTTTCTACTAGACAGCCAGTCCTCACCACTCCTACTTCAGACCACTGTGTACTGTTGCCCACAGCACACCCATTGCTCCATCACATTGTGAGACCCTGCTGCTATTCTGTGTCAGTTTATGTGAGTTCCTGTCCAGGCTGTCTCTCAATGTACTGATTCCTAGTTCACCCCAAATGTACTATGCTCCCCTCTTTGTTATACCTCTGTGGGCAGGCCCAAGTAAAGGCAGGAAAATGGGTACTCTACCAGGGCCTGGTCCAACAAGGGGCCTGGCTAGAGGGCCACAAACCTGTCTCCATGAGAAAAAAAATTCGGGCTAAATTGCATTTGACTAAATGTTATTTGTATGTTAGTAAATATGTTTATATGTTACAAAATGACTAAATGTTATTTATATGTTATTTATATCATCCCGGTGAGTCTGTTTGTATCCATGCGGTGTCCAGATCTAGCAAGATCTGCTGAGATTTACCAGAGCTACCTAACAGAAGCAATATTCCAAATAGGGAGCTGGTCCTCCAGGGTGCCTAGAAGGGCTGAGACAAGATCCCAGGGACAGGGAACAGTACCTCCAGGGTGCCTAGAGAGCATTTGTCATTGGCATATCATTAATATATGTGCCATACTGCCATGTCTGGCTATCAATACAAATCAGAAAGCCGGGAATGTCAGGAGCATAAAGAAAGGGGGGTGGGGGGGAGGAGAAGTGAAAGGTCTCCAATCAAGCTGCCAGTTTTTCCAGACAAACAAGACCTGTGAACAGTCTAGCTTGAGCATTGCACAAACTGGGGAACAGGATGAAAGAACTAGCAAGGTGAAATGGATTTCAATATAGAGACTGTGGAAAGTGATGAAGACAAGCAGCCAGATGAATCATGTGATTCCAATCTAATGACTTCTGAAGATAGTCTAGTAATATTGCCACCAGCACCACCAGTCTCAGAGAAAGGTTTTCAAGAAACAGGAGAGAATAGGGTCGCAGTCCATACTGATTCATGTTTTTTAAAAGCTCCAGGATTGTGGCCTAAATACATTACAGATTCTGTTATTCAAAAGCCTATTCTGTCTCGTGCACCTAATTTCAGAGAATACCAAAAGATACTGACGGCCATAGTTTTCCCTGAATTTCTTCTCAAATGCAGGACTTCCTACAACAGAGAAAAGACTGGTTTCAAGTCTACTTTTGGAAAAGAACTTGAGCTGCCACCACATATCTTACTTAATGAGATTGACAGCACAAAACAACAACTAATTTTCAGTGAGGTGTGCATAGCCCTATGAATTTTTTGCACATTGCCAGTGACTGTGGCAGAAGCTGAAAGACGTTTCAGCAAGCCAGCACACATCAGAAACTGCAGCCAATCTACTAGGACGGAGGAAGGCTTAGGTCACCTTGCTGTTTTATCTATTGAGTGTGAACTTGCAAGAAAACTTGACCTTAGTGAGGTTGTTCATGATTTTGCCACAAAAAAGGCCAGAAAAGGCAAGTTGTAACGTGACGAGGCCTATCTCTGCCATTTCAGAAATAAAAGAGTATTTTTTCTTTCATTAACTAATGTGTGTGTGTGGGATGGGATGGGGGCCTGTGTTAGGAGTTTGCCCTGGGCCCAGTGAAATGTTGCTTGGGGCCTATCAGTGTACTTGTTAAAATTACACACCAGGGAACTCATGTCTCCCATAGCCATCATACCTCAGGATACAGATGCTGTCCTGCATCTGTTTTACCTGAGTTCATTGCTACCCCAGCTCCACTGCAGGCAGGCTGAGTTTGTTTCCTTTAGGCTGTCAGCTCTAAAGAAAACAAACTCAGTGCCCTACGCACAGGCTCCCTTTTGGAGTGGGCAGCATTACCGTTGGTTTAAGTAATACTCCTGATATACAATAAGAGCATCTCCTGTGTCTAGACTATTGCAAGACCAGCCCCAGGAGGTGGGTTGGTGAGATACCTCAAAGAGTGTCTCTTTCTTCCTGTCCTTGGGCAGGAGGTGAACAGCAGAGGACAACTTCAGAGCTGCAGGGTATCACCAAGCAGGTGATGATACGCTCCTCACCAGTGGCTGTGTCTTATGGCTCCATGCTATAAAAGCAGGGGCTCCCAGCAGAAATGCTTCCCACGTGCTCTGCTGCAGCAGACAACATTGGTCACCAAAATGTCCTTGCAATAGCTATTTTCTGACCAGGGGCATGCGCATTTTCAGAAATCTCTGAACTCTCTCTGCAACTCTGGGGTGACTCATTCAAGATAGGAAGCAGGGGCTGTGTGCTAATCCTCAGTATACTTAACACTTTCGTGACACTTATTATCTCAGAGCACTTTAGAAAAGGATTTTTGCCTCCATCTTACAGATAGGAAAACTGAGGCATGGAGAGGTGAAGGGACTAGCCCAAGATCACATTCAATGTCAGTATCAGAATGGATGAATCCACCATCTGGGTAAACAACAGGCACTTATTGGGGGAAACAGCAGCAAAACAAACAAGCTGCCTTCCATCAGAGTTTCCAGCTTCATCCTTAAATCAAGATTGGATGTTTTTCTAAAAGATGTGCTCTAGTTCAAACAGGATTTATTTGGGAGAAGTTCTATTGCCTGTGTAGTACAGGCGGTCAGACCAGGGTAACGGAGCTTGGGGTGTGATTCACCCCTCATACACACACGTGCTAGCTCTCAGTGAGCTAGCACGAGCATGAATAGCAGCATAGCCATAGTAGCAACAGCAAAGGCACTGATTTTCCATGCCTAGGACAAACCTACTTGAAACAGGTGGGTACACAACTAATCCGTGTCCCCGCTGCTGCTACCAATGCTACTGCAGCTACGCTACTATTTATACCATTTGATTTTGTGTACACGAGCAGGGGAATCACACCCCAACAGGGCTGGCTCCAGCTTTTCTGCCACCCCAAGTGGCAAAAAAAAACAAAAAAAAAAAAAAGATGAGTGGTGGCACTTCGGCGGCAGCTCAATCGCGCCGCTTCTTCTGCGGCAGTTCGGCGGCGGGTCCTCCCTCTCTTTCTCCTTGGCGGCAATTTGGCGGCAGCTCAAAGAGGAAGAGAGGGAATGAAGGACCCACCACCAAATTGCTGCTGAATACCGGCAAGTGCTGCCAGATACTGGATGGAGTGCCGCCCTTTGAATTGGCCGCCCCAAGCATCTGCTTCCTACACTGGTGCCTGCAGCCGGCCCTGCACCCCAAGCTCCTAGTGTAGATGTAGCCTACGTGGTCTCTTCTGGCCTTGAAATCTATGAAGCCTCCATTTTTGCTTAGTTCCACAGACCACACTCTTTCTGAAATTTTCAGTATAGCCCCTAGTTGCTGAATAGCAGAACTGCAAGCAGGTATCATTACAGAGCACAGCTCCCCTGATTCCAAGGCTGGAGCTTGCGCCACTGGCCCATACATGCAGCCAGAGCAAAATCGACCAGCATTTTGCACTGTGGCCGACAGTGGGTCTGCTGCTACAATACTGAAGTGTGCAATGCTGTCCCAGGCAGAGGTATTATTCGCCAACCCTCGCTGGGGCTCAGCCTATGTCCTGAACTATGAGGGCTGGCAGGAGATCTGTGAAAATAACTGTTTTTTTGGTTCACTGTCCATATGGGAAAAGTCAATGAAGTTTAGTTTCAGATGGAAGAAAATGGCTTGGTTTTGAGCAGGGGTATTTTTAAACTTTTTTTAAAGTCAGCATGAATTGAAATTTGAAACTAACAAGTCAGTTCAAAGCCCAAATGGAAATTTTTTGGCTTCTTTCCAAGTTTTTTTTTTTTAACCCAAAACAATTCAGTGAATTTGACCTAGGGTGACCAAACGTCCCAATAAAATCAGGACTGTCCCGATATTTAGGTGTTTTTGTCCCATGTCCCGATCGATCTTTGGTCAGGATGCAATTTGTCCCAATATTTCGCTCCGCCGGCAGCATTCAGCTTTTTTTTTTTTTTTTGCTCCCCCCCTATTTTCTTCCTCTCGTCTGGTCACCCTAATTTGACCTGAATTCACGACATTGTTTGGTCAACCTGAATTCATTGAAGAAAAGTTTAATCCAATAAATTGCCCTCTGCTGTAATGGAGATGCCTCACTTTTGTTTTCCTAGTGGGTGCTCTAGCTCTAATCAGGATCCCAGGGCATGGGGGTGGGGGGTGGCGGGTGGCAGGTGGGGGTGGGGGAGGGCAGCCAGCCAATAACAACACGTTCATGACCCTTCCCTTCTGGAGAAAAAGCAAGCTGGTCATGTTTTCTAATGAAATGACTTTAGGTTCTTACGCTGAGTCTGATTGAACGATTCCCTGCTAAGGCATAGATAGGGCAGAAACTTCCCCCACTCCTGTGCTGCCAGGAAAACAGCAGCACCTCCCATTGGCCCCTGGGAGTCTCTGGGCCAAAGAGAAGGACCCATCCTCAATCTCCGTGTTTTTGTCTGAAGAGCTGATCTATTTGTGATGGACTTTCATTGGGCCAAACCAAACTTTTTGTCCCAGCAGCCCCCAGTCAGCAAAGGACAGAGTGTGGACGGCAGACAGTAAACTTCTCCAGTTTCTCTTAAGTTCCTGGGTGTGGGGCCTGACCTCCCCCAAGCCATTCTTCCCACTCTGTCTCACCAAGCATTCCCTCTCCTGGGCGACCTGTGCAAAGGCAGAAGATATCTGGAGATATTCCCTTGTTTACTATGGACCAAGCAGATCCCCACCTCTCCCCTGTCACACAGCCCTTGATGATACACACAAATATCTGTGACAAATCCATAAATCTAAGGAAATGGGAGAATAACACATGGAAAGTGAACTGGATCCAGTGGAAATGAGCCGGAGCCACAGGTTCAGATCAGGATTGGAATTGAAACTCCTGCCGATTTGAGGGCTGCTCACATCTGGGGTTCTAAATCAGCCCACAAAAGTGAGAGGCCAGAGGTATGAAATTCAGACCCTTCCCTGGATCGCTGGGGCTTTCCCCAAAGGGTGGAGAGGGGTTCAGATTTGAGCTGCCAGTGTGGGCCCTGCTCAGATGTTGTTGTTTAAGGCAGATACTATGTGTTTTAAAATTGTGCCTACTAGAGGGAAGTTTGCCTCTTTTATTGGTGAATCTGGGTCTCTCCGAACAACACTTGCTTTCTCTTAGTGAATGTTGTCGGGGGAGGGATGTGCTCTGGAGCTGTGGACTTTTTGCCTCCTGGACAGGATAATTAGAATAAGTGATCTCTCCAACTGATGAAGCACAAGACACTTCCAGCCTATTTCCTGTCATAAAAGCTCTCATGGGTGGGAGTTTACAGTAACAGAAGTGGAAGGACCTTTTCTGGGACATAAGCCCATGGCTGAGAAAGAGCCCAGAGCAGCATCTGGTCTGCTTGATAGCTGACAGGGGGACCTCATGCATGCTCTCTGATAGATTAGGATGCTGAGTCACAACTGGGAGGCCCTTGTGGAAATACCCTTGCCCCTCCAGCAGTTGCTGCAAACACTCTGTCACTCCTCTTCAGTTGAGAATTCAGGAGGAGGAAGGAAAAGAACCGTGATAGAACTGCCCATTGGTGAGTGAAGCTGGCAACGGGGCTTGGTGTATCTTCATTAGAGAGGTCCTTCACCATACACCAGCGGCTCTCCCACTGGATCGCCACCCACTTCCACTCGGAGGTTCAATAGCAGCAAAGAACTGAGCAACTTGCTGCAGTGGAGGGTGGCTAGCAGTTTGAACAAGCAGAGAGGATGGCAAGCCAGCGGCACAGCCCTCGGAAGGAGCCTGAGATCGAGCTTTTTGTGAAGGTGAGTTTCAGAGACATGTACGCTTATGAATTCTGCATGCTGGATTTACCCCAGGCAGGAAGGACAACGACCCACTAAACTCACCAGTTACTTTTGATGAAGTTACCTGCAGATTTTTTTACAAGTGCTTTATCATTTCAGAGTGGGGGGTATTGTCCCATTTGCTATTGTCAGCGGTACATATAGGCAGATAGACCCATGACTACACCTATGTGTGCACAGTGGCTGGCAGAAAAGGGTGCCAAGCATGCCCAGACAGGGGGAATTCCCAGTCTGGACTCTGCAGGGAGCTATGCATTCTACTGTGTAGTGCCAAAGGAACTGGAAGGTTATAAACTTATCAAGGGGATCAAGTTCCTTTGGTGTGATGTTGTGTTATTAATTATTGTTATGCTGATAAAAATCATATATACAGTGGTGTAAATATGGCATGTGCCTTACAGAGACAGATAAGGCGTGAGCCTGTCCAGAAGAGATAACAGACAATAACACAAACACATACACTCAATTTCAGCTTCTCACCAAGTTGTGGTTGCAAGACAGACTCTCTGAACTGCTCTGTCTCTCTTTTACTCTGTATGTGTCGATTATTCAGCTGAAGGCTGTTTTGCAGTAGAAATGTTTTCCCCTCAGTTAAGCACTTTGGGGACGATTTCCTTTGGAATATTTCAACTCCCCACTTCAAAACATTCTTAGCAAAAGTGGAGAGAGCAATACATAAATCAGAGAGCCTGAATTTCCAAATGAGTGTCTGAAGTGAGACATGACCCCGAACAACTTCCATAACTTTAAATTCCCCAGCCCTGTGCTAGTTACTTGGCTGGCCATTGATTACACCATCACAGTAACAGAACAAGTGACTTTGTCTAGGGCATTTTGATGCAAACAGCAAATGCTCAAGATTTCAGGCTACAAATAATGTTGAGATTCTGAGTCTTTTAAAAAGAAATGTTTAATGTTCTAAAAGTGTCATTTAAATGCGATAGGAGGTTTTATTCCCCAACTATTACAACGAATCCTTCCCACAGCAAATAACAGACAGCTACCTCGGTCTGTGTTAGAAATCTAGGGACTCAGACTCTACTCTCACTGCTGACATACAGGACTGTCCAAAGTAAAACTATTCAGGGGTCAGGTAAAAGATATTATCTGTCCTTAACCTCTCAAAGCCTAGGCTAAGTTGCTGAACATAGATACTTCATTAAGATCATCTCCTGTTCACTGTCCTTTAATTGTTACAACCAAACTTGGCCCAGGGTATTTTGCTGGTGAATTCAACGCTTCTGTGGTTCCCTGTTTTAACATTGTTACCTAGCTAGTCCCTAACTATCTTAGGGAGAGGCAGGAAAATGATACACAAGATTGTTTCAAAACTGCATCAGAATCAAGGGGCTTTTTATTAGAGAAGGGAAACAGAAAACAAAGTTAGTCTGTACTTCCCCTAAAACTTACTTAATTTAGCAGTAAAAAAACCCCTTGGAACAAGTAGTATGGTGGTAAACTAACAGTCCCCTACCATAACAGTTTCTGTGTTTTAACCATCTTTGGCAGGCAGTCTTTAATGAAACAGGGTCTGATCTAAAGGGGTGCTGAGCAACCACCGATCCCAATGGCAGTTGTAGGCACTCAGCACCTCTTAAGATCAGGAGCCAGATCCTGCTCCCCAATTAACACTGGAGTAACTTTAGAATTACACCCCATTCACACCAGTGTTGGTGGGAGAGAATCTGGCCCTAAACCCCAACCCTATTTTTGGGGGGAAAAGAATCCCATGAGATGCTGAGTGCTTCCCACAAGGTGCTGAACACCTAGTTCCAAGCACCTCACAGGACTGGTCTAGTCTCCTGGCAAAGATATTGACCCATTGGACATGGAGGGTGTGATGCAGCTGCCCATTTACCTACCTCTGCTATTGTTCCCAGAGTGGCAGTTCCTGAAGTTCTATTGAGAACTTCTTGGTCTTGATTTTTCTTCCTTGTAACTCATGCATCTTCAGATGGTAAAAGCTATTATTTGTGATCATTATTTCTATTCCTGAGGCATACGCTGTTGTGCCAGGCACTGTACAAACACATAGGGTCCCTGGCATGGCCCCTGGGCATGTCTTCATTGCAGTTCACTTGAGTTAGCTACACTCGGTTTACCCCTCTGGAGTTAGCCTTGCGTGGGTGAGAGCAGCCATACGGAGGACTAACACTTGAGCTGCTGTGTTCACACCAGCATGCATTGCATTCACTCGTGTGTGGCACTACGGCTACTGGGGGCCATCCCATGGTTCTTTGCATTGTTGTAGGCTGAGCCACTCTATGATCTCTTTGTCAGTGAGTTGTGGGGAAACTTGCCTCTCCTTTCTGGGCACACAGGGAATTGTGGGAAGGCATCAGAGAACTATCAGCACTCGAATGATGCTAGCCTGCACCCACACTGCAGAGTGGTCATACCAGCAGCTGACAAGTAGTACTAACTTGAGCTTTACCCTATACCCACACTTGGGCTCATCTACAGGAAGTAAAAGCACCACCGCACTACAGTCAAGGGATTTTGTGTCTGGACAGGACTCAAGTTATAACTCGAGTCAACTTTGCGGTGAAGACAAGACAGACAAAGGATGGGAGAAAGGAATGATTATCTCCATTTTATAGATGGAGAGGAGAGGCACAAAGACATTAAAGGGATGTATTTTAAAGGCACCTAATTTCCCTTGATTTCCACGGGGGTTAGTGCCTGAATACCTTTAAAAATCTGACTCAAAGTGACTTGCCCAAGGTCACGCAGGAAGTTTGTGTCAGAACTGGTGATGGACTGGCCACCACCTTAAATGTTAAACTAAGCGCCAAATCCTCAGCTGCTATGGATCAGTGCAGCGCCACTGAAGTTGGTGGAACTACACCCATTTATATGAGTTAAGGAGTCTGTCACTGGACTCGCTTTTTTCTACAATCATCATTCTGTTGTTAAAATTCAGCTCTGTCTAACATTACCCAGCTTCGGATTAATTTTTAAAAGAATAAAAAAATATACCATAGATCTTTCCCGTGTCCTCACTCTGGCACTTTGCTCCTCTCAATTTCTATCCCTTCACTCCCCCTTGATCTGCAATATTGGTCCTCTCTTTAGGTCACCCAACCAACAATCTATCTGTGTCTGTCGCTCTCCCTCCCCAGCGGCTGATCCCTAGCTGTCACTGAACTCTCAAGCCTGGATGATATGGCTGCCTCCATTGCAATGGCAGGCAAAGCTCCTTCCAGCTCAGGAGTGTATTGTAAGGGGCCATTTGTCAAATTCCACTAGCCCCTCTCCTACTAGAGTCTGATTGCTAGGTGATTGCACGTGAATGTGGGAGGAGGACAACCTGGGGGAGCAAAATCTTCTGTGTCTAATGGGCCAGTTTAGTAGAGATAGCAGAGGAATCTCCTTGCCCTGTTGATATGCTCCCAGTGCATCTGAACGTTAATCTAGGGAGATCACATCTAGGACTGCCACCGTAGTTCAGTTTTAAATTCATCCAGTGCTTGGCTTCTGTGATAACAATGTCAACACACACACACCATTCTTTCAGTACCACTTGTATTGTAGCTGTGGAATTAGGAGAACATTCACTCCTTGCAAATAGGTCTCCATAAATCAGCAGGTAATGACTTCCAGCTGTCTGTGGCCTAGCCTAAATCCAAATCAGCCATCTAGCACCAAAAAGCTCAGCTTCCCATTATCGGTGGCTATAGGGTAGCCAATCTCCATCTTAGGTTTATGGGTTTGGTATTTTTTCAATTCTCTGCAGTAGTAAAGGTCTCCAAGAAAGGTAATAAAGCCCTCTACGCTTTCAGCACTCAGAAGATTTTCCTCGTTTGTAAATATGACTATTTGAAAATATTTTAGTTATTACCTTTTTTAAAATCAACAAGTAGAATTTTGTGGGCAGTCCAAATTATTTTCTTACACACCCATTAAAAGAGGGGGTGACAAATACAGCAGATAAGGGCATGAAGCGGAGGTGAGGCAGAAGACTGAGTGCTGGTAGATATACAAATTGATTTTTAAAAGTTATATTAATTCATTTGTTCATATTAAATCAGTTCATCTCATTTGTCCTACCTTTGCTCCCATAATTTTGTTATTTGTCTAACCCATGGGAGTTAGGCACCCAAATACTTTTGAGGATCTGGACCTAAGTTGCTCCATTTCTCTTAATTCTTTTATTCTGATCACCCCCTGTTCTGTAAACGGTATTTGCTTCAGCAGCAAGAGGGCACAGTCCTGCAAACACAGGGGCTTGGCTTTCAGTCTCTGAATAGTCCTACTGACTTGGGTGGAAATACTCTGGGGCTTAAAATTAGGCATGTATGCATTTGCAGTGCCGAGGCCTTATAGTTACTAGTAGCTTATTCCTGTTCCATATGACTCTTGAGATGGAAATTATTGATTACACGGCTGTTTGATCAGAAACAGTAACAGAAAATACTCTTGGGAGAATATTCATTTGAATAGTTTCTTTTCAGCATAGTAAAAGTAAGGGGAGAACATTTTTAAATGGTCATTTTGTTTATTTAAACCATCAGCTTTCCTTGGTTTGATTCCGATGCTCTAGTTGTCTTTACAAGAGTCTGATGGATCAGGGTAAAATTTCCAAAGGTGCCTATGTGAGCAGGGGCCTGATTTTCCAAGCTATGTAGGAGCGGGAGCCTAAAGCTGCAGACAGATACCTAGTGGCATTTCTGAAAGCCCTAAGCGGGCTGGGTGCCTCACTCCCACTGAAAGCCCTTGGGAGTTGGGTGCCTAACTTGTGTGGGATTTATTAAAGTACCTCTTAGGCGTCTATCTGTATCTGTAGGCACCTGAGCACCTCTAAAGTCTGGCCCTTGACTTTCAGTGGGACTGAGACGCCCCCAGTGCCTAATATCAGAGGGGTAGTCGTGTTAGTCTGGATCTGTAAAAGCAGTAAAGAGTCCTGTGGCACCTTATAGACTAACAGACATATTGGAGCATGCTCCAATACGTCTGTTAGTCTATAAGGTGCCACAGGACCCCAGTGCCTAAGGGTATGTCCACACTGCAATAAAACCCCAGTGGCTGGCCCGGGCTTGGGCTGTGGGGCTGTAAGATTGCTGGGTAGACATTGGGGCTGGCCAATTCTCTGCGAGTTAGGGGGCCTAACGACCTTTTAAAATCTACTCTTAGATGCTTCTGAAAATGTCACCTCAAGAGCCCAGTGCAGCCTGCAGACCCTGCTATGCTGGCACTGATGCACAAGAAGGCAGGAGCCCAGATCGTGGTTTATAAATGTGGAACCCCCCAGCTGGTATTGTTACAGTCACTTTTTGTAGTAGAACCCCACTTGGAGACAGGGCCCACAGTTTGAGAGTTATTATTGCCTTGTATTGAATGATCCCACCTCTCCTATACTGACCTCAGAGCCTTCCAAACACATGCAAGACGCCTGGAGGTGCCTGTCTAGATGTATTTGTTGATTAGGACTTCTACAGAGAATGAGGGCTGTAATCTGTGTCTGACAAGGTAGTCCCAGGACTTGCCCAGTAGGCTTGCAGTGTTCTTCATTTTTGTTGCACTGACTGAAGCCTGACTTTCGTTTTTAAAAAGGGAATTGTTTGTCTGGTTCATGGAAAATCTGAGCCTTTAGGAATTTACGCCTTGTCTCTTTAAATCAACAAGTGAACAGTGAAAAGAAAACAAACTACTGTTTTCCTGGAAAACGTTAGTGCATTTTCTCCCACACCCTCCCTCTTGAGTTTTTCCTCCTGCCAGCGAGGAGCCTCCCTTCCTGTTGAATCCATTATCAAACTCCATCCTCCTTTTGTGCCGCCCTCCCCCACCGCTACCACAAGCGCTGAGTGTACCGGCTTCCCCCTCCCTTTCTCGCTTCCTGTCTGAGGAGCCCCTGACAATCCAGCTTCTAGAGACAGGCTTTCCAAAATATGGCAGCAAGGGGCACAGAGAGCTTTCATATTGTCTTCCCCTCTGACCCAGCTCCCACCCAAGGAAACAGAAACAATACCACACTAGCTTATAAAACAATCACGGTGAGTGGTGCTGGTTCATGAACCCAGCAGCCCCATTAGGGGCACAGCCCACCTGCTCTGATGACGATCAGTTTTGGTGCATTTCAGGCACTCAGATACCATAGTAACAAGGACAGTATAAATAGCTAGATTAAATTCACTCTTTCAGGGGGTTGCTGCCACGTTCACTAGAGTTTGGCCGCCAATTTGGATGGGACTCCAAAGCTTCCCCAGCTCAGCTGGGATGCCTGGATGCTGGAGTGTGATTTGATAATGTTATGTTTGCTTTTGTATGCACTGCAGGGGTGCAATGCAGGCTATCTGGGCTAGTGAATCCACCTGCCACCTGTAACGTATACCTCTTCCTCCTTACACAACAAGGACAAGTGCAGAGTCCTGCACTTAGGACGGAAGAATCCCATGCACTGCTACAGACTAGGGACCGAATGGCTGGGCAGCAGTTCTGCAGAAAAGGACCTAGGGGTTACGGTGGACGAAAAGCTGAATATGAGTCAACAGTGTGCCCTTGTTGCCAAGAAGGCTAATGGCATTTTGGGTTGTATAAGTAGGGGCATTTCCAGCAGATCGAGGGATGTGATCATTCCCCTCTATTCAGCACTGGTGAGGCCTCATTTGGAGTACTGTGTCCAGTTTTGGGCCCCACACTACAAGAAGGATGTGGATAAATTGGAGAGAGCCCAGCAAAGGGCAACAAAAATGATTAGGGGGCTGGAGCACATGACTTATGAGGAGAGGCTGAGGGAACTGGGATTGTTTAGCCTGCAGAAGAGAAGAATGAGGGGGGATTTGATAGCTGCTTTCAACTACCTGAAGGGGGTTCCAAAGAGGATGGATCTAGACTGTTCTCAGTGGTAGAAGATGCCAGAACAAGGAGTAATGGGCTCAAGTTGCAGAGGGGGAGGTTTAGGTTGGACATTAGGAAAAACTTTTTTACTAGTAGGGTGGTGAAGAACTGGAATGGGTTACCTAGGGAGGTGGTGGAATCTCCTTCCTTAGAGGTTTTTAAGGTCAGGCTTGACAAAGCCCTGGCTGGGATGATTTAGTTGGGTTTGGTCCTGCTTTGAGCAGGGGATTGGACTAGATGACCTCCTGAGGTCCCTTCCAACCCTGAGATTCTATGATTCTATGATGTAGCTCCCCAAGCCTGGGTGTAAGTTAGCATAGTAGGGGCTAATTACCCCCTGGTTTGCATCATGTGTGATCATTCACAACTGTGCAAAGGAGCTGTGAATTGCCACCAGATCAGAACACTAGGCCTAGATCCGTGGCTCTGGCAAAGCTCAGAATGGCATGGGTGCAGTAGTGGCCACTGTAGTTCCCCAGTATTGGGCTGACTATGCGCTGGGCTTCCCCCGCCTCTCCCCTTCATCTTCCCCGTGTAATTTCAATCAGCCTGATGCCCTGTCTCTGTAATGGACCCCCAACCTCTAACCAACTCCAGACTTCTGGGAAGGGATTTCCAAAATACAGATGCAAACCTAGATCTGAATTTGATGCTTAGGTGTCTCTCTGTGTAATGGGATGGACTGGACCCCTGAATCTTAACATATCCCTTAAAAAAACCTAAACACAGATGCAAACTTTGCAGTTTGGGCCTATATCTAGATAGACTATAAATGTGCCATGTGACTTTGATTATAGTTGCTACAGGAACTAGCTGAGCATTACGGGGTGGGGATAGCTCAGTGGTTTGAGTATTGGCCTGCTAAACCCAGGATTATAAACTCAGTCCTTGAGGGGGCCATTTAAGGATACAGGGGGAAAAAAAAAAAGTTGGAGATTGGTCCTGCTTTGAGCAGGGGGGTTGGGCTAGATGACCTCCTGAGGTCCCTTCCAACCCTGATATTCTATGATCTCTTATCTCCAGTCCATTTGAAATCTCAACCATAATGTTGCATTGAATCTCCTTTTTTTTAAAAAAATGGAGAGAAAGGCACCTTTGACAATCTGGCCTAACTCCCAATGAAACCAGTGAATCATCTGTTATGCTGCCACTGCCTGTTTACCAAGCCCGGAGCTGTGCTAGCAGCTCCTTTCCCAAAGCCACTTGCAGAGGCCCGGCTGTGGGAGACATCTTATGCCCAGTGAGCAGCATCGGTCTATTTTGCTCCTTCTGCAGGCTGGCCTGGATGGCGAGAACATTGGGAATTGTCCCTTCTGCCAGCGTCTCTTCATGGTTCTGTGGCTCAAAGGAGTCAAATTCAATGTGACCACAGTGGACATGACAAGGTAAGGAAATGGAGGTAATTCATGCCAGTGAGACATCCAGAGTACACAGCAGGGAAGCTCAGGGCTGCCCCTTGGATTGTGTGCACCAGGGGTTGGCAACCTTTCAGAAGTGGTGTACCAAGTCTTCATTTAGAAGGTCTCTTTGTATAAGTCTATCATATATAACTAAACTATTGTATGTAAAGTAAATAAGGTTTTTAAAATGTTTAAGAAGCTTCATTTAAAATTAAATTAAAATGCAGAGCCCCACAGACCAGCCAGGACCTGGGCAGTGTGAATGCCACTGAAATGGTTGCCTACCCCTGGTGTGCACCAACAAAATCTTAGTGTCATATGGCTCAATTGCTCTTCACTCTACACTTCAGATCTCTCCCACTGTCAGCATCACGTCCCCTTTCGTTACATCTGTCATGTCACTGGCATAGATGGAGCTGACTGGCATCATTACAAGGTGGTGTCCCTGCTAGCAGTCTAGCTGTGACCAAATTCTCACCTCACTTATGCTCTATTTGCCCCATGCCGCTGACCTCCCTGGAATTACACAGAGGATAAGCCAGCAGGAAATTTGGTCCCAAAATCAACAGTTCAGGCCATTGTATCTTAAGCAATTGGGGACACAATGTGAACAACAAAAGTTTGTCCATGGAGATTCATACAAGATATCCTGAAGTGACAGGGCCATGAAAAGATGGCAGTGAGCCCTCTTGGCAAATTGAAATGACTACACATATCCCACTGGCTGCCAAAGATGGATGTCCCAATGGCCAGTGAAGTCAATGGGAGCTGTGAACTCAGGGTACAATTTGGGTCTTTATCCAGGGAGCTCCCGCTCCTGAACACCATGGCTCTGGCTCCAAAACACAGGGCCCACGATTCCTTCTCACCACTGTGTCTCCTCCATGTACTAATCTGTGTCTCTCACTATTTGATGCCTTCACCATGTGGTGTTTAAGAGCAGGTTGGACAAACACTGGTCAGGGATGTTCCAGGTTTACGTGGTCCTGCCTCAGTGCAGGGGCCTGAACAAGATGACCTCTCAGGGTCCCTTCCTGTCCTACCATTCTATGTTCTTCTTGGTGGTTGTGCATGGTGGTGAGATGAGATTGTGACACTGCACGTGCAGTGAGGCCTTCACCTCAGCAGTGAATCCCTCTTTTTTTAAAAATATTCATTTCAGGAAACCTGAAGAGCTGAAATCTCTGGCTCCAGGGACCAACCCTCCATTCTTATTGTTCAACAAGGAGCTGAAAACAGACTTCATTAAGATCGAGGAGTTCCTGGAGCAGATGCTGGCGCCTCCTAAGTATTTATTATCATAGTCTTATGCACTTCTTTGCAACCTTCCAGCCACGAGATGTGAACTGCCACCAGATCAGAACACTGGGCCTAGATCTGTGGCCATGGCAAAGCTCGAATGGCATGGGTGCAGTAGTGGCCATTGCACTTACCCAATTCTGGCCTTCCCCTGCCCCCCGCCTCCCCTCTTGCCCCTTGCACTTTGCAAACATTGATCAGTTCAGCAATGGCACTCATCTTGTGGGGCGGGGGGGACGGACAGAGGCACAGAGCGGGACTGGGAGCCAGTGGCAGTGAGTAGAATGTCCCTTGTCCCTACTCCCTTGCTCTGAGCAATATATAGCTCTCTCCATGAGGGTATTGCTGAGGCCAAGGTACTGCTGTGTGTCCCGGGGAAGAAGCAGAGATAGGCTTTTGCCTAGTGTGAGACGGTTGATCTAAGGTTGTGACCCACCTCCCCCTTCCTCTATGACTAGCTAAGCAGCAAGGAAACAGTTTGTCCTGTGAGATAACACAATGGGAGGAAATTCACTGTGTGATCTCTGGATGCAGGCAAAGAGGGAAAGGGGCTGGACAGGCGAGCCACAGGGGTAGGGGATGTGGTGAGAACATGCAGGTGGATCGGTGTAGAGACCCAAGAAGCAGATGCCGTTATTTCTGCAGCAGGGGAGGGGAAGGGATCTGAAAACCTTTTTTCTGTTTGTTTTTGAAAGGAGCAGGTGCACGTAGCCAAGCCAAGGTGAACACTCCAGCCCAGGGGTTAGGAATGCAGCCAGCTCCCAGCCGAGCGGTTGTTATGTGCTCACTCTTGGCTCTCTCCCCGACTGTTCGTTGCAGTGGTAAACAGGAGACACCTTAAAGGGCCGGAACAGTTCACAGCTGGGGCTTTAGGCCAGATCCTGAGCTGTAGAAAGCTGTGTGACTCGCCCGAGTCTCCCCCCTCTCACCTCCCTGATGAGTTACCAGCTGTTGGTGGCTGCATGGCTGTCTGGATGGAACCCAAAGCAACACTCTTTGGATAGCAGGGAGCAGAATCCTAGCCTGGGTTTCCTCCTTCAGCTCCATATTGCCCTGAAAACTCCTCTCTGTGCCTAGCCAAACTTTGGGATATACCTAGCTAGAGGTCATTGCTGCGCAACCCTTTCCAGTTTGCAGCCACGTCCCAAGCAAGCTGGCATGGGGGCACTCCAGGAGCTCATGCTAGAGAAATCCAAGGTACCCGCTAGGTCCTAGGGCCAGATCTGCAAACGAGCTCTGCACATTGGGCGCAAGTTGGGTGCTGGGATCTCTTGCAAATCTGTCTTCAGTGGCAGGGGCTGAGCCCCTCTGAAAGCCCCGGTCTGAGAGGCCTGATTCCTGTGGGAGTTAGGGGCTGAAATGCCTCTGGAGGAGTGTGCCCTTAGCGACCATGGGACACACCAACGCTCAAGCCTTTCACTGGGTGACTGCTGAGCACACGAAACACTGAGGCTTTGCTCTCCATCCTCACTCACCTAACAGCTTTCAGCCCGGCAGGCACAGCACAGCGATGGGGCAGATGTGAGTCTCAGCTCAGTGCAATGGCATGGTGCAGTCCTGCCCTCTCCTCTCCCAGACAAGGGCACTTAGACCAATGGCTTATGGATTAACTCCTGTACAGAGTACAAAGCTCTTTAGCCCCTCAAGTCTTCCCCTTCTTCTGGGAATAATTCAGGCCTCTTCCCATAAGCTCAGGAGTCCCACAGCCTCCTCCATGGCCTGAGTAATAATTCAGGCAGGCTTACCTCCCTTGCATTTGAGAGTCCCCCAGCCCCCAGCCCCCATCCTGGGGCTCACTGGTCAGTCCTGCAGCCCTGCCCTGCCCTGCCCTGCCCTGGGAAAGCTCAGCCAGCAGTAGTGCTGATCTCCTGGGGAATCTCCTCTAGGTGCACCCGCTGCCAGCTGAGCTACCTTTCCTCATGTCCAGGCACTCGTTAGCTGCCAATCAGCCACCTGAGCATGGCATTAATGACCTACAGGTGGGCTGAGATGGGGTTGCTCTCCTTAAAGGAGCCAGCCACCCTGTGACAAACAGACTAATGGGAAAAAGCATATTACCTGCTCAGATGGTCAGGTCTAGTTACAGAACAGCACCCCCTGCCAGGAGAGGTTTTGGTACCTGCAGCAGTGTTATTTTGGGGCACCCTTCAACCTTCTTCACTCATTCCTCACCCCAGGCCACTGGGTAGGTACTGGAGCTGCTAGCCTGTGCTGGGGGGCTGGCTTGGGTCTGTCTACACGGGCTGCAGTCCCCGCTCTGACTGCAGTGTGAACAGACCCTGAGCCTGGCAGAGCCCACCTTAGGGCCACTGCAGGGCTGGGCCTAACACAACAGCTGGGATGATGTTGGCATGTGGGGTATACTGGGATACCTCGAGAACAAAAGGCATTTCCCCATGGGAGCTGCATGAGTTTCCATATCCCCCCGTGCCAATCCGTACACTCCTGTCTGAGGCTAGCATCCTGGAAGTGGCAGCAGAGCTCAGAGCTTCCCTCTATCCCTTGGGCAAGAAGCTAGATGAGGTTGATCATTGCAGGGCTTTATGCTTTTGAGCCCATCTCAGTGCTCGTGGGTTGTATAGTCACCAGAGGAGAATGCAGCTGAGTAGCCTTCTAATGGCAGTGAATTCTCCATATATGACTCTATGCAATTATCTGTTTAAGGTACCCACACCTAAGCCCCAAATACAAGGAGTCCTTTGATGTGGGCAGCAACATTTTTGCCAAGTTCTCTGCATACATCAAGAATCCCCACAAGGAAGCGAATGAGAGTAAGGAACCCTGGGGTATTTTTATTTATTATTCTGAGTCCATCATTTCCCTGGATCCTGAAGCAAAACCTATTAGAAAAATGGCTCACTCAGCCAGGGGGATCCAGAGGGTGTCTCAGCTGTTCCCAGTCCGTGACGGTGGGGATGTCGGTGCACAGAATGGGAGCTACAGAACCTCCAGGAGAGGTGGCGGGACGGGGGGGGGGGATGCCTCTCAGCAGCAGCGGCAGGGATCTAGAGGTGCTGAGTATTGGTGATAACTCCTATGTGCAGGATTCCTGCTCTTTGAGAGGGCATCCTATGGCTGGGCTGGAGTCCCCGCTGTCTCCCACACTCCACCCGCCCAAGTGATGCCCCCAGCAAGTAAAGCAATAAATTGGAAGGACAGAAGCAACCCTGCCTTTCACCCAGCACCATTTGAGGATCATGATCCATAGCTTGTGCTGTAAATGCCTGGAAGCAGCACAGCATCAGGATAGGTGGCTGCTAAATGAGCAGCTCTGGTAGCTCCACCTGCACAGAGCCGTGTTTTGTACACACTCTGAGCAGTTCTGGCACACCCTACTGGGGGCAGTGGGACATCACACTGTGTTTGGTAGATCTGGGCTTGGGGAGGCGGTCTACCACTGGTTTGGCCAACCCCCTCTAACCACTCCCTCTCAGAGAAAGGTGGCAATACGTATTAGGGGCATGTTCAGATCCTAGAGCTCTTTGGAAGGTGCCAAAAGGATATATTCCAGGGTTTCTCCACCAAAATCGCAACAGTGGTCCCAGGTGGAAACCCCTCTTCAAGTATGGCCCAGCTCAACGGTACAAGTATCAGGGATTTGTCTGTGAGGGTGGAGTTTTTTGTTTTTTTATGGGGGCAGGTTCATTATCTGACACCAGGGACCCTGACTGTGATCTCAATTGGGCTGGTGTAGACCAAGAGTAACTCTACTGAAATCAGTGGAGTTGCAGTGAAACTGGTGGGTGTGAGAGCAGAATCTGCTCAAGGTCTTTCACACTAACACTGTGGTTTCTCCTTGGGTGCAGATTTTGAGAAGGCTTTGCTGAGGGAGTTCAAACGCCTGGATACCTACCTGAACAACCCGCTCCCTGAAGAAATCGACCAGGACAGTACTGAGGAAGTCCTGGTCTCCAAGAGGAAGTTCCTGGATGGGAACAGGCTAACATTAGCTGACTGCAATCTGCTGCCCAAGCTGCACATCATCAAAGTAAATCCACCCACTAGCTATAGAGGCCACAATCTCTGGGTCAAAGGGCAGGCCAGCACACAAAGTACAGGATTTTCAAAAGTGCCATCATGCCCCGGGAGTGCAAGGTCCTGTGACAGTTAGCAGGACTTGTGGTCCTAAGTCACTTAGGCCTACCACCTCATTGAGATCAATGCCAGTTAGGCATATGAGTACCTTTGAGGATCTGGGCCTTAGGCGCTTGTGAGAATCACCTCCCAAAGCAGTACAGGTCCCTTTACACTCCCAATTAGAGCCAGCTTACCACATCTGACCTTGAGAAGCTTTGAGGAGCTGAGGCGCTGTCCAATTCCAGCTCAGAATATCTTGACTCAAGCCTGTCTCTACTCATCTCCTTTGGCGCTATCCCCTGCTCTGTGTCTCGCTTGTCCCTTCAGTAGGGCATTTAACTGAGCAGTGGGCTGGCGAGGTCTGATCATTAAACATGGGTGAATTGCATCCCAAGGAGAATGAAGGAAGCTCCATCACTTGAGGGAGCTAAAGCTCAACAGGAAAAGCACTGGCGAGAAACTTGTAGGGGCAACCCCACTCCAGCCCCTGCTCTTCCGTGAGGGACCAACAGCACTAGCCACACCCAACCACAGTGCTGGTAACCAAAGTCTGGGAAGCTCCTGGCTAGCTCTCAAAGGTGATGTCCCAAGTAAAGCCTTCACAGTATCACCCCTTCTGCACCGTGTGAAGCTCTGATGTTATTTTCAGGGATATGGCTTTCACAGCCAGTACTTTTGGAAGCACTGGGACACCTTTATGTCTCTAGTTCAAAGCCAGACTGGGTGGACAGCTCCCCTCCTACCTGCAACCCTCCTCTGCTTCTGGACTTAACAACTTTGAACCCATCTATCTCATCCATGATGAAGAATAAGTGTGAAATCAGGGAGAGCATTGATGCTTGAACAGAGCACAGTATGTAATAGCCATCCCTGACATGCTGGATGGATGAGCCAAGAAAGCTGAGATTCTGAGCTGACGGGTCTATCAATCTCTCTCCAGCAAAGCTGGCCATCTTCTTCCTCTGAATGAGGGTATTGATCCAAAAGGGATGGGAGGGATTTGTGGGAACTCAGTGGACTTCACTGTTTCATCCACTTCATGATTTTCACTCCCTCTCTTACATGGATTGCCTTGGCCAACCTTTAGGGGGCACCCTGGGAGTTCCAAGTCAAGATTCACTCTTAGTTGCCCATGGACATGGAGTCCTGTTTGGTCCAAGATGCTACAGTGGAACCTCAGAGTTAGGAATGCCTCAGGAATGGTTGTTCGTAACTCTGAACAAAATGTTCTGGGTCTTTCAAAGCTTGCAACTGAACAGTGACATAACACAGCTTTGAAACTTTACTCTGCAGAAGAAAAATTCTGCTTTTAACCATCTTAATTTAAATGAAACAAGCACAGAAACAGTTTCTTTACCTGGTCAGAATTTTTTTTTAAACTTTCCCTTTATTTTTTTTTTTGTTTACGTTTAACACAGCACTGTACTGTCTTTTTTTTTTTGGTCTGCTGCTGCCTGATTGCATAATTCCACTTCCAAATGATATGTGTGGTTGACTGATCAGTTCGTAACTCTGAGGTTCTACTGTAGCACCTAGAGGCCCCAGCTGAGACTGGGGCCCCATTGTGCTGGACACTGCCCAAGGTGGGATTATTGTCCCCATTTTACAGATGTGAATTGAGGCACAGAGAGATTAGGTGAGGTGCCCAAGGAACCAATGATGGAGCTGGGAAGTGAAGTCTGAGTTTCTGCATACCAGGCCAGTGCCTTAACAACAAAGCCTGCAGGCCTCCAGGTCAGTGGAGCCAGATCTTGTCTGGATACCCAGAAGTCTAATAATCACCTGCATTTTCTCACCCTTCACCCCTCTAGATTGCTGCCAAGAAATACCGTAACTTTGAGATCCCGGCGGAAATGACAGGCATCTGGCGCTACCTCCACAATGCCTACTCCCGTGATGAGTTCAGCCACACATGCCCAGCCAACGAGGAGATAGAACGCACCTATGCCAGCGTTGCCAAGAAGATGACCTAGGGGCAGCCAAACGAGCTGGTTTTTGAAACCCCTCTTTCCATTGGAAACACTGCCGTGAAAGCTCCCTTCTTCTGAATGGCCATGCCAGTAGAACAGCCCAGTCCTGTCACCTGCAAACATTTGGGGATCTAGGAACTGGAGGAATCATTATGATGTAATTAGTAACAGCCTTTCAGAAAATAATCCTGTGCTTCCAGCTGTTGCAGCTGACTGCACCCTGATTTTACAGCTATAATCATTGCATGTAGCGAAATGGCACCACCCAGCTGCCGAAGCAGCTGCTTTGTCATTCCTTAGAGGCTAGGATGCCCAACCTTTTTGTGGGATCACCAACATTTATTGTGCAAAACTGTGCAGAACTGGTGACCATGCGGCATAGTGCGGTTTAAGTATCCCCATTTTGAATCTGGAGGACGGGGTACAAATGATGTCTTAGATCCCAGCAAAATGGGTTTTCACATGTGCATAGAGTTTAGGCCAGAAGACACCATCAGAGCGTCTAGACTTACCTACCCTGTATAACACAGGGCATTACATTTCACCCACTTACCCCTGCTTTGAGCCCAATCACTTGTGTTTGGCTAAAGTATATTTTCTGGAAAGGCATTTGAAGACATTAAGAGATAGAGAATCCACCACTTCCCTGGAGAGTTTGTGCCCATGGTTAATCACCTTCACTGGTAAAAAGGCATGTGCCTGATTTCTAATTAGAATTTGGAAACGCACTATCTAATTGCTGTGTAAAGATAGTGTGCTCAAGATGTGCACAGGGCTGCACCAGCGGGGGCTGCTCTAGGTGAGGAATGAGGTGCCCTGGTGGAGCTGTGTGAAGGCTCCAGCATGAGAGGCTCTGCAAGTCACAAACATACCAACAACAGACACTGAACTACAGTGCTTTCCCCTCCTCCAAAACCAGGTTTCCATTGCTCTGTCTCCACTGACTTCAGTGGAGCTCCTCCTGAGGCATGTAGGTGTAGGTTCGAGGTGTATCAGGCTCACACATATCACAATCTCAATACAGAGCGCCAGCAGCAAAGAACCATTTCTTATACAAAGTTCACCCGGTAAGTGTCAGTGCTCAGCTTGGAAACTCTTGCAAGAGATCTGCCCCAGTCTTATTGCTGGAATGTGCACTGCTAAGACTCAGGTGCTCCATCTCCTGATCTCCATAACCCCGCGCAGCAACGCAGCTTGATCAGGAGAGGTTCCCCTTTCACGTTCAGGCAGTGCCGGAGTTTTACATGATTTCACAGTCTGCTGCCCACTTTCCCCTGATCCCACACAAGCTGTACCCACCTGCCCAGCCAACCAGGGTGGACAAAAATTCATTTGCTTTCTAAAACAAAAGGGTTTTTATAATTGATGTGCAGTGTATCAAGGTCAAACCGTGTGTGTGTGTGCACAGAGCACCCAGGCCCACTTCCATAGCTGGGGGAGCCTAGCACAGTTCCACTGAAGGGCAAGACCAGCTAAGGATCTGGCCCACATAAGCATGGCGTGACTGATGCTGGCTCAAGAACTACAACCCTTTTCTACCACTGCAACCTTGGGGATTGCTGCTAGCTCTGGCATAGTCCAGGAGGCAACTGACAGAGGTTTGCTGGGAGGGGCTGGCCCAGTGCTCATGCCAGCCCTGCCCCTTGCCACCCAGCATCACCCACTCTTTGGTGTGAACTGGCTACCTACGGGGGCCCACGGGATGTTGGGGACATTTTGCACTCTCCTCTCCTCCATTAGATTTGTGCTGCTGGGGCCTCCTGCCAAAATCTATACCCAGGAATCTGCCTCCTCCACCAAAATAGTACAGAAACCAGTGGCAACGTAAATATTCTGTAGAATGCAGTGGCCTGCCTATAATATACTGAGCGTTACAGATCTGCACTGTGCTCTGAGATGGTAAAAGCCCCCTAGAAAACTCACTAAGCTTCTCTCTTACTTGTACTTTTGCACTAAAAAGTGTGTGCTCGCAATTCTGCTTTTGATATATTTGTTAGTTTCGTATTCATTCAAGTGATAATAAACTTTATTTTATATACAACTTTCACAACCCGGCCCCAGACTGCTGTCCAGGAGATGCTGAGAGCTAGAGAAAGCAGTAGAGCATGAAAAGGTGTGTGGTTGTGCTGGGAACATGAGGAAGTGAATATTAATTGCATTTCTAAAATAAACAGTAATAATAACCTCCATTTTCTGTGCGGTCCCTTGTGCTGAAGGATCCTAACATGCTGTACAGACTAGAGGGATATAGACACCACCTGGAAGGCAGCCCTCTCTGGGTGGCACACTGCATCTGCTCTGCATCCTGAGCTCTATAGAGCAGCGTCACATGAACAGGAATTCCATGGCCCCCATACTCCCCTCAGAAAGTGAGAAGCCACAGCAGCATAGCAACAGCTGTGGCATTATTGACGATGTCACTCACTGGCAGTAGGAACACTGCAAAGCACAGGGCCTGCTGACCACATGTTGGTTGAGGTCATGGCCCTCCATAGGGATCCCAGGCCCCTCAGTTTTGGCTTGTCCCTTTGCTGTGCTGATATTAGTCCCCTGTTGGCATCTGAAGTGCCCATACCACCTGTGAGGGGTGCAGAGTATATAGGGCACTTACTGCTGGTCAGTAACTTCTGCCCTTGCTTTCTGCACCATGTGCTTGGATTTGGGAGAGGAACATGCTGCATCCAAGAACTTGTCCCTGACTCCTCCTTGAGGGGTAGGCCCCATCCCCCATTTCACCATGTCCACCACGGTCTCCAATCCATGGCGAACATGAGTCTGTTCAGCAGCAGCAAGCTGTAGCCACTGGTGCTTTTAGCTCTGGAGGTCCCCAGTTCAGTCCCTGGTGTGCAAGGACCTCTGTGTTGCCTGTGCATTCTACGCAGTGCCATCGGATGGCACCATGCAGCAGCATTTCCTGTCTTTCTGTGAGCCCTTTATGCTTCATTTACTCCCACCTGTTTCCTCTGTGTAATGTAAGGGAGGGAAGTAGAGGGGCCAAAGACACTAAACAAGATGGACTCAGAGAGTAAAGAGAAAGAGCCAAACACACAAGAAATCAAGACCATGTTTTAAATGTTTCAGGGTTTATTAAATAAAATAGCCCCAAGTGGGGGTAAGCCACCAAGTGCTGGAGCTGGGGGAATGAATGGCGGCAAACCCGGTGAGATGGACAATTGCTAAGTGCATATCCTGGAGGCCTGGAAAATGATCAGTGACGGGTTTTCTTTTTCTTTTTCCCACTTAGCTGTCTCTGTTGCCAGATCAAGTCTGGCCTTTATCCCTCAGCAGCTACACCATTCCATTGCTATAATCCACACAGCCACAAGAACGGTTTAGCTGCTTTACAAGTCTGTCATGTGATGTGCAGGAAACCAGCGCAGCTGTCTTGTGGTTTTCAACATGAGAGTTTGATCATTCCGTTTTCTTCTTAATTGTCTGCTGATCCTGGGGCATGGAGCACTCTCGCCTTGTGACCTCTGCAATGGGCTTGACAGGCACAAGTACAAACTGACAAATGCCCTGCATGTGTCATGCTCTTTTGTCTTCCTAGTTTGTCTGAAATTTGCAATGCTGAAACAGGCCTGGAACAGTTCCAGCCCTTTAAGATTCCTCCTGTAGTGCAGCACGGAGATGTATCTTTCCAGGAGCTCAGCATTATTCAGTGGAATTCACACTGCAGGATGGGGGGACCTTTAAAGGCACCAGATGCCTGATTCTCACACTGCAGGATACTTGACTTCAGTGGGTTTCCGTGCATGCTGTGGCAGGGGAATACAGCCCCAGGACTGTAGCCTATATTTCAATATGGACTATTTCATCTGAACAGAGTCAAGCCCTGTTCTTTCTCTCAACATACTAAGCCCATTACCCTCTTACAAATGCTCTCCTCTTTCCACCGACGCATCCTCATTATTTGTAATGCCATTTACAAAGCAATGCATGCTCTTCCATGGCAGCTGCAGAGAGGTTGGGGGCACAAAGACAGGCAAGGAAGGGGCACACGCATCCAAGGGGAACGAGTTTGTGGAGGACCCTTGGTGCGGGCTCACAAAGTGCATGTCTGCGTTGGGATGGCCATGTGACAGGCAGCCTCAGTTGGTGACACAGTACTTCCAGAAGCAGGCTGGGACAAGGAGAGTGGAGAAGTGTGACAGTCAGTGGGAGGGGATACAGCACAGTTCTGATACAGCAGCATAGCTGAGCTTTGTGGATGCAATTCTCTAGCCAGGCGCCTATAGTTGCCGTGGCAATCAGTTCCAAAGCCAGGTAGTTAGATGGCTCACTGTTAGCATTTGGACCCACCATTCTGCATCCACAATAGCTTGTGAGTAGAAAAGACAGACGCTTCTATCTGGAAATGTCAGATAAAGCACCTGAAGGTGTTAAACTGAGCAGACTGATGGAGCAATGAACCTCCCTAACCCTTTAATTCACCATACAGGTGAAACTTTATGGTGGGAAATTAATGGTTTCAGTGTAACAGCTAAGAAGTCTCCATTTTTGAGAAGGGCTCCTGAAAATTCCTCTGTTTGGATCCTAGGCTGTCAAATTGAGAGTTCACACAGGATAGACTATTTTTCTGTCCCAGAGATGGAGACAGATCTCTGAAGAGACCCAGGTCCTGATTCACTCTCACCCAGGGGCAGCTCTAGCAATTTCACCACCCCAAGCACAGCGGCACGCCGCAGGGGGCGCTCTGGCGGTCGCCGGTCCCGCGGCTCCGGTGGACCTCCTGCAGACATGCCTGCGGAGGGTCCGCTGGTCCCGCGGCTCCGGTGGAGCATCCGCAGGCATGCCTGCGGGAGGGCCACCCGAGCCGCGGGACCAGCGGACCCTCCACAGGCATGCCTGCGGGAGGTCCACCGGAGCTGCCTGCCGCCCTCCCGGCGACAGGCAGAGCGGCCCCCGCGGCATGCCGCCCCAAGCGTGTGCTTGGCGCGCTGGGGTCTGGAGCTGGCCCTGCTCTCACCTCTGTTAAATTGGCTTTGCACCAGTGTAACTTCATTCACTGCACTGGGCATACAATGGCATAAGTACACCTTACAGAACCACAGAGCTTGAGAGGTCCTGTAGTCAAGCCCCTGCACTAAGGCAGGACCAGGAATACCCAGACCATCCCTGATAGGGGTTTGTCCAACCTCTTCTTACAAACCTTCAGTGATGGGGATCCCACACCTCCCTAGGTCACCTGTTCCACAGCTTAGCTACCCTCATAGCCAGAAAGCTTTTCTTAATACCTAGCCCTAAATTTCCCTTGCTGCAGCTTAAGCTGATTATCTTCTGTCCCACCCTCAGCTAACGTGGAGAACAATTGATCCCTGTCCCCTTTAGAACAGCCCTGAATATATTTGAAGATTGATCAGACCTTCCCTCAGTCTTCTTTTCCCCAGACTAAACACATGCAGTTTTGTAACCTTTCCTCACAGGTCAGGTTTTCTAAACCTTTGATCATTTTTGTTGCTCCCCTCTGGGCTTTCTCCAATTTGTCCACATCTTTCCTAACGTGTGCTGCCCAGAACTTGGCACAGTACTCCAGCTGAGGCCTCTCCAGTGCTGAGTAGAGCAGGACAATTCGCTCCCATGTCTTAGATATGACAGTCCTGTTAATATGCCCCAGAATGATGATAGTCTTTTTTGCAACAGTATCACATTGTTGGCTCTCATTTCATTTGTGATCCACTCTTATCCCCAGATTCTTTCCAGCAGTACCGCCAGCTATTCCCCGTTTTGTAGTTGTGTGTTTGATTTGTCCTTCCTAAGTGAAGAACTTTGCACTTGTCTTTACTGAATTGTTGATTTCAGACCAGTTCTCCAGTTTATCAGGATCATTTTGGAGGAGACTTGGCGCCGGTGCTCAGCCAGCTGTTCACATTATGCTGACAGTGAAATGACCATAGGCAATATTCTATCTTTAGTCATCAAGTAAAACATTCCCAGAACATACTGGGCCAGATTCACTCCAGGAGCCAGGTCTGGTGCAGGGCGTTTGTCAGGTTTGCTGGACTGCAAGATACCTACTGTCTTCCTTTCACCCAGGGGCCTGCAGACAGGCAGTGCAGCCCCAAGTCCAGGCTGTGACACCTACAGAGTGGGTATAGCTATAGCAGCTAGTGAACCCAGCTGGGTTCATCTACAGAAACTTGTGGGAGCTGAGGAATTACCCTGGGATCACCTCCTGCCTACCCCCTGGAATGAATCCTTTCTGGGATGCAGTGGTTTTGCTGGCACAGGAGGGAGCCAATTGCTCCACACACCAAGTCACTGCTACTCAATATGGCCAGTCGAGTCCTTTGACACTTTTATTGAGATGTCCATGGAGTAATTGACTGTTGTCAGTCCTTTGAGCAGTCACTTCAGGCAGGTTTCACAAGCAGCCAGAGCAAGGGGATCTAGCATTTCTATTCTCCTCAAAGGAATGGGAGGTACTTGGGGAGCTGAAGTTTCAAGTCCCCACTCTCCCTGAATTGCACTTACCCCTACAATTCCTTTTCGCGACATGAGTGGGGAAAGCGCCTTCAGCTCCTACCACTGGCCTTCCAACTCGCTCCCAGAGTCGGCAAAACTAACACTCTGCTTGATTCCTGCAGCAGGTGACAAGCATCCCACCCTGACAGACCAGACATCTGGCCCCTCAGAACAAGGAACCACACTCAGCAAAGTGCCCCTTCCCTTCCTGGAGACTCAGGTTGGCTCTGTGGCTCCCCAAGAGCTAAGTGCTCACCTCGCTTGTTGGGTTTCTGTCGGGGCTGCTCTGATTTGGTGAATCCCTGGTTCTGGAGCTGGTCTGTGGCCACCAGTTTCCACAGGATCATCTTGACATCGTTTGCCTGAAAAGACACAGGGCCACAATGGCTCACAACAGCCCTTCGCTGGGGAGAAAGTGCCCTCCTTGGAACCCTTTCCTTCCCTCCTCACCTCCCAATCACACATGCTAGTGAAGAGGCTGCCTCAGCAGCACTGCAAGCTGCAAGCATGTTGCTTGGATTCCAGCACCCTGGCAGCAGGGCCAGTGAGAGCTCCCTCATACTGGTGCCCCGAGTCTGCACAGCAAGTCCTGCCAGTGACAGATTAAACTCCCAACAGTGTGAGCTTCCCTCCAGCAGTGTCCTGTTACAGCCCCTAGACCTCAAAACTGCTGTCTCCATCACCAGGCCTACTCCAGGATGACTGGCCCTGGGTCTGATCATTTGAGACTTGGCATCCCAAACAAGGCTGACTACTCCATAGTGAAAAACAGCAACAATGCCTGCCTCTCTCACTCACCAGGTTATCAGGGGCATCCTCCAGAGAAGTCTCTTTGCCTCCTGAAATGACAAAATATCTATGGCAATACCATCATCAACAGAACACAGAGCAACTGGGTTTTCCAATAGAAAGACTGGGTAACAATCAAATGGATGTGATGGAATGCACCCTGTCTTCACCCCTACACATGACTGTAATAATCTTTGTGCAAAATATGCCTTGTGAGCTATCATTTGAAAACTAACAACTCACTGGTCAATAGTATCATGGTGAAATGTGTGCAGCAACATTATCTGTAAAGTTATTAATTCCCCCTGAGTGATGTTGGTGGCATATGTTCAAAACCAGCCCCAATTAGGGAGGACTGGTCAAGCAGGTCTTAAACAAAGGAGCGTGTATTTACCTCAATTTACATGAAAGTGGTAACCAAGGTCTTTGAGACAACAAGAGAGAGACAAAGCAAATATGCATTTTAGCAAACAACAGCATGAAGCCTCTTTCATGAGGAGACTCCATGTCTCTCCCTGTCCAGCCCCTTCTTTTTCAGCTGAGATGACAAAAGAAGCAGCCATTGGACTTTGGAAGCAGGTCCTGGCCTGAGAGTTTGGTCAGCAACGTTACTGAAAACATGTGATAAGGGACTTCACCTTAAGCCAAGTCTAGTTAGTTGAGTTTAGAACGTATTTTCACTTTATTTCTCTGGTAACCATTTCTGATTTTAAGGCCTTATACTCACTTAAAACCTATCTCCTTGTAGTTAAATCAACTTGTTTAATTCTTTAATCAAAACTGATCCAGAGTTGTGAACTGTGTGGATAACTTCATTTAAAGTGACAAACTGCTGTATATTGAGAACGGAAGACAGGTGCCAAAGACTCTGGGTACTCACCCTTCCAATGCCCAGCTTTCTGAATCTGGCTTATTCCTTCTTCCAGAGCAGAGAGAACTGAGTTCAGACTCCTGGACTGCCTGAGCCCAGTGGAAGGGGTGTTATCAGGTATGAACCCAACTGCATTGTCCTCCAAGTTAAAATCTGTAGGAAGAAAATCTGGGTTAAACAGAGAAACTATCACAAGGTTCCTGGCACTTTAGGACAGTCCTGTTCCTCAGACAGACAGGCAGAGGAATTTGATATGTTGTGAAGGGTGGTGTTGGAATCTTTCATCACCCATGGCTGTGGGTATATCACATGGCCAGGAAGGACATCTGAGTTCACAGCCTGATCTCTGTCCCAGGCCCCACAGGAAATGCACTCTGGCTTCTGGTGGGATAAAGTACTTTGGGCCACAGCTGTAGTGACCACTGTCAGCCAGGCTAGGTGGAAAGGGATGTTCCAAAGGGGTGTGGTTATTGCCCTAGAGGGCACCGTATGGCTTTGTCACTGGTGTTTCTGGGCACCTGGAAATCTAGAGCTTTGGCAGTCAGCTGTGGAGACTTGGCACTCAGGCAGTATTTCGGCCCAGGCTGCCCCCATGTCCCTCACTGCCCAAGTCTGCAGCAGGGAAGCCCTGAGTGGATCCTTCCAAGGGGACAGAGCTGTTCCTGCTCACTTAGAAGCATCCATGGGGGGTGGGCAGCAGAAGCTTAAAGAGAGGGCTGAGCACAGCTGGTGATACCAAATTTCAGCTCCCTCCCACACGCTGCTGGATGCCAGTGTCCAGAAGGACCAAGTAACAGAGGGGCAAAGACATGCAGAGGAGCCACTGGCAACAGCAAAAAGACACAAATGACTGAGCAATCAACCTGTTGGATAACTGAGCTCTTCCTCTCACAACAGCCACCTGCAGGCTCACGGTGCTTTGAGGAACAGGAATTTGTATGGCAAAGTAAGGATTACAAGTCAGCTGGGCCTCCAAGACATCCCAGATCACTAATTAGAAAGATCAGTGTGTGTTCAGTGCTTTCTAATGCAATTTGCATCAGCACTGCTATCGTTCTTCTGTATCCATCCTCTATGGGCCACAAGGACTGGCACCAGCTGAGTCCCAGCAGTTGCTGTAAGGTGAAATTCTGGCCTCATTAAAGTCAGCAGCAAAACTCCCATTAATTTCACTGGGGCCAGGATTTTACCCACTGCCTTCAGTGGGATTTGCAGGTGCTCAGGAATGCTGAGCATTGGGCCTGTTTGTGGTTTTCATAGTTTCCCTTATGGCTTTTGTTCTCTGCCAAAGAGACCTGTACTTCAACATATTCCTTCTAGCTCATCTGATCCTGACTCTGAATCAGGCCTGGGGTCTCTCCAGATAATGTTTGGTCAAAGGTTTCCACAGAACATCAGTGGGATCTTGAAGAGGCAGCTTTGAATGCAGCTCATGATCACCACCTTGGTCATTAATGGAACTTACACACTGAATCTCTGCAAGCGGAAGCCATTCATGCAACAGATGCCAACCACTGATCCCCACAGGCACTGTTCACCACTGGACTCCAGCCTGAAATCCTCCCCCACACACGAGCCTTCAATAGACCAATAACAACACCCAGCTCTCACAGCACATTTGTCATGTGTAGATCACCAGGCGTGTCACACGTGATGAGGGCCATGCCATTACCCCATTTTAGAGGGGCACAGGGAGGTGAAGGGACTTGCCCAAGGTCATGCAGTAGCATAACTGGGAATTGAAGCCTGGTTTCCTAATGCCCGTGTGGTGTTCTAGCCACTAGGCCATACTGCTTTCTACTCGGCTTCCAAGGAAAATACCAAATGATGGAATCCTGATGTTTCTGACTTAAGTTAACGTTAATTACAAATCCCAACTCTCACAGCCCTGGTTGGGGCAAATTCCCACTGATACCCCACTGAGAGCTTCGCCTGAGTGCGACCGAACTGATCCAGCGATGCAGGACTGGCCCCATATATGGTGTTCATAGTCAGACATTAGTTACATTAGTTATTAGCCAGGGTGGTAACTCTAGAAAATTGCTTTATACATGAGCTGTAATTTCCAGATCTCCCATTTAGAAGCCAGAAATGCCTATGTAATCTCCCATTCTCCATGGGGTCGTTATATATTTACTTCTGTCTGGCTACCTATAGGTACGCAGGGCTCTCACCACAGGAGCATCTGAGCAGCTCACCTGAACTCAGCTACCCGCGTCTTATTTTAAAAAACAACCGATCAATGAGATCAGATTGCTCATGAATAGACTGGTCTTCGGTAATTTAAAAATAATTCTAGCCATTATGCAGCATTTTAAATCAGCAAATTTCAAAGCAATTTGCAAAGGTGGTCAGTATCATTAACCCCAAGTGGGGAAACTGAGGCACACAGAGGCATTGACTTGCCCAAGGTCACCCAGCCGGCCAGTGGCAGAGCCAGAAATTGAATGCTGGTCTCGTGAATGCTGCCCAATTCATTAGGCCACACTGCCTGTCTGAGCCTAAGAACTAGGTCTGTTGTCTCACCTCTAATTTGACCCAGTTTTACACAGAACCAGACCAGGACAGTCTACTGGCTGTAGAAAAATTCTGCCATGCTAGCTTGTGGTTCTGATGAGCCAAATCAAACCAGGTCTAAGACCAAAGCAGGGAGATGCAGGCAGGTTTGCATGCACTTTCCAGCGGTCGATGCCAAACTAAATGTCAGGTTTGCTTTGATTCCAATTGGAGCTGGACAGGACCTGCCCATTAGGACACTGACTAAACTCTGCCTGGCTTATCAGTGCTGCCAACCAAGTGAAAGAAAGATTCAGTAATGGCTCTTACCTTGCACCCCATCACTGTCAGGATACATGGGATAGGCATCGATGCGGCAGGCTACCGAAAGCACTGCCAGGGTGCACAGCAGAACCCGGGGATGCATCTCCCGGACTCCTCTTCTCCTTGGAAACTTGATCAATGTTGGAGGAGCCTGCCAGACTGATGGAGGCCTGAGAAGGGACCTCTTCTTTTATACATTCCTCACGTATCAATCTCTGAGAGATCAATATGTCATCATTGTGATTCTCATCTTCCTAGCCGGCCATCCATCCTGGTGACAGAGCCAGCCATCACTATTATCACCTGGGTGCCATTCCTTAAATCTCCCCCGTATCGCTGCTGGAACAGGTGGCGTTAACAGACATTTACCCGGCCCTTGAAAAGCCCCACTGTTTACCTTGGCCATGCTGAACAGGAGACAGGGCAGTTCCCCTCTCTGTGCCCTGACATCACAGGCCTGAGAGCCTCACAATGAATGCAGCAGGTTTCAGCCAACGCTGAGTGGAAATCTGATGAGAGACGACAGTGAAACAGAACTGCCATTTGTAGAAAACCCGCAGTTCCTTTTCACAGGACACTGTTTTGCAGACATCTCTGTGCCATTTTCCCCAAAAACCCTTCAGATCAGGAATTTCCCAGCCAGGGTTAATGATAAAGGCCCAGATCTGCAAAGATATTTAGGCACCTAACTCCCATTGATCCTAAATACCTTTGAGGATCTGGGCCAAAGTACCCCCACTTTGAGACATCACCTTCTATTGCACCCCCAGTCAGTGATAATGCAGACCCTCTTCCATAGGACACACATCAGAAGTCCCCATTCTCCAACAATCACACAAGGTTAGTGGTCATTTCCCCACTCCTCGAAGCCACAGGTCGGAACAACTAGCACCAGGCTGCTGCTGAAGTTCGCAAGGGGGCCCCTTTCCTTTCACTGAACCCCAAGCTATGGCTAAAGGGTCTCCTTCTAGGGGAGGCAATGATTAGTATTGATAAAGTCCCCTCTCCCAGGGACGCACTGATTGGGATGGTCCATGCCCATAAATGTCAGGGGATTTTCACTGGGTTGTGCGATTTTTTTTACACACTGCACCATTCACATTGGTTTCTAAATTCTGGACATTTTCAGTTTTGAGTTTAATAGTTATTCTTCCATGTGCAGAGGTGGTGGCAGGAGATCGGGGGAGGGAAAGCATTGCATTGTTGGCTTCACTCCACCTTGCTCACGCTCAGGCGATGGATATGAGCATAAATAGTTGGTGGAAATTGGGACTACTAAACTAAGGTTTCTTATGAAAGATGGAAGTGTCATGTGTCCCTGGTTCGCTCTTTGGGGCTCTCCCCCTACTTCTCGCACTAATGGCCTCCACTGGCTGATGTTCCACACCATGGTCACTATCACACAGCCAATGGCAGATAAGCCACTGAGCCCATGGGGCCCAGGCCCTGGGACCCCAGCCAACTGGGAGCCCCTAGCTTCTGCCCGGTGGGTGGGGTGGGGGAAGCCTCTGTGCCCCCTGACCCTATCCCCCGCAGAAGCCACATGATGAGGGAAGCCCCCTGGCAGCACTCTTCCACCCCATCCCCAGCAGAAGGCATGGGATGGGAGAAGCACCTTCCCCCCACCAGCAGCACCCCAGCCCATCCCCAGCAGAAACTGTGGGATGGGGGAAGCCCCTCCAGCAGTGGGGGGGGGGCAGAAAGGAGCAAACGGGTTGTGGGGCGGGCAGAATGGGGGGGGCAAGAGTGGAACAGGGGCAGGGTCCTGGGGAAGGGGCAGAAAGAGGTGCGGCTGTGGGCAGGGCTGCAGATGGAAGGGGTTGAACTGGGGATGGGACCGCAAGTGGAAGAGGTAGGGAGGAGCCCCCCACTTGCTCTGGCTCAGGGCCCCAGGAAACCTTAATTTGCCTCTGCACACAGCCCTTGCCATGGAAGAGTGGACAGGGCTTTTTGAAGTCAATCCACACCATCTATTGAGTCTATTGCATTGAACTATTGCGTTTAATTATTGAGTTAGGTGAGGTACTGTCTCCCCTTCCTCTCTGCTGTGCAGCCAGGACATGCTCCCACACTGGGCTCCCAGTGCCTAATGAATGGAAAACGTAAGGTTCACCACTTTACGGTAACAAGTGTCATCAATGGTGCTGCTGGAGCCTGAGCTCTGGGATCTTCCTACCCCTGAGGGTCCTAGAGCCTGGGCCCCAGCCTGACCCCGGAAGTCTACACAGCCATGAACCAGCCCCACAGCCCAAGCCTGTGAGCTGAAGTCAGCTGGCACGGGCAAGCTGGGGTGTCTAGCTGCTGTGTAGACATTCGCTAAGGGGAAATGGGGCCAGCCACACCTGTGCCTGAATTAGTTAGTTGCTTCCAGCCTGAGGAGGTGGGGCTTAGAGGGGTCAGGTGATAGATTAATGGACACCTGGGCTTATCAAAGGACTGAGAGTGTGAGCAGACTAGAGAGGGAACCACAGGCTGGGTGGCTCACTCCTGAGCCAGGATCTGCAGGGGAAAGGGAACATCATGGGAATCAGCATGGGCCTAGTGTCTAGCCCAGAGCACAGAGAGAGACTCTCAGATGTAGCCCAGAAAGGGACAGGGCCTAGACGGTGGGTTGAAGAGAAGCCCCCAATGGCAGAGGGACCTTTTTGCTTGTTTGGGACTTTTTAGTTGGATTTTGCTACCCCAGGAGGGGTCTGTTTGCTGTGATGTGGCTGGAGGCTAAGCCACATCTCCAGCACAGACCAGTGTGTGCACTGCCAAGGAGACCAACCTCAGGGAGGGAAACTGAGGCTTACAGTACCAGCTGCACTATGCTCAGCCAGCAGAGAGCACTATGGGATGGCCATTACCTGTGATGGGGGCTCGTGTATATTCCATAGTAACATCACATTTAAAGGCTTGTTAAAAATTGTACTAAGATATTTCCAAAGTAATTGGCAATAAAAAAGATTCTTAGAAATGTTGCTCAAAGGAGGGGTCAAGACTCCAAAGAGGGTTGCAAATAGGTGTGGCCCGCGTTTCCACCGCCTCCCTGGGCCGCTTCCAGCCCCGGCTCCCCAAGGAGCCGCCCGCACCCCCGCCCAGGGGCGGCAAGAAGCGGCGTTTCGAGCCGCTGCTGGGTGACCTGGCGGCCGAGAGGAGCCGGCAGCTGGAGCTGCTGCGGGGGCTGGGCAGCAAGAAGCCGCCGCTCGACCTGACCCGCGCCGTCAACAAGCAGCTGCGCGAGGAGGACGCCCAGGCGGCCGCGGGCAAGGGCAGGAAGCGCGGGCAGCGGGGCAAGCGGGGCCGGCAGCGCCCGGGAGGCGGCAAGGGGCCTGCGGGCGGCAAGGGCAAGAAAGGCGGGGCCCGGCGGCGGCAGCAGCAGCGCCCGGCGGGCAGAAAGAGGAGCTGAGCTGGGCGCAGGGCTCCTCCTGCCGGACACTGAGCCCGGAGGGACGCGGGGGCTGCCGCGGCCTCTGGGGGGCTCGTGGGACACTGAGCTGCCGCCTCCTCCGTCCCGTTCCGAGGGGCTGCATGGGACTGAGCTGTGCTGTCTGTAGCTGCTACGGACCCCAGGGGCTGGCTTGCTCCCCTGCTGGGGATCCCCTTCTCGCCCCCCTATTTATCAATAAAACCTGCCTTTGTCAAAAAAAAAATGACCACCTTGCCTTTCCCATAGTGTATATGTGTGTGTGTGTGTGTGTGTGTGTGTGTGTGTAGCAGTGGGGGGGAGTCTTCGCATAGACTAAGCTTCTAGGGGGCAGGGACCATCTTTTGTGCTGTCTCTGCCCAGCACCTAGCACAGCAGGGTCTTGCTCCATGAATGGGGCTCCTGAGCACAACGCTCCTACAAACAATAAATAACAGTAGAGGAAAGGAGGGATGTGGGAGGGGCTGTGGGTTGGAAAAGCCAAGGAAGAAAGAAATATTTTGCCTTCCACTTGCTGAGAAGAGCCAAATTAGATACAGCGCAGTCGAGGGACTCTTAGACATGCATTTGCTGTTGCTCCCTCTCCTAAATTGAGGCTCATTTTTCATGCAGCAGCTTGAGGGACTGGACTAGTGAGCATTACCTTTGTCTGCACATCATCACCCATCAGCCGAGGCCTAGACAAGACTGATGAGGCCCAGCACCCATCCATCCTCCCCCCAGGTGCCAGCCAGCTCAGACTATTCTCCTCTGATTAAATCCATTTCTATTCTATTTCCAATTTGTTTCCACTGTCTGGATGTCAGATTTCTTGAGACAGAATGAAATATCCCTGATAGGGGCCCATCACTCCTTTCACCAGACCAGACAGGCACGGAGGCCAAGGCGTGAGCCACAGATCAGTCACAAAGGGCTAGGTAAGAAAGTGGTGAGAGTGCAGAGATCGGCGATTACATCCTATCAGTGATATAGCTTTGCTGGTCCCAGTCTAGCCCAGATCTCAGAACCACAGCACAGCTGGCCGGCATATGGTGCAGGTTGGGATTGACGGTCAGTGACTGAGATTTTGCGGGGCCCAGGACTAGAATAGCACAGAGAGCTGCAGGCCAAGAGGAAAGGGCGTTGGTATTGCTTTGTGGAGGCCCAGGACTGGCATCTCAGGGCATGCTGCAGATCAGGAATGAGGTAAAATTGAAGGCCTGTGATTGAGGGGAGCTTGCAAAGATGTTGCCCATACCAGACTCGACACGAGCCAGTGCTATGGGTCTTGTATTTGTTCTGAAAATTCAGTCACTCTTATGGGCTCGATTCTAGCGGACTTTCTGGGAGGAATGTCCACTTACCAAGTGGTCCACACACAGGATGAAAAAGTTTGAGAGACATTCTAGGAGAGACCTCTCAGCGTGGCTGTCAGTGAAATGCTAGCCTCTGCAGGAAGGAGAGCTTTCTGTACAAAGGAGAGCTGTGCTTCTCCCCATACTGCAACTGACATAACATTCTTGGGACTCTGATCTGGTTGCTCTGCAAAAGGACCCCAAGTAAGTGAGACCATGGTCCAGGGGTTAGAGGATAGGGTAGGGAGTCAGAAGATCTGCTAATGGAGCATTTGACTTGGGCATGTCACTTAGCCATTCTGTCTTGGTTTCCCCACCTGTGAATTGCTGCTATATTTCCCTTCCTCATGGCAGTGTTGTGAGGCTTCCCTGATCAGTGTTTTAATACTCTGTAATATGGAAGGTAGAGGATATAAAGGTGTGCTCTAGGCTCCCTATAAAAGCCGGGTACAATAAAGACAGAACACTGCACGCTGCTGGCAGAGCTTGCTGTGGCCTGCAGGCAGGGGCGGCTCTAGCCATTTTGCCGCCCCAAGCACGGTGGCACGCCGCGGGGGGCGCTCTGCCAGTCGCCGGTCCCGCGGCTCCGGTGGACCTCCCGCAGATGTGCTTGCAGAGGGTCCGCTGGTCCCGCGGCTCCGGTGGACCTCCTGCAGGCGTGCCTGCGGATGCTCCACCGGAGCTGCAGGACCAGCGGACCCTCCGCAGGCATGCCTGCAGGAGGTCCACTGGAGCCGCCTGCCGCCCTCCCGGCGACCGGCAGAGCGCCCCCCATGGCGTGCCGCCCCAAGCACACGCTTGGCGTGCTGGGGCCTGGAGCCGCCCCTGCCTGCAGGTGGGTGATCTCCATGCTTCTGGCAAACATAATTAATACTTATCCAACTCCTGTGCCCAGGAGATGGTTCCAGATGGGTGTCCAGATTTGGGAAAAAGAAACAACCCCAAATGTTCCCTTATTCCTAGAACTGAACCCACTGCTCAAACAGTGAGTGGGTCATTGCATGGTGCCCCTAACAGAAAGGACTAGTGGATGGTAATAAGGAGACAAAATGGCTTTGTCAAGACTCATTCCCCACTCTGGAACTTTGAGTGCAGAAGGTGGGGGCCCGCAAGGATTCTAATAATTAATACTGGCCACTCCAGGCTTGTATTAAACTCCCAAGGTTACAGCTTCTCTCTGACCTTGGATGGGTAGATGCTGCCACCACCCAAATGCACAAAAAAAACCCTTTGAGAACCTAGAAAAGCACACTTGGGAACTCCTTCCTGTGGGGTACCCTCAAGTGAAGAGCTGCGAAAGAAAAACAAAGGAAATCAGCTGTTGCCACCAGCTAATTAAACAACACACACAAACTTCTTAGGGACACAAAAATCCAATCCTGTTATTTAAAAACATAAATTTTATTAAAAACAAAAAGAAAGAAAAACTTACAACAATTAAGTATCAAGATAGCTCTCTTGAGGTTTATCTTAAAGGTGACAAGCAAAACAAAAGCACCTGGGATTAGCACAGAGGAGTCCACAAGACAATAAGAAATAAAAGAAATAACCCTAATCAGGGGCGGCTCTAGACATTTCGCCGCCCCAAGCAGGGCGGCACGCCACGGGAGGCGCTCTGCCGGTCACTGGTCCCGTGGCTCCGGTGGACCTCCCGCAGGCACCGAAGCCGCACGGGACCAGCGGACCCTCCGCAGGCACGCCTGCGGGAGGTCCACCGGAGCCGCAGGACCAGCGAACCCTCCACAGGCACGCCTGCAGGAGGTCCACCGGAGCCGTCTGCTGCCCTCCCAGCAACCGGCAGAACGCCCCCCGCGGCATGCTGCCCCAAGCACACGCTTGGCGTGCTGGGGTCTGGAGCCACCCCTGACCCTAATTGCATCTTCCTATACCTTCCCTGACTTACTTACATAACTGGGATTTCAGATAAGAAATCTCTATGTATGATCTGATGGTTTTTCATACCTGGCTTAAAGCTTCCTACATCAGAGCTTCCTACATCCGGTTCCTGCTCCTCTCTCCAGAGAACAACAGACAGACTGACAAAAGGGAAAGGTTTTTTTCACAATTTTAAAAAGTTCTAGGTGCCCACACCCTTCTTTTTACCTATGGACTTTTTAAACCCTTTACAGGTAAAGCAAGTAGAGAACAGCTACCAAGAGGGATTTTATAGCTAACTGGCTGGCTGGGTGTTCACAAAAAGGAGCTACCCCAACTCTCATTTATCACAGGCTTGAATGTGCCACGTGTGGTTGCCCGATTACATCCTCTATTTTATACATTTCTGCTGTTCACGTCACCTCTCTGGACGAAGAGCATTATATTTACTAGTGGTCTCATGGTCTCAAGCCCCCACTGCTCCAAACCCTTCCATTCACTTTGATAAGTAGTTAATAATAATAGTGCTGAGCACTCCCATAATACTTTCAATCTGTAGATCTTAAATCATGTTACAAAGATGGGTCAGTATCTTTATCCTTATTTCAGAGCTGGGAAAAATCTCTCTCCTCCTGCATATTTTGCTATCCCTCTCATTTTGATGTCACCTACAAATATGATCACAGTTGAATTTGCACCAAAGAGACCAGCAACACAGAGAGACAAAACAGCTACATAGGATGGAGAGATGATCTTGGGGTATTCGAGTTTAGTTGGCCAAAAAAGGTTTCTGGAAATGGTTATGTACACACAAAAAATTTAGATAAAGACATAAATACTCTTGCAACATAGCACTTCTGTACTTCTTAGAATTCAAAATGGTAACACACAAGAACCCAAAACAGAGAGAGACAAAGCAGGCTGCTCCCTAAGGAGGCAATACACAATTCACCCCACCACTTCGTCTAGATCAGGAGTCTCAACGTCCCAGCCTGTAGGCCATCTGCAGCCTGAGAGCCTCGCCACTGGCCCGCAGAAACTTTTAAAATTTTATTTCATTTGGCCCTCGTGGCTGCCGGACGAGATGGGGTGGCAGGAGGAAAGCGGGCAGGAGAGATTCACATGCCCCTCCCCCCAATGTTGCTCCATCCTGCTGCTCCTGGGACCCTCCTAGGGGTTGCACTCAGCAACATGTCATTCATAAAACTTTTGAGGTCTGTGGCTGGGGGACATTCACCTCAGGTAGCTTGGCTTCCTGCAAGCGGTTCCCTATCCCTGCTGTTGCTGGCAGAGCCGCGGAGGCGAGACCCATGCAGCCACACTGCCGGCTCTTTCTGCTGCAGGTGCCACCCCCCACAGTTCCCATTGGCTGGGGAAGAGGGACAGAGATACCATCACTAGTCTCTGAGCAGAGTCAGCCATGAAGGCAGCGTCACTAGTCGCCAGGCAGAGTCAGCCGGGGCAGCATGAGGCCAAGGGAGCAAGGGAAACAGGTGGGAAACGAGCTGGGAGGTGGTGTGACTTGTGAGGCTCCAATGACAGCGCAGGGGGGCACTCTGCCTCCATCCCCTGAGCACTGACTCTGTGGCCAATGGGAGCTCTGGGGGATGGTGCCTGCATGGAGGCAACGTGCCTGATGCCTGCAGGTAAGATAAGGTGAAAATAAGAAGAAAGGAAAGAGGTTCTTTCTAGCTGTTGGCACTGCAGGTCTGTGTAATGAAATTGGGCCCTTTATTTATGTAACCCTTCTGCCAGGCCGAGTTGATAGCAGCAAGGGCTGGGTTCAGTACATAGGGGTCCCCTCCCAACAACATAACGCAAAACCAGCTCGAGCCCCCACCCAGTGACCTGGGAAAATCTTATACACACCCCTGGGCACCTCAAAGAGGCAATACTTCCCCTTTCGCAAGCACAGAGTCTCGGTGTAGCAGAAAATGTTTAATAACATGAGGTAGACGACATCAGCATTAAATTGGGAAAACACCACAACTAGAGTTCATAGACCAAGCAAAGACCCACCCCAGCAAACTGGGCCATGCCCTTTCCCTTTGGTTCTTGAGTCCAACAACCCAAAAATCACCCAAAGTTCCACAACCCAAAAGTCTCTGTCCTGGGTCAGTGCAGCCCCAGAGATCAAAAGTTTATCTGCAGAGTTTTAGCCTCCCCAGCCTGGGTGGAAGGGGGGGCCACACGGGGTGTTAAGGGGCACCTTACATGGTCCAAGGTTGACTGCCTCACCTCTCTGTGGAGTTTTGCTTCTGCCTTCACCACGAACTGCTCCGCTCTGGTCTGCTTGCTGTTCCATGGGCCACTCCAACCATCCCACAAACTGCTCTGCTAGCTGCTCCACTCCACCAGCTGTCCCATGAGCCATTCCAGCTGTCCCCACAAACTGCTCCACTCACCAATATAGCTTCAGGCTTCCCCACTAGCTAATGCAGCACTTAGTGATCTCAGCTCTTGGTAACTTCAGCTTGTAGTAGGGGAGCCCCAATGCTGGTGCACCCTTGGCCCAAAGTGAATTCAGCTCAGCAGTCTGTAACTAGCTCCAACATTCAACTCCAGCCAGCCAGCCAGCCAGCCTCCTCTTAATTCACTGGGTTTTGGAACTCATGTCCCTGGTCTAGCGAGTGCTACTTAGTTGACAGTGAGACCCTCTGTCATAAAACAGTTTCTTTGTCCTTGATTCATATAATCAGGGTAACAACACTTTATTCCTCCTGCCCCAATAACAGAGAAACCGGGGATCCCACAGCTGCCAAAGTGACCATTTTGGTCTGCTGTGGGCTCATGCTAGGCGCGGTGGGTGTGCCTATGCAAACAAGATCAGCCCCTGAAGTTCTTTTCCACACTTGCCACAATTCACCACCAGATGTCAGGGAAGAGCCCATCCTGACTCTGCTTACATTTACTTATTACCCACTGACCCATGTAATATTGGTAGGTTGTGTAGGAGAGGGCCATCTCAGCAGGAGCACCAGGAGGCACTGAACCTGATGGGAGCATAATGCCAGACACACAGGGAGGGTTAGAACCACTCACTGCCCCATCTCTTTAGGGTAGTAGCCATGCTCCTCACCCCCTGCATCTGACCAGTGGGCAGACATGACTGTGCCTCCTCCTCAGCTGCTTTTTGTGCCCAAGGAGGCCCAGCCCAGCAAGGTCCTGCTGTCAGCAGAGCATGAAGTGTGGGAAAGTGGAGCAGGAACTGCCTCATGGAAGGCTGGTCTTGATGAAGGTGCTTGGTGGGCCCTGAGAGACCAGGTTTTTATTCTTGGTGCTGCCTCTGCCAGTGATGTCCTGTGTGACCTTGGACAAAGCCTCAGTTCCCCAGCTGTCACACAAGGATAATAATAACCCATTGTGCCGGGATAATAAGAACCCTTCTCTCTCTCTCTCACTCACACACACACACACAGTTTGCTTGTAAACAGCCTTACAGAGAGATGTCTCAACCTAAAAAAGGGAAAATTGATGGCAAACACCGCCAATTCCAAGATAAGTAGACTCTTGATTATTTTGTCACTGAGTACAGACTGCCTCATGCTTGATCTGCAAAGACAAAACTGCTGTTTTAAAAGACTACAATATCAAATATGACACAGCAAAACGTGCACAGCAATATGATAAATATCAGGGAGAAGAGAGAGAGAAGATGATCTTACAACTGAAAAAAGAATTAGCAAAGCAGCAGCAGCTTTTTAAGAAAGCAAGGAAAGAGTCAGAATCAGCAGTTTTGGCAAGTTATGTCATGAGTGAAATGATTGCTAAATGTGGGAAGCCATTTACTGATGGTGAATTTATTAAACAATGCTTTATTAAAGTCAGTGAGATTGTATGTCCCGATACGCTGATATTGCTGAAAACATCTCTCCTATCTCCAAATACGGTAGCAGAGCATATTCTTGAGCTCTCTAAAGATATCGATGGGCAGCTCATCGAGAAAAGCACAGCTTTCCACGCATATTCAATCACACTTCATGAGAGTATCGATTTGACTGACAGTGCGCAGCTAGCCATATTTGTAAGAGGCGTTGATAAAAACTTTGCAGTAACTGAAGAATTGCTCAGCTTGTCAACTGTGCGTGGTAGAACAATGGCCAGTGAAATTTTTCACGACTTCACAGAAGCACTGGTACAACACATTCTGCCATCATGGCACTTGTTAGCAGGCTTAACCACTGATGGGGCTCCAGCAATGATTGGTCAAAAAAACGGACTGGTAGCACTAGTACAAAGAAAGATGGCCAAGCAAAACACTGAGCAACCAATAGCGTTACACAAGCACTGTGCAGTAAATCTTTGAAATCTGACAATGTCATGTCCATTGTGGTGAAAAGTGTGAATTACATTCACTCCAGGAGCTTGCAGCACAGACCGTTTCGTGCTTTCTTGGAGGAAAATGGAATCTAAATATGGTGACTTGCTCTACTTCACTGAGGTGTGCTGGCTAAGCAGGAGTTCTACTTTAAAGAGATTCTTTGAATTGAAAACAGAGGTGAAAAGATTGATGGAAGAAATTAAAATGCCTGTACCACAGTTTGAAGATCACAAATGGATGACAGATCTTTGTTGTGTATTTGGTTGTCATAGTTTTTGTTCCTATGGCAACTGAGTTAGATTATTAGGGGATAGCCCAGCCAGCTTCGGCCGGTTGGGTGAGCTCTGTGTCTGTAAATAAAATGGTAGTTTTGTTAGCTGTCTGCTCTCTGGCCTCAAGTGATTTCTTCCTAAACCGGCTGCCCCCAAGGATATAACAAGTGGCGACGATGGATGGGATTCCGGTGCTGCTCCAGTAACAGAAGGAAGTAGAAGTCAAGGTAAAGAACAAACAAACAAAAAAAGCTGCTTGTTTGCACTGACTGTGAAAGTGAAACTAAAAATCATGGCTACTCTGACCAGGCCACTGGAACCTTTTGATGAGACTATAGAACAGTTGTTGCCAGCCCAGAGGGCCCGAGGGGGGCAACAGTGGGGTTCGTTGCCCGGTGTGCGTTGCACTAATTAACACACCAGGGTGGAGAAGCAAGCCAAGTTTATTTGAGCCCAAATAAGGTGCAAGGAAGAAATAGCAATCTCAAATCCTGCACACACGCACGCAGGCGGGGTCCCAGCCTATATACCCCCTTTGTTTTTCTTTATCTGTACTTTCCACTGTGTGGGGACTACTTTCTCATGCATATAACTTTAATTACAGCATCTGCTTTCCGCCTATCTTATCTAGTATTGGCTGCATCTAGTGCCAACTGGCCTTGCTGACTGCTAGCAGTCAGCACATAGCACCAGAGGTTACAAAAGTTTAGTAAGGCTAACAAAAGCGCTTCACACAGAGGTACTTTGGTTCACATAGGCCCAGAGCCATCCTCCCGAGTTATCTAGATTTATGCCTAGTGACACCAACACAGTGGCATGTGTATACTGAGCGTTTTGAGCTTTTTGTTATTGCAAATGACATTACAGAAGCGAAGAAGGTGCCAATATTCTTAAGTGTTGTAGGGGCTAAAACCTACTCCCTGCTACGCAGCTTACTACACCCTGTTAAGTTTGAGACTAAATCTTACAGTGACATTGTGGAAATCCTGGGGTCCCATTTTTCCCCCAAACCACTGGCAATTGCTGAAAGATATAGGTTCCACAAAAGAGACCAAAAGGAAGATGAAACAGTTGTACAATTTGTAGCAATTTTTAAAAAGCTAGCAGAACACGGTGAATTTAAAGAGATGTTAAATGATGCCCTGCGTGACAGGTTAGTGTGTGGCCTCTACAGTGAAGCTATACGGAAGCGCCTACTGACAGAGGCTCAGCTTACATTACAGAAGGCTGTTGATATTGCTGTCTCCATGGAACTGGCTACAAGGGAGGCACAATACATCGGTGCATCCCCTAGGGTGCAAAAAGTGTCACAAGAACCGACCCACAAAACTGTGCAGAGTCAAGAATGTTACCGCTGTGGTAAGCCAGGTCACCAGGCATCAGAATGCTGGTGTAAGGACCTGGTGTGTCGACACTGTGGCTAAAAGGGACACATTGAGTGTGCCTGTAAACAAAAGAAAAAGAGGCCTGTGGTCTGGCCGACAAAAAGAGGAACCTTGCATACCCTAGAGCAGACCTAGGATGATCAAGGTAACACCTCATCGCAAGAGGAAGTGCCACTGCATGTTTTGTCTTTGGCAGTGAGCTCACATGAATACTGGGTAACCCCGTTGTTGGATGGCAAACCTATACACATGGAACTGGACACCGGTGCAGCCATCTCGCTGGTCTCCAAGACTGTGTATAAAGAAAAGCTACAGCATCTTCCGCTTAAGGCAACAAAAACTGTTCTGAAGACGTATATGGGAGAAGCTGTGCCCATGTTGGGCACTATTGATGTTAAGGTGGAGCTCAATGGACAGGCTGCTAAATTGCCACTGTTTGTGGTGAGAGGTAACTACCCAGCCTTAATGGGTAGGTCTTGGCTTGGGAAGATTCAACTGAACTGGGCAGAAGTGCACCGGATGACTAAAGAAGAAACCAGTCTAACCCCTATACTAAGGAAACATGCTGCTGTTTTTGGAGATGATTTGGGAAGTATGAAGAGAATCACTGTGACGTTGAACATTAAACCTGACAGTCCACCAAAATATATGAAAGCCCGAACTGTGCCATATGCCATCAGGCCAAAAGTTGAAGCAGACCTGGAGTGCCTGGTCACCAATGGAGTCCTAATACCAGTTACCCATAGCTCATGGGCCACTCCTATCGTTCCAATAGTGAAGAAAGATGGCTCTCTCCGGATTTACGGTGATTTTAAAGTCACTGTCAACCCAGTGTTGTGTGCAGAGCAATACCTGCTTCCCCGCATCGATGACCTCTTCGCAGGCCTGTCTGGGGGACAAAAGTTCAGTAAGATTGATCTGAGTCAAGCATATTTACAGATGCAGGTCGATGAAAAGTCCCAAGAGCTGTTGACTATTGTGACTCATAAGGGGCTTTATCAATACTGTTGCCTACCCTTTGGAATAACGTCTGCTCCCGCCCTGTTCCAGAGGGCTATGGACCAGATCTTGTGTGGCTTGTCAGGAGTTCAGTGCTATCTGGATGATATCCTGGTCACTGGAAGAAATGAAGAGGATCACTTAAAGAATTTAGAGGCTACCCTACAAAGACTGGAAGTTCGCAAAGACAAGTGTGAATTCTTCAAGCCCTCTGTTGAATATTTGGGACACATCATTGTGTGGAAGCAGGGAAAGAATTAACAAGGATTTGAAGGGGATTTTAATGCATGTCAGTCAGTTAGCAAGAGTTAGGCCAGCTGTAACCCTAATGACATGAGACTTGTAGAAGCAAGGATAGTGTGAGGCGAGAGGAAAAGAACGGTGTAAAAAGTTATTACGACCTTGTACTGATAACCAAATATGCAGGCTGGTGTCTTCTAGGAGTGAGAAAAATAAGATAGCAGAATGGCTTATGTATAAACAAAATGCAGTTGTTGCTCATTATTGTCTGTATTATTGCTAGTTATTGTTTGTAACAAAGGTATAAAGGCTTGCTGTAATTGTTTACCAGTTGAGAGACTTGTCCGGGACTGGGGCAACCCTGTGTCCTAGGGCACTCACTCCCTCTAGTGTAATTACTAGAGAAAGAATAAAGTATTTGATTTTGCTGCACCCAAAAAAAAAAGCGAGAACTGAGTTTTTCTCTGACAATTGATTCTGCAGGTCTTCATAAGGCCCCTGCAAAAGTAAAAGCAATTGTGGAGGCTCCCCCACCTCGAAATATAAGCCAGCTGCGCTCGTTTCAACTATTATGGAAAGTTCATCTCACAGTTAGTCACACTGCTAAAACCACTTCATGAGCTCCTTGGGCAGAACAAGGCCTGGAAGTGGACTGAAGCCTGTGATGTTGCATTTAACAAAGCTAAGGATGCATTGCTAAATTCTGAAGTTCTAACGCACTTTGATCCATCCTTACCCCTACAATTGGCCTGCGATGCCTCCCCTTATGGAGTGGGAGCAGTCGTGTCACACATTATGCCTTCGGGAGAAGAGAGACCTATTGCTTTTGCTTCATGCACTCTAAGCAAAGCAGAAACTAACTACACCCAAATCGAACGTGAGGCATTAGGAATTGTTTTTGGAATTCGGAAGTTTCATCAGTACCTGTTTGGGCAAAAGTTTACTCTTCTCACAGACCATCGACCTCTGATGTCAATTTTTGGACCCTACACAGGCATTCCCCCATTAGCTGCTAGCTGTATGCAACGTTGGGCATTGTTACTTTCAGCACACACATATGAAATCAAATATCGGAAATCCACTCTGCACGGCAATGCAGATGGCCTCTCAAGGTTGCCTTTGCTGGTCAAACATCAAGATAGTGCCCAAAAGGAAATCTTCTACTTTGAACAGGTAGAGAATACACCCATCACTGCTACTCAGATAAAGAAGGCAACTCGTGTTGACCCAGTATTGTCCCAAGTTATGGACCTGGTGATGCATGGAAAAACTTGACAAACCTCTCCAGTCTCACCCGACCTTGTTACCTACATGTCCAGGAGGACGGAGTTATCGGTCCAATCTGGTTGTTTGTTGTGGGGGAGACGTGTCATTATTCCACCACCACTGAGATCACAGATGTTAGAACAGCTACATTCCGGTCACTGTGGAATAGTGCGCATGAAGGAAATTGCACGAAGCTATTTTCGGTGGCCTGGATTGGACAGTGCTCATAAACTCATAGACTCATAGACTTTAAGGTCAGAAGGGACCATTATTATCATCTAGTCTGACCTCCTGCACAACGCAGGCCACAGAATCTCACCCATCCACTTCTATAACAAACCCCTAGCCTATGTCTGAGTTATTGAAGTCCCCAAATTGCGGTTTGAAGACCTCAAGCTGCAGAGAATCCTCCAGCAAGTGACCCGTGCCTCATGCTGCAGAGGAAGGCGAAAAACCTCCAGGGCCTCTGCCAATCTGCCCTGGAGGAAAATTCCTTCCCGACCCCAAATATGGCGATCAGTTAAACCCTGAGCATGTGGGCAAGACTCACCAGCCAGCACCCAGGAAAGAATTCTCTGTAGTAACTCAGATCCCAACCCATCTAACATCCCATCACAGACCACTGGGCATGCTTACCTGCTGATAATCAAAGATCAATTGCCAAATTAATTGCCAAAATTAGGCTATCCCATCATACCATCCCCTCCATAAATTTATCAAGCTTAGTCTTAAAGCCAGATATGTCTTTTGCCCCCACTACTCCCCTTGGAAGGCTGTTCCAGAACTTCACTCCTCTAATGGTTAGAAACCTTTGTCTAATTTCAAGTCTAAACTTCCTAGTGTCATAGAATCATAGAATCTCAGGGTTGGAAGGGACCTCAGGAGGTCATCTAGTCCAACCCCCTGCTCAAAGCAGGACCAAACCCAACTAAATCATCCCAGCCAGGGCTTTGTCAAGCCTGACCTTAAAAACCTCTAAGGAAGGAGATTCCACCACCTCCCTAGGTAACCCATTCCAGTTCTTCACCACCCTACTAGTGAAAAAGTTTTTCCTAATGTCCAACCTAAACCTCCCCCTCTGCAACTTGAGACCATTACTCCTTGTTCTGTCATCTTCTACCACTGAGAACAGTCTAGATCCATCCTCTTTGGAACCCCCTTTCAGGTAGTTGAAAGCAACTATCAAATCCCCCCTCATTCTTCTCTTCTGCAGGCTAAACAATCCCAGTTCCCTCAGCCTCTCCTCATAAGTCATGTGCTCCAGCCCCCTAATCATTTTTGTTGCCCTCCGCTGGACTCTCTCCAATTTATCCACATCCTTCTTGTAGTGTGGGGCCCAAAACTGGACACGGTACTCCAAATGAGGCCTCACCAGTGCTGAATAGAGGGGAATGATCACGTCCCTCGATCTGCTGGAAATGCCCCTACTTATACAACCCAAAATGCCATTAGCCTTCTTGGCAACAAGGGCATACTGTTGACTCATATTCAGCTTTTTGTCCACCGTAACCCCTAGGTCCTTTTCTGCAGAACTGCTGCCCAGCCATTCGGTCCCTAGTCTGTAGCAGTGCATGGGATTCTTCCGTCCTAAATGCAGGACTCTGCACTTGTCCTTGTTGAACCTCATCATATTTCTTTTGGCCCAATCCTCTAATTTGTCTAGGTCCCTCTGTATCCTAGCCCTACCCTCTAGCGTATCAACCACTCCTCCCAGTTTAGTGTCATCTGAAAACTTGCTAAGGGTGCAGTCCACACCATCCTCCAGATCGTTAATGAAGATATTGAACAAAACCAGCCCCAGCAGCGACCCTTGGGGCACTCCTCTTGATACCGGCTGCCAACTAGACATGGAACCATTGATCACTACCCGTTGAGCCCGACCATCTAGCCAGTTTTCTATCCACCTTACCGTCCATTCATCCAGCCCATACTTGTTTAACTTGCTGGCAAGAATACTGTGGGAGACTGTATCAAAAGCTTTGCTAAAGTCCAGAAATAGCACATCCACTGCTTTCCCCTCATCCACAGAGCCGGTTATCTCATCATAGAAGGCAATTAGGTTAGTCAGGCATGACTTGCCCTTGGTGAATCCATGCTGACTATTCCTGATCACTTTCCCCTCCTTTAAGTGGTTCAGAATTGATTCCTTGAGCACCTGTTCCATGATTTTTCCAGGGACTGAGGTGAGACTGACTGACCTGTAGTTCTCTGGATCTTCCTTCTTCCCTTTTTTAAAGATGGGCACTACAGTAGCTTTTTTCCAGTCATCCGGGACCTCCCCCGATCGCCATGAGTTTTCAAAGATAATGGCCAAGTGTCCAATTTATATCCATTTGTTCTTGTGTCCACATTGGTACTAAGCTTAAATAATTCCTCTCCCTCCCTAATATTAATCCCTCTGATATATTTATAAAGAGCAATCATATCCCCCCTCAACCTTCTTTTGGTTAGGCTAAACAAGCCAAGCTCTTTGAGTCTCCTTTCATAAGACAGGTTTTCCATTCTTCGGATCATCCTAGTATCCCGTCTCTGAACCTGTTCCAGTTTGAATTCATCCTTCTTAAACATGGGAGACCAGAACTGCACACAGTATTCCAGATGAGGTCTCACCAGTGCCTTATATAACGGTACTAACACCTCCTTATCTTTGCTGGAAATTCCTCGCCTGATGCATCCTAAAACTGCATTAGCTTTTTTAACGGCCATATCACATTGGCGGCTCATAGTCATCCTGTGATCAACCAATACTCCGATGTCCTTCTCCTCCTCTGTTACTTCCAACTCATGCGTCCCCAATTTATAACTAAAATTCTTGTTATTAATCCCTAAATTTGACCTTGCACTTTTCACTATTAAATTTCATTCTATTACTATTACTCCAGTTTACAAGGTCATCCAGATCTTCCTGTATGATATCCCGGTCCTTCTCTGTGTTAGCAATACCTCCCAGCTTTGTGTCATCTGCAAACTTTATTAGCACATTCCCGCTTTTTGTGCCAAGGTCAGTAATAAAAAGGTTAAATGCTATTGAAGAGAAGGCAAAAGCTTGTATGTCATGTCAGGGTGTGAAGAATGCACCCCAGTGGGCACCCGTACACCCATGGGACTGGCCTGAAAACCCGTGGCAACGTATTCACATTGACTTCGCTGGCCCCCTTGAAGGAAGCATGTTCTTGGTGGCAGTAGATGCCCATTCTAAATGGCCAGAAGTCTCTATAATGCAGTCCACTACTGCAGAGAGTACTATCCAAAAACTACGAGGACTCTTTAGTCGTTTTGGTCTGCCAGAACAACTTGTGAGCGACAACGGACCACAGTTCGTCTCTCAGGAGTTTCAAAATTTTATGAAGGCAAATGGGATACACCACATCACGTCAGCACCATATCATCCATCCACCAACGGATTAGCTGAAAGATTTGTGCAGACAATGAAACACGCTTTGACATCAGCAAGAGGACAACACTCCATTCAAAAGTGTCTGGATACCTTCTTACTTTCCTACAGAAACACACCTCATGCTACGACCCAGGCATCCCCGGCCTTTCTAATGATGGGACGACAGCTGCGCACTTGCTTTGATCTGCTGAAACCTTCTGAACCCAGACAAACTGTGCAACATCAGCAGCAATATCAAGTCATCAGATGGGCAACCAGAGCAAAAGACCGAACCTTTAGCCCGGGACAGCCAGTTTTGGCTCGGAATTATACTTCCATAGCTAAATGGGTCCCTGCCACAATCATCACTCAAACAGGACCTGTTTCCTACACAGTCCGGACTGCAGAGAATCTTACCTGGCGGCGACATGTAGATCAGCTGTTGCCAGGTCATGCCAGTCCTCAGGACACATCTGCAGTTGAGTGGTCTGACTTCACCTCTTCTGGTGAGACACCGAATCATGAATCACCTGTTCCTGACTGTTCTCCTCCATTACTGCCGGCAGCTGAGATACCCCTTTGCCCAGCACGAGCTGATACCACCTCCTCACCTGTTCGTGCTGCGGACCCTGAGCCCATGGTACTTTCGGGTGCAACAACACCAGAAGTTCGCCGTAATCCACCTAGAGACAGAAGGCCTCCTCATCGTCTGGATCTTTAGCTAGGGCGAACCCACAGTTATGGGGCAAAATAATCCCCAGGGTTTAGCCAGGAATGGAGGCAGTCTACCCTCCTTCTCTAGTTTAGTGTGTGTTTTATTTAGGGGATGTTCTTATTGCGGGGGAGGAATATGTTGTGTATTTGGTTGTCATGGTTTTTGTTGCTATGGCAACTGAGTTAGATTATTAGGGGATAGCTCAGCCTGTTTCGGCCGGTTGGTTGAGCTCTGTGTCTGTAAATAAAATGGTAGTTTTGTTAGCTGTCTGCTGTCTGGCCTCAAGTGATTCCTTCCTAAACCGGCTGCCCCCAAGGATATAACAGAGACCCCTGGTCTAGATAATACTTAGTTTCGCTTTGAGTGCAGGGGACTAGACTAGAAGACCTCTGGAGTCCTATGATTCTATGATTTTCTAGTCCTACAATTCTATGATTTTCTAATCTAGCTTTTCCCAGAATGACTCTGAATCTCTGATCACACACTTTATCACAGAACCCCCTAGCCGGTAACCAGGACCAGGATGAAATGCCCTTCCCTCCTCCCCGCCCCCACTCTAAAAGTGACAGTTTACAATCCCATAGAGCTACCTTAATATGTTCTGTAGCCAATGGTAGTGGCTTCTCATCTTCCACAGAAATGCTAGTGTGTGGCTGGAAAAAGGTGGCATGGCTCAGGCGTCCCTCTGTCCCTGCCTTCCAGCTGCCAGAACAGCCCCCTAGGGGCTTTGGGGAGCCAGTATAAAATAGCCCTGCCCTGAGGCTGCTCTCACTTGTGTCAGAGGGTCGAGGATCTGGGTGGGGGGTGCGGTTGCAAAAGTAATTTAATGCAATCCAAATCTTTCAACAAGCACAGCATGGTCTGGGGTCTCCTTCTCCTAGCCCACTGGCCACAAATGGATGCAAGAGAGACATATAAGAAAGAAAATAAATTTGGTTGATCTGCTGATTTAGCCACACCCCGTTGACTGCACATGGCCAATGCGCCTTAATCCAGAGGACTATCCTACACTGTTTCCCTGTTTTCTGTTTTGCCTCTCATACCCATCAGCGGTCGCTAGAGTTCTCCCATCCACAACTGCAGAGGAGTGGCTCATTAGGGCTTGCTTGGACCAGAGTCAATGCAATGAACTGAAATGCCCATAGTTGTTCTAAGCACATCTCAGCCTCACTTCCACAAGCACTGGACCAGCATTTCCACCTCTGAGATACAGGAAAAGCAGACACTGGAACCGCTGAGAGGCAGGAAAACCAGCCACTGGCCAGTCCTCATCCACCAGCAGAAAGGGGCCTTGTGCTGATGCAGCTAATTATTACTAAAGTGTTTTAGAGATTGATCGTACACATACACACATTTGTGTGTTATTTTAGCATTTGTCTTACTTTATCCTAACCTGGTGCCACAGTCTGGACCATGGAGTGTGAACCTGGTGCCTGGTGCCGCAGTCTGGATCTTGGTCTGGACCAAGGTTATGTTTTAGTCACAGATATTTTTAGTAAAAGTCATGGACAGGTCATGGGCAGTAAACAAAAATTCACAGCCCGTGACCTTCCATGACTTGTATTATATACCCCTAACTAAAACTTGGGCTGTGGGTACTCTGGCGGGGTGGTTCAGGGGTGCTGCGGGTGCTGGTGGGGGCGGGCGGAGGCACGCGTCCCAGGACCCCTGCTGGTGTTGGTGGGGGCGGGCAGCAGTACGCTGCCTGGGACCCCCTGCTGGTGCTGGAGGAGGGGTGATGGTGAGAGGCGCACGGCCCGGGACCCATGCTGGTGCTGGGGAGGGGGGGGATAGTTGGCAGGGCTGGCAGGTTCCCTACTGGGCTTTGCATGTCCCTGAAGCTCCTAGGGGGAGGGAAGGCCAGGGGAGTTCCCTGCAATGCCCCCGCCATGAGCTCCAGCTAAGCAACTCCCATTGGCTGGGAATCACAGCCAATGGGAGCTGCGGGGCTGGTGCCTGGGAGCGCAGGCAGCGCACGGAGCCCCCTGGCCCATCTGCCTAGGAGCTGCAGGGACATGCCAGCTGCTTCTGGGGAGTCCCCCGCAGAAGTAAGCACCACCCTGCACCCCAACCCCCAGCCCCAACCCCAACCCCTTCCCACACCCAAACTGCCCCAGCAGTGGCCGGTGCTGCTGACCCAGAGGCTGCCTGATCTGCTTGGACAGTCACACTGACCACTGCAGAAGTCATGGAGGTCACAGAAAGTCACAGAATCCATGACTTCCATGACAGACACGCAGCCTTAGGTGTGAGTTGTAGCACTCTAACATGAAAAAAACACAGCACATTAAAGCTTTTAACCAGCAAGACAGTAAAAACCTGGCCATGTGGCCAACTTAGCTGTGACCAGGGGGAATATTCTCTTTAAATCTTCACTGGGGACATTTGCAGCAGGGGCTGTATCACAGTTAGCTGGAGACTTTCCATTGTCCTCATGAAAAGACCCTTTGTCAGGCTGGCAAGCCAGGAACTTCAGAAATGGAAACATTATCATAGAATATCTGGGTTGGAAGGGATCTCAGGAGGTCATCTAGTCCAACTCCCTGCTCAAAGCAGGACCAATCCCCAGACAGATTTTTTGCCCCAAATCCCTAAGTGGCCCCCCCTCAAGGATTAAACTCACAACCCTGGGTTTAGCAGGCCAATGCTCAAACCATTCACACAGCGTCTGTGAAAAATGTGTTGTAGTTACTACCCCACTAAGCTGCAAAGCCCAACAGGTCAGGGATTTATTCTATTAATCTATCTATTGAGCTGATGTATTTGAGTGCTTCACAATCTGTAATATATTAACCCTCACAAAACCCCTGTGAGCTAGGGAAACATTGTTCTCGTTGTGTGGGGGGGGAGGCACAGAGTGGCTAAGTGACTCACCCAAGGTCACAGGTAGTCTGGGGCAGAGTAGCAACTTGAACACAGTCTTCTGACTCCTAGGCCAGTGCCCGCCCCACTGGACAACCCTTTCTACCAATCAGTACTAAGCAGAGTGATAGTGACATGCTACAGCTCTGTGGCTCAGGCTGCCAGCAGCTGGTATTACAGCTGCTGCCTGCACTGCCCAGGGAAGGAGTGGGAGTTGGTTGGGCTATTTTAGACCATCATGGCTTCATATTTGTTGATGTAAGCAGAGTCAGGATGAGCTCTACCCTGACATCTGGTGTGAATTGTGACAAGTTGTGGAAAAGAACTTCAGGGGCTGATCTTGTTTGCATAGGCACACCCACCCCCCCTAGCATGACCCCACAGCTGCCTAAATGGTCACTTTGGCTGCTGTGGGATCCCCAGTTTCTCTGTTATTGGGGCAGGAAGAATAAAGTGTTTGTCAGGAGTCTACCCTCACTTGAAACTGGGGGGTTTCAAAGTGAGGACCCGCATGTCTTCCCCCACCCCAAAATCCTAGGGTAGGTCTCCCCTTTGCTGCCACCATGTCATAGTCTCACCCCCACTTGGAGCTGTTGGGCTCCAATGTGAGGACCTGACTTGGTTTCCCTCTAAACTAAAATCCTAGTTTAGATCTAGTAAGCTGCCACCACTCAATCAGGAAATGTGGATTGAGACACAGTCCTTCCCCAAAATCCTAGGGGATTCCAAGAGCCCCAAATCCATGGAGTTCTTACACCCAGGAGAAATAAACCATTCCCCCTGCTTCCTCCCCCCTCCCTTTTCCTAGGAGAGACACCGGGATTTAACTACAGAGGGATACCTCCCCCTTCTCTTTCCCTGAGAATCCACCCAAGGAAAGACCAAACAAGTCCTTAATAGAAAAGAAAAGAATTTATTAAAGAATAAAAAGAAAATACAGAATCTCTATGAGTCCAAGCTGGACACTCATAGGGCGTAACCTTGCTAAGTTCTGGAGAGAATCCTCTCTCCTTCCTTTCTCAGTAAAAGCAATATCAGCAAACAGGAAAAAAGAATTTCCTTTAGCAAACACACAATTGCAAATATAGAAAATAACTCAAAAGACTAATTCGCCTTTCTAATTAATACTCACTATTAATTAGTAGAAACTACTCCAGGAGAACTTGGAGACATGACTGTTCTTTCTTAGATCCAAAAAAGCACTCTCACAAAGAACACAGACAAAGGCTTCCCTCCACAGAGATTTGAAAAAATATTGTCTCTGATTGGTCCTCTGGTCAGGTGGTCATCAGGTACTGCATGTTAACCCTTTACAGGTAAAAGAGACCTTAACCCTGATCTGTTTATTTATGACAGTGTTGTTACCCTGATTATGTGAATCAAGGCCAGTGGAACTGTTTTATGACAGAGGGACTCACCATCAACTAAGTAGCACTCGCTAGACAAGGGACATGGGTTCCAAAACCCAATGAATTGATAGAGGTTGGGGGTAGGTATTTGTACCTGCTCTGCTGCTTGTGAGGGCTTGAAACACCAATTGTGTTTTCTCTCTCCACTGTTGAATAGCAGAGCTAATTTTGATGCTATTAAGAGTCTAGTTACAGGCCGCTGGGCTGAATTTACTTTGGGCCAGTGGTGCACCAGGACTGGGGGTCTCCTACTACAAGCTGAAATCACTAAAGAGCTAAAATTACTAAGCTGAGATCACTGAGTGCTGTGTTAACAATATAGCTTCAGGCTCTCCCACTAGTTAAGTGGCTGGCAGAGCAGAGCAGTTTGTGGGATGGCTGGAGCAGCCCATGGGAGGGCGAGCGGAGTGAAGCGGCTCATGGTGAAGGCTGCAGCAGAACCCTATGGAGAGGTGGGGCAGTTGGCCTTGGACCATGTAAGGTGCCCCTTAACACCCCACGTGCCCATTCTGACCCCCCTTTCCACCCAGGCTGGGGGGGTAAAACTCTGCAGATAAACTTTTGAACTCTGGGGCTGCACTGACCAGGGACAGAGACTTTTGGGGTGTTGGACTTTTGGGTTGTTGGACTTAAGACCCTGAGGGGAAAAGGATACTGCCAAACTTACTTGGGGTGGGGGGAATCTTTTGCTCATGGTTTGTGTTATGAATCCTGTTTGTAATGTTTTCCCAACATAATGCCGTATTGTTTCCTCCTTTATTAAAAGGAGTTTGCTACACTCAGACTCCATGCTTGTGAGAGGGGAAGTACTGCCTCTTAGAGGCGCCCGGGGGGTGGTATGTAATTGTCCCAGGTCACTGGGTGGGAGCTCGAGCCGGTTTTGCATTGTGTTATTGAAATGGAACCCCTAGATACTGAACACAGCCCTTGTTGCTGCCAACTCAGACGGGCAGAAGGGTTACATTTACAAAGCACCTGAGAACCAGCCTAAGGAGAAGACTATCCTCTCAAGCGTCTACACCAGCGTGCTTCCCAGCAGATGATTCGATGCAGATACAAAGCATGGGGGTACGTGGGGGTGGTACTTGGTGGGATAATACACGTGATTGGAATGTTGGTGTGGATGGGTACAGCTTGCTCAGAAAGGATAGACAGGGGGAAAAGGGAGGAGGTGTTGCCTTATATATTAAAAATGTACACACACGGACTGAGGTGGAGATGACCTAGGAGACGGAAATGTTGAGAGTTTCTGGGTTAGGCTAAAAGGGGTAAAAAAAACAAGGGTGATGTTGTGCTAGGAGTCTACTACAGGCCACCTAACCAGGTGGAAGAGATGGATGAGGCTTTTTTTAAACAACTAACAAAATCATCCAAAGCCCAAGATTTGGTGGTGATGGGGGACTTCAACTATCCAGATATATGTTGGGAAAATAACACCGCGGGGCACAGACTATCCAATAAGCTCTTGGACTTCATTGCAGACAACTTTTTATTTCAGAAGGTTGAAAAAGCAGGGGCAAGATTAGAAAGGCAAAGGCACAAAATGAGCTCAAACTAGCTATGGGAATAAAGGGAAACAAAAAGACTTTTTATCAATACATTAGAAGCAAGAGGAAGACCAAGGACAGGGTAGGCCCACTGCTCAGTGAGGAGGGAGAAACAGTAACAGGAAACTTGGAAATGGCAGAGATGCTTAATGACTTCTTTGTTTCAGTCTTCATGGAGAAGTCTGAAGGAATGCCTAAGATAGTGAGTGCTAATGGGAAGGGGGTAGGTTTAGAAGATAAAATAAAAAAAGAACAAGTTAAAAATCACTTAGAAAATTTAGATGTCTGCAAGTCACCAGGGCCTGATGAAATGCATCCTAGAATACTCAATGAGCTAATAGAGGAGGTATCTGAGCCTCTAGCTATTATCTTTGGAAAATCATGGGAGACGGGAGAGATTCCAAAAGACTGGAAAAGGGCAAATATAATGCCCATCTATAAAAAGGGAAATAAAAACAACCCAGGAAACTACAGACCAGTTAGTTTAACTTCTGTGCCAGGGAAGATAATGGAGCAAGTAATTAAGGAAATCATCTGCAAACACTTGGAAGGTGGTAAGGTGATAGGGAATAGCCAGCATGGATTTGTAAAGAACAAATCGTGTCAAACCAATCTGATAGCTTTCTTTGATAGGATAACGAGTCTTGTGGATAAGGGAGAAGCGGTGGATGTGGTATACCTAGACTTTAGTAAGGCATTTGATACAGTCTCGCATGATATTCTTATTGATAAACTAGGCAAATACAATTTAGATGGGGCTACTATAAAGTGGGTGCATAACTGATTGGATAACCATACTCAGAGAGTAGTTATTAATGGTTCCCAATCCTGCTGGAAAGGTATAACAAGTGGGGTTCCGCAGGGGTCTGTTTTGGGACCGGCTCTGTTCAATATCTTCATCAATGACTTAGATATTGGCATAGAAAGTATGCTTATTAAGTTTGCAGATGATACCAAACTGGAAGGGATTGCGACAGGGTCATAATTCAAAATGACCTGGACAAATTGGAGAAATGGTCTGAGGTAAACGGGATGAAGTTTAACAAAGACAAATGCAAAGTGCTCCACTTAGGAAGGAACAATCAGTTTCACATATACAGAATGGGAAGAGACTGTCTAGGAAAGAGTACGGCAGAAAGGGGTTATAGTGGACCACAAGCTAAATATGAGTCAACAGTGTGATGCTGTTGCAAAAAAAGCAAACGTGATTCTGGGATGCATTAACAGGTGTGTTGTGAGCAAGACACGAGAAGTCATTCTTCCACTCTACTCTGTGCTGGTTAGGCCTCAACTGGAGTATTGTGTCCAGTTCTGGGCAACACATTTCAAGAAAGATGTGGAGAAATTGGAGAGGGTCCAGAGAAGAGCAACAAGAATGATTGAAGGTCTAGAGAACATGACCTATGAAGGAAGGTTGAAAGAACTGGGTTTGTTTAGTTTGGAAAAGAGAAGAATGAGAGGGGACATGATAGCAGTTTTCAGTTATCTAAAAGGGTGTCATCAGGAGGAGGGATAAAACTTGTTCACCTTAGCCTCTAAGGATAGAACAAGAAGCAATGGGCTTAAACTGCAGCAAGGGAGGTTTAGGTTAGATTTTAGGAAAAAGTTCCTGTCAGGGTGGTTAAACACTGGAATAAATTGCCTAGGGAGGTTGTGGAATCTCCATCTCTGGTGATATTTAAGAGTAGGTTAGATAAATGTCTATCAGGGATGGTCTAGACAGTATTTGGTCCTGCCATGAGGGCAGGGGACTAGACTCGATGACCTCTTGAGATCCCTTTCAGTCCTAGAATCTATGAATCAAGGTTGTAGCAGACTGGGGTTAGGATGGCTGCATTACTAATGCATGCTGAAGCCTTCATGTGAATTATGCAGGTCTTCCCAGAAGTGCAGCATGGACAATACTCAGGCCTGGCTGAATGACAGGGCTAATGAAACACAAAGTCTCAGGACTAGAAATGGCATTAACAGAGAGTGACTAGGGGCTCCCAGTCTAATGAGTGAAGGCGTTTGTTCTAACCCTGCCAGGGCATGAGAGAGCAGGACTTAATTCTGCAGCATCGTGATTTATACACAAGCTCATTTAGAGCCTTTCTAGAAATTTAAATACTGATTAACTATTTCCTAGTCGGTCATTGCTAGTAAAGCCACCCCCCTGCCTTCCTGGATGTTTTTCTCTTTTCTCTGAGGCCAGTACAATTAGCTTCTTGGCACTCAGGCAATTCAGTTTTATCAGAATTAGTATTAGTAATAAAAATACCCTGTACAATATTTCTGAGCTAGCTTTTCTGAGTAGGGCTCGCTTCAGCTGCTTTTTCCTATGTTCTTTGATCTGGCAACTGCAGGAGTCAACATGCAGATCACTGAGCAGACAGCAATGGAGAGCCAGATCAACGGGTTTAAGATGAGTCAGAGTGCACACAAGCCTGATTTGTCTCCTTACATTGCTGTTTCAGGAGCTGTGGCCAGAATGAATCAAACTCACCCCAGGGCTGGCTCAAGCCCTCTAGGGACCCCACTTGCCAGGTCTGAGGCCTGGCTGCAGCCCAAAGGTCCATGGGCGCCAGGTTTGTATAATTTTTGGTGGTGCCCAGAACGGGTCTCAGCCCACCCTGCTTCACTCTGCCCCGCCAGCTCTCGGCGTCGCTCAGGGGAGGGAGTGAAAACCAGGATTTGGGGGAAGGGGTGGAGTGGGGCAGGGCATGGGCAGAGCAGGGGTGGGAAGAGGTGGGGTGGGGTAGAGCGGAGCAGAATGGGGCGGGCTGGGGCCAGGTCACTCGCTGCTGCCAGCACCAGGCCCCCCGCTAACCCCCGAGACCACCCTCGACCCCGCGTCTCCCCAAAGCACGGGGCCCAGGGTGGTTGCCCCAATCCTTCCTATGGACAGAATGGCTCTGAAAATATAAGCCCAAACATTGGTGGAGCCGGGCCCACCTTCTTGAATATTGCTGGAGCACGGGCACCACAGGCCCATATAACTCGTCACCTATGCAAAGGTCTACACTGCTATTTTCAGCCCTGCAGCGCAAGCCCCAGTCAGTTGACCCGGATGCTGAGACTCTCTGCTGGGGGAGGTTTTGCTGTGTAGATGTCCCCTGGGCCTACAGTACTGCAAGCCTAAAGAGACCAAAAATCCAGAATCAGATCCTCAAAAATCATGAGCTTGCCCCCAAAATCCTGAAGATTTTTTATTTTATTTTGCTATTAAATCAAATCAGGTTTTTGCAGCCTGGCTTTTTAACTCACTGCTACTCCTCTGCTTGTGTGAGAGGAGAGGGAGGATTTCAGGGTGAAATATCAATCTCTAGTGCACGTCTCTCCCTGACTGCTCAGCTGGAGACTTCACTCACCTTCCCCTCACCCCTAAGCTAGGAGAACTGCTGGCCAGTCCCCATTATTCCACACACAGCAGCAATACTCCTTTGCCTTCCCCTGCCCTCAGACTTCTCTACTTGGCACCCAGCAACGCCACTTCCCCAACTCCCTGTTCCCCTGCCGCCCATGGCCCCAGGACCCTCTCTGTGCTAGGTCATACATGAAGGCAGGGCAGGTCTCTGCCCTCAGCCCCAAGGCTCTCTTCCAGCATGCCCAGCCCTGAAAATCACAGGGTCCCATCTTTGCGACAGCTTCTCCAGCAGGCACTAAAATCCCATGATGTATGGTCAGTTCACAGGAGCTGACAATACTGCCCCCCACCCCCGTTGCTCAGAAGGGACATTCTTCCTCACCACTGCCTCCCTCAGTCAACCTCCTACCCCATCATTCCCCTGCACTCCTCTGCCTTCCCCTAATCCCTACATATCCCTGTACTCCTACTCAGCCTACCTCCTGCCCCCAACATCCCTCCAAACCTGATTCCCCTCTTTGCTCTTGTCTTTCTATATAGGTTTTTAGACCATACTAATCCCCATAGTAATGAGTGCCGGCCAGTAGTGCATTAAGCAATGTGACCACACATCTGTCATGTGCTATTTGTTCTCTCATGCTCTCCACTGAGGGAGAAGCGTGTGGAGTGGAATGTGACATTTGGGGAGTGTTTGGGATGGGGTGTTTTTGTTACATACACCTGTTACCATGTGTTTCTGTTAGAGAGGATGGTCAAAGAAATGCACCTTGCCCTGAGAGCAGAAGGCAAGGAGGTTTGCAATGGTCCTTAGCCCCTAGGGGAAGTTCATTCAACTGTCTTGCACTGGCCCCCAGAGAAAATTGTGTCTTACACAGAGACAAGATTCACACCGATTGCTGGGATTCCACCGGAACAGAGGAACCAAGCTGTCGACCATAGTCTTTGTCCTGGAGCTTTAGATGGTCTTTAGGTAGCCATGGAGCACTTTGAAGATAATGAGCAAGACCTTAAACTTGATATTTAGCATGTGTTCAACTCTGTTGTTTTTATTAGGTTTTCTCTGTAATGCTTTTACCTTAAGAATAAATGTGCTTGCTTAGAAAGTGCTGAGTGGAGACTTGTAACTGCAGGAAATACACTGTCCATAGCCCTTGGAGAAAAATCAGCACACAGACCCTGACCGTTGGGCAGACTGGCTCGCTGGGGATATCACAGCATAAGGCCAGGAGCTGTGCACCCTTAAAGCCCCCTGTCAGAAGGGAGGGGGGAAAGGGTCCCTGCCCAGAGACAGGTGATGGCTGGAGACCCAAGACCTGATGGAGCACTCCTGGACTGGACCATAGACAGGTGCAGTTCCTCTGAAACTGTGACAACTGGAAACTAATGGGCAGGATCCCCTGGGAGGCTAATATGAGTGGCAAAGGAGTCCAGGAGAACTGGCTGTATTTTATATAAAGCCTTATTGAGGGCACAGGAACAAATCATCCCAATGTGCAGAAAGAATAGCAAATATGGCAGGCGACAAGCTTGGCTTAACAGAGAACTCTTCAGTGAGCTTAAACACAAAAAGGAAGCTTACAAGAAGTGGAAACTTGGACAGATGACTTGGGAGGCGTATAAAAATATTGTTCGAGCTTGCAGGGGTGTAATCAGGAAGGCCAAAGCACAATTGGAGTTACAGCTAGCAAGGGATGTGAAGGGTAACAAGAAGGGTTTCTACAGGTATGTTAGCAACAAGAAGAAGGTCAGGGTAAGTGTGAGATCCTTACTGAATGGGGGAGGCAACCTAGTGATAGATGATATGGAAAAAGATGAAGTACTCAATGCTTTTTTTGCCTCAGTCTTCACAGACAAGGTCAGCTCCCAGACTGCTGCACTGGGCAGCACAGTATGGAGAACATGTGAGCAGCCCTCAATGGTGTAAGAACAGTTTAAGGACTATTTAGAAAACCTGGACATGGACAAGTCCATGGGGCCGGATGCAATGCATCCGAGGGTGCTGAGGGAGTTGGCTGATGTGATTGCAGAGCCATTATCTTTGAAAACTCATGGCAATCGGGGGAGGTCCCGGATGACTGGAAAAAGGCAAATATAGTGCCTATCTTTAAAAGAGGAAGAAGAAGAACCCGGGGAACTACACACTGGTCAGCCTCACCTCAGTCCCTGGAAAAATCATGGAGCAGGCCCTCAAAGAAACCATTTTGAAGCACTTGAAGGAGAGGAAGGTGATCAGGAACAGTCAACATGGCTTCACCAAGGGCAAGTCATGTCTGACCAACTTGATTGCCTTCTATGATGAGATAACTGTCTCTGTGGATATGGGGGTGGGGTGGATATGATATACCTTGACTTTAGCAAAGCTTTTGATACAGTTTCCCACAGTATTCTTCCCAGCAAGTTAAAGAAGTATGGCTTGGGTGAATGGACTATAAGGTGGATAGAAAGCTGGCTAAATTGTCGGTCTCAATGGGTAGTGATCAATGGCTTGATGTCTAGTTGGCAACCAGTATCAAGCGGAGTGCCCCAGGGATTGTCCTGGGGCCAGTTTTGTTCAACATCTTCATTAATGATCTTGATGATGGGATGAATTACACCCTGAGCAAGTTCGTGGATGACACTAAGCTGGGGGAAGAGGTAGTTATGCTGGACGGTAGGGATAGGGTCCAAAGTGACCTAGACAAATTGGAGGATTGGGCCAAAAGAAATCTAATGAGGTTCAACAAGTGCAGAGTCCTGCACTTAGGACAGAAGAATCCCATGCACCGCTACAGGCTGGGGACTGACTGGCTAAGCGGCAGTTCTGCAGAAAAGGACCTGGGGATTACAGTGGATGAGAAGCTGGATATGAGTCAATAGTGTGCCTGTAGTGAGCCGGTGTGGCTCCCCTCCTGCCCAGAGGAGGGAGAGCCCAGCCAGAGACCAGAGTGGGCGGAGCTACAGAGCTCTGACCCCACCCCTCAAAGAGTCAGGCGACGACCCGGAAGTATAAAAGCCGGCCCTCAGAGCTCAGTCAGGGGCCTGCCGTCGAAAAGAACAGACGTACCTCAGCGAGCTCGAGACTGGGAAGTCTCTACGACCCGGGGCAGCCACCCAGACTGGCCTGAGCTTCCCTGTGCCCGCTACCCAGAGGAGCTGCCAAAGCTTCCCCGTGCCTGCTGCTACCCGGAGGAGCCACCGGAGCAATCCTGGGCCGACTTTCCCGAGGAGTTGCCGGACCTACCACCCAGCCCCAGCCGCGATGAGCCCATGCTCGTGGACCCTCCAGAGGCTGACATCAGGACCCAGGTAGGCCCCGAGGGGGAGTACGGAAGTAGCCCGGGGGCAGCCGACCCCAGTCAGGCTGCGGCCTTACCGGAGCCTATGTCAGTGTGTTGCGGTCAGGATCCCCACTGACTGACCAGTGGAGTGATAGCCACTGCTAGGGCCCCGGGCTGGGACGCAGTGGAGTGGGAGGGCCTGTGTCCCCCCTGCCACCCCACCCCGGGGTGGCAGACTCCCCCTCTCCCTGGCCTGAAGAGGCCACTACCTGTAACTGTACTGTTGCTCAGCCCTGCCCCATGGCCTGAGCTTTTTGCCTCTGTGTTTGTCGCCCCGCCCTGCCCTAGGGCCGGGCCTTAACTGTACTGCTGCTCAGCCCTGCCCCAGGGCCTGAGCTTTTTGACTCTGTGTTTATTGCCCCGCCCTGCCCTAGGGCCGGGCCTTAACTGTACTGCTGCTCAGCCCTGCCCCAGGGCCTGAGCTTCTTGCCCACCGGGCGTGCAATTGCCATGAAGACTGCCGGGCAATTTTCCTGGACCAAGCGGAGTGTAGTGAGCTGGTGTTGCGAGCCCCGGCTCCACTCGCCTACAGTGCCCTTGTTGCCAAGAAGGCTAATGGCATATCGGGCTGCATTAGTAGGAGCATTGCCAGAAGATTGAGGGAGGTGATTATTCCCTTCTGTTTGGCACTGGTGAGCAGGGCCGCCCAGAAGATTCAGGCGGCCTGGGGTCCTCAGCGTCAGGGGTCCCCTGCTTCGGCAGTAATTCGGCATCGGGGGGTCCTTCCACTCTGGAACCTGCCGCCAAAGTGCCCTGAAGACCCGCAGCGGGGCCCCCCGCCGCCGAATTACCGTCGAAGACTCAGCTCTTCGGCGGTAGGTCCTGGGGCAGAAGGACCCCCCGCCACGGGTCTTCGGGGCACTTCGGCAGCGGGTCCCGGAGCAGAAGGACCCCCCGCCACCGAATTACCGCCAAAGACCGGGAGCGGAAGATGCTCCGGGGGCCCGGGCCCCGCGACAGGTTTCCAGGGCCCCTGGAGCGAGTGAAGGACCCCGCTCCAGGGGCCCTGAAAAACTCTCGTGGGAGGCCCTGCAGGGCCTGAGGCCTGGGGCAAATAGCCCCACTTGCCCCTCCCTCTGGGTTGCCCTGCTGGTGAGGCCACATCTGGAGTATTGTGTCCAGTTGGGGCCCCTCACTACAGAAAGGATGTGGACAAATTGGAGATAGTCCAGCAGAGGGCAACGAAAATGATTAGGGGGCTGAGACACACGACTTACGAGGAGAGGCTGAAGGAATTGGGCTTATTTAGTCTACAGAAGAGAAGAGTGAGGGAGGATTTGATAGCAGCCTTCAACTGCCTGAAGGGGGGTTCCAAAAAGGATGGAGCTAGGCTGTTCTCAGTGATGGCAGATGACAGAACAAGGAGTAGTGGGGGATGCAGTGTGGGAGGTCTAGGTTGGATATTAGGAAAAACTATTTCACTAGGAGGGTGGTGAAGTACTGGAATGGGTTACCTAGGGAGGTGGTGGAATCTCCTTCCTTAGAGGTTTTAAGTCCCCACTTGACAAAGCCCTGGCTGGGATGATCTAGTTGAGGTTGTTCCTGCTTTGAGCAGGAGGTTGGACTAGATGACCTCCTGAGATCTCTTCCAACCCTAATCATCTATGATTCTAATATGGTGGCAGTGTTTGTGGGATCTGTGACAGTATGAATAAGTGCCAACAGCAGTGAGAGCAAGTACCATGGAAGGAAAAGCACAGAGACAAGTGTCTGAAATCTTTTCAGGAAAAAGAATAGCAAAAAGAGAGACAGGAGCAGGAATTAGGAACCGCTGCAGAAAGAACAGCCATTGTAGTTTTGTGAGCAGCAAAATTTGTCTGCTGCTGATCCGAAGCAATCGGAGGTGGTAGCTATGCTGCGCTCATCTGATCTGAGGTGGGATGGGGTAGCCCCTCCAGACAAGGAGTGAGGAAAGATCCCTTTTCCTCCTACAGGGTGTGCTGGTGGCTGAGGAGACAGTGCCATACAGACAGTCCAGCAGAGGTAGCCACGGTGGTCACTGGTTAGAGGTCCAGAGACATGAAGGCCATGTGGAGAAGGCTGCTTGTGCGGGAGGCAGGCCTGGAGCCATAGAACCTTGGTCCCCAGGACAAAGGCCTCTGGTTCACCCAGGAGAAGAAGGTCAAGGCATACCTCTGGGAGCCAGAAGGAAAGACATGGAAACTGCACCTTATCAGGGCTAGCAGGCAAACAGATGTGGGTGTGGTGAACCCCAGCACTCTGCCTGTGGCCTGAGTCAATATGGCCACCACAGATGGCTCTGGGATTCTGACTGCAGGAATGTGCAAGCCTCTGTTTTGGGATGTGTTACTTTAAACCAAATCCAGCTTTTTCTCTGGGAAGGGCAGAGCAGGTGAATCAAACTTCCCCAGTGGTTCCAAACATGCAGAGGGAGATGTCAGCCAAAATGCAAACAGAGAAGGGCAGGAGGGGAGTTGAATTTCCCACTACGGGTAACACAGGAACCGAGCTCTGAGACAGCTGGGAAGGAGGGGGAGGGATGTGGGGTGAGAGCTCCTTCAGCAAGGGCCAAATCACCCTACCCAATAAATGTTGAAGAGTGGGCAGCACGGATCGTCACACATGCACGCACACGGATGCTCACGTGCACGGAGGACAGGCAGAACAAGTTCAGACATCAAACGACAGATCCAAAAAAACACAATATACTCAGTTTTTTTTAAAAATTCCTGATTTGGGGGCCAATTTCTTGATTTTTGAACTTTTGGGGTTGGCAATACAGTTAAAGTGGCCTGAAAAATGCGGGAAACCTGTCATGATCCCAGCCAAAATACATTTTTATGCACTTGATACAGACAAGTCACAATTGTATGTATACATTTATTACATAATGTGGAAGTAGGGAAAGAATTAACAAGGATTTGAAGGGGATTTTAATGCATGTCAGTCAGTTAGCAAGAGTTAGGCCAGCTGTAACCCTAATGACGTGAGACTTGTAGAAGCAAGGATAGTGTGAGGCGAGAGAAAAAGAACTGTGTAAAAAGTTATTACGACCTTGTAACTGATAACCAAATATGCAGACTGGTGTCTTCTAGGAGTGAGAAATAAGATAGCAGGATGGCTTATGTATAAACAAAATGCATTTGTTGCTCATTATCGTCTGTATTATTGCTAGTTATTGTCTGTAACAAAGGTATAAATGCTTGCTGTAATTGTTTACCAGTTGAGAGACCTGTCTGGGACTGGGGCGACCCTGTGTCCTAGGGCACTCTCTCCCTCCATTGTAATTACTGGAGAAATAATAAAGTATTTGATTTTGCTGCACCCAAAGAAAAAGCGAGAACTACGTTTTTTCTCTGACAATAATAATCGCATTCAATTTTTACTGCATGAAAAAAAAATAAAATAAAAAAAATAATTGGAGCTATACCAATCTCCTAGAACTGGAAGGGACCTTGAAAGGTCATTGAGTCCAGTCCCCTGCCTTCACTAGCAGGACCAATTTTTGCCCCAGATCCTTAAGTGGCCCCCTCAAGGACTGAACTCACAACCTTAAGTTTAGCAGGCCAATGCTCAAACCACTGAGCTATCCCTCCTCCACAAAAAAATCATACCTATTTATTGTTATTGTTTTTAAATGCAGAGAGAGATGGGCACCAGAATTTCCACTGAAGCAGGGTGAACAAGAAATTCCCTAGCTATAGATATTTTGTTTAATAAATCAGTTAGTTTTAAATGCAAAACATGTTTTGATAAATGTTTTTTTCTTTTGTATCCAATACATTTAAGAGTTTTATTTAACATTTCTAATTGAATTTCAATTTCCATCCAAATAGATTTTGACACAAAATGCAAGTAAAAAATTAATCATCATCTAGTAAATAAGAAATGCATCACATTTTGTAACATTATAAAAAATGTGAAAAATAAGAATCTGAGTAAGTGTAAGTTAAGTTATATAATTTCTTAAATCAATGTGTATAGATACAGTGTATACTCCTGGTTAGCAAAAGAAGCATCAAATTTAGTGTTAAGGCTATATTTAGGTGCAAATCATTATATTTTAATGCTTACCAACCAATGAGAATTAACCTTTCTTTAGAAAAATAACTAAAAAGTACAAATATAAAATAAGATTAAAATACTTATTTTAATCAAGGTTTCCTACTTGCTGATTAAAATAATTATTAAAATTGGTGATTCAAATGTCTTCAATTTAAATCAGTCCACCCCTGCAATGAAATGATAACTAGTTTAAAGTTTTAAATTTTAACCTACTGTCCTTGGCTAACTGTGGAGATTGTCCAACATAACCTAACAAAACAACTACCAAAGTCCTTGATGAGTAGGATTATTGTCTGATGTATTCTTCCATTTCATACAGTTCTTCTGAGCTGCAGAATGTCTTCCTCTTGCCAGACGTTGTTAAAATCATGCTACAGAAGGACCATTAAGCTTGAGTCACCTGCAGGATGTCAGTATGCGAACATGAATGGATGATCTTGAAGTAGTTGTTCATAGCACTAAATCCATGTTCAGTGATGGCAGGCAGTAATTTCACACAAATTAAAAGGCTTTTCAGAGCATCAAGACATAGTTTCACTCCAAAATCTTTGTAAATTCAGGAGGCTTGCAAAATCTCATGAACATACAGCTAAAACTGACAGCAGATTTCCTTTATTTCCTTTTCTCCATGCAAAGCACTTTGTTCTCCAGTTGGCCAATATACTGGATCAAGAACGTTTATACTGGCTATGAGCTCTGTGTCTGTCTCTGGGGCAAATAGTTTCTTTCTTGTGGCTCCTCCTTCCACAATGGAAACAGTCTGAAATACACCATCCTCTGCTGCTTTCTGCGCTTTGAATAAATAATCACCTGGTTGTACTTCCACGGCTTTAAAAAGGTCTACTTGCTTAAGTAACAATTTGTGTGCAGTCACATTACTTACATCATTCTTCTGTAAACCTCTGCTAGTTCCGTGCATTCTAGATGAGCATCATTCATCATTCCCAAGTCTTTCAAAACTGCATTAGATGCTATCTTCGTCTTAAGGCCATCATACTTGCTTCTCTCTCTCTATTGTCTTGAGACATGTCTTGGGCGGCTTCTTCAAAGTGCCTATGTGAAGCTGAGTAGGAGTTCCAGGCGGCATTTGTGGTTCTAAAACTTGATGCCACCCAATGGGTATCAAGAATTTTGCCAATCTTTGGCAATTTAGATCCAGTTTCACTGTCATATCTTTCAAGGGCTCCCTTGTCTTTTGGTGACAGGCTGTAAAGTAAATACAGAGATCCTACCAAAAATATGAAGTGGCTGACACCAGAAGTTTCGTTAACTGTATCTTCAACAGCCACTCAAGTCAGTGAGCCAACAATGCCAGGTAACAACCAAGATGATTAATTCTAGCTTCACCAGACTGCTATTTATCCCCAACATTTTGGAAGCTTCATCAAAACATATTCTTACCCAGATTTCTTGAAGAAGGGATTTCTCCATACCACAACTTTCAAAATATGCCAAGAGGTCCCCTTTGATATCCTCAGCTGTCATTTCACTATGCTCAATCAAACCAAATAATATAGTAATTGGATTAGCTTCATTCCCAAATAGCCCACATAGATAAATAATCAGCATAGAAGAAACATTACTGATGGCCATGTTTTTGTCATCAAAATAGATAGTTTTAGTTTCCTTTCCTTATGTAGCTAACAAGTTTCTTTTTTATTTCTAGAACAATATGACCAATAATGTCTGCAGCATCATCTTGCTTTGCAGAACTCTACCTATTTCAATTCCATTAGCCTCTTGAAGACTATTAGCTTTGGATGATCAGCAAAAGTCAATTTTTTTTTAAATATAATATGCAGTCCTAAACACTTGGGTAGTAGTTTCTGCATGGCTGGAATTACTAATATGTACTGAGGTTTCTAACTTACCGTCCTGTCTTTTATCATAATTTCTTCTGCTGCAAGGTGTGTTGTGCTACTGGATTTTTTTCAGAGCTGTTTCTGTCTCAAAACTCCTAGCATTTCAGAAGATGTTATGTGTGTGTTAATCCATTTAGCCAAAAGTAATCCCTGAGGGAGCAGAGGCAGAGATTGGATGCAGTATGACCCCATGCGACAGGTCCAATACCACTCAAATTTGGCCTGGCTACTCCTCTGTCATGCCAGCAGGGATGGGGATCCACCATTATACTGCCAGCTCTGGTTACTGCCTCCCCATTGGCAGAGGTGCACCCCGAACCACCCAGGGGCGGCTTCAGGCACCAGCACGCCAAGCGTGTGCCTGGGGCAGCAAGCCACAGGGGGGTGCTCTGCCGGTTGCCGCGAGGACGGCAGGCAGGTTGCCTTCGGCGGCATGCCTGCGGAGGGTCCGCTGGTCCCGCGGCTTCGGCGGACCTCCCGCAGACTGCCACCGAATTCGGAGGACTGGGGACCTCCCGCAGGCAAGCCACCGAAGGCAGCCTGCCTGCCGTGCTTGGGGCTGCAAAATGCCTAGCGCCGCCCTTGGACCCACCCCACCATAAGTAATGGAGAGGTGGTGGGGCCAATGAGTGATGTTGTGACCTTGTGCATGGGCTCCTATGTTGTTCCTCATCAACACAGACTCTGGTTCCATCCCAAGCCGCCCAGCTCTGGTTACTCCCTCCCCATTGGTGGAAGGGTGCCACTGCTGGGGGGCCTCACCAGAACCTGGAGTACTCCCAGCCCCCTGTCAAACAGTGGGGAGACAGTACCTGGGGCTGGGTGGCGTGGAGCGCATTGATGGGGAAGCAGAACTGACTCACTGAGTGGAGCAGAACAAGGCAGCATCCATCCGGCCCAAACATAAAAAAAAACCCCACAGTCTGGGTCTGCGATCCCCTGTGAGAGCCCTCATTTTAATCACTGCCCGTGTCTGGGTGAGAATCGGTCGGTAGCGCTGAGAGGTGTGAACCCAGAGCTGGTAGCTCTGTGAGATGTGAACCCAGATCCGGTAGCTCTGAGAGGCATGAACCAAGAGCCAGTAGCTCTGAAGGGCATGAACCCAGAGCTCTGAGGGGTGGGAACCCAAAGCTGATAGCTTGGAGAGATGTGAACTGAGAGCTCTCAGAGGTGTGACCTCTGAGGGGTGTGAACAGCCCTAGCCTCTCAAAGCGATATTAAAGACACTCAGACATGGTGATGGGACCGCAAACAGCAGCCTGAGAGAGGACTGTGTGTGTGTGGCTGGGCCTGGAGAAGCACCCCAGCTGCTGGGCTAAGTAATGGCAGCCTGCCTCTCTGTGAGGAGCAGGTGACCCTTCTGATGTTCCTAGGGGGAGAAGAGAGCTCTGATGGGAGGGAGGAAGGCCACTGCCCCTGCAGATGAGGGGCAGGGCAATGGCATAGGGTGGCACAGTGAAGCCACGGGACCCCCCGCATCATGGTGCAGCGAGGGCCCTGAATTGCCTTACCCTAGCCCTGAGCCCAAGTGCCAGCAGAGCTGTTGCCATGTTACAGCAGGACTGGTATCGATGCTCCTTTTCGACATCTCAGACCCTGAATCAGCAGTCACATGTGATGATCCCATTCAAACTTGCATATATGATGCCTTCTGTAATACACACAGAATCCCTCCAGCACAGACACAGAGCTCTGGGGCAGTTGGACCAGCCTCCTCAGACAGACCCCTGGCCTACGGGCAAATTCGCTGCACACTGACATGCTAAGTCCTGGAAACACACGGCTACTGAGACTGGATATAAAGAAGCCTCCCCCACATCCTCACCACCCCATCTGAATAAAACCACAGGAGCCTTGGCAGCTGCTCTCTGTCTCACAGTGCCAAGCATGACTGTTATTAATCACCGGTACCAGGCATGCCTCATTTTACTGTTGTCTTTAATCTTACAGCTGCTGGAAAATTCTGTGCAGCATGCTTCTAACTGAACACAGCATGGATATAGCTCGAGAAAGTGAGAAACCCTGTATGTCTCCTCGGAAACTTTGGCTGTTCAAAGGTTACACTGAAATGTCATCAGCCTTTTGTCTTTTTTCCATTGTTAATGCTTCTGTTGAATAAAGCACACACACCATTAGCTACCTCATCTATATACTGAGCATAGGGCTCGGGTAATTCCCCAGCTTTAGTGAGTAATCCTTCCAAATTCCCATCAGCGAGAAATCCATGCATGTGCCAGCTTCCCAAATGAGACACATTAGTTGTTAAAGTCCAGAACTGAGTGTCAAGATATCTGGGGTCTATACCCAGTTCTGCTACTGAAACACTGTAAGAGCCTGGGCAGGTCATGTAAATGATCTGTGCCTCAGTTTCCCTAGCTGCAAAATGGGGATAATAAAATGGATTTAGCTCACAGGTAACAGGCTATGGGGATTAATTCTTTAATGATTGTAAATTGCGTTGAAATCCTCAGACCAGGGCCGATGAGATGGGGGGAAGCCGGTACAAATTACCGGGCCCGGTGGTCCGGAAAGGGGCCCAGGACCCGGCTTCGTCAGCCCTGTTTAGCCGGTCCTCCCTTGCTGAGGGGCCTGAAAAAAATTTTTCACTGGGATCCGAACACGCTCTCGGCGGCCCTGTCTCAGACAGAAGGTGCTAGAGAAATAGATCACATTAGCAAATTCGGTATTTCACCTAGCTCTCTTTGCAATAGCTGCTCTGCAAACAGATTGTACAGGGAGAAAGGGAGAGTGCCTCTTTCTTGCTCTGCTTATCTCTCTCCGTCCCCATCTTTCTAATATTATTTTTTTCTAACATTCAGCTGGGCACTTAAGTAATCTGCCAAACGGCAATGATAAACATGGACTCAAGAGTGCAACACAGTCAGTGGAGCTGGTGGAAAATTTCTGCATTCTACTTTGTGAATAAAAAATATTGTCAATATTTCAAATTTTAATTTTAAAAAACCCACAGGGAAAAAAATTCAGAAACATTGGGAAATGTTTTTACCCTCATTTTTCACACACCAAATCTGTGTTAATGTCTTTTTTTTTTTTTTTTTTTGCTTATAGACCAGTCTTTCTGTATCCTGCCAAGAGTCGACTTTTTTTGTTTTAGTTTTGCTTGTTTGCAACCAGCTATTCTTGCTGCACCTGAATTCAGTTTTAATTCTTAATCTGGGTTGATATCAAGGCATGGTTAGGCAGGGCTGAGACCTGATTGGCCTTATGCTTTAAGTCTGAATTTTAGTTAGCACTTTCACCTTGACTTCTAAAGTTGTTGAGTTGGGTCCTGTATTGATCATATGTTTAGCTGTCATTCCCTAATGGGCGATGGAAATTTTCCCATCAGACTCTAAGCTTGCCACATAAAGTATGACAATCCTTGGTGGCTGGTCTCTGTTACGCCATTCATTTTTCTTTCCATTAGCCTGTCTTCCTCTTCCAGAGAAGATAAATGTCTGGAGACAGCAGCCACCATACCTATTTTGTTCTTTCTACTTCAGGACTGAAAATACATCTGGTGACAAATTGGGAGATTTAAATCCACTGAGTAACAGTTGCAAACACACCCAAGTGATTTAGAAGCCTGATGTCTTGCCTACTCTAGAAGGTTGTCTCACTTTAATTAGTTATATAGTTAAAGTGGTACAGTCCCCTGGTGTGGATGCTGCTGCACTGGTGAAAAGTTGCTTTACACTGCTAGAGCTACTCCCATCAAGGCAGGGGAATGAGCTGTGCCAAGATAAGGCACCCACACAACAGCTTGTATCAGTATAACTATTTCATTAGAAAAATGATACCCTAACTGACACAGGAAGGATGCTCCAGTGATTAGCTATTCTAGGCTGGGTTCAATTCCCAGCTCCACCACACACATCCTGTGTGACCATGTTCAAATCACTTAGCCTCTCTGTGCCTCAGCTGCCCATCTGTACAATGGGGATGAGAGCCCTGCCCTGCCTCACCGTGGTTGTGAGGCTGTTGGAGATTGTGAGGCACGCCAATACTACCCTGATGGGGCAATATGATCGGTAGTTATACTGGCAGAATGTTGAAGTGCCTAAGTCCCATTGACTCTCATCTCACAGATAAATGATTGTACAATTGTCAAACATAAAGGCCCAGATTCTGATCTCCCTGACACCAGAAATGCATTGGCTTCAGCATTTCTCCTTGTTTTCACTGGTACAAGTGAGACCAGAATCAGGTTCTCACACACATCCACCACTTGAAAGAAACCCACAGGTCCGATCATCCATTTGATAACCCAGCCAGTCACATTCCACCCTGCTGCAGTTTTACAGGTAACCTCAGAAAGTGCCTGTGCACACTGGCAGGAGTCTGGCACATTGCTAACAGCACCCAGTGTTGTACCTGGTGGTTCCCCTGGAACCAACCAATCTGAAATTGGAAGATGAAGGGGCAGGACTGGAAATCTGGGTGTAGAGACAAGGCTGCCTGAGTAGCTGTCAGGAACTCCAGTGGGCATGTAGTACATAAAGGCAACTACCACCTCTCTGCTGAAGAGGAGCCAGAGAATTGTGGTGTGTGGTGCACACTCCATGCTGCAATTATAGCCACTTGGGATGGACTCCATCTCCAGGACCTGCTGACCATTCTAAAACTTCACACTCATATCGAACCCTTCCTTGGAGGATCTCAGAACGCTGCCCTCAGGATTAATCAAGCCTCAGAATAAGCCTGTGAGCTGGGTATATAGGGAGGCACAGAGAGGTTACACCTCTTGCCTAGGCTCACACAGCAAGTCAGTAGCTGAGCCAGACACTGAACTCACGAGTCCTGATTTGCAATCGCTTGCTCTCCAGCTGTGTAGCCCACACTCCCTGCCTTACACTGACTCTTTAATGAGACTAGTTTAGATTCAGCTAGCACTCCTCAGGGCAAAGCACTTTACAAATCATACCCTCACAGCACCACTCTATACAGCCAGCCTCTGGGTGCTTGGGGAGATCCAGCCAAGGCACAGCGTGCAGCAAAACACAGTCAGCAGAGAAAATTCCAAGTAGAATACTCAAGTGTCTCTTACAAATCTTGCCCAGGGATCCTCAGTGACCAGGCTTGTTTTTTAAAATCTCTTCTAAAAGACCTCCCTGTGGTAAATTATGTCCAACAACCTGCCTGAGAAGAATGATAGGCTAAGCCGGGGTGACCTGAGCCTTGGGTGCAAAAGCACCCCAAGAAATCAAGCCTGGGGCAGAGCTGAGCCTGCCCGGATTTCAATCTCTTTTTCCAGGGCAGCTAGATGTTTCAGACCTGATGCTTGCTCCACTAAGCCATCCCTGTAACGTTATTGACATGAACTGTGACCATATAGATCATTGTTACAGCCAAGGTCCTATAGTTGCACCAAATCTTGTACAAAGGGGGTCAAGTAAGGTGTCTATGGAAAGGCTGTAATTTGCTGGTTATGATTATGCTGTCTGTATGTGTGTATCATTTTGTATTTGAAGTTATGAATATTGGCTATGTACTTGTATCTCAATGTGTTTAATTCTAAGTAGCATCAGTGAAGCATCTGGTCAGCTTCTTGAGATAGGACTATTCTGAATAAGTTCCCAATCAAGAAACACTTAACTGACAATGGACTTTGGGAGACACTAATCCACAGCTGAGCTTTCCTGGGAATGTTCAAACTAACATGTAAATAATGGCACTGGCCTCCAAAAAGCTGAATCGTTCATGGACATGTGACTTGCCCAGGAGCCTACAAACTCCATCTTGTTGCTGTGATTTTGCACAGAAGAACAAAGGGGTTTCCTCCCACAAGAGAGAGAATATAAAAGGCCCTGGAAGCCTCTCCATTTTGTCTTCAGATGGCTCAATAGATGGCCTCTCCACTCCAAAGAGATGCCTGATAGAAACTGGAACAAAGGACTGTAACTATGGGGGGGAGGGGGGAGTGATTGCTGGACCCAGGCCATAAGCCACAACGCTGGTCTGAAAAGGATTGAGCCCAGACTAGGAAGGAGTCTAGTCTGTGAAAAAAAAGCTTATTGGGACATCTCTGAGGGTGAGATTTACCTGTATTCAGTTTCCTACTGTATTAGGCTTAGACTTGAGTGTTTTGTTTTATTTTGCTTGGTGACTTACTTTGTTCTGTCTGTTATTACTTGGAACCACTTAAATCCTATTTTTTATATTTAATAAAATTACTTTTGCTTATTAATTAACCCAGAGCAAGTAATTAACACTTGGGGAAGCAAACAGCTGTGCATCTCTCTCTATCAGTGTTATAGAGGGCGGACAACTTATGAGTTCACCCTGTATAAGCTCTATACAGAGTAAAACTGATTAATTTGGGGTTTAGACTCCCAGAAAGACTGAATACTGGGTGCTGGGAAAGTTGCTGTTAACTGAGAAGCCCCTGCGCTAAGTGAATCTTAGTTTCATAGAATCATAGAATATCAGGGTTGGAAGGGACCTCAGGAGGTCATCTAGTCCAACCCCCTGCTCAAAGCCCAACTAAAGACCAATTCCCAACTAAATCATCCCAGCCAGGGCTTTGTCAAGCTTCACCTTAAAAACCTCTGAGGAAGGAGATTCCACCACCTCCATAGGTAACCCATTCCAGTGCTTCACCACCCTCTGAGTGAAAAAGTTTTTCCTATTATCCAACCTAAACCTCCCCCACTGCAACTTGAGACCATTACTCCTTATTTCTGTCATCAGGTACCACTGATAACAGTCTAGATCCATCCTCTTTGGAACCCCCTTTCAGGTAGTTGAAAGCAGCTATCAAATCCCCCCTCATTCTTCTCTTCTGCAGACTAAACAATCCCAGTTCCCTCAGCCTCGCCTCATAAGTCATGTGCTCCAGCCCCCTAATCATTTTTGTTGCCCTTCGCTGGACTCTTTCCAATTTTTCCACATCCTTCTTGTAGTGTGGGGCCCAAAACTGGACAGAGTACTCCAGATGAGGCCTCACCAATGTCGAATAGAGGGGAATGATCATGTCACTCGATCTGCTGGCAATGTCCCTACTTATACAGCCCAAAATGCCATTAGCCTTCTTGGCAACAAGGGCACACTGTTGACTCATATCCAGCTTCTCGTCCACTGTAACCCCTAGGTCCTTTTCTGCAGAACTGCTTCCTAGCCATTCAGTCCCTAGTCTGTAACAGTGCATGGGATTCTTCCATCCTAAGTGCAGGACTCTGCACTTGTCCTTGTTGAACCTCATCAGGTTTCTTTTGGCCCAGTCCTCTAATTTGTCTAGGTCTCTCTGTATCCTATCCCTACCCTCCAGCGTATCTACCACTCCTCCAAGTTTAGTGTAATCTGCAAACTTGCTGAGAGTGCAGTCCATGCCATCCTCCAGATCATTAATGAAGATATTGAATAAAACCGTTAACAAAACAGTGAACAGCAGAGAGGTGTGGCCCAACCTCTGGGTTTGTGCTGAAGCTGACCGGAGTGTCAAACTCAGCAAGCTGGGAGTAGGGGGAAGCCTTCTCTGGCAGGAGGGTTTGTTCTCAGTGGTATCCCAGCACATCTAGTGACAGTCTTGAGGGAGTTTCTGTGACCAAACCCATCACAATCCCCTCTGATGACTGAACAAAAACCAATGATATTTTACAAATAGCTTTTTAATCACTGTCTCACCCAGCACAAGACATGCAGCTGGCTTCAGCCCAGGCTGATTTCTAGAGCAGCATTATTAATTCCTAGCAAACTATTTTTCAGAGGATTTGAGCCTCTCTGATTTCAGTGGGACTAGTGTAAATCACACTGAGCTCAGCAGAGTTACTCCAAATTTACATGGGTGTAACCAAGACCAGAACCGGCTGGCTTCTTTCCTGCTCATCCACTGTCTGTGGGCAGCTCGTGATTTTCATCAAATGCATTGGTTCTTCCCAGGTTTGTAATGGGCATTTTTGGTGAGTTTAATCATCTCTGAGCAGTTCAAAAAGGTCTTTCCACCATCAGAATGACACTCACAACCAGGGCCGCCCAGAGGGGGGGGCAAGAGGGGCAATTTGCCCCAGGCCCCGGGCCCAGCAGGGGCCCCCTCGAGAATTTTTTGGGGCCCCTGGAGCAGGGTCCTTCACTCGCTCCGGGGGCCCCGGAAAACTCTCGCGGGGCCCGGGCCCCCGGAGCTTCTTCGCTCCCGGTCTTCGCTGGCGGGGGGTCCTTCCGCTCCGGGGCAGAAGGACCCCCCGCCGGCGAATTACCGCCGAAGCGGGACCCGCTGCCGGGTCTTCGGCGGTAATTCGGCGGTGGGGGGGTGTTCTTCCGTTCTGGGACCCGCCGCCGAAGTGCCCCAAAGACCCGCGGTGGGGGCTGCACTTCAGCGGCGGGTCCCGCTTCGGCGGTAATTCAGCGGCGGGGGGTCCCCGCCGTGGGTCTTTGGGGCACTTTGGCAGCGGGTCCCGGAACAGAAGGACTCCCTGCCGCCGACTTACCGCCGAAGCGGGGCCCCCAGCCGCCGAAGACCCCGGGCCCCCGGAATCCTCTGGGCGGCCCTGCTCACAACACTGACACTGCCTTGCATCCTCTCAGTCCATACCCACACCAAGAGAAAAATAATAAAATCTAAAAAACAAGCAGAGGTTTTACCCCAAAGGTAGAAGTACCAGAGACTGCATGAAGTCCACTAGGGACTGCACTATTGCTACTGATTTTACAGGGAAGGTGATGGGCAGCAGTCTAAACCCCTTAGATAGGATGGAGAGATTAGATAGGAGTTTGCTGTGAGATTTCAATAGTTGATAGTTGGAGGAAAAAACCCACAATCTCATTTTGTTAAGATGTGATCAACTGCCACCTTGAGCACGCTAGTTAGAGGTCCTACTCCTTCCTCCTAAACACTATCCCTGCATCTGTCTGTCATACGCTTCTAGGGGAAAGCATTATTTATGCCTTCTTTTCAGTTTGGAAAGGATATAGTACATTGGGTGCCCTACTAAAAACAAACAAGAAACAAAATAAGTGTGAGCTGGAGGTGACTGGGCAAATAAGCACATGGTATCGTTTCTGTTTCCTGTCTGGCTACATGTTCAGTGCACATTAAAATCCAATTTCCATTAATACTACAACATGCAGCTTCAACATTTGCTGTCTGTGAACAATCATGCCAGTAACACTTGACAGCACGATTGCTGGCAGAGTCAACACAAATGGGGCATGTACACAGCCCAAGCAAACTCACTGACATGTGAGCAAACACTGCCCAGTTTTTCCAGAAGAGCTCTGCATCCAAAATCAGGAATCTCCCCAGGGCAAGGACTATCTTTTTATTTTGTATTTGTGCAGTGCCTAGCATAATGGGGTCCTGATATCGGCCTGGGTTCCTCCAGACTCTCCAGCAATACAAAAAAATAAATAATAATAGACACTAGATCAGCTAGCCTCAAACGCCCTTCTGTTTGAGAGAGTTAGAGCAGGCGCATGTCTGTGCGCACCCAAGCACTTAGTGTGTGTGTTTTAAACTAGCCTCTGTCAGTTCATACAGAAATTCTGGTAAGGACAGGAAAGAAACCTTGTTAAATTGCCATCTCATAACTGCAGCTAATAAACCACAACCTGGGGCCTCTGGGAAGGTGCCTCCATCAGCTTTTCATTGTGATTTGTAGACTAGTTCAGGGCTGGGCATTTCCAGATATGAAGAAATCCTGCTGGGCAAAGGGGATAGAGGCATTTTGTCTCACCTTAGCAAAACTGAGGAGTCCCATGCCCCCAAGAAAGATGTTTCTAGGGACACAAAATTGGCTTCCTGCCTGTTAGAAAAAGCTAAAGGATGATATAACACAGCTCCATAGAGATCACATAGGGCCAGATTCCTTCCTGGTGTGGATCCACTAACTTTGATAGAGTAGCACCCAGGGTGAATTTGGCTTGTAGATTCTAATAAGGCTTTTGCTGGATCATTATATCTTAATGTTTGAATCCTGCTCTTTCTTTTGCTGTAACACATTTTTAGGTGCCACTGTATGCACTTGACTTCTGTAGAGATTGGCTCGAAATTATGAGCTAAAAGGAAAGTGTTTCTCTCCTGTCAAGCTCTCTCTGTTTTTCTTCTTACCTCATTTTAAGTTCTATGCCCTGGCAATCTCACTCTGGCAGCGTGGGCTGGGGAAATTTAATTAGATGGGGAAAATATAATGAGCTGGAACAGGGGATCGGCTTCAGGCAGTGTAGGCTAGTGGATAGGGCACTGCAGGAGAATTGCATTCCATTCCTGACTTGGTCTCTGACCTGTTATATGACCTTGAATGAGTCTGGCCTGTGTCTCCCTTATCATCCCATGTTGATCTTGTCTATTTAGAGTGCAGGCTCCTTGGGTCATGGACTGTCCGCTATCGTAACAAGAGAAAGCCTGGAGCACGGGGCCTGCCTGAACCACAGTCAGCAAAGCCAGGTCATGCTAGAAGACAAAGTCAGGCCCTGTCATAGAGCAGACATTTGCTCACAAGTTCACCTGAACATGGCAAAGAATGGTTAAGCGTTGCTAAAACACAGGCACTCCTAAGAGGTGCTGCTAGGCACTGGGTATTCATGTAAACACATTCCAGAGTGCTAGCACAGGCACACCCCAACCTAGAGTTCTCAAGTAACAGCATAAACACAATCCTGGGCGATGGTACAGGAACACACCAACCCTGAGCCAGACAAGGATGGGAGGACAGGATAATGACGGGGATGTTTTGTTCGAACCAGCATGTTCAAGGTGTAGGGTGGGTAACTAACCACGTCAGGACTGTGATACGTAACTTGTTTGTATCATTGTATAAAAGAGAAATCACAGGAGGGGCATGTTTGTCCAGCTGAGGGAGCAGCAGAAAGTCCTGCTGCTGACTGAGCTGGTCCACTGATCGTGGGCACAAGTGTTAGTGAGCCTGTAGCACTTATGGGGCACCAGGACCGTGCCTCAATGACAATAAATCTGGCTGAGCACCTTCACCAATGAACCAAGTCTGTGGTCTTTCTGGGTAGTACTATCGACGTCTGCAGAGCAGGCTGTCTGCGGGGCTGGTACAGCACACGGCGAGAGCATACACGCACGTCAACTGACAACATCTGCTACTATGTGTTTGCACAGCACCTAGCACAACCAGGCTTACACTCACTAGCGGCTCTAGGCTCTGCTATAATAATAATTGTTAATATTACTTGGGGCTGGGTTTCCTTAGGTCTATGGCACACAGAGCCCTGACTCTGTTAATTGGAGAAATGCCCTTTTTCTGCTTTAAGTCTGCATTTAGACATTTGCCATGTTTTTATCTTAAGGTTATTATTACCTGTAATTGGTAACAAGAGCCGCAGTGATGGACCAGGACCCTGTTGTGCTAGGTGCTGTACAAACACTGTATGAAAAGACAGCCTCTGTCACCAAATAATTGACAATCTAAGCATAAGACAAGAGACAACAGATGGATGCAGACACCCCGCCGGGGGCCTGGAAGGAAACTGGCAATATTGGTCAGCATGCGGGACAATGGTCTCAGCAAAACAGAACTTCAGTGATCTGGACCAAAGACCTCTCCCACTCTGAGACAAGGCTCATTGACTACTACTGCACTCTTCCACATGACAGAGTTGTCTTTCACCAGGGTAAAGCCTATGTGAGCTTTTTCAGGGTCTAGCCCAAAGGTATGGAGCTTGCTCTGAGGGGAATCTGACAACCATCACAGACATTGCCAGGTTCTGTTCCACCTGCAAAGAGCATGTCTCCAGCCAGCCTCACTCATAAAAGCACAGGAGCACATCAGGCATAATTCAACATTTCAAAAGTCTTCACATGGCTTTTTGCCAGGGGGAGAGAGAGAACCACAGAACAGCTACTAAGCACCCCTTTAATGTATCTCAGCAAGATGTTCCGATACCACAGTGATTGACAAGATAAGAACCTGAATAAAGTTTCTCTGTTTTGAAAATTGCTGTGTAATGACTTCACAGTCCATTATGCATCCATTGATGTTATCTGGTTAAGGTCAGATATACATATATTTAATTATGTAGCTTTTTAGTATAATTTAAATTAAAAAACTCACAAGCTTCTGTACAAATAAATCTCCCCCCCACCCGCACCGCTCCACACCATTCTATGGTCTTGCACAATTAAAGATGTTCAGAGGTTTCCAGTACCTTTGTCTGACAAGTTTTTGATCAAGATGGGCTGTTTTTCTAAAAGCTCTGCCCCAGGAATTACCGTTGGGCAGGTCTCTGGCCTGTTTCATACAGGAGGTCAGACTCGATGATCCCAGTGGGCCCTTCTGGCCTTGGACTTGCTGAATCTATGAAGCATCCAGCATTGACGACTGTTGGAAAAAGGATACTTGAGTGGAGGGACCATAGGTCTGGCCAATATGGCTTTTCCTATGCACTTCTATTCTTCGCAATGTGCTAGATTTCACAGGTAATCCACTCTGCACACAGGGGCAGAACCCCTCCACAGAGGCATCACCAGCTACCAAACCAATGGCATTCTTATGTGTGGCTCAGTGCTTATTAATCACTTAAGGTACATCTACACTACCAAAAAAACCCACCAAAGAACATACTCTGCGGCAGCGAATTTGAGAGCCTGGGATGACAGGCTTAAGCAAGGGGGCTAAAAAAAGCAGGGTAGATGTTCCCACTTGGGCTGGAGCCAGGGTTTTGAGATCCTCCTCCCTCACTGGGTCTCAGAGCCCAAGCAGGAATGTCTACACGCTTCTCTTTTTAACCCCACAGTGCAAACCTGAGTCAGGTAGTCCGTACTTACAGAGTTAAGAACATAAGAACGGACATACTGGTTCAATGGTCCATCTAGCCCAGTAGCATGTTTCTGACAGTGCCCAATGCCAGGTGCTTCAGAGGGATTTAACAGGGCAATTATTGAGTGATCCACTTCATCCTCCAGTCCCAGCTTCTAGCAGTCAGAGGCTTAGTGCAGGGATAGTCAATTATTTTTTGTCAAGGTCCAAATTTCTTGGTCAAAATATAATCAAGATCCAGGCTCCAGAGAAAATAATTTTAAAAAATAACAATGACAATAAGTAAATAAAAAGATTTTGGGGTCCATTCAAAAGCATCTGGTGGCAGAGCCGCCCAGAGGATTCAGGGGGCCTGGGGTCTTCATCGGCGGGGGGCTCCCGCTGCCGAAGACCCAGCACTTCGGCGGCGGTTCCCAGGGCAGAAGGACCCCCCGCCGCCGAATTGCCGCCGAAGACCTGGAGCAGAAGAAGCTCCGGGGGTCCAGGCCCCGCAAGAGTTTTCCGGGGCCCCCAGAGCAAGTGAAGGACCCCACTCCAGGGGCCCCGAAAAACTCTCGTAGGGGCCCCTGCAGGGCCCGGGGCAAATTGCCCCCACTTGCCCCCTCCTCGGGCAGCCCTGTCTGGTGGTTCGGATTTGGCCCATGGTCCATCTATTGACTATTGCTGGCTTAGAGACACCCAGAGCATGGGTTGCACCCCTGACTATCTTGGCTAACAGCCAGTGACAGACGTATCCTCCACAAACTTATCTAATTCTTTTTTGAATCCTGTTATAGTTTTGGACTTCCCAACACCCCCCAGCAATGAGTCCCACAGGTTGTGGGAAGAAATACTTCCTTATGTTTATTTTAAACCTGCTCCCTATTACATTTCATTGGGTGAGCCCTGGCTCTTGTGTTATGTGAAGGGGTAAATAACACTTCCTTACTCACTTTCTCCACACCAGTCATGATTTCATAGACTTCTATCATATCCTTAGTTGCCTCTTTTTCAAACTGAAAAGTCACAGTCTTTTTAATCTCTCCTCATATGGAAGCTGTTCTATACCCCTAAACATTTTTATTGCTCTTCTCTGTACCTTTTCCAAATTCTAATAAATCTTTTTTTGAGATGGGGCCACCAGAACTGCACACAGTATTCAAGATGTGGGCATATCATGGATTTATATAGTGGCATTTAGATATTTTCTGTCTTATTTTCTACCCCTTTCCTAATGGTTCCTAACATTCTGTTAGCTTTTTTGACTGCTGCTGCACACTGAATGGATGTTTTCAGAGAACTATCCATGATGACACCAAAGTCTCCTTCTTGAGTGGTAACAGCTAATTTAGAGTCCATCATTTTGTATGTATAGTTGGGATTATGTTTTCCAATGTGCATTACTTCACATTTATCAACACTAAATTTCATCTGCCATATGCTTGTCTAGTCACCCAGTTCTGTTAGATTCCTTTTTAACTCTTCACAGTCTGCTTTGGATTTAACTATCTTGATTAATTTAATATCCTCTGCAAACTTCGTCATATCAATCTTTAGCCCTTTTTCCACATCATTTATGAATCTGCTGTACAGATACTAGTGTATCTGTACAGCACTAGTTCTGTACAGATACGTGGGTAACCCTGTTATTTACCTCTTTCCATTCTGAAAACTGACCAGTTATTACTATCCTTTGTTTCTTATCTTTTAAGAAAGATCAGTTACTGATCAATGAGAGGTCCTCATGACTGCTTACTTTGCTTCAGAGCCTTTGGTGAGGACCTTGTTAAAGGCTTTCTGAAAATTCAAGTTCACTATATTCACTTGTCCACATGTTTGCTGATCCCCTCAAGGAATTTGAATAGATTGATGAGGCATGATTTTTCCTTTACAAAGGCCATGTTGACTCTTCCCCAACAAATTATGTTAATCTGTGTGTCTGATAATTTTGTTGTTTACTATAATTTCAATTCATTTGCCTGGTCATGAAGTTAGGCTTATCAGCCTGTAGTTGCCAGGATTGCCTCTGAAGCATTTTTTAAAAAATCGGCATCACGTTAGCTTCTGCCAGTAATCTGGTATGGAGACTGATTTAAACAATAGATTACATACTACAGTTAGTAGTTCTACAATTTCACATTTGAATTCCTTCAGAACTCGGGTGAATCCAGTCTGGTCCTGGTGACTTAGTATTGTTTAATTTATTAATTTGTTCCAAAACCTCCTCTACTGACACCTCAATCTACGATAGTTCCTCTGATTTGTTGCATAAAAAGAATAGCTCAGGTATGGGAATCTCCCTCACCTCCTCTGCAGTGAGGACCAATGCAAAGAATTCATTTAGCTTCTTGGCAACAGGCTTGTCTTCCTTGAGTGATCCTTTAGCATCTCAGTTGTCCAGTGGCCCTACTGATTGTCTGGCAAGTTTCCCGCTTCTGAAGTACTAAAAAAAAAATGCTGTCAGTTTTTGTTTCTTTTGCTAGTTGCTCTTTGAATATTTTTGGCCTAATTATAGTTTTAAACTTGACTTGCCAGAATTTATGCTGCTTTCTCTTTTTCTCAGTAGGATTTGACTTCGCTCTTTTACTGTGGTTTAGCCATAGTGGCATTTTTTTTGGTTCTCATACTTTTTTGTTTATTTGAGGTATACATTTAGTTTGAACTTCTATTATGGTGTTTTTAAAGTTTCCATGCAGCTTGCAAGCATTTCACTCTTGTGACTGTTCCTTTTATTTTCCATTTAACTAGCTTCCTCACTCTTGTGTAGTTCCCCTTTTTGAAGTTAAATGCTAATGTAGTAGGTTTCTTTGGTATTTCCCCCCCTATGTGGATGACTCCTTCTCGCATCCCCCTACCCGCTGCTGCTGGGGTGGGGGGTTTCAGTGCAAATGTAGCCTTAGGAAACCATGACACCATGGGGGTGGGATTTTCAATGGGGTCTAAAGGAAATGGGTGCCTGATTCCTTTAGGTCTCTTTGAGACTCTCACCTGAGATATCATGCCTAGCACGTGTCCCAAATACAATTCACTTCCAGAAGATGGGCCCCATGTCTCGTATTTGCTGGTGGAAGTGCTGTGAAAACCTGGCAGGGGAAGGTAAAGTGCTTGATGACTTCATCTCCTGTTTCTGATGTGAGTCAGGAAGGACCCCTTTGGGTAGCCCCCTTTCCCTGCCTTCAAGATCTCACATGCCAGAAAAATTATACTGTGGTGCAATATGTTTTTCAGATGAATCAGCTAGCCCCCGATTTCAGAACGAAATGAGGCCTGGTATCAATGCATGTGGTGATCAGTGGAAAAGGGCATTCCAACCACTTAGTCAGGTGCCATTTGTACATCTGTGAACAAAGGGCTTTCAAAGAGAAAGGGGCAGACAGCGCAGAAGAGAAAGCCAGAGAAAGGGATGATGAATCAATTAATATAGCATCTTGGGAATGCCCCTGTGCCTAAGGCTAAGATGGTGTTTTCACCCAAAGCCCCTAGAGAGGGTTACAGAGAAGGAATGCGCTTTTGTCACCTCAAATATTGGGGAAGAGTCATGCATCAGTCACCAAACTCTCATCAAAACAAGGGCATCAACAAAACGCAGGACAGCCAGGATTTTTCTTTCTCCTCTGTTCTCTGATACCATTTCTACCCTGCCCCCTTCTTCCACAGGTCGTTCTTGGATTCCCCCCGACCAGCCTGGAGTTGACAGGTATCTCCTTACTATGCTCTAGGGCTTACAATCTATCAGTGTTCATATTGCATACACCATGGGTGAAATGTGACATCAGTGGAGCAAAGATTTCACCCCATGTATCCAAGCTGGAGTGCAACCTCAGAAGCAGATCAGATAGTTAGCAAAAAATCATAACAGAACCCATTACTCTAACCCAAAAATACCCCCAAAATTCTGGAGGAGGGAAGGGAATAAAAACCAACCAACTGTTATTATAAAACAGTTACTGAAACAACTATCTTTTCACAGGTGATGGTAACACACAAAGCAGGTTCTGAAAAGCAAGTGGCTCCCTTTCCCCATAGGGAAACCCCCAATTTTCCTAGTATATTTCTCATACATTTGCTGCAGCATATTGTAGCTTTGTGTAATGCATGCAAAGCTGGACTGATCTTGCGTGACGCAGAAGACAGAGCATGAAACAGAGACATTTCCATAATAAATTAGTGTTCTAAGAAAGAGATACTTACAATGTACATTCAATGTTTCCAGCTTCACGTCAGATATATACATTTACTAGAGAGAAAGTCACCCTCTCAGTTTGTCTGTCACTAAAGCTGTATGAGAAATGTGATTCGATCAGGTCTCAGGAACCACTCAGAGCCTTTCCCTTGTTTTTGCTTTGTGTGGGTTTCACATACCTTATGTTTTCCTTAAGTTTCAGGTTCAGATGGACCCACAAACTCATACTAAAACTCAGTCAAAACCATAAGCCTCCGCTGGTTTCTATTGCAGGTGGGCCTGAAGGGCTGTACCTAAATTCACAGGTCAAACTATCTCTATTGGCCACATGGCCAAATCCAATCACCCGGGGCAGTGAACTTCCAACTGAGGGGCTGCTGTTCAGGGGTGAAGGTTCATGGATTTGGAGTTAGGGTTTTGGTTTCAGCCCAATTCCAGAGTCTGATCTTACTGGTTTTATGTATATAACACTTCAGTGGAGTCAATCTTGATTCACACCACTACAAGTGAGTCCAGAATCAGACCCCTTGCACATGGATAAACATATGGGAAATCTCCCGGTACACTAATGACTTCTTCCCAGCTCCAGCATCATTAGCTACAGGACAAGCACTTGAGGGCGTAATTCATAGCTATAGAAAGTCATGATCTTAGTGTCATCAGCCTTTGGGTATGGCTCCCCACTGGGGTCATCACTAAGCTCTGTGCGCTCTGGGAGGCCATATTGCTCTCGGCTCACAGGTAGGTACTCCTGCTGTTCGACGTCACTCTGACCCAGCCTTGCCAAGTCTGCTTTGCTGTCCTTCATTGTCTTATCGGCAGTGTGACTGTACAAGTGCCTGGGAAAAGGAGCAAGGTGGTTTTGTGTTTCTTCATTGACCTTCAGTTTCACGGAGCTGAGAGGAATATCAACCCAGTCCATGGGTGGCCACCCTCTACTCTTGCCATCAGTGTTCTTTTTAAGGTCCCTAAGGCTGCAGGTTGGTGGTGAAAGACTGCAGGTTTCTGATACTGGAGATGAGCACTTGCAATAAATCTGGAGGTGCCGAGGAATCCGAATCTCTGAGCAAGTCTGGTAGCCCCTGTCACTCACATAACCATCTTTGGCCAGTGCTGCTGACACTGGAGATAGCTGCTCAGAAAACACCAACTGGCCCATGGGAAGCTGGGCCTCCAGGGCAGTCCTGTAGTTCCCTTCACCTGCATATCCATCCTTCATCTGTCCTACTGATGACAAGGGGGCTTCAGGGTCTACAGTGCCAGCAAACTCCAGCTGGCCCGAGGAACTGGAAGAGACCATGTTTTCACAGTAGCCTGGACTAAACCCATTGGCACAGTAACCTTCCTCCTTCCAGGCCTGGCAGCCTTCCGGAAGTAGCTGGATTTGGAGTCTTTCTTGCTCCACTGGAGAGTTACCATTGGAGGCAAGCCCAGCCACCGAGATTAGAGTGACAGAGGCACTCTCGAGGTCATGGGCAAATGACTTGTTCCAGAGGTTCACATTTAGTTCTTCATTCAGAATAGCCTGCCAAAAATGAACAACAAATCAATACAAAGCAATAACAGAGACTCACATATGATGGCAATGAGCACCACAGACATGCTTTTCAACACATGAATAAACTACAGTACCTCCAACTGTGGAGAAGGGAATAATCCCATGAGGAACTGCCCAGTGAAATCATAAACCACAAGAGAAACCTTCTGGAGTGGTTTGTTTGCTAAAGTGATTCTCTCATGGTTGGCACCAGTAATGGCCACAGCAATTCATTCCCATTCCCCTGTTCCTAGTTACTACACATGTATCAGTTTCAGCTGAAAAGACTCTACTTTCCAGCATAAACAAATGACTGCAACAATAACTTCCAGTACATAAACTGGCAGGGAATAGGAAAACAATCTGACACTACCCTCTGTAAGGGACAGTCTCAAAATGAGGCAAGGGTGAAACTGTCTTCCTGCCTAGTCATTTACACCACTCTCGTCACTAACATAACATAAGAACGGCCATACTGGGTCAGACCAATGGTCCATCTAGCCCAGTGTCCTATCTTCTGACAGTGGCCAGTGCCAGGTGCTTCAGAGGGAATGTTCAGAACAGGGCAATTATTGAGTGATCCATCCCTTTCATCCAGCATGTGTGCAGTTTGAGGAGGGGGCTGGGGGGGTATTGCCTTCCCAACTGCAAGCCTCGGGGCAGATGTGGAATTTGCCCCTCATGCCAGGCCCTATTGTCTGGTTGGAGCTGCCCCCCAGCAATATAGACATCAAACTACACCTATGTCCAGTTCCAGCTTCTGGCAGTCAGAGGCTAAGGCACACCAAGAGCATGGGGTTGCATCCCTGCCCATCCTGGCTAATAGCCACTGATGGATCTATCCTCCATGAACTTACTAATTCTTTTTTTGAACCCCATTATAATCTTGGCTTTCACAATATCCCCTGGCAATAAGTTTCACAGGTTGACTGTGCGTTGTGAAGAAGTACTTCCTTTTGTTTGTTATAAACCTGCTGCCTATTAGTTTCGTTGGGTGACCCCTGGTTCTTGTGTTATGTGAAGGGGTGAATAACACTTCCTTATTCACTTTCTCCACACCAGTCATGATTTTATAGTGCAATCTTCAAACCAAAGCATGAAGAAGCATACAAATGTTTAGCATATCTGGCACGTAAGTACCTTGAAATGCCAGCTGCAACAGTGCCATGCGAACACCTGTTCTCACTTTCAGGTGACATTGTAAATAAGTATCAGGCAGCATTACCTCCTGTAAATGTAAACAAACTTGGTTTTTTTAGCGATTGTCTGAACAAGAAGTAGGACTGAGTGAACTTGTAGGCTTTAAAGTTTTACACTGTTTTGTTTTTGAGTGCAGTTATGTAACAAAAAAATCTAGCTTTGTAAATTGCACTTTCATGATAAAGAGATTGCACTACAGTACTTGTATGAGGTGAACTGAAAAAATAGTATTTCTTTTGTTTATCTTTTTACAGTGAAAATATTTGTAATCAAGAATAATAATATAAAGTGAGCATTGTACACTTTGTATTCTGTGTTGCAACTGAAATCAATATATATTTGAAAATGTAGAAAAAACATCCAAAATATTTATAATAAATTTCAGTTGGTATTTTATTATTTAACAGTGTGATTAAAACTGTGATTTGTAGTAAGAGGAGGCCCTAAGATATAAACCTTGGTATCAGAGGCCCGGTATGAGGCCTGAGGCCTGAACTAAAATAATGGTCAAGACTTTGCTAACATAAAGCAAAGTTAAGCTGTGAGCCAGAGGCAGGCCCTGCTCACAGAAGCTGGCAAGGAAAGGGCTGATGTTGCATAAACATATATTCACCTAGCATACCCAAGTATAAACACAGCATTAGAATACACTATACTGGAACATTTCATAGATAATAAAAGGACAGGCCGAACCATCCCAATGACAGGGGCAAAAGGGTAATATGATGGATAGAGTTGTTTTGATCAAACCAACATGTACAAGGTGAGAGGCGGCACCTTGCTACGTAGAGGGGTTGTACCTTGCTACATAGAAAGGTTGCACCTCAATACGTCAGGTGTGATGTGTAACTTGTTTGTATCTGTGTATAAGAATGCATCTCTGGGGCGGTGTCTTTGTCCGGCCGAGGGGGCAGTGGAAAGTCCCGCCCCACTGACTGAGCCGGGTCAATTGCCAAGAGGCACTTTCTCGTAGTATGCCCTGAGTTAGGCTAAGAAACCTACAGGGAACTGCCATTGTGTCTGAGGTCGCAATAAACCTAGTCGACGTGACTTTGCATCTTACTGGACTTTGTGGGGTTCTCGTCGGGTCTGCTGTGTCAGCTATCTGCGCAGAGCTGGGGCAGCACACAGAGGGAACACACGCACGCAGCCGAGTGATATCAACATTGGAGAGAGCAAAGCACCACACCGGTAACAATCTGACAACATGATTAATCGCGATTAACTTTTTTACATGAGTTAATTTGTTTCGAGTTAATCGCTTGAGTTAACTGTGATTAATTGACAACCCTACTTAGAAAATATCTCAGCTCCACCCTCTTTGTTATTCTCCATTCTTCCCCTCTTGTCTCATTCCCGAAACTTCCTCCAGTGCTCTCCGTTAGGTATTTCATTCACTCAACGATTCCCTCGTCAATCACTGTTCATCCCTATCAAACGTATCCGTGTGAACTCACAGCCCAGCAGAGCGACCCAAGAGCTGCCAGTTCCAGAACAGGAAGCATGCTCTGTAAGAATTAGAAGGCTTGGAATGTCCAGACACTGCACAGCCTAACTGTTGCATGGCTTCAGCACTGTAACAATACAGTGCCATTTACTGACGCTTGACAGGAGTTGTTGCTCACTCACCAGTGTTTTGGGGAAGGGCATTTTCGAGACACTTGAATACATGTAGAGCTTGAGGAAATAGAAGCCAACAGCGCTCAGCAGAAGCAGCATGAGGAGGGCAACCAGAACAAGAACAAGGTCCCAGAGGAAATCTGAAAAGAATTAAGAACAGTTCAAGTGGGGGGAGGGAGAAATGCTCACGCTGACCCACCTTTAGGGGCCTAATCACTCGGACTGCTACACGCCACATGGGTGTCTTACCAAGCAGTGTGTTACCCCCGTCACTTACACCAAAGGAGATGCTACTCTGCACCCCCTCGTTAGCCAGCTGGGGCGTGGTCACTGACTGAAAGGGTGCCCTTGCTGCACCATGGGGGGGTGGGGATTTGATAGCTGCTTTCAACTACCTGAAAGGGGGTTCCAAAGAGGATGGATCTAGACAGTTCTCAGTGGTACCAGATGACAGAACAAGGAGTAATGGTCTCAAGTTGTAGTGGGGGAGGTTTAGGTTCGATATTAGGAAAAACTTTTTCACTCAGAGGGTGGTGAAGCACTGGAATGGGTTACCTATGGAGGTGGTGGAATCTCCTTCCTCAGAGGTTTTTAAGGTGAAGCTTGACAAAGCCCTGGCTGGGATGATTTAGTTGGGGACTGGTCCTGCTTTGAGCAGGGGGTTAGACTAGATGACCTCCTGAAGTCTCTTCCAACCCTGATATTTTATGATTCTATTTGTTCTCCTACCGGAACATGCCCACAGCTGGGTCTTGTTCAATGGCCAGACATGTTACAGGGTGGGTGGGAGGATGTTAGCACCTGAGTGCTATTTGCAATCCAGGTAAGAGGGGCACAACATGCCGTCAGTAGTTAACTCCTTATCATCTCTAAATGGCTACCCTTAGAAACAACATGGTTTGGAATGCTTAGCAAAGCTCCAGCCATGTTACACCATGGGAGCAATGACTCTCTATGCTCATGGGGCTCTGCAGATTCGACAAATTCAATCACACACCCTCCTCTCACAGACTCAACTCTCTGTCTCTGTTGTCCTTGATGGCCATGGCCCTGACCAATCAATCCATTCCCCAGATCTAAACCAGAAGTCTGAACAGGGAATACAGCAGTGGCACTGCCCTGGAGCTGTCTTACCTGCTGGACTGTCTGGAGTCTTGATACATTGCACAGACACCTTGCTTTGCTCTCTGACCACACGGGCTGTGACACAATAATCGGTATTTGGTTTCAGATACTCAAATGTGTGCGAAGTTATCTTGCCCTCTGGCTGAAAGGACACCTTAAGGAGAGATGGAGACATTGCCATGACATCACCTGCCTAACAACTGCACCATGAAGCAAAAATTCACTCATGTCACCCTCGTGACATAGGAGCTGGAAAAGGGACATGCCACTGCTTCCGGGAGCCACTTGAGGTAAGTGCCGCTCGGACCCTGCACCCCCTGAGCCCGTCCCCATGCCCCAACCCCCTGCTCCAGCCCTGATCCCCCTCCCGCTCTCCAAACCCCTTGATCCTAGCCCAGAGCACCCTCCTACACCCCAAACTCCTCACCCCCAGCCCCACCCCAGAGCCCACACCACCTCCCGCACCCCAACCCCAATTTTATGAGCATTCAGAGCCCGCCATACAATTTCTAGTTCCTGATGTGGCCCTAAGGCAAAAAGTTTGCCCACCCCTGGTCTAAAACCTCCCCAGTGAACAATTCCGCAATAACATGGCTGTGGGATCAGTTTCTTCCTTTGAAGAAGTAGGTAGTGGCTGGTTTATGCAGGTTAATATCCCATGTGCATTTTTATCTTAGCTAATGTAATTTCAGTCATTTTTCTTATCCATGAACACAGTAGCCCAATGTCTAATGCTTTCTGGAATGCTGTTGAGCTGTTAGTTTCAGTATCCTGTGGCAAAGAATCCGACATGTTCATTATGCAAAAAAAAATTTCTTTATGTCAGTTTGAAACTTGCTGTCTTTTCATTTCACTTAGTGTCCCCTTTGCATTAGGAGAAAGAGAAAATAGAAGTGTCTGATTTACCAGTCCCTCCCATTCATTACTTTATATATATCTCTGTCACATCCTCTCTTCCACAGCTCTTCTCTGACTTAACTACTCTTGCTCTGTCAGTCTCTCTTCATTGCCTTTCTCTGGACCTTTCCTGCCTCTGCATTTGCTCTCTGCAGCTACCTGTCAGCTAGTTCCAGTGCAAATTATGTTACCCCATCACTCAGGGATCTTTAATCACCTCTGATAAGTACTTTCCATACCTAATCCATAGTTCTGTCTGCATTTCTGTTCTTGATGTCTTCCCCCTTTACACATGCCATCTAATGGCTTCTGAGGCATTCCAGTCTCTCTGCCCTTCACTTACAAGAGTTCCCTCTCCATCTCCTGATTAGGGATGGGTGAACTAGTTTGGAAAAATAAGAAACCACCCCTATCCTCAAGCCTTTGCTAGAACCCAGTTCTAGAAACAAACTCAATCCCTTTTGAAATGTCCACAGGAGTAGTTTCTTGCCCATCTCCAAACATCTGGGTCCCAAAACCAGAGGTACCAAACCATCACCGGGAAGGGTGCCAGCTGGGATCAGAAGTTGAAGGACCAGTAATCATGATCCCATAAGATTTCCAGCCCAATGTTGCTGACTCAGGAAGCTCAAATAAGCATCCAAACTTTGACGTTTTTCTATCCAAACCAAACCCAACCCCTGCCCCTTGTGAGGGTCACCCAGCACAATATCTGAAATCACCCACCACTCTGCCCATCCTCACATCACACAGAAGTGTGTAACCTCCTCTTCTCCTCCCAACATACGGTGAATGTTGTTGCTTACGTTGTTGATATGAACACCCTTTTCGGAAAGGCTGATCCGGTACTTCCAGTTCGGTAGCACTTTCTGGACTGACTTGTAAGTGCCATTTCTCCTGCGATAAGGGGTGAGTGGCATGGACAGAATTACGGTCAGATTCTCATTCACCAGTATAAGAGTCAGGATAGGGGGACCCACAATCGCTGTAAAAATCAAAGAGAAAAGGCATAACTGTCAGGCTACTTGTTTTCTTAGAACCGATCACCTTCTTTTTGTAGATTCCTGTCTAGAGTTTGGTAACTTCATCCTCTCTCCTGGTAGGTCTGGCAGTAGTGCTGTCTGGTGGTGACATATGCCACGTCTGGAAGCTACAGAAACTATTGCAAATTTTCAGTTGACTACCACCCATTAAAACAACAAGGAGTCCGGTGGCACCTTAAAAACTAACAGATTTATTTGGGCATAAGCTTTTGTGGGTAAAAAACCTCACTTCTTCCCATTAGCACCTGTTTCCTGCCAACCTGCTCTGTGCTTCTCAGATTGCACTCATCTCAGGCCTCATTAAGCCTACTGCTGCCTCTAGGCAGCCTGAAAGTCCAAGGAATTTAAGTGTCCAAGGAATTTTTGAATATTCCACTGGAACTCTGTAGCTCAGTGGTCACCAAGTGGTCCTAGAGGATCTCCCAGTCAATCGTGATCTCCGGCAGTGCAGTGGGGCTGCCACTAAGGCAGACTCCCTGCCTACCCCAGCCCCATGCTGCTCCCAGAAGTGGCCGCACCCCAACCCCTAGCCCTGAGCCCCCTCCCGGAGCCAGCATCCCATACTTCCTTCTGCACCCGAACCCCCTCCTGCACCCCAAGTCCCACCCTGAGCCCCCTCCCAGAGTGAGCACCTTGTACCCCCCCTGCACCCCAAGACTGTGCCCCAGCCCTGAACCCCCTCCCAGCGCCAGCACCCTGTATCCCCTCCTGCATCCCAACCCCCAGCACTGATCCCTGTCCCAGAGCCAGCACCCTGTACCCCCTCCTGAACCCCAACCCCCAGCACTGATCCCCATCCCAGAGCCAGCACCCCATATCACCTTCTGCACCCCAAACCCCTCCTGCACCCCAAGCACCAGCCCTGATCCCCTCCCAGAGCCAGCACCCTGTACCCCTCCTGCACCCCAACCCCAGCACTGATCCCCATCCCAGAGCCAGCACCCCAGATCCCCTTTTGCACCCCAACCCCCTCCTGCACCCCAAGCACCAGCCCTGATCCCCCTCCCAGAGCCAGCACCCTGTACCCCCTCCTGAACCCCAACACTCTGCCCCAGTCCAGAGCCCTCTCCCAGGGCCAGCACCCTGTACCCCAACATTCTGCAACAGCCTGGATCCCCCGCCTGCACCCAACCTCCCTCCTAGAGCTTGCACCCCTCACTGCCTCCTGCACCCCAACCCCCTGCCCAGGCACCCAGAGCCCCCTCCCACACTGCAAACCCCTCAGCCCCTGCCCAGAGCCCGCACCACCTACCCCAGCCCGGTGAAAGTGAGTGAGGGTGGGGGAGAACAAGTGACAGAGACGGGGGGATGGAGAGAGCAAGGTGGGGCTTTGGGGAAAGGGCAGGGCCTCGGGAAAGGGGCGGGGTAGATTCTGGGTTGCCCTTAGATTCAAAAGTGATCTTGGGTGTAAAAAGGTTGGAGACCACTGCTGTTGCTCATAGCCTTGTTGGGCAGAAGGGTTGAGCACATTTTATCTCAAGAGCCAGATGGGCTGGCTTTTCCCAGCAGGACTGTTCAATATCTTCATTACCGATCTGGAGGATGGTGTGGACTGCACCCTTAGCAAGTTTGCAGATGACACTAAACTGGGAGGAGTGGTTGATACGCTAGAGGGTAGGGATAGGATACAGAGGGACCTAGACAAATTGGAGGATTGGGCCAAAAGAAATATGATGAGGTTCAACAAGGACAAGTGCAGAGTCCTGCACTTAGGACGGAAGAATCCCATGCACTGCTACAGACTAGGGACCGAATGGCTGGGCAGCAGTTCTGCAGAAAAGGACCTAGGGGTTACGGTGGACGAAAAGCTGAATATGAGTCAACAGTGTGCCCTTGTTGCCAAGAAGGCTAATGGCATTTTGGGTTGTATAAGTAGGGGCATTTCCAGCAGATCGAGGGATGTGATCATTCCCCTCTACTCAGCACTGGTGAGGCCTCATTTGGAGTACTGTGTCCAGTTTTGGGCCCCACACTACAAGAAGGATGTGGAGAAATTGGAGAGAGTCCAGCGGAGGGCAACAAAAATGATTAGGGGGCTGGAGCACATGACTTATGAGGAGAGGCTGAGGGAACTGGGATTGTTTAGTCTGCAGAAGAGAAGAATGAGGGGGGATTTGATAGCTGCTTTCAACTACCTGAAAGGGGGTTCCAAAGAGGATGGATCTAGACTGTTCTCAGTGGTAGAAGATGACAGAACAAGGAGTAATGGGCTCAAGTTGCAGAGGGGGAGGTTTAGGTTGGACATTAGGAAAAACTTTTTCACTAGTAGGGTGGTGAAGAACTGGAATGGGTTACCTAGGGAGGTGGTGGAATCTCCTTCCTTAGAGGTTTTTTAAGGTCAGGCTTGACAAAGCCCTGGCTGGGATGATTTAGTTGGGTTTGGTCCTGCTTTGAGCAGGGGGTTGGACTAGATGACCTCCTGAGGTCCCTTCCAACCCTGAGATTCTATGATTCTATGACTCTACAACTCAGACTTGGAGTTAGAGTATAAAATAAACCTTCAAGTAGAGCTAAGGCTCATGCTCTGGCTGCACATAGAGACCTGAGATGGGACTTGGTCTTCAGGACTGCTCAATCCTGAAGAGACACCCAGCTCCTGGGATGACAGGATTTCAGTAGAGTTGCTTAGGAAATTATTTTTTCCCCAGTGTATCATTTCAATGAAATTGATTTTTTCCCCCACTTTCATTGATTTTTTTGTTCAGGTTTTGGTCAAAAAATTGATAATCCCAAACTAGAAATGTCTGCAAAAAACTGTCAGTTCATCAAAAAGCTATTTTCAATTGGACTAACCCTAACCTTAGCCTTTTGCAACAGAAAAATTTCAATTGTCTCTAGAATTCCATCTTTGTGTTCATTCACTGTCTCAGTCACAAATCCTCATCCTGGGAGCAAGAGGAGAATTTATTCAGTCAAGGTAATTATTCAGTACCTCCATTGCTCCACCAATGAACCCTAGCCTTGTCCTGAGCAAATGCTCCTATAGGAGAAATCCAATCTCTGACTATTCTGTGCTATTCTGTTCCATCCTACCTAGGACTTAATACTGTTATTCCATCCTGGGCTATTCCACACATCACCTGGAAGGACTGTGTGGCCAGTGGAAGATCCAGTCTCTATAGCTCCCTCACTGCTCTTAGCTTTGGTTTGATCTGGATAGTTCAACCCAGCACCATTGAAAGGGGAGTGAATCTAGCTCTCCATCTCACACTCCCTTGCACCACTGTCAAAGCTCAGTAGGAGTTTTAGTCAGTAACAGAATCCTTTAACTGGGTTATTTTCAGCCAGTGTATTTCAGTCCATTTATTCCAGCTCTTTTTCCCCATTAAGTCATGAGTTTTTCAATGAAACAAGACGTTCCCAAAGCGACTACACTTTTGTTTCATCAAACACTTGAACATCAGAGACACTCAGAGTACAACAGCAGAAAGCTTGGGACAAAGGAAAGAGGCATTAACCCGGTTAATAGTGGCACCAACCACTTTTAATCCCCATCCCCTTTGCCATTCCTTCCCAAACAGTGATGCACCTGTCCTCAGTTAATCAGCCCTATTCAGTATGCAGCCTTTATACACACAGTACACATACCAACCAACATGCAACAGTGTGAGCATACTCAGTGCAAATATACAGCAAGAGTGGCACTGCAGTGCTAACCACTGTGTTTCAGCTTTTGCTAATGTCTTAACCAAAACCAACCGATGGGCACATAATGGGGACATGGAAACTGCACACTCAAAAGCCACTGGAAAGATTAAAAACACAGGAATTTTTTTAAATGCTAAGAAATGTCTCTAGTCCAGAGATGTCCCTAATTCTGCTTGGCAGTGTTCTCTGGAACATTTTCTGCTAAGTACCATGACACTTCCCTTTCACTGAGATTCACAAGTTCACAATTTTTATAGGGATTTGTGCCCAGGATTTATTAATTATTATTGGTATTACTATAGTGCTCAGATGTTCTATTCCGGGACCGGGGCCTCATTGTGCTAGATGCTGTTGTAACACCAACAGACCCCAGTGGGTGGGATCAAACCTGGGACCTCTAGAGCTTAGTGCATGACCTTCTACTGCATGAGCTAAAAGCCAACTGCATTAGCTAAGGCAGTAGAGCAGACTTTATATATTATACTATATAATATTTATATTATATATATTACTTTATATATTATACTATATAATATATATTATATATATATTTATTCTCTCTCTCTCTCGCTCTCTCATTAAAGGGGACAGAACATCACACCTTGGAGGTGAGTGGGTTACACTGTACATAATGGAAAGTTGATCTGGGCCCCAAAAAGGTTACAATCTAAGTCAGTCAAGGATTTGCAGGAAGACTGGCTATATCTAATTCTGTCTAGACTGGACACAGAAAAGACATTGCCCAATCTTCTTCTCCAGCTAGACTCCAAGGGCATCATCCTCTATTGCCAGGATTCCTACGCCCTTTCCTTTAAGGATAGTTGAAGCCATAAATTCCAACCTTATGCTCTTCAAGAGCTCCTTTTACCTCCCCAGATAGTTTCCTGTTCCAACTCTGTCTAGAAAATACAGAGGCACTTTTCCACACAAACATGGCACTTGGCACCAAAGGGTGGCACCCGTTTCCGCACATCTTCAGAGATCCTTCTGGATGACCTGCCAGCATTCACAAATCCTGAAGTCACTTTTGAGGCCCTTGAAAGGCTGGATAACATTCTCCCTGCATCCAGCCATGACAATGTCAACATGACGATACAACAAACCATCATGTTTCACTGCAATGTGCCTCACTACGTCATGACAGCCAGGGCCAGCTCTAACATTTTTGCCGCCCCAAGCAAAAAAAAAAAGAGCGACGCCCCGCCCCCGCGAGCGACGCTGAACCCCCCCAAGCGTCGCGTCGCCCAAGTCCCTGTCCCCGCGAGCGTCGCGTCGCCCAAGACCCCGCCCCCGCGAGCATCACGTCGCGCCGCCCAAGCCCCCGGTTCCGCGAGCATCACATAACGCCGCCCAAGCCCCCCGCCCCTCCTGAGCACCGCACCGCACCGCCCAAGTCCCCGCAACCCCGAGCGCCGTGCGCCCAAGCCCCCCGCCCTCCCGAGCATCGCGTCGCGCCACCCAAGTCCCCACCACCCCATGCCATGCCACTGAAGCTCACCCCCGCCAAGCACCACGCCGCCCAAGTCCCCGCCCTCCCAGCGCCGCACCACGCCACCCAAGGCCCCCCCCACCAGCGCCGCCCGGCCGAACCAGAAAAAACAAAAACAACCCCCAAGCGCCGCCCTGTCCTAAGGTGCCGCCCCAAGCACATGCTTGGTAGGCTGGTGTCTGGAGCCAGCCCTGATGACAGCAGCTGCGTTTTTCTACTGTGAGATAAAATCCCTCCAGTGCCAACTGCAGACTCTCACTCCCACGTTAAATTTACTCAGATCAAAAGGTAAAAACTAGAGTATTATGCCTGCTAACTCTACATCTTCACCTAGTATCTGAAAACCACAAGGCCGCCCCCTCTGGGCCTGGGGTCTTCGGCGGTGGGGGGCCCTTCCGTTCCGGGACCCGCCTCAGAAGTGCCCTGAAGACCTGCGGCGGAGGCCCTCCCCCCCCCCGCTGCTGAATTACCGCCGAAGCGGGACCCGCCGCCGAAGTGCAGCCCGGTCTTTGGCGGTAATTCGCCGGTGGGGGGCCCCCACCGCGGGTCTTCGGGGCACTTCGGCGGCAGGTCCCGGAACGGAAGGGCCCCCCGCCACCGAATTACCGCCGAAGACCGAGCTGAACTTCGGTGGCGGGTCCCACTTCGGCGGTAATTCGCCAGTGGGGGGTCCTTCTGCCCCGGAGCGGAAGGACCCCCCCACCGGCGAAGACCGGGAGTGGAAGAAGCTCCTGGGCCCGGCCCCGCAAGAGTTTTCCGGGCCCCCCGGAGCGAGTGAAGGACCCTGCTCCAGGGGCCCCGAAAAACTCTGGTGGGGGCCCCTGTGGGGCCCGGGGCCTGGGGCAAATTGCCCCTCTTGCCCCCCCTCTGGGTGGCCCTGGAAAACCAAGGTGTCTCCATCTACTTGATATACTATCACCTACAAATCTTCTGGAATCAGAATTTACCTGTCCGGGATTACAGAATTGGCCATTTGTTTGTTGTTGTAGCTGTACTGATCCCAGGATATTAGAGAGACAAAGTGGGTGAGGTAATATCTCTTATTGGGCCAACTTCTGTTGGCAAAAGAGACAAGCTTTCAAGCTACACAGAGCTCTTCTTCTTCAGGACCTGAACACAAGCTCTACAGAGCTCAAAAAGCTTGTCTCTCACCAACAGAGAGTCCAATAAAAGATGTCATCTCACCCAGCTTGTCTCTCTAGGATTGGAAATGGCTTGCGCCCTGTCTCATGCAGGTTGCTGTTTTCAAATCAGGATCAGGTTGACAGTGAGTGACAGGGCTTATCATTTGACAGTTGATGAACAGCCCATGTGATATGGTCTCAGTCCAGTTCCTAGTGGTGGGACATACGTCAACCATGTAAATCCATCATTCCAAACAGCAATATCAGCAAATGGCCAAGGAATGAGGGCATGGAACTGAACTAACCTTTCACCCTTCAATGGGGTCTCTACAGGTCACAGTGAGGGCATATTGACTGGGCAGTTCTCTACCTCTAATTTACTTCTCTGCAGTCAGAGAATGAAGCCATGCCAGGTGAATCCATGTTCAAAAATGCCCCGATTCACCTCTGGCTGGCCCTAAAATGCACCTAAAGGAACACCTGAGATAAGTTGCCTTCCCTGGGAGAGCAGGCACAGCAGAATGGGTACAAACAGGAAAGTGCCTGGGGAGACTGGCCAGAATAACCAGCTCTCCCAGATCTGACAATGAGATATGAGCAGATTGTGACCTCAGAGAGGATTACAAACAACACAAGGCAGTTAACAAGGAAGAATGAGAAAAAAACCTCCTTCCCCAGCCTCCCATGCTGTGATTCAGGCAACCTGCTGTGCACAAACCCTCCTCATTCACTCCTCTACAGTGACATCCTTGTGGGGTTGGGGGAAGGCTCTGGGACACAGAAGTAAGGCTTGGAAGACGCTTGGTCCTTCTCTCTGTCTGGGACTCTGCATGACTCTGCTATCAGCTGGCTCCTTTCTGGCAGGATGACTCTGCACGGACTCCTGGGTCTACCCCTGCCCAGCAGCTATTCTTTGTGTCCCTGTCTGGCTAGCTGTCTGCTCTGGTCACCACTGGGGCATCTCAGCACCTTCAGTCACACTCAAAATGTGAATCTGCATTAGCTCAGAAAGAGACACCCCCATCTTTCCAGAGAAAACATTCCCTGCCTTGGACTCTCACCCCTCCCCTCACCAGGATCTCATGGGATTCATCAGGGACAAGACACCCATCCAGCAAGAACCTTCTCCCAGCCAGCCTCCTCCTCCACCCCATCGCTGACTCAGAGGGGTATTTTTCACTATCCACCTTTAATCTGTAAACCTGCCCCCTTGACTCCATCTCCTCCTCACTTCTCAAGCTCCCGGTCTCAGCCTCTCTCTCTCCCTCTATTTTCAAACTCTCATGCCCAGGGCTTCAACATGTCCTCATTTCACCTGCCCTCCTCTGACTACTCTATCCACTCTCACTACTGCCTCATGATCCCCTTGCATCAATTCATAGAATGTAAGGCCATCTGGGACCATTACACCATCCAATCTGATCTCCTGAATAGCACAGATCATTAAATTCCACCCAAACACACTGTGTTGAGTCCAACAACTTCAGTCAAACCCAAGCATTTCAGTCCTCAGGAGACTAAACTGTTGTGAGGCCAGGCACCAGGAGAGACCGAGAAGCCAGCAGTGCCTGAGGCCCTTCCATTGCAGGGAGTTGATCAGGTGAGACATGGCCCCATGTTGCAGAGGCAGGCAAAAAGCTCCAAGGTTCTTGCCAGTATGACCAGGGACAAAATTATTTCCTGACCCCTAGTTTGATAATAAGTTAGATCTTGAGTATGTGAGCAAGACACGCAAGTCAGGCGTCTAAGACAGAGGATTCTCTGTACCAGCTCGGAGCACTGGTCCACCCCAACCAGTATCTTGTCTTTTGCCATGGCTGATCTCTGATGCTTCAGAGGAAGGTGGGAAAAAAAACCCAACCAGAATACAATTGTGCATCAAGGAAAAAAATTCCTTCCCAGCCCCAGCAGGCAACCAGCTGAATCCCTGAAGCATGAGATTAGATTGTAATGATTGTCGAAGTGTTATGAGAAAATTAGGAAATCCTGTTCTCTGCATGGCCTATGAAAAAAAACAGGATGAACAGGGACATTCACAGATTCCAAGGCCAGGTGTGATTGTGACCACCACGACCATCCAACCCAACCTTCCCACCCCTGACACACACACACAGGCCTCCGAATTTCTCCCAGAAGTTTACATTTCATTGTACTCCCCAGGCCTACTCAAAACACTGTGACCTAAATCACTATCGTCTTCCACCCTGGTAGATCATTCCTACCTTCTCGGAACCCTGTTGCCTTCCCCATCAGTATCAACCATCCCATAAACCCTTCCCACAGGGCCGCCCAGAGGGGGAGGGCAAGAGGGGCAATTTGCCCCAGGCCCCGAGCCCCACAGGGGCCCCCACCAGAGTTTTTCGGGGCCCCTGGAGCGGGGTCCTTCACTCGCTCCGGGGGGCCCGGAAAACTCTTGCGGGGCCAGGCACAGGAGCTTCTTCTGCTCCCGGTCTTCGCCGGCGGGGGGTCCTTCCGCTCCGGGGCGGAAGGACCCCCCGCTGGCGAATTACCGCCGAAGACGGAGCGGGACCCGCTGCCGAAGTTCAGCCCGGTCTTCGGCGGTAATTCGGCGGCGGGGGCCCCTTCCCTTCTGGGACCCGCCGCCGAAGTGCCCCGAAGACCCGCGGCGGGGGCCCCCCTCCGCCGAATTACCGCCGAAGACCGGGCTGCACTTCAGCAGCGGTCTGGCTTCGGCGGTAATTTGGCGGCGGGGGGGGCCCCGCCGCGGGTCTTCGGGGCACTTCGGCGGCGGGTCCCGGAACGGAAGGGCCCCCCGCCGCCGAAGACCCCGGGCCCCCGGAATCCTCTGGGCGGCCCTGCCCTCCCATCTTGCTCCCCCAGCGAGCGCAGGAACCCACCTCCAGGAACTCAAACCCCTGGGGAATCTCCCTGTACACAGTCACTGCTTAGCCCCTCTTTCTGCCCTTGGGCTCCCAAAGGTCCTTACTGTCTCTGTACGGTTGTAGTTCATTGGAAATGGCCCATTCGGACACCAGGGCTCCATCCATGGCTCTCACCCTGGCCCAGTACAATTTGTGTATGTCTTCGAAGTACAGTTTGCATGTGTGTGATGATCTGGTGCTGTTCCTCCAACAGGTGTCCACTTTGGTCCAGTTAGAAGAGCTGCACGTGGAAGCAGACACAGTAACACAACAAGAAGGAGCCATCAGCACTCCTTACCCACCACCTCCTCCCAGCTCCACTTAATCCCCCCTCAGACAGGGAGACTCCAGAAGGAAAGACCTTGCTCAGGTGAGTCAGGTGGAAATCTTGTGGACTGAAGAGGGAATAGCCAAGACTGATCCTCTGCTCCACCTCCACCCCATCCACTGCCATCTTGGCCAGTTGAAACGGTCAGAAAATATGCATATATTTTTACTTAATTAAAAAACAACCCTCTGGCTGCCATAGTGCCCTCCACTTCCTACTCAGTTCCTCCCTTTCTGGTGGGGGGTTCACATGTCTGCTGTTGGTTGGGCTGCTTGGGCCAGATTAGACTTGAGCAAAATGTTTCAGACAAATAGTTCATTCACTGAAAAATGCAGTTTCAGTCAACCAGAAATTATTCACAAATTGGACACAAACTGTCTGAATGGTTTCTGCCCAACGTTTGTTATTCAGGACTCAGACACCATTCATAAAATGGCTGCCGGTGGTGCCCTCCTTATAACCTTCAACCCCGTGGTTAGGACACTCACCTGGGATATGGGAGACACAGGTTTAATTCCTCCTTCACCTCAGACAGTGGGATTTGAACTTGGGTCTCCAGGAGAATGCTCTAACCACTGGGCTTTGGGATAATCTGGAGCAAGTCTCTCCTGTTGAAGTTGTTCCACTTTGTATAAATAATTAGCCATTGGAGGATGGACTTAAACCTGGGGACATCTCAGGTGCATACCCTACACATTATAAGAAGGACACCACCACCAGCAGCTCCTGCTCCACACCTCCAGGTTGTGAATCTAGCCCTTCAAAAATGTTTGAAAAAATACATTTTGGGTCAAATGAAACATGTCTCATTTGACCCAAAATGGATTTTTTTTGATTTGTAGAAAATGATCGCAATCCTGGATTCGGCATGGATGGAACTGAATTTTTGTTTGATTTTTCAAAACTGCCATGGAACCTAAAAATCAATTATTCGCCCTGCTCTAGGTAGAAGAGGGAAGCCAGGAAGAGGGTGGATAACCTGACCATTAAGAAACTAGGAGCCTAGAATGCAGAGAGGTTAAAGATGGGCCTAGGAATACACAAAACTGGCTGAAGAAGAGTCAGTCTGCTCACGGCTGTAACATACCGCTGGCAACTTTGAACCTCGTATTGGGTGCCATTGCCTGAGCCGGAACCGGGCTCCCACACCAAGAGAATATGGAAATTTTCAGATGTTAGTGTCACATTCTGTGGAGGAGACAGCATCCCTTGAAATGAAAACAAAGGAAAGCAGATCAATAGCATCATAAACCTAAGGGAAGAGAGTGCTGCTTTCCTATTGGTCAGCTGTCAGGCAGAGACCTGCAGCATATGAAGGATACCCAAAGTATAACATTTTGGTATCTAAGGAGGTCACTGCAGCATGGGGATTTATCCTGCACAATTGTCTTATTTCCTCAGCAACAACAGTACTTAGCATTAGTTCTGCTCTTGGTTACACCCATGGAATCTGAGGTTCAAGCAACCTGATATTCCATTGTGCCCAAGTGCACACAGAGTGATTAGACAAACCTGAAGAGTGCAGACCAGTCTTAGGCTATGGCTATACTATGCAACTTTTAGCGATGTGGCTGTGCCACTACGTTGTGTAGCTGCTGTTTGTCGGTAGGAGAGGGCCCTCCTGCCGACAAAAAATTTCCACCCACCACAAGCAGCAGCAGCTTCGTTGGCAGAAGAGTGCTCCTGCCAACAAAGCGCTGTTCATAGTGGCACTTTTCGTCGGCAAAACTTTTGTCGTTCGGAGGGCGGGGGGGTTAACATCCCTCAACAACAAAAGTTTTGCCGACGAAGTGCCAGTGTAAACAAAACCTCAGTTTAGTGCAGTGTCCCTGCTTCCTGGCCTCGCTTTGCTGGCCTGCACAGATGAACTAGAAGTGTGTGGGTGGGGGAAGCTAGTGCACAGTCTGCCTAGAATTAGAGCTGTTTGAAAAACGCTATATATTTTGTGTTAAAAAAAATAGATCAAAGTGTAAAACATGTATTTCATTTGCATTTTTTTGCTGAATTTTTAATATTTTCCAACAAAATTAAAACCTGAACACCAAAAAAGTTGTAGGTTTTCTTTTTCTTCTCTTGTTTAAAAAAACTTCCTTTATCTTTCTCTTTTTCTACCACTGGAAAACAGTGGAAAAATAGGAGAAAAAGGAAAGCAAAAGCCTCCCCAAAATGCAAAAATGATTTTTTTATTTGGTTTTGTAGCCAAAATTTCAATCCAAAGGAAAACGTGTGTTGGTCAAAAAGTTATTTTGCATAAGAAAAAACCCAGTGTGATAAAAAAAATTCTGTCATCTCTTTATGGAGGTGGGAAAAGATTTCACTGTATACATATCATGCATGTATGCACACCCTATAATCCATATGTACACAGAGGACTCTATTGTTATTCAGTTTCTCCCTTCTGCTTCCCACACAGATGCTCAATTATGGTTTCAAACTGCCCATGGACCTTGCTGTTTGAGTTCTTTATCCCATCAGCCACATGCTTTCACTAAAGCATTTTTTTTCCTAATAAACTGTCAATAGCTTATCAATAACAAGGCTCTAAGCTATGCAGAGTTTTGAACAACTTGTCCTGTTAGGATATTAACAAGGCAGGCTGTCAAAAATCTTTTCTTTTGCTTATAGTGAAGGTCAGCCTTTACTTGGACTCTTCAGTAGCAAAGCCACTGCGCTGTTCACTGAGCTTGTACATTTAGGTTTTCCAGGTATTTGACAGAGAGAGATCCTATGGGGCCAACACTGCACAGCTGTCCTGAGGCTGCGTAACCATTTTTGCCTAGGATTGTGAATCCTTTAGTACCCCTAGCCACCCTCTCCTTGCCAGGTCACAGTGGAGCTTACCCAGTAGGAGGGTCTGACGAAAGAGGAGGAGAAGCACACTCAATACAACAGGCATGGTCCTGCACTGCTACCGGCACAGCCACATCCATCTGTCTCTGTGTCCTACATGTGCGTCTTGGAGCTAGTCACCTGCAGGGAGGAATGGAGAGAGAAGGGCACAACCCTCGCTGGGTTACTCATGCCAAATGCAAATATCTGAGAGGACTGGAAACCAAGACTAGTGAAACACAGCCAGAAAAGAGCGAGAGGGCTGGGGAAGGCATGCCCATGTCACGTGAGTCTGTGTCTTGTGGTTGCCACCTACCCCCTGCAGGCACAGGGCTCACAAACCAGCACACCACTGTCTCCATGGCGACCACTGGTGTGAGTGACTCACTGACTGGCTTATCTTTGGCCATGAGTCACACACACAGATCTGCAGTGAGCACTGTTGCTGCTGTGTGTCACCCAGAGCAGGCTAGCCTTCACGCCACACCATGCCATGCCTTGATGTGAGGCCAGACACATTCCAGCCCTAACTGTTGTGATTTGCTAAACAGAGCCTGCTCCTGTCTGCCTAGAGCTGCCCATAGGACAGAAAGTGCATCCTAGGGAAGGGACGGGCAGTGTGGAGTCTGGGCTGCTGCTGAGTCAGGTGTGACATAGCGTGACAACCCTGGACAAACTTCTCCAGGTGGCCTGCAAATGGTTACAGCAGAGGGGAATTCCCAAGCAGCTCAAGATTGGGCAGAGCTAAGGGAATCCCTCATGATTAGGGCCCTACCAAATTCATAGCCATGAAAAATTCATCACAAACTGTGAAATCTGGTCTCCCCTATGAAATCTGGTCTTTTGTGTGCTTTTACTCTATACCATACAGATTTCACGGGGGGGAGACCAGCGTTTCTCACATTGGGAGTCCTGACCCAAAAGACAGTTGCAGGGGGGGGTCGCAAGGTTTTTTTTTTTAGGAGCGTTGCAGTATTGCCACCCCCATACTTCAGAGCCTTAGGAGCTGGGTGGCTGGAGAGCAATGGCTGATGGCCGGGCACCCAGCTCTGAAGGCAGCAGCAGTGCAACTGTAAGGTGGCAATACCATACCATACTATGCCACCCTTCTGTGCTGGCTGCCTTCAGAGCTGGGTGGCGGGAGAGTGCCAGCTGCTGACTGAGGACCCAGCTCTGCAGGCAGCAGCGCTAAAGTAAAGGTGACAATACCATACCATGCCATCCTTACTTCTGCGCTGCTGCTGGTGGCTCTGCCTTCAGAGCTGGGATCCCGGCCAGCAGCCACCGCTCTTCAGCTGCCCAGCTCTGAAGGTAGTGCCATTGCTGGCAGCAGTGCAGAAGTAAGGGTACCAGTACCACAAACACCCTCTACAATAACCTTGCAAACCCTCCTCCCCACCATGCCACTGCTCCTTTTTGAGTCAGGACCCCTACAATTACAACACTGTGAAATTTCAGATTTAAATAGTTGAAATCATGAAATTTATGATTTTTAAAATCCTATGACCGTGAAATTGACCAGAATGGACTGTGAATTTGGTAGGGCCCTACTCATAATGTGTATGTCTGGAGGGAAAAGTGGGAGGGATGAACATGGGTCTCTATTCCCCACCACATCAGGCCTGGTGCAAGGAGCTACATGTAGTATTTCTGAGTGAACACGGAGCCTGCTTGATAGCTTTGGAGCCTGATTCCTCCATTTATCTACAGAACAGGGGCATGGCAAGCTTTCACACTGCTCTCTTATCAAAGAAACATAGACTAGAATAATAGAATATCAGGGTTGGAAGGGACCTCAGAAGATCATCTAGTCCAACCCCCTGCTCAACCTCACCCCTTTCCTGAAGGTGAACCAGATGTCATGGCCCTTTCCACCCTTTCTTCAAAAGTTACCCTGCTGGAGTCAGTGGGAAAAGTTTTGCCATTGACTTAAGTGGAGCCAAGATTTTACCACAAAACACTGTCCTAGCAAGCACTGTCCTCTGCAGAAAGACCAGGGCTGGGTGCTTGAGCTGTGGGGGAAGGGACAAGGAGCTAGTCATTGCTTTGATTATTCCAAAGTGGAATCAGGACATCACAGTGCAGTGTGGTACGAAGTTATTATCAGCATCTTACCCATGAGCAGTGATTAACAAGTGAATTGTGTAGGCCAGCCAAAACACTGCCAATATCTCTGTAGCACACACATTTCTCCTTTGGTCCTTAAACTTTTTTAGAAATACTATAGATAGTTTTAAAATTGTGCTGAGGAAATTGCTTCCTCCTTGCCGAAGTGATGGCTCAAAGGCAGAGCAGAGCTTTGTTCTGAGGGACGCGTGCACTAAGTGTGGGCAGGCAGGAACTCCCCCTTCCCTTTGCAGAGCGGGAAGAATTGGGATTTGGGGGAGGTGAATCTGCCTACAGGGGAGAAGGAGCATTTGAACACCCAGTCTCAAAGCGACAGCACTGGGATGGGCAAGCCCAATCTGGATGGAAGGCTACTAAATGAGGGAGTCCACTGGCCTCAGCTCAGCCGGTGCAGCAGATACTCTCAAGAATGCCATGGTGTGTTAGTAAAATACACACGGCCCTGACTAGGCTATTAGAATCATGGTTTCTTTGCTTTGTCAATCAGTGGCCATCTCTGCAGCCTCCCAGACTTTGAGTTTATTTAACCACAAGGAAGACACATTGTCCTTCAGCTCAAACCAGCATCCTGTCTCCAACAGGGGACAATACTAGTTGTTTCAGAGGAAGGTGCAAGAATTTCCATCATGTAATTATGAAGTATCCCACCTCTAGGGAAAGTTTCTGCCTAAACATGGCAATTAATAGTTACCTGATGACCTGGAGCTTGAGCGTTTCTATCCCTTTTCAGTTTTTATCCTTGCTAGAGTAAAAACCGGTTACTCACTTTCTCATAACTGTTGTTCTTCGAGATGTGTTGTTCATGTCCATTCCAATCAGGTGTGTGCGAGCCGTGTGCATGCCAGCCAGAAGATTTACCCCTAGCAGTGTCTGTAGGGTCGGCCCAGGCGCTCCCTGGAGTGGTGCCTTCATGGCCCCCAATATAGGGCCCCGCCGACCCTCCACCCCCTCAGTTCCTTCTTGTCAGCTATTCCAACAGAGGGGGAGGAGGGTGGGTATTGGAATGGACATGAATAACACATCTCGAAGAACAACAGTTACGAGAAAGCGAGTAAGCATTTTTCTTCTTCGACTGATTGTTCATGTCCATTCCAAGCAGGTGATTCATATGCCAAACCTCAGGAGGTGGGGTCAGAGATTGGAGCCCAGCCCGTCCAAAGGCAGCATCATTTCTGACCTGTTGTATAATTGCATAGTGTGTCGTAAATGTATGTATCAAGGACCACGTAGCTGCTCTGCAAATTTCCTGACTGGGGACTTGTGCCAGGAACGCTGCCGAGGAGGCCTGTGCCCTGGTGGAGTGGGCAGTAATTGGCGGGGCGGGCACCTTCGCCAGGCCACAACACTCCCAAATGCAGGATGTGATCCACAACAAGATATGCTGAGAGGACACAGGGAGACCTTTCATTCTGTCCGCCATGGCCACAAAGAGTTGGACGGACTTCCAGAATGACTTAATCCTCTCTATGTAGAAGGCTAAGGCTCTACGTACGTCCAGTGAGTGCAGTCTGCGCTCCCTATTGGAGGAGTGTGGCTTGGGGTACAACACTGGGGGGAAGATGTCCTGGTTGATGTGAAACTGGGAAACAATCTTAGGGAGAAAAGCTGGGTGAGGTCTAAGTTGGACCTTGTCCTTATGAAAAACTGTGTAAGGGGGCTCAGACGTGAGGGCCCTGACCTCCAAAACCCATCAAGCCAAGGTAATTGCTATGAGGAATGCATGAGGTGGATTGAGTGCTCTATGCAGAAGTCCCATAGCACGAGGGCTTCCCGGCACGGGGGAGAGGAGCGTGCACCCCCGTTTGTTGATACAGAACGTCACCAAGGTCTTGTCTGTGAGGACTGAGACACACTTGCCTGCTATGTGGATTTTGAAAGCGTAGCATGCCAGATGCACCGCTCTCAGCTCTTTGACATTGATGTGTAGAGCGAGGTCCGTCTGAGACTAGAGGCCTTGAGTCCTGAGGTCCCCTAGGTGAGCTCCCCAGCCCAGATCTGAGGCGTCCATCACCAAAGAGAGAGAGGGCTGAGGGCTGGCAAAGGGCACTCCCGCACAAACCACTCGCGAGTTGAGCCACCACAGGAGGGAGTCCAACACTGGACGGGGCAGGGTTACGATGCTGTCCAGAGCGTCTCGAGCTGGCCGATACACTGACGCCAGCCAAGACTGGAGTGGGCGCAGTCTGAGTCTGGCATGTTGCACCACTTAGGTGCATGCAGCCTTGTGCCCCAGCAGTTTTAGGCAGTTCCTTACTGAGGTCGTGGGGAACTGGCTGAGGCCCTGTATAATATCCTGAAGTGAGCAAAACCTGGCTTCTGGGAGGTACACCCTGGCTTGGGTAGAGTCCAGGACCATGCCTATGAACTCTATCCTCTGCACCGGGGACAGGGTAGATTTTTCCTCGCTTAGGAGATCTAACTAGAGGAAGGTCCTTCTTTTGAATTTGACCTAAGCCTCCACTTGGGCTATTAGGCATCCCTTGATCAGCCAGTCGTCAAGATAGAGAAAAATCTGTATCTGGCATTTGCGCAGGAATGCCGCGACGACTGTCATGAATTTTGTGAATACTCAGGGGGCAGTTAGCAGGCCAAATGGGAGGACAGCAAACTGATAGTGGCCTCTGCTCACCACGAATCTGAGGTAGCATCTGTGATGTGGGACTATTGAGATATGAAAGTACATGTCCTTCAAGTCTAGGGCGGAGTACCAGTCTCCTGGATCCAGTGAGGGGATGATGGAGGTTAGTGAGACCATGCGAAACGAGCTTCTTTATGTGCCTGTTGAGCTATCACAGGTCCAGGATGGGTCTGAGGCCCCACTTGGCCTTCGATATTAGGAAATACCGGGAGTAGAACCCCTTGCCCCTTAGCTCCTGAGGAACCTCCTCCACTGCCCCTACCGAGAGGAGGGACTGCACTTCTTGAAATAGAAGTTGCTCGTGAGAGGAGTCCCTGAAGAGGGACGGGGAAGGGGGTTGGAGGGGCGGGGGGGTACAGAATTGGACGGCATATCCCCTCTCTACTGTGTAGAGCATCCAGCGGTCTGAAGTGATTCGGGACCAAGCACAGTAGAAAGGGGATAGACAGGACGAGAAGGTAAGATCCAGAGATCATACTGGAAAACCATCCTCGACTGTACCATCAAAAGGGTGGTCTAGGCCCAGGTGGAGGCTTGGGCTGGCCAGAGTTTTGCCCAGAGGAGGGATGTTGCCTCTTCTTAGCACTCCTGTTTCACCTACACGGAATATCCTGGTGGTTTTGTGGTTGATAAAGCTGAGGGGCAGGCTGAGGCCAGCATGTGAAGTCTCAGCAAGCGCAGGGTAGCTCTCGAGTCCTTCAAACTATGAAGTCTCTTATCTGTCTTTTCAGAGAAAAGAGCAGATCCCTCAAAAGGCAGGTCCTGTATGATCTGTTGGACCTTGTGTGGGAGTCCAGAGACCTGCAGCCAGGAGCCTCGTCTCATCACCAGCCCTGTGGCCAGCATGTGGGAGGCTGCATCCGCCACGGCTAGAGCCACTTGCAGAGATGCTTGGGAGACCAACTTTCCCTCCTCCATGAGTGTGGAGAACTCCACGAGTGCGGAGAACTCCACCCAAGCTTCATGGGGCAGGAGCTCCACAAACTTAGCCATAGACGAGCAGGTGTTGTGCCCGTAGCGGCTTACTATGGCCTACTGGTTGGATATACGGAGCTGCAGGCCCCCGGTCAAATAGACCTTTCAGCCAAATTCTTGGCATCCCTGTTTTTTGGGATGGAGCCCTGAAACCCTTGGCGTTCTCTCTGATTGGCCGGAACGACCACCAAAGAGTCTGGGGGAGGGTGGGTATAAAGGTGTTCGTACCCCTCAGAGGGAACGAAGTAGTGGCGCTTGGTTTTCTTGGCCGTAGGGACCAGAGAAGTGGGGTTTGCTACAGATTTTTAGATGTATCAGTTATTGTTTTAATCAGTGGCAATGCAACCCTGGATGGCCAGAGTGGGCTGGGATATCAATGACAGGGTCTACATCCTCCTCCACCTCCTCTGCCTGTATCCCCAGCCTCAGGAGCTGTTGAAGAACACGGTTGTCCTCCAGAGCCGGGGCCGTCGATGTCCCCGTGACCACTTCGTCAGGCGAGGATGACAGAACAGGTAGTGGGCCCTGTTCACTACCCTCAGCCCCCCTGGGGTCCCTCGGCACCCGGTACTTGATCCGTGGAGAATTTGGCACCACGGTCAGTGCCAGGGCCGACAAATCCTGCAGTACTGAGCTCGACAGCGTCAGCAGGGTCAGAACTGGAGCTTCCGGTGGTGCCATTGCCTGGAGAAACGGTGCCAGAGCTGGTTGAGTTATCAGTGCTGCCGCTATCTGAGCCAGCGGAGCCGCTCCCTCAGATGATGGTGCCACCAGTGGCAGCGCCGGTGTTGACTGTGGCACGAAGGATGCTGACGACACTGACGCAGTTCTGGAATGCGGACCGTGGACTTGGCCCTGGCTCTGATGGTAAGCCCAGGGTGTCCAGAAGGGACATTGGGCAGGTGGTTGCTACTGTTGCTGCCACGGTGCCTGGTATGACTGGTGACTCCGCCGAGACCTGGACCTCCTGTTCCGCGACCTACTGGAGCGATTAGAGTCTGCTTCTGATTCCGAGGTCTCCGAGTAAGAGGACCACGGAGGAGCAGTATCCTGAGTCACCAACAAGCGGTGCCCCGACTCCGGGGAGCGGTGTGGTTCTTGTATCTGCACGGGCGGTGACGGAGATGGAGACTGGCAGGCCATCATGGCTGGCTTATCCCTGGAGTGGAACAGGGGGTGCACGGTTGCCAGCGATTTGTCCCTCCTTTGCAGGAAGGATGTCACCGGCAGGCGCATCAGGTCGAACACCTCCGGTGTCGACGGTGGCTGTATGTCCCCTTGGTGGTCCGGTGACCGGGGAGGGTTCAGACTCGACTGGACCCCAGCCAGGGCAGGAGTCAACGAAACCCTGGGCAGAGGCAAGGAGGAGGCAGTTTGTCATGACCCTTTAAGTTTTGAGAGGGGTGAACGGCTCCTCACTGGCATCTTCTTTTTTACTGGCACCGGGGATGGTAAGCAATGCCGTACTGAGGCCAACCCGTGGCAGTGCCGGTGGGCTTTAGAGTCTTTAACCAGGCCCATTTCAGGCACCGTTGGTGCCGGAGCACTGTGCACCGAAAAGGACGTGCTCGGTGCTGGGTCATTGGGTCCCGAGTCAGATTGCGGTCTCGATGCCGCCTCCATCAGCAGGAGTTTTAGTCTCTGCTCTCGGTCTTTAAGGGTTCTGGGGTGGAAACCCGCAGGAAGAGTGAGGATCACTCTTGGGCATAAACTTGCCACAGGCCTCGCAGATCTTAAATCCTGGAGACCCAGGCATACCCCAGGAGCGGGGAAAAAACATCCTACCAACTAACTATAACTAACTATTAACAAACTGAGAACTATATACAACTAGGATCTATCAGATACTGCTAAGGCTCTTGCTGCAAGAGCGAGCAAAGTTCCACCTAGCCATCACTGGCTGTAAGAAGGAACTGAGTGGGTGGAGTGTCGGCGGGGCCCTATATTGGGCACCATGAAGGCACCACTATGGATGCTGATAGGGGAAAATCTTCTGGCTGGCATGCACACGGCGCGCACACACCTGCTTGGAATGGACATGAACAATCACTTGAAGAAGAACTGTGGATGTTTATCCATATACATGTCTACTCCTTTTTGAAACCCTGCTAGGCCCTTGTTCTCAATGATATCTTGTGTCAATGAGTTCCATAGGACAATTGTGACTTATGCTAAAAAAATTCATCTTACAATTTTAAATTTGTTGCCTTTTAAATTTCATGCAGTGCCCCCCACCTCACCCCTTTGCTCTATTCTGAGATGGGGTCAATCGAAGCAGCCAAGTTTTCTGCTCCGTTGTAATTTCTCTCTCTGGTTGTCCTGTTCCAAAGCTGGGTGCCACCACAGTGACACACACAAACGTACCCTAGAGCAGGGGGTCCCAAAATATGGGCCACGACACAGTCCTGGGTGGTTCACTGGCACAAGTTGCGCAACTGCATTCTCCAGTCAAGCTCTTAGTAAATCTTTACACTCCATGGGACTTGTGTAATCTTGTTCAGTTTTAAACAAAATTGTGTTTTCCCTGAATGCCATATTTTGCTCAACATTTTTTTAAAGTGTAGTTCTACTAAAATTGTTTGGTTTCAAAGATCTTGAAACATTTCTTTGAGTGCATATTGTTAGGGATTTCTGTCATTATAATTGTTCATATTACAATGAAAACAAAACGTATTGATTTAGTGTTATAGTTCATATGTATGTAATAATTAAATTAAAATTTTCCACAAGAAATGTTACTAGTGGGCCACAGGGCCTATTGCAGCTGCACAGATGGGCCTCAAGCAAAAAAGTTTAGGAACCCCTGCCCTACAGCATGGGTGGGATCATTTGTTTCACACATGCAGCTGTGCCATAGAGGTGCTGGAACAATTTTTGTAGTCGAGGTGCTGAGAGCCCTTGAACCAAAGTGTAAACCCTGCATATAATGGAAACTACTTCAAGCCAGGGGGACTCCTAGTTCCAGCACCTATGCCCCTGCCGTATGCACTACACACATTTCCCCAGGTCTTTGGAGAACAAAAACAGCTCTGTCAAAGCAGGACCTGGGTTACTGGCAGGACAGTTCTTTACATCTGATTCCCTCCTTCCCCTCACATACTTGAGGACAGATCCTTCTCTGTCTCATCTGTCTCTCTTCAGAGCAGCACCCCGCGGCTGGGCTCTGAGACGCTTTGGGCGACAACTTGCCAACAACTGCACCCTGAATGACTTTTGCGGTTCATGTCCTTTTCCTGGTTTCGTCTCCTTTTCTTCCTTCCTTGTTAATGGTTTCATGCATGGCTCAGGCGGACAGAGTGCTAATTCTATCCGCACCATTGCCTCCCTCTCCTGGGTCAGCAGTGCCCTCAGCAGGTGGTGAAACAATGCAGCCTAGCCTAACATTCTTTGTTGTATTTGTCAAATCCAATGGTGGCTGCCAGTTTCACTGCTAATCTGACACACCTCTGAATAGCATTGTGAGGTCAAAGCAAATATTTATGACACGTGCAGAAGCCTACAGCACAGCAAATCCTCAGTCTATTAACTCTTTAATACTGCCTAACACTCAAGCATGCTTGAATGTGTCCAAACAGGCATTCATTTGGAAATGCATCTTCATTCTAAGGTATCAGAAAGGTAGCCCTGTTCGTCTGGATCTGTAAAAAGCAACAAAGAGTCCTGTGGCACCTTAAAGACTCACAGATGTATTGGAGCATGAGCTTTTGTGGGTGAATATCCACTTCGTCAGACGCATGTAATGGAAATTTCCCGAGGATTAATTTCCAGATCAGGATTAAACAAACACTCTGAATGGCTAGCCAACTACAAAAGCAGTTTCTCCTCCCTTGGTGTTCACACCTCAACTGCTAGAAGAGGGCCTCATCCTCCCTGATTGAACTAACCTCGTTATCTCCAGACTGATTCTTGCCTGCATATTTATACCTGCCTCTGGAAATTTCCATTACATGCGTCTGACAAAGTGGGTATTCACCCACGAAAGCTTATGCTCCAATACTTCTGTTAGCCTTTAAGGTGCCACAGGACTCTTTGTTGCTTCATTCTAAGGGTCCAACAACATTTTTTTTATTTTATTAAATTTGAGTGTTTGACAAGATAGAGAGTTTTCAGTTGGACCAGTGAAGGGTTTACAATACCTTGCTCGTGATTCCTGGCCAAAACCATTCTAAGTGCTGTCCAACATTTTTTGGCCTTAAAGTTTGCTGTCTGGTGTTGCTGCCCTGTTCCACGCTAGAGATGGCTGTGTCACGGACTCACAGGTCGTGCCCACTCTTGGCCCCGTACGGTCCCTGGGGGGGGGAACTCCCTTCAGTGTGACAGCCCCTCTCAGGGGTCCACTCTCTCTTGGGGGTCAGGCCCCTCCGCCTCCTGGAACCACACCTGTCTCTTGCCATGGGCCCCCTCAGGGAGTCCACTCGCTCTGGACCCCCGTGGCCTCCACTCCCAGAGGAAATAATGCAACCCTGTTCTCTAGACTGGGGCGACTCTCAACCAGCTTAAAACAGGAGGGTTTATTGAGTGTCTGAACACAGCATAGGAAACTCTCACGGCCATCAGGCCTGGCCTCCCTCAGCACAGTACATCTGAATCTCCGCTGAAACCAGGTAGGCTCTGCCTGCTCTTTCTCTCCAGTCCTGAGACCCTGCACTTTCCAGATGGGCATCCGATATCAGGGGCCTCAACAGCTCCTCCCCTGGCCTTTGTCTTCCGTCCCAAGTAAACAGGTCGCTGGGGCCCTCTCTTCCATCCTTTGTTACCCTCTGGCTGGAACTGGTTGGTCAGGTCACCGGGGTTGGTCAGGTCCGGGGGTCCTGGCTGCTGGGCAAGGTCACACCTCATCCTCTACAACAATGAACTCTCTCCCACTACCTTGTTAAACATGCAGCACACGGAGAAACTGAGGCGCACACACATTATTCATGTAAAACACTACAAAAATCCCCAACTTCATCACAGGCTGCATTTCAGCAATACTGAGGAATCCCTATACATTCACAGGGCTCAACTATCCCTCTGTGAGGCTGAGCCATGCTGTGGAGGGGAGGAGGTGGTCAGCAGGCATTATAGCTTAGCAAGGCATAACACTGTCTGATCACTGAGGGCAGTGTGCTGGGACGTGCCTATTGCTACACTTGACCAACAGGCTTGGCCAGCACTATCCATGGAGAAAGGATCCTATCTGCACCCACATCTCACCCAGGCATGGCCCCTTTACTCCCCCCCCCCTGCCCTTTAAACAGAATCAAAGATCTGAGAAAGCTAAAGGTGGGTCATCATTTGGCCAACTGCCTCTGAATTTGAGGACTCCTTCAGCACAAGACCCCATTATTAGCACAGTGATACCCACTCATCTCTGCTCCTATTCAAAGAGTTCAAAGAGCTTCCCAGAGTAGTATTAATGGTACCGGATTTATTGGCATCGTTAGAGGACCATAAACCATAGCTTGATTACTGTACCCTGAGGACAAGCAGCCTCCTCAGTTTGTATCCAAAAACCTTGCCGTTTCACACATGAGAATTTGCACTAATGCTTTGGGATCCTTTTGTATATTCCTGACTTTCAAACCAATAAGCATGATTTTTTAAAAAATGGAGTTACTATAGCCTGGAAAACTTGTCATGAAAACTTATGAGCCCAAACATTTAACATGATGACTTGTATGGGAAAAAAAAAAACCTGTTTCACTGGCCCTGGGGTAGAATTTTTCAGAGATATCACAATATCTGCTTTGTCTAAGGGGTTTCTTTTGAGGTCATTAAACAATGTCATGATTTTTCTACAATAGATTGAACAAGCAGAACCCAGGAAGTTTCTATTGTGAGATTTTGTGCCCCAAAGCAATACCCTGGCACCTCCATATTCACCACTGTCATGTAATTAGGATATGTTTTGTACAAAGTATGCCTTGCGGGGTATCATTCTAAAAGTCTTGAACTGCTAAACATTAATATCTCATTGGCTTGTATGTGTTATCATTGTATGTGAAGTTATGAAGTTTTGCTACGTGTGTGACGGGTTCAGACACAGAGATCCCCTTGGGACTCTCACTTGATGTGCTGAAATTACCTCTGAGCCCATTTTCTCTGCCAGCTTGGGACTCCAGAACCCTGCCTTGTTGAGCCAGACATGCTATCCTGCTGCAACACAGACCCAGGTCTGGTCCACACCCCCAAAGCTGCAGCCTTTAACCAAAAACAGCTCAGCAGGTTACCTCTCCAGCACCCAAACACCCAATTCCCAATGGGATCCAAACCCCAAATAAATCTATTTTACTCTGTATAAAGCTTATACAGGGTAAACTCATAAATTGTCCGCCCTCTAGAACACTGATAGAGAGATATGCACAGCTGTTTGCTCCCCCAGATATTAATCATTTACTCTGGGTTCATTAATAAACCGGTTATTTATTAAGTATAAAAAGTAGGATTTAAGTGATTTCAAGTAATAACAGACAGAACAAAGTCAGTCACCAAGCAAAATAAAGCAAAAACACACAAGTCTAAGCCTAATACATTAAGGAACTGATTACAGGTAATCTCACCCTCAGAGATGTTCCAATAAACTTCTTTCACAGACTAGACTTCTTCCTAATCTGGGCCCAATCCTTTCCCCTGGTACAGTCCTTGTTAGTTCCAACAGACATCTCAGGCGGTAAGCAGGGGTTTTCTCGTGACTGGCAGCCTCTTTGTCCTGCTCCACCCCCTTACATAGCTTTGGCACAAGGCATGGATCTTTTGTCTGTGCTTGGCCCCCACCCCTCCTTCTAAATAGAAAAGTACAAGATTTAAGACGGATTTCAGTATTGGGTGACATGGTCATGTCCCTGTGAGACCTCATTCTTCATTAGCCATGCGCTGGCCCACACATACGCAGGAAGGCTTGCAGATAAATAAACTTCATTGATTCTGAAGCACCCTTAATAGCTTCCACTTACCAATGTAAACATTTTAATACAAGTTTATATTTTATTTTTCTAACTCCAGACATAGAAATAATACATGCAAACAAATAGGATGAACACACTCAGTAGATTACAAGCTTTCTGATACCATACAATGGGTATTTAGCGTAAAGCATATTCCAGTTGTCATATTCACATTCATAAGCATATTTTCATAAAGTGTATGGAGTGCAACATCAGTGTGTGTTACTGAAAGATGTTGTGAAATTGGAAACATCCACAACAAGCCTTTCAGGTACAACAATGAAGAAGCTAGACAGTGCTAATGGCCATCAGCAAAGACAATGGACCATGGAAAAGGTTTGTCCTCGCCTGGGTACCCTACAGCCAGCCTATGAATAATGGCTGCTATGACTTAGCAAGGCATGCAAGGACATGTGACCAGACTACATGACACTGAACTCCATTTTGGTACCCGTATTTTTCCACAAACTGGGCTGGGAACTTATCTTGGACAAAGAGTTCCCACCATAGGGAGTGTCTATATAAGATGGGGAGTGACGACATGATTTGTCTTGACTCCCCCGCAACTCAACACCTGGAAGAACCTCTAAAAGACAAAAGACTTGGAATGGGCCAGGGGAACCCAGGCTGCACAGCAAAGGCAGCCTATGCCTCAAGAATTTGCAAGCCTGCTTGTATCATCAGTCAGGGTGAGATATTGCTAATTCAAATCCTATCTGTCTAGTATATTAGGCTTAGTTTGCGGTTTTGTTTATTTGCTAGGTAATCTGCTTTGATCTATTTGCTATCACTTATAATCACTTAAAATCTTTCTGTAGTTAATAAACTGGTTTTATGTTTTATCTTAACCAGTGTTTTTTTGAAGTGTTTGGAAAAATCTCAGCTTGTTCCCCACATCAAGGGAAGCAGATTAATTTAATGAGCTTGCACCATACATATCCCTGTGCAGTGCAAGGCAGTATATTTCTGGGTTTATACTCCAGTAAGGATGCAAGGCTGGGGAGCTGGTGCTTCCATAGTTGATCCTTAAATGGCTTCGGTAAAGCACCCAGGTAACTCAGTTGGATGTGTGGCGCCACCTGCTGTTGTGTTGGATGACAACAGGGCCTGGAGAGGCTGGCTGGTAGCAGCAGCAAAGCAGTGTGAGAGAGGCCAACCCAGGTGAAGTGTTAGGGGGCACAGCGGTTCCAACGGCTCCCAGACTGCACCCTGTCACATCTACGTGTAGCTAAGGAATTGCGTATGACCAAAATTAGGGCATTAGGTTAAATAAAGAGTGAAGAGTATGTGCACAGAGTACATGATCTGCAACATTTAGCAATTTGGCCTCTCAAACAAATAGATGCTGCTGACTTGTGACTGAATCTAAACATGGTAACCATCAAATACCAGAAGCAAGATTTTAAAATGTTCTGTTCAATAACAAGTGGAATAATTAAAGGAGACACTCATCAGGCAGTGCTGGCTGATTTTAGTTTGTTTTTTCACAACTTAGAAATATAACCAATTTTTTTTTCTACCACTGAAATGCAGCCACCTCTGGAGTGGTGGGTGATAACTATACTCCACCTACACCACAACAGAACAAGGATTAGGAAGAGGACATAGAAAAACATGGACTAAATTCACAGGCTAATGTGATTGTATGTGCTAGAATTTGGATAAGCTAGCCCCTGACAGGAGTGCGTGCACACCATGGGACCTTTTAACGACCACAATTGGAAACAGCTTCAATTGATATCTCATGTGAAATACAGCACACCACCACAATAATGGTACATGGTTCAGGGGAACAGTGCCCTCAGTTTTCCTTGGAGTCTCATGTGCAGGAACATACTCAGCCCAAGCCACTTAGTTGGTGGCATCCAGTGAAACCACAAAGCCTGGGACCATATGGCAACAATTGCAAGCTTTCAACAATGAGGACACAGTTATGCCATGAACTGGAGGGATGCAATCTTTTTAATACCAGCTGAGTTATTTACATTTGATAAACATACACCATTGCTCAAAAGAAACAGCTGGTAGCCCACAGTGCTTGTGCATGCCCACTTGGGGGCCACATGGAATTAGGGCCCAGAGCCAAGGGAGGACAAAATTCTACATCTAGCAGTACCGTTTCTTTTCCCTCATCCCCTTCAGAAAAGTGTCTTAGGCAGCTTAGCCACAATCTACTGTCCCAATGAAGTGGAAGAGAAAGGAAGAGCTGGGGAAGCCATCTCATGACACTGGGAGAAATGTCTTCTCCCTTTTTCTGGTGCAATAACAATCCCAGCAGAGGAGGTCTCTCACAGCAAGAGTTCACTCTGAGCTCAAACAGTTTCAGCTCCATGGCTGTTAGCGTGCAGGTCAAAGACCAGTGCTTCCTTTGCCCCTGAAAGAGCAGCTGTGCATGGAGGACAGGAGGTGGTGCTACCAGGCTGGGCGCGCTGCCTTTAGCGCTAAATGCTTTAAAGCAGAAACACACCCCATGCAACCCCTTTCCCTTCTGCAGTTAGTGGGGGAAATACAAAAACCTGTTCACTTCGACTCAGCTCAGCTGGGCTGCAGGTAACCAGTGACTCTGTTGTGCATGGACAGTTAAGTTAGGCAGGAGATGAGAAAGCAGAGCATCCCAGCTGCACAGCAAGCACGTTTACACATTCATGGGAGTTTTGAACATTGCTCTCCAGTAGGCACCATGCTGGAAGATTATTCCCTAAATAACCCTTCAGTACCACGGTCCAGCCTGCCCCTTCTCCCTGTCACTTTCCTTTGTCTTTAAGAGGCGAACATAACGGAGAAAGAAAATAACTGAAAATAAAGAGTAGTGGTCTCACAATGGCAGCCCACCTAATCTGGGCACATGCTACCACCTCCCCCAGCAAGGGCATGAGCCTTCCATTCAGAATCCATGAGAACTCTGAGGTTCCTAAAGAAAGAAGCTGGCTGGGGATACTTGCTCGCTCCTTCCCTTTTCCATCGTCGTCTGCAGGAAGAGGAGGAAATTCCAGTTGAAAACATGAGCTTGAGCAGTAGTACTTGGCCACTGATTGGAGGAGAATGAGCACTTGGTCCTGGCCGAGTTAGCCTGCCCACGCTGCTCCAGAAAGGAACTTGGGCTGTGTGGGAGGGAGTTTTACTGTTCTGATCCAAACAGGCACTGATGCCCATTGCTAGCTTTTGGGGAAAAGATTGTCTCCATGTTCCTGCCATGAGGGGGTCCTAGGAATCACTGTTATGATTTTCCAGGGCAAACCCAGCCTCCAAAAGCCTTCTCCAGGTATCGAGCCATAGCCAGTGTCAGATGGTCATTGTGTGGGCCTGCCACCACCTGAATTCCCAAGGGAAGTCCCTCACTGCTCAAGCCCAGTGGGCACTGGGTGACAGGCAAGCCCAGGACATTGAAAACAGCTGAAAGAAAGAGAAGGGCAGATCAGAATAGACACAAAGTCCTCCATCCTTGGTCATGTGAGCAATCCATTCTCACCCAAGTTACTTGCTGTGGCCTCTGGAGAGTCCACAGGGTAAGCAGTGAATTTGACCCAGTACAGACTGCAAGGACAGTTCGAAAATGTTTAAATCAAGACGGATGTTTTTCTAGAAGTTCTGATTTAGTTCAAACGGGAATTAATTTAGGGAAGTTCTCTGGCCTGTGTTATACAGGAGGTCAGACTAGATGATCACAATGGTCCCTTCTGGCCTTAGAATCTACGAATCTGCCAATTTTAATGATAAATCTGCATATTGGAGCCCCCAACTAGCAGTGGATCTCCAAGTGCCACTAAACTGTTTGTCTCACAAAGTCAAACTACTGCATCACATGAGATGACGACAGTCATGCAACATCACCGCAGTGCATCAAAAGGTCATGACCTCGAGATGCCCTTTTTCATGATGATGTTCTATACCAGGGGTAGGCAACCTATGGCACGGGTGCTGAAGGTGGCACGCAAGCTGATTTTCAGTGGCAATCACACTGCCCAGGTCCTGGCCACTGCTCTGGAGGCTCTGCATTTTAATTTAATTTTAAATGAAGCTTCTTAAGCATTTTAAAAACCTTATCTACTTTACATACAACAATAGTTTAGTTATATATGATAGACTTATAGAAAGAGACCTTCTGAAAACGTTAAAATGTATGACTGGCACGCGAAACCTTAAATCAGAGTGAATAAATGAAGACTCGGCACAGCACTTCTGAAATGTTGCTAACCCCAGTTCTATACAGTGTCAAGTTGTTCCAAAACCACACTGCATCATAGGGCAACACTGAGACAAAGGGACTCAAGACTTGAGAAAGCCGTGTAAAGCGTATCAATGGGACAAACCCTGCAAATCTCAGGATGGGTGGCAACCCTTGGATGTTCGCTAGAAAGGGACATATGCGATACAGCTTTAACACCCATCCTGTAAAGAGGATGAAGGCAACCTATTAGGTACCCTGACATGAGGGTTCCCATGCTACTGCAGTCACACTTTAGTCAAATGGCCATCACCAATAGGAGGTCCAGAAATGCCATATGGATTTAAAGTGAGGTTGTAGACACTGCCCATCACTTACAGGGTGGGAAGAAGCACCTGCCACAGGCTACGACTCCATTAGCCAAGTAACTGCCCCAATTAAAATGTCTTGGGGGGTCATCCACGCTGCTCTCTCCACCCACGTGAACCTGGATATAGTGTTGTGTTCAGATAGCACTTATGTGGCTCCTTTGACACAGAAGCAAGAACTCAAGAGTTCATCCCAAAGATAAGTAGGTTTCTGCTCCCACTCTTCTAAAGGTTTACTCTTCAATTAATGGGCAGGTGCAAGGGAAATGGCCCTGCAAGGTATCTGCACAAGTCTCCTGATGTGCAACCAGAAAAAAATCACATCTCAGAATGAGCTCTGCAGTAGCATCTACACTACTGTAGCCTCTAGAAGTTCTGAGCAGGCCCTAAGCAGCATACAAAGGAATAAAACAAAAATAGGCCTGCTCCAGAGAACTCCCCATCTAGGATTATGAGCCAAGGGACCACCAACACAACCACTGCTTGGTACCAACTGCTTTGCAGCACAAGTGAGAGGCGCAGTGCATCCCGGGTGAGAAAGCTCTCCAAGGTGAGACATCACATGGTTAAACTGCTCTCTTGAACCTGTGAATACATTTCCCCGATTTTTAAAAGGAAAGATTCTCATGAGATCCCCCCCCCCCCCCAGCTTTTTTTGATATGCCCTCACTACTGGGAACAGGCCTTTTGAGATAGTAATTGGGTAGCATTGCACTTCTGGCACAGCTGAGATTGCCAGCTTTCCTCCCACCACCCAAGGGCTGCTCACCTGTATACGCAAAGTTGAAAGGCATCCCCAAGGGAAAGTAGTGCTTAGGCGCCACTATGGGGTGGGAAGGGTACAAAAGCATCCCATCAGTCCCCAGCAAGTTCATCATCTCAGTCCGCAGGCTGTGACCCATGCTCACCAGCTTGGCATTCCCACCAGGGTTGAGTTTCATCAGCTTCTCTGTCAGTGCCAGGGCTATAAGGCAACAGCAACCACACATGCAGCATTACAGGGAGGCAAACAAAAGACAGTACATCACACAGTGTAGTCTCCTTTACAAAGCACCATGGGCAAATACCCCCTTCTTAGCAAGACTAGACACGGGAGCATGGGAATTGCTCCAGGACCAGGTGGGAGGAGACTGTCTCCCTCCTGGCTTGCATGTGGCTAGAACAGGTACTATCTGTACATGCAGGATGATCAAATGTGACATTCCTCTCCATATTGACCAAAGAATCTAGGAAGATTATTATTAACTCCTTAATGTCTAAGAGCCAAATTTGTTACATGTAATGGCAAAGAATTCAAGGTTGAAAGGGTTCAAACAGCTCTATGTGAGGCACCTGGAGAGTTTTTGTGTTTTAAAGAGACCCATTCTAAGTCTGAGTCAGAAAGAAAATTCTGCTGTCTTCTCAATGGGCAGGGCATGACATGCTCCTGATGACGCTGTGAGATGTGTTCCCAGAAGCACGGACTGACTCAGATGAGAATCTAGAACAACCAGATCTTTTCATTCTATAATTTCTAGAAGGTTATTGGGTCTACTCTTCCCCTGTGCTTCCCACAAACTCTGCCAGTATGAGACCAGACCCTACAATACACTGTCCAATGTTTTATCTGATATAGTTTTAAATGACTCAAGCAATGAGGTTTCTGCTATTTCCCTCAGGAGATTATTCCATAGCCAGATAAACCTTATGACCTCAGCATTCAGAAGTTTTTCCTAATAGTCCACTTACATTTTCCTTTGCAAAGAATCACCCTAAATAATTCTTCATCCTTGGCATTTTCATACTTCAAATATTTGCAGACACTTACTGTATATTATTAGAAATAATTTGTACCTGCCTTGATCTCAGAGAAAACCCAATCCAAAACTGGAATGAAGAGGCAACGTTCCAGTAAAAAACTCAATAGCCAGAAAAAAGAACTCCCACCCAACTCCATACCATAGCTACCAATATTTTCTATTCAGTCATATGCCACAAACATACATATCCTTTACCTCCTCCAAGTGCTACATTACTTATGTCATTGTATACGCTATACTATTTATACAATCACTCTGCCCTGTTAAATGCAGCGATCTTTTGGGTGGAATGTGGCAACTGTGTATAACAGCACACCACTATTGTCTAGGATAGGTTGTGAACGATACCTTTTCCAACTGGAAGAGCTGGGGAGGAATTTAAGGATGCAGAATGTATTTACCCAAGTTGGAATCTGGCCAAACAATCATAAGCATACAAAGAGAGCTTGTTTCATAGCTGCAGGCTGTAAATTAGGATTATAAACAACTGCAAATTCATTTTAACTTGGGTTTATTTATTTTTTTAAACGGAAAGCCACATTAAATGAGATGGCTTGACTTTACCAATGGCAGGGATGGTGTGCAAAGACATCCCCAGGAACCATTTCATCAGCTCCCACAGCGGCCATACGGGCTTCCCATGATCTCCAAGCAGGTCTGTGAACAGCTGTGCTTTCTGCAATTAACACACACATCACATCAATGCTGGCAGGTGGTTGTAGTTAATATGCAGTGAGTGGTGGGATAAGAGAAAGCTCTGAACCCCTCATTACCAGCAGCATTATCAAAGTCATCAGATTATCTGCATTCTCTGTGGAGCAGGGTGGGGAGACCACATACTGCACCAGAAGTGACCAATCCCCATCTATAGCTGAACAGAAAAGTATTGTTAAATACAAGACTCACATGGGGTGTGGACAGGTTTCCCACACACTGCTAAACCAACTGACAGGGCCCACTACATCCAGAACAAAGGAGGAATTGAGGTGGTATATTTTCAGCTGGCAGGGAGATTTTGTATTGGCTGTGGGGAAATCCTCATCAGCAAGGAGAGTGCTCAACCACTGGCACTGTCTACTTCTGATGGTGTACCCCAGATGATGCAATAAGGGGCAGAAGTAAATATTTTTTATGGATGTTCACCATTTTTACATGAAAGTTAGTGCTTTTCTCTCTGGATCTTGGGAAGAGGAAGATTGATGGAATGGGGACATGGCAGAGCTGCTTGGGATTCTGTCTTTCAGGGAGATGAGCCTTTTTGCTATTTGCATATATAGCCCATTAAGTATGCTATGGGATTTTGACATGAAATACTGTTGTACAGTGCTTGGAGCTCAGGACAAACACTAAGAAGAGTCAGAAGTAATAAATAAAATGAGTGAGAGAGAAGATGGACGCCAGCAATTTAAGCAAAGCACAGAGCAGGTAGGTATTATAATACAAAAGCTGTATCACACAGACCTGCCAATGAAAATTAACACTAACTTGCAGCACTGTTGACCACTATATGCTGGCTATTATATACATCATCCATAAATATATATGCATTAAGCACAAATAGCATTAAGAACAAATATCATAGCAGTTATATAACCTAACTTGGCTTATACCTATACTATAATCCTGTTCACTTATGGTAAGTATCCCATAACACCTGGCATTACCTGAAGTAAGCCTCGGCTTAAGTAGACAGGCAAGCTATCAGGACCCATGAGTATTTTACCATAGCAACAGGTAGAGTGTTATTCTCATGGACCAGTACTGGAATGTGCCAAAGGAAGAGGACACGACATATGATTGTTCTACCCTGATGCAAACCAAGAAGGAACCTTCATGGACCAGAACCTGGAATGCTGGTATCCAAAACAAAGATAATGAAAGGAACAGAACAAGTTAAGGAACTGCAACAAACTGATGGGTTGAATTTTAGTGACATGTAAATGAATATGTAACTTGTAATATCATCCTATAGATACTAACCAGCTGAAACACGTAACTCTGGGAGCAGACTTTCTGCGTAAGGTGACTGTAACAACGCTGCATAGATCTGCTCCTGGACACCAGTATCGCATAGAACCTTTTTCCTGTACTGTATTATTATTGACTCATAGCAATAAACCTGACTGACACTGGTAGTTGGTCTCGAGTGTATTTCATAACAAACCAAAAAGCGTTGTCAAGCAATTGACTATTGAATTTATAAACAGCATCTTTAGTTTCAGTCCTGCCTGTCTCCACTTCCCAGCAGTGTTAATGCACTTCAGTCATGACCTGCATCACCCTTCTGCTGCTGACAGCGAAAAGAGAGCAAGGTAAGCTAGTTAGAAAACCATCTGCTTAGCTGCGTCTGTAAGGACTTGCACAGAAAAGGCCAAAGCAAGAATCCTAAAAGGTGTCCCTCACCTGCTAGATCACTGGATTTACAGTCACCTCACGAATGGCTGACGCAAGAGGATAATGCTTAAAGTTACATGAAGATAGAGTTGGAAGTGGGGAGCGAGATAGTGGAAGAAGAGAAGACATGCCGCTGGGTCCAAAACCTATCAAGCATGTACACGTCCCCCTCTCTGTCTACTGACAAATAACAGATTCCTCTCCGCTGCATTATGCTTGTGTCCTGTCAGAATCAGACGCACCTGCCCATCACTGTCCCGGGAAGACATCATAGCAGACCAGATCTGGAAAGCATACTTCATCTTGTGGATTGTCACATACTGAACTTGGACCCCACACTGAGTCTCCAGGTGCTCCACCACCTTATGGAAATACAAGGGGAAGAGTGTATCCATCAGGTTATGTGATATTTCACTACTCGCAGAAGCAATGAGAGATTGGTGGGCCTGGGTAAAGCTAAGGTAGCTAAGGCCAGTGGGCCAAACACAGCCCACAGAGTTGTCACACAGGATGTGGAACCACCCCTATTTTTATTATTTCGCTGGGTACTACAAGTCCAAGGCATGCAAGTCTCCATATTTAAGGCCAACAGGTAGAGTCTGCTCCATTTGATGAAGATCTGATGTTCCCTAGTGTCAAAGTTAGACTCAGGACTCACAGTTTTTCAGACCACTCTGTTTTATTAGCACAGCGCTCTGCTAATGACACCCAGATAATGTGAGCACCATGCAAGACACAAACTATCTTATTTATACAGATAAAAGGGTGAGAACTTAACAAGATAACAAAGGAAGCAGAATCAGATAAGTTTACCTGGGCTAGGCATGCATATCTTATTCTATTACCCATCTTCTGTTAATGTTTTGCCATTAGCACCATTGTTTATGCCTAATGTTTCTTTTCCTGGCACCTGTATTTCAACATTTCTTATTTCTGCTTAAAGGTACATACAACATTTCTTTAATCCATTCTTATTTTTACAATATAATTCATTCTACTTTCACACTAGAAAATTCCCACTGCAACTGTCAATTGAACAAAGTCAGGGTACCTCAAAGCTAGCATCAAGGGGACCACAATAGAAAAGGACTTTTTTAATATAGCATCTTTCATCATAAGGTACAGTGGTAGAACACTCTACTGGGCAATGACTGTGAGGGCAAAAGGGGTAAGGCATTCTACACACAGCCGCGGCTCAAGACCCACCCTTGGATTTTATAAACATTACATTTTTATGACTAGTATTATGGCTCTTTCCCTTCTAAAAAATCCCAAAGGATCTCCACAATATAAACAAGGAGACTTTTATGTAGGTAAAATATAATTATCCAAATTGGAATTTCGCAAGAACATTGGACAGCCTATTCTTGTGTAAAGAATTCATGGCTTACTCTGCATGTATGACTTGTCCAAAATCTGGACATTAGAACTGTTAGATCTTTAAGATTAAACATAAACTGGTACTAGAAATAAGTAAAAAGACCTCAGTTTAACATCTCATCTGAAGGACAGGACCTAAGCAGCAGTGTCCTAGCTCTGTGCTGATGGCTCAACATTAAGTTAGATCCCATCTCTTAATGATGTATGCAATAAGTGACAAGTTTCCCGTATACAACTCTGATTATGCACTACAATCTCAATTTGTAATATGCCCTGGCTATTTCAGTTCTAGTCTCCTCTGTGCAAAGACTGACAGTGATGTAAATTATTTGGTAGTTTTATAATTTAATTAACTCCTGGGTGAAATCTGTACCAAAAAAATTAAAAACTCTGCACACAATATTTTAAAATTCTGCAAAGTTCTGCATATTTTATCAAAATAACATAATATAATCATACTAGTATCAATTATTCTGGTAATTTATTTCAAAATACCTGTCAGCAAGTATGTCTGTAACAATACAGACCAAAAAAATAGAAGATTCTGATCATTTTTTTGACAAATAGATTCCTTACTAGGCATATCAATACAGAACTTCGAGTAACTCATTTAAATTACAATACAGAACTGTATTTCCTGCACCTGTCAGAAGCAGTGCAAAGGCTTTGGTGTGTCAGGGGTAACAGAGGAGCCGAGGGAGATGGAAAGAGCCTGGGGTAAACCTGGAGAGTTGCTGGGTGTGGTTGGGAGAAGTATGGAATGTTTTTTTGTTGTTGTTGTTGTTTTGGGGCGGGGAGGGCAGGATTGTTAGGGAGCTGGAGAGCCTCCTCCATGCAGACCATGGATGATCCCAAGCCTCTCCCATTCTGTCAGGCACATCTGCCCCTGTCCCCACACCCCCCATCCCGATGGGTCTCTGCAGTCCCCCATTCCCATTCAGCCCCTGCCTCAACACTGTCACCCCACTAGCTCCCGAGCCCATGCTCCAGTCTGTCCCCCCCACTAGCCATTCTGAACTCCAGTCTGTGACCCCCATCCCCAGCAGCTCCGTGTGCCCCACTTTGTCCTAACAGGCCAGGTGCTGTGATGAACTTGTACTCCTGGAGGAATTTTGTGCCACTGCATGTGCACAGAATTTTTTTTCTTCACGGAAAGTGCTATAGTTCCACCCTTTTCCCACCAGAGGCCACTGTGGCACCAGAACAGCCCGCTGCATTCATACTGTTGGCTGTTCTGGTGCCACAGTGAGCTCTGGTGGGCAAAAGGCAGAACTGCAGCATTTCTGGGGCAGAACATATTTTCTGCAGAAAAAAATAAAATTCTGCTGGACACACGAATTCTGCGCATGTGCAATGGTCAGAATTCCCTCAGGAATATATAATGTGAACAAACTTCCACTGGAGATTAGATAGTCAACCAAACTCATTTTTGGGGGAGGGATAGCTCAGTGGTTTGAGCATTGGCCTGCTAAACCCAGGGTTGTGAGTTCAATCCTTGAGGGGGCCATTTCAGGATCTGGGGCAAAAATCTGCCTGGGGATTGGTCCTGCTTTGAGCAGGGGGTTGGACTAGATGACCTCCTGAGATCCCTTCCAACCCTGATATTCTATGACTTGCATCATATCTAAGGTTGCTAGTTGGTCATGGAAGTCTCAGATTCCATGACTTTCCAGGACCTCGGGGACTTCTGCAGTGGCTGGCTCGGGGGCCCCCTGAGCAGCTTGGGCAGCCCCTGGACCAGCTGTACCAGCCACTGCTGGGGCAGTCTCGAGCCAGTGCGCCACTGCCCCCACAGCAGCACCAGGAATTTGGGTGTGAGAGCTGGCTCAGGGCTAGGGCAGGGGTGCGGGAGGGCTCTGGGCGGCACTTACCTTGGGGGGCTCCCCGGAAGCAGCGACATGTCCCTCCCTCAGCTCCTAAGCTCCTGGCCAATGGGAGTGGTGGAGCCGGCGCTTGGAGCAGAGGCAGCATGCAAAGCCCCCTGACTGCACCTCCATCTAGGAGCCAAGGGACAAGTCACCACTTCCAGGGAGGTGCACGGAGCCAGGTAGGGAGCCTGCCATCCCAAACCCCTCTCCCCGCAGCACCACTGGGGGTCCCGCAGTGCCCCCTCCCCCCCAAGCACCCACCCTACCCTCCGCCAAGAGGGCTCAAGATTTAGTCATGAGTATAAGTCATGGACAGGTCACCGGCTGTGAATTTTTGTTTACCACCCATGACCAGTCCATGACTTTTACTAAAAATACCCATGACTAAAATGTAGCCTTAATCATAGCTAACTTCAGGCCTCCTGCCAGCATGCTCTTGATTCAACTGATTAGCATCCCATTCAAAAGTACTAGCATACAAGGGCCATGATAAACAAGAGATGGAACAGACATAGGTAGAGCAGGTCATCTCTTATCCAACTGATTCTCTGAACCTCTCCCTCCAGGTTTGTCTACCATGCATCTCACCATGGTATCTGAATGCCTGAATAACCAAGTCCCTCTTACCTTTCTCTGGGCCTGAAGAATTTCCCTGTCCACAGGGGACACGAAAACTGAACCACCATCATGCTCCATGCAGTAGAATTTTAGTTTCTTCAGTGACACTTTTTCATCCAGCTTTAGCCTGCGGTGGAAGGAACAATACCTGGGTCACAAGTCTCCATTTCCTGCTATTCCCTAGATCGAAACACTGCTCACACACTTGCTAAAGTTCCTCGGGATGTTATACTACCTCTGTCATGTTAGAAAGGAGACAGTTGCTACTGACATACAAATACCTAGGTGTCGGCATTAAATACGTCTAACTGCTTGCCTCAGTGTCACATATAATCACTGGGTCAGCAGTTTCTACATTTCTTTTTTAATGAAATCTTGGCCTCCCAAGATGCCCCTCCACATTAGATCGCTCAGCCAATAGCAAGCGTTAGGAACAGCATTCAGCATGGGCATTGGACAGCCAGTGCGGAGGTAGACACAAAGCTGAACACGAACATGTAAAGGACACATATGCAGCAATGAGCCAGTACAGGGGCAGAAGCAGGGTAGAAGAACCTACAAGGTTTCCCCCTGTTCTCACCACTGGTGCCTCTGCAGAAATAACTGCGGTCCATTGGAAGTCTGTGCTTGTCTGCTGTCAGACTTTCAGTCTCTTCTCTTCCATGCAGGATAGGGAAGCCTCAGGGAGCAAAAGCACAGGCCCCCAACTGGCTAGTGTGCTTTTGTCTGCTGGAATGAAAGGACTACACCTGAATGTGCTGAGGTAAGAGCAGGGAGAGGGATCCAAGAGCAGCCAGTAAGGGTCATGGTGGCTGGAATGAGGTGGATTGGCTGTAAGAATCTGGCCAGGAAGGAGGGAGAAGTAACCTATAAGATACTGTACAGTGACTCTGCATTTATTTTAAGCCATTTCCCATGTTCTGGGTCCTGTGCGGAGAGCTATTCAAGCAGTATATTTCACTCCCACCAAAACTCTGCAGCAGAGGACTCCCTATGTGAAACTTCAAATAGACAGAACATATACCACTCACAAGGGGGAGGGATGACTGCCTGTGAGGAGTCAATGCCTATGGCACTGGCACACAGGAGATCCAATACAGAGACTAACCCAGGTGTCAGGTGCCAAGCTGCTGAAGGAGCAACTCTGTCGTGCAAGATGCTGCACATTTGTGTCCCTGAGTTTTGCTAAAAGACTTAAAGATTTCTGCAACCTGAATTCTAAGACATCCCCTCTTGATAGACTAGTATAGGGTCATCCACCAGTTTGGACCAGTTGCTTAACATATGGCACATTAAAGGAGTAATCAGAAATAATCAGATATATGCCTTACTGGCCAGAAAGTGGTTGAGATCAACTATGAGTTTCACAAAGTGATAAGAGCAACCTACTTTCTGACTCCAGGCCCAGCCATGACCCTCAACATGGGCTCCAGGTCCTCAGCATAGCGACACATGGGACCCGTACACAGGAACTCCGTCCGCACCCCCAGAGCATTGGGGAACTGACCATCATTGGGGACCACTCCTAGAAGCACAGAGGCACATGAGTTAGTCATCACATAGCAGAGTGCATACTTGCAAACACAACTTCAGCCAAGGTGATTGTCACAGGAGAGCTGCCCTTGGGATTCCTCCATGTGAGAGCACCATTCACATACTCTCATGATTCACATGCCACTTGGGGGAAAAAAGTGAACAGCTGAAACAGACCAGAGCAGCATGCCGCTTGGCTACTTACAGTCCATCCACACTAGGTCACCCAGACACTAAGTTACTTGACAGAACCTCATGGTAATGAGAGGCTCACAGAATGATGAGAGGCTGTAGCTACAAGAACACCCAGCCATTTTGTTGCTGAGTCAGAAACATTGACCCTGTCAATGTCCTACTGCAAGGATTTGGTACCTAGTGTGTCAGGTCTGATGTCACCACACTTTCCCTGAGTTTGACTCATAAGAACGGACACACTGGGTCAGACCAATGGTCCATCTAGCCCAGTGTCCTGTCTTCCTACAGTGGCCAATGCCAGATACATCAGAGCGAATGACCAGAACAGGGCAATCATTGAGTGACCCATCCTGTTGGCCAGTCTCAGCTTCCGGTTCCTAAAATATAGGAGACAGGGTCAGCTTCTCTAACTTCTCAGGCCAAATTCAACTCTGGTGTAACTCCACTAGCTTCCAGGGACTTACAATGGGGAGGAATTTGACTTCCAGCATCCAACAATAAGCTATTACTGAAAATCCTCTCTCAAAAAGATATACATATGTCACAAGGGGGCACACAGAACACCTCCCCCCACACACCCACACTGATACCTGTGGTTACCCTGCCAGTGGGAAAACATCCAATGTCATTTCTGACCGGGGGGGGGGGGGAGAAGATGCAAATTCTCAATCCTGGACACTTGGTACCTGTGGTGGGTTTATGTCCAAAGACTCCATTGAAAAAAGCAGGCATCCGAATGCTGCCGCCGATATCTGAGCCCACCCCAATTACGGAGCAGGCAGCTCCCAGGACACAGCCCTCACCACCTGCATGACAACAAACAGAGAGTTATCACTTTTCCCTATGCCCACTGCATAATGCTGCCTTCATGCTCGCTGCTATGACAGCCAGCTAGCCTGTGGCAGAACAAAGGAGCTCTGCTTGCTCTCCCTGCAGAAAGTCACAGAATTTAAGGCCACAGGGGACCATCAGATCTGGCCTCCTGCTTATCACAGGCTGCTAACTTTCACCCAGAAACCTCCATGCTGAGCCCTATTACTTTTCCTATTTCAGTCCTCAGGAGACTAAACTGAGGAGACCAGGAGAGACCAAGGTGCCACCAATGCCCATGGCCCATGTGAGGGCAGGGAATTGATTAGGTGAGATACTCTCAGATGAGCCTAACAAGTGATCCACACCTCATGCTGCAGCAGCAGGAGAAACCTCCCATGGTCCCTGCCAATCTGACCTGGGGGGAAAATTTTCCATGAACCCAAATCTGCCGATCAGTATGACCCTGAGCATGTGGGCAAGACACTCCAACCAGGCATCTAAAAGAGCTGATTTTCTAAACTTCAGGGCACTGACCCACTGGCATGGCAGCAACGAGCCGGTACAGAGGTAGAAACAATGTAAGAGAACCTGCAAGATTCACACACACACACACACACTTCCATCCCCTGGTGCCTCTGCAAAAAATAACTGGTCAGTCTGTGCTTGTATGCTGTCAGACTTTCAGCCTCTTCTCCTCCACGAAGGATAGAGAGTCCACCCAGTCCAGGTGGTCCATTTCCTCCTAGGAAGAATCTCTGTTGCTTCAGAAGAAGGCAAAAGAAACCCCAAACAAAACCAGAATGCACCAATTGTGCACTGGGGGGGGAAAGTCCCTCCTGAACCCTGCAGGCAACTGGCTGAAGCCCTGAAGCTTGAGACTGGATTATAGTTATTTAAATGCAGAACTGCGAGTGTTACAAGTATGCTGAGGGCAATGCAGGCAAACCTGTTCTCCCCAGGGTCCAGGAAGAAGGGAATTAACATGGAGACCCAGATTACCAAGCCAGAAGGGACAATTGTCCACCACAAATCCCATGAACCTAGCTGCAGAACATCTCCCAGCAGCTGAATTAAAACATATCTTTTAGAAAGACAGCTAATATTGTTTTAAAGACTCTAAGCAATGAAGAGTCCACCACTCCCACCAGTCAGCTGTTCCAGCCACCCTCACTGCCATAGGAAATTGCATCCTATTTCAAGGTTGAATTTGTCTAACTTCATCTTCCAGATGCTGGGTCTTGTTATGCCTTTGTCAGCACGGTTGAAAAGCCCCCCCATTTTCAGACCTCTTTTCCATGTGTAAGTACCTATACACTAAGTTGTCTTTGAGAAACAGAATAGACTGAGCTTCTTAAGCCTCATATTATAAGGTTTGTTTTCCAGCCCCTGGATCACTTTTGTGCCCTCCTTTGAACTCTCTCCAGTATTTCCACAGCCTTCTTGCAGTGAGGATCCTAGAACACTGTTCTAGTCTATTCTAGCAGCAGTCTTACCAATGCCGCATACAGAGGCAAGATTTTTACTTTTACTTGATGTTTGCCTTTTTATACATTCCTGGATCACATCGGTCCTTTCTGTTCAGCACTGCACTGCGAGCTCATGTAGAGGTGATTATCTACAATGACCCCTAAGTCATTCTCTGAGTCACTACTTCCAAGACAGTCTCCCATCCTGTAGATGTAACTCGCATTCTTGGAAGCCAGATGTATTATGGTGCATGTGGCTGTTCTGCATCCCCATCTTCTCCCATAAGTCAGCCACACGGATGCATTCATCCTTGGCTCCTCCACTCTGACAAGCCTTACGCAGGATTTTTCTGCCCCAGCCCCACCTCCAAAAGAACCCTGAAGACAAGGATTTCTGGAGTTATAATTACCATTGTTTACTTATATTACAGCAGTGCGTACTTGCCCCAACCAAGGACAGGCTCTATTGTGCTAGGCGCTGTACATACACAGAGTAAGAGAGACTGCTTCTGCTCATAACAGCTTCTCCTTCTCTCTTCCACTCAGTGACTTTCTCTTCACTCTTTCCTGACATCTCCTTCCTGCCAGCCAGCAATCCCCCATCTTAATTCACTGCACTCAAAACCAGACAATAGCTGATCCTGGCTTCATGCCCTAAGCTGTTGAAGGCTAGAAGTTCTTTCTGTTGAGGCAGCATGTTCTGCCCCCCAGAGACATGAGGAGTTTCCTGGAAAGCCATTGCGTCACTCAATAGCAATCCCTCTGGTCAGTTCTGAATGGCACTCCAAATACAGTCTTGTCTACACCTGCTCAGCCAGAAGGAGGGGGACCCGAGTGTGGGCCAGAGGAGTGAAAGATAATAAGGTGATCTCTCGGGATTCTGCTAGAACCACTCTGGCAGTGATAACCAACCATCCGAGTGGGGAGCCATCGTGCACACAGATAGAATAGGAGCCTCCAGCTACACACGCACGAGAGGACCAGTGGGAGGAGAGCAGCTTCTTGCCCATATGTTTTGCCCAATTTATGTGAACATGTCAGAACTACTCACTGATGTCAGCATGAAGCTACTCCAGCAAGGAAGCCCTGAAGTGATGCCAGATGGGAAGTAGAGGAGATATCCGTCACTGTTCAGTGCAACTGCATCTCCCCTCGGTCATGCAGAAGGACACGCACTTTCAGGCTTTCAGCTCCCCGTTTCCTTACATACCCTTAATTTGAGGTGAAACCTCAGCACAAGTCATGTCCCCTTTTTTCTGAACTCCCTGAAACCTCCTCCTATACACTGCAGGGGTCAGCTCAAACCTTTGCAACAAAAGCTTGCTTACAACTATCAATCTTTATAATCCTTCCTTCCCATAAGGGTAAAAGTGTCCAAAGCCTTTGTCCCAGACAGCAAAGGAGTCAGGTGCCATGTCCACCTTCCCTACCTTATTCAATTCACACCCCTTTTCAAAAGGATGTAGGATCCACGTGATCACATTCCCTGTGTCGAGCAAGTAATTTGGAAATTATACCATCCATGGGGACAGGCTACACCTACTTGGCTATGGTTCTGCTGGCGCAGTTTCTCCAACTCAATCTGATATTGGTGTTCCCTGTCCTCTTCTCTCACGTCATACTGACCCTGCTTCTCCCTCTTTTCTCTTTCACACTGATGCTGCTGCTCCCAGTCTGCAAGCTGCTGGTTTCCAGACACACTTGATCCCTCTCTAGCTGGAGCTTGCCTGGCTCCAGATGATGGGCTGTTCACCATTCCTGCTGCAGTCGTGTTCTTGGTCTGGACAGAACACAGTTGCTGTATCTGTCAGTTTCATCCCTGCTTCTCTTCAAGGTGTTGCCTCCAAGACTCTCCCCATCTGCTAGGCCCTCTGCCAGCAGGCTGGAGGTTCTCTTCAAACTTGGCATTGTTTCTTGACTGGTCATTAGAATAGAGCAAATCAACTCATGAGGAGTTTGTTCTGTCTTCAAGCTGATCTCCCTTTCTCTGCATAGCTCAATCAGCCCATTTGTCTGCAGCTGTTGACAATCCATTTTCCCATCTCTCTTTTCACTAGTCCTTTTCCCAAAAAGACTTTTTTCCCCCCTCTGTGCTTTTCCTTCTATAGAACTTGCTTTTATTGCATTTATGTAAGTCACACTGTTACAGTTTCCATCACTGCCACCACAGATGTCACAGGTCAGGGCAACTGCCCCTGTATTTCCCCTCTGGGGTCCAGCGAGGGCATCCACTCTCAAGCTTCCAGTACCCTTCCAGCTCCTCTTTTCAGTGGAGACACGTATCTCTCCCCCTCCGGCTGGGGCATCCAGGGTGAACAGTTCCCTGCCTCCACTGTGTATTTCCCAGCACAGTCGACCTAAAAAGACCTGCTTGCTTTCTCTTCAGAGACTGATATCTGAGGGACTATTACAGATATAAGTTATGACACAGCACTTACGATGCAAATCTACTTTATTCTTAAGGCAAAAAGCATTACAATCAATAAAAGAACCTTCATGCCTACTAATAAGCTTACCTGCGATCACCCCACCCTCGGGGTTTCTTTGTGGTTACAAGTTCACCAGAGCTTCAGCACAGAACAAGCGCACAGTCTTATGAGGCCTCAAAGAATCAAGTCCTTCCAATCCTCCCTTAAGGATCCTGGCCATTTGCTGGATCAGGCAGAAGGTCCTGAGTCATTTAAAAAACAGGCTTTTATCCAGAAGTCTTTTCTTTGTCTGTTCATAACTGGAGAATCCAGTTTGAACCACTATACAGGGAGTCCTCAGACTTACGACACAATTTGTTCCTCAGAATTGCGTTGCAAGTTGAAATGTTGTAAGCCAAAACCGCTTTTCCCATAGGAATCAATAGTATAAAGGGGGATTGGTTCCTGAACCAAGGCCTGATATACCATTTTCACCACAATAACCCAGATTTTTGAACTAAATAAATTATAGATGACTAATGTAGCAATATCAGTGTTTGGTAAACACCATTCAAATAAATGTATAAAATCACATATGCTTTGATTTTCCAGAACTTTTTGAAGGGCTCTTGGCTGGGAGCTTCTCTGAAGTCTGGGCTGCAGGTTTCTCTGGAGTCTTAAAGAAAGTGTCTAAGGTTTAGACAGATGTTCCCCTCTTCTCCTTGTAAATTTCTCTGTAGCAGCTGTACATGTTGGATATGCCCCTATTCACAGATGCACTGCGTTCGATGATGGGAGACAGACTAGGAAGACAGCCAGGGAGGTAGGCAGCAAGGCAGGTGGCTGCTCAGAATGCCGGCAACATACTATGCAGAACTGGGCTTGCTTTTTACAGAGTTGCTTGTAAATAACTTTGTGGTTGTGTTATAATGAATGGAGCTGGAAGGGGTCCCTTGCAGTCGCTTGTCTGATTGGCTTCCATGGCCAGAGTAGCTTGTTGCCAGGTAGCCTTGCTGATTGTTTTTGATTGGCTGAGCCTGGGGCCAGGAGCCAATCAGAAAGTTTGAACAGTGACATCGTGATTGGCTGAGGCTCAGCATGTGAGGTATGCTGTTCTCTCTGCCGGCTTTCATCATAAGGGCGAAACGAGTGTCATAGGCTTTCATCATAAGGGTGAAACAGGCAGTCAATTGAAAAGCGTCATAAGTGGCGTCCGACGTAAGTCGGGCATCGTAAATCCGAGAACTCCCTGTATGCATCTCTCTCCTGGGGGGCTGGGGTGTTCTTCAAGGGTGATGCCAGAGGAAGTTTATTAGCATACCCCCTCCCTATTAGAGAAGGTACATACAATGCCACACCACCACATACACTGTTGCATTTTTAATACAATACACTCAAAAGGTATTAACCCTAATTCAATATGGTTTAACTTAATTCAATAAATTTATCTTAATTCCATGATGTTTGGTCAGGATATTACAGAATATCATCAGTCTGTCACAATGCCCAATAGCCAAAACGTTCACCTTTGAATTCCCATCATATCAGCTTGCCCACATGCTATATGACAGCTATGTTTGTGGCTAACCAGTTAAACATCTGCAGAGCTTTTAAAGTACAAAGTGATCAACAAGAGGAATCTGGCAAACTCATCCGTGCACTGTAGTATTGGCTTCCTGGATCCTCACCTGAGCTGCCACCCACGATCCTTTGCAGGTCATATGGGTTGTTCGTTCTGCCGTAGACATTGTTGCTAGACTCATACCACATGCACAGCTCACTGCAATTGGTCACACCCAGTGGAATTGCACCAGCTTGCTTTAACCGTGACACCACCAGAGCATCTGACGTGGAGATCAAGTTGCGACGGCTAACCAGGCCAGAGGTATTGGGCATCCCTATGATGACAAGATAAAAACCAGATATAGTGGGTCAGAGATGCAATAACAATCCCCTTGAGATTACAAGCTATGCCAGTGTGAATGTTCCGGGAGGTGGTCCAGGGAAGCTCATGCTAGGAGGGAGAAAGCAAATATTTAGGGAGCAGCAAAGAGTCCTGCGGCACCTTATAGACTAACAGACGTATTGGAGCATGAGCTTTCGTGGGTGAATACCCACTTCGTCGGATGCACCCACGAAAGCTCATGCTCCAATACGTCTGTTAGTCTATAAGGTGCCACAGGACTCTTAACTGCTTTTACAGATCCAGACTAACACGGCTACCCCTCTGATAGTTACAGAGCAGTGGCTGAACGTCAATGGGCCAGTTAACATTCCCACACAGTGGGTCTAATACAGTGCCATGCAAAGGGGAGAGGAAAGAGACTGACGGGAAGAAGCTGTTTGCAGTGCTGTTGTAGCCATGCGGGTCCCAGGATATCAGAGAGACAAGGTGGATAAGGTAATATCTCTTATTGGACCAACTTCGGTGTAAGCTCAAACACAACAGAAGTGGGTCTAACAAGAGATATTACCTCCCCCACCATGTCTCTCTCAAGAGGCAGTTGGATTTAGCAGGCTCCACCACTTTGGCCTCCATGCCAAAGCCACGACCCTCATGAGAAAGGAGCAAACTGACAACAGGCTGCAGAGTAAATCCAAACAGCGCCTGGTAAAGCCTGTGTGTAAACGCACCATGCAGCGCGAAGGCCTCCTTGACGGTGAAAGGAACCCCCAGGAAGGGAAATTTTTCCTGCAGGGAATCTTCATCTCCATGACCTTCCGAGAGCAGTTTGTCAACATGGTGGGCCTCCTGAAGGGCTGCATCGAACCTGAGGGGAATGGTTGGTAAGGAGAGGGAGGGGAGAGAAAACTGGTCAGTCTCTGACTGGACTCAGATGAACCCCCAGTTCATCTCTAACCAAATCCCAACCAACATCTGAGTGGGCTGATCAGCCCTTTAGATGGGGGTGGTCAAAGAAAGAGAAGGACTTGGTGAAAAATAAGTAGATTAATGTGTTAAAAGCAGATCGGTTGTAAAGGAAACAATATGAAGCAACCCATTACTCATTTCCCTACCCCCATCAATATCCCTTCACCATGGTGAGCCTTTCTCTGGCCAGCTCCTGAACAAGGGAGGGGGTGGGGAGTGAAGACAGAGGACCAGGAATCAGGAAATCTGGGCTCCATTCCCAGCTCTGCCACACACTCACTGTGTGAGCTTGGCTGAGTCCCTCATCTGTAAGGCAGAGGATTTGGGGCAGTAAGTTTATTAATATTCGTATAATGCCTTGCAATTCTCAAAAGAAAAGAGGTATTTGAAGTACAAGGCAGACTGCCACCTTATTTCAATACTTTTACAGTTATAGATCATGCTGCTCCCACACAATGAATGACAGACACACCTAACCAGTTCTACTTTTTTTCAGAAAATAATTGAACACTGTATATGTCCTATCTATGAAACATCTTTAGGGTAGACAGACCTGCAGTTAAATGCATTCACCACTAGGTGTGATTGGTCCCCAAATATCATAACATCCATTCATCAATAGTTAGATATGGACTAACCCAAATTTCTGTGTTTCTTCTGCAAGTGAGTCTGAAAAAGGGATGAAGGAACTAGCCCCAACAAAGTAAGAACCAACTTGAACACAGACTCAAACCCTGAAATGAATCAGCTGCCTCTGTTTCCTAGAACCACTTGGAAGCAGCAGAATACCTGACAGACACACCATGCTCATGGCATTTCCAGCCTCACTGGAATTAGAAAGTACAGTATTCTCATCTGGAAGCTTGTGTTTGCAGGACTTCTGTGACTCAAGTGACACAGAAAAGTTCTGTCCATCTATACAGTAAGTAATTATTCAATTAGAATACAGAATTAAGATAATTTACTGACACACACGTCACAAATTTTAAAATAATTAGACTGATTTAAAACTATCCTGGATTCTGCCTGTGAAAGGCAAGAAAAAAAAATCATTCATATTTTTAGCCTCTTCCTTGTTGCAAAGGAGTACAGAGAAGGTAAAGAGAAATGGAGCAAATATAAATAGCAGCAAGAGGCTCAGTAAATTCAGGGCTGGTATAAAAAGGTATAAGGTTGATAGCCCTGAATCCTCTATTTATCCATGGAAACAGTAAGAACATGCTGTGAATGTTAATTGCTTAAACAGTTCTCACTGTGTTTTATGAACAGAATGGCCTTTGTCTTGTATTCCACTTGTATAACACTTCTGATCTGGAGAATGATCATTGATAGTTACATATTACTGGAATATGTATGATCCATTAAGGGCACAGTCACTTGGTCAAGTTTAATTACTTGCTAGGTGTATATTGCTTATAGTTACAGAAAATGTCAGCAAAGAAAGTATGTACTATGAGCAAGAAGAACAGAGCTCCTCCACCTATCACAACCTCCCCAGGAGTCAGTGACAATTAATTTCACCTAAACTACGGGTTAATCTTGCAATTCTAACAGATGGTTGAGGCATTCAGCACTAATTCATTGCATAAGTCATGTTTGGTTGACAAGTCACTCGGTCCTAACGTACCCCCTCCACCAGCAAGCATGACATGGGGGGAAGCGGGGGGGTGATCACATTTGGAAAGGTGGAGAACCTCACATGGAGGCTGGTTATCTTGCTCTGTTGCCAATCATGGCTTGTAACAGCTGCTAAACTGGACTATAGAAAAGTCCATTTCCCACCTTTCCCCTGGCTCACCTGGCCTTGACAACTGCATTGACAAGTGGGTTTATCTCCTCGATCCTCTTGATATAAGCCTGAACAACATCAGTGCATTTCACCTGCAAAAGGCAACAAAAACAGATACTAACTAGGACCAGGTGGCTGGACAGAGGGTGAGAGGGAGGCTGCTGGTCCACCAGGATGTTCAGGCAATTAGAGATTTGAGAAAAAGAAAAGAGGGAACTAAATTACTGCTCTCCTGGGACTGCCTTTCGGCTCCCTTGAGCCCCTATATCAGTTCACTGGGTGGCGGTCACTTACCTTCTTGACCGCTTCACTTCCCCCAAAACACCCATGCACCCCAGTAGCTATTTCCCTGGAATTCCCATTCAAATTAATGGAAAGTCAGGATCTCTCCACTGCAAATTCAATACATAGGGATCAGCTAGCCATTATAGAAATGCAGCCACCACGGCCCCTCAATACAGATCACTTAGCAACCCTATACCACAGATCAGAATAAGAAGCATATCCAGCTTAAAATGGCATGGGGAAATCGGTGGGATGCAGTGACAAGAGCTGGAATTTAGCCAAGACATTAAGGTTTACACCCGGTCTGGCAAAAAGTGCCACAGAATCTTTCATAAAAACTACTTACCCAGTATGTTTCCACAGCACACTTCCCACACCTTCGCCCAAAGGCTCCCTAAGCATATTACAGATTGCATATAGACAGATCACTTGACTGCCATGCAAATTCAACCATCTCTGGGGAGAATGTGATAGCCATACTTCACCAGCCACATTTGCAAAACGGTTTAGGAAAAGAAATGGAAACCACCTTCACTTAATGACAGCCACAGTTCACAGACTCAGTTTGATATTTTATCTGACTGACAGCACATCCAGTAGCACAGCGCCCCTAATGTTGTTTAAGGAAGATGTTGTCTTGAATACTGAATAAGGGGGAGAATGCCCCCTACTGATTCACCATTACCAAAAATACATTGCTTTGCATTATTAAGGGTTACTTACTCAGTTAAAATTTAAAGAGGCCCTGACCAGAAATTTATCTGATACTAGAGCAGAGCAGGCAACTTGATTTTATCCTACCAAATAAGACTATTCTATAGTTTGGCAACCCTTTTTCATATGTGATTATGCCATTCATGTTTTCATACATGGTATAAAAGTTTTGGTACAAGGAGGATTATGACCTATGATGATTTTGTAGGAAGAAAAATCAAACAATGACATTTTTTAAATATATGGAACATTATTCCCGATAAGTGTTGTTGACTTAATTTCCAATTATGCAATTATAGTATTTAGCTTGTAGGCTTTTTATGGCAAGAATCTGTCTTTTCAATTGTCTGTGAAGTGTCATGCACACCTATGGCAATGGAGAAGTAAAAATATATAGCACTATAAATGTATAGAGAATATACATTCCATTGGATATTAGTTAAGATACACACAAACAATTAAATGGACTACCTGCTCCAAAGACTTTTCACTTTAAAGGCAAAAAGGTGCAGTACAGATAATAGACAAGGAGTGACAAGTCACTTCCATGCCTAAATAAAATCTATAATGTACCAACATTGGTACAGAAAGGTAGCCATATTCTACTTCAGCACTGGCTCATTTCAGTATAAGCAAGTAATCTAATCCCTGCACAAGCAGCTCATTAGGTACTTCAGGATGATAGGCATAAATGTAGTATTTAAATCTAAATGTACTGTGACTTTACAATACACCTATCATCTCCTTAAGCAATCACATGATATTTTTATAAATATCTACCCAAGTATTTCTCATCATAAACCTGAATGACTGCTTCACAAAGTACATGTAGAAATAAATAGGACTAGTTACACAGGAAACCAATTAGCCAGCTGCTCTGCTCTCTCACAAACACACATACAACTTAAATCTTTTTTATGAAAAGATTGGAGTTTGCTGTGTTCCGAGGAATTTAGATTCCCCGGAAGAATACTAGCACCATAGAATAGGCCTTCTGACCTCTGCGCAGGCTCTGGACTTCCACTTTCAAAAGGACAGACGCAACTATGCTCATGATCAACTACACAATTTTTTACTAATGAGAACAGGACAGTTTTGTTCGTTATCAGATATTTCACAACATGCTGCAAGATCTCTAACTGCACCTACTGCTATAGGGATCATAGTGTGTGAAAGAGACGCAGCAGATTGTATTCATGACTGGAAATCAGGATTTTCAATTTCTAATCCTAGCTCTGCAGAATGGGACAAATCACTTAGTCTGTCCATATCTCAGTTTCCCCAAATGAAAAACATTTACTCACCTACCCTGCAGGAGTGTTGGCATAATTAATGTTTCAGCTGTGCTTTGAAAGAGTAGTGTTATACAGCTGCTCTTGGTAAATATTATATTATTACTGGCAGGTCTGTACCTTGGGAGATTATAGCTATATTGCAGGAACACAGCAATGGATCAGCCAGTGTACGCACAAGATTCAGTTTGCTAGCTAAACCCCTGTTTAAGATTGCAAGACTGTTTACCTAGCACAAGTTGAAAACACATGCATCCAATGCTTAATCTGTGTCAGTGCTGAGCCCCAGCACCTCCAGGCTTGACAGTTCATAGCCCCAGCACCTCTGGGCTTGCCATGTCAGTTATGAAAGTAAAAAAACTGCTTGATCTCCAGCACCTCTTTCATTACAAATTAAGCACAGCATGCATCACTATTCATTTTAGGGTAGTGGAAAACCATCTCCCTTCTGAAAAAATATACTGATCATCCACCTTAGCATAAAGCGCTAAAACCTTAATCTCACCCACAGCCTAGTGAATGACATCAGAAATATAAAATCTCAGAACTGTGTACAGACAACTTTTCACATGTTAGGAAGATGCAGACATTCGTTATATACCATCTGACATGGGTTTTGTCATGCATTAATAAGGCATCCAGTGCTCAGTGTCACAACCTTCCTACAGGATTGAGAAACAGGAGACTGATCATAAAAATTAGGAGAGATGATTAGGGCTGTTTTCACACCAGATTGGGGCCCATGGCAACTTTAATACAAAGGTATGGCCTACACCAACTCCCAGAAAAGAATGCTGAATAAAGATTAATCTTGATCCAAGCAGAAGTCATATTAATATAGATTAATACCCATTAATTGCAATGTAGATATTCCCATTGCCTCACTGAGTAATTGCAATGTAGACATAAACACCAGCAGCTGGCCTGTGTCAGCTGATTCAGGTTTGCAGAGCTAGGACTGCAGGGCTGTAAGATGGCAGTATAGACATTAGGGCTCACACATGAGCCCGACCTCCGGGATCCCATAAAGTGAGTAGTCTCAGAGCTCAGGCTCCAGTCCAAGCGTAGGCAGAATCTTCACTAAGTGCTACAGCTACCCCGCTGCAGGGCTATAAGTGTAGACCAGTGTTTTTCAACATAGGGTCCGCAGACTATGTCTAAGGTGTTTTCAAAAGGTAACTATGAAAATAAAGTTTCAGGTCCCAAAAAAGGCATTCCGTATCTGAATACCCTGACCTACAGCAGTGTTGTCATTACTGTAGAAGTTTTCAGTCTAAGATTTCTATGGTAGCGATCCGCAGACCACAGGTTGAATTTCCAAAGGTGTCCATACCTCTGTTCAAAAAATTTTAAGGGTCCACAAATAAAAAAGAGGTTGAAAACCACTGGTGTAAACAAGCCTTAGGATCAACTTAGAATAATATGTGCCAGAAGCTGCAGTCTCTGGATGTTGCACTGCTCATTAGGGTGAAACTGTCACTTCTGCATTGTATGTTGACACATTCCCCCATCAAGGCATGCCTCCATTGAGAATTATATGAGAGGTACTTCCTCTATGCAGAATTCCCAAAAGTCCCCCATGTCTCAGAACTGCCTGTATTTCAAGGATTATTCTGCCCAAGTGGGACTATGTAGTGTCCTAACCAGGAGAAAGTGATGGCTTGTTTTGCCAAAGCCAATCAGCTCATTACTAGAGAAAAGGAGAGGTCTAGCTGGGAGTTTATGGAATTCATATGTTCCACATGATCAGCTCTCCAGACATCCCCTCCTCCCACATAGTATTGAATCAACAGACTCTGATCATGTCAGCCAGGTCTCTCTCTCCCAAGCAGATGCTCAGGATGATCTATCAGACAAGAGGAAGAAGAGAGAACTAGTCCTTTCCCATAGAAGAGTGCAGCTGGATGGCTCCTGGCCAAAGCAGCCTGATCTGGGACCTGGCGCCCCTTTTGTCTGTATTCTCTCCTGGTGCTGAGAGAAGTCCAGCAAAGGGATGAAATGGGGCTGCCCTCACCCCGCACACATATACCCCATACCACAGCACACACCTAGCACTGGGACTCCCACCTGCTACCCACAAAGTGCAGCACCAGGTATATAGAGGGTACCCCCCACCCCCCAGGCAGGCACGATTCCAAGCTATAGAGAGGCTCTCCCCCACCTCAGCGGGGCAGGAGAGTGCAGCGCGTGTATGTAGCGGGCCCCCCCACACACACCCAGGGGGGCAAGAGAGGGCGGGGAGCGCAGCGGGTCCCCTCTACCCCGGGGGTGCCAGAAGGGGCCGGAGCGCACAGCGGCCACTTCACTGCGACGCACGGGGAGGAAAACTAGGCAGGGAACCCAGGAGTCCTGCTCTAAGGGCGCCCCTTCCGGGAGGCGAACTACAAATCCCAGCAGCCCCCACCCCCTCTCTCACCTCTCGGCGGCGGATGCGCCGAGCCAACTGCCCCGCCGACAGCAGCAGCAGCGGCTGGCCCGGCGGTGGCACGCAGCGCGCGGGTGGCGCCCCGGCCGGCTGGGGCAGCGCGGGCGGCCGGGGGCCGAGCGCCGCGGAGGCGCGCGCCGCCAGACTCAGCAGCACGAGGAAGGCGCGCGACAGGAGCCGCAGCAGCAGCACAAGGCAGCGCTCCGCGCGCGACAGCGCCATAGCGAGGCAGGGGCAGGGAGGGGGACCCACAGTGCAGCGCGCGGAGCCGCCGCCGCCTCGGTTCGTAGGCTCCGAGCCGGGAATGGCACTGCCCCGCGGGGCGGGGCAATAGGAAGCACGGCCCCCTAGGGAGGGGCGAGTGCTCGGGCCCTGCGGGGAGGGGTTGTGTCAGAGGCTTGTTCAAGGGGGGGAATCCCCAGCCCTGGGCAGCACCCACCGATTATCCCGTGGCCAGTGACACCCCCCCCACCCCCGCAGCCAGGGACAGTGCTGCCAGAGCAACCCCCACACACACCAGGGACAGCACTGCTGCGGCAACCCCCTCCCCCCCTCCAACCCGCCCAGCCAGGTCTGGCACTGCTGGAGTCACTGCCCACCCCCACCCATACGTAAAAATTCTGTCCTAGGCCTCAAGCCACCGCTAGTAACTGAGAGACAGTATTGTCCATGCTCATACTACAGTGAGGAATGCATTATAAGAACCTATATCCAGGTCTCAAACTCAACTTACCTTAGGGCCAGTGACAGACCTCAAATCCTCCCAGCGGGCCAATAATGTCACTGAGGATGGTGTTCGGAAAAGAAAATGTTTATTTTCTATTTCAAATTTCTTAGAATTAATAAAACTATTATACAACTTTATACAATTCTCCTGCCAGAGAGTGTTTGGTGTTTGCCAAACACCTGGCAACACTTCAGTTCTGTCAGTTTGTTGATGTTTGGCCTCAGTGACTGAACAGTTGAAACCTTCAGGATTGTAGCAACATGTGGATCAGATAGTTGTGTTCGGTATTTTGACTTGTGGAAAAAAGTTTGTGGAAAAAAGTTTCTCACAAATGTAAGTACTGCCAAACAAGGACATGATTTTTCTGAAGGTTTTGCAAAGATTTGGGAAAGATGGTGGTAGCTGTCTGAAGAACTCTGTGACATCCTCAGTTTTTCTGAATTTAGTCTTTAAAGATGTGTTGCATTGCATATCAATGAGTTCCACTTGTAAATCACATGGTGCTGTTTCCACATAATCATAAAATGGATTAGCAAATATATCAAAGCTTTCTTTGTGCTTTCTGAAATCTGCAAACCACTGATCAAATTCTTGCAAAAGCAGGTCAAGCTTAGTAGTGTATTCAGAACCACTGAACTGTATGTCAGAGCCGAGCTCTTCCACAAGTGACTTGCATGCTGGGAAATGAGTGAGGTTCCCCTGAGAAATCTGATATGTCCATAATTTTAGTTTAGTTGTGAATGCTCTCACATTATCATACAGTGCTGTCACTTAGGGAGACCAGGCAGCAAATGTGAAAAATCGGGACGGGGTGGGGGGTAATAGGAGCCTATATAAGAAAAAGACCCAAAAATCGGGACTGTCCCTATAAAATTGGGACATCTGGTCACCCTATGTGTCACCACCTGGCCTGGACCTTGCAGCTTCAGGTTTAGAATATTCAGCTCTTGTTTTACATCAACAAGGAAAGCAAGATCTGTCATCCATTTGTGATCTTCAGATTGTGGTACAGACATTTTAATTTCTTCCATGAATCTTTTCATCTCTGTTTTCAATTCAAAGAATCTCTTTAACGTAGAACCCCTGCTTAGCCAGCACACCTCAGTGAAGTGGAGCAAGTCACCATATTTAGATTCAATTTCCTCCAAGAAAGCACGAAACTGTCTGTGCTACAAGCCCCTGAAGTAAATGTAATTCACACATTTCACAACAATGGACATGACATTGTCAGATTTCAAAGATTTACTGCACAGTGCTTGTTGGTGAATGATGCAGTGTAATGCTGTTGGTTGCTCAGCCATCTTTCTTTGTACTAGTGCTCCCAGTCCAGTTTTTTGACCAGTCATTGCTGGAGCCCCGTCAGTGGTTAAGCCTGCCAACAAGTGCCATGATGGCAAAACCTGTTCATAGAATATCAGGGTTGGAAGGGACCTCAGGAGGTCATCTAGTCCAATCCGCTGCTCAAAGCAGGACCAATCCCCAGACAGATTTTTTTTTGCTCCAGATCCATAGATGGACCGCTCAAGAATTGAATGCATAACCCTGGGTTTAGCAGGCCAATGCTCAAACCACTGAGCTATCCCTGTTGTTCCAGTGCTTCTGTGAGGCAGTGAACAAATTTCACTGGCCGTTGTTCTACCACACGTTGTTGACAATCTGAGCAATTCTTCAGTTACTGCAAAGTTTTCATCAACGCCTCTCACAAATATGGCAAGCTGCGCACTGTCAGTCAAATCGGTACTCTCATCAAGTGTGATTGAATATGCGTGGAAAGCTGTGCTTTTCTCGATGAGCTGCCCATCAATATCTTTAGAGAGCTCAAGAATATGCTCTGCAACCATATTTGGAGATAGGAGAGATGTTTTCAGCAATATCAGCCTATCGGGACATACAATCTCACTGACTTTAATAAAGCATTGTTTAATAATGCGAGAAGCTTAGGTAACAAAATGGAGGAACTAGAGCTCCTGGTCCGAGAATTGAAACCGGATATCATAGGAATAACCGAAACATGGTGGAACGGTAGCCATGACTGGAGTACAGGTATGGAAGGGTATTTGCTGTTTAGGAAAGACCGATACAAAGATAAAGGTGGGGGAGTAGCATTGTATGTCAATAATGAGGTGAAAAGTAACTAAATAACTAGCAATGCAATGGATAATACGGAGTCTGTTTGGGCAATGGTCACATTGGGGAAGAAAACTACTAGAGCCTCCCCTGGGATAGTGATTGGGGTGTGCTATAGACCGCCGGGATCTAGCCTGGATATGGATAGAGAGCTCTTTAATGTTTTTAAGGAGGTAAATACTAATAGGAACTGTATGATCATGGGAGATTTTAACTTCCCGGATATAGATTGGGAAACAAATGCTAGTAATAATAATAGGGCTCAGCTTTTCCTAGACGTGATAGCTGATGAATTCCTTCATCAGGTAGTTGCTGAACCAACGAGGGGGGATGCCATTTTAGATCTGATTTTGGTAAGTAACGAGGACCTTGTTGAGGAAATAGTTGTAGGGGACAACCTTGGCTCGAGTGATCATGAGCTAATTCGTTTCAAAATAAATGGAAGGATAAACAAAATTGCATCTGAGACTAAGGTTTATGATTTCAAAAGGGCTAACTTTACTAAATTGAGGCAACTATGTAGGGAAGTGGATTGGACTAACATATTTAGGGATCTAAAGGCGGAAGACGCCTGGGGTTATTTCAGGTTGAAGTTGCAGGAGCTGTCAGAGGCATGTATCCCGAGAAAGGGGAAAACGGTTCGTAGGTAGCAGTTTTAGACCGAGCTGGATGAGCAAGCGTCTTAGAGGAGTGATTAAGAAAAAACAGAAAGCGTACAAGGAGTGGAAAATGGGAGGGATCAGCAAAGAAACCTACCTTATTGAGGTCAGAGGGTGTAGGGAAGCAGTGAGAAAGGCAAAGAGCCGGGTGGAGATGGACCTAGCGAAGGGGATTAAAACCAATAGCAAAAGGTTTTTTAGCCATATAAATAGGAAGAAAACCAAGAAGGAAGAAGTGGGACCGCTTAAAACTTTAAACGGAGTGGAGATTAGGGATAATCTTGGCATGGCACAATATCTGAAAGAATATTTTGCCTCGGTCTTTAATGAGGCTAATGAAGGGCTTAGGAATAGTGATAGAGGGACTGATGGGAATGAAGATATGGGGGTAGACATTATGGTATCTGAGGTAGAAGCCAAACTTGAACAGCTTAACGGAAGTAAATCAGGGGGCCCGGATAATCTTCATCCTAGAATATTAAGGGAATTGGCGAGTGAAATTGCAAGCCTGTTAGCGATGATTTTTAATAAATCTCTAAACTCGGGGGTTGTACCGTTTGACTGGAGATTCGCTAATATAGTTCCTATATTCAAGAAGGGGAAAAATAGAGACCCGGGTAACTACAGGCCTGTTAGTTTAACATCTGTAGTATGCAAAGTCATGGAAAAATTTTTAAAGGAGAGAGTGGTTACGGACCTTGAGGCCGATGGCAACTGGGACAAATTACAGCATGGTTTTACGAAAGGTAGATCGTGCCAAACCAACCTGATCTCCTTCTTTGAGAAAGTAACAGATTTTTTAGACAAGGGAAATGCAGTGGATCTAATATATCTTGATTTCAGTAAGGCGTTTGATACGGTACCGCATGAGGAATTACTGGTTAAATTGGAAAAGATGGGGATCGAAATGAAAATCCAGAGGTGGATAAGGAGTGGTTAAAGGGGAGACTGCAGAGGGCCGTATTGAAGGGTGATTTGTCAGGTTGGAGGGGGGTTACCAGTGGAGTTCCTCAAGGTTCGGTTTTGGGTCCGATTTTATTCAATCTATTTATCGCTGACCTCGGAACCAAAAGTAGGAGTGGGCTGATAAAGTTTGCGGATGACACGAAGTTGGGAGGTATTGCCAATTCGGAAAAGGATCGGGATATCCTCCAGGGAGATTTGGATGACCTTGTAAACTGGAGTATTAGTAACAGGATGAAATACAATAGTGAAAAGTGTAAGGTTATGCATTTAGGGATGACTAACAAGAATTTTAGTTATAAGCTGGGGACGCACCAGTTGGAAGTAACGGAGGAGGAGAAGGACCTAGGAGTCCTGGTTGATCGTAGGATGACTATGAGTAGGCAATGTGATGTGGCCGATAAAAAAGCTAATGCGGTCTTGGGATGCATTAGGCGAGGTATTTCTAGTAGAGATAAGGAGGTGCTAGTCCCGTTATATAAGGCGTTGGTGAGACCTCATTTGGAGTATTGTGTGCAGTTTTGGTCTCCCATGTTTAAGAAGGATGAATTCAAACTGGAACGGGTACAAAGAAGGGCCACTAGAATGATCCGAGGAATGGAAAGCCTGTCGTATGAAAGGAGACTTGAGGAGCTCGGTTTGTTTTCCTTAACCAAAAGAAGGATAAGAGGAGATATGATTGCACTCTTTAAATATATCAGAGGGATAAATACCAGGGAAGGAGAGGAATTATTTCAGCTCAGTGCTAATGTGGACACGAGGACAAACGGATATAAATTGTCAGTCAGGAAATTTAGGCTTGAAATTAGACGAAGGTTTCTAACCATCAGAGGAGTGCAATTCTGGAACAGCCTACCGAGGGAAACAGTGGGGGCGAAGGACCTCCATGACTTTAAGATTAAGCTAGATAAGTTTATGGAGGGGATGGTATGATAGGAAAACGGGTTTAGTCAATAGGTCAATAACATGCCACAATGGTAATTAGTACAAAGGGTCAATGATAGGATATTGTTAGCCTTTTTCCAGAGGGTCTGGCTTGAGAGTCTTGCCCGCATGCTCGGGGTTCAGCTGATCGCCATATTTGGGGTCGGGAAGGAATTTTCCTCCAGGGTAGATTGGCTGTGGCCCTGGAGGTTTTTCGCCTTCCTCCGAAGCATGGGGCAGGGGTCGCTTGCTGGTGGATTATCTGCTACTAGAAGTCTTTAAATCATGATTTCGAGCATTCAACAGCAGAGTCAAGGGAGAGAATTATTTCAGGAGTGGGTGGATCGGCTTATGTGGCCTGCATCTTGCAGGAGGTCAGACTAGATGATCATAATGGTCCCTTCTGATCTTGAATTCTATGATTCTATGAATAAATTCACCATCAGTAAATGGCTTCCCACACTTAGCAATCATTTCACTCATGACATAACTTGCCAAAACTGCCAATTCTGACTCTTTTCTCGCTTTCTCAAAAAGCTGTTGCTGCTTCGGTAATTCTTTTTTCAGTTGTAAGACCATCTTCTCTCTCTCTTCTCCCTGATATTTATCATATTGCTGTGCACGTTTCGCTGTGTCATGTTGTTTGATATTGTAGACTTTTAAAACAGCAGTTTTGTCTTTGCAGATCAAGCATGAGGCAGTCTGTTTGTACTCAATGACAAAATAATCAACTGTCTACTTATCTTGGAATTGGTGGCATTTGTCATCAATTTTCCCTTTTTTAGGTTGAGACATCTCTCTGTAAGGCTGTTTACAAGCAAACTGTGTGTGTGTGAGTGAGAGAGAGATGGGTTCTTATTATCCCAGCACAATGGGTTATTATTATCCTTGTGTGACAGCTGGGGAACTGAGGCTTTGTCCATGATCACACAGGACATCACTGGCAGATGCAGCACCAAGAATAGAAACCTGGTCTCTCAGGGCCCACCAAGCACCTTCACCAAGACCATCCTACCTGAGGCAGTTCCTGCTCCACTTTCCCACACTTCATGCTCTGCTGACAGCAGGACCTTGCTGGGCTGGGCCTCCTTGGGCACAAAAAGCAGCTGAGGAGGAGGCACAGTCATGTCTGCCCACTGGTCAGATGCAGGGGGTGAGGAGCATGGCTACTACCCTAAAGAGATGGGGCAGTGAGTAGTTCTAACCCTCCCTGTGTGTCTGGCATTATGCTCCCATCAGGTTCAGTGCCTCCTGGTGCTCCTGCTGAGATGACCCTCTCCTACACAACCTACCAACATTACATGGGACAGTGGGTAAAAAAGTAAATAAAGGGCCCCATTTCATTACACAGACCTGCAGTGCCAACAGCTAGAAAGAATCTCTTTCCTTTCTTCTTATCTTCACCTTGTCTTATCTGCAGGCACCAGGCACATTGCCTCCATCCCCTGGAGCTCGGGGAGGGAGGACGGAGGCAGCATGCCCCCTTGTGCTGTCATTGGAGCCTCACAAGTCACACCACCTCCCAACCCGTTTCTCACCCTTTTCCCTCACTCCCTCATGCCGCCCTAGCTGACTCTGCCCAGTGACTAGTGATGCTGAGTCTGCGTGGTGACTAGTGATGGTATCGCTCTCTCTCTCCCACAGCCAATGGGAGCTGCAGGGGTGGCACCTGCAGCAGACAGAGCTTAGCTCTATATCTAGATTTCAAATGTTTGCTCCTGGAGTAACGCCCACAAGGTATTTAGCAAATTAAGTGGCTCATCAAGGAACACTTAACTCACAATGGATTATGGGAGATGCCTATCTACAGATAATAGACTTTCCTGCTATGACTAAGCGAAGTCAAGCATGGACATGTGATTTGCTCACGTGACTCCAAACTCCAGGCTTGGCTACACTTGCAGATGTGCAGCGCTGGGGGCTACAGCTGTGTTCGTACAGCTGTGTAGGGAAAGCACTGGTGTGTGGCCACACTCACAGCTACCAGCGCTGCAGTGTGGCCACATTTGCAGCATTTGCAGCGCTGTTGGGAGTGGTGCATTATGGGCAGCTATCCCAGCATTCAAGCGGCAGCAACGTGCTTTTCAAAAGAGGGGGGTGGGGTGGAGTGTGACAGGGAGCGGGGGAGAGAGAGAGAGTGGATTTTTGGAGCCGACACTGTGTGTCAGCTCCCTGCCTTGCAAAATCTGAACATTTCCTCGACCCCTCATTCACTCTTAACTGCAAATAGCCTGCAGACCAGATAAGCAGCTGCTCCAACGGACTCCCTTTCTCCCCCTCCCCCTGTTTCTCTCCTCAAGCAAACACTAAGCTGTAGACATTCATCCCCCTGCCTGCCTCATTCACAGCAAGGTAGTGGGTTATCTCAATTGATTGTTCACAGTCAGTTACAGATTGATCACAGCAAACAAGAGCTGTGTTTGTTTTTTAGATAAGCAGCTCCCGGAGCCCCGAGTTCACAACAAAACAAAGAGAGGCATCATAACAAAACAAAGAAAGTAATTTAGTTTAAAGCATTCTGGGATATCTCCTAATACCCTGGAGGCCAATAACAGCGCTGGTGTGAGGCCACACTTGATGAGCAGCGCTGCATCACCAGCGCTGCACTCGTTATACCCCAAGCAGACCAGGTGTACAGCCAGCGCTGCAGCCAGGGAGTTGCAGCACTGGATGTGCCTTGCAGGTGTGGACAGTTACTAAGTTGCAGCGCTGTAAAGCCTCCACCAGCGCTGCAACTTTCCAGTGTAACCAAGCCCTCCATCTTTAACCATAATTTTCCACTAGCTGTACTGAGGGCTTTGTTTGGAACAATGTTTCCACATTACAGAAGCTATAAAAGGCCCTGGAAACATCTCCATTTTCCTTTCTTTCCTGCTCAAGCCTCTGGACTATGGACTTATACTAATGGGAGCATATAGTGTACGTATTTTATTCCTTTAACCAATTTTAACTCTCATAGAATCATAGCATCATAGAAGATTAGGGTTGGAAGAGACCTTAGGAGGTCATCTAGTCCAACCCCCTGCTCAAAGCAGGATCAACCGCAACTAAATTATCCCAGCCAGGGCTTTGTCAAAAACCTGTAAAAAACTTAAAAACCTGTAAGGATGGAGATTCCACCATCTCCCTAAGTAACCCATTCCAGTGTTTCACCACCCTCCTTGTGAAATAGTTTTTATTAATATCCAACCTAGACCTCCCACTCTGCAACCAGGGGCGGCTCTAGGAATTTGGCCACCCCAAGCAGTCATGCCTGCGGGAGGTGCACCGGAGCCGCGGGACCAGCGGACTCCCACAGGCATGACTGCGGAGGGTCCGCTGGTCCCGCGGCTTCAGTGGACCTCCCGCAGCTGCGGAGGGTTCGCTGGTCCTGCCGCTCCAGTGGAGCATCCGCAGTCATGCCTGCAGGAGGTCCACCCGAGCCACGGGACCAGCGAACCGTCTGCAGTCATCCCGCGGCTCCACTGGACCTCCCGCAGGCATGACTGCGGAAGGTCCACCGGAGCCGCCTGCCGCCCTACCAGGAAAATGCCGCTTGGCGCGCTGGGGTCTGGAGCCGGCCCTGACTGCAACTTGAGACCATTGCTCTTTGATCTGTCATCTGCCACCACTGAGAACAGCCTAGCCTAGCTCCATCCTCTTTGGAACCCCACCCCCCTTTCAGGTAGTTGAAGGCTGCTATCAAATCTCCCCTCACTCTTCTCTTCTCCAGACTAAATAAGCCCAGTTCCCTCAGCCTCTCCTCATAAGTCATGTGCCCCAGCCCCCTAATCATTTTTGTTTCCCTCCACTGGAGTCTCTCCAATTTGTTCACATCCTTTCTGTAGTGGGGGGGCCAAAATTGGACACAGTACTCCAGATGTGGCCTCACCAGTGCCGAAGAGAGGGGAATAATCACTTCCCTCAATCTGCTGGTAATGCTCCTACTAATACAGCCCACTATGCCATTAGCCTTCTCATCCACTGTAATCCCCCCAGGTCCTTTTCTGCAGAACTGCTGCTTAGCCAGTTAGTCCCCAGCCTATAGCAGTGCATGGGATTCTTCCATCCTAAGTGCAGAACTCTGCACTTGTCCTTATTGAACCTCATCAGATTTCTTTTGGTCCAATCCTCCAATTTGTCTAGGTCCCTCTGGACCCTATCTCTACCCTCCAGAGTATCTACATCTCCCCCCAGCTTAGTGTCATCCGCAAACTTCTGAGCATGCAATCCATCCCACATCCAGATCATTAATGAAGATGTTGAACAAAACCGGCCCCAGGACCAACCCCTGGGGCACTCTGCTTGATACCAGCTGCCAACTAGACATCGAGCCATTGATAACTACTCATTGAGCCCGACGATCTAGGCAGCTTTCTATCCACTTTATAGCATAGGAACCGACTTCCATTGTTCTCGGTGGGTTCTCGACCCCACCCCCAGCTCTGCCCCTGCACCACCCTTGCACCACCCCCATTCCACCACTTCCCCCAGTCCCATCCCTGCCCTGCCTCTTCTCTGCCTCCTCCCCTGAGTGTGCCATGTCCCCGCTCCTCCCCTCTCCCTTCTGGAAAGTCCTAAGCGCCGCCAAACAGCTGTTTGGCAGTGGGAAGCACTGGGAGGTAGGCAGAGCAGCAGGGGACTGAGAGCAATCACAGAAACCTGGTGGACTAAGAGCAATCAATGGGACACAATCATTCCGGGGTACAAAATATATCGGAAGGACAGAACAGGCCGTGCAGGGGGAGGAGTGGCACTATATGTTAAAGAAAGTGTAGATTCAAATGAAGTAAAAATCTTAAGCGAATCCACAGGTTCCATAGAGTCTCTATGGATAGAAATTTCATGCTCTAGTAAAAATATAACATTAGGGATCTATTATCGACCACCTGACCAGGACAGTAATAGTGATGATGAAATGCTAAGGGAAATTAGAGAGGCTATCAAAATTAAGAACCCAATAAAAGTGGGGGATTTCAATTATCCCCATATTGACTGGGAACATTTCACTTCAGGACGAAATGCAGAGATAAAATTTCTCGATACTTTAAATGACTGCTTCATGGAGCAGCTGGTACGGGAACCCACAAGGGGCGAGGCGACTCTAGATTTAATCCTGAGTGGAGCGCAGGAGCTGGTCCAAGAGGTAACTATAGCAGGACCGCTTGGAAATAGTGACCATAATACAATAGCATTCAACATCCCTGTGGTGGGAAGAACATCCCAACTGCCCAACACTGTGGCCTTTAATTTCAAAAGGGAACTATACAAAAATGAGGGGTTAGTTAGACAAAAGTTAAAAGGTACATTGACTAAAGTGAAATCCCTGCAAGTTGCGTGGGCCCTTTTTAAAGACACCATAATAGAGGCCCAACTTCAATGTATACCCCAAATTAAGAAAAACTGTAAAAGAACTAAAAAAGAGCCACCATGGCTTAACCACCATGTAAAAGAAGCAGTGAAAGATAAAAAGACTTCCTTTAAAAGTGGAAGTCAAATCCTAGTGAGGCAAATAGAAAGGAGCACAAACGCTGCCAACTTAAGTGCAAGAGTGTAATAAGAAAAGCTAAAGAGGAGTTTGAAGAACGGCTAGCCAAAAACTCCAAAGGTAATAACAAAATGTTTTTTAAGTACATCAGAAGCAGGAAGCCTGCTAAACAACCAGTGGGGCCCTTGACGATGAAAATACAAAAGGAGCGCTTAAAGATGATAAAGTCATTGCGGAGAAACTAAATGGATTCTTTGCCTCAGTCTTCACGGCTGAGGATGTTAGAGATTCCCAAACCTGAGCTGGCTTTTGTAGGTGACAAATCTGAGGAACTGTCACAGATTGAAGTATCAGTAGAGGAGGTTTTGGAATTAATTGATAAACTCAACATTAACAAGTCACGGGACCAGATGGCATTCACCCAAGAGTTCTGAAAGAACTCAAATGTGAAGTTATGGAACTATTAACTAAGGTTTGTAACCTGTCCTTTAAATCGGCTTCGGTACCCAATGACTGGAAGTTAGCTAATGTAACACCAATATTTAAAAAGGGCTCTAGGGGTGATCCCGGCAATTACAGACCGGTAAGTCTAACGTCGGTACCGGGCAAATTAGTTGAAACAATAGTAAAGAATAAAATTGTCAGACACATAGAAAAACATAAACTCTTGAGCAATAGTCAACATGGTTTCTGTAAAGGGAAATCGTGTCTTACTAATCTATTAGAGTTCTTTGAAGGGGTCAACAAACCTGTGGACAAGGGGGATCCGGTGGACATAGTGTACTTAGATTTCCAGAAAGCCTTTGACAAGGTCCCTCACCAAAGGCTCTTACGTAAATTAAGCTGTCATGGGATAAAAGGGAAGGTCCTTTCATGGATTGAGAACTGGTTAAAGGACAGGGAACAAAGGGTAGGAATTAATGGTAAATTCTCAGAATGGAGAGGGGTAACTAGTGGTGTTCCCCAAGGGTCAGTCCTAGGACCAATCCTATTCAATTTATTCATAAATGATCTGGAGAAAGGGGTAAACAGTGAGGTGGCAAAGTTTGCAGATGATACTAAACTACTCAAGATAGTTAAGACCAAAGCAGATTGTGAAGAACTTCAAAAAGATCTCACAAAACTAAGTGATTGGGCAACAAAATGGCAAATGTAATTTAATGTGGATAAATGTAAAGTAATGCACATTGGAAAAAATAACCCCAACTATACATACAACATGATGGGAGCTAATTTAGCTACAACAAGTCAGGAAAAAGATCTTGGAGTTATCGTGGATAGTTCTCTGAAGATGTCCACGCAGTGTGCAGAGGCGGTCAAAAAAGCAAACAGGATGTTAGGAATCATTAAAAAGGGGATAGAGAATAAGACTGAGAATATATTATTGCCCTTATATAAATCCATGGTACGCCCACATCTCGAATACTGTGTACAGATGTGGTCTCCTCACCTCAAAAAAGATATTCTAGCACTAGAAAAGGTTCAGAAAAGAGCAACTAAAATGATTAGGGGTTTAGAGAAGGTCCCATATGAGGAAAGATTAAAGAGGCTAGGACTCTTCAGTTTGGAAAAGAGAAGACTAAGGGGGGACATGATAGAGGTATAGAAAATCATGAGTGATGTTGAGAAAGTGGATAAGGAAAAGTTATTTACTTATTCACATAATACAAGAACTAGGGGTCACCAAATGAAATTAATAGGCAGCAGGTTTAAAACAAATAAAAAGAAGTTCTTCTTCACGCAGCGCACAGTCAACTTGTGGAACTCCTTACCTGAGGAGGTTGTGAAGGCTAGGACTATAACAATATTTAAAAGGGGACTGGATAAATTCATGGTGGCTAAGTCCATAAATGGCTATTAGCCAGGATGGGTAAGAATGATGTCCCTAGCCTCTGTTCGTCAGAGGATGGAGATGGATGGCAGGAGAGAGATCATTTGATCATTGCCTGTTAGGTTCACTCCCTCAGGGGCACCTGGCATTGGCCACTGTCGGTAGACAGATACTGGGCTAGATGGACCTTTGGTCTAACCCGGTACGGCCTTTCTTATGTTCTTATGTTCTTATGTTCAGGATACGGAGCACTCGGGGGGGGGAGCAGTTGAGGTGGGGTGTGGGGAAGGGGAGCTTGGCTGCCAGTGGCTGCACAGCACCCACTAATTTTTCCCTGTGGGTGCTCCAGCCCATTCATCCAGTCCATATTTCATCCAGTCCATATTTCTTTAACTTGCTAGCAAGAATACTGTGGGAGACCATATCAAAAGCTTTGCTAAAGTCAAGGTATATCAGGTCCACCACTTTCCCCATATCCACAGAGACACTTATCTCATCATAGAAGGCAATCAGGTTGGTCAGGCATGACTTCCCCTTGGTGAATCCATGTTGACTGTCCTCTCCTCCAACTGCTTCAAAATGGATTCCTTGAGGACCTGCTCCATAATTTTTTCAGGAACAGAGGTGAGACTGACCAGCCTGTAGTTCTCCTTCCTCCCCTTTTTTAAAGATGGGCACTATATTTGCTTTTTTTTCAATCATCTGAGATCTCCCCCTATCCCCATGAGTTTTCAGAGATAATGGCCAATGGCTCTGCAATCACATCAGCCAACTCCCTCATCACCGTTGTATGCATTGCACCCAGCCTCATGGATTTGTGCATGTCCAGCTTTTTAAAATAGTCCTTCACCTGTTCTTTCACCACTGAGAGCTGTTCACCTCCTCCCCATACTGTGCTGCCCAGTGCAGCAGTCTGGGAGCTGACCTTGTCTGTGAAGACCGAGGCAAAAAAACATTGAGTACTTCAGCTTTTTCCACATCATCTGTCACTAGCTTGCCTCCCCCATTCAGTAAGGGTCCCACACTTTCCCTGACCCTCTTCTTGTTGCTACCATACCTGTAACATACTTCTCACCTTTCTTTCTTTCCTTCTTTCTTTCTTTTTATAAATAAACCTTTAGATTTTAGATACTAAAGGATTGGCAACAGTGTGATTATTGAGTAAGATCTGTGTTATATATTGACCTGGATGTGTGGCTGATCCTTTGGGATCAGAAGAACTTTTCATTTGATTGAATTGATTGTAAAGAACCACTCATCTTAAAGTCTAGTGTTTGTGATGGTGATACAAGGACTGGAATGCCTAAGGAAACTGCTATTTTGATTTCTTGTTAGCCAGTGTGGTGAAACAGAAGTTTATTTTTGTTGCTGGTTTTGGTATATCTTAAGGGAGAATAACTGCCAGTTTTGGGGTGTATCTGCCCTATTTCTCTGCAGTTTGTCCTGAATTTGGTATTGTGGAAGAATAACACAGTCTTCGCTCTTAGGTTGGTTGCAACATGTCAGAAGCAGTTTATTTTCATTAACACTTGCAAGGGGAGAGTACTCACTGGCAGGGGTTCCCCTCCCAAGGCAGGTTTCCATTAGACAAACAATTAAGGCAAGCATTTATACCCTTTGTTACATACAGTAATGATCAACAACTGCATTTTGTTTATACATATTCCTTCCTGATATCTTACTTTTCTCAGCAATTTTCTGCTACAGTCTGTGTTCCATTCTTATCTAACACAAGGTCAAAATAACCTCTCAGAGTTTTTTCTACTCACCCAGACCCTGCATGAAATCTCACGTTATTAGAGCTAGTGGTAGCCTGACTCTTGCTCTTCCTGGAAGACTAAGATGTCTGCACTTTTCCCGACTTCCACAGTATTCTCAGTTGTGACCCACGAACACACGGTGACACAGGGTTTCCTGCATGAACTAACAACCCAAATCCTCAAAGGGAATCAGTGGAAGTTAAGTAGCTAAATAAGAACATAAGAACATAAGAACATAAGAAAGGCCGTACCGGGTCAGACCAAAGGTCCATCTAGCCCAGTATCTGTCTACCGACAGTGGCCAATGCCAGGTGCCCCTGAGGGAGTGAACCTAACAGGCAATGATCAAGTGATCTCTCTCCTGCCATCCATCTCCATCCTCTGACGAACAGAGGCTAGGGACACCATTCTTACCCATCCTGGCTAATAGCCATTTATGGACTTAGCCACCATGAATTTATCCAGTCCCCTTTTAAACATTGTTATAGTCCTAGCCTTCACAACCTCCTCAGGTAAGGAGTTCCACAAGTTGACTGTGCGCTGCGTGAAGAAGAACTTCCTTTTATTTGTTTTAAACCTGCTGCCTATTAATTTCATTTGGTGACCCCTAGTTCTTGTATTATGGGAATAAGTAAATAACTTTTCCTTATCCACTTTCTCAACATCACTCATGATTTTATATACCTCTATCATGTCCCCCCTTAGTCTCCTCTTTTCCAAACTGAAGAGTCCTAGCCTCTGTAATCTTTCCTCATATGGGACCCTCTCTAAACCCCTAATCATTTTAGTTGCTCTTTTCTGAACCTTTTCTAGTGCTAGAATATCTTTTTTGAGGTGAGGAGACCACATCTGTACACAGTATTCGAGATGTGGGCGTACCATGGATTTATATAAGGGCAATAATATATTCTCAGTCTTATTCTCTATCCCCTTTTTAATTATTCCTAACATCCTGTTTGCTTTTTTGACCGCCTCTGCACACTGCGTGGACATCTTCAGAGAACTATCCACGATAACTCCAAGATATTTTCCTGACTCGTTGTAGCTAAATTAGCCCCCATCATGTTGTATGTATAGTTGGGGTTATTTTTTCCAATGTGCATTACTTTACATTTATCCACATTAAATTTCATTTGCCATTTTGTTGCCCAATCACTTAGTTTTGTGAGATCTTTTTGAAGTTCTTCACAATCTGCTTTGGTCTTAACTATCTTGAGTAGTTTAGTGTCATCTGCAAACTTTGCCACCTCACTGTTTACCCCTTTCTCCAGATCATTTATGAATAAATTGAATAGGATTGGTCCTAGGACTGACCCTTGGGGAACACCACTAGTTACCCCTCTCCATTCTGAGAATTTACCATTAATTCCTACCCTTTGTTCCCTGTCCTTTAACCAGTTCTCAATCCATGAAAGGACCTTCCCTTTTATCCCATGACAGCTTAATTTACGTAAGAGCCTTTGGTGAGGGACCTTGTCAAAGGCTTTCTGGAAATCTAAGTACACTATGTCTACCGGATCCCCCTTGTCCACATGTTTGTTGACCTCTTCAAAGAACTCTAATAGATTAGTAAGACACGATTTCCCTTTACAGAAACCATGTTGACTATTGATCAAGAGTTTATGTTTTTCTATGTGTCTGACAATTTTATTCTTTACTATTGTTTCAACTAATTTGCCCGGTACCGACGTTAGACTTACCGGTCTGTAATTGCCAGGATCACCCCTAGAGCCCTTTTTAAATATTGGTGTTACATTAGCTAACTTCCAGTCATTGGGTACCGAAGCCGATTTAAAGGACAGGTTACAAACCTTGGTTAATAGTTCCGCAACTTCACATTTGAGTTCTTTCAGAACTCTTGGGTGAATGCCATCTGGTCCCGGTGACTTGTTAATGTTGAGTTTATCAATTAATTCCAAAACCTCCTCTAGTGACACTTCAATCTGTGACAGTTCCTCAGATTTGTCACCTACGAAAGCCAGCTCAGGTTTGGGAATCTCCCTAACATCCTCAGCCGTGAAGACTGAAACAAAGAATCCATTTAGTTTCTCCGCAATTACTTTATCATCTTTAAGCGCTCCTTTTGTATTTTCATCATCAAGGGGCCCCACTGGTTGTTTAGCAGGCTTCCTGCTTCTGATGTACTTAAAAAACATTTTGTTATTACCTTTGGAGTTTTTGGCTAGCCGTTCTTCAAACTCTTCTTTGGCTTTTCTTATTACACTCTTGCACTTAAGTTGGCAGTGTTTGTGCTCCTTTCTATTTGCCTCACTGGGATTTGACTTCCACTTTTTAAAGGAAGTCTTTTTATCTCTCACTGCTTCTTTTACATGGTTGTTAAGCCACGGTGGCTCTTTTTTAGTTCTTTTACTGTTTTTCTTAATTTGGGGTATACATTGAAGTTGGGCCTCTATTATGGTGTCTTTAAAAAGGGCCCATGCAACTTGCAGGGATTTCACTTTAGTCACTGTACCTTTTAACTTTTGTCTAACTAACCCCTCATTTTTGTATAGTTCCCCTTTTGAAATTAAAGGCCACAGTGTTGGGCAGTTGAGATGTTCTTCCCACCACAGGGATGTTGAATGCTATTGTATTATGGTCACTATTTCCAAGCGGTCCTGCTATAGTTACCTCTTGGACCAGCTCCTGCGCTCCACTCAGGATTAAATCTAGAGTCGCCTCTCCTTGTGGGTTCCCGTACCAGCTGCTCCATGAAGCAGTCATTTAAAGTATCGAGAAATTTTATCTCTGCATTTCGTCCTGAAGTGAAATGTTCCCAGTCAATATGGGGATAATTGAAATCCCCCACTATTATTGGGTTCTTAATTTTGATAGCCTCTCTAATTTCCCTTAGCATTTCATCATCACTATTACTGTCCTGGTCAGGTGGTCGATAATAGATCCCTACTGTTATATTTTTACTAGAGCATGAAATTTCTATCCATAGAGACGCTATGGAACCTGTGGATTCGCCTAAGATTTTTACTTCATTTGAATCTACACTTTCTTTAACATATAGTGCCACTCCTCCCCCTGCACGGCCTGTTCTGTCCTTCCGATATATTTTGTACCCCGGAATGATTGTGTCCCATTGATTGGTCTCAGTCCACCAGGTTTCTGTGATGCCTATTATATCTATATCCTCCTTTATCACAAGGCACTCTAGTTCACCCATCTTATTATTTAGACTTCTGGCATTTGTGTACAAGCACTTTAAAAACTTGTCCCTGTTTATTAGCCTGCCTTTTTCTGATGTGCCAGATTCTTTTTTATGTGATTGTTTATCATCTGATCCGGCCCTTACATTATACTTCTCATTCCTCTGCTCCTGACTATAACCTGGAGATTCTCTATCATCAGACTCTCCCCTAAGAGAAGTCTGTGTCCGATCCACACGCTCCTCTGCAGCAGTCGGCTTTCCCCCATCTCCTAGTTTAAAAACTGCTCTACAACCTTTTTAATGTTTAGTGCCAGCAGTCTGGTTCCACTTTGGTTTAGGTGGAGCCCATCTCTCCTGTATAGGCTCCTCCCATCCCAGAAGTTTCCCCAGTTCCTAATGAACGTGAACCCCTCCTCTCTACACCATCGTCTCATCCACGCATTGAGACTCTGCAGCTCTGCCTGCCTACCTGGCCCTGCGCGTGGAACTGGGAGCATTTCTGAAAATGCCACCATAGAGGTCCTGGATTTCAGTCTCTTCCCTAGCAGCCTAAATTTGGCTTCCAGGACATCTCTCCTACCCTTCCCTATGTCATTGGTACCTACATGTACCACGACCACCGGCTCCTCCCCGGCACTACACATAAGTCTATCTAGATGCCTCGAGAGATCCGCAACCTTCGCACCAGGCAGGCAAGTCACCATACGGTTCTCCCGGTCATCACAGACCCAGCTATCTACATTTCTAATAATCGAATACCTTTGAGGATCCTGGTCTAAAGTCACTGGGGGATAATTCAAGCATATCCCTGATAAAATAAACCTGCCTAGAAGCTGTTTATTGTTTCATGTAATTGTTTTTTCTCTGTAATGCTTTTGTTCTAAATAAATAGTACTTTACTTTAAGAAGGCTGGCTGGTCACTGGATAACCCTGTCATTGTTCCTGGGAGAACAAGATGGCAGGTGCTCAACTAATCTGCTGAGAGTATCACAGTGGATTGCAAGAGGCTGCAGCCTGAATTCCTGGTCTGGAGGGAGAAGATTGAAGGATCCCACTTCAAGAAAGGTGACAGTTGCAGGCCTGAGACCTAAGTGGAATGCCTACAAGGAGGCCAGGAAGAGGTCAGAGCTACAATTCTCAGCAGCTGTGACAAGTATTCCCCAATTTCTGCTTTTAAGCTCCCTCTCCTCCACAAAAACTTCCAAATTATTCAAGACAAATGGAGGAATGGGAATGGGCAACAGGAGATGGATCACTCAATGATTCCCTGTTCTGTTCATTCCCTCTGAGCACCTGGCATTGACCACTGTTGGAAGACAGGACACTGGGCTAGATGGACCTTTGGTCTGACCTTGTATGGCCACTCTGATGTTCTTATGAGGAGCAATATTAATTTAGGGTAGATTAGACAACATGATTGAGATTTTGGACTAAAACAAAATATAGGCATCATTCACTTTTGGAAAATTCTTTACCCTCATGGTCTAGGAACTTCACATTTGTTTCACTGAAGAGCCTTTTATGAGATCTGTTGCACAGGATTATTTTTGCGGAGTCAGGATGCTGACTTTTGGCATTAATTTCCTTAGCCATTGGAATGGATGCAAGCTTCATCAGCTGCTAGCAAGCTTTAAGGCACTCACAAGAACATCTGGCAGAATTTAGGAAATTCATTAAAGTGATCCAGGTGCAAAGGCTAGGTTTTACAATGGTCTCTCATTCCCGTCAGAGTGCAGGGAAATTTCCATGATCTATTGATTTTCCCAGCCCAGCTTTTGAGTTACAAGCTCTCTTTCCTCCTCCTACCTTTTATAGTGCACATCTAAATGCAGGGCTGTCCTTAGCCATAGGCAGAACAGGCAGCTGCCTAGGGCACCACTAGGTCTGGGGGCACTGCTCTGCTGGGAGCCTGGACAGATGGGAAGCAGTGGAGCATGTAAGAGCAAGGCTGCTGGGTCTTAGAGAGAGATGAATGCAGCACAGTCTGAGGGAGGGGATTGGCTGCTGGGGGTCTCTGGGAAGGGGTGGGGGAAGGAACTCACCTGTAGGATGACCAGATGTCCCAATTTTATAGGGACAGTCCTGATTTTGGGGTCTTTTTCTTATATAGGCTCCTATTCACCCCCACCCCCATCCCGATTTTTCACATTTGCTGTCTGGTCACCCTAGGTGCGGGTAATTGGTACCTATATAAGACAAAGCCCCAAATATCGGGACTGGCCCTATAAAATCAGGACATCTGGATCTGGTCACCCTAGCTGGGGAGCACGTCTCTCCCCTGGACTGGCAGTGATCCATCTCATCCAGGGGGAGGTGCACAGGGCAGGATGAGCCGTTGTGGCTCCATGGGTGCCCTGTCCCTGAGATCAGATGCTGTACTAACTTCACCATGGTCGTTGGGCTGGCAGTGGTGCCCATTGGCGTGTGATCGGACCTGAGGGTTTGCTGCTGCTGTTGCCACTCTGCACCCCAAGAGGTGGATTTTGGGGTCCTGCAGTTTTCCACCTATCTCCTCCTCTACTGCAGCTGTTGCACCAGCAGGCTGGGGGGTGAGCCAAGCATGAAAGCAGTACTGCGTTGCCATTTAGTTTGTCATTTAACATCTTTGTTTGCCAAAAATGCTTGCTAACAATCCTGAATTCAATTTCAATATTTTTTTTAAATCAATATCTTAGCCAAAAACAGAAAATTAAGTTGTTGACAATTATTTGTCACAAGTTTGGTATGGGGAAGGGAGTGGGCCAGTTTTCATCAGAGAAACAAAAAACATTGACTGACTTTCCTATAGCCCTGTTACTGCTAAATAGAGCCCTCCAACAACTGTAATATGCTCATCTCCTTACTAGTGTATAGAGCAGGGGTCAGCAACCTACGGCACATGTGCCAAAGGTGGCACGCGAGCTGATTTTTGATGGCATGCGGCGGTGGACTGAGCGGCTCAGCCCGCCACTGCTCTGGGGTTCCGGCTGCTGTCCCATTGCCACGCGGGGTCCTGGCCACCGGCCCCACTCAGCACCCACTGCTGGCCTGGGGACCCCCAAGGAACCCCAGGCTGGCTGCGGGCTGAGCAGGCCGGTGGCTGAGACCCCGACTGAGCCACTCAACCCACTGTCGGCCTGGGGTTCCATTCACTCAGTTGGTAGCGGGCTGAGCAGGACTAAATTCAACGAAATAGGAAAACAAGAGCAACTAATGACAAAGTGCAAGAACCTAGAGCAGTGGTCCCCAACCTTTTTCGTCTGGCAGTCACCAGACAAAGGACCGTGGTGGTGGACGAGCATCCGCCGAAATGCCACTGAAATTTGGTGGCATTTCAGCGGCGACGCCTCTGGATGACGCTGCTTATCAGTGGCAAGCAGCGTCATCCAGAGGCGTCGCCACCGAATTTCGGTGGCATTTTGGCGGATGCTCGTCCGCCGGCCAGTACGCGGGTGCACTGAGAGGCCCCTGCGGGCGCCATGGCACCCACAAGCACCGCGTTGGGGACCCCTTACCTAGAGAGCCTCCTGAAGCACAGCGATCATTTTGATTTAAATGGACTTGAACTGTATGAAGAATTGAGTAAACTGTCATCAATGTTGCCACATGCAACATCGATGATGGACGTTGTACAGTTTACTCATACCAGCAAACTTGTTGACATATATCCTAATGTGTACATTGCCACTCGTATTCTACTGACAATTCCTGTAACAGGAGCATCAGGAGAACGGAGTTTCTCAAAACTAAAGCTCATTAAAAACAATCTCCGCTCTACAAGGAGTCAGGAACACTTGATTGGTCTTGCTATTCTTTCAATCAAACAAGACATCACTTTGTCTTTGTCATACGATGACATTATTACTGATTTTGCAGCCAAAAAAGCCAGAAAGATTGTTTTTAATTAACAAATCCTTGTTTCAATACCTCTGCATAGAAATGTCCAATAAAATGTTGACAAATTAAAAAAATTATATTATTTGCATCATTCTATCAAATCAGAATTTTTTCTATAGTGCTACTTCTTTAGTGCTAGTCCATCAGCATTACAGTGTGCTTCATTAAGTTAAACTGGTTTTAATAACATGCATGTGGCAAGTTTTCCAGTAGTGTAAGCTTATGTTTGTGTTGCTAAAAGCAAGACAGGCACAGGGGCACCAGTTTAATAATCCCGCCTAGGGCACCATAAATCCTAAGGACGGCCCTGTCTAAATGGCACAGGAATTATTTCACTGGAGAGAGTGGGCAAGCTAAACAGTCAGGCCTTGACAAATTCTCCCTGCAGGTAGTTCACATGAGCCAATACATCCTAGAATCATGCCTCGACACAGGTTACAAGGTTTCTTAGATTTGTAGCCCCAGATTTGGGGTGCGGCTGGTACAAAGCTCACCTTTGCTCTCTTCTAACTGCTACAGCATCTGTGCTGGCCACTCTTTCCTAGGTTCTTGTCTGCCCACCCCCACTCAGGAATACCCAGGCAGCAACACAACCCTTAGGTTGCTCCAGCTTGCAGCAACGGTAAACAGTTCCAAGGGACAAAAAACACAGCTGAGGAATACGTGAATCCTGGTCCTGCCACCTTACCTTTAGCCACATTCCCTTTTCCCTGCCACACTGGCGTCTGGGGTAGGAAAAAGTTTCTGGAGAGCCCCCACTGTTGGCTGTACACTACAGGGGATCATCCCATATGGGTGATCCTCCTTGGGCCAGTCAATTCTAGGGCCAAAGCAGGCCACCTGCCTGGCACAAATCAGCCATACAGTGGGGAACTTGGCTTACTAAATCCTCCATCAGATCTGATACGCCTTTGAGCTCTGCTAGATCCACAGCTCCAGCTGGGAACATTCAGATATTAGACAGAATCTTACAGAGTGTTATATATAAGAATTAGAAACCACTTTGTTCACCTGGTGTTAAGGGCTAAGATTGTAAGTAACTTGAAGGGAAAATAAAATGTTCTCAATATAGCTGTTGTTGTGAAGAGCCAGTTTCACTATTTTACAGTTTCTAGAAATTATGTTCCACTTGTCCCTCCCCCACGCTGCCAGGCCTTGTGCAGAGAGGGATTCAGGTGGCGGGCTCCTCCGTGCAGCACAGTGCTGCAGTAAGAAGCTTTCATGGAAAGTGTCAGCACTTATATTAAGACAGCATCTCCCTTAGTCTTTGTTTGGCAACTTCAGCTTTAAAGAGCAGAGCTTTGCAATTCATACCAGATTACATGCCACTTCCTTAGTCCTAGTGAAATGCAGTTCCATTAAGCAAGATGTATGTTAATACTGTCCCAGTTAACATCTATTACTACTCAGTCAGACTAATTCAATGAACGAGCTGGAGTCATCCCAATAAAGCAGCCATCCCAGTTCACTGCATCCCAGTAAAACAAAGTACATTGGGATATTTTTCATTAATTAGCACCTTTTATCCCACAGCATTTTACATCTTCTGTAAGTGTCAATAGTGAGGGGAAAACAAATGCATTTTATTTATTTTTTTAAAACATTAAAAAGACAGGTAAACAGGAAGCAGTAAGTGGGGAGATGATTTTACCTTGGTGAGACCACTACTAGAATACTGCGTGCAGTTTTGGTGTCAACATTTTAAGAAGTATGTTGAAAAATCAGGGAAGATGCAAAAAAGAACCACAAAATTTAATTGAGGGCTGAAAAAAATGCCTCACAGTGAGACACGGAGGAATAAAATCTGTTAAGCTTATCAAACCGATCAAGAGGTGACTTGATTACAGTGTCTAAGTACCTTAATAGGAAGAAAATACACAGTATTAAAGGGCTCATTAATCTAGCTGAGAAAGGCATAACAAGAACCAATAGCTGGAAACTGAAGCCAGACAAATTCAAGTTAGAAATAAAGGCACACATTAATGATGAAGGTTAATTGGCACCAACTACAAAGGGAGGTGGTGGATTCTTCATTTTGGTTGGAGACTTTGAATGAAGACTGGGGCCCAAATCCTCAAAGATGTTGATGTTCCTAACTTCCATTGACTTCAGTGGAACCCTCCCTCACCCCTCTAAAGCACCAAGTCTTTTTCTAAGCATTAATTTCAATGGAAGTTAGGAGCCTAAATACCTTTGAAGAGCTGGGCTTGGGTGCCTGTCTGGAAAATGATTTAGCCAAACAAGTTATTGGGTTCCATAGAGAGGTAACTACATGAAATGTAACAGCATGACATACCAGAGGTCAGACTAGATAATCAGATGGTCCCTTCCGGCTTTAAACTCTATGCATCTATAAATCTAGAGTGTGGGTTAAGTAATAAAGCGGCAACTGTGGAAAGTGCATGTGATGTTTCACTCCATATTCTTTATGAAAATATGCTTATGAATATGACATAACTGAGATATACTTTATGCAAGATGGGTCTTGTAAGGTATAATTGGGAAGGTTATGATTTACTGAATGTGTTTATCCAATTTGTATGCATGTATCATTTCTGTATCTAAAGTTAGAAATATGGACTATGTAACAATTACAACTGGGTGTGTACTGGAAAGACACCCAACAGACAACAGGCCATCAAATTCGATGAGCCATTAGGAAGGAACAACAAAACCATGAAAATACTAATCCTAGGAGGCATCTGGGGATGTAACTGTGACACTACTAGATCAGGTGGTCTTGTCAGCTGATACTAAACATTACCTGGGTCTTCTTGTAACTTTCCACTGGAAGGGAAGGGGGGTCAAGTTTGGGAAACAAAGAATTCCCACCTTACGTAAATCCTATTTAAGGGTGGGGAGGAAGGCAAATGGGACTCCTCCTCTCCATTGCCTGTCTGCCTAAGAAGAGAGACCACTAAAGTCACCTGAAGGGAAGGCAAAGGGTGGGAGTCCAGACTGAGACGGGGTCCAGTCTGAAAAGGAATATAACTGGAACGCTGAACCACAGAAACCCTGCACACCTTTGATGGACCCTAATATTGTCACTATTGCTAACAGTGTAATAATACTAGAGCTTATAGCATGGTAGGGGTGGATTTGTGTGCTTTGCTTGTGAATAATGCAGACATCTCAAAATCATACTAATGAAACCAGCAGTAGGAACACTGGAGGAGAGCTCCTCAATGGTTTGGCAGCCACTCAGGCTATGTCGACACTGCATGGCACCAAGGCTCAGAGACCAGCTCTGCTGACTCAGGGGCTAAAAACAGTGTAGACATTTCAGCTCAGACTGGAGCCCAGGCTCTGAGACCCTCTCCAGTCAGGGGCCTCAGAGCCTGAGCTCCCCTACAACCTGGACTATCTAGGCTGCAATTTTATAGCCCTACAGCCTGATCCTTAGTGTCTGACCCATGCCACCTGTGTGTCTTATATTGCAGTGTCAATATACCCTTACTCCCTTCAGCCACCTGGGAATGGAGGTGGGTCAAATAGCCCACCACCACCACCACCCCCGGGGAAACACCTTCACAGCCTGAGACTGCAGACATCTGGCAAGCTAATCACCTTCAGAGAATGGGAAGCAATGACTTTGGGATGGGAGGGTAAGGGAGTAGCCAACTGCTTAGAAAATGACGTGGTGCTGGAGGGGTTAGTGGAGATTGATTTTATAACTAATTTATCTAAACATGAAGGGGAAAAGAATAAGGCAAGAGAAATATAAAAATTAAGGATTTTTGAAAGAGGAAAAAAACTCTTACAAGCTGCATTCATTCCTCCAACTTCATCTGTCTTTTTATATTGTAAGCTCCTCAGGGCAGGGACCGTTTCTTTCTATGATGCAGGCCTCTGGATGCTCCCATTATAGCAACACACAAACAATATCATATATCTTATATGTAGTAATTGCACTCTCAGGCTCCTGTACTCACCGCCTTTCGTGACTTACACTGATTGTACAGAGCAGGTTCTGTCCATAGCCACATGGTGGCACTGTTGCTTTGTTTCAACCTGGATCGTGTCAGATAACCCTCTCAAACCTTTGAATTTTGTATTTTGATGTTAAGCTAGAGGAGCCACAAGAGTGATGATTAACATGTTGAGCATGAGGTCTTAGAAGACACTGTGTGAGTAAAGTGGTGTGCATTATGGGAATCTCCTGATTTTATATATCTATGGTTTCTCTAGATCAGGGGTGGGGAAACTTTTTTTCTACCAGGGGCCATTGACCCCCATTAAAAATCAGTTGCAGGCCACACACAGGGGGGGCGCAGAGGCTAGGGGCTTCCCCCTGCAGTGGGGCAAGCTGGCACTTGCAGCTCCAGCCCCGCAGGTGTGGAGACTCAGGGCTTCCCCTAGGCTCCAGGGTGGGACCAGAAATGAGAGGTTCAGGGTGTGGGCTCCAGGCTGGAGCAGGCGGTTGGAGTGTGAGAGGGGGTGAGGGCTCCAGCTGGGGGTGCGGGCTCTGGGGCTCGGCTGGGGAGGAGGGGTTTGGAGTGGAGGAGGGGGTTCAACCTGGGGCAGGGCGTTTGGGGTGCAGGCACTGGCCAGGCGGTGCTTACCTCAGGTGGCTCCCGGTCAGCAGCACAGCAGGGCTTGGCTCTGTGCTGCTCCTGGAAGCAGCCGGCATGTCCGGCCTCCAGGTGGAGGGGCCAGGGAGCTCTGTGCAGTGCGTGCTGCCCATGCCTGCAGGTGCCGCTCCCACAGCTCCCATTGGCCGTGGTACAGTGGCCATTATCAGTGTCATAGTGGCCCACATTTTCCACAGAAGATTCCATATTTGTATATTCAGTTACTCCTGAGGGAATTCTGCACCAAAATTTTAAAATTATGTGCCAATAAATTAAAAATTATGTGCACAATATTTTAAAATTCTGCAAATTTCCTGTGGGGGCTGGAGAACCCACAGGAAAATATTAGTGGGTGCTCTGCACCCACCGGCAGTCAAGCTCCCCTCACCCCACTCCACCACCTCCTCCTCCCCTGAGTGCGCTGTGTCTCCGCTCCTCCACCTATCTCCCAGCGCTTGCCGCTGCCAAACAGCTGTTTGGTGGTGTAATAAGGTCCAGGAGGGAGGGGGATTAGCGGGAACCTGGCGTGCTCAGGGAAGGAGGCAGGGAAGAGGTGGGGCCAGGGTGGGGATTTGGCGAAGGAGTCAGAATAGGGGCAGGGAGGGGGCAGAGTTGGGATGGGACTTTGGCGAAGGGGTTGGAATGGGGGTGGAGCAGAGGCAGGGCGGAAGGAAACAGGGGGAGGTGTCAGTAATGCTGCCCTCGGGCCAATGTACTAGTCCTCATGTGGCCCTCGTGGTCATTTGAGTTTGAGACCCTTGCTGTAGTGTGTTGGGTTTCACTGAAGAATACTGGAGTGCCATTTTGTTAGGAATATGGCCACAAGATTCATGAATCTTGTCTACATTAGGTAAAATAAATCTGACATGGACTGAACAGCACAATGTTTCTGTTTGAGCAGTGGCCGGTTTAGTTTAAGCCCCAGTTTTCATTGTGCATGAATAAAAATGATCTCTTTTTCTAAAATGTTCCATGGAAACTGAAATTTAAATCCCTGTAGTACTGTGAACCTGAACACAGCAGCAGGGTTGTGCTTATGCTGTAAACTGATTAGGAAAGGACTATAATGCAAAGCTGGCCTGTTCAGGTTCACCCCTTCCAGTGACTGATGTGCAAAACGAAAACATCAGAGAGCAAATTAGAATTTTAAAACCCTTTGTATTTTAATTCACTTAAGGGGCCAAGGGAGGTCGAGCATCCTCCGGTGCGAGCAGAAGTCGGTGCCTATGAATTTGGCTCCAGCATGGCAGTGGGGAATACAAGGCACTGGCTGCATTGAGATGAGAGATCCCCCTGAAGTCCCCACTTCCCCTGGTATAGGGACTCGGCAATGAGGCTGAACCTGACCCTGACACCATGCAAGGGCTGGGCCTGTCCCAGAAACACCCTGGGCCCCTGCCCCTCTGTGCCAAGCGCACCTGATGTGGGCGAGCAGGTCCAGCCCAGCAGGATCCAGTCATGGAGGGGCTTAGTGTGGGGGGATCCAAGTGTGGGGTGAGAGGTTTCTGTATGGGGCACTCTGGATGCAGGTGGCTCAGTGGGAGATCTGAATGCACAGAGGCTTGCTGGGGAGGTTCCAGGTGCAGGGGCAATGGGACTCTGCAGGAGATCCAGGTGAAGGTGGTTGGCACTCAGCAAGGGGGTCTGGGTGTGGGGAGATGGGGCTTGGTGGGGGGGTCTGGGTGTGGGGGGATAAGCGGGGAAGTCCAGGTTCTGGGGGAGTGGGGCTTGGTGGGGTGAGGGTCCAGGTTCAGCTAGTTGGGGCTCAGTGGGGTGAGGGTCCGGGGGCTCCTCAGAGGGGTCCAGGTGTAGTGGGGTAGGAATTGTCAGGGTGAGGGATCAATGGGCTTGCTTAACAGGGGAGCGGCAGGGGGTTCAGGGCAGGGGGTTGGGTGCAGGGTGCAGCAGTCGGCTCAGGGAAGAGGCTTGTGGGGGCAGGGATAGCTCAGTGGTTTGAGCGTTGGCCTGCTAAACCCAGGATTGTGAGCTCAATCCTTGAGGGGGCCATTTAGGGATCTGGGGTAAAAACTGTCTGGGGATTGGTCCTGCTTTGAGCAGGGGGTTGGACTAGATGACCTCCTGAGGTCCCTTCCAACCCTGATATTCTATGATTCTATGACACTGCATGCTGGGCTCCCACTTTCCCCCCCATGATTCCCCTATCCCCCTTTCTTCTCCATCCCCATCCCTTCACTCCCACATTCCCCTCCCCCCCATGTTCAACCCCCTTCCTTCCATACTGTCTCCCCTTCCCTTATTTCCCCGCACCTCCCCCTTACCTAGCCCCACCACAGGCACTCGTTGAACAGAAAACAGGAAGGCTCCCAGAACACAGAAGAGGAGCATAACTAGCATTAGGACCCAGGAGGCACCGTTCAGCTGCAGAGTTGGGGAGCCCAGACGTAGCCTCCTTCAGCTGGGCAGGTTTGCGCTTGCTGAATGAGGGGGGCAGTGGCATGTAATCCCGTCTGCCTCCTGTGCCTTGCCTCTGTTGGGGGGGCAACACCCCCCCCCCCAAAAAAAACCCTGCACACATGGACGTCCCTTACCCCTTGCGCAGTTTCCCTGCTGTTTTCTGCAGGAATTCAGGGTGTGGGGAGGCATTTTCTGTGGGCACACAGTCCAGCAGAATCCCCCCAGGAGTACACCAGGTAATTGGGTATCTAGTTGGCTATTAGTACACCAGTACCTTGCACGAACCTATTTCAGAGGCCAAATGAAAAAGTGGTTGTTCTAAGCCATAGGAAGATTTTCTGCATGTGAACCAAACACATTTCAGAAGAAACATTCCAACTAAGTTGTCAATACAAATCCATGAAATACAGTCATTTATAAACATGATCTACTGTGCAAGTTGTAATCCTGCAAAAGCTAAGCTGGATACCTATCTCGGTTGTAGTTGGTGTGGGCACCTTGACAACTCAGCCTAGGTTTGTGAATCTATGACAACACATATCCTAATAAAAACCCATTCACCCAATAGTAAGACAATTATTGCTTACAGTATTTTTTGGCAGTACATGTTGCCATTAAGCCAGATCCTAAGTTTTTCCTCCCTCTTGCCTTTTTTGGGGGGGAGGGGCGGGAGGGAGGAGGGGAAAGCATTTGTATTATTGACATAGGCTGGAAAGAATTCAGGCATAGAAAGCCTCATGCTATTTCAGGAATGTGTTTGCTTTGCAGCACTCCCTTTGCTGCATCTGCTGTGCATGTTAGCTCCACAGGGCTTAAACTGCAGTGCCTGCCTATTTATATCCCAGACCTTTACAGCTCTGACCTCTCTTCATATGCTCCAGTGGCTAGGTCACCTGAGCCACTAAAGACTGAAAGAAATGTATATGCAGGTTCTTTCTCTAAATTTATTCTTCTCTGCATCAGAAGACATTCTGTACTGTGCAGCCACCGAAAGGCGAGATGCAGCAGTCAAACTCTGCACACTTATCTAAAAGAGAGCGTGGCTTCTCCAGGAGCTAGTGGTCACTCCAAAGTCACATGGAATAGACAAGTCTTTACAAAACCCAAACTCTGAATTATTTCTTACAGCATCATGTGTCAAAATTGTATCAAAATAAAAGCAGGCTTCACCTCTTAACTAATACAAGTCACTCTCTACAATTCAGAGAAAACTGTCCTGTATAAAAAAGGAAAGGAAAAAACCATGAGATGACTGAGAGAACAGCTGGTTATTTTGATGAGCTACAACCCATTTCTCTCTCCACATTCCCCCTACCACCTTAATGAGTGTCCAGTTCCAGATCTTCACAACCACATCTTTCATTAAGGCTTGTTGATTTCTTGCAAAACTTTTGTTTCGGTGTCTTAGAATAGGTGCTCTAAAAACCCCAGTGGACCCAACAGCCCTCCTCCCTTCCTTGCCCCTCATGCTCTGGTCCAGTCAATCTAATGGTAGTCCAGTGATCTGCTGTGGCTGGCCAGCAACTCTGCCCAACCCTAGTAGTAGGCGTCCTCGTAAACGTCCGTGCGCAGGCAGTACAGGATGGCTGCACCCAGCATGAAGATAGTGGATCCCCAGCCCAGGCCGTATCCCCAGTTGAACTCGTGGTAGCTCTTCAGCATGCTGCTGTCAATGAATTTGATTGGATAGAGAATCAAGGCACACACTTGCAGAACCACTGGAAATGGGGAAGAGACATCTGGTTAAAGTCTAGAAGAGGAAAGAAGTAATGCAGCAAGTTCATGCAGCAGCTGTTAGTGGCTTTATTGGTCTTGGTCACACAGATCTCCCAACCTCCTTCCCATCCAGCTTCTCTCTTGGGCAAAGTACAATCACCCTCTTTCCCTCAGGTGTGCCTGGCCCAATGTCAACAGTACCAATGCTGTGAACTTCTTCACCACAGTGCCATCAGCCTGGTAGGATGCCAGCAGCGTAAGTGTCCTCCAAGCTCAGCAGCTATCACTACTTGCTCTAGCTCATGTGTCATCTCCCTCACAAGAGTGCCCTTCTCGTGACAGCCCAGAATCACAGCACTTCTGCCTCAAGCCCTTTATCTCAGAGCCTTGATGCTGGAACCCTCCACCAGCACTTTTCCATGTCTCACTCAGTAAAGCCACAAATAGTGCCGGATTGTTTTTCAAGCAGTCTTCCCTCACCTCACTTTCCATTTGGGATGAAATTTAACATTAGTACCATATTAAGGTCTAGAGCAGAGGTGTGCCATGTAGAGTTAAGACCATCTCTATTTAGATGAGAGTGTAGCTCAGGGCATTTTTTGGTATTGTAAAGTCTTGGTTGGGTTTTTGGCCATGCAACACCAGAACGAGGAGGGGTTGATTCTAAATGTTATTTTATGCACATTCCCAGCCAGATTTTGGAGAAAGAGAACAGGTGGGCTAAACATAGTAATACTGTGCCATTAAAGCAGGTCAAGGCAGTGTCTGTAGTATTCAAAACCCTTTAAAAAGGAGCCTTAAGACGAAGGAAGGAGTTCATAATGGACGTCTACCTTAAATGAATTAAAATACAAAGGATTTTAAAATTCTAATTTGCTCTCTGATGTTTTCTTTTTGCACATCAGTCACTGGAAGGGGTGAACCTGAACAGGCCAGCTTTGCATTATAGTCCTTTCCTAATCAGTTTACAGCATAAGCACAACCCTGCTGCTGTGTTCAGGTTCACAGTACTACAGGGATTTAAATTTCAGTTTCCATGGAACATTTTAGAAAAAGAGATCATTTTTATTCATGCACAATGAAAACTGGGGCTTAAACTAAACCGGCCACTGCTCAAACAGAAACATTGTGCTGTTCAGTCCATGTCAGATTTATTTTGCCTAATGTAGACATGAATCTTGTGGCCATATCCCTAACAAAATGGCACTCCAGTATTCTTCAGTGAAACCCAACACACTACAGCAGGGGTCTCAAACTCAAATGACCACAAGGGCCACATGAGGACTAGTACATTGGCCCAAGGGCCGCATTAGTGACACCTCGGACCCGCCGCCCTCGGACCCGCCCCCACTCCACCCCTTCCATGAGGCTCAGCCCCTGCCCTGCCTCTTCCCACCCCTTCTCTGCCCCCATTCCAACCCCTTCCCCAAAATCTCCACTGCAACTCCGCCCCCTCCCTGCCCCCAGGAGGTGCAGGAGGGGTGTGGCAGGGCCTCAGGGCAAGGAGTTGGGGTGTGAGGTGCAGGAGGGATGAGGGGTGCGGCAGGGGGTCAGGGCAGGGGATCAGGGTGCAGGAGGGGTGCAGCAGGTGGCTCAGGGCAGTGGGTTGGTGTGTGGGGTGCAGGAGGGGTGAGGGGTGTGGCAGGGGGCTCAGGGCAGTGGGTTGGGGTGCAGGAGGGGTGTGGGGTGTGGCAGGTGGCTCAGGGAAGGGGATTGGGGTGCAGGAGGGGTGCAGGGTGCAGCAGGGGGCTCAGGGCAGGGGGCCAGGGTGCAGGGTATGGCAGGAGTCGGGGTGCGGCAGGGGGATCAGGGCAGGGGGTTGGGGTGCAGGAGAGGTGTGGCAGGGGGTCGGGGTGCAGGGTGCTGCAAGGGGCTCAGGGCAGGGGGTTCGACTGCAGGAGGGGCTCGGAGGGCGGGCTCTGGCCCAGCGCGCACCGGGGGCAGGGCAGTGCCACTCCAGTGCACACCGGGCCAGAGCCGCTCTACGTAAATGCTGGGGAAGGGTGGGGGGGCCGCAAGGAGCTCGCGGGCTGCAGAAAATAACCTTGTGGGCCACAGGCCCCTGCACTACAGCTTATCACAACCACACTGCAGTTTCTGGAGAGCCTGCTAGTTAACAGGAGTGCATTGTAAGGAATTGAAACCACAGCTGTTCTTTGCATCATATGGGGACATGCTATGGCTAGCTGTTGGCAGCTGGATAAAGTGTGAACACACCCTGGTGAGGCCCCTATTGGTGAGAAGGAGGCTAAGGGCTGCACCTAAGGTGCATAAATCGGGCAGAATAATGCCACCGATCTTTAATGCAGAGTTGCAGCCCAGAAAGGCTACAGGCCCCAAGAGATCCAGGGTTCCCATCTTGAGCCAGAGGGCTGCACCTCTATATTAAAGATGAAGCAGGTTTGAGTCACATTTCACAATTCTGCAGATTTTATTTAGTCTGTAGGCTCCAGTTTTTGGAGCAGTCTGACGGCCAAATCCTACCCTGCCCTTGGATTTCAATAGAGTTGCAGGAGACGCAAGTCAGGAGACACTTTATCCTTTAAAGTAGCCAAATTAGTATTCTCTTTCTAGAGCAGTGACTTATAGGTACCTGCAACCAAGAGAAGAACAGCAACAACTCTGTAGTACCGCCTGGGAGTGCCTAGGCAGAAGGAGACCAGGGAGGCAAAGAACGACAGCAAGGTGATAGTGGCTGCCATCAGGATTAACACCAGAGTAGCCACTTGCCAGTCTAGAAGAGGAAAGGACACAATTGGGGAAGAACCCCTCGTTAATGAAGAAACAGCCTCATACTCTCAGGCTGCAACAATAAAATATCCCCACACTAATCCCACCCTGAGGTCTGGGATTTTCCCATAATCTTCAAAAATCCTAATGCCCAGCCACTGGTTTCGCAGTACTTATGATCTACCGAGCCGGCACACACATTATAGATTAGAGAGCATTAACGTTTCAGAAATGCAATTCATGGTGGAGGAGGTTTGGTGATGGTGATGGAAGAAAAGTCACAGAAGGTATCCTTAGTGCAAGACCATTTCTGAACCTGGAAACCTGGCACCAAGTGAAACTGAAGGAGGTCATTGAATGCTCTGCAGCAAAGCAACAGAAGAAGCCTTTGAGGAAAAGTAGGAGGTAGCTACAGACACGGAGGGACTAAGAAATTATGAGAAAGTTAGAAAATAGGGACACAACTAGGAAAAGAAAGGATTTAAGAAGTTCCTTGATGCCTCATATCTTGGATTTCCAAAAGGAGCAGAAACTATGTTTTATACTCCATTGTGGGTTCACCATTTTATGATAGCACCAAAATGATCAACAGAGAATTAAATGCAATTCTTCTTATGATGCCTGAAAGAGTCACACAAGAATTGTGCCTCTCAAAGAGACCATGGACCAAATTCATGGCTGACACAAGCAGGTACAGCAATTCCAGCTACTTCAAAAGAATGTCCCTCTGACCCCAGCCTGTCTCTAGAGCTGACCTCTGGGTCTAGCGGTCTCATCCTGGGCACCTGGTCTGAGACACTTTTATGTAGCTTTAGTAATCAAGAGATGAAGAGTTAAAAACCCTTCAATCTAGTCCATGTGATTTCTCCCCATAAAGGAGCTGTATGAGGATAATTAAAAAAAAAATCTTGCCTTTTTCAAACTAGTTACAAACAACTGGGGTTAGAGCTTCCCAATTGTACTGGAGAAAGAAAATATAACTTTAGAGACACTGATATCTCAAGGTCAGCCATTAGTATCTCTCTGGTTCCAACATGTCTTGCCTGATAGTCAAGGAAACTAGGGAGTTTGCCTCCTTTTTAAAAATGCTACTAGATCAGGTCTCAAACACACCAGAGCACATCTGGTGAAACAGAGCACATGTTAGGTGAAACATGAATTTAGACTCCCACCCTGGCCCTTCTGTTCACCGCAGTGCTGGCTCTGCTGCAGAGGAAGGGGCTGCAAAAGGGCCCCTAACTCTCTCTGGAGAATGACTTTCTTTGCTTTGTTATGTTGGGTTCTTTGTTGTTTCAGGTGGTGGGTTTTTTTTAGCAGTTTAATAGCAAAGTCTATTGTTCAGACAAAAAATATGTATATACACAGAGAATGTAAAATTCATCCATGCCCCCTCAAAGTCTGGCATCAGGGGATGCTGTCCATCTTTCCCTAGCCATGTCTCCCCTCTCCCTTCTCAGAGCAAAGGATAGAACCCAGGACTTCTGACTCCCATCCCCCCTGCTCTAACCACTAGACCCTGATCCCTTCTCAGAGGTGGTGTTCAAGCCAAATGGCCAGATGACAGCAGAGTACTGGGGACTAATGTTTTTTTCTTCTGTTTCCTGGTGATAAAAGGACTTTGGACCCCATGCTTATCTCAGAGGGGATGATCTTGAGACATCCTGGCGATGTGCAGTCACTGTATATCTGTATGGAATCTGGCAGCTCTTGTGGGTTGTCATAAACATAGAGATAAGGGTAGCATAAAATCTCTCCTGGGCAGCTGTACTGAATCGCTTTACCTGTAAGGGGTTAAGAAGCCCAAATAACCTAGTTGGCACCTGACCAGAAGGACCACTGAGGAAAGAAGATACTTTCGAATCTGCCGGGCGGGGGGTTGGGGGGAGTTTGTTTGTGGCTCTCTTTGTTGTTCCCTCTCCGGACAGCGAAAGAAACCAAGCAGGGAAAATATCTCCTGAAAATATACCTGGAATAATCCATTTAAGAATTACAGACATTGTAAGTAAGGCAAGGAAATGTGTTAGGTTATCTTTTGTTTTAGCTTGTGAATTTTCCCTATGCTAAAGAGGTAGTTTCATTCCTGTTTTGTAACTGTGACGCTGAACCAGAGGGAAATCCTCTGTGTTTTAAATCTTTTTATTTACCCTGTATAGTTACCTTCCATCCTGATTTTGCCGGTGTGATTCTTTTTTTCTTTATAAATAAAGTTCTTCTTTGCAGAACCTGATTGATTTTCAGTGTCCTAAAGACAAAGGCTTTGGTCTGTGCTCACCAATTGGTTGGTATATTATTCTCAAGCCTCCCCGGGAAAGGGGGTGAAGGGGCTTGGGGGAATATTTTTGGGAGGTAGGGACTCCAAATGACCCTTTCTGGAATTTTGTGCAAATCATTTGGTAGAGGCAGCAATACCGCCCAAGGACAAGGACAGGATTTTGTGCCTTGGGGAAGTTTTGAACCTAAGCTGGTAGAATATAAGATCAGGGGGTCTTTCATGCAGATCCCCACATCTGTACCTCAGAGTTCAGATTGGGGGAGGAACCCTGACATGGGTGTATATTGCCATAGATCAATGTATGCAGTTCCCACCAACACCAGTAGGAATTTTGTGCCGATACAAGCCCTGCACCTCAGAACTTACTGCTTGTTTTGTAGCCAGAGGATAACTGGAAGGGATTTCTCTTACAAGGTGGAGCACAGGAATAGGTTTCTTTGCAACTGTTAATATCCTGAATGCATACCTCTCATTTTCAGGTTTGGGACAGTCAGGATCTTGCATGTCTTAATAGGTCAGGCAAGCCCTGAATTAGTCAGTTACATTCAGCTGGCCTTGCCAGTTTGCTCCATTTGGGCAGGAGACAAGTTTGGGTGGAACTGTTCTCACTATAACACCCAGCTCCTCTCCTGGTGTCAAGACTGCCTACATTAGAAGTTTACAAAACCCAGAAGTTATTTGCTTTGCATGTTCTAAACATGCTTTACTGCACCAATTCCACACCACGGGGTGTTACTTCGCAACATCACAGTGATATCACTTAGTCCTACTGCAAGGGCTGATGAATTTACAATCTTGTTTCTGTGCTAGAAAAAGGGACCTTACTCAGAAGGAAATGGGATCCTGCAACAAGACAGGTTGAAGCTTGTAGAGCAGCGATTAACCAAAAATAAATACTTTCAGAACTACGTTGGCAGGTACATTCTACCCCTCTCAGAACAGGCCTAACTCAAGGTATGAGGCATCCAGAAGGAACACTCCATTAGTCAGACTTTGCTAGAGACCTTCCACCCTCGTAGGACTCAAGCAGAGTTTGCAAGTCATGCAGTGTGGACGTGTAAACCGTGCCCGCTATATTCCTAACTAAGAATAGATACCCATCGGTCTTGGATGGTTTTTTAGACACAACAAATCCTGCATTTTGGCCAGGGGTTGGACTAGATGACCCTTGTGGTCCTGTCTAACCCTATGATTCTAAACCAGCCATATTAAGCTCTTCACTCTGAATTGGTTGCGTGTGCAGGGATAGAAGAGAGCTTGCTTCTCCAGGGCCAAGAAACAAACCCAGAAATGCTAGGCACTTTGAGTCACAACAGGGCATTTCAACACAGCTATGTCTATCTCGAGACCCTGGGGGGTTAATCCACTGCTGCTCTGCACCTTGCATTAGGTACACCAGTGCAGCGTGTGTGAAACTAACATTAACTGTAAAATGCTGCCTAATCAGAATGTGGTTTCGCCTTTCACTGGGTGCTGGTGTACGGTACCTAACACAGGGTGCAGGGCAGCAGCGAGACAGGGACAATAATTCTGCAAGAAAAAGGATGCAGGTTGATGGCAAAAGCTGCCCATGGAGAGGTGTGGGGAAAGTAAATCCTGTGCTGGGAGTTCACTCTAAGCCAGGCTGCAGCCTGTGTGAAACACAAACAAATGAAGCATCTGGAAATGTTGGGCTTTTCACTCATCTTTTATTGCCACAACAAAGGACTTTCCTGAGCTCCTATTAATCAGCAATTACTAGCAGGGCCATGTCCCAAACTCCCTCAGCCCCATGTCAGCATAAGCCAGATGGAGCTGCAAGGACAGAGGAGCCTAGGGGAGGGAAAGGGCTTCTTGCATTGCTTGGGGAAGAAACAGCCTGGTTTTGGGGAACTGTGCTGCAAAAGCAGGGGGAGGGAAAGAGCCCAATGGCTGATTGTCTACATAAGCAGGACTCTGCCATAGCTCCATAAAAGCTTGTCTGGCCCTTTACCCACCTCCTGCCCCCAGGGAATGCCTTCTATTGACCTGCCCTGGTACAGTCCATGGCCCCTCCCTCCCTGCCTGTGGCTCCTGTCCTGGCACTTTCCAAGGGGAAGGGGAGCAGATGGGCAGGGGCGGCTCCAGGCCCCAGCACAGGCAAGCCGCCGAAGGCAGCCTGCCTGCCGTGCTTGGGGCGGCAAAATGCCTAGAGCCGCCCCTGCAGATGGGGGCGCTCCTCCAGCTCAAAATATTGAGCCGCTAAAGCTCAGTTTAAAGTTTAGCCCAGGCCAGGTCTACATTAGAACTTTTCCTGGTACAGTAGTGTCAGGTGTGATTTTTTTTTTATTTTTTAATAGTGTTTCTATATTGGCAAAAGCCCTAATGTAGATGCAGTTATTCCAGCATGATTCTATTTGCAGGTATAGCTCATTTTGTTTCCCACAACTCTACAATCCTCTTCTGACTCATTGCTGTCCTGGTCTTACCTCAGCTCTGCTACTGCACCTCAGTCCCAAAGCACAGCATCCCCTGCTGTTCAAGGCTGACCTGGGGCACCCATTAGCATGGCTGGGAAATGCTAAACACTGTGATTCTGTGATATGGCAGGAGATGGTGATGACCAAATCACTTTTGGCCTCTGGCCACCAAAGATATCCGGATAGGCTAATGCCCAGCCAACCCTACTGTCCTGCCAATGGCCCCAAGAACATACTTTTCATGAGGATCCTTTTAAAATGCCTTGCAATAAACTGGCTGCAGGAAGGCAGCACACACTGCAGTCCCATGAACTGGATGTCCTATGGGACACATGGTTAGTCCTGTGCACTTGGCAACTGACTAAATGAACTCTTGGTAGTGATTCTAATGTCCTTTGTACAGCAAGCTGTGGGGCAGGTGAACTACAGTCACCACACAGAGCAGACCTACAAACAAACACCTCCCTTGCTGTACCTACTGAACACATACTTCTTTGACAATTAGAAGCTGGGCAGCCATTCAGAGTCTGTCTTCACTGCAGTTAACCTGGGCTCTCACTTGAGCATTGCCCTGAACCCCTCTCCAGTCTGCACACATAAACCTTGGGCATAAATTTGGTGGTGCTTTCAACCCAGGCTAGCTGGCTCATCTGGGTCTAATGCCCAAATGAGGCTTTCATTCAGGCTGGTGACCCACCCTCCCTACAGGGAGGATGCAGGCGGAGCCACTCATGTACCGATAGACCTTCTGGGCACATGGAGGAGAACTGGGAGGACAAACTCTCCTACAATTCACTCCAGGAATCAGAGCAGCTCAGCTTAATGCAGCACACAGAACCCTGGGACTTAGCCTTGGAAGTCCTAGCAACACATGAGGAGGGGACCAGTGAGGACACTAATTCTGGCATGGCTTTACAGGGTGGCTGCTCATACCTGAGCTAGGCTAAGCTGGACATTCAGACCCAGGTGCCTATCACTTGAGTTAAGTCTGCAGTGAAGACATGTCTATAGAGGTCAAAGCATGAGACCTGTGTCTCATGCCAGAGACGAGTAGGGAATAGGCACAGCGGCAACTTAGTTGGCAGGGTGGGACGAACTCCCCTGCTGCATAGGACCTACTGTGTCTCAGGTAAGGGAATGGCACAAAGGGGTAGCCTCTCAAAGAATCTGACATCCTTATGCCTCCTTGTGGGATGGCAGTTAAGTCACCCCATGTCAGGACAGGTTCACTGGTCTGGAAGGAGAGCAGCAAGAAAAACAAATCTGAGGGATTCACCACAGACCGAGATGGAGGGAGGCCAGCAGGCTGAAGGGGACTCTGCAAAATCTGAGCCACACAGACCAGCTGGAAAGAGGGAAACCAGTGGTCCTATGGGATATCACCAGGGAAACCAGTTCTGGGTTCCCTTCCCAGAGGGGGCCTATTAAGCCAGTTCTGCCATGAATATCAGGGAGCCCAAAGAGACTGGTGGAATAGGAGATCCAGGATGGATGCAGCAATTTTGGCTCCATTTAATGAGCCCCAGATGTGAGATGGGATGGGCAGCTGTACAATAAGTGTCATGTGCAAGAAAAACAGTCAGTCCTGCCAGGGATGGAAGAGAGGAGTGTCTTGGAAGACGGCTACACAAACATCTGAAGATTGTCATTCAGAAGGTCTGTATGTTTGGCCACCCCTGCAATATTGTATAGAAGAGACTCATTCCGAGTGTAAGACCTGCTGGAGGCAGGGGTAGGAGTGGGTTTTAGCTGGAGTGAGAGCTGTGTGAGGGAGAGGGTTTCAGTCTGAGCACATCTGGGAGTGTAGTAGAGGAGAACGATGGGGGTCACTGCAGGAGTGAAACTGGAGGGACAACACTCAGCAATGCAGGAGTGGAGTCTGCATGCTGGGGGTTGTAGTTCCATCAATAAAACTTGGGGTGTGCCTGGGGTAGCCCTCACTAAAAATGCCACGGTCAGGGTAGGATGCAAAAGGAGAACAGATTCTCCCAAAACTGGTGGTTAACACTGAAGTTAGACTCACCCCCAGTCACAAACTGCTCCTGATCCCCCACACTGGTTATCAAGAAGCTAAAAAAAGAAATCACATAGCCCCCTTATTGCATTCCAGTTCTCTGGCTCCCAGTCAGCATCTAGGTCCAATACAGTGAGAAGTTGTTTAAAAACTCTGCTCACTATATGACATGTTCTTCTGAACCCCTAAGGGCCAGGCACATTGCCAGGTCAATATTAGGTTGGATCTTACCCAAAATACCACGCTGCCAGCCAGTCCTTTAGTGTCTAAAACTAAAGGTTTATTATAAAGAAAAAAGAAAGAACAAGAAGAGAGTTATTAAATGGTAAAGCAATTAAATACATACAGAGACTTCAAAGTCTATATATCAGGTTCTTAGCTGTATTGGTGAGTTTGCTGGCTTGAAAGTCCCTCTGGAACACATCCACAGCTTGGATGGGTCATTCAGTCCTTTTTTCAGAGCTTCGTTTATAGAAAAGTTACTCCAGAGGTAAGAATCATAGAATCATAGAACTGGAATGGACCTCGAGACATCATCTAGTCCAGTCCCCTGCACTCATGGCAGGACTAAGTATTATCTAGACCATCCCTGACAAGTGTTTATCTAACCTGCTCTTAAAAATCTCTAATGATGGACATTCCACAACCTCCCTAGGCAATTTATTCCAGTGCTTAACCACCCTGACAGTTAGGAAGCTTTTTCTAATGTCCAACCTAAACCTCCCTTGCTGCAATTTAAGCCCATTGCTTCTTGTCCTATCCTCAGAGGTTAGGAACAATTTTTCTCCCTCCTCCTTTTAACAGCTTTTTACGTACTTGAAAACTGTTATCGTGTCCCCTCTCAGTCTTCTCTTTTGCAGACTAAACAAACCCAATTTTTTCAATCTTCTAGACCTTTAATAATTTTTGTTACTCTTCTCTGGACTTTCTCCAATTTGTCCATATCTTTCCTGAAATGTGGCACCCAGAACTGGACACAATACTCCAGTTGAGGCCTAATCAGCATGGAGTAGAGCAGGAGAATTACTTCTCATGTCTTAAAAACAACAAGGAGTCCGGTGGCACCTTAAAGACTAACAGATTTATTTGGGCATAAGCTTTCATGAGTAAAAAACCTCACTTCTTCATGAGGTTTTTTACCCACGAAAGCTTATGCCCAAATAAATCTGTTAGTCTTTAAGGTGCTACTGGACTCCTTGTTGTTTTTGTGGATACAGACTAACACGGCTACCCCCGATACTTTTCTCATGTCTTAGCCCTGGTCTACACTATGAGTTTAAGTTGAATTTAGCAGCGTTAGATCAATTTAACCCTGCACCCGTCCACACGATGAAGCCATTTTTGTCGACTTAAAGGGCTCTTAAAATCGATTTCTGTACTCCTCCCCAATGAGGGGATTAGCGCCAAAATCAACCCTGCTGGGTCGAATTTGGGGTAGTGTGGATGCAATTTGACGGTATTAGCCTCCGGGAGCTAGCCCAGAGTGCTCATTGTGACAGCTCTGGACAGCACTCCCAACTCAGATGCACTGGCCAGGTAGACAGGAAAAGCCCCGCAAACTTTTGAATTTCATTTCCTGTTTGGCCAGCGTGGCAAGTGGATCAGCACAGGTGACCATGCAGAGCTCATCAGCATAGGTGACCATGGAGTCCCAGAATCGCAAAAGAGCTCCGGCATGGACCGAACGGGAGGTACTGGATCGGATCGCTGTATGGGGAGAGGAATCTGTGCTATCAGAACTCCATTCCAAAAGACGAAATGCCGGAATATTTGAAAAAATCTCCAAGGGCATGAAGGACAGAGGCTATAACAGGGACCCGCAGCAGTGTCACGTGAAACTTAAGGAGCTCAGGCAAGCCTACCAAAGAACCAGAGAGGCGAACGGCCACTCCGGGTCAGAGCCCCAGACATGCCACTTCTATGATGAGCTGCATGCCATTCTAGGGGGCGCCCCTACAACTACCCCACCCCTGTGCATGGACTCCGTCAATGGATTCTCATGCAACAGGGATGCAGATTTTGGGGACAAGGAAGATGAGGAGGAGGAGGAGGTTGAAGATAGCGCACAGCAAGCAAGCAGAGAAACCGTTTTCCCCGACAGCCAGGAACTGTTTTCACCCTGGATCTAGTACCCTCCTAACCCACCCAAGGTGGCCTCCCGGACCTTGAAAAGTGGAGAAGGGATCTCTGGTGAGTGTACCTTTGTAAATATAATACCTGGTTTAAAAGCAAGCGTGTTTAATGATTAATTTACCCTGAAGACTTGGGATGCATTGGCGGCCAGTAAAGCTACTGGAAAAGTCTATTAACGTGTATGGAGATGGAGCGGAAATCCTCCAGGGACATCTCAGTGAAGCTCTCCTGGATGTACTCCCAGGGTCACCTGATTGAAATAGGGAAATTTTATTAAGGGGACATTCAGAAGTGGCCGTTCCTGCTGGGCTGTTTGCCTGTGGCTGAACAGAAATCATCCCTGCTGTTAACCACGCGGTGAGGGGAGGGGTGAAGCGATCATCCCAGAGAATTGGGTGTGTGCGTGGGGGGGGGTTAGTTGGGTTTGTGCTGCACGTTAAACTGAAAACCACAGCCCCTCCTTTTAAATGGCCAACCCAATGGGAAATGAGGGCGCTACTGTTTGAAACCATCCCCACATGTTATGAAGGTTAAAGAAGCCAGAAGACTGTGGCTTACCATGCCTGCAAGTCGAATTCTGTTGCCTGCCGGCCCTGCGTGTGTTATCTCTCACATCAAACCGGCAGGCCCTCAATATAAGAGGCAAAATGCGACCTTGTAAAGAAAGCACACATGCTATGTAATGTTAACAGCTTGGTTCACCATGAAAGAGTCTACCCATTGTTCTCTAAAATGTGTCTTTTTTAAATACTACTCTCCCTTTTTTTCCTCCCACAGCTGCAAATGTTTCAACGCTCCCAGTATCATTTCCGTACAGAGGCTAGCAAAGATTAGAAGGTGAAAAAAACGCTCTCGCGATGAAATGTTCTCTGAGCTCATGCAGTCCTCCCACGCTGAAAGAGCCCAGCAGAATGCCTGGAGGCAGACACTGTCAGAGTGCAGGAAAGCACAAAATGAACGTGAGGAGAGGTGGCGGGAGCAAGAGGAGAGATGGTGGGATCAAGATGATCGGTGGCGTAAGCATGATGAGAGGATGCAAGAAGCAATGCTTAGGCTACTGGAGGATCAAACTGATATTCTCTGGTGTATTGTTGAGGTGCAGGAAAGGCAGCAGGAGCACAGACTGCAGCTGCAGCCCCTGTGTACCCAACCACCCTCCTCCCCAAGTTCCATAGCCTCCTCACCCAGATGCCCAAGAACACGGTGGGGGGCCTCCGGACACCCAACCACTCCACCACAGAGGATTGCCCAAGCAACAGAAAGCTGGCATTCAATAAGTTTTGAAGTGCAGTGTGGCCTTGTCCTTACCTCCTCCGCCACCACCAGTGCTTCCTTCCTCCCCCACCCCTACTGGGCTACCTTGGCAGTTATCCCCCCATTTGTGTGATGAATTAATAAAGAATCCATGAATTTGAAACAACAATGACTTTATTGCCTCTGCAAGCAGAGATCAAAGGAAGGGAGAGCGGTTGGCTTACAGGGAAGTAGAGTGAACCAAGGGGTCGGGTTTTCATCAAGGAGAAACAAACAGAACTTTCACACCATACCCTGGCCAGTGATTAAACTGGTTTTCAAAGCTTCTCTGATGCGCACCGTGCCCTGCTGTGCTCTTCTAACCACCCTGGTGTCTGTATGCAGGTAATCAGTGGCCAGGCGATTTGCCTCAACCTCCCACCCTTCCATAAACATCTCCCTCTTACTCTCACAGATATTGTGGAGCACACGGGAAGCAGTAATAACGATGGGAATATTGGTTTAGCTGAGGTCTAACCAGGTCAGTAAACTGCACCAGCGTGCTTTTAAATGTCCAAATGCACATTCTACCACCATTCTGCACTTGCTCAGCCTATAGTTGAACAGCTCCTGACTACTGTCCAGGGTGCCTGTGTACAGCTTCATGAGCCATGGCATTAAGGGGTAGGCTAGGTCCCCAAGGATAACTATAGGCATTTCAACATCCCCAGTGGTTATTTTCGGGTCTGGAAAGTAAATCCCTTGCTGCAGCTGTTCACACAGACCAGAGTTCCTAAAGATGCGAGCGTCATGTACCTTTCCTGGCCATCCCACATTGATGTTGATGAAATATCTCTTGTGATCCACCAGTGCTTACAGCACCATTGAAAAGTACCCCTTACGGTTTATGTACTGGCTACCTTGGTGGTCCGGTCCTAAGATAAAGATATGTGTTCTGTCTATCACCCCACCACAGTTAGGGAATCCCATTGCAGCCAAGCCATCAACTATGACCTGCACATTTCCCAGAGTCACTACCCTTGATAGCAGCAGCTCAGTGATCACGTTGGCTACTTGCATCACAGCAGCCCCCGCAATAGATTTGCCCACTCCCAACTGATTCCCGACTGACCAGTAGCTGTCTGGCATTGCAAGCTTCCAGAGGGCTATCGCCACTCGCTTCTCAACTGTGAGGGCTGCTCTCATCTTGGTATTCTGGCACTTCAGGGTGGGGGAAAGCAAGTCACAAAGTTCCATGAAAGTGCCCTTCTGCATGTGAAAGTTTCACAGCCACCGGGAATCATCCCAGACCTGCAACACTATGCAGTCCCACCAGTCTGTGCTTGTTTCCCGGGCCCAGAATTGGCGTTCCACAGCATGAACCTGCATCGTTACCACCATGATGTCCAAATTGCCAGGGCCTGTGCTTTGAGAGAACTCTGTGTCCATGTTCTCATCACTCTCATCACCGCGCTGCCGTTGCCTCCTCACCTGCTTTTGAAGTTTCTGGTGCTGCATATACTGCAGGATAATGCGCGTGGTGTTTACGGTGCTCATAACTGCCGCGTTGATCTGAGCGGGCTCCATGCTTGCCATGGTATGATGTCTGCATGGAAAAAAGGTGCAAAACGATTGTCTGCTATTGCTCTCACGGAGGGAGGGGCGACTGGTGACATGGCTTACAGGGTTGGCTTACAGAGAATTAAAATCAACAAAGGGGGCGGGTTTGCAACAAGGAGAAACACACACAACTGTCACACCAAAGCCTGGCCAGTCATGAAACTGGTTTTCAGAGCCTCTGTGATGCGCAGCGTGGCTTGCTGTGCTCTTCTAATCACAAACAGCCTAGTCAGCAAACAGCGCCAAAGAGCTTTTAAACATCCAAAGGCACATTCTACCACCATTCTGCACTTGTTCAGCCTATAGTTGAACTGCTCCTTACTACTGTCCAGGCTTCATGAGTCATGGGAGCAAGGGGTAGGCTGGGGTAGGTGCAATCGCGCGGTGCTGCCAGCTGGGAGAGCAGCCTGAGGCAGAAGCCTCCAGCTCACATGATATTCCAGGCAGGACTGAATTTCCATTAGACGAAAGTTAAAGAAGAGAATGACCTGGAGTCACTCCCATTTATGTCCAGGCACCCCTGACCAACCTCACCAAGGTTGGCCAGGAGTACCCATGTCTGCCCAGGCGCCCCCGACAGACCTCACCGAGGTCGGCCAGGAGCACTCACGAGACAACGACGGTTAACCATCGTATTGCACCATCTCCGCCGGCAAGGCAAGGCAAGGCAAGGCAAGGTAAGGAGATGCTGCTGTGTAGCACTGCAGTACTGCATCTGCCAGCAGTACCCAGGAGATGTACGGTGACAATGAGCTGAGCCGGCTCCATGCTTGCCGTGGTATGTCGTCTGCATGGGTAACCCAGGAAAAAAGGCGAGAAACGATTGTTTGCTGTTGCTTTCACGGAGGGAGGGAGAAAGGGAGGCCTGATGACATGTACCCAGAACCACCTGCGACAATGTTTTTGCCCCATCAGGCATTGGGAGCTCAACCCAGAATTCCAGTGGGCGGCAGAGACTGCAGGAACTGTGGGATAGCTACCCACAATGCAACGCTCCTAAAGTTGACACTAGCCTCGGTACTGTGGATGCACTCTGCCGACTTAATGCGCTTAGTGGGGACACATACAATTGACTGTATAAAATCGATTTCTAAAAAATCCACTTCTATAAAATCAACCTAATTTCGTAGTGTAGACATACTCTTAGTTACAACACTCCTGCTAATACATCCCAGAATGATGTTCGCTTTTTTGCAACAGCCTTACACTGTTGACTCATATTTATCTTGTGGTCCACTGTGACCCCCAGATCCCTTTCCGCAGTACTTCTTCCTAGGCAGACATTTCCCATTCTGTATGTGTGCAACTGATTGTACCTTCCTAAATGGAGTACTTTGCATTTGTCCTTATTGTATTTCATTCTATTCACTACAGACCATTTCTCCAGTTTGTCTAGATTATTTTGAATTTTAATCCTATCCTCCAAAGTACTTGCAGCCCCTCCCAGTTTGGTATCATCCGCAAACTTTATAAGTGTACTCTCTCCACCATTATCTAAATCATTGATGAAGATATTGAACAGAACCAGAACCAGACCCAGACCTGATCCCTGCGGGACCTCACTCGTTATGCCCTTCCAGCATAACTGTGAACCACTGATAACTACCCTCTGGGAACAGTTTTCCAACCAGTTTTGCACCCACCTTACAGTAGCTTCATCTAGGTTGCATTTCCCTAGTTTGTTTATGAGAAGGTCATGCAAGACAGTATCAAAAGCTTTACTAAAGTCAAGATATAAGAAGCAGGAATGAAGACAAAATGGAGAAGAGGCAGCTGTATTTTATACCTTTTGCCATGTGCCTTGTACTTCCTTTGTCTTCTGGGGCACCTGGCATTGCCACTGTCGGAAGACAGGATACTGGGCTAGATGGACCTTTGATCTGACCTGGTTTGGCCATTCTTATGTCCCAAACACAAGCTTCACAGCACATGACATGGAAAAGCCTTAGAGTTCTGTTCACAGACATGCCCCTACATGTCTTGCTGACTCATCAGGTGTAGTCCCTGGCTTTTTTCAATGGGTTCAATATATAGCCGATGTCCCTTGATGGGCCATCAAAAGCAGGTAAGGCAGTGATGATGCCAAGCTGTCTGGGGGTGTCACCCAGAACCACAGCACAAGTGTTGAAATACAGATATACCATACATATCAATAACTCACAATACAAAGGTGATACAAACTTATAAACAAGATAATCATACTAGGCAAATCATAACATTTTCACAGATACCTTAGATGGCATATTTGGTCAGATTCCTTGCAATTTTATAATACTGGTATCAACAATATGGCCTGCATTGTGCAGGAGGTCAGACTAGATGATCATAATGATCCCATCTGACCTTAAAGTCTATGAGTCTATAATATCATGTCTCCCAGATTCCATAGTGTCACAGGGGGGCTATTCACAGACTTGCATTCAGGAGTTGGCCAACACTCAAGATCTCAGGCACCTCTGACATTTGCATCCAGAAGGGCAGCCAACTGCTTCTCTGCTATTGTTTAAGAGTCTAAGACAACTTGCTTCTGCTTTTAATCTGACATCCTGCGTATTCTCAGCTTGTGTTTCACAACGGGAGAGGTCTAAAGAATGTTTGGCACCGGATCCAGCTTTATTGGCCAGCAGACCAAACTGTCCCATCTCCAGAGCAGCCAAGTCAATTAAGGGAGCAGTGAGTCAGCCACCAGCTGAAATCCACTCCCAGTGTACCACCCTGGCACAACCAACCCTAACAGCTCCACCTGTACGAGAGTCAGCTGCAGTTTTCAGCTATCCATAACTCCCAGATAAAAGCCAGTACTGTGCATTTCTCTAATGGCTTGAAAGATCCCAAAGCACTTTACAAGCTATAAGAATAAAGGATTGCTTCATCCCAAACTGAAATGCAGCCACCTCAGGTGGAGAAGCTGAATGGCATTACTTTGTTTAGGACAGGAAGTGAACTTTATAGCCAATTAAATTCCCTCTGCAGTCTTTCGGCAGACAGTGCAGTTACATAAACTGGAATTTGTCCAGAACACTGGGGTTCATTCCCCTGCTCTTGCAAGAAGTGTAATGGGATCTTTAATAGCTACAAGGTGCTTCAGCACCTCAGCTTCAAATCTCACCCAGAAAACAATCTCCCAGGAGCTGAGCAGCCATTGGAGCACCTGTTCTGAACTGATTCAGAGGGACGTCTACATTCTAGAAAGTACCAACTCCTACCCCAGCTCTAAAGCCGTTATAGGAGGGCCTGTCTGAAATTCAGAAGACTTTACTAGATGATGCAGAGAAGAGCCACAAAAGTGAACATGGCTTACAGTGAAGGACTGAGCTCACTCTGTTCATGTTATGATTATGAAGGATGAAAATGAAATTGACTTGATTACAGCCTAAGTACCTTCAGGAGGAGAAGACACTGGGTCCTACTGGCTCTGCCATCTCCCGGAGAAAGACAGAACAAGAACCCATGGCTGGAAGCTGATGCCAGACAAATTCAAATTAAAATGAAGGCACAAGTTTTTAACAGTGAGGGTAATTAACTTTGGGAACTGGTGGATGCTCCATGTCTTGGAGTTTTCAAATCCAGACTGATGTGTTTGGCTAAAGCATCTTCCAGAAAGACAAGTTTATAGGTTCAATAAAAGGGTAACTGGTGGAGTTTAATGGCCTGTGCTGTACAGAAGGTCAGACTAGACCTAATGCTCTCATCTGGCCTAAACACTACAGTGCCCTAGACATGAAAGTCAAGCAAGTCCATGAAAAGAGAATGAGCCTTAATGCAGTGAAACTTCTGTATCGTTAAGAGTCTGAATTCAACTGGAGAGCAAGGACTGTGAATACGGGCCAGCTAGTGCTGCCCAGAGAATCCAGATGGCCGAGCACTAGTTTACATGACTGAATGAAGTACCAGTGGGCAGCCTCAGAGACGTTACTCAATTCCCAGGCTCTGACATGGTCTGGAGTCAGCCCCATAAAGTCACCTGTTCACACCCACTGCTGTTCTGTCTGGGAGGAGCAGCAGCTGTCCAGTTGCTTTGTGGGAGATTGAGGCAGACAGTCAGCTGAAGGGCTTGGTATAAATCTCAGGGGTAAGTTCAGAAGAGAGGAGGCAGCATAATGAATGGTGCGCATCTGCTCCCCCCTCCCTTTGACAATACAGCCTCCTTCCCCGAACAGAAACAAATGAACACACTTTCCTCCAACCCCCTTCCCCATTTCAGCTCCTCCCCGATTTTCCTGGCTGAGTTGCTGCTAACAAAAAGCAAAAGAAAAGAGGTTACAGTGTGAGCTCCCCTTCTGCCTCTCCCTTTCATTGCTTCAGTGCCACAACTCCTGCCCTATTGTTTCCCCTCTCCAAGAAAACAGACCCCAGGGTGGGGAGCTCAGAAGCTTCCCCCTCACCTGCCATTCTCCCCCCCTTATACAGCCCAGCTGTTTATGTTAGATAGCAAAACTAGAACTTCACTATGAAGCTGTAAATACATCTAAGCAGCTGATCATCTTCACCCAAGACCATAAAGGAAGAGACAGGTAAGGCAATAGCCAGAATAGCCTGGCTTGATCTCCACAAGAAGGAGAAAAGAGCTCATATACAAGCACCTAGATTGGAGCCAATATCCCCATGTGGACAGATTACAGGACTATGAACTCTCTTGAATTCTATGCTTGTTCAGAGGTAAAGATGCCTTCTTAGACTTTAAGGCCAGTAAGGACCATTATAATCTACCTCCTGCCCTGCACAGGCCAAGGAATTTCATGCAGTGATTTCTGCACCAAGCCCATAGTGTCAGTACATCCTGTAAAGCTATGCTGAAGTGAGTCACTCTAGTCACTCACTCAGCAGCAGCCATCTTCCCCCTTTCACTCACTCCCTGCCATTTGAAGCAGGAGAGCAGCAACAGGAATAGCAGGGAGTTCCCAAGGCAACTTGCAATGGAGCTTTGGGGATGCAGCCCATCTTCTCTGGATACAGCAAGAGAAAGCAGGGCCGCCCAGAGGAAAGAACAAGTGGGGCAATTTGCTCCAGGCCCCGGGCTCCGCCGGGGCCCTGATGAGAATATAGTATTCTAAAGTATTGCAACTTTTTTTTAATGGAAGGGCCCCCCAAAATTGCTTTGCCCCAGGCCCCCTGAATCCTCTGGGTGGCCCTGAGAGAAAGCCAGGATCCAAACCCCTGGAGCACTGACTGCGACCCCAACCCTGCTCAGAAGACTTATTTTAAACAAGGCTGGTTGACCCAGCAGAGCCAAGTGCTGATGGAGAGGCTCTGGGAGACAAGGAAGTTGAGATAGAATGCATTAGTACACATTACTACATATATTGAGACCTCAGCTATGCTCCCTGCCTGCCTGCACCATCAACCACAACTTGACCTGATTTATGCTTACTTCATTTGCAGGAGGCTGGGGACCCCTGGGAATCAGGGTAGTGAGCAGAGGAAACCCAGATGAGACATTTTTAGCGGATGGACAATGATCTCTGCATGTCATTTGAAGGCCAGTTTTGATTTCCTCCCCCAGAAGTAACAGCTCCATAAAATATTCAACTAGGGACCTCAAGATAACCAAGACCTATAATGGCTGTAAATGGAGAGGTGTGCTGACACCAGAGAATGGAGTTTGCAGCTACCTCATCTCTGTTATCCTGTCTTGCATTGAGTTGAGATGGCTCATGCTGTGAACATCTGTTCACACCTCCAACATATGAATTCCTATCTTGAAAGATCAGTGTGGTCCATTTAATCTGTCTGGTCATGCCAGAGCTAGATTCTTCAGAAGAAGGCATCATACACCTGCTATCCCATAGGGGTCATTTCTTCCCAGGGGCGGCTCTAGGCACCAGCAAAACAAGCTGGTGCCTAGGGCGGCAAAATGTAGGGGGCGTCAAAATGTAGCGGGCAGGGTGGGAGTCTGGGCCGGCGGACCTGCCGCAGGCATGACTGCGGAGGGGGCGCTCGTCCCGCGGCTCGGCTGGACCTCCCGCAGGCATGACTGCGGCAGGTCAACCGGAGCCGCGGGACCACGGCACCCGCCGCAGTCATGCCTGCGGCAGGTCCACTCGTCCCGGGCTCCGGTCGACCTGCCGCAGCGGGAGCTCAACCGGAGCCGCGAGAAGAAGGGACCCGCCGCAGGACCGGGGAAGGGCGGCGCAGCGCACCGCGCTGCTTGGGGCAGCGTGATTTCTAGAGCCGCCCCTGTTTCTTCCTGACTGCATCTGATCAGCTTCTGCCCTGAAGCATGAGGATTGAGAGCCATTGTCATTTTATCCCAGCTAGTGTCACTGTAGTGAATTCTATTCTTTGTCAGACAAACATGCAGGGTTTGACACTCCACTGGGTGTTCAAAATGGATGTAAAATGCCAGCAAATCAGAATTTTCCACTCTGTGTTTTACATCCACATTGCACAGGTCTCAGTGACAAGAAAAGGTGAAAGGCCAGTGGAGAACCAGGCCTGAAATCTGTTTAAAGGGACATTTTCAATGTAATGAAATTTACAAGACAGACTAATGATCACTCTAACCAAAAGATTTGCAAAATATTTCTCTATTGTTACTTTGTGTTTTCAGTTTCTTCAGAGGAAACAGATTCCCCTGTTTACGTAGGTCTTTTACACAGCTACAATGCAGCCTCCTGAATGGACCATCCATTCTACTCAACATTGAAATGGCAAATGCTGGGTTACACTTTCTCTCCCAGGGCACTGCCTCAGTGCCAAGTTATAGGATGGGATGGGCCAAGAGTCCAATAAAAAACTCTGCTGGTACTAGTCAGTAACATTTCTCCTGTGAGCCAATGGCAGCCCCATTTGGCCTGGAGTTACCAGTGCAACCTCTTTGTAAAGTGCACATGCTGTTCTCCCCTGCATTGGATGCCCTATGCTAGATGCAGTTGCGTATGGAGTCCCTGGCCAGAACAGCTTCAGGAGTTTTCCATGGTGAAGCTCCCACCAGGACCTATACCCCGCTGGGTGAGGGAGTCCCATTAGAGAGGGCACTGCACTCTCAAGATGCATTATTTCATTGCCCAAAACCTTGACAGCCAATAAGTAGATTCCAGGTGCTTTGACTTCAGCTTATTCAGGCCAAGGCGCCACCCTCAAATTGGATTCAGGCTTCTCACTTAATCAGTGGAGCCCAAAGCACTTTATTAAAGCAGGTCATTATTCCCATTTTACAGATGGGGAAACTGAGGCACTGAGCAGTAAGTGACTTGTCTAAGGTCACCCAGCAGGCCAGTGGCAGAGCTGGGAACAGAACCTAGGTCTCCCAAGTCCCAGTGCTCTGTCCACTAGACCACATTGCCTTTTACACTTTAAGTTGAGGGGAGGGAGGTTTGACCTTCTCATGAATTACTCTGCTCCCTCCCCAGAGCCTCCCATCCCTTAGTTACTCCCTTCCTCTAACACTGGGCATATCTGCCAAGAACCCCATCGACTCCTCAGGAATCACATGATCACCAAAGGCAACCCCCTCTACATCATCCCTTTCTCCCAGCCGCCCACAGTCTCTTTCCATGCTTCTCCCGGACAGGCGACGCATGCATTCCCCGCTCTCCCTCTGAGCAGGCCCCAAAGCGCAGGGACAAGCTCTGGGCCCCCTTTATGCCTCCGCACTCCAGGATTCATGGTGCTGCCATCAGTTCGGAGTGACGATACCCAGAGGGCTCCTGAGAGCAGGGCGTTTACACGGTTCCAGCTCCGGATGACGTAGCCCACAAGAGTACAGCCCACCAGCAGGCTGACCAAGCTCATGTTCGCTCTGGCTTGTGCCACAGGACGCTGGCGCAGCGTCTTACAGACACGCTGTCAGTGCCACTCAAGCCCGTTTACACAGCTGCTGCGAGTCTCTGAATCCAGCTCCCCCTCCACCCCTACCGCTTCGGGCCAGTCTCAAAGCTAGAGCCAGGCTAGTTTACTCTGGGGAGGCACCTCCTGCCCCCTCCCCTTCCCGGGGCTTTAGCGCCCAGAGGTGGCCCCAGCAGCCAGCCCCGCCGCCCTCAGCCCCAGTATAACCATTGCACACTGGGGCGAGGCTGACCCCGCGGACAGCCAGGCAGTGAGAGGCAGGGCCAGGGACCGCCCCTTGTCCCCAGCGGCGCTGCCCCCGGACATGCCCCCCGGCCCCGCTCTACCTGTCCTCAAGGTGCTGAGGCAGTGCCACACGTCCGGGGCCCGTTTACACGCCTCCCACAGCGACAGCGAGCCGCGCTCCGAAGTGACCCAGGCGGGGCTCAATAGGGCCACCACGTCCAGCGCCAGGGCGACCAGCAGGCAGACGAGGGCGATTAGCTTGAAGGGCCGGAGGACGCGAACCTCGCCCATGGCTATGCTGCCCCCGGGGATCAGGGGTCCGCGCTGCGCCCCGGCCCCGCACCAGGGACCAGTCGGGAGCTGGGCAGTCCCGAAGCGCACAGCCCAGCCCCGCGCTCTGCCGCTACTGGGGCAGTCCAGGGCCCTCGGGGTCCTAGAGCCGCCTGCTCGCAGCCCGCCCCCTCGCCTTGGGGGCCGCCTCCTTTCCGCAGCTGCTATTTCCACCCCGTTGTCTCGGTCCCTGTAACCCCCACCCACGTGTTGTCTCTCCTCCTACACTTAGATCAGAATCTCTCTGGGCAGTGCTTGCCAGGCTGAGCCCCAGCACCTCTGGGCTTGCCAGGCTGAGCCCCAGCCACGTCAGTTATGAATGTCAAAAAATTGCTTGAGCCCTGGCACCTCTTTCATTACAAATTAAGCACGGTCATTGGGGCACTCTCTGTTCCCTCTGGCTCTTTACAGCACCTCGCAGATGGGGGGCTCACTCCAAGACTAGCCCTCTTAGGAACTTTGGGGATACAAATAAATAACCCCCGTTCTTCAGCCTACCAGGCAACCCACCAGTGAGATTGGTGGAGGAGAGAGATAGGAGTTTCCCTAATATTGAAGTAAGACTCACAACTCACCTTTGTGATATTATCCCCCTCTTACAGCTGGGGACAGGACGGCACAGAGCTCAGGCTAGAGTATTGGGAAGGGGCTCAGCACCAGCGAGCAGGGCCACATTTTCAAGACTGCTCAGCTCCCATTTAGTCGCCTAAGTAAGTGGTGTGTTGGATACTAAGCTCTTGAAAATCTGGTCACAGAAGACTCCCTGCTGTATGGTCTATTAGTTAGAAGAGGTACCCCAGATCCCCTTTCCCTACTCCAGGCACTAGCAGAGTCAGACAGTTATGATCTGGCCTATGGCTTCTCTCCGTCTTTACTGGATCCTGGGCTATGAAATTGAAGAGTTTGTGCTAGTTGAAATTAATAGGGTCAGAGACGCTCCAGGAGAAATCCAAGGCTTATACCAGTTTAACAAAAAATAAGTCCACCCTCCATGTACCCTTCCCCCACCCCCACAGAGTTCCTCACCAACCCAGGAAGAAAGCGTACCCAGCCTGCCCATGTTGGGAATCCAAGGGATTGTCTTGCCAGACATGGCCAATAGCCAAGTCAGATCATATCTAGGTAGTGTAGGATTAACAGCTGGGGTGTCAAGTGCCTCATAGACATTGTGCAACTGCGACATATACAGATGCCTCCTTTCTCCCATGAACTGCTCAGAGCGCTTGATCATACACAGGTTACTGTCCACCCCAGAATGTATTCCAGCAGGGAATGGTTCTTGCTTCTCAGCAGTTTGCCTCAAACTGCCAACACTCAGCCCCCTTCCATGCTCAGTTTGCAGTCCTCTCCCTCCTTTACCCCATTCTCCTGCTCAGTTTTTATTCTCCTCTCCTCCCTCCACTTATTTACCCTTAACCCTCACTGCTGTTCCCACTTGGCCTTAGCCCTGGGCATCACTTAACATTTACATCACCTTAGCTACCTCCACTCAGGGGTGAGAGAAATTCTCTCTCTCTCTCTCTCTCTCTCTCTCTCACACACACACACACACACACACACACGCACGCGCGCGCGCTAGAGGTAAGCTAAGCTAATTCCCCCTTCCCATACACACACAGATGCTAGAGGTAAGCCAAGCTAACCCCCAATGTAGACAAGGTGAGGTAAACAGAAAATTATTTGACTGAAGAATTATTCCACTCAGGGAAGGCGGATTATCAATCAACAGAATACTCCCTTCTGTTGCTGTAGGAAGTGTCTATGATATGATGCTCTGCTGCTGTAGTGTAGACTTGCTCTCATTCTAGTCCTTGCTGTCACTCCCTCATCTCTTCCCCCCCACCCCTACCCTATTACCTGTGCTCTCCCATTCCTTTACTATATCCTCCCTCCCCACCCTGTTAACCATTTATATTGTGGTAATGCCTTGAGGAGATCTAGGCACCAGCGCAGGGCTCAATGTGCTAGGTTCTTTACAGCCCCAGAGAGCTCACATGCCAGGGTTAAGGTGAGTCCTGCGACTCCTGTTGGACAACTCCAAGCCTCTGGCTCAGTGGAGGGTAAGGGGGTGGGGGCATGTGAGTCTCTCCAGTGATCACACTGTTTCATAGCTAGGTCAGAGAACAAGGGTGGCAGATAATGTGACAAGCTATGAAGCACACCATAGTACCACAGCTCATGCTACAGCAGGTGATAGGAAAAAAGTTAAGCACGCAGGCATGAGGAAGAGAAGGCATAAAATGAAGAGAAGCCAAACCAATCAAAAGGCATTTAAGGAAAAGGGGAGACTTCTCTTGCTGGGGAGTTTGATGGTAGGTCAGTGCCCCACCCCAGAGCTGAAATAAGGGGAAACTCTGCCAGAGCACCAGCCCCCTCCTGCCCCATCACAGGGACACACAGGGCCCATTGAATCCTTCATGAGCTAGCCTGGACTGGTGTCCCAGCCCTGGTGTTGGCATGAGCTGGCATTGAGTCAGATAACTCAAGTTCTACACCCTGCCCATTACAGCTAGGCAGGGGCTGAGGAAGTGGAGAGCCCAAGTCCGCATCAGTGGCTACATTTCCTCACTCCACAAGGCTAGGCCTACACCCACATGTTTAATGGGCTCATTCTTTTAACCCTTCTCATGCAAGTTTAGGGCTAGGAAAAAGGGCTAGGGAGACAGCACTGGAGCCTGAAGAAGATGCTGCCTTGTCAGCCACCTTCAATCCAGCTCTGGAGGAACCTTCTCTATGTGAGGAGAGTTCGGGCTCCATGACACAGCCAGTTCTTGTCCCCCTGTGGAGCCTGCCAACAAGGCTGTCCACTGATGCCAGTGGTAGCAGTGACTTTGGTGCAGGCTTCCACCTACTGGGAACTGGATCAGGATCCAATTTGCTTTGCCTAGGCCCCTAGCTGTCATACAGCTGCACAGTCCTGGCACTAGCAGCCAGGCCTGACTGAACTAGTGACTGAAGCAAGGGTTTAATCAAAGAGGTACATCTAGTTCTGGACACTCCCCCGCTCCCCAGGAAAGGGAAGATTCCCCTGCTCACCCTTCACTTCCTGTCCCAAACTGTCCCCAGTGTTGAATTGATGCCTGCCTGGTAAACCAGCCTCTAGCCTGGAGAACCATTCCAGCAAATGGCACAAAGGGGCAGAGCTAAGAAAGAGACACCAAGAGGGAACGCAGCTGACTGTTTAAATTAGGCCACTGGGAGTCCCAAAACCTGGTTTCTATTCCTGGCTCTGGGCAAACTCCTCACCCTCTCAGAGGGTTGTCTCCCACACCCCCACCATCTGTGCAATGGGGTTAATCCTGGCCTACCTCCCCGGCTTGTTGCTAGGCTCAGTCTGGCAGTGTTTGTGGAGTTCTTGGAGATTCCCACTTGGAAAGCATTTGAGGAGGGCAAGTAGATCCCAGGCCAAGTGACTCCCTCAGCCTATGATACTGTTCATGGTGACTGAACTGAGCTATCCAGTCCCCTTCCCTTCCTGGAGGTAGCGAAGAAATACACACACACACCCCCAACCCCGGCTGTTGGAAGAAGAAAATAGCCTAATCCACTCATCAGTAGTCCCCATCTAGGTTGTTTGTGGCACCCATCTCCACAGTATCTGCGCATCTTCATGCTCTAGCTCCTTGGCCTGTTGGGAAGGGACAGAACTACTCCAGCTGGGCTGCAGCAGGAGCATTAGGCACCCAGTCACCTCGCATCTCCAGACAGAGTGGAGAATCCAGTGGCTGCCAAATGCCTCCCTCGCGCCAATGGCACTGGGGATGTAATGTGGGGGCAATGTGAGGGAGTGAGCAATGGAATAAAGGAAGGTCACTTTGCTCAGAGGCTTCACATGGAGGAGAGGGAACAAGGTTAGCTCCTTTCCCTACCCAACACTGCAGCCTAGAGTCACTCAACTAAATAGAGCTGCACTTGCACTGGTCAAAACCAAGTCAATTACCATCATCAGGGTCAGGAGATCACTAAAATGGCCATTGGAAAGCACAAGCTGCAGGCAGCTTGCTTTGCTTACAGCCACATGACATACAAGGAGCATATTAACATTACAGAAAGATAATTAGTGACTTCTGCCTGCAGCTGACGGGAAAGCTTGTCCCAAGTTCTTGTGGGCACAGAAGTTAGAGTTCCTGTTCAGATATCTGTTTTATAGTAACCGTCCCACTCCATGATCATCAGCAGAGTTTGAATCCAAAATCTGCAGCACTACAGCTTACAACACTACCACTTGAGCTAGAAGAGCAGCTCCATTAGCAACTTGCAGTGGTAGGTTATTGTCTTCTGGAGTAGCTACTAGCGAGGAGACATGGTTTAATTTATAAGCATGTTGCACAAGAGAATATGAAGAGACACATTCAGCATGTTTCCTCCTACTACCAGTGAGATAGCCATGGTGGAGACTGCATGCTGAGGCCAGTCCAACTTCCCCCGTGTATCTGCTGAGGGTCTAAGCAAGTGACATGGAATACTGGCTGAGCAGTGACAGAGACAAGCTTGTGAACGTCACCATGTTTTGAGAGAATGAGACAGGGAACTCTGCACACAGCATCCAGCCTGAGAGCAGAACAGGTGGAAGTGCTGAGAAGCTGAAGCTCAATGTGTCTCAGCCCGTCTCATGTGGCAATTTCTCTCTCACACAAAGGGGTTTTCCACCCTCAAGGATGCTGAAGGAGACAGTTTCTTATTTTGAAAGCTCCCTGGGTGCAGTAAGCCACCTGAAGGAGATCTGGCTATTCAAGGCATTTATCTAACATCAGTAACGGTGACCACCTGAGTGAGTGGGCACTATCCCTCATCATATGCCATTGATGTAAAACCTTGTGGAGCTGATATGTACTGTCCCAGTGAATAATCAGCAAAGAGTCCTGTGGCACCTTATAGACTAACAGACGTTTGGGAGCATGAGCTTTCGTGGGTGAATACCCACTTCGTCGGATGCATGTAGTGGAAATTTCCAGGGGCAGGTATATATAAGCAAGCAAGAAGCAGGCAAGAGATAATGACGTTAGTTCAATCAGGGAGGATGAGGCCCTCTTCTAGCAGTTGAGGTGTGAAAACCAAGGCCTGGTCTACACTAGGGGTTTATGTCGAATTTAGCAGCGTTAATTCGACTTAACCGTGCACCTGTCCACACCAGGAAGCTAATTAGTTCGACCTAGAGGGCTCTTTAGTTCAAATTCTGTACTCCTCCCCGACGAGGGGAGTAGCGCTAAATTCGACATTGCTATGTCGAATTAGCCTATGTGTGGACGGAAATCGACCTTAGTAGCTCTGGGAGCTATCCCACAGTGCACCACTCTGTTGACGCTCTGGACAGCAGTCCGAGCTTGGATGTTCTGACCAGCCACACAGGAAAAGCCCCGGGAAAATTTGAATTCCTTTTCCTGTCTGGCCAGTTTGAATCTCATTTCCTGTTTGGACATCGTGGCGAGCTCAGCAGCACCGGCAATGATGCAGAGCTCTCCAGCAGAGGAATCCATGCAATCTCAGAGTAGAAAGAGGGCCCCAGCATGGACTGACCGGGAAGTCTTGGATCTGATCGCTGTGTGGGGTGATGAGTCTGTGCTTTCGGAGCTGCGCTCCAAAAAACGGAATGCAAAGACCAATGATAAGGTCTCCAAAGCCATGAGAGACAGAGGATACAGCCGGGATACAACGCAGTGCCACGTAAAAATCAAGGACCTGAGACAAGGCTACCAAAAAATCAAAGCGGCCAACGGACGCTCCGGATCCCAGCCCCAGACATGCCGCTTCTACGAGGCACTGCATGCCATTCTCGGTGGGTCTGCCACCACTGCCCCACCAGTGACCGTGGACTCTGACGATGGGATAGTGTCGACGGGCAGTTCCTCGGCGATGTTCACGGATGGGGAAGATGAGGAAGGGTTTGTGGAGGACGAGGCAGGCGACAACGCTTACAGCGCTGATTTCCCTGACAGCCAGGATCTCTTCATCACCCTCACAGAGATCCCCTACCAACCCTCCCCGGCCGTTAACCCGGACTCTGAATCAGGGGAAGGATCAGTCGGTAAGTACTATAAACATGTAAACATTTATTTTTTAAAGAACAGGAATATAAACTATGTGAAAAGAAGGTCAATACATATGGGGATAGAACAGAAATCCTCTTGGGAGATTTCCACGAAGCTCTCCTGGAGGTAATCGAAAAGCCTACGCATGAGGTTCCTGGGGAGAGCTGCCTTATTGGGTGCTCCGTGGTAGCACACTCTTCCGCACCAGGCTATCATCAGGTACTCTGGGAGCATTGCCTCCACGAGCATGGCAGCATAGGCCCCTGGTTTGTGCTGGCTTTCACGCAGCATGCGTTCTCTATCTCTCTCAATGACCCTCCTCAGGGTGATCTCGCTCGGCGACTCCTGCATCTAATTAGGGGAATTAGTGTAATGTTAGTATTGGGAATGCTTCACTTTTCCTTTGCATAACAATAAGCGTCGGTTTACAGCCACGTGGTGGAGGCTGCAGAGGGGCAGCATACAGGGATCTTTCCCAGGGACAGCCGCGAGGGGGTGGAACAGGGGCAGAGTTTATGCTTTCCGGATTGCCTGCAGCAGGAGGGCACTGCTATACATTAAGTTTTAAGCAGCCTAAAGTCTACGGCTTACCATGCCTGGCTGCTACACGGATTCTGCTGTCCTGCCCCGCTTGTCTGATCTCCAGTGCAAGACCCCAGGCAATGAAAGCGAATGCCGAAAATTCGAACTTGTCCTGAGTGCGCATGAGATAGGTGCTGTGCATGGTCTTGTTCACAGAGACAGACTACACTGTGTTCATTGTTCGCAAAAATGTATCTTTGCAAGGAATTCACTCCCTTTTTCCCCATCACACAGCTTTGACTGTCTCCAGATCTGCCCCAGCATCCCCTTCACAGAGGCTGGCAAAGATTAGGCGGCGAAAGAAAAAGACACGGGACGAGATGTTCGCTGAACTTATGGGCTGCTCCCGAGCCGAGGCAGCCCAGCAGAGCCAGTGGAGGGAGAACCTCTTTCAGTACCAGCGCTCACAGAGCAAACGGGAGGAGAGGTGGCATGAGGAAGACAAGCAGGCGACTCAAACGCTGCTTGGACTAATGAGGGAGCAAACGGACACGCTCCGGCGCTTTGTGGATGTTCTGCAGGACCGCAGGCAGGAGGACAGAGGCCCCCTGTGGTGTATCTGCAACCGCCCTCCCCCGCCACAAAGTCCCATACCCCCCCTCACCCAAAATAACAAGAAGGAGGGGCGCCAGGGGCCGTGAAAACTGTCACTGCACCCCAGCAGAGTGCTCAATTACCCAAAAGCTCTCATTCCCTAAATTTTGAGAAGTCCTTCCCTTCCTGACTCACCCAAGCCCCAATCCCAGTTTCATCCCCTGTCTAGTTGATTATTAAAAGTACTTTGCTGTTAATTACTGTTTCCGTCATGTTTTTGTACAGAAGACTGTTTTTGAAGGGGGGTGGGGTGGGGGAGGGGGTTGGTAATTGCATAGGACAGTCACCTTTACCAGGGTACAGACACGGAGGCAGGATCAGCAGCAGGTCACACACACAGTGCAGTCAGTAGGCACCCTGGTCAGTATGGGAGGTGGTTTCCATGTTCTGTGTGGGTGGGGGGGTACGTGACTTTGTAGCGGGGGAGGGCAGTTACAGATCTTATGCAGCCGTCCTTGTCCTGGACCACAGAGCCACACAGCAGGGGAATCTGTAGCCGTCCTCCTCCACAACAAGAACACATAGCCCCTGCACACAGAGTCCCAAAAAGGAGGGATGGCAGGCTCCGTTGAAACAACCAGTCCGGCACTGCGGACCACTCTAGGAGCAGGAGCCTGTCATTCCTTGAGTTTAGAGGCGGTCTTTACATCACTGCACACCCTACCCAGCACAGTCTGCGTCCCAGTTTCAACCCTTTAACGCAAAGTCATTAATAAAGAAATCTTTGTTAAGTAACAATGGAACATGTATTTTATTTTTACACATGTTGGAAGGGGGGAAACGGGGTGAATGGTGTATGTAACTGCAGAGGATAGTCAACAGTAACTGGGTAAAGAAACAGGGGCAGGTTCAGCTTCTCTGTAAAGAAACTGAACAGTCACAGGTCACGCTGCTCGCTGAGGAACCTAGCTTTCAAAGCCTCCCGGATGCACAGCGCTTCCCGCTGGGCTCTTCTAATCGCACGGGTGTCTGGCTGAGCGTAATCAGCAGCCAGGCGATTTGCCTCAACCTCCCATCCCGCCATAAAGGTCTCCCCCTTGCTCTCACAGAGATTGTGGAGCACACAGCAAGCTGCAATAACAATGGGGATATTGGTTTCGCTGAGATCCAAGCGAGTCAGTAAGCTTCGCCATCTCCCCTTGAGATGTCCAAAAGCACACTCCACCACCATTCTGCACTTGCTCAGCCGGTAGTTGAAGAGTTCCTTGTCGCTGTCCAAGGCGCCTGTATAGGACTTCATGAGCCAGGGCATTAGCGGGTAGGCTGGGTCCCCGAGGATCACTATAGGCATCTGCACATCCCCAACAGTTATTTTGTGGCCCAGGAAGAAAGTACCTTCCTGAAGGCATCTAAACAGACCAGAGTTCCTGAAAACACGCGCTTCATGAACCTTGCCCGGCCACCCGACATTGATGTTGGTAAAACGTCCCCTATGGTCCACCAGTGCTTGCAGCACCATTGAAAAGTAGCCCTTTCGGTTAATATACTGGCTGGCCTGGTGGGCTGGTCCCAGGATAGGGATGTGAGTTCCATCTATAGTCCCACCGCAGTTTGGGAATCCCATCGCGGCGAAGCCATCTATGACGACCTGGACGTTTCCCAGGGTCACTACCTTTGAGAGCAGGAGCTCAACAACTGTGTGGGCTACTTGCATCACAGCAACCCCCACGGTAGATTTGCCCACGCCAAAGTGGTTCGCTACTGACCGGTAGCTGTCTGGCATTGCAAGTTTCCAGAGGGCTATGGCCACTCGCTTCTGCACAGTCAGGGCTGCTCGCATCCGGGTGTCCTTGCGCTTCAGGGCAGGGGACAGCAAGTCACACAGTTCAAGGAAAGTGCCCTTACGCATCCTGAAGTTTCGCAGCCACTGAGATTCATCCCAGACCTGCAGCACTATGCGGTCCCACCAGTCCGTGCTTGTTTCCCAGGCCCAGAATCGCCGTTCCACAGCATGAACATGACCCATTGCCACCATGATCTCCACGGCGCGGGATCCTGTGCTTTGTGAGAGGTCTGTGCCACTCTCACACTTCATGTCCTCACCGTGCTGCCGGAGCCTCCTCGCCCGATTTCTCAGCAGCTGACTGTGGAAGAGGTGGATGATAAGGTGCGAGGAGTTGACAACGGCCATAAGTGCAGCGATGATCGCAACGGGCTCCATGCTCGCAGTGCTGTGGCGTCCGCGCTGTCACTGACCAGAAAAGTGCGTGAACAGATTGCCCGCCGGTGTTTTCAGGGAGGGAGGGCGGGAGTGACGGTTCAATGATGACAGTTACCCAAAAGCACCCTCGACACATTTTTTCCCTCAGCAGGCATTGGGGGCTCTACCCAGCATTCCAATGGGCAGCGGGGACTGCGGGATAGCTGCCCACAGTGCACCGCTTCCAAAGTCGACGCTTGCCCCATTAGTGTGGACTCACAAAGTTGAATTAGTGTCTTTAGTGTGGATACACAAATTCGACTTCATAAGGTTGATTCCACAAATTCGACTTAAGTTGAATCGAACTACTCTTGTAGTGTAGACATACCCTAAGGTGCCACAAGTACTCCTGTTCTTTTTAGGGAGGAAGGGTACAACTTTTCCAGTTAAGTCAAGTCAAGGCAAGAAGAATAGCTGCCACTTATCCAGGGCCAAGTTTAAGCTACTATATTTGATTGTAAAGAGAGGATTTTACAAAATGCAGCAGCATAAGTGTCACTAGCAAACTGAAAGCTTTGTAATATTTAAAACCTGTTTGCCAGTCATTCCACACAAACAGACCAGAGCCAAGGGACAATACAACCAGTAACACCTCTTGCCAGAGTCCTTGCATCCAGGGAAAGCAAACGTGCCTTGCAGTGTGTCAGGAAAGTCAATTAATTAGGCCTATTTAAAATGTGGGGGGGAAAGAATACAAAAGCTGAAGGGCCCTCGCGGAGAACACCCTGCCAGCTGCTCCCTTTCTCTGGTAGGAACTGCTGTATTAATAAATCATCCCGCTCCTGTGAAACTTGGTGTGATCATCCGATCACTGGTGCTGCCTGGATGTGGGAGCAGCCTGCCTGCTTGGCTAACCAAATGACTCAACCTAGCTTCCTCCTGTGGACTGATCCCCTGGCCACTGATTTAAATGCCAGCAGAACTGGGCTTGGCGAGGGGGGCTTAGTGCCCTGTCCCACTGGGGTCTCAAAGGGAGACCCTCTGCCGTGTCTAACGGGGGACGTGCTCAGGAAGTGGAGCTTGCTTTGCAACAGAGCTCACATTGAAAGATTTGGGGCTTGCTTTCAGTGGGAGTTAGGTGCCTAAATCCTTCAATGGATCTGGACCTCTGTGTTTGGCCCAATAAATCCCATAGTTTTCAATAGGAGCTGAGGCTGCTCAGCAGCTTTGTGCCTCTGTTTAGAAGTAGCTGAGGGCTCCTATGGGTGGGTTTAGGAGAGATTCCCCCTGCCCCAAAAGAAAAGGATCTTACAGTGGGTTTGGTTTCTTGTTTTTTAGTAGTCCTGGATTCTCTCTGAATCGTACCTCAGGCCTCCCAGAACTTGCTGCCTTATTAATGTTCTAAAACTCTTCTGGGCACCAGGCCGTGATCCCTGCCACTCACACTGCATACGGAGCAGTGTCTAGGCTATATTTCAGCCTTTTGTTTTCAGTCCTAGCCCTGTAGTGATGCTCTACGGTGCAGCTTGTAAGCCTAACTTCTTCTATCTCCATTACCTTTTGTGGGATGCTTCTCAAGCTCTTGATCCACGAAGAACATCATCATCTGTTGATTTGCCACTTAATTCCTCCTCCGGGCCATGCTGGATACCTAGATCTTTGCATTGCTTTTTCATCTGGGCAGGAGGGGGGAAATGTAGGGCCCCAAGAAGGTGGCAGGAGCTTCACGCCTGAAGTGTCCATATCCTTGGTGACCTCCAGGAAAAGCTGCTGCTTTTTCACAGACATTAGCCAAAAGGTCCATCAAAGGCTATTAGTCAAGATTATCAGGGACACAACACCATGCTCTGGGTGTCCTTAAGCCTCTCTGATTGCCCAAAGCTGGGAGTGGACAACAGGGGGTGGATCACCTGCTAAATTGCCCTGTTCTGTTCATTTCCTCTGAAGCACCTTACGCTTGCCATTGTCAGAAGACGGGACACTGGGCTGGATGGACCATTGGTCTAATCCAGTATGGCCACTCTTACGATCTGGGGCTCAGTCTTCAGTGCTATTGATCCAGCCTTTTGACACTGTTGAGCTCACAAAGTACACTTTAAACATTCAGGGCCTGATTTTCAGAAGTGCAGAGCCTGCCCCACGGCAGTGGAAATCAATGGGAGTTGTGGATGCTCAGCACCTCTGCCACCCTGCCATTCATTCATGACAATCCATAAGCAACATGTTTCCAGCCAGGTTTTGGAAGATCAGGTATTTGGAAATTAGATGGAACTGAGCTATGCTTTAGCCAGAAAACTGACAGAGATTGTGGCTGTGCTAGAATGAAGAGGAAGCGTTTTCACAACAGTCATATAACCCCTAAGAGCAGCAGACACAGACCCCTATGACCACTTTGCACCTGACCTCCAAGAAGGTCATGGGTCAGGACCTCCTGCTGTACTAAGTGATGAGATAGGACAAGGACCCTTTTCATAGCTGAATGGCAGGGAGATTCTCTCTCCTTTTCCAGAGAGAGGAAATCTGACATCTGGCCTTCCCCTGGCTGCTCTATAGATTTCACCACCCTTCTATGCTGTCACAAATAATTGAGTCTTTACAACTGCTCTCAGCTGTTGCAAAAGATACTGACACCTTCCCCCTCAGCCAAGACAAACATTCACGGAAGGTACTTGTTTGCACTGGGTGAGGACAGAACCCAACTTTAAAGCATCTCATTCCCCAATCAAGGTTTTCTTTTCCATGTGTATTTTTAGTATACACTGACCTGAGACTTTTACCAACTCCACTACCATTCCCCCGCTTTATAAATAGGCGAGGAAAGATTAGATTTTTTTTTCCTCAGTAAATGTCACTAAGCATCAATTTCACCATACACACAGACAAAAATATTTCCACTGTTAATCAAAATTTACAGCTGGATGAAGTAAGAAAAATGCTGCTTGAGAACTTAGAGTTTGATTTAAGGATATTGACTTTGTATATTTTGACATGAGATGTTGCCAATTTGGGTTTTAATGGTTACAAGGCTTTAACTTATGGAATCTCAGCGTCTCTTATTGTTATTATCTGATCCCCTATTGTCTGACTCTTCCCCGTAGTTTCTTGTAATTCTGAGTTTTTAAATCTATAAAAATGATTAAAAATGAACATCAAATATAAGGAAAAAAATCACATTCTACCTAGTTAAAGACTACTGATATATTCATACTGTATATATTTTAAGTGGGTATATTTTTTGCTGGGGGGAGGTTGTTTTATATTGTGCAGTACCCCAAGTGTCTCAGCAGGGGGCTCTGTAGAAATACACTTCTCCATAGAGAGTACACAACATGAGGATGTCCTTCTGGGCAGTGGGAATTATTAATAACTACAATTTGAAGGACTTTTATCCTTTTTTTAGTTTGCTGGGGTCTGCGCTTCTAGTGCCGGTTCTTGGAAAGCAGTGCAATTATCCCTCAGCTGCAGAGTGAGATGCTTCAGAGCGGAGCCCTGAAAAGAGAGAGAAGAGTTGTGTATATTCCTGGCTAGTGGAAAGAGTCTTTTATTCCAAATGCAGCAATTTACGCCAGCCAAGCCCCACGGCTATTTGTACAGAAATTACTAGAACTGGGATTTCCTTCACAAAAAATTTTGCATGTCTGGAAAAAAAAATCCATCCTGAACTAGAACAAAAAACATGAACTGGAAAATTTTCTGTGGGAAGCAGCAGGGGAGGTGGGAAGTTGTTTGTCCAGGAAGCCTTCCCACCTACCTGATGGGCAACTTGGGGAACCCACCAGCTGGGGAAGCCAGCTGCCCAGGGCTTCAGAGACTCTGCGGAACCCACTGCCCACGTTGGCTGGGGAGCCAGCAAGCCTGCCCACATGCTTTCCATTGCAAGGTCTGATGGAATAGACACGCTCCTGTGAATGTGTCAGCTCCATTGAATGAGCATTTTTTGATGATAAAGTGCCAGAAAATCTTCCACCAGCTTAAGAAATTTCATGGTTCAGGAATGCAGCTAGTGCTCTGCCCAGCCATTATAAAGATCACATTCCTTTCATAGATTCATAGATTCTAGGACTGGAAGAGACCTCGAGAGGTCACTGAGTCCAGTCCCCTGCCCTCACGGCAGGACAAAATACTGTCTAGACCATCCCTGATAGACATTTATCTAACCTACTCTTAAATATCTCCAGAGATGGAGATTCCACAACCTCCCTAGGCAATTTATTCCAGTGCTTAACCACCCTGTTAGGAACTTTTTCCTAATGTCCAACCTAAACATCCCTTGCTGCAGTTTAAGCCCATTGCTTCTTGTTCTATCCTTAGAGGCTAAGGTGAACAAGTTTTCTCCCTCCTCCTGATGACACCCTTTTAGATAACTGAAAACTGCTATCATGTCCCCTCTCAGTCTTCTCTTTTCCAAACAAAACAAACCCAAGTCTTTCACCCTTCCTTCGTAGGTCATGTTCTCAAGACCTTTAATCATTCTTGTTGCTCTTCTCTGGACCCGCTCCAATTTCTCCACATCTTTCTTGAAATGCAGTGCCCAGAACTGGACACAATACTCCAGTTGAGGCCTAACCAGCACAGAGTAGAGCGGAAGAATGACTTCTCGTGTCTTGCTCACAACACACCTGTTACTGCATCCCAGAATCACGTTTGCTTTTTTTGCAACAGCATCACATTGTTGACTCATATTTAGCTTGTGGTCCACTATAACCCCTAGATCCCTTTCTGCCGTACTCCTTCCTAGACAGTCTCTTCCCATTTTGTATGTGTGAAACTGATTTTTCCTTCCTAAGTGGAGCACTTTGCATTTGTCTTTGTTAAACTTCATCCTGTTTACCTCAGTTCATTTCTCCAATTTGTCCAGATCATTTTGAATTATGACCCTGTCCTCCAAAGCAGTTGCAATCCCTTCCAGTTTGGTATCATCAGCAAACTTAATAAGCGTACTTTCTATGCCAACTTCTAAGTCGTTGATGAAGCTATTGAACAGAGCCAGTGCCAAAACAGACCCCTGCGAAACCCCACTTGTTATACCTTTCCAGCAGGATTGGGAACCATTAATAACTACTCTCTGAGTACGGTTATCCAGCCAGTTATGCACCCACCTTATCAGGAGTAATGGCCCCCTTCCTTTATATGTCATTGCCACCGCGGCCTCCCAGTCAAATGATACTCTCCATGCAAAGTGAGGGGGCACCTTTTGTTCCATGTTCCTCCAGCAATGCACCCCAAGGGTGACCATCACTGGAGCTCAGCAGCACCAGGCCAGGCTCATTCTGTCCTTGGGTGGGTGCCAGCAGATAAACAGATGTAGAAACAAGCAACCTAACATTCACCAGATCCGACTGCAAAGAACCTCTGTTAGCCTTCAAGTACTGGACAAGGACATGTCTATGGGCTACTGCTCACAGCAGGAGACTGGAGTCAGGACGTTTGTATAGAATTAACAACTCTGGCCCTCACTTGCTGTGGGAAAAAGAGCAAGCCATTCTCTCCTGCTGCCCACCTGGAAAATGGGCTTCCTGATATCTACCTAAGAGGCAGGGCTGAGGAGGGGCTTCAAGATTTACTGCAAACTATTTTTTTAAAAGTGCCTCTTCCTACTGCATGAAGCCCTGAAAGGTGGGGGTGGAAAGCTGTGTTTGTTCATTAGGGGTTTGTCTAGATGAACAGTGAGCGAGATGCAAATTTGCCACACACTAACTGTGTGTGCAGTAGTGGGACCCACACACTAAAAGGTCCCCTCGTGTACACTGCCCCACTTCCATCTCTAAGTGGGGTAGATCAAAGTGTGCTAGGGAACTCCTAGTGCAGAGCAGCAGGGGCACAGGGACAGTCAGTGTGTGGCAGGCTGGTGCGAGATAGATTTACATCCCAGCTTGCTGCACTGTCCATATAGACAAGCCCTTATAGCAGTAGCATGGTCAAGGATAAACTAGGGTAAACTGAGTTTACTTCTCATTTGGTGAGTATGGAAGTTAGTTTACCCACTATTTTTTTTTTTAAATCACGCCACACCACTGCTTTATACACCTCTACCCTGATATAACGCTGTCCTCGGGAGCCAAAAAAATCTTACCACGTTATAGGTGAAACCACATTATATCGAACTTGCTTTGATCCAATGGAGTGCGCAGCCCCCCCGCCCCCGGAGCACTGCTTTACCGCGTTATAGCCGAATTCGTGTTCTATTGGGTCACGTTATATCGGGGTAGAGGTGTATTAAAAATCCAGATGGGGGCCAGGCTGGAAGAGCATGACTGGAGAGCCACTACAAGGACGACAGAACCCCCAGGGGAGGGAAACCTGACTGATTACAAGTCTCTTCCCTCCCTGTTCAAACTCACTGGGCCATTTCCTCAGCAGGGAGTGCGTTAATGGAGCTACACTGATTTACAGTACTTGAGGATCTGGGCCTTTGAATTTGTTTTTAACATCAATTTAAATTCAATGACATTTTGGATAAAGGAGGCCTTGACCTTGCACTTGTATCAATAGAATAAATGCACACCCTCCAATGAGGCACTCTCAATACTAACCATGAAAGCTCCCAGTAAAACCAAGACAGAACTGAGGATAAAAAATAGGGATGCTCCTTCTTTTCCCCAAACCTTTCAGGATTGTGTGTGCGCGTACACACCCCCAAATACCAGAGCATAAATTCAGATTTCCTACTTCATACCAGAGTGCGATTAGAGTTCTTCTGAAAAAAACAGACTTCGTGTCTCACTAACCTAGTGTTTATCCAATCACAAGATGATTTGGCCCTTAAGCTTTCACAGGATTGTTTCTATTGATCTATACTACAATGGCAAATGGATCCCTCTGTTAAATCCTGTTTTTACAGGAGTTACTGTAGTAACTGTCTGACATTATGAAGACCTCCCATTGCTTTTATCATGTCCTTTTTAAAAAGAAAAAAATCAAAGCTTAAACCACATTTTAATGAGATTCTAAAGCTGTGCTAGAAAAATCACCAAAACCAATTTTTTCTTTATAAAATAAACAATGCCATGTCTAAACCTGAGTGGCCCAGCACTGTGGCTCCAGTCCCAAGGTGCTCCCACCGTTTTGAGGTATATCTAGGCTGGGGAAAGTTCTAAAACCAATTCACCTAAGCCAATTTTGAAACTGGTTAGAACCACAGTGCAGACTGTTTCTGGCAGTTTATTTATAGCACAGTAATGCCTACCAGCCCCAGTCAAGGATTCCTACTGCACTAGGCATTGTACAAACAGAAAAAGGTGGCCTGAGGCATTTTTATTAAACTGGCCCAAGTAAAAAGTCAGGCTGTCTTCTACTGGGTCTATGCTGCAGTTCTAACAAGTTTTAAAGTCAATTTATTTGAACTGATTTTAAAATAGATTAGAATTTTTCCTCAGCATAGACAAGTCCTATATGACTTCAGCCTATTGCCATCAGAGTGTTGTTCCAATGCATTAACCTCACTAATTACAGCAGTAGCTTTTAATTGTAAGAATACCTTTAACCTGTTTTTTTAAACTGACTACAGTTTAATTAATGGGCCGCCCAAAGTGGCAAGATAAATTATAGGCATGCTATAGAGTGCTATATGCGGCAGGAGGGCCCCTGTATTATGTGCAGTTCTATGTTTTTTGAAATGTGAATACCATTTTTTCTGAGCAGCTAATGGCTTCAATTTAAAAAACTGAAGTACATGGAGTTTTAACAGAAAGCTTTTAAATATGCAGGTGGTCTCCACATCACTCTGGAATACGCAAGAGCCCTTGATACAGGCTTCCCCTCAGTAACGGTAGATATTTATGCAGCTGGTGGCGGATGGTAAACCCTGCTTGAAAACCCACTGAGGAGGAAAATGTGAAGGGTAATTTAACACTGAAGTTGAAAATAACTACTGCAAATAAACCTTTGCAATGGAGCTCAGGACACAGGAAGGAAAAGTTTTCATTATCTGTCACAGCTATTCTCCCCTCACATACTCCTCTCTGTAAAACAATGTCACCCATCCAGTCCAGTTCAGTTCAACAGTGGGTAGCAGCTCAGTGAGAGACGCTGAAGGAAACCGAACACTCAAACTGCAGTACTCACATGGTGTTTGGTGCAGCATCCAACTCATTTCCACGGTCAGACTTCCCTCACTTTGGATTTCTTTATTTGGTTTGAAATACAGAAGGCATAAACCTTAAGCCCCCTTCATCTTGGCCGCATCTACCCCACCCCTAGCACATGTGCAAGAGTAGGCAATCAGTAATCCAGAAAGTTAGTAGACATCAAGCCACTACCTGTCAACTGGAGCTACCAAAAGGAGGCAAAATTGGCAGTGTCAAGGGCATAACGGCCCCACCCTACCCCCTTCTCTGACCATGACTAGCGAGTTGCTTGATTTATTTGCTACAACAGAGATGTGATGATCACTGTAGAAGTGCAGCTATTACCCCACCCATGATACTCTGGTTCCAGGCTCCCAGCAATATATATAAAAGGGAAAAAGATTTGTGTTGAACAACAGGGGAGAGGGGAACCAAATAAATTCACTAGGTATCCCCCTCCTAGAGCTATGGTCTCTTCCCAAGAGCGTGCTGCTGAATTACCCTAGTTAGGGTGCTGCTGGATTGCTCCTTTGTGCACTCCAAGTGGACTTTTCACATAGGCAGCACAAGGCTTTCCCATCTAGCTGGAGACAGATGTGAGCCCTTGGTCATCTTGTGGAAGCGTTCTTAGAGCTGTCACATGAAGCGAGATGAGAGGAACAAGTAGCATCTTCACAGAAAGGCAAGACAGATCACACATCAGCCACATGTCACTCCTGTCCAATCCTACTGACTTAAAAAAAAAGAAAAGAAAAGTGTCTGGGGTTTCCTCTTCACTCCAGGGCAGCTAGTTCTTCCATGAGCTCCTCTTTCTCCCGCTGCAGTTCCTGCACCCGCTGTTTGTTCTGCTCCAGTCTGTCCTCCAGCCACTGCAGGAGGGGACCACTGATAGCAGACATTTGGCTGCAGAGATTCTTGGTGAACACTGGAAGACACAAAACAACATGTTAGCGCAGAAGGAAGAATCTCTCACCAGGCTGCAGAATTGCAAAGCTTAAGTAGAAAGGTTTCACAACAGTATTTCACATTGAGACATCATGGATCCTCACAGGAAAGGGTTAAACAACAGCTACCAGTCCGAAGGGGAGGAGGGGAGAATACTTATAAAAATTATTTAAACCTGAGTTTTAGATTCCCTTTGGGGACATACAATAAAAAAATGACATGTAAACAAGCCTAGTGTAGACTGATTGTTTTTCATAGTTAAGGCTGCGAGTTTGTCACAGAGGTCACGGATTCCGTGACTTCTGCAGCAAACCAACACTCCCCCACCAATAGCAGCAGGAGTTTGGGTGCGGAGCTCAGGGCTGGGGTGCAGGACGGGGTGAAGGCTCCAGGCGCGCTTACTTCAGGGGGGCTCCCCAGAAGCGGTGACATCCTTTGGCTCCTAGGGGGGAGGCGCAGCCAGGGGGCTCTGTGCACAGCACTGCCTCTGCCTGCAGGTACCACCCCTGCAGTTCTAATAGGAGCTGTGGAGCCATGGAACCGGTGCTCAGGGGGAGGCAGCGTGCAGAGCTGCCTGGCCATACCTCCACCAGAACTGAGGGATGTCACTGCTTCTGGGGAGGCACGGAGCTGGGTAGGGAGCCTGCCAGCCCCACCAACCACCCTCCCAGCACCGGCGGGATCCTGCCCCCTCAGGCTGCTGCCACCCCCTCCCCCCAGCACCTGTGGCACTCCCGGGCCAACCCCCTCCCCAAGATTTAGTCAGGGGTATATAGTACAACTCATGGACCGGTTGCAGGCTGTGAATTTTTGTTTACTGCGCGTGACCTGTCCATGACTTTTATTACAAATACCTGTGACTAAAACGTAGTCTTACTCATGGTCAATAGGGGAAAGAGTATCTTATATAATGAAAACATATTTTACACTGAAAGTTAGACATGACATTGGCCACTCTTGTGGTAGAACACCACTCCACCCTATGAAGATCAGAGTTAAATGCTATGGAACTGAAGAGACCTATTTCCCCTCAGTGATGTGTGACCACACAGAAGTCTACGCTGGTGTAACTCACATATGGAAGCACCAGAAGGTGTTCGCAGGAATATGGATTGGTCCCCTTTACCCTGATTTCAATTCTGGACCAACACAGCTCTAAGATTACCCCTGAGGAAATTCTGCACCAAAAAAAATAAAAGTTCTGCACCCAGTATTTGAAAATTCTGCAAAATTTGTCAATAAATAAATATGGAGGCTCCCCACTGCTATCCTGGAGCACAGAACACTGGCTACATGGAGGTGGGAGATCTCCCTGCCGCCCCTTCCTCTCCCCCACCCACCAATGGGTACGGACTCAGTGGTGAGGCTGCACCCAACCCTGACACAGCGCAAGGGCTGGGTCTGACCCAGAAACATCCCGGGGCCCTCCCCTCTGCACCACGCACATCAGGTATGGGCAGGCAGGCTCAGTCCTGAAGAGACTTAGTGTCAGGTGATCGGGTTCTGTGTGGGGCATTCTGGGTGCGGGCAGCTCAGTGTGGGGGCCAGATGCAGGGAGGATCTGGATGCACAGGGATCAATAGGGGCTTCCATGTATAAGAGCAATGGGACTCTGCAGGGAGGTCCAGGTGAAGGTGATTGGGGCTCAGCAGAAGGGGGGGGGGGTAGAGAAGGAGGCCTGAGGCTCAGCAGTGATTTACCTCTCCACCAGTTGCTCCGGGCCCCCGAAACAATGCACCTGCACTGCTGGAGAGGGGCTCATGACCGCTCTTGCTGCTTCCCTTTGCTTCCCCTTATGTTCCCCATCAGAATGTCATTTTTCTGAGGGGAAGCACATAAATCTGCAGGGGCAATGAATTCCCCCAGGAGTAATCTTTAAGATGCATCCATACTACAGTACCCTGTGCTGTTCCAACATCAAGTCGAATTTTATAACGGTTTAAAACCAAATGGATAAACTGAAGGAGGCCACCCAGTTCATTCCATTTGTGATTTAGCCCACCCCTTCAAACACCAGAAATGTAACGAATAATTTGATTCAATACTGAACTTCCCTAGCCCCCAGTATAAGAACGGACAAGTTTGAATGTCAGCCAAGCTGTGGAGCAAGACAAACCACATGGCAAGATCAAAACATAGCGCTAAACTTGGGTGAAGTAATCTGTTCACAGGTTGGCTCAATGCTGAACATCTCCAAGTGGACACATGGTTACAATCCATGGTGATACACATTGTGGTCTACTGCCCTCTACAGACAGACCCAAAATGACCATTTTTCAAGACCACAAGGTGACTCATATTTCAACTCACAGTCCAGCATCCTTATTCCCAGAAGAGGAACCCTTACCTGAGCCATTGTGAATCTTGGTTACAGAGTCTAGATGGGTGAGGCTAAGGGAAAGAACAGAACACAGCTGGTGACAAGACAGCCATGAACTGAATATGAGGTGAACCTGAATTACTGAAGACAGCCACCTACAAGAGTGTAAAACCACAGGCACTTTGGAACTACTAACCCTTACTTAATGGGAGTTCCACTGCATTGATTACACCACATCAAACCATGTATTATAATGAGCATCATGCATTCTCCATGCCGAACTCCACAGACAGAGGCTTATGACAGGAGGGTGTTAATCCTACTAGCATTTGGTCTTATTTCTCAAATACCTTCCCTTCTGATCAATCATTTTCACTCCTATCACACTTGGATAACCATGATCATGAGAGGATCATGCAGTTGCCTTAGTATCAGCATCACTGTCATACTATGCAGGCTCCTTACCCTTTTCTAGGCTAGAAGAAGAGCTGCTAGCTGTAGCCTCTCCATCTCTAGGAGTGGGGCCTGAGATACATTCCACTAAGCAAGGAGTTGCAGTCTTATCAGGCTTACAGATGAAAACTTTGGAATAATTTTTTGAAACTAGTGCCCCTGCAGAGGCACCTCAGGGAGCAGGCATCATTAGCCAGACATACAAATGCATAGGGTAAAGAGCAGAACTTTAGGACTGAGAGCTAGCTTCAAGGCCCCTCATGATACTAGGTGTAGCTAACCCTTTATTTCTTTCTACACTTGTGCTCTGCTCAGGATAAAGGACTATGAGGGTCAAGTACATTAACCTTAAAAGCTATTGTCATCAACTAGACCCTCTGGTGCTGTGGGACCCTGACTCCCCCTACCTGTGAATTCTCCTGTATGCATCTTGCTCCTCCTGGCACAAGATCTTGGGCAGCTCCACCGCCGATTCCAGGCACACTTTGCCAATGGTGTCATGGGGAACAACATGAATAGGAATTTCAATCCTCTCATACCTGCAAGATGATCATGTGCAAGTTACTGCCCCTGCCTTTGTGGTCTGCTGCTTTACACAGTCCTATATTCCATACAGCAGTAATGGCTTGCCCAACAGTGACATCACCATAGTTTTGCTGCCGGGCAGGCTTGCTCATGCTGACTGACAGACGAGAAGCAGTTTGTAATGGAACTCATTTTTTCCATTCCTAAACTGGGTAAAAACAGTAGCTAGGAAGTCAGAATTGGCGACACCCCCTGATAAGTGTATGAACACTAAGGCTCCTATGGCTTAGATTCCCCTTTAGAAATTTGTCCACTTTCAAGCAGGAAATGAGACCTCCTTTAAGCATCCATAATTACTGGGATTAACACAACATTTAGTTCTACGTTCAGATGATCAAACAATAATAGTACTACTCATTAAAGTTACCCAGAAAAGCTGACAATTAAAAGGAGACAGAAGAAACTGATCATTTCTCTCCTGTGAGATGAATGTTAAGAATCTTTTCAGACAGTACTTACTCTGAGCTCTTCTGAGCCTGAATTGACTGGAAACAGGTGTAGAGTATCCGGCCTGTCTAAAAGAATCAGCAGAGATAAACATCAGACTATGGGCAATGAGAGCTCACCTGAAATCCAAACTTGCAAATAATACTTTCCCTGGGGGGTTCAAATGTACCACTTTGAGGGAGGAGGAGAGAAAAAATCTTAATAAGCAAATACTGAGACACTCACTACAGCAGTGGTTCTCAAACTTTTGTACTGGTGACCCCTTTCACATAGCAAGCATCTGAATAAATTAAAAACACTTTTTTATATATTTAACACCATTATAAATGCTGGAGGCAAAGTGGGGTTTGGGGTGGAGGCTGACAGTTCGGGACCCCTCCATGTAATAACCTCGTGACACCCTGAAGGGTCCTGACCTCCTGCACTACAGACTATATTAACTATCATATGGAAACTCTTAAATCAGAACCATCCGATTAAACCAACAAAAACCTGGAAAACCTGGTCGAAGGCAACATTTCATTCCTAGTTCACCCCAACTGTTAGCCTCTCACAGGGGACAATGATGTTAGACAAAACACTCTGAACTAATTAGACATAGGCCTGAAAGACAGGACAAAAAAAAATCTATACTGAATGGAATGTGTTATTGTAGTGCAGTAAGTTACTTTTTGATGCACACACAAGCACACCATACCCATTCTGTCTGGTCCCAGAGTTCAAACACCAGCAGAGCTATGAAACAATCTATAGGCTGCAGAATTCTACTGGGGGAATTTTCAAATGCATGAACCCTGAAAACACAAATCTATTAACCTATCGTTTCCCATCAAGTTTTCTTGCTACATTTGCCAATTATAAATTGGAGCTAAACACAAGTTTGCTTCCTCCAGAGCATTTTTTCTAACCACATTCAACTGTAGCATTGAATATATTTGTGACAAAACCAGCCTGGAGATTAATTCACATCTGTGCTGCATTTATATTGATTACATTCCAGCAGGCCCCTGACCCAGCTCCAAAGTGAACCCTAATTTCAGATACCATTCAGGGTTAAACGCAAGACTTCACCTCTGCATCAAAGCTGAAACTTCAAACTGGCATATGAAAGGTTTCTCTCCATTTGCAAGTTGCCTACCTTTGTGTTTTTGTCCTCAATGAAACAGGAGAAGATGAGCCCCACAAAGCCCTGGTCCATCATCTGATACATGGCTTGAGTGCGCACATCTGCAGGTGTGAATGAAAACAAAATAAACAGGCTGCTGCTAAGCAGTGAAGGACTGTGCCCGTCACCTGAAGCACCAGGCAAAGACTTGCCACCTTTCCAGATACCACTCTTTATTTTCATTCTAGTGAAATGATTTGGGGGGGGGGAGGGGCGTGTTTTAAAAGAATACCTCTCCAGGTCCAAAAAAATAGCCAGCTTTAAAGGAATATTTAAAAGTTTCCAGTAACGATCTAACACAAAACAAGGCTAAAATGCTAATGTTCTATCTTTAAAATCCTATTATAAAAAATGCAATATGAAATAATGAAGTAAAAAGTCAGCCTGATAACATTACCCCTGGGGGAATTCTGTGCCAAAAAATTAAAAATGCTGCAACAAAACTAAAAATTCTGCACAATTCTGCACATTTTATTTGTCAAAACAACACAATATAATCACACCAGTTTCAATTATTTTTGGTTATTTATTTCAAAATACCTGTCAGCAAGAATGTCTGTAACAATACAGACAACAAAAACGATTCAGGAAATGTTTTTTGATAAACAGATTCCTTACTAGGCATATTAATACAGAATTCTGAGTAATAATTCATTTAAACTACAATACAGAGAAGTATTTACCACACCCCTCAGAAGCGATGCAAAGGCCTGTGGGAGTCAGGGATAATGAAGGAGCTGAGGGAAAGGGAAGTAAATTGCTGGGAAGGAGCCTGGGTGTGAACTTGGAGGATTGTTGGGTATGGGTGGGTAAAATATGGAAGAGGTTTTTTGGGGAGGTCGGGGAAGGATTGTTAGGGAGCTTCCCCCCATGCAGACCCTGGCTGACCCCTACCCGCTCCCATTCAGTCAGGCACATCTGCCTCATCCCCATGTGTTCCTGCACCCCTATCTACCCTTGCACCTCTTGTCCACATGTACCTCCACCCGCCCCTCAGACACCCACTCCCCTCCATCCTCATGTGGCCCTGCACACCCTCCCCCATCTCCATGCGTCTCTGTGCCCCCACCAAGCCATCCCTATCCCTATGTGGCTCTATACCCCCACCCTGTCCCCACGTGTCTGTGCCCTCACTCAACCACCCCATCTCTGTGTGTCCCTGCACCCCCCCCATCCCCATGAGTCTCTGTGCCCCCACTCAGCCACCCTCTGTCCCTATGTAGCTCTGCACCTCTTCTCCCATCACCATGTGGCTCTGCACCTCCCTCCTCCCATGCCTCCATTCCCATTCAGCCTCTGCCCCAGTCTCTCCTCCCCAACTAGCCCTTATGAGCCCTGTCTGACCCCTCCAGCACCTCATGCTGTCTGTCTCCCCATAGCCCTTGTCTCCTGACCTGGGCCGACAGGTGCTGCGAAGAAAGCAGGCTCTTTCTCTGCCCTAGATAGCTGGGAGCTGCTGCGGCTGCATTCTATCACCACAGTGCCCTCTGGTGGGCAAAAGGAGGAAATGCAGCAACATTTTTGTGCAGAAAAAAGCTTCTGCCGAAAATTAAAAATATGCATGGCTCATTAATTATGCACACGTGCAGTAGCACAGAATTCCCCCAGGAGTATAACATGTATCCAGACAGTCAGATCAAAGCAGTTACCAGACACCCAATCAGATTTCAACAGCTCTTTTGAAGAAGTATTGTTCTCTTGTTATAGCATACACATCCATGTACAGTAGAACCTCAGAGTTAGGAACAACAGAGTTACAAACTGACCAGTCAACCACACACTTCATTTGGAACTGGAAATACGCAACCAGGCAGTGGCAGTAGCAGAGCCCCTCCCTCCTCCCCCCACGCACAAAAATAAAATAAAAAAGCAAATACAGTACAGTATTGTGTTAAATGTAAACTACTAAAAAAAGATAAAGGGAAAGCAGCATATTTCTTCTGCATAGTACTGTTTCAAAGCTATATTAAGTCAATGTTCAGTTGTAAAAACTTCTGAAAGAACCATAAACATTTGTTCAGAGTTATGAACATTTCAGATTTATGAACAACCTCCATTCCTGAGGTGTTCATAACTGTACAACTAGAAAAAATAAAGACATCCAAAGAGCTTTGAGTATCTCCTTCTGTTCCTTGTGTTTCTGACTGCAGCTCTGAACTTCCTGTCTTGAAGAAGACCTAGAAACAGACTTTGCCTACTTTAGGAATCCAGAGGACTTCCCATTTTCGATAATTTGAATGTAGGGATGTGCGATTAAAAACTTCAACAGTATCACTTTAACAAAAAAAATTGGACAATGAAGCACATATCCATATGAAGCTCTGGGCTGAGATACTCCTTACCCACATGAGACGGCCAGACAGTTATGTGTGGATGAGAATGATACCAGCCCACAACCCTCATGGGACGTCCTGTAATCTCAGCCAATCTGTGTGTCAGTCAAGGTACTTTCAAAACAGTGATAGAGCAGAAGAGACTATATGCCCCTTGTGCAAGTTAAATAACCACCACGGGGCAGAATCCAAACATGGCCCTCAAGGGTTAATTTGATTTTAGTACATTAAAGGGAAGAATGACAGGCAACGGTGTGTGCTGAAACTATCTTCCTCATAGCCACCAATGGACAACCTCATCCTCACAGATGTAACACTTCCTTGAACAGAAGCAATGTGCATTTGTACATAGAAATATATGACAACAAATGCTAGTAAGCTACCCAAAGAATTGGACTCTTGCCATTACAAAGATTACATGTAAAAAGGGCTTTTCTACTGGGGGAGTTTTCAAATACACCAAACCTGAAAACACAAACCTATTAACCTTTCATTTCCACAAAGTCTTCTTGCTGCATTTGCCAATTCTAAAAGTGAAAGGTGAGCTCTCTTCAAAATACAAAGGCAATATTAAACGAAAACTCCAGGGATTAGTTATAATACTTTGGGCATTAGTCTAAACATTCTCTCCTCTATTTGGCACTGGTGAGGCTTCATCTAGAGTACTGTATCCAGTTTTGGGCTCCCCACTACAGAAAGGATGTGAACAAATTGGAGAGAGTCCAGCAGAGGGCCACAAAAATTATTAGGGGGCTGAGACACATGATTTACGAGGAGAGGCTGAGGGAACTGGGCTTATTTAGTCTGGAGAAGTGTGAGGGGGGATTTGATAGCGGCCTGAAGGGGGGTTCCAAAGAGGATGGAGCTAGGCTGTTCTCAGTGGTGGCAGATGACAGAACAAGGAATAGTGGTCTCAAGTTGCAGTGGGGGAGGTCTAGGCTGGATATTAGAAAAAACTATTTCACTAGGAGGGTGGTGAAGCACTGGAATGGGTTACCTAGGGAGGTGGTGGAATCGCCATCCTTAGAGGTTTTTAAGGCACAGCTTGACAAAGCCCTGGCTGGGACGATTTAGTTGAAGTTGGTCTTCCTTTGAGCAGGGGGTTGGACTACATGACCTCCTGAGATCTCTTCCAAGCCTTATCTTCTATGTTCTTCTCCACACATATTAAAAACTGTAGCATTGAATATATATATTTATGACAAAACCAAGTGATCAAGAACAATGGGTAATTACAATATGGTTCCATCACATCATTCAAAAAGTGTGGAAAGAGACTGCAGCAGTGGAGAGCTATAGCACTGCCTCTCAGGCAGAGTATGTGAAAAGATGGTAGGCATCTTTATATTAACTACAATAAATCAAGGGTGGTACTGAAACCAAACAGGTTTGAGGTCTAGAAACCTTGTTGATAAAACTTCCTACTGAACACAGCCCTTTCTGGCTACAGTCTCTGTAAAAGGATATCTCTGCTTCAGTAGAAGCAGCTGAAAGCTGCTCCGGAGAAATCTCCACTCGATCCTTCCTCTTATCTGAACGGCGCAGGATAATCACAGAATGAATATGAACAATTCTGCTGGTGTCGACCTAATAATAAATGAGGGAGCAAGAATCACTCATCTCTCTCAGCGAACCAACTTCTCAATGACAGTGCTGCTATCACATCTTTACTAAAAAAGCATGCTTTCCAGCTTAGAACTCTTAAAACAGAGTGATAGGTTTTTCAGTGGGTTACTTATTCTAGGTTTTCACTTCTGAAACCAGGAATTTAAAATTCTTGAAGCTACGAGTTTAGGGTGTCACAAAAATCTCACAGCTGAATTGGCACAAGTGGCTGACTACTGAAAAGACAGCCAAGACAAGAGTAGCCAGCTGTAGGCTCCAGAGCAAGAGTGAGGCACATATTACCAGAGCTGTGCAAGAAATGCTTATGCAGAACATGTCTAAACTATGCCAGCTTTGGTCATTACTATTATTTCTTCAGTTCCCTGAGGATCAGGTTCACCCATGAAGATAGAATTTAGCAAGTTTATTTTTGTGTAAAGATATAACTTAATTACATGCTTTTTTGCATATTTCGCTTTTAGGGTCAATCAGGGCATGAAAAGCCTACCCAACACCCACTCGCTCAAAAACTAAACCTACTTATCAAGTCAAAACACACAGCCATGCCCTTTCCCGCAGGCCACTCACCTGATGCTTTGACTTGGAACATGAAGAAATGGTCTCTTATTGGCTAGACTCTGCACATCCCCCACCCCCAAATTAATGCTAGTGCTCTCAAGCAAACACTAGTCAATGCTGCACTCAGAAGATACACAATATATCAGTTAGCATTGGGTCATCCCCCACTAACAAGTCCATGTTGTCCCCCAACCAATAAATTACAGCCACCCCCCCACCAAAGAGCCAGTGTTTACCAGGGCGCATTAGCAGTGGCTGCCCTTCTCCCTAGCAAGAGCAGAGGCACTGGAACTGTCTCCCCGGGGTAGGGGACACACCCAGTCCCTAGTCTATTTTGGGGGGCAGGCTGGCATCCCCGGGGTGGGGGACACCCCCAGCCCCTCGCCTATGGGGAGCAGAGGTGGCCAGGCACCCGCGGGGGACACCCCTGCACACCCAGCGCCCGGGCTCTGGGGCCCGCTTGCCCGCGGCCCGGCCGGTACCTCCCCGATGCACAGCCCCATGACCTCCTCCTTCTCGGTGCTCAGCGCGTGGTTGAGGCAGACCAGGAAGGCATCCGCCTCCAGGTGCACAGCCTGCACCGCCATCTTGGCACCGCCACCACACCCACCCCGGAAGCGCGGGTCACGCCGCACGTAAGAGCCGGCTCTTCGCGGCCAATCCCAGCGCAGCCCGAAAAGTCAACCGCCAATGGCCCTCTCTAGGGGCAGTTCAACTTCTGGTCAGGCTGTCGGAAGCGTCCGGCCACATGCCTGAGCTGAGGCACTTCGGTTCCGGCCCTTCGAACCCTCCGCTGTGGGCTGTGGAGAGCGGAGTTCGCGGGCGGGGGCAGTGTGCGCTGGCCGCTGGGTCTCCGAACCGCCCGGGGCCCAGGAGGTACAGAGGAAGGGTGGACAGGAGGAGGGGTTTGAGCGGCGCACACGGTGATGGCCGTTAGCTGGCTGGGGGCTGCAAGTAGGTCACTAGGAGGGGGCGGGGCAGGGCGTCTCCTCAGCTGCATGCGTCCCGCAGGGGCCGGGCTGGCTGCTCCCCCCAGGCTGGGCCATTTCTAGGAAGGAGGCAGCCGATGTCTTAGTGAGACACAGGAAGTCGGGGGCGCCCTCCAGTATGCAGCGGGGATCGGCTCCCCCACTCCCATGGGGAAGAGCAGGGAGGGAGGCTAAGGAGAGGTCTCGCAGGCCCCTGGGGACATTGGAGACTGCACCCCCCAATAACGCCTGCTAGGGGTAGTGGGGCAGGACGGGGCAATGTGCCCTGACAGGGGCAGCTTTGCCATTGACACCTAGGGCGCTGGGTGACCATCATGCCCTACCTCGCGCAGAACAGGGTGGGCAAAGGCTGGGCAGCTGGTTTGCATCTGACATGCGTGGAGTGCAGTGCCCCCACGCCCGTAGGCCTGGCTCATTCACTTGCGGGGAGTGGGGACTCTTAATTTGGCAGAGGTTTCAAGGTAGATTTTAAAGTCTCATGGTGAAGGGGTTCAGTTGCCTTTGGGCATCAGTGAGCTATACCCTGAGAGGGTCTGTCCCACACTGGGTCCCCTTGTGAAGCCCTTTTGCACCTGAATTGCATGCTCACTGTGACTTCAGCTTCATGCCCTCCAGTAGTCTGGTGGCCAAGGGTTGGTAAATGGCTGCACAGTGATCAGAAAGCATTGATGGGGATGGTTCTGCATGGGGAGAGGCCAGTAATGCCAAGTGAATCTGCAACACATTTTGCCTTCAAATGCCATAATTTCTCTCTCCTCCCCTTTTATATCTGCCTGTGCTCATCCTCTCCTGCTTCTTGGCTACCATGCCCTATTTCTGCCTTGCTCTTTCCTTGCTGTGCTCCATTTGCCTTCCTCTCATCTGATCCCATCAAACCTAGATCTTCCATTCCTAACTTCTGCTCAACTCTCTGATTGGTGAACCTCTTGTATCCCTGAATAATTTGAGCAGAGTGGAAAGCTGAGTGTCTGTCAGATGCCTCTGCTCTATGCAAGTACTCCAGGTAGAGTTGAGAGTGGTTAAATTAGTGGTTAAATGTGTTGTAATGGCTCACCTGACTCATGGCTCTTGCATGTATGGCTGGTTTAGGGTTGATGGGCTATATTTTCAGATGAGCTCAGTTCCCATATAGGCACCTAAATGAAATGGCCATATTTTTAAATTGGCACCAAACAGATTCCAGTGAAAACAATAGGAGGTGCAGGATGCTGCAAACTTTTGAAAAACTGGCCACTTACTAAAGTGCCTAAATGGTAGCTGAACTCTTCTGAAAATCTGACCTGACCCCTTTTTGAAATACAATTTACTACAATTAACAACTACAAAATGTTTCACATGGGCACAGACTGTTTAGCACTCAATGAACTGTAGCTCTGGCGATCGTCTGAGATGCAGCTAGCACAATTTCTTCATCTTTCCTTGTAAATTATTTATTGAATCAATCTTAAAAGCTAATAAATTATGTTTATCACACGATCTAGCCCTCCTACCAACCATTTTCATGCCTATACGTGAAAGCCACTGGTGTCCTAGGACTCCTTTAAACTTCAACAGCCTGATACTGAGATGGGCTGAACACCTGCACTCCTCTGCAAACATATTGATAGGACATAGGATCAATGATAATAGGTAGATTCTTTAATTCTGAAAATTTCAGGCTGGATAATGATTCTGTTTAGAGTATGGAACAATATGGGGCCAAACCACATTGTGTAGAAAATAAGGAACAGTTCTTATATTGTAAAATAAATAGTAAGTAACCTCATGTCTCCTTTCTGCTGCTGCTTCCTACAAGCTGTTTGATTGCCTTCTCTGTATAATCAAGAATAGGAGTTTTGTATGTTTTCTCCCTTCAAGTTATTCTCAAGGTTTTAGATATGATCCTTCCTGCTCTTTACTTTTTCAGATCACATCCATGTTTCTCTTCTGTGTTAGCTTTTTTATTTTTAAAGAAAGATATTTCTTACTCCAGTTCCATGTCCTCAAGACCAAGCTGCCACTAACTGGGAATCTTGTTGGCAGTGTCACACAAGAGGGACAGGACTGAGTGGGCCATGGGAACTGAATTCACCTGTGGAATTCAGGGCAGAGTTGGAGAACATTTCTGAGTCAGCAAATAATCTGGAATTCTATGGGCACATCAATGATAGAAAGGTAAGGCAGGTGTCATTTGATTCATAAAAATCTACAGGATCATAATTTCAATGGTGTCACCCTCTGAAGCATGGCGGGGGGACTCGCTCCCCCTCCCCACCCCACTCCAGGTCCTCCAGTTGGTGGAATTTTTTGATAATACATTGTCATCAGAAATGGGTCAAGTTGGATATCATTTGAAAGCCCTTTCTTTCACAAAACACAAGGGTACCCAACATGACAAACCTAGAACAATTGTGTAGATATACATTAGAGAAAATGTTTAAAAATCAACTTTTAAAAATTATACTTGAACACAGGCATGTCAAACATGCAGCCCTCACAAAGCTAAATCATGGCCCTTGACTGACCATGCTGTGTCATCAGTTAATGCCAGAACTGGATACCTGATTAATTTTTTAATGTTACAGATTATTATAAATGGAAGGAGTACTTGGAGTTGATTTGCCATCATTGGCAAAAAAGAAGCAGTTCAGTTGTATCGACTATCGGCTTTGTTTTTTATGCCAAAAGAGTTGTAATGAGGCACTGGTTAAGATGTCAGCATCAAGTCAGAAATTACTGGAATCCATCTGCAAATGGTATGCACATTGTTACATAACATACAGTATATAATTTAATTACAATCTCAAAGTAATTTATTGCAAAATCCTTGTTTTTACTTTGGTCTTGATCATTTTTAGGCATTAGTGTGGAGATAAAGAGTAACATCTAGTAGCTGCATCTTTGGAGAATACCACCGTGGAGAACTGGGTTAAACACAATGCTTCAGTGGCACCTCACATGCTTATAAGAAGTGTGCCCATTAACTGAATTTGGAAAGGCTGGAGAGAAAGTACATCAAGCACCCAGGAAAATGTTGAAGATGCCAGGATGAGTGCCATCTGTGGGCGAGTCTTTGCTGTTCTTTATTTGATCTGTCAGGACTGCTAATTGGCATTTGTACCTCACAGCACTGGAAGACTTTGTTAAATACTTCTTTGCTTTAGATTTAACCAGCTATATTGTGGTGACTGCCTGGTACCTCCCTAAAATAAGAGGTATAGAAAAATGGAGGAATTTTGAAAGGGAAATTAGGTTGTTAAAAGGCCGCCAGCTCCCTTCTGTGCACTTGGTTCAGATGAACCCCTAGAACAGCGGTTCCCAAACTTGTTCCGCTGCTTGTGCAGGGAAAGCCCCTGGCGGGTTGGGCCGGTTTGTTTACCTGCCACGTCTGCAGGTTCAGCCGATTGCGGCTCTCAGTGGCCATGGTTTGTGGCTGCGATCGGCTGAACCTGCGGACGCGGCAGGTAAACAAACCGGCCCAGCCCGCCAGAGGCTTTCCCTGCACAAGCGGCGGAACAAGTTTGGGAACCACTGCCCTAGAACATAAAAATAGAGCAACAAAAGTGAAGGGGGGTAGAGTGGGCATAATACAGTATCCAAAGGCTCTTTCACAGTTTTTCCTGACAAATCCAGAACTCCATCCATCAAGTTTTGAATGGAACATTAAGCATGTCTCGGATGACTTCCCCAGAAAAAGCCAAGCTCCATCTAAATTCATTAGGTGCAGTTATATGCCAAGAAGGGGCAATTTTAAAGCTACAAGATGGCAACCTGTTTGGGCCGGAGCGCATTAATATTATGATAAAAACAATCTTCAGTGATGAGATAACTGAAGATGTCAGTCAAATGCATACTTCTGGTCATGGTTTGTATGAAACCTTTAAAACCCAAAGAATTATTCCAGGCTCTTTCAATCTATGGGCTCCAGTCAAGAAGAACAGACTAAAGCTGTGCTCGTATATAAGAGATAAAGTCAGAGTGAAGGTGGCAGGGACAATTACTGAGTTAACCACACATAGGACCTTGTTTGCTCTTCTCCTGGTTGTGTCCAGATCTCAAAATGATGTTGATATGTGAGACTTTGGAAAAGTACAAGTTCTCTGTGGTACCAAAATTGATGTTTGAATGTGATAGAACAATGTATATGTGCCAGGCGAAAAGCAAACTAATGCACATCTTCCATTGTGTTCCTAAGCCACCACCTATTAACAATGTGACTGGGACCTTATACCAGCAAAGGCCTTTCAACATAGCAATCATAGATGCTATGGTTGAGATATATGCGCTCAACAAACCAGAAACTGTTAATACCTGCCAAGATTTGGCTGAACACTTCATTATGAGGCTACAGAGAAAATACTGGATGTATGACAAAGTCCACCTTGCATTTGATATGTATGCAGAGAAAGCAATGAAAAATAGTACCAGGAAGAAGACACTCCATGGTATTACAACTGTCCAATACAAAATAATTGACTCCACAAACTTCTCCAATGTCACAATGGAAGATTGACTGGAAAGACCAAATTATCTTACTGGAAGGCATTTGATTCAGCCTCCAGAGACTTTCCTCACTCTTCAGGTACTTGGAATGGCTGAAAGAGTCACTAATGAGGTCATAAATGCACTGGAGGCATTTGTATGCTGAGTTTATCATTTTAAGACCAACATGACAACACTCGCAGAGCTACATAGATGGATGTTTTCCAAGAAGCAGACAAATGGAGAAAAATTGCCACTGACAAGGGGTGCATTTATACCTGCTAACACCAGGGCAAATTATCGAGCAATGGAATGGCTCCAGGATGATTGAACACATCCAAAACTATTCTCCCTATGGATGAGTCTTGTTATGTGTGAAATACCATATACTCCTGAATTAATCCTTCAGCTAATCAAATGCTCATCTGCAAATACCAGATGCTCACTCTGTAAATGTTTGGCCATCAGCCTGTCTTGTATGGAGATGCGTGAGTGTGGCGTGGACAAAGATCAGTGTGACAGCATGTCTAGCAGTGGTGGCCTAGACCGAGATGACATGGATGGTGATTTTGCTGAATAAATGTTTTCAATCCTACAAGTCAAGGCTAACTTCTCTAGGATTACCAAAGATCAATGTCTTTTTTTTTTTTTAATGTAAGCATTGCATTCCTGCGTTGAAGTATAATTAAATAAAGTTGATTTTTAAGCATTTTCTCAAATATAATTGTTCTAGGTTTGTCATGTTGGATACCATTATATTTGTGAGAGAAAGGGCTTTCGAGTGATACCCATCTCATCCCATTTCCAACATTACCCTGTTATCAAAATTTCCACCGACTGGAGGACCTGGAGCAAGAGGGAGGAGGATGCGACTTCCCGCCTGTCGCAGAGGATACCATTGAAATTATGATTCTGTAGATTTTTATTAATCAACTGGCACTTCGCTGTCACTAACTTGCCCACAGAATGAGATTTTACTACATTACACTCCCAGACTAAAATGGAAACTTGCACAGCTGCTGCTCATGCTGTACCTTTCACTAGTACCACATTCATACCAAATAAATATACATCTGTATTTTTCTAATCCAAGCATAATCTAATAGTATTTGTAGACTTTGTGGGAGATGTTACAGTCACACCACCCTGTGCTGTGATCCTGTTAGATTTAGCTAAACAAGATCAAACTGGGTCAGTACCTGGATGATAGACCACTAAGGAAAACCTGGGTGCTGTAGGAAGTAGAGTTGGTGATCCAATAGGTGTCAGCCAGTGCGGAACTGAACTGATGCTCCAATGTGGTGTTGGGGGGAACTGTGCTATTGGAAGTTCTGTCTTTCAAATGACATATAAAATCAAGATCTTGAGCATTCATGATCATTATGGAGTCCATGGAGTAGGGCAGTATCCTGGCCAAATTCCAACTTGGGTAATTACGTTCTGCTCACTTAAGGTGTACAGTGATGGTTTCCACATATCGGTGTTGGATAAAGTGACTCCTATGCATAGTTTGAGAATCAATTCAAGTCTGTAAAGCACTTTGGGATCTTCCAGAATGAACGGTGCAATAGAAATGTCACCTTATCCTTTACAGATCGTTCCAGAAAGCCTCGTGTTGAATGACTTCAGTGCTGATTTCCTTGAAGTGCCAGTGTTCCAATTCATTATTTGGTATGCCCGAGGTGTATAGGATAGCAAGGGAGTGTATTTTCCCTGTGTACATTGCACTGAGGCAGTTAATAATTTTTCTCTCTCCCTGAACTCTCCTCCTGTTTTTGTACCCAGATTTGATTACTTGCATGCAATGTTTGCCTTATACATCCACAAGTTTTCTGGATGAGATCACTGTATTTCACTGGGATATTGCTTCTGGTCTATAGCAGGTAGACCTTATACTGATTAGATCTTAATTCTTTTACTCCACGTTAAAGATAGAACTAAGAAAAAATGCTTACTCACCTTCTTGTAACTGTTGTTCTTCGAGATGTTGTTCACGTCCATTCCAATCAGGTATGTGTGCATGCACATGCACGGTAGCCGGAAGATTTTTCCCCTAGCAGCATCAGTCAGGTCAGTCTGGGCACCCCTTGGAGTTGCACCTTCATAGCGCTCAATATAGAGCCCTGCTGTCCCGCCACCCCCTCAGTTCCTTCTTGCCAGCTACTCCGACAGAGGGGTAGGAGGAATGGACACGAACAACACATCTTGAAGAACAACAGTTACAAGAAGGTGAATAACCGTTTTTCTTCTTCGAGTGTGTGTTCATGTCCATTTCAATCAGATGACTCTCAAGCCCAGATTCAGGAGGTGAGGTCGGAGTTGTCCACTGATTGGAGCACCACTCTTCCAAAGGCTGCATCATCTCTGGTCTGTTCGGTGATTGCGTAGTGCATAATGAAAGTGTAAATGGAGGACCATGTTGCTGCTTTGCAGATTTCCTCGGTGGGAACCTGCACCAGGAACCCTGTTGAAGAGGCCTGACCCCTGGTGGAATGCACAGTGATGGAAGGAGCAAGTACTCCTGCCAGGTTGTAGCACTCCCGGATGCAGGACGTGATCCATGACGAAATCCATTGGGAAGAGACAGGAAGACATTTCATTCTGTCTGCCACTGCCATGAATAACTGCACTGAGTTTCGGAACGGTTTCATTCTCTCAATGTAGAAGGCTAGTGCTCTGTGGACATCCAATGAGTGAAGTCTTTTCCCCCTGCCGCCAGGGCCGGCTCCAGCTTTTTTGCCACCCCAAGCAGCGGGAAAAAAAAATTGAGCTGCTGCAGAAGTGCCGCCGAAGATGAAAAGACAGAGTGAAGGACCCGCTGCCGAATTTCCGCCAAAGACTAAAATGGAGCACCAAAGTGCCGGACGTGTCACCCCAATAACAGACAGAGTTCCACCCCTTTCTATTGGCTGCCCCAGGCACCTGCTTCCTTCGCTGGTGCCTGGAGCCGGCCCTGCCTGCCACTTGAGTGTGGCTTAGTATAGAATACCGGTGGAAGATATCCTGGTTGATGTAAAACTGGGAAGCAACCTTCGGGAGGAAAGCCGGGTGAGGTCTGAGCTGGACCTTGTCCTTATGGAACACAGTATAAGGGGGTTGAGGCTGAGGTTATTGCTACCAGAAATGCTATCTTGTATGAGAGATGGAGCAGGGAGCATGTCGCCAAAGGTTCAAAGGGTGGTCCCATGAGTCTGGAAAGGACCAGATTGAGGTCCCAAGCTGGGACAGGCTGCCAGAAATGCAGGTATAGCCTGCTGAGCCCTTTAAGGAAACGGCTGACCAAATGGCCCTCTGCACCTAGATGAAAGGCAGAGATGGTGGCCAAGTGAACCCTTATTGACAACATGGACAGCCCCTACTGCTTGAGATGGAGGAGATAGTCTAATATAAATTGCACAGAGGCAAACGTCAGGGATGAATGATGCTGTGCTGACCAGATTGAAAATCTCTTCCACTTAGCAAGGTAGGTAGCCCTGGTGGAGGGCTTTCTACTGCCCAGGAGGACTTGCCGAACCAAGTCTGAGTAGGAGAGCTCCATTGGGCTCAGCCATGGAGCTTCCACACCATCAAGTGCAGCAACTCTAGGTTCGGATGTTGGAGACCCCCATGATCCTAAGTTAGTAAGTCTGGGAAGAGCAGCAAAGTGACTGGAGCTTCCATGGACATTTTTAGGAGTGATGTGTACCAGTGTTGGCGGGGCCAGGCTGGAGCTATCAGAATCACTGAAGTTTCTTCCCTCCATATCTTGAGGACCACCTTGTGAACCAGAGGGATGGGCGGGAATGCGTATAGGAGATAGCCTCCCCGTGGGAGGAGGAACACATCCGTGATGGATCCTGAGCTGTGATTCAGGAAGGAGCAAAACTGCTGACACTTCCTGTTGTGTTGTGTGGAGAACAGATCTATCTGGGGAAAATCCCACTGATGGAAAATTGAGTTCAGGATTTCCGGGCGAAGGGACCACTCATGGTTGTGGAATGACCTGCTGAGATGATCCGCCAACTCATTCTGTACTCCAGGGAGGTAAGATGCTTGCAGGTGTATCGAGTGTTCTACACAGAAGTCCCACAGCATGAGGACTTCCTGGCACAGGGGAGAGGAGCGTGCACCGCCATTTGTTGATATAAAACATCGCCACGGTGTTGTGTATCAGTCATGACAGACATCTCCCTTCTAAGTGTGCTCGGAAAGTCTCTGGCATGCCAGACGTACAGCTCTCTGACATTGATGTGGAGAGCAAGATCTGCCTGAGACCAGAGGCCTTGGGTTCTGAGGTCTCCCAAATGTGCCCTTCAACCCAAGTCTGAAGTGTCCATCACTAGCGAGAGGGATGGCTGAGGGCTGGTCAAAGGGACCCCTGCACATACTACCTGTGGGTCGAGCCACCACAGGAGGGAGTCAAGTACCAGGTGAGGCAGGGTTACAGTCCTGTCCAAACTGACCCGGGCTGGCCGATACACTGACACCAGCCATGACTGAAGAGGTCGAAGTCTGGCATGCTGAACTACGTAGGTACTAGCTACCATGTGTCCTAGAAGCTTTAGGCAGTTCCATGCTGTGGTGGTGGGACACTGTCTGAGACCTCGAATAATGTCACCCAGGGCTTGAAATCCAGGGCGTATGTTGATTACAGTACCATCCCTATAAATTCTGTCATCTGAACTGGGGACAGCGTTGATTTCCCCTTGTTCAGTAGCAGGCCCACTTCATCGAAAGAAGCTCTTATGAAGATGAACTGCATTTCTACTTGAGTCCCGGATTGGCCCTTGACCTGTATCTGTTGCCCGTGGAGGAATGTGGCCACGACTGCCATGCACTTGGTGAATACGAGGTGTGGCTGACAGGCTGAATGGGAGGACTGTGAACTGGTAGTAGGTGTTGTTCACCACAAACCTGAGGTATTTTCTGTCGGACTGAGTTATTATTATGTGAAAGTATGCATCCTTCAAGTTGAGGGTGGCATACCGGTCTTTTGGATCTAATGAAGGGACATTGAAGGATGGTGGAAGGGCGGGAGGGTACAGAATAGGATGGAATATCCCCTCTCTACTGTGTGGAGCACTCAGCAGTCTGAAGTGATACGGGACCAAGAACAGTAGAAAGGGGACAGTTGGGACGAAAAGGTAAGGCGGGGTAGATCCAGTTTTTGTTCTGGTGTGCTGTCCTCAACTGCACTTCAGAAGGCCTGTTTTGGGCCGGACGGAGGCTTGGATTGGCCAGAGCCCTGGCCTGATGACTGGTGTGGCCTTTTCCTGCCACTCCTGTTCCTCCTCTTGGAACCATCCTGATGGTTCTGCTGGTAGAAGCACGGGGAAGGTTGTGGTCTAAAATGCTTCTGCTGTGTAGCAGGAGTATGGAGGCCCAATGATTTGAGAGTGGTTCTTGAGTCCTTTTGGCTACGCAGCCTTTTGTCTGTTTCCTCGGAAAAGAGAGCCGAATCCTCGAATGGGAGGTCCTGAATAGTCTATTGGATCTCATATGGCAGGCCCGAGACCTGGAGCCAGAAGCCCTGTGTCATGGCTATGCCCATAGCTGCATCTGTGCCATCCAGTGCGGCTTGTAGCGAAGCTCGTGAAATGAGCTTCCCCTCCTTCACCAGAGCCGAAAACTCGGCACGGGAGTCCTGCAGCATCAGCTCCGCAAATTTCGCCATTGTCCCGAATGTGTTGTAGCAGTACCTGCTGACAGGTAAAGGTCAAGTCGTTTTGCCTCCTGATTTCTTTGGGGAGGGTCCGTGGAAGCCCTGGCATTCACGTTAGTTGGCAGCATCAATAATGAGAGAGTCAGGTGGGGGATAGGCATACAAATGCTCGTAGCCCCTGGATGGCACAAAGTAGCACCTTTTGTTGTGCTTAGCTGTAGGGGGCAATGAGGCTGGGGTCTGCCACAAAGTTTTTGTGGTGTCAGAGATGATCTTTATAAGAGGCAAGGTGATACGTGCAGGTCTGGAGGGGACAAGAATGTCTACCATTGGATCTGCATCCTCCACTACCTCCTCTGCCTGAATGCCCAGGCCCTGGGCAACCCGCCGCAGCAATTGCTGTAGAACCCTGCTGTCCTCCAGGGCTGGGGCTGTAGCCAGGCCTGCCAGCGCCTTGTACAGTGAGGACAAGGAAGAGACCCCCATAAGGGGTGGCTGCTCCCTTCCTTCTGCACCCAAAGGGTCCCGCGGCACCTGGATTTTTTGGGCCGGTGCCGACTCAGATGGGGTCATGCCCCTCGGTGTCAGGACTGCATACGCTGGTGCTGAAAGTGTAATCGGTGCCGAGCCTGTCGTCGGTGCCGGAGCCCTTGTCAGTGTTGGAGACATTGGAGCCGAAACAACTGGAGCTGGTGCAGGCCATGCCAGTGCTGGAGGTGATGGGAATCATAGAATATCAGGATTGGAAGGGACCTCAGGAGGTCATCTAGTCCAACCCCCTGCTCAAAGCAGGACTAATCCCCAGACAGATTTTTTTCCCTCAGATCCCTAAATGGCCCCCTTAAGGATTGAACTCACAACCCTGGGTTTAGCAGGCCAGTGCTCAAACCGCTGAGCTCTCCCTCCCCCGGGGTGGCAATGCAGCTATCCCTGATCCTGCCAGTGGTGCTGGCGGGGGTACAAACATGGCTGAGGCCACTGATGTTGCCCTGGGATGTGACCCTTGGCTCTGACCTTGGCTTTGATGAAAAGCCCAGGGAGTCCAAAAGGGCCATTGCTCCGAGGGCTGCCATTGCACGGGCCACGGTGCCAGGTAAGGGTGCCGGTCCTGTGTTAACACTCCTACAGGACCAATAGGAGTCCAACTCTGTGGTGTCTGAAAAAGAGGACCACGGAAGAGCGGTATTTCTAGGCGTCAACTGTTCATGCTGAGGGCTCGGGGACCGGCGCAGCTGCTGGGTCTGTTCTGGTGCCTGGGATTGCACACTGGGGATGGAGATTGGCAGGGCATCATGGCAGGCTTTCCCCCTGAAGGTGCTCTGGGAGTGACCAGTGCCGGTGACCTGTCCAGTCTAGGAGGGGAGAATGCTGCCGTGAGATGGAGCAATTCTGGGGCTGCCTCGAATGCCTCTGGAGTCGAAGGGAGGTGCAGCTGCTGGCTTGGCCTCGGTGAACAAGGAGGGTCCAGACTCAACTGCCCTTTCACGTGGGCAGGAGTCGACACAACCATCATCGGTGGTGGAGAGGAAGTAGTGTGGCCCAACTCGGGTCTCACAACGGCTGGCTCCTTAGGCCTAATGGGGAGAACGACTGCTCTCTGGCCTCTTCTTCTGCGGTACTGGCAATTGAGAATGGTGCATGCATGTGGCATGTGAGCCATGAATGGAGCTGGGACGGTACCATGAGTACTTGTCCTTAGAATCATAGAATATCAGTGTTGGAAGGGACCTCAGGAGGTCATCTAGTCCAACCCCCTGCTCAAAGCAGGACTAAGAACAACTCGGCACCAGTGCTTGTGCTGACGGTGCCGGAGCTCTCCGCACTGAGGAACTTGGCACAGGGTTCATTAACAGGACCTTCAGGTGCTGATCTCTATCCTTTAATGCCCTGGGCTGAAAGGTCTTGCAGATGGCACGACGATCCTTCTGATGGTTCTCTCCTAAATGCTTCAAACACGAAGTGTGAGGATCGCTTCTGGGCATACATGTGCCACAGACTTCGCAGGCTTTGAAGCCCGGAGACCCTGGCATGCCCTGGTGTTGAGAGAGTGTAGGAGGGGAACCCTCCCCCCCTCCCCCCAAAGAAAACAATCTAACACTAAGGGCTATTGACTATTTAATTAACACTACAGAGCTAATGAAAACTATGTATATAGACTGCTAAATGCACTTGCTAAGACAAAAGCACAGGAAAATTCCAGCTAATTGTCACTGGTGGTAAGAAGGAACTGAGGGGGTGGCGGGTCGGCAGGGCTCTATATTGAATGCCCTAAAGGCGCAGCTCCAGGGGGCTCCCAGACCGACTCAACAGATGCTGCTATGGGAAAATCTTCTGACTACCATGCACGTGCATGCGCACACACCTGATTGGAATGGACATGAACAAGCACTCAAAGAAGAATACACTGCTTTGGTTACCTCATGTAGTTCTAAGGAGAGTAGTTTTCTTGACCTTCATTATGTTAAGGTCAGCTTATGCCAGACTTCAGAGGGCTGATAAATTTGAAGAATCCCAATAGAAAAAGCCACCTCAGTGACTCACATTCTGTTGCCTTCGCTGGTATCAGTAACTCTTCAATTAGCGGCTAAAATCTGAAATGCACAAAGTAGTAATGGCTATTGACAAGAGGCTTGTAAATGAATGGGCAGTTCTCCCAGCCGTTCAAAGAGATCTGATGATTCAGCATGGCTGCACTGCAAGTGCCAAGTATGAGATAATCAGACCTGCAGAGCTGTATGCTGCATAGGCAGGATTGTTTCTGGAATGACTTTGGTTCTTTCTAAACTACTTTCACCTCTTGTTGGTTGCCAGTCCTGCCTTTGGGAGCATGAGCATCATTGGCTCTGGACTCTTGTTTAAAGGCACTTTGTAAAATAATGTATTGTTTGCACAAAGCCTGTTTCTTAATTAGAACTGTTAATGGAATAAGTAATGCCGATTGTAAAGGGATGTAATGATGGTCATATAGCACTTTCATCCCAAAGGATCCCAAAATGCCTTTCAAGCTATATACAGCCACATATGCTCCAAAGTAGGAGCATCTCATGACATTTGGTATCTTGTTAGTTTCCTGAATTGACTTTTGGGTATGTTGCTAGTAACTCTTTTTGTGAGCACACGATGGCGCCGTTGAAACCAGGTAGTTTTCAGGCCTAACAGTTTGCTCCATGAATTTGTTCAGAGCTGAGGGGAAACATGCGTGTGTCCTGTGTGTTGATGCTGCATGCCTAGTGGGAGTGTCATAAATGGTTGAGGGAATGGCAGAAGGAGGGGACGCCGGTGCTCCACCCATCCATCTGTGGGTGCGACGGGTAGGCGTCTACTGTGATGAACGCCGTAAAACATGGCTCGTGGCTGTGGAAGAGGCAAGTGACTTTCAAGCTTCTCAGTGATCATAGTTCTGACATTGTGGATGTCTTTACTGCACTGCTAATAACTGACTATTCTTCTCTTGTGTACTTTCCCGTAGGAGGCAGGTACCCTGAGGGCCCGGATTCAACGAGTTCGGGTCCCCCTGGGTGAGGCACTGCGACCCAGCCAACTTCCCCCATCGCAACTGCCTCACATGTGGCAGCTTTCTGAGGGCGAGCAGTACAGGGATAGTAACTCTCGCATTTGGGAGATACAGCACCATCTAATGGTAAGGCTGGTGGCAAACCTGAGTCATTCATGTTTGTGAAGTGATTTGAGATCACTGAGGAAAGGTTCTGTAGAAGGGCAAAGAAATATTATTATTGAGATATATTAGCTCTTTGCCACAGTGGTTTAGGTGTACTGAACTTTTCCTTGTAATTTACAGATCGGGGGAATTGAGGAGCTGCTGCTTAGACTCATGCCCGGTGATTAACCTGGTAAGTGTCACCATTTCCTCTCTTTCTTACTCTTCTTTAACTATATGTAGTGGTCCTTTAATATGAATTTTTGTCTTTCAGGAGCGGTGCCTCTAGGAAGATGTCCCTGTTTGTTTTGTACAATATATGATTCTCCCACCTCAGAGGTGGGAGGTGGCAGCTGTTTAACAGCACACAGCAGCACCACACAAGAGTTTAGGACAGGCAGTGAAGAAGAGTATCATGTCCAGTTGAAACTGCAAGGGGCAGTTTTAGGTAGGCAGAATGTAATTTCCCTGACTGGAGTTTGGCCAGGATACTGGGGCTAATACCCCATCTGTTTTGAAAAGTGCCATAGGATTGTTAATGACCATGGTCAGAATGTCTGTTTCATATCCTATCCACAAGACAGTACATCAGCATCTCCTAGCACGGTGTGGGGACTTTGGCTTAATGGTGGCTCAGAGGGAAGAATGATACCCCAATGCCACTTCCTGCAGCATCTGCATTTTCTTTGGAGTCTTCCATCCAACTACTAATCCCATCCACCTCTGCTTTCCTTTTGATCTCAAAGTGTCATGACAATAGGTCAAATTGTGTGTCAAAAACCCTATCTTAAAAAGGTTTGAGTCTGATAGGGTCATCTGCTGCATTTTTTGCTAGGTTGTTTTAATCTACCGATCGCCAAGACATTTTATTAAAAATAAGTAATTCTTTTTTAGGACCACAAAAATATGCTTTTATTTATAAATTCCTCTCGAGAGGTAGTTATATGACAAATGCTGTTTCCCTAGCAGCGCCGCTCCCCCCAGCAATGTTGGTACATCAAAAGATATTTGAGCATAATAAGCTCTACCTGAATTGAACTGTTAAACTAAAACAACCATGTTCATTTAAGCATCATTCAGATTCAGCGTGGGTGAGAGTTCACTAATTGCCAAATGGAAAAAGAACTAGATTTGACTAGGAAGAGATCTTCAGGTTTGACAAGATGAACCCTTCAAGATACCCATCATCCACTTTTCATTCCTTGCCTAACTTTAGCTGTCCCCAGTGATATCCTAGGGTGTTTAAAGCATTGTTGCTCCCTGGGCCAATGGAGGACAGGAAAGGGGGGAAGGCTCTGTGGTCAGATTGTGGGGATAAGGGATTCTTTGTGTGTCACAGTGACCTTAAAGCAGCATGAGACTGGCTTTGAATGGGGACCCATCCAGTTGTCCATTGTGATGAGGGTGTATGAGCAGGGAAAATGTGAGCTCCCTAGGGTCTCTCTAGTGCCTTGTCCAGCCCCTAGAGAAAACCCAAACCCCACTGTTTGTATAGTAACATTTTCCTATCATTCTAGTTCTGTGGATATGCCCCAGAAGGATCCCTGCCAGAAACAAGCCTGTGAAATACAGAAATGCTTGCAAGGTACCATGTGCAATGTTCTCTTTTTGGTGTCTTTTTTTGTTTTGTTTTGTTTTGTTTTGAAATTTAACCCCATCCTCCTTTCTTCCTAGCAAGAGGAATAAGGCAAGGACAAAAAATGACAGTTGCAAATGTAATGTAGTTGTAAAATCAGATTTTAATATCACCACATTGCATTTGATTTGATGTAACTAAACTCCACTACTGTACGACAAAGAGTTTGTTATAATAAAGGATAGTACTTATTTGTGTGTCTGGAGATAGATATATAGGAGAGGCAGTGGTGGTGTAGTATGGGGTAAAGTTTGCATTAACCTGAATTTTGGATGGTCACGTTACTCACACGTAGTAAAATGAGCCACAGATCACTCATCTTGGAAAATCCCGGGTGGGTGTGTGGGTTCTCTCCTGTGAGTTGTTCTTGCCAAGGTCCAGGGTTTCACTCTGTCTTCCCTCCCCTGTTCCATGTATGTCTGCAGCCTCTAGGGGAAACCACAAGAGGCTGTCTATGGAGAGATGCTGCTGAGCTGTAGGTGTCCTCCTCATTAAGCCTAGATTCATCAGCCTCCTTGCTTTCCCAGTGGCTGAGAGGGGCTGGGATATGAATGAGAACTAATTGGCCTGGACTCATTCCAGCTAACCTAAAAGGGATGCTCACTGGTCAGGGAAAGCACCAGGAGCAACGTACCCTCCTTTAGTCTCTACAGCTCCTGTTTACGCACAGTGAGATGTACAGGTGACACAACAGGAGGCCTGTGTCGCTCCCAGGCTAGATCATGATCGTGGGCTCTAGTTGGGGTTACCCTGGCAGGATGTAAACCAGACAGGGTTGCTCTTCCCCTGGAAAGATTCTAATGCCTGTTCTGGAATCCCCAAGCTGCTCTTTATTAGTCTCTCATTGGGTCACTGTTTGCTCCTTTTTAGTCTTCAAAAAACTTGGGAGAAAGATAGTAGCAGTGCCTGTTTGGGCAGCGCAATCTTTTAACTAGGCTTGGCAGAATTAGTTTCATTGTTTTATAATTTCAATGAATAATTTATTTATTTTTCAATTTGTAACTATATTTTCAAAATTGCACAAAATTTTGGGGTTTAAACATTTTTTATTTTTATCCATTTAAATTTTCACAATTACAGGAAATCAGGGAGTCAGGGTCAGTGATTTAATGACAGTCAGTGTTGAAATTCGAAAAGATAAATTGACAATATATACAAGGTAAATATCCTTAAATCAAACTCTAGTAAGTTCTAAAGCAGCATTTTTCTTACTTTGCCGATCTGGAAATGTTGATGATTATCGATTGGATGCGTCAGTTTGTGTGTGTAGGGTGAAACTGACGTTTAGTGACATTTACCAATAAAAATCTAGTCCTTTCAAGCCTACTTTATAGGGGGAGGTAGGTAACCCCAGCGTGGTCACCAAACCCTCTGGCCAGGAAAGCTTCCTGCAGACAGAGACTTTATTAGCTAGCACCACTGTTCCACCTGCAGCAATAGCTGCTCAGTCTTGCTAGGGGCTACCTCCCTCAAAATCCTCACATTCTTTGAAGATGGTGGTCTGCCCTGCAAAGTGTTTTGGGATGTTACAGCACTGAACAAGCTGTGCTGCTGAGCCGAGTGTCAGTTTCAGAAAGTAAAGATTAAGGGTGGCGTTGGACAAGTAACATGTTCTGCAGAGCTTGAGAAGACTTAGCATCCTGGAGCACTATGGCTTCAATGAGTGCCACAGCTATTGCTGCTTCTTAAAACCTGGGGTGCTGTAGGCACTGGGAAGGGAAGGAGAGAGCTGTGTGGGTTGACATCCACTAGAAAGTTGCTTATTCCTAGTCTCAGCTCCTTTGAGCTAATTGAGGCACTGTGAGAAGAGGTATTTCACACAGGAAAGGGAGCAGGGGGCCTCATGCTGCTCTGCAGAGCTCTCTGCCTGCCCCCAAGAAATGATTCTTGCTGGTTGCAACCCATCCCTGGCCCCTCTTATGGAGCCCAAAGGCCTCTTTGACTAACTTGAATGAAAAAAAACAACCCGTGCATCATCTCTCTCTGCATTTGCACTATGTTCTTCATCTTGTGTCTAAGGTTTAAATTCAGCTCTAATCATTTATAGAAGCTCTCCAGCTTACGCAAGCGTTCCGTTCTGGAACACCTTATGTAAGTTGAATTTTGCATAAGTCAGGAATGAATCTCTGACAATTATGCAAAAAAAAAAGCTTACAGAACTTATGGAACTTTTTTGTAAGTCCAGATTTCCTTAAATCGGGTTTGCGTAACCCAGGGAGCGTCTGTACAGGTGACCTCAGAATTGGATGGGGAATAAATCCGTGGGACAACAGAACCGAAGTCCAAACCCAGCTAGAGAGAACAGGGGTTGCAGGGCAGGCAATCAGTGAAGATTTGTTAATAAGTGTGAAGTTCTCCACCTAGCAGTGGTAGATGCAACCCATCAGCTATAATCCCTTCATTAAAGCGAGTTATTTGCACCTCATCTCCTTAACACCATTTCCCCAGAACTAATAGCTATTGCAGAGCAGGGGTGTGGATGGGATGGGGAAGGGGCCCCAAGAGTATCAAGCTCGATCCACAATGTACAAGAATTTAACTGGGTTAGATGAACCCCCTTTTTCATGTAGCTTGCTCTCTAGTGCAGGATTAGCATCTCCCTTCTTTTATTTTACAGCCAACAACTACCAGGAGGCTAGATGTGAGGCTGTGCTCCAAGAGATGCGAAGATGCTGCGCCCAGTACCCCAAGGGCAGATCCATCTGTTGTTCGGGGTTTGAGAAAGAGGAAGGAGAGAGGGAGAAGCTTAAGGCAGCTTCAAATGGGCTTCATGCAGCACCACAGTAACAGGCTGCAGCTCCAGGAGGTTATGGAGCGTGGCCTTCTCCTCAGACAAAGTAGCGTGCAAGTGGCAAATAATAAACCTTCAGAGCTAAACCATGAGATTCAGGCTGGAGTGGAGGCCACCTCAAGGAATAAAACTGTTAAAATAACGTATTATTCAGACTGATAAGGAAGCCAGAGAAGAATCCTTCTTAGAATAAAATGTCCTGTGCACCAAATGTAAAATGCAATACAATGGATGGGCTGTTCAAAGGAGTCTGTTTTCTATCCCAAATTATTGTGACTTAAAGTGAATTACTTCTCTCTAAATACAGTTTGTTTCTGATGCTTAATGTACTCAGTAATCCATTCTCAATAAGAATTTGAGGGTCAAATATAACATTTATTCAGCCTTCTGGCATAGGACGTACAGGAAATAAGTTCAAGGAGAGTCTATTGAATTTGATGCATTAAGCAAGACCATCTCTGAGTAGTGGAAATATTCCTATCATTGAGCCATAGTTTCCCAAAGATGTGATCTGCTTTTCTAGTGTTTAAAGCAAGAATGGGAGTCAGCTCTGGGGTTTATTCCCAGCTCTGCCACAGTTCCTCTGTGACCATAAGTCACTTCACCGAGGTGCCTGATTCCTCAGTTCTGCAATGGGGTATTGGATTAATGATTAATTGGACCACATTGCACAATAGTATTTGTATGACCTTAAAGATGCTGCAGAAGCATTTTATTTCAGGGAGTGCTAAAGGAAGAGAATATTTTAAAGCCATATTTATGGAAAACCGAGGTGTTGGTATAAAATGGATTTTTACAATGTTGAGAGCAGCAGTCATCTTGTATGACTGAACATCTCTAAGCAATGTGACATGCAATGAATGTGAGACTACAATACCCCTTTACACACAATTCTGTCATACAAAGCCTAATCAACTTTGTGCACTTCAGGGTGAGCATTACATTATCAAGCACAAGTTAGTTTTGAAATATAGGTTTTTATGAACAATAACAGACCACTGCAGTTACTCAACATAATAGGCAGCTATATCAAAGCACATGTGACAGATCCATTTGTGTCTTGTATTCTAAATACCATGATACAAAATAAATGACTGGAATATGAGTTCTCACTAGGGGTATTTATTCTGTTGTCTGGTTAGAGCATAACCTTTTCTCTCACATGGTCAGGCAGACTGGCTGATTTCATGATTAAGGCCCCCACCTGCAAATATTTGGAAGCTGTCTGGATTTTTTATATCCTGAGCCTGTAATAATAAATTAATTTGTCACAGGAGTAACCTAGGATCTTGTTTTGATTAAGAGCTAGGAAAGTAATGAAGTGAAGTGGCTTTGAAGCCCTTTTTCATATTTACCTCATTTCCCATTCAAAGAGAAGTTGCAGCAATGCACAAAGGGCTGGCTAAAAGGTTTTTTACAGCCACAACTTTGCCTTAAGGACATCATAACTGCCCTACGGGGTCAGACTATGATTCCTCTTACCCAATATCCTGTCTCTTGACAGTGGCTGTACCAGAACTTTTGGGAAGGGTGTACAACAGGTCAGTAATGGAGTGTCTTCCACTCCCAGCTTTGTCCCAAGCATGGGGTTCTAGCCCTGACCATTTTGGCTAATACCCAGTGATAGACTTATCCAGTTCTTTTGTGAACCAAGTTATACTTTTGGCCATCACAACATCCCATGGTGATGAGTTCCACAGATTAACTGCACTGTGTGAAAAAGTACTTCCTTGTTTGTATTAGATCTACTGCATGTTAATTTTGTCAGCTAACCCCTGGTCTTTGTATTCTGTGTAAGGGTAAATAACACTTATCTATTCACTTTTTGCATAGTCCTCTATCTAATCCACCCTGTCATCTCTAAGCTGAACATTTTTGTCCTCCTCATCTTTGATCATCATTGTTGCCCTTCTCTAAACCCTTTCCAGTTCCCCTATATTCTTTTTGCGGTGGGGCTACCAGAACTGGACACAGTACAGAGGGTGTGGATGCACCATGGATTTATGTAGTGGCATTGAGACATTTTCTGTCCTTTCTAGCCCTTTCCTAATGCTGCCTAATAACCTTTTTGACTGCTGCTGCACATTGAGCAAATGTTTTCAGAGAACTATTAATGGTGCCACCTAGATCTCTTTTTTAGACAGTAATAGCTAATTTAGAACCCACCATGTATATTACTGTGTATTAACGTAAAAGTTCATCTGCCAGTTTTGTGAGATCCCTTTGTAACTCCTTGCCATCTGCTTTGGCCTTAGCTATCCTGCGTACAGATGTGGTCTCCTCATCTCAAAAAAGATATACTGGCACTAGAAAAGGTTCAGAGAAGGGCAACTAAAATGATTAGGGGTTTGGAGAGGATCCCATATGAGGAAAGATTAAAGAGGCTAGGACTCTTCAGCTTGGAAAAGAGGAGACTAAGGGGGGATATGATAGAGGTATATAAAATCATGAGTGGTGTGGAGAAAGTGGATAAAGAAAAGTTACTTACTTATTCCCATAATACAAGCACTAGGGATCACCAAATGAAATTAATAGGCAGCAGGTTTAAAACAAATAAAAGGAAGTTCTTCTTCACACAGCACACAGTCAACTTGTGGAACTCCTTACCTGAGGAGGTTGTGAAGGCTAGGACTATAACAGCATTTAAAAGAGAACTGGATAAATTCATGGTGGTTAAGTCCATAAATGGCTATTAGCCAGGATGGGTAAGGAATGGTGTCCCTAGCCTCTGTTTGTCAGAAGATGGAGATGGATGGCAGGAGAGAGATCACTTGATCATTGCCTGTTAGGTTCACTCCCTCTGGGGCACCTGACATTGGCCACTGTCAGTAGACAGGATACTGGGCTAGATGGACCTTTGGTCTGACCCGGTATGGCTGTTTTATGAGTAATTTTGTATCATTTGCAAACTCTGCCACTTCACTGTTCACCCCCCCTTTCTAGATCATTGAATGTGTTGAGCAGCACAGATTGTAGGGGAATCCTGCTGTTCACCTCTCCATTGTAAAATCTGACCATTTATTCCTACCCTTATTTCCTATCATTCAAGCAGTTAATGATCCACCAGAGGACCTTCTCTCTCATCCCATGACTGCTTAGTTTCCTTTCATTGTGTCCAATGCAGAAGCCTTAGGACAAGAGTTACTTTTTTGTTCCCTTCTGTTTGCTTGACTGGATGGAGTTTGACATTTGTTTAGTAGGGAGGCTCTTACAGCACAAGCTTGCAGAGGTGTCATTGATTTCTTACCCTGGAGGGCAAAATAGCTAGGGAAATCCAAGACCCCTTAGGCACATGCTGAATGAGATTGCACCAATTGCCCCATTGGGGAAAGGATCAACACTAACAGATAAGCCAGGGTTATCTAAGGGAATTACCTTTGAGGTCCACATTTACCCAGCCCCCAGGAAATCATGAATTCACATGACCCCGCCCCCAACATGCTCACATAAGACTCAGCTTGGCTGCACAAAAGGCAGCTTATTAGAGCTTGTTAGCAGCCCAGAAATAGAGATGTTTGGCCATGAAAGGAAATTTTTTCAATGTGAATTAAAAGCTCACAGATAGGGCCCAGCTCACCCACACATCTGCCTTGTGACTGTTACCTGCACAATAGGCTAGTATCCTATGCAAGGTAGGACTGAAGTATGGTTACATAGAGTGCACAGCTGGAGGAAGGCTCCCAGTTAACCCCCTTCATGGATACTGAGGCCCAGCTCCCCACAGATATTTAGGAGTTTAATTCATTGATTTCAACAGGAGGTAGGCTCCTAAATATCTCTGATGATCTCAGCTTTACTTTCAGTTGTGTCTCCCCCAGAATTACAGCAGCTGCTCCTTCAGTTACAGTACTGGATACTGCTCCTACCTTCTCTCCTCTAGGCTACCATAAACAGAGTGTTTGCAGTGCAGGGAGTGGCAAAGCAATGCTTGTTCCCAAAACAGAGCCCCGAAAGATAAGTGATTAGAGCAACAGTTTAATAAGATATCACTTCAACAAGCATCTACATACAATGTACAAAAATATCTTAAAAGCCTACTTATTTTTAAACCACAACTTCCTGGCATAGGTGCTAGAGACTGTTGAAACAAAACAGAAGGGGGATTAAGATTTCATCTTGGCACCCATAACATGACCAAAAATTGTATGCGATTTCCATGCTATATACAAAAATCACGTTTGCCAGGACAAAAATATCTTAGCTGCTTACAGAACTTCATGAGAGGTGCCAAGGAAGCTCCAGTTTGGCAGTTTTACACTTTCCATGGTAACAACACATGGATGCCCCATGCTTTCCCTCCAAGTCTTCAGACCAGAAACTACTGTGGCTGTACTTAAACTGCTTGTTTGATCTCTCTTCCAGCAACAGCTTTGAGAAGTTAAGTTTTAGCTCTTGCAGTTGCTTAGCTCTGTGGCACCAATTTATAATATTCTAGACAAACAATAGCTATTTTTAAATGCCTCAGGGTCAGAGTGGGCTCCCAATATATTCCTCTTTAGACTAATGAGCCTTATGCCCAGGATTTGGGCTTATTAACTGGCATCAGTTAAGAGGAAGTTGTAGGAACAGCCCTGAGGTCTGGTGGCAAGTTGCTTGCTTCTAAGGCTACAGCAACATAGCACCAGCAGTGCCTTTGCATGCACAGCAGTCTCTCCATGCATGAAGAGGAATATAACGGCAGCTGGAAAGGAGGATACTGAAGTCAAGAGACTGTGGCCAGTTTTTATACCCACATGAGCAGAACTCACCCTTAAATTTCCAGCAGATCATCAGGCTAATGGGAGAGAGAGGCCAAATGTTTTGGTCAAGTTATAACTGTTATCCCAAAACTGTCACTCCCAAGGGAAAAGGGGAGGGTCATTTCCATTCAGCATTGTCTTTGGAGGGAGGCTGGAAGAATGAAGTCTGAATAAAAAGCTTTGTTAGCTAGTACACCAGGCAGAGGTGTAGGTACACTATTTTCCTATTTGAACAGGAGAGTTCTAGCAAGATATGTTTTTATAAATGCATCAAGATCATTCCGCTGTACAGAATTTCTTCCTACACAGCAGCTAGCTGCCCCACTCCCTAACCAACAGTTATCGTGCACCTACGTCACTGCACAATTCCTGTAGCATTTGACTGTTCATCATTAGACATGCTATAAGCCCAATTTCTCCTGCCCTGCTGTAGACAGCCAGAGAATGCAAGACAGCAAAGATTCTATGTAAAGGTATATTCTACTATGGGATCAGGAAGGAAAGAAAAGCTGAAGTGATGTGACTGACTTTCTAAACTCTGTGTGTTAGGGGACAGACGTGGCAAAATAAAGTTAGCACAGATGAAATGTCAGGGACTCTCCTGAAAACAGCTGCAGTTGCCAGGCTGCCACAGCTCTAATAGGACAGGACAGTACTCAGGGCTCCTGGCATTCTTTTGGGTACTTCCAGTCAGGTCAAGTGCTAAACACTGTAAACACGGAATTACTGCAGCATAATAGAAGTGCAAAGTGCATCCTTGTGCCATGGACACTATATTCTGAACAGCATCACACAATGAGCTCCTGGGAGTTCAACACAATTCTAGGGCATGATTTCAGAGGCAGAACGGAACCAACCTTCAACAAGAATGTGCTTATCACCAGCTAGAGAGCAGGGAGATGAGCAAAGCCCAGTACTAGGCAATACTGAATGGATCTCTTGTTATTTTTACATTTTTCTTGAACGATAGAGATGCTCAGGACTAGGTAACAGTTAACCTGCCTTTCCAGGCCAAGCAGAACCCATCTCCGTGTTATAGCCCAGTGATGGGTCTGCAGGTGCAGGAATTAAACAAATTGAAAGAACTGGACACACATGCTTGTTTTTGCATGAATGGGAGTAGCCAATGGAGCTGAGGAAGGGGGCAAGTTAACCCAGACTGACAGCAGCACAGAGTGTGCATTTCCCATCACCCATGTCTAGCTTCCAAAGAGAGAAGATGGTAAGAGTGCTATCATTTTTTGCAGGGAGGGGCAGGCAGACTGAGCTGTTCTGGGATACCTACTCCTTTGTCTATGGCACTGAAGTGCCAGTCTGTTTGGAGAAGGAACGTATGGGACTGGCTCCCCTCACATGCCCAGTAGCTCTTTAAACACAGGATCTCATTATTATAAGAGCATATGTCACCTACTGTTCAGTAAAGGCACATATGACAGGCAGGAAGGCAATCACCAGAGATTTTAAGGTGCAGCTGGGTGGGGGACTGCCTGGAAGATTCAGCCTTTCACTGAGGGCGGATGGAATCTGCTCTGTAAAGGGAGACAAATGGCTTTCGGGATTCAAAGCAATCCTAGTCCGAGTGTGAATCCTGAACAGTTGTCGTCTGCATTCAAACTGGAAACCTGCTCCAGGACATCATATCCCAGAGGTTGTATTACACAGAGAAGGATCCCACCTACTTTCATCTGCCCAGGGCACTACTTTCCAGAAAGCTTGCCCCATGTGCACCAGATACCTACAGGTAGCTGCAATTCCATACTAGCCAGAGAAAAAGGCTTTAGCGTCAGAAATGCTGATGTGATGCCAGGGATAAATGACAGTTATTGTCACTATGGAAATGTATGCCAGACTGAATGGGCTGGTAGTGCAGGTTTCAGCCATATGCACAGACATCTCAGGCAGACTTCCTTCCAGACATACAGCCTCAGTGCATTTTAAAAGTTCATTGGCTGAGACACCAGCTAGAGAGTGAGAGAGGAGAATATCTTCTCAATGGTGGGATGCCCAATGACTTTCAAAACCTATGATAAGAAAGGAGCTGGGATAGTGACATGCAACACTCACAATTTCTATTGGCAGTGCCAATGCTGCAATTCCATTAAGGAGATATATAAATACCACAGATAAGTGATCACCTGTGTGTAACATAATGGCAAGTGTCTAGGGAGGAGTGAAGGCAGAAGAACAGATCTCCAATAGTATTTCTGCCATGCGCTCACTCTGCCACCACCCACTGTGGAATTAGCTGTTTCCCCAAACACTTATGTCCATTTCTGAGCATATTCTCAGACAGCCTCTGACAATTCTACCTCCATCTATGGATAGTCATGAAAATACCATTTTCCTGGAGGAAGTATGGGCTTTCCTATTACCAGAGAAGAGAGAATACAAGGCAACTAGGAGCATACGGAGCTTGACGAACCTTGTGTGCACTGGAAGAGGAGAGCTTATATCGGTCAGTCTTGTGCATCACAGCAGTGGGCCTGTTCTCAGATCTCTTTCTTGCAGGCTGTTCATGGGGTTGCAACTGACCCTGAAAACTGCAGTGAGGCATTTTGAGTGGGATAGGGAGTCAGATCAACAAGCAGACGCTGAGGGTCACAATTCTCTAGATTGATTCCAGCACCAACAGAAATCAGGTACAGAGAAAGGAAAGTTAGTGGTAGTGTTGCCAGAAGTGGGGGACTTGATCTCAGGAGGAGTAGGAGGACCTGAAGAACCAGAGTCTGTCAGCACAACCCACTGTTTACTAAGTGGGAAGGGGTGAGAAGGGACAGAGTAGCCAGTTCTGTGTAGTTTCTATGAAGACATTCCAAGCAGGAATCCCCCAGCAAACCCTCCAGTCAGGATAACGTTCTTCTTCAGAAATGTTATTACCTGGGCAGGAGGGAGAGGACAGTCAAAACACATTAGAACCAGTCACTTAGGTCAAATGAGCACTGAGCCCCTCCCACCCACTGCACCCAGCTCGCTGCTATCCCTACCTAGTTCAACTAATGACCAAAATTAATGGCAGGGGAACTAGTGCTATTCCACTCCCCTTCCACAGGAGGGGAGGACAAAGACATGGCCCTCCCTACTTCATTCACTGCTTGCACACTATGGCATCACAATGTGCTGCAGACATTCTGAACACACATTAGGGGCTTCAAACGTTTATAGCTGTACCACAATTAGCAGTCAAGGATCTAGAAGACAGGAGGCATGGGGACAAATGCCTCTACACACTGATCCAGAGTGTAGAGGGAATCTAGAGGGACTGATGCACTTTTATGCTGTGCTATCTGCTTAGCTGTCCTAATTGCTCTGAGGGGTCCTTCTTTGGATTCCAGGGGATTTCCCCACAGGGCACTGTATGGTGAAACACCATCTGGAAGCCATCCTCATGATCTCACAGGACATCTAGCAGATTTACCCACTACCCTGTCTTGCTACTGTGTGGTTACCCTTAAAGAGCCCCAGAAGTAGTTCCCAACCCTTCTCTCCAGCATCTGGATACATCCAGGCAAAGATCTGAGAAGGAAAAGTGCTCTCACCTCATCAACTCTGCTTTTAACTTCTGGGGACAGTTTGCTGCCACTGCTTTGAAATTTCAGCTGCTCCTTGGCTTTGCTCACGTCCTGCTCTACTAGCTTCCAGTCCACTTTGATGTATCCCGTGTGGTTCGCAATCTACATTTGAGTGGTGGTAAGAAACATGAAGTGAATCCTGCATAACCCATAGCTAGCAAGACCTTCCTTTCCCTCCTGCCCCATTGCTAACTCAAATAACCCACTCAACAACTCTAGAAGGTACCATCTCATCTTGGTTAGTGAGAGAACTATTCTACTAACTAAATTAATGGAAAGGGAATATAAACGGGCTAGAGGCATGGAGAAATTAACTAAGTAGTTCAGTTACACAAGACCCCTCTGCTTACCTCTATCTGGAGGATCCTCCAATGGAAGTTCATATGCAGAGATTTGTACATATTGTTTAACATTAACCTACATCAGCCTCTTTGCTTTGCAATACAGAGCTGGCACCAACTGCATTTACTCACCCCCAAGCTTGTTATATTGCTATCATTCAAAGCCTACATGCAGCTGTCACATTTCAGATCTCCTGCTGCTATGGGAGGGTATGGTTTATTAATAGGTTGTCTCCGTATAAGTATTTTGTCTTGTCATGGTGGGCCAACACTGCCTGAACAATGCTTTAAAGAGACATCCACCTTTAACGGGACAAGGAGATCTAGCGGGGTGAGGGGAAGCAGTTATACACCATTTAAGTGCTGGAACAAAGAAGGGGATTACTGGGTAGGGTCTAGTGGTTGCATTCTGTCTCACATACAACAGTGAAATTTAGACTTCAGTTTCCTGCCCTCCTGGCCCAGCAAGCCAGTACAGGATACTCTGCCCTGATCCAGGAGGGTAGGGTTTTTAAAGCCAACGAAAATATAGTTGAGTAAATGAGTAATTTCCATTGCTGCACTGCCCCCAAAGAATACATTAACAGGAGGCTTCCTCTTCCCTAACCAGACTCTGGAGGCTGGTGCCCTGTGAGGCCTTACATTAAAGCTAAACTCAGCCTGGCTGAGCAGACATGGACAGTGCCTATGAAGTTCAGTGCTGCCCCTCGCCTTGGCCAGTAGTCGCTATTGAGCGCATGGCTTCCCTCCAATGCTCAGTCCAGGGGACACAGTTTCTGCTGTGCTGCCAGTTCAGAGAAGAGGCGGCCCCGTCTTGGATTTGAAAGCAGGCCTTAACGTCAAAAAATCAGCAGCTTCAGAGCAATGCATATCTGACTCAGTTGCAGCTATTGAAAGCTAAGAAGCCCCACCCACTGTGATGCAGCATGCTTGCATAAAGGTACTTATGTAACTCCACTACCATAGTATATGAGCACCTCACAATTTGCAATGTATTTACCCTCACAGCACTTCAGAGGCAGGGCAAGGCTATTATCATTTCACAGAGAAGGACCTGAGGCCCAGAAAAGTACAGTTTATACTGCACTCCCAGGTGTGATGGCAGCTTGGGCAGACATACCCACGTTAGCTCTAGCCACAAGCACTGCTAAAAATAGCACTGTAGATGCAGTGGCGAAGCCTTTGCCACCACATCTACACTGCTATTTTTAGCCATGCTAGTGCAGGTATGTCTGTCCGAGCTGCAGACCTGGACTACAGAACAGACATATCTGAAGTGACTTGCCCACAGTCACACAGGAAATCTCTAGCAGTGCAGGAAGTGGAACGTAGGTCTCCTGATACCCAGGCTAGCACCCTAACCACTGGACCAGCCTACCTCTCTATGCAGCTCAGAACTACCCCAAAGAGCATTTTCATAAAGCCTAGACTAACCATACGCACCTGAAGTAGGAAAAAGCCACCACCCACTGCTGTTGCTGCCAGCTTTCCAACCTTCTGAAAGATGAAGCCAGTACACCTACAATCAAAGAGATAGGCCAGAAAATGAGTTCAAATACCACACACACACACTTTGGCTTTCTATAGATACTCCATCCTTCCACACACACCACTCAGAGACCCCAGAAACAGCCTCACTAACCAAGGAACAGGGGCGGAGAGTTGCATGGGCCTGAGGTGCCCAGGCTCCAGGAATATTCAGGGCCCGGGGCCCTGCTCCACCAATGTTTGGAGCTGGGTCTCTCCCCCGGCCCTGCCTGCAGCATCCCCTGGCCCCCCACCTGCCTGCCCCCCCACAGCATCCCCTCCCACCCCGCCCCTGGAGCATCCTGCACCCCCTCCGGCCCCGGAGCGTCCCTGCTTGACTGAAAGCAGGGCACGGCTCTCCCTCGGCTGCCTGCACTGCTGCTCCACCTCAGGAGGGGGAGGGGGCACACATGTGCTTGGCAGCCCTCCCCTCCCCTCCCCTGCACCCACAGGGAGGAGACACCAAAGGGGCTTGCGGTGGGAGACAGCTGGAGTGGACCTCACTCACCTGAGCAGCTGCTGGGGCTTCTGTGAGTGTTTGACCCTGTGATCCACCCACTCCCCCCCCGCAGCCACCACTCCTGCCCCACCCTGGGCAGGGTGTGGGTGAGGGGCAGCAAGCTGCAGTAGGGGAGGAAGGAAGCCACATGTGATGGCAGTCCCCTCCCCCACAGCACCCACCCACCACAGTGGAGATGAGGGGAGGGGCTTCCTGGACCCGAGCAGTGGGGCTTGGGTGAATTTTGTGACACCCTGCCCTCCCCCTCCACCCAGCCACCACTCCTGCCCCATGCTGGGCATGGGGCAGCACCACCCCCCACCCCCCATGAGGCTATGGTGAGGGGCAGCAGGGGAGGAAGCCACATGTGATGGCAGTCCCCTCCTCCCCCCCACAGCACCCACCCACCACAGGGGAGATGGGAGCGGGGCTTCCTGGACCTGAGCAGCTGGGGCTTGGGTGAACTTTGTGACACCCTGTCCTCCCTCTCACCCCCTCAATCCCACAGCCACCACTCCTGCCGCATGCTGGGCAAGGGGCAGCCCCATCCCCCACCCCCAGTGAGGCTAGGGTGAGAGAGGCAGCAGCAGGGGAGGCCACACATGATGGCAGCCTCCCCCCACCCCCAGTACTCACCATAGGGGAGGCAAGGGGGCTTCCTGGACCTGAGAGGGGCCCTAGGATCATGTGCAGTGACAGTGATGCAGAGTGAGTGTGCTGCGGGGGGGACAGCAACGACAAGGGGTCCCTCCCACAGAGCTTGCTGCTGCAGGTGGGGAGAGGTTGGGAGGGAGAAGGGGGGAGTCCTCTCTGGTCCTAGCCCTGGGCAGCCTGTCTGCACCCCAAGCTCCTTATCCCCAGCCCCACCCCACCCCAGAGACTGCACTCCCAGCACCCCAAACTTGAGCCACAGCCCTGAGCCCCCTCCTGCACTGTGAACCCCTCAACCCCACCCCAGAGCCCTCACCTGAGGGGAAAAACACGCAACTTAAATTTGGCAGTCAGTTTGGGATATGATCGTGTTTAGCACAATACTTGATTTTACACCCTTTAAAGTATATAATTGGTTGTATACAGGTGTTACAAAGTGGGAATGTTCTTAATGTTTTCTCTGAATACTGTGTGGTGCCTCAGTTTCCTCTATGCATTTCTCCAGCCCCTCCTCTGGCCTTTGTCTCTTTTCCGGGCAAGAAGGCCACCTGATCTCTTTGTTCTCCAACACCTTCAGTTGGCACCTTGCAGGGGAAACTGAGGCACCCACACATTATTTAGAGAAAACATTAAGAACATTCCCACTTCATCATAACAGGTACAACAAAATATAATATATTGAAGCAGGCGAGTGGTGCTTCTGACTTTCCACTTTTAATTGGCCCTTGTAATCTTGTGGTGCTGGTGCATTGTAGCTTCATTTTATCCCAGCAACAAATTCTTGATCATCGCAAAAGAACACTGCAAAAGAAAGAGCTATATTGTTTTAATTTTAGAAAGTATTTGCTTTTGAGGGTTATTGATCAAAGAGTGCTTGGTTGTTTCTGTATTCAAAAGAGTATTAATAACATTGATATTCTTAGTTATTTTTTTTCTTACAATAGATATTGTGCAATAAAAGGGAAACTGTTAAACGCTTACTGTTTCCAGTCCATTTTTACATTATTTAATTAAATATACATCGGCTTACAAGGTGGTGGGGTGGGGGTGCAGGGGGGGACTTAGACACATTCTGGGCACTACCAAAATTATACAAACCTGCCGCCCCTGCCAAGGAAGACAGATGAACAACGAGAGCCAATTTGGGACTAGGGGAAGGAAAGGCAAAGCAGCCAGCTCCATGGGACCCCACAACAGACTGTAAAACTGAGTCCCTTTAAATGTTCACATGCATATCCTCACTCCATCTATAGATTTTTACTCCTTTATCATTCATTTTCTGACAAGTTTTCAAATGACATTAATGTGGGATTTTTTTGATGGCCATTTCTGACAAAGAATCTTGGATAACATCCTCTTGGCTGAGAGGATAAAATTGTAACTGGACTGGTATTTTTTCTAGCTGCTTCTGGACCAGAGTGCTTAGCATGTGAAACAGATCCTGCACATTCCAGAGCAGTTGTTTTAGTTTCTCAAAAATGGAGAAGATGGTTTGTAAAGATACAAGTTTGAAGACTGATAGTCTAGACCTACATCTACTCAAGACTATTTGGACTGTGTCCCTTTATGCCTCCACCTGGTGTGGTGGAATATTTCCTCTCTACGTACATGAGCATCCCTGCTATCAAGACATAGATGAACCCAGCTCTCACTACTTGGTTAAGCAGTAAGGAGATATATAATTAGGGCCCTACCAAATTCATGGTCCATTTTGATCAATTTCATAGCCAGAGCTGAGCCCCAGAGCTTCCTGCAGCAGGGGGAGGCACCCGTAGGTAGGTCTGATCTCCCCTCAAGAGAGGCAGTGCAGGGAAAGCACAAGTCCTGTCACTCCCCAGCCCAACTGGGCTTGCAGCTAGGAGCCCCTTCAGCTGGGGCACTCCCAGCAGCATGGGGGAAATCAGATTTCATGAGGAAGGGCTTATTTCACGGTCTGGGACATGTTTTTCACAACCGTGAAATTGGTAAGGCCCTATATATAATATTGTCTGACATCACCCACATCAAGCATTATTTCAGGTGATACAGATTCACTATTCAGATTATAAAACAGCAGAGCAATCCTCTTGCAAATAGGTGCAAACATCCAGGGCACAAGACAGAAGTTACAGGCTCATACTGTGAATAGATACATGTTGCAGGGGTACATCTTATGCTTTAAGTGGCTTATTGTTGGAGTAGAATGGGGAGAACTATGGCAAAAAGCAAGAATGTGCTAGAAAAGCAGTCCTGATTGTACTTCCTGATTTATCATCATCATATCCACTCATTATACTCCACACCTGAACATAGCCATTATATGAACAACATACCCTCATATCTCAATGTCTGTACTTTGACCCATTAACCTTTTACCCCAATCAGGGAAATTGCAGATTATGTATTCCTTACGCCATCCGATCTTAAACCAAACTTTGCACCCCTCGATAATCTGTATGCTATTCCCTGATAACCAGAAACTTCTACGCGTAAACTCTGTACTGTTCATTTAAAAAAAAAAAAAAACTTAATTAGAATAGAGCACACCCCAGTGGCACTGTGGATAGTGGAATATTCCAACAGGAAGATCTAGAAGTGGCCTCAGAGTCACAAGCCACCAGTAAGCCAATTCTTCCTCTCAGCAGCAAAAGATTTGCTTCTGAGTACACTGAACCCTTTAGGTCCAACTCTTCTCAGATGAGGAGACAAGAAAGTTCTCTGGGAAAATACTGTAGCCTGACTCCCAAGAGACAATGCATAGGCCCAATGCATAGCCCCAAGGTCTTGGTCATCCTAGAAGACTCACAAGCATCTGTCCCAAAAGATAACCACTGGAACAGCTGACCTGGGGATGTGGTGGATCCTCCATAACTTAGAGTGTCTTTAAATCAAGACTCAATATCTTTCTAAAATTATACACTTTACTTCAATCACAGGCTATTGGATTTGATGCAGGAATCACTGCATGAAGTTCTATAGCCTGTATTATGCAGGTGGTCAGACTGGATGACCTTAATTCTGTATTAAGAGGCGTTTCATATGTAAGACATGGGAAGTAAATGCTCTATTCTAATCAACACTGTTGAGGCCTCAGCTGAAGTACTGTGGTCAGTTCTTGGCAACACCCATTTTAAGAAAGAAATGGACAAACTGGAGAGCATCCAGAGGACAGCAACAAAAATGATTAAGTATCAGAGGGGTAGCCGTGTTAGTCTGGTTCTGTAGAAGTAGCAAAGAATCCTGTGGCACCTTATAGACTAACAGACGTCTTGCAGCATGAGCTTTCGTGGGTGAATACCCACTTCTTCGGATGCAAGCAGTGGAAATTTCCAGGGGCAGGTGTATATATAAGCAAGCAAGAAGCAAGCTAGAGATAACGAGGTTAGATCAATCAGGGAGGATGAGGCCCTGTTCCAGCAGCTGAGGTGTGAAAACCAAGGGAGGAGAAACTGGTTCTGTAATTGGCAAGCCATTCACAGTCTTTGTTTAGTCCTGAGCTGATGGTGTTAAATTTGCAGATGAAGTGGAGCTCAGCAGTTTCTGTTTGAAGTCTGGTCCTAAAGTTTTTTTGCTGTAGGATGGCCACCTTAAGATCTGCTATTGTGTGGCCAGGGAGGTTGAAGTGTTCTCCTACAGGTTTTTGTATATTGCCATTCCTAATGTCTGATTTGTGTCCATTTATCCTTTTCCTTAGAGACTGTCCAGTTTGGCCGATGTACATAGCAGAGGGGCATTGCTGGCATATGATGGCATATATTACATTGGTAGACGTGCAGGTGAATAAACCGGTGATGGTGTGGCTGATCTGGTTAGGTCCTGTGATGGTGTTGCTGGTGGACTGTCTGGATATGTGGACTCTCTACTCAGACCCTATGTTACCAGCACTCCCAGCTATCTCCGTGACACCACTGATTTCCTGAGGAAACTACAATGCATTGGTGACCTTCCAGAAAACACCATCCTAGCCACCATGGATGTAGAGGCTCTCTACACAAACATCCCACACACTGGTGGAATACAAGCTGTCAGGAACAGTATCCCTGATGATGCCACAGCACAACTGGTTGCTGAGCTCTGTGCCTTTATCCTCACACACAACTATTTCAAATTTAATGACAATATATATCTCCAGATCAGTGGCACCGCTATGGGCACCCGCATGGCCCCACAATATGCCAATATTTTTATGGCCGACCTGGAACAACGCTTCCTCAGCTCCCGTCCACTCACGCCCCTTCTCTACCTACGCTACATTGATGACATCTTCATCATCTGGACCCATGGGAAGGAGACTCTGGAAAAATTCCACCATGATTTCAACAGCTTCCACCCCTCCATCAACCTCAGCCTGGATCTGTCTACACGGGAGGTCCACTTCCTAGACACCACGGTGCAAATAAGTGGTGGCCACATTAACACCACCCTATACCGAAAACCTACCGACCGCTATGCCTACCTTCATGCCTCCAGCTTCCATCCCGGGCACACAACAAGATCCATTGTCTACAGCCAAGCACTGAGGTACAACCGTATCTGCTCTAACCCCGCAGACAGAGACCAACACCTAGAAAATCTCCACCAAGCATTCTCAAGATTACAGTACCCACACGAGGAAATAAGGAAACAGATCAACAGAGCCAGATGTGTACCCAGAAGCCTCCAACTGCAAGACAAACCCAAGAAAGAAACCAACAGGACTCCACTGGCCATCACATACAGTCCCCAGCTCAAACCCCTCCAACACCTCATCAGGGATCTACAACCCATCCTGGACAATGATCCCACACTTTCACAGGCCTTGGGTGGCAGGCCAGTCCTCGCCCACAGACAACCTGCCAACCTGAAGCATATTCTCACCAGCAACTGCACACCGCACCATAGTAACTCTAGCTCAGGAACCAACCCATGCAACAAACCTCGATGCCAACTCTGCCCACATATCTACACCAGCAACATCATCACAGGACCTAACCAGATCAGCCACACCATCACCGGTTCATTCACCTGCACGTCCACCAATGTAATATATGCCATCATATGCCAGCAATGCCCCTCTGCTATGTACATCGGCCAAACTGGACAGTCTCTAAGGAAAAGGATAAATGGACACAAATCAGACATTAGGAATGGCAATATACAAAAACCTGTAGGAGAACACTTCAACCTCCCTGGCCACACAATAGCAGATCTTAAGGTGGCCATCCTGCAGCAAAAAAACTTTAGGACCAGACTTCAAACAGAAACTGCTGAGCTCCACTTCATCTGCAAATTTAACACCATCAGCTCAGGACTAAACAAAGACTGTGAATGGCTTGCCAATTACAGAACCAGTTTCTCCTCCCTTGGTTTTCACATCTCAACTGCTGGAACAGGGCCTCATCCTCCCTGATTGATCTAACCTCGTTATCTCTAGCTTGCTTCTTGCTTGCTTATATATACACACCTGCCCCTGGAAATTTCCACTGCTTGCATCCGAAGAAGTGGGTATTCACCCACGAAAGCTCATGCTGCAAAACGTCTGTTAGTCTATAAGGTGCCACAGGATTCTTTGCTACTTCTACAAAAATGATTAAAAGGTTTATAAAACTAGACCTACAAGGAAAGGTTAAAAGACTGTACATATTTCATCTTGAGAAAAGAAGATGGGGAAGGGGTGCGAAGGAACATTTAGAAGGCAGGCAGCAGGGCCTGGGCCAGCGCCCATGCGGGGCAAGGAGGGAGCTCTGCTCCACCACTGGCCACAGCTTTGTCCTAGTTCCGTCTTTAGCACTGTGCAGTAATGGGAGGGAGGGTGCACAGCATGGACAGATTCCATTACCGGTAGGGGGGGGGGGGCACGACAGGAAAAAATGTGGCACAACTGTGTTAAGGGCTGTTATAAAGAGCACACTGATCAATTGTTCTCCATGTCCACCGAAGGTAGGGCAAGAAGTAATGGCCTTAGTCTACTGCAAGGGAGACTTAGAATTTTTTCCTAATATCTAACCTAACTATAACGATAGTTAAGCTCTGGAACAGGCTTCCAAGGGAGGTTGTGGAATCCCTATCATTGGCAGCATTGGACAAACACCTGTCATGGATGGTCTAGTTTACTTGGTCCTGCCTCTGTGCTGAGGGATGGACTAGATGACCTGTTGAGGTCCCTTCCAAACCTACATTTCTATGATCCTATAATGGTCCCTTCTGGCCTTAAATTCTATGACAAGCTCATGTGACTGAACAAGATATGCCTGAAGATACAGAGCTCAGGCTAATCTCCCTTCACCTCTGAAATGCTGTTTGCCACCCACATGCATATGCTTCATGGGATATCTCACCAAACAAATACAATCTTTTGATGACTAGCACTCCATCACCATTCATACATTAAAGAAACCCCATGCCTGCCAAGGGGACCAAAAAAAAAAATCACCTTACCATCCAGTGACTCCTCCAATCACCAGCTGAGTTGCTACATTGTATTTTTCAGCACTTGAACCAGAGCTCTGCCCGAAGAGCTTGCGCCACCAGGGCTGATTCTTGGTGTACTCTGCCAGGTCCAGCACCTCGCAGGAGTCCTCTTTCTTTGCTGTGAATATGAAAATGCATGTGAGCACAGGTGTATATAGTGGGCAATATGACACTGAAGGGCAGAGACCAGGTTTATTCTCTAGTCAAGTGTACTTCAACTCACTACTCTTAGCCAGCAGCATTCAGATGAGGAGCCTTTAAGCATGGTAAATGGTACTGTCCTGATGAAATTTAAGAAGCAGGAACAGAACCTCCTTAAAGAGAACAGGTGGCTTTAGTCACTTGTTCTCAGCTCAAATACAGTCTTAGAACTCCCAATATAACATTTTATACTTACATAGTGTCTGCCTCAGATCTCAAAGCACCAAGCAAACATTCATAAACAAAACTTCATATCCCTCTCTGTGGGGTTAAGCAATCTCCCATTTTACAGACAGGGAAAAAGAAACAGAGAGGTAAGTGATTTGCCCAAGATCACTCGGTATGTCAATAGCAGGAATAGAACACACGTCTTCCAATTCCCAGTTTGTAGCTAAAGTGCTGAAACCATCCTTCCCATCTCTGAATTATTTAAATTAAATTCTATGGGGAAGAGAAAAGGTGTGGGTCTTTCATAAATTGCTACCAAGAAAAAAAAAAACCTCCCCTCATCCCATGTAAAAAAAAAAAAAAAAAAAACCAACAAAAATCCAAAGAATTCAGCCTCAACCATCACTTTCCATTGTTCCTGGGAGTTGCACTCAGTGCTCTGCTATAATGCCTAGCTGTGATATAGTCAAAATAGACATTCATCCCATGCTTACTAGTTTTGCCATAGCGTTCATGTTCTGGCTTTCTGAAGGTTTGTGTGCTTGGTTTTTAACAATTGTACTTCTGATTTTTCATATATGACAGCCTCCCAAGAATAAGAGGCCCAAAAAAGCCAGCTGCACCATTATTAGTGATCCTATTTTTGTCTTTTGTCCTTCTCCAGCAGAGATGGTCTACTGCATATCTTCGCACTGCAACATACATTTGACATAACATCCCCAGAATACCCAGGGTTAACAGATGGCTCATTTGCAGGATGCAGCCTAACAGTTCAAATATGCTAGTTCAAAAGCCTAGAGACAGGGACCAAAAGATGCCAAACTTTTAAATATTAAATCTATTGGCAGATGAACGTACACCAAGTTTTAGCCTGAAGCAAAAAAAGTTTTACAGCTGAGGGGATTCATAGTTAAGGAGTCAACATTTTCATCGGTAACTGAAAGCACTGGACGCCATGTGATTACAATATAACATGCTAAATCAGACAAACAGTTCAGATATACACAGAGTTTGCTAACCTATAACATGGAGATGAGATATTACATACAAGAGGCATAAGCTGAAAAGATCACAGTGGATGGATTTGCATGTCTTTGGCGGCTGGGAAACACATGCCCTGCAGAAGTAGTTACTTGGTGAGTTCAGGTGCCAGGTATGCTATGCTAGATCAGCACCTCAGATGTCCAGGTAGCTGTAACAATTGCTTTAAAAAGGGGGGGGGGTGTGTGCGTGTGGTGGGGGTGAGACACTGCTATTGCCATGATGTCCACTAATTTTCCCAACCCAGCCCCTCCCAAATATTCCTCATTACAGGACTTGGAATGATGATAAAAATGGGTAAGAGGAAGACCGCATAGAAGTCAAATTCTCTGTGGATCACATTATACTACAAGTAAGGATGTACAAAGAAGACAGAAGGGCATCTGCTTGTATACTGCCAGAATATGGAACCTCCCCTAAGAAACATTTAGTTTTAATCAGGATGGATAAAAATCAATGATTTTTAAAATTATATATAAAGTTTTTTGATAAAATGCTTTTTGAGGGAAAAACTATCTAAAGATACATTATAGCTCAAAGATATCTCATCATGGAATAGGGATTAAAAATTCTAATTCTATAGTATGAGACAGTATATTCATGTAATGTTTAAGAAAAGTTTTGTAAATGAGTTTCAATAGTTCATGGATTAGGGACCCAATTTTATGGGGTTCCAGGGGCTTCTGTATAGATTATTTAGGTTAATCTTTCTATCTACCCAATGGGACTCAGTGCTCAGTCTAGAAGATCCCATCAGAGCTGCTTAGTTTTGCAGTTCCCAAACTGTGGATTGTGTCTCCAGAGATAACATGCTTGTTAACAGCAAAAATGTTTTTAAATAAATAGTATATAGAGGTGAGAAATTTCAGACCTCAACCCTATTGTCTCCCTGCAAATTTGTGTACACAGAGTCAATCTCTTACATCTCTCTAAAATTGCAAAGTTTCAAAAAGTTCAATGAATAAAACATTATTGGGGCCGGAATAAATCTGGACAAGGAGAAGAAGTCTGGAAATAAATGTGAGAAGGGAGGGACAGGCAGTAGAAACAAATGTGAAACTATCTGAGCAGCATATTTCAGAAGTCTTTCTGAGTGTAGCCTTCATTGATTTGAGATCTACCATACCTGTCTCTTATTAGAAGAGAAACCTATAATGGTAGCAGGCTGTAAAAGAGACCCAGTTTGGGAATAAGAACCATTCAAGAAATATATGTTTCCTGATGAGGTTTTAAAGTGACACCAGTGAACTGGTGGAAGTCACTTAACCACTTGGATTCAGAGACAGTTGAGTGATAATCTCACTTTTAACAGCAGTAGCTTCTTCTGCTGGTGTAGGAAAAATATTTTCTTCCTTTCATAGAATTCAAGATCAGAAGGGACCATTATGATCATCTAGTCTGACCTCCTGCAAGATGCAGGCCACATAAGCCGATCCACCCACTCCTTTAGCAAGCGACCCCTGCCCCATGCTTCGGAGGAAGGCGAAAAACCTCCAGGGCCACTGCCAATCTACCCTGGAGGAAAATTCCTTCCCGACCCCAAATATGGTGGTCAGCTGAACCCCGAGCATGCGGGCAAGACTCTCCAGCCATACCCTCTGGAAAAAGGTTAAGAATATCATATCATTGACCCATTGTACTATTTACCAGTGTGGCACTTAATTGACCTATTGACTAAACCCGTTATCCTATCATACCATCTCCTCCATAAACTTATCTAGCTTAATCTTAAAGTCATGGAGGTCCTTCGCCCCCACTGTTTCCCTCGGTAGGCTGTTCCAGTATTGCACTCCCCTGATGGTTAGAAACCTTCGTCTAATTTCAAGCCTAAATTTCCTGACTGACAATTTATATCCGTTTGTCCTCGTGTCTACATTAGCACTGAGCCGAAATAATTCCTCTCCTTCCCTGGTATTTATCCCTCTGATATATTTAAAGAGTGCTATCATATCTCCTCTTATCCTTCTTTTGGTTAAGGAATACAAACCGAGCTCCTCAAGTCTCCTTTCATACGACAGGCCTTCCATTCCTCGGATCATTTTAGTGGCCCTTCTTTGTACCCGTTCCAGTTTGAATTCATCCTTCTTAAACATGGGAGACCAAAACTGCACACAATACTCCAAATGAGGTCTCACCAACGCCTTATATAACGGGACTAGCACCTCCTTATCTCTACTAGAAATACCTCGCCTAATGCATCCCAAGACCGCATTAGCTTTTTTAACGGCCACATAACATTGCCTACTCATAGTCATCCTACGATCAACCAGGACTCCTAGGTCCTTCTCCTCCTCCGTTACTTCCAACTGGTGCGTCCCCAGCTTATAACTAAAATTCTTGTTAGTCATCCCTAAATGCATAACCTTACACTTTTCACTATTGTATTTCATCCTGTTACTAATACTCCAGTTTACAAGGTCATCCAAATCTCCCTGGAGGATATCCCGATCCTTTTCCGAATTAGCAATACCTCCCAACTTCGTGTCATCCACAAACTTTATCAGCCCACTCCTACTTTTGGTTCCGAGGTCAGCGATAAATAGATTGAATAAAATCGGACCCAAAACCGAACCTTGAGGAACTCCACTGGTAACCCCCCTCCAACCTGACAGATCACCCTTCAATACGACCCTCTGCAGTCTCCCCTTTAACCAGCTCCTTATCCACCTCTGGATTTTCATTTCGATCCCCATCTTTTCCAATTTAACCAGTAATTCCTCATGCGGTACCATATCAAACGCCTTACTGAAATCAAGATATATTAGATCCACCTCATTTCCCTTGTCTAAAAAATCTGTTACTTTCTCAAAGAAGGAGATCAGGTTGGTTTGGCACGATCTACCTTTTGTAAACCCCAGTTAACCTTAGCGACTACCACGTTTGCTTTTAAACCCAATTATCTTTCATTGGGACAGAGATCCTGTCTGACAGTTTACACACCACATTGTTTACAAGCTGTTTTACAGAGCACTAAGAGCATTCACAGAGACGGAGACCCAGAGAACTTACAGTCGCCACAGAAGCGAGACATACAGGAGGGCAATAGGATGGGGCAACAAGCCACACGCTGGAAGAGTGCCTGGGGCCGCGTGTATGTGCGTCCCCCGATGGGACGAGGGCGTGTCCCCAACCCTGCAGTGCGAGCAGGCTGCGGGTGCCATGGGCGACACAGAGAGGGGCTAACAGCAAGGGACGCTCAGACACACCGAAGGCTGCATACGCGCCCCCATGCCGAGCAGGCCCCAGCGCCGGGCGCCCAGTCGCGGGCCAGGTGCTGCACAGACCCAGGACAAAGGGAGCCCGCCCGCTAGGGGCGCAGTTTGGAGCCCCGCTCGCCGGCACCGGCGCTGGCCTCGGAGCGCCTAACACCCAGGGCTGGCGGCCGGGGGGCTGCCGGGGCCGAGCCCGGCCCGCGGGGAGCAGCGGCCTCCAGCAGAGCCCCCCGGGTCAGGCCCAAGGGAGCCGCGCGCGGGTAGCAGGCGCGAGGCCCCAGCAGGGCTCTCACCTCCGCCCGCCGCCATCCCGCGCGCTCGCTGCCGAGCCCAGCGCCGGCGCTTCGCCTCCTGCTGCTGCCGGATGAGCGAGGCGCAGGAGCGGAGCTCGACACGTGACACAAGCTCCTCCTCCTCCTCCTCCCCCATCTCACCCGCGGCGGAAACCGCCAGGCCCCACCACGTGACACCGGAGCTGATAAACGTCACACAGATACCCTGGTCATGTGACCTTGATTCCCCACCGACGTACACTCTGCATGTCTTCGTGAGCCGGCCCCTTAGCCACCGTTGTCACGTGATCGTGATTCCTTCCTGCCCCTGTGCACCCGACTCGTGGTCATTACCCCCACTCCCCCCCCACACACATACAGAGCTATACCGTGTCATGTGACCCAGGCGCTTTAGGAGGCCCCACCTCGATGGATTCTAGTGGGGGGGTCCCCCTACGTGCCTCCCTCCACCCCTAGCTGGGGGGCTAGGCTCCCTCCACCCCTAGCTGGGCTCCTGCCCAGCCCCTGTGGGTGGGGACAGGCTCAGCTCTCTAGGGTGGGCCCCTGCCCCTAGTCCTAGGGTCCCAGGCAGGGTGGGCGGTGCCCACTGTGGGAACCGGCCCTCATGCCTTCAAACCTGCTTGGGCTCTGGGTTGGGTCGGAGCTGAGCAAGTTGGGGCCCGACAAGGCCAGGGCCTGACTCAGCCCTTACAACCTCTGCCCAAGTCTGCTTCCAATCCACAGAATGGGACCTGTTTTGTTAAAAGTGGCTTGAATGTTCTGGACTCCAAGGGCCGTGGAGTTTGGGGATTGTTTTATTTGGAAGCTGCTTATTTGGGGTTTTTGTAATTGGTTATTTCAACACAATGGTATGAGAGGGGTTTGGTGATTGACTGGTGTCATTGTGCCCCTCATTAGAATTTTAGAATCATCCTATCCCCACTCCAATTCAATTAAGAAGACACCCCCAAATTGGTGAATCTTCTGCTCTGCCCACATGACATTTTTTTTTTGTCGGACCCTGGGATATGTTACATTCCCCTGTTGAACTATTGAATCACGTTGAGGCAACAGAGACCATTGAGGATGGAGAGAGTGAGGATTTTTAATAATGTAAGTACACACATTTATTATTTTAATATTTTTATGTGTAACTTAATGTTGCATGCAGCAACACTAGAACTACTAAAAAATAATAGAATTTGTAAACACCCCCACTCTTCTCCCTCTGAAATGGGCTGGGCTTGTTTTGAAAGGCAGTGCCCCTTTTTTTCCTCATGAGACTTGACCCATAGAAATGGCTGACATAGGACAGCTGGAGATGTGGGCTCTTGGTGCCTCTCTTGATTGCACCCACTTGGTATCTTCTGCCTGGGTAGACTGATGCCCAACCCCTGCTCCTGTGCACTCCTCCCTTGGCTGTGCATATGTCCAAACACCTATTCGTTCTGCCAGAGAACAACATGGAGAAAATTAAAATGATCTGATTATTAATAATAATTACAGTGAACTAATGTGACTCCTGCTACTGGGCCTCGCAGTGTAGCCTGTCTAAATTGTACTGTCTCTGGGCAGGCTGGGTGTTTGTCTTTTGTATGGGGCCAAGCACACTGATGGTACTTAACTAATAAATACAAAGTAGTGTAGGAACAGCACCACCAACTGGATGGCTGCATAAAATGGGAAGGAGAAAACAACACCTAGCTCTAATATAGCATTTTTCATCCGTAGATCTTCAAGTGCTTTACACAGGAGGTCAGTATCATTATCCCTATTTTACAGATGGGGAAACTGAGGTACATAAAAGGGAAGTGACTTGCCCTGGGGTACCTGCTAGCTGGTGGTTGAGTTGGGAATAGAACCTACCTCTTCTGAATCCAGGCCAGTGTGCGATCCACTTGGCCATACTAAGGCTCTGGAGATAATTTTTTGCATGGCTAACATTTTTAGTTTTTCATGTTTTGTAGTATTCATCAGTCACTCCAAAGTGAGCATTCTTAAAAACTAAGCAGGAGTGCTTTGAAAACTAACATGCAGCCGCTTACTGTACACCTAGGTGGCGCCTAACTGCTATGTTAAGAGGCACATTATTGCTTATAGATAGTAGGGCCCTACCAAATTCAAAGTCCATTTTGATCAATTTCACAGTCAGGGAGTTTTAAAATTGGTCAATTTCATGTTTTCAGCTATTTACATCTGAAATTTCACAGTGATGTAACCATGGGAGTCCCAATCCAAAAGATACCTGGAAGTAGGTCTGATCTCCCCCACTTCTTCCCCCCCTCCCCCCCCCAGCTGCCATGCAAGGAATGGACAAGACCTGTCGCTCCCACTCACAGCTAGGAGCTCCCTGGCTAGGGTGCTTCCAGGAGCAGAGGGATATTGGACTCACTTCCACAAGTTTCCTCCATAGCCAGGAACCTCCTGGGCTGGAGCTTCCTGCAGTGGGGTAGCCTAGGAGGTGGGTCTGATCTCTCCCTGGAGCCAGAGTGGGGAAGGACAAGTACTCCTCTCCCTCCCCAGCCCAGCCAGGACTTGCACCTAGGAGCCCCCTAACTGGGGTGCTCCCAGAAGCAAGGGGGAGATCAGATTTCACAGGGAAGGGCTTATTTCACAGTTCATGACACATTTTTCACCACTGTGAAATTGGTAGGGCCCTACTTATAGATAGCTTCTGTGAGATATTACAGGGTTTGTCATCCTTTCTCTGGTTGTCCCGCAGGTTTTAGTGTGGTCAGGGCAAAAGTGACAATTGTCAGGTTTTTTAGTAAATTAGCAAAATAAAGATTTTAACCTAGTAGAAGTCCTCCAGCATTTCTGCTTGAGTTTACTGGTTCCTTATTTTTACAGAAGATCATTTTCAGCTTACTAATTGTCAAAGTTAGAATCAAGACTCACAATTTGTCAGACCACTCTGTTTTTATTAGCAAAGCGCTCCGCCAATAACACTCAGATAATGTGAGTGGCCATGCAAGGCCCACACAGTCTTATTTATACAGATAAAAGAGCGGAAATCAAACAAAGGGACAAAAGAGTAAAACAGCAAAATTCACCTGGGGCATAGCATGCATATCCTACTTCCTTACTAACTCCTATGATCTAAGGCTAATGCTTCAACAATTGCCCTTAAACGTGCAATTGTTTTATGTTAATGTCTGTTTTCCTGACACCTGGACTTCAGCATTCCAGCGATTTTCCTTAAAGGTACAGACAGCATTTCTTTAATCCTATCTATTTTTGTAATATAATTCATTCTACTTTCACATAATGTTCTTTCTTTGGCTACACTTACACTTCAAAGCGCTGCCGCGGCAGCGCTTTGAAGCGCTAAGTGTAGTCAAAGCGCCAGCGCTGGGAGAAAGCTCTCCCAGCACTGTCCGTACTCCACCTCCCTGTGGGGAATAACGTACAGCACTGGGAGCCGTGCTCCCAGCGCTGGGGCTTTGACCACACTGGCGCTTTGCAGCGCCGCAATTTGCAGCGCTGGAGAGGGTGTGTTTTCACACCCTGCTGCAGCGCTGCAAATTTGTAAGTGTAGCCAAGCCCTTTGAAGAACAAAAGAACGGCCATACTGGGTCAGACCAATGGTCCATCAAGCCCAGTATCCTGTCTTCCGACAGTAGCCAATGCCAGGTGCTTCAGAGGGAATGAACAGTGATTCATCCCCTGTTGTCTTGGTTTTCTTGTTTTTGTTACTTACCACAATTGGTGCCTGCAGACTCAGATGTCATCCATAACAAAGAAGTTTATAGCAGCCACCAGTTTATCCCTAGTTTAGTTGCACAAATTCTCAGGGATATGGGTTTTGTCTCTGGTTCCTCATTTGTGCTAAGAGCTGTGTGTTTCAAGGGAGCCACATGGTTGATTGCTCTCTCTCTCTCTGTGCATGCATGTGCACAGGAACGTATGACAATAACGTGGTTTTAAATGCTTTTCCTAGATCCTGCATTTTATTTTTGATGGACCCAATCAAAATTATAATTGTTTTTTCTTAGCAGTGCAAAGAAAATGGGGGGAAAATGAGGAAATTCAGCATTAGATTAACGTCCCCAAAGACCATTGTTCTTTGTCTTTGAGGGGAAAGCCGCAGGACTGGATTTAATGGGGCACACTCTAGGGCAATGGTTGAAGAGGGGATTATGACTCTGATCATATGATTCTTGCTGGGCACTGAAGTCAGTGGAGCTACAGCAATCTATATCAGTTGATGATTGGTGCTTCTACATATATCTTATGTTGTTAATTTAAAATGTATTTAGTGCTGGTGAAAAGTCCTGGATTTAGATCTGGACCTAGAACAAAGTCCTCTGTTCTCCCACAGAACTGTTGCAGTGTGGCAAGCAGCTCCATTCTGTCTGGTAATTTGCCTCCACCCTAATTTGAAAGGGTCATCAATGGGGTGAGCTTGCCTAGTCTATCACCTGTCCTCTCTTACTGAGACAATCAGCTTAGGATGGCAATGACAATTTTTGTCTCCTAGGAATCGATCAGAGCCCTAGCAGCTCATTTTAGATAGTTCAGCAAACAAGTAATTTCTTACTGCCTTGCTCTAGTGGGCTCTGAGAAATAAAATCCAACACATTTCACAGAAAAGTAAAGACCTCAAGAAAACAACAGGCATTGAAAAGAGCCTGTGTATTGTAACTTGTTCTGAAAACAAATGAAACCAAAGCACATCGAGCACGTATGCAGGAGTTTTGGCCCAGAAATCCTGCTCATGAACAATTGAACATCATGTTGCCCCTCCCAGGCAAACACAGGGACGTGTTCAGAGAAATAGCAGGTCATTTAGGCTGTTGTGCACAAACACATGTGTTTCCTGTGATACTGATTAAGGGAAACCAAAATAATCTGCACAGGGGAGAGCTTTGTGAAACCCAAACTCTGGAAAGCAAGAGGAGGCCTGTGCTGTCTGCACAGTGGCAGGTCTGACCAGGGACTGTTTTTGGGGGAGTAGGGGATTGTGACTGTTAACCATGAGCATGCTTAGTTAAAGAGTGAGTCTGACCTAACAGCCAGAAGGAGGCAGAGTGCTCTTCCAACTGGCTGACAAATGGAGATGCCAGCATTTGTAAGCTGCTTCTAGTGTAACTGCTCTTCTTCTCTTGTACATATGGATTTCATGTAACAAACCTGGAGGTTTCCTAAACATAGGTCCATGTTAGGGGTGCAGGGAGAGGGAGCTGAGGCCCATGTAACCTGGCATGCACTAGATGAAAGTATTGGAAGGATCAAATGACAAAAGGTGATGATATTTTTGCTGCAAATACTGCATACTGCAGAGCCCTCCTCAACCCATAGGTTGGATCTTGTGGGGAAGGGTGAGGCGAACGCTGCTTCCGGTAGGCGTTGAGCTCTGGGTTAGACTTGATTCTATACTCCTGGCACAAAATGTGCCAGGTAAATCCATCTACTATAAAAAAGTTAACTCTTTTTCCTTCCATTCCAGAGCAATTTCTACTTCAAGACAAGTATCATTATTCCTATTTCACAGATGAATCGGCTCACAGACAGATGACATCAGTTACCTGAGGTTAGCTAGCAGGCCAAGGATAGAGCCAAGAATAGAAATTAGGTCTCCTGACTCCTGTCCTATCATCTGACCGAAGATATTTCTGGCTCAATATTAACATCTCAATTAGATTAGAGAGAAGGCAGGGCTCTGTGTGAGACTTCTTGTGCCCCAAACATCTCTGAGGTCAGATGAAGGATCATGAGCAGCATGGAAGACGTACAACACATTTCTGCTCCGCACTTCCTGTCGATTTCTATGTCAGTGAGTTAGTGAGCAAATCTGTAGCGCTACATAGCAAGTTCCTGTACCACATGTTAATGAGTCTCACGTGTTAAATAGGTAGCACTGGGAGGTATGGCACTACCGCGTGTTAAGCGGATTTGCACGTAAACAGGTCTGTACTGTATGTCTAACCATTAACAGGATTCCGTTCTGTTCTCTGTTCTTACCAGAGGGCTAACTGCAAAATGAGTAACCCAAAATGTGCTATGGGAAATTTATTAGCTCCTTTTCAGCTTAGAAAGCTACTCGTGAAAGTTCCCAGCAGGCACTGTGGCATTTAGACACTGGCCCAGATCCTCGAAAAAATTTAGGCACCTAACTCCCATTGATTTAAATGGGACTTTGGCGCCTAATGCTTGTGAGGATCTGGGATATGTTGCCCTTTTGAGTCAACAGAGGCGTGGGGTAAGCTACAAATGCAGGGTCAAACTCACAAGTGAACAAAAACTCTCATCCTTGTTCTTTTCCCCGCTTGCTTACTTTCTCTGTCGAAGCGCTCCAGTTGGCTGCAGTTTGATGATGCTATCAGTGACCCAGTAATCAGATGTAGCTGTTGGTAATAATGTCAGACAGATCCTACACCGACTACTGAGCAGCCAATTGCATCTAGGTTCTCCAGCTTCTCCATATCTCTTCAAGGGAAAGAGAGAGAACTCCAAGTGGGGATACATAGTATCTTCACCCTGTGAAAACAAGACATGGTCCCAGGAGGGTAGTGACCACATGCAAAGAAGGAGGCTGGATGAAAAGCAACCATACAGGTGCCTATGTTCCTGAAATGCACCTGTCTCTGTCCCAGTGTTGCAGTGCAAAGAGGTCTGCGTGAAGCCCACACATTCAGGAGTTTCAAATCTCTCTTCTTCACGGGGATCAGCCAGGGTCTTGAGAATCTCCAGTTCACACCTACACCTCCCTCCCAATTCATCACTGCTTTACACTGCCACACACATTGTAGACACTCTCCTGGCCAAGGAGAATGAGTCCGGCTCTCTTTGGAGTCTGTTGACAACTCTTGTTATTGGCCTAGTTGGGAGTGCCCAGCTGAGTCACATGAGCTGCTCCCAGCCTCTTCTGAGAAGGGAGAGACCAAAGTCAGACTTGGCCACCACCCTTTGTTTACCTCAGTGGGCTAAGGAGCAAGGTCTGAATTTCCTGGCTTTGGCAGGTTTTGGGCCAGCCATTTATGTTGACCCATGGTATTTAATCCTGTGGTAGAACTAACTCACTCCCCTTCCGCATCAGGAAAAGGACATGAGTTACTGCTAGGCCATTGCTTTTCAGGACTGTGCCACAGCACATGGGGAAGGTTTGTGTTGGGGGTGACATGGTTTTGGAGCCAGATTGGGGCCTTAATCTCTGGCCAAATTATCAAGAGAAGGGGAAGGGAAGGACTGGCAAGGGGGGGCCACCCAACAGCCAAAGTCCCCAGAGCAATCCTAGCTAACACAGCAAGAATTCCTCTAGGCCTCTGGGGAAGTGCTCGTCAGTCTGAACAGTCACTGCCCTTCCTTGGATTTTCTAGCGGGGCCCCTTTAAACCCAGCCAGGGGTCCCACAAGAGAACCATTGAGATCAGTGTGGCCCTCGCCATGCCCTCTTGCTGACCAGCCTTCATATTTTGCACACTATTGATTCCCTGCATCCTTCACATAGTAGAGGGCGTTGCCACACCGTGCCCTGCTCCACCATTGTGGCAAGCTGGTGCAAGCCCAGCAGGAAGTGGGGCCGATGACAGGCTATGTGACATGCTCAACTTGCTTTTTCAGAAAGGGACACGTCTCCCTTTTCTCTTTTAAGACAGAAGTGGGTGAGGATGAGCCACAGAGAAACCTGGGCTGTTGTGCATTGGTTCTTGGCCTCATCAGCTTACCTTCTGCTTATCTTTCCCATCAACCCACCCACACCTCCCTGTCTATCATAGACACCAGCTTTCTCCCCCTGCTGCCTTTTCTCTTCCTGCTCTTCCTATCATGTCTCTCACTAGCAGCTGTGGTCATCCCCTGGCTCTCAGCCTTACTATTTCTTTTGTCATTTTTGTAAGTAATGAGAAGAAATCTCTCTTTTCCAGGCAGAACATGCCTCTAATAAGCTGGGATCCTGTGAAAGTCTATGGAGAAGCTGATTGAACATTCCCAGTTGTTCCATTACCACCTTTAAATTCAGGGCCAGCCACCTTCCATTTAGAGCAAAGCTGTTCTGTGAAATAAACAAGCCTGGGAACACCTGTGTCTCTCCCCACCCTCATGCAAAGCTCAGATAAGTAGGAGATGTAACCAAGGATCAGTGTATGAGGCTACCTTTTCCAAGCCCCTGGCATGGCCCTCAGCCACATTGCTAATGCCAGGGGCTAATACCACATTGCTAATGCCACTGTAGATGCAGTTGGAGCCCTGTTTGGGGAGATTATCCCTATGGGTCTGCATTGTGGCATGCTCCTGTGCCCCACTCTTCCCCCTGTGCTACTAGAGAGAGAGGCTCTGGAGTGCATGGGTGAAACGTCCCCCTGTGCAGCCTCTTCAGCCTGGCCCCCAGCTTTCACAATGGATCTAGGGTGGTTCTACTCCCCTGAGCATCTTTCCCAGCCACATAGCAGAGGCAGCTGGATGGGGCTCATACTGCACCTGTTTGCATGAGTGCTCAGCTACACATCCTCCCAGGCGATGTGGCTACCCCCATCCTTCCTGCTGCACCGAGCCGACATGAGAAATGTGCACGATTGCTGTGAGAGGTGAGCACGAGGTGATCACGCAACTTCCTTCTCTGGGAAAAATAGGGGGTGAAATGCTTTGAATATAAATAGAGCCCTACAGAGGTGTGCAGCATTGCTCTAACAGGCTACAGTGTTCTCCAGAAATACACCAGAATGCCCCAACTTACTGCTATGCTTGAGGCATTACTGCAGAGCACTGTAGCATGGTTGTTTTATAAGGGATGGTGGCTCATCACTGCAGATCTTTGTGACTTCTGTGTAATAAAAGGGAGATACATATGAACTGAGCACATAGGCACACTCAGATGGGGACTATATAGCACTTACGGCGTTCAGATGGAACTCAAACGCACACTTGGGTACACACATGCACACACAGATTGGGAATGGGAGATCTTATTTTTGCCAAATGCAGAAGCCACTTAGAAATAGTGGATTCTAGATTTACAGTAGAACTCAGGCCTGGCAAAAAGCCAGCTCTAAGCTGCTGCTGCTTAAAGGTTATTCCACAATCACCCTCAAAGCATAGCAAGACTTTCAAACAAGAAACATTTTCCTAGCGTAGACTAGAAATACTGCACAAGGATTTCCCCCCTGCCCCCTTTCGGATTAAATTTTCATTCAGAAAACAATGGTTTACAAAATGCAAAACTTTGAAAGACAAAAAAAAAATCTGATTTTTTTTTTAAATAAAACCTCAAAAACTACTTGCTCCCTTAGCAAAGTCACCAGTTCCTCAACCTCCACTTTAGCCTGTGCTTAACTGTAAGTACATTAATACTCCCATTGAAATCAATAGGACTACTGCAGTTCCTTAAAGTTAAGCATGTGCTTAAATGCTACAGCTCAGCATAGGGGAGCCATCAGCTCCTATTAAGAAAATAACCTTTGAACCTGCACCTTATGGCTCTGATCCAGCAAAACACTTAAGTGTGTGTTTAGCTTTAAGCAAGTGAGTCCCATTGACTTCAAATGGAACTGCTTAAAGTTAAGTTAAAGTTAAGAATGTGCTTGAGTGATATGCTGGATCAGGGCCCCAATGCTCAGCACCTTACAGGGTCGTCCCCATGGAGCAATTAGTGCACTGTCAGATGTGGTCACCATACCTTGCCATTTCTCTCAGCGAATCATAAAAAAAATTTGCTCTTTTACAAAAGCAAGAACCAAAATGCTTTTCCAGATGGGGCCGAGCCAGGTGAGGGTTACCCTTTGTCCACCAGACGTGCTGCTCCTGGATGCTTTCTTAGAAAATGAAACTCATTTTTCCTAACCACGTGTCCCCAGCCCATCTCCAGACTCAGCATTTTTAGCAGAAGAAAAAAATTAAACAGAATTGAAGAAGAAAAAAAAAAAAGGAAAAGAGACAAGGCTTTGTAGAGCTTCATTTTCTTCCCCTGGGCTTACAGCTTCTTCCTCAGAGTAAAATCCACAGGTAGCAGGGCAGCTGATGAAGTGGGAAGGAGTCCTGGACACAACCCATGGTCTGATCCCCAGTTTGGGTCATTATTTTGCTCCCTTCTTCGTGCCATCTAGCCATTGAAGCTGCTCTCTGTTGAGCCAGGATGGAGGCAGAGGTGCTGCTGCTTTTATCAGTACTGCAGCAAGCAGCTTCTGAATTCCCCTTCCCCCAGGATGGGACATTCATACTCTTCTTACTCACCTCCAGCAGGGACAGTCCCTGCGCCACAGGTTTGGTGTGATGACGAGGGCTCCTCTGAGATCAAACAAGAAACTGGGGATTTTTACTGGGTTTTCTCCCCTCCCCTCTCTCTTTCTTCTCATTTTCTGGAAATGAAGCACACTCAGTCTCCAGTTTTTCATGCCATTTGGCACATTTCGCTGCTTTGTGGGGGCGAGAGCTTGTCTTTTTAGCCCTGACTGCTTTCAGATAGGCTGTAGGGACTTTACAGCCTAGTTTGTCTCTTTCCTGACTTCCACTCAGCAAATAAAGGGACTTTCTTCTCCTCTTGCACTGACAGCTGGAATTTCTGATGATCTGGTTTAGTGAAAGCTTTGAGGCCATTTCCCAATCAGGCTTCTCCCCTGCTCATCACTGTACCTTTGCTGGGGTGACCAGATGTCCCAATATTAGGGGCTTTGTCTTGTATAGGCAGCTATAACCCCCACCCCAATTTTGCACACTTACTATCTGGTCACCCTAACTGTGGCAAATCTGTATAAAAGGTAGTTGTTTTCATATAGAGCCTGATCATATCTCCCATATGCTCTTAGTGAGTAGTTACTCATGCGAGGAATCCTGGGGATTTCAGTGGGTCTACTTGCATGCGTAGCTGCTCATCCAAATGAGTAAAGGATTCCCACAAACCGGCCCTCAGGCATTACAAATAGTAAATAATAATCACTTATTATTAATAGAGGCAGACCTGAGTTCTGTTCCTCTCTCTGCTTTTGGCCTGCTAGGTAACCTTGGGCAGGACCTCCTTGTACTTCAGTTTCCCCATCTGTAAAACAGGGATAATTATACTGATCTCTTTTGGCAAACACTTTGAGATCTAGAGTTGAAAAGCGCTATATTAATTAATGATAATTATATTCACATGTACTATATATGTGCAAGGGATATCCATGTGATAGTGTTTTTCTAAAAGATATGCTCCAGTTCAAGTATAGCTGATGGAGCTGAAGCAGAAATTGATACAGGAAAATTCTGTGGTCTGTGTTATGCAGGAGGTCAGACTAGAAGATCACAATGACCTTCTGGCCTTAAAAATCTATGACTAAATTGCTGAGTTGTAATAATTTGTATTTGCACCTTGCATCTTTGATCAGTTTCACCTGCACTTTGCCCACTGGGACTACTTCCAACTTTCCAAACCTCTCAGCAACTTCAAACAGTTGCTAAATGCAAAAATTAAAAAACTTGCCACAAAATCCAGGTCTTGACTGATATGATGAAGTGGGAATTTTCTGTAATGTTTTTATGAAGCCTATATGTGCTTCAGTTTCCCCTAAATGCTGCATTGTTACCAAGTGGGGAAAGGGACTGTTTGCTCTCAGGGCATGCTAGGAAACATTGATATGGATGTCCCCTAGCTGCCTGGCCTTAGTCACCATATCAGTGAGCACCTGAGAAGACAATGACAAACCCAATAACCATGACATTGACACTTTGTAACCAATGACCTAGGGAGATACTGATTTTCCCCACCTCTCAGCAGGGAAGCTGAGCAACATCACCCAGCTGGAGAACAAAGGACAGAGGTGTTGGCTGCTGGAAGGAGTCAGGGCTCTCACCTGGAGTCTGACCAAGGAGGGACAGACAAAGCTAGACTAATGGGGTTCACTACAGCTTGGCTGGGCTCCCCAGAGTGAACTATGCATTAACCTTCATTCTCCTGTGCTAACCAGAGGACTTACTGTGCTGTGTTCCAGTTCCTAATAAACCTGACTTTTGGCAACTCTGTAGTGTCACTGCAAATGCTGGGTGAGGTGCATTAATCTCTGCAGAGCATACAAGAATCTCTCTCTGTTGGACTCACTGAACAGAGCTCATAGTGTGAAGCAGGGACCTGAAGGCCCAGAAATCAAGTCTAAGGAGGTGGTGAAGCCATATGTCCTACCCTGAAGGAAGAAACAATGAGGAGTCCTTGTGGCACCTTAGAGACTAACAAATGTATTTGGGCAAAAGCTTTTGTGGACTAGAACCCACTTCATCAGATGCAATCCTGAAGGAAAAGTGAGACCCCTTGGGGGCCTGGCACACTAACGGGGTTCTTCCTAGAGACTCTTCCATAGCTGGGGGTGTAGCACCAAACCTGTAGATTCTTGACAACCAGTGACAGATTTAAAAGCTGAATATCTCGTGAACAGATCAGGCTGGCAACCGGTGTTTAATCACACTGGAAAGAGACTGGGATCTCCCTTTTAATTTCTAGCCTTGGTAGGTTCCAGCTTATCATTCCTTAAAATCATGAACCCCAATAGCTATTCGCATAGGTTTGCGCATGTGCATGCTGTGATGCTCTGTACCTCGGGGGAACACCCAGCACCCCCATGTTCATCCTTGTAAAATGATTGTGTGGTATACAATGCAAAGTTTGTCATGTTGGGTGTCTTCGGAAGGCTTATGATGTACTGAGCATTGTTGTTATAGTGATGTTATACGTTATAATTTAATGTATATAGTTATGAGGCTGAAAACGTATCCTCATGGCTTAAAGCAAGCTTAGACAAAAACTTTCCAAGAGCAGAGAGTCAGTTCACATCTCATCAGGGCAGGTATAGGACAAACCCAGCCCAGCCTCACAGGAACAAAAGATGCTGGCCTACGCAGCAACAAAAGAATCTGTTAGACTCTCGAGGGAGTCACCCCCTCTTCCTTTGGTCAGTTTGGAACTGCAATGAGGTAATGCTCACCTGACTCTGAAGGTGGGGGGCAAAGCCAAGAGGGAAGAAAGGACATGATAAAAGTAAGAGACATTTGCCATGCTCTCAATCTCTCTTTCACCTACAGCTACAGACATCACCAAGCGACTGAAGCACTGATCAAAGGGGAGAGCCTGGCAGAAGAGCAACCAGCCAGCCTGTGGTGAGAAGCATCTAAGTTTGTAAGGACATTGAAAGTGTTAAGAGCAGCTTAGAATGGATTTTGCTTTTATTTCATTTGGCCAAATCTGACTTGTTACGCTTTGACTTATAATCACTTAGAAACTATCTTTATAGTTAATAAATCTGTTTGTTTATTCTACCTGAAGCAGTGCATTTGGTTTAAAGTGTGTCAGAGGCTCCCCTTGGGAGAACAAGCCTGGTACATAACAATTTCTTTGTTAAATTGATGAACTCATATAAGCTTGCAGCGTCCAGTGGGCATAACTGGACACAGCAAGACAGAGGTTCTTAGGGTTGTGTCTGGGACCAGAGATATTGGCTAGTGTCATTCGCTTTCAAGTAGCTGGGAGCAGCTTATATGCCAGAGGCTGTACATGAACAGCCCAGAAGTGGGGGTTCTCACAGCAGAGCAGGGTAAGGCTGGCTCCCAGAGTCAAAGATCGGAGTGGCCTAGCAGATCACTGGTCCGAATAACATCAGAGGGGAACATCACAGCGGTGCAGCGAACAGGATGTATGTACGGCTTGTTACTCCAAGTTAAGTTCACACTTTAAGCACTGATATTTGTGATTTTAAGTGAGTCTTAAGTGCAGTGGCTAAGAACAGTCAGGAGGAGGTCACAGTTTTGTTATTTTCTGTTTGTTTATTTCAGGTGAGGGAAATAAGCACAAGAAAGCAGAAAAATGACTACCAGTGAGGCAGCTACAAAACTAGAGCTGGCCAGACTGGAAGTGGAAGGAAGGCAGGGAGTTTCAAATGTGGCAGGGAACTGAGGCTCAAAGAAGCAGTTGCAGCCAGGGAAACTGTGGAGGCAGAGGCAGCCAGAGAGGAGGCTGCACACGGAAGGGCTATGGAAGAAAGAGAGAGAGAGCAAAAGCACCAGTTGGACCTGCTAGAGAAGCAGAACCAACCCCCCCAACCCCAACGACTCCTGTCACTCCAAAAATCCACAAATGGGAACACTTATGTCTTGCATACAGTGAAGAGGATGATGTTGCTGAATATCTGACTGCCTTTGAAAGGCTGTGTGTAATACATGAAATTCCTGATAAGAGCGTTCCTACCTGATTGCCAAATTAACTGGTAAAGCTCGAAATGTATTCAGTGGAATGCCTATTGAAGATGCTTTAGACTATTGTAAATTTAAAGATACTGTGTTGCAAAGTTTTCAGATTATCCCCAAAACATATAGAGTTAAATTTAGGAATCTTAAGAGAGATATTGTTATGAGTAATGGGGAATATGTAAATAAAATGAAAGATTTGTTGGGAAAATGGGTGAGGGATAAAGAGGTGGCAAGTTTTGAAGGAATGCTTGATCTTGTTGTTCAAAAGCATTTCTTAAGCATATGTAAGGCCAGGAGTGAAAGTAACTTACAGGACTTACAGGCGTGGCCTCATCCGGAAGAGGCGTGGCCTCTCAAGATTTAAAGGCCCTGGGGCACCAGCTGTGGCTGGGAGTCCCAGGGCCTTTAAATCAACCAGGGGCTCCCAGCTGCTGAGGTGGCTGGGAGCCCCCCGGGCCTCAGGGGCAAATTAAAGGGCCCGGGGCTCTGGCCGCCGGGGGGAACCCCGAGCTTTGCGGGGCTGGGGCAGGGATTTAAAGGGCCCAGATCTCCTGCCACTGAGGGGAGCCCCGAGCCCTTTAAACCCTGGCCCCAGCCTGACTGCCAGAGCCGTGGCCAGGATTCAAAGGGCTCTGGGCTGCCCGCAGCCCCAGGAAGCTCTGAGCCCTTTAAATCCCAGCCCCAGCCCGGCCGCTGGAGCTGCAGCCGGGATTCAAAGGGGTCTGGGCTGCCCGCAGCTGTGGGGAGCTCTGAGCCCTTTAAATCTCAGCTGCGGCCAGGATTTAAAGGGCTCTGGGCTGCCCGCGGCTGCGGGCAGCCTAGAGCCCTTTCAATCCCCGCCATGGAAGCTGGTGCGGTCCAGCACGGCGTACTGGCTCTTGCCAATATGCTGGATCGGACCGAATCGGCTTACTTTCACCTCTGTGTAAGGCTGATGTAAAGCTGTGTCTATGGGACAAAGATGTAAAGACTGTGGATGAGATGGATTTTTTAGCTGATGTCTTCAAACAGAATCCGGCATCTATTGAGGGCAGGCCACAGAAAGTGGAGTTTAAAACTGGTGGGAAAGGAGGATCTCATTTTGCCCCTGGGAAGAGAGAAGGGGATTGGGAGCCTAAACATTCTCTTACTCCAAAACATTCCTCTACCCCTCATCCCAAATCTCCTGTAAAAGTAGAAGAGCCCAAAAGGTCCTATCAGTGTAATTCCACCAATCACCCGAGGAGTAAATGCCCTGTGCTAGGAGGAAGCAGGCAAACAATAGCTCATGTTAGTTCTGCTGTCCTCAACACAGAAGTCCCCCAAGCAATTGAAACCTATCATATTGGTTCTGTGAGGTTAGCCTTTGCAGAACCAGACATGGAGCATGTTAAGGCTGTCCAGATTGATGGCGGGGAATACTTGGGGCAGAGGGATACAGGGGCACAGATCTCTCTGGTTAAACAGATTGTGGTTCCAAAGGCCAGTATGTTGCCTGGCCAAATGGCAGAGATTGTGGGGGTGGGCAAAAGCAGATTCCTCATACCACTAGCTAAAATCCATGTGGTTTGGGAAGGGTTGGAAAGTGTTTTGACTGTGGGGGTAATGGAACACCTCCTGTTCGGCCTGCTTCTTGGTAATAATTTTTTCTGTGTAGCTCAGGTTAAAGTATTTGCCTGCAGCAGGTTTGAGTTTTATGCTGGGACCCCTGAGGGAAAGAGTAAGCTCTCAGGAACTGCTGAGAGAATGGAAGAGAGAGAGTCTCCTTGATTCTTCTGCAGTAGGGAGAAACCACAGGCTTCCAGGTGGTTGAGACCAACTCCTGCACTGCAGCTGGAGGCATCACCACATCAGGAAGGGATGAGGGTGTAAAGCCTGCCAGGGAAAGAACTGTCCAGGTTGTTAACTGCCAGCAGGTTGCAACTGAACCAGAGACAAACCCAACTCTAGGGAGCAGGGAGAAATGTGTCCCAGAGGAGAGCCCAGAGAAGGGGCAGGGGATCTCAGAAACCACTGAGGTGGGTGAGGATTCCTGTGACTCTGTAACACAGGGAAGCCGGGTGCTTTCAAGTATGAGAGGGGCTGAGACTAGCTCCTTTCCAGCAGAAGGCAACATGCCCTCAGGCGCAGGGGCAGGAGAGGTGTTGTCAGAGATTAAGGAAACTGTCCCAGTTGTTAGCTGACAGAGTTCTGCAGATGAACAAAAGACAGAACCCTTTCTAGGAGGCACAGAGAAATGTGTCTTAGGAGGGGGTCCAGAGGAGGAAACGGGAAGGAATAGTGGGGGTACAGGAATGTCTCCTCACTAGTCGCTTGGGGCAGGATGCCCAGTATACTAGGAGGGTGTCTGGGTCAGAATCTGTGCACTCAGGCACTCAGCCTGTGACCCAGGTTTTGAGAAGGAACTGTGTAACCGACCTCCTGGAGGGGAGCAGTCACACAGCTGACTTCTCAGGGACAGAGAAAGGGGTGGCAGAGGGTGTCCCAATTTTTCAAGATGCTATTTCTGGTAAGTTTTTGGAAAGTAATTGTGTCTCTTTAAATCAAGATGCAGCTCCAATGCCTGTGAAAACAGAGGAGTTGGGACCAGAAAATTGCCAGAATACAGATAACCCAACTGACAGAGAAGGGGGCGTTTTCCCCCAGGCTGGTGAGACACAGAGAAGACTTATGGGAAAGCTGCTGGGAAAAGGTGAATCTGATCAAAGGGAAAACACACCTAGCCCAGAGAGCACAGATCACAGCCCTCAAGGGGGCAGGGAAGGACTCAGTGCTGGGAGGGGGAAACAGAGGGTAACCCCAAAAGGAGAGCTGGATTTTCTGCATATGGACAGTCCTGGGGTTGGGAGACCACTCCCCAAAGGGCCAGCCAATGTGCAGGATCCCTCTGAACACATATCTTGCCAGACCCTGAAGCACCAAAACTCCAGAAACATGATTAAATTAAGAGCCTACACAGGGGGAACACTGGAGGGATTACATGGGAGAGAGTCAAAGGACACCATGAGTAATGAACAAACTAACCTCATACTAGAATATCTGAACAGAGGGTGTGGTATCATAAAGATACTTGTAAATGCACATCTGAGACACAAATTTTGGTATTAATGTTAAGTTTGGGAATAAAAATTTTGTTACTGATGTTAAACCTTATGGTAATGCTAGTTCTCAGTTAATACCTGTAAACAGGTTTAAAGCTTATCACATCAGGGAAACCATACAAAACCTGGTTTGCTGTGTGTGAATGGGAAAACTGAGGCGCGCTGCCTTATGGCCTTAATGGCTGGATGCCAAAAGAACTATAACACAAACTGCCTTCAAGCTAGTCAGTGACTAACCCTCTTGCAGTAAATTAAGAGGGGAGGTGTGACACTGTGTACCTCGGGGGAACACCCAACACCCCCATGTTCATTCTTGTAAAATGATTGTGTGGTATCCAATGCAAAGTTTGTTGTCGAGTGTCTTCGGAAGGCCCATGATATGCTGGGCATTGTTGTTATAGTGATGTTATATGTTATAATTTCATGTATATAGTTATGAGGCTGAAAATGTGTCCTCATGGCTTAAAGCAAGTCCAGACAAAAACTCTCCAAGAGCAGAGAGGCAGTTCATCAAGGTAGGTATGGGACAAACCCAGCCCAGCCTCACAGGAACAAAAGATGCTGGCCTAGGCAGCAACAAAAGAATCTGTTAGACTCTTGAGGGAGTCACCCCCCTTCCATTGGTCAGATTGGAACTGCAATGAGGTAATGCTCACCTGACTCTGAAGTGGGGGGGGGGACAAAGCCAAGAGGGAAGAAAGGACATGATAAAAGGGACAAGGGAGAGACATTTGCCATACACTCTCTCTCTCTCTCTCTCTTCCCCCTACATCTACAGACAACCACCACCACCACCACCACCAAGCGACTGAAGCGCTGATCAAAGGGGAGAGCCTGGCTGAAGAGCAGGCACCTGTGGTAAGAAGCATCTGGGTTTGTAAGGACATTGAAAGTGTTAAGAGCAGCTTAGAATGTGTTTTGCTTTTATTTCATTTGGCCAAATCTGACTTGTTATGCTTTGGCATATAATCACTTAGAATCTATCTTTATAGTTAATAAATCTGTTTGTTTATTCTACCTGAAGCAGTGCATTTGGTTTGAAGTGTGTCAAAGCCTGGTACATTTCAGTTTCTCTGTTAAATTGACGAACTGGTATAAGCTTGCAGCGTCCAGCAGGCATAACTGGACACAGCAAGGGGGAGTGGCAAAGGGGCGGAATAGTTCAGTGGTTTGAGCATTAGCCTGCTAAACCCAGGGTTGTGAGTTCAATCCTTGAGGGGGCTATTTAGGGATCGGGGGCAAAAAAAACCCACCCCACAACAACTAATAGGGACAGTACTTGGTCCTGCTAGTCAAGGCAGAGGACTCAACTCAATGACCTTTCAAGGTCCCTTCCACTTCTATGAGATAGGTATATCTCCATATATTATTATTTTTTATATTATAAGACAGAGGTTCATAGGGTTGTGTCTGGGACCGAAGATATTGGCTAGTGTCATTTGCTTGCAAGTAGCTGGGAGCAGCTTACATGCCAGACGCTGTGCGTGAACAGCCCAAGCGTGGGGGTTCTCACAGCAAAGCAGGGTAAGGCTGGCTCCCAGAGTCAAGGATTGGAGAGGCCTAGCAGGTCACCAGTCTGGATAACACCAGAGGGGAACGTCACACAGTCAGTCTCTCTCTCTCTCTCTCTTCCCTCTCCCCTTTATTCTCCTTAAATATTGGTTGGGAATATTTTTTTTCTGGGACATCCACGTATCTTTGGAGTTTCTTTCCCTGTGGAATCACATTAAAAAACTGATGTTAAATACAGCCCTTTTTTGGCTTGCTGAAAGCTAAGTTGGTGAGATGACTGCCTGGCTCCCATGGTGCTTGGGTAGTGCTAATCACCCAAAGAGCAGGTTTCACCTTTTGCAAAGAGTAAATTAATTCTGTTTTCAGTATTTTCCAGGCACCAAGATTAAAGATAAAGGACTTAGTTCTTGGTTACTCCATCCCTAAGCCTGGGGCTGTGTAACAGAGCACACTCCACTGTCATAGAATCACAGAAGATTAGGGTTGGAAGAGACCTCAGGAGGTCATCTAGTCCAACCCCCTGCTCAAAGCAGGACTAAGAACAACTAAATCATCCCAGCAAGGGCTTTGTCAAGCCGGGCCTTAAAAACCTCTAAGGATGGAGATTCCACCACCTCCCTAGGTAACCCATTCCAGTGCTTCACCACCCTCCTAGTGAAATAGTGTTTCCTAATATCCAACCTAGACCTCTCCCACTGAAACTTGAGACCATTGCTCCTTTTTCTGTCATCTGACACCACTGAGAACAGCCTAGCTCCATCCTCTTTGGAATCCCCATTCAGGTAGTTGAGAGCTGCTGTGAAAGGAGTCCAGGAGAGCTGGCTGTATTTTAAAGAATCCTTATTGAGGTTGCAGGAAAAAAACATCCCAATGTGTAGGAAGAATAGTAAATATGGCAGCTTTGCTTAACAGTGAAATCCTTGCTGATCTTAAACGCAAAAGAGAAGCTTACAAGAAGTAGAAGATTGGACAAATGACCAGGGAGGAGTATAAAAATATTGCTCAGGCATGCAGGAGTGAAATCAGGAAGGCCAAATCACACTTGGAGTTGCAGCTAGCAAGAGATGTTAAGAGTAACAAGAAGGGTTTCTTCAGGTATGTTAGCAAGAAGAAGAAAGTCAAGGAAAGTGTGGGCCCCTTACTGAATGAGGGAGGCAACCTAGTGACAGAGGATGTGGAAAAAGCTAACGTACTCAATGCTTTTTTTGCCTCTGTCTTCACAAACAAGGTCAGCCCCCAGACTGCTGCACTGGGCAGCACAGTATGGGGAGAAGGTGACCAGCCCTCTTTGGAGAAAGAAGTGGTTCAGCACTATTTAGAAAAACTGGACGAGCACAAGTCCATGGGGCCGGATGCACTGCATCCAATGGTGCTAAAGGAGTTAGCGGATGTGATTGCAGAGCCATTGACCATTATCTTTGAAAACTCATGGCGAACGGGGGAGGTCCCGGATGACTGGAAAAAGGCTAATGTAGTGCCCATCTTTAAAAAAGGAAAGGAGGAGGATCCGGGGAACTACAGGCCAGTCAGCCTCACCTCAGTCCCTGGAAAAATCATGGAGCAGGTCCTCAAGGAATCAATTCTGAAGCACTTAGAGGAGAGGAAAGTGATCAGGAACAGTCAGCATGGATTCACTAAGGGCAAGTCATGCCTGACTAACCTAATTGCCTTCTATGAGGAGATAACTGGGTCTGTGGATGAGGGGAAAGCAGTGGATGTGTTATTCCTTAACTTTAGCAAAGCTTTTGATACGGTCTCCCACAGTATTCTTGCCAGCAAATTAAAGAAGTATGGGCTGGATGAATGGACTATAAGGTGGATAGAAAGCTGGCTAGATCGTCGGGCTCAACGGGTAGTGATCAACGGTTCCATGTCTGGTTGGCAGCCAGCTTTCTTTCACCTCTGCTGTTAAGCCAGGCTGATCATTTAAAATACAGCCAGCTCTCCTGGACTCCTTTCCCCCTCATATTAGCCTCCCAGGGGATCCTGCCTTTCAGTTCCCTAAGGGAGCTAAAGTTTGCTTTTCTGAAGTCCAGGGAAGGTATCTTGCTACTCTATTTTGCTACCCACCTTTCTTCCTTTTGTGAGGATCCTGAACTCAGCCACCTCATGGTCCCTGTCCTGCCATCCCATACCGTTACCAGATTTGCCTGTTATGTTGGGATACGCTCATTTATTAGGGTTACTCTTCCGGGGGAGGGGGTTCTGTAATTCAATCAATGTACTGCTTGTATCACTTATGTTCTCATATGGAGCTCTATTTCTCCCATCTGCAAGTTCCCGCCCAATGGAGCTATGCTGCAGGACCTAGGTTCCCCAGGGCTGGGTTCTTCGAGCCCCAGAATCAGATGAACACATACATTAACAGAGTGCATCTGAGAGGACAGGGTTAATCAGCACTCACAAGCTGACCCCTTATATGTCCCTGGACTCGGTAGATTAGGTCGAGCAGCATTTTCAAGCTGTCATCCTCAGAGACCCTCGGATACAGTTGGCTGGGTCAAACATCACCTCCAAGCTGTCACCCTCATATGCCATGTACACTGCACTGGAATAGAGTAAGCCTGAGCAGGCTGGGTCGAGCAGCACTTTCAATCTTCTACCCTTATATGTCCCAGGTTCTGGTACTAACCCACGTGATGAGCGAACCCCACAGGATTTTTGGGTGCTATAGGGATCTTAAGCTTAGGTACGAGGAGCGTTGCTGCAGACCGAATGGGGAAGCCAAAAAACCACCCACGGCAGGGGTGGGGGGTGGGGGAGGGAGAGAGAGAAGCAACCAGCTGAACCATGAAATTATTTATTGCCAGGTAATAACCATACAAAGGGAGGGAAACAAGCAAAACAGTGATAATATTAAATCTAACTTAAATTTGGTTATAAAAGTCAGGTTTAGAAAACTATAACTGATCACACAAATCAGGGTCAAAAGGCTATAGCTAGAGAGAGAGAGCGAGCACTGGGTTCTCACCACTCTGGGAAACTTGAATCAATTGGGGGTCCCAGGTGGTGGTGGTGGTAGCTGAGGTGGTAGCTGGAGACAGGCAGAACCCACAGCACGATCAGTCAGGAGACGATGAAGTCCCAGTGGAACTGATGCAGATTTTGGATCCAGGCATCAGAGCACTTACTTGAGTGTGGGTAGAGGTTTTTGTAGGGAAAGAACAATGGTTTAAGGGAGAACACTAGATTTGTTTAAGGATAAATTGATGGCTTAAGGGAGTATACCAAAGGTGTTTTGTTCAGGCTAGACAGTAGGAGCTGATCATTCCTGGCTTTGGGTGGTGTTCCTTGGTGGGAACTCACAATGCAATTAGGCAGCTTCACTGTTTTGGATACCAATAAAGGATTTATTACTAGAATTGGTCTGATAACTACTGAGCTGGGTGTGTGCAGGCGTGGATTCATTAACATCTGCAGCAGAGATCCCCATCATGCAGTGCTTCCCTGCCTTTCTGGTCCCAGAGTTCCATGCAGTTCTTGCCTTGGAATCTCTGTTCTCCATTCTGTATGTTAATGGGGATGCCTCCCTGTCTCATCTCCGATGCAAATGAGGCTAATGGAGTTTCCTTAATTCTGTCACCCTTGTCCCAAGGGTTTAGGTGTGTCCCTGCCTTTTCATTGCTTTTTGTAAGTCTTCTGATCTGTTTTGGTTCAAGCAGAGGCTGAGGGTGGAAGATCTTTCGTGAGTCAGACAGGCTGGGTTCTGCACCCTGGTTCCCCAAGAACACAGAGCTGGTAGGTAACAACAAAGTCTTGAATTCCTCATTTGTTAACACCTTTATGTGATGTATTACTATTATCACCACCATCACAGTTCCATCCAGCCTTTCTATTTGCAACACTCTTCAGTCATCAGCCTTTTCTCCAGGGAACAGGAGAGCTCTCATCCTCCTGCCATGCCTTCTCCCTCTAGATTTGCTTCCTGTGCTTTTTTTAACTACCACTCCCAGCAGATGGGACAATTAGCTCCTTAGAGCCCCCAATCCACAAGCTGGTAAGGTAATTAAGTAGTCCATTCCTCAGTCAAGTTTTCTCTGGGCTGGGGGCAGGGGCGGCTCTATAAATTACGGCGCCCCGCCCTTCCCCAGTCCCGCGGCCGGGGCAGAAGTGTCTGCGGCAGGTGCGCTGGTTCGCGGCTCCGGTGGAGCATCTGCAGGCATGCCAGGCTCCAGCTGGGGGTGCAGGCTCTGGGGTGGGGACAGAAATGAGGGGTTCAGGGTGTGGGAGGGGCTCTGGGCTGGAGTCAGATGGTTGGGGTGTGAGAAGGGGGGGCTCTGGCTGGAGGGTTTGGGCCAGGGATGAGCGGTTTGGGGTGCAGGAGGGGCTCAGGGCTGGAGCAGGGGGTTGGGGTGTGGGTTCTGGGAGGGAGTTTAGGTGGGGGAGGGGGTTCCAAGCTGGGGCAAGGGGTTTGGGGTGTGGGCTCTGGCCAGGCGGTGCTTACCTCAGGTCTCTTCCAAAAGTGACCGGCATGTCCGGCTCATAGGCGGAGGAGCCAGGGGGCTTGGCCAATAAGAGCTGCGGAGCTGGCACTTGGGGCAGGGGCACTTGGGGCAGGGGCAGTGCACGGAGCCTCCCTGGCCCCTGCGCCTAGGAGTCAGACATGCTGGCCACTTCCGGGAGCCATGCAGAGCCAGGTAGGGAACCTGCCTCAGCCCCGGGCTCCCGCTGTACTGCTGACCCGACTTTTAATGGCCCGGTCAGCAGTGCTGACTGGAGCTGCCAGGATGCCTGGCAACCCTAACAAGCAACAGAGTTGGCCAAAGGCATCCAAAGCCTCCAGCGCATCTGCCACAGGAAAATGAGAACTCCCCCACCTAGAAGCCCTGCTTCCACTGAGAATTAGGTTGCCCCTGCTGCAGTCACAGGGAGGTTAAAAGGTGGCTAATGGGAGATGCTGCAGCCAAGAAGAGGTGCACAAAATAACTGATGATCCCATATATTCTGGTTTGGAATCATAACACCTGCCAGGCCACAGCCCCATGTGCAGTAGGTCACTTGCTCTCTAGTTCTCACTGTTCCAAAAGGGCAGCCCCTGAGTCACTTACACAGAAGAGATTAGACGTAGTTCACTTTTTTCTGAATAATGTTTACCCTACAAACCCTCTGTGTAACTGAGAACACACTCTGCAGGGAAACAAGCAGGGTTTTCTCTGCATACGTGGGTACTGGGGTCTGTGGCTAGGGTTAATGTTGCCCTCTTTGACATTGGTGCATGTGACTGTGCTCAGTGAGTGCCACTGACTCAGACAAAGCTTCCAGAACATTGTGCTGGGAGCACTGGCACCTCGTTAAAGGCACAGTTTCATTGGGCAGCTTTTCAATGTTGTCCTTAAATGTGTTTAATTAAGAGGGCAAAAATCAGATGAAGGGGATGGAACCTCTGGCCAGTTCATTCCCCCTTTGAGATCACCAAGGGACATTGCTGGTGAGCTGGTCGCTGAACACAGCAAGCCGAGCCTGAAAGTGGCTTGGAGGTGGGAAGAAAAGAGGGGAACCTCCCTCCTCTCAGACCAATTGGATGTTCTGGGTCCAGGAGACTCCAGACCCACCGGAAACCTTTCTGCTCACTTGGAACACTGAGCAATTCCATTGCTGCAGGACCCCTCAGTATCAATCACCCTCAGAAATTAGTGGTGATGAGTGTGTGTGCACTATCCGGACACAGATTTCAACCACCCCAAACATTGAGGCTGGAGCAGGGCTTAGTTCAGACCCAGCTTATAGTGAGACTTAACTGATTGGTGCCCAGATCCAAAGGCCTCTGGATGCCCTACGAGAAGAGAACTAAACCAGTGAATTGCAGAAGTGGGCAAGGCACCTCGACTTAGTGCAAGGGCAGAGAGTATGACAAGAAAGGGCACAAAGGAACTAGCTTTGCAAGATTTGGTATTTGGACCCTGATTTATATGGAAGTGGAGAAAGGTGAGGGAGCAGGAGCTCTATTCCTGTTCAGACAGTGGAGGAACTCTGCTGTCTAGTACTTCACAGTGAGGCTTGCTTTAAGCGGCTGTGAGTTGCTAGAACTTTCCAGCTCATATAAAATTTGCCAATCAGATTGCAAATTCAGGGCTAAATCCCTGGTCTCCTTACTCCCATGAGGAGTCCCATTGATTCCACCCCATCCTGCTACTCAGCTCGGTGCAGGGGCAGAGGTTCAGCTCCAGCACAAGCCAGCACAGTTGAATGAGTCTGGTCTAACTAGCCTCCCATACTAGCCTTTTTTCTGTTACTTGCCTGCCCAACATCTAGCACAACAGAGCCATGGTCCTTGGTTGGGCTCCCCAGGAAGTACTGATATACACATAATGGATCTTGGCTAGAGTTGTGCAAAACTACCAGCTTTGCCCAGCTTTCAGGGAATCCATATTTCCCTTGGTGAGGCACCTTCAGTCCAAGAATCTCAAAATGTTTTACAAGCATAGCAGCTAAGGATTAAGATCACCTCCGTGTCACAGATGGGGAAACGGAGGCACAGAGATGTTACGTGACTTGACAAAGGCCAGAAACTGAGTCAGTGGAGAAGGCAGGAACAACACACTGTTCTCCCAACTCCACAGTCTCTCCCTTAACCACAAGATGACCGCTTCACCCTTCAGCCTTTAGTTGCTATTATTGTTGTTGTGTTATTTATTTGTGCAGAAGGGCCCCAATCAGAGATCAGGCTGGGAAAAGTTTTGCAGATTGCATTTTTTGGCAAATTAACTATTAGTTACAGGGTGAGTGCAACTATTCATAAATCCAAGTCAAATTCAGCCAAGCGTTTCAGCTCAGGGGAAAAAAAGAAAAAAAAAATCAAAACCTTTTGTTTAGACATTGTCAGAATGATCTGTTTTGACTGTTTGTTACAAAATAATCACCTGTTTTGAAATTTTGCTGGATTTATTTAAAAACAACAGACAAAGAAACTAACTTAAATGAAAAAAGGAGCAAAATATTTTGGTTCGAACAATTTTTTTTTAAATTGTGGTCGAGAAAAACAAAAAAAAATTCATGTTGAGTTGACCCAAAACCAAATATTTTTCCCAGATTTTTCCATTTGATTCTATTTCTGGCTCATCCAGCATCACCCAGCAGGCCAGTGGCAAAGTCACTGTCTTGCTCTGTGCCTCAGTTTCCCCATATGTGAAATGGGAATAATGATTCTGCCCTCCTGTGTAAAGTGCTGAGAGATCTATGAATGAAAAGTGCCAGACAGCTGGGTATTATTCTTAGTTGCTTAAAATGCTTTACAAGAGCTATAACACAGACAACCCTTGCCCTGGAGAATATACAGCCTCACTAAGACACATGCAGAGTTGACAGGATGTGTGGGGATGCCCACCAAATGCTTTTGCCCTAGTCAGATGTTTGCTGCAAAACATGTTTTTTAAGAAAACAAACCCCTGGGACGCGAGGCGAAAAGCTACTGCAGCTTTTACTTGAACTTGAGGAATTGATAGTTTTTAATTTTGCTGCTTTGAGCTGTGAGGAGAGTGTTTTCCACCCAGGTTGTGAGCTAGCTGCTGTGTCAGCCATCCCCTTAGATAATGAAAAGGAAGGAGTGGGCAGTCCCCCAGAGGGCTGGGTTTTTTCACTTGTTAAAGGGGAGAGTCCCTAGAAAATTTTGCATCCCTAGCAGGATAGTATCATCACTTGGAAGGTTTTCCCCTAAAGTGGCCAGACTCAATGTACTCGCACTGAGAGGGAGTTATGCTGGGAAGAGAAGGGGTCTCCCCACCCCCCCGGGAGATGCCTTAGGTGGCTTCTTCACTCCCACAGTGTCAACAGTGATGCAAAACCACAGAGGGTCAGAGCAGCTGTGGGTAAATTGACATTGCTGCATTGATTACAGCTGGGGCTCTGCCGAGTTGCTTAAGCTAAGGATCTGTCCCAGAGCACGTCAGGATGGGAGCACTCAAGGAAGGGGGAAGGGAGCAAAATGACATCAAACTGCTGTATATTGCAGAGGATGGGATAGCTGAATGGGGGAAATGGTAAAGCAAGATTGAGCCCTACTCAACAGTTCCAGAGGCCGCTCAGACCTGGGCAACAATCACAGCAGCACATGGAGTCTGAAATCCTGGCTTGATGCCAGCTTTGCTGTTTAATCACTGTGTGGCCTTGGGCAAGTCACTTCCCCGCTCTGTGCCTCGGTTTCCCCAGCTGTAAAAGGGGGATAATGCTGCTCTGCCTCTCTGAAGGGCTGCAAGGCTGGATGCATTCCTGTTCCTAGAGCCCAAGAGGTGAATTCTCAGGTCTGGTCAGCAGAGGCAGATTAAGGTTTCCTCAGGCCCTGAGCCAGAATAAGTGGAGGGTCCCCTCCCCACCCCTTCCAACTGCAGCCCTGCCCCTTCTGCCTGCAGCCCCACCAATGGTCCCATCCCGTTCTGCCCCTTCTCTGGGCGGCCCCTGTTCCATCTAGTGTCCTCCCCCACTGCAGCCTCCCAATCCCTTTTGCTCCTTTCTGCCTCCCTCGCCCCGCACGGTCCCAAGACCAGAGAAGCTCTGTCCCCGTGCCATGGCCCCGGGGTTGCAGTGTGGAGTGAGAGCTCTTCCAGTCCCAGGGCTGCAGCGGTGGTCCAGGTGCTGGGGCTTCCCTCCACCCCACCCCCTGCACTTCTGTGGGGGACCAGGGAGGAGGCGCTAGGGCTTCTTCCACCCCACCTGCCCGATGCTTCTGCCGGAGAGTGGGGACAGGCGTGGGGGCTTCCCCTGCCAGGGATGGGGTTCAGGGCCACTGAGGGGGGCTTCTCCCATCCCATGGTTTCTGACAGGGAGTGGGGTTGGGATGCAGGGGCTTCCCCTGCACCACCCATCTGGCAGCTGGGGCTCCGCGCTTCTGCTGCCTGGTGGCAGATGTTTTTCCGGGGCTCCCCAGTTGGCTGGGGCCCCTAGGCACAGGCCCCCTCAGCCCAGAGGCTAATCCACCACTGCTGGTCAGAGACTCATGTTAATTTCCTCCTTCCCCTCTCTCCCTAAATTTCCCTCTTCCTTTCTGTCTTTCAGTTTTTTATTCCCTGTATTTCACTTTTAGAATTTGCATCTGTGCCAAGGAGATTCGAAGGGTGACATGAAGGGGAACAGAAAACAGAAGGAAAGAGGAAGAAAATATTTTCCATTGGGGGAAAAGGGCAGGTTCTTGGTGTCTGGTGGGGAGACAAGGGCTGGGCTGGATTCCTGTTCCCTCCATTTTGGGTGACCAGACAGCAAATGTGAAAAATTGGGACGGGGGTGGGGGGGTAATAGGAGCCTATATAAGAAAAAGACCCCAAAATTGGGACTGTCCCTATAAAATCAGGACATCCAGTCACCCTACCTCCACTCAAGGAGCTGGGGCTCAGTGCTCTGAGTGCCACCATAGGGCTCGGCTCCTGGGAGGAGCTCCATACAGTGACTTCTATTGGCTCAGTACCCACGAGCAGGACCTTGACAAATAAATGTGTGTGAGACTGGGTATAATGCCCACATCTACCAGGGGATAAATGCTCTCTCTGGCTCCCAGGGCCAGCCAAGCTGTGATTGACACAGGACCTGAGGGACAAAGGCATCTCTCAGGGCTTTTCTAATTTATCCTGGGGTGGTAAGTGAGCCCTATGTGCCTCGATTCCATTGTCAGGACATGGAGCATGTAAGCGTGAGCCAGTGAACCACACAACTGGGCTCCAATCCAGAAAGAGCCCTCCTGCACTCCTGTCATGGAGGACAAGCTCAGTGGCCCTCAGAGGAACAGCACACAGGGGCGGCTCCAGGCCCCAGCACTCCAAGCCTGGGACCAGCGGACCCTCCGCAGGAAAGCCGCTGAAGGTTGCCTGCCTGCTGTGCTTGGGGCGGCAAAATGCCTAGAGCCGCCCCTGACAGCACAGGAGAGCTCAGCCCCCGCCCTCACACACTGCTCGTCAGAGATTCCCAGCCTGGCTCCTGTGTGTTGCATTGGTCAGAACTGAGCCTGTAGTACTGGTGATCATTAGAGGACAATGCAATGTCTTTCTATGAGGGAGAAGAAAGCAGAGATCTGTCCTGATTAAAGCTCTTCATGTTGTGCCTTGGTGAACACAAATTCCCCCTGTGGCAGGCTAGCCCTGCGTGGGGCACCCTCCAGTGTCAGGCTGCAGCACAACAAATGGGCCTGCCTCAGTTTCCCCTTCCTTCCACCTACAAATGGACCATATCTCTCAGTGTCTGACACAAAGCCTGCCTCCAGCCTTAATTTATTCAACTACACCAGAGCAGTGATTCCCAAAAACCCTTGTAGTAAAACCATTCTCCAATTCCCATTGTAAACATAACAAGATACAACAGGTTTTTCTGTTCCCCTCTCCAGGGAGATCACCTGACGTCACCTGCCTAAGAGTCAATAGCAGCATTGTGTTGCCAGGTCCTTTTGCTCCTCATGCAGGGCCCCACTCTCAAGGCTTCCCTGCCTGAGGAACGAGTCTCACAACTCCTTTAGTACACAGCCCCCAAGTCAGGTCCCCTGCAAGAGGGCTCCCCACAGCATTCCCCTCCCCACACTTCCTTGCCTGTGTGTCCTACCCCAGCTCAGGGATCCACCCTTCAGCAGCCATCTTTCTTGCTTCCAGACTCAGCTTCCCTTGACCAAGAAGGATCTTCCCCTTTTCTTGTGGGCCGCTCATCAGCTCCCCCAGCTGTGGCCTGTTCTCACCAATACTCCCATTCCAGCTCTTGTGGGAACTCAGCTCTCTCTATTGGGTCTCCTACTGCTCTCTCCCAAGCAACTGCTGCCAGCTCTTCTTTGCTGCATCCTGTCTCTGAGTCTCAGACACCTCCTACTTCTGGCTCTTCTCAGGCTCTGACTCATCCCAGCCATAGGTACTGGAACTAGGGATGCGGGGGGTGCTACAGCACCTCATGGCTTGAAGTGGTTTCCATTATATACAGGGTTTACAGTTTGGTTCAATTGTCACACAAATGCTTCTCAGCACCCTCACTATCAAAATTGTTCCAGCACCCATTTTGGTTCAGTGGTTCTCAGCACCCCCGCTATCAAAATAATTCCAGAACCCATGACCCTGGCTCCTTCCCTCTAGGGCCCAGGTGGCCTCTCTTAAGTCTAATTGGGGTTCAGCTGAGCAGTCAAGGTGCACTGGCCTCTTTCCTGCAGCTCCCCCACTCCTTTAGGTGCCTCAAGGAGCAGCCAAGCAGCTGTTCACCTTGCAGGTGCATTACTTCAGAGAAGAGGCTTCCTGGGAATGATTCATGGGGCATTTCCCGCATCACCTCATTTGCATAGCAGAGGACAAAGCAAGGCAGGACCCTCACTCCTCATCTTCCTGCCTTTTTATTATTTGTTTATAGAGAGAAAAAAATAAATTAACTCAGCCTGGGGCAGGGGAGAGAATTTTCTGGTCATCAAAAACAACAAAGAAAAATGTAAACTTAAAAATAGAGAAAGATTTGCATAAAACATTTTGGTGAATCATTTTTGCGCTGCTCTTCTAGACTCAGAGAGAGGGAGGTTGTTTGCTTTTGCTATGCAGAAGGTCACTATGCATTGTGGTATGGGGTGTTTCCAATTCTCTTCCATTCTTTTGCTCCATTTGGGCCCAGCCAGGTGGGTGTATTCATAGTGGATTCCCCGTCTGGGGTGATTTTAAAGAAAGTGTGTGGTGGAATGGAAGTATTTAAAGAGGGACATACACATAGGAGACATTTGTGGATCATTTTGTGGTCCTCTGAAACACCCGGAAAAGGGATTTCCCTTGAGCCTCCAACTGGGGTAGATGTGGTATGAGACTAATCCACATGATTTTTGCCCATGTTGGTACATAGGATAGTCCATAGCAGTTCAGACCATGTAGACCATCATCCAACCTGGCTAATGCTCCAGAGGAAAGTGGAAAATAAATCCAGAGTGCACTTACTCAATAGTTCAATCTTATTCCATGGACAGAAATGTCCTTTATGCTGATTAGCTGATGCCCAGAAACATGCCTTCTATTAGTATCTATAACTCTCTGTGTAGGGCCTGGGCTTGCTCCCACAAAAAGCAAACTCCTGTTGTCTTCAGGACTGGGCTCACTATTATCAGGCATGAACAAAGCACATTGTACTGGGAAGTGATTTTTACTCAGGATATTGCCAGACAAAGTCGACACCCTGATCTTGGCACATGCACACAGGCACGTACACACTTTGGCTTCAGGAGGTATCAAGGTTAAACTTCTATTTGGCATTGGATCTCTGAGAATCCAACAAACTTCAGTCATCAGAAGTCACAGGTGGTCTTGGATTTTAGCTACCCCAATGTTCACCCCACTCCTTCATACATTGGTGGCAGCTGTCACCATGAACAAAGGATTTCCCCCATAAGCAGTGGGGTTGATCTCCACGGCCCATTCATTGTTTTGCTTCCCTTCTGGAATAGCAGGTATTGGAAAGAGAGACCTGTAGCTGTTGTATATAAGCCACTCAACAACCATCTGATGGCAATGACTAGTCTGGGGGGTATTTGGATCTGGAGCTTTGCTTTGGGTCCATCTTTAGTATGGTTACACTGTATGATGTCAGCATGTGAGGCTATGTTGATCACTAGAGCTACACAGCCCTGCCTATCTGCAATAAGCAATATGTATCAATACCATGAAGAGCAATAGAAAGCTGGCTAGATTGTCAGGCTCAACAGGTAGTGATCAACAGCTTGATGTCTAGCTGGCAGCCGGTATCAAGCGGAGTGCCCCAAGGGTCGGTCCTGGGGCTGGTTTTGTTCAACATCTTTATTAATGATCTGGATGATGGGATAAATTGCACCCTCAGCAACTTCGCGGATGACACTAAGCTGGGGGGAGAGGTAAATATGCTGGAGGGTAGGGATAGGGTCCAGAGTGACCTAGACAAATTGGAGAATTGGCTAAAAGAAATCTGATGAGGTTTAACAAGGGCAAGTGCAGAGTCCTGCACTTAGGACGGAAGAATCCCATGTACCGCTACAGGCTGGGGACCGACTGGCTAAGCAGCAGTTCTGCAGAAAAGGACCTGGGATTACAGTGGACAAGAAGCCGGATATGAGTCAGCAGTGTTCCCTCGTTGCCAAGAAGGCTAATGGCATATTGGGCTGTATTAGTAGGAGCATTGCCAGCAGATCGAGGGAAGTGATTATTCCCCTCTATTCAACACTGGTGAGGCCACACCTGGAGTATTGCGTCCAGTTTTGGTCCCCCCACTACAGAAGGGATGTGGACAAATTGGAGAGAGTCCAGCGGAGGGCAATGAAAATGATCAAGGGGCTGGGGCACATGACTTATGAGGAGAGGCTGAGGGAACTGGGCTTGTTTAGTCTGCAGAAGAGAAGAGTGAGGGGGGATTTGATAGCAGCCTTCAACTACCTTAAGGTGGGTTCCAAAGAGGATGGAGGTAGGCTGTTCTCAGTGGTGGCAGATGACAGAAAAAGGAGCAATGGTCTCAAGTTGCAGTGGGGGAGGTCTAGGTTGGATATTAGGAAACACTATTTCACTAGGAGGGTAGTGAAGCACTGGAATGGGTTACCTAGAGAGGTGGTGGAATCTCCATCCTTAGAGGTTTTTAAGGCCTGGCTTGACAAAGCCTTGGCTGGGATGATTTAGTTGGTGTTGGTCCTGCTTTGAGCAGGACCAGATGACTAGATGGACTAGATGACCTCCTGAGGTCTCTTCCAACCCTAATATTCTATGATTCTATGATGTTGGGAATACACTGTCCCCTGAATCTGCATTTCCTGAACTTTTAGAGGCTGCAGAACCAGAACCAGAACTTGGCTTTGAATCCAAATTTCCTTCTTGGCCCCTGAATCTATAACAGGCTGGACCCAAACAGTTTTCATATCTAGATGGAATCATAATTTTGCAGCTCAGGCCAGTCTCAGCATCCCGGCTGCATATGGCTGCTATGAGAGAATAAAGCACCTTGCTCTCCATGGACTGTGGGAGGCTGAGCTTGACCCAAGCCTTGCTTTTTTTCCTCCGCAGCTGAGAGAGAAGGCAGGAGTAGGCAGAGACCACACCTAAATTCCCCTGGCCATCAACCCCTCCCTTCCACAACTCACTCCAACATTTTGACTCAGTGGATGCCTCAGAATACAAATAAACACCCTGAACCTGGAGTGCTGCAGACCAGGAAAAGTTAAAGCTTTGCTTGGCCTCCCTTTTCCCTTTGTTTTTTCCACTCATCCTGTTGCTAATACCCAGAAGAGAGATCCCGTTGCTTACGCATGTTCCCCTCTGCACTGCTTCTGTCACAATGACTCCCTCTCCTGATGTCCTTGGAAAACTTTTCCAGAGGTTTGACTGAGCCTGTGGGTGCCAGCTTCCCCTAATTTTTTCCTGTGGATTAAAGATGCTGGATGGAAGATAAATCTTTTTCTTGTCAGAAATTTCTTTTTTTAATCAGAAACTCTTCTGCCTCCCCAGCATGAGGGGCACTATGCCGGGAGGAGTCCTGTGCTGCTTTCTGCTGGGTTGTCTCTTTCAGGAGAGCTTTGGAATCACCAGAAGATACTACATTGGTGCCGTGGAGACAGACTGGGACTATGTGCACAGCAGCCTGCTCTCTGTGCTGCAGGCACCAGCTGGGTAAGGCCATTTGTACTGTAAATTTTCTGACTGTGATGTGATGTCGATAGGCAGCTCTCATCTTGGCTTTGAGGAAGGTGGCACTCTGCATCACGGTGGTGATGGTGCCCCCAAGGGAAATAAGGCAACTATAAAATATGTGTGTAAATGCAGCTGTATGTACATGAGTGGGTGTGCATCTGTTTGTGGGGGTATATCTGTTTGAATGTGCATGAGTGCATCTATGCATGTATGGTTTAATCTGAGTGTGTTCATGTGTGTGAGGGCAGTTTTCTGTGTGCATATCATATTGTGTGTGTGTGTGTGTGTGTATACATGCAGACACACATCATCTGATTCTCCCAATGTCTTGCACATTACGTTTTCACTGGTGTCTATGCAAAGTGGATGTAGAATGCTCCCAGCAGTGCATGTGACTCGAGAATTTTGATTTACTAGAATCCTCACACCTGCTTTGCATTCCATTTGCACAGGTGTAAATCACTGCACATGGTTCACAGCTGGGAGAATCAGGCCCACAAACTCACTCTCATGCACACTCAGACATACACCTACATTCATCCAGGCACACACACAACACAGTGTAATTAGACACATGGATTAATTCTGTATTTGCTCGTGTAGCCAGCGAGAACAACTTTGATGATGGAGTTTTAGCTTGCGGTCATGTAGGGTAATTATTATTAACTATTATTTGTCCTATGCATTTTTCCATCCCAAATCTAGTTCATTTATTTGTGACCGAGACCTTGTATGATAAGAATTGCTTCTCCAGCTGGTACCAGCTGAGTATCCCCTTCCCTCACCCTGCTATCTAAGTAGGGTTCTGATTTGCCGTTTGATGAGTTAATAGCTGTGGACTGTTCTTTCGCTGTCCCACAGGTTATAAATGATATTGTAGTGACACCTTTAGTTAAGGTTGGCCATCACTTCCCCTTAGAACTGTTTTCAGTTGCTTATAATTTTGCCAAACTGTAACTGTTTGGGCTGAAATTTTCCATGCTTGGTGTCTGCCTCAAGTGGAATATTTTTAAACATTTCAGCAGGCGTGGTTTGGCCATTTCCAAGAATGAGATTAGGGGGATATATTTTGTTTTGCCCATGTGAATGAATTGATTGTAAGAATTTTTTTGAGTAGTTCTTGCACCCGGGTATTTTGGAGCAGGGATAGGAAATTTGACAGGGGAGTTGCCTTGGACTCATGGATGTGCCGTTTGCTTTTCCTGGGAAAATCTGTCCAAATTTGGCCAAGTCCGAGTCTTTGAAAAATTGCAGTTTTCACATGTTCTGTAGAGATTTGTTAGACTTTGACAGCTAAATTCTCCAAAGATGCCATCTGCATATGCACCATCCCCCTCGGAGCAACTGAGCATGCTCCATCCAGGGGCTTCAGGACTCTCCCTGCAATTGCTATGCCAGGCTGCCCTGGCACCAGGCACCACAGCTGTGAGCAGGGAGGCTGTGCCTCCTGTGCGCTCAGTGTTCCCCCTGGTGGTGCCCAGGTAGCATGGAGAAGGGAGTGGCCTGAATGCACAGCGCTGAGGAACTGGGGTGGAGAATGGGGGAACACAGGAAGTGGGGATTACAGGAGCTAGAAAGTGGGGAGAAGTAGTGGGAGACAGGAACAGGCAGTGGTGAGCTGGAGCAGGTTCCCACAGGTTCCCAAGAACTGGTTGCTAAAATTAGACCTCCGTGGAGAACCAGTTGTTAAAGGGCCAGGGGGTGGGCAAAGAACTCTAGTCCGCGGGCCGGACCATCCTGTTGCTCCCAGGATTCCCAGCTGGGGAGGCTGAGGCTCCCTTGGCCCTTCCCCCCAGCTGCAGCGTGGCCAGCCACCGGCATCAGCTGGGCAGCTCAGCTGAGCTCTGGAGTTGTCCTGCTGCCATTTTTTTGAGAGGCCCGGCAAGGTGGCGGTGTGTGTGTGTGTGTCCTGCTGCAAGCTCCAGGGTTGGCCAGAGGGGAGGGGGCAAGTGGGGCAATTGGCCCTGCAGGGGCCCCCAGCCCCATGGGTATGTCTCCCCCCACCCCAACTCCGCCCCCTTAAATCAGAACTTTTTATAGGGAACCGGTTGTTAAGATTTTGGCAGCTCATCACTGGGAACAGGGGAGGGTAGGGAATGGCAGTAGGGGAGGGGGATTGGATAGGAGCAGAGGGAGGGGTGGGGGCTGGGGTGTATGGGAGGAAGGAAGATAGGAGCACATGGGGGTGTGGAGGATAGGGGGCAGAAGAGTCTCCCATCACTAGAGCACACTCCCTCCAGAGCCTGGAATTGAACCCAGGAGACCTGAATCTCTCCAGTGCTCTGCTGTCAGCAGATGTCTGTAAAACCCACTGGCAGAGTGTATTTCATCCCCCTCTGATGCCTGGTCCACATACTCAGCCTGCTATTCCTGTCAGTTACTCTACTAGCTCAAATAGCAGAGGTCTGTGCTAAGGAGCTAAAGGTCTGAACACTGCAGCTGACCCAAGCTGGGGGTCAATAGGCTTTTAAGCTGTTTGCACAGTTTCTTTCTCTTTTTTAGTTTTTTTTCTTTTTCTTTCCTATTGTAATCCTTAATTCAGCCCCTTTGTGCCTGATACCTCTTACATGATCACACAATATTTTTTCCAGGGACTCCTGTCTCATTCAGTGCACAGGATGGACCAGCTCTGAGGATGACTCAGGGTTGTGTAGAGAAGAAGGCTGTAGGACCTCTGCTTCATTTGTTGCAGAAGTTGGAATGTTTGTGATGAATAAGGCAGGACATTGCAGGAAGAGAAAGGAAGGTCTCATGGTGAAAGCAATTGAATGCTGCCCTGGAGAACTGGAGTCTACCCCTACCTCTGCCATCGAATTCCTATGTGATGCTGGGCAAGTCACTTAACCCAAATTTTTCACAGATGGTCACTAATTGTGTGTTCCTCATTTTCTGGATGCCTGACTTGAGACCCTGGGATCTGATTTGCAGAAGTACTGAGTACTCACAGCAGCAACTGAGGTCACTAGGAGCTGTGCTTTGAACACATAAAGTGCTATAAAAATGCTAAGTACTCAGAAAAATCAGGGTCTGGGTGTCTCAAGTTAGGGACTCAAAATTAGTGGACAGGGGAAGGGATAGCTCAGTGGTTTGAGCATTGGCCTGCTAAACCTAGGGTTGAGTGTTCAATCCTTGAGGAGGCCACTTAGGGATCTGGGGCAAAAATTGGTCCTGCTAGTGAAGGTAGGGGGCTGGACTTGATGACCTTTCAAGGTCCCTTCCAGTTCTAGGAGATTAGTATATATCTCCAATTATTACATTTCTGACAATATTGGCCTTAATTTCTCTGCATCTCAGCTCCCCTTCTGTAAAATGGGGATGATACCACCAAATCTCACAGGGGTTTTGGGAAGATAAATTCATTAATGTTTTTGGAGCAATTTGATACTCTGGTGAGACCACTTTGGAAACTCCCAGGAGGAAATTAATAATAAGGCCTAGGGCCATACACTGAATGAGGAGAATAAAAAGAAATATTGAATATCTACCCATTCACTGAATGAGGCATAGGCGCTGTGAAAATGGGACATGATTATGAACTTAGATTGTATGGTGGTGCAAGAGAGGCAAGTTAAGGTTGCACAAGTCTGGCCTTTCCTCACTTTTGAGGGCTTGACGTTGCAACTTAATGGTCTTTTAGCATAGTTTGTTGGATGTAATATATATTGACTTCAGTGCAGCCAGGCCACATTGCTGGGATTTTAAATCTAGGGGACAGATTCTGTTCTCATTTAAATCCAGAATAACACCACAGACTTCCATTGTATTCCTCTGGGTTTTTGCTGGAGCAAGAGAACAGTATATGGTCTTCTAACTCTTATCACGTTTATTCAGTGATTCTCCAATGATGATATGGGAATTTATTCCCCACATTACAAGGGAAAACCCATCCTGTCTGCCATAGTGACTGCAAAATCAAGGAAGGTTTTTGGAATCACTATGTATTTGGAAAAGAGGATTCAGCCTCCTGAAATGTTTTATAGCCCACCTTCCTCCCTTCTCTATTCTCCCACTGTCTCAACTTGAATGTCACTTGAGAATGTTTTCTATCCTCTAACCATAGCCTGTTCCTTCTCCCTCTATAGCATCTGCACTCCTCTTCCAGCCTGTCCAAAAAAACACTGCTAAAATCATCTTCCCCTCTGACTGCTCCACCATGACCCACCCTGCTTTCATGCCCCCTTGGTTCCCTGGCTCTTGGAAGTGATGCAGCAAAATAGTGCGGCTCAGAATATGGGTGGTGTTAGAAGTGAGTCAAATAAGCCTGATAGAAGCAAAGGTGCCATGTGTGCATAGGCTCTTGATTAGTCCTAGGTGTGGGTATCATATGCTTTGCCTCTGTCCCCATGGGGCACTGACATTTTATAAGGTTATCCAGGCAAATGGCAAAGGCCCTTCTGGGAATGACGTCACAGCTTATCATAGAATCATAGAACTGGAAGGGACCTCAAGAGGTCATCTAGTCCAGTCCCCTGCACTTATGGCAGGACTAAGTATTATCTAGTCCATCCCTGACAGGTGTTTGTCCAACCTGCTCTTAAAAATCCCCAATGATGGAGATTCCACAACCTCCCTAGGCAATTTATTCTAGTGCTTAACCACCCTGACAGGAAGTTTTTCCTAATGTCCAACCTAAACCACCCTAAACCTAAACTGCTGCAATTTAAGCCCATTGCTTCTTGTCCTATCCTCAGAGGTTAAGAAGAACAATTTTTCTCCCTCCTCCTTGTAACAACCTTTTATGTACTTGAAAACTGTTATCATGTCCCCTCTCAATCTTCTCTTCTCCAGACTAAACAAACCCAATGTTTTCAATCTTCCTTCATAGGTCATGTTTTCTAGACCTTTACTCATTTTTGTTGTTCTTCTCTGGACTTTCTTTAATTTGTCCACATCTTTCCTGAAATGTGGCACCCAGAACTGGACACAATACTCCTGTTGAGGCCTAATCAGCGTGGAGTAGCACAGAAGAATTACTTCTCATGTCTTTACACTTCTCATTACAATACTGCTAATACATCCCAGAATTATGTTTGCTTTTTTTGCAACAGCATTACACTGTTTACTCATATTTAGCTTGTGATCCACTATGACCTCCAAATCCCTTTCTGCAGTACTCCTTCCTAGGCAGTCATTTCACATTTTGTATGTGTGCAACTGTAGCCTGGTCTACACTAGGCGTTTAAATCGGTTTTAGGAGCGTAAAACCGATTTAACGCCAAAACCGTCCACACTAGGAGGCACCTTATATCGATTTTAATGGCTCTTTAAATCGGTTTCTGTACTCCTGCCCGACGAGAGGAGTAGCGCTAATATCGGTATTAACATATCGGAATAGGGATAGTGTGGCCGCAATCGACGGTATTGGCCTCCGGGCGGTATCCCACAGTGCACCACTGACCGCTCTGGACAGCATTCTCAACTCGGATGCACTGGCCAGGTAGACAGGAAAAGCCCCGCGAACTTTTGAAATTCATTTCCTGCTTCCCCAGCGTGGAGAGCTCATCATCACAGGTGACCACGCACAGCTCATCAGCACAGTTAACAATGCAGTCTCCTGAGAATCGAAAAAGAGCCCCAGCATGGATCGCTCGGGAGGTAATGGATCTGATCGCTATATGGGGAGAGGATTCAGTGCTAACAGAACTGCGTTCCAAAAGACGAAATGAAAAAGTATTTGAAAGAATTTCTAAGGCTATGACGGCTAAAGGCCACAGCAGGGACTCCGTGCAGTGCAGAGTGAAAGTTAAGGAGCTCAGACAAGCCTACCAGAAAACCAAAGAAGCAAACGGAAGGTCCGGGGCAGGTCGAAAAACATGCCGCTTCTATGCTGAGCTGCATGCAATTTTAGGGGGCTGCGCCACAAGTACCCCACCCCTGACCGTGGATTCCGAGGTGGGGGTTGTAATCTCTGCCATGTCTGAGGATTATGCAGACTGGGAAGATGAAGAGGTAGAAGAAGAGGAAGACCTAGCAGAGAGCACAGCACTCCGTGACCCCCAGCAGCCAGGAGCTTTTTATCACCCCTGACGGAATTACCCTGCTCCCAGCCCTCACAAGCAACTATTCCACAGAATGACGCCATGGAAGGGAGCTCTGGTGAGTGTACCTTTGCAAATAGCAAACACTGTTTTTTAAGCAAGCCTTTTTTAATGATTGATTTGCCCTGAGGACTTGGGATGCATTCGCAGACAGTGTAGTTACTTAGAAAAGTTTGTTAACATGTCCGGGGATTGAGAGGAAATCCTCCAGGGACATCTCGATGAAGCGCTCCTGTAGGTACTCCAGAAGCCTTTGCAGAAGGTTTCTGGGCAAGGCATCCTTGTTCCGCCCACCATGGTAGGACACTTTACCATGCCATGCATGTAGCAAGTAATCAGGGATCATTGCGTGGCAAAGCATAGCAGCGTATGGTCCCGGTGACTGCTGGCATTCAAGAAGCATCCGCTCTTTATCTTATTCTGTTATCCTCAGCAAAGTGATATCATTCAGGATAACCTGGTTAAAAATCAGGAATTTAAGTAAGGGGGGTGGCCATTTTTCTACTGGGTTCGTGGAATGCAGCAGCTTAAAAAAAACACTTTCCTGCACGTAGCGAAGCGGGGGGAGGGGAGGAGTGAAATGCCGATGATCTTTTCTGTTTGGTCACCGGCGAGGCGATCTTCCCCAAGCTACCGGACAAGCAGTGGGTGGGGGGGAGGGGGAAGGTTGTTGATTAGCAGGGAGCTAGCGTGGTATTAGCCATGCGTTGAGGGGGAGGGGTAAATCACTGAGACAGTGGCTTACCATGGCCGCATGCAAGCTGAATTCTGATGCCTGGACCTGATGTGTCTGTGAGATCTGTAACCCCAGAGCTGCAAGCAGTCACTATTAAGATGAAAAATGCGACCTTGTAGGGAAATCACATGTGCTAGGTGAATAGTGATGTTCACTGTGAAACAGTATAACCATTGTTCTGTAAAATGTATCTTTCTAAACATTTATCTCCCTCATGCAGCTGCAAATTTTTCAACCATCCCTCCTCCATCCCAAAGGCTAGCACAGATAAGGCGGAGGAAAAAGAAGACGCGAGATGAGATGTTCTCGGATATTATGGAAGTTACACGCAATGAAAGAGCTCATCTGAATGAGTGGAAGGACGTGGTTTCAAATTACAGGAAAGAGGCCAGTGAACGTGAGGACAGGAGGGACAACCGAGATGAGAGGTGGCGGCAGGAAGACCGGCAGGAAAATCAGCGGTGGCGGCAGGAAGATCAGTGGTGGCGGGATGCAACTCTGGGGCTGCTGCGTGATCAAACTGACATGCTCCGGCATCTTGTGGAGCTTCAGGAACGGCAGCAGGATCACAGAGTGCCTCTGCAGCCCCTGTATAACCACCCTCCTCCCTCACCATGTTCCTTAGCCTCCTCACCCAGACGTGTAAGAACGCGTGGGGGGAGGCTCCGTGCACCCGCCCACTCCACCCCCGTGGACAGCCCAACCAAAAGGCTGCCGTTAGTCTGAATTTTTTTTTAATGGCCTTCTCCATCCCTTCTATCCTCCTCCCAAAGCACACCCTTACTTCTCTCCCTCTTTTTATAATGAATCAATAAAGAATTCATGCTTTTTAAATGAGTGACTTTATTTGCATAAGTAAGCTGTACTCGAAGGGGGAGGGGGAGTTGCTTACAGGGACTGAGTCAATCAAGGGGGGGTGGGTTTCATCAACAAACACAGCAGTCACACTGTACCCTGGCCATTGATGAAGCTCGTTTTCAAAGCTTCTCTGATGCGCACCGCTTCCTGGTGTGCTCTTCTAATCTCCCTGGTGTCTGGCTGCGCGTAATCAGCGGCCAGGTGATTTGCCTCAGCCTCCCACCCCGCCATAAAGGTCTCACCCTTACTCTCACAGAGATTGTGGAGAATACAGCAAGCAGCAATAACATAGGGGACATTGGTTTGGCTGAGGTCTGAGCGAGTCAGTAATGTGCGCCAGCGCGCCTTTAAACGGCCAAATGCACATTCCACCACCATTCTGCACTTGCTCAGCCTGTAATTGAACAGATCCTGACCACTGTCCAGGCTGCCTGTGTATGGCTTCATGAGCCATGGCATCAAGGGGTAGGCTGGGTCCCCCAGGATAACGACAGGCATTTCAACATCCCCAACTGTTATTTTCTGGTCTGGGAAGTAATTCCCTTGCTGCAGCCGTTTAAACAGAGTAGTGCTTCTGAATACGCGAGCGTCATGAACCCTCCCTGGCCATCCCATGTGGATGTTTGTGAAACGTCCCTTGTGATCCACCAGTGCTTGCAGCACCATTGAAAAGTACCCCTTCCGGTTTACGTACTGGGTGCCCTAGTGCTGCGGTGCCAAGATAGGGATATGGGTTCCATCTATCGCCCCCCCGCAGTTAGGGAATCCCATTGCAGCAAAGCCATCCACTATGGCCTGCACGTTTCCCAGAGTCACAACCTTTCGTAGCAGCAGCTTAGTGATTGCTTTGGCTACTTGCATCACAGCAGCCCCCACAGTAGATTTTCCAACTCCAAATTGATTCCCGACTGACCGGTAGCTGTCTGGCGTTGCAAGCTTCCACAGGGCTATCGCCACTCGCTTCTCTACTGTGAGGGCTGCTCTCATCTTGGTATTATGGCGTTTCAGGGCAGGGGCAAGCAAGTCACAAAGTTCCATGAAAGTGCCCTTACGCATGCGAAAGTTTCGCAGCCACTGGGAATCGTCCCACACCTGCAACACAATGCGGTTCCACCAGTCAGTGCTTGTTTCCCGGGCCCAAAATCGGCGTTCAATGGATAGAATCTTCCCCATTACCATCAGGATCTCCAAAGCGCAGGGGCCCGCGGTTTGAGAGAATTCTGTGTCTACGTCCTCATCACTGTCATCGCCGCGCTGCCGTATCCGCCTCTTACTCGCCTCGGTTCGAAGGTCCTGGTTCAGCATATACTGCACGAGAGTGCACGAGGTGTTTAAAACATCCACGATTGCGGTATTGAGCTGAGCACGGTCCATGCTTGCTGTGCTATGGCGTCTGCACAGTTCTCCAAGCAAAAAAGGCGCGAAACGGTTGTCTGCCGCTTTCAGGGAGGAAGGGAGGGAGGGGTGAGGCTGTACCCAGAACCACCCGCGAAAATGATTTTTGCCCCATCAGGCACTGGGATCTCAACCCGGAAATGCCAAGGGGCAGGGGAGGCTGCGGGAACTATGGGATAGCTACGGGATAGCTACCCACAGTGCAATGCTCCAGAAATCGACGCTAGCCTCGGACCATGGACGCACAACACCGATTTAATGTGTTTAGTGTGGCCGCGCGCACTCGATTTTATAAAATCTGTTTTACAAAACCGGTTTATGCAAATTCGGAATAGTCCCGTAGTGTAGACGTACCCTGAGTGTTCCTTCCTAAGTGGAGCACTTTGCATTTGTCCTTATTAAATTTCATCCTATTTACTTCAGACCATTTTCCAGTTTGTCCAGATCATTTTGAATTTTAATCCTATCCTCCAAAGCACTTGCAACCCCTCCCAGTTTGGTATCATCCGCAAACTTAATAGGTGTACTCTCTATGCCATTATCTAAATGGTTGATGAAGATATTGAACAGAACCAGACCCAGAACCAATCCCTGCGGGACCCCACTCATTATGCCCTTCCAGCATGAATGTGAACCACTGATAACTACTCTCTGGGAACGGTTTTCCAACCAGTTATGCACCCATCTTATAGTAGCTCCATCTAGATTGTATTTCCCTAGTTCTTTTATGCTTCTGAGAGTGCTGATTGGCAACCGATGAAGTTACCCCTTCTGGAAGTAGGATGACTGGAAGTGTTCACCAATTACACTGGTGGCTTCCATGGCCCATTTGGGGGTTTGAGTGAGTGCCTGAAGATGTCTATGCTCTGTCTTCTCCTAGCTATGTGTCTGAAGGACTTTGATGGCTGAAACACTAAGATACACTAGCCTGTTGCTATCTAAACTAACTTCATCTAATGGAGACACTCAGAACTTCTTATCTGTTACTTTTCCCCCTTGTTTCTAATTCCTTCCCTGTGTTCCAAGAGACTAAATCCATTTAGTGACTCCTGATGGGTGACAAGCATCCCCTTTCCTGGGGGTGAATGGAGTGGGGAATGGGGTCTCTGTGTATCCTATCAAAGCCTTGAGATTCTCTTCTCAGCCTCCAAGCCTTTTGGCAAAGGAGGACTGGATGGTAATTTAGGTCTTTAGCATGACAACAGTGCAGAGTGTTTACCTTGGCTGCCTCAGAGTTCTGAAGAAATTAACAGATAAGGAAGCCTAACAATGCTGATGAAATGTTCCAGGCGCTATCTGCCTTCACTTAGTCTGCTCTTAGGGTAAGAATTCCACTGTGATCTGATCTGATAAGAAGTCCTGCCAAAAATGCTTGGACATCCAAACTCTTACTTAACCTCTGATCCAGACTCTCCTTTAAATTTCTGGATTCTGCCCTGTTAATGATGATTGCAGGGAATGCAAAAGGAGCATTCGTGCAGCAGCAGCATCACCGTGCATAACTGACTCCCCTTGGGCACATTATTTAAGGACCAGAATCTATGCTAGTTTCCTGCTGGTGCCATTCTTTGGCCTAGTGGAGTGGCTGCTGTCTTACAATAGTATACATGAGATCAGAATCAGGCCCTACAGCTCTGAATGCTTTTTCAATTGCCACCAAAACCAGATTTTCCTGGCATAAAGATTCAAACCATCTGACTTATTTCAGTGGAATGACCAAAGCCTTTCATCTCTGGGGTGCCAGCTCAAATCTGGGACACATCACCCAGTGAATGCAAAATGGTACAATCTAATGACAGTACTGTGGCTAATGTGAAATGAGTTTGGTGATCTCAATTGCTAGTGGACAAGGAGCAACAGAAATCACAGCTATAACAGGAACTAAGTGGCCAGCTCAGTAAAGAGGCCATTGACTGAATAAACCGTGGAGACTAAATTCATCTCTCTTTCTCCAATCCGTCCAGACCAGGTTACAGGCATATTGGCTGGGTGGCATGGAGATGCTTGCACTGCTGCTATCTTGTTCTGTGGATTCAGGAGACAGTCACTCATCAGTAGAGCTTGGGGAAATTTTTCAGACACATTGAATGTGTCTATAACCCCATCCCTTCCCAGTTTTCTGTGTCACTCAGTCCTCCTCCATTTCCCCTTTAGGAAAAATTAAGCCAGTTAATGTTATTACAGATGAAAGATTAGCCATAAGGGGAAAGAAATCTCTTCCATTTCTTCAAGGGGAAAAATAGCAACCAGTTTGTGTTCCAAAGAAAACATGCTGCAACAATCAGTGAGAGCATTCATTACTGGAAATGGTCTGTGGACTGAGACTGATAAGGCAGCCTCTACAATCCCTGGAGAAATTCAAAGCTTTGTTATCCTGAGAAACTTACTGGATTTCTTCTGGATAACGAGTTTGTTAAGCAGCTTTAAAAAAAATCAATAGTAGGTCTAGGTGGTGCTAAATCATTAAAGCTGCTTTCCATCTCACAATGAGATAGCGCCTGATTGCTAAGTGACCAGGGTGCAAATCCTAGTTAGGGTATAAATTAAATTAATTTCAGGCCCTCACTCTAATCTCTAAGCAGAATTCAAAAATCTATCCTGGTCTCCCTGCCAGAGAGGATGAGAGCTAGAATACTGTATAGCCAAGGCATTGGACACAGGGCAGGGCTATCTGGGGTGCCAAACACTGTATATGCAGGTCAGAAATGACGTGCATAATTAACAGACTTCAGTATCTGAATACTCAGCATCTAACCTCCCTCTCCTGAACAAGCTCATTGGGAAGCTCACCAAAGCTCACCTCTTCATGAGAAGGTCTGACACTTTGCAACCAGTAGAGGGCAGACAACCACATACATGTGTTTTGGCAAAGTTTACCGTGTGGAACCAGCAATGAAAAATTCTGTACCTGACAGCCCCTGATTGCAAATCAGCTTGTTTCTGTGCATATACTAGCCCCATTAGGCTGCAACTCCATGGCTTCGCAAGTGGGGGTTGCAAGGGCTGCATTATAACTAGGCTTGAAAGAAGTTGATCTTTCTAAAAATAATTTCTACAAATAATATTAATGTTTATTTTATGCATTTTTTCTATGTTTATCTATTTAAATTTTCACAGGAAATTATGGGGTGAGGGTCTGGTAATAATTATTTAATGATGGTAGATGTTGAGAATAAAAAATGTTAAAGCTCTATAAATGTTAGAACACAAAATTGTCAATATCACATGTCAAATATACAAAGTAAATATCCTTAAATGAAACTCTAATACGTTCTCAAGCAGCATTTTTCTTACTGTGCTTATCTGTACATTTTGATTATTATCAATGGAAATATTTTGGCATCGGTTTGTGTGCGTATGTTGAAATTGACATTTACTGACATTTACCGATAAAAATCTAATCCTTCCAACCCTAATTATAACCCAGTGGTAAATTCCCAGTCAGACTCAGGGCCCCATTGTGCAAGGCACTGTACAAACATAGGAAGACAAGGGCTGTGTGTCCCCACAACTCTATAGTCTAATGCATGAAGGAAATCCATGATTTTAATCCACATGTCAGTCATTGTGAGGTTCTTTCTCTTTGGATGAAGAGGGTCCTTATGAAAAGCATTCCACAGCTGAGCAGGCACATTATGAGCTTTACTTTTCTTTAAAGCATGAGAGACTGGCTCCTACAGAAAGAAGGGTGCTAGATTGGATGGGCTAGGTGCTCTGAGCTGGTACAGTATATCTGATGTGCCTGCAGTTGAAAAGAGGTAAACATAAATGTTTGAGGAAATCTGGCAACCATGGGCCCTTGTATTATGCAGGATAAAGGATCACATAGAGTTTATGTTTCTTAGCAAGCTCTTATCACCTCAGATAGATAGATTCACATGTTAACAATCAATTGATCAATCATACTCATCAGCGGATCTTGTCAGCATGTGTGTATTGTATAAAGTGGTAAGAAGTCTCATTATGATGCATTTTAATCCAGAATGACTCATCATGTTATTACAGATAACTTAGTAATAACATTTTAAAAACTCATGCAGTGGGTATTAGGAAATTTACCAGGTGTATTAGGGAAGGTATTGTCTAGAACTGACACAAGGGTGTGATATTTTGGGGACGAGGGAGGAAAGGGGCATTTGTAAACACCTTATAGATGGATCTGTACAACCAGTGCTAATTTTTTCCTTCTTTAATGCAGAGCTTCAGGGGTCCAAAGCCAAAAGTCACCTATGTCTGGCATTTTCACTCGGTACAAGAAGGCGGTGTTTGTGGAATATACTGATTCCTCGTTCACGCAAACTAAGCCCAAACCAGCCTGGATGGGTAAAGAGAATGATTGTTATCTATAGGCTAATGATCTATAGCTTTATATACATCTAATGGTCTTTATTTATACTAGATAGTATGGTGAGGAGAATGGTACAGGAACCTAGACAGATATAGTTTTAACTGGGGATATACTATATCATATACTACAATGATGAAAATAGATAGATAGATTACCTTTTATCCCAAAGAATCCCAAAGCCCCTTACAAATTATACATAGCGATCACTTAATCCACCATCAAAATTCAGCCATCAATTGCAAAATATAGTAATGACTTGCAATGCACTGCAGCATTAGTTTTGCAACATACCAGCAAGTTTAGCATGATGAGGCAGTGGGGAAGAAATTACCCAGGGAACCAAGCTACTCTCTGAACAACACAAACCTGGTACAAAAAGTATCAGAGGGGTAGCCGTGTTAGTCTGGTTCTGTAGAAGCAGCAAAGAATCCTGTGGCACCTTATAGACTAACAGACGTTTTGCAGCATGAGCTTTCGTGGGTGAATACCCACTTCCCTTGCATCCGAAGAAGTGGGTATTCACCCACGAAAGCTCATGCTGCAAAACGTCTGTTAGTCTATAAGGTGCCACAGGATTCTTTGCTGCTGGTACAAAAAGGAGATGCAGTATTTTCTCAACTCAATTTTCCTTGGTCCAAGTCAACATTTCCACTTTTTTCCCCCTGCATAGTAACATTTCTGAGCTTCCACAACTTTCAGTTGCTTAAAAAGAAACAATTCTTTTAAACCTTAAGATGTTTATTTCTGAGTGAAAAAATAAATTTCTTCCTCTGCAACTGATCTGGTTTTTGCTCATCCTTAGCATGATGGACAAGCTTGGCAAGAAATCTATTCACATGCCATGTCTCGCTGGGTGCAGTGTTACTGTAACTGTGTTGGTCACCCACCTTGTCTTCCTCATATCTTTCTGGAGTCTTTTGAGGTCTTTTTTGACACAATATAGGTTGAAGTCAGTGACATGTAGCCTCTAAGGTTATTAAAAGTGCTCAATAATTTGAAGCCTCTTCAAGCACATTGCTAAATTATATTCCCTTTACAGCTGTGCTGATATTGCTGTTATTTTAGAGAGTGTTTTTTTCTTTAAGGAAAACCCCACAATGTTTATTTTCAGATAATATTTTTCTAGCTCCAGAAGACAAGTGGGATTTTGTTTCCTTTGTACTTGGGGGTCATTATCCAGGGTAAAAATCTTCAAAAAGCTCCAGTCCCATTTTCAGAACTGAGTTAAGCACTTAGGAGTCTAAGGGCTTGGCTACACTTACAAATTTGCAGCGCTGCAGCAGGGTGTGAAAACACACCCTCTGCAGCGCTGCAAATTGCGGCGCTACAAAGCGCCAGTGTAGTCAAAGCCCCAGCGTTGGGAGCCGCGCTCCCAGCGCTGTCCGTTATTCCCCACAGGGAGGTGGAGTACGGACAGCGCTGGGAGAGTTTTCTCCCAGCGCTGGCGCTTTGACTACACTTAGCGCTTCAAAGCGCTGCCGCGGCAGCGCTTTGAAATGCAAGTGTAGCCAAAGCCTAAGGGTCTGTGCACACTGCAATCAGAGGTGCGACTGCAGCACGGGTAGGCATAGCCAAGCTAGATTTGGTCTAGCTAGTTCAAACACCAATAGCAGTGAAGCCACAGCTGTGTGGGCTGTAAAAGCCATCCTGCAACCCTGGATGTGTATCAGGCAACTAGCCGGTACTGCTGCAACATCACTGCTGTTGGCAGCCAAGGTGGCTAGATTACAGCTAGCCTGGGTATGTCTACACATGCTGCAATCACACATCCAATTGCAGTGGAGTCAGACCCTAAGTCTGATTGAAAGTCTATGGGACTTAGGCTCCTAAGTCAGGTGCTTTTGAAAATTTTACCCTGCGTCTGAGCTTTATATGCTTTTTAAGAGCACAACCCCTTCAGTACCCTCTCAGAGCCACAAGGATCACCCTCAATTTGCTTTTTATTTCTTCAGTCTCCATAAACACCTCAGGATGCTGTGACACATGTTCTGGCTCTGGCAGGCTGCACATGGCTTCCTGCCAGTGTCCTCCCCCTCACATCGCCTTAGTAACTAGGGAAGATTTATACCACATCATCCTAACTGACCCCTGCCTGTTGGGACAGTTTGGCCTGGAACCTGCAGAGTAACTCACATTCTGCTCGTGACATGTTCACTTATAGACTCACGAGACTGGCTTTGCTTCAACAGCACGTTACGCCGCTGTAGTAGCATCATAGAGTCCAAGGCCAGAAGGGACCACCAGATCATCTAATCTGACCTCCTGCACAGGCCACCATCCCACCCAGCACCCACACACTACACAGAATATCCATCCGAACACCATACAGAACTGGAGGCTGCAGGAGGGGGGCTCTCTCTCTCTGCTTCCCAGAGTATCCTCTTTAATTCTGCCTGGGGAGCTCCGATGACTCCATGATGCCTCCATGATAAGATTATGATGGGTCGCCTGTGATAGTAGGGACTGGACTTGATGATTCAAGTGGTCTCTTCTCCAATCCTATGTTCATAGGCCTCCCAGTGTGATGTCCCCCACCCCCATACCTCTGACTATTTCTCCAGTTATCAAGCGCCACACACTCCTGGGCCTCTATTGTCCCTCTCCAGGATATGATCTACACCCCTTGTGTCTCTGTTTTTAGCTCAGCGAGTTGTATGTGCAGCAGTTGCCCTGCAGTGTTCTCGTTCTTTCAGGTCTCCTGGGCCCCACCATCCGAGCTGAAGTCTATGACACGGTGGTTGTTACCTTTAAGAATCTGGCTTCCCGCCCTTTCAGCCTCCATGCTGTGGGTGTGACATACTGGAAAGCATCAGAGGGTAAGTCTGCCCTCTTATCTCTGGCTCTGCAAAAGCTCACACAGTGCTTGTTTGCAGGAGGGCAGAGATATGGGAGTAGGGAGCTGAAGAATATCGTGCTGCATTCAGAGCTAAATGGAAAAGCAACCTTTTTGCCCCAGTTTTCCCATCATAAACCTCATTCTCATGGATGCATTAAAAACAAACAACAACAAAACCCCACCTTACCACTCAGCGAGATTCCTGGTGGCAGGGAAGAGGGAAAGAGAGAGAGCATTGTCATATTTTTAACTCCCGGTGGGTGTTCAGAGACCACTGATTAGGGCCATAGGCAGGTGGGTTGGGTAGATAGATGGATAGGTTAGGGGAAATTATTACAGGATTTCTAGTGCACCAGTTTGAAATCAGCAAAAGTCAAACAGAAACTGTCCATCCAGTAACAAGCTGGTTTAAACTAAACAAGTATTCAGATAATGAACTAACCCATTACTTGGCTATTTAACATTGATCTTCTGCAACAGGAGTACTTGTGGCACCTTAGAGACTAACAAATTTATTTGAGCATAAGCTTTCGTGGGCTAAAACCCACTTCATTGGATGTATAGAATGGAACATATAGTGAGGAGATATATATACATACAGAGAACATGAAAAGGTGGGCGTTGCCCAACCAACTCTAAGAGGCTAATTAATTAAGATGAACTGTTGTCAGCAAAAAAACTTTTGTAGTGATAATCAAGATAGCCCATTTAAGACAGTTTGACAAGAAGCTGTGAGGATACTTAATTGGAGGTATACCAATCTCCTAGAACTGGAAGGGACCTTGAAAGGTCATTGAGTCCAGCCCCCTGCCTTCACTAGCAGGACCAATTTTTGCCCCAGATCCCTAAGTGGCCTCCTCAAGGATTGAACTCACAGCCCTGGGTTTAACAGGCCAATGCTCAAACCACTGAGCTATCCCTCCCCCCTGCATTGAATCTATTTCCCCATGTTAAGTATCCTCACAGCTTCTTGTCAAACTGTCTTAAATGGGCTATCTTGATTATCACTACAAAAGTTTTTTTGCTGACAACAGTTCATCTTAATTAATTAGCCTCTTAGAGTTGGTTGGGCAACTCCCACCTTTTCATGTTCTCTGTATGTATATATATCTCCTCACTATATGTTCCATTCTATACATCCAATGAAGTGGGCTGTAGCCCATGAAAGCTTATGCTCAGATAAATTTGTTAGTCTCAAAGGTGCCACGAGTACTCCCGTTCTTTTTGCGGCTCCAGACTAAGATGGCTGCTACTCTGAAACCTGTCATTGACAGCACTAAAACTAGCTGTCAGACAGAGGTATCAGATGGTAACCAGCTGAATCTGGAGAGAGGCACAGAGAATGAGATGAGGTAGGGGCTGCCCAGACTGTTTTTAAGAATGATAATAATAAAACAAAGGGCAGTTGTGTGATGACAGGTCATTGGTGCAGCGGATATGAGGTCAGCAGTGACAAATGGGTTATTCTTTGGGTTTTAGGGGCAGGGTATAAGGATGAGACCAGCCAGGCTGAGAAAGAAGATGACGAGGTGGGTCCTGGTAAGACTCACACATATGTCTGGGAAATCCTAGAAGACCAAGGACCAACAGAGTTTGACTCGTCATGTCTGACCTCCTCCTACTTCTCTTACACTGACAGCGTGAAGGACATCAACTCTGGCTTGATCGGAGCCCTGCTTGTCTGCAGGCCAGGTGAGAGGCATGGGGAATTGGAAAAGTAAATGGGTCGTTTAATCCAATCAACTGTTTAGTATTTGGTCATGACCGAAAAGAAAACTGGAATCTTCCTTAAGCTGAGTATGAAGCAAAGGCAGGACCCCTGGGAGGAACAGCATCTGTTGTGGACTGACAGATTTTCTGGTTGACACATTTTCCAAAGGGTGCCTTCATCCATTCCCAGTCCAGAAAATTAACACCCTTTCGAGTGCCATGCTGGAAATAACTTGGTCGTCTGTTTCCCTCAAAGAATTTCTTGTATTTCCCAGAGATTCCAAAGCAGTTACTGAGGCAATGGTATCAGGGTGTGAATGTTTGTCCACCTTTTTAAATGCTTTCACCTATGCCATGGTTATTCAGGTGCTTTTTCACACAGATAAGTTGATTTTGTAAGACCAAATACAGATGGGGCCATGCCAGCATGGATTTAAAGATTACACACAGATGATGTAGGATGTGTAGCACCAAGCCAAATTTAGGATATTCTTGCCTATTCTATGCATGATCCTTTTGCCAGAATGGAGATTGACTAAAACTTGGTTCCCAATAGTACCTGAAGTGCATAGGAGCAAAAAGTGATGCCAACATAGCACAGACCTAGATAAGATGGGCTATTCAGGTGATTAAATAAAATCCTGTATGGCACAAGAGAGAGTCAGAACAGGACATATTGAACTATCCCTTCAGTATCTAGTCCAGGGAGCTTTTGTGGCAGCCTTTGCTTTTCCCCTAGCAGCCTTTCTTCTTAGGCTCACCAGGCCACAGCATGGGCTCTTCAGGTAAGGGGACTTCCTTATCACTCCATGTACAGGACAAAGACCATGAGCAGTGGCAGGCAAGAATTAGGCTTCCTTCTGAGTACCCCTCCCCAGGGGCGGCTCTAGGCACCAGCAAAACAAGCTGGTGCCTAGGGTGGCCAAATCTAGGGGGCGGCAGGCTGCGCCGGCGGACCTGCCGCAGTCATGCCTGCGGGAGGTCCACCGGAGCCCCGGGACGACCGGACCTGCCGCAGGCATGACTGTGGAGGGAGCGCTCGTCCCGCGGCTCGGCTGGACCTCCCGCAGGCATGACTGCGGCAGCTCAAGCGGAGCCGCGGGATCCGCGAACCGTCCGCAGCCGCAGGGGGTCCAGCCGGGCCACGCGGGACCAGCGGACCCTCTGCAGTCATGCCCGTGGCTCCGGGGCGCCTCCCGCGCATGACTGCTTGGGGCGGCCAAAACTGTAGAGCCGCCCCTGCCCCTCCCAGATCAGCAATGACAGCATAAACCCACGCAAGCCCAGGCAATGGCTTTGCTACTTCCAAGAGGTTGAACAAAAGGTCTCCAGGAGAAGACTGAGATACAACACTGCCCTTGCTGTTTCTTTAACAGTAGCATCACCTCTCTCTCTCCTCTTGCTCGTAGGAGCCCTGACCAAAGACGGAATCCAGAGCATGTTGCAAGAATTCGTGCTGCTCTTCTCAGTGATTGATGAAGGTAAGTACATGGTATGAGGGTGGCCAGATTCTGTATCCTGGTTTTAGGGTAGTCAGATTCTGCTGGTTGGGAGGGTTTGTGCCACATCTGGAATATTACAAACAAAGCCAGCCGAACACACCTTAGAGTAGCTGGAGTTCACTGTCTGGGTGTTTCCTTCTTTGATGTATTTATTTGCTTTTAGTCTGGCAGAAGGTGCTGGATGTGTGGGCCTGGAGAACAAAGTCTCTTTTTTTGATTGGCTGCAGAGCTACCTCCTGAGCTGAGTCTGAACACAGTGGGTGTGTCGACACTGCAGTCGGAGGTGTAACTGCAGCACATGGGATAAACCAGAACTAGCTTTGATCTAATAAGCAATGAATCCACAGCAGCGCAGGCTTGCTGCTCAAGCACATACCAAGGGTCCTTAGTGAGGTTGGACAGCCCAAGCTGCTACCCTGGCAGTTGTGGATTCACTGCTATTGTTACCTGAGCTAGCTAGACCAAAGCTAGCATGGGTCTGTATCCCTATGCTATAGTCCTAACTCTGACTGTAGTCTAGATTCCCCACTCTGCCAGCCAGAGGGGTGAGACACCAGGACTGGGATTTGAAATCTGGTCTCCTGCATCACAGCTCTGGAAGATAACCTCCACCTGGCCACAAGGTTCAGTGTACTGGGCCACTGGTTTTATTCTCAGAGCAGGACCCTCATGACTCTAACTCACTTGATGTCCAGGTGCAAAGAATTTTTGCCGGCCCCTGCATTCCCACTAGCATATGGAAAAAACAGCCTTCAGACCACAGGGCAGTCAAACCCATAGAGGAAATCTAGATTGTGATGAGAATTACTAGTGCTGAGCAACCTCAACTCCTATTGACTTCAATGGGAATAGAGAGTACTTGGCACTTTACAATGGGAACTGAGCACCTCTCAGGATCAGTCCCTTACTACCACAGATACCCCCACCTCTCTCTCTCTGTGTCTCTCTCTATCCCAATAAACCCCCTCTATCTATCTATCTATCTATCTATCTATCTATCTATCTATCTATCTATCTATCTATCTATCTATCTATCTATCTATCTATCGCCACACACCCTTGTGATAAATGAAGGGGGGGGGGTAACTCTCTTTTATGGCCCAGCCAACCAGTTAGCTATAAAATCCCTCTCAGTAGCTGTTCTCTACTTGCTTTACCTGTAAAGGATTAAAAGTCTCACTGCAATGCATAGGTAAAAGGAAGTGAGTGGGGACCTGGCCAAAAAGGCCAATGGGAAGGCTAGAACTTTTTAAAATTGAAACAAGACTCCCCTTTTGTCTGTCTGTTGTTGTTCTTGGGGAGAAGAAGACAGGGAGCAACGATGCTGTAAGAAGCTTTGGGCCAGGTATGAAAAATCATGAGTATCATACCTAGAAACTACTCATCTAAAACCCCAGATATGTAAGTAGATTAGGAAATGTCTAGAAAGGCGCGATTAGGTTTATCCCTTTTATTTTTTATGGCTTGTGGATTCCTCTGTGCTAACCCCAGGTGCTTTTGTTTTGCTTGTAACCTTTAAGCTGGACCTCAAGGGAGCTATTTTTAATGCTTAATTCTTGTATTTGCTCTTTTTAAATCTAGCAGTAGCCTGAGTTTTCAGATGTATTTTCTTTCTTTCTTTTTTAATAAAATTTACGTTTTTTAAAAACAGGTTTGGAGTTCTGGGTCTTAAAAGGTTTTTGCACATTTTTTTTTTTTATTAGCTGGTGGCAACAACTGATTTTCTTTGTATTTCTTTCTCAGTTCGTCCCCAAAGGAGGGTGTGAAAGAGCTCAAGGGTACCCCACAGGAAGGAATTTGCAAGTGCGCCTTCCTGGTTTCTCAGAGAAATTTTTCACTTGGGTGGTTTACCAATCCAAGGTCAGAAAAAAGCTGTAACCTTGGGAGTTTAATACCAGCCTGGAGTGGCCAGTATTAATTTTTAGAGTCCTTGTGGGCCCTTCTGCACTCGAAGTACCAGAGTGGGGAATCAGCCTTGACAACTCTATCTATCTATCACCATACAGCCCTCCCTCCCATACACTCCCTTTATGTAATCTAACTAGCTAGCTATCTCAGGGAATTGGAATGCATACATCATCACAATATCCCAAGTGCTAAGGCCCTGACCCAGCAAAGTACATGGGTACATGCTTAACTTTAACTTGTCCCGCTGACCAAACATGCTGCAAGTCATGCATGTCCTTGAGTTGCTTTGCTGCATCGAGGCCTCATTGATTGGCACCCAGAACAACAGTGCATAGGTGCTGTGCTGCAGTCACTCCAAATATACCAAAGGCAGAGCTCTGAAGGAGCCCTGTCCTTCACAGAAACATGCTGGGCCCAGGACATCCACCCAAATAGGATAAATCAATCAGAATAAAAAAAAAAAAAGTTTGACCAGCAGCCTGATTGTGGCCTGGAAAGGCCTGGCAGCATGACCTGGCACCCCCAGTTCAGGAGAATGAACAGTCAGGGGACCGAGTCGCAGCGTGAGGGGCTCTCACCCAAGAGCGCACTGCTGCCCACTCCAGGATTGCAAGGCTCCAGACGCTAAAGCTCAGCAGATCACACACCATGAATTGCATTTGGCTAAAAACTCTCCCAGCTGAACTTCTTTGTCTCTCTCCCCAGGGAAGAGCTGGTACCCAGAGCCCAACCACACAGGAACTCCTCGGCCCTTGGCTCAGCTGCATGCTATCAACGGCTATATCAACGGCTCTCTGCCCGGTACTGGATGCTGAGGAGTGGGGGAAGAGAAAGGTGGATGAGGGAGAAGAGGGGTCTAGGAGCAGTGCAGGAGGGAGATTGCTTAGAGTGGCACAGTAGGGTTATAGGGACACCTGATCTAATTGGGGATTGGTCCTGCTTGAGCAGGGGGTTGGACTAGATGATCTCCTGAGGTCCCTTCCAACCCTGATATTCTATGATTCTATGATTCTATGATATTTAGACTGGAAGCCAAGAAAAAATTCCTGAGATTGAGATCTACTAGACTGTGGATTAGCCTCCCTAGGGATCCCTTTCTCCCACCTTTGTCTGTCTTGTTTATTTAGCCTGGGAGCTCTCCAGGGCAGGGACTGTCTCTTACTAGATATGTGCACAGAGTGTAGCACACTGGGCCCTGCTTTTAGCCTTTCCGTACTATACTAATGAATGGGTGGCAGGCTCAGCGCTGGGGATCTCTAACACTAGAGTAGAGGGACCATTGAGTAAATATAGCAGGGGACAATCCAGCACTGACCAGGGATGGAGTAGACAGCACATCTGGATTCCATCTTGAAGGGCCCTGTCACACTCCCATGATAGTCAGCGGCAAAGTGCCCAGGTGTCTTTACTGATGCAGAGTCAAGAATAGTACCCCAAAAGTCTGCCTGAGGAAAAAGCAGGGGGAGAAGTGAAGAGGAACAGCAAGTGTTTCCAGATGGAGAGTCCTTTCCATCCCTAATATCTACGGGCCAGAACTTGAAGTCCCTAATCTGGGCCTGACCTCATCTCCCATTAAAGTCAATGGCAAAACTCCCATTCACTTCAGGATCAGTCCCTCTTTTTTTGCTCAGTCCTTACTCCCCTGGCCCAGATGCTCAGAGGTGCTGAGCATCTGCAGTTCCCAACAGAAGTCAGAGATCCTGGCATGACAGGTTCCCAGAGCTTAGCACCTGTCAGGGGTTGGCCCATTGGTGTCTCTGGGTGGATTGGAGGCTATAGCTGTGTGATTCTATGAGCTGTTCTCTCATTGGTGCATTTCCCCTCCCTTCCTGGCAGATCTCCAGTTGTGCCAGAAAAGACCAGTCTATTGGCATGTCATTGGGCTGGGTACCGCCCCGGAAGTGCACTCTATTTTCTTTGAGGGCCACACATTCTTGGTGAGGAGCCACCGGCATGCAACCTTAGAAATCTCACCAGCCACCTTCCTCACAGCTCAGACCATGCCCACCACCAGCGGCAGGTTCCTAATGTTTTGTCAAATCCCGGCCCACCAGCAAGGTAATATCCACCAGCCATCAGGCTCAGAGGGGTCAGGAGAGAGAGGATGGGCTGGAATCAGAGATGTGTGAGGTGACACGACTCACAGCTCCCTCATGCTCAGTTAGACTTGCCTAGACCCACTCACACCCCTTCTATTGATCTGCAAGGGGGTCTAAGGTTGGTGTAATTGGCACACTGAGGAGCTGAAAGTGGGAGTGGGGCTATTTAACTTACACCTTTTCATAGGCGCCAACTCCATGGGGGCTTTGGGGCTGGAGCACCGACAGAAAAAAGAAGGGTGCTCAGCACCCACCGGCAGCTCCACCGATCAGCTCTTCTCCCTCCCCCCACCCAGTGCCTCCTGCCCACTGAGGATCAGCTGTTCAGCGGCATGCAGGAGGCGCTGGTGGGGAGGGGAATGAGCAGGGGCAGGAAGAGTGGGCGGAACAGAGTGGAAAGAGGCGGGGTGGGGGTGAGGCTTGGGGGAAGAGGTGGAGTGGGGACTGGGCCTGGAGTGGAGCAGGAGCAGGGTTGAGCACCCCCTGGGAACTCAGGAAGTCAGCGCCTCTGCACCTTCTTACCCCTGCCTCCTGTTTTCTTGCTACTGTCCTCTCTTCCAGCCATTAAACTTGTGATATTTGCCATCTTGGACTCCTTTAGGCCTGGGGGAAACTCAAAACTTCTGCCATTGGTTACAAATTGATGAGTGGATGTGTGAGTCAGGAAATAAGCACATCTTAGAAAGTCTAACAGGCTGTAAATTAAAGCAGTCAACTCTCCCTTACACTGGATAAATCAGGAGTAAGTCCATGAATGCCAGTGGTATTATACCAGTATAATACAGGTGTAAGAGAGAGGAGAATTACTGAGCCCACTTGGAATTATTTAGCATCATCTCTGAATTTGGTCCAGAATCTTTCCCAGATTTGTTTTTTCCTGTGTTATTTCAAGAAGCAAAAAGAACAACACAAATTTCTCCAGAAGGCTGCAGCAATTAATTGGAAGCTAACCCAGGACTCAATGTAGAGTTTGTGTTATAGAGCTCCTTAAATGATCATTGGTATAATTAATTCTGTCTTTGCAGAGGTAGTGGCTGTAATGCCGCTCCCATCTGGCTGCATTGGAGTCTGTTGTCTGTACATTTGTCTTAAGTCATCTATGGCTACATACATATAAATCCCTGCCCTCCTCTACTAACCTATCTAATTCCTCTCCTAATCACTCTCCTCATCTGTCTCTCCACCTCAACTACTTACCAAGCCAGATACAATATGGCTAGATAGCTGTATGTCCATCTGATGTAGAGGCAGGTAAACTGGGGATACTAGTGAAACAATATCCAGAGCTGTGAGTGAGTGAGACAGACAGACAGACATTGATCTTTCTGCCTGGCCCATTTGAATTCAGCTGGCATGGAAGCATACATCAGTGTGCAAGTCTGCCTGGAAGAGCCCAAGAAGAAGATGAGGCTGGCCACAGATGCACCATATGAAGACTATTATGATGACAACTATGATCTGGACAACACTGTGATTATGTTTGATGAGAGTGACTCTTCCCCCTCAATTGGCGCACGTGCTTTCGCCAAGCAGGAGCCTATGACCTGGACTCATTACATTGCAGCTGAGGAGGTGGATTGGGACTATGCCCCAATAATGCCCACTTATCTGGACAGGTGAGAGCATGTTAGCATGGCCAGGGCATGGGGTGAGTACAGGCTTGGCCAGCTGTTCCATTTTCCCCCCTCTGAGTTTTCTTTCTTTTCCTCAAATCACCATGAAGCCTCAACCAGACCCTTTCCATTAGCAGCTTACTTCTTCCTCATTACATTGAGGAGTTAGGCTCAGGACAAGACGAGAGTGGGCTAAGTTCTTCTCTCAGGTATACCTGCACAACCTCAGGGGAGTGAGAGCTGAGTTTGGCCCTTATATTTAAGCCGTATTACTTGCTGCTGGCAAATGGTAGGCTGAGCCATATAAGTCACCAAAGCCATAACGTGGTTTACTTTCTGCCCATGGAACCTGATCTAAAGGGAACTGTTGTCATTAAGAATCCTATCTGAGGGTGTATTAGATTAGACAATACCATCAGCGTGGCAAAAAAGACTACCCCAGAATAAAGGCTGAGTGAGCAATCTAATATAGCCCGAGGCAGCACGCGCAGTACCAGAGCATGAGGCTCTATTTGGTCCCTTGCCAGAGGCTGTGAAGGTTGTGGAAATGACAGTCAGCTCCTGGGAGAAAGGGAATTGTTTGATCTACTGTGCCAGTAGCCACTAACTTTCCACAAGCCACTTACCAGTAGCACAGGTAGAGTTCTGGAGGGAGCGGTGTGGTACTAGTCCTCTGAACAGAGGGTTCTGTAGATGGTGCTGAAATACCCAGCCCACCTTGCCCTCTTAACTTGTGAAAGTGCCATGGTGGGCCACTTTCTCCTGTGCTACCGCTCTGCTGGTTTCAATGGAGATACACCAGGGATCCCTTTGGCCCTATATTTTTGCAGCTGATAGATGTGATTGTATTGTCCTGAGAGGATGGATCTACCAGATACAAGACAAGATTAGCCCCTAATGATGCTTCACTTTCTTCTGGGTAGCAGTAATCTGATAATTCTATCATAGCAGTGTCTTACTCAGCACTGCCTGGTAGTGACAGTTGTCACCAGTCATGTCACTCGCTCTACTCATGCAGGCTTGCTTGGGTATTAAGCAGGGTCAAAGGTTCTGCTTTCCCATGGAGAGTCTCAGCCCAGCCCCCAAAGAACAAGTATCAACCTCTGAAAACTCATTATCCCAGTTAGCACTGACTGGGCCTCTTGTCTGCAGGGAAGCCGAGGACTGAATGCGCTAATAGAGGGGGTCCTTCCAGATCAGGGTAGTAAGAGGAATTTACTTGGCCATGTAATTTCGGCACCGCTGGCAGTGACCCCAGCATATGTGGGCAAGTGCAAGGCTCACTGCTCTGCTACAGCAATCAGTTGCTGCCAGGACAGGACACCGATAACTAACCTCTTGTTGTTAAATTGTGTAGTCAATAGAGTGAAAACACTTGGGTCTGTTATGAAATAGACTCAGGAGCCCGGTAACCAATATCAGCCAGGTTTATTGCTAAAAGCCAATACCAGAAAAATGGTTCAATACAATACCAATTTCTGGGATGCCGTATTGTTGTTAAATTCACCTTACATAGAAGGAATGCTCCCAGAGCTACACATTTCAGCTGGTAGTATTTATAGGATGATTTTAGAGGTTACAAACCCCTTCACACTTCACTAAAACCCAAACATCAATTTGTCCCCATTCCCCATTTTTCTGTACCTTCTTTACTAGCACTTCAGATACTTATCCGAGAAAGTATCTGTACCAGGGAAGAACATTCATGGATTTTGCCTTTGACAAGTTTCCTGTTTTCTAACTCCAAAGCTAACTTCAGCTTTGCAGACTGTTATGGGATACTTCTCGTAAGTGAACAGGATTATAGAAAGACATAGGCCAATTTAGGCAACTATATAACTGCTAGAAATATATATATACAATACAATGTTATATTGATATTGTGTGCTTAATGCATATTAATACATGTGGTCTGAATAATGCATATTGATAATGTGATAGATAGATAGATAGATACACACATACATATGTATTAATTAGCTCAATGTATATTGGTCAACAGTGTCCTGCAATTGCATCTGGTGTAGGCTTCCTCTCTTATAGAAGTGATAGCCTGCATTTGAATCCAATCTTAGGGTTGTGGAAAAGTTGTATTTTGTTGCATTGTTTTTCAGGGCAGGGACTTCCTTTTCATTCTGTTTCTGTACAGTGCCTAGTACAACGTGGCCCTGATCACACTGGGGCCTGTGCACACTACCACGATAACAAATTTATTATTATATAATTATTATTATTAATAATAATGATGATGATAATAGTAAAAAAACAGCTCCTGGGCTCACTCATTTCTCCTTTTCCTCTCTCCCCTGTAGAAGTTACACAAGTCAGTTTCTGGAAGCTGGTCCTCAGCGAATTGGTTCAAAGTATAAGAAGGTGATGTTTGTGGAATATGAGGATGGGACCTTTAAGAAGCGCAAGGTATCAGATCAACGTGACACAGGAATTCTGGGACCTGTCCTTAAAGGAGAAGTTGGGGACCAATTTTTGGTAAGAGAAAGAGAGAGATGGCTTTCTGGTAAGAGGGATGGGAAAGGTAAACTCTGAAGATTCATTACAGTTCTTCTTCCTGGTCCCCTATTCATGCCTATGGTCTGACACAAATTCTTTACTGAGTCCCTTGTAGTAGCTAGTGTCCACCAGAGAGGAGGACCTTCTTTCAGTTGCTATTGAAATCTAGAGGTAAAAGCCTCATTGACATAAGTGGAAATTCACGTGGGATGGATTTGGCTCAATGCTCTTGACCTGTCTTTAATGCAATCAGCTGTGCTTAGTAATCATACTAACCCATACATTGTACGTGCCTTCCAACACATTCTTCTGAGACAGATCTATCCACTTCCTTCCTTGAGTCTTCTCCAACTATGTGTTGATTGCATGGGTAATTTAGGATGTACAGTACCTGGGGGAGGCTACTTTATACACACAGCCTATCTTACTGTACTCTTTTATTAACTGGCTGCTTGACTTGTTTATCATTACCAAGAGGCAGAGTGGGCTTCTGGTGAGAACAGGTTATGATTCAGCAGATTCTAGTTCTAGTCTGTTTGATTTGCTGTGTAGCTGACAGCAAGGAACTGAGACCAAAGACTTCAAACTGGGGTGGCACGTATCTCCATATTTATTTGATTGGGCAGATGTTCAGAAACACCACACACCCATGATTGTATTTGAGGCAGATGGGAGCACAGCACCTCCGTGAATCAGGCCACTTACTCAAGCCTCTTATGGATTCAGTGTCCAATTATGGGCACCCATGTTTTAAAAAAGCAGTCTCAGCCACTGTGGGCCTCACTTTTCCCATCTGTAAAATGGGTCTAAATAATATTTCCCTACCCTCTAATAATTCTGCCATTTCCATGTTCTTCCATGGACTGACTGAAACTGGGACCTCAAAGAAAGTCAGGGTCATAGAGTTTAAGACCAGAAGAAACCCACTGGATCATCTAGTCTGACCTTCAGCCATCACAGGCCACCAGCACCCCCACACTAAACCCGACAACTGAAATGAGACCAAAGTATCACAGCCCACAGGAGACTAGACTGTTATGTGCCACAGACAGAGAACAGGAGGGACTGAGGTGCACCAGTGCCCGAGGCCACCTGCAATAGCAAGGCAAAGTGTGCCTAAGACCAATCCAGACAACATGGAGGCACTGCTGAAGATGAATGACCATAAGGAAAGTTTTGAAGACAGAGGGCTATAGAGGGCTAAGTGTTATTGTTGTTTGTTGTCATTTCAGATTGTGTTCAAGAATCTAGCAAGTCGGCCTTACAACATCTACCCTCATGGGCTCACCAGCATAAGTTCCTATCACCCAGTGAAGTCTTCTGAAGGTGAGATTGGCTGAGGAAGGAAGGTCACTGGAATTTAGCAGAGCTGTTGGCAAAGATCACATACCTCAGAACAGGAGAGTCTGGTGAAGCCCGCAGTAAATGGGCTGTTTTAACTATTCAAAGTACTTGGGTACTGATGTCCCCTGAGACTGTATTAACTCTTGAGAAGAGACCCCTCTGCACTGTGGAACCTTCTCTTTGAGGGAGGATTTGGGGACAGGGGCTGACAGGAGAGGTCCTGTTGATCAGGGAACTGAGGGTCAGCCACAGGGTCCAGGAGGCAGTGTGGAGGCCTCCCTCATGCAGATAGCTCTGGCCTCTCTAGGGCCCCCAAGATCTGAGAAGATCTGCATGCTCTGGAGTCCAGATCTCCTGCTGCTTCCACTGAGAGGCCAATCCCACCCCACAACAGCAGAATTCAAAGGAGGCTGTACAAAGGGACCCTCTTGCGGTTTCCTTGCCCCGGCAGAGGTTCTGCAATGAGGGTCGCATGTTCCCTCATGATGCTTCCAGACAACAGGAACTGATCCCTCTGCTGCTCTTCATCAGTAATGGAGGAATCACCGAGCCTCAGACATTCTTGTCTTTTCACAGGATTTCTTTAGCAGATCAGATCATCCAAGTCAGTATCCTCCTCTGGCTGTGGCCAGCAATGCTTTGTAGGAAGGAAATACTGGAAGGTGCATACTGCCATAATGCACCTTCCAGTGAGCGATGCTGTACACATGCACTGGGGAAATTCCTTCCTATCCCATGCACAGTGATTAGTATATGTCTTGTATATTTCACTTTCTCCTCATTCCCTGGGCATTTCACACTGACCAGCCCTTCCAAAAACCTTCCTGGAACCACACAGCTATAAAATGGGTTTTAAATGGTAGCTTAAAGCAAAGTCAACTAAATAAACTTTCATGGTTCTAAACGTGTTTTGAATGATCAACTGGCATTTATTCCAAAATTCCTTAACATAAAACACTGCTTTATTAGCAGTGGTGTAGTATGGTATTGACATGGCTGTCAGCTGCAGTGTTTTGAGCCATTGCTGTAGGATAATGCAATATTTTTATTATATAATCAATACCTAGCTCTTTTCAGCAGTAGATCTCAGAGCATTTCACAGTTTTTAATATATTTAGCCGCACACAGCTGTGTGAGGCAGGGCCCTGCTATTATCCCCATTGTACTCATGGGAAACTGAGGCACTGAGCAACTTGCCCCAGGTCACACAGGAAATCTGTGGCAAAATTGAACCCAGGTCTCCCAAGCCCTCGGCTAGTGCCCTAGCTGCTGGACCACCTGATTGGGGACAATGATAATCACTAATCCTCCTCCTTCTGCCATTTTACTTAATACAACCACCCAGTTATGCCACCTTCCCAGTGACCAGTACCAAAATCAACAGGACTGCTTTGCAGTCAGGTGCTGCTCAGTGGACTGGAATCTTACCTCATTTATACCAGTGTAAATCAGGAGTAATTGCATGGAAGTCAGCAGAGTAACACTGGTGTAAAACTAGTGTGAGGGTGGTAGAATCGGGCCCTTTGTGGCATTAGTGAAATACTCCCTGGGCAGGAATCCTCCATTCTGATGCTGCGAGGGTGGGTGAGCTGGGCACGTAAGCGCTCTCCTGCTCTGCTTTAATTTGGGGTTTCCCTCTGGTTCAACTGGTCTACACTAAGGTCGGGGGTCGAACTAGGGTACGCGAATTCAGCTACGTGAATAACGTAGCTGAATTCGAACTACCCTAGTTCGACTCACTTACCCGTCCAGACGCCGCGGAAGCGAACTCCGCGGCTCCAAGGTCGACTCCGGCAACTCCTCCTGCCGCGGTGGAGTACCGGAGTTCGAACTAGCACTTCCGGGGTTCGAACTATCGCGTCTAGATCAGACGCGATAGTTCGAACTCCGAGCAGTCGAACTTGCCGCGTCGACCCAGCAGGTAAGTGTAAACGTGCCCTTATCCTCCTGGTAGTACTTCTTGTTTTCCTGTGTGCAGTTGCTAGGTTACCATCTGGCCTTCCAACCACTGCTGGGCTGCCACCTGGTGGGAATCTTTGGGAGACACTGTTACTTAGGAACCATCCTGATTCCTGGGTGGGCATCATGCAGCTTCTGTCTCCCTCCTCTTTCTTTCTTAAGGATTAAAACTATCTAGGACAACAATTGCAGTGTGCATGAACAAGCTTCTCTGCTGCTGCTTCTAGCTGGCATGGGAACCTCCAAGAAAAGGAGAGGAAACAGTGGTTTCAGGTTTCATAAAACTAGCTCAGATTTGCAACCCCCCCTTTTTTTGCCCCGCTATTATTTAATTTAAGATAGTGCTTTCCTCCAGGACAGCTAGGTTCTGTTCCCGGCTCAGCCACTGACTCACTCACTGCATGACTGTGGGCAAGTCACGTCCATGCTTGGTGACTCCATTTCCCCAGCTATAAATTGGGCAGAACACTCATCCATATTTGTGGGATCTCTGCCTATTGATTATTGTACCATAATTTAAGGGTGATCAATTAAATCCAAGTTTTTCTAGCAACTTGGGCTCGGCATTAGGGTTGGATGAGCCCCCTTCAGAAGCATATCTGGCAAAAGCAATTGCCCTGAGCAGGTATCCTCACTGTATTTATTTGATGTTAGTGTTTCCTGTCTTCTAACCAACCTTCTTTTCTCACAGTTATTCTGTATTTGTCTGTCATTCTGCCCTTCTCTGCATCATTCTTCACCCTATCTAGTCCCTTGCCATTTCACCTATAATCTCCACTCAGCACGACACAACTCAGATAAATTTGAGTTCAGATCAGACTCAGCCCATGATATTCATAAGTGGTTTCAAAATTAAGGTACAAACCTTCCCTTCCATCCCTGGCTCTGTTTGGCTCAGGCAAGTACTAGCACCTCCAGAGAAGTCTTCAAACCTTCCCTCCATACTGTACAGGCCTCTTGGGTTTGCAAATGTGGTCCTGATTCAGGAAAGCACCTAAGCATGTGCTGAACTTTAAGCACCTGTTTAAGGCCCAGTGCCCTTCCTGCAGAGGAATGCTTTGTTGGCTCATGTCCTTAAGCTGGAAGTGTTGTGGGATCAGGCTTTCTCATGAGATTTCAGGAGCTCTGATTGGGCCAGCAGTGCCCACAAGAGAAGCCTCAATCTTGGAATCTAAGCACTGTTGTTTCTGGACCTAGATGCTTGTTCTGGACCTTCTGCTGCTTCTCAGGATGCTTGTATGATCTTGATTCCTACTTGTCCCATTCAATCCCCTCCTTCCTCCAGCCCATTTTATAAGTAGGATTACCCCCTCCACCGAATGCCCAAGCCTAATGAATTGCTCTTGGGGATTGTCTGTTACCAGATAAAGATGTGAAGGATATACCTATTGAGCCTGGCCAGTCATTCAAGTACAGCTGGAAAGTGACAACTGAGGATGGGCCGGCTGGCTCAGATCCTCGCTGCCTGACCCATTTCTACTACAGCTCCATCAACCCAGTCCGAGACACGGCCTCGGGGCTAATCGGCCCCCTCTTGATCTGCTCTAAAGAATCGATGGATCAGAGAGGGAATCAGGTGAGCTCTTCCCTTTCAGAGTAACCACCTGCCATGGCGGAGATGGAGGTGTGGCCAAAGTGTGCTGGAGTCCCATTTCTTTCCTGGTGGAGCTGCAGGACAAAGCCATTGCGGTGCGACATAGTGACACTGCACTGCAGCTTCCCAACATTTGAATTTTCCCATTGTGATAATGCATCATTGCTTGCTAATTTTTCATCCTTAGGGACAGATCCCAAAGCCCTTACGTAGGCAGATCTCTCATTGGTTCATGTGGTAGGTTTGCTTGGCTAAAGGGCTGCAGAATTTAGTCTTTACTTTCCATGACACCAATATTAATCAGAACTGACAAAACCTGTGTCTGTTCCCTTGATTTCAGTGCAGACATATGGTTACCTGCTCTGGACAGCTGGTTCTGCTGTCAAGTGCCTGGACATATATCCATATGATGGGTAACTTACATTACTAAGGGATGCCTTTATATTTGAGATCAGAGCTGATGTTACAGAAACACAGCAGCTGGGTTATATGAAATAATTCATATTGTAACTCACACCTATGCTCTCCTGCCACTGAAGGATCTCAATGATTCTGAAATAATAATCCCTAGCTCTTTTCATCCATAGATCTCAAAGCACTTTACAAAGGAGTCAGGATCATTATCCCCATTGCACAGATGAGGAAACTGAGGTATGGGGAGGGGAAGTCACTTTCCCAAGGTCACCCAGCAGGCCAGTGGCAGAGCTGGGAATAGAACCCAGATCTCCTAAATCGCAGTCTAGTGCTCTATTCACTAGGCTGCACTGCCTGAGAGGAAACAGCCTCATAAGTGCACAGGTCACTAACATATCCATGGCACCAGGGGCATAGTAGTGTAGCAGCAACATTAAGAGCAAGGGAGTGTGTCATAAGGCATGGCCACCCCATAGCACTCCTTTTTGCCCAAGCATGGCACTGCCAGCACTCCCTACCTCAGTTTCCTTCCCTGAGGTGGATCACCTCAGCTCTCCAACACAGGTCAACGCTGGAGATGTGGCTTGGCCCTCCAGCCGTGTCACAATGAACATGACCCATTCCGTGGTAACAACAATCCAGCTAAAAGCCCCAACAAACAAAAAGGTTCTTCTGCCATCAATGGGTGTCTTTTTAGCCCACCATTTGTGTCCTGGTCCCAGCCCCTTTCTGGGTTACCTTGGTGTCTTCCCTGCTCCAACACAGGGCATTCAGCCCCAGGCTGGTGCCCCTGGAGGACCCGGCTTTCTGCAAACCCTGGCTCATGGCTGCACATCCCAGACTGAGCTCTTTCAGCCCTTTGATGAGGCCCACTGTCACCTAGCCCCCTTAGTCCTGCCCCTTCAGGAGGGGAAGCAGCAAATCCCTTATCGCACAGGTGGGGCTGGTCCCATCTCCCCAGAGTATCACACACCCTGTTCATGAGACAGACTATTTGTTTTTGTTCTAGTCCTGTCTCTGTGGCCCTAAGCAAGGGCCCAATCCTACAGAGTGCTGACCCCTTCAATGTCCTCTTAAGACACTTGGAGTTAAAATTAATGAGCTCTGACAACAAAATCTATTGACGTTTTCTTAAATTCCCAATACGTATGGTCAGTGACTGGGCTTTTGGCTACTGCCAGGGTTGTGTTGGTGTCAAGTGAAGGTAGAATTTGGCCCCAAAGGTTCAGACGTTTGCTTTGGATGAGCATCTAACACGTGTCTGCTCCTCCAGAGTGCACTCCTGGGCAAGGAGACTTGCAAGAACAAGCTTTCATGGCGCATTTCCAGTGCATCTCTTTGGGTTGAGGCATGAGTTGTGCTTTCTGCAAAGAGCTTCTCCCAACCCTGGTTGTAATATGAACACAGAGCAGCTTCGTGCTCAGCCTGGCTGCTGCAGCTCACTCTGGAATCTACCATCTCAAGAGGTGAAAGTAAGCCGGTATGCCCCAGTATGGCCTACCGGCAAGAGCCTGTGCGCTGTGCAGGGGCGGATTGGCTTCCCCTGGCAGCAATTTAAAGGGCCTGGGACTCCCAGCAGCAGCTGGAGCCTTGGGCCCTTGAAATTGCTGCCAGAGCCCTGCTGCCGGAGCCCTGGGGAAGCAGCGGGTCTCAGACGCAATATAAAGGGCCTGGGGCGCCTGCTGCAGCTACCGCCCCGGGCCCTTTAAATCGTCCCCGGAGCCCTGGGGTAGCAGCAGCGGGGCTCCAGCGGCTATTTAAAGGATCTGGGGCTGTGGCAGCTGCTACAACCCCAGCCCTTAAAATAGCCGCCAGAGAGCTGCCGCCGCCTCCCCAGGTCTCTGGCAGCAGGGCTCCAGGGACGATTTAAAGGGTCCGGGGCTCTAGTAGCTGCTACCGCCCCTGGCCCTTTAAATCGTCCCCGTAGCCTGCTGGAGCCCTTGGGTAGCTGTGGTGGGGCTCCGGCAATTATTTAAAGGATCTGAGGCTGTGGCAGCCACTACTGCCCCAGCCCTTAAAATAGGTACCGGAGCCCTGGGGTAGTGGCAGCGGGGCTCTGGTGGCAATTTAAAGGGCCAGGGGCTCGGCCACCGCTACAGCCCCGGGCCCTTTAACTTGCTGCCGGAGCACCGTCGTTGCTACCCCAGGGCTCTGGGGATGATTTAAAGGGCTCGGGGTGGTAGCGGTGGCCAAGCCCCTGGCCCTTTAAATTGCCACTGGAGCCCCGCCGCCACTACCCCAGGGCCCCGGCAGCGGCGGGGCTCCGGTGGCTATTTTAAGGGCTGGGGCAGTAGCAGTTGCCACAGCCTTGGATCCTTCAAATAGCCGCCGGGGCCCCACCGCAGCTACCCCAGGGCTCCAGCAGGCTACGGGGACGATTTAAAGGGCCCGGGCCGGTAGTGGCTACTGGAGCCCCAGGCCCTTTAAATCACCACCTGAGCCCCCGGCTGCCGCTGCTACCCCAGGGCTCCGGCAGCGCAGCTTGGGTGGCAATTTAAAGGGCTCAGGGCTCCCGCTGCTGCTATCCTCTGGGGCCCTTTAAATCACCACCCGAGCTCTGCTGCTGGAGCCCTGGGGTAGTGGCAGTGGGGCTCTGGCGGTGATTTAAAGGGCATGGGGCTCCCGGCTGCCGCTACTGCAGCAGAGCCCCAGGCCCTTTAAAGCTCCGCCAGAGGCTGGGGCCCACTCTGATGGTGATTTAAAGTGCCCAGGGCTCCACTGCGGTAGTAACAGCTGGAGCCCCGGGCCCTTTAAATCACCCCCCAGGCTCCTAGCCGCATCTGCAGCTGGTAGCTCTGGGGGCAATTTAAAGGGCCCAGGGCTCCCAGCTGCTGCTACCACAGCCCCAGCCCTGGGCCCTTTAAATTCTGATTTAAAGCACCTGGGTATTTAAAGGCCCTGCCTCTTCCAGTAGAGGCCATGCCCCCTCCTAAGGACTCCGGAGTACCGGTAAGTTCTTTAAGTTACTTTCACCCCTGACCATCTCTGAACTCACCTAATATAGCTGCTGCCTACATACCGTGAGGCTCTAGGTTGGAGTTTAGCAGCAGCCATATGCCAAATACATGCATATGCAGGACGTGCAGCCACAGGACTCCACTAGCTGTCTGAGAGCACTGTCATGCCCACTGGCTGAAGCGGCAGGGTGGGGGCAGGCCAGAGCAGGAGTCAAATGTGTGCATGGTGATGGGGTAGCAGCAGGTCAGTCTGCATCAGAGGCAGCCAGGACAATGGTCAGAGCTCTCTGGGGGTCAGTAGGCAAAAGATCCAAGCCCAGGGGCTGTGTCAGTGGGTTGGGCAGGCGAGGTCAGGCGAGGCAAGGAGGCAGGGTTGGGAGAGGCAGCAACCAGCAGACAATGGTCTGTTGCTCAGACAGCTTCCTCTTCCTGTTGAGGCCTTTCTATAGTGCTCCTGTCCATCCAATCAGGGGCCTATAGGCCTTTAGCAATCAGGCTGTTGGTCAGGCAGGGATTAAATGCATTGCTGGGCACAGCAGCTAAGGCTGCCACCTGGTGGGCCTGGCTGCAGTACCAAGGTCCTGCCCAGTCTTGGGTGATCGTTGGCAGGTACACTGTGACCTCTGAGTGTCAGTTTACATCCAGGCCAGAGCCATCCCAGATTATGAATAACCCCCTTCCTCTGTGATTCCCAGATGATGTCGGATGAGACGAGGTTTGTGCTGTTTTCGGTCTTTGATGAAAACCACAGCTGGTACCTGGCAGAAAATATACAGAGGTTCTGCACAGATGCAGCTACTGTGAACCCCCAGGATCCTGATTTCTATGCCTCAAATGTTATCCACAGTGAGTATCGCAGGGTGGGAGCTGTAAGTGGAGGACTGAAGGAAAAACCAGGATTATCCATACATAAGGACCTATCTTACTTATTGGCTCAGCACTGTTATGGTAGATCATTGTTAGCTGATATTAGCTAGCAATGAATGACCTGATCTTGGGTTCTTTCTTGATTGTAAGCTGGTCATGACTGTCCTGATCTGGGCTCCTTCTGGAGGGGGAATGTGATCAACACCTGCTTGTTGTCAGGGAATGAACTGAAGTCTTAACTGTATTGTCACACCTAGCTAAAATATAAAAGGTTAGCTGGCATGTGAGACCAAAACACTGATAAAACTTCTTACACCCCATGCCTCTTCCAGGTATTAATGGCTACGTCTTTGACAACCTGCATCTGAAACTTTGCCTGCATCAAGTGGTGTACTGGTATGTCTTAAGTGTCGGTGCCCAGACAGACTTCCTGTCTGTTTTCTTCTCTGGAAACACCTTCAAACACAACATGGTCTTTAAGGACACGCTCACCCTCTTTCCACTTTCTGGAGAAACCGTCTTCATGAGCATGGAAAAGTCAGGTTAATAATTTTAGTTGTTTTATAAATTACTGTGCCCAGCTGCTGTGCAGTATATGTTAACAGAGACAGGTCAGCATGTTCCATCAGGAGCATTTTACGTGCATGAACTATAGGAATCAGCTAGAAAAATAACCAGCTTTATTAAGAGAGATTTATCAGAACTCAACTGAAACTGCATGAGCAAGTAAATTCCAGGTGCATCTGGTTCTGCCCTTCTCCCTCCCCTCCCCAGCTAGCTATCCAGTTACATCATCAGAACAGGTTTCAGAGTAGCAGCCGTGTTAGTCTGTATCTGCAAAAAGAACAGGAGTACTTGTCGCACCATCAAGACTAACAAATTTATTTGAGCTTTCGTGGGCTACAGCTCACTTCACCGGACGCATAGAATGGAACATATAGTAAGAAGATATATATACATACAGAGAACATGAAAAGATGGAAGTTGCCATACCAACTCTAAGAGGCTAATTAATTAAGATGAGCTATTATCAGCAGGAGAAAAAAACCTCTTCTTACTATATGTTCCATTCTATGCATCCGATGAAGTGGGCTGTAGACCACGAAAGCTTATACTCAAATAAATTTGTTAGTCTTGAAGGTGCCAAAAGTACTCTTATCAGAACAAACTCTTACAGTGTGGCTACCTTACAGAAGTTTAACATGTTTGAACACAGTTGTGAAGAATCAGCCTTGCTGGTGTGATGCTGACCATGCTCTGGTGCCCAGTGTATAGATGAAGAAAACTCATATTCGGTATTGTGTGTGCTACCCACAGTCAAACCCAGCAGATTATAGCTTCAGAGAAGGACCTCATTTCCAGTCTCTGAAATCTTTCTTGGGTTCCAGAGAAACAACAGAGCAGAGCTGAGAAATACAACAGACACAGTTACATTTTGTGCTTGTTTTGGCCACTAACGAATGACGTGAAGAATGCTGAGAGATATAATGTTATTGTGAAGTTACCCCTATAAAAACTCTACATTTAAAAAATAGTTAAACTTCTAAACTTTTTTTTTTTTGAGCAAGGAACTTTGAGAGTAATTCCCAGAGTACTTTATTCAGGTGCCAGGGGCAGAAGCTGATTGGTCATTCCCAAAAGACTTTAGAAAAGCCACAACCACAATTTTGGCCACTCGGATTCCCCCCTTATGGAATGCAACAAGCACCTTTAACTTGCCATCACTACTCCTTGAGTTGCAAAACTAGACTGTTCCACTCCTACAGAATCCCATGTGGGAGGCCTTCTGCCTCAAGGGGACTGGTTTGACAAGGTAAATGCTGTTGCCATCTAATGGTGATCTGATGTCTTATGTGAAGTGCCCAGATGGCTCAAGTCCCATTCCTAGTGGCAATAAAAAGCTACCATCAGCACTGGTCTGCTTGGTGGCCATCTGAACACAGAGGCAAATGACTCAGGCCTTGATCCGTGAGGGAGGAGCTCTGTCTGTGCACATCCTGATTGACTTCCCTGGGACTATGCAAGGGTGTAAGAATCTGCCCGCATGGATCTGGCAAGATCAGGGCCTAAATGAGCCGGAAAGAATGAACACACCTTTCCCTTCTAGGGGCGCCTCTCTGGGATACATTGACAAGGACAGTGTGGAAGAAGCATATGCTGTCTCTTCATATGCTGCATCTTGTCTATAATAAATACAGGCCTTCAATCCCCAGGGCTGTCAATCTGGCACCTTTCACCCCCATCAAATGTACTTAAAACTGTATTTAAAATGGCTTTTAAAATACATCTGGACTGAGTCATGGTCAACAAGGTTCCACCACCTGAGAGTGCTGTTTCTATTCAGTAATTTGTTGTTTGTTTCTTGTCAAAGTGATCTGCAAATTATTCTTTTTAAAATTAGGCTTGTGCCTTTTTTTTGTTTTGTTTCTTTTAATTTATAGAGAAGGCCTTGAATTGTTTTAAGTCAGCTGTGGTTTCCACTTGGTTTTGCAATGCCAGCATCATTAACTGGTTCACTGCTGATAGTTTTAGCAGAATTTCAGCTTTTCTGTAGTTGTGGGCAGAGCCTGGGTAGATTAGCACCACATTTTTACCAGTACGAGTTATGCCATTGCATGACACTGCAGTGAGATCAGCCCAGCACAGCATATGTACACAGATTTAAATTTTAAATAGCACCCAACATTCTTGCAGCCTTTTAAAAACTCAGAACAAATCTTACTGACAATATGTGTGGCTGGAGAACAGACTATATTTTAGTGCCTAGTTGAGATTATTTTAAGTGTTTTTGTTGTTATAGTATCAGAGGGGTAGCCATGTTAGTCTGGTTCTGTAGAAGCAGCAAAGAATCCTGTGGCACCTTATAGACTAACATCTGTTAGTCTATAAGGTGCCACAGGATTCTTTGCTGCTTTTGTTGTTATAATGCATGCAAATTCTTCCATATATGCTCTGTCAAGTTTGTTCCAGCCTCCCATCCCAGTTCCCAAATGATAGTGAATCCCAATGTGCTGGGCCTGTGGCTTTCTGCTGGTGTCAGGAAAATCACTCTTAGTGAGGGATGGAAACACTGCTGGGGACAGTTCTGTGGAATGAGCCTAATTCCATCTGGCAGCCCTTAGCATCTGGTGCATCTCAGCGCTGCAGTCCAGTTTCCTCCATGTACCTTTCATCTGTCAGTGTATCTGCTGAGCCCTTAAAACAAGTCACTGAACAGCTTGAATGTAGTAACTATAATTCCCATCATGGATCATGGCTGAGATTGCCAAAGCCACACCAAGGTGTGTGTGCCCAGGCTCCATTGGAATGAATGACAACCCAGTGTCCACATCCTTTAGGCAATTAGCCCGATCTCAGCCCACATATTTAACTCAGTCATTTAATCTCAGAGTTTACCTGCTGTCCTTTCTTCTTCCTCATCCCTAACCTGCCTGTCCCACTCACTGGATCAGACATTCCCAGTGGCACAGGCAGTCTAGTCACCGACTTTTATGGGAGTTGGGTCAGGCCTGTTATGATGCCAGTGTGCTGTGCAATCAATGCCAGCTTCCCTTGAGCTTTTTCCTGTTTCTGATTTGAAACAGCCACATGGGCACTGGTCACTCAGAGTTGTGCTTGTGGCCTTAACCCTTGGCCCTTTGCCCACCCTGGGGAGAATAAGAAAGTGGCATAATTGTATTTATGTAAGTGAATTTAGAACGGGTGAATGGCACCAGCCTATTTGATGACCAGGACCAGCACAGCCCCCCAAAGCAAGAGAAGGCCCTGTCCTCTCTGGTGAAGGAGAGGGGAGGGAATCCAGAAATAAACAGTTCATGGGGAGAATTATCTAAATCTCTATTAGAACAATCTAAATCTAGATTATTCTTATTGTATCCAGTCTTGGCTGTTCAGAGTTGACCAGGCAGGAATGAGCTGGTCAGAGTAGGGGGGTGGGAAGAGAGGCTTTGTGATAGAGGGGCTTTGATTTCTTTTAACTTGAGCAGGAGAAAAATGTGACTGGGACTCGGGAGATCAGCGTGTGCAGAAGACATTCTGCACCATAGGTTCATAGATTCAAAGGGCCTCCTGCAGAACATAGGCCAGAGAACTGCCCCATAATATTCCTGTTTGAAATAGAGCAGATCTTAGAAAAACTGCCGGTCTTGATTTAAAAATTGCCAGTGATGGAGAATCCACTGCCACCCTTGCACAACCAACCAAGTATTGGCTCCTCTGAGATTTGTGAACTCAGATGACTGGATTCAAAGTCCAGAATGCTGACCATTATACCATAGAACCAGTGTAGTGTATCTGACAGCTCCAACCAAACCTTTGATGGGTTGATTCTGGAATCCCACTGGCACCTACATGTAAAGTTGCAGCCATTGTATTAACCACTTCATAGCTACTCTCCACCGAAGCCTGGGGACATACCAGGTAAAGGTTATGGTACCAGGGATGCATTCAATTCATTAGGTTTGTTAGGGAGCATTAAAGCCATTAAAAATCCTTGCCAGGGTTAATTCTGAACACTGCCAGAAATGTTGCAGCACACGGAGACATGTATGACAGGTGAACCCAGTGTGTGTGGGAGTGGAAACAAGACTGTCATTGGCTTATGCCATAAGCATTCTTAAAATACAGAGCTTGCTAATGAGGGAGCACCAGCTGGGTGATAACTCTTGAGATTTCCTGGAATGTTGGACTAATGCTGTTCTTTTGTCCTTTCCTGGGATAGGCATATGGATGCTGGCATGCCTAAATCCTGACTTCAGAGACAGAGGAATGTGGGCAAAGTTCACAGTCTCCAAGTGCAACACTGATCCAGAACTGTATTCCTATGGGGAAGATTATGAGTTGATACCGGATTACTTGACAAATGAGGGCAATGGCCTTCAACCTAGGGGCTTCCCCAAGAATAAAAGATGGCGCAGGCTGTGTCTGAGAAAGCATCGTAATGTCACTTCTTCTGAAAAGGAAACAGAGATGCTCAACCCCCAGCTAACAGCCTGCTTGAGAAAACCCAGCCAGCCCCTCAAATTCAATAACAGACTTCAAAACAGCAGGAAGAATTCCACGGACCCCTCTTCCAACAGCACATCAGTGGTGTCCGATCTACATGGCCTTTCCCTATCTTCTCAAACAGAGACTAGCTTTGAGCCAGTATCTTATGATTCCCTCTCAGAAGAGGCAGGATTGTCAGAAATGATTAGCCCTGACCAAGGATTTGGACACCCTTCTTCTGAAGGAAACTCAACAAGCTTAAGTGAAGTGGTCCATCATAACACAAGTTCAGCAAGAGCTGCAGCAGCTGGCTCATATCCAGAAGGAGATACTCTCTTCTTTGGAAAGCATAGACCAATTCAAGCTGTAGAGATGGCTAAAGAGAATTTAGAGCTGCACAAGTCAGTAGACAATGTGATGTTCCAACTAACTGCTCCATTAACCAACTTAGAAAAAATTCTTAAAGGAAATGTTACTTTGGCACAATTAAAAGAATCAGCACATGTGATGGGCCATCAGGAACCTTCTTTTAATGCTGAAGAAACTGGTCTTCAAGGGAATGATAGTTCACTGCAACTGAATGTCTCAAAACATGATTCTAGGTTTCAAGAAAGGATTCCATTACATGATGAAATGCCTCTAGAATTCAAGATTACATCTTTAAAGACACACATACCACTGAATGATACAATAGCTACAGAAATGACTTCATCAACTAATGATAACACTTTCCTTAAAGGGAATAGTACTTCAACATCATTAGACAAGTCAGCAGATAACACAAGTATACATGTCATCACCTATGTGAACAGTGAGAAAGCATTTATTAAAAGCAATGGTGCACCGATACAACTGGACACTAGGTTAGAAAATGACACCAGGCTTCAAAAAGAGGCTTCACTGGGTCCTTATGAAACTTCTCAAGAAGGAAAGTTAAATAGCCCAGCACATGGTACCATGCTTCAGGAGAACACATCAGCTACAAATGGAGAAGTATTCTTTGAAAAGACTGTAGAGAAGTCTTCAAATGATACAGGAATTCAAAGGACCCCTGCACCACATCAGAAAGATCTTCTCCTTGGTAGGACTAACATTGTGCTGTTAGATACCTATGATACAGCAGATCTGAGCCTTGCAGAAAACCGTCCATTGGACCATGAATCAGGACAGGATAAATCTCGTGATAGTCTGGGTCTTTCAAATGTAGAACACTCCTTGTCTGCAGAAAGTAGCATCAGGCTAGCCCCAGATAAACTTACCAACAGTACAAGCCTTCTAAAAAAACCATTTCTGGTCCGCAATGACATTTTTGCCACCAGTTATGTTACTACACAAGAAAGCGATGAATTAATACTGGGGACAAAGTTTCAAGAAGCTACAGAAAGCAAGGAAATGTCTGAAATGGAGAATGTTGACTTACTCAAATTAAATGTTATGGCCAATGAGAGGAAGCTTGAAAAGGCCCCTCTACAAAGCAGCAAGGACACATTTCTGAAACACAAGGTTACTGCGCTAAGTTTAGATGGGCCAAAAAATGAAAACAACAGCTTATTAGATAATGAGGAAGTTTATCTCAACAGGAAAGTGCCTCCAGCAGAGCTAGTGGACTTGATAAATGATACAGGTCTCCTGGAGGCCAGTTCATCAGACAAAGAAGGAACACTCCATAAAGGTAAGAGAATGGAGTTGGACTCGGACAGCCAGACCCCTGGAAAGCTAGTGCAAAGGACAGCTGACAAGCCCTGTGACCAGAACTCTCAGGGATGCAGCATTCATGTAAAAAAGAGGTCCCTGGAATCACATGGAACTTCACTGGAAGAAACAGAGGTGCAACAAGGACTGGAGGATAAAGCCAGAGCATTGAAGGGAAGGCATAACTCTGGCAAACATACAGGAGGAATCGGAGCTATGCTCAGAGGCACTATCAAGATAAGTGACAACGACAGAGCAAACCCCCTTGCTGCTAGGCCACTCTTGGTAGACACAACAGCAAGAGATCATGGAGCAACTGGCACTGATAACCCCACAGGATATATCAGGAGTGTGTCAGCTTCTCTTCAACACCATGCCAGCAGTCATGAGCCACCAGCAGTAGAGGGACACTATGACAACCAAGGTGAAAGTGATACAACTCAGAGAAGAGGTAACTCCTTTCTCAAGGTGGAAGAGTCAGAGGAGGAGAAAACTAGTGCTACCTCTGCCTATTCAAGTGAGAAAACTACCAAAGAGGGACAGGAGGTAGGAACTGAGGCAGACACAAAGCCCACTGCATCTGCAGGAGAGCACACAACGAGTATGGTCCCCATCTCAACACAGGTTGTGGGGCAAATGAGTGGAATTGAGACACCTGCAGTAACTGCAATGCAGCATAAAAGGGGTGTTGATTGGGAGGCACGTTTGAGCTTGCAGCCCAAGGGAAATGTGACCGATGGGGAAGTGAGCACCTTGGACCAGCAGGAGCTGAAGAAAACGTGGATCTTTGGTAAACTGCAGCGGGAGCTCAAATCTAGTGCTGTTAAGGACCAAGTATTAGGAACTGAATCTAAGGATTTTCCAGCAAGCAAAGAGGCCTCAGAGATCCTGACAAAACAGGCCTCCAAAGGAAACTATCCATTTCCCCAAGATGGCATGGCTCTCAATCAGACCCTTAAAGGGGACCAATGGAAGCTGAAGCACAGCCACCAAGAAAATCAAGTGTTTAAAAAGGAAGATGCCATTCCCCTGTCAGGTAGTAAAATACAGACACCAGAATGGAAGAAGGAGGTGCAGGAGGTAGATGGGACACAGAGCAGCAGGGAAAGCATCAGCAAAGCAAAGAACAGGAGCTCGACTCCTGGATCCGAGGAATATTTTGACACCCCTAGAGAACCCAATGCCCTAAACAACATGGTCAAGTCCAACATCTCAATGCCCCAGAAGGAAAAATCAGACTATGATGACTACAGCAAACCTGAAAGAGACACTGACGAGTTTGACATCTATGGGGAGGAGGACCAAGATCTGCGCACCTTCACTGGGAGGGTCCAGCAGTATTTCATTGCAGCTGTCGAAGTGCTGTGGGAATATGAGAGCCAGAGACCCCAACACTTTCTAAAAGTTAAGTAAGTTTTACCAGACACATCCTTCCCCTTGCATGAGGCATCTTTCCCACCCTATTGATTGCTTCCCCTTCTACAGAGCAGCATGGATGAACAAAGCCAGACAAGGCTTAGAGATCCATCCAGGGGATGTTAGATGGGGTGGGATCTGAGTTACTACAGAGAATTCTTTCCTGGGTGCTGGCTGGTGTGTCTTGCCCACATGCTCAGGGTTTAACTGATCGCCATATTTGGGGTCGGGAAGGAATTTTCCTGCAGGGCAGATTGGCAGAGGCCCTGGAGGTTTTTCGCCTTCCTCTGCAGCGTGGGGTGTGGGTCACTTGCTGGAGGATTCTCTGCACCTTGAGGTCTTTAAACCACGATTTGAGGACTTCAATAACTCAGACATAGGTTAGGGGTTTGTTACAGGAGTGGGTGGGTGAGATTCTGTGGCCTGCATTGTGCAGGAGGTCAGACTAGATGATCATAATGGTCCCTTCTGACCTTAAAGTCTATGAGTCTATGAGGGTACAGGCCCCACCATGAGACAGACATTGAGTTCCAGCCCAGCCTGTCCTATTCATGATGCTCTACCCCGATAGAGTCTTGTCTTCCTCTTGAGTGCTTGATCTTCCTTCCAAGTGTAGCAGCCCAACTGGCAGCAGTCAACTGAACTCTGCCCTGCTACCTGCTGCTCCACTTTGTTGAGGAGTTCACGTCCTCCCTAGCTTGAGCCCAAAGATTCTGGCTGTAATGTGTCCTCCCAGGAGTTGGAGCCGCAGACTTAGTCATTGGCTTCCTATAGACCTGGCAATGCTAAGGAGATGTAGTTGAAGAATGAGCATCACATTGGTCTATGATTCGTCCTCTACTTGACAGTTTGTCCACACTGCTGGGGGATGCCAAAGGGAGCATCCTCCGTGGAGCACTGTGTGCTGTGTGGCTGCTGAGCTGGCCACAGCCATGCTCCAAACAATTGACTCAGAGGAGGGGCCAGCGAAACACCTGCGAGATGAAGATAGGGATACTCTCAGCTACCTCCTCTTCTCTCAGTCTGAATGCTACCCCACTTGGATTGCTCTCCAGCATGGCTATGAGCACTAAACACTCAGAACCTAGAGAGGGTCCAAGACAGCGAAGGTTGGAGCTTCTGTAAGTACCTGACCAGGGCCGCCCAGAGGGGGGGCAAGAGGGGCAATTTGCCCCAGGCCCCGGGCCCCACAGGGGCCCCCACGAGAGTTTTTCGGGGGCCCTGGAGCGGGGTCCTTCACTCGCTCTGGGGGCCCCGGAAAACTCTTGCGGGGCCGGGCCCAGGAGCTTCTTCCGCTCCTGGTCTTCGCCGGCGGGGGGTCCTTCCGCTCCGGGGTGGAAGGATCCCCCGCTGGCGAATTACCACCGAAGCAGGACCCGCCGCCGAAGTTCAGCTCGGTCTTTGGCAGTAATTCAGCGGCGGGGGGTCCTTCCGCTCCAGGACCCGCCGCCGAAGTGCCCTGAAGACCCGCGGTGGGGGCCCCCCGCTGCCAAATTACTGCCGAAGACCGGGCTGCACTTCGGTGGCAGGTCCCGCTTCAGCGGTAATTCGGCGGCGGCGGGGTCCCCGCCGTGGGTCTTCGGGGCACTTCGGTGGCGGGTCCCGGAACGGAAGGGCCCCCCGCTGCCGAAGACCCCAGGCCCCCAGAATCCTCTGGGCGGCCCTGTACCTGACTGTACCTCAGTCCCTGGGCTTCTGAATGGATTCCAGTCAAAGAAGAGCTGCACCAGAGAGAATATGCTGACATGTAGAGCCCTGTGCTGATACAATCTGTATCTGCAAAACAGTCCGTGGATATAAAGCAGATAGCCACAGATTTGCAGGGCTCTACCGACATGTCTTGACAGCTACATAGATCACTGTCACAGTCAGTTCATGCTTTGCCTCTTGAAGGCCAGTCGGAGCCCTGTGGCTCCTGGCTTGGCTCTACATTCAGACTCTCTGCCTGAGCAGGTATATAGCGAGATCACAATGCCAACAGAGCCCAGATTCCAATGTCCATGCCTCAAGCCTTCCACTCATCAAGCCTGGCTGGTGCCTTCCCACAGGGTGTGGTCCTTTCTTGTTCTTGCAGCGGCCCCAGTAGGGGCTGGAGAAAGCCCTTCCAGCGGTACAAGAAAGTGGTTTTCCGAGGGTACCTGGACAACTCTTTCACCCAGCCGCTGGCACGTGGGGAGCTGGACGAGCACTTGGGAATCCTGGGGCCATACATCAGGGCAGAAGTTGATGATGTCATAATGGTGAGTGAGACTGAAAAGGAAAATCCCCATTTCCTTAAAAGGAGTTAGGACGTTCCCAGTGCAAAGCTGTCCCTCTTTAGTTCTAGGTGGGTCTTCCTGCTACCTCTTGTGCCGGGACCTGTTAGCACCAAAGGCCTGTCTTGCACCATAGGCTGGAGTTAGAAAACTGCCAATCAAGGGCCATGGCTGAGATCTGTCACATTCACTTTACTCCCCTGCAGTTCCTTGGATGTGTTGGCTCTCATTGTGCTGACAATGCAAGGGTATTCTGTGGGGCTAACACAGTCCCAGCTCCTCTAAGGTGTTCAGGCACCTAACTCCCATTGATCAGCACCTAGATATCTGTGAGGAGCTGGGCTGTGGTACCTAGAGGCTCCCGCTGAGATCAGGGCCCCCTTGTGATGCTCAGACTGATAGTGAGAGATGGTCCCTGCCCCAAAGAGCTCACAATGCACATAGACAAAGGCTGGGAGGGGAAACCGAGGCACAGAGCAGTGAAGTGGCTCAGCCAAGGTCATTTAGCAGGTCCAGGTCACAGATGAAGGTCTCCTGATCACAAGAGCAGTCTCCGTAGAAATCCCACATGGCACTTCAGGGAAAGAGCCTCTGAAAAGGCAGAAGGAGCAGGGAAGGAAAGAAAGATAACTGGGATTCACAATGGCTCCCATGGGAGACACCCAAGTCCCCAAGTGCAATCAGGCTCTGCTAAAGAGCAGGGGACCAAACTGAGGAATCATGTATAAACTCAGGCCTTGCCTACATGAGCAAGTTGCATCAGTTTAATAGATTGCTAAACCTATCTATTTAGTGCAGACTCCTGTGTGGACACTCTTATTTTGGTTTAAGAGGGGCCTATTTCAGTTTAGCATCAACTTGTTCCAACTGGACTCAAGCTAAACCCAAATAACAGCATCCACAAAAGAGTTTGAAACTGGATCACCTTCAGTTCACACCTTAGGCTAAACCGGTGCAATTTGCTCATGCAAACAAGGCCTCTTTTGCCACACAGCTCCAGCTGAGCTGGGTGATAGTGCGAGTTTGGCTGGGCAGTGTGCAAAGCTGGGACTCAGGCTGGGGTCCATTCTTGCTGACTGGCTGAAACTGAGTCCAAAGACACACCCCCAGTCCAGTGTGGATGAGACCTGTACTCATCATATGTATCAAGGAAGAGGGAAATTCTTAGCATATGTAACCCTTCTGCCAGGTGAAGCCAGCAGCAGCAAGGGCCAGTTTCAGTATCTAGGGGTTCCTTTTCACCAGTACAACACAAAATAATCTGGAGCCCCCACCCAGTGACCTGGGACAATTACCCAACACCCCCTGGGCGCCTCTAAAAGGAAATACTTCCCCTCTCGCAAGCACAGAGTCTGAGTGTAGCAAAAACTTTTAATAAAAGGAGGGAAGTAACTCAGCCTTAATTTGGGAAAATCCCACAACTAGGGATAAACATAAACCATGAGCAAAAGACCCACCCTGAAGTAAGTTGGGCAGTGTCCTTTTCCCCTCAGGTTCTTAAGTCCAGCAACCAAAAAGTCCCTTTAACGTGCCCGTCCCTTCTCTGCACCCCACTCACAGTTGCTGTCTTTTGGCCAGTGCAGCCCCAGAGTTCAGAGGTTCATCCACAGAGTTCACCTCCCACCCTGGGTGGAAGAGGGTATAAGGAGGCACCTTACACGCTCTGCTGCTCAGGCATTTGCTCATCACCCCACCAGCCGATTGCCACACCTCTTTAAGGGGCTCTGCTCTGGTCCTCTCCACCAGCCACCCAGCTAGCCACTCACCAAGGTGTCTTCAGGGCCCACATAGGTTAGGCCAGTGATTTCAGCTGTTAGTGCAGGAGCTTCACAGTTGGTGCACACTAGGCAGTCCCAAAGTAGGTCTAATACTTACACCTAGGTATTAGTGATTTCAGCTCTGTAGCACGTAATAAGACACGAGTCTAAATTAGTTCTTTTATTATACCAGAGAGAGAGAGAGAGAGAGTCAAATGGTGCTTAGGACCCTTAAACAAGACCCACCCCACCAAATACACATACTTATCTCCACCCTTTCTCAACTCATTGGGCTTTGGAACCCATGTCCCCTGCCTAGCGAGTGCCGTTCAGTTGAGAGTGAGTCCTTTCATCAGGGTATGCCAGGTACAGTTCTCCAGCCCTCGGTTCACACAACAAGGATAACAACCCTTTATTTCTCCTGCTCCAATAACAGACCGGGGAGCCAACACCAAGCACAAGCGATCATTTGGACAAGCAATCATAGAAGATTAGGGTTGGAAGAGACCTCAGGAAGTCATCTAGTCCGTAATCACATCATGCTGAGCACCTAGGCAGGGTGGGTTCGTCCATGCAAACGAGATCAGCTCCTGAAGTCCTTTTCCACAGCTCACCACTAGATGTCAGGGGAGAGCTCATGCAGACTCTGCTAACACATACAATAGGGGGCGGCACAACCCTGAACTGGGGAAGAAGAAAAGACCAGGTAGTATGGAGCCAGAGGCTGGAGCTCGGGGAAAAAGCAGTGGCAAGGACTGGCCTGTGTTTGACTGACACTGTGGAGAAAACACACATCCTGCCCATAAAAACACATGTACCTTTCCCAGCGACTCCAGTAAGAGATGCACAAGCAGAACTGAGGCTAGGATCTGTCCCACTGGGCTTCACTAAAGAACAACAGCAGGAAGGGTATGGGGAATAGCCAGTGCCCCACCCAGGGAAGGAGTGTAGGCAGTGCCCCGACTCCAAGATTCCCCCCACAAGGAATGTAACCCTTCTCTTTGCTTCTTTCCCCCCACGGTGCAGGTTAGCTTCAAGAACCTAGCTTCCCGGCCTTACTCCTTCCATTCCAACCTCTCGCCCTACCAAGGAGGCCTGGGGGAAAACAACACACCCAGCCAGGAAGCAGTGCAGCCCGGCGAACTCCGCGAGTACTCCTGGAAGGTGCTGCCCCAGATGGCACCCACTGTCAATGAGTTTGACTGCAAGGCTTGGGCTTACTTCTCCAGCGTTAACCTGGTAGGTGGGAACCATGTATGAGAAACCTGTTGGTCTCTCCGCTAGCCATCTCTTCCCTCAGCTGCCTCTCAGCCAGAATCCCAGCCCCCCTGTTCCATGCAGACCCAAGGGGGTTGGTGCCTGGGACACTACTGCATAGGATATTTCTGTGACACATTGATGGGGGCTTTCATCAGGCCATTGGTGAATGGGTCTGAGAGTGTGTAGAAATAGAAACGTAGGGCTGGAAGGGACCTCGATAGGTCATCAAGTCCAGGCCCCTGCAGAACCAAGGAACTCTAGACCAGGTGTTTGTCCAACCTGGTCTTAAAAACCTTCAGTGATGGAGATCCCACAACCTCCCATGGGGGCCTGTTCCAGAGCTTAGTCACCCTGAGAGTTAGAAAGCTTTTCCTAACACCTGGTCACATTTCACAGGCCAGATCCTCAGTCCCTCTCTGGCTGCTTGTGTGACCCAGAGGTACAAAACTTCCCCTGCCTTGGTGAGTCCTTAGGCAGTGCAGAGCCATGCAGGGGGGATGTCTGGGGCATCCTTATGACTGGCCCCGTGCAGGCTATGGATAGAGCAGCCGTCAGACTTAAAAATCTGGTCCTTCTCAGCCACAGACTAACTAATGCTCACAACATCCTGTACCATTGTCCAAAGTGTTTCAGGTGGGGCAACTGAGGCACAGCGGGACTAAGCGACTTGCACGAGGTCAGGCATTGCATCAGCAGCAGAGCTGGGAAGGGAACCCAGCGAGTCAGAACTATAAATCAAATCAGAGCAATTCTAAGTGTGCGTTACTCCCCCATGTCAGATTGGGATCAGAGAGGGAGGGGGCTTCTGCCCCCTGCTGAAACCCAGCATGCCTCTCCCACTCCCAGCACCAGGCTCTGCACGCGCCTTGCTCCTCTCCATTTCTTGGCTTTTCAGCTGTGAGTTGGGAGTGTTCATAGCCAAGGCCTCTTCACCTGTCTGTCTAGTCTGAGGCCACACATGCTGCTGGAGTTTGGTTAGCACTCACAGGGCACTGCTGGAGTCTGACAGGCACAGAGAGAGCCATCCTGGGATGAAGCACCCACTTCCAGAGTCCTGCCTGACAGTGGTTAATGTAGTTCTGAGTAGCCACATTGTGGCATTGTGGATGGGGTGGAAGTTAGGAGTGGACTCTACATTCCCATTACTCTGTGGTTATTTTCCCCTCCTAGGAGAAGGATCTGCACTCTGGCCTGGTTGGGCCGCTGCTTATCTGCCGCCCTGGCATCTTGAGCCCTGCCTTCAGGAGGCAGCTGGAGGTGCAGGAGTTCTCGCTGCTCTTCACTATCTTCGATGAGACCAAAAGCTGGTATCTCGCCGAGAACATGGAGAGGAACTGCCCACCCCTCTGCCAGAGCCAGCCGGATGATCCTGATTTTAGAAGGACCAGCTACTTCCATGGTAAGAGCTCCGGCTTCTCTTCCCTCCCTACCCAGCCAGCCCATGTAGGAGGGAAACTCTGCAGGGGCTACTGTTACAGCAGCAGTCTGACTAGCAGAGCTCCAGAATCCTCTTCCTTGCCCATCCCCTGGATAACAGCAAAAGGGACCTCAGCCCACTCCAGCGTGGCTGCTGCTATCTGCAGACTTTGAACCACTCCCCTGCCACAGCACGTCCCAAGTGTGCTCTTCTCCTCCAGCTATCAATGGTTACGTGATGGACGCACTGCCTGGGCTGGTGATGGCTCAGCACCAAAGGGTGCGATGGTACCTGCTGAATGTGGGCGGCACTGAGGACATCCACTCGGTCTATTTTCATGGGCAACAGTTTGCCATCAGGACGAACCACGAATATCGAATGGGAGTCTACAACCTCTATCCTGGTAAGAGCTGACCCAGGTGCTGGGAGCTAACCTGTCTCCTGGAAAGGACTGATGCAGGAGAAGCAGGCATGCCAGCAGCCTAGCTCCAAAGAGTGCCCATCTAGCGTAGTGCAACTGATGCACTATGATTAGGGTGGATATGGCACCATCCTGACATCAAGGGGTACCTAAATAGATGAGTGCCTCTCAGCAGGGGCGGCTCTACGTTTTTGGCCGCCCCAAGCAGTCATGCGCGGGAGGCGCCCCGGAGCCGCCGGAGCAGCGGACCTCCCGCGGGCATGACTGCAGAGGGACCGCTGGTCCCGCGTGGCTCGGCTGGACCTCTCGCGGCTGCGGACGGCTCATGGGTCCAGCGGCTCCGCTTGAGCTGCCGCAGTCATCCCTGCGGGAGGTCCAGCCGAGCCACGGGACAAGCGCCCCCTCTGCAGTCATGCCTGCGGCAGGTCCGGTCGTCCCGGGACTCCGGTGGACCTCCCGCAGGCATGACTGCGGCAGGTCCGCCGGCCCAGCCTGCCGCCCCCCCCCGGCCGCAGGGAACGCCCCCTAGATTTTGCCGCCCTAGGCACCAGCTTGTTTTGCTGGTGCCTAGGGCGCCCCTGCCCCTGCCTCTCAGCCTGAGAAACAGGCCCTGGAACCAACCCTGCCTCGAAGAAATGGATCCAACTGGCCGTTAGCTCGTGATGCCTTACTGGCTTTGAAGAGTCTTGTTCTGTTTGTCCAGCACTTTGCACAATGAGCTCCTTGTCCATGACTAGGGCTCCTAGGAATGAGTGGTGGAAGCACCCTAAAAGTGGCGGGGGCCACAGGCGCCAAAACCGTGGCCCCATCCCAGTGCTGTACTACCCCCAGGCCCAGCCCCCACACTGGCCGTTCCCCCCCCCGAAGCCCCACCCTCACACCATCCCTTCTCCGTGAGCCCCTGCCCTCACACTGTCCCCGCCCTGCACCGCCTCTTCCCCCAAGACCCCACCCCCTGCTCACTCCTCTCCACCCAGTAACCCCCATTGCTCAGCTTTATGGCTGGTAAAAAGTGATGAGGCCGTGGCCCCCTGGCTCTCCCATTCTGGTGCCCCTGCTCGTAAGTGCAATGTAATACAAACAATTCATATTTTTGTTAATTATTATTAAGTATCAAATTCAAGTGCATTTATTGGGCCAAACTCATTCCTGTCTAACTGCACTGGCTTTGATGAAGTTACACCAGGGAACAATTTGACCCAGTCAATGTTCTGTTAAGGCTCAGGAAGCAGCCTGGCACCCATACCACCCTTGGGCAGTACTTTACTCTGAGTAGTCCAGTGCAATTGGCATCATGGCAGCACAATCTGCCCACTGCCTGCTCTTATCCGCTAGAAAGAAAGAATCCTTCGTTCTGCTGTCCCTCCTCTTCTTCTCGCCCAGGTGTCTTTGAGACGGTGGAAATGCGCCCCTCCCACCCGGGAATCTGGCGGGTGGAGTGTGAGGTTGGAGAGCACCGGCAGGCTGGAATGAGCGCCCTGTTCCTTGTGTATGACCTGAGTAAGTGACTCTTCTTGTTCTACAGTCGCCTTCAAGGCAGCCCGGGGTGGGAGGGGCAAGTTGGGCAATTTGCCCCAGGCCCCGCAGGGGCCCCCATGAGAATATAGTATTCTATAGTATTGCACCTTTTTTTTTAATGGAAGGGGCCCCCAAAATTGCTTTGCCCCAGGCCCCCTGAATTCTCTGGGCAGCCCTGGTCACCTTCGCTGACTCTTCATTCACCTCCTGAGAATTTCATGTTAGACAGCAGGGGGGAGCATTTTCACAAGTGCAGAAGTACCTGCCTAAGGCATTCTGGAGAACAGGGCTCCGGTCACTTAGGTGCTTTTGAATATTTTACCCTCATAGCCCTCAAACTTGGACACACCAGTTTTCACCCTCAGTCAGCTGTGAGCGAATGAGAGTTACAGCACTGAACAATCTAACCACCTGACCAAGCCTACAGATGAGACAGCAGGATAGCTACTGTCATTCACACCTGCAGTGAATTACACCCCCATCCAATAGGGGGCATGTGACTATGGGTGCAAAACTGGAGGCCAGCTTGAACCACCTTTAAAAATTTGCCCCCAGCAGTCTGATTTTTCAAACCCTAAGAAGCTATGGACCACGTACAAAAATGTGCATATACTTATCACCACCACTGCATGCGCCAATCCAGCTGGCTAACTGAATAGAGAAATACCCATTTGTAGATAGGTAAATGGAGGCACAAAGAGGCAACGTGACTCACCGAGAGTCACAGAGGCTGGCCACAGGTTGTCATGTTCAGCAATACTCTTTACCATGTAAAGTAGTGCAAAATCTGTTTGGAATTGCAGTAAAGTCTTTGCCAGCTCAAGAGTGTAAATCAGTTTCCACCTCATTTTAAATACTAATTTCACAACAGAAGGAAAGGATTGATTTGTTATACTTAAGAGAATCATAGAATCATAGGCTTAGAAGGGACCACAAGGGTCATCTAGTCTAACCCCCTGCCAAGATGTAGGATAGTTGGCTTTACATAGTAAAGGTCTCTTTCCTCTTCTTAAGGGAGCATTAAATGTGAGCCAGAAAAAGCTTTGTTTAAAGATAAATTTAAAAGCCACTTAAGATTCAAAATCCACTTTTTACTAGAAAGGGCTTGACATGAAAAGACAGTGTCAAGTTCTATGATTTTTTAAGGGTCTAAGTTATAATGGAAATAAACAGTTCAGTGCTCCGCAGAGCAGCAAAGGGACTTTAAAAGATAGGAGGTGTCAGCCAAGATGTTCTTAGAAACTTGTGTTTAAAAGAAACTGCCTCACAACAACAGGCCTGGGAGCCAGACATCAGTACACGGAAGAGACATTTGTCAACACAGTTGTCACACCAGTGACCCAACGAGAGGAGAGTGTATCAGAGGGCTGTCTGAGATACCATCCTGGATTGGCTTATAAACCAATAATAAAAGCTGATGTCATCCGCAAGGGTCAAAATCAGAAAATATTTTTTTAAAATGCTAGAAAATCAATTCCTACCTTACTTACATGCCAGGACCTGAGTTCAGGCTTTTGGGGTCCCCTGTGATAGCTGTAGCAGTTAGGGTCACTAACAACTAAGGCTGGGTGGAGGTTTTCTCTCTGATCTTGCTGTATTTAGTATTGTCACTATGGTGCTGGCAAAAAGCAAGGGTTCATGGTTCTACCTCCCCTTTAAAGCGAGTTTAAGATGTCTGACACTGTGTTTAAATTCAACCCCCATCAAAACTTCCAGGAGAGACTTGTCATGTCACTGTACTGTGATGCCTCTTGATATCTGCACTGCACAGTGACTGTTAGCACTATTGATCTACAGCATCGCACCATCACATGGCGACATTGTAGCACAATGAAGTGGCATTGGCTCGAGTATTGCCATCCTGGGATGCTTTCAATACCCTAGCTGTGCAGGGTGGTGGGTCACAGATAGTAGGACAGGATCAGAACTGAGATGGGGGGAACTTAGCCCTTTGAATTCTCCAGTGTTGGCACAAGCCGTTGTCTGTCTTGGTTCATGTGGGTTCCCACCTCCTGAGTTTCAATTTGGAATCCAGGTTCCAGTGAGTCAAGAAGTTCAATGATGCTTAACTGAATCTGCCAAGTTGGCCTGGTTCTTAGTTGAAACTACTGGGTATCATGTGATTTACTCTCCAAATCTTGAAGGGCCCACCCCCTGAAGCCCAGCTGTGGCTGGAAACTTGGCCCAGGTTCACACGAAGCCCCACAGAACTTGGTGCACCTTTCAGCAAGCCTTGCCTGACCTCTAGGTTTGTACCAAGCCCCCACTTGTCTTGGGTTGTGGGTTTGTTCTGAAAGGTTGGCCCAGCACTAACTGAGCGCCCTTATGGCAGGTGATCTCACTTGAGTACCATGGCCACCAGCCCCAGGGGAGGCTCCAAGATGTGAATCTAGCAAATACATGGTTTGAAATACACACCATGGTGCAAAGCAAGCAGTGCTGTATGGGCTCCTTGGCTGCTGTGCTGAGCCAGACTTGGGAACCTAACTCAGCATCCAAGACTGAAGGCTCACCTAGGCCTTAGCTTCTAGCCCATCAATTTTCTTTCTTCTCTCTTCCCCTTTGTTGCAGAGTGCCAGAACCCCCTTGGCCTGGCTTCCGGGAACATTGCAGATGCTCAGATCACAGCATCGGGGCAGTACGGTGAGTGCTGGACTTTCTGGCCTCGTGACCAGGAAGAAGGTCAAGTTTTCATCAGGCTTAGCAAACACATGCTAGCAAGGCCTGACCTACTCAATCAACTTTGCTAGTCGAGCAAAGCCTTTTTTATGGTTCCTGCCTCCTGCTGGCAGGGCCGGCTCCAGGCCCCAGCACGCCAAGCGTGTGCTTGGGGCGGCATGCCGCGGGGGGCGCTCTGCCGGTCACCGGGAGGGCGGCAGGCGAGCTGCGGGACCAGCGGACCCTCTGCTGGCACGCCTGCGGGAGGTCCACCAGAGCTGCGGGACTGGCGACCGGCAGAGCGCCCCCCGCAGCGTGCCGCCGTGCTTGGGGCGACGAAACGTCTAGAGCCGCCCCTGCCTGCTGGATACCATCCCGGCATTGAAGGAGTTGTGGTGGGGGCAGATAGGGGCTGGCAAAGGCCATACCATTGGCTCTGAGGGCCCAGCTCTAGAATGCCTTCTTCCCTGGCCCCTTCAACTGGGTTTCAAACCCTTTCTTGATTCCTAGAGGCCTCAACATGCTGCATTGCTTTGCCTTGGTGATTTTATCCCTTACCTTCTATGCCTGGGATGATTCCACTGCAACCACAGTTATTATTAGTTAGTAATAATAATAGGGCTCAGCTTTTCCTAGACGTGATAGCTGATGAATTCCTTCATCAAGTAGTTGCTGAACCGACGAGGGGGGATGCCATTTTAGATCTGATTTTGGTGAGTAACGAGGATCTTGTTGAGGAAATAGTTGTAGGGGACAACCTTGGCTCGAGTGATCATGAGCTAATTCGTTTCAAAATAAATGGGAGGATAATCAAAATTGCATCTGAGACTAAGGTATACAATTTCAAAAGGGCTAACTTTACTAAATTAAGGCGACTAGTTAGGGAAGTGGATTGGACTAACATATTTAGGGATCTAAAGGCAGATGACGCCTGGGGTTACTTCAGGTTGAAGTTGCAGGAGTTGTCAGAGGCATGTATCCCGAGAAAGGGAAAACGGCTCGTAGGTAGCAGTTTTAGACCGAGCTGGATGAGCAAGCGTCTTAGAGGGGTGATTAAGAAAAAACAGAAAGCGTACAAGGAGTGGAAAATGGGAGGGATCAGCAAAGAAACCTACCTTATTGAGGTCAGAGGGTGTAGGGAAGCAGTGAGAAAGGCAAAGAGCCGGGTGGAGATGGACCTAGCGAAGGGGATTAAAACCAATAGCAAAAGGTTTTTTAGCCATATAAATAGGAAGAAAACCAAGAAGGAAGAAGTGGGACCACTTAAAACTTTAAACGGAGTGGAGATTAGGGATAATCTTGGAATGGCACAATATCTGAAAGAATATTTTGCCTCGGTCTTTAATGAGGCTAATGAAGGGCTAAGGAATAGTGATAGAGGGACTGATGGGAATGAAGATATGGGGGTAGACATTACGGTATCTGAGGTAGAAGCCAAACTTGAACAGCTAAACGGAAGTAAATCGGGGGACCCGGATAATCTACATCCTAGAATATTAAGGGAATTGGCGAGTGAAATTGCAAGCCCATTAGCGATGATTTTTAATAAATCTCTAAACTCGGGGGTTGTACTGTTTGACTGGAGATTAGCTAATATAGTTCCTATATTCAAGAAGGGGAAAAAAAGTGACCCGGGTAACTACAGGCCTGTTAGTTTAACATCTGTAGTATGCAAAGTCATGGAAAAAATTTTAAAGGAGAGAGTGGTTACGGAGCATGAGGCCGATGGCAACTGGGACAAATTACAGCATGGTTTTACGAAAGGTAGATCGTGCCAAACCAACCTGATCTCCTTCTTTGAGAAAGTAACAGATTTTTTAGACAAGGGAAATGCGGTGGATCTAATATATCTTGATTTCAGTAAGGCGTTTGATACGGTACCGCATGAGGAATTACTGGTTAAATTGGAAAAGATGGGGATCGAAATGAAAATCCAGAGGTGGATAAGGAGTGGTTAAAGGGGAGACTGCAGAGGGTCGTATTGAAGGGGGAACTGTTGGGTTGGAGGGGGGTTACCAGTGGAGTTCCTCAAGGTTCGGTTTTGGGTCCGATTTTATTCAATCTATTTATCGCTGACCTGGGAACCAAGAGTAGGAGTGGGCTGATAAAGTTTGCGGATGACACCAAGTTGGGAGGTATTGCAAATTCAGAAAAGGATCGGGATATCCTCCAGGGAGATTTGGATGACCTTGTAAACTGGAGTATTAGTAACAGGATGAAATTCAATAGTGAGAAGTGTAAGGTTATGCATTTAGGGATGACTAACAAGAATTTTAGTTATAAGCTGGGGACGCACCAGTTGGAAGTAACGGAGGAGGAGAAGGACCTAGGAGTCCTGGTTGATCGTAGGATGACTATGAGTAGGCAATGTGATGTGGCCGTTAAAAAAGCTAATGCGGTCTTGGGATGCATTAGGCGAGGTATTTCTAGTAGGGATAAGGAGGTGCTAGTCCCGTTATATAAGGCGTTGGTAAGACCTCATTTGGAGTATTGTGTGCAGTTTTGGTCTCCCATGTTTAAGAAGGATGAATTCAAACTGGAACAGGTACAAAGAAGGGCCACTAGAATGATCCGAGGAATGGAAAGCCTGTCGTATGAAAGGAGACTTGAGGAGCTCGGTTTGTTTTCCTTAACCAAAAGAAGGATAAGAGGAGATATGATTGCACTCTTTAAATATATCAGAGGGATAAATACCAGGGAAGGAGAGGAATTATTTCAGCTCAGTGCTAATGTGGACACGAGGACAAACGGATATAAATTGTCAGTCAGGAAATTTAGGCTTGAAATTAGATGAAGGTTTCTAACCATCAGAGGAGTGCAATTCTGGAACAGCCTTCCGAAGGAAACAGTGGGGGCGAAGGACCTCCATGACTTTAAGATTAAGCTAGATAAGTTTATGGAGGAGATAGTATGATAGGATAACGGGCTTAGTCAATAGGTCAATTAAGTGCCACACTGGTAATTAGTACAATGGGTCAATGATAGGATATTGTTAGCCTTTTTCCAGAGGGTATGGCTGGAGAGTCTTGCCCGCATGCTCGGGGTTCAGCTGACTGCTATATTTGGGGTCGGGAAGGAATTTTCCTCCAGGGTAGATTGGCAGTGGCCCTGGAGGTTTTTCGCCTTCCTCCGAAGCATGGGGCAGGGGTCGCTTGCTTAAGGAGTGGGTGGATCGGCTTATGTGGCCTGCATCTTGCAGGAGGTCAGACTAGATGATCATAATGGTCCCTTCTGATCTTGAATTCTATGATTCTATGAGATGAGGCATCTGCAATAGACAGTCTGCCTGTCCCTCACTGTTTAGTTCACTACTTCATCTCAAGTTCAGCTTTCCCTGCCTGCAGTGGCCAGCAAACACCTCTTCTGTCAGCTGAGAGCACCCTCCTCCAGCCCCCAGAGGAGTCTAGTGAGAATCCATTAGCCATTGTTATAGCAGAAATGTGGCCAAGATGCTTGTTTCTCTACACAAGAAGATCATAGAATATCAGGGTTGGAAGGGACCTCAGGAGGTCATCTAGTCCAACCCCCTGCTCAAAGCAGGACCAATCCCCAGACAGATTTTTGCCCCAGATCCCTAAATGGCCCCCTCAAGGATTGAGCTCACAACCCTGGGTTTAGCAGGTCAATGTTCAAACCACTGAACTATCCCTCCCTCCTACAGCCCTTTACAGTCCAGACAGTATGTGATGCATGGGGAGACCCAGTCCCTTGGCAGGATGGTGGCCACTGTTAAAGGGAGGGTAAATGGGGGAAGCAGGGCTTTGTTGCACAAAAATGCCTGAGTGGGGGTTACCCAGACTCCGTGTTGCTCTGTCTTTTTAATCTAAGCCCAGAGTTCCCATCTGACATTGAACCAGGTCTGAACAGTGAGGGACAGGCAGACAGTCTCACTGAGTGAGGTGCTCTGACTGCTGCTGGTGCTGTAGTCACCACGCCTGTCTTTCCATGGCAGTGTGTGAACTCACCCAATGGCTTCCCCATCTCTCTTGTGTTCTTCTTCCACAGGTCAATGGGCGCCTAGGCTGGCCCGGTTAGATTATTCAGGGTCTGTCAATGCTTGGAGCACTGACAGCGGCAACTCCTGGATTCAGGTAGGTTTCACTTATGAAGGAAGGAGACATTGTTAAGTGAAATTAATAATAGCCTCTGATGCCTGCAGGCACCAGCCATTTGCGCTGTGGATGGGCTAAAGAAAGAGGCAGTGAGCAATTCAGCCCCAGTTTCTCCACCACCACATCTACAGTGCCCTCAAGCTATTCAGGCCATTGCCAGACTGGGATGTTTCACACACACCCCCTCCAAACTCCCTACTAGGGTGACCAGACGTCCCGATTTTATCGGGACTGTCCCGATATTTGCTTGTTTGTCCCACGTCCCGACCAATGTTAGGTCGGGACACTGGACAAACAAGCAAAGGCTCCGGAGCCCAGAAGGGCTCGCGCCCTCCCCCGCCCTGACTCTGCCCCCTCCTTCCCCCATTGGCTCCCTCCCCAAATCCCCGCCTCTTGCCAAGCATGCCATGCCCAGGAGATGCAGGGGCGTGCGGGGCCGGGGTGAGTGTGAGTCTGGCCTGGCCCCGAGCAGGCAGGACTCGGTACCTGAAGGGAGAGTAGGGGGGCGGCCCGCAGGGCCAGGCGGCGGCTGTTCTCCCCACCTGGGCAGCAGGACTCGGGAGCAGCCACTGCTGCAGCTCCCACTGCCGCGGGGGGAGGAAGCGGCCAAGCACGTGGCGCTCAGCGGCTGCGGCTTTGGCGCCCGGGCCAGAACCCCCCGAGCCCGGGCCTGCTGCAGGGACCCAGCAGCGCGCACGCTGCGCCCAGCCCCTGGCCAGTCGTGTCTGGGCTGGCTGCCCGGCTGGTGCAATCCTGCAGCGAAGGCATCGGCAGCCCAGCCCCATTCGTTCTCCTGCGGGACCCAAGCGGGATGGGGGGGCTGGGGCCTGCTGCCCCCACTCCGGGGCCGCCCGCGGGATTGCACCAGCTGGGCAGCCAGCCCAGACGCGACTGGCCAAGGGCTGGGTGCGCGCTGGGTCCCCGCAGCAGGCCCGGGCTCAGGGGGTTAATGGGTACTAGAGCCGCAGCAGCCAAGCTTGGCCAGCGGCCGCTTCCTCCCCCCGCGGCAGTGGGAGCTGCAGCAGCGGCTGCTCCCAAGTCCCGCTGCCCAGGTGGGGAGAACAACCGCCGCCTGGCCCTGCAGGCCGCCCCCTACTCTCCCTCCAGGTACCGCGCCCGAGTCCTGCCTGCTTGGGGCCAGGCCAGACTCACACTCACCCCAGCCCCGTGCTCCCCTGAGTCTCCCGGGCCTCCCTCCAGCGCTTGCGGAGGGAGGAGGAATTGGGGGTGGGGGATTTTTTTTTTTTTTTGCTCTGCCGCCATTTTTTTCCCCTCTGTCCCTGTCCCCCCACCCCCCATGTCCCGATATTTGACCTGGGTGATCTGGTCACCCTACTCCCTACACACACACATACACACACGTGCACGCACCCCTTCAAACATCCTACACACACACACACCCCTCCAAACCGCCTACACACACATATATACACCCATCCCTCCAAACTCCCTACACATACACACACACGCCCCTCTGAGCCCCCTACACACACACACGCGCGCCCCTCTGAGCCCCCTACACACACACACACGCGCCCCTCTGAGCACCCTACACACACACACCCCTCCAAACCTCCCACACACACACACACTTTTTCCTGCAGGTTTAAGTTATCCTTTTCCCCACTTGTCCCCTCCTGCCAGACTCTGCACTCCCATCCTGACCTCAGTGTCTGGTGCTGCATGCTCTGAATTCTCTGGAGCTAACCTCAGTGTCTCCAGATGGATGTACTGCTAGAGTTAGAAATAGCACGCGACTCCCAGTGCCTCAGGCCTGGTCTACACTACGCGTTTAAACCGGTTTTAGGAGCGTTAAACTGATTTAATGCCACACCCGTCCACACTAAGAGGCCCTTTATATCGGTATAAAGGGCTCTTTAAATCGATTTCTGTACTCCTCCCTAACGAGAGGAGTAGCGCTAGTATCGGAATTACCATATCGGATTAGGGTTAGTGTGGCCGCAGATCGACGGTATTGGCCTCCGGGTGGTATCCCACAGTGCACCACTGACCGTTCTGGACAGCAATCTGAACTCGGATGCGGGTAGACAGGAAAAGCCCTGCGAACTTTTGAATATTTCCTGTTTGCCCAGCGTGGAGCTTCGATCAGCACGGGTGGCGATGCAGTCCGAAATCAAAATAAAAAAAGAGCTCCAGCATGGACCATGCGGATGTGATCACTGTAAGGGCAGGCAAATCTGTTCTATCAGAGCTCTGTTACAGAAGACGAAATTCAAAAGCATTTTTAAAAAATCTCCAGACAGACGCCATAGCAGGGACTCAGCGCACTGCTGCGTGACAAGCGTAACGGAAAGCCAAAGAATCAAATGGACCCTCATGGAGGGAGGGAGCGGGGACTGAGGACTCAAGCAATCCCACAGTTCCTGCAGTCTCCGAAAAGCATTTGCATTCTTGGCTGAGCTCCAAATGCTTCTAAGGTCAAACACAGTGTCCGCGGTGGTTCAGGGCATAGCTCGGCAATTTAACAGCCCCACCCACCCCCAGAAGTGAAAGGGAAAAAAATCCTCTCTTGACTCTTTTATGTCACCCTATCTTTACTGAATGCTGCAGATAGACGCGATGCTGCAGCAGTCAACACCAACATCCTCACTTCCCCCCCCCCGCCATGGGTGGCTGATGGTGCAATATGGCTGATATCCAGCATCACCATCAGCCTTTTGGCACATGGTGCAGTGCAAAAGGACTGGTAACCGTCCTCATCAGCCCGTGAGTGCTCCTGGCTGGCCTCCAGTGAGGTTGGCTGGGGGCGCCTGGGTAAAAAACTCCTGATCATTCCTGGTAGATGGTGCAGTACGACTGGTAACCATCTTCATCATAGCAACAGGGGGCTGAGCTCCATCAGCCCCCGCCCTTCATGTGTAAAGAAAAGATTCAATTGTCCCTGGACTGGCAGCGGGATGCTGGGCTCCTCTCCCGCACACTCCTTAATGTCCTGTCTGGACTATCATAGCAGCTGGAGGCTGCCTTCCACTCATATCTCACTAACAAGTCACTGTTTCTTATTCCTGCATTCTTTATTACTTCATCACACAAGTGGGGGGACACTGCAACGGTAGCCCAGGAAGGCTGGGGGAGAACGGAATCAACAGGTGGGGTTGCTGCAGGAGCACCCCCTGTGAATAGCATACAGCTCATCATTTCTGCGGGATCTGACACACAGCAGCTGTGCTCTCTGGTTCTCTGATACACTGGTTCTCTAGTACACTTGCCCCATATTATAGGCAGGACTGATTCTATTTTTAGATACCAAAAAGGAGGGATTGACTCAGGGAGTCATTCCCCTTTTTGTCTTTTGCGCCCCCGGCCGATCTCAGCCAAGGGCACTTATGACAGCAGCAGAAGGTGCAGTGCAAAAGGACTGGTAACCATCATCTTATTGCCAATTTATGGCATGGTAGATGGTACAGTATGGCTGATAACCATCTCTGCTGTCATGCAAAAGCAAATGCATGCTGCTGTGTAGCGCTGCTGAATCGCCTCTGTCAGCGGCATCTAGTACACATACGGTGACAGTCACAAAAGGCAAAACAGGCTCCATGATTGCCATGCTATGGCGTCTGCCAGGGCAATCCAGGGAAAAAAGGTGCGAAATGATTGTCTGCCGTTGCTTTCCCAGAGGAAGGAGTGACTGACGACATTTACCCAGAACCACCCGCGACAATGATTTTTGCCCCATCAGGCACTGGGATCTCAACCCGGAAATTCCAAGCGGGAACTATGGGATAGCTACAGAATAGCTACCCACAGTGCAATGCTCCAGAAATCGACGCTAGCCTCGGACTGCGGACGCACACCACCGAATTAATGTGCTTAGTGTGGCCGCGCGCACTCGATTTTATACAATCTGTTTTACTAAACCGGTTTATGTAAATTCGGAATAATCCCGTAGTGTAGACATACCCTCAGAAAGGGTCCCCTCCGCCTGCCTAGCTCCTCCCTGCACCTTGTGCCTAGCATCTCACCTGCAGGCTGGTGAAGTCACTAGTATCTGCCTCCCTCTGATGGAGAAAAGAATATTTCATGTTACACAGAGAGAGAAAAATACCAGATTCGCTTTTGGTGAGAGGTTTCCTATTAATGAGCAGAACAGATGTGCTGCCCTCTATGTTTATTTTTAATGTGGATTTTCCTGCATTGATGTCACACGCATAACAGTAGTTAAGTGATGCACTGTAACACTGCAATCCTCAAAGTGGATTCTCAGCTCAGACTGCTGTGTGTGAGGACGCCAGCCCTAAGAATGGGAGCAATCCTCCAGCTTTAATAATTAAAATCTTGACAACTATCATAGCCAGCCTCACTTTAGTCAACACTAATCATCCCTGATTCACATAAACACCAGATCAACCCACACTTGTAAACAGGAGCATAGGAACTACCAGGCCAGATGTGGCCCACGGTTCATCTGGTCCAGTATCCTGTCTCCAACAGTGACCAGTACCAGCTGCTTCAGAGGAAGGTGCAAAATCCCCTACCGGACAGCTATGGAATAACCTAGCCATAAGGGAAGAATCTTCCTGACCCTTATCAGTTAGGGGTTGACTTGTGCACTGAAGTCTGAAAGTTGATATTTCTTATATTATTTTATCCCATCTAATATAAATTTGGGTATTCTTATTATTAATATAAATGTCAAATCCTTTTATCAATCCTGCTACACACTTGGACTCCATCATATCTTGTGGCAATGAGTTCCAAAGGTTAATGATCTACAGTTTTTTAAAAAACAGCCTTTCCTTTACCAGTGTTAAATTCATCCCTTTTCAGTTGTATTGAATGCCCAAAACTATGCTGTGAAAATGTGGAGGGGAAGTTAAACCCACAAAAGTCACCGTCATGTTAAGATAATTATAACAAAGCAAATAAAACTGTAATGTGCCAGCCCAGTGTCTGTGATAATCTCCTGACAATACACACACGATAATAATACTCTTGTAGCATACTCCATCCAAGGATCCCAGAATGCTTCACAAATAGTCATTCAACCTTTTAGCAATCCTGTATATTATCCCTATTGTTGGATGGGGAAACCGAGGTTTGAAGTGACTTGCCTACCATTACTCTCAGGTTTTTTAAACCGAAGACCATGTCCCCTGCCCTCAAGGCTCCTCTTTCCCCAAAGAGGGTAGTAATCTTTGGTCCATTCAACCCTTCATACTTGTGGGTGTGATTTTCCTAATGCTGGTTAATATCCGTTCTGGCTGTGAGAGACTGGGGCCACTGGGGCTGCAGAGTGAATGGAGAGAGGTAGCTTGGCACATTTCTTAGGGTTTATCAGTGCCATCGCAGAAGGTTGGTTGGGTTTGAGTAGCAGAGGGGAAGATGATGAGAGGGTGGACTGAGGTCTCCCAGTGGTCTCTGCAATCACTGATTGTGTGGGATACCCCAGCCTGGTCCTGACAGATTATCCTTGCTCAATGAGCCAGGGTTCTGCAACACCCTCCCCAAATATATCAGGGAGGGAAGCTCCAAAACTGGGAGGAATCAAACCCCATGCCCAAGTCGCACTGTGGTTGGCAGCGGATACCAAAGGGCATCACCCTACAGGAAATGAATCTCTATATTCCCTCGGTAGGTGGATCTGCTGCGTCCCATGATTCTTCATGGCATAAAGACCCAGGGGGCCCGGCAAAAGCTCTCCAGCCTCTACATCTCCCAGTTCGTCATCTTCTATGGCCTTGATGGGGAGAGGTGGAAGAGATACAAGGGGAACACCACCAGCTCCCAGATGGTGAGTAAAGGAGAGAAAGTAGGATCTGAAAAGGATGCTGCATCTTTCTAGAACTGACTGATAGGCCAGGAAGTGATGAAGGCAGGCATCCTCTCTTCTGCAGCAGCCTGAACCCCCTTCAGTTCATATAATTATACAATGCTATCTCAGGGGTTAAATATCTTCCTAATCCCAGCAGGTGATAAGCTTATACCCTGAAGCATGAGGATTCATTGTTCCAGTAATTGCATCCTAGTTCATGTCATGGCAGATGTTTATGTCCATATAAGTGTCTGACCATTTGTAAACCTACTCTTCAGTGACATCATGTGGCAGTGAGTTCCAGAGGTTAATTTTGGGTTGTTTATAATAGTATTTATTTGTATCCATTTGAATGGTGTTTCATATTTATTTCACTGAGCCCTTATCCTTGTGTTATGAAGCTGGTAAGGTTAATAAGTGTCAGACTGGAGTAACCATCTCCTTACCACACATTATTTTGTAGACCTCTGTCCTCTTCCTTCTGCATGTGCTGGAGTAACAGGGCCCCATCTCTTCCCTTCCTGCAGGTGTTCTTTGGGAATGTGGATGCAACAGAGGTGAAAGATAATCGTTTCAACCCCCCAATCATAGCCCGGTATATCCGCCTCCACCCCACACACTACAGCATTCGGACCACTCTGCGCATGGAACTCATTGGCTGTGATCTGAACAGTAAGTCCCACCATGAGGCCCTCTGTTCCTGGCTCCTCCTTATGCCCTCTAAAATCTAACACTGGAGCAGAGGGGGGCAAGGGCCTGCAGGCACTAAACTATCAACTCCCGCTGATATCAGCGAGAGACAAAGGTGCTCAGGGCCTGGCAGGGTTAGACCATGTTGGTGGTGGGGCTGGCACCAGACACACCAAGATTAGCTGTGGGGGACAGGAAGAGGGAGTGCCATCTGGTAGGTAACTGATGCTTGAAAATCTCCTTATTGGCTGATGGCTATGGCTATCCTGGGAAGAGCACAGAGCTAGTTCTTGGTGCTGATGCTGCGGCTGTGGGTGGGTGTGTTAGCCACACTGAGAACGCCCTCCTGGAAAGAGTGTCTGATCCTCACCTGTTTTAAGGCTGTACTTGGAACCCTGTTTGCTTTTGGTTTTTAGTCAGCTGCCATTTCAGTCTAGGGGAGTGATGGGGAGCAGGTGAGCGGATGGAGTCCCCGCTCCCACACACACTGGGACTGGATATGTGAGGCACGTTGGGGAGTGATGGACATTTCCTTCTGAGTGATTCAAGGAGAACAGCTCGCCCCCCTCCCACTCCCAGCAAGCTGGAGGGAGCAGGAGCTGCTTTGGGTGTTGGGTGTGTGTCCTATGTACAGGTCTGTTCTGGAGATGTGAGAGCTGGGCTGGCGGGGGATGGCAGAAGCTGAGATATACCAGGTAAGGTACGTGCACACCAGGTCTGTGACAGCTGGTCTTGCTGTGATAACAGATGCTGCCTCCTATATGTTGGCCAGTAGGCCACCAAATGTGAGTAATGGGCAACCAGAAGGCATCTTGATTTCTATTGCTTCAACTCTCTTCCAGGCTGCTCCATGCCCTTAGGAATGGAGAACAAACGTATCTCCAACCAGCAGATCTCCGCCTCCTCCTACAGTGAGAACATGTTCTCCAGCTGGGCTCCCTCCCAAGCCCGACTTAACCTGCAGGAGAGGACTAATGCCTGGAAGCCAAAGGTAACCAAGGGGCATTAAATGGGGGTTTCCCAGCCCACAGGAGCATTGAGCTAGTGGCAGAGCACTGGCTCGCCATAGTCCCCACCTCTCCCGATGGGAGTCCCTGTGGAGAATGGTAGAGGAGCAGTAGTTGTGGGTCAATCATAGCTGCTCCAGTCTGAGCAGGAGGCGCTGTATGGCAGGGTGCAAGAGGTCTGGCTATGGGACAGATCATAACTACTCCAGTTTTGGCCTCTCCCAGCAGGAGGCACTATAGAGATGAGAGTAGGAACAGTGAGTGCACTTAGCCTGAGCTGTGATCCCTGGCCTGATGTTCAGAAATGTTAAGCACTCACCATTCCCGCCCATTGACATTAGTGGGGGGCTCAGACCCTCTGAGAGTGAGGCCAGTTGAGTTCAAAGTCTCTTTGGATCCAGCAGCTCCATGTAGAACATTCAGACCTCATCCACAATACAAGTAAACTGTGACTGCGACACTGTCATCTGCCATGCTTACAACACACCATGCTGAGTTGTGTCCACACAGCAGCCTTTTTCACAACACACCTGTATCTCCAATGGATTTGTGCATCTGCATCGATCATGCTCCCTGCCGTGTTTGTATCATGGCATTGTGGGAAAATCAGGGTAGCTATCCCACTATGCCTCAGCAGAGCACATGAAGCAATGCATTTTGGGATGCCCTACTGCAAAGAGACTGGGAAGGAGGGCTGGCCAACCAGGTGACACAGATGCTGTCAGGAGATCCTACCTACACAAGGAAATAAGTGTCCTCACTTGGTTCCAGGAGCATGCCATGTGCCAGTCTAGCAGGGCAACACCTGGTTAGCTGAGATTTGTTCTGAAGTTTTAGCACTAACCATGTCCAGAGATGGTTATCAACTTGGCTCAAGGTTACAGCATAGAAAAGGCTTTGGCCTGTTCGCTCCCTGGAGCTGAGGACATTCTTAGAGCAGTGGGAGGGACTGGACATGCCTAAGTAAAAGTTCTGACATGTTGAGAGCTGAGGGGACCATTTGCACTGTGTCTGGTGAGTATTTCCAAAGGGGACATGAAGGCTGGTGTGTCATTCCCCAGGTGAACAGCCCCAATGAGTGGCTGCAGGTGGACTTTGAGAAGATCATGAGGGTCACTGGAATTGTAACCCAAGGCGCCAAAGCCATCTTCAGTAACATGTTCGTGAAGGAGTTTGCTGTCTCTAGCAGCCAGGATGGCTTGCGCTGGACTCCAGTTCTCCAGGATGGTGAGGAGAAGGTAAACAGAGCCAGGCTGGTGCATGGGGGACCAGGGAAAGCCCAAGGGTTCACAGACACTGGTACTCAGGGCCGTCCTTAGGGTATGGCTACACTTGCAGCTGTACAGCGCTGGGAGTTAAACCTGTCTTCGTACAGCTGAGTAGGGAAAGCGCTGCAATCTGGCCACACTGACAGCTACCAGCGCACGGTCGTGGTCACATTTGCAGCATCTGCAGCGGCATTGGGAGCGGTGCATTATGGGCAGCTATCCCAGCGTTCAAGTGGCTGCAACATGCTTTTCAAAAGGGGCGGGGTGGAGTGTGACAGGGAGCGTGGGGGAGAGAGAGAGTGGATTTTTGGAGCCGACGCTGTGTCAGCAGCTGCCTTGCAAGTTCCGACCCCCTCCCCCACCCCTCTCTCACTCACTGAAAGCAAATAGCCCTCTTTGTTTTTTTCCTCACAGACCAGATAAGCAGCCTCCCCGAAACGGACCCCCCGCTCCATCCCTCCCAAGCGCCTGTGCTGCTTCTCTCCTCAAGCCCCCTACCTCCCTCTCTCTTCAAGCAAACACTAGCTGTGGGCGTTCCAAAGGGCGCCCCCTGCCTCTGCTCATTCACAGCAAACAGGAGCTGTGTTTTTTTTTTTTTTATAAGCAGCTCCGGGAGCCCCGGGTTCACAACAAAACAAAGAGAGTTATCTTTCTTAACTTAGGATTATGGGAAAGTTCCAGAGGTCAGTTACAGCATAGTAAGATTATTCTCTGTTTACACTGGCACCCCAGCGCTGCAGCAGCAGCGCTATTCTCTTATTCCTCTCATCGAGGTGGAGTACAAGCAGCGCTGTAGCCAGGGAGATACAGCGCTGTATGTGCCTTGCCAGTGTGGACGAGGAGTGAGTTACAGCGCTGTAAAGCCACCTCCAGTACTGTAACTCTCAAGTGTAGCCAAAGCCTCAGGCATACGCAGCTATGCTGCCTAGGTGACCCGAACATATGGGGCACACCTGGGTCTTAGTGTCCACCTGCCTACCTCTTCCTATCCCTGTTCTGACCCTTCCTGCAGGCTCCCACCACAGCTGGCTGCTGCAGCCCAGTGAGTCTTCCTCTGGAGGGGATCTAGTACTTAAAAGTGAAAAAGCCTTCCAGCCTGCCAGACCTATTAGCACAACACTGAAATTGTTAAAGAGCCATTCAAGTGGTAATGAAGCCATTTAACAGGCATTTGCCAATCCCCAGGTATATACTGTCAGTTTCTGGATTTAGTGACAAAAACAGTTGTGCATGACTGTAATATGTACTCAGAACATGTCAGTCTACAGGACTTTAGTTTAAAATTTGCTTTAAAAATATTTAATTAGTGTGTGGCTGAAGATTATAAAATCACATCTCTAAAAAATCCTTGCATAGATTTTTAGATGCACAAACCGAGTATTCATCTTTAGCCTTAAATGCTTGGATCTTCAGGCATATAGTTTTTTTAAATAAATCATTCAAAAGACCCCCCTTATCTAAAATGCACATGTGAGCCCAGACTGCCATCGGGCATAGGGGCACCAGTTTAATAATACTGCATAGGGTCTCATAAATCCTAAGGATGGCCCTGCTGGTATTCCAGGGCTCACACTTGGAGAGGGGCTGGCAACCTCTCTGTACCTTTATTTAATCAACAGCAACTCCTGGGGCTTTTGCCATGGGCAACTCAAGGGCCACTTGGCAGCAGTGTGCTGCCAGGGTTGTGATGTTGTCTCTTTGGGTGGAGCAATTAGAGGGTTTTTTCTCCTAGGATGAGAAGTCGGTGCTAGGAGTCAGGAGAAGTCGGTGCTAGGAGTCAGGAGAAGTCGGTGCTAGGAGTCAGGTCTGTTCTTGGTGCAATCTTGTTTATGTACCAAGAACGCACACAAAGTCCTGGTTCTTTGAAAAGATAGAAAGAAACAACAGTAGGCAGTTTCTTGGCTGTAAAATTCCCACCTTTGCCCCTCCAGTAGGGGACCACTCACTCATTCCCGAATACCGGACATTCCAGTACTTCTGGGAATGGCATGACCCCACCCCTGCCAGTGTGACCCCCACCCCCACTGGCGGGACCTTGGATGCACAGTGCACACAAGGTCATGCTGCATGGGGCAGCGGGGGACATGCCATTGTTAAGAGCACACTGCTCTTTAGATGGGCGTCCCCCATCTGAACAAAACCACATTCATTTTTTTCTGTGCAGAAGTGGGACATACCCTAGAAAAGCAGGGCTGTCTGGTTTAATACTGGACAATTGGGTTCTTACCCTCAAGTGAGCTCAGCATCCTCTCAGGATCACATTCACAGCTTCTCCAGTCATCCTGCTGGCTTTCTTTCGCTAACACACACAGCTTCCAACCACTCTCCTACCCCCTGAGTTTGTACTCAGTCCACTGAACTGCCAAGTACTTTGGGCAGGCCCTCCATTGTCTCGCCTACATAAAGGGATTTATTTGCTCCTTCCATTGACCCTGAAAAAGAGCACTTGGTACAGCCATTGGATCAGACTCATTAGTCAGGGGGGAGGGATAGCTCAGTGGTTTGAGCATTGGCTTGCTAAACCCAGGGTTGAGTGTTTAATCCTTGAGGGGGCCACTTAGGGATCTGGGGCAAAAATTGGTCCTGCTAGTGAAGGCAGGGGGCTGGACTTGATGACCTTTCAAGGTCCCTTCCAGTTCTAGGAGATTGGTATATCTCCAATTACTACCTTTTTTATTACCTATTAGTAGCTTTCAGCATAACAATGAGGGGCTCCTCCCAAGACAGCCCCCCTCAGCCAGCTGTAAACCCCTATTCGAGGGTGAGAGCTGGTCTACACTAGAAAATTAGTCAAACGTTGCTCAGGGGTGTGAAAAATCCTTGAGTGACCAACTAAGCCAACCTAAAAATCCCTCTGTAGATTTTTAGGTTGGCTTAGTTGGTCACTAAGCCAACCTAAAGGCATGTCTACACTACAAAATTATGTCAACCTAAGAGCAGGTCTACATTACAAACTTACATTGTGCAGCTGCAGCACATCTGGCAAAGATGCTCTAAGCCGATGGGAAAGAGCTCTCCTGTCAGCTTAATAACTCCACCTCCATGAAAGGCGGTCACTGTGTCAGCAGGAGAAGCTGTCTCCTTGACATAGTGCTGTCTATACAGGTTGGCAGAACTAAATCGCTCGGGGGGGGTGTATTTTTCACGTAGTTATACCGAAGTAAGTATGTAGTGTAGACCAAGCCTTAGTTACGTTGGCATACACAGTAATTAAATCGCTTTTGCTCCTTGTGTTGGCAGTGCACATCCTCCCCAGGAGCGCTTGTACCAATTGTACTGTCAGTGTGGGGCATTGTGGGATGGCTTCTGAAAGCCAGTAACAGTCAATGTAAGCTCCACACTCACCTGCGTCAACCTAACTACATCAACATTGACTGTACGCTTCTTGTGGAGTCAGCATAATGGAGCACTTACATCAATGGGAGCAAAATTTTAGTGTAGACACTTAGAGTTAGGTCAAGCTGCCTTGTGTGTGTTGACGGATGAATTCTAAGTCAACCTAGCTACAGCCTCTCGGGGAGGTGGATTTACTACAGTGATTGGAGAACCCCTCCCGTCAGTGAAGGTGCTGTCCACACTGAAGCACTACGGTGCTTTAAAGGGCAGACATAGTCTGAATGTGCTGCAGGGTACTATGGGACTCAGGTAATTCATCTGCTCTTCCATTGAAACAAAACTGTCTTCTCAGGGCACTAGCCAAGGAGAGATGCTGTAGCACCACTTGGCAAACAAACATCTCCTGAGTTGCACTCGCTAGGAGTGCCTGGGCTGGTTGCTGCATGTGGATAGCATAGCACAGTGCTGCTGGAGGTGGGGGGTAACCTTGTTGCAGGGCTGGGCATATTCTTCCTCATTTGAAAATGTCTCACACAAACCAAAACTTTTCCGTTTGTTCCAAAGATTTTCTAATCCTTTAAAAATAAAATTGAAGCAAAATTGGAAACAAAAAGTCATTTTGAATTGAAATATCTATTTTCCATTTTTTTGCATTTTTTTCTTGACCAAAACAATGCAGAGAATTTGACACAAATGCATGAAATATTTCTGTCGACCCAAATATCCAGTTTTAGGTGAGAAAGAGTTTTGTCCAAAAAATTTTGCCCAGCTCTAAGGTTTGCTTTCCTGCCATTGTGCCCATTGGTACTTGCTCCTGTGTGAAGCCTTGCGGTGGTGCAGAATTCCACCAGCCCTGCTTGTAAATACCCTTGTGCCACCTGGCCCGTCAGAAAGCAAAGTACAGGGACTTGTTGAAAACACGCATCACCCCCAAATTAGGCCAGAATAAGGGGCTTGGTAAAATCCTGACTGTGCAATGGCCCAGGGGAATGGGGATAATGGAAGAGAACTGGTTACAGTGTGTTCTGCAGCAGCTGGGAGATGGCACGAACTCGTGACATAGCAATACGGATGATTTAGTTGGGAATTGGTCCTGCTTTGAGCAGGGGGTTGGACTAGATGACCTCCTGAGGTCCCTTCCAACCCTGATATTCTATGATTCTATGAACAGTCTATTAGTATGTGTATTCCCTCTGTGTATAAGAATCATAGAATCATAGACCCAGAGAGTTAGAAGGGACTGCAGGGGCTATCTGGTCTAACCCCCTGTCAAGATGCAGGATTTGTTGTGTCTAAACTATCCAAGACAGATGGCTTTCCAGCCTCCTTTTGAAAACCTCCAGTGAAGGAGCTTCCACAACCTCCCGAGGCGTCTGTTCCATTGTCCTACTGTTCATACAACTAGGAAGTTTCTCCTGAGATTTAATCTAAATCTGCTCTGCTGTAGTTTGAACCCATTGCCTCTTGTCCTGCCCTCTATGGCAAGAGAGAACAAATTTTCTCCATCTTTTTAATGGCAGCTTTCAAATATTTGAAGACCGCTCTCACATTCCCCTTGCCCCCCCCGCCCCCCGCAATCTCCTGTCTTCCAAACTAAACATATGCCATTCCTGCAGCCTTTGCTCATACAGCTAACATTCCATCCCTTTGATTATCTTTGTTGCTCACCTCTGGATCCCTTCCAGTTTCTCTACATCCTTTCTATACATTGGTGACCAAAACTGGACAGTAGAGCAGTGCTGTCACCTCCTGTGATTTGCATGCTATGCCTCTGTTAATGCAACCTAAAATTGCATTTGGTTTTTTTTGCAACAGCATGGCATTGCTGACATGTTGAAGTTGTGATCCACCACAGCTCCCAGATCCTTCTCAGCAGTGCTGCTGCCAAGCCAGTTATCCACCATTCTGTATCTGTGCATTTGGCTTTTCTTTCCTAAGTGCAGCACTTTCCATTTGTCTTTGCTGAATTTCATTTTGTTGTCTATAGCCCAGTTCTCCAAGTTAACAAGTTCCCTCTGAATTTTAGCTCTATCCTCCAAAGTGTTGGCATCTGCCCCCCAGCTTTGTGTCATCTGCACATTTGATCGGTATGCTCTCTATACCTACATCCAGGTCATTAATAAAGATGTCAAACACCACCCCATACACTGCCTCCCCATATATTAGACCTTGGCTGTAACAGAATGATAGAGAAAGCCTATTAGAGCAATTAGCTGTCTGCACCCGACGCAGTGCAGAACTGATTCTTCTAGTTTATTCTCCAGATCTTTGTCCTGTTTATTTTTAAATTTCCCAAGTGATGAAGCTCCTACCCCTTTCCTTGGGAATCTCTGCTGCAATCTGATAGACCCTGCTGTTTATAATCCTCCTCCTCTGCTGTTATCTTCCTTTGCTTCCTAGGTATGTCCTCTGCTTGCACCACCCAAAATAATTCCCCTCCTTCAGATACAGGGATTGCCTTCCTTAGTATTGTCCTACCCAGGGCCAGCTCCAGGCACCAGTGAAGGAAGCAGGTGCTTGGGGAGGCACAGCTGGGTCTTTATAGAATCATAGAATATCAGGGTTGGAAGGGACCTCAGCAGATCATCTAGTCCAACCCCCTGCTCAAAGCAGAACCAATCCCCAGACAGATTTTTGCCCCAGATCCCTAAATGGCTCCCTCAGGGATTGAACTCACAATCCTGGGTTTAGCAGGCCAGTGCTCAAACCACTGAGCTATCCCTCTCCCCAGTGAGTCCCTTAGTAAAGAGGGAGTAAAGGACCGACCGACGAATTGCTGCTGAAGAATGAAGTGGCACGATTGAGTTGCCGCCGAAGTGCCACTGATTGCCCCACTTTGCCGCTTGGGGCAGCAAAAAAGCTGGAGCCGGCCCTGCTCCTACCTCCAGCTGAGTGAGATTCCCCACTAGAGTAACTCCACTGACATGCAGGGGCTGGTTCCTGGGATGAATCTCTGAATCTTTCCCCACTGGGGGAGTGAGCAGCCCTGACATGGCAGAGCAGAGAAAGTGCCAATGATTTCTTCCTCCTTTCAGATCTTCCAGGGCAACCAAAATCACTTCAGCACCGTGGTGAACTCCCTGGATCCTCCGCTCTTTGCCCGGTATCTAAGGATACACCCCCGCAGGTGGCAAAACCACATTGCCTTGAGGACGGAGTTCTTAGGCTGTGACACCCAGCAAACATACTGATGTGCTGACAGCTTTGTATTAAAGGACCTAGCTTTGGCTGGACGCTGAACCATCACCAAGCCTGGAGTGACCCAAAGAGGAAGATCTTCAAAACCCATATGAAGGGCCACATTTACTGCAGGTCTAAGCAGAAGCAGCACCATTCACTTCAGTGGAGTTTCATGCATTTACACTAGCTGGGTTGGGAATGTGGCACAGAGCACTCCAAGTGGTCAGAAGAAAGGATCCTGCAAAGGTTTATGGGTTGCCTGCCCTTCCCCGTCTTTCTCTTTCTCATATACTGTGTGTCATATAGTCAGAACATAGCACTAAATAATTAAACTGTAATTTTCCAGGAAACATCTGCCGCCACCCCCACCTCTCTTCCCCAGGCTCAGCCAGCCTTGAAATCCCCATGGGGTTTAGCGTCAGCATTCACAGCAGCTAATAATTAATTAGCCACTGAGATCTGCTTCATTATTTTCCCCCATAAACTGTCAGTGACCTGGCCCTGGCCCCAGCATGAGCGATTGAGGGCGTGGTCTGGAGGGAGAGATAAGAACGTCGCCCAAGGGCCACATTTTGCAATCAGCTGGGGTTCAGTGCACCCAGCGGCCCCTGCCAGAGTCCAGGCTGGGGCTGTGCTAGCTAGGCAGAATGCCTGAAGCCAGCGGCCATGCAGCCTGACTCAGGGCTGTGGGATTTGCCCCACATGCCCTTTTGTTTCCCTTCCTTTGCTGAGTCAATAGTGCTCCTGTCATGGCCCAGTGCCACCATTCTGTCTTCTGCAAGTTGCTCTCTTGTTGGCAGTCATCTCCTGGAGCAAACCCTCCTCCGCCTGGGGCTTTCTCCCTTTCTGTGCTCACGGTAGCCTGCTGTGGGACTTTGGCCCCTCATGCGCTGATACCACGAAGAGTGCAGCCCAGGCAGGCTCTCAGATTGTCACAAACAAGGATACTTCCTGTCGCACACACGTACCCACCCCCGCCCAGATGCACTGTCAGGCCAGAGGCCATTGGAGATTTCCATTCAGTTGGGGCATTTTACAGTAAGGCCATCTAGCCCACATTGCTTCTTCATACTAACCACCGAACGTTAGGGGAATCTGGAGTGGGAGCTGGATTTGGCTGTTATGCTCTTTCTCTGCTTTGGCTGAACCCAGTGGCTGCTTTCCCATTAACTTTAGGTAGACTGGGCCTGGATCCAAACTGTGTGACTTGGGCCCATCTTGGCTTATGCTAGTGTCTGCTGCCAGCATATTAGAAACAACAGTGCTTGGAGCTCTATGATTAGACTAGACTGCCAGGCTGTGATCCAGTCCCTTTCCCAGCCTGCACTATACACACTGGCCACACACTGTGTAGAATCCAAACTCGCCGCTTCCTGAGGGTTGGTTTTATTAACAAGGCCACAATAAGATAACGTTCAGCTCAGACCGTCTCCCCTGGCTTGGCTGCTCCTAAGGCTCCTCCCTCTTGACTGCTCAGCCTACACCCCAGATCCTCAGTCCCCGGAGGGCCCCTCCTACCTCCCTTATAGCCAAGTGGGATAATGAGTTACCTGACTTGGAGACTCAGCAGAACACAATTAACTCTTTCCCAGCAGGGTCACCAGGGTGGAGTCTTTCAGTCAAACACTGCTAGCCTGTGACAGGCACAGAGACAGACTGACCCCCACCTCTGGAACACAGCCAGGAAAAGAGCAGGCATGGACCCCTCAGTATTATGGTCCTGGTGTGGTTATAGTTAGGTTCCAGTGTTTTCAGATGGGTGCCCACCTACAATGACCTTTTCACTTCTCCCCCCCCCCAGCTCATTTTTCCTGGATTTTACAACTACCAAATCCCCAAACTGTGCAGACATTGTTTTAACTGAACCGAACAAAAATAAAAATGATCTTACTGAGGTAATCCTAATAAAGGCCAGACTCCAGCCAGATGGCACTGTGCTTGCTTTCAGGGCTTGTGACCAAGCCAAGCACTCACTACTGGAAGCCAGTGCCAGCAATGCAGACCACATAAAAGCTCTCACCCCTAGGTAAAGTTTAGCAGCAAAATATTTTTAGTCACCAATCTACTTGGAGTGGAAATATGGAAGCAGAGGGATCCTCTGATGAGGATGCTGACGCTGAATTTGCTTCATGGGACCTTCATTGACTGATCCCAGACAACCCCATTTCGTCTCATACCAGGGTTGATTCAGGGGTTAGACAGTGCACATTTCTGCTCAGCTCCAATGGGCATTCAGAGCGCGCTACACTAGAACTAGTCAGAAAATCATTTTTTCCCCACTCCGAAAAATGTCAAAAAATGTGGGTTTTTGTTTGAAAATTTTCTTTGCAGTTTTTTTAGATTTTTTGTTGAAAAACTAAAAACTGGGGAGGGGGGAGCAGGAGAGAAATCACAAAAACGGAAACAAGTTCCTTTACGCCAACAAAAGCCCAATCATTTTTTACAAAAGTGGACTTTTGTTTTTGGTGAAAATATCTGTTTCACCGAGAAGCCTAAAAAGACTTCCCTCCCCTTTAAACTACCATCCAGCTGTGAGGCCCCAGGTTTGTCGCATTCCGGCAGGTCAGAGCGTGAAACGTTTAGAGAGTCTGGCAGAGGATAGAGGCTGCAGCAATAGGAACATGGGGAACATATCAGTTAGTGAGATTAGATGAGCTAATGTTGAGGCATTGGGGAGGGAAGTGGGTCCCTCTCTCAAAAAGTGATCCACTGGGTGGAAAAGCTGGAGAGCACCTGACCTCCCTTAACTAAACCCAGTGAAGATGGTTCACCAGCTAAGCTTCCATAGTCAGCCTGCTCTTTGGGGATCACTGCCAACTCTGTCCAGTTGCCAAGGATTCAGGGGGAAGGTGGTGCAGGGGTGAGAGTACAGGGCAGCGAGATGGAGGGGGAGCTCCCTCCCCTCTCCCTGGCTTGGTAAAGCACACAGCTCCCTTGCTGTCCCCCTCCTCTCTCTGGCTTGGAGCTCCCTGTTGCATTAGGTCTCAGGCTGACCCTTTGGGTGAGAGTGGGCGCCTGGCTCACCTCTTACATAGTTCTCTGGTGCGGTTCTGAGGTGCTCCCTTCCATTGGTGCCGTGTAAGCAGGCCTGCCCCCTGCCAGGGGATGGCAGGCAGGCCAGACAAAAGAAAACTAGTTCCACGGCCCTTGCCTCATGCATGGGAGAGGGGAGCAGGCTTTCAGCGCTGCAGGCTGTTGCGGCTCCCACTCTTCTGGGTGGCTAAATAGGGTCTCAACAGCAATAACAGCCCAGACGGCTGAGGCGAGTGGTGCACACCATGCTCCAGCTACTACCAACACAGTGCCCCGTCTGGTTTGGGTGGCACCCAGTTCCCTGCGTTCCTCCCTTTTATAGAACCCTTGGCAGGGTCAGACAAGCCTGGGTAGGGGCTGGTCCTTAACCCCCTCTTGACTGGTGTGTGTGGAGGGTCAACTCAACTCCCTCCCCCCACAGCTGAATAGTGATGTGAGAGCTCCCCGTTTTGTTTCAATCTACTTTAACCAAGGCAGGTGTTGGGAAAGGGGGGTGATGTCATAAAAGCAGCAGGGTTCCACATGACAGCTTTAGAACCCAGAATGGGAGACTCCAAGATCAGATGTGATCAGGGGTGTGTGTGTGTGCACGCGTGTGCATGAGCACATGCACATGTCCTCTGGGGCTGTCACTCTGCAATTTGGCCATCATCTGGAACCAGAACCCTGATTTGTTCCCCAGGGGCTCGGCCTCACTGCCCTAGGGCTGCCACTGACAGTGAGTACTTCGTAATTTGCTCTGTACAAAAATCTTTTTACGGACCTGATGGCCTGACAGTAAGAGGGTCTCAGTTCTTGCTCTGTAATGTATTGTACTGCCCTTGTATTGCCCTGGTAAAAGATGAGAAATACAGCCTTGATATTCTGGAGTTCATTGATATCTCTCTGTGCGCGCGCGTGTGTGTGTATATGTGTGTGCAGGTACAGATGTGTGTGCATGTGTATGTGTGGGACAATGATTTTCCTGGGGACTGTAATAACAGCTCTTTGCATGGGTGGCATAGCGAGATTCCAAGATGTTGCTGGCCAGCCACTCCCTTGGAGGAAAGCAACACAAAGTTTGAAGCAGGTTGGTCTCAGTGGAGGAATGTCTTTCCCTGCCACTGGGTGACTTGTGGGCTGTGAGCTGGGCTGTAATAGACAGTGGTAAATGTTCCCTACAGCAGTGCTAGCTCAATGGCACAAGGCAGCAGGACAGACAAAGAGTATCTTCAGTGGATCCTAGAGATCCTAACAAGGATGGCAGCCTGAAGACTAGGCCTGCCAGCTGGCGGAGGCACATGGGACATCCATCCTCTGTGCCCTAACACTCCACTCTTGTGAGTGGTCAGCTGGGGATCGAAACACACAAGCATCCTGTTCTTACAGTGCTGCACAGGGCAGGATTCCTGTGTATTTCAGTAGGCATGAAGGACGTGCCATTGCACAGGCCATCAGTGCATCCCCCTGGTATTCCACATGCAGCAGCAGCAGCCAATATCTGACACCTCAGCTGATGGGAGGATTCAAACATAATGCCCCCAGGTGGTGCTGCATTGCTTTATGTGAGCAGCCAGAGGATCCCTTCCTCACTGGCCCCTGCAGTGACTATTGCCCAGAGCAGGAGATCCGATTACCCTTCAGCCCAACTGCATCATCACAATAATAACCTGCTCATGGGAACAGAGTGACCAGCCTGAAGGACGACTCCTCATGCTCATCAGAGCAAGGAACTCCTGCCTGTGTGGCTGGTGGCTAAGAAGGACTCGGAACAGTCCGTCTCTCAGTGGCTTGCAAGCTGATCTTATCTTTTATTTTAGGAACAGGAGACCAAACAATGCCCCTTTCCAAGGTGATCTTTCCAGAACCCAGAGCAGCTGCAGGATATACACTGAATCCAGGCATTCCAACTCGCTCAGTGTCAGAACACAGCTGGCTAGGGCCACTGCACTGCTCAATGATTTGCTCCACAATACCCTTCCATGATGGACCACCCTCCTCATATGAACCAGCAGCTCACAAGCTAGTGCCAAAGAAACCCTGGGTGTCATCTGACATGCCCTGCAGGGATCCATCCTGCACAGGCAGAGGCATGGACCAGATGGCTAGGCAGCTCTGTAGTTCCTGTCATTGTACTAAGCAACCCTGGGGGGAAAGTGGGGTTGGGTCCCCTGGGAAGTGTGGCCTACTTTAGAGTGACAGGTACCTCCTCCAGTGATTAGCCTGCCCTTGCCAGCTGTGTTCTGAAGCTATTGGACTAGATCCTGGTCTCCCTGTTCCATATAGTCACTGCAGCTTCCTTGGCATTGGTAAAATCAGCTGGAAAGGGGCCAGGAGGCCAAAATGGTTGGTCTTGGCTTGAAAGGGGGCAGTGGCCAAAATCAAGGTGTGAGAGGGTATACTCAGGGGCACCAGTGGAGAATGGCTGCAGGGCTAGTGAGATGCATTGAAAGGATGTCAAGTATCAGAGGGGTAGCCATGTTAGTCTGGATCTGTAAAAAGCAACAAAGAGTCCTAACTCAATCTATAAGGTGCCACGGGACTCTTTGTTGATTGAAAGGATGGTGGTGCTCTCTCGCCAGCTTCATCCTGCTCAAAGCAGGAGTCGCAACTCGCTGCCCTCATCCCAGATGCTGAGTTTTTTAAATATAGTGATAAAGAGATCTAAAAGAATCAATCAGTTGGACAGAAGGTCAACCCAGGAAGTGTCCAATCTGGAGTGTTCCCAAAGTATGAAGCTAGCTTTGAAATTCCAGGCAGCAGGGTATCAACAGGGAAACTGCACTAAACCTCCAGTTCATGGGAAAAGTCACAAGTCTCCTGCAGCGACTCCAGCTGCCCAGAAGTCACTTGACTCAGTAATGACTGTGGAGTGCTGGATTGTGGGTGGTGGATTTGTAAAGCCTGACAGGCTCCTGGACTAGTTTCCAGAACTGTCTCTTTAAATGTATCTTTTCCCCCGCGAATGGAAACAAGACCTAGTTTCCCCTTGCCATATGAGTCGGAGCTCCTCAAATCCCCAGCCCCCATGTCATCTCAAAACAAGAATTCAAAGGTTCTGCAGAGTTAAAGGGCCAGATCCTTAGCTAATGTAAATTGTAGCTTTGTTGCATTCAGTAGAATGGTGCCACACAGTTTACACCAGCTGACGATCTGACCCGAAGTGCTTGCATGGTGTAAACTGGTAGCAAGTGCTAACAGTGCAATTAGGTTGATTTGGGGAGAGAGGGTCTTTCCTGCAACAGCATCTTAGGATTACAGAAACCTACTCAGTTTAGGGTCAGGGGAGTTTGATAAACTCTGTTACAAAATAAACCCTGGTCATTCTTTCAAGAAACAGCCTGGAGGGATTATCCATCACCTGGGAGCTTCTCTGAGATATCTCACTGATGGTTTCATCCCCCTCCCCCACAAAGCCATATGCCAGGTTATCCATTTCCCTCTTTTCTAGCCTCTCTCTTCTTTCTGCCTCTTCTTCCTCTCTTCTCACTCTCCTTTTTTCTTGTGGCTGATCTTGCTTAGACTTCAGGTATCCATGTGAGTAACTTGGTTCCAAACAGCAAACCCAAACCCTTTGCTGCTTGGTGCTGCACTACTGGTGGATTTTGGCCCCACAGGAGTATCACATAGGGCTCATCAGTGGTGTAGTGCTGGTATACTGGCTCCTACATCACCCCTACTCCTACCTGCCAGCACAGAGGTATTTTGTACACCTGGTATTGTTTACAACTGCCTTCAGGCTGTTCTAAATTATGCCAGGGAATTGGCTTGTCAACGCAGCTGGCCCAGGATTGGGAGAGCACAAAGACCACCTTTGCAACTACCTCTTGAACTGCAACAGCCACAGCTTGAGGATCTGGGTCATAGTCACTGCTGTGACACAGAACTACGCTGTCTATTGCTTATGCACAGGCCACCCTGGATCCTGCCAAGAGGCCAGTGACCTTTTTCTGGGTGTCTTTGCTTTGGGCTTTTATTCCTCTCCCTCGATACATTTTAATTTCTTAAAGCATTTAAAAAGAAAAAAATATCCCCCACACTGAAAGGCACCAAAATAAACATTTGTTACAATGTCAAAGTGCTGGCTAAAAAGGGCTTTTTCCCCAAATAAAATGGCAAATGACAAGAGAATCAGGGCAAAAATGGCTTCATCTGGTTTTTAAGGTCAGGCTTGACAAAGCCCTGGCTGGGATGATTTAGTTGGTGTTGGTCCTGCTTTGAGCAGGGGGTTGGACTAGATGACCTCCTGAGGTCCCTTCCAACCCTGATATTCTATGATTCTATCTCTTGGTCAGGACTCTAGAAACAGCAGAATCCAGATCCAGCCATCCCTGGGAGACCACATGGGATACATCTGGGAACCCTGCAGGCCCAGGAAATCGATCACCTGTGGTACACCTAGGGGCCCTGTAGGCCCAGGAAACTGACCAGGTGGGGGACACTTATCTGACCCTAACAGACAGACCCTCAATACTTCCAGGAAGGCCTAACCCACCCCCAAGTTCCTTCCTGTTATATCCCGAAAGGAAATTACTTTTCGACCTAAAATGTGCTGCTCATTTCAATCCTGTGCATGAGCAGGAAGCACACTATCCAGGGGAGACACTTGATACTGGTAATGTCAAACCCTGCTGCTGTAACAGTGGGTTCTCAACACCAATTCTATGAAAACAGATATGGGAGACTGATGTAAGGGGACAATTAACATTAATTAGCAACAATTTGTTATTCCCAGAATGAATCCCATGCTGCATAAAATCGATCACTTGATGATTACCTGTTCTGTTCATTCCCTCTGAAGCACCTGGCATTGGCCATGGTTGGAAGACAGGACACTGGGTTAGTGGACCATTGGTCTGACCTAATATGGCTAGTCTTATGTTTTTACAAAATACAGAACCAGACCCAAAAATGGGAAACAACCCGGAGGGAGGGGAGGGGGCCTACTGAATAGGAGCTGGGGTCAATTCCCACCCTACACTGATCTGCTGGGTGACCTTAGGCAAGTCACTTCCCCGCTCTGTGCCTCAGTTTCTTTTCTGTAAAATGGGGATCATGGCATTGCCCTCCTGTGTAGAGTACACCTGAAAAACGCTATAGAAGAGCTCAGGATTATTATTATTATATGTATCCAGGTACTTACAAGACCCATCTGAGCCCCTCCCAAGTATTCATTCTCACAAAACCTCCATCAGGTGGGGGCAGTGCTATTATCTCCACTTTACAGGGGGTGGGAAACCATGGCAGAGAGAGACAAAGTGACCTATCCAAGCCTATGGCAGAGCCAGGAATTGAACCCAGCCCAGTACTTTAACTACAGGATCAGCCTTCTCCTTGTATGAGCTGAATCAAGGAGCTGTTAATTACACTGAAGATCCCCCATGCTGTTTGAACGCATTTAATGCCCCCATGAGTGTCAGATATCTGAGAAGTCATTGTCCGTTGTATCTTCCATGCAGCATCTGCAGCTTGTGGGGGACAGGGTAAAGAGGATACACTGCTGTTGTCTGGCAACTTGTGCCTCCCAGCAATATTTGTAATGCTCAGATGCAGTGTCAATTTAATATCAGATATATTCTCTGTTGGAGGACTCCATTTGCCTCTGGCAGGGGTGTGGACTGGCTGATTCAATAGGTTCTTTTCTATCTCAGCTATGATCCTAATGGTTCTCTTCATATTTCAGAGTAATTCTCCTCTTCCCTGCTGTTTATACTATGGTTAGCTGCAGGATCGTAGTTTGCTCTCTGCATTTATAGGCTCCCACAGCAGTATTTTCATTGTTATGAGCCTGCCTCATGCACTATTAGGATAAGGAAAGCATGAATCGAAACAGCCCTTCTTCCCCTAGGGATGCACAAGAAAGTCTTTAGAAGTGCTCATAACAGCACAGTTCCTAGCTATGCCTGCAATCAGATGACAAGGTGTGAGTCCATGGATCATTCTGTAGACATCCAAATCCTGGATCCAGATTTCCCCAAACGGTGCGGATGTTGGAATCCCAGCTTTATAGCTCAGGCCTTGCCTCTGTATTAATAAATTCAGAATCTATCTTAGTGAGATGCTCTTTCTAGCAAGAATACACTTAAGAGCCCGTCCGACTGGCTAGCCAGGGAGTAGAGAATTAAGGGACTACTTTCAAAGGTGGGCTGCAATTTGCACCCACTTAAGCCTGCATGAGCGCATCCAAACAGGCACTACAGGCACAGTTGTGCATTATTTGGGCCTGTTCCAAAGGCCACTGAAATCAGTGGAAAGGTTCCCACTGACATCACTGGGCTTTGGATCAGGCCCTGTGTGAACAGCTACTCACCAGCATGTTGGGCTCATACGTTTTTCTGCTGTAATAAGGGGAATGGGTTTGGGAAATTTTCTCCTTAGTAACTGATGAGTCTTTTCTCAGAATAACAAAACCCCAACCTGTTTACAGTTTTCAGTCTTCTTGTGGTCAAAGAATGCCTAAAGATCAAGACTAGGGCCCGGCAAGCGTGTGAGAGGCCAGGTGGAACCAGGTGAGGCGAATCCAGCCCTGTGAGAAGTCCCCTGGCAGGAAGAAGCCATGGCACTGCTGTTGCACAAGGCTGCGTATCCTCTGCTAGTCCAGCTGATTGCCTCTGCCTCCTGCTACCAGTCCACCTCCAAGCCTGAGGTCATCTCCCACCCACCCAGGCACCTCTTCAGGATCAGAGAGCGGGGAGCCCAGAAACCAGTCCCAGGAAGACTTCTGACTTGGCAGGAGAAGGGGAAAGTTTACCCCTTTGCTGTGGGAGAGAGAGGAGTGTCAGGCCAGGAAATCCAACGTAAGTAGCAAAAGCAGCAGCTAAAGCCACATTATGTAGAGACAGGCCTCATGCCTCCAGCTCTATGGGCTGGAAGTAGAGAATGGTACTGCCAGATCCATTGGTAGTGCTCATAGATGATGTATTTAACCCCCCCCCCTCTCTCCTGGTGTCTGGGATCTGGAGGCTGAGGTACACGATGGATGTGAGGCTTATTGTTCTCTTGGAGTCAGTTCAGTGTTGGAGAAAGGGACAGGATTTGCAGCTCTGAAACTATAAATTCTCAGTGTATCCATAAGAGCATCTACAGCACTGGCCCTAGCTATTGTGGCAAAGTTCCTCCTCTCCTCTAGTAGGTCCTGCGCTTATTGGCGGATTTCTTCCCCTTAGTGGTTTTCCCCTTGGATGAAACCCATAGTCTGGATCAACTACTCCTATGTCTGATTAGGAGTAGCGGGGCTAGGGGGGAACCCGGGCCCGCTCTCTACTCCGGGTTCCAGCCCAGGGCCCTGTGAATTGCAGCAGTCTCTATAGTGCTACGTGTAACCGCTGCTTGACCGCTACAGCTCCCTGGGCTACTTCCCCATAGCCTCCTTCAAACACCTTCTTTATCCTCACCACCAGATCCTCCTGGTGTCTGATGCTGCTTGATTGTATGGTGTTTTCCTCAATCCTCCAGTAGTACCCCCTCTCAGTTCTTAGTTCCTTGTGTCTCTTGCTCCCAGCTCCTCATGCGCACTTCTTTCCTCTGGCTCCTCCTCCCTAGACTGGAGTGAGCTCCTCTTTTTATACCAGGTGCCTTGATTAGCCTGTTCTGATTGGCTGCAGGTGCTCCAGTCAATGTAGCTCTCTCCGGTGCCTTCTAGAAAGTTCTTAATTGGCCCCAGGTGCCTTGATTAGCCTGGAGCAACTGCCATTTTGGTTCCATGGTACTAGGGATTTGCTTAGCCTGGAGCTAACATACCTGCTCCTCAGTACTTTCCTGTAGCCATCCGGCCTTGCTCCATCACATATCCCCCCCCTCTGCTCAACACCATAGGGTTGGGCAACTTGGGACGCCAGGCAGTGTGCTCGTGAAAGACCATCAGCGTTGCCATGGTGGCATCCAGCCCTATGCCGTATGCGGAACTGGAATGGTTGGAGGGATAAGAACCACCTGGTGACCCTTGCATTCTTTTCCTTATTTCTCTGCATCCACTGGAGGGGTGCGTGGTCCATCACAAGAGTAAATCACCGGCCCAAGAGGTAATAACGCAGCGTCTCCATGGCCCATTTGACAGCAAGGCATTCTCTCTCGACTACTGCATACTTCCGTTCTCGTGGGAGCAGCTTTCTGCTTAGGTAGAGAATCGGGTGTTCTTCATCTCCAATCATTTGGGACAGAACTGCCCCCAACCCCACCTCAGAGGCATCTGTCTGTAAAATACATTCCTTGGTAAAGTCCGGGGCTATGAGTACGGGGTCATTACAGAGGGCTGTCCGAAGGTCTACAAACGCCCCTTCTGCTGCGTCGATCCACTTCACCATGTCTGGACCTCGAGCCTTCACCAGATCCGTTAGAGGACTTGCCCTACTGGCGAAGTGGGGAATAAACCGTCGGTAGTAGCCTACCATGCTTAGGAATGCACGGACCTGCTTCTTTCGGGTCAGCCGGGGCCAGTTTTGAATTGCTTCTAGTTTATTAGTTTGGGGCTTCACTATACCTCTTCCTACAATATATCCCAGGTACCTAGCCTCTGCTAGTCCTATGACACACTTAGCAGGATTAGCGGTGAGGCCAGCCCGCCTTAAGGTGCGTAGCACTGCCTCAACTTTCTCCAAGTGGGTTCCCCAGTCTGCCGTATGGATGATGACATCATCTAGGTATGCAGCTGCATAACTAGTATGGGGGCGCAGCAGCTTATCCATGAGGTGCTGGAATGTGGCTGGGGCCCCATGTAACCCAAAAGGGAGGACAGTGTACTGGAATAGCCTGTCTGGGGTGGAGAACGCTGTCTTTTCTTTAGCTGTTTTGGTCAGGGGAATCTGCCAATACCCTTTTGTCAGATCCAGTGTAGTCAAGAATCGGGCACTACCCAGTCAGTCAACCAGTTCGTCGATGCGTGGTATGGGGTATGCATCAAATTGGGATACTTCATTCAGTCGGCGAAAGTCATTACAGAATCTCGTGGTACCATCAGGTTTGGGCACTAGAACGATTGGACTGCACTACTGACTGTAGGATTCTTCAATAACGCCTAATTCTAACATTTTCTTTACTTCGGCCTTGATTTCTTCTCTTTTGGCTGCTGGGATTCGGTAGGGTCTCAGTGTTATTTTGGCTCCAGGGATCGTGCGGATATGGTGATAGGTCTCAGTCGTCCGCCCCGGTTTTGTAGAGAACACATCTTGATTGCGATTAATCATGTCGGCTGCCTCGATCTTTTGGATTGGCGTCAAGTCGGGTGATATCTTCACTTGCTCATGTAAGTTATCCTCCTGGGGAAGGGTCTCCCGGGTGACTAAGCATGCCTCTCGATCATGCCAAGGGTTTAGAAGATTGATGTGGTAAATTTGCTCCGGTTTCCTGCGGCCTGGCTGCCGCACCTTATAGTTTACCTCTCCCATGGCTTCAATCACTTCATAGGGTCCCTGCCACTGGGCCAACAGCTTGCTTTCTGCTGTGGGCACAAGGACCATTACTCGATCCCCTGGTTGGAACCGTCGAAGTTTTGCTTGGTGGTTATAATGGGCCCATTGGGTCTCCTGTGCTTTCTCCAAATGTTCTCATACAATGGGTGTAACTCGGGCTATCCGATCCCTCATCTGTATTACATGCTCGACTATGTTCCTTCCGGGATTTGGCTCCTCTTCCCAGGCTTCTCTGGCTATATCCAATATGCCTCGGGGGTGGCGCCCATATAGTAGTTCGAATGGAGAGAAGCCTGTGGAGGCTTGTGGAACTTCCCGGATGGCGAACATGAGGTAAGGCAATAGGGTATCCCAGTCTTTCCCATCCCGGCTCACCACTTTCCGGATCATGGCCTTGAGGGTCCTATTGAAACTTTCCACAAGGCCGTCTGTTTGCGGGTGGTATACAGAAGTCCGTAGGGCTTGTACATGGAGCAATGAACAGAGATCTTTCATCAGCTTAGACACGAAAGGTGTCCCTTGATCAGTCAGTATCTCCTTGGGTAGCCCAACCCGGGAAAAGATCTGTACTAGCTCCTTAGCTATTGTCTTGGAAGCTGTGTTGCGTAGGGGGACAGCTTCCGGGTATCGGGTAGCATAGTCTAGTACAACCAGCACATGTTGGTGGCCCCGAGCTGTCTTCTCTAGGGGCCCAATCAGATCCATGGCTATGCGTTCAAATGGTACCTCTATTATTGGAAGAGGTATCAAAGAGGCCCGTAAGTGTGGGCGAGGGCTATGTAGCTGACACTCTGGACAAGAGGTGCAGTATCACCTGACATCTTCATGTACTCCTGGCCAGAAGAACCTCCGCAGGATCCTGGCCTGGGTTTTCTCTACCCCTAAGTGTCCTCCAAACAGGTGACTGTGGGCGAGGCTCAATATGGCTTTTTGATGTTTTCGTGGCACCAGAAGTTGATGTATCTCCTGCTCCTGCATTTGCACCACACGGTACAGGAGATCTTTCTTCACTATAAAGTAGGGTCCTGGACCTCGGACCTTCCCCTCCACTGCTATCCCATCTATCTCAGCCACCTCTTTCCTAACGTTATCATATCTGGGGTCCTCTGCCTGGTCCCGTCCGAATGTCTCTCTCCCAGGACTACCCTGCCTGAGCTCCCAGGGGCCGGCTTCTGCTTCTTCCAATGGCCTGTCACCCTCATGGCTGGGGCCAGCCTCCGGCTCACCTTCCGTGTTGGTAGTTTCTCTGTTGGCTGTTCGTGCCCATCTGCCTACTAGCGCAGTCTTCTGGCCCTGGGTCAGGATCTGGGTTCCCAAAGCCTTCGCGGCCTTCCTTTCTTTTTTTGTCTTCCGGGCCTTATGGGAGGCTGAGAATAGATCCTGAGAAAACTCAGAAAACATGGGGGGTTGACATTCCCCCAATGATGAGTCACTGTCAACAGGGTCTCCACTTCCCTGCAACCTCTCAGGGGGAAGTAAGTTATCAAACCCTGGATAGTCTCTCCCAATAACTACAGGATATGGGAGTTTAGGTACAACGCCCACTGTCACCTCAATGGGGTTCCCCTGAACTTCTATCTCCACTGGGATGGTGGGGTATTGGCTCATGGCCCCATGCACACATGTCACTGCTACACGTTTGGCTTGCAGCAGCTGGCTACTTTTTACCAGCTTACCCGATATAAGGGTGATAGCACTTCCTGAGTCCACCAGTGCTGTAGTCTCTGTTCCATTTATCTTCACTGGCCTGGTATAGTTATGTGGGGCTAACGCAATGCCCGCAAGGTGGATAAGGGAGCATGGGACCTCCCAATACCCCAAGTTGCATTGCATAGGCTCTTCGGCGCTGGGACACTGTGCTGCTATGGGTCCCCACTCCCCACATGCATAACATCTATAACTGTTTCTAGTCAGTCTCCCATCATGTGGGCTAGGGGGTTTAGTCCCAGGGTTCCCTCCACTCAGGCCAATCCCTTCCTTCTGGAGTCTCTGTTGGTTTTCAGCCCCCCTCTTCCTCCACCTAGGACTCCCCAGGCGTTTGGCTGTCCCTCCTTCCAGGGTTGGGGTTGGGTGTTTGCTACGAAAGGGGCTTTCCTTGCGTAGTTGGGTCAATTCCCTGGCTGTCATGCGTCTTTCTACCAGCGTGATCATCTCATCATAGGTGCACGGATTGTTCGGCCTACCCATTTGCGGAGACCTGGTGGCAGTGCCCTCCTGTACCGGTTGATGACCAGAACCTCTAGTATCTCTTCCGGACTCCGGGATTCTGTTTGCAACCACTTTCGTGCGAGATGGACGAGGTCATATAATTGGGATCGTGGGGTTTTGTCTTCCCGGTACCTCCACTCATGATACCGCTGGGCCCGTACTGCGGATGTTACCCCAGATCTGGCCAAGATCTCTGCCTTCAGCTGGGAGTAGTCTGCTGCAGCTTCTTCAGGCAGATCATGGTAGGCCTTCTGGGCCTCCCCACACAGGAATGGGGCAAGGATGCTAGACCACGGATCTCGAGGCCAGGCCTCCCGTAGGGCCGTCCTCTCAAAGGCCAGAAGGTATGCCTCTACATCATCTTCCCTTGTCATTTTCTGCAGCCAATGGTTAGCCCGTATGAGCCGTGTCCCATCATGCCCACGGTTCAGCTCTGTAAGGGTCTTTACCTGGCTTACCAGTTCTTGCAACATAGCTCGGTCTTGAACAGCTTGGTCCATCAACAGGCGATTAGTTTCTTGCTGCAGGCGCACTGCTTCTTGCTGGGCAGCTGCCTGGACACGGGTAGCCTCCTGCTGGGCCGCCGTGGCTTGTTTCAGTGCCCGTACTACATCATCCATTGTGGTAACAAATTGTAAACCCCCTTCCCTTTTTTTTTTTTGGTGTTTTTAAATCACCCTCCTTCTTCCGCCGTGCTGTGCACACCAAAGATCCCACTCCTGACACCAGTTGTGGCAAAGTTCCTCCTCTCCTCTAGTAGGTCCTACGCTTATTGGTGGATTTCTTCCCCTTAGTGGTTTTCCCCTTGGATGAAACCCATAGTCTGGATCAACTACTCCTATGTCTGATTAGGAGTAGCGGGGCTAGGGGGGAACCCGGGCCCGCCCTCTACTCCGGGTTCCAGCCCAGGGCCCTGTGAATTGCAGCAGTCTCTATAGTGCTACATGTAACCGCTGCTTGACCGTACAGCTCCCTGGGCTACTTCCCCATAGCCTCCTTCAAACACCTTCTTTATCCTCACCACCGGATCCTCCTGGTGTCTGATGCTGCTTGATTGTATGGTGTTTTCCTCAATCCTCCAGTAGTACCCCCTCTCAGTTCTTAGTTCCTTGTGTCTCTTGCTCCCAGCTCCTCATGCGCACTTCTTTCCTCTGGCTCCTCCTCCCTAGACTGGAGTGAGCTCCCCTTTTTATACCAGGTGCCTTGATTAGCCTGTTCTGATTGGCTGCAGGTGCTCCAATCAATGTAGCTCTCTCCGGTGCCTTCTAGAAAGTTCTTAATTGGCCCCAGGTGCCTTGATTAGCCTGGAGCAACTGCCATTTTGGTTCCCATGGTTCTAGGGATTTGCTTAGCCTGGAGCTAACATACCTGCTCCTCAGTACTTTCCTGTAGCTATCCGGCCTTGCTCCATCACACTATGTACACTTGGACCTAAGAGGAACCAGTTTTAGGGACAAGAGAGGAGTTCAGTCATCAAGATCCATTCAGTTCATGGTCACTCTGCTAAAACTGCTGCCAAGGGGGCAGGTTAGTGCCAACTGGGTGGGGGACATGTAATGTGGTTATGAAACATCATAGCTAGTTTCTCCACTCCTGTCCTGTGCCAAAGGGGTATGCAGATATTTCAAGAGGGCAGAATGTAATTTGTTTACCCTGCCACCAAATGACCCTCCATTTCCTTTGTAAGAAGAGCTCAGAGTTGTCTCTCTGATTGCTTTGTATAAAACTAAAAATAATTTGCATCGAGGGCACTGACACTAGACTTGTCTCCTCCTCGAGCTCTTGTTATAATGGCAAAGGACAGTCACAAGGTTAGGCAAGTGAAAAGATAAGTGTATTCTTAGTTCTAATAGTTAAACACTATGGGCTATGTAGGATCAAAAGGGGCGAATGGAACAGGAACTGAATTATACTATTCATGCTTCAGAATAAGTTCTGATTTATTGGTCCTTTTCTAAATCTACTTTTATAAAAAATCTCACTCCTTGGGTCAGCTAAAACGGGTCCTCTTGGTCTCTGTTCAAATAACTCTGAGAAAACCGCAACATTTAACAATTAATATTGGGGTCTGTCTACATGGGAACACCCAGGAAAGTTAATCTGAATTAACTAAAGGTGTGGATTTAAAGTGGTTGAGTTAAACTGCATTACATTCCCGTGTAGACACTCTCATTCAGAATTAAAGTGACCTTAATTCCATTTTGCTTAATTCACAGAATTAAATTAAACCAAATTAAAGCCATGTTAATTCTGAATGACAGAGTTTTAATGAAGTTTAACTCATCAACTTTAAAAGTTAATTTGAACTAACTTTCCTAAGTGTCCCCAGGCAGACAAGCCCTTAGAGATGTTCCAGTCTTTCTGAATGCTATTCAGGCAGTTTCAGCTTTCCCAAAACCTGCCTTCCAGGTTCCAAAACCTAATGAGACAGAGCCCACCTTCTCCCAAGTATCTATGTTCAGCCCAGGACCCAACCCTCATGTGGCTCTGGGACAAAGGAGTCTGCCAAGAAAAGATACATGGGATCTGGATCTCCGTTGCTTCACAGATGTCAGGAGGATGTCTGTAGGTTCTACTGTACCAAGTTAGAACCTTCTTATATTACCAGACAACCAGCTTGTTCCATGTAGGCTACTAACAAGCCATCAGGTGGGCACTACCAACCTGGTTTACATTGAAACAAGTGACCGAGAGATGCAAATTGCCTTGGGCCCTATCCTGTTCCTACTGAGGTCAACTGAGTTCACTGGGAGCACAGTCAGGTGCCATATTCCATCACCAGTCCTCAGAGCTATCCATTCCTCACTCTCTGGGCTATGGAGAGACAAGGTGGGTGAGATAACTGACTAGGCATGTGAGGAGGCAGCAGGGACTCGCCAGTGTGATACTTTATTGGATCTCCCACAGACAGGATCAGGTGCCACATACCTTCTTTCCCTGTGGTGTTTTTTACAAAGAACATCCCTGTAGCAGATTTTTTATTCTATCCCTCCAGCACCTTGCTCCTTTTGCTGACTAGAATGTGTCACCGCTGCAGGAGTCCGCAGGTCCTGGCTGGCAGACTACATGGACGATCTCTGGACCCATATCCGTGGGTCCTTCCCCCGGGCAGCTCTGTACATCTTCCCCCTTGCCTTGGGGATCATGCTCCTTCTCTGTTGCATCACGTAAGTGTGTGCATAGCCTAGCACTCAGTGCACATTACACAGCCCCCCTCTGTGCCCCAATACTGTAGGACTGATGTTTATATAAAAAACAGGTAGTCTTCCCTTGGAAGAAAAGACTAGTTTCCTCTTGTCTAGAGCTCTGGGATGAAGATTGTGGTTGATAGCTTCATTCCTCTACAGAGGTTCTCAGACTGGGGGCATGCCCCCCTGCGGGGTATGAGAAGCTTTAGGTGAGCGGTGACTGCTGGCCAGGTGCCTGGCTCTGAAGGCAGTGCCGCTGCCAGCAGCAGCACAGAAGTCAGGGTAGCAATGCCATATCATGCCACCCTGACTTCTTCATTGCTGCTGGGGGTAGGGTGACCAGACAGCAAGTATGAAAAATAGGGCCAGGGGGTGGGGGGTAATAGGAGCCTATATAAGAAAAAGACCAAAAAATTGGGACTGTCCCTATAAAATCAGGGCATCTGGTCACCCTACCTGGAGGTGGTGCTGCCATCAGAGCTGGGTGCCTAGCCAGGTATTGCTGCTGTCTGCTCTGCCTTCAGAACTGGGCGCCAGTATATGTACTTGTGTGGCAGGAGGGGCATAAACGACTACAGACACAAAAAATGGGGGTGCGATCAAATAAGTTTGAGAACCACTGCTCTAGCACAATGGAACTCTCAACAACAAAGGTTAAGCTCATCTGTGCAGGAGACAGCTTTCTTGGTGGGGGGGGGGGGGAGGGTCTGAGACTGTGGAATGAATTCCCCCAGGAACCAGACTTCCCCACCTACCTTCTGCTCCAAGTGCAAGGTGCACTTCTTTGACCTGCCTCTCTAACATAAAATACATCACCCGCCCCCCAAACTGCCCCACCCTAACAAGACTGCACATGTCTCCCCCTGGGGAGAGGCTGAGAGAATAAACACCAAGTGCCAGGTGTTAGTCATGCTGCTGAATGTGCTACTGAAGGTTCTCAGCTACTACAGGGAGGAGTATGATATAAGAACCTACACAGAACAGCAATGGCTGATGCATCCCCTCACTCTCTATGGAGTATGTTTCCAGTAAAATGGTTTGATTGGGGCACAATTAATTTCCTTTCTTTGAAAAAGAGCATTTGCAGAGCCAGGGCATTGGATGCCTTGTTGTGAAGAAGCCCTGCACTTGGTCCCCTCATGAGCAGTCTTGCTTTATTCCATTCAGGAGGTGTGACTGGTGGCCCCCACCGAAGTCCTGGCCATCCTCTGAGAGATTTATGGTTCTAGTCACCTAGAACAGGCCTTCTCTTCTTTGTCCCCATATCCCACAACTCACACTACTTTCTGGCTTTTAAATGCCATGACCAGAAGCCTTATTCCATCAAGCAGGAGAAAGTTGTAGTTACAGCAAGTTGAGTCTTATTTTCCTTCCCCTTCCTGCCTCCTCCTCCTCTTCTCCCCGTTTCCTTTCTTCGGTGACTTAACATTCTTCTCCTTTGGTTTCTCAGGGTTCTTTTGGACTGAAGAGACCAGAGGAACTTCCAGACATGCCCATGTCCTCTCAGTCCAGCGATGAGATGCCAGTTGGGCTGAGGCGCACATGGCTCCACTGAAGGAAGCTTCCCCAGGAAGTTCTAGGTGTTTGTGTTCCACAAATAGGAGATCAGCATGTGCTGTTACTTATTTCCTTTTCACATTGGTGGTTTTATCTTAATGAAAAACATTCTCCCAACACCCAAATTGAATTTCATATTTTCAAATAATTCTTAGGGCTTGTCTACATAGGGACACTCAGAAAAGCTAATCTGATGAGGGTATGTCTACACTAAGGACACTATACTGGCATAGCTACATCACTGTACCTATGCCAGTATAACCTCACAGTGTAGACACAGCCCACACTGACAGAAGGGGTTTTTCAGTCAGAGTCAGAACACCACCTCCCCAAACAAGGGCAGCTATGTCAACTGAAGCATTCTAACTGCATGTACACTGGGATTGAGGTCAGCCTAGCTCTGTCGGTCAGAGGGGTGGAGACCTGTGGTGACATCAATTGTAAGTATAGACCTGGCCTGAAATAAATTTAAAGTGGATTAGTTAAATCACATTAAGCCCCTCTGTGGATGCTTTTATTCAGAATTAAAATGACTTTAATTCAGTTTAGCTTAATTCACTTGAGGTTAATTAATTCACTTGAGGGGAATTAAACTAAACTGAATTAAGGTCATTTTAATTCTGAATAAGAGCATAGACACGGGGTTTAATAGGATTTAACTAATCCACTTTAAATTCACACCTTGAGTTAATTCAGATTAATTTTCCTGAGGGTCTCTGTATAGATAAATCCATAGATCTTCAGTTTCTACTTTCTGATAGTCTGTTATTAATAGGGATCACATTAAATGAGCAAAATGGGTTTGTCAGCACATCTTCCTATGGGGCCGTTACCAGTACATAGATCTTCAAACCCTGCTTGTGTCCATGTACCATGCCTTAATCTGTGGGCACACACACTGACAGAATTGGCTTCCATCAGTCAGGACATGAACTCCACCAGAGAGGTCCTTTGGGGCCATCTGCCTGTCCCAAGTCAGGGTAAAGGAGGAGGGTTGGGCGTGGGGCTAGCAACTCCACCCTGTAAAAATCAGCTTGCTACAGAAACGCCAACAATAGAGTTAACAGAGACTTTTAGCCTAGAAAAAGAAGGGTCTTCAACTCGAAGATGCATGACGCTGGGTGGTGAAAGCCGCGAGGAAGCCACTAAGCCGATCACCCTTCTTGCAGCCAGGAGGATTACCATCGGCACATGGAACGTGAGGACCATGTACGAGTCAGGAAAGACGGCGCAGGTTGCAGCAGAGATGAGGAGCAACAACCTGACCCTACTAGGCATTAGCGAGACAAGATGGACGCATTAATAGCTGCCTCAGAAGGATTCTCCAGATCCGCTGGCCAGACACCATCAGTAACATCCACCTCTTGGAGAGGACCCATCAACTCCCAGCAGAGGAAGAAATTAGAAGGAGAAGGTGGCTGCTTGCGTAGGACATACACTACGCAAGCAGCCAACCAACATCACCAGACAGGCACTGCAGTGGAACCCCCAAGGCAAGCGGAAAAGAGGCCGCCCAAGAAATACCTGGCGACGCGACCTTCAGGTTGATAGCAAAAAAATGGGATATACCTGGAACCAGCTAGAGCGAATGGCCCAGGATAGAAGACTATGGAGATCTGTTGTTGGCGGCCCATACCCCGGTTGGGGTGACGGGCATGAATGAATGAATGAGTCAGGACATGGCTCTGCTACATAAAGGGGAGGGTCTCTTGCCACACATGGCTCAAAGGCACCGATCGTGAGCCCCACAAAACTATATACAAAAGTGTTGATTAATTCTTGTTTAAAATATTTATTTTTAAACGATGGCATTTTAATGGGATAAAACCTTCCTGGCTGCAATTCTGAGTCTTGGTGCTTGTCCCTCCCAAGCAGGCTGCACTGTGACATGAGGGACTTTTAGCAGCTAGAGGTCTCAGCCAAAATCAAGGTCTCCTTATACTAGACACTGAACAAACACTGTAACCTCTTCAGGGTATCAGCTGTCTCCTACTATCTAAGTAGACAAAACAGAAAGGGTGGGAGGGGGAACAGAGAGGAAATGACTTGCACAAGGTCAGTGGAGGGCTGAGAATAGAAGCTAGGTCTTCTGACTCTCCATTCAACTCCTGCTCTCCTGGACTAAATGCCTCTAAGCATTGGGCAAGGGGACACATGTGACCAAAGAGGCATGAAAGCCCTATCAGCTTTCAGGGAGATGGTGAAAGCACAGGCTTGCTGATCTTGCATCTAGAGACCAGCGTGAACCAAAACACCAAATCTGAATACCTCCAGACTTCAGGAAAGCTGGGCTCAGCATCCAGACCTCACAGCTGGGCCTGGCTGTGGGATGGGCAGGCAAATCTCAACACCCTCAGACTTTGTGTTCCAGTTTTACAATTGATTCCTATCTCTGACATACATCGTGCATATCCATATCACGTGCCTGGAGGGTACAGAGCAGTGGGCTGGTTTTGTTTGGATCTCCTAGCCCGAGGGTTGAAATGGTAAGCCCGTTGTGACTGTCGTTTCAGAGACTGTAGCTTTTTCATTTAGTGCTGGGCAAAATTTTCAGACTAAACTTTTTTTCCCATCAGAAAATGCAGGTTCGGGTCAACAGAAACATTTCACAAATTTGCAGCTAATTTCCCAACTGTTTTGGTGAAAAAAAATCCAAAAAGATTGAAGGGCTCATTTTTACATTTCCAGAATAAAAAGTTTTGATTTTTTTCCATTCAAAACAAATGGCATTTTGAATTTTACTTCAATTTAAAAACAAATTAAAAAAGGTTAAAAAACCCTCAAAATTAAATGAAACATTTAATTTGACCCAAAGTAGTGATGGGGCTGGGCTGGGAGTGCAGTGGCTGCAGGCAAGGGGTTTAGACACTCCTGCAAGCGTGCCCAGGGCCCTGTGCTTCATGTCTCAGTGCAAGCACCTAAATACCTGCTGCTTGTGGAAAGGTTCTAGTGTGGCAGGGGGTGAGCCAAGAATATCTCAAGGGAGTGGGACCTCACATTTCTGGGCAGGTTATTAGATTAATCTCACCTCATGATCTCCTCCCATTTGACCAGACATGTAGTGGGAGACTGGCCTGTGCGAGCTCCATGCCAAGACATAACAGGTCCAACTGCAGGCCCAGCACAGAGGTTCTACATCAAAGGAGCGAGAGAGATCCAAGTGTCATTCACCAAAGAGCAGAGCACAGCCTGGGGCTCAGTGCCAGTGAGCTGAGGGCCAGGTGGTAGCGGCTAGCCCAGGACCATTCTGCGTTAGGCGCTGTACGAACACAGAGGCAGTTCCTTCCCCGAGGAGCTCACAGCCTAAGTAACTTCCTGTTCTCTTGCTGACTCCTCCCCCTGCCCCAGAGCCCCCATCTAATCCCCTCTCCCGCAGTACATTTGTCTCCCAGCTCCCTCTGGAGCACCCACTTACCCAGCTCCAGGGGCGGCTCTAGGCATTTTGCCGCCCCAAGCACGGCAGGCAGGCTGCCTTCGGCGGCTTGCCTGCGGGAGGTCCCCGGTCCTGCGAATTCGGCGACAGCCTGTGTGAGGTCCGCCGAAGCTGCGGGACCAGCGGCCCCTCTGCAGGCATGCCACCGAAGGCAGCCTGCCTACCGCCCTTGCAATGACCGGCAGAGGGCCCCCCACGGCTTGCCGCCCCAAGCACGCGCTTGGCGTGCTGGTGCCTGGAGCCGCCCCTGCCCAGCTCTCTCTCTTTCTCCCATCCCCCCATCACTTACTTTCTTTCTCTGGCACACAGGGCTGGGGACTGTTTTGTGTCTTCCTTCCCTGGAGGGAGTGAGGGTAGATGACTGGGGGTATTTGGGGATATGGATAGATTGATATTTTGGGGGAGTTGGATGTTGGAGTAGATATCATCTGAGCTGTGGTGATGGATTTTGTGGGGGGCACCTGGCTGACTTGGGGACACATGGGTTTTGGAGGAGCAATATTCAGGTGGCAGTGGTTGGATTTATGGGTGCAGTGGCAGGGGGACTGGGAATATGAATGACTGTATGCAGGCTGAAGGATTTTGGGGTACATTTTGTGAGAATAGATGGGGGATGTGGATGGGAGAGGGGCAGGGATGTCTGGGACTAGGAGGGCAGTAGCAGTGGGTTTTGGGATGGGACCTGGGGGGTGCATGGCTGTTTAGTGGAATGAGGGAGACGGGGCTGGAAGGGTGGGGATTGGAGGGGGTGCATGGCTGTTTGGGGGTGAGGGAGACAGGGCTGGAAAGATGGGGATTAGAGGGGGTGCATGGCTGTTTGGAGGTGAGGGAGACAGGGCTGGAGGGAGGGGATTTGAGGTGGGTGCATGGCGGTCTGGGGGTGAAGATGGGGCTGGAAGGTTGGGGATTGGAGGGGGTGGATAGCTGTTCGGGGGCGGGAGGGGACAAGGCTGGAGGGATGGGGATTGGAGAGGGTCAGGGGCGGCTCCAGACCCCATCACACCAAGCGCGTGCTTGGGGCGGCATGCCGCAGGGGGTGCTCTGCCGGGCGGCAGGCGGCTCCGGTGGACCTCCCGCAGGCGTGCCTGCAGAGGGTCCGCTGGTCCCGCGGCGCCGGGGGTGCATCCGCAGGCACGCCTGTGGGAGGTCCACCAGAGCCGCGGGACCAGCGGACCCTCCGCAGGCACGTCCGCGGGACCGGCGACCGACAGAGCGCCCCCCGCGGCGCGCCGCCGTGCTTGGGGCGGCGAAATGGCTAGAGCCGCCCCTGGAGAGGGTTCATGGTGGTTTGGGGGTGAGGGAGACGGGGCTGGGGAATGGGGATTAGGGGATGCATGGAGGTTTGGGGTGAGGGAGACAGGGCTGGAAGGATGGGAATTGGAGGGGGTGCATGGCGATTTGGGGGTGAAGATGGGGCTGGAAGGATGGGGATTTGAGGGGGTGCGTGGCTGTTTGGGGGCAGGAGGGGACGGGGCTGGAGGGATTGGGATTGGAGGGTGCATGGCGGTTTGGGGCTGAGGGGGCTGAGGCTGGAGAGGTGGGGATTGGAGGGGGTGCATGGCGGTTTGGGGAAGGGAGGGGACAGGGCTGGAGGGATGGGGATTGGAGGGGGTGCATGGCTGTTTGGGGTGAGGGAGATGGGGTTAGAAGGATGGGGATTGGAGGGGTGCATGGTGGTTTGGGAGTGGGGCTGGGGCTGGAGAGGTAGGGATTGGAGGGTGCATGGTGGTTTGGGGCTGGAGAGATGGGGATTGGAGGGGTACATGGCAGTTTGGGGCTGGAGAGGTGGGGATTGGAGAGGATGCATGGAGGTTTGGGGAAGGGAGGGACAGGGCTGGAGGGATGGGGAATGGAGGGTGCATGGCTGTTTGGGAGTGGGGATGGGGCTGGAGAGGTAGGGATTGGAGGGTGCATGGCGGTTTGAGGTGAGGGGCTGGAGAGGTGGGGATTGGAGGGGGTGCATGGCGGTTTGGGGGCTGGAGAGGTGGGGATTGGAGGGGGTGCATGGCGGTTTGGGGGTGAGGGGGATGGGGCTGGAGAGGTGGGGATTGGAGGGGTGAATGGCTGTTTGGGGGTGGGAGGACAGGGCTGGAGAGGTGGGGATTGGAGGGTGCATGACAGTTTGGGGGCTGGAGGGATGGGGATTGGAGGGGGTTGCATGGAGGTTTGGGGGTGAGGGGGATGGGGACGGGGCTGGAGAGGTGGGGATTGGAGGGGTGCATGGCTGTTTGGGGGCAGGAGGGGACAGGGCTGGAGAGGTGGGGATTGGAGGGGGTGCATGGCTGTTTGGGGTGAGGGAGAGGGGGTTAGAAGGATGGGGATTGGAGGGGGTGCATGGCGGTTTGGGAGTGGGGGGGCTGGGGCTGGAGAGGTAGGGATTGGAGGGGGTGCATGGTGGTTTGGGGGTGAGGGGGATGGGGACGGGAGAGGTGGGGATTGGAGGGGTGCATGGCTGTTTGGGGGCGGGAGGGGACAGGGCTGGAGAGGTGGGGATTGGAGGGGGTGCATGGCGGTTTGGGGGCTGGAGAGGTGGGGGCTGGAGGGGGTGCATGGCGGTTTAGGAGTGGGGGGAAGCTGTGCTTCCCCATTAGCCTCTTCTTGCCCGTTTGTTTTCCTTCCCCTCTAGCGCGGGGAGGGGGAGCGCAGCCATTGCGCGGGCGCCCCCTGCCAGCCGCCTCTCTCCGAGTTCCTGGGGTCGAACTCTCCGCCCGCAGCGGGAGCAAGGGCCGCGGCCTCCCCGGTCCAGACACTCCTCCTGTAGGGCAGCGAGGGGTGTGACCGTGCCAGCTCCCGCCCCCTCCCTGCAGCCCGACGCTTCATTTCCCCGCCGGCTCCGCGCGCTGCCCAGCCGGCTGCAGCACCACGAGCCCGCAGGCAGGGAACGCGGCCCCCCGGCCAGCCCCGGATCCCACCCCCCGCAGGCAGCTTTACAGGCACCGGTCGGCTCGTTGAATTAATGTCCCGGCGCTAGGCGGCCGTAGACCGCAGGGGCTGCACCCGGGAGCTTGCGCAGGGACTGGAGCCGGCCCGGGAGCCGCTGCTGCAGCGCGGAGCCGGCCCGCTCTGCTGGAGCCAGGGGAACCGGATCAGGTGGCTGGAGTCGGCGTGGGAGCGGCCGCTGCGCAAAGGAGCCGGCTCGGGTGACAGCAGAGAGCTCGGCATGACCCTAAAGTCGAGCCGGGGCGACAGCGTGAGCAGTATGCGGACGGCGCTCTCCGACCTGTACCTGGAGCACCTGCTGCAGAGCCGGCCCAAGCCCGAGGTAAGAAGGGCGCTTCCCGGGGCAGGGACAGCGGCAGGCAGCCGCAGGAGAGTAGCACGCCCCGGGGGGCTGCGGCAGCCGGGGAGCCTAGCTGGGCAGAGTGTGATGGGGGAGCCAGCAGCCGGGCACAGTGCCCAGGGCCTCTAGCAGCCAGGTCCAGGGCCGCCCAGAGGATTCAGGGGGGCTGGGGCAAAGCGGCGCTTTTACTCACCTGGCGGCGGTCCGGGTCTTCGGCGGCGGGGGGCCCTTCTGTCGCTCCGCGTCTGCACTGAAGCCCCCCCCCCCCCGCCGAAATGCCGCGGAAGACCCGGACCGCCGCGGAGCCAGGGCTTGCGGGGCCCGGGGCAAATTGCCCCACTTGTCCCCTCTCTGGGCAGCCCTGGCCAGGTCTCATACAGTGCGAGGTGATAGCCCTAGGACACTTTATGTTTGGGGGCTCCCCTCACCTGGAACACACTATAAGCTACTAACTTCCCTGGGGTAGAATTGAGTGACTAAGCAGTTTGATGTACATTTGTGGTACAGCACCAAACACATTTCACTTCCCTCTCTACAGCTGGCAAAGCGGGGGCACTGGGAGCTAAGAGGTCTGGGTCTCCCAGTGTGAATTTTGGCAAGTGTCTGCACCGCTCCATTTCTCAGTTTCTACAACTGCAAAATAGGGATAATGATCCCTTTTCTGGTGCGAGATCCACAGGTGGAAGGTGCTTATTGCAAAGTCTCTTGGTTCTTATTCACTCTAGTCTCTGGCCCTTGGGCATGTGTAGTCTTTTCTGTGAGGTCACTGAAGGGTTGAGGCTGGCTTCAGTGGAGCTGTTCTTCACAACACTGAGGATCTCAGTGTTTAGGAATCCAGTTCACTTGCCTTCCCCCCCCCACCCCCCCGGTCCACGGCACTGGCAGAGATTGTGGCCCTCATCCTGCTCTTGTTTGCTCCGGTTTGAATCCGAGGTGACTCCCTTGAAGACAGCAGCATTAGAGCAGTGTAAAACTGGTGTGAGTGGGATCAGGGTTAGAGCTGGGGGGTGCTGTGGCTGAAGAACAGGGAGGGAGTGCTTGCTCTGTGTTACTCCAGTGCTACCTCCCTGGCTGACATGGGGGCAGCATTGATTGGTTTTGGAGCCCCTGCCCCCAGCCCAGTACAGTGAGGAAACCCTAATCTGAGGGCAGGGAGAGCTGCAGATGCAAAAGCAGGGTGTGAGGGAAGGAGGTGGTATTCACTGTCCTTAGCCCCTCAGCTGTCCCCCAGCCCCACTCAGAGATCTAACAGCTGTACTTACATCTGTAATGAACTGTCTTGCTCTGTTTCCCTGTTGCCATCACGCTGCAGCATTTCATGGGTGGCTCTCCTCTCTGGGTGGATAGGAATGGGGATGAGGGGGGAGGCATGTGAAGCTAGTTTGGAAGAGGATTTGCCATTTTGCTCCTGGGTAGGGAACGGGTAGCTGAATGGGAGGAGGAAAGTTGCAGTTCCAAGCTAAAATGAGACTCTTTTTTGTTTTTGCTGCAAAGTTGTAGCTGGTCTGAACTGGAACTGCCTGTCACATGAGCTGATTTAGCTGCTGAGCAACCTCCAGCAAGCAGGTCCACATATCAGGCTGGAGGAGATGTGGCAATGGATTTTAGCCCTGGGAAACTGGGGCAGGCCAATCTTGCACATGCCTCCCAATTCCTACTCCTGAAACAATGATCATTGTGTGACAGGTTTCATACACAACAGCACTGGCTGAATGGCAGTGGCATTGGTTAAGAAAACATTTGCAGTGTGCCCTCCTGCTTCAGGGCTATATTATCAGTTGGTGTAAATTGGGGAATTTCAGTGCAGTCAATGGAGCTATGATAATTTATGTTGCCTGAGGATCTGGCCCGTTATCCCCAGAAGTGCTTAGGAATCTCAGCACTGTTAGGGTGTGCAGCTTTCAGGCTGCAAAGCTGTACAGTTGAGCAATGACTGCTTCTCTTTTTAAACCCACAAAAGCAGGGAGGAAATTGGAGACCAGACTGAAACTTTATCCTTAACCCACCCTGTTGTGCAATAAAGCAATAGAAAGAAACACAACCACCCATCATGAGTGAGTTAAATGTGAGCTTTCATCCAGAACTTTGGATTCTCTCTCTTTTTGGTGGCTGAAATCTGGCACTGTGAGGAAAGCTGAATGATCTTGTGTGTAAGATGGGATTTGGTACTTCAGTCAAACCAAAGAAACTTTTCACATTTCATGCCCCCCATCTCACCAGCCTGGAATCCCACAGCTGACTCCACAGCAGGTGTAAATTGTTGCACCCACATAGACTTCAGTGGAGCTGTGACAGTTTATACCCACTATGAGTCTGCTCCCCAGTCTTTCCTTTTTATGCCCTGTTCTGCATCAGAGTGTCTTTAACTCTTTAGGAGCCACAGCTAGAGAGTGACACAAGGGACATGCAATTGGTCTTGTGAAATCTGAAGAAGCTGTGTGAGGCTGGAGGGTGAAAGTCATAAACAGCAGGGCTGATGGTGAGCTGGGATGGCACAGGGCTCTTTTATTTTTTCTTAAAGGTCTCCTGATGTGTATCAGGACATTTGGGACAGGCCTTCGTAAAACAGCACCAGGAGGGGGCTATGTATTTCTGAGCCCACGAATCAGACTGCCTAGTCACCAAGACCTAGCACTTCAAAGAAATGGAGAAAATGCTGAGTGTGTGGCTAGTTACAGGCGCTCTGTTAGAATCTGAAGGTGCATCTACACTTCGAGCTGGGGCTGTAACTCCAAATTTGCGGAGAGATACTCGCACAAGCTGTGATGGAGCCAGTGTGCTGAAAATCAAGGGTAGCCTCAGGTATGTCGCCCCAAACTGGGAATTGCACCTCCAGCTCCAAGTGTAGATAGACCCTTAGGACTTCAGGCGATGGAAAAGTCTCCAGCCATACAGTCTTGGAGCCATCTCTGACAGTGCAAAGCTGCAGTCCTCCCCCCATTTATGAAGCTGTCTAGCCCAGATCTTCAAAGGTATTTAGGCACCTGAGGGTCTGGACCTCTGTAACTGCCCCACACTCTAAACTCTGGTCAAATGGAGTAAATGGATTGTTCCTCTCTCCCTTTGTTTTGACAGTGTTTATGAAATCTTCTCTGTAGCAAGCCTGACCACCCTGGAGTCAAGATTGCTCTCTGGGAACAGGGGACTGGGTTGTTGCAATACAAATTAATGCAAAATCCTATTCTGCATTCCCTCCTCACTCCAGCCCTATCACACACGTGAACATTTCCCTAAGTCCCACCACCACTCATCACAAACTTTCCATGGGGCATTTGAAGATACAGTGAGAAAATGCTTGTAAAATACTAATAACAGAGCCAACCTCAAATGCATTCAAGGGTCTCATCCTGCTTCCACTTAAGCCAATGTCAAAGCTCTTAGGCCAGAAATTCTGAGGTTGGGTGATGGGTAAGGCTGTGGAGAAACTGGGTATTTCAAGGGGAGTTTCGCGCTTTCAAAATGTCTTCTCTTCTGGATCAAAAATAAAAATAACAAAAATCTAAATTCCTTGTGAACTGAAATTCTGGAAAAAAAATCGCTTTGCGTCGATCGGAATGTTTTGTTTTGGCAAAATCAAAGCACCTCTCGACCCGTGAAACCACGGAGCCCTCTGTCCCAGTCTGCCAAAGCCTTCCTGTTGCAGTCACATGCAGACACAGGAGATGGCTGTGAAGCACTGGCCCTTTGGAAGGGTCCTGTGCCTCCAAGTAACCCCCTATCAGTAACCAGATGGCAGGGTAAGGTGTGGGGAGGTTCTGCTGTCTTTGCGCAGAGATAGCGGGTGCCACGGGGATGTTGGGGAGGGGCAGGAGAGACTGGTTGGGTTGTGCTATTGACACACTAGGCTTGTGAGACTGGGCCGGAACAGTGGCCCTCTGCTAGAGGGAGCGGAGGTTGATGTTGGGGCTCTGCCCTTGCCCTCTGTCCCAGGTGGAGGCCGGGATTCTGGGATGAGTGGCTGTTGGGCTGTGTCTCTTGTTGAAATGTTCAGGGGCTGATGGAGAAAGGTGCCAGGTTGGCAGCCCTGGGATCTGAGTGGCTCCCCAGGAGGATTATTTGTATCCTGCAGAAGGCAAGAGGAGGCTCCTGGAGGCAGAATGCATTTCCTTATTCACTAGGGTAAGCACAGGGGCCAGGCTTCCCCCAGCCACCTTGCCCTGCCAGCATGCCTCAGCCCTGAGCCGGGGGGCTCCGGCAAGAGGGAAGTTCTGTCTCCATTGTCCATTTGTTCCTTGGCATCTGCTGGGGCTGCTGTGAAGGGGGCATGTGTGGAGGATAGGTCCCTCAATGGCTAGTAGCCAGGATGAGCAGGGACACAGCCCCATGCTCTGGGTGTCCCCAAGTCTCTGGCTGCCAGAAGCTGGGACAGTATGACGGGATGGATCACTCGATTGCCTCTTCTGTTCACTCCATCTGAAGCACCTGGCACTGGCCGCTGTCGGCAGACAGGATACTGGGCTAGATGGACCACTGGTCTGACTCAGCATGGCCGTTCTTATGGTCTGATGTGCCAGTGGTGTTGCTGGTTTGCAGGGTGCTTGGTTCATATGGCCCTGGACTGGGATCCACCAAAAACCCCTGGCAGCAGCTTCCAGCCTCCACTGGCCTGGGCTGGGTTTGAACTGGGGAGCTCAGTGCGAAGGTCTCTGTGTCCCTTTAACCATCCCCTGAGCAACACCATCCATCCCCCGCATGGCAGTTTAATTCCCAGTGCCTGATAGGCTGCTGGCTGACAGCTACGGTGTCTGTGTGTGGCCATGGCCTGTTGCAATAAGGCAGCGGTGAGGGTGCTGTGAAGGGAGTAGACTTGTGCAGTGGAGCCTGCCTCCCGTCTGCAGCTGGCTGTGCAGTGATCCCTGCCTGGAGGGGAACCCTAGAGAGACACCTAGGTCTTTGTGTGTCTTTGACCTCATTTGTCGCTGCACAGCTGTTTCCTTGGGTCCCTATGCCAGCCTGGAGTGGGCAGAGAGCCAGCAGCGCCCTTGGGTTTCTGCTGGGTGACTTTATATCTGCCTTGTTAGTCAGGGCTTCCCTTGGGTCACCTGGTCTTTCAAAGTTGACCTGAAGAAGTAACCGAGAGTGAAGCAGGTAATGGAGGTAGATGGCCCTTATCCCCTTTCAGGGGGCCAGGCGTTAGCAAAGCGTACCATGCTGGTTGATCTTTGGACAAGGATGATGGCTGTTCAAATGATCTAATTGCTGTGAAGTTAATGTTTGATCACCTGCCAGTGTGTTCCCTGCCTGCTGTAGCAAGGTTAGCAGCATTTGGCTGGAGGAGCTTGGCCTCCTTTGCTAAGCTGGGGCTGCTTGCACCTCCCCTCCCCCAGGAACCGTGTGACCTGGAGGGATGAGAGTTCTTTGGCCTTTCCAAGGAGTCTCCCCTCTCCAGCCTGGGATCTGGGTTCAGCCCATTTTAGAAATGGGGGCCCACTGCAAAATTCAGGTTTGGATTTCAGACACTCCAGAGCTTGGGTCCAGATCCCGGGGGTGATCTGGTTGCTCTGTGTTGCTCTCAATGGGATGCTGGGGGCGGGGCTGGTACATCTGGTGGCTGAGTGGATGCACTGCTCCCCCCATTCCTTGGAACATGTGGTCCTAGCAGGGCATGTTTCCATCAGCGTGCCCAATGCAGGGTGGCCCATTTGCTAAGCACCATCAAGGCCACTTTGTACAGAGTAGCAGCTCCTAGTGCTTCCTCCTTTGCCACCCATTACACAGCTATTGCACTGAGCTCAGGAGCTGTGTTGTCCCAGACCCTGGGCTCTGACTTGACCTGGATCCCATTTCCAGTGAAATACAGCAGTAACCCACATTCTCTCTTCCTGGATTCTGCTGAGCTGGCGTTAAGTCTGTATTTTAACTTCAGCTGGCTCATCGCAGTGCTCCTGAACTCTGAGCCCTCCTGCAGATGTTTCCTCTCCCTCAGAGGGATTTGAGAACCCTGCGTAAGCAGCCGGCTCTGCCAGACCCTCATCGCCCTGACTCTCGAAGGGTCGAGAGGTCACAGGCTACACAAGGCCAAAGCTTCAGAACAACAATGCTGCGTGTGTGTGCTAGGCAGGAAGTTTACACTGAGCAGGCTGTGGCACTGTCCCTATGGTCACATTCCCCTAACCCAGTCAGGCCCGGTAAGGCCATTACACACGATCCCTTTGTGCTTCTGTTTCATCGGCAGCACCAACTCGGAATGGAGGCTGTTCGTAACTCTGAACGAAACATTCTCGTTCTTTCCAAAGTTTACAACTGAACAGTGACTTAACACAGCTTTGAAACTTTACTCAGCAGGAGAAAAATGCTGCTCTTAACCATCTTAATTTAAATGAAACAAGCACAGAAACAGTTTCCTTACCTTGTCAATCTTTTTTTAAACTTTCCCTTTATTTATTTAGTACTGTACATTTAACAAAGCACTGTACTAAATTTGCCTTTTTTTTTTTTTTTTGGTCTCGGCTGCTGCCTGATTGCGTATTCCCAGTTCCAAATGAGGGGTGTGGTTGACCAGTAAGTTCGTAACTCTGGTGGCTGCATTTCAGTGGGAAGTGAAATGATCCACTGTATTTGAGTGTTCATAAAGTTTCATAGATTCCAAGGTGAGAAGGGACCATTATGATCACCTAATCTGACCTTCTGTATAGTATGGGCTAGAGAACTTCCTCAAAATAATTTCTAGTGCAGATCTTTTGGAAGAAGATCCAGTCTTGATTGAACAATTGGCATTGCTGGAGAATCCACCACAACCCTCAATAAATTGTTCCCTTGTTTAATTACCCTCATTGTTAAAAATTTACCCCTTATTTCCAGCCTGAATTTGTCTACCTTCAGCTTCCAGCCATTAGATCGGGATAGACCTTCCTCCGCTAGACTGAAGAGCCCATGATTAAATATTTGTCTCCCATATAGGTACTCATAGATAAGGTTACGATTTAGTAACGGGTATTTTTAGTAAAAGTCATGTACAGGTCATGGGCAATAACCAAAAAGTCACAGCCCATGATCTTTCTGTGACTTTTACTAAAAATACCCCAACTAAATCTTACCTGCTTGGGGTAGGGGGATGGCAGTGCTCCAGCGGACACTGCTGCTCCTGGGGGTTGGGGGCAGCTCGGAGCCCTGCTGCCGCTGCTGCTTCTGGGGGGTGGCCCAGGGCTCCGCCACCGCTGCTGCTCCTCTGGGCAGGGGCAGCCTGGGGCGCTGCTGCTGCTGCTCCCAGACTACTGCTCCAGGGCAGTGCCTGGGACCAGTTGCCTGGGGCCGCTGGAGCAGCGGCTGGTGCTGCTGGCCCCAGCTGCTGGAGTGGCCCTGGGGTCAGCTGCTGGAAGTCATGGAGGTCACAGAAAGTCCTGGGATCTGTGACTTCCATGACCTCCGTGAAAGATTTGCAGCGTTACTCAAACACTATGATCGTGTCACACCTTCACCTTCTCTTTAAGCTAAATAGATTGAGCTCCATGAGTCACCGTACGGCTTGATTTCTCATCCTTTAATCGTTCTCGTAGCTCTTCTCTGATCCCTCTCCAATTGATCAACATCTTTCTTGAATTGTGGGCACCAGAACTGGACATAGGATTCCAGCAACAGTCGCACCCGGGCCAAATCCAGAGGTAAAATAACCTCCCTGCTCCTACTTGAGATTCTCCTGTTGATGCATCCCAGGCTAGCATTAGCCCTTTTGGCCACCACGTCACATTGGGAGCGCCTGTTCAGCTGATTATCCACCATGACCCCCAAATATTTTTTAGAGTTACAGCTTTCCAGGATAGAGTCCCTCAGCCTGTAAGTGTGGCCTGCATGCTTTGTTCCTAGGCATAGACATTTTCACTCAGCTGTATTCAAATGCAGATTGTTTGCTTTTGCCCCATGCAGTCTGATGGACTGTCTGGATAAAAGGCCTGTATAAAGGACAGTCAGTCATAGCCAGCCAGTGACCATATTGAGTATGCCGCCAGGATGGCTGATTCACTGCTATCAGTCACCTCCTGGACAGAGTGTTTTGTCCATTCCTCAGCTGAAAGCAAAGGTCAGGGCTGGGGAGGAGCGGAGGTTCCTAGGCTGCCCCAACCTTTGTAACAGTGCCTGAGCTCAGCTGACTGGAATGTGCTGCTTTGCTGAGCCTGGCATTTGAGGGCTGCTGATGTACTGGAATCGTGCTGTGTCATATGTGCAGAGGAAGCCAAGGAGGGATAAGAGAGGAAGCCATGCTGACTCTGCTCCTCTGGAGGCACTTTGAACTCTGGCCGGGGCCAGAGTGAGACTTTCTCCAGCTTCCCAAAGGTCCCTGCCAGCTCTGCTGGAGAAGGCAAACAGGGAGCAGCATGTCTGCTCTGTGACTCAGAACAGTTCTGTTCCCCCTCCTCTCTCCAGTGGCCCAGGGCAATTTCACCATGTGTCTTTCCTTGTCTCCCGCCATCTGTCTGCTCCCTGAATCCAGAAGTGTCTGCATGGGCGGCGGGTATCATAGGCCAGGGGAGGCTAAGTCTCCCCTAACCCAGGCTGTGTCCTCACCCATGCTCCACCCTGAGGCCCCCCCCCCCGTCCCCTGAGGCTGGCGGGGGCTCCTCCAGCCATGGGGGGGGGCCCTCAGGGCTCCAGCGGGCAGTGCCTCAGGCAGAAGGGGGAAGGCCAGGGGATAGTCTCCCTGAAGGGGAGGTTCACCCGCCGCCCATGAGCATCTGGTTGTCCCTCTGTCTCCCCAGCCTGGATTGCAGACCCAGCCCCCTACCTGATATTCTAGCTGTTCTCCCTTCCACCAAAAGCCCAGGCTTTCCTGTGGCTTGTAACAGCCACGTGCACAACCTGGGTCTGAGGCTTGGCTGCAGGATCCGTAGTCTGAATGTATTTAACAAATTTGGCAGGAGCAACCTGTTCAGCTGTTTTTAATTTCTAGGAGAAGATAGCTTCTTTCAATAAATCTGGTGTCCTATCTGGCTCTGCCGATGCCCTGCAATCCTGACCACAGCTCTCTCTAGCGTCTGCACAGCTCTCTCTGGCGTCTGCACAGCTCTGCCAATGCACCATAGTCCTGATTTGCACTGCCTGCTATTCCAGTGATGGATTCTGCCCCCCCAGTTCTGTCGGGCAGCTTTGTATCTTCCTTGGTTCCAGTCTGGGGGTCTTTGTGTGGCTCTGCTGATGCACCCTAGACCTGATCTGCAGCATCACCCCACACTATGTCCCCCAGTGCACCTCAGTCCTGAAGCATATCCCGTCCCGTCCCACCCCACCCCACCCTGCTATGCCAGCCCTAGACACCTCACCCAGCTCTTCCAATGCAGGATGGCCAACTCCAAATGTTCAGAAATCATGAGTCAGGCTCCTTCTCTGAGTCACAGGATTGGTGTAAAATTCATGAGATTTGTTTTTAAAAACAATACTGTTTTGGTTCATTTTCTTGCATTTAGTTTCTGAGCCTTTAGGATGCATTCAGATTCGATTTCCAAGCTCTTCTCTTTGACCGTGGGGGTTAGAAACGTCCATTCTTTTTTAAATGAAACCTCAGATTCTCACCTAAGCACAGCACTTCAGGAACTGGGACTTGGAATAAGGCACCCAATATCGCCGTATCGCCAGGCTCGTGGTAAAATCATGGGAGTTGGCAACTTTGCAACATGCCTCAAACCTGACCCACAGCCATTCCCTCCCTCCTCCCTCCCAACCATTCCAGTCCTAGCACTCAAAACAGCTCCACCAATGCCCCTCAAACCTGACCTGCAGCCCCCATCTCCCACTAGAGCTCTGTACTCCCCACACAGCTTTGCCTGTGCACCTTAGGCCTGCAGTTTGCCTCCCCACCCTTGCTATTGCAGCCCCTAGCCCCTTTTGTCCAGCATCTGCCAGCTCATGCTGAATTGCATTGTGGTTTTGTAGTGGAGGGGGGTGGGTGGGTGGGTGGGGTGGAGGGAGAGAAGTTGCTATATCCCCACACACATGCTCTTGAAGACAGGAAGCTGCACCCAACTGACTCTGCATTCTCTGTGTACAAGGCTGGTTCCAAAACAGGTCCAGTCTACACTAGCAATGCCAATTCAAGTGTGATTTATTATTCTAACTGGCAGAAGCCAGTGTAGACAGGTTAAAAAAAATGCTTCTGCTGGTATCGCTTATTTCATTCACCAACCATAAGTAAGGCTTCTTGTTTGTCATGGAGGTTGCAGAAGACACGGAATCCATGACTTCCTGCAACCTCTGTGATGTCTGCAGCGGCCTGTGTGGCTGACCAGGGTCGCTCAAGCAGCTGCCTTGGGGACAGCTCCTCAGGCGGCCCTGGGGACAACCACACTGGCTGCTGCTGGAATGGCTCTGAAGCCAGCCGCTGCTCTGTCAGCCCTGGACAGCTGGCCCCAGGGACCACCTGAGCAGCAGTCCCAGGGGTGGCGGGAGCAGCCACAGCTCAGCAATCTTGGGGTGGCCAGAGCAGCGGCTGGCCCTGGGTCTTCCCCTGCCATCCCTGGTGGCAGCCAGATCGGCAGTGGGCCCTCCGGGGCTCCCACCTAGGTGGTGGTGGGAGCAACAGCAGGCCCCCACAGCTGGTGCACAGGCTCTCCCCCCTCAGAGCATCCTTCACCCCCTAAGATACAGTCAGGGGTATTTATGGTATAAGTCATGGACAGGTCATGGCCTGTGATTTTTTTGTTTCTTGCCCGTGATCTGTCCATGACTTTTATTAAAATACCTGTGACTAAATCATACCCTTAACCATAAGCGATACTAGCAATGGCACTTTGATGCTGGTATAACCTGCAAACCTTTCCCCATGTAGACATGTCCTTAGTGCAGGGGTCGGCAACCTTTCAGAAGCGGTGTGCCGAGTCTTCATTTATTCACTCTAATTTAAAGTTTTGCATGCTGGTAATACATTTTAATGTTTTTTAGAAGGTCTCTCTCTACAAGTCTATATATTATATAACAAACTAGTGTTGTATTGTAAAATAAACAAGGTTTTCAACATGTTTAAGAAGCTTCATTTAAAATTAAATTAAAATGTTGATCTTACACCGCCGGCCCGCTCAGCCCACTGCTGGTCTGGGGTTCTGTTCATCTAGGCTGGCAGTGGGCTGAGTGGGGCCTGCAGCCAGGACCCCAGCTGGGAAGGGTCTGGCAGCCAGAACCCCAGACTGGCAGTGGGCTGTGCGGGGCTGGCAGCCGGGACCCCAGACCGGCAGTGGGCTGAGCAGCTCAGCCCACTGCCTCTCAGGGGTTCCATCCGCCGGCTCCTGCCAGCCGGGATCCCGGCTACCGGACCCGCTCAGCCCGCTGCCTGTCTGGGGTCCCGGCCCTGCCCACATACAGTGGGTACCTACCTTCTCCTTGGTTCTGGCCTATTCTTTTCCTCTCTCTGCACTGAGCTGAGGGTGGGAGTGGACTGAGCACAGGGCTGGGGGTGAAGGGTCTGGCCAGGAGCTAGAATGAGGGAGGAGGCTCAGGGTTGGGGCAGGAGGTTTGGGTGTGGGGGCACTTACCTGGGCAGCTCCCATTTGGTGTGAGGGGTGCAGGTGGGAATGTGAGTGGGGGTGCAGGAGCTCCCGTTTGGTGCTCAGGGCAGGGATGGGGATGTGCAGGGTGCATGGGATATGGGGGGTGCAAGAGTCAGGACAGAGGGCTAGGCACATGTGAGGGGAGTGCAGGTGTCAGGGTAGGGGGGCTGGGTATGTGTAGGGGTGCCAGAGTCAGGGCTGGGGTCATGTGGGGGGGTGAAGGAGTCAGCAGAGGGCTGGGTGGTACAGGGATCAGGGCAGGGGCCTGGGGGGTTGTGCAGGGCTCAAGGCAGAGGGCTGGGGGTGTGTGTGTGTGTGGAGGGGTCAGGGCTCAGGGCAGAGGGCTGGGTGATTACCCCCCCGCTCCTTGTCCCAACTACCCCCTCTGGGGCCCCACCCCCTATCTAAGCCTCCCTGCCCCTTGTCCCCTGACTGCCCCAACCCTTATCCACAACCCCGCACCCAGACAGAACCCCCTGGACTCCCATGACCCATACAACCACTCCCCACCCCCTGACAAGAACTCTGGACCCATACAACGCCCCCCTGCTCTCTGCTTTCCCAACCCCTCTCCACACCCCTACCTCCTGATAGCCCTCCCGAATCATCCAACCCCCCCAGCTCCTTGTCCCCTGACCATCCCCTCCAGAGACACCCCCCCCCAACTGCCTCCCCAGGACCCTTCTTGCTCCCTGTCCCCTGACTGCCCTGACCCCTATCCACCCCCCACCCCCTAACAGACCCCGGGACTCCCATGCCCCATCCAGCCCCCCCACCCCCCTGCTCCCTGACTGCCCCCTCCAGAGACCCCTCCCCCTAACCACTCCTCTGGGATCCCACTCCTCCTATCCAACCCACCTTGCTCCCTGTCCCCTGACTGCCCTCACCTCTTATCCAACCCTCCCCCACCTCAGACCCGGACCCCTTACCCGCTGGGTTCCCGCTGATCTGGAGCCCTGCCGCTGCGCGCGCAGCGCTCTGAGGGGCGGGGCAGGGCTGCATGCGGTGGCGGGGCTCCGGATGACCGGTGAGCGTCTTTTCCTCCCCACGGAGCCAAACGCTGCCCCGCGGGAGCGCGCAGCCCCGACCCCCAGAGCACTGTGTGCAGCGGCAGGGCTCCAGGGGAAGGCGGGGGAGGGTCCGGCGGCTTGCTGCGCTGGGCCCAGCACTCCAGCCCAGGAGCGCGGACCCTGCAGCTTGCCGCATCGGCAGGATTTTTAATGGCACATTGGGGTCCGGGCAGGCCCCAGCATGCCATTAAAAATTGGCACACGTGCCATCTTTGGTATGCGTGCCATAGGTTGCCGACCCCTGCCTTAATGTTTACCCTAAGGTGAAAGGAGGGGAGGGTGCAGGCAAGGTGTCAGATAAGTTGCAGAGGAATCCAAGGTCAGTTTAAAAACGGAAAAAATAACCAAAAATCAAGGAAACTAGAGAAAAACAATTTCTCACCAAAGTCTGATCCTGTGTTTTCTGAATGTGCTTTGCAGCTGGGACTGAGGGTGGGTGGAGTGGAGCAGAGCAGTGGTGGTGGCTGAATTAGCTGGTCAAAGAGACGTTTTGAGTTCAGAGCAGAAATGTCCTAAGACAAATAGAGATCACCATGTGCCTTACTCTTATATCTGTCTCAGATTTGTCCCAGAGAGGTTCTGTATCGCACACTAACACAGTGTGTGTCTTTGTTTCCCCTAGTGGCTGGCCCACATAAGAAGATGAGAGTCTACTACTGCTATAATCTAGGGGAGTTATTCCTGTAAGTCAAGTGGCAGAGGCTCATGCTTTTAGCACTGAAGATCTCAAGTTCAAATCCTGATCATAGCCCAAGCAGGGTCAGTTATACTTGCTCCTCCTGGAATGTAGAGTGGTTAGTCGGCAGCCTGCTTGCTTCTTGAAAAGATTATACTGTGCCGTCTCTTTTTAAACTCCGGTGTAATTTGTTGGGGTTCTGTGAGATCCTGGGGCACAAGCAAAGTGCTTCACATGCTCTGAGCAACTGGCCACCATCTTGGACTCCTCCCAGGGTCCGGTGGGAGAGCAGGACCTCAGAGGATGCTAGAGACTGCATGCAACAGGGGCAGGCTGCATTAATTCCATGTGACGTGATACAACATGCAAAATCACGAGTACAGGAGTAAAACTGATGAGCCACGATCATTTCCTGTGTGAGCTGGCCAAGACTCCTGATCTGAGCTCCTGTAGGCTGGGGTACATGATCATCAGTCTTCTGACATATCCTGACATAGGAGGCCTCACACATGTGTCCTTTCTGTAGCCCCTGCTGCAAGGAGCCAGGGTTGCCTACGTATTAACCATGAATGCATGTTGCCACCTCAGCACCAGAAGAGGTTAATGGGCTTGGTCCTGGCCAGGGCTGCTCTCTGCAGCTCATTAATTGTTCCTGAAGCAGTAAAATCAGTGGACTAATATCTACTCTGGAACAGCTAGGGGTGTTTGCTTTACCCTAGCCAGTGCTGGGGGCTGGCTAAAGAGGATGGTTGTATAGTGCCAGCTGGGGAGGGATGTCTAACAAGCTCACCGCCAATGGATGTGTCATTGGGGCCCAGCATGGGATAGCAGGGGCTGCAGGTCAGCAGTGAGCTGCCCAAGCAGGGCTCATTGCAGGGATATGGACTGGAGTAGCAAGGCGAACTGCAGGTCAGGACTGAAGAGCATTGACCGGGCTGAGTGGGGCCCAAGACTGGAACTGAAAGAGGCTGCAGGGCTGAAATGAGGTGCCACTGGCCCCTGGCACTTGCAAGATGCACTCTGGGTGAAATCCTGTGTGCCTAGCTTATTTCCCAGCATCCCTCGGCATACTGGCCAAGGGCCTAAGTGGTTTCATTGCGTCAACTTTGGTGGTGTCGGGCCCACTTTGTCCCAGGAGGAATCTGGCCCACTGCTGTTTATAGATTTCTACTGATGCTTTGTGTAAGATCCTCTGGCCAAGGGATGATTAAGTCTCCAGAGCTTCACACACATGGTCTGCAACCTGGCTTTGGGATGGTTCCTCTTCCCATCTGCTTATTGGCCAGTGGAAAGCATCACTGTATTGGGACCAGGTTGGTCATGGGGAGTGAGAATGCTGTTGAGAATCTCTCCACCTTTCCAATTTCCTGCTGCAAATAACACCTCACCCCCCACGTTCTCACTGCCATCCAACAGCCAGCTCATTTGTAACTCTTGTTAAATTGGGAAAATCAAGTGTTTCTGGCTGGTGGTGGGGCTTAAACCCTTTCTCCTGCGCTGCCTGGACAGGACCCATCTCTGTCCCGCCTCTGCTCTATCCAATGTGCTGTTCACAGCTTTCAGCACCTGCAATTGTGACATCTGTGGATCATGGCCAGAATGGTACCAAGAGTCCTAGAGCTGTGAGAGGCCATCGGGGAGCCTGACAAGCAACCCCAAAAGCCCGAGGTTAGGCAGGTCTGGTCCTTCCATGAAGCATGACCCCGCCGGCAGGCAGGGGAGATGTTAGATTGCTCTGGGGGGTACGTTTGCAAAAGCTGGCCTTGTGGGAGCTAGTTCAGGTAGTTCCCATGCTTCCTACTGACCCAGGTATCAGTTCCTTAACCATTTATGTGCTGCTGTGTGCTGCTCGAGAAATATCCTCCATCTAGTCCTGTTAATTTGTGATATTAAGAGGGTTGTACAGCCATCCCAGCTGGATATGCTGTCGGGTGGGACAGCAGGAGTTACAGGTGAGCTCTAGGACTTGCGATGTGTGTGAACAACCCTGGGTACACTGGTTCATGCTTCCTTGGTGGAGTGAGTTTTGGAAGGCCTGCTCTTGGCATGGTGGTTCCTAGATGGAGTTGTTGCATCTATGGGTGGAGAGACAGCTATGATTTGTGTCAGTGATCCGTCAGTTTTATCCAGCAAAGTTTAGTGCTTAAAATCCTGTGGGGTGCTGGGGAGAATGGGTACTGTGAGGAGCTTAGCCTGCAGACAGCTGTGTTGCTTGGACTGGAGGTGAGAGTTGGTTCAAACTAATGGAAACCAGAGTCCGAGTTCTGCTCCTAGTTACATTTGTGTGGATCCAGAGTAACTCTATATATTTTAGTGAAGTTACTCTGGAGTGATTCTCATGTGAGAAAAAGTAACATTTAACTCTAGAAAAAAGCAAGAGAGTCCTGTGACACCTTATAGACTAACAGACGTATTGGAGCATGAGCTTTCGTGGGTGAATACCCACTTTGTCAGACATTTAACTGTAGGCTTGTAATATTCTGCCACACCGTCTTATTAAGCTTTGGAACACCTTGCAGAAGGCTCCTGGGAACCCTTTGGCTACCTTTCTCAAGTGTTGCCAAGCCTCCAGTTCTGTTTACACGCTGGACATTTGGATCAAGCTCGTCTCTCTCTGGCTGAAGTCCTTTGTTTCTTTTTCTTTCTTTTTACTCTCCCGTCTCTGGGTACGTCTACACTACGGGATTATTCCGAATTTACATAAACCGGTTTAACAAAACAGATTGTATAAAATCGAGTGTGCGCGGCCACACTAAACACATTAAATCGGTGGTGTGTGTCCACGGTCCGAGGCTAGCGTCGATTTCTGGAGCATTGCACTGTGGGTAGCTATTCCGTAGCTATCCCATAGTTCCCGCAACCTCCCCCCCCCCCCCTTTGAATTTCCGGGTTGAGATCCCAGTGCCTGATGCGGCAAAAATCATTGTCGCGGGTGGTTCTGGGTAAATGTCATCAGTCACTCCTTCCGCTGGGAAAGCAACAGCAGACAAGCATTTCATGCCTTTTTTTCCCCTGGATTGCCCTGGAAGATGCCATAGCATGGCAATCATGGAGCCTGTTTCGCCTTTTGTGACTGTCACCGTATGTGTACTAGATGCCGCTCACAGAGGCGATTCAGCAGTGGCACACAGCTGCATGCTTTTGCTTTTGCATGATAGCAGAGATGGTTATCAGCCATATTGTACCATCTACCATACCATACATTGGTAATAAGATGGGCATGGCTACCAGTCCTTTTGCACTGTTCCATTTGCTGCTGTCATAAGTGCCCCTGGCTGCTCTTAGCCAGGGGTGCAAAAGCCAAAATTGGGAATGACTCCCTGAGTCAATCCCTCCTTTTTGGTATCTAAAAATAGAATCAGTCCTGCCTAGAATATGGGCAAGTGTACTAGAGAACCACTGTATCAGAGAACCAGAGAGCACAGCTGCTCTGTGTCAGATCCTGCATAGATTATGAGCTGTATGCTATTCACAGGGGGTGCTCCTGCAACAACCCCACCTGTTCATTCCATTCTTCCCCAGCCTTCCTGGGCTACCATAGCATTGTCCCCCCACTTGTGTGATGAAGTAATAAAGAATGCAGGAATACTTGTTAGTGAGAAATGAGTGGAAGGCAGCCTCCAGTTGCTATGATAGTCCACATAGGACATTAAGGAGTGTGGAGGAGAGGAGCCCAGCATCCTGCTGCTAGTCCAGGGGCAATTGAATCTTTTCTTTACACATGAAGGGTGGGGGCTGATGAAGCTCAGCCCCCTGTTGCTATGATGATGATGGTTATCAGCCATATTGTACCATCTACCAGGAAAAATTAGGGCCAGGCGCCCTTGATCGACCTGACCGATGCTAGTACGCATGGTTACCAGGCCTTTTGCACTGCCCCATGTGCCAATAGGCTGATGATGACGATGGGTATCAGTCATATTGTACCATCAGTCACCCATGGCGGGGGGGGAGCAAGGATGTTGGTGTTGAGTGCTGCACCATCGTGTCTATCTGCAGCATTCAGTAAAGATAGGGTGACATGTAAAAGAGTCAAGACAGGATTGTTTTCCCTTTCACTTCTGGAGGTGGGTGGGGGGGTGCGTAAATTGCCTAGCTATGCCCTGACCCACCGCGGACACTGTTTTTGACCCTAGAAGCATTTGGAGCTCAGCCAAGAATGCAAATGCTTTTCAGAGACTGCAGGAACTGTGGGATAGCTTGAATCCTCCAGTCCATGAGTGTCCATTTGATTCTTTGGCTTTCCGTTACGCTTGCCACGCAGCAGTGCGCTGAGTCCCTGCTATGGCGTCTGTCTGGAGATATTTAAAAAATGATTTTGAATTTCGTCTTCTGTAACGGAGCGCTGATAGAACAGATTTGCCTGCCCTTACAGCGATCACGTCCGCATCGTCCATGCTGGAGCTCTTTTTTTATTTTGATTTCGGACTGCATCGCCACCCGTGCTGATCGGAGCTCCACGCTGGGCAAACAGGAAATATTCAAAAGTTCGCGGGGCTTTTCCTGTCTACCTGACCACTGCATCCGAGTTCAGATTGCAGTCCAGAGCGGTCACTGGTGCACTGTGGGATAGCTCCCGGAGGCCAATGCTGTCGATCAGCGTCCACACTAACCCTAATCCGATATGTTAATACCGATACTAGCGTTACTCCTCTCGTTAGGGAGGAGTACAGAAACCGGTTTAAAGAGCCATTAAAATCGATATAAGGTGCCTCCTAGTGTGGACGGTTGTGGCGTTAAATCGGTTTTACGCTCCTAAAACCGGTTTAAACGCCTAGTGTAGACCAGGCTTCTCTTGGACACAGGCCCCACCTGCTGTCTGGGCTAGAATGAGCTCCACTAATGTTACTCCTGAGCTGGCCAGCAGGGATCACTGTGGAGTGACACAAGGCTGAGCTTCCTCCTGAGAGCTGGGAGTGTCGCTTTTCCAGCACTCCTGGACCTCGCCTTCCCAAGGGCAGTGATGGTCAGCAATCCCAGCTCTTCAGCTTGGTTGCGACTCCCTGACCAGCTCTGTTCACAGGAGAAGCATCAGTAGTGTGGCCAGAAAGTGCATCTTGAGGCTGAGGGGTTCAGCAGAACACGGGAAGAGCCACCAACAGCCCCTGGGCACGTAGGGGATCATCATGGGAGTTCCAGACAGGCTCATCTCCCACAGAAGGGCGTGTTGCAGGGCCTCCAGTGCTGTCCCTAACCCTGGCCTGTGCTTTGCCCTGATAGGCTGTCGTGTATCCATCAAACGCTGTGACCGAGGACATCTACACCAACGGCTCAGCCATGCTGGGCAGCCCAGCTCACATGGACAGCCGGGAGGTGCGCAAGATCCGGCTGGTCCAGTTCGAGAAGGTCACCGAGGAACCCATGGTGAGCTGGCAAGAGTTTGGTAACCCTTAAGGCCTCAGGGGTCAGGGTGAGACCTACTGGTGCATTGGCATGCACAGTGAGAGTGACAATCCAGTCCAGCTCCCAGGTCCGTGGGTGGGGTAGGGATGATCCACTGGGACAAGGGTGCTGCCTTGGCCACTGCCTACCCCACTTGGAGCCTGAGCTGCACAGGGTGTAGTGGGACCGGGAGGAAGCTGCATCAGCTGTTGATTTATTCTGCCAAGAGGAAATTAACCCAGCTGGAATTGAGCCAGGAGAGGACTCTGAGAAGTGAGACAGACCGTCTTGGATACTGGCCAGGCGCGGACTTTACCTGGAGAAGTGAGTGTCTCACCCTAGATATGTAATAGACAGTCACAGATTTTCCTGTTTTCCAGGGAATCACACTGAAGTTGAATGAGAAGCAGAGCTGCATGGTGGCCAGGATTCTCCATGGAGGCATGATACATAGACAAGGTAACAGCAAATGGCAAGAATCTGAAGTCATTGACTGAGACCTAGACACACAAGGCTTCCGTTTAGTCCGAGACTTTAGCCCTTTCCTTCCACCCTGGTGCTGGATAGGGCCTGTCAGTTTCATCTTTGGAGCTGGGCCTTTTCAGTGCAAAGGGATTAAACAGTTCCATGGTGCTGGTGAATTTTCCATTTGATTTATATCAGCAGTGCCCTTTCTCCATCTCTTGTATCCCCTCCCTCTGCTCTTTACATTTGGTTGCTGCATTAATGCCCCGGAGCAAAGGTTCTCAAACTGGGGGTCGGGACCCCTCGGGGTCGTGAGGTTATTACGTGGGGGGTCGTGAGTTGTCAGCCTCCACCCAAAACCCCACTTTGCCTCCAGCATTTGTAATGGTGTTAAATATACAAAAAGTATTTTTAATTTATAAGGGGGTGGGGTGTCACACTCAGAGGCTTGCTAGGTGAAAGGGGTCACCAGTAGAAAAGTTTGAGAACCACTGCCCTGGAGGTTTCTGGACGTTCTCTGCTGGGAAAAGGGGGAGGGGAGATGGAGCAGGACCAATCATTAAGCTCATGCCTGCAAACAGAACCAGAAACCATTTGTGTTCATCTCGCTGATGGATTCTTTGTCGCTCCGTGGGGATCAGATCCCACCGATTTTGAAGGATGTTTTTTTCCATTGCTAAAATGCACAGACAAGGCAAAATTTCTGTGCCAATGTCCTGCAAACAAAAAGAAGTTGCCAAAGTAAATGAACTTGCACTGTTTCCTTTTTTTATTCTGGCACCTGCAGATGGCGTGGTGACTGCATGCAAAATAGATGTCCTGTACATACAAAAGGAGTGCCCTTTGGTGGCCTTGGGTCCATTTAGAGGCCTTTATAGGTCCATGTAGAAAACAAGAGCCTGATCCTGATCTCACACCAGAATAAGTCAAGACCAACTCCAGTGACGGCTTATCCCTGTGTGTCTGAGATCAGAATCCAGCCTTTGTTATCTGAACGGATATCTAAAATGAGAGTACTTAAGGTAGAGAATGTTTATATATACTTGGCTGTGCAATGAGGTTACCATTCAGCTTTACATTACATATTGGTTAACATTGTGGATATCACTAAAATAGAATGCTTTTACTGCAAGCTAAACTACAGAATGATGCAAGATCAAAGGCTAGTATGAATGGCTTTAGTTTTTGATCAATTTAAAAAAAAATAATAAAAAGGAGAGTGTATGGAGGGAGTGAAGCTGTGTTCCCCTCATGTATGTATTTCACATGCTTATATGCATTCATGTGCACTGACACACACAATGACTCCTTGGTAGAACCATGCTAAATGAGCCAATCTGGATGTAAAATTGCAAGAGATGGTTGCATGCTGCAAAGCAACTATGCCTATGCATTGTGCATGCAGAAGCCATTTGGTCTGAGGTCTCTTAGAGATTTGCGAACAGGCTGGGGGGTTGCGATCCAGAATTTTGGGGGGTTGTATTTTGCTTGCTTGTGTATTTCATGGGTTAATTTCTCCCGTCACTGGCAGGCTCCCTTCATGTGGGTGATGAGATCGTAGAAATCAATGGGCAAAGTGTGAGCAACCACTCGGTCGACCAGCTGCAGAAGATGCTGGTAGGTATTTTGGGAGGCTGCTCCTGAGGAATGACTCATTTGACCACATACCACACTGTTGCCTGATTTGATTGTATTCATTCTTAATATGCAAATCACAGCAGATGTTGCAACACCTCCTGCATTAGGAGGAACTATTGTGGTTCCCCTTTCTACTGGAGCCTCTTCAAAGGCCAGGCCACTTCTCAAGTGCAGGCCATCTCCACTCAGAGCACTGGATGGGGCTGTGCATGCAGCACCCATGGTGGAGCTTGGGTTGTTCAATTGTCTTTTTAATTTAAAATTGCCCCCATGCAGTCAAACCAGAACCCCCCCCCTCTGCCATGGGAGCTAGGGGGATGGTGCTTCGTCAGGCTCTGATTTCCAGCTGCTAGGGCCACGATGATCCTCTTTCACCATTCAGTAGATGGCCGCCCAGCTTCAGAGAAGGGCCTCTCTCAGGGAACCCTGAGCACTCACCTTGTCCATGGTTAAAACTCCAGCCTGTTAGAGGCGCCAAGGAGTCGCTCATCCCCTTTCTGGAAGGAGCAGGGAAGGGCTGTCTGGAGTTTGTGGATTATTCTAACACCACTGGTCTCAGCCTCTGATCTCCCCGAGTTCCCATCCCTCTCCCCAGGGCCGGTGCAAGGATGTTTTGCGCCCTAGGCGAAACTTCCACCTTGCACCCCACCCTCCGCACCCTCGCCCTGAGACGCCCCCTCCCGCCCCCACGGCAGCTCCCCCCCCTGCCCTGAGGCGCCCCCTTGCGGCAGCTCCCCACCCCCACCCTCCGCCCTGAGGCACCCCCTCCCACCCCAGCTCACCCCTGCTCTGTGCACGAGCTCCCCGTGCACGAGCTCCCCGAGCACGCCGTCGCTGCTTCACTTCTCCCGCCTCCTAGGATTGCGGCGCCTAAGCTGATTGGCGCTGCAAGCCTGGGAGGCGGGAGAAGTGAAGCAGCTCCCCCTGCCCCGCCTCCTCCCCGAGCACGCCGTGGGTGGTTCACTTCTCCCGCCTACCAGGCTTGCGGCGTCAATCAGCTTAGGTGCCGCAAGCCTGGGAGGCGGGAGAAGTGAAGCAGCCATGGCCTCCTCGGGGAGGAGGCGGGGCAGGGGTGAGCTGGGGCGGGGAGTTCCCCTGCATGCCCCCTCCCCCGCTTGCTGCAGGTGGTCTGCCCCGCGCTCCCCTACCCCAGCTCCCTCCGCCTAAATGCCAGCGGTGACCGGGGCGGCTGAAGATCCGGTCGCTGCTGAAGAAAATGGTGTCCCCCAAATCCCAGTGCCCTTGGCGACCACCTAGGTCGCCTAAATGGTTGCACCGGCCCTGCCTCTTCCTGCTGTCCTGAACTGGTTCACAAGGCAATGGCAATACAGAGGGTGGGCAAGTCTCAAGGGTTGGAAGAAGAATTGGTTCAAATTGCCCTCCTCTCCCCAGGCTGGTCTGTCAATGCCCTATAGCCCCGAACCCTCTCTGTGGCTGGAGAGATGGGGTGAATTTAATTCTCTCTCCTAGTTCATTCTGGTGACCCCTTTAAAGCTAAAAGAGGGTCAAAACTCTGCTCTGTGTGGCTACCTGGATGCAGCTCTAGGCCCGAGTTAGTTAAGTTAGCCACTGTGGCTTCAACAGCGCAAAAGCCTTTAGCAACAGTGATTCTGGCTCTGCTGAGCTTCCATCAGCTCTTCACTCAGTAAACAAGGCAGCTCCCCTATATTGCCACCATGGCTCCCGGTCCCAGCCCTCTGTAGGTTTCCTGGAGTCAGCGCGGAGTGCCTGTGCACCCTGAGGTTAACGACACACTGGGGGCATTGAGCTGGTTTCTGGATTGATCTAGAAGCTACGTTCTCCAACTCTTCTCTCTTCCCCTTCCTTCTATCCACTAGAGAGAAGCCAAGGGGACAATCTCAATAAAAGTCATCCCCAATCAGCAAAGCCGCCTCCCTGCACTACAGGTAGGTGCAGCTGTGTCCTCGAAGTGGCCCTGTGGACCAGATGTCTTTGAGCTGGTGAGAAGTCATGGGGTTGGGGTGCAGGTTCAGTGGGCTGAACTGCTCTTCTACACTGATATAAACCCCGAACAGGGTAAGAGCTGTTCTGCATTTACGTGGGGGAAAGGAGAGCAGGATTTGCCCAGTCTGAGGGTCTGTCTGCTCTGCAAAGTGAAGATGTGATGGTAGCACAGGTGGGCAAACCTGTGCCAGCTTGAACCTGGCTAGCACAGGTAACAATAGCAGTGTAGACGCGGCGACGCAGGCTGCAGCTACACACCCTGAGGACAAGATGGTCAGGGAGCCTGGTTCGTACTCGGGCTGCTAGCCCATGCTGAAGCCTGTGCCATCGTGGCTACACTATCATTGTTACCCTTGGCAGCTAGATTAAAGCCAACCCATGCTACAATTACACCTTTGCTTGCAGTGTAGACAGACTCTGTATAACACTGCCCAGCATGGCTACTCTCTGTGCCTCAGTTTCTCCATCTGTAAAAAGGGGACAGCAATATTTACTTCCTGTGTTAAGTGGTTTGAAAGGGGGCTCGGTAGATACCAAAGGCTGGACTCCACTCTCAGTTCCATGGGAGTGATTCCCATTGGCCTCAATGGTGGTGGGGTTAGACTGCAAAGACCCTTTACAGACATGGGCTCCTGAGCCTGGAGCATCCTGTCTGCTCCTAGGATTGCACTCTGATTCCTTGGCTGGAGGAGAGAGTGACAAACTCTGCCCTGTGTTGTACTGCTCCAGCTTCTTTAATGAAATGCTGTCACTCTGCAGTCAGACTGGGTCGGGGCATTTCTGCTGCTGCAGGGGTGCTGATGCGATAGTCGGAAGCAAATGGGGGTGGCGGGAAAGCAGAGCAAAACACCCCAGCTCTTGGCTATGCAACCACACTGCAATTGCCATAGCAACAGAAGTGCATGTTGTTATGAGGCTCCTGCTCTCAGCACAGGGATTCAGCAGCCAGGGCTGGCCCATTCATCTTTGCATTCATTTCACTCATTTGGCTTCTGGAGATGAATGAGGGGAGAGGGGGCTGGCAAGGACTGATGAGTCCTGACTGATTCCAAGAGAATACAGTTTCCACCCTTCTTATAGCTACTTGAGCTTTCCTTGTGGCTTAATCTAGGAGCAGCTAGTTTATTTCCCCATTGCCCCCCAATATCTCCAGGGCATGACACCTGTCATAGATGGCACCAATCATACATGTGTGATACCAACTATACAGGCTAACAGAATCTATCTAGTTACAGATGGCAAAAGTGTATCTCTTCCATGCAATGAGTCTAAACTAAATTAATCCCAGCAGAGTGCTAGTTATTCTACATGAAAACTGCTTTTCGAGGTGGCAACTGTGTGTCTCCAATGATTTGACCTCTTTCACATCCCATACGTTTAAATTGCAGGAGTTAACGTAAGATTTTCTGTCTCTTTGACCTCAAGTTAGTTCAGTATAGGGTGACCAGATAGCATATGTGAAAAATCGGGATGGGGTAAGAGGCACCTATATAAGAAAAAGCCCTGAATATCAGGACTGTCCCTATAAAATCGGGACATTTGGTCACCCTAGTTCAGTAAACTTAGCAACATGAAACACCCTGATCTGACTCTGCCACCATTTGCCCAGAGCCAAATATTCTGCTCAGGCAGATTCTTCTTAAAAAGGATGATTAGGTGAGGTTATTTTTTTTTAATTAACATACGTGGCCCTGGAGCCATTCTGCCCCCCTTTCCTGTATTTCTTCTTTATTCTTCCTTTGTCACATATCTCCCACTGGAGTCTGTTTCTCTAAGTAATGAGGTGAAAGGTGAATATCTCCTCCTCCCCATCTCTCCCCTTCGTCTCTGTTCCTGCCAGGATGAGCTCTGATCTCTGCTTATTTATTAAGCTCTGTCCTCTTTTCCCTTCTCTAGCTAGAGACTTATCCTAGTTGTTGCTGTCAAAACCAGCTGCAGTGCCACTGACTTAATAACAGATATGTGCAGGCACCTAGGCTCTGCTGAGAGGGGACACCAGGGCAGTATCTTGCACAAACAGACCCTCCTCACTGAGACGTTCCCCAGAAGACTGAAATTTTCTTCCCTCTGTGTGAGGTTGAAAGCTTGTCTCTTTCACCAACAAGTGGCTCAAATAAAATCATAGAACCATAGAATCTCAGGGTTGGAAGGGACCTCAGGAGGTCATCCAGTCCAACCCCCTGCTCAAAGCAGGACCAAACCCAACTAAATCATCCCAGCCAGGGCTTTGTCAAGCCCGACCTTAAAAACGTCTAAGGAAGGAGATTCCACCACTTCCCTAGGTAACCCATTCCAGTTCTTCACCACCCTACTAGTGAAAAAGTTTTTCCTAATATCCAACCTAAAGCTCCCCCTCTGCAACTTGAGCCCATTACTCCTTGTTCTGTCATCTTCTACCACTGAGAACAGTCTAGATCCATCCTCTTTGGAACCCCCTTTCAGGTAGTTGAAAGCAACTATCAAATCCCCCCTCATTCTTCTCTTATGCAGACTAAACACTCCCAGTTCCCTCAGCCTCTCCTCATAAGTCATGTACCCCTAATCATTTTTGTTGCCCTCCGCTGGACTCTCTCCAATTTATCCACATCCTTCTTGTAGTGTGGGGCCCAAAACTGGACACAGTACTCCAAATGAGGCCTCACCAGTGCTGAATAGAGGGGAATGATCACATCCCTCGATCTGCTGGAAATGCCCCTACTTATACAACCCAAAATGCCATTAGCCTTCTTGGCAACAAGGGCACACTGTTGACTCATTTTCAGCTTTTCGTCCACCGTAACCCCTAGGTCCTTTTCTGCAAAACTGCTGCCCAGCCATTCGGTCCCTAGTCTGTAGCAGTGCATGGGATTCTTCCATCCTAAGTGCAGGACTCTGCACTTGTCCTTGTTGAACCTCCTCATATTTCTTTTGGCCCAATCCTCTAATTTGTCTAGGTCCCTTTGTATCCTATCCCTACCCTCCAGCGTATCAACCACTCCTCCCAGTTTAGTGTCATCTGCAAACTTGCTAAGGGTGCAGTCCACACCATCCTCCAGATCGTTAATGAAGATATTGAACAAAACCGGCCCCAGCACCGATCCTTGGGGCACCCCACTTGATACCGGCTGCCAACTAGACATGGAACCATTGATCACTACCCGTTGAGCCCGACCATCTAGATATTCCCTTCCTCCCCCACCTTGTCTCTCTCATTTCTCCCTATCATTTTGGCTGGGGTCCTGGAGCAGTCTGTGCCATTAAACAGCCATGCACAGACACTCTTGCTGCCTTTCCTTGTTCAGTGCTAGGAAGCCTAATGACTTCAATTTTGGCTGCCCATTGTGATCAGTCTCTCTGTCTTTCATGGTTGCTGTCACTTCACAGTATGACTGATAGGGTTACACACTGTGAAGCAAATCCCATCACATTGTCTGGAGCGAAACCATCCCTTCCCAGCCTCTGCCCATGCTGCTGTGCCACATCTTGTAAACAGCCAACCCCAAGCAGAGCAATTAGTTTGTGCCAATCAGATTGCTGTTTAGAGATTGCAAGGGTGGTTCCATTCTGAACTAAACCACCATGAATAATCTGAACGGGAGGATAAGAGCGAACAGGTCCCACCTGTTGTAACCTCATAACCAGAGCTAGAGGCAAGCTCTGAAATTCAGACTTTGCCTAGATTTCAAACTCCACCACTGGGATTTGGGTTACACCTCTGGGGAAGACGGGTCCAACATGGAGTTCAAATCTGGAGTTCACTTCCTAGATTCCAATGAAAGAAGAGACTATGTGATTGTCTACTCTGATCTCCTGCATAATGCAGGCCAGAGAACTGCCCCAAAACAATTCCTCTTTGAATGAGGCCCCAGATAATGTTTGAGGTGTTTAGATCCAGTGCTCTGATTTGGGCCCACTTTGCAATTTGGTTATTTCAAAAGCAGAATTAAATATCTCTATACGCACACCCCATCTTTGGACAACTGGGGGTTCAAAGACCTGGGAGCTTCAGCCCATGTGGCATTCCCCAGGGTACAATCTGGACTGCTGAAATGCTGTGTCCCCTTAACTCTCTAGCCCTGGGTGCCTTTTACACTGCTTTGCTGTTAGAACAGCCACTCCTGGCCGGGTCACGCACAGCTACTGGCATGTAAAATCACTCTCAGATGTATACGTGAATGCTCTCCCACCATCCATGAATAAATACAGGGTGATACTGCATATCTCCCCAGAAATGTGCATTTTATACTGCTTGGTAGACCCCTGGACAGTATAAGCTCATAGATAGTCTGACATTCTAACAAAGGGCAATATTTATGCACCAGCCTTTGTTATCCCAAGTAGAGGTTTCCCAAACACTTCAAACACACTGGCTTACATAAAATAATAAAAGAAGTTTATTAACTAGAGAAGGATTTTAAGTGATTATAAGGGATAAAAGTTAGAATTGGTTACAAAAGAAATAAAAAGTTAAAACTAAGCTAATTCCTAAAGTTTGCCAAGGTAAATAAGATTAGAAGCAAATATCATTCTCATCTCACCGGATGCTGCAAGCAGTTCTCAGTTCAGACTTGATTTCCTTTCGCCCTGGGACCACTCCCCTTAATTCAGTGTTCTTCAGGGATTCATTGATGTTATGAGCAGAGAGATGTAAGGCGGCAAGGAGAGGTAATTTGTGTGGTGTTTGGTCTCCATTCTTACACCTTTTTTCCCTTCTTTGAGGATTGCCCCCAGCTGGGAGTCAGGCGACAATCTGTTTACATGGGACCTCCAATTGTTTTCCAGTGCTAATATGTAAAGTTCTCACTTACACCTTCCTTCCTACCAGAGGATGGCTGCTTATCTAGGTGATAGTCCCTGAGGGTTCATTTGATTATGATGATACTTCGGTGTGTCTTTGTCTCTCAGAAACTAGTTTATAGGCATTACCCAGAACTACAGCATATTTCAGTAACAATCATAGAGCAAAATCTCATAATTTGACATGCAGTGATCTTACACAGACAATCCAGGAAGTTTCTGGAAAGCGTAGGGGACAATTTCCTGGTGCAAGTGCTGGAGGAACCAACTAGGGGAAAAGCTCTTGACCTGCTGCTCACAAACAGCGAAGAAATAGTAGAGGAAGCAATAGTGGATGGGAACCTGGGAGGCAGTGACCATGAGATGGTCGAGTTCAGGATCCTGACACAAGGAAGAAAGGAGAGCAGTAGAACAGAGATCCTGGACTTCAGAAAAGCAGACTTTGACTCCCTCAGGGAACTGATGGGCAAGGTCCCCTGGGAGAATAACATGATGGGGAAAGGAGTCGAGGAAAGCTGGCTGTATTTTAAAGAAACCTTATTGAGGTTGCAGGAACAAACCATCCCGATGTGTAGGAAGAAAAGTAAATATGGCAGGCGACCAGCTTGGCTTAACAGTGAAATCCTTGCTTGTCTTAAACACAAAAAAACAGCTTACAAGAAGTGGAAGATTGGACAAATAACCAGAGAGGAGTATAAAAGTATTGCTCAGGCATGCAGGTGTGAAATTAGGAAGGCCAAATCACACTTGGAGTTGCAGCTAGCCGGAGATGTTAGGAGTAACAAGAAGGGTTTCTTTAGGTATGTTAGCAACAGAAAAAAGGCAAGGAAAGTATGGGCCCCTTGCTGAATGAGGGAGGGAACCTAGTGACGGAGGATGTGGAGAAAGCTAGTGTACTCAATGCTTTTTTTGCCTCTGTCTTCACAGACAAGGTCAGCTCCCAGACAGCTGCACTCTGCAGCACGGTATGGGGAGGAGGGGACCAGCTCTCTGTGGAGAAAGAAGTAGTTCGGGACTATTTAGGAAAGCTGGACGAGCACAAGTCCATGGGGCCGGATGCGCTGCATCCGAGGGTGCTAAAGGAGTTGGCCGATGAGATTGCAGAGCCATTGGCCATTATCTTTGAAACTCATGGTGATCGGGGGAGGTTCCGGACGACTGGAAAAAAGCTAATGTAGTGCCCATCTTTAAAAAAGGGAAGAAGGAAGATCCAGGGAACTACAGGCCAGTCAGTCTCACCTCAGTCCCTGGAAAAATCATGGAACAGGTCCTCAAGGAATCAATCCTGAACCACTTAAAGGAGGGGAAAGTGATCAGGAACAGTCAGCATGGATTCACCAAGGGCAAGTCATGCCTGACTAACCTAATTGCCTTCTATGATGAGATAACCGGCTCTGTGGATGAGGGGAAAGCAGTGGATGTGCTATTTCTGGACTTTAGCAAAGCTTTTGATACAGTCTCCCACAGTATTCTTGCCAGCAAGTTAAAGAAGTGTGGGCTGGATGAATGGACGGTAAGGTGGATAGAAAACTGGCTAGATGGTCGGGCTCAATGGGTAGTGATCAATGGTTCCATGTCTAGTTGGCAGCCGGTATCAAGTGGGGTGCCCCAAGTGTCGGTGCTGGGGCCAGTTTTATTCAATATCTTCATTAACAATCTGGAGGATGGTGCGGACTGCACCCATAGCAAGTTTTCAGATGACACTAAACTGGGAGGAGTGGTTGATATGCTGGAGGGTAGGGATAGGATACAGAGGGACCTAGACAAATTAGAGGATTGGGCCAAAAGAAATATGATGAGGTTCAGCAAGGACAAGTGCAGAGTCCTGCACTTAGGACAGAAGAATCCCATGCACTGCTACAGACTAGGGACCGAATGGGCAGCAGTTCTGCAGAAAAGGACCTAGGGGTTACGGTGGACGAAAAGCTGAATATGAGTCAACAGTGTGCCCTTGTCGCCAAGAAGGCTAATGGCATTTTGGGTTGTATAAGTACGGGCATTTCCAGCAGATCGAGGGATGTGATCATTCCTCTGTATTCAGCACTGGTGAGGCCTCATTTGGAGTACTGTGTCCAGTTTTGGGCCCCACACTACAAGAAGGATGTGGATAAACTGGAGAGAGTCCAGCGGAGGGGAACAAAAATGATTAGGGGGCTGGAGCACATGACTTATGAGGAGAGGCTGAGGGAACTGGGATTGTTTAGCCTGCAGAAGAGAAGGATGAGGGGGGATTTGATAGCTGCTTTCAACTACCTGAAAGGGGGTTCCAAAGAGGATGGATCTAGACTGTTCTCAGTGGTAGAAGATGACAGAACAAGGAGTAATGGTCTCAAGTTGCAGAGGGGGAGGTTTAGGTTGGATATTAGGAAAAACTTTTTCACTAGTAGGGTGGTGAAGAACTGGAATGGGTTACCTAGGGAGGTAGTGGAATCTCGTTCCTTAGAGGTTTTTAAGGTCAGGCTTGACAAAGCCCTGGCTGGGATGATTTAGTTGGGTTTGGTCCTGCTTTGAGTAGGGGGTTGGACTAGATGACCTCCTGAGGTCCCTTCCAACCCTGAGATTCTATGATACACATATTTCAACAGGATAATAATATTCAGCAGATTGAGTTTTCAAATGATACCTCACAAGGCATACTTTGTACAAAATATATTCTAGCCATATAAAGTAGTGAACATGGGGTACAGGGTGTCACAACCTGCTGAGTTCTTATTTATTTATTTTTATAATTGGAGATATACCAATTTCCTAGAACTGGAAGGGACCTTGAAAGGTCATTGAGTCCAGTCCCCTGCTTTCACTAGCAGGACCAATTTTTGCCCCAGATCCCTAAGTGGCCCCCTCAAGGATTGAACTCACAACCCTGGGTTTAGCAGGCCAATGCTCAAACCACTGACCTATCCTTCCCCCCCTTATGTTAACAAGAGATTGGCTAGTGTTACTGGTATTTTACAGCCTCTCCTTAGGTTGGTCCATCCAAATTTTGACCAATGGAGGGAGCTGCACTAGCAAATCTGGAGCCTGAGAGCCTCACTTGCGGGGACCCTTTATGGTCTTTAGTGCGAGATGTGGCTCACAGAGTCTTCAAGTCCCAGCATGCAATACTCCATCTTGATCCCCAGAACTCTGGCCTTCTGGCAACAAAGGGATACTGTGTTTATTATGTGCTGGGACCTGTTATCTCACAGGCCACAGCTCCATAGTAAAAGTGAGGACAGTTGTGGCAGTACTTTGCCAACCCCTATTTTAATATGTTGTGCAAAGAAAGTCTGGTTTATCCTGCTCAGGAAGGAAGATCTCCAAGGCCCTGCTTGTCAGAGCTCTGATCTGGCATGGTCTGAAGATGGGACAAAAAAGAATATTTTACTCCAGACAGCATGTGGGGGTAGCTTCTTTTCCAAACACGAATTGCACAGTTCTCTGCTTCCACATCACAGAATCGTAGAAGTGTAGGACTGCAAGGTACCTCATAGATCTAGTCCCGTCCTCCTGCACTCAAGGCAGGACTTCGTAATAACTAGATCATCCCTGACAGGTGTTTGTTTAACCTGCTCTTAAAAAACTCCAGTAATGGAGATTCCACAACCTCCCTAGGCAATTTTGTTCCAGTGCTTAACTATCCTGACAGGAAGTTTTCCAAATGTCCAACCTGAACCTTCCTTGCTGCAATTTAAGCCCATTATTTCCTCTGTCCACACTGGATAAGGAGAACAATTTATCACCCTCCTCCTTATAACAACCTTTTATGTACTTGAAAACTGTTATAATGTCCCCCCTCAGTCTTCTCTTCTCTAGAATAAACAAATCCATTTTTTTTCAGTCTTCCCTCAGAGGTTATGTTTTCTAGACCTTTAATCATTTTTGTTGCTCTTCTCTGGACTTTCTTCAATTTGTCCACATCTTTCCTGAAATGTGGTGCCCAGAGATGGACACAATACTCCAGCTGAGGCCTAATCAGCACTGGGTAGAGCTGAAGAATTACTACTTGCATCTTGCTTACAACACTCCTGCTGACGGGGCTGGCTTTATGAAGGGCAGGGCCCGATTTGAATACCCGGCAGCGGTCCGGGGCTTTGGCAGCGGTCCGGGGCTTTGGCAGCACTTTGGCAGCGAGGGTCTGCTCCGGGTCTTTGGTGGCACCGAAGGACCCCCTGCTGCCGAAATGCTGCTGAAACCCCCCCGGATTGGACCCCCCGCCGCTGAAATGCCGCCGCAGCCCCAGACCACTGCTGGGTAAGTTAGTTTTTGTTTTTTTTTAAAGGTGCCTAAGGTGTGGGGCCCAATTCCGGGGAATCGGGCGAATCGGCCTAAAGCCGGCCCTGCCTGCTGATGCATCCTAGAATAATGTTCATATTTTTTGCAACAGTGTAACACTTTTGACTCATATTTAGCCTGTGATCCACTATGACCCCTAGATCCCTTTCCACAGTACTTCCTTGTAGGCAGTCATTTCCCATTTTGTATGTGTGCAATTGATTGTGCCTTCCTAAATGGAGTACTATGCATTTGTCCTTATTGAATTTCATTCTGTTTCCTTCAAAACATTTCTCCAATTTGTCCAAATCATTTTGAATTTTAATCCTTTCCTCCAAAGTACTTGCAACCCCTCCCAGCTTGGTGTCGTCTGCAAACTTTCTAAGTGTCATGGCTTTGCATTCCCAGGGCAAATAACTTGCAGCAATAACAGTTGAGTGAACTCCACGTTTGTGTGGAACAAAGGTAAATTTGATCTCAAACAAGGGGCCTCCCTTGGCCAGTAGAGCTCTCCTGCTTACGGCTTTGCCGCTCAGCGATGAGCATCTCTACGTGCAAGCTGTGATCATGGGGTATGCTGATCACACACCTCAGGTCTTCCATGGGTCGTGGATTTAGCTACCACCACCTTCCAGCACCAAATGTCTGGTGCCTGCAAAGCTGTCCCTCAATGGCAAAATCCCAGCTATGCTCAAGTTTCTTCCCACAGCCAGAAAGCCCCTGTGGGTGGAGCTTACCAATGGTATTGCTAATGATGAACTTCCTCTTCTGCAGTTGCTCTGGGCTCTGCAATGTTCACAGAACCGACATGCCACAGAAGAGATGCAGAGAGCTGGTATGGGCACCGGTACAGGACTGTACTCACACACTGAGCCCTTTCTATCTGTAAAGGTCCCCAGTGGTGAGCACTTTGGGTTGCCCTGCCTGCTAAAGCTGGTGTGATGGACATGTTTGCGAAGCTTAGATGTGAGTTTCCTAGAGGTGGCCAGGGAGCAGCTGGAGAAGTTTACTCAGCAAAGGTAGAATCTCAGGAAAACCGCTGCTCCTGGGGAGGTGTGGACACAAAAACCCAGCCTCTGAGAGCTGCTGCCTTGGGCAGAGTCTCTGCTGCCTCAGGGCTGGACGGGAGAAGATGTCTGGTTATGAGGGATCAGGTCATTCCCTTCCCTGGAAACTTCTCCACTCCAGCCCCCACTCTCCAAATCGATGCTCATGCAGAGACCTTTGTGATCGAAGACATTCCCTGTCTGTTCTGTGGCTTCTGGCACTTGACTCCTAAGCGATGGTATCATGGCTGCCAGCTCCCCTGCCCCCTCGGTTCAGATAGCTGAGTCCGTGCCTGCTAGAGAGCTGTGTATGTTTAGTATATAGAGAAATTCCCCCGGTCCCGCCTGCTGTTGGGTTACTGCACTTTATCTGGCTGGCTCCAGGCCAAGTAACCCTGTCTAGGCCCTGCTCTCAGTGACTTGCATTTAGGTTTTGGACTAGCTCTGACTGATAGTGAGAGTCTTAGCGCTGGGAGAGGGGAAATAGCGTGTGTGGAGGGACTGACCAGCGGCAGGGTGAGAACCTGAGACAACTAGACCACAAGGTCCTGATCTGCTCCGGCTCATCCCATATTGGAGGGACTAGAAATGGGAAGGAGAATTGGTCCTGTTTTGAAGCACTGGCTGTAGCGGTTAACGTGCAGTTCAAAGCTCTCTCTTCCCTCTGCCCCACTCATCCCACCTTTAACTACCTGTTCACCACAGTTCACCCCCAGGAGATGAGTCTTTCCCCGTTTGTGCCCCACCTCTGGCAGCGCTTGCCTCACACTTGCTGTCTGGTCTCTTAGATTTCCCCAAGGGATTCCCAGAGTCGGAGGACACAGAGTTTGCTGGGATGGCCAGGGGAAGGCATGGAGTTAGATTTTGGGTGGCTCTTCAGGTAGAATTAAAGCCCCACAGACTGATTGTTGGGTTGGCCAAGGGGGTTGGGGGAGTATGTAAGTAATCCAGGGGTGGGCAAACTTTTTGGCTGGAGGGCCACATTGGGTTTTGTAAATTGTATGGAGGGCCAGTTAGAGGAGGGGGTTGTGGCCCCATCCAACCCACCCTGTTCCCTGATGGCCCCTTTGGAACCCTTGCCCCATCCACACACACCCCGCTCCCTGTCCCCTGACTGTCCCTGGAACCCCTGCCGCCCCATCCAAGCCCCCCTCCTTCCTGACTGCCCCCCCCGGGACTCCTGCCCCCATTCAATCCCATGTTTCGCCTCCAACCACCATCCACACCCCCATCCCCTGACCACCACCCCGAGCTCCCCTGCCCTCTATCCACCCCCCCACCCTCTTACTGCGCTGCCTGGAGCACTGGTGGCTGGCGGCGCTACAGCCACGCTGCCCAACTGGAGCCGGGCCACGCTGCTGCCGCTGCCACCACCACAACTCAGAGCACCGGGTTAGGCTGGGTTCTTCAGCTGCGCTGCCCCAGGAGCTCACAGCCCAGCCGCCCAGAGCATTGCACCGGCAGCAGAGTGAGCAGACTGAGGCTGCGGGGGAGAGGGGACAGCAGGGGAGGGCCTGGGGGCTAGCCTCCTGGGCCGGGAGCCGGGCAGGATGGTCCCGCGGGCCGTAGTTTGCCCACCCCTGACGTAATCTAACGATTGGTGCTTGGGCCCCTTCGTCTCTAGGCTGTGGCATCTCTTCTAGCTCATCAGGTCTGCAGGTAAGATCTGAAAAGAGGGTCAGGGACAGGGGAGACTAGATAGGGATGTGCCCGACACTTGCAGCTCAGGTTTGGGCCAGTTAATTTCTTACCCCATCTTGTATGGTCACTGCTGGGGGACGTCACAGGAGTCGCGTAGCAGAAATGGCAGAGCTGAAAGCACGTGGCATTGGCCAGCTGACCTTTGGCCTCTTCTTCAGATGTTCATGAGGGCCCAGTTTGACTACGATCCCAGGATGGACAGCCTGATCCCCTGCAAGGAGGCGGGGCTGAAGTTCAAAACCGGGGACATCATCCAAATCATCAACAAGGATGACAGCAACTGGTGGCAGGGCCGGGTAGAAGGGTCCTCCACAGAGTCAGCAGGGCTGATCCCCTCCCCTGAACTGCAAGAATGGTAAGTTCCAGAGCTGCTGGTGAAAGCAGCTGGGGGAAAGGGGCTGGGGACTCCCGGTTGCAGGCTCTGTGCATAGCTCCAAGTGCTGCATCTCCAGCATGGGAGCTGCCCATGGGCTGCTGACTCAGAATCCCCGCCCTGCATCCATGTGGAATATGTTTCAGAGATGAGACCGGTGTAGGTGCCGCTCCTTGGAGAAGCTGGGCCCAGCTGCTCAGTGCAGAGAGCTAGGTAGACTGTGTCTTTTGGGATGGGCTGTTGGTGCCCTGTGACCTTGGCCACAGTGACCTATGGGTCTAGCCTGGTGCTGCCCTGATCACCTTGGTGTGGATAGTAGATCTGGCAAGGAGATACTCTCTGACCCCTTTGGTGTGAGCCCTGAGTATCCTTTCCTTACTCTTGTGCATTGAGGAAATCCTGATGCTTCTGGGGGTTGCTAGGTTTGGACCAAAACCTGACCTGATCTGACCCCCGCCCCCCCCCCCCGCCCTCTGTCGCTCGTGTGTTTTCCCCCCTTGCAGGCGTGTGGCTAGTACAACCCAGTGCAGTCAGAACGAAGCCCAGAGCTGCAGCCCCTTCGGGAAAAAGAAGAAGTGCAAAGACAAATACCTGGCCAAGCACAGCTCAAGTAAGCAGCCTCCTTCCTTGTCATGAGCCCCTGTCTGTTGCTGCTCAGGATCAACCCTGGCAGCTCTATTGCCGCAATGCACCTTCCCATTGGGCAGCAGGACAGGGGTGCTCGCAGGACTCTGGTGCTAGACCAAGCACTGGCTCTGTGAGGTCGTTTCACTGGTTGGACAGCATACACAGGGTGCCGCAGCCTGGTGACGGGGCTGTGATCCACATGTCCTCTGCAATAGGCTCCCTGGTCATGTGAAAACTCTTTCCTGTAAAAAGCAACAAAGAGTCCTGTGGCACCTTAAAGACTAACAGACGTATTGGAGCATAAGCACCCACGAGAGCTTATGCTCCAATATGTCTGTTAGTCTTTAAGGTGCCACAGGACTCTTTGTTGCTTTTTACAGATCCTGACTAACACGGCTCTACCCCTCTGTCTTTCCTGGGATCTCTTAACTTCCCCTCCTGGGAACAGTGCAGTCAGAGCTGCACAGCATGGCCGTGCGCGCTCTGGTAGCTGTCTCCTTATTGGAGGCTACCACACCTACCCCCAGGGTAGCAGGAGGAAAGGCATCTTGCCCAGCGCCGCGCCTGGCATTGGCTTTCCTGGAAGAGCCCCCTCGGGTACAAATCAGTCAGATGACCCTGAGTCATCTGGTAAATGACTCTATTATTTTCCCCTCAGGGATCTCTTTACATTGTCTCCTCCTGTTTGCAAAGCAGCCTGCAAAGCGCCTGACTTGCTGGCTTTGTTTACATTGCTGCTGTGGAGTCGCAACAGGCGTGGACTCAGGGTGTACGCAGGGAGGAGAGAGGATGTAATCTGGGTTTAAACAAGCGGTGTTCTCAGCCAGACTGGAAGGAAAGAGCTATGTAGGAACAACTCTGCCGGTGGCTGGTGCCAAGGGAGATGGGGGTGCTGCCACTAGGCATTCAGCTTTGTAAAAGAGCCATCTGTGGTTTTTTACAGCTGTTCTAGGCCCAAGTGTGTTAGCTGGGGATGGATGCAGAGTTAAATCCCAGTTCAGGAGGGATGGGCAGAGACCCGTAACTAAAGATAATGTGAAGCCTATTGTCCAGCCCCTCCTGCAGGCTCCCCCACCTGATCTCTGACCGCTTTGCTCCCTCTCCCCTGGGATTTTGCTCTCCCAGAAGTGCAGCTCTCTGCTCTGCATTAGGAATTATGGGCCCAGTTCTCCCCTGCACTGTGTGTCATCGTTTACACTGTGCATAGTGACACCCGAGCATTGCCATGGCACCCCGGTGACACGTTACAGGCTGGAATGCTCAGAAGGGCTCAGCACCCACAGCCAGGGCCAGAGTTTGGCACAGTGGGTACATGATGGGTGCTGAGCGCCTTTAAAATCCTGGTCCTTGTTTGGTGCTGAGCTGCCTCGACTGTAGGAGTGGAGACCTTGGAAATCTGGCCCTGAGCTAATTTATGGCCCTCGTCATCAGACGCATCACAAACCCTGCACTCAGGTCCTGGCAAGTCAGCGGTTTTCAGTTCACCTCTCCTTAAAACTTTGTAACATATCAGAAATCTGTTCCTCAATCAGGGAGAATCCTCCCTATTCACCACCTTCATCCAGAAGCCCAGCCAAGCCACGCTAAGCAAACAAACCCTGCTGGTTAAGTGATGATCTGTTTGTACTAGTGAGGTTTTAACGCACCAGGACCTGAAACTGACTGGTAATGAGCCAGTGCCAACAATGCCCCAGAGAACTGGGTGGTCGGGGGTGGAGAGTCGTGTGACCAGAGCCTGGGAACATGCTGGCACCTGGCCTGGCCTGCAGTTTGGGAGACGGTGACAAACAGGGCAGTAAATCAAGGGGATAAATAAATTTCCCCACAACTCCCTCAGGGGAATAAACTAAGATCCCCATAACTCCTTCAGCTAAGAGTTAGTCTTGCAGATTCCAATTTGGCTCCTCTGGGATCCAGACTCCTGGGCAGAACTGAACGCTGTTTATTTCAGACCTTGTCACAACAGTTTCCCCATATTAATCCCCAAAGTAAGTTACCATTTGCTGATTTCTCTCTGCAGCTGAGTTTCTAAGGGATGCAGTGTGACCTAGGAGGGAGCCTCAGGATCAGAGCTGAGTGCATAATTGATTTTTTCGGTACATGGGCCAAACTGAAAAAATCATTTTTAAAAAAAAAATCAGATTGGCTCAAAGCAAGCCTGGTTTTTTTGCCAGGGGAAAAAAAATCATTTTGGGTTTATTGTTTTGAAGTGCTTTACATTCAATTTTTTTCGTTTAAAAAATTAGCAAAACGTTTAAATGAAATGCCATTTGGAAGGAAAAGTCAAAGCATTTCATTTTGACTTTAAAAAATCTCCATTTTTTTCCCAGCCCAGACTATTCACTGAATTTGGAAATAGTTTTGTGCCCCCCAAAAGGCAAGTCACGTCCTCTCTCTCTGGCTTAGTTTCTCCATATTTAAAAGGGGGCTAGTGATCCTGACCTTTGTAAAGTGGTTTGAGATCTACTGATGCAAAGTGCAATATGAGAGCTATGTGGTGGTATTCTATATCGATGCCAATATGTCCCAGCGGCCCTGGGCAGGGATGTGCCTTGATTTTGCATCTGGACTGGTTCTGATGCTCTCTTGGTTCCATATCCCCTCTCTCCTCCCAGTTTTCGACCAGTTGGATGTGATTTCTTATGAGGAGGTGGTGAGGCTGCCAGCTTTCAAGAGGAAGACCCTGGTGCTGATAGGTATGGCCCTGCCCCTTCTGTACATATTGTGCTTTTCTGGCCATTGTCGCTCTCCACCCTGACCCTGACAATGACCTAGACAGAACGGAACCTGATAGAGCATTTCCACTGGGGAACCCTGCTGGCTGACGGTTAGTCAGTTACTCCTTTAACACAGGTTTGATCCCAAGGCAATGGGAGTGTTTCCATTAACTTCAACGGACTTTGGATCAAATCCTTGATCCTTAAAACAACATCAGCTGGTGGATTTATGACCTACATCTGGCCTGAATAAAATTGATTCTCCTTGGATTGAGAGTCCTCTGGATTCTAAAGAGATTTGTGTGGGGGTTTGGGGTGCTGCAAGAGTCACCCCAAACCCCCACTCTCCCCATGTTTTGAGCTGCCCCTGCTGGCTGTGCAGTAAAAGTTACCATCCCCTCGTTCAAGAGCTGAACTGGCATCCTCAGGCACAGCTGTGCTGGCCAGCTCGGGCATCTAGAAACTGGCACTGTTAGCAGTACCCAAGTCATGGTGCGAATTGTGCTGCAGAGGGAACCTGGAGGAGGAGCAGCCAGCCCTGGGTGGGAGGGGGTGGGTTTTCAAAAACAATGCAGTGTTGTTGTTTTTTAAAAGAATGATAAAGCTGCCTCTTGTTCAAACCTCAGGATGGGAATCAATCCCTATTCCGAGCTTTGCACGGCACAGACCCCTTGGTATGAGACTCAGGGCATGTCTACATGGGGACACTCAGGAAAGTTATTCTAAATTAGCTTTTAAAGTGGGTTAGTTAAACCACATTAAACCCCTGTGTGGACACTCTCATTCAGAATTAAAGTGGCCTTAATTTGATTTATCTTAATTCACATTAAACAAAACCTAATTAAGACCACTCTAATTCTGAATGAGAGTCCACACGGGGATTTGATGTGGTTGAATTAATTCATTTTAAATTCATTCCTTTTGATAATTTGGATTAACGTTGCTGAGTGCCACTGTGTAAACACTAAGGTCAAGATCCTGAAAGGTATTTTGGTGCCTAACTCCTATTGGTTTCACTGGGCGTTAGGCACCTAGGAGGATCCAGACGTAACTTGGCAGTGCCAAGGCTGTGCCTGGCCCAGTCCATGGAGAAGTAGTGGGCTGGCTCTGGGACTGGAAGTGTGTTGCCCTGCATTATGGCTGTATTGAAAAGAATGGGGTCTCCCATTTTGCAGCGTCTGGTCCATTCCAAAGGGGGGAAGAGGCTCAGCTATCTGGCCTGGGCAGTCATTATCCCATTCCTTCTGGGAGATGGGATTAGCAACCCAACAGGGATGGAGTTTCCATGGCTAGCTCATCCTGCCCCATCCCTACCCGCTCTCTCTGCCAGAGGTCCTTCCTATGAATAGGAGTTCTTCTCTTACTCCCTCAACATGGCTCCTGCGATCCCCTTCTCCAGCACAGGAAAAGCCTCTCTCGGGGGGCACTGATCTCCCATCCCTCTCTCATCCTCCTGCACAGGTGCAAGCGGGGTAGGTCGTAGCCACATTAAGAATGCCCTGCTCAGCAAGAACCCGGAGAAGTTTGGGTATCCGGCTCCATGTAAGTAGTCACCCACAGTGGGGTCGGGCTCTACAACCAGAACTAGCCATTTTAAAGCCCTAGGAAGGCGAGTTTCCCGGTGCTCACTCCTAGCCTTGCCTGCAGACTGCATAGAGCTGGGGGGTTTTATGTGCAGAAAAGCTGTTTCAGGGAATGTTCAGAGATTGCTCCAACTCCCTCTGAACCCTGCACACTTTGAGCTCATGGTCACTGAGCACTGGGCTTTAGTGGGCGAGGGATACCAAAAATAGTCCCTGTTTAAAAAAGAAAGATCGGGAAGCGCTAAGGCATTCCTAAACCAGATTTTCGGTACCGTCCGTGGTGCATGCAGAACCCCTGTGGGGGTGAAGTGGCAGGAAGATGTGATTGATGCTCCTTTGGAGTGACTCACGAGAGTAACGGGACCACCCTAAATGCTGTCAGAGAATGTTTCAGACCCATGTGTTCATAGATACAGGAGTGCACAACCTCAGTGCAATCAGCCTTGAAATCAGACCCGAGCTCCTGCCACTGGATGTCTCAGTGACCCACTGTGCTGAGCGAGTGTTGCTAAAGTGGCTCTGGAGGTTGCCTGCAGTCATATTTAAGGAAGGTGGTGTTGTCCCACAGGGAGCGTGCTGGGTAAATGGGGCCTGCCTTGACCAAGGCTGCAGCGTCTCCAGCACACTTGTACTTTCCAGCAAGATGGCAGCTTGTCTGTCCCGGGGGCATCTTTCTTTGCCATAGGGGAAAGCGATTGGGCTGATTACCCCATGGTCCTGCCATAACTCCTGAGCTGTGCCGGTGCTGAAAACATGGCAAGGCCAGCTGGAGAAGAGCACATCCAGCCAGGCCCATGCTGGGAATGGCCTGGTGTGCACGCAAAGGCTGGTGGAGGTTGCTTTCATTGGGTTATCTTGCCTGTTTGGAGCCTCCTGCCAGCAGCGGAGAAATAGAATAAGAGGTGGCAGGAGCCTGGCCTCAGAGCTGGTAGTTTTCCCTTGGCTTTAAAGGACACCATCAACATGACACCTAGTCAGGTTCAAAGCAGGCCTCCTAGGTCTTGGTGGGCCTGATTTTTGTTACCAATAGAACTTTAACTGTTGAAGAGTTACAGTCCAGTCCAGGCTCTAACATGAGCCCTTGTTTCCAAGTGATGCTGCTTACAGTGACTTTGGCTGGCCAATGAATAACACCAGCTTTGCCGTACTGATTGTTAGGGGCAGGGTTGGGGGGCCCTTGACATAGGCAAGGAAGGCGAGAGCCAGGAGTGCTCCAGATCACCTCACCTGAGCAACTTTCAAAGCACTACAGGCAGCAAATCCATGCTCTACCCAAGCAGCAAAGGGTTAAAGCTGGTGCAGGCCCTGCCTCTCTTCACCAATTGCTCACTTCCTCTGGCTCTGGCTCCCCTCTCCTGGCCTCCCTAGGGCCCAGCTGAGCCCCACTTCTTGGGAACACATTAGGCTTCCCATGGTGCAGAATGGCACAGCAGCCACCCTCTCCACAGCCTTCTTGCTCAGTAGTCACCTTGGCCCAAGCTGGCTGGCCCCTTTGGTTCCCTTGCGGGGTGGCAGCACAGGTCAGTCACCCAGCTCTCCCGCCCATCCAGACACCACACGCCCCCAGAAGAAGAACGAGGTGGATGGGAAGGACTATCACTTCATCTCCACTGAGGAAATGACCAGGGACATCTCTGCCAATGAGTTCCTGGAATTCGGGAGCTACCAGGGAAACATATTTGGCACCAAGTTTGAAACAGTGCATCAGATCCACCAGCAGGATAAAGTCGCCATCCTGGACATTGAGCCCCAGGTGAGGGGGGGACGGAGGCAGCGTGTTAGGGGTCAGAGTTGGAAAAAGCACCTCTAAAATTTGCGGGGGCAGCTTTGCACCCACATTTAACTGCACTTGCAATTGGGGGTGCAAAGGAGGATTTAGCCCTGTCTTCCAAACTGTGCACACCAGTTGGGCAGGCAGAATGCTGGGGCCCATCACTCGCGGGCATGATGTTAGTGGCTGGGTGAAAAATGTATCCCTTAAAGCATAACCCAAGGAGGGGCTGGGTGAAAAGGCAGTGAAAGAGCAGGCCATTTGGCTAGGAGAGTGGGATGCTGTAGAGGGCAATGAGCTGGACTGAGCTATGCACCTGCCAGTAGCCAAGGGGGACGGACATGGAGGGAGGAAAATAAACACAGAGATAAAACCAACAGATGGACTACACCTAGTGTCCCCATACTGGGCAGATACCTTGGGCGAGACTGCTGCTGATGGCCCCACACCTTCCTGCTGCACAGATATTCCAGGGAGCATCCGCATGGCAGCTTCTGGAAGGGTGCAGTCGGAATCCTTGGCTGCATCCCAAGCTAAGGATTTTTAAAGTGAATTTATACTTAGCCAATGTGTCAGGCCTGGAGCCCAAAGGCCTCTGGCAGCAGCAGTGCAAGCTGTCTCCAGCCCCGCAGAGCCAGCCGTTGACCCACCTCTCTGTGGCCAGCTGTCTGCCTCCCTCTGAGGCCAGCAGATGCCCTGGGTGTGATGTTTGGGGATCCTGGCCTCCAGCAGGGATCCAGCAGAGCTGGCAGCGCTCTGCCAGACAGGAAGGGCCATGCGCTCTGCTCCTGGCGGAGCTGCCCTGCCCTGCCCTGCAGAGCAGCTGTGATCCATTTGCTCCTCATCCCTCTCTCTCCCCGCCCTCCATCTGCAGACTCTGAAGATTGTTCGCACTGCGGAGCTGTCCCCATTCATTGTTTTCATCGCGCCAACAGACCAGGCCAATCAGGTGGGTGCCATGGTGTGGCGGGAGGTGGAGCGATTATGCAGGCATGATGCTGGCCAGTGCATCTGGCCAGATGTCCTCCCATACTCACTCCCCTGCGCACATTTGCCTCTTTGCACCCCTCTGTGGCCACTGTGGCTTGTGGCCGGGGGGATGAAGAGACCTTTCCTCACAGCGGTGGGACCCCCCCAAGCAATTGTTTCTGTTCCCTTTCCTCCCTGGGGACTTGTTCTCCTGCCCCCTGTTCAGAAACCAGCTTGCCCGTTCCCTGTCGGTGTCTGGGTTTTCCAGCTGGAGGAGTGGAGTTCACCTGAAATACCCCAAACTTAAACCTCCCTGAGATAAAGTGCAGAGCACCAGGTAACTCCAAAGCTGTGAGCGTGGGTGCGCTTTCCCCCCTCACTCCCCAGCTGGGGGCACAGCAGCTGTTTGTAGGGGGGCTGGGAGCTGATTCCCCATTCAGGCTGGTGGCTACCTGGACTTGAACAAGAGACTTGGGCACAGCTTCTTCCCCCTCAGCCAGTTGCATGCACCATCCCCCCAGGGCCCAGTGGGCCCCAATCTCCCCACTTTGCAAAAGGAATCCCTTAGGAGGTGAGATGAGGCAAACCTGCCCCTCCCCCAGGGCTGCTTCCCCTGCCCTCAGAGGGATTGTGGTGGCTGGAGCCGAGGGAGTGAGACTGTCCAGCATGTGTGCTCTTCCATAGCTCTATCTCCACTAGTGCCTGGCTGCCTCCAAGCCTATAGGAATAGCGAAGGCAGCAAGACCTTCACCCCAGACAGCAGCATAGCTGGGGAGGGTGCCCCTGCTGCTTCATTCTCCCCCACCAGAACTGGGGAGGGGAGGGCTGTCTCAGGACTGGAATTACAGGGGATAGCGCAGTGCAGACGGGAGGGGGGGGGGGGGGTTGTCAGCAGCTTCTCCCCAGAAACCCCTCCTTCACGAATGAATCCTAGCTAAGGTGCTAAGTTTCCAGTTGGCAAGGACACCAACCACCCCACACATGGCTCCCTAAGGGGCCCTGGCATTCACGGATTCTGATTTTGCCCTGCCCAGGCTCTCCCTCCCTGTGCACGTCACTGCACTTCCTAGAGCCAAAGCGCTGTCCACTCGCAGTAGTTTCTAGCTGCAGAGACCTTCCTGCTGTCAGTGGGGCTCACACATTAGATTGCAGCCAGCCCAAAACAGTAACACCCAGATCAGCTACCCCTCTCCAGCCTCATGGGTATTTAATGGTGCAGTCTCTGGTGCTGTGCAGCAGCCAAGTGACGGGCATTGTACGAGAGACTGGCTTAGGTGTGCTGCTGGATGGGTCCCTTTGTCCTGCCCTTGAATAGTGTTGCCTATGCAAATGGAACAGCATATGTTCTCGTGATTATTTAGCTAGCTTAGCTGCTGCCCCTTATGACATAGATAAAAGGGGTGGGGGTGGGTTATGCAGCGATTTGTTCAGAAAGCACTGGGCTCCCAGGCTGCAGCAGGTGCGCGTCTTCCTAACCCTCTTGGTTTCTTAGTGGTCCAGCTAAGCTAACCCATTGCTAAGCAGGGTGCCTGCGTGGCAATGGCAGGGTAGAGCTGAGCACAGCTGGACATTGAAACCAGGGGGTGAAAGGAGCAGGATGACCACACATCCCGTTTTGGCCGGGACAGGCCATTTTTTAAGCCCTATCCCAGCCGTCCTGACTTTTTTTGGCAAAACTGGGCATTTGTCCTGTTTGCTCTTGCCAACGGATCAAACTGGACAAATGCAGTTTTGCCAAAAAAGTGGGGTGCGACCCCTAACAGGGCACAGAGGAATGTGATGGGGGGCGAGTGGCAATGCCAGCCCTGCGTGGGAGTGGGGACTAGGGCTGGCCCTGCGTGGGGGATCGGGAGTGGAGAGGGGCCTTGGGTCAGCCCTATGGGGTGTCCCATTTTCCCTAGAGGAGTAAACAAGCCCTGGCCAGGACCCCTGCTCCATGCTCTTAGAGAGGGCTGGCTGTCAGTCAGCCTGTAGCTGGGGATTAGGTTGCAGCCAGTTTGATCAGGAGGTTGTAACAGGGAGGGTTTATGTAGCCTTTGAATGAAGTGCCACCCGCAAGGTGATTAGTGTGTGTTTGTGAAGTGCTGTCCAATGGACGGTGTTACGTAAGGGCTAACTCTTGTGCTACCTGAAAAAGCTGTGGGCCAGCTGGCTCCAGGGGCCTGCTACCCCGTGCACCGACTGCAGTTGCTGAAAGTGCCAGTGTGAAACAAAGCTGAGCTACTATTGCTAAGAACTGTCTCCTGCCACAGGGGACAGGCCCTCGGTGGTGAAGCAAGTGCTATATTTAGCCTGCTTTCACAGTTCAGGTGGCTGCTTAGTAAGTTGAGGGGAGAGTTTAGAACCAAAACATGACCTCTGGCAGCTCAGAGGGCAGAGAGCTGGGGTATTTTCCCCTTCTAAATATGCTCTGGCTGCTGAGCACCACACAGAGAGGGGCACAAGCTGCAGCAATTCACTGTTGCCCAGAGCTGAGCTCATGAAATTAACATGGCTCTTCTGTTTACCAGCATCAAGTGCTACTAGGACACGGATGAAAAACAATGTTAGAAGAATCAGAAAAACAAGGAGTCGGGTGACACCTTAAAGCCTAAGATTTATTTGGGCATAAGCTTTTGTGGGTGCATCCGAAGTGGGGTGTTTTTTTTTTTTTTTTACCCACGAAAGCTTATGCCCAAATAAATCTGTTTCTCTAAGGTGCCACCAGACTCCTCAGTTTTGTGGATACAGACTAACACAGCTGCCCTTCTGAACGAGAGAATCAGGAAGGCAGTTGGAGTTCCTATTTATGATATTAAGTGGATGCTGGAGTAGGCTACTGCAGGCCTGCAGTACCGGCAATAGCTCGGTGTGCTGCAGAGTTCCATGCAGCCACCTCTGATGACTGTCATTACCAAAGGTAGCCCTCAACAGTAGAGGTACTAGGAAAGTGGGACAGAGAGGCCTGGCTGGGCTGTGAACAGACACTGATAGTCCAACTTGCAAGGAGCCTGCTGTCTGAATAAACCGAGGGAGGGAGGGGAAGTAACTTCCCTGAGCGCATGCTGCTGGCTGGACTGGGAACAGACCTCTTGTCCAGAGTCCCAGGCCTGCACCCTCATCCCTCAACCACCTGTCTCAGCCTTTGGGGCTCTGCTCCAGAGGCAGGTTGAGGAAGTTTGTCTCCCCTGGGAAATGTACCAGTAGAATGCTATGGGTCTAATCTCCCTGCTGAGGGACACCTACAGTCAGGAAGGGATGCTGCCTTTTCCTGTAGCTGATAGCACATGCAAAGCACCATAGCGAAGAGGTGCTGTTATTCCTGTGTGCCCACCTGGGAAGTTAGACCAGTATAACACAGCTTGGAAAGTGTTCTGGTAGCCCAGCTTGAAGGGATTTCTTTTCACAGGGGAATTGTAACCCGCACTGTGGTGTATATGTCCTCTGCAGGCCAGCCCAGGGAGCTGGCTCCTATGCACTGTGCTGGGACTGCCATGAGCCTGTAGAAACCCCAAAACAGAGCTAGCTTTCTCAAGTAGGGAGTGGTGCATGCAGCACCCAGAGCTTTAGGAAGCACCTGCAAGTCTAAATAAGCTGCTATTGTTGCAGTGCACACAGCAGTAAGGGCATAATGCAGTATCCCTGCAATGGCAACTTGCTGTAAGAGTAAGGGGACATTGCCTATTGAGACCAGTACTCAGTACAAGCCACTGCACTAAGAGATGGGTGCAATGTCCCATCTGGGCCAGAGGCCCTCCCCCAGTGCATCATGTACCTCCCAAACCAATAGGGGCAACCCACCTGCCTCAACCTCCTGGGCCTGGGGGTTCTGCACAGCCACACTACCCCTCCCACAAGCCTCAGCTCACTGGCTCTCTTCTGTTGCAGTCAGAGGCCTTGCAGCAACTACGCAAGGATTCGGAGAGCATTTGCAACCGCTACGCACACTACTTTGACCTGTCAATAGTCAACAACAGTGTGGATGAGAGCCTCAAGGTGCTACAAGAAGCTTTTGAGCAGGCCTGCAGCTCACCCCAGTGGGTGCCTGTCTCCTGGGTCTACTGAGCAGTTGTCCAACCCTGGCAGCTTCCTGCTACTCCCATCCTGCAGAATGGGATGGTGGGAAACCCCTGATCTACATAGCTCAACACCCAGCCCCCTTCTCTTTTAACATTCTATGGCCACAGTCTCACTTGGTGTATTATGCCCAGGGTAAGAGTACAGGGATCTCCAAGCTCAGGCCACAAGCCAGCAGTCCTTGTGCATCAGCACTACTGTAGGGTGGAACCTCCAACCTGGGGTGGTATTTAGGGGAGAAATTCTATTTTATCTTAGGGTCTGTACCCTAGTGGTACACAGCTGGGGCCATATAGTACCCCTCCACTCAGCAACACGCTTACTGATCATCCAGGGAAGCTTTCCCAGTAACTGAGGGGGAAAATAGGGGCCTGCTCTAGTAACTAACCGTGAGTAGTAGCTATTTTGTGCTGTGCTTCACTCTTGAGGAAGATAGGATGGAGGCACTGCTAACACAAGCTCTGAACCTTATTTTGCCATTTGCACATTGTGACCTGATGCACCTGGGCAGAATGCACCATTTGAAAACCCTGGCCCTACCAGCACTAGTCTTCAGAGTCAGCATACACATGAGATGAAGGGGTAGTTCAAATCCCACAGAGCTATTGTTTCAGGCTAAGCTAGTGCTACCACAGCTTGTATTCCAAGGGTTTTCTTCACAATCAGAAGGGCTAGTTATTTTTAACTGTGAGCTGGAGTTAGTCACCCCAGGGGCTGGTCTTCCATGCTGGATGTGTGGAGTTGCTGACTCAGCCTGTGCAGTTGTCACTTACCACCTCTGACCATAGTTTCACCCATGGTTAAAATAACACCCTGGAATCAGTAAATTAGATTGGCTGGACCCAGTTATCTATCCATTGCATTACATAGCAACACCATGGCCCACTTCAAGCAGCAGTTCTTCAAACCATAATCAATGTCAAGCTCAGAGGACCGGTTATGGTGCTTTACTGCCAGGGAGGGTAGCAGGAAAGGGGATTAACATGTCTGAAATCTGCAATTTAAGGATGCCAAAAAAAACCTGATTATGTGCAATAGGGACCTTTATTCTAGTCCACAGCAGGGCAATACCCTGTAGCAATAAAAGTGTGTTGAAGCATTTGCTTGGTTTTATGGTTTGTGCTGAGCTCAATAGGTCACTGCAGCATCCATCCAGTGAACTGCTCCCCCTGCAACCAGCTGAAGTGCAGTGAGGTATTCCCTACCCCTGGGAGACTCCCATCAAAGCTGCAGCCCTCTTTGCCCTTGAAGAGCAGAAAAATCTACAGGACTGCTCCATACAGACCCTTAAAGGGGTAGGAAATCACTGCTCCGGTTATTCTCTGGCACAGGACCAGCACAAGCTGGAACTACTCCCCACACTCAATTGGGAGGAGGTTTCTTCACCCATACTAAGAGCACTCACCGCCCCTTCCCCTCCCACCCAAGGTAGTTAGGGCAGTAGGAGCCAGGCAACTGCATGTGGGTTGGTTCACAAACCACCTCAGGGCAGTTTTAAGGGAATAGGGCCTTCCACTGGAAAAATCCCATGTTCTAAGATGGCCAAGGTAGGTGCTGACCAAAACCAATCAGTAATTTAGTCAGTTCCTATGAGAAGATTCCAGAGCAGCATCATTACCTTTGCAAGCAGTCCTAACAGCCAGCACCAACTATCCTCTCCCCTGCAGCTCCTTTGACATAGGAAAGGAGGCACCGAGGCTAGAATGGGGAAGAGGCCTGTCTGCAGGTAGCCCCCCCTCAGTGCACAGGTAGCCAATTAACTGAAGCACTGCCTCCTACCCAGCTTGAAGAGCAACAAGTCAACACTTGAAAAATAGTTTATTTTTTTATAAAAAGTAAATACAAATCAACTTTCTTTTCCCTTAAATCCCTCACAGCCCCCAGCTGTGCTCACCACTTTTGTGTCTCCCTAGTACTGGACAGGGGAAAAAGAGCAACACAAGTTAGGCACCTTTAGGCCTTTTCTTCAGATGGTATTAGCTCAGTGCAGAGCATCCTAGCCCCTCCCTCAAGGGGTAAAACCGGTATAGGGATAAATCCAGTCAGCCAGTAGCACCAGCAACACGTCGGCCTGCCAGCGAGGCACCCTAGCAAGAGAACTTGGGTGCTGTGTTTGGAACAGACCATCTGCTGCCCATAGCACATTCAGCATCAAGCAGCCGAGGGCTGGTGCCAAAGGCCTCCAATCTCCATACACACCACCCTTTAGAGAAAGCGTATGAACAGTTGACACCTTCCCAATCATACCTGGCCTGTCTCCATTCCAACCCCCAGAATCGATTAGGTGCCAATACTGGAAAGGAGGGCTGAGGCAGCAGTGGACACGGCTGCCATAACATTGAAATGGGGGTTTGGTGAACAGCACATGGAGCCAGGTCCCTGCACTATAAAACAAAATGGGAGAAACCTCAAGCACAAATTCTAAGCCTATACAAACTGAAAACGTGTACCTAAAACACCTCCCCTCCTCGGGGAGACACTGGGACTTGGCTAGCTGAAACTCAAGCCAAGCACTGCAAGTTTAAAACCAAAGCACTTAAAATAGCCGATTTGATCACCCAGACCCTGAACGCTGCTCCAAGAGGGCAAGTGGGCCAATTCCTTCAGCTGTAAGAACATTCTGAGACTGTCAGGGTAATGGCTCCCAGACCCACCAACAGAGGGAAAGGCAGGATTGGGAAGGGGGGCATTATCTCCATCTGTGGAAATAGCTCAAAACACTGGGGCTTAGGACGACTCATTTTCAGCAGAAGCTGCTGGTTCCCTGAGAACAGTTTTATATGCATCGAGGCAACCAGCTTAGCAGAGCAGTCCAGTGGGTAAGTTTTGCACTCTTCCCTCCAGCCACCCTTAAAACAGGATGAGGTGGGGCTTATGGTGAGTGTGCTGAGCCACACTGCAGACATGCTTTCGTTTGTGTAAGCAATGGATCAGGAGCCTCGTCACCCCACTGCAGTCAGTGTTTCTGCATTGCTGGGGAATAGCTTTTGTTAAGGACTCTCCAACTTCCATCCAAAGCAGGTGGCCTCGTCTGGCTGGGAGGGATCTAGCCACTTACTCCGAGCTCTCTTCAGCTTGCTTTTGTTTCTTCTTCTTCTTTTTCTTCTTCTTGGTGCTGGTGTCACTGGCCTGCAGAGAAGATGGAGCTCAGGAAGGGTGGTTGGGAAGGAATCACTGCTGATTTGTGGCACACCTTTCAGCAAGGACTAATGAGCTATTTATAGAAGGATTCATCTTAACTACCCCCCAGGAGCTCTCATCCATGAGGGAAGAGTGACATACCGTGCTGCCCCCTCCCCCATCCAAGGCTCCCTAACACAAAATCTGCCTGGCATGCAATACACCCAGTACACTGGAGAAGCAATTGGCACACCACATCAATGGGCATCTAGCATGGTGCCCCATCTCCAACTGTGCACAGTTCCAGAGGCACCAGAGGAAAGCGTAATAATCTCTGCCAGACAATTGTAAGAAAGCTACCCTGGGGCAAATTATTCCTAACCCATTAAACAAGGGCTGAACATAACAGCTGCTTCCACACCCTGCCCTACAGGTTAATCTGCTTAGCCATGGCAGGCCAGCCCCAGGGACAGACAATGGTGCCAACTGAGCTTAGCTATATTGAGGAGGCTTGCAGTGCTGTAACTCTATACTGATGGGGGAAAGCAGCAACACACATGGACAAACTGAATAGGTGTCTCGGGTTTTGTAAGTATCACAAGGAGGGGTGTACAAGTGATGCAGTGCAGCCACACTCCTAGGCCTGCTGCTCTGCGGCACCATCCAGCTACCTACCACTTCCATTAGCTCCCCTTCGCTCTCAGCAGCTTCTTTGGCCTTCTTCTCTTTTTTCTTCTTTTTCTTTTCCTTCCTGCTCTGCTCCTCTGATTGCGGAGTGGCCGGCGCCACTGCTGCCTCCTCATTTTCACTCTCTGTCTCCCGCTTTCGCTGTTTAAGAGTAAAGTCAGCATCAGATCAGCTCTCTCCCAGCTGAGCAGTAACAGGAGGCCTGTCTGGAGTACAGATGACAGACCCCACATAGTCCTGAGGCCACCTCCACAATTTGCCTTCCTATCCTAGCCCTGCACCCTCAGGAGCATGGTAAGAGCGACCCTTATTCCTGGTAATGCTATCAAGTTCCACCACTGCTTTTGTAATGAGGGAGACTATAGATCCTCTGGAACCTGTCTATGGTTTTCTGAAAGCTTTGCAAGAATCCCTGGCACACCCCTCCCTCATGTTCTTCCCATAACATCATTCCATCTACAGCGTAGGGCTCCACATTCTTCCAGTCTCTGCTGTGTCATCTGTACACAAAGTGACAGAGCTCAAAAATCAGGTCCAAGGTTGGTCCCCAGAGATAACCTGCTTCCTTTGGTAACACACATGCTGGTTGGGCTTTTTCAACTGGGCTGAACTGCACAGACCAGGATAGGGGCTGGTGCCCATGGCCTCTGGAATCCCATCGGCACAGCTCTGCATTCACATTCTGGGCCATGGCCTTGAGCCATTTTCAGGGCTCTTGTTCCCAGATCTTGTCCCTCAACAAAGTCAAAGCCTGCCGATGTAACACTAACCACACAGAATATGGATTGCATGTGAAAGTCCACTCTGCTGGACAAATCAAAGGAGACTCCATGTTAACTCTGCCTTCCCCAAAGCAACAACATAAAAAAGCGTAAGTCACAGGATCAATCTGCCAAGGCAGAGATGTTCATCTGACAATACGCAGGTCTGAAACGGATGTCAAATGGAAGTAGCTTGATACTTACTTTTGGTACCCTCTCGGCAATGGCTGCTGGGGCTTCTGCCTCTTTCTTTACAGCAACACTGTACGGAGGAAAACACCGAGTCGAATGTGTGAGTACTGCCGATCAATCCTGTATGTTCAGATTTATTATCCTCCCTCCTAGATGCTTGCTGCAAACCAAACTACATCCCTCAACCTCCTGCTATTACAGTCGACATACTACAGCTCCTTTTTCTGATCACTGTTATATAACACTCAGTGGTGTACAGAAAGCCTGCAGCCGGCATCAGTGCCTAACTGTGCTGGACAAAGGCAGAGCCTTCCCTGTTTAATTTGGCAGACTGACTCCCTCTAGAGCCACAGATATCAAGCTAGAAAGGGATAACTGTCTGCTCACTTCGTTTGTCTGGAATAGCACCCCCTGCTGTTCCTCCAGGGCAGTGCTCCCTAGGGAGGGCAAATAACTGCATTGCAATTAACATTCTTTGAAAAGGTATTATATTGCCTGACAGTATTTTTTAACATGCTACGTTCAACCCTGGGTGACCTTTTGTACCCCAAACTGACATTTTCCAGCAGAAGTCAGCAATATGCCCCAAGAAAGTGGCATCCTAAGATAACACAGCAGAGACTGAACGCATGCAATTCACCCCTCTGCCCTGTCTCTCAAACGTGTCTCCGAAGCACTGTGCATTACCTGTAGTCCACATACTCCTTCTTCCAGGAATCCGGCGTGCTCTCATTGGGCTTGCCGTGCTTGCTCAATAGGCCCTGCTTGATCATCATCATCTTTTGACTTGCCTGGTGTGACAATACAGAGAGAAAAGGTCACATTCTAGCTTCAAAGCAGCTATCATTTCTACTTGGAGAAGTCACACAGCATGTGACGAGACATTGTGGAAGAGAACTAAAGTTCATGATGAAACCTTTACCAGGCCAGAGAGAGACAAATATGCCCTCAAGGAGCCGCTGATAGCTCATGGCAAATTATCGTTGTTGCTTAGGAGTTTATTCCTTAGCTGATATTCTTCTATTTGCAACACTGGTTAATTAAAGTAGTAGTATTCCAGAAATTTTTTTTAACATCCCAGTTTGCTTATAAGAGTGTCACCGCACGAGAAGGAACTGCAAGCAAATTGGAGTTAGTCTTCTACTGTTACAGACCCAACTATACATGAATGCTAATCACATGTGCATCAAGGAAGTGGACTTGTGCAAGAGACACAGAAGTAGTATTTGTTGCTCCTGGAGTCCCTTTCGATGGGCTTTAGTACTCTGCCACACGCCCACGATTCACTGCGTTTCTAATGCTATTTTGAATTTCAGTGGCACCTTTCATTAGAGCACTTGGAGCATTCTTACAGACACTACTTCAGCCTCTCAAGAGTGGGGCATGGAGCATCTTTCTAATTCCTCCACGAGCCATCAGTATTGGGTGATAGATTTAAGTCATCTTTGCACACAGTGCTAATGTCAGCTACTTTACATCATTTGGCTCTTCCTGGAAGGATTCGCAGCACAGACTAAAATTAGTCTGATCCTGGCTTAGCCTAGTCAAGATCCAGTCTACACCACCAACTGGAACCAGACTTTTAACCAGGTTAGGGACAGCTCAGTCCTCGGACATGGTTATAGCTGTGTAGACGTAGCCCAAAGAGCCCAACAGTCTCACAGCAGAAACAAAGCTGATCAAGCCTTTTTAATCTTCTTGGCTCCAGAGGGTTTAGACAAACTACAAAAGTTTGGAAATGGTGGTGACAAACTGGAAGCCTTTATCTGGGACCTGCAGCTTTGTAAGAGGCTGCTTCAAACCCAATTTCTCAATAGCCGAATGCCATTTCCACCACCACACAGCCTCCCACCCTTAGTCTCACCTTGGGTCCAAGACCCCATTTGCGGGGGTAAGTGTCTCTTTCCATGATCACCCTCTTGATCTTTGCCACTATACCATGGTCACAAGTAGAAATCACTGCGGTGGTCATTAGGGCAATAGCTGCATTAGTGGAAAATAAAAAGAACGAACATTGAGGCACAAGAGCAATACTGGCCAGCCACTGGAGTCAATCCCCTATGACTCAACGTTATGGTGGTGCAGAGATGGCATTCCCAAGATTGACAATTTTCATCAGCCCCCTACACAATTACCCAAAAGCCCATCCAACTCAAACCCTGGACAGGCTTCCAATGTGTAACTCACTCCCCATCTGGTTTTATCATCGGGGAAGTACAAACCACAGAACTCTAGCTCTAAAAGCACGAGCACCTACTGCCTGAGCTAAAAGACTCGGCTCTTGCAGCCAAGATTGTAGCAGGCTCATCAACCACTATGTGGCTCAGCCCCCATTAGAGCACTGGATGCGGGTTCACAGACTAGCCAGAAGTGAATTGTTACACTGCTCAGTGGAATCCTGTATTGGATACAGGGCATCAGCACCACACACACAGAGCGCTGCTCATTGCCAGATGTGCGCCCAGTCAGGATGGCACCTTAATCCTTATTACCCAGGCAATTCTTTGCTGTAAGTATTGGTAATAAAAAGGCATTAATACAAAATAACAGTACACACCCATTCAGCAGCCATCCAAGATGCATCATTTCTTTATACTAGATTCATTAGGAAAGAGGAGTTCACAGGCAGCGTATGTGATCAGAGAGCATCACTCATCTTGGCTGAGATGGAGCCCCTATGGAAAGGGGCTCCAGCCCTGCTGGCTCTGTCCTGCTCCTGCAGGCAGCCAGCCAGCCCCTCCAGCAGCACACAGTAGAACACTGAAAGGCTGGAGGGTGTTTGGAGGCTGCACAGCACAGAGACCCTAGACAGGAATCTCGATGCTGCAGGGAGGGCAGTGCAGCAGCACTCAGAGAATGGATAAACTTCATCATCATTTCACATACAGTGTGTGCCTGAAAGCCCAGGACATGGGAATGGAGTAAAGAGAAGTCAAACAAAAACCTCGGTATCTTCTGCAGGTTTTTTATTTTAACGGAGGGGTATACCTAGGCTTGGAAGGATTAGACTTTTACTGCTAAGTGTCAATAAATGTCAATTTCACTATAAAAGTATTTCCATTGATTTCTTTCTTCACCTAAGAACTTAGAGTTTGATTTAAGGATATTTGTACATTTTGACATATAATGTTGACAGTGTGTTTTAACAGTTGTAAAGCTAACTTTTTGAATCTTAATGTCTGTCATTAAATAATTGTCTGCCCTCCCATAATTTCGCACAACTGTGAGAATTTAAATTGATAAAAAACAGAAAAAAACACATTGTTATAGAGCGATAAAAAAAATCTATTACTGTAACAGATACCAGAGTTATAAGTAAGCCATTATTTCTCAGCTGGCATCATTGACCTCTAAGCAATGTTGTTCTCACACTTCTAAGGGTAGCAAGTCACAGTTCTCTCAGTGACAGCATCCGATTATTTCCCTCCAGGAAAGATTCCGGCCATGGTGAGTGCCATCCCGCCCCCCATGAAATGCTCAGGCCACCCATGTTTGTTACAAGCTTCTGAAGATGCTGTATTGCTCTGGCTTTACTGCCAACTAACTAGCTTGGTGGCTGGAGGAAGAACATTGACCTCTTCTTACCCATGCAAATGGCCTCCCCTTTAGTGGTGATGACGACAATCTCCTGATTAATCTCAATGCCATCTTCATACCTCAGAACACCAGGAAGCATGATCTTGGCACCGTAGCAGATGGCATTAACCTGGAAGGGTGGAAGAGGAAGGCTGAAAAATCTGGTTGAGAATGTAAAGTTCGATGATCTTAACCAATGCCTAACGCTGACTCTGCAAATTTATTCAGCCACTCTAAATACCAATTGGTGCTGCCCTAGTGATAAAATGTTTTTTCATATATGACTTAAGAGCGTCTACCCCTCTTCCCCCCATCCCAACTTCAGGATTTGGCCATTACTCCTCTGTTCAGACCTGCACATTGCCTCCTTGAAAGAGATGCTGGTGGTTGTTTATGAGGATCTGGATCACCACCACCAAAATTATTTGTTACTAGTAGTCCAAGCTAGAGGTGAAGTTAGGGTGAAATGCATTAGTGTCACCCCACTGTCCCACCACCTGACGACATTTTCCAAAGCCATTCAGGAACTCACTGCACTGTCCTTCATAACCAGCCGTTTGTGTGAAGTCAGCAGCTTCTCCAAGGGGAAGATAACCCTCCTCAGGTAACTCTCATCCTTATTGTTGTCATACTGCCACTGGGCATCCAGTACATCGTGCATCGTCACCATGTGGTCCTGCAGAGAGAGATGCCCACTATGTTAACCCATGGCCCAGCCACCCAATCAAATCAGACCAAAAAAATATGGCTAAAACAAACAGGAAAAGCAGTGATGAATTCTGGGGTTCCTAAAAGGGGTTGAAGATAAAATTAGCAAGAGCCATGAACAAGGCAGGTAAGTGCAATGCAAACTCCCCCACATAACTCTGCTAGCACCCCTCTGCTCTGACCTCTGCTGTTCCAGTCCTGGGACCCTCCTGACCAAACTGCCAAGTTTGTATACAATGTTTACCAAAAAAAAAACACCATGTATGACCCAACCCACAAATGAACTTGGCTTCCCATACATGAAACAACAGCATGTGAAAGACTGAGCTACCTAGTGCCCCAAATAGCACACACAACAAGGCTGTTTGCAGTGGCAGTAAGCACCCTATCAGAAACCTCAGGACTCCAGATGCAGTACAACAGGCACTAAGATCACAGACTCTTAGGAAAAGTGGCTGCACCAAGAGGCTCCCTGCTATGAAGAGAGCAGAGAACTTGTTCCACAAATGAAGTGTTTCTCCAAACTCCAAGACCATCTGTGCCTATGCTGGAAAGTCTACCTAGGTTTTTATACCACCCCCAGCACAGCAGTATCCAAGGACCTTACAAAGAGCTGCCCATTTTAATCCAAGTATGGTTCCTACATTAGATACCTTGAACAGCCCAAAGCCAGAACGCAACAAGAAAGCAGCTGAGCTCTTTCAGTACGTGGACATTTTGTGGGCTGAGTGACGGAAGTGGCAGAAAGCAAAGCTTCCCATCATCTTGACATGACTCCCAGCCACTCACTGTCCCAAAGTTTAATTACCAGAACAGGGACAGCAGCCCTGAACTGAACTCAACACTCTGGGTAAAGATAACTTACAGCAAGGGCCTTTCAAAAGAAAGCCAGCTGTACCCTCCTACCTTCTCTCCCATGATCCCCGAGCGCACTCGCCGGAGCTCTTGCATCTGGCCTCCAACCCCCAGCAGCAGGCCCAGGTGGACACACAGCGTACGGATGTAAGTGCCAGCTTCACAACTCACCCAGAAGATACCTGGAATATAGGGAGGGGAGAGAAGAGTTTTGAGCTATCAACAGGTACCATAATTTAACACACTTGCCTGTAAGGATTAAAGGATTAAAGTGAGCCTTGTGATTGGCTCCATGTTCAGTGTCTCCAATGAGCCATCAGTATTGGGTGATAGATGTAAGTCATCTTTGCACAGAGTGCTAATGTCATCTACTTTGCATCATTTGGCTCTTCATGGAACAAGAGTTCAGCAACTTTTATCATGGGGAAAATATTCAAGAGAATTTTAGCTCTTGCAGAGGGTGGGGACTGGCAGTCTAAGGGCATCTCTCTGGACTTGGAAGTAGCTCATCCCACATGGAAGTCAGCGCACTAGTGGGATTCTGTCAGTCAGAGATCACCATAATGAGACATTCATCACATTTCCCCAGGAACATCAACAGAGGGCACTTTTCCTTTCCTTAGATGGCTGTAGTGTAGTGCATCCCTTTTGGTGTTCAGTCTGGAACACACCTCTCTTTTAAACCAGTTTCAATTAACAAGTTAAAGCCTGGATTTTAAAATGGGACCATCCAGTGTCTGCTCATCACTGCACCTGGGAGAGGAACAGCAAGTCCACTCTAGTGGCGTGTTCACTAGAGCCTCTCAGGGAGAGTCCATAACAGCACTTTCATGCTTTGAAGTGCTACTAGAGAACCTAGGTGTTTTACCTAATCTCCTCTCAGGATCGTATTCTACCAGTTTGCTCTCGTAGATGGTTCGGACCCTTAGTTGCCTCTTGACAGCTGCAATGAGGGGAGGTCGCTGAAACAGGGCACCGGTCAGAGTTTCTATTGCCTAGAGGGAGAAGCAGAAGAACTGTCAGCCTTCGCCCTTTCGCAACCCACACCATCCCATCGGCACATCTAGACACAAGAGCATGCTGCTATTTAGGAATAAAAATCATTTTCCTATTGTATATCACACGTTGTATCTGATCGTACTCCATTAAAGCAAGCCCATCTGAGCTACTTAAGCACAACCCCCCCCCCCCCCCGAGATAGGAATTACTCCCCCAGCTACCAATGGGGCTACTTTACCAGGCAGCAGCATGTGATCAGACGGCACTCATCTTAATTGAGACAGAGCCCCCATGAAGAGGGGCTCCCGCCCTGCTGGCTCTGCCCCTCTCCTGCACAGAGTTGGCCAGACACACAAGCGGCTCCCAGCAGAATAATGAGAGGCTGGAGGGTATTTGGAGGCTGCACAGCACAGGGACCCTAGAACAGGAATCTGCATGCAGCAGGGAGGGCATCGCAGCAGCACTCTGAGAATGGATTCATCACCACTTCACATACACCACATGCCTGCTAGGAGGAGACTTAAGATGTTTTTCTAAAAATGCACAATCATGGCATTTGTGAAACAGCAAGGGTATTTCAACATCTCAAGGACTGAGGTCCATATACTCAAGGGAGAATTGCAATTGTTATGGACAATCCTACTAAAACACAGACAGCAAATATACAGTGAACCATGTGAATTAAGCAGCTGATTAAGTAACATGATGTCATGCTGCACAATTTTGATTTTATTAGGGGCTGTTTACTCTATTACCTCTACTGCAACAAAATGCTCTCAATGGCTCTTTAAGGAATGCTCCTACCCACATCTCCAAGGTACATTGATGAGACAATACAGCAGGAAGCCAACGTGGGCTTAGGCATGCAGAGACTTACCCTGGAAAGCTGAATCTCGCTTTCAATAGCATTGTGCAGCCGAACAATTCCCACATACTCTTTGCCTGAAAGAATGACAGAAGAGTAGTCAGGCGTGGCCACTTGCATTTTATTGTTCACCGCCATGTCGGTGTTATTACAATTCAAACATCGGTAGAGGCCAATCTTAACAGCCACCGACTTTTAGAAAAGGCTCAAGCACAAACAGCTCTAACCCCTCGAATCTATCAACAAAGAAACCCAAGCTGCAGGTTTATTTATGGAGCAAGGCTCATTATGTAGGGCAGCACAGCACAAGTCTGAATAAAAGTAATGGTGACTTCTTGTGTGTAAATTAAAATTTGCTGTTCTGAGACCTGATCAGCTAAAAAAAAAAAGTGACAGCACAAAGCTCAGGAAAACAGTAATTTGCTTATAGGCACTAGTCCAAGTCAGGATACCGGGCCTTCAGTTCATCCCAACTTTGTATTCTGCCATAATGGACAGCAAACCTTAGTTAGAAATAGGCAGGCTTTAGAGGCCTGGAACTGGAATCCTCTGCTCACCATTAAAATGCAGTCAGTCAGCCTTTCATCTGACCACTTAAAAGAACTAGAGAGTAAACTACCCCAATGCAGTAAATGACATGCCTGCACTCTGCTGAGACTTGACCAGCCGTGTTGCTCGTTCAATGCACACAATCAGACACCCCGTCACTTTGGGGTCAAGAGTCCCACTGTGCCCCGTCTTCTCAACCCGGAGGATGCGCCGGATCCAGGCAACCACCTCATGGGAAGAAGGGTTGGATGGCTTGTCGAGGTTAATGAAGCCTGTCCTGGAACACAGCACACACATGATTAGAACCTCCAATGCCATTTGATATCCTCGTTGTATTTTACCAAGGGCATCTGGCTTCTAAAGACAGACATTTTGCAGCCAAGAAAAAACTACATCCAAAGGAGCTCCTCATAACGTGGAACATTTTCAAAAGTGCTGAGCAACCAACAGCTCTCACTGAGGTCAAAGGAGCTGCTAGGTGCTCTACATTTAAAACAGGACTTTTATTAAACAGCCTAACTCTAAACTTCTGTTTTTGAAGATTTTGGCCTTGCTACCACCTTGGTCTGACTGCATCATATATATTACAAGAGAAAACTCCCCCAGCCTGGCAAAACATCTCCACTGAAGTCTTCACAGTGGATGTATATTTACTTGTGTCTCTTTAAAAATACCCACTATACAATAACAGGAAGTGAACCATGCTGGGAAGGGCAAGCTATATAGCAGGGGTAGGCAACCTATGGCACACGTGCCGAAGGCGGCACACAAACTGATTTTCAGTGGCACTCACACTGCCCAGGTCCTGGCCACCAGTCCGGGGGGCTCTGCATTTTAATGTAATTTTAAATGAAGCTTCTTAAACGTTTTGAAAACATTATTTACTTTACATATAACAATTGTTTAGTTATATATTATAGGCTTATAGAGAGAGACCTTCTAAAAAACATTAAAATGTATGACTGGCAGGCAAAACCTTAAATTAGAGTAAATAAATGAAGACTCAGCACGGCACTTCTGAAAGGCTGCCGACCCCTGCTATATAGCTTTCAGACACCATAACATTACTCTACTTTTCATTTCTAAATCTACCCCAAAAGAATCTGTAACTAGAACAAATTGAAATGTACGAGACTGGTAACCAAATTTAAAGAGGAATTTTGTGTAGCCAACAACAGTGGAGAAAAAGTAACTGTTTCCAGACCTACTTAAGCTGGGAGAGTCACCAAACACTTTGAGGGTGTAAACTGTGACAGAAGTTACAGTTTTCCCCAACATACCTACCTAACATACTCAGCGATGTCTCTCTTCAGGGGATTGCAGCCAGAGGGAAGGGGTGTGTAGTGCGTTGTCCTCACATTTAGCTTGTCAAAGTTCTACAAAATCCAAACAAAATGTAGCGTAAACAAAATACAGTAAGTCTTTAGAAACAAATCCCATTTTACCTAGAATGCAGATCTCCAGGGGAGATGAAAAAAACAACACACCCACACAATCTGACCTAATTTAAATTACGATAAACTGAAAATGCCTCTCCCATACTGGCAGAGTCCTAGAAACAGACTTAGCAGCCTCAAGGATGCTTTCAACAGCAAGAAAAGGCCAACCCTATGCAAAGGTTAGAAGCTCTGTAGAACAACAGAGCTTTACAAAGTAGAGCAAATCCAGTGTCTCTGTGGAGACTTATACAAACATCATCCCTATGTAGAAAGAAGGGATGGGTGTAAATCCTGTGGAGATGATTATAAGGCAGGTCAAGGTCATATGAGGGGGGGGATAGCTCAGTGGTTTGAGCATTGGCCTGCTAAACCCAGGGTTGAGAGTTCAATCCTTGAGGGGGCCATTTAGGGAACTGGGTTTTAAAAAAAATTAACAAAAAACAAACCACTGGGAATTGGTCCTGCTTTGAGCAGGGGGTTGGACTAGATGACCTCCTGAGGTCCCTTCCAACCCTGATATTCTATGATATGCAGTTTGACAGATCAGGCACACAATGGGTGAAAGCGCTTTTCAACATTTGGGTCATGGAGCCTGGTGCAAGATTGGTTGCCCTCTGCCTTAGGTTCCCACGCAGGCTATTTTCTTTGCAGGCAGGCTAAGGCACACATGTGAAACAAGGAGTAACATTTTTATATGTGTACACATACAGATTGAATCCTATAATCCTCTTTACCTTCAGTAGCAAGGGCCACTGAGATGTGTCCAGCTGAGCCACTCGGGATTCAGGTTTGATGAAGAATTCCTCTGTGTGTTGTATGTCCTGGGGAGATATATCACAGGTCAGAGAAGTGGAGTTGACATGCAAAGTGTCTTATCTCTTTTTTTTTTTTTTAAACAACTGAAAGTCTTTTGTATTCTGTTGCCAACATTCACAAATTATTGCTAACACATCTTACACAATAACAGCTACACCAAAGCATCATATCCACAGAACCACCAATTGGCTGCAAAACCATCATTGTCCAGAGAGATTATGGGTATAATACCAAGTAAAATTGAAGAGTGCTGGAACGGAAGTAATGAAACATGATGCAAAGCAGCTCCTCAGAGCTCCATGGCAAGTCAGAGTACTAAAGGCTGGCTACATGTTTGAATGCAGAATGATCCCAGTCTGCTCCCTTCACTCACTAAGACACTAGCGAAGTTTCAGTTCCGTACCCCTGGATTGTGGGATCATCATAAACAGAGAAAGAAAGCTATTCTCCAAAAGACCATAGGAGGCAGAATCTCTGACGCCTTACAGAAGAGCAAACACTTGACTTAGGCGATGTCTACACTAGCACTTTTATTGGTCAGAGGTGTAAAAGAAACCACATCCCAACTGGCATAAATGTCACCAACGAAAGTGCTGGTTTAGACAGTGCTATGTTGGCAGGAGCCCCTCTCCGGGCAACATAGCGATCGCCGCTTGTTGGGGGTGGTTAAATTATGTCATTGGGAGGGCTCACTCCCATCAGCATAGAGCAGTTACACGGGAGACCTTACAGCGGCACAGCTGCAGCCGTCTATAGTGTAGACATAAAATTTTTCTCTTTTCAAATTGTGATGTGTCAAGACGTGATTAGCCAGTGTCTTTTTATTGGAGAAATTGCTTAACTAAGGCTATTTTGCTTCTCTAGATTTCAGGTGACTGAGTGAATGGGTGGGAAAAAAAGACTAAATCCCAATCCAATAATGGATTATTTCTATTTAAAAAATGAATAAAGACCAATTTAGGACAGCTTCTTTTTTGAATGACACATTCTAAGCACACACATTCCCCCCCCCCGAGGATAATTAATTAAATTGATAAGAACAGATTTTAAAATGTAATTAAAGCTAATGTTAAAATCAAATATACAGGTTGAGAAAAGACTGTTTGTACATCTGGGCATAGTGCTTACATCAGGGGTCGGCAACCTTTCAGAAGTGTGCCGAGTCTTCATTTATTCACCCTAATTTATGGTTTTGCATGCCAGTCATACATGTTAACGTTTTTAGAAGGTCTCTTTCTATAAGTCTATAATATATAACTAAACTATTGTTGTATGTAAAGTAAATAAGATTTTTAAAATGTTTAAGAAGCTTCATTTAAAATTAAATTAAAATGCAGAGTCCCCTGGCCAGGACCCAGGCAGTGTGAGTGCCACTGAAACTCAGCTCAAGTGCTGCCTTCAGCACCCATGCCATAGTTTGCCTAGCCCAGCTTAGATTATCCACAAATACAAAGTTTGTTTTTAAAGTCATAAGAAACATATAGTGCATAATCAGCAGTAACCCCAATTTAGGTTGGACGCCTCAGGGGGTCACGAGGTTATTACATGGGGGGTCACGAGCTGTCAACCTCCACCCCAAGCCCTGCTTGCCTCCAACATTTATAATGGTGTTAAATATATAAAAAAGTATTTTTAATGTATAAGCGGGGGTTGCACTCAGAGGCTTGCTGTGTAAAAGGGGTCACCAGTAAAAAAAAAGTCTGAGAACCACTGGTTTAGGTATTCGGTACATTACTCATGAAAAAAATTTATACAGAGAGTTGGTGGCAGAAAGCAAAATACTAAATCTGCAGTCAGCTGTAGTGCAAATACATCACTCTATTAGATCCTAAGCAGCCATTTTAGTCTCAAGAGATTTACTTTTATTGGGGGGAAAAAAAGTAGCTTTGCTCCAAGAGACACCAACACTCTAATTCTCTGGGATCAAAGCTGATAAAGGATTTAAAAATCTGCTACAGTTTTCTGCCCCCCAGTCAGGGCAGTTCTATTTGTCTATGCATACTCGGAGCATAGGACAAGGACTCCAATCGTCTTTCATTTTAAGTCCCTGAGTTCCCATGGGCAGCATTCACCAAAACCAAGGCAGGAAACAACACAGCTCACCTTCTATCCTGCTGCTTCTCTCCCCTCCACACTAAGACCTAAAATTGCAGGTGAGTAAACACTGTTAAACCATTACTCACACAGTAAGGGATTCCAGAAGTGGCCCACTGAGTCCTTTTTCTAGAGATACTGAAAACTGGTGAAGCAGGTTCCAAGATCTTCCCTAAACAAGAATTTTGCTCAACTTGAAATCAAGTCAAGGCACCAAGCTAGCCTGGAGGCAAACTCAGCCATACAAAAGAAAAAAAACTCCACTCACAGCAACATCTGCATCTGGTAGAGATTTCTTATCCTTTTTCTTCTTCTGCTTCTTAGCTATACAACCTATATTTGAAACACAGGTACATTAAATATTTTTCATACCAGAACTCATCCAAAACCAAACTGGTAGCACTACAGAATTTTAAACTAGGACAACCTCCTGTGGCAAGAGCATATAAAACAGCAAAATTAACAAACAAGCAAAATTTATCTCCTAAAAATTAGATTCCTTAGTTCAATATAAGGTTTAGAAGCAACTTTATTATTATTTGTTCAATTCTTTGTTGCATTCAAGATCACTAAGAGGCAACATATGATATTTAAGAGCAACTATTTCCACACTGTAATTTTCTTCCTTCTCCCTTGTCTTTCTTTCCTTCCTCCCCATCTGTCTCTTTCCTACTTTTTACCCGTCTACACTTTCCTTTCCGAAGCAACCCCAATTCCAGGAGCTCCTTCCCCCTCCCATCTTCTGACAAAAATTGACAATGAAATAACCATTGAGGACATGAAAAAATATCTTCATTAGTCTTCAGAGTCAATGTTGAAGGGAGATTAATGGGCTAGGAGCGGGAGGAAGCTCACACCGCCCGGTCTCAGAGCCACGTGCCGGGACGCCCGCAGTCAGTCACACGCCACGCTGACAGATTCCCAGCACAGCTCGGGTGAGCGAAAGCCGAGGGGCTGCGGGGCTGGCACACGCCGGGGGCCGCGCACACCCCGCTGGGCCTGGGAAACGGGTTTTTGTCACTACGGCACCAGCTACTGGGCCCGGAGGTAACTCCGGGGGCTCCCGGGTTTCTCAAGGCCGCCCAAGCCACGTGCACGCAGAGCGGAGCGGCCCCAGTTAGCGGCAGGGCTCGGATCGCGGCCCAGGCGGCGGAGCAGGGCCACGCCCGGGACAGCCGGAGAGACCGGCCCCAGCCCCAGGGCCAGACAGAACCATCCCCGGACGGGCCGGGCCGGGCCGGGCTCCCCACCTTCCCCGTCCGCCATCTTCGCTCCGCGCACTCCCGGAGCCGCGTGCGGCCGCCACCCGCCACCGCGCAGAAAGAGAGACTGGAGCACCGCCCCCGTCCCGAGATGCACCGCGCGCAAGCGCCGTCCCTATCACGTGCCCAAGGACCCGGCGGGGGGAGGTGAGGCGCTGCTTTCTCGTCACGTGACGGGCCAGCCGCCTTGCAGGGGGCGTCACCGGGGGGTCAGCAGCCCCAGGCCGCTGGCAGGCTCCGGGCACCGCGCCGCCGCCCCTCATACCCAGCTCCTGCGGGGCGCTGGTCACCCCCTTCCACCCACCGGCATCACCGCCCCCCGATACTGAACGTGCCTCCCGGAGCAGCTGCACGCCACGGGGAGGGCCGTAACTCGAGCGTAGGGGGCGCAGCGACCCTGCCAGCTGGGGCTACGCTGAGGTCCGAGCGACATCGCCAGACCGCCTCCTAAGGCAAGCAGATTATTTGACTCTTTGGCATGTGGGAAGCAGTCACGCCTTTAAAAAAAAGTTACGGCTGCAGGAGACCGTGCCAGAGTCCGTCTTTACACTGCACATGCTCATTCCACTTTCTTAAGGGAAAGGAGTACCACAGCTATAGAAACGCCTAATGCCTTGGCTCCTGTCAGTCCCCTGTAGGCATCCCTATACTAGTGCCAATCCCTAGGGCTATTGTAAACATGCTGGAGGTAGGAGTGAACTCTGGTGGAATGGAGGAAGGAGGTAATGAGGAGTTTTCCTTTTTTTAAAAGGCATAATGCAGATTAAAAGAGTAAAAGAAAAGGGTATGATTATGTTACAGAATCACACACCATGGGAAAGTATGTAATAAGCAATCTTTAACCAGGAACAGAGTTTTCTATGTTTAGAATAGCCCTTCTAAAACATTTTCAGCTCTCCTATGATAGCCCTTAGGCCTCAGTGTGCTTTGAAGCACGCTGTTCCCACCCATCAGCAGCTCAGTACATGGTTATGAGTCTTCCCCAGAGGAGGGACACGAGCAGTTTTGCTTTTACATAGTTTTATCTTAAAGATGTAACATACAATAGCTATGCATCCGAAGAAGTGAGCTGCAGCTCACGAAAGCTCATGCTAAAATAAATTTGTTAGTCTTTAAGGTGCCACAAGTACTCCTGTTTTTTTTTTTAATACAATAGTAGCTCTCTAACATTTCCCCCCCGTATCCTGCACTGCACACACACAAGCTTAGATAGCTGAAGACTTCTTCAGAATAATAAAGACAGGAAACTCCATTCTGAGTTCCAGTACCTAGCTGCTTCAGTAGAGTCATAGAATATCAGGGTTGGAAGGGACCTCAGGAGGTCATCTAGTCCAACCCCCTGCTCAAAGCAGGACCAATTCCCAACTAAATCATCCCAGCCAGGGCTTTGTTAAGCCTCACCTTAAAAACCTCTAAGGAAGAAGAGTCCACCACCTCTCTAGGTAACCCATTCCAGAGCTTCACCACTCTCTGAGTGAAAAAGTTTTTCCTAATATCCAACGTAAACCTCTCCCACTGCAACTTGAGACCATTGCTCCTTGTTCTGGCATCAGGTACCACTGAGAACAACCTAGATCCATCCTCTTTGGAACCCCCTTTCAGGTAGTTGAAAGCAGCTATCAAATCCCCCCTCATTCTTCTCTTCTGCAGACTAAGTAACCCCAGTTCCCTCAGCCTCTCTTCGTAATTCATGTGCCCCAGCCCCCTAATCATTTTCATTGCCCTCCGCTGGACTCTTTCCAATTTGCCCACATCCCATCTCTAGTGGGGGGGACCAAAACTGGATGTAATACTCCAGGTGTGGCCTTACCAGTACTGAATAGAAGGAAATAATCACTTCCCTCGATCTGCTGGCAATGCTCCTATTAATACAACTCAATATGCCGTTGGCCTTCTTGGCAATGAGGGCACACTGTTGACTCATATCCAGCTTGTCGTCCACTGTAACCCCTAGGTCCTTTTCTGCAGAAAGTCCTTTACTGAGTCATACCTCAGTGAATGCACTGATGATTTCAAAACATCTGCCAGTAAAAATTACATTTTAAAACATTTAAGAAATAATGTAAAGTTCATTTTTATATGTATAAATCAGTTTGCAGTTGCACATAAAGCAACAAAGACACAAAATACCCATCAATTTCCAATGCTTTACAGGGATGTTTTGTCTCCACTTACAACAAAGGCTTGAAGTATTTTTTAAGCAACTTCCAAAACAGCCTCACTTTTATTCACACAGAAGACCATGTTAGGTAGGAATACTACATAGCTTGAGGTCCACAAGGTGCCATTTGTGTCAAAGGTAATCCAGCTCGCAAAAAGAAAAAAAAACAAAACATTGTTTCTTTAGGATGCCTAAATATGATTAAAGGGAACCCACCCCAGAAAGGCGCAACTAAAGTTCATCCTCTGCAGGAAAACATTCTTTCCAGAAGATGGCCAGCAACATGCTCTTCTCAGGGCAGTGTTATCATTTTTCAGCACATAAGTGCCATACAAACATTAAATTTACACCAGAGATTTGTAAAATGGGAATGGAAATGGAAGTTCAAGTAGGAAAGCTGGCCCACAAAGATTAACTGATTTGTCTTAGACTACCGAGTCACAGTGCAGAACTAGGATTTAAAATTCAGAACTCTATGGCTTCTAGGCCCAGGTTTAGTTCATTAGACCACAGAAAGGGTCTATTATCCAATTTTTTATTCTCTTCATCATTAAAATAGAAAAGTTAATGTTAAAAGTGTTAAAAACTAATCAAAGTTCACATTCTTTTCAGATATACATCAAGGCTGAATTTTGCCCGCCATTATGAATGCACAACTCCTATACACTTTAGAAGGAGTTGCAAAAACATATCTGGGAGCCAAAGTAAATGTTCCCCCTACACCAATACAATCCTTTAAACTGCTGTAACAGGCCAAAATTAAACACATGCATCCATCTTTACCTACTTGTTGAATGAAACCAACAAGGCAGTGAGGCTAAAGAGCCAGCAGTAGTGACTCCCCATATTGCCTAGGTTGCTAGTGGTATCTGCATTGAGTAGTAAACAGTTTTAAAAGTCTACAATATTTACTGAATTACATCGTAAAGAACTACAAGGCTTCAGGATAAATTGGTGTCTCCAGAGTTCTATCTACAGCATTATATTAACAGAGCAAGAGCTAGGACCAAGAGCCAGGTAGTTAGAAAGTACAATTCTTAGGCAACAGATGCCAACATTGAAACAGAACCTGGAGCAGAAGATACAGAATAAAACTTTAGCTTCCAATTTAGTTTTTAAATGCAAAGAGTTATGAGTTTAGTTACTTTTTTTTTTGTTAAACATAGCACTTTAAACAGAAACTTGTATTTTTACCAGCTTACTCATGTGTGAATTACATTGATACAGAAAAAATGCACTAGACATTACATCTCCAAATGTGAGAATTTTAAACTAAAAGACTGAATCCTGGCATTCGTGGACTGTTTGGAAAATGAGTGCCATTTGCAGTCTTTGTAAAAAATGGCAAGAATCCCACCTCTTACTACCTCAAACCATAGTAGCATACATACAATTTCTAATGGATCAGGTCATCTCCTGCAGTAGCAGGTGTCTTGAATCTGTGAGTGAGAGGAGAATGGCAAAGAGGCTGCACTGGGGCTGAAAAAGGAAAGATCTCTATAACTAATAGTAGTAAATAGGAAGTGTTGGCATGTCCAAGTTCCTTGTCCCCAATGGGAAAATAGTCTCTAGCTCACATAGTCCTTCCCTACATGCGGATGGTAGCAGAGAGATGAACCAAGGCTGTGTAGTGGTGATGGGCCAAAATGGAACAACCCTCTATGTGGCTACTGTGGGAAACAGAATCCCATGGTGGTTGAAACAAGTCATGCTGGTGGTGATGCTGGGTAAGGCAGCGGAGCAGAAGGCCATTCCCCAGGGTAGCAGATGGGGCTCAACTCTCCTGTGGATGGTTGCAGTAGTTGTATGAGGTGAATTTCTCTAGTAACGCTTGGTGAGGGTTTCAGGCTATATGAGGGAGATAGCAACAGATCAGTGAAGGTGCAGTTAGTCTCTGGAGATAGCAGATGGTGCAGAGATGCCATAGAGATGGCAGCTGAAGGTGGGCAAGGCCTATCTCCCTGGTGATGCTGTTGGGGGGGCTCAGAGTCCCACTGAGGCAGCAGCAGGTGGGTGGGGCAGGCCTCTTTCTGGTGGGAGACTTACTCCCCTATGGAAGTGGCAGCAGGCAACGGAAGCCAGTCCGAGTGGGGGGACTCAGGCCCCCTGCCCAGAGGGGCTGATCATCTCTTGAAGCACCAGGTGGAGCAGGTGGTTCTGCTCGGGGCTGAGCAGTGGCCAGAGCTCAGCCTGCAGCACTTTAAGCGCATCCAGGTCCTTCTCCTGACAGGCCATGACAGTGGACTGCAGCAGGAGGAAGAGGCCCGGGGGCAGGTACCCTGCCTGGGGTAGCTGCCCAGCTCCCGACCCACTCTCGAAGGCCTCCCAGCAGTATTTCTCCAGGGTCTGGGCATGCTCGGGCAGCAGCTTGGGTAGCGGCGGCTGGAGCAGCAGCAGAAGCAGCACCCGAGACACCTCGCAACGCACCAACACCTCCAGGAAGGCGCCGCTGGGTGGGCTGGGCCCAGCCTGGGCCAGCAGCTGCGCCTGGGTGAGCACAGCCAGGGCACCGTCGTAGTCGCGGGTGAGCAGCAGACAGGAGGCCAGCTCGCCCAGGCAGTGCAGCGCCTCCAGGGGCAGCTCAGCGGCCGCCAGCAGCTCGGCAGCGCGCTGGAAGTGCGGGGCGGCCTGGCCGGGCTGCTCCATGTCCCGCAGCGCCGAGCCCAGCTCCAGGCAGAGCCCGGCCGCCAGCGCCGGCTGCCCCAGTTCCAGGTGCAGGCGGGCGGCGAAGGCGAAGCAGCTGTGCGAGGCCTGCAGATGCTCGGCGAAGCCGCCGCTCAGGCTCAGCCGCTGCTGCAGGTCCCGCTCCTGGCGCAGGAAGAGGCGCGCGGCCTCGGTCAGGGCCTGCGCCTCGCCGGGCCCGTGGAAGAGGCTCTGGGCGCAGCGGGCCACGGCCAGCTGGCACCAGGCGGCGTAGGGGAGGCTCTCCTGGGCCCGCAGCTCCCGGGCCAGCACCCCGAACTGCTCCGCCGCTTCCGACACGTTCGGCTTCCGCAGGAACCGCTTCCGCAGCTTGGCCGACACCAGCCGGTACCGCGCCAGGAAGTCCCCGTCCCAGCCCCCGCCGGCGCCGGCCGCCCCCAGCACCCCAGGGCCGGCCGGGCCCGAGCCGCCCGCCGCCGCCATCCCCGCACCGGCTTCCACCCGGAAGTGAAACCGTCGCGTTCCAGCCAATGGGCAGCCGCCTTAGCGGAAGAGGCTGCGCAGGACCCCGCCAGGGAAGGGGCGTGGCTAGCGAGAATGCGCTCCACCCCCTAGAGCAGGCAAGAGGCGGGGCTGAGATTTCCGCGGCCCCTGGGAACGGAACGGGGGGGTTGGTCCCCCCTTCTGCAGGGAGGGGCTGCAGGGGGGTTGGCTCGGTTCCCCAAAGCCCCGAGAGGCGGAGGGGTGGCGGCTCCCGGGGGAGTGAGGCGGACAGGGGTGTGGTAGCCCAACCTGTCGGGGAACAGCCCCAGATCCTTGCAGCCCAGCTCATCGGTCCTGAAACCGCACCGTGGGCCCAGGGCGCATGTCCCAGCCCCTCCGAGCTACAGCATCACCGTTACACAGTGACTACACATGCAGCCCACGGGCTCGGCGCTGGGCAAGCCCCACAAACCAGGGCACACCTCATCTGGGAGAAGGGCTAGCTCCCCGAATGCGCCAGCATACCCAGCAGCACCTCCAGCCCTCCCTGCCTCACCTCAGAGCCTTCATTAGTGTGTATCCATTCACAGAGTCCAAGCGTAGGCTAGTGGCCTCCCAGCGACATAAAAACAGTCCAAAGAGGCTACCAGCTCCCAGCACATCAAAACAAGAGGGTAGCAAACAACAAAGTTTCAGAGTGGTATCTGGGTTAGTCTATATCAGCAAAAACAAAAACTCATTTGAGGGTGCAGGTTTTGCAAAGGGAATGCCGCACACACCGTGTCTTGATCCAGCCACCACTGAACGGCTCCGATTAACGCCAGCAGAAGTGTGACGACCTTGTCTAGCAGGTTATGACCTGGTATGTATACCGATGCCAGTCATAATCGGAGCGGCTGCAGCCTGAGTCATGCTGCACCACATAAGTGCAAGAAGCCATGTGCCCCAGGAGCTTCAGGCAGCACCTTGCTATGATGGTGAGTACACTTTCAGGCCATTTATGAGAGGTGCAGTGTCCCTGAAACAGTTCTCTGGCAGAGAGGCCCTTGCCTGTTTTGAGTCAAGAACCGCTCCTATAAATTTATTCCTCTGAATGGGCATGAAGGTGGACTTGTGTTTGTTGTCCAGGAGACCTAAGTTCCTGAAAATGGACTGTACGAAGTCTGTGTGCCCTTCCACTAGTTCTTTGGACTGACCTTGACCAACCACTCATCCAGGTATGGGAAGAGTTTCACTCCCCATTTCCTGACGGAGGCTGCTACCACTGCCATGCATTTCGTGAATACTTTCAGGACTGTCGACAGGCCAAAAGGCAGCACTGTGAACTGATAGTGATTCTGGTTAACCACACATGGAAGGTATTTTCTGTGGCCTGGGAAGATGGCTGTGTGAATGTAGGCATTCTTCAAGTTGTGGGCGGCATACCAGTCCCCTGGATCTAAGGAAGGAACAATCGAGGCAAGGGAGACCATGCGGAACTTCAGCTTCTTCATGAACTTGTTAAGGGTCTGAAGGTCTAGGATGGGTCTGAAATCCCCATTGGACTTTTGCATCAGGAAGTAGCAGGAGTAAAACCCCTGGCCTCTTAGCTCCATGGGAACCTCGTCCACTGCCCCCACCCTTAGGAATGACTGCACCTCCTGGGTCAGGAGATCTTTGTGAGAAGGGTCCCTCAAGAGGGACAGCAAAGGGAAGTGGGAAGGAGGGGAAGAAATAAACTGCAGGGTATATCCCACTTCTACCATTTGAAGCACCCATCGGTCGGAAGTGATGTTGGCCCAAGCCCAGTAAAAGCTGGACAAACGGTCCACAAACGTAGAGGTGACATCAGTAGTGAAAGTAAGATAAAAAAACTTACCAGGCCCCTGAAAGGGGCAAGGCCTTGGGCAGAAGGGGTGGAGCTGAGGGTCAGCATCCCCCAGCCAGCCTTTCCGTGCTGCCAGGCCCGTGTTGTCCAGGGCTCTGGCGGTGATTTAAAGGGCCCAGGGCCCACTTTCACCTCTGGGTGACATCCAGGTTATGGACTGGTGCACCGTCCTTGGGCGCACCTTCAGTAGTTTTGCTTATTGCCCGTTAGTTGTCTCATGGACGCAGACATTGAGGCTGATGAGGAGTGAGGGTTCTGTCTCTTTCTGAAGCCTTTATTCCTTTGTCGACCAAAGTGTTGTCTCTGCTGGTGCTGTGGCAGGTAAAAATGGTGCATGCATAGGCGCCGACTTATATGGGGCTCTGGGGCTTTAGCCCCAGGAATATTCCCAAGCAGGGGCTCTGCTCCACCAATGTTTTCTCCCCTGCTTGGAGCGCACCCCCCGCCGCCGCCGCCGCCACCGTTGCCACGGCTGGAGCTTCCCCCCTCCCCGCCCGGCAGGGGCGGCTCTAGGCACCAGCAAAACAAGCTGGTGCCTGGGGCAACAAAAGGCTGGGGCCCCAGCTCATCCTGCCGCTGTGAGCCGAGGAGCGGCCCGTCCCCTGCAGCCGGGGCAGGGCCGCGCTACCGGCTCCGCTTGGGGGAGAGGGGGGGGCCCTTACCGGTAGCGCAGCCCCGCCTGGCTGCAGAGGACGGGCCGCTCCTCCTCCGCTTGTTCGCGCCCGGGTCCTAAACAGCGCAGCAGCAGCTTGGCTGGGGGGGGCTAAGCTCCGCCCCGCTCAGAGCCGCGTGGTCAGGGGGCGGGGCTGGGAGCTCTGGGCCGAGCGGCTCCTCCCTGACCACGCGGCTCTGAGCAGGAAGAGCTCAGCCCCTCCGGGAGCCATGCGGCTGCAGCGCTGTGCAGGGCCGCTTCTCGAGGCGCAGTGAGCGGGGGTAAGCAGCCGGGCCAGGGGTTGGCTAAGGGGCAGGAGTCCCGGGACACTCAGGGGCAGGGAGGGGACACAGGTTCTGTGGGGAGGCGGTCAGGGGCCAGGAAGGGGTTGGATTGGGGGTCTCAGGGAGGTGGTTGTCAGGCACCCCCCGACCCCATTACCCCCCAGGCCCAGCCCTGTCCCCCAGCTCCAAGGCCAGCCCCTTTGAGGTGGGCGCCCCCCCAAACCCATCCTCCCCACCCAGCCCTGTCCCCCAGCTCCAAGCCCAGCCACTCTGAGATGGGCACCCCCCCCAACCCATCCTCCCCACCCAGCCCAGTCCCCCAGCTCCAAGCCCAGCCCCTGAGATGGGCACCCCCCCAAACCCATCCTCCCCACCCAGCCCTGTCCCCAGCTCCAAGCCCAGCCACTCTGAGATGGGCACCCCAAACCCATCCTCCCCACCCAGCCCTGTCCCCCAGCTCCAAGCCCAGCCACTCTGAGGTGGGCACCCCCCCAAACCCATCCTGCACAGAGAATGGCCGACACCCTGTCTCCAGGCAACTGATGGCCTGGGCCACCCCCCTGCAAGGTGCCAACTGAAGGTGTTGGAGAACAAAGAGATCAGGTGGCCTCCTAATGCCTGGAAAAGAGACAAAGGCCGGAGGAGGGAGTGTCAGTGCCTGTGCGGACTTCCGGGAAGCGCATGGTGTGGAAGGGGATGCTGGGATGCTTTGGAACAACTCCATACAAAGCCAGTCAGGACTCTGGGGGAGCCTCCTCTCTGAGCATACTGTCTCCAGGGCAAGAAGCTTACACCTTCCTGGGTCTGACCTCGGAGCATTCAGCATGCCCTTCCACACCATGCACTTTCCGCAGCGAGTGTGCCCAGGCGGGGTCCTGGGGCAGCCAGAGGTCCCTGCACCCCAACTCCGCAGTCAGATGTGACTCTCAGCCAGACAGTAAAACAGAAGGTTTATTAGATGACAGGAACACAGTCTAAAACAGAGCTTGTAGGTACAGAAAACAGGACCCCTCAGTCAGGTCCATCTTGTGGGGTGGGGAGCTCAGACCCAAGTTCTGGGCCTCTCCCGATTTCCCCAGCCAGCTCCAAACTGACACTCCCTCATCTGGCCTTTGTGTCTCTTCCGGACAAGGAGGCCACCTGATCTCTTTGTCCCCAACACCGTCAGTTGGCACTTTGCAGGGGAAACTGAGGCACCCACACAGTATTCAGAGAAAACATTAAGAACATTCCCACTTTGTCACAACAGGTGCAACAAAATTTAATACTGTATATTAAAGCAGGCAAGTGCTGCTTCTGACTTTCCACTTTTAATTGACCCTTGTAATCTTGTAGTGCTGGCGCATTGTAGCTTCATTTTATATCAGCTTACAGGGTGAGAGCGGGGGGGGGGGGGGACACCACCATTTTGGGCCCCACCAAAAATTATACGAACCTGCCGCCTATGGGTGCATGGGCTGAGGTTTGTAATGCTTCCGGGATGGGGCTGGAGGGGAGGGGAGGGGCTGGAGTGTGAAGGCCCAATGACTTCAGCGTCACCCTCGAATCTTTTAGACCAGGGGTCGGCAACCTTTCAGAAGTGCTGTGCCGAGTCTTCATTTATTCCCACTCATTTAAGGTTTCGCGTGCCAGTAATACATTTTAACATTTTTATAAGGTCTCTTTCTATAAGTCTATATTATATAACTAAACTATTGTATGTAAAGTAAACAAGGTTTTCAAAATGTTTAAGAAGCATCATTTAAAATTAAATTAAAATGCTGATCTTACGCCGCCAGCCTGCTCAGCTCGCTGCCAGCCTGGGGTTCTGTTCACCTAGGCCAGCAGCGGGCTGAGCAGGGCCTGCGGCTGGGACCCCAGACCTGGGTGGGGAGGTTTCAGGGGTCAGGGCAGAGGGCTGGGGGAGAGGGTTCAGGGATGAGGGCTGGGGTGTGTGGGGGGTGTAGGGCAGAAGGCTGGGTGTGGGGGGAGTCAAGGGTCAGGGCAGAGGGAGGGGGGTGTGTTGGGGTGGGGGGGTTCAGGGCAGAGGGATGGGGGGTGCAGGGCAGAAGGCTGGGTGTGGGGGGGGTTCAAGGGTCAGGCAGAGGGCTGGTGGGTATGGGGGCTGCAGGGCAGAAAGCTGAGTGTGTGGGGGGTCAGGGCAGAAGGCTGGGTGTGTGAGGGGGTTCAAGGGTCAGGGCAGAGGGCTGGGTGGTATGGAGGCTACAGGGCAGAATGCTGAGTGTGTGGGGGGTCAGGGCAGAGGGCTGGGAGGGGTGGGGGGTGTAGGACAGAAGACAGTGGGGGGGTCAGGGCAGAGGGCTGGGGTGCTCGGCCCGTAGGGGTGCTCCCAGCCCCCTGCCCTGAGCGGCTCAGGGCAAGGGGCTGGAAGAGATATGCCTGTTCCACCCCCTTCCCCAAGGCTCCACCCCTACCTCTCTCTGTCCCCTCTAGGGAACTGCCTGCACGCTGTTGCTCTTCCCCCCTCCCCCTCGCTAGGGCCATCAGCTGATTGGTGCAGGGACGGAGAGGGGGTGGGGCAGAAAGCACCACTCTGGGGGAAGAAGCGGGGGAGAGGGAAGCTTGGTTGCCGCAGAACCAAGCTTCTGCCTCCTGCCCCCACAGGGGAGAGCGGTGGGCAGAGGGGCTGAGTGGGGCTGGGGGCCAGGACTGCAGCAGGCGGCTGCATGCCTCTCAAAATCGGCTCGCGTGCCATGTTTGGCATGCGTGCCGCAGGTTGCAGACCCCTGTTTTAGTCTATGAAGCCAGGCATCTGTTTGTTCTGAGAAGAGGGACTGTCCCTCGAATGGTAGGTCCTGTAATGTCTGTTGGACCTCATGGGATAGGCCAGATGACTGAAGGCCTCTGTGGCCATCGCCTGGGCTGCCGCATCCACGGCATCTAAGGCCACCTGGAGGGATGCCATGGCTATGGCCTTGCCTTAGTCTGCCATGGCAGTAAACTCTGATCTAGAGTCCAATGGTAGGAGCTCCTTAAACTTCTGCATGGCTAACCAGGAATTTAAGTCATACCCGCTGAACAGTGCCTGGTGGTTCTTAACTGGAGAATCCCCATGGAGTATATTTTCCTCCCTAAAAGGTCCAGTTTCCTGGCCTCTTGCCTTGGGTGATGGTCCCTGTTCCCCTTGCCTTTTCCTCTTGTTGGCTGCTGCAACAACCAGGGAACCCGGTGAGGGATGAGTGTACAGGTATTCGTACACCTTGTGGAGTATGAAAAGACGGTTACTCACCGTAGTAACTGGTGTTCTTCGAGATGTGTTGCTCCTATCCATTCCATGTAGGTGTGCGCGCCGTGCGTGCACGGCTCTCCGGAACTTTTTTACCCCAGCAACTCCGGCGGGCCGGCTGGCGCCCCCTGGAGTGGCGCCGCTATGGCGCCTGTTATATACCCCAGCCGGCCCGTCCGCTCCTCAGTTCCTTCTTGCCGGCTACTCCGACAGTGGGGAAGGAGGGCGGGTCTGGAATGGATAGGAGCAACACATCTCGAAGAACACCAGTTACTACGGTGAGTAACCGTCTTTTCTTCTTCGAGTGATTGCTCCTATGCATTCCATGTAGGTGATTCCCAAGCCTTACCTAGGCGGTGGGGTCGGAGTGAGACGTGGCGGAGTGTAAAACCGCAGAACCGAAGGCTGCGTCGTCTCTTGACTGCTGCACCAACGCGTAGTGGGAGGCGAAGGTGTGGATAGAAGACCAGGTGGCCGCTCTACAGATGTCCTGGATGGGGACATGGGCCAGGAAGGCGGCCGATGAGGCTTGCGCTCTGGTAGAGTGGGCCGTCAAGCGGCTAGGTGATACACGAGCGAGCTCGTAGCACGTTCGAATACACGCCGTCACCCAGGAGGAAATCCGCTGCGAGGAGACCGGCTCGCCCCTCATGCGCTCCGCAACCGCTACGAAGAGCTGGGTCGAACGCCGGAAGGGCTTCGTGCGCTCTATATAAAAAGCGAGGGCCCTGCGGACGTCCAGGGTGTGGAGCTGTTGTTCCCGGGGCGAGGCGTGCGGCCTCGGGTAGAAGACCGGTAGGAAGATGTCCTGGTTCATATGGAAGGCCGATACCACCTTAGGGAGGAAGGCCGGGTGCGGTCGAAGTTGCACCTTGTCCGCGTGGAAGACGGTATACGGGGGCCCAACTGTTAAGGCACTGAGTTCGGATACTCGCCTCGCCGATGTTATAGCGACGAGGAAGATAGAGCAGAGAGCAAGTCGCCAGAGGCTCGAACGGTGGTCCCATAAGCCTGGCCAGAACGAGGTTTAAATCCCAGACCGGGGTGGGGCACCGTATCGGCGGGTACAACCGGTCCAGGCCCTTGAGGAAGCGAGAGACCCTCTGGGCGGAGAAGATGGAGCGGCCTTCCACCGGTGGATGAAATGCAGACACGGCCGCCAGGTGCACCCTCAAGGTGGAGACCGCGAGGCCTTGTTCCTTGAGGGACCAGAGGTAGTCCAAGATAACAGGAATAGGGACGAGAAAGGGATTAAGGCCTTTCTGGTCGCACCAGATAGCGAAACGCTTCCATTTTGCGAGGTAGGTGGAGCGTGTAGAAGGCTTCCTGCTCTCAGTTAGGACTCGCTGCACTGCCTGCGAACAGTCACGCTCCGCGTGGGTTAACTAGTCAGGTACCAGGCTGTAAGATGAAGGGAGCGGAGGTCCGGGTGGCGAAGCCGGCCGAAGTCCTGAGTGATAAGATCCGGCCATAACGGAAGAGGAATGGGTTCTCGGACGGAGAGCTCGAGCAGCAGGGTGTACCAGTGCTGCCTCGGCCAGGCCGGAGCGACCAGGATGAGGCGAGCCTTGTCCCTCCGAATCTTGAGTAGCACCCGATGAATGAGTGGGAACGGAGGGAAGGCGTAGAGGAGGTGATCCGTCCAGGAGCAGAGGAACGCGTCCGACAGAGAACCGCGGGAGCGACCCTGGTAGGAGCAAAACCGGTGGCATTTCCTGTTCTCCTTGGAGGCGAAAGGGTCTAGTTGGGGAACTCCCCACCTCTGGAAGATTGTAAGGGCCACGTCTGGGCGAAGGGACCACTCGTGGGTAAGGAACGACCTGCTGAGGCGGTCGGCTAGTGTGTTCTGAATGCCCGGAAGGAAGGACGCTGTCAGATGAATTGAGTGGGCTACACAAAAGTCCCACAGGTGTAGCGCTTCCATGCAAAGCAGGGAGGAGCGGGCCCCTCCCTGCTTGTTGACGTAGAACATCGCCGTGGTATTGTCCGTTAGCACTGTAACATAGCGCCCGCGGAGGCGGGCTTGAAAAGCTTGGCATACCAACCGTATCGCTCGGAGCTCCCGGACATTGATGTGTAGGGAGAGCTCTGGAGGTGACCAAAGGCCCTGGGTGTGAAGGTCGCCCAGGTGTGCACCCCATCCGAGGGCCGAGGCGTCCGTGGTCAAGGTGGCAGAGGGGCAGGGAGGGCGGAATGGGACTCCTGCACACACGACCTGAGGGGCTAGCCACCAACTGAGCGTATCGAGGGTAGGCCTCGGGACAGTGACGATCATGTCGATTGGGTCGCGATGTGGGCGGTATACGGAGGCCAGCCAAGTCTGGAATGGGCGAAGGTGTAACCTGGCATACGCGGTCACAAACGTGCAAGATGCCATGTGGCCCAGGAGGCGAAGGCAGGACCGCGCCATCGTCGCGGGAAAGGATTGGAGATCCCGGATACAGGACACCAGCGCCTGGTGCCGAGTGTGTGGGAGGCAGGCCCTGGCCAATTGAGAATCCAGGACTGCTCCGATGAACTCCACCTTTTGAGACGGAGTTAAAATGGACTTCTCGACGTTCACGAGAAGGCCCAGGTCTCGAAACAGGGCCAAGGTATCGTTCACTTGGCCTGCTACCAGCTGTTGTGATGGGCCGCGAATCAGCCAGTCGTCGAGGTACGGATAAACGTGTACCCGACGGCGACGGAGGGCTGCGGCAACCACTGCCATGCATTTGGTGAAGACCCTCGGCATGGTGGAGAGGCCGAAGGGAAGCACCGCAAACTGGTAGTGCATGCTGTTTACCATGAAGTGGAGATACCGTCGATGCGGAGGATAGATTGCGACATGAAAATATGCGTCCTTCATGTCGAGGGCGGCAAACCAGTCTCCCGGATCCAAGGAGGGAATGATGGTCCCCAGGGTTACCATGCGGAATTTGAGTTTTAGCAGGTAACGGTTGAGCTCCCGGAGGTCTAGGATCGGACGAAGACCTCCCTTCGCCTTGGGGATGAGGAAATATCGGGAATAAAAACCCTTGCCCCGCCGGTCGTGCGGTACCTCCTCTATAGCACCCAAACTCAACAGAGTCTCGACCTCCCGTGAGAGGAATTGCTCGTGCGAGGGGTCCCTGAAGAGGGACGGGGAAGATGGGTGGGAAGGAGGGGGCGAAACAAACTGAAGGCGGTACCCGGATTGGACCGTACGCAGACCAGCTGTCCGACGTTATGCGGGACCATGCGGGGAAGAAGCGGTCGGAAAATAACGGGGAAGGATCCGTTGGAGAGACTGATGAGCCGTCCTCGGGCGTCCCATCAAAATGACTGCTTAGGCCCTTGAGGGGCCTTAGAGGACGCCTGGGACTGGTTGCGCTTGCTGCCTGATGGTCGGCGGCGAGTCAGGTTGTTCCGGCGGCTATTATAGGGCCGGGACCTGGCCTGAGTAAACGGCCGGGACGGCTGTCTGCGGAACGACTGCCTCTGGGTCGCCGGCGTGTGCATTCCCAGGGTTCGGATAGCAACGCGACCGTCCTTGAGGGTCTGTATCCGGGAGTCAGTCTTCTCGGAAAACAGCCCGAGTGTATCAAATGGCAGATCCTGGAGGGTGTACTGCACTTCCGGGGCCAAGGTGGAGGACTGCAGCCAGGAGATGCGCCGCATAGTCACCCCGGAGGCGAGAGTGCGGGCTCCAGAGTCCGCCGAGTCCAGCGCGGCCTGGATGGAGGAGCGCGCGGACTTTTTACCGTCCTCAAGGAGGGCGCTGAACTCCTGGCGGGAGGCCGATGGGACGAGCTCAGTAAATTTAGAGAGCGAGAGCAGCATCTCGTAAGTGTACCTGGCAAGCAATGCCATCTGATTGGCAATGCGGAGTTGCAGGCCACCTGCCGAATAGACCTTGCGGCCCAAGAGGTCCATGCGCCTTGCGTCCTTGGACTTGGGCGCCGCAGCAGGTTGACCGTGGCGCTCTCAGTCGTTCACTGACTGGACGACTAGGGAGTCCGGAGCCGGATGAGTATACAAGTACTCGTATCCCGTGGGGGGGACCGAGTACTTGCGCTCTACACCTCGGGCGGTGGGCGGGATGGATGCCGGCGTTTGCCAGATGGTAGTGGCGTTACGCTGGATCGTGCGAATGAACGGAAGGGCCACTCGCACGGGGGCCTCTGACCCAATGACATTGGTGACCGGGTCATCATTTTCCATGACCTCTGCCACTGGGAGGTGTATGGCCTGCGCGATCCGACGGAGCAGGTCCTGATGCACTCTCAAGTCGATCGGCGGGGGGTCTGCCGTCGACGACCCTGCAACAGCCTCGTCAGGCGACGATGATGAAGAGAGACCTGGGACCGTCGGTTCCGGTGGTGGCTCGTCCAGCGGTGGAACAGTCGCGTTAGAGTCCAACTGTTCTGCAGCGACCGGTAGAGAAGCCCCAGGCTTTGGCGATGGCGGGGGCCTACTGATGGTCGCTTCTGGCACGCGACGCTCAGAGCCCGGTGGCCGTGTGGGCAAGGGTGGGCCCTGTGCCTCGTGCTGCGCCCACGGAACCCAGAATCCCCACTGTTGTGGACCATAGGTTTGTCCCGGGGTGTCTGTCCTGAGACCCGCTCCGCTGCAGACCTGAGAAGCGACGGAGGGCTGGCGTGACCACTGGGGGGCAGAGGCGCTTAAAGCGTGCCCTGTCGATGGCCGACGCTTGTCCGCTGGCGGCGCCGTGGGTCGGTGCCGGTCGTTGTGATACCGGGAGCACGACCGGGACCATCAGTCGCATCGGTGCCGGGGAGGCGACCGACTGTGGCTTCGGTGCCGGGAACGGCTGCGGTCATGGCGCCTGGAGCGGCTGCGGTCACGGTGCCTGGAGCGGCTGCGGTCGCGGGGCCGAGAGCAGCTATGGTCACAGTGCCGGGAGAGGCTGCGGTCGCCACGGTGCCGTGAATGGTCCCGAGAGGCGGACCTCCGCCGGTACCGTCGACTGGGGCTTCGGGATCGGTACCGCGACACCGAGCAGTACCGTGAGTGAGACCGGCGCCGAGATGGTGAACGGTCCCGAGGCGTTGACCGGCGTCGGGATCTGGGTTGGCGGGACGGTGACCGGCTGCGAGAACGGGACCGAGAGCTGAAGTCCCTTGCAAGCTGATCGTCGGCGCCTGGGCGCCTCATCATGGCCGGCTTCTCCACGGAGGGTACAGCCCGCACCAGCGGTGCTGGGGGCCGGAGGCTCGGTGCCTCTGTCATAGAGATAAGCTCCCTCGCCTGGGAGTACGTCTCGGGCGTAGTTGGGAGACCAAGCTCGACCTCGGGCGGTGCCAGGGAGCAGGGGGGTGCCGGGCTCAACGGCTCTTCAGGTGCCGGAGCTGCCGGACCCGTGCACTGCGAGTGCACTACCACAGCCGGTGCCGAAGGTGTTGGCAGTGGCTGGGTGACTGGTCCTGAGGTTGAAGTCTTAGCCGTCGCTGGCGCTTTCTTCTTGCGCACCGGAGACGGGGAGCGGTGCCGGGACGCTGGTGCCGGTTTCAGCGGATGGGACGCTTCCGTGCCGTGTCGGCTCGGTGCCGCCGGTGCGCTGCGGACCGAGGACGATTTCGGCGCCGCTGGGGTCGGTGCCGGTGGGCGAAGCGCCGACTCCATCAGGAGCTGCTTTAGCCTAGAGTCCCGCTCCTTCCGAGTCCGCGGCTTAAACGCCGCACAAATGGGGCACTTATCTGTGCGATGAGATTCCCCGAGGCAGCGAAGGCAGGAATCGTGAGCGTCCCCAACGGGCATCAGCCGCTGACAAACCGAGCACGGCTTGAATCCCGGTGTCTGGGGCATGAGCCCACACCGGGTGAGGAAAAAGGAGGGGCGAACCCCCCTAATTCCTTAAACACTAACTAACTATCTAAACTATGACTAAACTCACTAACTATATACACAAAATCGGAGAAAAACGCTAGGGGTGTGGAGGACTAAGGGAGCACTCCACAGTTCCAACTGCCGTCACGGGCGGGAAGAAGGAACTGAGGAGCGGACGGGCCGGCTGGGGTATATAACAGGTGCCATAGCGGCGCCACTCCAGGGGGCGCCAGCCGGCCCGCCGGAGTTGCTGGGGTAAAAAAGTTCCGGAGAGCCGTGCACGCACGGCGCGCACACCTACATGGAATGCATAGGAGCAATCACTCGAAGAAGAAGTATTTCTTCTCCACTTGTTTAGCTCTACCAAGGCCAGGGCTGACTCTGTTATCTCCTCTACTTGGAGGTTGAGGTTCTGAGCCATCCGACGCAAGAGCTCCTGCTGAGCCTTGTAATCATCTTGCATCGGGGCTATGGTCATACTTGCTACTGCCTCATCAGGCAAAGATGACGAAGAGGCTTGTACAATTACTGGACTCTAGGCTTATTTTTCAGGTTTTTGTTTTGTTATGTGAATCCTTATGCTATAATGGGTTAATGTTATGATGTTTGCGTGCTGCTTATGCACATGTATGGTTTTGGATTCCATCTTGTTGGCATCGCCATATTGAATAGGGCTAAACAACAGCCCTTCTCTACAGAACTTTTGTGTCATAGAGGTTATATATATAAGGATGCTGGGCCCAGCAATGGCGGCTGTCTGCCATAGAGGTAGCCTGTGAATCCGTCATTTTGCACACAGTTCAAGAGTCAACATCGTCAGCATCACTCACTTGCAAACCATCCATGAGGATCCTGAGCGTGTTCTGAGCCATACCATCTGCTCCATCTCAGCCAGGTTCCGTGTTCCTCCTGCAAACTCCATCTTAAGGCAAGTATCAGAGGGGTAGCCGTGTTAGTCTGGATCTGTAAAAGCAGCAAAGAGTCCTGTGGCACCTTATAGACTAACAGACGTTTTGGAGCATGAGCATTCATGGGTATTCACCCACGAAAGCTCATGCTCCAAAACGTCTGTTAGTCTATAAGGTGCCACAGGACTCTTTACATTTTAAGGCAGTGGAAGGTCCAGAGCCCAACAGCGGCTGCAGGGACTAGGTTCCCGGTCAACTGTCCACTGTCCACTTGTCAGTCATTGCCATCACCCTGCAAGTATAAAAAGGACTCTAATTAGGGATACCCCATAGTTTCCTAAGGGTTAAGTTGGGAGCCGGGCTTCAGACCCAACTGGTTCTGACCACTGTGCTGTTTTACTCTGTTTATTGTTTCTCCCCCTTAACTGTGTTCACTTTCCCCAGATAAATAACACTTTGTTTGCACCTTAAACTTGGGTTAAGTTTTACTTACCTGGGGTGCTGGGTGGGGTGTGAGGGATTTTATTTTATCAGGTGATAGATACTGGATGCTGGGGCCAAATCACAATCTTTTAATTTAGTTTAACTTTTGTCATAACTTCTTTAGTACAACAGGACCTTTTACGTCCTCCGGTGCCAGCAGATCACCTGTAAGTGTGACCTGAGAGTCTCGAACTTCTGCCCTGGGGAAGGAACCCCTCTCCTACCGGGACGGCAGGGGTGCCCTCGTCTCTGAGGCTGCTGAGTGTGAGTATGGGAGCCCTGGGCCATGTGAGTCGTCCAAGGGGTTCACATCAGCTACTGGAGTGGCATCTGCCACTGGCCAGGAGGCCATGCTGCCAGAACGAGCCCCGGGGCCATGGCAGTAGAGCATGTATGGTCGGCCTGGAGTCTGCTCCCTCGCAAGATTTATGACTCCACCTGTGATTCGGAGCCTGAGGACCTGCTCCTAAGTGACCATGGGGTGCTGTGCTCTTTGGTGCTGAATAATGGTACCGAAAAGGAGAGCAATGCCACTGTGGGAGCAGTGCTGTGATGGGGAGTGGGGTGGTGATCGTAGAATCATAGAAGATTAGGGTTGGAAGAGACCTCAGGAGGTCATCTAGTCCAACCCCATGCTCAAAGCAGGACCAACACCAACTAAATCATCTCAGCCAAGGCTTTGTCAAGCTAGGCCTTAAAAACCTCTAAGAATGGAGATTCCACCCCCTCCCTAGGTAACCCATTCCAGTGCTTCACCACTCTCCTAGTGAAATAGTGTTTCCTAATATCCAACCTAGACCTCCCCCACTGCAACTTGAGACCATTACTCCTTGTTCTGTCATCTGCCACCACTGAGAACAGCTGAGCTCCATCCTCTTTGGAACCCCCCTTCAGGTAGTTGAGGCTGCTATCAAATCCCCCCTCACTCTTCTTTTCTGCAGACTAAATAAGCCCAGTTCCCTCAGCCTCTCCACATAAGTCATGTGCCCCAGCCCCCTGATTATTTTCGTTGCCCTCCCCTGGACTTTCTCCAATTTGTCCACATCCTTTCTGTAGTGGGGGGCCCAAAACTGGACACAATACTCCAGATGTGGCCTCACCAGTGCCGAATAGAGGGGAATAATCACTTCCCTCGATCTGCTGGCAATGCTCCTACTAATGCAGCCCAATATGCCCTTAGCCACCTTGGCAACAAGGGCACACTGCTGACTCATATCCAGCTTCTCATCCACTGTAATCCCCAGGTCTTTTTCTGCAGAACTGCTGCTTAGCCAGTTGGTTCCCAGCCTGCAGCGGTGCATGGGATTCTTCCTTCCTAAGTGTAGGACTCTGCACTTGTCCTTGTTGAACCTCATCAGATTTCTTTTGCCCCAATCCTCCAATTTGTCTAGGTCCCTCTGGACCCTATCCCTACCCTCCAGGGTATCTACCTCTGCCCCCAGTTTAGTGTCACCAGTGAACTTGCTGAGGGTGCAATCCATCCCTTCATCAAGATCATTAATAAAGATGTTGAACAAAACTGGCCCCAGGACCAACCCTGCTTGATACCGGCTGCCAACTAGGCATGATGGGGAGCAGTGCCACAATTCAGAGTGGTGGCAGGACCATGAGCTGTGCTGCAATTGCGACTGATGCTGAGAGTGCATACTGCATTGCGAATGAGATCGGTGTTGTGGTGAGAAGTGATGCAGCTGTGGCGAGCACGACCACAGTGTTGAGCCTCTCGAAGATGAGCGAGACTGGGGGCGGTGCCTCACCATCTTTGCCGGCTTGCCCAAGAACGGTGCTTGTCTTCTTGGAACCAGGCCCTGTGGTGCCTGAGCTGTCCAGGGGAGAGAGCGGTCCTAGGAGGGTCAGAAGTCTCTGCGCCTCCTCACATGCCTCTGGTATCGATGATGCTCCTAGGGTCATGTCCCCCTCACGGCTCACCCTATGAGGGGAGTCCATTGGCACCAGACTTGACAGGTCCTCCGCTGGGTCTGGAGTCAACGGCTCCAGCTGAGTTGTGACTGATTCGGAGTGGCCCGGTGCGGGTCTTTCTCATGGGGGAACGCCCCCAGTCTGACTTTTTTGTCCTCTTCTTCGGCACCGGAGATGGACAGCGGTGCCATGCTGTCGGCGCTGCCTTCTTGGGTTCCAGAGAGGTGTGTCGGTGCCGGGAGGTGGTTGGTACTGGGGAACCCAGGCCACGCTGGGTATCTCTAATAGATGGCGACATGCTTTTTGTCAAAGAAACGCTCGGTGCTGGGTCAGGTTGTCGCTCCGAAGAGGGGCACAGCACCGCCTCCATGAGGAGGAATTTCAGCTAACTGTCTGTCTTCTTCTTAGTTTTAGGTTTGAAATTCTTACAAATCTGAAACTTTTCTTGGATGTGACCATCTCTAGGCACTTCAAATAACTGTCATGGGGATCACTTATTGGCATGTGTTTGCAGCATGCCACACACTGTTTGAAGCCCTGGGACCAAGGCATGCCCTGAAGACCGGGCAGGCTAGCCCCGCAGGGCAGGAGTTTACAAGTATTCTAACTATTAACTAACTATTTACACTTATTTACAGTTTATTTGCAGGAAGAAGATCACTATAGGGTATTGCTTGGTGAGCAAGATATAAGAGTGGAAAGAAGGAACTGAGGAGGCAATGGGCAGGTGCCTATATGCTGGACCATAGAGGCGCCACTCCAGAGTCAACATGACAGATACCATTAGGAGAAAAATGTCCTGCAACGGTACAGGCGATGCGCACACTCCTCTGTTGGAATGGACATGAGCAAACACTCAAAGAAGAATCATAAGTAACATCAGTCATTTTGCCAGTATCCCAGAGGGACCTCTAGACAGCAGTTTTTCTCATTAGCCAGAGAGAGTCAGTTCCAAACCTTTAATAGTCAATGGGACTACCCATATGAGTAAGGCCAGGTCTGTACCTAAAAATTAGCTTGATCTAGCTATATCATTCAGGGCTGTGAAAAATGTTGCACTCTGTGCAATGTAGTGAGGTCCATCTAATCCACACTGTAGAAGCAGGTAGGTGAATGGAAGGATTCTTTCACCTCTCAGAGAGGTGCTGGTTCCATGACCCCTTGCAACCCCGTCCACTTTAAGCACTGGCTGTCTGCAGGTAATGCTGAACGGAGTTCTCAGGAGAGGGGTGTCTGCTATTTGGCTGGGGATAGTGGACAGCCCTCTCTTCACTGTGAGCAGTGCAAGGCTGAGTAGGTTTGCTGCACTAGGGCAGGAAATTCTGGGTAGGTTTTGTAGATTGGCTGAAGGGAGTATCATTCAGGGAGGTTTCCTCGGCCTGGGATTTCTCGGTGATACAGTAACCTGCAATGGATACAAGATTGTTTCTTTGGTGACATTTAGCCTGCTCACTGGAAGGACTTGGTTATGCTGAATGCAGCTTGTGCTGACACACCCCAAGAGGGGGCCCAGAGATCTGCCCACAGGCTTCCTCAGCTTGTCTTCCCAAATGCTAGAAATGCTGCTATGCAGAAGTGTGGTTTCCATGCAAGCCATCACATGTGGTAACTTGACCTAATTTTGAGCGACTATAAATACAAACAGATAAAAAGACTAACTGAGAGAGAAGGGTGGGATAGGGTAGGGTGGGATGGGGCGGGGCTGGGCAGGGGAGCAATTATAACATTAAAGACCAAGTTTTCAAAACCACACACACAAATTTCAGGGCACTCAACGTTGCAAGGAATACATTAGGCACCCAGAGAGCTGGTGTGGCTGATATTACAGGCTTCTGGATAGCTTCAGCGCACCCAGATTTCAGACCTGGGAAGTTTTAAAGAATACATTTCTGTGCTGAGTTTCCACCACACTCAGTGCAGAAATCAGGCTTCACTCAGTGTTTAGACTTTCTCTGAGATTTATCTTTAAGTTTTTTTATCTCGATTCGGTTTTCATTTGATCTGAAGAGCAGGAGCCAGCGCTGATATTGACCAGTGAAGTTTACAGAATGAGTGGGGACAATATCCTTGCACTACAGAGAGACAGGCAATGACAGGATGCAACTGTGGGGACTCTATTATAGAGAAAGGGGTGGACGGGTGGCACTGGAGAGAGAGAGCAAGAGAGCACTCCATTGAACCTATCACAGAGACAGGTCGGCATTTGATACCAGCACCCTATAGTACAGAAAGGCAGGTCAGGGTATGGCACTGTTAGCCATACACCCCAGAAAGCGATGGGTGGGCTATGGCAGCAGGGAGATCAGACAAGTCATGACTGGTGACACTATCACTGAGTGTCAGGTTCAGGGTAGGCATGAAGGAATCAAATGCAACATAGAGCTCATGGACTTCTAGTGTGATGGCAACACTTGGGTCTGTCCTCTTGTTCCATCGTTTTGAACTCTGTTCTCAAAAGCATTGGAATCCAGCACTCGCGACCTTTGCTCCCACCAGTGATCTCACAGCAACCGACAAGCGGAAAGGCGTTAAAGGCAGAGCCTTCGTCCATTTCAGAGAATGCAGAGCACTCTGAGCTGGCAGTGCTGCTGGGGTTTTCTACTGCTGTGTGAGCTGGTTAGGAGCTGACTCACTCTTCAGAGCCACAATCCCCATGCCCCAGTCTCCGTTTTATGCTTCCTGCCCCTTCAAACCTCATGTACATGCACCACAGATCTGACGGTGATGCATCAATTCTCTGAAATGTCAAGAATCGGCTGGAGAGGGGGCCCATGGCATCAGTCAGATGTCATAGGCCAGGCCTGATGGGAACACTGGGGGAGGAAATCATCCAACTAGCACAACAGAGATGCAGTGTGTTAGCAGTGAGCAAACCTAGACTCTGTGCTCAAAGCGGAGGGGGCCTAGAGAGTGGGTTGACCTTATACATCTTGATAGTTGGCGGGGGAGGGTGGCCTAGACAGTGCTGGTGTTAGCCCATTGGTGGCCCTAAGCAGGAATATTTGAGGGGGGGTCCCCCACAACACATGCTAATAATTAATAGCAGGGCCCCTTGAGCTGCTCGGGGGCCCAAAACAATTGCTTAGTCTACTTATGCCTAGCACTGGCACTGGGCCTGGAAATCTACCAGCTGAGGTTCTGGCCTCACTATTTCTCTTACTCGTTTTAATTTAACCTGTGATTCCTTTCACTGAGTGACCCTCCATGTGAATTATCTCATTTGAAAGCATATTGCAGAAGCTGTAGCAGCTGCCTGTTTTTCCTTCCCGCCCAGCCATAAGAGAAACCTCACACCATCTTTGTCTGGGTGCTGGTGCATGTTGTTAAGGCGAGACTTACAGAGGGTATGGTGCAAGAGCACTGCACTTGCAGTAGGAGGCTGTGCAGTCCAGTGGTTAAAGTAGGGATCTGAGAGTCAAGAGACTTTAGATTCAATTCTCCATTACTCTGCACCTGGGTTATAAAAAATCCAAATGGTAGAAATTTACATCCACTTTGCATAGGTGTAAGAGGTAAAGGATGATGGCAAATCAGATCCATAGGTTCTATGCCTGAGTCTGCCACAGACTTTCTGGTGACTTACCTTGGTGCCTCAGTTTCCCCAGGTTTTAAATAGGGATAGCCCCACTGAGGAAGGCTTATGTGAGGTTTCATTACTTGCTGTCCCTAGTGTGCTTGAAGCTGTTCCTGTGGCAGGTGAGAGGCTGTGGAACGCTTGTTGTTTTTCTCCTCCCCCACTTTCGCTTCCCTTCCTGGTACAGCGATTAGCATCTGCGTGGGTGAACGCAACCTTTGTTCATGAGCTAGAATCCAGCAAAGTGGAAATTGTATGCAGGGGAATTTGCTTATTTTCATATTGAATTTCCTCTTGAGTCTGGAGGGTTCCAGAGCATCATTGGCTCATGAGGTCAGCTGGGCCCCAGAGCGTCTCCACAGCAGACTCTGCACTAGCAGCAGACCCTGTGTCCTGGCAACTGGGACCCCTTAAATACAGGTGCTGAGACTTGATGGGATGAATTTAATCTAGGTGTTTTATTGATCCCCTTGGCACTAACTGTCCCCAATCATGCACTGGGCTGAGTATAAAACCTGGCATGGGTTATCGGAGGTGTAGCATGCTGTGCTTCAAAGCAGCACCTTGGAACCCCCATATTCACCACTGCCATATAATTATGATCTGTTTGGTACAAAATATGCCTTGAGGTATTATTTTAAAAGGCTTGATCTGTTGAACATTAATATCTTGTTGGATAGTATGTGCTATCATTGTATGGGAAGTTATGCAGTTTTGCTGTGTGTGTGTGTTACTGCAATATGTTGTAAGGTTGGGAACACCCACAACCAGCCTTTCAGCTGCAACAATGGAGGAGCCAGACTTGCTGATGGCCCATTAAAGGAATACACACTCCCAGGAACTATCCCAGGAACCACATTCAAAAGAGACTTAGACCAGGAGTGGCCAAGGTGTTTTCTCCAGGAACTGAAATTAGGAAGGGTGTTCATATATACAGGGTGGGGTGAAGGCCGAAGAGGGATGAGACCACATGAGGGTGAAGGTAGGCTGTATGGCACCATAATAAAAAATGAAAAATGTTTCACAACCATTTTATTAGATTAAATCATGTTTTAAAATAATCACAAATATTAAAAGTTGGCTACTCAAGCCTTCTATGAATCACTACATCTACATCCTTATTGGTTGCTTCTTGTAATTTTGCACAACTTTGTAAATGAACTACTTGAATACAGTGCATTCATCTTTGGTGGCTTCTTGTGTGTCCAGTACTTCCAGTCCTTCATGATATGCTCATAATCAGGCAGAAGGCAACTTTTCAGAACACAAAATTATATTCAGTGAGTAAAAAGAACAATCAACTATAGCTGTTGTGACTGGGAGTAGCAAGAGATGAATTCCTACTTCTTTCATCCAAGGAAACAGCACAAAGATTGGGTCAAACCACTAGTGATAATAAAGAAATTGAAGTCAAATCTTCATTTGTTTGCCATATGATATTCCACTCTGTGTTCAAATTCTCTATTCTGTCCTGACCACATGGCAGCCCCATTGCTGGTAGCATCTCACTCCATTCAACTGTCAGTGTGTCATAAAACAGGCATCAGTAAAAGCTATGTAGAGGTTGAATAGAATCCAGAAGACGCTGTTGTAGATTTGTAAGAATCAAGTCTGTGTACTTTTTCAGCTGGCTTAACAAACCCTTAGCCTCTTCACTTAAGTATTCGGTATAAGTGTCTTCATTAAAGACACTGCAATAAAGTCTTTGTTTCTTCCAATACGTTTTCAATGGATCTCTCTCTGGTTGATCCAAGTGTAGCTTCTGTGTCTGGACAAAGACCTACTACTGTTGTAGCACATGCCTGGAGGACATTGTTTAATGACCCAAGAGGTTTCAACAGTAGACTTACAAGAGAAAGAATGGCAATAGTTTTCTCTGAACTTATTAGCAAAAGTAGTCCACCAGCCTCACTACTTAGATCCATCCCATCTCGGTAGATACTTTTCAAAGCCAGTAATCGCAGTTGTAAGAAATTTAAAACAGCCAAGGATCAATTTTCCCAGGTTGGCCTAATTTGAACTTCAGTCCCAGTGTATCTCCTATGTTTTCCAAGACATTCAGTCCTTTCGGACTCTTGCGGACAACAAAATATAATGAAGACATTAAATTTATGGCTTTTTAAATGTCTTTTGAAGATTCTGCAGCTCGTACTAGTGCTAGTTGGAGTAGATGGCCTCTGCAGTGTGTATAGGAGAGATTAGGGTTACACTTTTCTCTGAGCTAAGCTTGTACTCCACTATGTCTTCCAGAGAAGTTTGCAGCTCCATCAAATGCACAAGCAGCCTTCTGTTTGGGGTTTAATTTACAAGCATTTAATTATTCTAAGATGTGGCTTGTCATAGATGCGGCCAATGTGTCTTCTATAACCTGAACATTTAGAAATGCATCTATTGGCCTGTTACTGACATCAAGATAACATTCACAATGACTTCATACTTGATGCCCATTTGCACTGGTGCGTTCATCAGCCATGTATGCACATTTTCTGAATGTGGTGAGAGAGTTCTTTACTTTTTCAACTGCGGGGTCTTTCACTGTTGCATTGCATGGTGGTTGTCAGTTGAGTTTCTTGCTGAAAGATAGTGAGCATTTGCCAGTCTTGTTCGGAACCACTGTCCAACTTCAGGATTAACAAGTGACAGTGGACTTAACATTGGCCTCCAGTTTGGTTGTGGTATCTCTTGCTTAAATAGAAAGTATGATGCGACAGCCATGTTTGTTCACATAAACCATGTTGTGTCTCTAGCATGCTTAACAGTACTTCTAAAATTGGCTTTGACAGTGACAGGCTTATAAGGCTTTCTGCATTTTGATGCAGTCCAGAGGCCTGGTGTTTTGCAGCCTTTTCATGTAGGTTGTTCGCATTGGTTTTGCTGATCGGTCTGCCAAACCAAGCTCCTTCCTCTACTTTTAATATATAAATCCATGATATGCCCACATCGTACTAGTGCTAGAGGCAGAGCGACGAGGGGAGCAGAGCGGACAGGGAGCTGCAGACGGGAGTTTGAGAGGGAGTCTGACAGAGGGAGGCTTACGATGGTTAGGAAGACCTGCAACACCTGTGCCAGCACTGCTTCTGTCTCCTCCACCTGCGCCTGTAGCCAGACAGAGCACCTGTGCATGGATGCTTCTACCCAGATCCTGGTGTGGTTTTGCAGAGACTGTAACTTGCAATTTCCACTTACTGATATCCAGGCTGTGGGGTGGGGGGCATCCAATGTGAAAGGTGCCTATTGGTGGAATCTCTCAGGCAGCAGGTGGGAGACCTACAGGAGGAGGTGGCTAGGTTGAGGAGCATCCGAATCCACGAGCAATTCCTGGAGAGTGTCCATGTGGAGACAGCTGAGGTAGCTGTCCCAGTACACAGGACTGCTGACACACCACTGGTGGAGGAGGAGATGGCTCAGGGTGGACACTGGCAGCTGGTTACTTCTGGCAGCAGGCAGTGCTCCACCCCTGCTCCGAACCCTCCCGCCGTGGTAATAGGTAACCGTTATGCTCTTCTTAATACAGGAGAGAAGGAATCACCCCCTACAGTAAAGGAGGAGAAGCCTCGTACCCCTAAGGCTGGGAGGTCTGCTGCCACCACTGCGAATAGAAAACATAGGGTAGTGGTGGTCGGAGACTCTCTGCTGAGGGGGACGGAGGCGCCCATCTGTCGCCCTGACATTTCATCTCGGGAGGTATGCTGCCTGCCGGGGGCCCGTATCCGAGATGTTACAGAGGCATTGTCGAGGATTATCCAGCCCTCTGACTACTACCCCATGCTACTCATCCATGTGAGCACAAATGATACTGTGAGGTGTGACACAAAGCAGATCAAGAGTGACTACAGGGCTCTGGGAGTACGGGTGAAGGAGTCTGGAGCGCAGGTGGTATTCTCTTCAATTCTTCCTGTCAAAGATAGGGGCCCGGGCAGAGACAGATGCATAATGGAGGTGAATGCCTGGCTGCGAAGATGGTGTCGCCAGGAGGGCTTTGGCTTCCTCAACCACGGGATGCTATTCGAGAAGGACTGCTAGGCAGAGATGCCGTTCACCTTTCGAGGCGGGGAAAGACCTTATTTGCACACAGACTGGCTAACCTAGTGAGGAGGGCTTTAAACTAGGTTCGATGGGGACAGGTGAGCAAAGCCAACAGGTAAGTGGGGAACATGGAGACCTGGGAGATGGGTTGGAAACAAGAGGGAGCGTGGGCTATAATGGCAGAGAGAAAGGAGGGTCAGGGCAAAACTGGGAGGCAAGATCAAACCAGTATCTTAGATGCCTATAATTCAATTGGGTTTTAACAAGACATTTAGTTCCCATCAGACCAGTTGCTGTTGCCCTGCCAATCTCACTGCTATGCTGTTTCAATTAGCAGCACTTGAGACAGCACCTGGCTTGGAGGGGGCAGGGAGAGAGCTAAAGTTACACCAGGCAAGCAGACGGCTGAGAATTGTGCCTGCAGGAAACAAGTGTAGCCCAACAGTGATGGTTATCTACAGCCTGTACCTGCCTCACTGCTTGTTCTCTGTGATATCTCATCACCACATATAGTTCTGTGTGTGTACGTATGCCTGTGTGCAGGAGAGGAGGGAGCTGATCTCAGCACAGCCTCACTGTGTCAAACACAACTGGCCTAAATTGCCATCACTTGCCTGTTCTGTCACCCCCAATCCTCCACCAGTGCAAAGTCCATGCTAAGGAGGTGTAAATGCTACCAATGGGAGTAGGGCATGCTCCACACTGGCTTTTCACCAATGTAAAGGAGCACCCAAGGTGCCACGCAGTGACCCAATGATTCATTCCTAGAGTTTATGGCTCAAAGTGACTATTAAATCAACTAGTCTGACCTCCTGCATTACACAGGCCAGAGAATTTAACCTGCTCACCCCCTGTATTGAGCCCAGTAGCCTGTGTTTGACTAAAGCAGATCTTCCAGAAAGGCCTCGGGTCTGGATTTAAAGATATCATGAGATGGAGACTCCCTTCTCCTCGGTGCTTTGTTCCAGTGCTTAATCGCCCTGAGTGTTAAAAAATTATATCTTCTTTCTACCTTGAGTTTGTCTGGCTTTAACTTCCAGCTCCTGGTTCTTGTACTGCCTCTCTCTGCTGTGAGACATGCTGAAGATGGTGCAGTGTTTGTAAATTAAAATGGGGAGGGGTGGGGGTGGATCTGCTTTATCTTACACCTCTTGGTAGTTGCTTCCAGCCACCCCTTTCCCCCACCTCCCAGTGTGTGCCAACCATACTCATTTGCCCACCTGCTAGACAGAACCTATACCTTGGTGCTCACTGCTTTACACCATGCTTGGCCCAATTTGGGCACAATGTGTTAGTTATACCATGGCTCCTGTCACTTCAGAATTTGGCCCAGAAAGGCCATTGGGACTCCTATCTGCCTGCTGTCCTATCAAATCGAATATGGTTTCCCCCTCCCCCCACCCTCCATGCATGGAGCAGGCAGGCCTATTGACTCAGATAGAATCTGCCCCCCCCCCCCTTCCCCAGGGAACAGTCCAATCAAATCAGTCTATGCATGCACCTGCAATGGTCCTGGGGAATCAAATTGGGGCTGATAGCAGCATAAAGGGGCTCTGCAGAAATGTCTGGAAAAGCCATTGGAGCCTGTTCCTTCCTCTTGCTTTTTGAAGGATCCTTAATTTTTCTACAGCAGAAAAATAATTCTAGAGGGTGGTTTTAAAAAAAACACACACAACGACCCATCATATGGTTCTTGTTTTCTTTGAAATTCTATAGGCTCTCCCATAAGGGCCTGCTGGGTTCTCATCCTAGCACTGGTTTTAAACTCCCTCCCTGGCCCTGAGCAACTCACATAAGCCTGCAATATCAAACTGGGGAGCTGGCATCAGACACCTGCATAGAATCATAGAATATTAGGGTTGGAAGAGACCTCAGGAGGTCATCTAGTCCAACCCCCTGCTCAAAGCAGGACCAAACCCCAACTAAATCATCCCAGCCAGGCCTTTGTCAAGCCTGACCTTAAAAACCACCTCCCTAGGTAACCCATTCCAGTGCTTCACCACCCTCCTAGTGAAAAAGTTTTTCCTAATATCCAACCCAAACTTCCCCCACTGCAGCTTGAGACCATTACTCCTTGTTCTGTCATCTGGTACCACTGAGAATAGTCTAGATCCATCCTCTTTGGAACCCTCTTTCAGGTAGTTGAAAGCAGCTATCAAATCCCTCCTCATTCTTTTCTTCTGCAGACTAAACAATCCCATTTCCCTCAGCGTCTCCTCATAAGTCATGTGATCCAGCCCACTAATCATTTTTGTTGCCCTCCACTGGACTCTTTCCAATTTTTCCACATCCTTCTTGTAGTGTGGGGCCCAAATCTGAACACAGTACTCCAGATGAGGCCTCACCAGTGCCGAATAGAGGGGAATGATCACATCCCTCAATCTGCTAGCAATGCCCCTACTTATACAGCCTAAAATGCCGTTTGCCTTCTTGACAACAAGGGCACACTGCTGACTCATATCCAGCTTCTCGTCCACTGTTACCCCTAGGTCCTTTTCTGCAGAACTGCTGCCTAGTAACTCGGTCCCTAGTCTGTAGCAGTGCATGGGATTCTTCTGTCCTAAGTGCAGGACTCTGCACTTGTCCATGTTGAACCTCATCAGATTTCTTTTGGCCCAATCCTCTACTTTGTCTAGGTTCCTCTGAATCCTATCCCTACTCTCCAGCGTATCTACCACTCCTCCTAGTTTAGCGTCATCTGCAAACTTGCTGAGAGTGCAGTCCATGCCATCCTCCAGATCATTAATGAATATATTGAACAAAACCGGCCCCAGGACTGATCCTTGGGGCACTCCGCTTGATACCGGCTGCCAACTAGACATGGAACCATCGATCACTACCCATTGAGCCCGATGATCTAGCCAGCTTTCTATCCACCTTATAGTCCATTCATCCAGCCCATACTTCTTTAAACTTGCCGGCAAGAATACTGTGGGAGACCGTATCAAAAGCTTTGCTAAAGTCAAGGAATAACACAGCCACTGCTTTCCCATCATCCACAGACCTAGTTATCTCCTCATAGAAGGCAATTAGGTTAGTCAGGCATGACTTGCCCTTGGTGAATCCATGCTGACTGTTCCTGATCACTTTCCTCTCCTCTAAGCGCTTCAGAATTGATTCCTTGAGGACCTGCTCCATGATTTTTTCAGGGACTGAGGACAGGCTGACATGCCTGTAGTTCCGCGGATCCTCCTCCTTCCCTTTTTTAAGATGGGCACTACATTAGCCTTTTTCCAGTCATCTGGGACCTCCCCCGATCTCCATGAGTTTTCAAAGATAATGGCCAAGGGTTCTGCAATCGCATTTGCTAACTCAGAGGTGGGCAAACTATGGCCCGCGCACCACATCCAGTCCGCGGGACTGTCCTGCCTGGCCCTCGAGCTCCTGGCCCGGGAGGCTCGCCCCTGGCCCCTCCCCTGCTGTATCCCCAACCCCACAGCCTCAGCTCGCTCGCTCCGCCGCCAGCACAATGCTCTGGGTGGCAGGGCTGTAAGCTCCTGGGGCAGCGCAGCTGCAGAGCCCGGCCTGACCCAGAGCTCTGTGCTGCGCAGTGGTGTGGTTGGTTCCCACTGGGCGGTGCAGCTGTAGTGCCGCCAGCCACCGGTGCTCCAGGCAGCGTGGTAAGGAGGCAGGGAGCAGGGGGTGGATAGAGGGCAGAGGAATTTGGGGTGGTAGTCAGGGGGCGGGGGTGTGGATAGGGGCCAGGGAGGTGGGGGGGGAAACAGGGGATTGAATGGGGGCAGGGGTCCCAGGGGGGCAGTCAGGAAGAGGGGGGTTGGATGGGGCGACGGGGCAGTCAGGGGCAGGAGCTCTGGGGGCAGGAAGAAGCGGTGGTTGGATGGGGCAGGAGTCCCAGGTGGGGGCAGATAGGAGGTGGGGGTCAGGCCACAACCTCCTCCCCTAACCGGCCCTCCATACAATTTAGGAAACCATCAGGCCAAAAAGTTTGCCTGCCCCTGCACTAACTCCTTTAGCACCCTCGGATGCAGCGCATCCGGCCTCATGGACTTGTGCTCGACCAGCTTTTCTAAATAGTCCTGAACCACTTCTTTCTCCACAGAGAGCTGGTCACCTCCTCCCCATGCTGTGCTGTCCAGTGCAGCAGCTTGGGAGCGGACCTTGTTCATGAAGACAGAGGCAAAAAAAGCATTGAGTACATTTTCCACATCCTCTGCCACTAGGTTGCCTCCTTCATTCAGTAAGGGGCCCACACTTTCCTTGACTTTCTTCTTCTTGCTAACATAGCTGAAGAAACCCTTCTTATTACTCTTAACATCTCTTGCTAGCTGCAACTCCAAGTGTGATTTGATTTACCTTCCCGATTTCACTCCTGCATGCCTAAGCAATATTTTTATACTCCTCCCTGGTCATTTGTTCAATCTTCCACTTTTTGTAAGCTTCTTTTTTATGTTTAAGATCAGCAAGGATTTCACTGTTAAGCCAGGCTGGTCACCTGCCATATTTACTATTCTTTCTACACATTGGGATGGTTTGTTCCTGCAACCTCAATAAGGATTCTTTAAAATACAGTCAGCTCTCCTGGACTCCTTTCCCCCTCATGTTATTCTCCCAGAGGATCCTGCTCATCAGTTCCCTGAGGGAGTCAAAGTCTGCTTTTCTGAAGTCCAGGGTCCGTATTCTGCTGCTCTCCTTTCTTCCTTGTGTCAGGATCCTGAACTCAACCATCTCATGGTCACTGCCTCCCAGGTTCCCATCCACTTTTGCTTCCCCTACTAATTCTTCCCTGTTTGTGAGCAGCAGGTCAAGAAGAGCTCTGCCCCTAGTTGGTTCCTCCAGCACTTGCACCAGGAAATTGTCCCCTACACTTTCCAAAAACTTCCTGGATTGTCTGTGCACCGCTGTATTGCTCTCCCAGCAGATTGAAGTCCCCCATGAGAACCAGGGCCTGTGATCTAGTAACTTCTGTTAGTTACCGGAAAAAAGCCTCATCCACCTCATCCCCCTGGTCTGGTGGTCTATAGCAGCCTCCCACCACGACAGCACCCTTGTTGCTCACACTTCTAAACTTAATCCAGAGACTCTCAGGTTTTTCTGCAGTTTCATATTGGAGCTCTGAGTAGTCATACTGTTCTCTTACATACAGTGCAATTCCTCCACCTTTTCTGCCCTGCCTGTCCTTCCTGAACAGTTTATATCCATCCATGACAGTACTCCAGTCATGTGAGTTATCCCACCAGGTCTCTGTTATTCCAATCACATCATAATTCCTTGACTGTGCCAGGACTTCCAGTTCTCCCTGCTTGTTTTCTAGGTTTCTTGCATTTGTGTATAGGCACTTAAGATAACTCACTGATCGTTCTGCTTTCTCAGTATGAGGCAGGAGTCCTTCCCCTCTTGTGCTCTCCTGCTCATGCTTCCTCCCGGCATCCCACTTCCCCACTTACCTCAGGGCTTTGGTCTCCTTCTCTCGGTGAATCTAGTTCAAAGCCCTCCTCACTAGGTTAGCCAGCCTGCTTGCGAAGATGCTCTTCCCTCTTTTCATTAAGTGGAATCCGTCTCTGTCAAGCACTCCTCCTTCTTGGAACACCATCCCATGGTCAAAGAATCCAAAGCCTTCTCTCCGACACCACCTGTGTAGCCATTCATTGACTTCCATGATCCAACGGTCTCTACCCGGGCCTTTTCCTTCCACAGGGAGCATGGACAAGAACACCACTTGCGCCTCAAACTCCTTTATCCTTCTTCCCAGAGCCACATAGTCTGCAGTGATCTGCTCAAGGTCATTCTTGGCAGTATCATTGGTGCCCACGTGGAGAAGCAGGAAGGGGTAGCGATCCAAGGGCTTGATGAGTCTCAGTAGTCTCTCCGTCACATCGTGAATCCTAGCTCCTGGCAAGCAGCACACTTCTTGGTTTTCCTCGTCAGGACAGCAGATAGATGACTCAGTCTCCCTGAGGAGAGAGTCCCGACCACCACCACCCGCCTCCTTCTCTTGGGAGCGGTGGTCGTGGAACCCCCATCCCTAGGACAGTGCATCTCATGCCTTCCAGTCGGTGGAGTCTCCTTCTGCTCCCTTCCCTCAGATGTACCATAGTTAGAGAGTGGTCTGGTGCTCAGAGGCACTGCACATCTGGTGGTCCCATTGCAATCAAACCAACCTTGGCTATAAATAACCCTCAGTTGCCTCAAGCCCTGTCTAGACCCAAAGGCTGCCTCATTTTCCTCCCTTTGCCCCCAGCCACAGTCCTTTATCTCAGTGAGTAACCCAGAGCATGTCCTGACTCTTTCCCTTCTCAAGTGTCCCATTTATCAACTTTTTGCTCAGCCAGAGTGATGAAAATGCAGCCAGGTGCAGTTCAAACGGATGGCAGATACATGGCAGTGGGCAAAAGCTCAGCTATCCACTGCAGCACCCATTCAGGACTGTGGCACTAGAACCTGCAATGCACAGTATAAAGAACATTGGCATTGCCAGGCTGGGTCAGAGTGTCTAGCCCAGTATCCTGTCCCTGAAAGTGGCCAGTACCAGATGCTGTAGAGGAAGATGTAAAAATTCTGCAGCAGGGAGATGTGGGATAAGCGGCTCCCCCCCCCCCCCCCCCCACATAGGTCTGATCCTGATCTCTGATAACAGCCATGCAGCATACTCCTATATTATCCAACATACAAGCCAGCATGCCTGCTTGCTTTTAGGCCTTGGGATCACATTAGCTTTGCAGCAGCAGAGGAAGCGGTGAGCTCTTCTTGGTTACTGAACTTGTCAGAATAATTCACCAATGTGTTTTCACTTACTGCTTCCTGGACACCTTCATAGAAAGCAACAAAAGATGTGTGCCACAAACAAAGGGGATTATTCTGACAGCTGCTGAGCATCCAGCACTGATAGGCCAGCAGCAGCAATTGAACCCAGCTGGTGATCGCAAAATGGAGTCCAGGAGCTGCAAGCACAAGCGGATTCAGTAATCGCTTATGGGGACCCACCAGAAGAGAGAGACATAGACCCACCCTGTGTTAATAGGGGGGGCCACAGCTTGATTTGTGTTGCGCGGGTGTAACTGAGCCCAGAATCTGACCCAGTATGTTCGCTAGCAATAGGACCCTCTAGAGCAGGAGAGGCCAGAGCCCGTCAGGAATTATAAGCCTCAAAGACATTCCTGTGAGGTGCTGGGCAGTGTTTTATAACTGACAATTTTCACAATAATTGTCTAATAAATAATTTCATTTCCTTTCTCCCCTGAGCCCACGTCAGGATGAATCATGTCACTACTGCCTATTTGAGGGGGTGCATCAGGTGACATGCACCACTGTGCTCCCCAGGCCACTGATGCACCCAGCACTGGATTACCACATTTTGGGGCCCTGTGCACAATGTAAATGCTGCCCCCCCTTCCCTACCCCAAAGAAGTGGGAGGCCCTGGGGTGGGGGAGGAGAGGATCCTGGGAAGGGGAGTCAGGTCCTGCCCCTGAAGGGTGGGAGTCCTTGGGGGGGGGTGATGACCTGTCCCTGGTGGGGAGGTGTTGTAGAGTGAGCCCATCCCACTCATCCCGCAGTGGCTCCTGCCCCAGGGGCTGGGCCGGCTCCCCACTCCAGCTCATTGGCTCTCCCCATAGTGCGCAGGCAGGGCCCTTCCCCTGCCTGGTCCCCTTCCTGGACCTGAGTTGGCAGTTTGTGTGTCCGCTGCCTCCCCACCCCCAGTGGCCAGGGGTTCCCCCTGAGATGGGTCTCTGTGCAAGTGCACTGAGTGGACACTGGTTAACCTGGGCCTGGGGGCACGCCTCCTGATGGGCTGACATTCTGGTGCATGCTGAGAGGTGAAATCCTGCTCTGTTAAAATCAATGGCAAAACTCCCCATGACTGCAGAGGGACCAAGATGGCACTCAGGAGCATCCCTAGCAGATTGCTGTGATCTTATCTCAAAAGCAAGGACAAGTGGCCCCTTGATGAGGAGGAGGAGGAGGAGGGGGGATCCCAGCCTGCAGTGAGGACTCCATGGTTAGGAGGGGAGACCCTCCCATATTCTATGACAACTGAGAAGAATGGGCCTCTGATGGGATGTCTACCCCCTGCAGAAGGTGAAAGGATTAATGTGGACCTGAGAGGCCAATTAACCCATCTGGTTGCACCTGGAGGCTGAGCCAGGCCTAATTAAAGATGAAGTCCAGCTGTGGGGGTTCTATAAAGAGAGGAAGCTCGTGGTAGAGAGGAAAGAACCCTGCAGACCCTCTGTGAGTAGCAGGGAAGGGAACCTGGAGAGGATGGAGATGCCACTGAGGTGGAGCACGCTCTGAAGGTGACCCCTGACAAGGGTAAATCCTGGAACTCCAGGGAAGAGAGCCAATGAGGCGTTCCACTGAAAAGGAGCCTCAGGATGGAGCTTGTAGCCTGGGACAGGCCCTGATCAGAGCAGGCACCAGGGGTGAAGGAGACTCTTGCAGTAGGCCTGAGAGAAGCCACCCCACAGACAGATGGCCTTGGGGGTGGATGGGAGCGGAGCACCCAGATTAGAGGCTGACAGAGGCATGGGACAGCAGAGGCCCCTGGTGGGGCGAAAGACTCACAATGAGTCCTGTGTGGGATGCTGGCCTTTTGGGACACGATACCACGGAAGCGGAGAGACTTTAACGTGGCCTGGCTGGAAGGCTGAGCCCAGCGCAGGCTAGAGTGGTGGTTGGTAGGGAGTACTACATGAGAAAAGATCTGCTCTTCCATGCCCAGCCACGAGGGGACACCCACAGGGAGCCCACTCTTCCATGGGGCTGTACCAGATACTTCAGTCCCTTACGCTGCCAAATCTTGAGGCTGTGGGAGAAAAACCCAGCATGTGGCATATACTAGTAACCCAGCTGCCTGAGACACATGGCTAGAGTATGAAGGTGGCCTGGATTCTTGCTGGGGGGGATTAAATGACTCGCGGGAGAGGAGGCAATGAGCAAGCGGAAATGTCTGCAAGGTCCTTCTGACAATAAGCATCAGGAAAGGAAAGAATTGGGTTAGAACAAGCAGTGGGCTGCTTGCGAGAGAGCTCCTCGTCTGTAAGCCAGATGTTCTCTACACCCATCAGCACGGTGACCCACCCAGGGGAAGGAGCTGGGCTGAGTCAGCTGCAGGGAGAACTAAGGTGAGTGACTGACAAGCCAGGTGCTGCTGCCAAGCCCAGATCCCTGTGACAGCAGCTGGCAGAGTCCTTGGTGGCTGCTCTGTGGAGGGTCCTCTCAGCTGCAGTGACAGTGAAAAGGTTGCCATGGGGGAAGGGGAAATGGCTTAGCAGCTAGAACAGTAAACGCAGGGTTAAGGCTCCACTGGGGATGAACGGATGTGAGGCGAGGGCCCAGAGGGCAGAATCCTGGCATCCCCTGGGCAACTGGTAAATGCCCACTGCAGGCCAGTCCCGACCCGGCTGGCACTCAGGGTGCATCCCTTCCTTGGCCACAAAGGAAACCTGCTTAGCCGACTCTGTGTCGGATTGCAAAGGCAAGGGGCGATGGAGGTGAGGTCCGAGGAGGCTTGGCACAACTGTTGGGGAATCCAGGAGTGAGACAATAGGAGAGTTGCCTAGCAGGCTGTAGGGGAATCAGCAGAGACATGGGGAGGACCCAGGCAGGGTCAGGTGACTTGCCCCAGGTCACCTAGCAGAGTTAGGAAGAGAACTCAGCTATTGTCCTAATATAATATAATTCTACCTCCTCTTACCCTAGCCAAGCCCGGGTGTCCAGCCTACTGCATGCTAGTGCACATTGCATTAATGAAACCTTTCCACTTTTGACAGCAATGGAATCCTAGTGGTTAGAGCTACCAGAGATGCCCTAGGCCCTTGAGCTTTCCTTTCCCCATAAGTACAGGAGCTGGGGCCTAGGATGCATCAGTTATTATTAAACAGGGCTTAAGTTTGTTTCTTCCCTCCTCTATAAAAGAATGTTTGATTGTTCCCTAGAGCAGAGGAAACCTCCCATCTAATGGAGACCTCCAGAGCAAACAGTCCTAGGAACTGGGAAGTGGTGCAACAGAAAGGGGTGTACAGGTGGCGGTAGGGGAAGTGTCCTGTAGCCTTCCCCGTTCTCCCCAAGCCTGATTCTTAAGTCTCATTTTTGGCATAGATACTGAGAGCCAGTGGGCTTTGAAAAATCAAACTGTATTCTGTGGCCCAAGCTAGCAGGGAGCATGGACAAGAACACCACTTGCGCCTCAAACTCCTTTATCCTTCTTCCCAGAGCCACATAGTCTGCAGTGATCTGCTCAAGGTCATTCTTGGCAGTATCATTGGTGCCCACGTGGAGAAGCAGGAAGGGGTAGTGATCCAAGGGCTTGATGAGTCTCGGTAGTCTCTCCGTCACATCGTGAATCCTAGCTCCTGGCAAGCAGCACACTTCATGGTTTTCCTCGTCAGGACAGCAGATAGATGACTCAGTCCCCCTGAGGAGAGAGTCCCAACCACCACCACCCGCCTTCTTCTCTTGGGACTCCACGGTTAGGAGGGGAGACCCTCCCATATCCTATGACAACTGAGAAGAATGGGCCTCTGATGAGATGTCTACCCCCTGCAGAAGGTGAAAGGATTAATGTGGACTTGAGAGGCCAATTAACCCATCTGGTTGCACCTGGAGGCTGAGCCAGGCCTAATTAAAGATGAAGTCCAGCTGTGGGGGTTCTATAAAGAGAGGAAGTTCTAGCACTCCTCCTTCTTGGAACACCATCCCATGGTCAAAGAATCCAAAGCCTTCTCTCTGACACCACCTGTGTAGCCATTCATTGACTTCCATGATCCAACGGTCTCTACCCAGGCCTTTTCCTTCCACAGGGAGCATGGACAAGAACACCACTTGCGCCTCAAGAAGTATGGGTAATAAGCAGGAAGAACTGGAAGTTCTAATAAATAAATACAACGATGACATTGTTGGCATCACTGAAACTTGGTGGGCTAATACACATGATTGGAATGTTGGTGTGGATGGGTACAGCTTGCTCAGGAAGGAAAGACAGGGGAAAAAGGGAGGAGGTGTTGCCTTATATATTAAAAATGTACACACTTGGACTGAGGTGGAGATGGACATAGGAGATGGAAGTGTTGAGAGTCTCTGGGTTAGACTAAAAGGAGTAAAAAACAAGGGTGATGTCGTGCTAGGAGTCTACTACAGGCCACCTAACCAGGTGGAAGAGGTGGATGAGGCTTTTTTTAAAACAACTAACAAAATCATCCAAAGCCCAAGACTTGGTGGTGATGGGAGACTTCAACTATCCAGATATGTGTTGGGAAAATAACACCACGGGGCACAGACTATCCAATAAGTTTTTGGACTGCATTGCAGACAACTTTTTATTTCAGAAGGTTGAAAAAGCTACTGGGGGGAAGCTGTTCTAGACTTGATTTTAACAAATAGGGAGGAACTTGTTGAGAATTTGAAAGTAGAAGGCAGCTTGGGTGAAAGTGATCATGAAATCATAGAGTTTGCAATTCTAAGGAAGGGTAGAAGGGAGTACAGCAAAATAGAGACAATGGATTTCAGGAAGGCGGATTTTGGTAAGCTCAGAGAGCTGATAGGTAAGGTCCCATGGGAATCAAGACTGAGGGGAAAAACAACTGAGGAGAGTTGGCAGTTTTTCAAAGGGACACTATTAAGGACCCCAAAAGCAAGCTATTCCGCTGGGTAGGAAAGACAGAAAATGTGGCAAAAGACCACCTTGGCTTAACCACGAGATCTTGCATGATCTAAAAAATAAAAAGGAGTCATATAAAAAATGGAAACTAGGTCAGATTACAAAGGATGAATATAGGCAAACAACACAGGAATGCAGGGGCAAGATTAGAAAGGCAAAGGCACAAAATGAGCTCAAACTAGCTATGGGAATAAAGGGAAACAAGACTTTTTATCAATACATTAGAAGCAAGAAGAAGACCAAGGACAGGGTAGGCCCACTGCTCAGTGAGGAGGGAGAAACAGTAACAGGAAACTTGGAAATGGCAGAGATGCTTAATGACTTCTTTGTTTCGGTCTTCACTGAGAAGTCTGAAGGAATGCCTAACATAGTGAATGCTTATGGGAAGGGGGTAGGTTTAGCAGATAAAATAAAAAAAGAACAAGTTAAAAATCACTTAGAAAAGTTAGATGCCTGCAAGTCACTAGGGCCTGATGAAATGCATCCTAGAATACTCAAGGAGCTAATAGAGGAGGTATCTGAGCCTCTAGCTATTATCTTTGGAAAATCATGGGAGATGGGAGAGATTCCAGAAGACTGGAAAAGGGCAAATATAGTGCTCATCTATAAAAAGGGAAATAAAAACAACCCAGGAAACTACAGACTAGTTAGTTTAACTTTTGTGCTAGGGAAGATAAAGGAGCAAGTAATTAAGGAAATCATCTGCAAACACTTGGAAGGTGGTAAGGTGAAAGGGAATAGCCAGCATGGATTTGTAAAGAACAAATCGTGTCAAACCAATCTGATAGCTTTCTTTGATAGGATAACGAGTCTTGTGGATAAGGGAGAAGCGGTGGATGTGGTATACCTAGACTTTAGTAAGGCATTTGATACGGTCTCACATGATATTCTTATTGATAAACTAGGCAAATACAATTTAGATGGGGCTACCATAAGGTGGGTGCATAACTGGCTGGATAACCATACTCAGAGAGTAGTTATTAATGGTTCCCAATCCTGCTGGAAAGGTATAACAAGTGGGGTTCCGCAGGGGTCTGTTTTGGGACCGGCTCTGTTCAATATCTTCATCAACGACTTAGATGTTGGCATAGAAAGCACGCTTATTAAGTTTGAAGATGATACCAAACTGGGAGGTATTGCAACTGCTTTGGAGGACAGGGTCATAATTCAAAATGATCTGGACAAATTGGAGAAATGGTCTGAGGTAAACCGGATGAAGTTTAATAAAGACAAATGCAAAGTGCTCCACTTAGGAAGGAACAATCAGTTTCACGCATACAGAATGGGAAGAGACTGTCTAGGAAAGAGTACGGCAGGAAGGGATCTAGGGGTTATAGTGGACCACAAGCTAAATATGAGTCAACAGTGTGATGCTGTGGCAAAAAAAGCAAACGTGATTCTGGGATGCATTAACAGGTGTGTTGTGAGCAAGACACGAGAAGTCATTCTTCCGCTCTACTCTGCACTGGTTAGGCCTCAATTGGAGTATTGTGTCCAGTTCTGGGCACCGCATTTCAAGAAAGATGTGGAGAAATTGGAGCGGGTCCAGAGAAGAGCAACAAGAATGATTAAAGGTCTTGAGAACATGACCTTCGAAGGAAGGGTGAAAGACTTGGGTTTGTTTAGTATGGAAAAGAGAAGACTGAGAGGGGACATGATAGCAGTTTTCAGGTATCTAAAAGGGTGTCATCAGGAGGAGGGAGAAAACTTGTTCACCTTAGCCTCTAATGATAGATCAAGAAGCAATGGGCTTAAACTGCAGCAAAGGAGATTTAGGTTGGATATTAGGAAAAAGTTCCTAACTGTCAGGGTGGTTAAACACTGGAATAAATTGCCTAGGGAGGTTGTGGAATCTCCATCTCTGGAGATATTTAAGAGTAGGTTAGATAAATGTCTATCAGGGTTGGTCTAGACAGTATTTGGTCCTGCCATGAGGGCAGGGGACTGGACTCGATGACCTCTCGAGGTCCCCTCCAGTCCTAGAGTCTATGAATCTATAAATCTTGAATACTGTGTGCAGTTCTCGTCACCCCATCTCCAAAAAGATATATTGGATTTGGAAAAGGTACAGAAAAGAGGAACTGAAGTGATTAGGGGTACAGAACAGCTTCCATATGAGGAGAGATTAAATAGACTGAGACCTTATAGCTTGCAAAAGTGATGACTAAAAAGGGATATGATAGAGGTCTATAAAATCTTGACTGGTGTGGAGAAAGTGAATAAGGAAGTGTTATTTACCCCTTCATTTAAAACAAGAACACAGGGTCACCCAATGAAATTAATAGGCAACAGGTTTAAAACAAACAAAAGGAAGTATTTCTTCACACAATGCACAGTCAACCTGTGGAACTTTTTGCAGGGGATGTTGTGAAGGCCAAAACTATAACAGGGTTCAAAACAACAACAACAACAACAAAAAAACAACAACTAGATAAGTTACTGGAGGGTAGGTCCATCAATGGCTATTAGCCAGGCTGGGGAGGGATGAAACACCATGCTCTGAGTGTTCCCAGCCTCTGTTCGCCAGAAACTGGGCATGGATGTCAGGGGATGGATCACTCAATGATTCCCTGTTCTGTTCATTCCCTCTGAAGTACCTGGCATTGGCCACTGTGTGAAGACAGGATACTGGCCTAGATGGACCACTTCTCAGACCCAATTTGCCCGTTCTTATGTACAAATTAATTATAATATAATAAAAATGTTTAGTACAGAAGCTCCCCAAAATAATGACTTATCGAGATAGCAATGATGTGAAATAACGACCTTGGCAAATAATGCATTTTAAAAATCTTGGCCTACTAGGAAATGTATATTTATATGTTTCCCAATCACAAATCTAGCATTCTGGAGCAAAGTCACTAAAATGTAGTCCAACAACCGAATGTTCCTCAAACATGCCCCTCCCTTTTCCCTCCACTGCACCCCACTCATAGTTGTTGTCTTTGGTCAGTGGATACCCAGAGTACAGAGGAGTTTTCATGTGAGTTAACCTCCCACCTTAGAGGGTGGGGGAGAGAAGATACTTTGCTTGTTCCTCCAGCCGATCACCACTTGCTCCAGCCACTGGCTTTGGCTGCTACTGTTTGTTGTGCCACCATTCACTCCACCGCTCCATTGCCAATGGCTGTGCGCAGTCACCTTCTGCTGCCACCTGCCACTGTGACCTCTGCAAGTTGGTCTCATGAGGTTCCACCAGCTCTCAGTGATTTCATCTCTCAGCAGGGAAACCTCACTGCTAGTACAGGCTGGGCCAGCAACGTCTTCCACAGAAACACTGTCCAGCAGCTGGTCTAAGCACTTATACCTGATTATCAGTGATTTCAGATCTAGTAGTCACTTAAAAAGACAAAAGACTCTCTATGGAGCTTAATCAGCTCTATCTTTAAACGGTGGAGGGTTTGGGGGCGGTACATGTCAAATAGTGCCTGTGACTCTTAGATGGAGCCCACGCTACCAAGCAAAACACCTGTCCCCCACCCTATCTCTCTTTTTCTCTGTCCACTGGGATCTGGCATGCAGACCCCCTGCTTAGCAACTGCAGTTCAATTGAGGGTGACCAGTGCTTAATTTGTAATGAAAGAGGTGCCGGGGCTTAAGCACATTTTTTTTATTTTCATAATGGATATGGGGCTGGGGCTATAAACTTCCAAGCCTAGAGGGGCCAGGGATCAACCATGACAAACCTCTATTATTATTAAGCACAAATTAAGCACTGAGGGTGACCCCCTCAATCAGGACAGGCTAAGCACAGTTCTGCTGCCCTTTACTCATACATAAGGATAACATTTCATTACCCCTGCAATCAACAGATTTAAAATTTTTGTTAGGCTAATGTTAAAATTATATAATACACAAGTTGAGAAAAGAGTGTCTGTACATCTGGGTACAGTGTTGAGATTATCCACAAAGTCTGTTTAAAAACTCATAAAATACCTATAGTACATAATCTGCAATAACCTAAATTTAGATAAATTTAACAATACAGTTTAGATATTAGAATCCAAATACTTGGGTACATCACTCATGATAAGTTATAGAGAAAGTTGGTTGTAGAAAGCAAATATAGGAATAAGTGTAGATTGTCCCTCAGTAATTGAGCATTTAGGATGGGTTGTCCCTTAGTAGATATAATCCATCAGAGAAGTATTTCTGTTACGTTCCAATTTTGCTTCTCAGGGTATGTCTACACTACCAGATTAGTTTGATTTAACTTAATTCGAATTTGTGGAATCGACTTTACAAAGTCGAATTTGTGTGTCCACACTAACGGGGCAAGCGTCAACATTGGAAGCGGTGCACTGTGGGAAGCTATCCCACAGTTCCCGCAGTCCCCGCTGCCCATTTGAATTCTGGGATTTCCCCACAATGCATGCTGGGGGGAAAAATGTGTCGAGGGTGGTCTTGGGTAACTGTTATCATTCAATGTGCTTTCGGACGTCTCAAGGGGAGATGGAGGAGCTTACTGACTCGCTTGGATCTCAGCGAAACCAATATCCCCATTGTTATTGCAGCTTGCTGTGTGCTCCACAATCTCTGTGAGAGCAAGGGGGAGACCTTTATGGCGGGATGGGAGGTTGAGGCAAATCACCTGGCTGCTGATTACGCTCAGCCAGACACCCGTGCGATTAGAAGAGCCCAGCGGGAAGCGCTGTGCATCCGGGAGGCTTTGAAATCTAGGTTCCTCAGGGAGCAGGGTAACCTGTGACTGTTCAGTTTCTTTACAGAGAAGCTGAACCTGCCCCTGCTTCAGTTACTGTTGACTTTCTTCTGCGGTTACATACCCCATTCACCATGTTTCCCCCCTTCCAACACACGTTTAAAAATAAAGTTAATGGAACATTGTTAATTAACAACCTTTTCTTTATTAATGAATTCACGTTAAAGGGTTGAAACAGGGACGCAGACTGTGGTGGGTAGGGTGTGCAGTGATATTAACACTGCTTCTACACTCGAGGAATGATAGGCTCCTGCTCCTAGAGCGGTCTGCAGTGCCGGACTGGTTGTTTCAACGGAGCCTGCCATCCCTCCTTTTCGGGACTCTGTGTGAGGGGGCTACGTGACCTTGTGGCGGGGGAGGACGGTTACAGATTCCCCTGCTGCGTGGCTCTGTGGTCCGGGACAAGGACCGCTGCATAAGTTCTGTAACCGCCCTCCCATGCCACAAAGTCACGTACCCCCCACCCACACAGAACATGGAAAACACCTCCCAGACCGACCAAGGTGCCTACTGACTGCACTGTGTGTGTGACCTGCTGTTGATCCTGCCCCCGTGTCTGTACCCTGGTAAAGGTGACTGTCCTATGCAATAAACAACCCTCTTCCCCCCACTTCACAGACAGTCTTCTGTAGAAAAACTTGACGGAAATAGTAATTAACAGCAAACTACTTTTAATAATCAACTACACAGTTAGGGGATGAAATTGGGATTGGGGCTTCGGTGAGCCAGGAAGGGAAGGACTTCTCAACATTTACGGAATGAGAGCCTTCTTGTATTTGTGCACTCTGCAGGGGTGCAGTGACAGTTTTCACGGCCCCTGTCGCCCCTCCTTCTTGTTACTTTGGGTGAGGGGGGTTTGGGACTTTGTGGCGGGGGAGGGCGGTTGCAGATACAGTGCAGGGGAGTTCTGTCCTCCTGCCTGCGGTCCTGCAGAACATCCACAAGGCGCCGGAGCGTGTCAAATTTTCCCTGGGCATTTCCTGTGTGGCTGGTCAGAACATCCAAGCTCGGACTGCTGTCCAGAGCATCAACAGAGTGGTGCACTGTGGGATAGCTCCCAGAGCTACTAAGGTCGATTTCCGTCCACACATAGTCTAATTTGACATAGCCATGTCGAATTTAGCGCTACTCCCCTCGTCGGGGAGGAGTACAGAATTCAAACTAAAGAGCCCTCTATGTCGAACTAATTAGCTTCCTGGTGTGGACGGGTGCACGGTTAAGTCGAATTAACGCTGCTAAATTCGACATAAACTCCTAGTGTAGACCAGGCCTCATTGGCACTCCAGCTCATCTCTCCCGGTATTGCCGATGTCCAGTGATGTGTTCTAGATAGATGTCCCTTGACCACCTGATGGCATCCGACACCATGAGTTGCCGCATCAGCCAAGCGTAGCATTGCAGATTCCGCATTCTTGCAACACTCGCTCATTACTGGGACTTCATGTGCCCAGGGCTCCAACGATCAGCGTGTGTGTCTGAACCTGGTAACTCTTAGCTCTCAAGGTTTTGGCCAGAGAGGCATACTTCTCCACCTTTTGAGCTCAAGCACCGTGGAAGGCTGGGTCCTGTTCTCAAAGGGCACTGTGACGTCCATCATCATGATCTTCTTCTGGCCCTCATTGGTGATGACGATGTCTGGTCGCAGTTGGCTGCCAGAGTTCATGGCCACCTTCCTTACAGGTTGCAGGATGGCTCTGACTAGGCAATCTTGGATGGCATTACATCGCAGCTATCAGGCTCTGGAATGGGGCTTGCAGCTACATGGGACATGGGGTAGCATCTCTTTGGCATAGCTGCACTTCCTGCATTGCTTGTCCCAATTCCCATGGTGGACAGCTCCGTTCAGTGGAATGCAGTTGAGCTGGGCCCTGTGAATGAACCTCCAGTTGGCAAATTGGGTGAAGCTGCCCCCAGGGAGGAAGTGATTGCTGGCGTCCCACTTGCACGTCACCTCGAACGCCTTGCCCTGATCCGGCTTCTGTTTCAGGTTTTCCACGTACTGGCAGCAGTTGGCATCCTTTGAGGTCCTCTCCAGCATGGTTCTAGCTCTTGGAGTGATGATTGTGTGCTTTACATTCTTCACCTGTGGCACCAGGAGTCCCAGCTCCTGGCATTCCTTGCACCACATCCAGTGACAGCCAATACGATTCTCCAGTCATTACTAAAGTGTTTTGTAATCCAACACCAGACAAAATTGATCACTTGGATAACACAGCTCTGTCTGCTGGATACAGTCTGGTCCTGAAGCCTTTCCCCCTCTACCCTCCCATCCCTTGGCTTATCACTAGCTGTCAGGAAAGAGCTCCTTCAGATCTTGCTTGCAAATCATAATTTGAAATTATTAGGTTGGCCAACATTGCCAAAATGAATGCACAGACATTATCATAAAAAACAACAGTTGTGTGAGGAACTAGTCTTTGTTCATACTTTGTAAACCTATTATGCTTTCTCGGGTACTAGTATTTTATCATATACTGTATATCCTTTTAAAGTGTGTATTAATATTTCAATTTCAATTCAAATTTCCAACCAATGATTACATTGCCAACATTGTATGTAACTAGTTGACCACTGGAGGGATGATGGGGAAATTCAGGGGAGGTGTAGGGAAATCCCTGGGTGGCCAAACCATGGCTCGCAAGGTGCATGTGGCTCTTTTACAGTTAAAGTGTGGCTTGCAGAGCCCCCTAACCCCCCTCCACCTACCAGCCTTGGGAGGAGAGGGGGAAAGAGCACGGAACCAGTGTTCCCTCAAATTTTTTCCATCCACGTGCAGAATGAATTTTGTTATGTGCAGCACCAATATTGAGGTAATATGTAGATGTGCACCATCACCTCTGTACTTTCATGGTAGCCCTTATCCCACCAAGAGCTCACAATGTCCTACTACTAGTACCTAGCAGGATCTTAGGGAAGGTCTGTCTCCAGGTGACATCTGCAGTACCTATCTGTTCATTCCTACAGCCTCCTTCCACAAGGATCAGTACATGCTTCGCAAACTATACATATAAATACACCACTGAAATGCAGCCACCTCTTGGGAGGAAAGTCAGCAGCCAGCTAGCCCAACAGCACAGAGAGCACTGTACAGTAGTTTGGAAGGAGAAAGGGAATTTTGGATAGGAAGAATCTTTTCCTCTTATGCAAAATGCTTGAGATATTTAATGTTCAGATGGCTTCATCTGTAAAGGTCTCATCTGAATTGTGGCAAGGCACCTTCTCGGTCTCCCTAGCCTCCGCTGCTTTTAGCCCTGGTGAGACAGGCTTGGGTAATCTGGTCCCGCCCTTGGGACCCAGGGGAAGTCAGTTCCTTTCCTCCACCAGTCCTTTTTGGAGTATACGTCTCCCTTGTGGGAGAGAATACAGCCTCTCCTCCTGGTGAGGCTCACTGTCTTGCTGCTCCTAACCTCCAAGCAGAAAAGCTCCTTCTCTCTCCTCCCCCACCTCTCCTTCCTCCCAGGGAAGGGTTTACAAAGGTCTCAGGCAGCCCTTAGTTGGAATCAGCTGATCCTAATTAACTTCAGGTAGCTCCCTCTCAGCTGATTCTAATTGATACCTTGACAACCCCTTCTCAGCTGAACCTGATTGACCCGTAGTTACCCCCCAGTTGATAGGGAGGAGGGCCTTTTAACACTCTGAGACTGGTTTCTACCTCTCCCTTGTAGCTGTCTGTCCTGAGTTTATCACAGAATGTACAATATAATACCACAATATTAGAAATCAAAGTAACTGTTTCTTTTTAAATCAGGACACCAAGCTCAAAATAATTTAAAAAAAAAATCACTCAAATTCCCCTTACTAAAATCCTCTTGTATTAACAGTACAAAGCACTTTAAAGTCCTATAGACTATTCAACCTTCATGTTGTTTATATTTTTACACTGGATCAGCTTGGACAATTAAAGTAGCACACTCAAGTTCACCTTCAGATTCTCATGCACACATACAATGTTCCAATGTCTGGGTTATTACAGTGAAACACACGTAGCTCTGTAAAATTACACAGCACTTTACAAACAGAAGGGCTCAGGCAAACTTTTGCTTGACATGAAGTTCTCTCACTTCTTTCTATTAGGCCACTCAGATGAGTAACACCTACATGAGTAACACTTTGCAGGATCAGGCCTCTAGATAAAACACATGTCCTCCTGCCCACTAAAAGCTTTGCAAACACTGCTAGGGGAGGCTTAAATCCACAATAGGGAATTGTTGTCATTTGAAATCAGACAAAAACATTTCCATTAGTCCTAGTTTTGGTCATTTCCTTTTAAAACACAAATCAAAAAGCCAACAATATTTAGTGCTTTTCATTTATAAATCTCAGTGTTTTACAGAGGAAGGTCAATATCATTATTCCCATCTGGAAAATGGGGAAACTGAGGCACATTGTGGGGTGAGGGGGAGGTACACAATAAAGCTCCCCCAAGTCCCCATTACTGCACCCCCACCTCACCCCACTGCCCCCCCCATCACATTCTCCACTCTCACCTATGTGTGCGCCTGCATGGCTGGTGCATGGCCCTTGATGGCCTCTTGTGCAGCCATGCAGGCACGCTTCTTAAAGGTAACACAGCTTGGAACCTCTGCCTTGCAGCAGGGTGGTAGGATAGGGGTTTCTGCCCAGCAGGGATGTGGGGCAGGGGATCTCAGGGCTTCAGTCCTGTGTATCATACCTGTTGCGGTTTGGGGCTTCAGCAGGAGTGGGGCTGAAACCCCAAGCCCTGGCAGGCACCGCCCAAGGGGCTGAAGCCCCAACCCCTGGCAGGTGTGCCCTGGCTCTTGAACTTCTGAAGATTGTAGCATGCAGCTTGGTGGATCAATAAGTTTGGCTACCCCTGACATAGACAATGGAGACTGCTTGACTCATGTCATAGCAAAGAGTCTTTCTAGAAGCTGGAAGAAACTATAAAAGAGGGGAATTCAACACCTGGAAACACGTCTGGAGGACAAAGATTGAACTGGGGAGGTGGTCCCAGGCTGAAGGAGAGTCCCAGCCTATGTATGGAAGATCTGTAACCTGCTTGTACTATCAGGGTGAGACACTGCTTGATTCAAATCCTGTCCAGTTTATAGAACTCAGATTGCAATTTTACTTTATTTCTTTGATAACCAACTTTGATCTGTATGCTTACTACTTATAATTGCTTAAAATCTATCTTTCTGTAGTTAATAAATCTGTTTTATGTTTTACCTAAAACAGTGTATTTTGGCTGAAGTGCCATGGGAATCTGCTCAGGAACAAGAGCTGGTACATTGTCCTCTCCACATTGAGGGAGGGGTGGACTGGGTTATAAACAACTTTGTACCTGAAAAGAAGCAACTAAGAGGGGATATGACAGAGATCTATAAAATCTTGACTGGTGTGGAGAAAGTGAATAAGGAAGTGTTATTTACTCTTTCACATAACATAAGAACACAGAGTCACCCAATGAAATTAATAGGCAGCTGGTTTAAAACAAACAAAAATAAGTACTTTTTCACACAACGCACAGTCAACTTTTGGAACTTTTTGCAGGGGATGTTGTGAAGGCCAAAACTATAACAGGGTTCAAAACAGAACTAGATAAGTTCCTGGAGGATAGGTCCATTAATGGCTATTAGTCAGGTTAGACAGGGATGGAATGCTCTGAGTGTCCCCAGCCTCTATTCGCCAGAAGCTGAGAGTGGACAACAGGGGATGGATCACTCAATGATTGCCTGTTCTGTTCATTCCCTCTGGGGCACCTGGCATTGGCCACTGTCAGAAGAGAGGATACTGGCCTAAATGGACCATTGGTCTGACCCAATTTGACCTTTCTTATGTTCTTATATAAAAATGAATGATAGTATAATAATAAAAATGTTTAGTACAGAAACTCCCCAAGATAGCGACAATATGAGATAGTGACCTTGGCAAATAATGCATTTTAAAAATCTTTGCCTAATAGGAAATGTATATTCATACAAGTTTGCAGTCACAAATCTAGCATTCTGGAGCAAAGTCACTAAAACTCAGTCCAACAAACAAATGCTCCTTTAATGTGTCCCTCCCTTTTCCCTCCACTGCACCCCACTCAGAGTTGTTCTCCTTGTTCGGTGAAGACCCAGAGAAGGCACCTTGTTTGTTCTTTCAGCCACTCACAACTCACTCTGGCCGCTTGCTCTGGCCACTGTTGTTCGTCATGCCACTGTTCACTCCACTGTGCCATCAGCTTCTGCTGCCACCTGCCACTGTGACCTCTGTGTGTTGGGCTCCAGCTCTCAGTGGGGGAACCTAACTTCTAGTGCAGGCTGGACAGTCTCTTTCACAGAAACACTGTCCCGCAGCAGGTGTCATCACTTAGACCTGATTATCAGTAATTTCAGCTGTTGTGGTTACTTAAAAAAACAAAATACTCTCTATAGAGCGTAATCAGCTAAATCTTTAAATAGGGGAGAGGGGCAGGTCACACAGTGCCTGTGACTCTTACGCAGAGCTCACACCACCAAGCAAAACACCTGTCCCCCACCCTCTCTCTCTCTCCACTGGGATCTGGCATGCAAATCCCCTGCTTAGCGAGTGCAGTTCAGTTCAGTTGAGGGTGCTTAATGTGTAATGAAAGAGGTGCCAGGGCTCAAGCAAGTTTTTTACATTCATCACTGCTGTAGTAAGACCAGAGGTCCTGGGGCTATGAACTGCCAAGCCTAGATGTGCCGGGGCTCAGAGTTGGCAAAAATTAAGCACTGAGGGTGACCCCCTCAATCAAGACAGGCAAAGTACAGACCTTCTGTCCTTTACTCATACAATAAGTATAACATTTCACCACCCCCTACATTCAGTACTAAAGTGATTTCTGACACACCACCAGCCAAAATTGATCACATGGGCAGCACAGCTCTGTCTGCCAGATACCTAGGTGTGTTCACATAAATACATTCTGGTCCTGAACTCCCCCACCCCCTCGCCACACACACACACACACTCTGCCTGGCTCATCACTAGCTGTCAGGGGAGAGTGCATTCAGACCTTGGTTGCAAATCATAATTTGAAATTATAAGTTTGGCCAACATCACCGAAACAAATGTGCCAGCATTGTGATAAAAAACAACCGCTCTGTGAGGAAGCTAGTCTTTGTTCATTCTTTTCAAACCTATTATGATTTTTCAGGTATGTGTTTTATCAAATGCTGAACATGCTTTTAAAGTGTGTATTAATGTTTTGACTACATTGGCAACACTGCGATGTAACTAGTTGACCACCGGGGGGAGAGGGCAGTGATGGGAAAGCCGTGAGGTGGTGTGTGTGTGTAGAGAAATCCCTGGAGATGGGGTCTGCACCTGAGAGAAGCAGAGATAGGAACAATGAGCAGTCACTGCACAGACCCAGAGGGATCATCAGCAGGTGGATCCCATCACAACAGACTGGTGTCCATTCAGAGAATGGAACTGGACCAGGCTGTGACAAGGGTGTCCCCAGGATGTTACAGCAGGGTGCACCACAGCTGCATCAGCAGAAAATAGGGCCCAATCTCATGAAGTGCTGAGCACCTCTTGCCAGGTTCTGAGTGTCCTCAACTTCCTTTGATATCAATGTACCTCAAAGCAGGTGCTCAGCAGCCAGCAGGATAGGGCCCTACATGCCAGTGAGTAGCTGCTACATTCAGTAGGCCCCAGCACTGCTAGGGTGGATTTTGCTCTATGGGCCAGAACCTCATCTGGTGTAAATCAAGTTAGCTGAGTTGAGCTGACTCTTTATTTCTGAGCACCAGTCAGTGCCATTAGAGCTATTAAGGTGACACCCCATCCAGCAACACGCACTTGTTTTTAATCTTGTCAGTTTCACTCTAAAGAAAGCGGTTTCAGGTCTGATCTTCGTGCGCAGCAGCCCTCCCACCCCCATCCAGTGATCGGCATACTGTGGGTTACATTTTGGGTCTATCAAGCCACATCCCCTTGCAAAAACCCAAAGCAACAGCAACCAATACAGCTATGAGAGAGAGGAGGGCAGGCCAATAAAGGTCACTTTCAGGAAATTCTAACCCCACGAAAAGGTTTAAAGGGGACGACCAAAGAGCAGAAACCCCCATCGCAGCAAGCAGGGGATCAGAGAGGAGCTGCTGAGGTAGGTGAAGCTGTCCCATCTTTTTCTGCCTTCACAGTGACTCTTGGGGTGAGCTGAGTCATTCTACAGTTTCTGTCAAGGGCTGGATTCTCTGAGGTTGGTTGATAGTCATGGATGGTCATTTTCTGCTATGATTTATTGAAACAGAATTTTCACAGGTAGGTAGGGAGAAAAGTGTACCAGCTTAATAGAAACAGCTGGGGACAGATGCTTGTACTCATCACTTTGCACACATATATGTGTACTCACACACTCATAAAATGGTCAAAGTTATAAGTACATATTTATAAACAAGTCAGTTGATACACACACTTACTCATATAATGATTACAGCTACACACACACACAGGACAGTATATATTCTCACACACACATACAGACTCTCACCAGGTGTCACATACTTGTTGGTATACTGACACTCCTAGCCATATCGGTGCATGCATACTCACATCCACATCCACATAGAATCATAGGACTGGAAGGGACCTCAAGAGGTCATCTAATCCAACCCCCTACACTCATGGCAGGATTAAGTATTATCTAGACCATCCAGACAGGTATTTGTCTAACCTGCTCTTAAAAATCTCCAATGATGGAGATTCCACAACCTCCCTGGGCAATTTATGCCAGTGCTTAATCACCCTGACAAGAAGTTTTTTCTAATGTCCAACCTAATCCTCCCTTACTGCAATTTAAGCCCATTTCTTCTTGTCCTATCCTCAGAGGTTAACTACAACAATTTTTCTCCCTCCTCCTTGCAACAGCCTTTTTTTATGTACTTGAAAACTGTTATCATGTCCTCTCTCAGTCTTCTCTTTTCCAGACTAAACAAACTCAAATTTGCCAATCTTCCTTCATAGGTCATGTTTTCTAGACCTTTAATTATTTTTGTTGCTCGTCTCTGGATTTTCTCCAATTTGTCCACATCTTTCCTGAATGTATCACTCAGAACTGGACACAGTACTCCAGCTGAGGCTTAATCAGTGCAGAGTAGAGTGGAAGAATTATTTCTCATGTCTTGTTACAACACTCCTGCTAATACATCCCAGAATGATCACTTTTTTTTTGCAACAGTATTACATTATTGACTCATATTTAGACTGTGATCCACTATAACAAGGAGTTCGGTGGAACCTTAAAGACTAACAGATTTATTTGGGCATAAGCTTTCGTGGGTAAAAGCACCACTTCTTCAGATGCATGGTGTGAAAATTGCAGATGCAGGCATTATATACTGACACATAAAGAGAAGGGAGTTACCTCACAAGTGGAGAATGAGTGTTGACAGGGCCAATTCGATCAGGGTGGATGTAGTCCACTCCCAATAATTGATGAGGAGGTGTCAATTCCAGGGAAGGCAAAGCTGCTTTTGTAGTGAGCCAGCCTCTCCCAGTCCCTATTCAAGCCCAAATTAATGGTGTTAAATTTGCAACTGAATTTTAGTTCTGCAGTTTCTCTTTGAAGTCTGTTTCTGAAGTTTTTTTGTTTAAGTATGGCTACTTTTAAATCTGTTACAGAATGTCCAGGAAGATTGAAGTTTTCTCCTACTGGCTTTTGTATGTTACCATTCCCGATGTCTGATTTGTGTCCATTTATTCTTTTACGTAGAGACTGTCCGGTTTGGCCAATGTACATGGCAGAGGGGCATTGCTGGCACATGATGGCATATATAACATTAGTAGATGTGCAGGTGAATGAGCCCTTGATGGTGTGGCTGATGTGGTTGGGTCCTCTGATGGTGTCGTTAGAGTAAGGTGACCATTTTTTTCAAATTTAAAACCAGGACATTTAAAATAGCTCAGCCAGCATGAGTAATAGTCGCTGTCGTAGAATATAAGTTGAAAAAATATTGCGGAATATGCTTAACTTTTTTTTTCTTTAAGTGAAAGAATACAATAAAATGTACTTCTTTTATTTATATTATGAAAGTAATTTTGCGAAAAAAAACCAAATATTTGATATGGGTAGATTAGTACATAATTGTATACTTAGGATTTTGGGATCCAAGTAATAAAGAAACAAGTGTAGCAGTAAAACAAAATGGTTTTAATAAAAAATGGTACAAAAGTACTTAATCTACATTCCTAATTTTGCTGCTTATATTTTTGTGAAGAGTGGATTGATTTTAATAATAATTTGTTTTCCTGGATGTTTTTATAAAATTCCATGCAAGTTTGGTTAAAATTATATTTAGTAATTAGCAAACAGCAAACATTTCAAAGTTTCAATATGTAATTGAGTTTTATCACTGGACCAGATATTGTTCATCAAAGAAAAAAGACGTTCGGCAGGTGCATTGGTTCCTGGTAAACAGAGACAATATTCTACCAATTTGCCAATATTTTTGTAGGAAACATCATTTTCACTGAAGGCTTTGAATATTTTAATCCATCTGTTCGATACTGGTACAGAATTTTGTCTCCAGTGAGTAATTTTTTCATCTGTAATGTAGCGCAGGACAAAGCAGGTTTCATCAAACAGTTCATCTTCTACTAAATTGATTTCAGAAAAATACTGAAGAATGTAATCACTGCAAACTTGAATGTTGTCATGGGTGAGTTTAGTGTTTAACAAAACCCAATTGAATTTTTCGGTATGCTTAATAGGTCCTTCCCATTCCTCTAGATTTTGAATACATGTGTCATAAAATTCTACCACTTTTTCTTTGAAAATAGCAGGTTTTAATATGCCTTCTTCCTCAAGCTGCTTCAAATTTTGCCGCACCTGTAACGGCAAGAAAACGTTTGCTTTTCTGTCAGCTAATTTTGTTTTTAAGTCACTGTAAATATTGATAGTTTTTATAATAGAAATCTCCTGTCCTTCTATTTTCAAAATAGCATTGTGGAACATTGATGACACGTTATGCAAAAAGTAAAGCCAGGACTCTGTCTCTGAATTATCAAAATAATTTGTGATAATTGTGGGGCTCTTCTCGTTTGAGGCAAAATATGATTTTAAGGCAGGATATATTTGTAGGACGCGCTCAATCGCGGGTCGTAACGCCAACCATCGTGTGGCACTGTATCCCAAGACTTTCTTATATTTAATGTCCACGAATTCACAAAATTCTTTCAATTCATTAATGCGCACTGTATATATATAAAAGTATGAATAAATCTTGGTGATGAAAGTTTGCACATCAATTGGTACACAGTTGGCTGCAGTTTGTATAGCATTGTTCAAAATATGAGCGGCACAACCAATTCCCACAAGCTTTCTTCCACCCAAATTTGATTTCAGCTTGGTAAAAATGTTATTTTTCCCACTTCTTCGCATTCCTCCAAAGTTAGTATTGGTGTTGTCAGCACAAAATCCAAGTACCTTGGTATCTAAATGATACTTTTTTAACATTTCCAAAATATAATCAGTAACTATGTCAGATGTTTCACCTGGCAAATCTCTTACTTCCAAAATTTTGACGTGTATTCCAGACTGGTATGAAAAATATCTTATTATTATGGGAATCAACTCTACTTCCTTGTGGTTTGATGCATCCGAATAAATAGAAATAAAATTTGCAGCATCTAAATCCTCTTCCAATAACTGTTTTGCATAAGGCACCAGCACATCAGTAACTATTGCCTCGCATTTTGTTCTAGAATATGTAAACCTGGCATCAAAACATGTTTTAATCAGTTTGCAGGTACAATTCATTGATCGGAATGAGTGATTATGCATTATTGTGTGGTACGCCCATAAACCTTCAGCTGCACCTAGTTTTCTTTCAGCATCTTCAAATCGTTTTTTCTTAAAATATGATGTCACGCTCGTACTTGCAATTGCTGCAGACACAGCCCATTTATGTTTGACTGTTTGTATGTGGTTTTCAATGTCGGTTTTTCCACTGTTTGCAATAGAAAATACACTTCTGCATTTTACACATTCCACCTCACTATTGTCATTATTAGTACTTGCTTTGATGAATGTATATTTCGATTTTAACTCATCATTGAAGACGCACTTTCGTCGTTTTGGCACCATAGGTGTCCAAAAATAAACAATTATTACAAACTTTGTCGGATGTCGGTCTTGGTCCGAGGGGGCGAAGTCACCGGTCCAGGATCGAGGAGGGGCGAAGACGCCGGTCCTGGTCCAAAGGGGCGAAGGCGTCGATCCTGGTCCAAGGGGGCGAAGTCATCGGGTCCTGGCGAAGCAGCGAGGTGCGCCGTGAAAACAGTGGAGTGAAAAGCTCGAGTAACTGAGAGAGCACGGAGCTCTGAGGGCCAGAGTCATGGTCCGAAGATGCCAGATCACTGGTGCCTGTCCTGTGCTGCGGAGGGTCTTTTATAGTCCGAAGCTAACACTGAATTGGTCGATTTTGGCGGACCCTGTGTGATGACGTCATCATCGAGTTCCCACGGTCGGGCTGTATGTAATGCGCGGGAGTATTATCGAAGAGTCGCCGCGGCCACAATATAGTGAGAGTGCGTGTGCTGAATGCCGAGTATTGCCAAGATCCAATGACGAGAACCGTCATGTAAAATAAAACTAAAACTAGGATAAATTAATAAAAATGATTTAGGCTGGTTTATCAAGGATTGATTTGATGTACTCAATCTTTTGATAAATTAATAATTTTTGATTTTGTAGTCCTAAACTGTACTGGTTACATCTCACAACTAACCAGACCAATGTCCAAAAAACCAGTACTGTACTGGTAAAACCAGTACGTATGGTCACTTTACGTTAGAGTAGATATGGGGACAGAGTAGGCAACGAGGTTTGCTACAGGGATTGGTTCCTGGGTTAGTGTTTGTGTGGTGTGGTGTGTAGTTGCTGGTGAGTATTTACTTTGAGTGTATCTTAGGGCTTGGCTGTAGACAATGGATCGTGTGATGTGTCCTGGATGGAAGCTGGAGGCATGTAGGTAAGTATAGCGGTCAGTAGGTTTCTGGTATAGGGTGGTGTTTATGTGACTATCACTTATTTGTACTGTAGTGACCAGGAAGTGGATCTCTTGTGTCAACCGAATTTGCTCCAATCCCTCAGACAGAGACAAACGCCTACAAGATCTTTATTAAGCATTCTTAAAACTACAATACCCACCTGGGGAAGTGAGGAAACAGATTGACAGAGCGGGATAGGTACTCAGAAGTCACCTACTACAGGACAGGCCTAACAAGGAAAATAACAGAATGCCACTGGCCATCACATACAGCCCCCAGCTAAAATCTCTCTAGCACATCATCAACGATTTACAACCTATCCTGGAAAACAATCCCTCACTCTCACAGACGTTGGGAGGCAGGACAGCCCCCCAACCTGAAACAGACTTCAAAGAGAAACTGCAGAACTAACATTCATTTGCAAAGTTAACATCATTAATGTGGGCTTGAATAGGGACTGGGAGTGGCTGGCTCACTACAAAAGCAGCTTTGCCTCCCCTGGAATTGACACCTTCTCACAATTATTGGGAGTGGACTACATCCACCCTGAGCAAATTGGCCCTGTCAACACTCGTTCTCCACTTGTAAGGTAACTCTCTTCTCTTCATGTGTCAGTATATAATGCCTGCATCTGTAATTTTCACTCCATGCATCTGAAGAAGTGGCTTTTTATCCACAAAGGCTTATGCCCAAATAAATCTGTTAGTCTTTAAGGTGCCACTGGACTCCTTGTTGTTTCTGTGGATACAGACTAACACGGCTACCCCCGATACTTGATCCACTATGACTCCCAAATCCCTCTCCAGAGTACTCCTTCCAAGGCAGTCATTTCCCATTTTGCATGTGATTGCTCCTGCACATTGCATTTGCCTAGTGATCTGCACAAGGACCCCTGTCCTCTGTGACACACTGGCCCGGGTTCCACATCAGCCCAGTGCAGCAGAACAGAAACTCTGTGACTGATTCAAGTGATCTAAGAGTCTGAGGTTTTAAACAAATTAAACATGACAGCAAGGAATCCAGTCAGCACTATGTCCCTCGCGCTATTCCACAGTAATGTCATTGTCTATGCTGGTTTCTCCCCCCACTCCCTGTTTTCTTTGTGTTGGAGATGGGTGTGTTGATAACTGTGTTGCAGAAGATGTGTGTGTGGGGGTAGGGTTGGAGGTTTTAGCACCTTGGAAGGTGGAGGAGGTTGTTAGGGCCTTGTGTGGGTGGGTGACCTTCCCCAAGACTTTGACATCTGGGAGAGGATGCATATTTTCCCTTCCCCCTTGTAATTTCAGCTGGAGCTGACTTGACACTTGGCAGGGAGAGGTTGGACTCTTGAGTTCCCCACTTCTGCAGCCTGTGTCAGTAGCTAGTGAGCCAGCATGCCCCAGCATTCGCCACTCTATCCAGCAGCCACAGATAAGCACATTCCTGGAAAGTTTGTGCTAAAACATTCAGCAGCGAAATAGCAAACACTAGCAAGGCTGTTGTCATCCAGCTTCTGTGTCAACACCCCATTGGGATGAATGGGGCACTCCCTACACTGCAGAGCCAGTGGGGTAGCTGACATTAACATTGTTTCAGTCTGTGTGTTACTTGACATTGTGTATTCATTGTCACCATAGAAGGGAAGGGCTCTGCATAGACGGAAATTTGCCTGGGCATCAGTAGAAAATGTTAAGTAAAATTTGCTTTAAAAATTAAACCTGGCGCTTTGTCATCTTGTGTCATTTTTATTTCTTAGCTTTCAGCTATTTAAGTGAACTCTAAAACTTTCATACTGACTGTTTACTATCTGACATTGTATCTCTCTAATCTCCTTCATAACCATCATTGACTTTTTTCCATTTTAATACTATCCCATAGTATCAGAGACAGTGAGAAAAATAGCAACTAAAGGTACATGACTATCTTTATAGAGAATGATAGATATACAAGCATCTGTCTCACATAGAGAGATGTGATGTATTCCCTGCAGCCAGAGCTGGCTTTAGGAAGTGCGGGCCCCAATTTGAACAGTTTTGACGGGCCCCCGGCAGGGTTGACTTAAAAAAAAACCACACATGTAAAAAAACACGTGGGGCTTGTACTCACTGGACAGTGCTCCGAGTCTTCGGCGACACTTAGACAACAGGTCCTTTACTCGCTCCAGGTCCTCGGCGGCACTGAAGGACCCGCCGCCAAAGACCCAGAGCAAGCGAAGGACCCACCGCCAAAGTGCTGTTGAAGACCCAGAGCGAGTGAAGAACCCGCCACTGAAGTCCCAGAGCACCGCCGTGTGAGTAAAAATTAAAAAGGCGCCTCTAGCCAGGGAAGGGATTCTCACTGGGCCCGGGGCCCTCTTAGGCACGGGGCCCGATTTGGGGGAATTGGTGGAATAGGCCTAATGCCGGCCCTTACAGTGCTTAGAGCAGTGAGTCCCATGCTCGTTGGGGCTTCTAGCCATTGCTAACATGCAATAATGAATGCTGTCTTGCACTCAGAGTCACCAGCTGGGGAATGCAAGTTGAGTGGTGGAGGGATAACAATGCTCGCAGCTAACCAATCTGTGCAATCTGGATGTAAATACTGTGACACCTGCTTGATTTGCTGCTCTCCTTGATGGTGCCTCTTAGTCCCAATGATCTACTTTAATTTCATCCTCACCAGGAGCCCCATTGGGCGTTCAGAGAGGAGTGAGCCCACAGAGGTTAAATGAGAGGTGCTGCAGAGAGGAGAATAGAGAATAACGATACTGAGTTGTGGTTTCCAAGGTGAGGCAAGGAGAACGGTACTGGAGTGTAGCAGCTCTGGGATTGTGACACTGTAAAACTATAGAGATCTTGAACCAGCCTCAGCAAAGAATCCTGTGGCACCTTATAGACTAACAGATGTTTTGCAGCATGAGCTTTCGTGGGTGAATACCCACTTCTTCGGATGCAACCAGCCTCCTGCAGCGAGACAGTCTCACATCTGTTAATAAGGTCTTAGTCTGCATCATGAATTCATAGGCACTGAACTGATGGGGCTCTGTGCATGACCATCATGTAGGCTGTCCCCAATTTATGAGCCTCAACAAGATGCTGCTTTCTCACCGGTTGCTTCTGCCTGAGAAGCATGGGATACAAGTCATTTCTGCTGAGTAAATCTCAACTCTAAAATAAGAACAAAGGACTTGCCAGAGTGGATCGGATCTCAAGTCTAGTATCCCATCTGGGACAGCAGCCTGCACTACAGAGCAAGAGCAAAAGGGGTCAAAAGGTCCACTCTGTCACCCAGAGGCAGGACTCAGAATACCCAGAAGTGGCCAATCTGCTAAGGAGGACAGGGCCTTCCCCACAGGCACTTCAGTGTAACCAATCCACTGAGCAGTGTGGTGTGTGGCTCGTTCTGGGAAAGAGGGTGTGAGTGTCACAGCAGCAGCTGCATGCAGGGGCTGGCTCTTTAGCTCAAGCTGTACAGACTCATGCTTCTGGCCCTACAGCTCCTTGGCCCAGTGCCTAGTGTGCTGGCTTCACCAATGACATTCGGTTTCTAATGCCACAGTGCACCCAGATACCATAGTGATGGGCACTTAAGTATGGGGAATGAGTAACTATACACCCCTCACCCTGTAAGTGAATGAACACCTAATAAGTATGGGGATTCAAACAACCGCATATTCCCTTGTCTTTCCAGACCCCTGGAGTGCAGACGATGGGCTCCTGGAGCACTCTTTTTCCTGCCACTGAGTTCACACAGCCTCAGACAAACAGCTCCGTTTGTGATATCCAAGATGGCTTCCTTGCAGTGACCCTTCCTGTGATGTACTCTCTCATCTTCATCATCAGCCTGCTCAGCAACATGCTGGCCCTCTGGGTGTTCTGGCACCACACGCAGAGGAAGACCTCCATCACAGTGTACATGAGGAACCTGGCTTTGTCGGATCTCCTGCTCTCCCTCTGCTTACCCTTCCGGGTGGCCTATCAAAACCACAGCGGCCCTTTGATCCTCTGCACGGTAGTTGGTGCTTTCTTCTACCTCAACATGTACGTCAGCATCATGTTCCTCAGCCTGATCAGCCTGGACCGCTACCTGAAGATCATTCGGCCTCTCCAGCAGTTTAAAATCCACACCCTGCCTTGCAGCACAGTAGCTGCGAGGGTGGTTTGGCTGGCCTATGCCATTTTCACGCTGCCTTTCTTTTTCGAGACTAGGGAAAAAAGGCCTTGTGCCAACAAGTGCTTCCACTTCAGGAGCAAACACCCACTGGGGGCAGCCCTCAACATGGTCGCCGTGGCCACCTTCTTCATTCACCTGGGGCTCGTCCTCTATTTTTATGGCATGATATCTGCCAAGCTCCACAAAGTCTCCTCAGGGAAAGTTCAGCAGCAGAGCAGAAGGACAAGCAGCAGGGCCATCACAAAGACCTTTGTGGTCCTGGTCATCTTCACTGTGTGCTTTGCCCCCTATCACTTTGTCCGCGTGCCATACATCCTGGCTCAGCTGGATGTCATCTCCAGCACACAGTGGAAGCAGGCTCTCCACATCACCAATGAGCTTGTTTTGTGCATCTCGGCCCTCAACAGCTGCTTGGACCCTGTGATTTTCTTTTTCTTCTCCAGCAGCTTCAGGAAAGCAGTATTATGCACCATCCGAGGCAAGCTGAAGAGAGCTCTTCTGAGGAATCAGGGAGCTCTAAACCACAGTAAATCCATCACAGAACCAGGGCTGGATTAAAGAATTTTGAGGCCCTGTGCACTAGGAAGCTTGGCCTGCCCACATCTTCCTTAAACTAGACAGAGCATGTGATCTGCAGTCTGTAAATAGGAGAACAGGTCTCGTTACCATTACTTAAAATAAAAACAAAAACACACACAAACCAATCCAACGCTTAGCTCAGCCAGCCCAGAGCAGTGATCCACACAAACATGGGGGCTTGCTCCTGAAGGGCTGGAGGTTTGGGGTCTGCCAGCCCTGATTACTGAAGGAACTGCTCCATTCCACCTGCGCCACATTAACAGCCTGGATGGGACCTTCTGGAGGACAGCGGGAAGCGGAAGAGAAGGGAAAGTCCAGGGGGCACATCAGGGAAAACCCTGACCAGGAGGTGGAACTCCAGCCAGGTAAAGCCTGGGAGTGAGTGGTGACTTGGTGCCCAGCTCCTGGGAGGAGGGCTGGGGACTTCCTACCCAAGGGGAGAGAGACAATGCATGGGGGTTGGGGCCTGAAGACTTTGAATTGGGCCCCAGCTCTGAGGACTCCCTACCAAGGGGGCAGGGGGAAGACATTGAATTGGCGTTGGCACCAAGAGGGTTAGTTTGTGCAAAGACTAAATAAACTGGATCCCAGAAGAGGAGTGTTTTAATCACCTTTCGGACTATGATGGCGGAGTAACTGAACAACCAAGAGGGGACACAGAGGCAGGGTGCAGCTGAGTGGCCTCTGGCCACAAGGGGGCGCTCCAGAGGTGGCTGCCCTGTTACAGTGGTTATGGCAGACGTCTCAGGGATGGGGGTTGGAGGAGTTTAACTGCCAGGCCAGTGCCACAAATACCACCTATTCACATTTGGCCCGGCTGGTCCCTGTCATGCCGGAGGTTTGGGTGTTGTTGACTGGGGCTGGCAGAGGTAAGGTTTGGGTTGCTTGGGTTTTTTCCCCAAGCCTGAGCACATCATAAGGTTGACCTAACCTCCAGGGCAGCCACAGCTAGGTCAATGGAAGGTGAACTACAGCGATGGAAAGGCACTTCTGTGAATGTAGGAAGTGCTGATACCATAGAACCATATTTATGCTGCTACAGTGTAGACAGGGCCAGAGACTTACTAGGAAGACTGGAAAGGAAATTATAACTGTTTCATCGCATCTTACATTGCAGCTCTCTAGGCTAGAGCTGTTCAAGAGAACAAATGCAGGAGAGGACTAACTGAGTCCCCTTCAGCTGGGGGAAGAGTGCGAAAGAGAGCAAGGCTGCAATTCTTGCAGAGTCTTGCTGTGTTCATGAGCATATTCCTCAGAGCGCAGAAGGACTAGAGGCATTTGAGAGAGCACGCTGGCACGGGCCTTTCCCCTCCTCAGGCTCCCCTCTATGAGGATTCTGAGACGAGAAGAAGGAAAAGATGTGACTTCTAGGCCACAAGAACACCATGCTACTGTGCGTCAGGGGGAAATAGATGGGTCAGTGATCTGACTTGTATAGACATCACATCCCACTCAGATGGAACTCGAGCAAGAGCAGGAGGTGCAGCAGGAACTGAGTAACACTTGGGCAGTGGGTGAACACATCCAATATACGGGGGGGAGGAAGGGGTTGGGAAGATTGGCAGGCCAGGGAACAGTGAAAATGCTGTAATCTGAAATAAAGACCAGTTGAGCCTTCTCTCTCTGGTGCCAGTGTCTGTTACACCAGGTTAACCTCTCATTTCTGTACAGCTCCTGCCAAGAACTAAGCAGGTAGCCACAAACTTCTCACATTTTTATTGTCAGTTGCATGCACCGATTCCATTCCCTACCAATGTATCCCCGGGGTTAGCATTTGGCCAACTGAATAGGAAGCTCACAGCATGGGCTTCTGATCCTGTAATATGTTGCAACAGGGAAGAGCTTGTGGTTTAAGTTCTCAAAACCAAGACAATCACAGACTCTGATACCCCATGCACTATTTACATTGACCTTTAAAGGTAACCTGCAAAGGAAAAGCAAAATCAGCAAAATTGTTGTTTTTTTTTATGAGAAGTAAGAAAGGCGCAAGGTTCCTTCACCCTGCAAAAGAACAGGATATTGTTCTATCTTTTTAAAAAAAAACTACATTAGAAATTCAGGTCTAGGCAGGTCTGTTTTTCTTAAAAGCCTCTACCACACTGCCTAACACTACTTTGGCCCACAGAGCCCCACTTCTCCTCTTCAGGTCATAAGAGGGAGTGTGGTCTAGCAATGAAAGCAGAGACTAGGAGTTCTGGGTTGTATTTCTGGCTCTGCCACAGATGTGCTACGTGACCTCAAGCATATCCCTTAGCCTGTGTGTTAGTTTCCCACAGATAATAGTTGCTTACAGCAGAGGGGTGGGTGGAGCTTAGCATATTAATGTAGCACAACAAGGTAAGAATTGCCACACTGGGTTATACCAACAGCCCAGGATACTGAGTCTAGGACCAAGTTCACAGGGACATGTTAGAAATGCAGCACCCAGCCTGGATTTTTGTGTCACTGTGGAATGGACTTTTGCCTCGATTGACAGTACTTGCTTGAAAACCCTTGTGAACACAGGGGTGGAAGGGCTGGGGTATACCTGTTGCGGGTGTTGGGATGGGTGGGACTACAACTGAAGATCTGCTCCCTCAACCAAGGGGAGGAACCACTGAATGAATTTTGGGGACAACCAAGGGAAAACCAGGGTCAGAGGACAAAACAAAAATCAGGGATCCAGCCAGGGACACTGAGCAGAGAACCCCTGACAGTGCCCAACGCTCCTCTCAGGTGGCTAAGGAGTCAGTGGAACTCTGCTCACAGGTGTGATTTGATGAGGGACCAGAAATATAGCCCCCCCCACATCCACCTGCAGGAGCGATGGTTGGCACCAGGAGAAGGTCAATGAGGAGGTCTTATGACTTTATGGGGCCACACATAGGGAGTGCTAGGATCAACAGGGGAGGGGAAAAGTGCTGGAAGAGGGGCTGCAGGCTAATATACCCTAGGGTGTGCCAGGGTCTCCCCCTTGGCGCAGAAGGTATGGGTGTCACTCCATGAATCATGTCAAGTATGCATCTGTGTTCACCAACCAATATCCCCAGAGGGCCGTGGAACCAGAGTGGTGCACAGACTGGCCCACTGGGGTTCCTGGCCCTGGGGTAGGTGGCAGCAAGGCCTGCGATTTACGGTCAGGGCAGGAGACGAGGGCAAAGAAGTGGAAAGCATGAAGCTCAAGCATATGCAGGATGTTCTCAGGGCATGGTTCAGAGGTGGCCTAGCTGGTATTGTGCTGGGGGCAGCTGGGAGAGCTTTCATAGCGGGGGGCCCAGTGACAAGCTCTAAGGGGCCTGGGGTGAGGAGTGTCCTCCTGCAGGACCCATTTGGGATAAGCAAGAGCAGTGAGGGTCAAGGCTGCCCTCACCTCTAGGAGCACACAACTGGAGAAAAGCAGAATGGGCAACCCCATGCACTGGCTGAACACCCCAACTCCTCCAAGCACCCCTGTAGCATCCCACCCCTGCTCCTGTGGACACTCTCAGAATTACCAGACCTGCTGTTCCCCAAGGAACCATACACTACAGCAGGGGTCAGCAACCTATGGCACGCGAGCTGATTTTGAGCGGCACGCAGCCGCCTGCTGCAGTCCTGGCCCCCAGCCCCACTCAGCCCCCCCGCCCACCGCTCTCCCCTGCAAGGGCAGGAGGCAGAAGCTTGGTCCTGCGGCAACCAAGCTTCCCTCTCCCCCGTTTCTTCCCCCAGAGTGGTGCTTTCTGCCCCGTCCCCTCTCCGTCCCTGCACCAATCAGCTGATGGCCCTAGTGAGGAGGAGGGGGGGGAAGAGCAACAGCGTGCAGGCAGTTCCCTAGAGGGGACAGAGAGAGGTAGGGGTGGAACAGGCATATCTCTTCCAGCCCCTTGCCCTGAGCCGCTCAGGGCAGGGGGCTGGGAACACCCCAGCCCTCTGCCCTAATCCCCCCCACACTGTCTTCTGTCCTACACCCCCCACGCACCCCAGCCCTGTGCCCTAATCCCCCCCCACACTCAGCATTCTGCCCTGCAGCCCCCATACCCCCCAGCCCTCTGCCCTGACCCTTGAACCCCCCCACCCCAAACACACCCCCAGCCCTGCTCTGCATCCCCACAGCCTCATCCCTCTGCCCTGACCCCCCCCCACACACCCAGCCTTCTGCCATGCACCCCCATACCCCTAGCCCTCTGCCCTGACCCTTGACCCCCCCACACACCCCAGCCCTCATCCCTGAACCCCCCACCCCACCCCAGCCCTCTGCCCTGACCCCTGAAACCTCCCCACCCAGGTCTGGGGTCCCGGCCGCAGGACCTGCTCAGCCCGCTGCCGGCCTAGGTGAACAGAACCCCAGGCTGGCAGCGAGCTGAGCAGGCTGGCGGCGTAAGATCAGCATTTTAATTTAATTTTAAATGATGCTTCTTAAACATTTTGAAAACCTTGTTTACTTTACATACAACGATAGTTTCGTTATATAATATAGACTTATAGAAAGAGACCTTATAAAAATGTTAAAATGTATGACCGGCCCGCAAAACCTTAAATGAGAGGGAATAAATGAAGACTCGGCACAGCACTTCTGAAAGGTTGCCGACCCCTGAACTACAGCTTACTGACTAAACCCTGCAGCACAGCTTTGGCTTAACACACAGCACTTAGATATGTTTATAGCAAATCTAAGAAGTTTATTTAACAAAGGAAAGAGGTTGGAGAAACAGCAAGCAGAATTAGTAGAGACAAATGGCTACATATAAAATAAAATCATGACATGCTTTCTAGGGCCTAAATGTAACTAGCAAGTTCTTCTCCGGTCTAAAGAAGCCTATTTCACCCAAAGTTCTTCCCCATGGTTTCAGCCAAGCCTGGCTGAGATTTCTTTTCCTGACGCAAACCCACTGGCAATTTCCCTTCTCCCCTTGGCATCTGTCTGCTGCACCCAGAGAGTTCCAAAGGGTCTTTGTCTTTACTTGAAAACAGGATGCCCCTGCTGGTTTTCTTTCTTTCTGACCCCTCCCCAACCAATCCACTGATTAGCATTTTGTTCAGACTAGAAGTGAGCGTCCATTGTGAACCATCTGATACTCATGCAGGTGCCCAGCCCAAGTGAGAAGTGTCTCTTGCCCCATGCTGGGCAGGAATATGTGGGTCACCTTTTGGTAACCTGCCTTAGCTCTCAGACCTAGAGACCATCGTCAGCATATATACACAATTCCCCACAGATTTCCCATACATCTATCTTGCGATGCATACGATGTCCAGTGTGACACAGAGATCTCACACGGCATTCTGTGGCAGACTAGTATGTAGGTAATAGACCCCAGGGATCCCTATAACCCTTATGTCCCCCCATCCCCTCAGGCTGGCCAGCTGGCACAAAAGTCCCTGGATCACAAGCTCCCAGGCCCTGTTATCCCCAGAATATGAAGCTGGAGACACATGGGCCTTTGACCAGCTCCACATCCAATTCTCTTGCGGGGGTGGAGTGTGATACCCACACTCACACTGGATAGTACCTACGTCACAGTCCCCAACGTAACTGCACCTCCGACCCCTTCATGGCTTATTGAAGGGCACCCTATGTAAGTCTCAGACCTCTAGCCATCACCTTTCTTGGGATGGAGTCTCACAATTCTCTCCCTCCAGACTGGGGATTTAGGCTGCAGATTCTTGCAATCCACTGTGATGCTCTCAAAAGGACAGACTTCAGTTCAGCGCCTGTCAGTGTGCGTGTGTGTGTGTGTGTGCGCGCACGAACGACGGGGGTGGGGGGGGGGAGACCAGTGACCAGTCAGTTAAGCAAAGTACTATGTATTCAGAACAAAAGCATTACAGAGAAATCACATCAGTAGTACAATCAATTGCTTCTATGCAGGACCAACTTACTAGGCAGTCACCCATCCTCCCCATGGAGACACTGAAAGGACTAAAGAACTTCAGGCCCCCTCTCTCTTGGTTAGTCTCATGTCAGGTCTTGGACTGAAGTGTGAGTGACTCTCCTCAGGGCTGATATTTTTGAACCATTTCAAGTCCTGTGCCTGGAAAGGCCTTTGAACCAAATTGCATCAATCTGGGTGCTGTTTCCCCTGGGTGTGCATTTAAAAAGATGCATCTGCATTGTTTCAGTACTGGGATTTGCATTATAACCCACAAGTGACTTCAGTTCCTGCAGGAAGCATCCCCCATTGAGCCAGGAATACAATCCCTAGCCAGCCCATAACCATACCTATTAATCTTTATGAATTTGATACAACAATCTGAATATTTCAGGCATCCATAGTACATCACATCTCAAGGACTAATCAAAGATTATTATATTGCTTCCAAAGCATTGCATGTGTCACACCTTACATTAGCTTCAATGGGAGTACTTCTAGAGTAGGTACTACTCCATGAAAAGATATCACAACCTGGCATCTTTACGTTGTGTTTCAGGCAAAGAGGAAAATTACCCCCTCCCCCAAAAAAGGTTTGCCAAGACCAAGTCATTCTTGGAAATTTAACATCCTTGGGAGGAGAAAAACCCTGGAGAAGTTTGAATTGAGGACCGGCTCGATGTAACAGAGCACATGTAATGGCAGGATCAGTGTAACACAGGTGAGGGATAAGTCCCATACTCACGCACTCACAGACCTGAGCCTCCAACTCACTGGGGTGAAAAAAAGAAGCAATTCCTATTTTATTAGCCAAAAATGAGCTTGAAAAGCTTGAGTACAAAGACTGATCAAAGAACATCATTATGAACAGACTGTTCCAGACATGGCATTCAGACAAATGCATAGATTTGACAAATTGCTAGTGTGTGACTAAGAAATACTGTTTCCCCAAATAATACTTGACTCCAGCAAGTTGCTCAGAAGAAATTCCAACTCCTTAAGATCTGGGGAAGGGTGGTGAGGAAGATTAAACCAAATTCTCTCCCCTCCACCTTTGTTGCTGGGGAAGGGAGGTTAAGAGAAGTTGAAAAGGACATGCAGGAAAATATGTTTCAGAAGCTTACACATTCCTGGTAGCTTTCCCCACCATGTGCTTCAAGGGGAAAACAAATCAGGACCACATCATTATACTGGAAAGTGTATAGTCACTTCCGGCAAGTTAGGGAGGAGGGTTCAGTTTCCAGTAGAGTTGCTCCTGGGTAGACTGGTGTCACCCATCTATTCAGTCTGCTGGGTCCAGAGGAGCTTGCACCTACCATACCCCTGTTCCCTATCAGAAAGGCACAGGTTTCACTCCAGTCTCTCATCAATAACCTTGAAGCAATTTCTCCCTTGCTCTAGTCTGAGTCCTGGGTGTTTGGGCTTCCTGAAGTGGCAGAGCCTTACCTAGTAACAAGTGCTGCTGGGAGCAGCTGGCCCCACTGGAGAGAAGTTGGAGTGTCACTGGCTGTGTTACCCACAGTGCTTCTCTTTGAAATACAGAGATTCGGACTCGGGAAATCTGGTAGCACTTTGCCATGTGCAAACATGACTGCCATTCCAACAAAATCCTGACATAACATCCCCCAGGCTGTGAAGGAATTAATGAATTCCACTCCCTCTCAAATAAAGCCTGTAGCCCTTAGGCAGAGAGAACAGAAAGGCCCAAGCAGCAAGTCTGCAAGAAACACATGCAGGGAAGCTCTGACCAGGTAACGCAGCAGGCTGCGGGAACTGTGGAGACAAGCCTGCTGCTGTTCAAGCCAAAGAGGAGTGTGGGAAATATTGCCCTTGCCTTGCACTGCTGCCTGATGAACCGCACCTTGCTCCCTCCCAGATCTCTCTCACTTCTCCTCCTTCCCCACAGATCTCCGTGGCGAGGTTCCATACTACACTGGCTGATCCATTTGGGCCAGTCAGCACAGTTTGCCTTCAATGACTGGAGAAGGATGACATTGTATCTGCCCCGAAATGCATGCACACAGGTGGGGCCAGGGGAGGAGTTTAAGGAGCAGAAAAGAGAAGAGAAACTCACACTGGAGTAACTTGGTGTTTGCATTACATCAAGCAGGACCAAAGAGATCCTCTTGTTCTCTCTCGAGCTGGAAAAAGGTCTAGCTCAGGGTCAATACAAGGCAAATAGCTACTCTGGCCTACCACGTGCAACAAATCCTGGAAGGCTGCTGACAAAAACACCTAGGGGAACGTGAGGGCTTTGCCACCTCATTTAAAATCCAGAAGGCACTTGATTGGAATTTTGCATCAGCTGGTGTGCGTGAGCATTTCCAGCTGCAACTCAGTTCCTTGGCTTCTTCCTTCTCAAGCTGAGTCAGCCTGTGCTGAAGGCCATGGGGGTGGGGAGCAAGAGAGATCTCCCCCTCTGCACCATAGCTGACAATCAGGTAAAGCTCTGGTGACCCTTAACTCCTGCCCATTCCCCCAGGCACCAAGAATTATTTGGCAGGGATGGGAGTGTTTGAGGTATTTAAAACATGTTCATTCTGGTGACACAAAGTTCCAGGAGCACTGTAGCTGACAGGTTTTGCTGTCTCTCTGCTGCTGACAGTCTATGTTAAGCTTGCAGCCCCAGGAAGCGTGCAGTATTTAGCATGTCATCTCTCGTCAGGTAGCACCCACAGAGCTGGCGGTATCCCGTGAACGATTCCCGCCCATGCAGGATGCGCCAGTTATCCACAAACAGCGCCTACATAAGAGGAGAAAAGCACTGAGAATACGGAGTGAAGAAGTGTCCACATGAACAGAGGTCATATTAGAGCAGATTATGACCTAAATGGCACATTGAAACAGTAGTTGTGGCCCTTGGGCTGCATTGAAATGAAGAATGAATTACTATTTACAGTGCAGTAGCTCCTAGGAGCCCCAGTCATGGACCAATGCACCACTGCACTACGTGCTGTGTAAACACAGAACAAAAAGGCACGCCCTGGCCCAAAGAGCTTCCAATCCAAGATGAGAGACGACATAACACAGACACACAGCGGAGTACAAAGAAACAATGAGACAGTACTGGCACAGTCTATACCATTTGCTTGTGCTTCTATGGTAGTGGTCTGTTGGCAGAGTTCACCAGCAATATAAACCTCGCATCCTTTGTCCTTCTGCAGTAACAGGGAGAGGGTGGAAGGGGCACAAATACTAACCTCAGGGGTTGCCATACTCCACTTTTCGGGCTGCACATCCTCCCCTCAGCCATGCAGGAGCAGACGCAGATTGTAGCATCTTTCTGACACTAATCTCCCCTGGCTGAATCTGTTTTGTGTATATGGCTTGGACGGATGTGTCCGCTGGGCCAAAACATGCCTAGGATCTGCACACTTGTAACTTGGTCTGGTTCTGTGCATTGTAATTGTAATGCTAGACAAGGGGTTAAAGCACAGCACATCCTTGGCATTGTAAACCCTGGGGTGCAGCCTTCTTTTTTCTGTTTCCATGATTTGTGCACCACACACTTCAGTCATGTCTGGGGTGGGAGAATATTGATTTTATATACTGTTTGCAGTGCAAGACTCTGAGAGCAGCCCAAGAGGATGGAGCTTGACAGGAATTTTGGTCTCATCTGTTTCCTCAGATGCCCTCTACATGTTTCATATATTTCCATTAATGAGACCTCCCACTTCTACAAGACCTCAAAGCACGTCACACATTAACCCTCACAACCTACCTCACACTGGTATTTTTACTGGCCCTACTTCACAGATCTATTTCCCCATCTGTGGCAGTCCTCCTCCCACACTGTTTTTGGGTGAATTCCCATTATTTTTGCTATGACATGTGGCCACATCCTCCCTCTGCCCCACTTTTTCTGGTGGTAAGAATGTATGCAATGGAAACTTGTGTGCTGTTGATACAATGCATCCTACCACAGGGTTGAGAGGGGGAAACTGAGGCATGGGGAACTTATCCAAAGTATTACATCAAGTCAGGGGGAAAGATCAGCTGTCTTAATTGCCAGTTCCCTGTTATAGCTAAATAAGTGCTCTGCTTCCCTCAATGCAGTGAGCTCACATGCTCCCCCAACCTGTGACTACCTTGCCTGGCTTCAGTTTGACCCAGAGTTCGTTTTCCGGTCTCCGTAGCTCTGTGGTGAGTGTGCGATGTGCGGCATACCAGCGATGCACAACATCATAAGGCACTGTGTTGATGACAGCTCGGTCGTAGTTATTGTACCTGGGTAAGAACAAAACAGAAGAGACAGTCACCATGGATCTATGAGAAGAGCAGAGCCAGATATTCCATCTCTAGAGTCTAAATGCACAAAGGACGTCTTTAGGAAGGCTACAAAAACGCATTGGAGTTGCTCTGTATTTATGTAGTAAATGTGGCAGGGTGAAGTGGGCGAAGAGTGGGGATTTAAGTAGGAACAAGTTTAAATCCAAACAAAACTATCCTAATTGAATTATTTTCCAAAAGAACAAAACAAAACAAAACACACCACATTTCTGTTAATATTTTGTTTTGGATTTTTTTTAAACCTGCTGGCCTCAAATGACCAGATTCTTATAAAAACTCTTTTTAACTACAATTGACAATTTATCCGGTGCAGGGTGAAGTTAGAGCACTGCAGTGCAAGACAGAGGCAGCATCATTTAAGTGACTTTGAATCACTCATCTGCCAGCTTGGAATGCTGAGAGGGTGAAATTCACCCAATGCAGAGAGCCAGCAAAAGGCCCACACACCAGAGTGATTATTTCTTTATGGCTAGCAAGTAGGAACAAAATAAAAAAATGATGCATGGTTAGTGACCTGTATGTCAAGGGATACATGGATATAAACTCTAAGTGGAAGATCAACCCTGATGTATCATGGAGAACCTTAAACTCCTCCTGTCGTAATAAAAGGAGATTGTGCCAGAAGTGCATGTGCAATCTACTATCTTATTCTCCAGTCAGTGACTAGCTCAACACTGTTTTGGGAATACCAGTGTCTGAACAAACTGACCAATCAGCATTCTCAGTAGGAAACAATCAGTGGAAGCCTCCTTCAATGCTAGGTAAGTTTAATGAAATAGAGGTACAGGGAGCAGGGCTGAATGTTTATAGTTCATCTTAGGTGCTGTTATGAGGTACAGAGATGGCAAACACAACTGATCATCATCCAAAGTAAAGAGCACAAGTTGGACAGCTTGCATTCTAACCAGAATCAAAGACTCAATAAAACTTGAGGGTAAGTTTTACCCCACCTCCCTGCAGACAAGGTGGAAATTCATAAAGACCTATGTATAAGGGGTCTGATCCTGCTGGCATTGAAGTCAATGGCATGACTCTCATTGACCTAAATAGTGCAGGATCCAGCTGAAGAGGAAGACTTGTGCCACCCGCAGTCCCGCTGCAGAAAGATGACTGTGCACGGCAATGGGTGGGTGCACTGGGGTTGGCAGCTACTCGCAGTCTGAGATTTAAGAGCCAGAATTCTCTGTTGAAATGTATAGAACATTTGGACTTGTGGCTGCTTGCCCAGGAGACGATGCCCTGAAAATTCCCTGGACACCTCCCCATTGTCAGTCTGGAAATTTGGCAGGCATGGAATTGACACATGTAATTGTTTTAGACATTTATAATGAATGGCATGGGTAACCACTGAAAAATGTGTGTGGAAGTTGGTGAGAATTACGTAAAATATTCAGATTAGAATAGTAGCTCCCACCCTTTCTGGGCAACTGTCCTCATTTTTCAGACGAAAACCTCGCCTGTAGACAGGGCCTGTCCCCTCCCTTTCAACCGTTTGTGCTGTCACCCATATTAGAGCCAAGGCTGTTTCAAACCCAGCCCTGCAACTGTTCCGTTGCACAGCAGACAGCTCGCAGCTGAATGGGAGATGGTCAAGAAGTGGCATTGCCAGAGCTCAAAACAGAGGCTTATCTTTAAAAGATAGGGTAGAGAGCCTAAAGTACCAGTTAGAAGAGCTAGCAGCACTGGTACATGGTTCAGTGGCTGGGACGGCAGGAGAAAATGCAGGATGTAAAAGAGAGTGGTTCTATCAGTCTACACTGTGCAACAGGACAAGCGTGCCGGAAAACCCACACATGCCTTTAATAGCTGCTCTCCCCCCACCCACTCAAAATGGTGTGATCCATTACTTCTCACCTGATCAAATAGAGCTCATTGTTCCAGGGGTAGATATTCAAAACTGGCCCAACCCCAATCATGTGGTTGTGACAGCCCACAACATTCTCAATGTACTCATGTTTCAGCGGCACCTTGGTGAGGAGCTCAAATTCTTCAGGAGCTCGCTGGAGAACCTGCTCTGCTGCGTAGAAGCCATCCACCAGCAGCGTCCTGCCACCTGTCCCTTCGTGCTTGAGGCAGTGGAACACCTGGATACTGCAAGGGGGGAGAGAACACACAACACAAAGGAAAAGCCAGTCAGTCTGTCACATGGTAGATAACGGAGTCATGTGGGTTGTTATAGGAAGATAACTACCAAGATAGAGGAATGAACCTGAAAAAGAAGCAGCTCATGAAAGCTTCAGAGTCTCTTTTATAGTATACTTCATTTAATTGGGACACCTGCCAGGGAACTGACATGGCCCAATAGCAAGTGGTAGATGCTGCTGTTTTACTATGTCAGGTATCATACGTTTCACTGAATGAGGACAGAGCCAGCCAATGCAAAATGCTAAGAAGTAGTTAACCCTAATATATAAGAAATTCTAAAGCCCAATCCTATAACTGAAGTTATTAATTAAAGACTGCAGGTTTATTTAGTACATTGTTTTCTCCGCCCCAACTGAAGTCTGAAATGGCTCCTTCTCTTACTAGGGATTAGAGGACATGCTAGGACAGGGGTGGGCAAACTTTTTGGCCCGAGGGTGACACCGGGGAATAGAAATTGTGTGACAGGCCATGAATGCTCACAAAATTGGGGTTGGGGTGCAGGAGGGGCTGCGGGCTCTGGGGTGGGGCTCAGGATGAGAGGTTTGGGGTGCAGGCAGGTGCTCTGGGCTGGGATTGAGGGGTTTGGAGAGCGGGAGGGGGCTCAGGGCTGGGGCAGGGGAAGAGGCTCAGGGGGTGCAGGCTCTGAGTGGTGTGTCCCTTCCTCAAGCAGCTCCTGGATGCAGCGGCATGTCCCTTCTCTGGCTACCACGCGGGGGCGGGGCCAGGCAGCTCTGAGCTCTGCCCCATTCACAGGCACTGCCCCTGCAGCTCCCATTGGAGTGCGTAGGAGCCGGAGTGGGGCCACGCTGCAGCTTCCAGGAGCCGCGTGGTGCAGCCCCTGACTCAGCACCCTGGCTGGAGTGCCGGAGTGGGGCTGAGCCGTGTGGTACGGCCCCAACCCAGCGCCCCAGGCGGAGTGGGGCCAGGCTGCTGGTGCTGCCCCTGACCCAGCGCCCTGGCCGAAGCAGGGCCAAGCCACGTGGTCTGGCCCCTGACCCAGCGCCCTGGCCGAAGCAGGGCCAAGCCACGTGGTCTGGCCCCTGACCCAGCAGCCTGGCTGGAGAGAGGCTGAGCCGCATGGTTCAGCCGCTGACCCAGCGCCCCGGCCGGAGTGGGGCCAGGCCACTAGTGCTGCCTCCGACCTGGAGCGGGGCCAAGGCGCGTGGTGTGGCCTCCAACCCAGCACCCTGGCTGGAGCGGGGACGGGCCGCGTGGTGTGGCCCTCAATGTAGCATCCCGGCCGGAACGGGGCCGAGCTGCGTAGTGCGGCCCCCGACCCAGCGCCCTGGCTGGAGTGGGACCAAGCTGCATGGTCCGGCCCCCAACCCAGCGCCCTGGCCGGAGCACCAGAGCAGGGCCGAGCCACAAGGTGCAGCTCGCAGGCCAGATTTGGCCCATGGGCCGTAGTTTGCCCACCCCTGCGTTAGGACATGGCTTAATTAAAATACTGTGTTACAGTTTTTACAGCAGTTTTTACAACGATCAAATTGCTTTGAAGTACTATAAACTATTCCCAACCCAAAAGAAGATTCACCCTGGATTTTAGAAGTTCAACAGGCATAAAATTAATTCCTCTAGAAAATGCCTTAGAACAAAAGTTAGTAAAAGCACAAGCTTTAGAAAAATACGGAAACCAAAGTTAAAGTTCTACTTAAATGATGAACACCTCTCTCTCTCTCTCTCTCTCTTTCGGGTGCTCATAATTGTAGCATCTGAGTACCTCACAATCTTTAATATATTTATCCTCAACACCCTGTGAGGTATGGAAGTGCTACTGTTCACATTTTACAGATGGGAAACAGAGACGGAGACTGAGTGACTTGCCCAAATCACAGAAGGAGTCTGTGGCAGAGCAGACAATTCAACTCAGGTCTCTTGAGTCCCAAGCTATTTCCTAGCCATTGGGCCAGTCCGCCACAGAATATTGCAAGGTGTGGAATTGCTCAGATAAGGGAAGCCAAACAACCTGAACTTCACCCCTCTACCACCTCCAATGTATCTTCCCCATTTATTTCTCTTCAGACCTACTTGGTAAGGTGTAGTCTGACAGATAGCACCCTCCAGCCACACAGGGCTCTTCAGCACCAGTTTTATGGGTTGACAGTTTCACCCATTAAATTACCACCACCACTTTCTGCAGCACTCTGTGCCTTCCCTGGAAGTCTCCGGTCCAATTCTAACTGACTGGTCCTAAGTTTTAGGAGGCCCCATGAGAAATGGTGTGCAGTGATCCATCCAGCTAATTCATCCAGCATCCGCAGCTTCTCTCTGTTGGGCTCTAATTATCCCCTTATACCCACAAGCTGTAAGAGACTTCAAAACTGGCACTACCCATTCAAAGGCAGATCTCCTGACAATGGGGAAAGCTGTTGACAGACCAAGAGAGCTGACAACACTGTGGCTTTCAAAAGGTCAGAATCCTGTAGCACCTAGAGGTAATACTGCCTGTTCATTTTAGGATATCAAAACCAGAGATAATGGTGGAGGCCATTGCAGACAGTGACACACTAGGGAGACAGGTTTCTTTCAAAGCAGAAAGGAACAACAATAGCTAACGATTAGCAATTTCTCCAGCTACTGGTTTAATCAGAAACCTTTATTACTCTGCAAGAAATAAAGGCATTCATTCTTAAGGACTTTTTTCTATCTGTTTCAGTGTAGTTTTCATTAGACAGTTCCTTAATCAAATCAGCTGTGCAGAGCATACTATGCAAAAAAGGTCTCAAAATAATGCCCAGCTGTTCATAGAACATACTAGAGCAGCCTTGCTCCTGGGTGAGGGTGTGCCAGCACAATCTGTGCTTTGTTCAAGTACTCCTCTCCCACATATAGGGCTTCCTAATAAATCATTATTCACTTAATATCCCTCGCTGCTATGCAAGTTACTCCCTGCCACCTAGACGTTCTGTGCTAGCTTCATTGCCATGACAGTACATGGGATGTGAACTGGGCAGCTGGAGCTTAATTCTGCCAGGCAGTTTTGTAGGTTCCCTCTACCCTTCCTAAGGGCTGCTCTGCAGTTCATATGCAGCCAGAGGATCTCTCCCCATTACTCCTTCCTCTACTTTCAAAGCTCCATGCTGCAGTTGCCACCCTTCAGATGATTAGAAATAGGGATGTAAATATCCATTAAAAAAGTTAACCGTTTAAATGTTTAAAATGATGACATTTAATTGGTTAACTGATTAAAGGGAGAGGGGGCTTGAGGCCGCTGTGGCTGGGGGCTGCTTGCTCCGGCATGCATGTTGCGTTTCTGAACATATTGAAAACGGAGACAGGCATGAACTTTGGAACTGAGGCGTCCGAGCAGCAGGCGGTTTAACTGATGACAGTAATACACCACTGGAAGAAAGTAAATCCAAACTCATTTGAAGTTCTTGCTCTGATCATGTGTAATGATGGCATATAAGTCAGCACAACCCACACATCACAGCCTACAAATAATCAGTCACTAATATGCAACTTGTGAATTTTGGGATTCTGGAATCCATACACAGATTTTCATAGTAATTTTACTAACGCTGTAAAGCGCATAAAATGCAAGGTAGTTGGGTGGCTGGGCCTACTATATATGGTTGTATGGCCAACTTCATCCCAAAAGAGCACCAAAGAAGTACCCGAGTCACCTGGACAGCAAGATGTAGTCACCCAAGAGCAACCCACAACAAGAATGTGTCCCTGAAGGACCAGGAAGTTTTAGGTGGGGGAAAAAGGGGATTTAAAAAATAAAGCATGCTGCCAGATTCAAACAGGATTTCAGTGCAGCAGTACCATACTGTTGGAATGGGTGAGTCTGTGTAGTGCGTGGCTAAGGTCTAGAACCAGCCAACCCACTTATCAAAAATTCTGCCATTAGAAACTTCAGTCTAGTAAATTACTCTTGCCCTTTGAGCTGCATCTTTGGGAACCAGCACAAGCACTTACCCACAGGGCTCCTGGAAGTAGGTGGTGTCAGTGTGACGATCCAGAGCCAGTTTTGTGTATGCTGTGTCTCCCCGGGAGAAGTCAGAGGTGAAATACCACATTCTACCATAGATGGTCTCCCTGGAAGAGAAAAGACAGGATCTGATCAGGTGTACATCACAGAGAGGCCAGTAAACACAACTGGTGTGGCACAGATTGCTTTAGGGAACATCCTAGATGTTTTCATAAGTGTATCTGTCACCATCCCCCAATATGTACAAGTTAGAAAGTCAGAATATCGTGTGCTGCATATTTTATAATATACATTAAGTGACTTTCATCACTAATGTCTCAAGTGAAGGGGCTTCCACTACTGTAAGTGTTCAATTCCCCTCTCTCATAACAGAGCTCCAACCTCTCCTGCGTAACCCCCACAGCCTTTGAAGTCTCCTAACCAACATCCTTCAAGCAGATGAATGGATCTCCTCTTACAGCATTCCTATAAAATCAACAAAAGCCTCATTCCTGAGTCATGAGAGGCATTCCCACAGTCTGAAGATGCTGACCCTCGCACAGCACATCCTCCCTTCCACCCACCTCCTCTGGGATTGCACAGAATCCCTGCTTGAGTTTCAAGGCCCCCCGAGTTTCCCATCCGACACCCACTCTCCAAGCCTTGAACAGCCTTGATCAGCAGTGGAGGAAATAGGCTGAAGACAAGCAAATTGTAGTGGCAGAAAGCTGAAAAGCACTCAGCCCTAGATCCTCAAAGGTATTTAGGTACCTAACTCCCAGTGAAATCAAAGGGAGTTAGGCACCTACATACCTTTGAGGATCTGAGTCTCGGGTGCCACAGTAATGAGGCCTATAAGTACCTAGCTAGATAACACATATAGGACTCCCTTGGGAGCCCAACAATGCCACTCCTTAACCAGCATGAAAAGAGTGGCAATTCCATGATGTAAATCTCTGCATTGCTGATGGCCTGGGGCACGTAAGCTGTTTCTACAGCACTCAGTCTGGAGACAGCCTGAAATTCAAACCCAGGCTAGACCAGTGGGGTTTTTTTGTTTTGTTATACACTTGAAATATCTTTCCCACACTTCTCCTTTCGAGCCAACTACAGATTTTTTTTTTAATCTTTCCAGCTCCCAGGCCCAAGGCTGCCCTCCCAACCCTTCATATCAAAACAGGAAATCTCTCTCCTAGTGAAGCTCAAATCTTCCCAGTCCAGCACTTACTCATTGCTCTGCACATTAGCACAACAGTGGCCAGATGCTGCCTATGCAGCTCCACGATGCCATAATCCTAGCTTTAATAAGGAGGTGGGGCCCGTGGACATGGCAGGTTCTACAATGCAACGTTCCATCTTGAATCAAATGGCCTGGCCACAGAGACTGCAGGTCCCAGTATGTAATACTTCACCTTGACTGGAGTTATATTCTGGGATCGGGGGTAAGAGAAGGCTGCACCTTCATACTAAAGAGAGAGACTACAATCTACTTGTTATGTGTGTGGCCCTTGGAGCTCCTAGAAAGTTGCATGTGGCCTTCCTTAGGGCACCTCTAGTTACCTGATCAAGCTGATCCTCTCTGCTAAGATTTCCGTGTCCTCTTTGGTCGGGGGGACGTTTTCTACAAAAGCAATGCCATACAGCAGGAAGTTTTGCAGGAATTCTTTCAGCCCCTCTTTTGTCTCCAGGAAATTCTGGCAGTCCACGGAGGGCACCTGGGCTTGCTGATAGATCTCAGCATTCCAGAGAATTCGAGGATGCATGACCTGCTGCTTCTGACCCTCATAGCTGTTCTTCACCAGCCACTCTAACCCATACCTGGTCACATGACCATCTGGCCCTGTGATAAAATAGAAAGCGTCGTTGCCACTGGAGCTTTGGGGTGATCAGCCAGTTAAAACATGGGATTGGGATGTAGTTGTCACCCTATAATTTTGTCTAGCACCAGCTTCTTACTGTGGAATTAGATTTTTCTTGGACAAGTTACATGAAGAAGTTATCTTTGAGGTTACAGTGAGAAAGTGAGCATTTGATATACCACATTGCTGTTTCATATTTCAGTGCACCTGGTGGCTCCTTTAGTTGCATTACAAGTTCTAGTTCCCAGCTACATTACTTTTATTTTAGTCTTAGGGCTCCATATTCTGGCCATCTCCCCAAGTGTGACGTGGTGCCTTAATCAAAGTTTAGAACAGAATGCATCAGCTTTGCAGTCCTATAACCTGAAATCAGATCCATTAAAACTCCCTAGACAGTACAGAGTGGTAATGCACCAGGAATCAGGCACTGGCAGCACAGGAATGGTCTGAATAAACTACTGAGCTCTAATGGGACAAATCTACAATCACTCCTCAGAGCAGGAGAAAAAGTGGCAAGCTGTGGAGCAGAGAACAACTAGTAGAGGATAAAGTAGGAGACAGGAGTTCTGATCAGACCCTCACATTAAGGGGGAAAATGTAAAAGAAAGGAAGTTGTTCATCTTCTAATGTATTGTTTGAGTGTCTGCATTTTCTCTTATTCAAACAAAACATATTTGGGGAAAAAAGGAAACAGAGCTTTAGATTCTGAGGGAATGTTTACAACTATAGCACAGGCTGGAACCACACACTGTTCTCAAGCCATCTGTTCACAGCTAGGTCTCTTCCCGAAACAGCACTTAATCCAGAGATAAGCCTGGACTTCCCCAGGAAACGTAATAAAAATGTAAGCCCTTTACTGTGCTCCATCAGCACTCTGTGCCACAGCAGGATCGCCTTACCATCAGCCCAAGAATGTAAGCTAAAGAGCACCTATGGGGCACTGGGAAATCTTTACCATATGCCTATATTCAGTTCTTACATTCATTTAGATTTTTTTTTTTTTTGGTGGGGGAAAAAAGGGCTCCATTTGTTTTGTGACTACAAAGGTTTGATTTTGTCCTATTTAAAAAAATATGCTTTAAAAAGTCACCTCTCTTAATTTTATTTTACTTGTTAAAAAAAGAACACCCAAGAGAAGAGAAAAAAATTATTTTGAACTTTGTTTACTTTGTGCAATGACTACACACAAAGTGCTGTCAAGCTGAAATGTTTTCCCATTTGTGTGAGCTTTTTACCACAACCAACAGAGGAAAGCAACAGTATATAGGGGAAAACATGCTTCTCAATCACACGAATAGGCAGGGGACTGAGGTAGTGTGTGGGACCTGAACCTACTTTGAAACGTTTCTGAAATAGACTAGGTTTCTAATTGATATTGTTTCTTAAAGATTACATCAGCAGTTCAGCTCTCGCAAACCACTGTGTAACAAGTGGTCAGCATGCATGCAAAAAGATGCAAAACAATGAGCCTGTGTCTAAACAGAGAAGCTTACCACTAGAGTTATAGTGCTATAACTCCCTATGTGGACACACTTACTATGGGTAGGTCTATACTGCACTTTTGTCAGTAAAACTTTTCTCAGATCGGGGTGTGGAGGGGGAAAAAAAAAGCCACCCAAAAGTTTTACCCATGAAAAGCACCTGTGTGGACCGTGCTTTGTTGGCTGTGCCACTATAAGGTACACAGTGTAGACATAGTCTAAAAGAGTGCCTTTTTCTGGTTTAGCTTATGTCGCTTTGGCAGTGGTATAAACTAAACTGGAAAAAGGCACTCTTGTAAGAGTGGGGATTTATAATTATGCCACTATATCACTATGACTATAGCAGTATAGCTATGCCAGTAAATTTCCCCATGCAGACAAGCCCCAAGTTTCAGATCTCCACTAGTGAGAAACAGCTTTTTAGACACATTGAAAACAAACTGAGTTTCCTTTTCAGTTAAAAGCAACACAACCCTGGAAATGATTTAAGGCATGTGCTGACTGTAGAAAGCACCTAGGGACATCTCGCAGAATGACAATGTTTACGTTGGCTGCAGCTGGGCCCCTTCATAACATTTAGTGCAGACTCCCTTGACTTACATGTTAGAAAGAGCGTGGTCTCATCCACTCGGACAGTCTTTGGTTTGATGCACAGATCCACACTAGCTGTGTCTAGGCTGCGCTGGTTGGTCTTGGTGTTGTAGCAGGATGCTGAGCGGCAGTGATCACGCAGCCACACGTAATCAAAGCGCATCCGGGTCTCTGCATACCTGAGCTCTGGGGAAATAGATAGTTAAAAAAGAGTCCTTGGTCAAACAAGATAAAACTAAGGATTTGTCTACATTGCAGCTGGGAGGTGTAATCCCCACTTAGCTAGACATGCATGTAAGCGCTGTGCGAACTAGCACACCAAAAATAGCAGTGTGGCCACAGCGGGCCAAGTACATATCAAGGATTTCAGACTTGGGCGGCTAGCCTGAGCCGTCGTGGCCACACTGCTATTTTTAGTATGCTAGCTTTATCAGAGCTAGCACATTTATGTCCACCTGAGCTGGGAATTACACCTCCCAGATGCCATGTAGATGTACCCCAAAAGGCTAAGAACCCCACCTGTAAAGGCCCACTTGCAGCAACTACAAAGTCTATTAGTATTTACCCTCAAACCACTGCACACACACTATCTACTGCCAAGGGGTGTTGTGAATATTAGGCAAGTGTTATTTTAACCAGGGCCTAATATTCTATAGGTTGTTCAATTCTCACTGAGCCCAGAGGTCCCCTCCTGCGACACTGCTGGGAAGGAAGACTGCAGCCTTAGCCATGCTGACCATGTACCTAGGCAGTTACTTATTCCTGTCTTCCTTATTCCTTGACAGACCAGACTATTTCATTCCCTTTGCAGAAGTGCTGTCCAGAAACCGTCTGAGGTAAGATGCTCCCTTCAGTATGGCTGAAACCATATTGTTAACTGGCAATTGTATAGAAACACAGAAAGAGGAAAAAGTCCAGCCAAATAGGATAGGTATAAATCAACAGGCCCATCTGAATACAATGGAAACCACTGGTGCACTGGCACTAAGCTTGACACTGAAATATTCCTTGACCCACAGCATGGCAGGGTGCTTTTGCCTTTCTCCCATCCCCAAACAGCTTAAACCTGTCTCAGACAGCTCTGATATCTTTAAGAATGTCTTTGTGTAAGAGGAGAGTCCAGCTTGGCTTTTGAAATCCAAGTATCCAGATCCATATGCAATTGGGCATTGCATCATGCTTTGGACCAACTGTATCTTAAATACTGGGCAATTTCCTTTAATTACATACTTAAAAGATCAGAGGGGTAGCCGTGTTAGTCTGGATACTTAAAAGACGCTTTCAAATAGAAAGGTCCCCTAAACTAGCCTCATTTGTAGGGCCCTACCAAATTCACGGCCATGAAAAACGCATCATGAACCGTGAAATCTGGTCTCCCTCCTTGAAGTCTGGTCCTGTGTGTGCTTTTACTCTGTATTATACAGATTTCACAGGGGAGACCAGCATTTCTCAAACTGGGAGTCCTGACCCAAAAGGGAATTGCAGGGGGGGTTGCAAGGTTATTTTAGAGGGGGATGGGGGTCGTCGTATTGCCACTCTTACTTCTGTACTGCCTTCAGAGCTGGGAGGCTGGACAGTGGCGGCTGTCGGCAGGTTCTCAGCTCTGAAGACAGCGCCCCGCCAGCACCAGTACAGAAGTAAGCATAGCAATACCATACCATGCTATGCCAAGCCATCCTTACTTCTGCGCTACTGACTTCAGAGGTGGGCGGCCAGAGAGTGGCGGCTGCTGACTGAGGGACCAGCAGTGCAGAAGTAAGAGTGGAAATGCCATACCATGCCATCCTTACTTCTGCGCTGCTGCTGCTGGCGGCTCTGCCTTCAGAGCTGGACTCCAGCTGTCCAGCTCTGAAGGCAGCACTGCTGCCTGCAGCAATGCAGAAGTAAGGTTAGCAGTACTGTAACCTCCCCTACAATAACCCCTTGCAACCACCCCACAGCTCCTTTTTGGGTCAGGATCCCTACAACTACAACACTGTGAAATTTCAGATTTAAATAGCTGAAATCATGACATTTACTATTTTTAAATCCTATGATTGTGAATGGACCACGAAATTGGTAGGGCCCTACTCATTTGATATGCCCAAGGTATATCTTGACATGGTGACTGTTCGTATCCCTGTGGGCTGCGCTGAAAGGCTACACATGGATAGTGAATTACCTTCAGGTAACAAACAGAGCAGAAATTAGCTAAGAAGTATCAGATATCATTAAACGCTGGAGCTACTGGCGGTTATTAACTGGTCTGTCAGCTGCCTTACCAGTCTGTTTCTCTGTCTGTCACGGGGCTGAAGTGGCTTGCTCAAAGCCACGCAGCAAGTCAAGGCTGAGATGGGATAGAACTCTGCCTTAGCCTGCTAGACTGGGCTGCCTCAAAACCATTAGGGCATGAAGATGACCTGGTCCCATATGTCCCTGAAAATACCAAACCAAACCTCTAAACCAGAGGTGGGCAAACTACAGCCCGCAGAACCCTCCTGCCTGGCTCCTGAGCTCCTGGCCCGGGAAGCTAGCCCCTGGCCCCTCCCCTGCTGTTCCCCCTCCCTCACAGCCTCTGGGCAGTGGGGCTGCAAGCTTCTGGGGCAGTGCAGCTGCAGAGCCCAACCTGACCTGGTGCTCTGTGCTGCGTGGTGGTGACGGCATAGCCTGGCTCCAGCCGGGTGGCATGGCTGTAGTGCCGCCAGCCACCGGTGCTCCAGGCAGTGCGGTAATGGGGCAGGGAGCGGAGGGGTTGGATAGAGGGCAGGGGAGTGGGGGGGGGGGCAGTGGCAGGGGTCGGGGCGGTCAAGGGGCGGGGAACAGAGAGGTTGAATGGGGACAGGGATCCTGGGCGGGGGGGCAGTCAGGAATGAGAGGAGGGGTTGGATGGGGTGGCGAGGGGCAGGGGTTTTCTCAGAACAGTCAGGGGACAGAGAAAAGGGCTGGTTGGATGGGGCAGGGGTCCCAGAGGGGCCATCAGGAATGAGAGGAGGGGTTGGGATGGGGCAGCAGGGGGCAGTCAGGGGTCAGGGAGTGGGGTGGAGGTGGATGGAACGGGGCCCCGGGGGGCCCATCAGGGAACAGGGGGGGCTGGATGGGGCAGGAGTCCTGGGGGGGGGGGCGGACAGGGGGGAGGGCCAGGCCACGACCCCGTCCCCTAACCAGCCCTCCATACAATTTCCGAAACCTGATGCGGTTCTCAGGCCAAAAAGTTTGCCCGCCCCTGCTCTAAACCGTATAGTAAGAGGGCTGTGATCTGACTCTACTCTCACTTACACTAGTGGAAATTAAGAGTGACTTGACTGAAGGATCACCAGCACTGTAAAGCACAATCAGAAAAGGCTGCCTCCCACCCGACCCACACTGAGAGGTGGACACACACCGACACACGTGCATGCGCATACACTCTCTCCCCTTACCTAAATGATCACCATGTAATTGCCAGGCACAGTTCAGAGACGCTGGGGCCATATGGTGCCAACGGGATACAGCAGGGAGGCTCTTTCTGTAACGGGGCTGCCATGATATTTGGTGTCCACTGCCTCTATTCAGCAGGCACCGGGTGCTGGAGAATAGATGCGTCAACCTGTGGCACCACATACTGGGGAAATTCAAGAGGAAGGAGAGACACCAATGTTACTATGGCTGGTTCTATGTTACTATTTATCTTTATTACAAAGGTGGCAATCAGGGCAAAGATAGTGCCAACCCAAAATAGTTTACAGGCAATGTTACTGACAAAACACAACCGCTGGATGAAAGACAAGCGTGGGAAGGTGAAAGTAACAGTAATAGGAGCAAGTTTAGGTGAAGCCTGGCAGTGTGCCCAAAGTAGCACTGAGTTGTTTCAAGTTACATAGAATCCACCATGTTCTCTAGTTCAAACCAGCAAGTGACCCGTGCCCTACACCATCTACACAGCCATCATCAGCTGTACAGTGAAAATAATTTAATATGCTTCAGGTTTTTAACTAATACTTTTTTTAATAGGGGGCTTTATTGCTGAACTTTGACTACTACTACTACTACATTCTCAATTACTTCACAGCCATGCAGGTTTCTAAGCTTAAATCAGAACCCACCCAGCAGGAATCCACATCTGTTGTTATAACAACACTGACAGGGCACCCACCACAGTGATATCTGGGTGCCCTTTACCCTGCTTTCAATCAACAGCTTTAGATCAATAATATTAAATATAGGAATGTTTGGAAAATATAACTGCATCAAGCAGGAGATGGAGACTATAGAAAATGATTTTTTATCTGTTTCATTTTAATTCTCATTTTGGGTAATAAAAAATAATTGGAGATATACCAATCTCCTAGAACTGGAAGGGACCTTGAAAGGTCATCAAGTCCAGCCCCCTGCCTTCACTAGCAGGACCAATTTTTGCCCCAGATTCCTAAGTGGCCCCCTCAAGGATTGAACTCACAACCCTGGGTTTAGCAGGCCAATGCTCAAACCACTGAGCTATCCCTCCCCCAAGGTGTTTCCTTCATCATTTTATCAATCAGAAAAGAAGGTTTACCCTAACTCTGCTCTGATTCGCCATACCTTTCTATTCTTCTGAACATGAAGCCTGATCTCGTTTCCAGCATCTCCACTTAAGGCTTTACTTGCTCATGGACATCCAGATGCTGGTAAGAACAGCAGCAATACAGAGGCTGCAAGTTTCCAAAGACCAGATCCTCAAAAGGTATGTAAGTACCTAACTCTCATTGGAGTTAGGCACCTAAGTATCTTTGAGGATCTGGGTCTAAGACTCTATCTGCAGTGCTAAGCAGAGGAAGTAACTAGGTTAATCTCTCTGAATAACACTTGCCAGTCTTAACAGCAAACAGAATGGCCTTTGTAAAATGGAAGTTGTTTGAGATTACAGAATTCTAAGGTCAGAATATCAATAAGATGATTAATTGAACTCAGTCCATAAATTATTCATAGACAATAGGAAAACAATCAAGAAGTTGCTAATTCTGGTGGTTACTAAAACCTAACAATCCTTCTTAAGCAGGCTGCAAGCAAGCAGACTGTTTTGCTAATCATCTGCTTTCATCTTAGAATGAAAGCGTTTTGGCTCAACATTGGAGAGGGTGGGGCAGAAGGAAGGCAGGGAAAAGAGAAAAAGTATGCTGCTGCCCTACAGGCCTGTGGCTTGGGACAAGCACGTTTGAACCACTGAATTATCACCTTAAGTGCCCAAGCATGAAAGACATTGAAAATTTGCATGCACCTCCACTCCTAGTACCAAAGTCACCACCTACATCATTCCTGTATTAGGTGATACCATGGTTCAGAAATCACAGCACATTGGCCAATGTTAAGTTTTTAAATGGTGTCCAATGTACACCAGTTGAAGAAAAAGAAAGAGGGGTGGGGGTCAGATAAATTGCACTTTGGATACTTTTCATCCAAGGAGCACTTTACAAACAATGCCTAACTATGCTTCCCCTGCCTCTGAGAAGTTGGGAAGTATTCCCATTTTACAGTTGGGGAAACTGGGGCACAAGCAGGTCACTGTGAAGCAGAGACTACAACCCAGGAGCCCTTTGAATCCAACTCCCTTGCTCTGACCATCCGATAATGCTCCCTCCTACATAAAATTAATTAGTGAATCAGATAGGATTGAAACAAATAAGCACCCAACATTCCCAAGAGCCAGATGCCACAGGAAGGCCTTGTCTAAATGAACACTAGTTTGTGGCAAGCTGGAGTGTAAATCTAGCCTGAAGTAGGCTGTCTGCTGTCATGCACTAGGTGTCCATACGGACCCTGTTGCCACACACAGTTTTGTAGTGTGCTTTAATTTATGCTGCTTGATATGGGAGTAGATCAGTATGCACTAGGGGACTTTCAGTGAGTGGCAGCAGGATTCACATGGACATTTAGTGCCCAGCAGGTTAGTGCAGGGCAGACCAACACCCCAGCTTGGTCTGAAAACTAAGCGTTTGTTTAAACAAGCTCTGAGACAGTGCAATGGCTACACATGAAAGTAAATTAGCCAGGTCTCATTCTAGTCCCTAATTATTCACTTCAGTGTCCAGTAGCTGCTCAAGAGAAACTGGGGCCAGAATGGCAAGACATAGTGCTGCAGCTCAGGAATAAGGTGCCCTGGCAGAGCTGGCTGAGGAAAGATGACAGTGCCTGCTTTTCCACTGTCTGGCTCTAGCCAGCAACAGTCAATCGTTTTTGTGGACAAACTTCATACTTCTAACATCAGCAGCCCTAAAAAGGGAATTAGCCAAATCGGGTGAAAAACCTTTACAATAATAAAACAGCAAACAAGTCTTCAAAAGATGCTACCTTGAGCTCAGCAGTTAACTACATGATGATATTTATACAATTTACAAATCCAAACCGTATTACCTACTATTGTACACACTGAACCCGAGATGATATCCCTGAGACTCTCATGTTGGCTTTAGAAAAAAAAAAAAAAGATCTAGAGAGTTTTCGCTCCTTAGATCTGTTTTGCATAAAACAGGGCTAACAGAAACAGCTTAACCAAGAATTGGATTGCTTCAGATTACAAATGGATAGTGCTGTAGATGAGATACACACTTCTATATTAATTGTCAGTTATAAACTAGGGCAGAAGAGGGACAAAAATTACCTAGCCAATGTAAGGATAAAGTGTCTCATGCTTTGATATCAAAGTGTCAAGTAAATAAGACCAAATGTATTCAGGTCTGAAACACTCTGCGAAGACGACACAAACTTTCATCTTGGTGAGCTGTAAACTAGACTGCCGGTCAAAAGGCTAATTTTAGCTAATAACTTCGATGACGTTCAACTAGCGTGTTACGAAAAAGCCCAGTCTAGCTCAACACCATACCATGCATTTGGTATTTCATGACAACCTCTCCTTTCATACTATATGTTAAAGAGCACAGTGGTTCATTTCAGCATTTGGCGCATCCACAAGTTTAGCTGAAAGAAAACCACAGAGTCTATATACATTTCTATATACAAAACACAAAATAGAAAGATTGCTGCTACAAACCTGTTAAGAAAACAACCTCTACCGTTGGGAGCTTGAACTGTAGTTATCTCCTTCCCCACACAATCCTTTTATTTCTTTCCTCTTTCAGTATCAAAGGTTGCCAGAGAATAAAAACATTTAGTGGGTAAATGATCTGCTTATCTAATCCAATCAGAATCATACTGTGTTTCTGCTCTGTTGGCAGGAGTCAGTCACTGCAATAAGTGCATTCAGTGTATTTCATTCAAGTCTCAGTTATGGATATTAAAACTAAACAGAGAATTTGAGAAGCTGAAACCAAAAAATCATATACTAGAGAGCATTTACATTTACCTTGGGTGCCAGTTTAACGAATCCTGACTGAAAGCAGCAGGTTAGACCTGTCCTCATTAAAATTAGCCATTTAGACAACTAAATTTTCTTGTATTCAGCTTACCTTTATACTGTTGACCTTTAAGTTGTCCACATTACAGCTAGATCTAGTTATCAATGCAGAGAAGTACAATGGCTTGAGGTGTCAAGACAAAGTCCCTTAAGATTCAATAACAAGTAGGTATGTGGAAGCAGCAGCTAAACCATCTCAGCCTGAATCCAAATGATCAGGGGAGTTTGAGATGGGAGAGATGTATTGGATCATCAAGCCCATCCCTTTACCAGGGCAGGACAGAGTTGTACACAGAGAACTTAAGATATTGTTTTACATTATTTAGCCAAACGGCCAAGAATAACAGGAGTGAGAAAGATAGAAACAGGTCAATAGAATCTTAACACAAGACTGGGGGTGGGAGGGAGAGACTACTAGGGAAGAGAATGCAAAAGGATGAAAAATTTAAACATACTGGCACCACTGCTTATTTAAGTTTTTAAGAAAAAAACACCATAGCACAGCCTTCTGGAGAAAGAGTAAAAAAACCAAGTTTGTTGCTACGGGAGGCATAGGGACTACAGTTGCAAGTAACAGAATAGCCTCTCTGCAGAGGATACAAGAAGAACTTACAGTGAGTGAGATCAGATGGCCTTTCAGTTCATTTATTAAAGTGCTTTCAGTTCCCATTTCAAGGAAAGAAAAATATTGAGCAAAGGAAGTTAGTTAGGATCCAAGTATTTTAATCAATACAAGGAGATTTTTTTTTTTTTGGTAGAGTATTAAATGAATCTGTGGTCTCTATCCAGTTTTTAAGCGAGCAGATCATCATCATCATCCCACAAAACCCCACATTATACCTGGCACTACCTGGGAAAGAGGATTTCCTATTCCAGTGCTGTTAATCCAGCACCATTTAACAACACAACATTTACTCATAATCAGTGGGGCTGCAAACTCTTGTTCTAATTTGGCATTTAAAAAAGGTTTTCATCAAATGCTGAATGGCTCATATTTACTCCTCCTTTGATTAATCCTTTATTTTCTTACAAGCTTCCAACTAAGACCAAATGACTTGTTCATGTAGGAAATAGGACAGAATTTCAGTATTGCAACCAACAATAATCATCATCATTATTATTTTTTAAAAAGCAAACTGTTCCCCTAAGCAGCCTGAGAAAAAAAAAGTATATTGTCTGCAAGTCTCAGTCAGGATAAATATTTGGTGCTGGTTGCCTGGAGACACAGTTGCATCTTTAATCTAGAATTTCTGTGCTGCTTTAGAAAATGCAACCAACCATCCTGAGGCCGCACTATTAGAGTTAAAATAACCTTTGTGAAGAGAATACTGATTAGACAGGGATAATGCCGAAGGCTGATAAGGAGATGCCTCCCTTAGGAAGGTTACCATTCAATGCCAGGGGTAAATGAGAGAGTTATTAAAAACTCTACAAAGCACTGAAAGTCTAATCATAAACCAAGTGAAATAATTGATAGGTACATAAAACCCAGTGATGATGGGTGTCTGAAATTATATGGATGCTCATAATGCATTTCCTATAGTAACATATCAGCAGTTTTAAGGATTTACGGAGAACGTGTTACACAGCACAAGTACCACTTATAAAAATAAATAAATAAATAAATAAAAAAACCCACCACAAGTAGTGGATAACACTCTTGTATCAACCTAGATTATTTTCTCTGCTAAGAAGCAATCTTCCAGATTTATTCCACTACACTGCAGCAGCAGGCAGTTTTCCACACTGGATCTCTGCTATGACAAATCCCCACTCCCCTTCCCCCCACAATTAAGGTAATGTCAACAGTTAAGTAGCTAATAAAGACATCAGGAGGCAATGTCGGCTTTGAATTAATTTTGCTAGAAATGAAAGCTGTAAACCAAATACCTGGTGTTTAACGCTGACTGCTTGAGACAAGACCCACCTTGCAGTAATTGTATCGACAGAACAAGCAGCAATGGTCTCAAGTTGCAGTGCAGGAGGTCTAGGTTGGATATTAGGAAACATTATTTCACTAGAGGGTGGTGAAGCACTAGAATAGGTTACCTAGGGAGGTGTTTACAGAAGGGAAAGCCTTGGCTGGGATGATTTAGTTGGTGTTGGTCCTGCTTTGAGCAGGGGATTGGACTAGATGACCTCTTGAGGTCTCTTCCAACCCTAATTTTCTATGATTCTATGAAATCTCCCAACTCTTAACTCATTTGTATCAATACTTTCATCTGCTTCTTTTTAAAGACCATAGCACATAATTCTTTCTGTAATTCTCTTTTCCAGCAGACTAACCAACCCTCTTTTTATCACCCCCCACACATTATCACATTTATGATAGTACTTACTTCATTCAAATGGTCCAATTTAACATGGTTCTATTTTTGCTGGGTCTGTACTTTGACACTAATTAAGCCTGGGCTAAATGCAGGAAGGCTAGCTCTCAACATGTCAGAGGTGTACTGCCACCTGCTGGAGAAGAGGTAAAAATAGTGCCTTCCCCCTTAATGAACTATCACTGACAGAAGCATAGAGAAACCTATTGTAATTCACGGATCAATAACATTTGAAGTAATAATCCCTGTGTGAACTTTGGGTCAAACCATATTAGACAAAATTGCACTAACATGGGTTTGAACTGTAGTGAAGACAGGGCCAAAATTTATCTGGGTCTAGGGCATTTTGATAAATGCAAATCAGAGCAGACCCAACAAACTGAAAATTCTTGCGTAGTTTGTATGTGTGTTTTTTCCATTAATTTCTTCTACAAAGGCAAATATTTAACATTCTTATAAAGCTAAAGTGTCTTCAGCACTAAAGTTTTATATCACACATCAACATATGCTCAGGGTTTGATTAAAAGAACCAAATAAAATACCCCAAATATTTTAAAATTCTGCATGCTGTCATAGAAGTTATTTTGTTATAGCCAGAAGAGCTAATAATCAGACACCCTACTGGACTAAAAATCAATGTATAACTGAGTAGAGAGCTCATATGTAATCTAGTGGCAGCATATTCTAGTGGACTAAGTTTTGGACCGGAACTGTGGACACAACACTTAACATCTCTGTTTCAGCTTTCTCTTCTGTAAACAGGGATAATAATTACCTAATCCTGGCAGGATTAAAGTTTGTACAACACGTTGAAGATGTTAAATGCTATGTAAGTGCTAAGTATTAGATAACACTGTCCCCAGTGGGTGAAGAGATGATAATATTGAGTGGGAAACGGCCTCCCCACCCATTGAACCCATGTAGATGCCCCTCCATTAGATCTGACTAACAGTAGGGCAACACACATGCACCCTATGCAAGTCGGTTGTTTTGATAAAACAGATTTTATCAGGAAGCTGCCAAAAGTCTTTTAAGAGTTCAGCTCCCTCCCTAACTGCTGGCACTCCTGCCCCCATAGCCAGTTATGGCTAACTAACCAAACAGCATCATCTGAGCAATTGTTGCCAAAAAGTCATGGCTTCCACTGGAAAAAAAGGTCAAGCCACCCTTTTCCCACACATCTCTTCCCCATAGTCCATCATCACCCACAGAGAACAGGCTGAGCCTCCCTTTCACGTCCACTGAATGTTATTCTTTCAAATTAAGGAATCTTTTAAACAGATATTAAGACGACCAGGATAATGTACTTTTGATCTAAGCAACATGGGATGATCCTGGAGTAAGCTGTAGTCTACAGAGATATCAGATACTTATCCACATCCCCTAAGAATCATTTGGCTGATAGTCTGGAAATTGCTAGTGTTCTAAGGATTAAAAATCCTCCAGTGAATCAATCCCCATTTAAACCAGAAGCAGATTGCTGAAACAATCTGTTTCTACACCTAAACCAAATTTGTGTACCAAGTGTGCTATCATTCAAACTTAGAAAGTAGCCTTGTCTGGATTCAGGCGGTCTATCAATCAGATAGTTCAAAGGTCAGCTCCCTTTCCCACCCTAAAGTTTAGTCCAGTAAATGGGGTACAGGACATCAGGGCAAAATGTATAAATCTAGTTTTGACAGGTTAGTCCATCTAAAGCAGCAACACTGTGTAAAATCATCTGGGATGGCTGGAGGTAGAAAGATCAACCGTTCTCTCTCATCCCTCCAACCCTTTCACTAGTTCACAGAACCAGTTATACAAAAATTATAACACAACACACTAGGCTCAAGACAGTACACAGAGCATTTCTCCAATAACTTTAGAGCAGTAATAAAACACTAAGATAGCTGCTCTTACACTTTGGGAAAGCAGTTTTACTACAGAAATTGAAGTCTACACACATGAAAACTGGAGCTGGACAGGGGAAAAAAAACCAAAACAAACAAACGGTTACTAACCTTTCCCTAACTATTGTTCTTCAAGATGTGTTGCACATGTCCATTCCGATTTAGGTATGTGCACGCACTGAGCATGGTTGTCGGAAATTTTTCCCCTATTGGTATCTGTCAGCTTGGCTCTAGAGCTGGTACAAGGGGGCCCCCGCCAAGCCTGCGCTCTTTAGTTACTTCTTACCGACCACTCAGAGTGGGGCTGGTGGATGGGTCTTGGAATGGACATGTGCAACACATGTCGAAGAAAAACAGTTACGGAAAAGTTAGTAACCATTTTTTCTTCTTTGAGTGTTTGCACATGTCCATTCTGATTTAGGTGACTCACAAGCTGTAGTATCGGAGGTGGGCTCTGAGTTGAGGGGCAAGCCAACTGTAGTACTGTTCGGCCGAATTGCACATGGTCTATTGCCTGCTGAGTAATGGCATAATGAGCTGAAAATGTATGTACTGAGGACCAGATTACTGCTCTGCAGATATCCGGAATGGGGACCTGAGTCAGAAAGGCCACTGATGAGGCCTGAGACCTTGTTGAATGAGCTGTGAAGTTCGGTGGAGGGGGAATGTCTGTGTGGTCATAGCAAGCTCTGATATAAGATGTCACCCATGATGAGATCCTCTGAACAGAAATGGGAAGACCTTTCATCCTTTTAGCTATCACCATGAAGAGCTGTGGGGTTTTGTGGAATGGCTTGGTCCTTTCAATATAGAATGCCAAAGCCCACCTAACATCCAGAGAGTGCAAGCATTGTTCCTCCCCATTAACATGTGGTTTAGGGTAAAAAATTGGCAAAAATATGGGTTGGTTGCAGTGAAACTGGGACACCACCTTAGGAAGGAAGCTCAGGTGTGCATGTAACTGCGCCTTGTCCTTAAAGAAGACTCTATAAGAAGGTTCTTCAGTGAGGGCTTGGCTCTCTGACACTCTCCTGGCCAATATGATTGCCACTAAGAAAGCTACCTTCCATGAAAGGTGAAGTAGTGAACATGTTGCTAGTGGCTCGAAGGGTGGTCCCATCAATTTTGAAAGGACAAGATTCAAATCCCATGGGGGGGATTGGCTTCCTCACTTGATGGAATACCCTCTTCAGGCCTTTAAGGAAGCAGATTACCATCTTATGAGGAAAGACCGATCTATTGCCTATCTTCGGGTGGAATGTGGAGATGGCTGCCAGGTGGACCTTGATCAAGGAGAGGGCCAAGCCTTGCTCCTTCAGGGATAGAAGATAGTCCAAGACGAGTTGTAAGAGAGTTTCCAGAGGTGACATTCCACATTGTGAAAACTGAAAGGAGAAAAACACTTCCACTTGGTACAATAAGCCACCCTTGTGGAGGGTTTCCTGCTGCCTAGGAGGACTTTATAGACCTGCTCCAAAAAGGCTTGCTCATCGGGATTTAGCCATGAAGACTCCATGCTTTCAGAAGCAAGGAGCCAAGGTTTGGGTGGAGCAGATGCCTGTGGTCCTGGGAAATCAGGTCTGGGTGGAGTGGAAGTGTGACCGACGTCTCCACGGACAGTTGAACTAGCATTGTATACCAGTGCTGCCTGGGCCAAGCTGGAGCTATTAGGATGACTTGGACCTGATCCTGTCTGATCTTTGTCAGCATCTTGTGAATCAATGGAGTGGGCGGAAAGGCATAACACAGATCATGTCAGCAGGAAGGCATCTGTGATGGATCCTGGGCTGTGACTCCTCAGGAAGCAGAACTGTTGACACTTCCTGTGGGCACGGTTAGCAAACAGATCTATCTGGAGATAACCTCACCGGCGGAAGAGGTCCCATGTGACATTTAGGTGAAGGGATCACTTGTAGTGAGCGGAAAAGAACCTGCTGAGGTGATCTGCGAGGTGGTTCTGTACTCCTGGTAGATAAGAAGCCTACAGCTTGATTGCATGAGTGATGCAGAAATCCCATAGACTGATTGCCTCCTGACACAGAGGGGATGAACGGGCCCCACCTTGCCTATTGATGTAATATATGGCTGACGTATTGTCCGTGAGAACCGAAACTGTCTTGTTTGTAATATGAGGCAGGAACGTCTGGCAAGCTAGGCAGACCACCCTGAGTTCCCTGATATTGATATGGAGCCATAGCTCCTCCTTGTGTTCTGAGATGACTTAGATAGGCTCCCCAACCTAGCACTGAGGTATTGGAGACCAGATGTGCAGATGGTTGGGGCCTTGCAAAGGGTACTCCCTTGCATAATACTCTGCAGCCAGCAAAACACTTGAGGGAGTCAAGGCCTGAGGCGGCACTGTGAGGATCCTGTCCATTTGGTGCCTGGACAGGGAGTACAACGAGCTCAGCCAAGCCTGGAGAGGTCCGAGTCTCAGCCTCGCGTGTCGCATTACATATGTTCAGGAAGCCATGTGGCCGAGATTTAGCAGGGTCAACAAGAATTTTAACCAACTCGGCTGTCCTAATCTGTCCCACTTCATTTGCATGACGAGACCAGAGATGGGGGGGCACTTGTGATAACAAATGTACAAGGTCAGGGCTGAGAGGTGTCTTTGATATAGCTGGCTCTGGTATATGGAGTGTGGCCAACACCAGGTTAGTATTCTCATCAGGAACTTGTAAGAATATGCCATCTGGTGTACAATAAATGGTACAACCTAATTTACACAACAGATCCCTTCCCAGCAAATTCACGGGAGAGGAAGGGCTGAGCAAAAAGGCATGCTTATCAGCAAGAGGGCCAAGAAAAACCACAAGGGGTACTGTGACAGGATGCGAAACAGGACAGTTTGAAATGCCTACAGCATTAACAGACAAAGTTGACAAAGGAACAGAGGGAAACTCTGAGGATCTCAAAGCAGATCTACTGGCTCCCGTATCCACAAGACAAGTAACAGATTTTCCAGCAATTTTACAATCAACATATGGGCCTTCCTGATTAATAGGAATTAAAGGATTCATGATGCAGTTACGTTCCCTCAGGCTGTCCTAGTAAGGAGTTTCTTGTGGGGAAAAAACAGGCGCTTCAGGATTTGGGAACAGAGTAGGGTTTTGAGCTAATCGATTTGGACACTCATTTCTCCAGTGTCCCTCCTGACCACAAAAGTGGCATGCAGTGCTCCCAGTCGGGGCAGGATTCTGGGCTGGATACGAGGAACCCCTTCCCATACCTCGCCCATGACCTCGTCCCCGTCCTCTTCTCATTCCCCCACGACCCCTGTTCTGATAAGTTTGTAACTGTAAAGCCATAAGTTTTGTTTCACTATTTTCTTTCTTCTGTTCTATGCAAGCTGTACAATGATTGGCAACTGTCACCAATTCTGAAAGGGGTTTAGTTTGCCAGCCAATACAAATAGTTCTTAATGGTTGCTGAACTTTTGGTAAGAGTCCCTGAACAAAAGCAGCTCCTACCGCTTCTCTGGCATTTTCAGCTGGACTAGTAATTCCCGAATGCTGTTGAAAGACCTTTGTTAGTCTATCAAGATAATCAGCAGGGGATTCCCCTTTGTTCTGCTTACAGTTAGCAATTTTCGTCCAATCTGTTTTCTTAGGACAAACTTCTGCAATAGAGGTTAAGAGATTGTTCCTAGCCTCTGTCAATTCACGCCCAATTCCAGGGTCGGCAGCAGGCCAATCTGCCTGTCTGATAAGCTGTTGCTGAACTTCAGCTGGCAGTACCGCTCGTAAAAGCTGATTAATATCTGCCCAAGATGGATTATAGCACTGAATCACTGTCTGGAGCTCTTCCCTAAACTTTACTGGCTCCTCCCTGATTTTAGGAAATTCTTTCACCAAGTTTCTAAGATCTCCAGGTGTCCAAGGGGCATGTACCGTAACTAACCCCCCTACAGCTCCAGCTCCAGGCAAGTCTCTTAAAGGAGCCTGGAGTGCCTGTGCCTTTGGATTTTTCTGAAGGAATTCTGACATTAAAGACCTCTTCCCTTTATCATGCTAAACCACAATTGTTTTTGGAGAAGAAAAGAAGATAATTTCGTTCTGCAGACACCTCCAGAGTCCACGGATTCCTGACTAAGAGAGACATTAAGAACTGGCCCTGGTGGAAGAAACGAAGCATCGTTCATTGGCAAGGAGGGAACTGTGGGGAGCGTGCTTGGGAATGTGGGGTTGAATGGTGGCTTGGATTTCTTCCAGGGGCAGGGCTCTGTGCTTATGGACAAGTACCCTGGGGATGTACTGCCCTCCCTAATTGGCTTTCAGATGATGACTACCGAAAGCGCCTTGCTACCACAAAGGTTACCCCCACTAGCCCCTCAACCCTGGCCATCACTTCTGTAATTTATCCAGATATAAACAAAATTGTATATTCTGATGAAATTCATTGGCCGAGGCCTTCCCATCTTAGTGATTTATTAGAATATTGCTCAGAAACCCTATTTTTTAAAGTTCAACAGAATTCATATGAGAGAACCATTGAGTGGAAAACAAATGGATCAGTGAAAATAGAGATCCATAATATTACTGCAAATCAGCCCCAAGAATTTATAAATGAAATTGATGGGTTCCATAGTGAAGTAGATATGATGGTTCTTCCTGGAATTTGTGCTATGTTACCTAACAGGGGCCCTTATTGTTATTTGGTTACCCAATTAGTGCATAATCAAATGACTACCCAAAGAGTTTGTTCTGCTACTGGAAATTTTACCTGTATTGAGACCATTCCAGTGACTGATAATGTGACCTGTACTTTACTGCAATACACTCCCTCTTATGCTATTAATGTTAATGCCTCTTGGAAATATATGAAGGTCTACAACCAACAGATGTGGTATAGACCTACGCTGAGGGGAAATGTAGCAGAATATCGGTGGACTGTACTTAACACTACACTAGGGACTGTGAAGTTTACATTGCCTTTATCTAGTTTTCAGATCACCTCTACATATCCAAATTGTTCACAAGGGGCTGCCATTAAATTAGCACAACAGAGGGCCTGGGTTATTTCCTCTAGAAAGAAGAGGGATCTGACCGGATCCTTATGGGATGGGGCCAATTCTGCCGCTGCCGTTTGGAATATTTTTAAGAACCAGGAACATGATGAGAAATTGGGCCAATTAGAGAAGGCCACCGGCCTGATTTCTGGGGCACAGCTAACCCAAGTGCAAACCGGAGTGGGTGAGTTACATGTCATTTCCGCCCTTAGTTCTATGACCCAGAATTTATTGAGAGAGATGGTACTGAATATCACTGAGGCTGGGAAGGCATTGCAGTGGGATCTAGCATGTTCGGAAATCCAGGATTTCCTGAATGACCAGCTGATGGCCATTCGGAATGATCTAGTGCACCAAGCTTGGCCCACTGCCCTTACAGACACGTCAGGAGTACCATCTGATCTGTGGCCATGGAGACATACTTGGAGACTTTCTGGATGGAAGTGTGGACGTTCACAGTGCTCCTTCCAAGCATATGGACCGGTTAAGGGAGTGTGGGCTCCCACATACCAAATCCTACCGGGTCCATGGGGAGGATGCATGTGGGATTGGGTGATTCACCGAGATATCTGGGAAGTGAGACCGCCTGATTCTCCTAATCGATTTTTAGTTAGTGCTCCTGGGATTACAGCTGATATTTGGATGGGGTTGGGAAATCTATGGACATTTTGGCCGTTAGAACCACCACAGCTTCAGTGTATACGGAAACTGAAGCCAGGGGAAGTTGTCACTGTTTATGACAATATTTGCTGGGAGGGTAGAGGTCAAGGAACTACCCTTACAGGACACCCACTTTTTCAGGCTCATGATAGCTGTGTGTACGTTAATGCCACCACATTACAAGATATACATATTAATCTTACCACTGCTGCAGGCAATCATATCATTTACTGGCCTGCAGATAGAATGTTGCAAGTAGCTCTTAGATTTCAGGTATATTTTAATTGGACTAGAGTAGTGCCTGATCGGTTTCAGAATTTGCTTTCATTGTTACCAGAGGTTCACAGAATCTCTGACTTGCAAGGGCAAATTCACATGCTTCAGAATATATATCATGCTGAAAAGAATGCCTTTCATACAGCTTATAGAGTGTCTACTTTATGTACTAAGTATGATGTATTGTGCTTTGTAACCAAAACTGTACGACAACCCCATTATTTTATTCCTATGGGACTGTTATTGTTTGTAGTGTTGTTAGTTGGTGTAGGATTATGTTATTGTTGTTGTAAAAAATGTAATGGTAGTAATCATACTTTTCATGTTCATGCTAATCATGCATTGTCATTACATCCCATGAAAACCCCTAAGGTTGATGTAGAATCTGAAATCCATGGTTTAATGCAAATTGAGATTTGAAATATTTGTTGTACTAGAAGTACAAAAGGGGGGAGTGTGGAAGCCAATTAATAATTAACAAGGATTTGAAGGGATCTTAAATGTATGTTAGTTAAGTTAGCATGAGTTGGCTAGAGAATGTAAGCAAGAGAATGTAAGACAGAGTGAACTGTGTGAAAGTTATTACGACCTTGCAATGTGCAGTCTTGTTTTTTTCTAGTAGTAAGACAAATAAGATAGCAAAGAAGCTTATGTATAAACAAATGCAAATGTTTTCTTTTTACTGTCTCCAGGATTGCTAGCTATTGTCTGTAACAAAGGTATAAATGCTTGTAGTGATTGTTTACTAATTGAGAGAGACCTGTCCGGGACAAGGGGCAACCCTGTTTCCTAGGACACTCTCTCCCTCTATTGTAATTACTAGAGAAAGAATAAAGTATTTGATTTTGCTGCACCCAAACAGAAAGCGAGAACTGAGTTTTTCTTCGACAATAGTCTGACTGTTGTGATGGGGTACGACTGAAGGGAACAAGTAAATTGCCTGGAAATGTTCCTCCGGGAGACAGACCTTTGCCAACGTTCAAAGAATAGAGTTCATCGGGGTTCTTATCAACTGAACAGGTGTTAGAGTTGACTTCTGTATGTTTATGACAAGGCCCAAGTCCCAGAAGGTTGACTATATAAGGGCAATGTCAGACTGTACTTGTGCTGGGACTGGCCTTTGATGAGCTGGTCATCCAGGTACGGGAAGACATGAACTCCTCTTTTCCTTAGGAACACTGCTACCACTGCCATACATTTGGTAAAGACCTGCCAGGCAACAGAAAGGCCAAAACGGGAGGCCAGTGAAGTGATAATGCCCCCGATTCACCACAAAATCTCAGGAATCATTTGTGACCTTGGAATATTGAAATATGAAAATATTAGTCTTTCAAATCGAGGGCAGCATACCAGTCCCCTGGATCCAGCAACTGAATGATGGATGCCAAGGAGACCATGCAGAACATTAGCTTTTTGAGGTAACTATTGAGTTTGGTCAGGTCTAGGCTCAGCCTCAGGCCTCCCTTGGCTTTGGGAATCAGGAAGTAACTTGAATAGAACCCGTTTCCCCTTAGCTGACCTGGAACCTCTTCCGTGGCTCCCATCCAAAGGAGGGATTGCACCTTCTGCTCTAGCAGAGGCTTGTGAGAAGGTTCCCTGAAGAGGGACTGGGAACCGGGGGGGGAGGAGGGAGGAGAAGAGGGGGGTCGCGCACGGGAGAATGTAGAAAGAAACTGGAGGATATACTCCATGTAGTAAGAAGAGGGTCTGAAACGTAAGGCCTTGTATCAGAGGCCTGAACTAGAGTAACGGTCAAAACTTTCCTGAAGCATAGTCAAGTTGTGAGCAAGAGGCAGGCCCTGCTCTCAGAATTTGGCAAGCACAGGGGTAATTTTGCAAAAGTGCATATTCCTAAGAGATGCTGGGCACAGAGTACTCACGCAAGCACATTCCTGAAGGGTGGTACCAGGACACCTCGATACCAGCACATTAGCCAAAGATAACAGGAACACACTGACCCATCCTAAAGATAAGGTCAGGATGACAGCACGATGGATAGAGATGTTTTGATCAAACCAACATGTACAAGGCAATGGGTGGTACCCTGATATATCAGGGGCAATATGTAACTTGTTTGTATTGGTGTATAGAGATGCATCTCAGAGGGAGTGTCTTTGGCCAACCTAGGGGGCAATGGAATGTTCCACCACTGACTGAGCTGCATCCATTGTCAAGGACATATACGTATTAGTGGTCCGGTAGAGTCTGCATGATACTAGCATCATGCTTTGTCGACAATAAACCTGGCCAGGTACCGTCATATCTTCATACCTTAATGGATTTTGTGGTCTTTGAGCAGTTTGCTCGAGGTCTGCTGTGTCAACTGTCTGCACAGAGCTGGGACAGCACACAAGGAGAACAAACGCAGCCAAACATCTAACCACACCTCGATTCTACGGTGTTTAAAACCCAGCGGTTGGAAGTAACCCATTTCCAGGCCTCGAGGAAGTGGGTAAGGCAGTTGGAAAAGATGGGGAATAGATCCTGAGATTGAGGGGTTGGTATGTCATCCTCAAGAACCTTGTCAAAACGAGTGTCTCAAGTTGCCTATGCGGCGTGGGCCCAACTGAGGTCCTGTGGCAGAGGACGGTGGAGGTGGTCTGCGACTGAATCCCCTACTCCTTCCCCTCCTCTGGTCATGGCTAGGCTGCTGGGCATAATAGCGCTTAACTGCTGGGGTCTGTATTGCCTTCTAGGCTGAGACGGGTTATGCAGCCCTAGAGATTTTAATGTGGCCCTAGAATCTTTAAGGCTGTGAAGCCTAGCATCTGGTTGCTCTGAAAAGAGCAAAGAACCTTCAAAGGGCAAGTCCTGCAGTGTCTGCTGGACCTCCTGAGGAAAGCCAGCTTCTTGGAACCAAGAGCTCCTTCTGATGGTAACCAAGGTGGCCATGAATCTAGCTGCAGAATCGGCAGCACCCAAAGCCACTTGCAGGGAAGCCCTGGCAATCGTCTTGCCCTCGTCCACCAGAGCTGAAAACGCCTGCTGGTTGTCTTGAGGGAGTTTCGCTCTAAATCTGTCCATTGACTCCCACATGTTAAAGTCATAGCGATCCAGCAGTGCTTGCTGGGTCACTATGCAAAGTTGGAGGCCCCCCATCATTGAGTATTATTTTCTGCCAAGTAAGTCTAACTTCTTTGGTTCCTCTGGTCTCCGCACATGACCCATCTGTCCTTGCCGGTCCCTCTTGTTGGCCGCCACCACCATGAGAGATCCTAGCGGGGGATGAGAAAGTAAGAATTCACAGCCTTGAGCTGGAATTAAGTATTTGTGCTCCATTCTCTTGGCTGTGGGTAGAAGGGAGGCAGGTGTCTGACACACGACCTTAATCAGCTTCATTATCGCCTCATCGCAGTGGCAGAGTGACTTTTGCAGGCACTGACGCTGATAAAATAGCTACCCACTTTAGCAAATCTTGGGGGGGGGGGGCCTTAAATCATCTTGATGGGGGGGGGAAGCCCTCTTCGCAATAGGATTGTCATCCAGTGAAGAGGAGGATATGACTTCTATACCTTGGGGGAGCGTGCTGTAACCCCCATATTCTTCATTTTCATATAATCGTGATCTTACATATAAAGCATGCCTTGTAAGGTATCAGGGGAAAGGTTATGATCTGCTGAAAGTCATTCTCTATCCATATATGTATATCATTAATGCATATGAAGTTATGAGAATCGTGTAGTATGGCTGCCACTAAAACACGCTGTAAGTTGGAGGAAATCGGCCAGATATTAGCTCCCCAGAGGCAACAGCAAGGAAAGTAAGCAATGCCCAGGCGGGGTATCAAACAACCCATCAACATCTGTTGTCCAGCAAGGGAGCTACAATGCAATGACTCACCTGCATGAGGCCACACCTGGTGAATTGCTCAACCTTGCTTGGAGAGACTCAGTAATGCTCACTTGACTCTGAAAGGGGGTGGGGAGGGGGCGCAAAGCCAAGGGGGAGGAAAGAACATGAGAAAAGGAACAGATGTTTGCCATGCTCTTCCTCTCTCTTCCACCTACAGCTACAGACACCACACCAAGTGACTGAAGCACTGATCAAAAGGGAGAGTGTGACTGAAGAGCAACCAGCCAGCCTGTGGTGAGACGCATTTAAGTTTGTAAGGGCATTGAAAGTGTTAAGATCAGCTTAAAATGCGTTTTGCTTTTATTTCATTGGACCAAATCTGACTTGTTATGCTTTGACTTATAATCACTTAAAATCTATCTTTATAGTTAATAAATCTGTTTGTTTATTCTACCTGAAGCAGTGAATTTGGTTTGAAGTGTGTCAGAGGCTCCCCTTGGGAGAACAAGCCTGGTACATATCAATTTCTTTGTTAAATTGAACAACTCATATAAGCTTGCAGCGTCCAGCGGGTATAACTGGACACTGCAAGACAGAGGTTCCTAGGGTTGTGTCTGGGACCAGAGATATTGGCTAGTGTCATTCAGTTACAAGTAGCTTGGAGCAGCTTACATGCCAGAGGCTGTCTGTGAACAGCCCAGGAGTGGGGGTTCTCACAGAAGTGCAGGGTAAGGCTGGCTCCCAGAGCCAAGGATTGGAGTGACCTAGCAGATCACCGGTCCCCATAACACCAGAGAGGAACGTCACAGAGGAAGAGGCATGAAAAGCTGTTCTTTCTTCCATCGCCTCCTCTACTCAGGATGCCAGAGCCTACTATTCAGTACCAGTTACGGAACCGGGCTGCACATCAGGGTCTGTGCAGCTCCTCCCTTGGTACTGGTTGGTTCCAGTGTCTCTCATCGCTGTGGTGCCACAGTCTCCAACTGGACCAAGAAAGAGCTCCGCAAACTGGTGCCTTGGCCTGGGGGAAGCCCATGCGTTCCAGAATGGTCACTGCATGGGATTCAGCCCCCATGGGCCCATAGGCCAGGTGTTCTGCACCATCATCGCCACTGTAGCTCCAGAAGCCACCGATGGTCATGGGGAGCGGTGGCTGTAGCGCCGACAGTTCTGTTGGTACTTGGAATAGGTGCCTGAATCTGACCCTGGGAAAGAAGAGGCGTACAAAGTGTGGTCCCCACAGCATTGCCGACCCTCCTGGTGCTGGTGAATGGTGCCGTGAAGCTGGAGGGGAGGCAATCAGAGGTGGTTTCCTTCTAGAGAAGGGTCTTGGCACCAGTCTCTCAATGGTGGAAACCTCACCGTTTCCTGGTGCTGCCAGGGGATCCTGGTACTGGCAGAGTCAAAAGATCCCTGGCTGCCGCTTACACCTTTGGCACTGAAGGGACCATGAATTGTTTGGTGCAGTGCTGGCTGGAGTGCGGCTCCTTTTGCAGAGGCTGTGGCACTGGCATGGTCATTGGGTCTGGTTGTCGCAGTGCCTCTTCTTGTTGTGGGGCCTGCAGTGCCTCTTCTTTGGAGAGTGGTGCTGCGGGCCTCTAGCAGTTGGCAGTGCACTCTGCACAGATGCTGATGTGCTCAGCGCCGAGTCTGATCTCGGTTCCGAGGTGGGTCTCAGCGTGGCCTTCATAAGGAGGACTTTAAGTCTCGCTGCCTGGTCCTTCTATGTTCTGGGTTTGAATTCCTGACAAATCTGTCAGAGGTCTTTTCTATGGCCTTTTCCCAAGCACTTGAGACAACTCAAGCGTGGGTCACAGTTGGGCATAGGCTTCCCACAGGAGCACGCCTTAAACCCTGGGGACCGAGGCATGCCCTGGTGCAAGGGGTCGGGACCTCCTCTCCAGACACGGAGAGGTGCCCTGCTAGCCTTACCTTGCTAAGAATCTACTAAAACTACTAATTTTAAAACACTACAACTAACTATAGATAACTATACACAAATAGCCAATTAAGAACAACCACCAAAAACTTTTTTGCCAAGGCAAAGAAAGGGGAGTTCTAAACAGTCGTTATGGGTGTAAGAAGGAACCAAGGAGTGAGGGATCGGCAGGGGCCCCTTTTACTGACACTATGAGTGTGCGGCACAAGGGGGTTCTAAAGCTGAGTTGACAGATACCACTAGAAGAAAAAATTCTGACAGCTGTGCTCGGGGCACGCACACACCTAAATAGGAATGGACATGTGTAAGCACTAGAATAAGAAGAGGAATTAAGATGTGTAATTTTTCTGAGAGAGAGGGCTATACAAAATATGGGAATACACTGAAAATGAGAACAAGAACAAATATAATGAGCAAATATCTATACCCCGAAGGCGGTTTTGTATCATTCCACGGAAATGTTGAAAAAAGCTAACCCTTACTATTCCATCTCTTGCTCATTAATGAAGAGGTGATGGCTCATTTGGATTCTGAACACATTTGGTTTACTGTAAATATTTTCCCCCTCCCAACTATATAGAATGAACTCTTTCAAGGGGAATCTTTTCTTCCCTGCTACAATTGACACTATCTGAAATCAGATGTGTAAGTGACATGATCTCATTCGTTGACGCAACTAAAAGCTGTTGGTCTGCAATAATTCTGAAATCAGACGCCTTTCTGATCCATATTAGCAATATGCACTTTTGCCTAGAAACTCAGAAGTTGCTTTTCACATCCAAATCATCTTAAAAATTCTCCTCTTGTTTGTGCAGGTACATGTGCTAATCCATCCTTCAACATTTTCCTCTCCCATCCTCCTACCCTCGACCTTCTAGGCTAAACCCTGAGGAACCCTAAACCCTAAATCTGAGGAAGAATGCTGCCAGCTAATAAGACAGATTTTTCACGCTCACATTTTCTGTATCTTTCAACTCCCTTCATCCCTTATAAGAGAGGGACATACAAAGAGTATTTACAAAAGCCTCATAACACTGGTGCTTGTCCATTACTTAAAAGTGTACTGGTGCCATGTGTGGTATATCAGGATATCTAACATAATTCATCCAGCACTGTTGTACAAAGTTACATATAGAGGTATTTACAGACACTAGAATGAAACCAAGCTAACGTTCAATTCATTTATCAAGTTCCCATATAGGAGAGGTGAATGAAACGTAGAGCAAAGAAATGTAGGCCTAGTCTACACTAAAAAACATTTGCCAGGATAGTTATACTGGCAAACTCTCCTAGCATAGTTGCAGTTTTTGCTGGTATAGATTACACTGGTTCCGCCAATGAAATATGCTATACCAACAAGAGTAGTTTTTTGCCAGCATAACTGCATCTACACTAGGGCTTTTGTTGGTATAGAAATGTTGTAAAAACCCACCCCATATTCACATTACTATACTGGCAAAAAGTTTCTAGCGTAGACCTGACCTAACACTGTATGCCAAGTAGTTCAAGAGTAAATCACATGTAAATGGGATGGGTCTTGCTGCCTCTTGTTCCTTACTTCCTATTTACCAGGCTGTGGGAGTGCTCAGTGCAAATTCGATTACTGTGAAGTATGTTTACTTCACCAGCAAACAAAGTAATGGGAGAAGATATGATTTCAAAGAGAAAAGTAGTAGAGTTTTTGTTTTCAGCGGAAGCCCAGGGACAGAGAGCTGGGCCTCAGAAACATGAAAGCTGAAAAGAGTGAAGCACAAACAAGAGATTTATGGTTAAGATAGCTGGAAGAATTGATAACAAAACCAAACAGGATTAAAAAAGAAGGGCATTGTTATCTGACATCAGCCTTTAAATTAGCAAACAACACAGATAACATTAAGCAACAAAGAGTCCTGTGGCACCTTACAGACTAACAGATGTATTGGACCATAAGCATTCACCCACTTCTTCAGATGCATGTTATCTGACCTCAGCTTTTAAATTAGGAATTGTTAAATTGCTTCCCAACTCTTATGAACACAGTGGGCTTCATTTCAAAGACTTATATCCTATATCTGAAGTGGATCAGGTTTTAGTGGCACCAAAACCTGCTAGACTTCTAGACCCACTTTTCAATGGGGGCTGCTTAACAGCAAGATTTGTAGAGGATATCTAAAACTTGAGACAAAACTCAAAGGTAAGACAGGACTAGTGTAATTCACAATTCAATGTCCAAAAGGTACCTGAATTTGAGAGATTTGCACATGAATCTCATCATGAACGCTGTTAAAATAACCCCTTTGAACCATATGCTTCCCCATTGCTCAGAAGCCTCCTGAGGTTTGTGTATGAAGTTTTTTTTTCAAAAAAAGGTAGATCTGTTTGCTTATGAGGGAGAAAATATTGTCAAGAAACAGGAGGGGCTTTGACTGCCACATCCAGAGCTCGCAGACCCAGTTTTATGCACTTAGCAGGGCAAAGTGGCCTGGATTCAATCATGGCTGTGCAGCTGGACATTTAACATTTGAAAACAGCTTAGACAGACAGATTAATTGCATTTAACTGCTCAGAAGCTAAACAGCTCAAATCACTATCTGTAAGCATATTGCTCAGCCAATTTTTAATACATTTATGTGGCTCTTGCTATACACCAAAAACTCCAGATGTATCTTTGGAGATGCCTGGAACTGCTCCTATAATTGTCCAAAGACATCCAAATTGTAACTATTAAAAAAAGGAAGGAAGGGTCCTGAGTTTACAGAGACTGCTCAGTTAACATATGTAAAAGATTTGAGAGTTCTGAAACACAAAGGAGATACAGTTGCCCTCGTACCTGAAATCACCCTACCTGTAACATTAGTGAAGCAGGAAGAACGGAAAATGAGATTCACAAGCAACTGAATTTTCAGATGAAGACGTCTACCTGATCCTAGAGTACTGTTAAGGTGGCAAGCAGTGAGGAATGAAATTGACATTTGATGGGAGCTATTCTCATCTCCATGAATGCTCAGCTACTATTATATACTATCAGAGGGGTAGCCATGTTAGTCTGGTTCTGTAGAAGTAGCAAAGAATCCTGTGGCACCTTATAGACTAACAGACGTTTTGCAGCATGAGCTTTCGTGGGTGAATACCCACTTCTTCGGATGCAAGCCGAAGAAGTGGGTATTCACCCACGAAAGCTCATGCTGCAAAACGTCTGTTAGTCTATAAGGTGCCACAGGATTCTTTGCTACTATTATATACTAGGAAGTTAAAACTATGCATAGGAGAAGAATAGAGTTGTAGCACATGAATGAGGCAACAGAAGCAACTTATGCATCCTTGATGAGCCAGTAGTAAGGTAATCATGCAACTAAACAGGCCTTGATGAGCAAGGGGAAGGAAACCAACTAATAAGAAAAGAACCCAAAAGAGGCATTAGCAAGTTCTGGATAAACTGAAAGAAAATCTCCCTACTAATAAAAGATAAAAACAAGAATAAGATATTTACAAATCCTGATGACCTTAGAATTTTGCTGGCCCATTTATACAATTTACTTTAGAGTTCACTAAGGACTTGTCTACACAGGAAAATTGACCCATGGCCAATGGTACCCATAGGCGAGGACAGCGCACAGCGGAGCCGCCTGCCCCATTCCACCCCCAGGATCCACTGCTGGACATACTGGCCACTTCTGGGAGTGGCGCAGGGCCAGGGCAGGCAGGGAGTCTGCCTTAGCCCCGCTGTGTGCCAGTGCCACCCCAGAGCTGCTCGAGGTAAGCGGCGCTGGCCGGAGCCCGCATTCCAAACCCCTTCTGCACCCCACACCCCTAACTCCCTGCTGCACCCCTGTCCTGAGCCCCTCCTGCACTCCATACCTCCCCGCACTCCAACCCCCTGCCCTGAGCCCCACCCCCCACACCCAGCACTCCCTCCTGCACCCCAACCCCCTGCTCCAACCCTACAGTCATGGCCCTGCATACAATTTCCCCACCCAGATGTGACCCTTCAGTGGACATGAAGAATAATTGATCACCGCCCTTTTCATAACAATCATTAATACAGTGGTTCTCAAACTTTTGCACTGGTGACACCTTTCACATAGCAAGCTTCTCAGTATAAACCCCCCTTATAAATTAAAAACACTTCTAAATATATTTACCATTATAAATGCTGGAAGCAAAGTGGGGTTTGGGATTGGGGCTGACAGCCTGTGATGCCCCATGTAATAACCCACGACCCCCAGTTTGAGAACCCCCGCATTAATATATCTGAATACTTATCAGTCTTTTTTCAAGACAAAATATGCCCAGGTTTTTTTTTTTAAACCTTTCCTCATGATAATAGGTTTAGAAAACCTGACATTTTTATTGCTTTCCTCTGGGATCTCTCCCCAAACACAGCCCCCACCCCGCAGCCACCCCCAGATCCAACCATACACAATCCCCCTCTGGCCACCCCCCTATACACAGCCCCCCTCCAGCTCCCCCCAAATGCAACCCCCCTCCAGCCACACCCAGCTCCCCCAAACACAGCCCCCTCCGGCCACCCCAGCTCCCCCAAACACAGCCCCCTCCGGCCACCCCAGCACCCCTACACAGCCCCCTCCGGCCACCCCAGCACCCCCTACACAGCCCCCTCCGGCCACCCCAGCACCCCTACACAGCCCCCCTCCGGCCAGCCCCATCTCCCCCACTACACAGCCCCCCTCCGGCCAGCCCCAGCTCCCCCCAAACACAGCCCCCTCCGGCCACCCCAGCTCCCCTACACAGCCCCAGCCCCCCCGCTCCGGCCACCCTGCACTTTCAAGTCACCTGCCAGGCAGCCCCGAAGCACAGACGGTCCCTCCTGACGAGGGCTCCACCCCGCCTCCCGCGGGGACCCGCCCTGGAGAGGAGCCTGCGAACCATCGAGAGCTGCTGCCAGAGCGGTACTGGAGGGTGGAAGGAGGCCTCCTAACCATAGAATATGCGGTTTCCGGACAGAGCGGCGTGGCACCTCCTAGCCATAGAGAGCGCGGGCTCCGGACAGAGCAGCTGTAAGCGGGGGGGAGGGGAGGTCTCCTGACTGCGGAAGGACCCCGACCACGGAGAGCGCTGCCGCCTGCTCCCTGTACAAAGGAGCGCGGGTCTCCCCCCACCCCCCGGGGTTACATGTGGGCTCCGTGGAGTCAGCCTCGCCTGGCAGGGCCACATTCCAGTGCTGTGATTCCTGTGTCACCCGTGGCCATGCCATGTTCCTGTGTCATGGCACTTGTGTCACGTGGGAAGTTGGCATGACCTCACATCACAGTGACACATGTAGGGTTGTCAAGTGTCTGGTTTTCTACCACAATGCCTGCTCAAAAAGGAACCTTGGTGGCTTTGGTCACCACCGCTGACTGGGCTGTTAAAAGTCTGGTTTGTGGTGCAGAGGGATGAAGGCAGGCTCCATATGGCTCTGGAAGCAGTGGCATGGCCCTCCTTAGTGTAAGGGCAGCCAGGTGGCTCTCTGTGCTGCCCCCATCTTAAATGCCAGCCCCACAGCTTGCATTGGCTGGGAACCATGGCCAGTGGGAGCTATGGGGGCAACATCTGTGTATGGTGCAGTGTGAAGAGCTGCCTGGTTGTGCCTCCATGTAGGAGGTGGAGGGAGGACATGCTGCTGCTTCTGGGAGTTGCCTGAGGTAAGTGATGCCCCAGAATCTGCACTCCTGACCCCTTCCTGTGCTCCAACCCCTTGCCCTAGCCCTGATCCCCCTCCTGCCCTCTGGACCCCTTGGTCCCAGCCTGGAGCACCCACCTACACCACAAACCCCTCATAGAATAATAGATTATGAGGGTTGGAAGGGACCTCAGGAGGTCATCTAGTCCAATCCCCTGCTCAAAGCAGGACCAATCCCCAAATGGCCCCCTCAAGGATTGAACTCACAACCCTGGATTTAGCAGGCCAATGCTCAAACCACTGAGTTATCCCTGCCCCCTAGCCCCACTCCAGAGCATGCACCCCCAGCTGGAGCCCTCATACCTCCCACACCCCCTCTGCACAAGCCTGGAGCCCCCTCCTGTACTCTGAATACCCCAACCTGAAGCCCCCTCCTGCACCCCAAAGCCCTTATCCCCAGCTCCACTCCAGAGCCCACACCCCCAGCTGGAGCCCTCATGCCTGAACTCCCTGCCCCATCCCTGACTGCTCTCCTGCCCTCCAAACTCCTCAGTCCCAGTTCAGAGCACCCTCCTGCACCCCAAATCTCTCAACCCCAGCCCCACCCCACAGCCCGCATCCCCAGCTGGAACCCTCACCCCATTCCGCCTCCCAACCCACTGTATCGGCCCAGAGACCCTTTCTGCACCCTGAACTCCACCTTTCTGGCCCCACCCCAGAGCTTGCACCTCCAGCCAGATTCCTCACCCCCTCCCGCACCCCAACCCCCTGAGCCTGCCCAGTGAAAATGAGTGAGTGAGTGAGGGCGGGGAGACTGAGCAACAGAGGGAAGGAGGATGGGGTGAGCAGGGCATCCCCCCTCCCTCTGGCCTCACCCCTGCCCTGCACTCACTCCACCCTGGGCTCTGGGGTGAGGCCAGAAATAAGGAGTTCAGGGTGTTGGAGGGGGCTCTGGGCCAAGGAAGTGGGTTGGGATGTGGGAGGGGGTGAGGGCTCCAGCTGGGGGTACGGGCTCTGAGGTGGGGCTGGGAGGTTTGGGGTGCAGGAGGGGGCTCTGGGCTGGGGGTGGAGCTGAGTGGTTTGGAGTATGGGAGGGGGCTCTGGGGAGTGGGTTTGGGCTCTGGGCTGGGGGTGTGGGTTCTGGGGTGGGGCCAAAAATGAGTGTTTCGGGGTGCAGGAGAGGGCTCTGGGCTGGGGTTGGGGCACGAGGGGTGATGGCTCTGGCTGAGCATGTGGGCTCTGGTGTGGGTTCAGTGATGAGGGATTTGGGGTGCAGGAGGGTGCTCCAAGCTGGGGCTGAGGGGTTCAGAAGGTAGGAGAGAAATCAGGGCTGGGGCAGGGGGTTGGAGTGCAGGGGAAGTGAGGGCTCTGGCTGGGGGGCTGTGGGGTGGGGCTGGGGATGAGGGGGTTGGGGTGCAGGAGGTGCTCCGGGCTGGGACTGAGGGGTTCAAAGAGTGGGAAGGGAATTAGGGCAGGGGACTGGGGCACAGGAGGGGTTCAGGGTGCAGGCGGCGCTTACCTCAAGCAGCTCCCGGAAGCAGCAACATATCCTACCTCTGTCTCCTATACAGAGGCACAGCCAGGCAGCTCTGCATGCATCTGCAGGCTCCCCCCCCCCAAGCTCCCATTGGCTGCTGGCACTTGGGGCAGGGGCATCGTGCAGCACCCCGTGGCTTCCTCTACACGTAGGAGCTGAAGAGGGGACATGCCACTGCATCCGGAAGCCGCACAGAGCCATGACAGGCTCCCTGCCTGCTTTAGCCCTGCTGTGCTGCCAACTGGACTTTTAATGGCCCAGTCAGCGGTGCTGATCGGAGCTGCCATGGTCCCTTTTCGACTGGGCATTCCAGTCAAAAACTGGACACCTGGCAACCCTATCACTGGCACCACACCTCAACATCACAGTGTTTGTGTCATGTGACAGTGCAGTGTTGCTCTGATAACAGCAAATAATCAATTTGCAGACACCTAGAAGATAATAGGTGATAAGTAACAGTCAGCATGGATTTGCTAAGAAAAAATCATGTCAAACCAACCTTACAGCTTTCTTTGACAGGGTGACAAGCTTTGTGGATATGGGGGAAGTGGTAGATGTGGTATATCTTGACTTTAGTAAGGCTTTTGATACTGTCTCGCGTGACCTTCTCATACACAAACAAGGTAAATGCAACCTAGATGGAACTACTATAAGGTGGATGCATAACTGGTTGGAAAACCATTCCCAGAGAGTAGTTAGTGGTTCACAGTCAAGCAGGAAGGGCATATCAAGTGGGATCCCATAGGGATCAGTCCTGTGTCTGGTTCTGGTCAATATCTGCAGGAATGATTTAGATAATGGCATAGGGAGTACACTTATAAAGTTTGCGGATGATACCAAGCTGGGAGGGGTTGCAAGTGCTTTGGAGGATAAGATTAAAATTCAGAATGATTTGGACAAATGGGAGAAATGTTCTGAAGTAAATAGGATGAAATTCAATAAGGACAAATGCAAAGTACTCCACTAAGGAAGGAACAATCAGTTGCACACATACAGAATGGGAAATGTCTGCCTAGGAAGAAGTACTGCAGAAAGGGATCTGGGGGTCATAGTGGATCACAAGCTAAATATGAGTCAACAGTGTGGCCTGGTCTACACTACGCGTTTAAACTGAATTTAGCAGCGTTAAACCGATTTAACCCTGCACCCATCCACACAATGAGGCCCTTTATATCGATATAAAGGGCTCTTTAAACCGGTTTCTGTACTCCTCCCTGACGAGAGGAGTAGCGCTGAAATCGGTATTGCCATGTCGGATTAGGGTTAGTGTGGCTGCAAATCAACGGTATTGGCCTCTGGGCGGTATCCCACAGTGCACCATTGTGACCGCTCTGGAAAGCAATCTGAACTCGGATGCACTAGCCAGGTAGACAGGAAAAGCCCCGTGAACTTTTGAATTTCATTTCCTGTTTGCCCAGCGTGGAACTCTGATCAGCACGGGTGGCAATGCAGTACCAAATCCAAAAAGAGCTCCAGCATGGACCATACGGGAGATACTGGATCTGATCGCTGTATGGGGAGACAAATCTGTTGTATCAGAGCTCCATTACAGAAGACGAAATGACAAAGCATTTGAAAAAATCTCCAGGCTATGATAGACAGAGGCCACAGCAGGGACTCAGCACAGTGCTGCGTGAGAAGCGTAACGGAAAGCCAAAGAATCAAATGGACGCTCATGGAGGGAGGGAGGGGGTACTGAGGACTCCAGCTATCCCACAGTCCCTGCAGTCTCTGAAAACCATTTGCATTCTTGGCTGGGCTCCAAATGCCTGAAGGGTCAAAAACATTTTCCCGGGTGTTTCAGGGTGTATGTCGTCAATTTACACCCTTCCCCCCCCCCCCCGAAAGAAAAGGGAAAAAATCGTTTCTTGCCTTTTTTCAATGTCACCCTATGTCTACTGCATACTGCTGGTAGACGGGGTGCTGCAGCGCGAAACAGCAGCATCCTTTCCCCTCTCCTCCCCGGTGGCAGATGGTATGGTACAAAAGGACTGGTATCCGTCCTCGTCATCATCCTGTGAGTGCTCCTGGCTGGCCTCGGTGAGCTCTGCCGGGGGCGCCTGGGTAAAAATAGGAATGACTCCTGGTCATTCCCAGCAGATGGTGCAGAACGGCTGGTAACCGTCCTCATCATAGCAACTGGGGGCTGAGCTCCATCAGCCTCCCCACCCCCATCATGTCTAAAGAAAAGATTCTGTACTGCCTGGACTATCATAGCAGCGGAAGGCTGGTCTCCTCTCTCCCCGCCCCCCTTTAATGTCCTGCCTGGACTATCATAGCAGCTGGAGGCTTCTTCCCCATCATTTTATCTCACTAAAAAGTCTGTGTTTCTTATTCCTGCATTCTTTATTACTTCACACAAATGGGGGGACACTGCCACGGTAGCCCAGGAGGGTTGGGGGAGGAGGGAAGCAATGGGTGGGGTTGTTGCAGGGGCACCCCCTAGAATGGCATGCAGCTCATCATTTCTGCGGGATCTCTGGGGCTCTGACATGGAGTGGCTGTGCTCTCTGGTTCTCTAGTACACTTGCCCCATATTCTAGGCTGGACTGACTCTATTTTTAGACAAAACATAGGAAGGGAATGACCCGGGCAGTCATTCCCATTTTTGCCTATGCGCCCCCGGCCAACCTCAGCGAGGCCAGCCAGGAGCACCTATGATAGCAGCAGACAGTACAGAACGACTGATAACTGTCATCTCATCGCCAATTTACAATGGCAGACAGTGCAATATGACTGGTAACCGTCTCTGCTATCTTGCAAAGGCAAATGAATGCTGCTGTGTAGCAGTGCAGTACCGCGTCTGTCAGCAGCATCTAGTACACATACGGTGACAGTGACAAAAGGCAAAACGGGCTCCATGATTGCCATGCTATGGCGTCTGCCAGGGCAATCCAGGGAAAAGGGCGCGAAATGATTGTCTGCAGTTGCTTTCCCGGAGGAAGGATTGAGTGACGACATTTACCCAGAATCACCCACGACACTGTTTTTGCATTGGGATCTCAACCCAGAATTCCAATGGGCAGGGGAGACTGCGGGAACTATGGGATAGCTACGTGTAACAGGGTGGTACTCACCCCTGCGGCACCTCCTACTGGTTATTCTGGGAATTAGCTCTTTTTCCAGTCCGGAGCGCCCCCTGCAGGCTGGTGATCCACCTGTTTCGCTCTCGGCCCCGTGTCCCTCCCTGGACCCGGTGTCCCTTTAACTATAACTGGGTCTCCTCCTCCCAGGGGAGCCCCCACCCTACTATCCCCACTTTGCCTCAGTAGTGGCCACTGACAGTCATGGTCTAGCTCCACACCCTGGAGCAGACTGCAGCATCAGCCCACTCATCACAGGCAAAAGGGGTTTGGACCTGCTGCTTTACCTACTCCTGGGTTGTCCCCTGCAACCCCCAGTACCTCTTGCCCTTTCCAGGCTGGAGCTTCCCTAGCTCCTCAGCCCTTCCCCAGCCCTGCTTCATCACAGGTACCTTCTCAACCTCTAAGCAGCCAGGCCCATCTCCCTCTGGAAGCAGAGAGAGACTGACTGCTCCTGGCTTCCCTGCCTTCTTATAAGCCAGGGGTCTCAAACATGCGGCCCGCGGAGCTCTTCCCTGCGGCCCGCGGAGCTCCCCAGGGCCGCCCAGAGGGGGGGGCAAAAGGGGCAATTTGCCCCGGGCCCCGGGCTCCGCAGGGGCCCCCAAGAGAAAAGCAGAGGCTCCCACCTCCGCCCCTCTCCTGGAGCCTCAGCGCATCAAGCGCCGAGTCTCCGCCGGGGCCTCTGAGCCCCGCTCCGCTCAGAGCCGCGTGGGGAGGGGGCGGGGCTGGGAGCTCCAACGGGGCCTGAGCCCCGCCCCGCTCAGAGTCGTGTGGTGAGGGGGCGGGGCTGGGAGCTCCAACGGGGCCTGAGCCCCGCCCCGCTCAGAGCCGCGTGGGGAGGGGGCGGGGCTGGGAGCTCCAACGGGGCCTGAGCCCCGCCCCGCTCAGAGTCGCGTGGGAGGGGCGGCTGGGAGCTCCAACGGGGCCTGAGCCCGCCCGCTCAGAGTCGCGTGGTGAGGGGCGGGCTGGGAGCTCAACGGGCCTGAGCCGCCGCCGCTCAGAGTCGCGTGGGAGGGGCGGGCAGCTGCCTCCCGGGCGTGGAGCTCACAGCCCCGCCCCTCACCATGCGGCTCTGTGCGGGACTACGCTCAGGCCTCGCCGTAGACGCGCCGGGTAAGGGGGAAGCGGAGCCGCCGGGCCTGGGCGGGCCGGGCCGGGCCTGGGTGGGAAGCGGGACCCGCCGGGCCGGGCCGGGCCATGGGCGGGGCGGGGAAGGGAAGCGAGACCCGCTGGGCCGGGCCGGGGGTGGGGAGGGAAGCGGGACCCGCGGGCCGGGCCGGGCCGGGAAGAAGCGAGACCCGCCGGGCTGGGCCAGGGCCGGGAAGGAAGCGAGACCCGCCGGGCCTGGCCGGGCTGGGGTGGGGAGGGAAGCGAGACCCGCCGGGCCGGGTGGGAAGCGGACCGGCCGGGTGGGGAAAGAGGACCCGCCGCCGCCGAGCGCAGCCCGGTTCGCGGTGGGGCCCTTCCGTTCGGGACCCGCTGCCTAAGTGCCCCAAAGACCCGTGGCGGGGACCCCCGCCGCAGGTCTTCGGGCACTTTGGCGCGGGTCACGGAACGGAAGGGGCCCCGCCACCAAGACCCCGGGCCCCTGGAATCCTCTGGGCGGCCCTGAGCTCCCAGTTACTTCCTGTCACCGCCAAACTCCTCACCCCGCCTCCCGAGTTATTTTCTGTTACTAAGCTCCCTCGCGCTGCTCCCCAATGTTTGGGGCCGGGTCTCTCCCCTGGCCCCACCTGCCACCCCCACGCACCTCCCCCCAGCGTCTCCCGGCCCCCACTTGCTGCCCCCTCACCGCCCGGGAGCCTGCCCGGGAGCTCACGCTGACTCCACTCCTCTGCTATGCCAGCTTCCGGCATCACCTGCTGCCGCAGGGTTCTAGAGCCCCCCTTCACTAGGGCCAAGGCAGGCTGCCCTTCCCCTGCCCTTCTGCCCTAGTCCTGAGACAGAGACAGGGCAGGGGCAGGGCCTCATGGAAGGGGTGGATTGGGGGTGGGGCCAGGGGCAGCAAGGGGGCGTGTCAGTGATGCGGCCCTCAGGCCAATGCACTAGTCCTCATGCGGCCCTCGGGGTCATTTGAGTTTGAGACCCCTGTTATAAGCCCTGTTCAGTTTGGGGCGTGGCCTCCAGCTGCAGCCACTTCCCCAATCAGCCCAGCAAAAAAGCCCCTTCCCAGGGCTGTTTTAAAGCCCCGAAGGGCAGGAGCGGGTAGCCACCCCGCTACACTACGGGATAGCTACCCACAGTGCAATGCTCCGGAAATCAACGCTAGCCTCGGTACATGGACGCACACCGCTGAATTAATGTGCTTAGTGTGGCCGCGTGCACTTGACTTTATACGATCTGTTTTACAAAACCGGTTTATGTAAAATCGGAATAATCCCGTAGTGTAGACATACCCTGTTACACTGTTGCAAAAAGCATGAAGTCATTCCAGGATGTATTAGCAGGAGTGTTGTAAGCAAGACACAAGAAGTAATTCTTCTTCTCTGCTCTGTGCTGATAACGCCTCAGCTGCAGTATTGTGTCCAGTTCTGGGCACCACATTTCAGGAAGGATGTGGACAAATTGGAGAAAGTCCAGAGAAGAGCAACAAAAATGATTAAAGGTCTAGAAATCATGACTTCTGAGGGAAGATTGGAAAAATTGGGTTTGTTTAGTCTGGAGAAGAGAAGACATTGGCGGCAGGAAGAGGCTTGGTGAGGCTTAGCCTCCTCACACAGGGCAAGAAATGCCAGATGCAGGTGTGCCAGTCTGCTGCCTTTGGAGTGCCACCACTGGAAGTTCCAGAGAACCAAGGAGGCCAGTGTCATCTGGACCAGGGTCCTTCCTGTGCTCTGCCCTGACGCCCTGTCCATGCTGTGTCTCTTCTTCCCAAGGTCTGTCCTCACTTTGCCTCTTCTCACCCTAATTCTGCCTCTTTCCACCCTCATTCCATCTCTTCCCACCGAGGACCGTGCCTGCCGCTCGCTCCTCTCTGCCCCCTTTCCCCCATCACTGACCCTTAAGGCAGGAGAGGGCAGAAGAGAGTGAGCAGAGGGGGCGGAGAGAAGTGAGTGGCAGGAGGGGGGCCTGGAGGGAGGGGATGGAGAGGAGTGAGCAGTGGGAGAAGAGGCAGAGTGGGGGAAGGGCTCAGACCCTCCACCTGCCCTGGGCCAGATGGGAAGCCCAGAGGGTGGGGACATGGCCAGGGGGCTGCTTTCGTGCCCCCCCAGTGCAGCTTCCTTGTCGTAGTGTTTGTCTTTCATGACAGCACTGGCTCCCCGTGTCACATGTGACAGTGCCACATCCCCACATCATGGTATTTGCATTATCTCACATGGCAGAATGTAGAGTAAGGGTCCAAAGTATCAAACTCTCCTAAACCTCTTGCAGGCTGAGTTTAAGACAGTCCTACACCCTTCTCCATTTGCCAATCATCTCTGCATGTTTACATAACCATGGAGACATTTAGACAGTTAGGTCTTGCAGGTGGATTTTGTAGTAAATTGCTACACTTCTCAGTCTGCAAACTGAAGAGCATATGACTGTGAAAAGAACAATTATTTTAAAGTATTCAGGTAAGGGAGAAAAGCAGATGTATTACCAACCTTACCTTCAGTAAGAGAAAGAAGGCTGATTTGTGACTAGATGATCTAACAGGTTTTTTCCACCTCTAGATTCTTTGGCCAAATTCAGACCTGTTATGACTGGGCACAACTTCACTGAATTTAATAATCTGTGTATCACATATCAAAGGGAGAGGTGGCATGGAGAAGACCATTATAGTATCAGCATTTCTTTGGCCAGCACTCTCTATTCTGGGTTCCCATTGTTTCAAATCATAAATAGGTAAGAGATTGCAAGATGTATCAGGGAGAGGTTCCTTCATATAGCACTTACTTGCCTTATGACTGGTTGAGGACACAGCTCTCACATTTTTTAAATGGTCCAAGCTCAGCAATTCCTCCCATTTCTCAACATATTGCAGCATGAATAAGAATGCTTGTACTGGCCCAGCCCCTGGTGTGCCTGTTATTTGAATATGGCAACAGCTTTAGTCTCCAGGGCTGGGAATCTGGCACCAAATTCACTTAGAAAAAGAGAAAAGGGAATTATATTACTCGGAGAAATCTACAGGGTGATTTGCTCTCTCAGATGGTTGAATTTATGGGCTAAGATCAGAGTTCAAGAAATGTAAGACAAAGAATCTTTGGAACTGGAACAAAAGATGGATATTGTAGCACACTGGTGAAAGAAGACTAGAAATAAAAGGAATATTTTGGATCCAGAAAGTTAAAATAAATCAAGATGAGTTTTTCCTAATATATGTGCTCTATGCAATCTATTTGTGGGAATTTTCTGTCTGCCCACTAGAGGGCCTCATTGTCAAAGGATTTTTTGGACTTGAATCCTTTGTCTATTCAAAAGAAGTTCATACCATAAGAGTGAACCTATGAGTTTATTTCAAATTTAGCAGCGTTAAACCGAATTAACCCTGCACCCATCCACACAATGAAGCCCTATATTTCGATATAAAGGGCTCGTAAAATCGATATCTTTACTCCTCCCCGACGAGGGGAGTAGCGCTGAAATTGGTATTGCCATTTCGAATTAGGGTTAGTGTGGCCACAATTCGACGGTATTGGCCTCCGGGACCTATCCCACAGTGCACCATTGTGACTGCTCTGGACAGCAATCTGAACTCGGATGCACTGGCCAGGTAGACAGGAAAAGCCCCGCGAACTTTTGAATTTCATTTTCTGTTTGCCCAGCGTGGAGCGCTGATCAGCATAGGTGACAGTGCAGTCCCAGAATCAAAAAAGAGCTCCAGTATGGACCGTACGGGAGATACTGAATCTGATCTCTGTATAGGGAGATGAATCTGTTCTATCAGAATTCCATTCCAATAGACGAAATGCCAAAACATTTGAAAAAAATCTCTAAGGCCGTGATGGACAGAGGCCACAACAGGGACTCAAGATAGTGCTGAAACTTAAGGAGCTGAGACAAGCGTACCAGAAAGCCAAAGAATGAAATGGACACTCACGGAGGAAGGGGCAACTGACGACTGTAGCTATCCCATAGTTCCCGCACTCTCCGAAAACCATTTGAATTCTTGGCTGAGATCCCAAAGCCTGAAGGGTCAAAAACATTGTTGTGGGTGGTTCAGGGTATATGTCATCGCCCCCTCCATCCCTCCGTGAAAGCAAAGGGGAAAAAAATCCTCTCTCGCCTTTTTTCAATATCACCGTATGTCTACTGGATGCTGCTGGCACTTGCGTGCTGCAGCGCTACACAGCAGAATCCCCTTCCCTTCCGGATGGCAGACGGTACAGTATGACTGATATCTGTCATCATCATCCCGTGAGTGCTCCTGGCTGGCCTCGGTGAGGTCGGCCAGGGGCGCCTGGGAAAAAATGGGAATGACTCCCAGGTCATTCTCTTCTTTAAGCTTTGTCTAATGGAGATTCACTCCTGCCTGGAATATCATAGCAGCTGGAGGCTGCCCTCCCCTCCCCACTTTGATCTCTGCTTGCAGAGGCAATAGAGTCAGTGTTGTTTCTTAATTCATGCATTCTTTATTACTTCATCACACAAATGCGGGGATAACTGCCATGGTAGCCCAGGAGGGGTGGGAGAGGAGGGAAGCAACGGGTGGCGTTGTTGCAGGGGCACCCCCTGGAATGGCATGCAGCTCATCATTTCTGCGAGATGTCTGGGGCTCTGACCCGGAGCAGCCGTTTGCCTCTCTGGTTCTTTAGTAGACTTGCCTGATATTCTAGGCAGGACTGACTCTCCCTTTAGACAAAACTTAAAGAAGAGAATGACCTGGGGAGTCATTCCCATTTTTGTCCATGCGCCCCCGGCTGACCTCACCGAGGCTGGCCAGGAGCACCCATGACAGTAACAGATGGTACAGTATGACTAGTAACCGTCATTGTCAACTTGCAAAGCAGCAGACAGTACAGTATGGCTGGTAACCGTCTTTGCTAACTTGCAAAAGGTAAGGGGATGCTGCTGTGTAGCGCTGCAGTACCACATCTGTTAGCAACATCCAGTAGACATACAATGACAGTGAAAAAAGGCTGAACGGGCTCCATGGTTGCCGTGCTATTGTGTCTGCCCGGGCAATCCAGGGAAAAGGGCGCGAAATGATTGTCTGCCGTTGCTTTCATGGAGGGAGGATTGACTGATGACATTTACCCAGAATCACCCGGGACACTGTTTTTGCTCCATCATGCATTGGGATCTCAACCCAGAATTCCAATGGGCGGGGGAGACTGCAGGAACTATGAGATAGCTATGGGATAGCTACCCACAGTGCAATGCTCTGGAAATCCACACTAGCCTCGGTACATGGATGCACACCACCAAATTAATGTACTTAGTGTGGCCACGTGCACTCAACTTTATACAATCTGCTTCCAAAAAACGGTTTCTGTAAAATCGGAATAATCCTGTAGTGTAAACATACCCTGAGTGTATATGTGGACTGCATACTACAGCCAAAGAATGAGATGTCTCTTCCAGTTCCTTCATTCTATGTTCCTGAGACCAGATATATTTTGCTGAAATCGAAGTGTTCACTTGCATAATGAGGGATGGTCTAAATAATACTTAGTTCTGCCATGAGTGCAGGGGACTGGACTAGATGACCTCTCGAGGTCCCTTCCAGTCCTATGATTCTATAATGGATTCCCACACAGCTCTGCTAATTCACCTCCATTCCAGTCCTGGCCCCCATTCCCAGCTCTGCCAATCCACCTCACTGCTGACCTGCTTCATATTCCAGTCCTCTTCTCCCTGAGCTATGATATTTCAGTCCTGGAGATGTTTACAATTTTACCAGTACTAATCTATAATGCTTCCTATTTTCAGTATCAGGTGTGTTCTGAGCAGGGTCAGAAAATTGTGCCAAACTGCATTAGTTCTCTGATGTGGCTAAATGTCCATGAGGAACCAGGCTTGAAACCTCCAACCTCCTTTCACATATGGCACAATAGGCAACTTGTCTTGATGGACAATTTTATAGATGGTTAGGTGGACATTGTGATTCTCTTCTGTTCACCCCTTTCAGTGAGATGGTTCCTAAATGCCCCTCCATTTGTCCCATTCTGACAGGTCTCCTTGGTATACAACTGCAATGTGATAGATAAAGCTGGAAAGGGGAAGGTTAGCATCACTGATCATGATATAAACACATTTTAACATATCACACTAACTGAAAGTGAATAAGGGGTTTTCCCTTTTCACCTTCACCTCTACCTAAGTCCTGATCAGTGGCACCGTTCTGCATGGTGGACAACCTAGTAAACCCCAATTGTCTTTGCCCAGAAACAGTCCTGAGTGCTTTTCTTGAAACCTTCTTGATAAGGAGTTTTATATCTACATTATAGATATGATCATTTAGATTCCAATTGGGTTGGTCCTCTCCATTGTGGTGGAAATGTGGAGGCAAAAGTGATGTCTTCGCTACCAAGGTTCCTGGCCAATTGTGGTCACTGAGGTTCTGGAGAGTTTCACACTGCCAGTTGTGATCTGAAGCAATATCCTTCTTGGTTGGCAAGAGCCAGTGGAGACACATTGTGTCCATTACTGGTGCATATTGGCTTTACCTCCTTATGGGAGGGCAGCTCTTAATGATTGACTGTTAAGCTCATGCTCAAAAAACCAACAGTCTCCCCCTATAACACCCTATTTCTAGTCTTCCTTTTATAGGACAGAACATGCAGAAGGATTGGACAAGGTGTCCCTGGCTGCACCTGAAGGTCTCAGAGATTTGTAACCCTTCCAGTATATCATCTATGGGTATGACAAAGAAGTGATGCTGGTCTCATTGGCAGTCATGACCTCCTTCTGGTGATGGGTAAAGGTCAAGTGTTCATGTTGATTTATTTAGACTGTGATACCATCCACCACAGACCACAACAGGGATAGAAAGAGTCACCCTTGGGTAGGTCCATTCATTTATCTTGGAAAGGATGCGGACAGACGTATTACTCTTCTTTTCCTGTGGGTTTCCCTCCTGCTCAATGTGTATATGAGGATGCAAAAGGCGATAGGTGGGTTGGAGTGCAGTATGATCAATATTCTGCTAGTACTCAGCTGTGCATCTTTATTTCATGGGTCTGCACAGTTTAGTTCTTTCCCTGTGTCTAGCCTAGAGGCAGGTTTGGATGAGAACTGGCTGGAGAAAGCTTACCCCAGCTTTGACAGAGATAATAATGAAAGGCTGGGAAAGGCAACCAAAGCAAGGAGACGGTGAAGCAATCTCAGCCCTTTCAGCTGAGGGGATATGCCTGCCTGTTGTTACTAAGACCTGGTCCACACACAAAGTTGCACCAGTTCAACCAAAGGTGTGGTTTTAAATAGATGTAGTTAAACTGGCTCAACTTGTGTATGTAGACAGGGCCTAAGATTCACAGCCTAAAGATTCTGTTAAATCTCCATCTGCTTCTGGAAGTCGAGATAGCAGCAGTGATGCTGGATGTTCTTTCTATCTTCATGTATCAGGAGAGGACAAATATAATTCTGCTGTATCTGGGTTCTGGCCAGTAGTTAAACTTTCCTCTCACATGCATGACTCTAGTGGTGTCTAGATTGAGCTGGCTTCTAGTTTATTTCCAGCTGGAATTCAAGCTGTTGGCTTTGATCTCTAAAGGTCTTGATGGTTTAGGTCCAGAGTACCTGAGACACCTGTCTCTCTCTTTAGACCCTGGATTGATAGTCGAGTCAGCTGAGGCAACTAGGCTAATAAACTAGGCTACATTTGTACATCTGGGACTCATGGCAGGGCTGCACAATTGGTTCCTAACACCTTTGTTTTTTAAATAATCAGCTTTTGTTGCATTGATATTAAATAAATCAGGTGACTTGAAAAATCAGAATTGTTAGTCTGATTTGGAAGTGTAACTCATAAGGTACATTTTCAGTGCCTTGCATGTAGATACAGAAGGTATACATGAGACGTAGCTCTGAAAGCTGCTGAGAATCTGACTCTTTACAGTACAAAACTGAACAGTCACAAAAGCTTTTATGTATGTGGTCTCTCTTATGCTCAGGCAGAGCATTACCATTAACTTTATCCCCCATAAGTAACTTACTGCCAACTGTGAAATTACTTTACCATGAAATAAAAAAATTTAAAACGCATAGGGACTGATTTTCAAAAATGCATGCAGTTACACAAACAAAAAAGTAAATGCAATTGTGCACCTAAACAGAAACACCCAGTTACTATGATTACACCTGCAAATTGGGCATTTTTTGCACAGATGGCCATTTATGCATATAACTAACCTTCTGCATTCACCAATACCTGTTTTGTGCATGAAATAGCAGTAACTTGCATGCATTAATGTCTGAAATTCAGGCCTTTGAATTCTACAAAAAGCCTCTGATTTCCCTGACATCTGCCATTTGTTCTGAGTCTTTGAACTATTTCTACTGCTAATCCAACAGGATGTAGTAAAGTAACAGAGTGATTAGTGATGAGTTACTTTTAGGAGAAAAAACACGGTGATGTGTCATTGTGCTTTGTATTTTTAGAGTATGTTCTTTGGGGGAGGGGGATGTGACTGGAACTTGGAGAGGAGCTGGCTGAGATCTAATGCTTCCCAAATGCTTGAGTACAGTAGAGCAGCTCCCACAGGAGATAAACAAGTTAGTCACTCAGAGTGAGCTCAGAGCCTAGGTATTTCAGCATCCATGAGAATTTGTTGCAGCCCCTTGATTCCAGAGAGAGAGGATGTGTCCATGCTAATGTCTGTGAAGGAGATATCTACCAACCAGCCTGTGGACAATGACAAATCCCATGTTCCTAGGATCAATCCTTTTTCCCCACAACTGCTGTCCATTGTCTAGCCCAACTACCTGCTCCTTTTCCCACTCATCATACACTTGGCCAACATCCCAGGCCTCTCTCTCTTGCTCCAGCATTCTTTGCAATTATACTGCAGAATGCTCAGGCTGAAAGGGGATCTTAGCAGGTGTCTTGCGGAAACAGACCTACCCTCCTTCACCTCCCCAAAGATGGTGGTAGCCTTCCCTTGCAATAGCACATTGTTGCACTATGGCACAATGCTAAGACATTGCAATATGATGGGTCTGCATTGAGATGTATCATCATGGAGGGATGCCACAATGTCATGTTGTTCCATGATATCATGGAGTGGTGACATCCCATTGGCCTCATAAGTATTTCAGCATGCAGTCAAGTTGAGGCAGGGCCTGAAGGAGAAAATGTGAGATTTGCACCACTGGTGTGAAGCAACTGATTGCTCAATGTGTGAGGCTCAGTACATGAATCTTCTTAACCTCTCTCTTTCTGTCCCTGTTGGCTCTCTCATCCACATTTGGCACAGCTCCCTGCAATGCTCACATGTGTTAGCTGAGCCCTAGCAGCCACCCTTCCATAGCCCAACTGCATTCAACCTGCTCCTTCCAAAGACCAACTCTGTCATCAAAGAGAACTGCATAGAGAGACTGATGCAGAGTCACAGATACCTGCTTAGTAGGAGGTGGTGCTACTGGAAGCTCCTTGGACCAGGGACCGTCTTTTTGTTGTGTGTTTGTACAGCACTAGCACAACAGGGTCCCAGTCTACAATTGGGGCTCCAATGTGCTACGGTGATGCACATAAACAATAATATTACATAAGTAATGAATGCATATTGAAAATGCAGCTGTGGGTATGACAAGCTTATTACCTAGTACCAGCGTGTAGAAGTTATGGTTGATCAGAAGATGGGCTATCTAGCACTTATTTTATCCATTTACAATAATAATAATGAAAATCCAGGCCTACCATTTTCCATTCCACCTATCCTTCCCTTCCCACCCCTTGTTTGTCACTTGTCTTCTTAGACTGTAACATTTTCAGGGCAGGGACCATGTCTTCACACATCTTTGTAAAGCTCCTGGCACAGCTCCTGATAGGGGTGTTACCAAATACCACAAATATTAAAAACAATAATTGAATAGTTAATATCAGGGAACAGTGACTAGCTAGGACTTCTGCAAGGATCTCACATTCTAGGTAGAGAATTTGAGAATTCTGGTCCTCTTCACTGCACTGAATTCATATCTGTGGTGTTCAGTGAGCACTCAGTGCTTGCGAGAGCTCTGCTTTATGCTGTGCCTTGTTCCAACTGGCTGTGCATAACAACAAGAACATCACAGCGCCCTGACCAGAGTCTCAGCTCTTAAAGGCCTGGCCCCCATCACCACATGTCTATGTATGCATCTCTACAGGCGTGTATGTCTCTCTCTGCTTGGTTTTAAATAACTCTTTTGTTCCTGGGGCAGATGATTCATCAGCCTCAGAACTTCCTGGGATGCCTGGCTCAAAACTGAGAAGGAGCCACATGTGGGGCATGTGTCTCAAGAGCCTCATGTTGATTATCACAGAGAGACGTATGGTGCCTCTAGGGGTGCATCTACACGGCAATCAAAGGCCTGTGGCTGGCCCAGCTCAGCTGACTTGGGCTCATGGGGCTATAAAATCGCAGTGCAGATGTTTGGGCTTGGGCTGGAACCTGGGCTCCTAGACCCTGCAATGGGGGAGGGCTGCAGCCTGAGCCCAAACATCTACAGAGCTATTTTTAGCTCTGCAGCCCAAGCCCCGCGAGCCCAAGTCAGCTGAGCTGGGCCAGTTTTATCGCAGTGTAGATGTACCTAGGTCTGATTAGGGCACAAGATCCTGCTGCGGATTCTCCGACAAAGCTCAGGACCTGTGAACTTACTTTCTCCCCCCTCCCAGCATAAATTATTCTAATTTAGATGCAGCTACATGGGTCACAAGTTGTTTAAAAAAAGCAACAGCCCTCATAATGCTTCCCTTCCTTTCCCTGGGCTGAGGAGCAATGATGGGATGTTACATCCGGCCTGTAGGACACAGAATTAGCCTCCTGCCTGGGAAAGACATTGACAGCTCTGCCTGCAGATCCATCACTCCTGAGTTCTGAGGTCAGCAGCACATCACTGTGTTGCTAGGAAAGCCTTTCCATATCCTACAGATGCATCCTCTCCTCAGCTTGCGCCCTCTCCAACAACTTGCCACGTGAAAGACAATTGCCTTTTTATTTTACCTTTCCTATTCATTTGCACCCTTGATGGTCATATCACCAATTCTGTTGGCAAATGGAGGCTTCAATTGTACTCTCCAGTGTAAGGAATGTCATGATGCTCCACTCCAGGCAGTCTGGTTAGGAAAGGGACAGAAGGAGCTCTTCTGACTGTGCCATCAGTCCATGCTCAGTCAAAGTATACTTCCAGGGTGGAAGGACTGGGTAGTGGTTACAGCAAAACTCCTAGGTTCTATTCCTGGCTGTACCCTTGACTGGACTTCCTCTCTCTGGGCACCTGTCTCCTCCATGGGGATAATAGTAGAGCTAGTCAGAAAACGGGATTGCCATTCAAGATGAAATGGAATGAAAACCTGACATTTCAAAATTTTCCACAGAACAAAAATGCTGGAAAGTTTCAGTTCAGGATGATCAAAATGTTTCTTTTTAATAATGTCAAATAATTTTGTTTCAGTAAAGTAAACCCATTTCGCTTTGATAACCTCAAAACATAATATAAAATAAAACAGTAAATGTCATATATATTGTATAAATTAATATGTTCTTTTCATATCAATATAATATAAAAATCTAACTGGATTAATCAAAACAATAAAAGACAAAAAGAAACGTTTGCTATTGAAAGGAGAGATTTTGACATCAAAACAAAGCAAGAAAATCAAAAGGACAGTTTTTGACTTTTTCAAAATTGACACATTCCCACAAAATGTTTAGATTTTGATGAAACTGCATCTTCCAACAGAAAATTGCTCCTTCGAACCTGTTTCCACCAGTTTTGGGTAATACACTTTGTCATCCTCGCTACATATCTTAGGTGAGAGGCATTCCTTAAACTCACAGTGTATCATATGCCACAGAGTCTGGCTTCCTCTAACAGTCGGAGGCAGGAGGGGACATGGCTTTGGGGAATATCAGCGGAGGCTGGGGATGTTGCAGCAGTGTAAACTGGGTTCCAACGCTGCTGGAATCAGTTCTACAGGAGCAAGAGCTCCAGGACATGGCTATCTAATCTATCTATCTATCTATCTATATATAATATTCAGTGCCTCCGCATTCCCCCCTCCTGGCAGAGTGGCAGGAGGCAGTAACTGCATATAAAGCTGAGCTGTCCAGCTGCAACATGTGGACTCCATTTGCCACATCACAATCCCTATGCAAAAGAGCTTCCTGTTGGAAAGCTGCCCCGCCAGCACACATTAAAGACGATCAGCCATTGTCTAGAAATAGCTAATTACAGAGGTATGATCTGACACAGCATTGCAACTAATGTTCTCACCTGCACTTGCTCACTGAGCCAATATTTTGATCTCTGTGACTCTTTGAAAATATATTGTTTTCAAACAGAGGTTTAGTGCTTGTTAAGGAAATCCAGGTGTGTTATGTGGTAAACCCAAGTCAAACAGCTACAGGGCGGTGGGGTGGGGGGGCAGTAATTAGACCCAGGGGGTTAAAAGGCCTCTCCCCACCCACTGAGGAGAGATAACAATGGGGAAATAAGGTTCAGCTGGAAAAGGGGTTACCAGGGAACTAATTAGGTTCAGCTGGCTCCAACTGCTTGAGACATTTTTAAACCCTCCCCTGTGTGAGAGAGAAGCAGGGAAGCTGCCAGTAGGTTAGGTGCAGCAAGATACTGAGTCCTCCCGGGAAGGAAGGCTGCACTCCCTCCCCAGAAGGGAAGGAAAACAAGCACAAGGGACTGACTGAGGAAAGGAATAGCTGGACCCTGTGCTACTGGTAAGGATTTGCCTTGCTCAAGCCTGTGTCTCCAAGGCTAAAAAGGACTGAGCCTGCTGAGGCGAAGAAGGTACTTTGCCACAGTATGGTGTAAATCTTCCACACTCCCAGGTGTGGGGAGGCCATTGTGCAGCTACTAACTAACACAGCCTTGCCAAATTCAGCTGACTCAGGAAAAGCAATTGTTCTGATGGATCTGCTAGCTAGTCTGTCTTCTTGCTGCCTTGGCACAGGGCAGGCAAGAAAATTTTATACCTGGCTGGTACATTTTCCAGGCAATTTTGCAAGGAACATAATAAAAGAAAAATCAACACAAAGATCATCCCTAGCTAAAGCAGATGTGCAGTAGCATCCATATCATTTGATCCAAAGCTCACTGGAGAATGGAAAAACTTCATGGACTATGGATCAGAGTTATTCAGGCTTATAGTAGTACAAGGTAGACTATTACCAGGGGCTCTAAGGATATGTCTACAGGGTGACTAAACACCTGCAGCTGGCTCATGTCAGCTGACATGGGCTAGCTCTAAGGGTGGGTGAAGGTCCCTGAATGTCTACACTGTAATTACCCCTGAGCCTCATGAGCCTGAGTCAGCTGACATGGGCCAGCCGCAGGTGTTTAATTGCAGTGTGGACTCACCCTGAGTGCTACCCTGCCTTGTTTCTCAAAGACACTGGGGCCTCACCATTCACGAGGATTCCTCTGAGATGCGCCTTTCTGAATTTAGCCTGACTCCTCCCCGCAGAATGCACTATGTCCCCATGGAGACACAACTGTTTGTTTATTTGTGTTCATTTTTTACATTTAATTTCATTTTGCCCCCCTTTTTTTGGTTACTCGAAGGAAGGAAGGAAGCCCAGGCTCGGATGTTTATTCGTTCTGTCCTGGCTGATGTTCCCTTGGTCTCGCTCCAGTGGCCGATAAACTGGCAGGGAACTGGAGCGTGGAGCACAGCAGAGCCTGGGAAAGGTCAGCACCCCGCTCTCCCCTATCCTTGCGTCATGGCTCCTCTATGATTAGCTCAGCCTGTGGGATGTGCTCTCCCAGTCCCACTTGCGCTGGACATTCTTTTGCCTGTCACAGTGTTCCTGGGGGGTTGATAACGAATGGAACCTTGGCGTCTGGGAGAAGAGCAGGGAGCACAGAGTACGAGGGTTCACGGAAACATCTTTTGGCAAAGGCCATTGCATTGCAGAAGCCTAGAGGACACCAGCCAGCCTCCATGGAGGGGTGCCAGATTAGGGAGCTGCTGCCTGAATGGCAGCATGGGCTAATGGTTAGCACAGGGACTTGGAAGGCAGGACTCTTGGGTTCCATTGTCCGCTCTAGTACTTGGTAACCCGGATGTGAGCAAACAATGTGTGTTTTGATATAGCTAAATGTGGACGTGCACACCTAGGAACAGAGAATGCCCGCCATGCCTATAGGGTGGGGGACACTGTCCTGGGAGCAGGGACTCTGGAAAAGATCTGGAGGTCCTGGTGACTATTCATCTGAACATGAGCTCCCAGTGTGATGCTGTGGCCTAAAGAGCTAATGTGATCCTGGGATGTGTAAACAGGGGAATCTCGGGTAGGAGCAGAGAGGTGATTTTACCTCTGTGTTGGTCACTGGTGTGACCACTGCTGGAATCCTGTGTCCAGTTCTGGTGCCCAGAGTTCAAGAAGTGTCAGAGAAGAGCCACAAGAATAATTAAAAGATTAGAAAACCTGTTTTATAGTGATAGACTCAAGGAGCTCAACCTATTACGTTTAACAAAGAGAAAGTGAAGGTGTCTTGATCACAGTCTATTTAAGTATCTGTATGCAGCAGTGTATTATTGCCTAGGCCTGGGGTGGCAAATCTGCAGGGGCGGCAAATTTATACTAGCAGCATTTTTTGTAATTGCGGCATCAGTGATGCTGCAATTCTACCAATCATAGCACGTATTGAAACCACCAATGATGGCGCAACACCATTTAGTAAATATACTCGTGAGGATCCTAAACGTTGTTAATATGACCAGAAGGAAGAAATTAAGCGGTTCTCAGTTTTGGATCCATGCATGGTCCCGCGCTATAAGCGAAACTGCATTATACAGACGTGCATTCAAACGAGGGTCCGCTGTACTTGTAATTCTATTTATAATAAAACTTGTAAATGTTCAATTATTTTAATGATATTTAGATTCATTTTAGTTCAAACGAATTTGTAAAAAAACTAAAACAAGTTCATATGGGGCCAGGGGCAGCAAAATCATTAATCTGCCACTGTTTATATGGGGAACAGATATTTAATAATGGGGTATTCAATTTAGCACAAAAAGGTGTAACACAATCCAACGGATGGAAATTGAAGGTAGACCATTTCAGACTGGAAATAAGGCAAACATTTTTAACAGTCAGGATAATTAACCATTGGAACAATTTACCCAGGGTCGTAATGGAGTATCTATCACTGACAATTTTAAATCAAGATAGGATATTTTTCTAAAGGATCTGCTCTAGGAGTCATTGTGGGGAAGTTCTCTGGCCTGTGTTATGCAGGAGGTCAGACTGAATGAACACAGTGGGCCCTTCTGGCCTTAGAATCTGTGAATCTAAGAACTGACCAGTTGTGTGCGATTTCACACTACTTATTCTTGCTGGATCAAGCTTGCCCCAGTTTAATGGACCAGCACATGGGCCTAGGCACCACTTAGGACCCACTGGGCAATTTTGCCTTATGTTGACCCCCTGGGCAAAGGGTGAATTTCACCTTTGGTGCCTTAATTTCCCCATATGTAAAATGGGGGTGCTGATACCTACCTCCTTTGTAAAGTGCTTTGAGACGGAGGTGAATATCGAGCAAAATATTGTTACAATTCATTATTCAGCCAGGTCTTGTCCTCAAGGGATAATGTTCCCAACAAGGAAGCACGATAATGCAAGCAGAAAAGGAAGCAGTCAATTCCCTGGCTTGGAGAGGCTATCCCCAGAGCTTGACCTTCCCAAAGTCACTCCCCTTGCTCTTCTTACTAAGCAGCCCCTTGCCCCAGCACCTATGCAAAGGAGAGGGAGATTTCCTGTGCAGAGATTAATCTCATCTTCACCAGGAAAGAAGTAGTGTCTCTGCAGCCTGGTATGGCTGTGAAACACAAAGACCGTGAATGTCTGAAAATACATTGCAGCACATGAGCTGCAGGAAGTGATGTTTCCTTTTCAAAGAATCAGTCTTGAGCATGGATACAGCATGTCAGCCTGCATGGCTGTTTAGCTGAATAGCATCCAGACGACCAAGTGGATTTAAACATGCATGGGCTATTAAAAGCCATGGGAGGAGGAGCTCTGTGCAGGTCTGAAAACCTGTCAGTAACTCATTTTGCAGCTCTTGACTTGAGCCATTAGGTTGTAAACTCTGTTTCGTACGAGGTATGATATATGTTTGACATGGCCCATAATGGGAAAATATTTATGGGGTATTGAATATATGCCATATATGAATGGATGAGTGGAGCGTAACTCACTCAGCTAAGCTGGAAGGGCCTTTCAATCCTGGGCAAGGTCCAGTTGCTGAGAGACTCAATTCCAAGAAAAATGGAAGCTGCAGCACTAGCTCATTCAGTTCATTAACATCCTGCTATAAAGCTCTTATGCCGAAGGGCCAGGACAGAGAGCCAGGTCTTGCTGAAATAGAAATAGACACGCTTAAATAGAAGGGCAAAGACAGAATTATTTGTTAATAACAGTTAATTAATTTCACACTGTGACTGAAGGGTTAATGCCAGATAAGAGCATCCTAGGCAGCAAGCTTGTTTTTTGATGTTGCCTTTCTCTGGCAGTTCAGCCTACCACCCCCTTCAGCTGATGCCAGGCTCCCCAGGGCTGACAGCAGGAATCATGGGAGTTGTAGTGGAACCCTCTCCTACCGCAATGGCTACCAGCTTCCCCCTGAACAGAGAGCTGGCTCTCTGGGGGTGTGAAAACGGGTTTCTCCATCTTTCTTCTTGGGGGATGGGCGACCCACAGGGAAGATACTCCTGACCTCCCTCCTCCTGGGCAACAAGGGACCTAGAGCTCCTTCTTTGGGCAGTTTTAAAGCCTCTTACTCTCCTTTGAGGAATTTCACCCTGTACTTCAGTGGGACTTGGCAAACCTCACTTGCAATCACTGTTGCCACCTGAGAGCCCCTGTCATCCTATTTACTGTCAAAGGGGACTGCCCAGTCAGAGAGCTCCTCTGTCCTGCTATGGCTCCAGTCAGGAGTGCGGCGAAGATCCCTAGAGAGAGGGCATGCCTGACCAAGGAGGCCTGGAGCACACCGGTCACCTCACAGGGGGTCTGGTGTTGGACTGGGACGAAGTCGTCAAGGCTTGAGTGTCTGCACTTAGCTATTAGCAGAGCTCTGTCTAGAGAAACAGGAATGCCCAATGGTTAGGGCACTAGCCTGCTACTTGGGAGACTGGGTTCAAGGCCCTGCTCTGCCATGGCTGTCCTGTGACCTTGGCCAGGTCTCAGAGCACACTTAGATTCCTCACTGTCACTGAGCTCTCACATCCCCAAGATCCTTATCTTCAAAGTGCTCCACTGCGTGGGCCACAGGTATCTAACAGACCAGCTTGAGTTCTGAGACAAAGACTGTGGTCAACAGCATTGTCCCTGGGCTCCAGGGAACTCTCAACCATAAAAGTAAAACTCCTTTGGGTGGCAGAGCGAACTGTCTCTGGGGCGATCTGTGGAACAAACTCCCCCAGGAACTCGGGAGTGTGGTTAACCTCCCCAGCTTCTGCTCCAAAGGCAAGGTCCATTTCTTTGACCTGCCTTCTCTAGGATAAACAAGTATTTAGAAAACAAAAAGTAACCACAATTAAAACCCCTACCAAAACAAGACACTCCCCACGATTTCTCCTCTGGGCAGAGGCTGAGCGGTGACAGACCTGTACAACTGGCAGGCACTCAGATAGTACAGTGATGAGCATGGTATAGAACCTACATAGACTAGAACAGACCTAGGTCCAGATCCTCAAAGGAGTTTAGGCACCTGACTCTCATTGAAATCCACAGGAGTTTGGCACCTAAATACCTTTCAGGATCTTGGCCTTAGTCTTTGTGTGTCTCAGTCTCCATCTGTAGCAGCACATCCTACCATCACAGTGACAGACTGTGAGGAGCACAGATCACACGGTACTGGGGGTTAGATGTATCAGTGGGCGGTGCCCTGCAGCTGGGACACTCAGGTGCCATTTTATTTTATTTCATATCTCAGAATCAGCTTTCATGCAAGAGCACTCTGAGCACTTTATACACCGGGGTGGCTGATGCCTCCCACTCTCTGGGGGTAGGTCTGTATTACTATCCCCATTCTATAGCTGTAGTGGAAACTGAGGCAGAGAGAGATTAAGGGCTCTGTTCTCTGTTACACTGGTGTAACTCCAGAGCAATTCTAACAAAGCCAATGTATTACTCAGATTTACACCAGAGAGCAGTCTTTGGCACTAAGTGACTTGCCCAATGTTATCCAGTGTAGAGCACAGCACAGAACGCGGTGTCCGGACTGCCAGTCACCTGCTCTCAGTACTAAACCAGGATAACATTGTACAGTGAGCTCATAGGGGCCATGTTGCTGATTGGGATCCTGTTAGCCATTTTGCTGGTGGCTTTCCCAGTATCCATTCATCAGTCTACCAGTCCCCATTTCACTCCAAGAGGTTGGCCCTTCCTTAACCTTAGGGAGTGGGGGCAGCTCTGTGGTTGTAGGAGACTGTCCATGGGCACCATGCAAGTCCCTGTGTCTCTGCAAACCCAGGTCATGCCCAGCACCCTGTGCAGCAGCTGCCACTTTGGCTGGCTGCCCACTGGCCTGTGCAATAATTCCACAGGATAATATATGGCTGTGATGCTGCTAATAAGAGCTCTTTCCCTACACTTCCTCCTTTCAATCTTCCTGTGCCCCTGGCTCTGCAGGGTCAATAAGTGACTTGCATTAAGGCAGAGTCTCCATCGCTCCTGGCTGCATTAGACACCCAGGCCTCTTGCAGGGTCTCTGATTAGGCTGAGTCAGAAATTGTGGGCTCTTCACAGGGAAGGTGAATCCTCTAAACAGTTTGGGGAAGGGAGATGAACCCCAGCAGCTTCCTCCATACAGTGCCTTTCCACGATGTCACAGGCCATCATCCCCTCCTGCCCCCTCAGAGACTCCCCTCTTTCTCCAAGCTGGCTGCTCTTTCCTTCAGGCTCTCTCTTTGCCCTTGCCCTCCCCCCTTTCTCTGTCTCACTCACTCACTCTGTCCACCAGCAGACAACCGCTATTGATTTGCCTGCTTCAGCAAAACCCAGCTGTTAGCCGAGGCCACTTACTCCCTGTTGTGTGGAGCCCTGTGAGCTCTGAGAGAGCAACACATGCTCTCCCACCCTTCGCTCCCCCAGCTCTGCCTGCCATGCCAGGGCACGAAGGCCATTGTGGCAGTGGGGGCATGTGAAAATGCAGCTTTGCCACCTGTAAAGAAGTACCCACAAAGGTGTGAACCTGGGGCTGCCTTTGGGTGAATGTTTCCACCCTCCTGTACTTTATTCTGCTGTGTGAGGCCCAATCATGCCTGCTGAGGGTCCTCTTGACTCTTGCCTTCTGCCTCTGCCATTAGCATGGGCTCAGCAGTCTCCTTCAGCTGAGCTCTAAAGCCTGGCCTCCTTGAGGTTTGGTCCCATTTATACCTTCGGCAGCTCTAGGAAAATTACCTCCCCTGTCCTCCTGCCCCTTCATGCCTAGTCATTCAAACCCCTCACTAATCAGATACCTCTGAGTCACCCTGGTGTCTTTCAAAGCCATCCCAGGAGGAAATGCAGCTGGGTTCAATCATGCTGAATGAACAGGGTAACAGCTTCCCCTCTAGCTGATTTCCTCAGGAGGGAGTAAAGACCGGAATGATTCATTTGGAGGTTTAGACCATAGGGCAGCAGGGTAGAAGAAAGAGAGAGGAAGTCCAAGGACTGAGGCAAGGCTGTCACTCATTCTGTGGGTGACTGTGAGGCAAAGGGGTTCCCCATAAAACTCGCCTGAGGGCAAATAGATGGGAACTTCTGGAGATCCCAATATGGAACCTGGGGATCCTGAAGCTAGAAGGGAGTCCAGTGCTCTGTCAGTACCTCATGTCAGACCTCAGGGCTCTCATAAACTCTCCACAGGGGATCCCAGGAATTCCATGGACTCTTCGTGGGGGATCTCAGGAGTTCTGTTAAGGTAGGAGCCACAGAATTCTGTATGCTTGGTAGAGGGGACTCAGAAAGCTTGTAAACTTTCCATAGTGTTGGGACTTCGTTCAATTCTTGAGATGGACACTGGTGAATCCATAAACTCTTCATCCAGGAAATCTATAAATCCCTGTTCCACCAACTCTTCTCCAGAATCCTGTGCTGGCTTTTGGGGGAGACTGGTCAGGGATGCATGAGAACATAGAGCTGGATCATCAAGTCTAGTCCCCCAGACAACCCTCTCATATCCCCTTCTACATGGAATACTTAGGTGTGGTCTCCTCCAACATTCCACAAAAGCTTCAGAACCTCCAGACCTATGTTATCTGAGGGCCACCAAGAGCCTCTGGTATAACAGGATGGGAGGGAGAGGATTAGTGCCCACACAGACAGTAGATTAGGTTGAGATTTACATTAGACTGGGCAGTGAAAAGGATTGTTCTCCGATTCCCCTTACTGCCAAGAGGAAGCCAAAAGGCCCCGCACAGGCTGGGATGCAGGAGCACACCTGGATCCAAACTACAGTCAACAACTGCCTGCAATTTATTCATGGAATGTTGACCGTGTGCACAGGACTGTACAACCAGAGAGCGAAATGCAGATGTTGCCCCAAGAAGCCCTCAGTCCAAGCCAGGCAAAGGATGCTGCAGTTCAGCCTTTACATTTTAACTGTCCCCCTGCTTGAGAGACACCTGCCCCTATCCCTGCTGATGCAGGGCCGCCTAGAGGATTCAGGGGGTCTGGGGCAAAGCAGGGGAGCTGCGGTGCTTGTACTCACCCAGCAGTGGTCCGGGTCTTCGGCAGCATTTCGGCGGCGGGGGGCCCTTCAGTCACTCCGGGTCCTCAGCAGCACTGAAGGGCCCCCCGCCGCTGAAATGCCACCGAAGACCCGGATTGCTGCCAGGCCAGGGCTCGCGCGGCATTTTGGTGGCAGGGGGCCCTTCAGTTGCTCCGCGTCTTTGGCAGCGCTGAAGGGCCCCCCTGCTGCCAAAATGCTGGCCAAAGACCTGGACTGCTGCTGGGCTAGGGCTCGTGGGGCCCGGGGCAAATTGCCCCACTTGCCCTCTGGGCAGCCCTGTGCTGATGTGCAAAGTGCCCCCAGTTTAAAGAAGCAGAACACCGACATGGCTGGGATAGTAGCTCTTCGGAGCAGGGACCATCTTCTCATTGTATGTTTGTATAGAGCTTAGCACCACAGGGCCCCAGTCCTGACCCAGAGCCTCTAGCTGCTACTGCAATGCATGCAGATAACAACAACAGACCTTGCTGGTTCATAACCGTCTTCTTGATCATACAGCACAGAGGAACTGGTCATAAGGGACTGCACAGAGCAATATGGCATGCAATAGCTTTAGAGTGCTTTCAAGGAGCCCTGGGGATGGCAACTGGTCAGGCAGAGCCAGAGGCTACTGATCAGGGCTATCAAGCAGGGAGAGTTAGGAAGAGGAAGACTGGAAATGCTCTCAGCAATGTCCTGCCTCCCAGGTGGGTATCTCCCACAATGGAGGCAGCACCATGCCACCTCCGATGCATGGATTGTGTTCACCGGTTCTTGCCCTGGTAGCAGTTCCAGAGATGTGACGGCTCCCCTGCTCCTCACTCCCCATGCTCCTCTTTAAGGGAGGGACAGGGAAGGCAACTGTTTACTCAGCTGCAATGGCCCCAGCAAGCCGCTCTGCCATGTGTCATAGCTGCAGGCAGACGTTCTTCCTGTACCTCCACAGCAGATGTTTGCGGGGAGAAGGGTGTTGGGTTATTTTCCCCCAGGGAGTGGATGAGTCAGGTGGAAAGCTCTCTGGCGTCCATCCAAGATATACCAAAGTTTCCCCCTGCCCCCCAAGTGGCTCCGTGGGCTTTGGGTGTGCACCAGAGTTGTTACTTTTGTTCCTTTCAGTGGATCTCTGGCCCAACCAAGATTTGGCACGTGGTAGGACTCCTGTGCCAAGGCAGTGGAGCCTGCCATGTGATGGCTGGCCCATCAGGTCTCCCATGATCGATGTGTATGGCCACCTCACGCCATCGTGCTGTCAAACGGTAAGGCTCCTGTTGTCTTTCTGAGGGGGGCTCTGAGCCCAGTGTCCTGACCAAGCCCCTAGCCCATCCCTGTTATCTTGGCTTCCCAGAATGTCCAGCTACTGCAGCCTGTTTCAAAACTGGTCCCTGCTGTGACTAGTTACTGGAATTGGACACAAGCCACAATTGTTCAGGTCCAGGTTTGGAATACCCCAAAGTTTAGGGGGTGTCTAGAGCTGAAGTGTTGCTTGGCTATTATCTCTGCTAGTTACCACAGAGAGGGAACAAAGCGCATGTCTGCTAGCTTGGGCCACAGAATACAGTTTGATTTTTCAAAGCCCACTGGCTCTCAGAATCTATGCCAAAAATGAGACTTAAGAATCAGGCTTGGGGAGAACAGGGAAGGCTACAGGACACTTCCCCTACCGCCACCTGTACATCCTTTTCTGTTGCACCACTTCCCAGTTCCTAGGGCTGTTGGTCTCCATTAGCTGGGGAGTTTCCTCTGCTCTAGGGAACAATCAAACATTCTTTTATAGAGGAGGGAAGAAACAAACTTAAGCCCTGTTTAATAATAACTGACACATCCTAGGCCCAGCTCCTGTACTTATGGGGAAAGGAAAGCTCAAGGGCCTAGGGCATCTCTGGTAGCTCTAACCATTAGGATTCCATTGCTGTCAAAAGTGGAAAGGTTTCACTAATGCAATGTGCACTAGCATGCAGTAGGCTGGACACCCGGGCTTGGCTAGGGTAAGAGGAGGTAGAATTATATTATATTAGGACAATAGCTGAGTTCTCTTCCTAACTCTGCTAGGTGACCTGGGGCAAGTCACCTGACCCTGCCTGGGTCCTCCCCATGTCTCTGCTGATTCCCCTACAGCCTGCTAGGCAACTCTCCTATTGTCTCACTCCTGGATTCCCCAACAGCTGTGCCAAGCCTCCTCAGACCTCACCTCCATCGCCCCTTGCCTTTGCAATCCGACACAGAGTCGGCTAAGCAGGTTTCCTTTGTGGCCAAGGAAGGGATGCACCCTGAGTGCCAGCCGGGTCGGGACTGGCCTGCAGTGGGCATTTACCAGTTGCCCAGGGGATGCCAGGATTCTGCCCTCTGGGCCCTCGCCTCACATCCGTTCATCCCCAGTGGAGCCTTAACCCTGCGTTTACTGTTCTAGCTGCTAAGCCATTTCCCCTTCCCCCATGGCAACCTTTTCACTGTCACTGCAGCTGAGAGGACCCTCCACAGAGCAGCCACCAAGGACTCTGCCAGCTGCTGTCACAGGGATCTGGGCTTGGCAGCAGCACCTGGCTTGTCAGTCACTCACCTTAGTTCTCCCTGCAGCTGACTCAGCCCAGCTCCTTCCCCTGGGTGGGTCACCGTGCTGATGGGTGTAGAGAACATCTGGCTTACAGACGAGGAGCTCTCTCGCAAGCAGCCCACTGCTTGTTCTAACCCAATTCTTTCCTTTCCTGATGCTTATTGTCAGAAGGACCTTGCAGACATTTCTGCTTGCTCATTGCCTCCTCTCCCGCGAGTCATTTAATCCCCCCCAGCAAGAATCCAGGCCACCTTCATACTCCAGCCATGTGTCTCAGGCAGCTGGGTTACTAGTATATGCCACATGCTGGGTTTTTCTCCCACAGCCTCAAGATTTGGCAGCGTAAGGGACTGAAGCATCTGGTACAGCCCCATGGAAGAGTGGGCTCCCTGTGGGTGTCCCCTCGTGGCTGGGCATGGAAGAGCAGATCTTTTCTCATGTAGTACTCCCTACCAACCACCACTCTAGCCTGCGCTGGGCTCAGCCTTCCAGCCAGGCCACGTTAAAGTCTCTCCGCTTCCGTGGTATCGTGTCCCAAAAGGCCAGCATCCCACACAGGACTCATTGTGAGTCTTTCGCCCCACCAGGGGCCTCTGCTGTCCCATGCCTCTGTCAGCCTCTAATCTGGGTGCTCCACTCCCATCCACCCCCAAGGCCATCTGTCTGTGGGGTGGCTTCTCTCAGGCCTACTGCAAGAGTCTCCTTCACCCCTGGTGCCTGCTCTGATCAGGGCCTGTCCCAGGCTACAAGCTCCATCCTGAGGCTCCTTTTCAGTGGAACGCCTCATTGGCTCTCTTCCCTGGAGTTCCAGGATTTACCCTTGTCAGGGGTCACCTTCAGAGCGTGCTCCACCTCAGTGGCATCTCCATCCTCTCCAGGTTCCCTTCCTGCTACTCACAGAGGGTCTGCAGGGTTCTTTCCTCTCTACCACGAGCTTCCTCTCTTTATAGAACCCCACAGCTGGACTTCATCTTTAATTAGGCCTGGCTCAGCCTCCAGGTGCAACCAGATGGGTTAATTGGCCTCTCAGGTCCACATTAATCCTTTCACCTTCTGCAGGGGGTAGACATCCCATCAGAGGCCCATTCTTCTCAGTTGTCATAGGATATGGGAGGGTCTCCCCTCCTAACCATGGAGTCCTCACTGCAGGCTGGGATCCCCCCTCCTCCTCCTCCTCCTCATCAAGGGGCCACTTGTCCTTGCTTTTGAGATAAGATCACAGCAATCTGCTAGGGATGCTCCTGAGTGCCATCTTGGTCCCTCTGCAGTCATGGGGAGTTTTGCCATTGATTTTAACAGAGCAGGATTTCACCTCTCAGCATGCACCAGAATGTCAGCCCATCAGGAGGCGTGCCCCCAGGCCCAGGTTAACCAGTGTCCACTCAGTGCACTTGCACAGAGACCCATCTCAGGGGGAACCCCTGGCCACTGGGGGTGGGGAGGCAGCGGACACACAAACTGCCAACTCAGGTCCAGGAAGGGGACCAGGCAGGGGAAGGGCCCTGCCTGCGCACTATGGGGAGAGCCAATGAGCTGGAGTGGGGAGCCGGCCCAGCCCCTTGGGGCAGGAGCCACTGCGGGATGAGTGGGATGGGCTCACTCTACAACACCTCCCCACCAGGGACAGGTCATCACCCCCCCCCAAGGACTCCCACCCTTCAGGGGCAGGACCTGACTCCCCTTCCCAGGATCCTCTCCTCCCCCACCCCAGGGCCTCCCACTTCTTTGGGGTAGGGAAGGGGGGGCAGCATTTGCATTGTGCACAGGGCCCCAAAATGTGGTAATCCAGTGCTGGGTGCATCAGTGGCCTGGGGAGCACAGTGGTGCATGTCACCTGATGCACCCCCTCAAATAGGCAGTAGTGACATGATTCATCCTGACGTGGGCTCAGGGGAGAGAGGAAATGAAATTATTTATTAGACAATTATTGTGAAAATTGTCAGTTATAAAACACTGCCCAGCACCTCACAGGAATGTCTTTGAGGCTTATAATTCCTGACGGGCTCTGGCCTCTCCTGCTCTAGAGGGTCCTATTACTAGCGAACATATTGGGTCAGATTCTGGGCTCAGTTACACCCGCGCAACACAAATCAAGCTGTGGCCCCCCCCTATTAACACAGGGTGGGTCTATGTCTCTCTCTTCTGGTGGGTCCCCATAAGCGATTACTGAATCCGCTTGTGCTTGCAGCTCCTGGACTCCATTTTGCGATCACCAGCTGGGTTCAATTGCTGCTGCTGGCCTATCAGTGCTGGATGCTCAGCAGCTGTCAGAATAATCCCCTTTGTTTGTGGCACACATCTTTTGTTGCTTTCTATGAAGGTGTCCAGGAAGCAGTAAGTGAAAACACATTGGTGAATTATTCTGACAAGTTCAGTAACCAAGAAGAGCTCACCGCTTCCTCTGCTGCTGCAAAGCTAATGTGATCCTAAGGCCTAAAAGCAAGCAGGCATGCTGGCTTGTATGTTGGATAATATAGGAGTATGCTGCATGGCTGTTATCAGAGATCAGGATCAGACCTATGTGGGGGTGAGGTGGGGGGCAGCTTATCCCACATCTCCCTGCTGCAGATTTTTTACATCTTCCTCTACAGCATCTGGTACTGGCCACTTTCAGGGACAGGATACTGGGCTAGACACTCTGACCCAGCCTGGCAATGCCAATGTTCTTTATACTGTGCATTGCAGGTTCTAGTGCCACAGTCCTGAATGGGTGCTGCAGTGGATAGCTGAGCTTTTGCCCACTGCCATGTATCTGCCATCCGTTTGAACTGCACCTGGCTGCATTTTCATCACTCTGGCTGAGCAAAAAGTTGATAAATGGGACACTTGAGAAGGGAAAGAGTCAGGACATGCTCTGGGTTACTCACTGAGATAAAGGACTGTGGCTGGGGGCAAAGGGAGGAAAATGAGGCAGCCTTTGGGTCTAGACAGGGCTTGAGGCAACTGAGGGTTATTTATAGCCAAGGTTGGTTTGATTGCAATGGGACCACCAGATGTGCAGTGCCTCTGAGCACCAGACCACTCTCTAAGGCCTGGTCTACACTAGGAGTTTGTCGAATTTAGCAGCGTTAATTCGATTTAACCGTGCAACCGTCCACACCAGGAAGCTAATTAGTTCGACCTAGAGGGCTCTTTAGTTCAAATTCGGTACTCCACCCCGACGAGGGGAGTAGCGCTAAATTCAACATGGCTATGTCGAGTTAGCCTATGTGTGGACGGAAATCGACCTTAGTAGCTCTGGGAGCTATCCCACAGTGCACCACTGTGTTGACGCTCTGGACAGCAGTCCGAGCTCAGATGTTCTGATCAGCCATACAGGAAAAGCCCCAGGAAAATTTGAATTCCTTTTCCTGTCTGGCCATTTTGAATCTCAGTTCCTGGTTGGACATCGGGGCGAGCTCAGCAGCACCAGCAGCGATGCAGAGCTCTCCAGCAGAGGAGTCCATGCAATCTCAGAGTAGAAAGAGGGCCCCCGCATGGACTGACCGGGAAGTCTTGGATCTGATCGCTGTGTGGGGCGATGAGTTTGTGCTTTCGGAGCTGCGCTCCAAAAAATGGAATGCAAAGACCTACGAGAAGGTCTCCAAAGCCATGGCACTCAGAGGATACAGCCGGGATGCAACGCAGTGCCGCGTGAAAATCAAGGACCTGAGAAAAGGCTACCAAAAAATCAAAGCGGCAAACGGACGCTCCGGAGCCCAGCCCCAGACATGCCGCTTCTACGAGGCACTGCATGCCATTCTCGGTGGGTCTGCCACCACTGCCCCACCAGTGACCGTGGACTCTGAGGATGGGATAGTGTCGACGGGCAGTTTCTCGGCGATGTTCGCGGATGGGTAAGATGAGGAAGGGTTTGTGGAGGACGAGGCAGGCGACAGCGCTTACAATACTGCTTTCCCCGACAGCCAGGATCTCTTCATCAGCCTCACAGAGATCCCCTACCAACCCTCCCCGGCCGTTAACCCGGACTCTGAATCAGGGGAAGAATCAGTTGGTAAGTGCTATAAACATGTAAACATTTATTTTTTTAAAAACAGGAATAAAAACTATATGAAAAGAAGGTCAATACATATAGGGATCGAACAGAAATCCTCTTGGGACAGTTCCACGAAGCTCTTGTAGAGGTACTCGAAAAGCCTCTGCAGGAGGTTCCTGGGGAGAGGTGCCTTATTGGGTGCTCCGTGGAAGCACACTCTTCCGCGCCAGGCCATCCTCAGGTACAGTGGGAGCACTGCCTCGACCAGCATGGCAGCATAGGGCCCTGGTCTGTGCAGGGATTCACGCAGCATGCGCTCTCTGTCTCTCCTAGTGACCCGCCTCAGGGTGATCTCGCTCGGCGACTGCTGCATCTAATTAGGGGAATTACTGTAATGTTACTATTGTGAATGCTTGACTTTTCCTTTGCATAACAATGACCGTCGTTTAACAGCCACGTGGTGGAGGCTGCAGAGGGAAAGCATACAGGGATCTTTCCCGGGGACAGCCGCGAGGGGCTGGAACAGGATGAGACTTTATGCTTTCCAGATTGCCTGCAGCAGGAGGGCACTGCTATCCATTAACTGTTAAGCAGCCTAAAGTTTACGGCTTACCAGGCCTGGCTGCTACACGGATTCTGCTGTCCTGCCCCGCTTGTCCGATCTCCAGTGCAAGACCCCAGGCAATGAAAGCGAATGCCGAAAATTCGAACTTGTCCTGAGAGCACATGAGATAGGTGCCCTGTATGGTCTTGTTCACAGAAACTGAGTAGACTGTGTTCAGTGTTCGCAAACATGTATCTTTGCAAGGAAATCACTTCCTTTTCCCATCACACAGCTGCGGCTCTTTCCCGAACTGCCCCGGCATCCCCCTCACAGAGGCTGGCGCAGATTAGGCGGTGAAAGAAAAAGACTCGGGACGAGATGTTTGCTGAACTGATGGCCTGCTCCAGAGCCGAGGCGGCCCAGCAGAGCCAGTGGAGGGAGACCCTCTCTCAGCAGCAGCGCTCACACAGCGAACGGGAGGACAGGTGGCGGCAGGAAGACCAGCAGGCGACTCAAACGCTGCTTGGACTAATGAGGGAGCAAACGGACACGCTCCGGCGCCTTGTGGATGTTCTGCAGGACCGCAGGCAGGAGCAGAGAGCCCCCCTGAACTGTATCTGCCACCGCCCTCCCCCGCCACCATGTCCTGTCCCCCCCTCACCCAAAATCACAAGAAGAAGGGGCGCTAGGGGCCGTGAAAACTGTCACTCCACCCCAGCAGAGCACTCGTGTACCAAACAGCTCTCATTCCCTAAAGTATGAGAATTGCTTCCCTTCCTGGCTCACCCAATCCAAAATCCCAGTTTCATCCCCCAACTGTGTAGTTGAGTATTAAAAATAGTTTGCTGTTCATTACTGTTTCCGTCATGTTTCTTTGCAGAAGACTTTGTGTGAAGGGGAGATAGGGGTTTGTTAATTGCATAGGACAGCCACCATTACCAGGGTACAGACATGGGGGCAGGATCAACAGCAGGTCACACACAGAGTGCAGTCACTAGGCACCCGGGTCACTCTGGGAGGTGTCTGCTGCCCCAGGTCAGTCTGGGACGTGTATGCTGCCCCAGGGTCCGAGCGCCTGGCATCCACAAATGGCAAGGCAGGCTGCCCTTACCATGCCCTTCCACCCTAGCCATGAACCTCTCCGATGCCCTGAGCCCCAGCCAGAGCCATCATCCCCCTACACCTACTCACCCTTCCCACACAGCCCTCACCCCTTCCTGCAAACCCACCCCTTCCTGCACACCCTCCTGTAACCGTCCTCCCCCCAGAGACCGCTGTAGGAGCAGGAGCCTGTCAGTCCTCGAGTGTAGAAGCGGTCTGTACATCACTGCACACCGTACCCACCACAGTCTGCATCCCTGTTTGAACCCTTTAACGCGAATTCGTTAGTAAAGAAAACTTTGTTAATTAAAAATGTTCCAATAACTTTATTTTTAAACGTCTGTTGGAAGGGGGGAAACCTGGTGAACGGGGTATGTAACCGCTGAAAAAAGTCAATAGTAACTGAAACAGGGGCAGGTTCAGCTTCTCTGTAAAGAGACTGGACAGTCATAGGTTACCCTGCTCTCTGAGGAACCAAGCTTTCAAAGCCTCCCGGATGCACAGCGCTTCCCGCTGGGCTCTTCTAATCGCACGGGTGTCTGGCTGAGCGTAATCAGCAGCCAGGCGATTTGCCTCAACCTCCCATCCCGCCATAAAGGTCTCCCCCTTGCTCTCACAGAGATTGTGGAGCACACAGCAAGCTGCAATAACAATGGGGATATTGGTTTCGCTGAGATCCGAGAGAGTCAGTAAGCTCCTCCATCTCCCCTTGAGACGTCTGAAAGCACACTCCACCACCATTCTGCATTTGCTCAGCCGGTAGTTGAAGAGCTCCTTGTCACTTCCAGGGCGCCTGTATAGGGCTTCATGAGCCAGGGCATTAGCGGGTAGGCTGGGTCCCCGAGGATCACTGTAGGCATCTCCACATCCCCAACACTTATTTTGTGGTCCGGGAAGAAACTACCTTCCTGCAGGCGTCTAAACAGACAAGAGTTCCTGAAAACACGCGCGTCATGAACCTTGCCCGGCCACCCGACGTAGATGTTGGTAAAACGTCCCCTATGGTCCACCAGTGCTTGCAGCACCATTGAAAAGTAGCCCTTTCGGTTAATATACTGGCTGGCCTGGTGGGCCGGTCCCAGGATAGGGATGTGAGTGCCATCTATAGCCCCACCGCAGTTTGGGAATCCCATCGCGGCGAAGCCATCTATGATGACCTGGATGTTTCCCAGGGTCACTACCTTTGAGAGCAGTAGGTCAATGATTGCGTGGGCTACTTGCATCACAGCAACCCCCACGGTAGATTTGCCCACGCCAAAGTGGTTCGCTACTGACTGGTAGCTGTCTGGTGTTGCAAGTTTCCAGAGGGCTATGGCCACTCGCTTCTGCACAGTCAGGGCTGCTCGCATCCGGGTGTCCTGGCGCTTCAGGGCAGGGGCCAGCAAGTCACACAGTTCAAGAAAAGTGCCCTTACGCATCCTGAAGTTTCGCAGCCACTGTGATTCATCCCAGACCTGCAGCACTATGCGGTCCCACCAGTCCGTGCTTGTTTCCCGGGCCCAGAATCGCCGTCCCATAGCATGAACGTGACCCATTGCCACCATGATCTCCGCGGCGCGGGATCCCGTGCTTTGTGAGAGGTCTGTGCCACTCTCACACTTCATGTCCTCACCGCGCTGCCGGAGCCTCCTCGCCCGATTTCTCAGCAGCTGACTGTGGAAGAGGTGGACGATAAGGTGCGAGGAGTTGACAACGGCCATAAGTGCAGCGATGATTGCAGCGGGCTCCATGCTCGCAGTGCTGTGGCGTCCACGCTGTCACTGACCAGAAAAGTGCGCTAACAGATTTCCTGCCGGCGCTTTCAGGGACGGAGGGCGGGAGTGACGGTTGAATGACGACAGTACCCAAAACCACCCTCGACACATTTTTTCCCCCAGCAGGCATTGGGGGCTCTACCCAGCATTCCAATGGGAAGCGGGGACTGCGGGAACTGTGGGATAGCTGCCCAGAATGCACCGCTTCCAATGTCGACGCTTGCCCCGTTAGTGTGGACTCACAAAGTCGAATTAGTGTCCTTAGTGTGGATACACAAATTCGACTTCATAAGGTCGAATCCACATATTCGACCTCAGTTAAATTGAACTACTCTTGTAGTGTAGACATACCCTAACTATGGTACATCTGAGGGAAGGGAGCAGAAGGAGACTCCACCGACTGGAAGGAATGAGATGCACTGTCCTAGGGATGGGGGTTCCACGACCACCGCTCCCAAGAGAAGGAGGCGGGTGGTGGTGGTCGGGACTCTCTCCTCAGGGGGACTAAGTCATCTATCTGCTGTCCTGACGAGGAAAACCAAGAAGTGTGCTGCTTGCCAGGAGCTAGGATTCACGATGTGACGGAGAGACTACTGAGACTCATCAAGCCCTTGGATCGCTACCCCTTCCTGCTTCTCCACGTGGGCACCAATGATACTGCCAAGAATGATCTTGAGCAGATCACTGCAGACTATGTAGCTCTGGGAAGAAGGATAAAGGAGTTTGAGGCACAAGTGGTGGTCTTGTCCAGGCCCGGGTAGAGACCGTTGGATCATGGAAGTCAATGAATGGCTACACAGGTGGTGTCGGAGAGAAGGCTTTGGATTCTTTGACCATGGGATGGTGTTCCAAGAAGGAGGAGTGCTTGACAGAGACGGATTCCACTTAATGAAAAGAGGGAAGAGCATCTTCGCAAGCAGGCTGGCTAACCTAGTGAGGAGGGCTTTGAACTAGATTCACCGAGAGAAGGAGACCAAAGCCCTGAGGTAAGTGGGGAAGTGGGATGCCGGGAGGAAGCATGAGCAGGAGAGCACAAGAGGGGAGGACTCCTGCCTCATACTGAGAAAGCAGAACGATCAGTGAGTTATCTTAAGTGCCTATACACAAATGCAAGAAACCTAGAAAACAAGCAGGGAGAACTGGAAGTCCTGGCACAGTCAAGGAATTATGATGTGATTGGAATAACAGAGACCTGGTGGGATAATTCACATGACTAGAGTACTGTCATGGATGGATATAAACTGTTCAGGAAGAACAGGCAGGGCAGAAAAGGTGGAGGAATTGCACTGTATGTAAGAACAGTATGACTGCTCAGAGCTCCAATATGAAACTGCAGAAAAACCTGAGAGTCTCTGGATTAAGTTTAGAAGTGTGAGCAACAAGGGTACTGTCGTGGTGGGAGGCTGCTATAGACCACCAGACCAGGGGGATGAGGTGGATGAGGCTTTTTTCTGGTAACTAACAGAAGTTACTAGATCACAGGCCCTGGTTCTCATGGGGGACTTCAATCCGCTGGGAGAGCAATACAGCGGTGCACAGACAATCCAGGAAGTTTTTGGAAAGTGTAGGGGACAATTTCCTGGTGCAAGTGCTGGAGGAACCAACTAGGGGTAGAGCTCTTCTTGACCTGCTGCTCACAAACAGGGAAGAATTAGTAGGGGAAGCAAAAGTGGATGGGAACCTGGGAGGCAGTGACCATGAGATGGTTGAGTTCAGGATCCTGACACAAGGAAGAAAGGAGAGCAGCAGAATATGGACCCTGGACTTCAGAAAAGCAGACTTTGATTCCCTCAGGGAACTGATGAGCAGGATCCTCTGGGAGAATAACATGAGGGGGAAAGGACTCCAGGAGAGCTGACTGTATTTTAAAGAATCCTTATTGAGGTTGCAGGAACAAACCATCCCAATGTGTAGAAAGAATAGTAAATATGGCAGGTGACCAGCCTGGCTTAACAGTGAAATCCTTGCTGATCTTAAACATAAAAAAGAAGCTTACAAAAAGTAGATGATTGGACAAATGACCAGGGAGGAGTATAAAAATATTGCTCAGGCATGCAGGAGTGAAATCGGGAAGGCAAATCAAATCACACTTGGAGTTGCAGCTAGCAAGAGATGTTAAGAGTAACAAGAAGGGTTTCTTCAGGTATGTTAGAAGAAAGTCAAGGAAAGTGTGGGCCCCTTACTGAATGAAGGAGGCAACCTAGTGGCAGAGGATGTGGAAAATGTACTCAATGCTTTTTTTGCCTCTGTCTTCATGAACAAGGTCCGCTCCCAAGCTGCTGCACTGGACAGCACAGCATGGAGGTGACCAGCCCTCTGTGGAGAAAGAAGTGGTTCAGGACTATTTAGAAAAGCTGGTCGAACACAAGTCCATGAGGCCGGATGCACTGCATCCGAGGGTGCTAAAGGAGTTAGTGCAGGGGCAGGCAAACTTTTTGTCCTGATGGTTTCGTAAATTGTATGGAGGGCCGGTTAGGGGAGGACGTCGTGGCCTGGCCCCCACCTTCTATCTGCCCCCACCTGGGACTCCTGCCCCATCCAACCACCGCTTCTTCCTGCCCCCAGAGCTCCTGCCCCTGACTGCCCCGTCGCCCCATCCAACCCCCCTCTTCCTGACTGCCCCCCTGGGACCCCTGCCCCCATTCAATCCCCTGGTCCCCCCCCCACCTCCCTGGCCCCTATCCACACCCCCGCCCCCTGACTACCACCCCAAATTCCTCTGCCCTCTATCCACCCCCTGCTCCCTGCCCCCTTACCACGCTGCCTGGAGCACCGGTGGCTGGCGGCACTACAGCTGCACCGCCCAGTGGGAGCCAACAACACCACTGTGCAGCACAGAGCACTGGGTCAGGCCGGGCTCTGCAGCTGCGCTGCCCCAGGAGCTTACAGCCCTGCCACCCAGAGCATTGTGCTGGCGGCGGAGCGAGCGAGCTGAGGCTGTGGGGGAGGGGAGACAGCAGGGGAGGGGCTGGGGGCGATCCTCCCGGACCAGGAGCTTGAGGGCCAGGCAGGACAGTCCCGCGGACTGGATGTGGTGCGCGGGCCATAGTTTGCCCACCTCTGAGTTAGCAAATGTGATTGCAGAACCCTTGGCCATTATCTTTGAAAACTCATGGAGATCGGGGGAGGTCCCAGATGACTGGAAAAAGGCTAATGTAGTGCCCATCTTAAAAAAGGGAAGGAGGAGGATCTGTGGAACTACAGGCATGTCAGCCTGTCCTCAGTCCCTGGAAAAATCATGGAGCAGGTCCTCAAGGAATCAATTCTGAAGCGCTTAGAGGAGAGGAAAGTGATCAGGAACAGTCAGCATGGATTCACCAAGGGCAACTCATGCCTGACTAACCTAATTGCCTTCTATGAGGAGATAACTAGGTCTGTGGATGAAGGGAAAGCAGTGGATGTGTTATTCCTTGACTTTAGCAAAGCTTTTGACGCGGTCTCCCACAGTGTTCTTGCCGGCAAGTTAAAAAAGTATGGGCTGGATGAATGGACTATAAGGTAGATAGAAAGCTGGCTAGATTATCGGGCTCAATGGGTAGTGATCGATGGTTCCATGTCTAGTTGGCAGCCGGTATCAAGCGGAGTGCCCCAAGGGTCGGTTCTGGGGCCGGTTTTGTTCAATATGTTCATTAATGATCTGGAGGATGGCATGGACTGCACTCTCAGCGAGTTTGCAGATGACGCTAAACTAGGAGGAGTGGTAGATACGCTGGAGAGTAGGGATAGGATACACAGGAACCTAGACAAATTAGAGGATTGGGCCAAAAGAAATCTGATGAGGTTCAACATGGACAAGTGCAGAGTCCTGCATTTAGGACGGAAGAATCCCATGCACTGTTACAGACTAGGGACCGAATGGCTAGGCAGCAGTTCTGCAGAAAAGGACCTGGGGTAACAGTGGACGAGAAGCTGGATATGAGTCAACAGTGTGCCCTTGTTGTCAAGAAGGCTAACGGCATTTTGGGCTGTATAAGTAGGGGCATTGCCAGCAGATTGAGGGACGTGATTATTCCCCTCTATTCGGCACTGGTGAGGCCTCATCTGGAGTACTGTGTTCAGATTTGGGCCCCACACTACAAGAAGGATGTGGAAAAATTGGAAAGAGTCCAGTGGAGGGCAACAAAAATGATTAGCGGGCTGGATCACATGACTTATGAGGAGATGCTGAGGGAAATGGGATTGTTTAGTCTGCAGAAGAAAAGAATGAGGAGGGATTTGATAGCTGCTTTCAACTACCTGAAAGGGGGTTCCAAAGAGGATGGATCTAGACTATTCTCAGTGGTAGAAGATGACAGAACAAGGAGTAATGGTCTCAAGCTGCAGTGCGGGAAGTTTGGGTTGGATATTAGGAAAAACTTTTTCACTAGGAGGGTAGTGAAGCACTGGAATGGGTTACCTAGGGAGGTGGTGGAATCTCCTTCCTTAGAGGTTTTTAAGGTCAGGCTTGACAAAGCCCTGGCTGGGATGATTTAGTTGGGGTTTGGTCCTGCTTTGAGCAGGGGGTTGGACTAGATGACCTCCTGAGATCTCTTCCAACCCTAATATTCTATGATTCTATGCAGGTGTGTGATGCCAGCTCCCCAGTTTGATATTGCAGGCTTATGTGAGTTGCTCAGGGCCAGGGAGGGAGTTTAAAACCAGTGCTAGGATGAGAACCCAGCAGGCCCTTATGGGAGAGCCTATAGAATTTCAAAGAAAACAAGAACCATATGATGGGTCGTTGTGTGTGTTTTTTTTAAAACCACCCTCTAGAATTATTTTTCTGCTGTAGAAAAATTAAGGATCCTTCAAAAAGCAAGAGGAAGGAACAGGCTCCAATGGCTTTTCCAGACATTTCTGCAGAGCCCCTTTATGCTGCTATCAGCCCCAATTTGATTCCCCAGGACCATTGCAGGTGCATGCATAGACTGATTTGATTGGACTGTTCCCTGGGGAAGGGGGGGGGGGCAGATTCTATCTGAGTCAATAGGCCTGCCTGCTCCATGCATGGAGGGTGGGGGGAGGGGGAAACCATATTCGATTTGATAGGACAGCAGGCAGATAGGAGTCCCAATGGCCTTTCTGGGCCAAATTCTGAAGTGACAGGAGCCATGGTATAACTAACACATTGTGCCCAAATTGGGCCAAGCATGGTGTAAAGCAGTGAGCACCAAGGTATAGGTTCTGTCTAGCAGGTGGGCAAATGAGTATGGTTGGCACACACTGGGAGGTGGGGGAAAGGGGTGGCTGGAAGCAACTACCAAGAGGTGTAAGATAAAGCAGATCCACCCCACCCCTCCCCATTTTAATTTACAAACACTGCACCATCTTCAGCATGTCTCACAGCAGAGAGAGGCAGTACAAGAACCAGGAGCTGGAAGTTAAAGCCAGACAAACTCAAGGTAGAAAGAAGATATAATTTTTTAACACTCAGGGCGATTAAGCACTGGAACAAAGCACCGAGGAGAAGGGAGTCTCCATCTCATGATATCTTTAAATCCAGACCCGAGGCCTTTCTGGAAGATCTGCTTTAGTCAAACACAGGCTACTGGGCTCAATACAGGGGGTGAGCAGGTTAAATTCTCTGGCCTGTGTAATGCAGGAGGTCAGACTAGTTGATTTAATAGTCACTTTGAGCCATAAACTCTAGGAATGAATCATTGGGTCACTGCGTGGCACCTTGGGTGCTCCTTTACATTGGTGAAAAGCCAGTGTGGAGCATGCCCTACTCCCATTGGTAGCATTTACACCTCCTTAGCATGGACTTTGCACTGGTGGAGGATTGGGGGTGACAGAACAGGCAAGTGATGGCAATTTAGGCCAGTTGTGTTTGACACAGTGAGGCTGTGCTGAGATCAGCTCCCTCCTCTCCTGCACACAGGCATACGTACACACACAGAACTATATGTGGTGATGAGATATCACAGAGAACAAGCAGTGAGGCAGGTACAGGCTGTAGATAACCATCACTGTTGGGCTACACTTGTTTCCTGCAGGCACAATTCTCAGCCGTCTGCTTGCCTGGTGTAACTTTAGCTCTCTCCCTGCCCCCTCCAAGCCAGGTGCTGTCTCAAGTGCTGCTAATTGAAACAGCATAGCAGTGAGATTGGCAGGGCAACAGCAACTGGTCTGATGGGAACTAAATGTCTTGTTAAAACCCAATTGAATTAAGATATTTCCTCTCTGTGCACGCCTCTCCCAAAGAGCTCAGCTCTTGCTAAAAGCCGTGGCTGTGATTGCCACCCAGCCCCTTCTATAACCACTCTACTTTCATCTTGCTGTTCCTGCGCTAGGTGGCTGGGGTTGGGTGGCGAGCGTGAGAGTACTATGCCTGACACCCTGCGGATGCTGCTCTGCTGTGGGGCAGCTATACTGCACTCACTTGCACTCCAAGACTTAGCACTCTGCATGACGGGGCAGATCCCTAGCTGCTGTGGATGGATGTAGCATCCTTGAATGGATCTAGCTCTGTCCAGCTTTGGGGTGAAATTGCTCAGTGCTACTGCTGAAAAAATCTTATAGCAAGACCTGAGCCAGGCAGTGTCTGGGCAGGTTGCTCATCAATGATTTATATCAATTATAATGTAATAGTTGCTGTGAACACCTTCTAGTGGTGGTTGTAGTTACATTATTTCTCAGTACAGGAGATGGCTGCTGGGCCACATACCCAGTCACGGAGTAGCACATACTGAAACAGATCCTCACGCATGCAGATTCTATGGCCTACTGTCGCACAAGGGTCAGCCGCAGCCCCAGAGTGCTTGGGAGAGACATGTTTTTCACAGATATGTCTGTAAAACCGATAAAATCAATGACTTCAGCGAGAGATGTACTCAGCACCTCTTGTGATCTGAGTTGGTGGTAGGAGTGGAACTGGGAATGATTTGATCAGACAGGTAGCACTGGGTCCGCAGACCTATTTGCTGTTAAACACAGGGACAGCATCACAATAGCAAATTCATAAAACTCAATGTCCTGTCCTATGGGAGGAACTCCAGGTGAGCACACAGGTGTGCAGGTTTTTTACATTAGGCCATTCCTCCCTATACACCCTTACTATCATAAAAAGCATTTAGCATATGATCCCACCACCTGAAAATATACAGTGCTGTCACTATGGCACTTCAATCACCCTGACATCAGCTGGGAGAGCAATGCAGCAGTGCACAGACAATCCAGGAAGTTTTTGGAGAGTGTTGGGGACAACTTCTTGGTGCACGTGCTGGAGGAACCAAATCATAGCAAATATGGCAGAAAGAATAGCAAATATGGCAGGCAACTAGCTGGGCTTAACAGAGAAATCTTTTTGTGAGCTTAAACACAAAAAGGAAGCTTACAAGAAGTGAAAACTTGGACAGATGACTAGGGAGGAGTATAAAAATATTGCTAGAGCATGCAGGGGTGTAATCAGGAAGGCCAAAGCACAACTGGAGTTGCAGCTAGCAAGGGATGTGAAGGGTAACAAGAAGGGTTTCTACAGGTATGTTAGCAACAAGAAGGTCAGGGGAAGTGTGGGACCCTTACTGAATGGGGGAGGCAACCTAGTGAGGAGATGATGTGGAAAAAGCTGATGTACTCAATACTTTTTTTGCCTTGGTCTTCACAGACAAGGTCAGCTCCCAGACAGCTGCACAATATGGGGAGGAGGTGAGCAGCCCTCAGTGATGAAAAAACAGGTTAAGGAAAAGCTGGACATGCACAAGCTGGACATTCACAAGTCCCTGGGGCCGAATGCAATGCATCTGAGGGTGCTGAGGAAGTTGGCTGATGTGATTACAGAGCCATTGGCCATTATCTTCAAAAACTCATGGCGATTGGGGAAGGTCCCAGACGAATGGAAAAAGGCGAATATAGTGCCCATCTTTTAAAAAGGGAAGACGGAGAATCCGCGGAACTACAGCTTCACAACAGTTCCTGGAAAATTCATGGAGCTGGTCCTCAAGGAATCCATTTTGAAGCACATGGAGGAAAGGAAGGTGATCAGGAACAGTCAACATGGATTCACCAAGGGCAAGTCATGCCTGAGCAACCTGATTGCCTTCTATGATGAGATAACTGGCTCTGTGGATATGGGGAAAGCAGTGGATGTGATATAACCCCTGGAGGAATAACATGAGGGGCAAAGGAGTCCAGGAGAGCTGACTGTATTTTAAAGAATCCTTATTGAGGTTGCAGGAACAAACCATCCTGATGTGCAGAAACAATAGTAAATATGGCAGGCGACCAGCTTGGCTTAACAGTGAAATCCTTGCTGATCCTAAACACAAAAAAGAAGCTTACAAGAAGTGGAAGATTGGACAAATGACCAGGGAGGAGTATAAAAATATTGCTCAGACATGCAGGAGTGAAATCAGGAAGGCCAAGTCACACTTGGAGTTGCAGCTAGCAAGAGATGTTAAGAGTAACAAGAAGGGTTTCTTCAGGTATGTTAGCAAGAAGAAGAAAGTCAAGGAAAGTATAGGCCCCTCACTGAATGAGGGAGGCAACCTAGTGACAGAGGATGTGGAAAAAGCTAATGTACTCAATGCTTTTTTTGCCTCTGTCTTCACAAACAAGGTCAGCTCCCGGACTGCTGCACTGGGCAACATAGCATGGGGAGGAGGTGAATCATAGAATCATAGAATCTCAGGGTTGGAAGGGACCTCAGGAGGTCATCTAGTCCAACCCCCTGCTCAAAGCAGAACCAAACCCAACTAAATCATCCCAGCCAGGGCTTTGTCAAGCCTGACCTTAAAAACCTCTAAGGAAGGAGATTCCACTACCTTCCTAGGTAACCCATTCCAGTTCTTCACCACCCTACTAGTGAAAAAGTTTTTCCTAATGTCCAACCTAAACCTCCCCCTCTGCAACTTGAGACCATTACTCCTTGTTCTGTCATCTTCTATCACTGAGAACAGTCTAGATCCATCCTCTTTGGAACCCCCTTTCAGGTAGTTGAAATCAGCTATCAAATCCCCCCTCATTCTTCTCTTCTGCAAACTAAACAATCCCAGTTCCCTCAGCCTCTCCTCATAAGTCATGTGCTCCAGCCCCCTAATCATTTTTGTTGCCCTCCACTGGACTCTCTCCAATTTATCCACATCCTTCTTGTAGTGTGGGGCCCAAAATTGGACACAGTACTCCAAATGAGGCCTCACCAGTGCTGAGTAGAGTGGAATGATCACATCCCTCGATCTGCTGGAAATGCCCCTACTTATACAACCCAAAATGCCATTAGCTTTTTTGGCAACAAGGGCACACTGTTGACTCATATTCAGCTTTTCGTCCACCGTAACCCCTAAGCAGTCCTTTTCTGCAGAACTGCTGCCCAGCCATTCAGTCCCTAGTCTGTAGCAGTGCAGGGGATTCTTCCGTCCTAAGTGCAGGACTCTGCACTTGTCTTTGTTGAACCTCATCATATTTCTTTTGGCCCAATCCTCTAATTTGTCTAGGTCCCTCTGTATCCTATTCCTACCCTCCAGCGTATCAACCACTCCTCCCAGTTTAGTGTCATCTGCAAACTTGCTAAGGGTGACCAGCCCTCTGTGGAGAAAGAAGCGGTTCAGGACTATTTAGAAAAGCTGGATGAGCACAAATCCATGAGGCCGGATGCGCTGCATCCGAGGGTGCTAAAGGAGTTGGCGGATGTGATTGCAGAGCCACTGGCCATAATCTTTGAAAACTCATGGCGATCGGGGGAGGTCCCGGATGACTGGAAAAAGGCTAATGTAGTTCCCATCTTTAAAAAAGGGAAGAAGGAGGATCCGGGTCACTGTCTGGCACCTTGGGTGCTCCTTTACATTGGTGAAAAGCCAGTGTGGAGCATACCCCAATCCCATTGGTAGCATTTACACCTCCTTAGCATGGACTTTGCACCGGTGGGGGATTGGGGGTGACAGAACAGGCAAGTGATGGCAATTTAGGCCAGTTGTGTTTGACACAGTGAGGCTGTGCTGAGATCAGCTCCCTCCTCTCCTGCACACAGTCAGCCTCACCTCCCTTCCAGTCCCTGGAAAAATCATGGAGCAGGTCCTCAAGGAATCAATTCTGAAGCGCTTAGAGGAGAGGAAAGTGATCAGGAACTGTCAGCATGGATTCACCAAGGGCAACTCATGCCTGACTAACCTAATTGGCTTCTATGAGGAGATAACTGGGTCTGTGGATGAGGGGAAAGCAGTGGGCGTGTTATTCCTTGACTTTAGCAAAGCTTTTGATATCATGTTCCCACAGTATTCTTGCTGGCAAGTTAAAGAAGTATGGGCTGGATGAATGGACTATAAGGTGGATAGAAAGCTGGCTAGAATGCCAGGCTCAACGGGTAGTGATCAATGGTTCCATGTCTAGTTGGCAGCCGGTATCAAGCGGAGTGCCCCAGGGGTCGGTCCTGGGGCCAGTTTTGTTCAATATGTTCATTAATGATCTGGAGGATGGCATGGGCTGCACCCTCAGCAAGTTTGCAGATGACGCTAAACTAGGAGTGGTAGATACACTGGAGGGTAGGGATAGGATACAGAGGAACCTAGACAAATTAGAGGATTGGGCCAAAAGAAAAATGATGAGGTTCAACAAGGACAAGTGCAGAGTCCTGCACTTAGGACGGAAGAATCCCATGCACTGTTACAGACTAGGGACCGAATGGCTAGGCAGCAGTTATGCAGAAAAGGACCTAGGGGTAACAGTGGACGAGAAGCTGGATGAGTCAACAGTGTGCCCCTGTTGCCAAGAAAGCCAATAGCATTTTGGGCTGTATAAGTAGGGGAATTGCCAGCAGATCGAGGGACATGATCATTCCCCTCTATTCAACATTGGTGAGACCTCCTCTGGAGTACTGTGTCCAGTTTTGGGCCCCACACTACAAAAAGGATGTGGAAAAATTGGAAAGAGTCCAGTGGAGGGCAACAAAAATGATTAGGGTGCTGGATCACATGACTTATGAAGAAAGGCTGAGGGAACTGGGAAGAAGAGAAGAATGAGGGGGGATTTGATAGCTGCTTTCAACTACCTGAAAGGGGGTTCCAAAGAGGATGGATCTAGACTGTTCTCAGTGGTACCAGATGACAGAACAAGGAGTAATGGTCTCAAGTTGCAGTAGGGGAAGTTTAGGTTGGATATTAGGAAAAACTTTTTCACTAGGAGGGTGGTGAAGCACTGGAATGGATTACCTAGGGAGGTGGTGGAATCTCCTTCCTTAGAGGTTTTTAAGGTGAGGCTTGACGAAGCCCTGGCTGGGATGATTTAGTTGGGGATTGGTCCTGCTTTGAGCAGGGGGTTGGACTAGATGACCTCCTGAGGTCCCTTCCAACCCTGATATTCTAGGATTCTATGATTTTGATGCGGTTTTACACAGTATTCTTGCCAGCAAGGTAAAAAAGTATGGCTTGGATGAATGGACTATAAGGTGGATAGAAAGCTGGCTAGATTGTCAGGCTCAATGGGTAGTGATCAACGGCTTGATGTCTAGCTGGCAGCTGGTATCAAGGGTTGGTCCTGGGGCCAGTTTTGTTCAACATCTTTATTAATGATCTGGATGGCAGGATGAATTGCACCCTCAGCAAGTTCGCAGACGACACTAAGCTGGGGGGAGAGGTAGATAAGATAGAGAGTAGGGATAGGGTCCAGAGTGATCTAGACAAATTGGAGGATTGGGCCAAAAGAAATCTAATAAGGTTCAACAAGGACAAGTGCAGAGTCCTGCACTTAGGACGGAAGACTCTCATGCACTGCTACAGGCTGGGGACTGACTGGCCAAGCGGCAGTTCTGCAGAAAAGGACCTGAAGATTACAGTGGATGAGAAGCTAGATATGAGTCAGCAGTGTGCCCTTGTTGCCAAGAAGGCTAAGGGCATATTGGGCTGCATTAGTAGGAGCATTGCCAGCTGATCGAGGGAAGTGATTATTCCCCTCTATTTGACACTGGTGAGGCCACCTCTGTAATATTGCATCCAGTTTTGGCCCCCCCCCACTACAGAAAGGATGTGGACAAATTGGAGAGAGTCCAGAGGAGGGCAAGGAAAATGATCAGGGGTCCGGGTCACATGACTTATGACGAGAGGCTGTGGAAACTGGGCTTGTTTAGTCTGCAGAAGAGAAGAGTGAGGGAGGATTTGATAGCAGCCTTCAACTGCCTGAAGGGGGGTTCCAAAGAGGATGGAGCTCGGCTGTTCTCAGTGGTGGCAGATGACAGAACAAGGGGCAATGCTCTCAAGTTGCAGTGTGGGAGGTCTAGGTTGGATATTAGGAAACACTATTTCACTAGGAGGGTGGTGAAGCACTGGAATGGGTTACCTAGGGAGGTGGTGGAATCTCCATCCTTAGAGGTTTTTAAGTCCCGGCTTGACATAGCCCTGGCTAGGATGATTTAGTTGGAGTTGGTCCTGTTTTGAGCAGGGGTTGGACTAGATGACCTTCTGATGTCTCTTCCAATCTTAATCTTCTATGATTCTATAGTTAAGCCTCCATAACCCTCCTAGCCTAATAAGAGAATTTTATTATTAATCAAGGCTGTTGTTAATAATGTAAGAACAAAGAAAGCTACATCACCTCATACAAAGACCTTTGGGAATGCAGTGTTGATTAGTGGTTAGAGTACTGGACTGAGATTCAGAAGACCTGAATTTTCTGCCATTGGCAGACCTCGGACAAGTCCTTTCATGTCTCTGTGCCTCAATTTCCCCATCTGCAATACGGGTAAAATGAGACTGACCTGCTTTGTAAATCACTTTGAGACCTATGTCTGAAAAATGCTATATAAGAGCAAGGTTTTATTATTAGTGCTCCATACTCAATTCCCCACAATCAGCTTGAGCATATATGAACAGAGCATCTCAGATTCGTGCAGTATGCCAGCACAGATTGAGCCAGCAGCACTGCCTGTGTTAGTGCAAGGGGTGGTGCCAGTCCAGCTGCTTTCTGGACTGAAAATGTTGCCTTTGCTTTTACACATTATGTGATATGCAATAGGCAGCTCTTATATTTGCTAAGTTAGTTACCGAGGGTTAACAAACACTCCACCTTGCTTTCAATCTCCTGAATGCCCACCTCTTGACCACCCGCGCACCTGCTGAGCATATAATCACGTCTAGATCTCTCTAGGTTGGTGCAATACTTTTTTAACACAACACATTCAACCCGTGGAACTCACTGACACTAGATCATGGTCACTGAGACCAGTAAGAGCTTAGTAGGTTTAGACATTTATATGGACTAAAGTTAGAGGAGAAGTAAAGCCTTTCTCAGGGCAGAAACAACCCCTAACTGACAGGGGTAAGGAAGGAGCTTCTCGATGGGCAGATTATTCCATAATTGCCCACTAATGGGGCTTCGTGCATCTTCCTCTGAAGCAGCTAGTGCTGGCCACTGTCAGAGACCAGACACTGGACTGGGTGGACCCTGGGTCTGATCCACTCTGGCAGTTCCTTTGCTCCTAACGAGGCAAAGGTTTTGTGACCCATAGGAAAAAGCGGGTCTGCAGGGTCTCTGGATTCCCGGTGGGGACAGAGACAGCATTAATGTCAGTGGAGCTCAGTGCAGACAGGATTCCACTCCATGATGAACTGCTAACACTTGCACCAGTACTGAGGAGTATGGTGAACCCCCTTATGTTGGGCTAGACCGAGGCTTATTGAGGAGGACTCAGAACAGGCTCATGGGTTCCATCCCCAGCTCCTGCACAAATCAAGAATCCTGACTGCTTAAATCTGTCCATCCTTCCTGGTGCATCAATCACTGTCACATGGCCCTGTGTCAGACGGGCCCTCTGCCCCAACAGCCCCAACTGTGATCTTCCTGGCATCCCACTGAGTGGTAACTAGATGGGCTATCAGCACTGACACGGCTATTGCCACTCTTAGCCCTCAGGGGGCAGGGATTGGTGATGCAACATCGGGGCAAGCTTAGCCTAGAGTTCTAGGAAAGATTCCTTTCTTCTCCTGAAGTTCTCCAGCCCCCTTTTTCTCGCCCCAACTCTCGAGAACAAGTTGGTCCCTTGAAATGGGAGGTTATGGTCCAGACTCCACATTCGTGCTCCCCCCACATTGGAGATCCTCCGCAAGTGCTTGGGCACTACGTGCCTGACTGATGCATGGTGAATGCCACGCACTGCTTGTCCAAGCCTCTGTGGGCTGTAATAGTTGAGTCTAGCATACAGGTGCTGAGTGGTGTTGGTGCCTGTGACATACAGGAGGGAAGACTGAATGTTCTGCTGGAGACTTCTGGCCTGGAACGCGACGACTCTGGTTCTGTGCAGGTGTTTGGGCATCTCTATCTCCTCAAGACAGCTGCCTTATGACTGCCTTCCAAAAGCTGCAGCAGCCAACCCTTTCCTGGTTAGCATGCAGTAGGGTTGCCAACCCTCCAGGATTGCCCTGGAGTCTCCAGGAATTAAAAAATAATCTTTTCAGAGTGACCTAGACAAATTGGAGGATTGGGCCAAAAGAAATCTGATGAGGTTCAACAAGGACAAGTGCAGAGTCCTGCACTTAGGAAGGAAGAATCCCATGCACTGCTACAGGCAGTGCTGCAGAAAAGGACGTGGGGATTACAGTGGACGAGAAGCTGGATATAAGTCAGCAGCATGCCCTTATTGCCAAGAAGGCTAATGGCATATTGGGCTGCATTAGTAGGAGCATTGCCAGCAGATCGAGGGAAGTGATTATTCTCCTCTATTGGGCACTGCTGAGGCCACATCTGGAGTGTTGCATCCAGTTTTGGGCCCCCCACTACAGAAGGGATGTGGATAAATTGGAGAGAGTCCAGTGGAGGGCAAGGAAAATAATCGGGGGGCTGGGTCACATGACTTACGAGGAGCGGCTGAGGGAACTGGGCTTGTTTAGTCTGCAGAAGAGAAGAGTGGTGGGCGGATTTGATAGCAGCCTTCAACTACCTGAAAGGAGGTTCCAAAGAGGGGGAGCTATGCTGTTCTCAGTGGTACCAGATGACAGAACAAGAAGCAACGGTCTCAAGTTGCAGTGTGGGAGGTCTAGGTTGGATATTAGGAAACACTATTTCACTAGGAGGGTGGTGAAGCACTGGAATGGGTTACCTAGGGAGGTGGTGGAATCTCCATCCTGAGAGGTTTTTAAGGCCCGGGTGCCAAAATCCTGGCTGGGATGATTTAGTTGGTGTTGGTCCTGCTTTGAGCAGGGGGTTGGACTTTGGCCTGGTCTACACAGGGCGGCGGGGGAGGTCAATCTAAGTTACGCAACTTCAGCTACGTGAATAACATAGCTGAAGTCAACGTACTTAGATCGACTTACTGTGGTGTCTTCACTGTGGTGAGTCAACTGCTGCCTCTCCCTGTCGACTCTGCCTGTGCCTCTCGCTGAGCTGGAGTACAGGAGTCGACGGGAATGCGGTCGGGGATCGATTTATCGCGTCTAGACTAGCTGGATCAATCGCTGCCCGCTGATCTGACCGGTAGTGAAGACATAACCTAGATGACCTCCTGAGGTTTCTTCCAACCCTAATATTCCATGATTTAAGATTGTCATGTGATGAAATCTCCAGGAATACATCTGACTAAAATTGGCAACCCTAGCATGGGGCGAGAGCTGAGCCCTCCCCGGCTTCCACTCTGAGCTAAGGCCTAAAAATGGCAGTGGCACTAGAGGGCTGATGGGCTTTCCCCTGGGGAATGATGGGAATTTGATCGCTTCTCCCACAATTCCTGAAAAGTCTTTCAAAATTTCCCAGAGGCCACTGCTTCAGAAAGCTATACCACAGGGATTCTCAAACTGGGGGTCAGGACCCTGAGGAGGTCATGAGGTTATTACATGGGGGAGGGGTCGCAAGCTGTCAGCCTCCACCCCAAGCCCTGCTTTGCCTCCAGCATTTATAATGTGGTTAAATATATAACAAATGTATAAGAGGGGTCAAACTTAGAGGCTTGCTATGTGAAAGGAGTCACCAGTACAAAAGTTTGAGAACCACCGCTATACCAGGTACCCAGAAGGTGCAATACACTGGTAGTGCGAATGCAGGGCAAAAGTACAACCACATTGGCCCTGCATGGCTAGCATGGACTCACTGCACTGAACCGCTGGTAACTGCATTTCTCCAGCACAGACAAGTCTCTAAGGCACCAAGTTTCCAGAAGGAATCTTAGTGGGTGGGGGATGCAGTGGGGGTATGGCATTCTGTCCAGGCTCTGTGTTTCAGTTGAGAGAAGAGGGGGATGGGAGGGTTAGCAAAGTTCTTGCCTGGCATAAAATTGCTTAGACAGAAGGTCCAAGACTATGGATAAACCAATAGTATTTAATTTATTTTTTCAAAATAAAAAACGGAAGGAAGTTAATAAATAATGTAAGATGGAGAATGCATTAATGAAAGAGAGCGAGAGGGAGGAAGAGAAAGGAAGGGCCAGAACAGAGAAAGAGAAAGAGAGAGAGCACAAGAGGGGAGAGATTCCTGCCTTTATTGATTGTACATGATTACATTAGGCCTATCAAATATTAATACTACATCCCACAAGAGGTCCTGGTGCGTGCTTTTCCAAGTGAGCCTTGCCTTGGCGATGGGAGCAGACTCCAAATGGGCAAAGGCTACGACATCTTGAGCTTCCTGTCGCAGTGTCTCCAGCTGGCAGGAAGCATAGGAAGCACATGACCCTTAAGCAATGAGACTGAGCAGTCTGCACAGGAAGGAGGATCTGGGATGCAGTTCCAGAAAAGGGCTGAGTGGCAAAACAACCCTTATGTCTATGAGCACTGCTGCAATGTTAGACCCATCTGCCCACGGAGAAGTCCTAGCCACAACATTTGGAACCAGAACTGGTTCCAGACTTTGGATTGAACCATTTTAGGTAGACCATAATGGGTCAATGTACTTCACATAACATACAATTATTGTACACATCACACACAGCAAGGGAAGTGGCACTAAAACCATTGCCATCCAGCTCCAAGCACACAAGCTTCTGCTGCTTAGACTAAAGGAATATAATACCAGGAACAGACCCTTTATTTTGCCAGTGAGCCAGGTCTCTAAAAGGCAGTATCACTCACTCAAAGCTAGTAAGTTATAACAGAAGTCAGCCACAGTTTGGATTTGGACAGAGACTTGAACACGAGCTCTGCTTAAGCAGCAAAGAATCCTGTGGCACCTTATAGACTAACAGGCAAAACATCTGTTAGTCTATAAGGTGCCACAGGATTCTTTGCTGCTTCTACAGAACCAGACTAACACGGCTACCCCTCTGATACTTGAGCTCTGCTTAGAAAGAACTGAGGACGGTCAGATTTGGGCTTTTAGTCCAGGCTCATGTCTGCCCACAACATCTATTGCCACATGAGCAGGGAGAGAGGATGGCCTGACACCTTGGGCTGCCCTAAGATAGCTGCATGTTCTAGGATATGTTTAGCGCTAGGCAAGCAGTGGTGGTGAGGAAGCATTGACCATGATGGGGCATGCTGAGATGGACCAGGAAAACCAACATCAGAATCTTGCCTTAAGTATTATAGTTTTGTGTTCACATTATAGCCCATTAAACATCATGGGCCAGATCCTCAGTTAATGCAGCTCTATTGACTTCAGTGAAGCTCCATCACTGAGGATGTCTCTCTATTTCCCTTTTTAGCCCACTGAACTTATGGTTCCTCCTCCTCATCCACCACTGCTGTTTCACAGGTCTTTGAACAGCCCTTCTCCCAAGGAACAGGGATCAGCTGTGCAGGGCCGCCCGGGGGGGGGGGGGCAAGAGGGGCAATTTGCCCCAGGCCCCGAGCCCCACAGGGGCCCCCACGAGAGTTTTTCGGGGCCCCTGGAGCGGGTTCCCTCACTCGCTCCGGGGACCCTGGAAAACTCTTGCAGGGCCGGGCGCAGGAGCTTCTTCTGCTCCCGGTCTTCGCCGGCGGGGGGTCCTTCCGCTCCGGGGCAGAAGGACCCCCCACTGGCGAATTACCGCCAAAGATGGAGCGGGACCCGCCGCCGAAGTTCAGCTCGGTCTTCGGCGGTAATTCGGCGGCGGGGGAGCCCTTCCGTTCCGGGACCGGCCGCCGAAGTGCACCGAAGACCCGTGGGGGGGGCCCCCCGCCGCAGAATTACCGTCGAAGACCGGGCTGCACTTCGGCAGCGGGTCCTGCTTCGGCGGTAATTCGGCGGCGGGGGGGGCCCCCGCCGCGGGTCTTCGGGGCAGTTCGGCGGCGGGTCCCGGAACGGAAGGGCCCCCCCGCTGCCGAAGACCCCGGGCCCCCGGAATCCTCTGGGCGGCCCTGCAGCTGTGCCAATCAGTTATGGTGTTACAATGAGCTCTGCAAACTGGACTTATCCTTGTACATCAATTAAATTCTAGATAATGACAAAAATGCATGTGCCTAGGCACTACAATAGGGAGAGCACTGATCCCTTGAGGTCTGGGGAAAAATACTGTATTGGGAGAGAGTTGCACTAGTGGACTGAGCACAGACTCAGTCCAAATTGCAGCTCACTGTGGGACAAGTCCCATCTCTGCTCTGTGGCTCAGTTTCCCATCTGTAGACAGGGGCCAAGGACACTGGTAGGCCTGTCAAGAGAAATTTGGGGTCCCACTACCTCATGTTTGCCTCCCCTTTCATTTTATTTACACAAATATTTTTTGGGGGGGCTGACCTTGGGTCCCCAGTACAGTTGTCCCCCATCTTGTCAGCCTGGATACTGGTCAGTCTCACAGAGCAGTGGTGCTGATGATGGTAAAGCTCCCTGGGGATGGAAGGAGCTGTGCAGTTTCCATATTCACAATTAAATTGCAGGCCTGATTGCAAATTGAGGGGATGCCACCTCTCAAGTGACTGACTAGATACCTAAGTGCCCCTCACCTCTGAGTAGCTGAGCACTTCACACTCGCAAATAGATTTGAATGCCACAGCCCTGGGAGGCAGGGAAGCAAAAATGATTAGGGGGCTGGAGCACATGACTTATGAGGAGAGGCTGAGGGAACTGGGATTATTTAGTCTGCAGAAAAGAAGAATGAGGGGGGATTTGATAGCTGCTTTCAACTACCTGAAAGGGGGTTCCAATGAGGATGGATCTAGACTGTTCTCAGTGGTACCAGATGACAGAACAAGGAGTAATGGTCTCAAGTTGCAGTGGGGGAGGTTTAGGTTGGATATTAGGAAAAACTTTTTCAATAGGAGGGTGGTGAAGCATTGGAATGGGTTACCTAGGGAGGATCTGGAATCTCCTTCCTTCAAGGTTTTTAAGGTCAGGCTTGAAAAAGCCCTGGCTGGGATGATTTAGTTGGGGACTGGTCCTGCTTTGAGAAGGAGGTTAGACTAGATGACCTTCTGAGGTCCCTTCCAACCCCGCTATTCTATGATTCTATGATTATCCCCCCATTCCAGATGGGGAACCAAGGCCCACGGTAGATTGCGTGGTCTGCCCAAGGCTAGCGTGGCTATGGCTGAGCCAGGAATTAAATCCAAATCCCTCATGGCCCAAGCCAGTGCCCAACCTGCCTGTCCCAGGGCAGCACCTCCAACGCCAATAGTCTCAGGGGAGCTTTTCCCCCGACCAGCAAGTTATGTGGCAGCACTCAAAGTTTCTGCTGTCTCACTCAGGAAAGCTCCACAAGAGGGGCTCTCTGGGTGACTGTGGCAGGTAGTAGCTGAGCTTATTCAGCAAGGGCAGCCATCTCCAGGGTGGGCGCCTGAGTTGTGAGTGGCACTGGTCATATTTGAGTTCTGGGACTCCCACCCTTTCATGGTCCTGACGCAGAAGCCTGTGAGAATCAATTGCTGCTGCAATCAAGCAAATCTGGTCCAGGCCCCTCCTCATCTCCTAGCAGGAATGGGGACACAGAGGCTGTGTCCATGCAGGAATGCCCTGTGGTGCCACCAGAGATCATACATGAGCCAGATCCACCCATCTGTCTGCCCAAGTCACAAGCTTCTCCTCTAACTTACCCTGCTTTTCCTGCCCTTACCAGCATTCCCCTCTGCTCTGGACTGGCCTCACTCAGGGGCAGGCGGAATGCTGTCCTTATTACTTCAAAGTTCACTGCAGTCAACAAAGGTCTTTCCAGTGCCTCCTTGGGCTTTGGACGAGGCCCCGGAGGCATCCCCCTCATCTGCCTCACACCCTTGGACCTGGTTGAAATACATCTGGTTTGTTCCTTTAAGTGTTTCTCTTTCACCTCCTCAGTACCTCTGGAGTACGGAGACCTGGGCCTGATTCTTGCCTCATAGGATACCTCAGTGGGAGTCACTTGTATCCTACAGGAGAGATTCAGGAGCTTTGTTTCTATTCCCAGCTCTGCCACTGGACAAGTCCCATCCCCTCTTTGTGCCTCAGTTTCCCCCATCTGTGAAATGGGGATGCTGCTGCTGACCTGGCTTTGCAAAGCATGTGGCTGTGAAGGGCTCAGTGTTGTTATTTTCTCTCTCTATCTTTCTCTTGCTTAAACTGGAATTTTTGAATCAGCTTCTGCATGCCGCAGACTGGAAAGCTTTCCTGCCCTGCTAGCAGCCAGTACTAAATTATTCATGACTGACAATGAGGAGCTTCAGCCCAATCTATCTTCCCCCAGTAGAATGGGCCATGATAAGCAAAGCAACCAGATTAATAACATTAAATAAAGAAAATCGCTCCCTCTGCCCCCTTGCTATGGAGTAACTGAGACGGCCACAGGAGATTCACCTTCTGCCTGGCAGGGCTACTGCCGAATTTGTTAACACACTAAACCTGTGCAAAAGTCAAGCTAAGGGAGGGAGAAAGGCAGTAGATGAGAGAGAGAGAGGGAGAATGTGTTCTAGCTCAGCTGCTCTGTCCCACCCCAGAGGACGCTGCATTTCAGTGGTGTGCGGGTTAGCCTACAGAATGGAGGGTGCTGTAGATAAGTCGAGGACACTGTGACGTAGGTACTTTAGGCACATCAGAGGCACCTTTTCTTCTCTGTCCCATCACATCCCCACAGCCTTCCATCTCCTCATCCTCACAACACCTTCTAAAGGGACCATGCTTCCCATACATTCATGAGTGTGTTCTCCCATCTTTGCTCTTTGGTGCTGGGGATGGGGTGTTATGTGGCCTTCATGTCTGGCAGTGGCAGTAGAGGCCTCTTCTGGGGGAAGCCATGCATAATGTCTCCATGGGGCTTTGAACCTGGCTAGGACTAGCAAAAGGCTGACTATTAAAAAGAAATAAAATAACCCCTCGTTTGTGCTATTCTGGTCAGGCTGTTCCACATGCCCATTGCCATGGTATCTCAGTGTCTGGGGGAAGTCACACTCCAGATCCATATCTGCACCCCAGCGTTAACCTTGTTCTTGTGTTAATTATGCAACAAATTTAACCAATCTCCAACAGAACCATATCCCTTCTGCACACTCACAACAGCATTCCAGCCAGCGCTCTAACCCCACCTTCTCGAAACCCCCAGACCTGAGACCCCACTGCATCCCCTCTGCCGAATCACTGCACATGGCACCCAAGAACTGCCAGCACCGAGACCCCACTGAATCCCCTCTGCTGGATCACAGCACATGGCATCCAGGAACTGCCAGCACTGAGACTCCACTGAATTCCCTCTGCTGGATCACAGCATATGGCACCCAGAAACCACCAGCACCAAGACCCCACTGCATCCCTTCTGCTGGATCACTGCACACGGCACCCAGGAACCGTTGTACCCAGACCCTACTGCATCTCCTCTGCTGTATCACAGTACAGAACTACCAGTATATCACCCCTACAGTCTCACAGCACTGGAAGCCCCAGCTCTGGGACATGACTGCATTGTCTATGCTTCTAGAACACCACCACATGGATGGGGGAATCTCCAGCAGTGCATTGTGTGTGCTCTGTGTTATCTAGAACCTTGCTGGACCCAAGACCCATGCTATTGCACCATTGCTAATCCATACCCTAATGCACCTTCCACCCCTGCAAACATCAGTGCAGCTAGAGACAGAAATGCATTCTCCTGTTACATTAATAAAAATTTTACAGCACGGTGGCAGGAAATGCATTTTCAGTTCATCTGCTGCAGCTATTAGCTTACCAGGAAATGGCTGTCTGGCAGGCAGCCACGGCCTCTTACTTAAAGGGCAGCACACACCCAAAGGAAGATGGGGAGAACAAGAGCAAGAGAGCTGCACTGGTCTAATGGACACATTTCTGAGCCACTGTAAGTACCAGCAGCTGCCACTCAGAATGGGGGTGGGGACTGAGGAGAGAGAGAGAGCATCTGGACACTTGAATGCAGATGTAAACTCACATGTAGCAGAGACACCAGGAAGCCGAGTCACTCTCTGGCTGGAAATGCTCCCGCACTGGTAGTGGATAGCGGGCGTGTGAAAGGGGAAAGGATGGGTTTGGCTTGTTCCATTTACTTATTTTTGGATGAATCTGGGCTTTGTGAAAGCAACTCACTGAGAGCACTGGTAGAGCCAGGGGAAGGAGTTGAATGGGAGGAGATCAGTAAACGTCCTCCATGCAGCTCTATGGATGCTCCTCAGTCCTCTCACCTGCAGCCCACGTGACTAATCCAGCTGTGGGTGCCCAGTACAGCTCTGCCAATGCAATCCTCCACCACAGCTCCTGCTATTCCAGTCCTGGCCCCATATACCACTCTGCCAATGGACCTCCATCTTGACCTAAACCCACTGGCTCAGATCCAGAGGTATGCCCTACATGCTGGCCCCCAGATACCATGGTGATGGGCAGAGTACAAGAACCTAAATAGAACAGAAGTGGTGGTATTGAGAGAATCACAGTCGGCTCTGTTATTAATTCATGGTCTTAATAAAGTACGTTGGGGCCAAAATCTCCTTAACATCACTTTGGCCAGATGTAGAGCTTGCTGGAGGTGTGCAGAACTGGCTGGGCTATTCCAGGCCAGTGGCTGGTTAACAGGAAGGGACTGCACTGCTGGAGATTCTCGCCTAGCTGTCAGTTATCTTTACAACACTGGCTGAGGCTGAGAAGTCTCATTAGCCTCATTTCACAGACAGGGAGACTAAGGCCCAGAAAGACGAAATGTCTGTCCAAGCTCACCTGTGATAGAGCTGAGGCCTGAACCCTGGATCCCCATCTCGCACCTTAGCACCAGGTGCATTCTTCCTCCCCTGCTAAGGGGCAGTCAGTAATGAGCCTACAGCACTTCTATAAGAGGGATTACAAAGGTTAAAACCCAGCCCTCAGCTGTCTGATCTCTCCAGGACTAGCAAGAGTTAGGTCTTTTTCTGGGTCAGTAAAATCAGACGATGCACAAAGACCAAATAGGTTGGTGTGACGGGGTGCACTCACTGCTAGTGACGCTGCCTCCTGGTGGCTCTGGGAATTAGCACTGGCCAGGCGTTGCCCCCTCTTCTGGCAGTGTCTCTCCCAGCATCCTCTAGCCATCTGCCACTTGGGGGCACCTCTTTGTGACTCAGCCCTGGAGCCAGGTCACCACATGTTTTCCCTTCTGGGGGGGGTGGTGGAGGTAACATATAACATTTATCTGAGTCCAGCTCATCTTTGGTGCTTGTCATCCGTTGTTCTCAGAGGACTTTACAAAGCCGGCCAGTAGCATCATCCCCATTTCACAGATGGGGAAACTGAGGCACATGAAAGTGAAGTGACTTGCCCAGGGTCACCCCATAGCAGGTCTAGGAATAGAACCCAGGTTATTTAATCGCAGCCCAGGGCACTGTCCCGTACACCACAGCCTCCCTGCTAACAGCCAGACATCTCTTTGCTTTCCACACTGTACCTCTTCAGTCTGGATGGGGGGCAGACAGGCCCAGTAACACGGGGGTAAAAGCAATGGAATGAGTTAAATTTCTGTCCTTTAGAAAAATGAACACTGCAGGTGGGGACAGGCTCACAATCTATAAATACCTTCAAGGTAACAGTATTAATGAAGGAAGGGAATTGCACACAGCCCCTGGAGATGGCTAGGCAAAGGGGCAAAGGCTCGTAGGCAGGGAAGGACAAGTTTGTAGGCTAGCTGTAGTCATAGAAGAAAGTCCTTAGAGGTGACTGCAGCCATGTGCAGAATGCTGCACACTGAGGTGGGCAAAGGTGTTATTCCAAACTTTGTGCTGGCTTCCCCTATAGTCAGGCCAGCCAACCTCGGCTCAGTTCAGCTGGGATGCTCCCAGAATGCATCACTCTCCAATGTCAAGGGCTGAACACAGGATGTTTGCTGCCATCTCATTGGTCACTAGGCTGGTGTGTTCCACCCCTTCCCGCACCTTGCGTCTGTCTGGTCTTTGGGGCAGGGACCACCCGCTGCCCTGTGTTTGCACAGGGCCAGATCCTCAAAGAGATTTAGGTACCTAACACCAACTGAACTCATTGCCTAAGTCCCTGAGGATCTGGGCCACATGGCTGAGCACATAGGGCCCTGGTCTCAGCTGGCCCTCAGGCACTGCTGTAATAGACATTGTTCATAATATTCACGGATTTTTATTCAAGGAATTTTCTAAGTGATTATCTGATATCAGCATGCACTGCTGGGCTTCCCCAGTTCCTCCTAGGGCTGACCCTTGTTTTCCCTGGGGCACAGCATTCATATCCTCCAATTCCTCCAGGGGCGTTGGAGTTGGGTCTCCCTCATCCTTGGCCCCAGCCGGCAGCTTCCTCATTTGCTCCTGGGGTGAGGTGCAGGGCCTCCCTTTTAGCAAGGTGTGCCATTGCACTCCCACCGTTTTCTGCTGGGTGTCATCTTTCTCGTGGAGCCATAGTGAGCTCCTGAGAGGTGGGGCCATGTCTCTCTGCTGGGGGTGCAGCATTAGGGCTTCCCCAATTCCCCCAGGGGGATCCCCTTTCCTGGGCACAGTGGTGAGCCCCCAAGTCTGGCTGCGAGCAGAACTGCTGAGGACAATAGGAAACAGCTGTGTTTGGAATGCAAATACAATTCTAAAGAAGGTGTTTCAGCCCAGCCTCCTGAGCCCATCTTCCTGGCTCCTTTTACCCTTGTCTTTTGGGCAGGAGGCTAGACTGGCAGTGGCCTTCGGTGTTTGCTTGGCTGGCTGCCACAAAAAGGTGCTGAATCCCCATGCTGGAAGATTTGGGTACCCACTCCTGTACTTGGCAGGCTACTAGGCAACCTCAGTCATGCCACATTTCAACCTATCATCAGGTATGCAGGGCCCAGAGTGCATCCTGGGTGTCCCCTGCACAGCCAGCCCAGGTAACAACCCTTCACTTTCCCCCCAGTCAGACAGCTTCATTGGCTGTGATTGTCCTTCCTGTGGCTCATGACATCCTGCAAAGGTGGCCATGAGAGGGGGCTGTGGGGAGGGGAAGGAGAAGGAAAGAAAGGATGGTAGAAAGGAGGGCAAAAAGAAGAAAGAAAGAAAGAAAGAAGTGACTAGGGAAGGAAAGACATGAAAGCAAAAGCTAGGCAGGAGGGAGAAGAACAAGGACGGAAGGTCTGTGATACATAAGGGAGAGGTTTATTAAAGTTTAACAGAAAAGAAACCCCAGTTTGAGAGGAGGGGACCAGCTATATTTAGTGTTGGGTAGGATGTCAGTTCTGAAAATAGCCTGTTAATGAAATCCTCTCTCCCTCTGTCACATAGAGCGGGCAGGGGAGGGCTGGAACACAATCACACCTGCAGATGAGGAGCTCCTGACATTCACAATGACTCGTCCTTTTTCATTTTCCGGTTTCTCCTATTCTTAACTTCTTCTGCCTTACGTTAAGCAGAGGAGTTGCACTGGCCAAAAAAATGAATGTGGGGGCGGTGCTGCTAAGCTACTGCCAAATCTCCAGCAACATGTGACCAGATTGGCAATTTAATACCAACTCTCTCTCACACACACTGAAGTTAAAGTCACATTGAGGCTGGAACTTAGAGTGCTGAAAGCAAGGAAATTTAGAAATGCCCCCACGCCAGCCTGAGTGACATTATCAGCCACCCCTGGCTTTAGGGGACTGGCAGAAAGTTGGGGAGGTGGATTGATGTGCATAAGGACTGGAGCTGGAGGCAGAGGAGCAAGTTCCATGTCTCTTAGGGCTGGAGACAGAACAAGGAGCAGGGAGGCAGGTTGCATGGGGAGGCTATGCTGTGGGAACCGAAGAGGGATCCAGCACTGGGTAGCTAGCTCATGCAGAGAGTTCATGTCCATAGGAGTTAGGGATGTAAGCAGCAGCAGGGAGGCAGGTCATGTAGGAGGACAAAGCTATAGGAGTGGGGGATTAGAGCAGGCAATGGGGAGGCCATTTGCATGGGAAGTGCATGTCTCCTGGATTCACTGGTGGGATTGGCAGCTGGAGAGAGGGATGCTTGGGAAGTTCAGGCCCAATGATTCACGGGGACAGCTAGCTGTGAGCAGAGCACATCCCTGGCAGTCAGGAGGGGAACAGTAGTCAGGAGTTAGGCCACATGTGGGTCAGAGAGGGAGTCAAACAGCAGAGAGGCAGGCCTCCTGGGAAGAACGTGTGCACAGAAATCAGCAAGCATGCCTGGAAGGTGCAGAGGTGAATTGGGTCATGTGAAAGGGATGCATGCTAGGCACTGGGGACTGTTGCTAGAAAATGCTCTCCAGTAGCACTCCCAGTGGCTCATACTGTGAAACTTTCAGGCCTGCTAGAGCCCATCCACCTAAGAAACAGCCTGTTATCTAAGGTTAAAGCACCTCTTGGGAAACCTTGCCATGTCCTCTGCACAGAACACATTATCTTCCTTTTGCCTGCATCTTCTGTCCCTCTCCCTCCACCTTTGACTTCTTATCAAGGACAGTTGTGATCCATTTCCTAGAGCAAGGATCAGCAACCTTTGGCACGTGGCTCGCTAGGGTAAGCACCCTGGCAGACTAGGCCTGTTTGTTTACCTGCTGTGTCCGCAGGTTTGGCCGATCCCGGCTCCCACTGGTTGCGGTTTGCCATCCCAGGCCAATGGGGGCTGCGGGAAGTGGCGCGGGCCGAGGGATGTGCTGGTCACCACTTCCCGCCACCCTCATTGGCCTGGAGCGGCCAGTGGGAGCCAGGATTGGCCAAACCTGCGGATGTGGCAGGTAAACAAACCGGCCCGGTCGCCAGGGTGCTTACCCTGGCGAGCCGTGTGCCAAAGGTTGCCGATCCCTGTCCTAGTGGAAACAATCATCCCCATCAGAAAAGCATCACAAGTGATGTTATTTGGCACCAGCACTGGCAGTCTGAGAGGAGAGGCCAAGAGCTGACTGGGATATGTAAATGCTATTCCCTTCTGCATGGTAGAGGTGGCCTCATCGGATCAGGGTTGGGCATATGGGCAGGACAATGTGGAGGAAGCTTGCTTTGTTGCAGCCTACCTGCTCTGTGGTAACCAGAGGCCTTCTGTTTACAGGGGTGGCCAGTCTGGGACCCTTCCCCAGCACTACATGAGTGAAATAAAAAGAGGGCACCAAGAGACGGTCATGGCATTGTGGTGCTAATGAGTTTGTCACAGATGCCTAATGGATAGAGCTGGATGCTGCAAGCATTGTGGAAGAACTGCCGCCCTATGGTGTGCCCACCCTGGAAAGGTGGGCTGGAAGATGTGGTTCAGAAATCTCCCAGCAGTGACACATTTCTACAGAAGGACCCCTTACGGCACCATCCATTTTGGCAACATACTACATGCCTCAGGGAGTCCTAATCCCTTGGTTGCCACAGTCCATTGCATTAGTGCATAGTTAGTTTTGTAAAAGGACCACTCAGTGCAACAGAAATAAGTCTATTTGCAGGACTGCGGACTGGGAACTTGCTGCTTTATTTAATTGCATCACAACAGTGTAGGAGTGGGGGGAGAAAACACTGCCTGATTAAACAGTAGGTAAGAGAGGGGTGGCACTGGGCTCCATCCCGTAATACTCTGGTAACCCAGTTAACCCTCTCATGACCACCCTACTACAGTTAGGGAGACTCAGTGAGAGCCAGTACCAGCAGGTATTCAGGCAGAAAGCATGTTTGGGTCTTGGGTGGTTAAAGTAGGTGACTCAGAGTGTGAAGCTCTGGGTTCCTTATCAGGGTCTCTACAGACTAGCTGTGTGATCTTGTGCAGGTCACATCCTCTCTCTGTGTCTCAGCTATCCCATCTGTAAGATGGGGATGCTAATGTTAACTTACTGCGTGCGGGCACTGCGAGGCTAAACTTGTTCATGTCTGTAATGTGCCACGAGATCCTCAGAGGAGGGGCTACATAAGTGCAAAGTGTCATAGCACCAACAATATCACAAACAGGACAAAGAGGCAGGTTAGCAGAGGGATGTTTTGTGTTTGATTCTTCATGTTCTTGCAAAGCCTTGAGCAAGCTGTCAGATACCCACAACAAGGCATGGGGAAAGCACAGCAACTACAGCTACCTACACATCATCATCATCATTATACACTCAGCTGCTGCTTGTGTGTTTGTACAGAGGAACTGAAATGCTGTGAACAGATGTAGAAATCTGTTAAAAAAAGGCGAGCAGGGCCTTTCCCCACCTGCCCTACAACCATAGCCCACACACTGTGTAAAATAATCCTCCTACCCCGGGTTGGCTTTATCAACAAAGCAACAATAAGAAAAAATTCAGCTCAAACCTACTCCCCAGGATTGGGTGCTGCTATACCTCCTCTCTCTCAGCCCACACCCTGGATCCTCTTTTCCCAAATAGCCCCTCCCACCTCCCTTCTATAAGTAGCAAATTGAGCCACCTGCCTTAATGGGTCAGCAGAACCCACTTAACCAGACATCTTCTGCTTCAGTGTGGGATATTCTCCCTCCCCCCTGCACTGCCTGCTACTCTTCAGTGCTTCCGGGCTGATTCATGGTGGTTAATTATTAGACTGTCTGCAAAGATGGTTAGACTGGGAGTGGATGGACAACATGTGTAGAAAAAAACGCTAAACTCTGCCTTAGCCTTGTTATGTTAAAATGGAAACTCATAACTAAGTAGTTTAGGCTCCAAATTTAGCTATTTTGTTTTTTTAACAATTTCATGGATTAAAAAGGAAAAAAAAAGCAATGAAAATATTTTTGTGGGGAGGGGGAATTAATCCACTCCCTGAAGGATTGGAAATCCAAACACAGGAAGTAGATAAGAATCAGAAAGTGAAAATGATTAGAAACTTACAGTGAAACTGACTGGTCTAGTTTCATTGTCCCATTGGAGGGCTCAGCAACAGGTGAAGGAAAGTAACTGAGATTTCAGGGTTGATTCAGTATTGCTAATCTCAGGAGTTATTAACACACTAACACACACGTGTATATATATTAGGGGCCAGATTCTCAGATGGTATAAATTGGCATGATGGGGAAAACGATAAAGGATATAAAACATGAATGGCTGAAGAAGGTAGACAGAAGGGAAATAAGTGCCCTTTTTCATAGCACAAGAAGGAGACATTTAAGGAAATTAAAAGGTGGCAAATTGAAAACCGAATAAAGGAAATCCTTTTTCACATAATGCACAATTAGGCTGTGGAACTCACTGCCACAGGAAGTCGTTGAGGCCAAGAATTCAGCAAGATTAAAAAAGGGAATGGATATTTCTAAAAATAACAAGAATATTCAGTTATAATAGTTAAGGCTAACAAGTTGTGGAAGAGATATTAAACCTCATGCTTCAGGGTTTAAACCAACTCTAACTAGTAGGGATCAGGATGAGACCTAATGTGAGGAGCAGATAATCCCACAGTTGCCACCTTCCTCTGAAGCAATGGATACTGGCCACTGTTGGTGACAGGACACTGGACTAGATGGGTCTGACCAGGTCTGGAAGTGCCTATGCTCCTTTGGCGCTGAAGCTCTGTGAGTTTGTGGTAGCTCAGGATCTGGCTCTAGATTTCTGTTTTGACAGTGTCTCTGAACTTTCTTGCTTTGTAAATTCATCTCTGACTCCCAGCCCTACTTCTCAGAAAGAGAAGTTCAATATCTCACCAGGAGGCTGCTATTCTCCCTCCTATTCCCACCCCTCCCGCTGGTGTTAATATCTCTGCATTCATCTCCTCTCCCTCTCTCCTTAGAGCATGAGGAATCATGGATCTCTAGCTGAGCACAAAGTATGCTGTAAAAGGGACATTGTGAGCTGAAAGGAAAGCTTGAATGGCCAGAATCCCACAGTGGGAGTGGTCGATTTAGGCTGTGGCTTTCAAAGTCACCTTGGGAAGCTAGATGCCCAAGTCCCATTGAAAGTCAATAGGATCCGGACACTTAGCCCTCTTTGAAAATCCCATTTTAGCTTGATGCACATAGGAGAGGGAGGGGGAAGAGTTTTGAAGGATGCTAGTGCAGTGGGGGTAAGTTCCAGAGGAAAAGGGTCCTCACTGGTGCAAGAGCCCTGGGCCCAGAGGGATCTAATGCAGCCCCAGGAGTGTTGGAGCCAGGCTGGGCAGAACTGACCCTGGTTCAGTGATTATGCTGGACAGCCTCCACCTGCCGAGCTCCTGGGGAGCCCTGGCCAGAATCTGAAGCTGCTCCTCCCTTGGCAGAACCTCTGGGGGAATGTAGTAGTGGTCCCAGGGGTGAATTTGCTTAGAGGTGCAACCTGGGCCTCCTTGCTCCCATGGAGGTGAATCTGGACATACTGAGTTGAAATAAATTGGTAGAGCTCCACTGGAGTCAGTGGGGTTACATCAGTTTAGAGCAGCCAGCTGAGGACCTGGTTGTGTGTCTACAAGTTAAACTCCACACCCTTATACAGGCTCCTTGGATTCTCTAACCAGCAGCTCACTTTCACAATCCCTGCTTTCATTATTAATCCTCTGTCCAGCCCTCAAAGTCCATGCAACTTGTGTTCTGCACTCTCCTGGCAAGACTCTCTCAAGACACCAGTGGCAAACGACAAGTACGTGTATGTCCACATGTGGTCCAGATGCTGCTGAGACATCAGCAGTGATAGTGATCAGCCTCAGGGGAGGGTTCAGAAGATGGGGACCATCAAAAGGGGAGCTAGGCAACAGTGACTGGATGGCTCAGGGACTGACAAGTACCTATGGAGCTTTGTGTATCAGTGGTTCAAACCCAACTCAGGTCAAGAGTGGCTGCATGTGGTTACCTTCAGATGGCTACTTGAGGGATGGCTGTGAGGCTATGGCCTCAGTCCAGTTCCTAGGAGACATTAATCCAGCTCCCAAAAGCCACTAGCATGACTGATGTCCTTAGCAGCCTCTGCAGAGGTACCAGGAGGGGATGTGCAACCAGCCCTTAGAGGCACTCCTGTTAAAACAGGGGTGAAGTGGGTTGACAGTGTGCTGTGAAAATAGCAAGCACTGTTCATACTGCACCTCTTGTGTAGGTCAAGATAGGGCTCTTGTCTCTGGAGCTATCAATCCACATTTCATACAAAATTGGGTTGAGATACCATCACAACTGTCCCCGTTTACAGCCTGTCATTGCACTGCTGACATGCTAATAGTAGAGGCCAAGGTGATGAGTGGGAGCATAAAAGCTTTGGAGTGAGGAGGAAACTTTCTCAGCTAGGGTGAAATGTGATGGACAGGATGGTCTAGATCTCATTCAGACTTTGATTTAAGTGTTTCCTCTCATTTCTGGAGGGGGTGGGAGTGGCTAGATTGTTGTACGTTGCTGGCTTGGCCTATGTGAGAGTGTTGTAGGGTTGCCAACTGTCTAATCACACAAACCCAAACACTTTTGCCCTGCCCCCTACCCCGCCCCTGCCAGCCCCTTCTCCCAGGCCTCACCCCACTCACTCCATCCCCCCTCCCTCTGTGGCTTGCTCTCCCCCACCCTCACTCACTTTCACTGGGCTGGGGCAGGGGGTTGGGGTGTGGGAGAGGGTGCAGGCTCTGGGAAGGAGTTTGGGTGCTGGAGGGCGCTCAGGGCTAGGGCACAGGGTTGGGGTGCTGGAGGGGGGTTGGGGTCCTGTCTTCAGGAGGGGGCTCAGGGCTGGGGCAGAGGGTGCAGGAGGTGGTGAGGGGTGTGGGCTCCATCCGGGTGGCACTTACCTCGGGCAGCTCCCAGTTGGCGGTGCAGCATGGCTAAGGCAGGCTCCCTACCTGCCCTGGCCCCATGCCGCTCCCGGCTGGCATGTCACTGCGGCCCCTGGAGTGGGCAAGGGGCTCCGTGCACTGCCCCTGTCTGCAGGCACTGCCCCCGTAGCTTCCATTGGCCACAATTCCCAGCCCCCCAGGGGCTGCAGGGACATGACGGCCGTTTCCAGGAGCAGCATGGAGCCAGGGCAGGTAGGGAGCCTGCCTTAGCCACGCTGCACCACTGGACTTTTAGTAGCCTAAAATCTCCTGGTTTGGCTCCAGTGGCCTCTGGGAGATATAGCCTGATTCCGGGAGACTACCAAAGAAACCAGGAGGATTGGCAACTCTAGAGTGGTGGAAGAGCAGAATGAACTCATTTCCAGGGTGGCTTTAGATGAGCATCTGTGCTTGCGGCTGCAGGTTTTCAGGTTTAATTTAGTACTTATTTGTATTACAGAAGCAGCCCTCCATGATCAGGCCCTCGGTCTGTTGGGCACTGAACGTGCACACAGCATGAGCCCTGAAGAGCTTACACTCTAAATAGACATGGGTGGAAGAAAGGAGAGAGCATCATCCCCATTTGACAGACAGGGAACTGGCACTGAGATGGATTAAGTGATTTACCTAAAGTCACACAGCAGGTCAGTAGCAGAGATCTGCTCAGGCCTAATTTTTAGGCTCAACCCAGACAAGGTTTTCCAACACAGCTCTCCTCTCCCCCACCCCATCCCCCAACCTTGAGTCAGCATCACCATTTCCTGCCCATGGGCTTCTCTCTCCTCCTCCTGCCAGAGCTGGCACAGGCTCCTGCCATCTGCAGCCCCTGGTGTGGTGGATGTGCTGTGCAATGACTCTGCAGCTGGCACACCCACTCTGGAGTGCAGCACAATGAGGTGCCAGCTGCCAGGGTGCACAGATGCCCCCACAGGTGCGTGGAGAAGAGCCAACCTGACCCAACCTGAGCCCAAGAGGGTCCCACTGTTTCCTCAACTGAACCTTGTAGTAGGATCCCATCAGGTTGGAGGCAGGTTGCCAGGCTCTAGAACCCAGTTCTTCTGAGTGTGCGGCCAGTGCCTTAATCTCAAGGCCATCCTCCCCAGACCAACCTATGCTGGCTTCCAAGCACTTCTCATCCCACTTCCATGGCTCTGAATCAGGATCCATTCCACTGAAGTCACTGCTGCCAGTGAGCTGGCGATCAGGCCCTGAACTGTAGATCGCTGAGGGTGCAAAACTGTAGATTATTGAGGGTGCTCACATGTGGAGGAACAGAACCAGAGGCCAGTGTTTGAAAACCTGGCCCTAAGTGGCCAAGTCTAGAGTCTGGCAGGGGTTGACACCTCTGAGCTGTACAGAGGCGTGAGCAATGGATGAATTTTTAAGAAAGATGAATTCAGACTGGAAGAGGCTACAGGATGATCGGAGGAATGGAGAACCTACTTTATGAGAGGAGACTCAAAGAGCTTGGCTTATTTAGCCTAACTAAAAGAAGGCTGAGGGGAGATATCATTGCTCTCTATAAATACACCAGAGGGATAAACACCTGGGTGGGAGAGAAGTTATTTAAGTTAAGCACCAATGTGGACACAAGAACAAATGGCTATAAATTGTTCATCAACAAGTTTAGACTCGAAATTAGATGAAGTTCTGGAACAGAATCCCAAGGGGACCAGTGGGGTTAAAAACTCTAACTGGCTTCAAGACTGAACTTGGTAAGTTTATGGAGGAGATGGTGTGATGGGACTGCCTACAATGGCATGTGGCCCATCAGCCACTCGTAGTAGTAAAAATTCCCAGTGGCTAGAGACAGGACAGTAGATGGGGAGGGCTCTGAGTTACTGTGGAGAATTCTTTCCCAGGTGTCTGGCTAGTGGGTCTTGCTCAGGGTCTAACTAATCACCATCAGGTTCAAAGTAGTGTAAACAGTGGATTCTCTGTAATGTGAAGTCTTTAAACTATGATATGAGGAGAGCAGTAACTGAGCCAGAGGTTTTGGGTCTATTTTAGGAGTGGGCAGGTGAGGTTCTATGGCCTGCATTGTGCAGGAGGTCAGACTAGATGATCAGGATGGTCCCTTCTGATCTTAGAGTCTATGAGTTCTAGGTGATCAGCCACCCCGTTTCTGGCAGGCTGGGAAGATGGTTGGAGAAAGAGAAGAGTTGAAGGGGGACAATGGAGAAAAGAGGGTGGTCAGACCATCGGGGTAGCCAGCAGAGCTCAGCCACTCAGGGGTTAAGTGGCGGGGGTAAGCCTGGTCCAGAACCGCTGCCGGGGCAGTTTTGGGGAAGGGCGGGGGGGAGAGGCAGCGCTCTCCAGACGGAAATATTGAAATGGAGCCTCCTTAATACGGTTAGGTTTTTTTCCTCTCTCTCTTTTTTAATTCTGTTGCAGTCATTATCCAGAGAGCGGATACACGGAGCCCTATGGGGAGTTCTAATGGGCCGATTCAATTTCAGCTGGATGACGCCACTTAGCCAAGGCATTAAGAGCTCCAGCTCCGGGAAGGCGAACGACAGAGGGAGCGAACAGGGGGTCGGAGCGAGCTTGTACTAAGGAGCAGCAAACCCCTCCCCTCTCACCCATTCACAAGACGAGCGCGGCGGAGAGCTGCATTCACAAATCGCCAGCCGGCAGCCCCAGCCCCCCCACTGCCCAGAGCCACCCCCAGCACCTACCTGACTAGCCCCCGCAGCCTTGCTCAGCTCACGCTGGCTCCCCGCACCGCCCAGCAGGCTGCAGCGGGAGGACGGGCCGGATCTGGGCAGGGAACCTGGGCGTCCGGGCTGCTAGCTGTAGCGCGGGATCTCGCTAGCCCTTAGCCGCGCACACATAGACCCCGAGCTCCAGTCAGCGCAGGGAGAGGCGGCAGGAGCGGGGCTTGCCCTGGCTCTGAGGAGGACCGAGAAGGAGTTTTCATTCAGACTTTCTCCAGCGAGAGGCGGGCCGGGAGCTTGCGGGGCTCTGGCCCCAGCTGGGAAGGTACCGTTAGCAGCATGGACCTGCACTGGCCTCGAGGTAAGCGCGTCTCGCTCATTGCCATGCGGGCTGCCCGCGGAGACCCCCGGCTGTCTCCCGGAGCGGAGCGGAGCGGAGCAGGCTGCTGGGCGCCGGCCTGGGGGGGGGGGGCTCAGCGAGCGATCTCTGGGAGCTACCTCTCGGGCTCCTCGCCGCCCTGCGGGGATGCGCCGCTGGCGCAAGGGCGCGCGCTGGAGAGCTGAGCCGCGCAAAGCCTGCGGAGCCAGTGTGTGCCGGGACGCGGCGTGCACCGGTAGCGCCGCCCTGCAGGGGCTGTGGCAACTCGGCGAGGAGCAGAGGGAGAAGCCTGGTGTGTCCTCGCGGGCTGCGAGCTCCCGGGCTCGCCTCGCACACCCAGCACGGCAGCTCCCGGGCACCACGGCTGGAGGCGTGTGTTAGTCCGGCCGCTGTGTCCGAGACGCCGGGAGCAGATCACTCAGTGCTCGACAGGTCCTGGAACCTCGCCCGGTTCCCAAGCAAGCCCCGCTCTGGGAGCCAGGCTGGGCGGAGGCGCTGGCTGGAGAAGGTGCACTGCCGCCAGGATAGGGTCCCCGCTCTGGGGGTGGCTGCGGGAGCTGAACCACGGGGCACCGGCCCACGGTCCCTCCCCAGGAACGCAGGGAGGGAGCCTTTGCAGGAGGCGCGGGATAGTGAAGGAGAGAAAGGAGCCCGGCACCGCCAGTCTCAATCCGGGGTAGAAGCGATCTCTTCGCCCGGCCCCTGTGAAACTCGTTCCTGGCTGCTCGGCATGTTTCCTGCGGCTGAAAGCGCCTGTGAATCATTTGCCTTTACAATCTCGCCCTATGGCCCATTATCGCACACACTTCACAGGGTTTTGGGTAGCCCGGGGCCATAAAACTGCCCGGCTTCCGGGGCTTGTCAGGCAGCGATCATCAGGCTGGGAGATAGCGTCGTCGGGCCTGCGGGAGGGAAACCTGGGGCAAAGGGTCTCATTAGCGAACCAGCGCGGCTGAATAGCCAGCTGGCCCCTGCCTGTTAGCCAGGTGGTTGGTCTGGGCTCTTCACTAAGGAGCTAATGATATGAAATACACACAATACTGTAGGCAGGAGGGAAAGCAGACTCAGAACAGAGGCATGAATGGCTGTGCGCACTCAGGTTTTTAATGGGGTTATGGGGATGTGTGTGTGGAAATGGGACTAGACCTGCTTAAGTCAACAGTGAAACTCTCAGGCAGCCATGGGAACTGCACTGGCACCAGGTTTGGGGAAAGTGGGTATTTCAAGGCCCAGAGGAGATACCTAGCTCCTTTGGTACAGGAAAAATCAGCTGTAAGGCGAACGTGACAGCAGCAAGCAGGCTTCAGTGGGCTGTGGGCCTCCTGGACAAGGGAGTGGGAGTGCTGTCCTTCAAAGCCATGGCCTTGCCCCCCCCCTCCTTCTGCCTCCCCTTTTCCTCTGCCAGGGAAGGGCTGAACTAGAAGGCAGGCAATGGGTATCACCTCAGCTGGAGTTGGGGTGGGGGATGGCGTGGTGCCAGACAAGACCCAGGTGTTCTGGAGTGCAAGAGGGGGTTGGAGAAGAAAACTGGCAATTTAAATGATGACACCAATGAACAAATATTTTTGATGGAAAAAGTGATTTTTTTTTCATGCTCTGAAAAGCTTAGACCAGGGGTCGGCAACCTTTCAGAAGTGCTGTGCCGAGTCTTCATTTATTCACTCTAATTTAAGGTTTAGCATGCCAGTAATACATTTTAACGTTTTTAGAAGGTCTCTTTCTACAAGTCTATCATATATAACTAAACTATTGTTGTATGTAAAGTAAATAAGGTTTTTAAAATGCTTAAGAAGCTTCATTTAAAATTAAATTAAAACGCAGAGCCCCCTGGACCAGTGGCCAGGACCCGGGCAGTGTGCATGCCACTGAAAATTAGCTCACGTGCCGCCTTCGGCACGCGTGCTATAGGTTGCCTACCCCTAGCTTAGACACTCTCGTGAAGAATACTATACAAACTCCTGAGAGAGAGAGAGGTATGAGGCTAGATTGATCGATCGATCTATCTATCTATCTATCTATCTATCTAATGTATATGGGGTGGACAGACAGACAGGGCTAGACATACATGCGCACACACACACATAAAAGAATGGGTATGGGGATAAACAGACAGACCAAGGAGCTTGTACAGGGCTAGAAAGACATACAGAGAGATAGAGGGGTGTTATGGGGATATATAGACACACAGATAGAGAGATGTGTATGGGGTAGACAAATAGACAGACAGAGAGCTAGGTAGAGCTCATAAATAGGTGCATGGATTTTGCTCATATTTTCCCATATAATTCACCTTTGGGTTGAGACCCAGACTGGAAAAGTTCAGCTGACAATAACCCCTCCCTACAGCTATGAGGAATTTGTTATGGCAGTGGGTTTGCAACTTCAACCAGGGGCCAAATCCCCAGCTGGGCTGAACTCCTGCAGCTGTCTCTGAACCTGCCGGGAGTTGCAAGTCCCCAGCCCTTTGCAGGACATGGCCCCGTAACACTAGCACAGATAGTCTTATAGGACCAGACAGATGCTGGAACTAGGAGGCCTGATGTGGTTTCTATCATATCTAGGGTTTAGAGTTCAATGGCTCTCAGCACCCCCACTATACAAATTGTTCCAGTACCCTTGGATCCAGAGGAAAGCAAGCCCCAGTAGGGTGATCAGACAGCAAATGTGAAAAATTGGGACAGGGGGTGGGGGGTAATAGGAGCCTATATAAGAAAAAGACCCCAAAATCAAGACCATCCCTATAGAATTGGGACATCTGGTCACCCTAAGCCCCAGTGGCATCTAAATACACAGTATTGGGATCACCTCCTCAGCTGGTGTGAATCAGTGCAGCTCCACTGAATTCAGCTGAGCTCTGCCGATTCACCCCAGTGGAGGATCTGGCCTGTGAATCTTTTGCCACACTGATCTGTGGTGGCATGGGTATGGCTTGGTAGATACATCAATAGACAGAAGTGCGTGTGTATGCGTCTCAAGCTCACCCCACCCCGGTAAATTTCCCAGCTCCTGTTGCTGCTGCTGCTCCCTGCTGAATGGGCTGTTCTCTTGATCTGAAACAGGCTGTAGTAGTTTTTTTTCTCTCAGTGGCTGCCAGTTCCCTGCCTATTCATCCCTGACTTTTTTCCTTTACCTTCGCCTGCAGTATCTATTTCAGTCCATCCTGCCGGCTGGATTGGATTCATCACATCCGGAATGGCAAACAATTTATTGTCATTCAATCCATTTTTATCCTGTTGGGCATCGGGAGCCCTGCTGGGTCCTAGTGCCCATTCTGTCCAGAATCGTATTTTCTGAGCCCAGCCTCCAGCAAGCCTTGAATCACATCCTCTTGGCCCTGGCACCCACCGGGTTTGGCATTATAGCTACTGAATGCTAGATTCTAACAGGTCTAGAATCAACTCCACTGAGCCCCAGTGACCAGGTAGGTCTGGAAGTGCACTGTAGTCACTGGGTCCTAGCAAACACTGGGTCTGAAATCCTCTCTGCTGAGGCTTCTGCCCAGGGATCTGGAATCCTCTCCAATGTGTCTGAGTATCCTGAATCCTACCTGCCAGATCCCAGTCCCCAGCAGGTCCTGAAACCTGCTGGATCCTTGATCTCGCTGGTTCCTGAATTCTATCATCTGAGTACAAAGTCCTGTCCACAAGATCCTAGTGCCCACTGGGTCCCAGAACCTAGCCATTAGGCCCCAGTGTCCAAGCCCTGCAGGTCCCATTGCCTTCCAAGTCCCTTATCGTAGTCCTGCTGATCCCAGTGCTGTCCAGTTTCCATGTCCTTTCCTGTGGGTTATAGTAACTTCCAAGTTCTGTGTCCTAGCACCCAGTCATACTGCCCTCAAAACTGCTGGGTTCTACTGTCATCTCAACCCTCACATCCTACCTTTTGGGTCTTGGTTCCAAACTCTATGCTCTCTGGGTCCTGTTTCTCTCCAGCTAGCTCAAGCTACCTGCATGGGGTCTAGTGTCCTATGGGACCCATATCCTACCCTCTGGTGCCTTTCTAGATCCTGAGTGTGATCCACTGGGCCAGGCCCTATACTGACACACAGCCATGGAATTAGCAGCAGTACTGCTCACATGCCCTGGACAAAGTCATAGAATCATAGAAGGTCATAGAAGATTAAGATTGGAAGAGACATCAGAAAGCCATCTAGTCCAAGCCCCTGCTCAAAGCAGGACCAACCCCAAGTAAATCATCCTAGCCAGGGCTACGTCAAGCCGGGCCTTAAAAACCTCTAAGAATGGAGATTCCACCACCTCCCTAGGTAACCCATTCCAGTGCTTCACCACTCTCTGAGTGAAATAGTTTTTCCTAATATCCAACCTAGACCTCCCCCAGTGCAACTTGAGACCATTGTCCCTTGTCCTGTCATCTGCCACCACTGAGAACAGTCTAACTCCATCCTCTTTGGAGCCCCCTTTCAGATAGTTGAAGGCTGTTATCAAATTCCGCCCCCCCTTTCTCTTCTGCAGACTAAATAACCTCAGTTCCCTCAGCATCTCCTCATAAGTCAAGTGCCCCAGCCCCCTAATAATTTTTGTTGCCCTCTGCTGGAGTCTCTCCAATTTGTCCACATCCTTTCTGTAGTGGGGGGCCCAAAACTGGACACAGTACTTTAGATGTGGCCTCACCAGTGCTGAAGATAGGGGAATAATCACTTCCCTCAATCTGCTGGCAATGCTCCTACTAATGCAGCCCAATATGACGTTCGCCTTCTTGGCAACAAGGGCACACTGCTGACTCATATCCAGCTTCTCATTCACTGTAATCTCCAGGTCCTTTTCTGCAGAACTACCACTTAGCCAGTTGGTCCCCAGCCTGTAGCGGTGCATGGGATTCTTCCATCCTAAGTTCAGTCCCCTCTCATTCAGCCTGTCCTCCAGGCTCTTATGTTCTCCAAATTCATTCTCCAAGTTCACTCTTTGTGATCCTACATACTGTATTATCAGTTCAACTGGTTGTTCATAATCCGTGGTCTCAAGGACTGTAGCTGTCCAGCCTACACATTAATGGTGCAGCATAGAAGTCCTATGAGCCCATGTGCCTTCCCTACCCAGCTTTCTCTAGACATCCAAGCCTACCTTGGGTTCCTTAGGGCCAGCTGTTTGCTCCCATCTACTGGGTTGGGTGTCGCACAGAAACCCCCTTGAATTAGCCATCCCAATGGCTCAGCATAGTTGTGCTTCACTAGCTCAGACTGCTATTTACACCTAATGACTCTGTACCCTTCTGAACCCATTCAGTCAATAATGTACACTTCTGTGGAGAACCTCATTCAGACTGTCCATTACACAGTGGACATGGTGAGCACATCTCGTTAGTCTGGTGCATTTCATGGCCATTCTGTATTCATCCTGACATTTGCTGGATCTTATTGCCCTTCCCCCCACTTAACCCCTCCCTCTTAAATTAGTTTCTTCTGGTCTTATTCCTGGCTGCCCATCTGACTAGGGACCACCTGTCTGAGAAAACCCCACATTTACTGTCAGTGCTACCTGGGCTGGCTCATTAGCCAGAACAGCCCCCCCTTTCTCCCCCCCATCCTCCCCCGGTGGGATGATGGCTAGAGAGAAGGCATTATAAAGATACTGAAACCACTTGTCCAACGCTTATTAAGAAATGTTGAAAATCCACTGTTGGGCAAAGGCAGTCCTGGCGCATCTTTGAAGTCTCTTTAAGCAGCTGATCCTTATCCCTTCTTCCCACAAAGCAGACTAGATATTTTAGCAGCACAATACAATACAATGAAATCAGATTGGTTGCCTTTTCTTTCCTTCTGGAGTCTAGGGACAGGACAGATCTCACTTTAACAATCAAAGTAAGTTGCCTTGCTCTTGTCTGTTCTTTCAAGGTCAGCCTAGCTAATGAAAATCAATCTTCTCTCCATTTTGTGTACTGCATGGGTAGTATTTTACCCACAGTTCCTGGCCTACAGGCAAGTCTCCTCTACCATCATCAGACTGGTTTTCTGAATATGTCTAAAGCCAGTGAAGAGGGTCAGTATTTAAATAGCTTCCTTCTGCAGAACTGTGGGCTGTGAAAACATCCATGCAGCATATGGTTGCCTGTAGAACTTGCAAGATGAGGACAGACTGTCATAAGAAAGCCAGAAAATACTACACAGCAACCCAGCTGTCAATGGAAAATACATATTGTTGATAGGTACCACCAATAGGTACAGTAAAAGATCATGACTTAAAATGATTTGCAACGCAGGCTGGTGTTGTTTTCAGTGTACAACACAAAACAATTAACTTTCCCTCCTTACGTGTTGTTGGGTCACTTCCTGTACCCCAATTTGCACATAGCAGCAGTATAAGAACTATCTAGTTTTGGTTTTCCCTGCCATGAGGCTGTAACTAGAATCCATAGGCACACAAATCCTGTTCACATTTTTCTTCCTCCTCCCCAAGGACTGCCAATATTCTATGGTCACAGGTGTCTCGCTCAGGTTATTGTTCTTCCTACAGGCCATACCCAGGTCCAGAAATGCTGTCATCATGAGAGAGCATCAATCCCTGAAGCTGAGTCAGATGGCAAATACCTTCCACCCATGGATCTTCCCCTGAATATTGGTCTCACCTTGAGGCTCCCTTAAACAGCATGGTTGGAGGCCATTCCCAACCCTGCGACCACTTGGCATAAAGCCAGAATGTGTTTCCAGTGCTGCAGTGAGAATCAGGAAGTACTGCTTTCTGAAAACAAAATCCTGGCAGCCTCTATGCAGGTAGCATATCCTCTAACAAACCCCGATGGCCTGGAGCAGATCTGGTTAGCATGAACATTTTGTCACTATTGGGGGAAAAAAAATGCTTTTCTCTGAGTGCTCATGAAGGAGGTAAGCATGATCTTTATGTGTCATGGAGTATAAATGGAAATGCTCTGAAGACTCCAGCAAAAAACAATGGGAAACTAAGTCTGAATCAAAGACATCAGAGATTTAGATGTTGGCTCATCTTGTTCATCCCCTGACCAGTGCAGGGATTGATCCATAAAGTATATGTTCAGCATTTTGTGCAAGAGAGGGAAGGGTGGGGTGGGGTGGAAACCACAGGACAGATCATCATTCTCTTCCCAGCTGTGTCCCAGGCTCTCTGTGTAGCTTGGAGAAGTCACTTCACATCTCTGGGCTTCCGTTGCCACCTCTCTAAAACAAGGACAATACTTCCCTATATTGGAGGTGTGGGACTTAACTTCTCAGTATTTGTGAAGTGCTTTGAGATCTGCTGCTGGGAGGCACTAGCAAAGATCAAAGTATTACTTTTTGCTTGAGTGACCCTGTGACAGGGCAATAGATCTCACCATTGAGAAATGTTTATTAGCTGACTAAGTCTTCCTGTCCTCATACTCGCTCCAGTCCTCCCAGTTATGCCCAGTGGAATAATTCCTCTCCCTCTCTGGTGTTTATGTTCCTGTGGTAGCTTGTCTGTGGCTTTCCCATCACCCTTTGCTTCCTGGTTTGTTTCAATGCTGGGGTTACGGCTGTAATTCAGGTGTCTTTTCTCTCTCTCCTGCTCTCTCTCTTCCCTAGGATTTTCTGATGTGCCCTGATGCTGCAAGCCCTTGTTGCTCTCATTCAGCGTGTCTGAACTCAACAGTGACGAGACAATGGATCTGCCTGCTGAGGACTTCCAACAAGTCCTCTCCATTGACCAGATCTGCTCCATCCGTGCCAGTAATGACTATGTGGAGAGACCTGCCATCTCCTTCAAGCAAGCTCAGTCCAACCCATCCCTCTCACAGCAGGCCCACAAGCAAGAGTGGTCTCAGGACTGCCTGGTGTCTTCCACCTTCCAGGACCTGCACCGCAGCCATAGCCACCACCACCAGATGTCGGCCTTGCAGCAGCACCTGAGTCATTCCAGCACTGCCAGCTCTGTGTCTCACAGCACCACCACCTCGGACCAGCGGCTGCTGAGTGGGGTCACGCCCTCACATTCTGGGCACTCCCTCATCCGGACACAGCCCAGAGCAGGCGACCTGAAGCCTGAGGAACCACTGAAAGGTGTGGTGGAGAAGGCCACCCTCCACTCTGGACACCTCTTCATCTGCGAGGAGTGTGGGCGTTGCAAGTGTGCCCGCTGCACAGCCGCTCGCAGCTTGCCCTCCTGCTGGGTCTGCAACCAGCGCTGCCTCTGCTCCCCAGAGAGTCTCATCGACTATGGGACTTGCCTGTGCTGTGTCAAGGGTCTCTTCTACCATTGCTCCACTGACGATGAGGACACCTGTGCTGATGACCCCTGCTCCTGCGGCTCGGGGTCCTGCTGCGCCCGCTGGGCTGCTATGAGCTTCCTCTCTCTCCTCATGCCCTGCCTCTGCTGCTACTTCCCTACCCTGGGGTGCCTCAAACTTTGCCAGCAGGGCTACGATAGTCTGAAACGTCCTGGCTGCCGCTGCCAGAACCACACCAACACAGTCTGCAGGAAGATCTCCTCCTCCAGTGGCACGCCTTTCCCTAAGACTCTGGATAAGCCGGTATGACCTTCCCAGGGAGCGGAATTGGCTATTCTTCTCCTTCACCTCCCTCCGCTGCATACCCGCTTTGGGCACAAAGCAAACAGATGAACAATCTGCGAGCCACCAAGCCCCACAAAGGGAGTGTGAAGCACGTTCTTGAGACAAAGGAATCGTGCTTTTGTGTCCAAGCCAAACATGACGGGGTTTGCACATTTTGGCAAAGGACTAGGACAGAGGGAATCGGATGCTGACAATGCACTAGTGATCAACAGGGAGCTTTCAACATGGGAACTGGCTCAGGACTCTGTGACCTCAGAATGCCTTAGGAGCTGTTTTTCTGTGGTGGGTTTCAAAAGGGTGACATGTCCAAGCACTAGAATCCTCTGGGGACTAGACCACAGAACCCCCCACGTCTCTTTCATCCATTTTCTCTCTGCAGCTTTCCTAAGTGGCACCTCCCACAGGCTTTTCCTCAGTTTTCTTTGCTGTTGTGCTATAGGCCATTCCCTGCAAAGGGAGACAAGCCACTGCAATGTTCCAACCAATGGCAACACCTTACTCCCCTTAGCAGATCAAGAGATGAAGCTTTCAATAATTTCAAGGTAAAAAGGAAAATAAGTGATCCCAAATATCCAGTTTTTAGGGGCTCACTGGTCAGTGGAAATAGGACATGGATAGATTAAGGATCATGCTGGCATGGAAAGGGTGTGAAAGGGTGATGTGGACAGAAAGGAGTCCCACTCCCACTTTTGGACATCAGTGGGTCTTCAGCAAGGGGAAATCACTGTAGTAATTGGTATTTCAAAGTAGATTTGGCTAAGAACATGAAGCAGGTTAAATCCCAGGCTGAGGCGCAGGGGGACTGGATACCCTGAGGGAGTGGTAAAGGTCTGCTTGCAGAGCCTTACAACATGTAAGGTGTCACTGTGACTCTAGCCCAGGTTGGTGGTGACTGACAGGTGACACCATCTGTTTAGTGGTGACTTGGTGGTTTCTGTCCATCCATTGGTGGTAAGCCTCTACCACAAGTGATACTCCTGTTGGCAGGCTCAGTGTAGAGGCCAAGAACTGGGTGGGCCATGGAACCTGGCCTTCCTCCTTACCTCTGGATGTCAGAGAGAGGTATATGAGTAGGTCAATGTGTAGGAAGCTTGCCCTTCTGCCCTGCCCAGTAGATCAACAGAGTCCTTCAGTCTCTGGGGCTGCCAATCTGGTACCTTTCACCAGCACTGAATTCACTTTAATAAAAGAAAAGGAAAGCTGAACCTTAAAAACAATTAAGAACCCCAACTTCTCTCCTTGTGCTGATGCTGTAAAAATGATCACATCCTTGCCTGGCCCTGAAAATGGTGCTTAGCTGAGGCTCCAGCTTTGGGCTGGTGGGAAAAGGGAGATCTGTGTGTTAGAAAGCAGAATGGGATGGGTAATGCATGAAGCCAGCCTTCCCTCCCCAGCCAAAGCGCCTCAGCGTCCTCACTCATCTCCACATGTTATAGAGAAAGCTACACAAAAGCAGATTGGCTGCACAGCTATGCATCCTATAGGCAAGCCTGATCTTGACACAGGTGTTCTGAGACAGGAGACACCTTCTGCAAACTAGAGATGGGTCTGAACCAAATCCAGAGGTCTGGAAATCTTCAGACTATGGGGAGTTTTGGATCTGGGTGATGGTTCATGGTCAACACCTATAATAAACCAAATCAAACCCCTGTATCTGAATGTTCCTGGTCCTTGAGGAAGTTCAGATCCAGATTGTAATCTGAAATTTCCAGCTCACTCATCTCTGCTGTAAAAACACGGTGCCAAACTCTCAGTTACAACCCCAATGACTTCAGAAACTTGGCCTGTGGAATGAAAGCCAGGTTGACCCTTCAGTGCTATATCCCACCATCACATCCATCCTCGGAGGGGTGGGTGTGTGTGTGTGTGTGTGTGTGTAAGAAGAAGGCATAATAACCTTCCTGTTCCATTGGAGTAAAGGTTCAGGAGGGCTACAGGATGTGCGAGAGCTGGAGAAATACATGCAATGAATCCCTCAACTGTCCCAAATCTTCCTCCAAGGCACTCCAATGTTTAGGGCACAGACATTGCACACACCTATCCACTGACTCCTCCTCTTTGTTTAGAATTACTTTGATATATTTTTGTATATATAAGTATAATGTTACGATGGCTAGGACTATTATAATAATATTCATGATATTGCTGTGAATGGTGCCATATGCAAGGTTTGGCTTCCTGGTACATTTACAAACTCCAAAGGAATATCTCAACTTTGTTATGCTAATCCTAGATCTTGGTTTATAGGTAATCTGGGGTATTTTATAGGCTCTCCTAACAGGGCTCTGTTCTGAGTGGGCTGGTGAATGGGAAGGGTAGGTATAGAAGACAGGAGAAGTCAGGAGTTCTATCCCTAGATGAAAGTTTGCTCATTGGTGAGGGTCCTCCCTTCCAGCCAAGTCCAGAACCATGTTGTGGGAGTTTGCTTGTCCCCTTCAAAGCTGGGAAATGCATTTATACAAGCTGTGGCATCCATATGACACACACACACACACACACACACACACACACACACACACACACACACAGTAACTCACTTATAGTGAAATTCAACTTACAGCGAAGGAGGAGAGTCATGAATTGTTTTAATGCTTCAGAATGTGCAATTCCAAGGATAGCAACACTATTCAGAGTGATCTCTGAAAAACACCAGGTCTTCCCTGTGAGAGTTCCACTAGAGGTGTGTGGATCTGTGTGTGTATAGATGATTAGTCCACATCTCTGTTCCATAAATTATATAATGTATTGCAAACATATATTTATTTATATGATGATTGGTCAGATTTATAATTCTAATTTCTGCTGTCAGATAAAGAGTTAGGTACAGAAACATGTATATTGGAGGGACTTCCATAATGAGACACACCTTACTTCTTCGCTAGCACCATTCACTTGTCACCAGAGTTAGTCAAACATTTACTGTCATAAGACTTTTTTTTTTAATGGAAAATGACTTCTTCCACAAAATGAGAATTTTTAAGTAAAACACCCCTTTTCATGGAAAAATGTTCTGTTTTGTTATTTTAATAAGAACCCAAAATATTTAGAAAAGATTTATTTGATGAAAACTCAGTGTAATTTTTCATTGGGGGAAAAAACAAACATCCCTCCCTCACCTCCCTGATCAGCTTTGCTTTTCATGGTTTCCTTTAAAGGGGTGGGCATGTCCATTCAGTCAATGCCTTTCTTCCTTCAAGGTCCATCTTTTCCTCTCACTTGCTCATGGAATGACTTGATAATGGGTGTGACTTTTTGAATGTTTCCATGGAGAAGAATCATGATGTCATGAAAACACAATGGTGAACTAATCAGAGTGCTGGAGAAGTTGCCTGGTGAGAGGAAGGACCTGATCTTCCAGTCCCTGTGCAGGCAACATGCCTATGGAGTATGAGTCTATGGGCATTATGCTTCTGTTATTCCACCACAGATACCTCCAATAATTGTCAGAAGATTAGTGGTAGGTCATGGTGATTTCTGTTTACATGTTTTCTTCTGTGCCAGTGTGAATGTTCCCGCTCTAAGAGCACATTGTGCCATATCATGGGTGTTATGGATCAGGAAAGCTGGCCTATTTTGTAATATTTTAGAAATATTTTGTAATTTGTCAATTTTTTAGCAATACATTCTGTAAAATATGGAACACTTGAGTGGAAACCAGAGATTGGACTGAGTCACAAAACATCAGAACCAGGTTCAGAATCTGAGTTGTACCCCCCTTCAAAGTTCAGATTTATTTGGATCCAGGGGCTTAGTAGGGACTCACCTCATCTCTATTGAAAACTATCAATTTCGTCTTCCAGGGGAGGGGCAGCAGGAGAATCTACTTATTACACACGGACAGAAAACACCAGGCCAGGATTTACCAAAATCTGTCTGAAGGTGAACAACATGAGCTAATAGGCTACTTGTTATTAATTAACCAATCTTCAAACTGGGTCTCCCTGTGAGTTTCCCAAGATCTCCAGCTTGGTAGAGCTTTCTTCTTTTCTGTCAAAACATGCAGTTTACCATCAGATATGGATCTAGTGCCTGCTGGGACCACCGCAAAGTGGGAGGGATGAGATCGGCTCCAAATGTGTGCAGCAGGTTGTTCTAGTGTTTAATGTTTGATTTACCTCGATGTCCAAGTGTAAGTTACAGTTGACCTGTGACAGAGAGTAAGAGCTTTGACTGGGATTCCCCAGATCTCTCTGTGCACCTGGGATTTTACTGTGGCTTATTCCCAGAGTTTGAATGTTAGACAGCTCCATATATGCAAAGCTATGCTCAGTTCATGTGGTGTTCTGCATCTGATCTCATTCAGAAAATAAAAGCTGGATGGGATAAGTTTTCCAGCTGAAATTAGAATAGGCAAAGTGCATTACAGTGTACTTAGATGGGGGAAAAGGAATTTATGTCAAAGGACCCTGTAGGGCTCCAAGCTGCTGAAAGGGGGAGATGCAGGGGTCTGAGCTGCCTTCCTGTCTGGTCTCTGTTGGAGCAGAGAAAGGAAAGGAATCTGCTGTGGCTTCTTGCCTCCCCATCTGATTCCACTGCTAGAAAGGGAGACAGAGCTGGCCTGTGAGTTGCAAAACTTGCATGAGACAAAAGGGCCCCAAAAGAGCCAGGCCTTTAATAGCCTCTTGCTTTGCGTATGCTCCTCTTTATATGAGCTCCAAACACCACTTGGAAGTTCGCACCTTGCAGCTCTCCTCTCTTTTTCACAGGAAGGCGAGGTGCTGCTCACCTCCCACACTCCTGCACTGGCCAGAAGGGGGCACTGCAGAGTGATGTGAAGTGCCCCTTCCTGCCACAGCACTATGAGGGCAGGCTAAGAGACAAAGAACCACATCCCTGTCCCCACCACACCCAGCACCTGAAACACCTTTAGTCTCATTCCAGAAGCATGACCCCTTTGAACAGAATATCTCCAAGGGGTTTCTAGCTGATGGCTAGTCTCAGATTCACTCACTCCCTACCCTTTGCCCTAAGCCCACTGGCCTGACCTCTTTCTATCCCCACTTGTGGCCAAAAGCACAAAAGAGCAATTTCAGAACAACTGCATTAGCGCAATAAACCCCACTGAGTTTGCATGGCTAGACTGGTCTGAGGATAAGCAGATGGCACGTTTATAATTTTCCTCACTCCCCAGCACACACTTTGTTACTGATCTCTCTAGCTGCTGCTTGCAACTGTTGCATTTCCAGTCTGACAGAGCCTGCAGAAGCCAGGGGAGCGCCACACCTGGGAAAAGGGAGAGCGGAGGTGCTCAACATCCCATTCCAGGTGGTCAAGCAAATCTAGTTCAGGATCTTCTTCTGCATGAAGTATCCACAGTCCATTTCTGCTGGGTGCTCACATGCAGTTGTAATACAGTACCCAGCCTCCATTCTAGGTGGGCAAAGCAATACTACTTAGCATCCACCGCCTTATTCCAATCCGATTAGGGGTTCTTCTTAGTGTGAGACACTAGACACTAATGCAGAGCTCATTAGCAAATGCTTTCTGTCACTGATAACCTGTAATCAAACCCAGCCTGCATTTCTGGGCCCACCTGAAATGGATTCTTTGTTCCACCCCTTACAAGCTACTTCAGAAGATGCCCAAAGGGCACATGTCTAGAAAGACGATGATAGGAAACGGTGCCAAAGATCTTTCATTTTTGTGTGGAGTGCGGTCAGGAAAGACTTCGGATAGATGGGAGCCAAGTCGAACTAAGTCTCTTTCAATCAGTCCCTTGCAGGAAACCTTTCACAATGCAGACCATTGAATGTATCAGTGCTGACCAAAAGGGAATCAAGTTTTGCACATGATGCAACTGGGTTTGGAGAAAAAGGGCCAGGCCCCACTGCTACTGAAATCAGCAGTGAGACATGCACCAACTTCAAGGGGAGCAGGATGGAATCTGTCAACAGCAAACTCAGGGATTTGTGGTGAATGCAGCTTATGTTGCCCGCCTAGCATCAGGGCATAGTTCTTATGCACACTGAAGACCTAGGCTGTGCTAACCCCAACCTCAAGTGATGAGCATTGTTATTTGTGGATGCGGCCCATTCAGTTCCCCCACACTACTGCGCCAATCCCCCCTCTTGTCTTTCCCCAACTCCCAGCCTTTGTTCAAAGGCTCCCTCACACATTCTGCTGCCTCCTCATACCCCAGATGTCTGTAGCATAAACTCCTTTGAAGACTCATTCCCTCTTGACTTCAAAGGAAAGCCCAGTACCAAGGACTGAAGCATCTAACTCTCTGTTTATCTGGTACAAAAGATACTGTACAGTGTATAAAGAGAGCCCCTCCCCCAATTGTCATATTGAGATTCTTTTGCCTTTCTAGACAGTATAATACCTGGCCATAACCCTGTTACTGTTTTTTGACAATACTCTTGTACCAGTTATGAAAAAATAAAGTATTTATTTGAAAAGTTTATTTTAAAGATAAAAAAACTACCTATTTATTTTAAAGCACCCTCTTCCATTTGGTTTTCTTCTCTTGCAAGCTAATAACTTACTGAACCACTGCTGAAATAAAAGAAGTAATTTTATGGGTGGCTTTCCAGGCCACTGAAAGCAACTATTCAATAAAATATATATATTAATTTTGAAACTTCTATTGTTCTTGTCCCAGGGGGAGGGGTGGGGAGAGGCAGGGCATGGGCATGACTCAGTCTGCTGCTGCCTTGGCAAAGGACAAGCTGGTACACTAGTGGTAGGTCTACATGGCACACTAAGCCCGGGTCTGTGGGACCCAGGCTTGTGGACTCGAGTTTCCAAGCCCACATTTGAGTGTCCACAGTGCAATGGAAACCCAGGCTTCACACCTGTATGCAGACCTGAGCCTGAACTTCTGCTACGGTGGCTGTGCACTATCGTATGCTGCACTGACTGTTGGAGTTCATGCTGGCATTATCAGGGAGCTGGCACTGATAGGGCGTCGGTGTTTGGGGGGTTTAAGCTATTTTATAACCTCAAATGGTATATAACAGTTTAAAAGAAACACTGACAATCACATGCCTAAAGGCTTCAACTTATCTGAGTCCCTGTGGGCTGCATAAATGCTCCAGGCAGATTTTTGTTTCTGCAACCTCATGGCACAGTGGATACCACAGTGACTAGATACCATGGTGATTGGATGCAGACATGCCAAACCCACACAAAAATAAAGCAGAGATTGGGCTTGTTTTTGGCTTAATTAGCTTGTGAGTTGCTTGTTGGCTAGTTCTTGGCTTGTAGCTTGTTGCTTGTTTGGTTTGTAGCTTGTTGCTTCTTTTTTTTTATCAGGTCCTGGCAAGCAGGGGCAAGGGCAGGAGAGAGTCAGGGGTGCATAGCGGGCCCACCACAGTCCCAGACTGCACGCCGGGGGGATCTAGTCACATAGAGTCTTGAGGTTATAGACTCATAGACTTTAAGGTCAGAAGGGACCATTATGATCATCTAGTCTGACCTCCTGCACAAACCAGGCCACAGAATCTTACCCATCCACTTCTATAACAAACCCCTAACCTATGTCTGAGTTATTGAAGTCTTCAAATTGTGGTTTGCAAAGCTGCAGAGAATCCTCCAGCAAGTGACCCATGCCCCATGCTGCAGAGGAAGGCGAAAACCCTCCAGGGCCTCTGCCAATCTGCCCTGGAGGAAAATTCCTTCCAGACCCCAAATATGGCGATCAGTTAAACCCTGAGCATGTGGGCAAGACTCACCTGCCAGCATCCAGGAAAGAATTTTCTGCAGTAACTCAGATCCCACCCCATCTAACATCCCATCACAGACCACTGGGCATACTTACCTGCTGATAATCAAAGATCAATTGCCAAAATTAATTGCCAAAATTAGGCTATCCCATCATACCATCCCTTCCATAAACTTATCAAGCTTAGTCTTAAAGCCAGATATGTCTTTTGCCCCCACTTCTCCCCTTGGAAGGCTGTTCCAGAACTTCACTCCTCTAGTGGTTAGAAACCTTCATCTAATTTCAAGTCTAAACTTCCTAGTGTCCAGTTTATACCCATTTGTTCTTGTGTCCACATTGGTACTAAGCTTAAATAATTCCTTTCCCTCCCTAATATTAATCCCTCTGATATATTTATAGAGAGCAATCATATCCCCCCTCAACCTTCTTTTGGTTAGGCTAAACAAGCCAAGCTCTTTGAGTCTCCTTTCATAAGACAGGTTTTTCATTCCTCGGATCATCCTAGTAGCCCATCTCTGAACCTGTTCCGGTTTGAATTCATCCTTCTTAAACATGGGAGACCAGAACTGCACACAGTATTCCAGATGAGGTCTCACCAGTGCCTTATATAATGGTACTAACACCTCCTTATCTTTGCTGGAAATACCTTGCCTGATGCATCCTAAAACTGCATTAGCTTTTTTAATGGCACTATCACATTGGCGGCTCATAGTCATCCTGTGATCAACCAATACTCCGAGGTCCTTCTCCTCCTCTGTTTCTTCCAACTGATGTGTCCCCAATTTATAACTAAACTTATTATTAATCCCTAAATGCATGACCTTGCACTTTTCACTATTGAATTTCATCCTATTACTATTACTCCAGTTTACAAGGTCATCCAGATCTTCCTCTATGATATCCCTTCTCTGTGTTAGCAATACCTCCCAGCTTTGTGTCATCCGCAAACTTTATTAGCACATTCCCGCTTTTTGTGCCAAGGTCAGTAATAAAAAGGTTAAATAAGATTGGTCCCAAAACTGATCCCTGAGGAACTCCACTAGTAACCTCCTTCCAGCCTGACAGTTCACCCTTCAGTACGACCCGTTGTAGTCTCCCCTTTAACCAGTTCCTTATCCACCTTTCAATTTTCATATTGATCCCCATCTTTACCAATTTAACTAATAATTCCCCATGCGGAACCATGTCAAATGCCTTACTGAAATCGAGGTAAATTAGATCTACTGCATTTCCTTTGTCTAAATAATCTGTTACCTTCTCAAAGAAGGAGATCAGGTTGGTTTGGCACGATCTATCTTTTGTAAAACCATGTTGTAATTTGTCCCAATTACTATTGACCTCAATGTCCTTAACTACTTTCTCCTTCAAAAATTTTTCCAAGACCTTACATAGTACAGATGTCAAACTAACAGGCCTATAGTTACTCGGATCACCTTTTTTCCCTTTCTTAAAAATAGGAACTATGTTAGCAATTCTCCAGTCGTACGGTACAACCCCTGAGTTTACCGATTTATTAAAAATTCTTGCTAATGGGCTTGCAATTTCATGTGCCAGTTCCTTTAATATTCTTGGATGAAGATTATCTGGGCCCTCCAATTTCGTCCCATTAAGCTGTTTGAGTTTGGCTTCTACCTCAGATGTGGTAATATCTACCTCCATATCCTCATTCCCATTTGTCATCCGTCCATTATCCCTAAGCTCCTCATTAGCCTTATTAAAGACTGAGGCAAAGTATTTATTTAGATATTGGGCCATGCCTAGGTTATCCTTAACCTCCATTCCATCCTCAGTGTTTAGCGGTCCCACTTCTTCTTTTTTTGTTTTCTTCTTATTTATATGGCTATAGAACCTTTTACTATTGGTTTTAATTCCCTTTGGAAGGTGCAACTCTACATGGCTTTTAGCCTTTCTCACTTCATCCCTACATGTTCTGACCTCAATAAGGTAGCTTTCCTTGCTAATCTCACCCATCTTCCACTCCTTGTAGGTATTCTGATTTTTCTTAATCACCTCTCTGAGATGCTTGTTCATCCAGCTTGGTCTACAACTCCTGCCTATAGTTTTTCCCCCCCCTTTCTTGGGATGCAGGCTTCTGATAGTTTCTGCAACTTCGATTTAAAGTAATTCCAGGCCTCCTCCGCCTTTAGATCCACAAGTTCTTCAGTCCAATCCACTTCCCTAACTAATTTCCTTAATTCTTTAAAGTTAGCCCTTTTGAAATAAAAAACCCTAGTCCCAGATCTATTTTTGTTTATCCTTCCATCTAGTTTGAACTGAATTAGCTCATGATCACTCGAACCAAGGTTGTCCCCTACAACCATTTCTTCTATGAGGTCCTCACTACTCACCAAAACCAAATCTAAAATGGCATCCCCTCTTGTTGGTTCTTCAACTACTTGGTGAAGAAATCCATCAGCTATCACATCCAGAAAAATCTGAGCCCTATTATTGTTACTAGCACTTGTTCTCCAGTCTATATCTGGGAAGTTAAAGTCTCCCATGATCACACAATTCTCATTAGTGTTTACTTCATTAAAAACATTAAAGAGGTCTCTATCCATATCCAAATCAGATCCCGGCGGTCTGTAGCACACCCCAAGCACTATCTCAGGGGAGGCTCTAGTAGCTTTCTTTCCCAGTGTGATTTTTGCCCAGACAGACTCTGTCTTATCCATTCCATCACTTCTTATTTCTTTACAGTTAACCTCATCATTGATATACAATGCTACTCAACCACCTTTGCCTTTATTTCTGTCTTTCCTAAACAGCACATAGCCTTCAATACCTGTATTCCAGTCATGACTACTATTCCACCATGTTTCTGTTATCCCTATAATATCCGGTTTCACTTCCTGCACCAATAGCTCTAGTTCCTCCATTTTGTTACCTAGGCTCCTCGCATTAGTGTACAGACATCTTAATTTTTGCCGTTTGGCTTCACTGACATTCTTTACCCTGTTAGGCACAGACATTCTACCACCAGCATCACCTATTAGACTGGTATCTACACTACCCTTCCTCCTTATGTCAATTCTTCTGCCCACGGCTGTATCCTCTCTTTCTTTGTTTTCTTCCCTCTCAAGGTTAAATTCCGGCGTGGAGATTACCTGGACATTTCCCAACCATCTCCCCCAAATTCCTAGTTTAAAGCTCTCTTAATCAGTTGGGCGAGCCTCCATCCTAGAAGTCTATTTCCCTCCTTACTCAGGTGAAGTTCATCCCGAGAAAACAGTCTTCTGTCCATAAATGCTTCCTAGTGGCTGTACATCCCAAAGCCCTCCTTATAGCACCACTGCCTGAGCCATCTGTTGATCGCCATAATCTTGTCACACCTTTGTTGCCCTTCTCTAGGAACCGGCAGAATCCCACTGAAGATCACCTGAGCCTTGATTTCCTTAAGTGTCTTCCCCAGTCTGGCACAGTCTCCCTTGATACGTTCCAGCGAGAATCTAGCTGTATCATTCGTTCCCACATGAAGGACAATCAACGGATTCTTTCCCGCTCCTGTTAGGATCCTTTTCAGCCTCAGGCCCACATCCCATATCTTAGCACCCGGCAGACATCACACTCTTCTGTTCTCCAGATCAGCTCTAGTTACAGGCCTGTCTATTCTTCTCAGTAAGGAGTCCCCAATCACGTAGACCTGCCTTTTCCTGGTGACAGTGTGATTCTCCTGCACCCACTGGCTGCAAGTCCTCTCGATTCCTATTCACCCGTGCAATCCTCCGCAACCCATCCCGTATCCTCCTGGGGCTCATATTTGGTGTTGTCTCCATTGACTCTTCCCCTCTTCCTGTAGGACTAGCAGCTCTTCTCTTTTTCCTTGCCCTCTCACCTTCAGCAGCCACCTGCTGTGCCCCTTCTTCATTTTCCAACTCTGCAAACCTGTTCCTGAGTTCTATTTCTCCTTCACTGGCCTGTCTTTTCCTCTGCCTGGTTCTCTTAGTCACATGCTTCCACCGTCCACTTTCCTCACCCAGCAGTCTCTCCTCAGAATTCTTTGGTCCTGCTGCAATCTGCAAGTCTGAGCTTATCCCTTCAGCCTCCTCATGTCTTTGCTCCATCATCTGCTCAAACCCCCTTCTAAACTCGACCAGAGTTTCCACCTGCATCTCCAGTCCTCGGATCTTTTCTTCCATCAGCTTTATCAGGCGGCACTTCATGCAGACAAAACTCTTTTCAGGTACCCCCTCCAGGATCATGTACATGCCGCAGCTTCCACATCCAGTCATCCTCATTGTGTCTTTCACTGCTGCCTCTGTATCGGTCATAGCCTTCCCACACAAAACCTGTTAGTCCAAGAAACAAAACAAACCCCCAACAGGCACCAGAACACTGGCAGACCACCACCTACTCCCTTCACTAGCCTGTCGGTTCCTCTGCCTAGGTCTCTTAGTCTCCCCTGCAAACTCCCTCTGAAACGCCCCTGTTTACAGTTCTGTTTGCTGGCTGCTGTGCCGCTGCAGCTGTCTATGCCGCTGCCTGACTGGCTGGCTACTTTTATAGGACCCCTAAGCAGACAAGCCCCGGCCCCTAAAGAGGGCTCAGCTTCTCCCCCAGCACACTGCCCCTAGCAGCCTCCACACATACAAACTACAAAATACAATACACAAAATACAAAAACCTGCTTCTCCAACAGAACTCCCTCTGCTGGGTTCTTAGGGATTGTCTTGTTCTGGCCTTGTTTTGAAATGGGATTAGCTTGATTTTTGGCTGATTGTAAAAGTTGGGGTGCTTGTTTACCATGTGAAAGTTGGCAACTGTGAGTGGATGACTAGACAGAGAGAAAGAGTAGACTAGAGAGTCACAGTTCATAGCATTTATGGCCAGAAGGGACCATTAGATCATGTAGTCTGACCTCCTTTGGTACATTTCACCCAGATGCCCTTGTATTGCAACCCATAACTTGTGTTTGGCTAAAGCATCTTCTGGAAAGGCATCCAGTCTTGATGTGAAGACATCAAGAGATGGACAGTCCACCACTTCAATTGGTAGTTTATTCCGGTGGTTAATCACCCTCGTGTTAAAGCTCTGTGCATAATCTCTAATTTAAATTTGTCTGGCTTCATCTTCCAGTCATACATTCTTGTTCTGCTAGGTTAAAAAGCTATTAGTCCCCAATATCATTTCCTTTTGAGGGTACTTATACACTGTAATGAAGTCACCTATCACATTTATTTTTGCTCTTTACGTCTTTCACTGTAAGGCATTTTCTCCAGACCTCAAATAATTTTTTGTGGCTCTTTTCTGCACTTGCTCCAATTTTTCAACATCCTTTTTAAAACATGGACACCAGATCTGGATGCAATATTACAGCATCACTAATACTGTATAAAGAGGTAAAATCACCCTCACTTACTCCTATTCATTAAGATGCTTATACATCCAAGAATCCTACTGGGGTCCATGGCTGATGAGAGGGTGGGGGGAAGCCAGTACAAATTACTGGGGCCCGGCAGTCCGGAAGGGGGCCTGGGCCCCGGCTTCCCCAGCTTCGTTGGCCCTGTTTAGCCGGTCCACCCCCAAAAAATTTTTCACCGGGGACCGAACCTGCTCTCGATGGCCCTGCTGGGATCTCATGTTGACTTGCTGTGACCCCTTTTTAGAGTCACTGCTTTCCAAGACACGGTCCGCTAGTCTCTAGGTATGGCCTGTCTTCCTTGTTCCCAGGTGGCTAACTTTGCTATTGGCTGTATTAAAACACATTTTGTTAAAACAGGCTCATCTTACCTAACAATCCAGATTGCATTGTATGTCTGCCCTGGCCTCATCATTATTTACCACTTTGCCAGTCTTTGTGTCATATCCAGATTTTATGCACAGTGATTTTGTAGATAAATGTTAAAGGAAGCTTACAAGAAGTGGAAGATTGGACAAATGACCAGGGAGGACTATAAAAATATTGCTCAGGCATGCAGGAGTGAAATCAGGAAGGCCAAATCACACTTGGAGTTGCAGCTAGCAAGAGATGTTAAGAGTAACAGAAGGGTTTCTTCAGGTATGTTAGCAAGAAGAAGAAAGTCAAGGAAAGTGTGGGCCCCTTACTGAATGAGGGAGGCAACCTAGTGACAGAGGATGTGGAAAAAGCTAATGTACTCAATGATTTTTTTGCCTCTGTCTTCACAAACAAGGTCAGCTCTCAGACTGCTGTACTGGGCAGCACAGTATGGGGAGAAGGTGACCAGCCTTCTGTGGAGAAAGAAGTGGTTCGGGACTATTTAGAAAAACTAGACGAGTACAAGTCCATGGGGCCGGATGTGCTACATCCAAGGGTGCTAAAGGAGTTGGCAGATGTGATTGCTGAGCCATTGGCCATTATCTTTGAAAACTCATGGCAATCGAGGGAGGTCCCGGATGACTGGAAAAAGGCTAATGTAGTGCCCATCTTTAAAAAAGGGAAGAAGGAGGATCCAGGGAACTACAGGCCAGTCAGCCTCACCTCAGTCCCTGGAAAAATCATGGAGCAGGTCCTCAAGGAATCAATTCTGAAGCACTTAGAGGAGAGGAAAGTGATCAGGAACAGTCAGCATGGATTCACCAATGGCAATTCATGCCTGACTAACCTAATTGCCTTCTATGAGGAGATAACTGGGTCTGTGGATGAGGGGAAAGCAGTGGATGTGTTATTCCTTGACTTTAGCAAAGCTTTTGATACGGTCTCCCACAGTATTCTTGCCAGCAAGTTAAAGAAGTCTGGGCTGGATGAATGGACTATAAGGTGGATAGAAAGCTGGCTAGATCGTCAGGCTCAACAGGTAGTGATCAACGGTTCCATGTCTAGTTGGCAGCTGGTTTCAAGTGGAGTTCCCCAAAGGTCGGTCCTGGGGCTGATTTTGTTCAATATTTTCATTAATGATCTGGAGGATGGCGTGGACTGCACTCTTAGCAAGTTTGCAGATGACACTAAACTTGGAGGAGTGGTAGATACGCTGGAAGGCAGGGATAGGATATAGAAGAACCTAGACAAATTAGAGGACTGGGCCAAAAGAAACCTGATGAGGTTCAACATGGACAAGTTCAGAGTCCTGCACTTAGGATGGAAGAATCCCATTCACTGTTACAGACTAGGGACCGAATGGCTAGGAAGCAGTTCTGCAGAAAAGAACCTAGGGGTTACGGTGGATGAGAAGCTGGATATGAGTCAACAGTGTGCCTTTGTTGTCAAGAAGGCTAACGGCATTTTGGGCTGTATATGTAGGGGCATTGCCAGCAGATCGAGGGATGTGATCATTCCCCTCTATTCTGCACTGGTGAGGCCTCCTCTGGAGTACTGTGTCCAGTTTTGGGCCCCATACTACAAGAAGGATGTGAAAAAATTGGAAAGAGTCCAGCGGAGGGCAACAAAAATGATTAGGGGGCTGGAGCACATGACTTATGAGGAGAGGCTGCATGAACTGGGATTGTTTAGTCTGCAGAAGAGAAGAATGAGGGGGGATTTGATAGCTGCTTTCAGCTACCTGAAAGGGGGTTCCAAAGAGAATGGATCTAGACTGTTCTCAGTGGTACCAGATGACAGAACAAGGAGTTGGTCTCAAGTTGCAGTGGGGGAGGTTTAGGTTGGATATTAGGAAAAACTTTTTCACTCAGAGAGTGGTGAAGCACTGGAATGGGTTACCTAGGGAGGTGGTGGAATCTCCATCCTTAGAGGTTTTTAAGGCCCAGCTTGACAAAGCCTTGGCTGGGATGATTTAGTTGGGAATTGGTCCTGCTTTGAGCAGGGGGTTGGACTAGATGACCTCCTTAGGTCCCTTCCAACCCTGATATTCTATGAGTCTATGATTCTATAGCTAGCTAAGTAGATTGTTTTAGATGAGATAAATTCTATCTATCTATCTATCTCATCTCATTCAGAAATTTGAAGTCTTCTGAGTTATCCACAAAGCCCCAGAATTGGCAGGGACGAGGACAAGCACCCTATACGGGCAAGAAGGGAATTGTGTCTCCATGGCTCTTTCTGTTTGTAACTACCAGATGGTGACAATATATATGGTCATTCTGAGCACTGGACACTAGCTCACAGGTAATGGGAGGCCATCACAATTCAGAGTGTTGCTTGTCTTGAGAGTTCAAAAATCACACATCAGACTCCCCCAGAATCATGAGATTATCATAAAACTCATGACATTTTAAAAGAATAATTAATGTTGGATGCTTATTATTTGCTTTCTCCTTTTTGAGTCTTTATGAGTCGTATTTTCAAGCTTTTCTCTCCAACCATGATGACCAGAAAATTTTTTCAAATGAAAGCTGAGATTCTCATGTAATCCCCTGGCTCCAGGAGCTGGGGCTTTAAGGGAAACACCAAATATCACAAGCCTCATGATAAAGGAAAGAGACTGGGCAACACTGAATTCATTTCACGTGGTCCAGCCAACAGTACAGTCAGTGCCTACCAAACTGGGTTCAGTTCTGATCAGTAGCCAGAGGCAGTGTGGGCTGGTAAACAGGGGAATGCCCTGGGGCCTATTCTCAGTTCAGCCGCTGATGAGTCACTTTAATAGATTCACAGAGTTTCAGGCCAGAAGGTACCAATAGAAAATGTAATTGTACAGTGATTTTCACTCTCTCTGATATTGTCACATGGATTTGACCCTATGACCTTAAGCAACAGAAGTAGGTGCCTTATCCTCCACCACCAGCCCATCTAAGGCCTGGTCTACACTAGGACTTTAATTCGAATTTAGCAGCGTTAATTCGAACTAACTGCTCAACCGTCCACACCAGGAAGCCATTTAATTCGAACTAGAGGGCTCTTTAGTTCGAATTTGGTACTCCACCCCGACAGGTGGAGTAACGCTACATTCGACATGGCTAGCTCGAATTAGGCTAGGTGTGGATGCAAATCGAACTTAGTAGCTCCAGGAGCTATCCCACAGTGCACCACTCTGTTGACGCTCTGGACAGCAGTCCGAGCTTGGATTCTCTGACCAGCCACACAGGAAATGACCCGGGAAAATTTGAATTCATTTTCCTGTCTGGGCACTTTGAATCTGACGTCCTGGCTGGACATCGGGGCGAGCTCCGCAGCACCTGCAGCGATGCAGAGCTCTCCAGCAGAGGAGTTCATGTTATCTGTGAATAGAAAGAGCATAGACTGACTGGGAACTCTTCGATCTGATCGGTGTGTGGGGCGAGGAGTCTGTGCTTTCGGAGCTGCGCTCCAAAACAGGGAATGCGAAGACCTACGAGAAGGTCTCCAAAGCCATGAGAGACAGAGGATACAGGCGGGATGCAACGCAGCGCCGCGTGAAAATCAAGGACCCCAGACAAGGCTACCAAAAAATCAAAGCGGCAAACGGACGCTACGGAGCCTGCCACCACTGCCCCACCAGTGACCGTGGACTCTGACGATGGGACAGTGTCGACGGCCAGTTCCTCGGTGATGTTCGCGGACGGGGAAGATGAGGAAGGGTTTGTGGAGGACGAGGCAGGCGAGAGCGCTTACAACGCTGGTTTCCCCGACAGCCAGGATCTATTCATCACCGTCACGGAGATCCCCCAACAACCCTCCCCGGCCATTAACCCGGACCCTGAATCAGGGGAAGGAGCAGTCGGTAAGTGCTTTAACCATGTTAACTTTTATTCTTAATATAACAGGAATCTTAACTGTGTGAAAAGGAGGTCTCTCTAGATATGGGGATAGAACAGAAATCATCCTTGGAGATCTCCACAAAGCTCTCCTTGCGTTAATCGAAAAGCATCAGCAGGAGGTTCCTGGGGAGAGCTGCCTTATTTGGTGCTCCGTGGTAGCACAGTTTTCCGCGCAAGGCCTTCATGAGGAACTCAGGGAGCACTGCCTCCCCGAGCACGGCTGCATCGGGCCCTGGTTCGTGCTAGCTTTCACGCAGCATGCGCTCTCTATCTCCTTCAGTGACCCTCCTCAGGGTGATCTCGCTCGGAGACTCCTGCATCTAATTAGGGTAATTACTGTAATTTTACGCCTGGTCCAAAGTATTTTTAAAAAATCTACGGACAGACGGCATAGCACAGACTCATCACGCAGCTGCGTGACGAGCGTAACGGAAAGCCAAAGAATATAATGGACGCTCATGGAGGGAGGGGGGAATGAGGGCGGTTACAGATCTTATACAGCGGTCCTTGTCCTGGACCGCTGAGTCACGCAGCTGAGGAATCTGTATCCGTCCTCCTCCACCACAAGGTCACATATCCGCCCGCATACAGAATTCCATAAAGAGGGATGGCAGGCTCCGTTGAAAGAAGCATTCCGGCACTGCGGACCGCTCTAGGAGCAGGAACCTGTCATTCCTTGAGTTCAGAGGTGGTCTTTACATCACCGCACACCCTACCCAGCACAGCCTGCGTCCCAGTTTCAACCTTTTCACGAAAAGTCATGAATAAAGAAACCTTTGTTAAGTAATAATGGGACATGTATTTTATTTTTACACGTGTGCTGGAAGTGGGGGTAACGGGGTGAACGGGGTATGTAACCGAAGAGGAGAGTCAACAGTAACTGGGTAAAGAAACAGGGGCAGGTTCAGCTTCTCTGTAAAGAAACTGAACAGTCACAGGTCACGCTGCTCGCTGCTCGCTGGTATTTGAAGAGTTCCTTGTCGCTGTCCCAGGCGCCTGTATAGGGCTTCATGAGCAAGTGCATTAGCGGGCAGGCTGGGTCCCCGAGGATGACTATAGGCATCTGCACATCCACAACAGTTATTTCGTGGTCCGGGAAGAAACTACCTTCCTGCAGGCGTCTGAGCAGCCCACAGTTCCTGAAAACACACGCATCATGAACCTTGCCCGGCCACCCGACGTTGATGTTTGTAAAACGTCCCCTATGGTCCCCCAGTGCTTGCAGCACCATTGAAAAGTAGCCCAATTTCTCAGCAGCTGACTGTGGAAGAGGTGGACGATAAAGTGCGAGGAGGAGAAAACGGCGATGATCGCAGCGGGCTCCATGCTTGCAGTGCTGTGGCGTCCGCGCTGTCACTGACCAGAAAAGTGCACGAACAGATTGCCTGCAGGCGCTTTCAAGGAGGGAGGGAGGGAGGTTGTGATTGACGGTTCAATGACGACACTTACCCAAAACCACCCTCGACACATTTCTCCCCCCAGCAGGCATTGGGGGCTCTACCCAGCATTCCAATGGGCAGCGGGGACTGCGGGAACTGTGGGATAGCTTCCCACAGTGCACCGCTTCCAAAGTCGACGCTGGCCCCGTGAATGTGGACTCAGAAATTCGAATTAGTGTATTTAGTATGGATACACAAATTCGACTTCATAAGGTCTGTCATAGGTAGTTAGTTAAGGGTTAAATTCTACCTGTAAAGGGTTAACACAGACCTGGTGAAACACCTGACCAAAGGACCAATCAGGGAAGAGAATTTGAAAATCCCAGAGAGCGGGAACTTGGGTCTCTGTGTTCTTTGTTCTGTGTTCTTAGCCATCTGGAAGTACACCAGTCCAGATGCTTAATCAAGTCTGCTCATCTCTCTGAACTAATTTCTTCTATTCAAGCTAGTGAGTATTAGAAGTACTGGGTAATTTCATATAGGAATCCTGTGTCTGCAATTCTGTGTGTTTGTTATTGATTATTCGTAATTTTGCCTGTATTGTTTGTACTGAGGAAAAGGGAGAAATTTCTCCAGGGATTAATAAGATTAGACCCTATGAATGTCTATCTTGGATTCATAGAGATTGTGTACTTTTTTTTTCTTTTTTTTATTCTTTTAATAAACTCTTTTAAGTTCAGGACTTGGTTAAGTTCCTTACCTGTGGATTCAGGGGAAGGAAGCTAGGCGCCACTCTGTGGAGACAAGGGTTGTCTCCAAGCAGAGAAAGCAGGGAAGGGAGAGGGAAGGAAAGAAATCTTTCTCCCTCTGTGATTTGATCTGTGCTTCCCCGGGAAAGTCTCTGGAAGGAGGAGAGGGAGGGGGGAAGTGGGCTGCTTCCCTGTGTGTAGAGATTCAAGGAGTTTGAATCAAGGTATCTCTCTCTCCGGAGCAGGCTGGAGAGAGGGAAGAGAAGGGAGGGGGAAGGTTCCTCCTCCGTGAGTGGATCTGTGTTCCCAGGGAGTGTCTTTGAAGGGAGACGGGGGGGGGGGGACAGAGGGGTGTCTCGATTCACCGAAATAATCGAGTGGTGGCAGCGAGAAGGAAACCTACCCTAAAGGTTAGGGTGGGGGGAGAATACCTGCAGGTCCCCATCTTTGAACTCACAAGCTCAAAGTGGGGGTGAGACCCTAGGACATGGTGGCATGCGGGTCCTCACCTTGAAACCCCCCAGTTTCAAGTGAGGGTAGACTCTGACAAGGTCGAATCCACAAATTCGAACTAAGTTGATTCGAAATAGTCTTGTAGTGTAGACAAGGCCTAAAAATCTGAGCTGAGCCAGGCTTTGAACCCAGGTGCACTAAGCAAGTATTATTCTCCTAAACTAAGACTCCACACTTAACATTTTGGAAGTGCTGGTTCCCCACCCTTGATCTTGTTTACTTAGGTTGTAATTTCTTCAGGAAAGTCATTGTCAAATACCATATGTACATACAGCACCTAGCTATGGGCCCCTGATCTCAGCTGGGGTGCCTAGGGACTACTGAAATATGCATACATTAAGACTCCTTCTCCAATTGTTCTGAACGGTCGCACATACAAGTTCTCTGCCGTTGTTTGGGGAAATCAGTCTGGGCCTTTCCTTTGCATGTATGGGGATTGGTCCTGCTTTGAGCAGGGGGGTTGGACTAGATGACCTCCTGAAATCCCTTCCAACCCTGATATTCTATGATTCTATGTACTCCAGTCCAGTTAACACTCTTGTGACAGCATTTCTTTCCAGATGCATCTGTCACTGCTGGGAATTAGGAAAGTGTCTGAGGATGACAAAGTGTTTTCTGTGTGTGTTCAAAGTGCTGCTGTTGTTCCAGATTAAAGCCACAGCCCTAGGCTCACATGGGCTGCTTCAAGGCAATCTATTTCCTGCCATTTGCTTCCCTCCTGGGCTGGTGCTGTGATGAAGGACTTCGCATGTGGCAGCAAGATCTTTGGCTCTTGATGTGCAAATTATCAGCTGAAAAAATGACTCTAAAAATTAAGGAATGTCACTGAGGGGGGGTTCTATTTATGTTTCTCTCGCTGAAACCAGAACAAATTTGCCCCTTTCAAAAGCTAAATGATTTTTCCAGCTACCAGTTCTGCAAACTCCACCAAGAATCTGAAAACACAGCCACACTCCTTTTTGCTTTTGATGTAGTCACTGGCAGTGATAGATATCCCACCACCAGCACTTAGCTGGCAGCTCTGTTAATGGTATCCCAGGCAGATTCACAACCTGTCTCCCTCCTGTAGCTGTTTTAACTTGGCAATGCTGCCAACAGGAGTCAGAATTTGCTTTCATCAGTAGTAAATCAGCTCTGACTCAAAGACACACAGGGAGTGGAGCAGTTGGGTAAGAAGGTGCCAGATTGCTTATGTGAACATAAAGGTACTTTAACCATTAGGACACTGGCTAATCATGAGAGGTTTTAGCTGGAGATATGCTCTAACCCCAGATCTGAACACAGGGGGCTTTGGGGAAGCGCAGACCATCTATAATTAGAGCATGCTGTACCAGAGATGAGGAAGAGTCTCTGGCTGAAAGCCAGAGGCCTGAATTGTCTCTTCTAGGCACATCCGGTGACACCTGTTTCTCACCCTGGCCGGGAATAGCCTCATCTCCCCAGATTACTTGTCTTTCTGCCTTGTCTCTCCCTGTTGGCAGTCCTGCCCCCTGCTGCATGCTAGGGAGCAGGCTGCCACAGCCAGAGAGTGTAGAATAGGCATTGAGCCTGGAAGAACCTCTTGGCTGAGATGCTGAATGGCAGGGAAGGTCAGGATCTGCCTTTTGGCACTGGTGGAGAGGTGGGGGAGCACTCCATTGGTGTCAGTGGGGAGCAGAAAAGGAAGAGAAAGAAGGTGTAAGCTCCTTGCAGTGGGAAGAGAGAATTTTTTCCATCCTGTCCTTCAGCTGAGAGTGCCAAGAAGAAATATACTTGTCCTCACTCCTCTGAGGGGCTGACCCTGCTGTCTTTGCTCTGAAGCCTTTGAGAACGTTGCCTGAACAAGGAAAATCTTGTGGCTGATTTGGGCCTCAGAGATCTAGGTTCTGCCACTGGCTCACCACGGGGCTCTTAGCAAGTCCCTGTGCCTTGGTACCCTTCCCCTACAGAACACAGTTAATATACTTAATTAGCCATGGGGCTCTTTGTACTCCTCTAATGTGTATATTGTGGTAGTGCCCAAAGGCTCCAGCTGGGAGTGAGGTCCCTTTGTGCTGGGTACTGCACCTGGGGGCCAGACCACGTAGCAAGATTGATGAGACTGACTACCCTCAAACTGAAGGAGCAGCTGTTTTAGCTTGAGCAGTAGAAGTTCATGCATTTAGCTCCAGAGATCCAGCATTCAGCTCCAACAGCTGACCCAGCCAAGGCATCCTGACACTGACTGCACTGATACTATTACAGCAGGACTCTGAGGCTTCATCGGTGTTTGCAAAGAGCTTTGAGATCATCAGATTTAAGGAGCTTTTCTTATAATCTTGCTAGTATTGTAATTGTCCCCACCAATGACCTGCTGCTCTGGCTGGAGCAAACTAAGTTTGGATAGGGCTTGAAGCCTGAGGAAAGAAAAAATGTGAAATTGAAAGGTAATGGATTTGTCACGTTTGCACACAGGGAACAGACCACACCACTCTGCAGAGGTGCCTTCTGTGCATCAGGTTCAGGGTGACCAAATGAATTGACATCAGGAAATTCTCACTGGAGATAACTATACAAACTAATTGAAAATAAATTAAGGAACATGACACCTTGCTTGCAGATCAGATAACTATAGCTTACCTTTCCCAAAATAACTGCCTACTGCACGTCATATGCCAAAGCGAAACCAGAGATATATACATAAAATAGGCCACTCCAGCAGGGAACGGAAAGTCCCTTTATTACTAACTGAAGACACCACAAGGGTTAATTAGAAATGGCCCCAACCCTGCACTCTACCTGCATGACCAGCTCTCATTGACATCAGTGGAAATCATGCATATGGATCAAGGGTGTTAGATGGCCCAGTATATTGTGCTTTTGACCTAAAAAAAGTTCTCAGGTATTTCTGTGTAGCAAGGATAATGCTCATAGAATCATAGAATCTCAGGGTTGGAAGGGACCTCAGGAGGTCATCTAGTCCAACCCCCTGCTCAAAGCAGGACCAAACCCAACTAAATCATCCCAGCCAGGGCTTTGTCAAGCCTGACCTTAAAAACCTCTAAGGAAGGAGATTCCACCACCTCCCTAGGTAACCCATTCCAGTGCTTCACCACCCTACTAGTGAAAAAGTTTTTCCTAATGTCCAACCTAAACCTCCCCCTCTGCAACTTGAGACCATTAGTCCTTGTTCTGTCATCTTCTACCACTGAGAACAGTCTAGATCCATCCTCTTTGGAACCCCCTTTCAGGTAGTTGAAAGCAACTATCAAATCCCCCCTCATTCTTCTCTTCTGCAGGCTAAACAATCCCAGTTCCCTCAGCCTCTCCTCATAAGTCATGTGTTCCAGCCCCCTAATCATTTTTGTTGCCCTCCGCTGGACTCTCTCCAATTTATCCACATCCATCTTGTAGTGTGGGGCCCCAAACTGGACACAGTACTCCAAATGAGGCCTCACCAGTGCTGAGTAGAGGGGAATGATCACATCCCTCGATCTGCTGGAAATGCCCCTACTTATACAACCCAAAATGCCATTAGCCTTCTTGGCAACAAGGGCACACTGTTGACTCATATTCAGCTTTTTGTCCACCGTAACCCCTAGGTCCTTTTCTGCAGAACTGCTGCCCAGCCATTCGGTCCCTAGTCTGTAGCAGTGCATGGGATTCTTCCGTGCTAAGTGCAGGACTCTGCACTTGTCCTTGTTGAACCTCATCATATTTCTTTTGGCCCAATCCTCTAATTTGTCTAGGTCCCTCTGTATCCTATCCCTACCCTCTAGCGTATCAACCACTCCTCCCAGTTTAGTGTCATCTGCAAACTTGCTAAGGGTGCAGTCCACACCATCCTCCAGATTGTTAATGAAGATTTTGAATAAAACTGGCCCCAGCACCGACCCTTGGGGCACTCCACTTGATCACTACCCGTTGAGCCCGACCATCTAGCCAGTTTTCTATCCACCTTACCGTCCATTCATCCAGCCCAGACTTCTTTAACTTGCTGGCAAGAATACTGTGGGAGACTGTATCAAAAGCTTTGCTAAAGTCCAGAAATAGCACATCCACTGCTTTCCCCTCATCCACAGAGCCGGTTATCTCCTCATAGAAGGCAATTAGGTTAGTCAGGCATAACTTGCCCTTGGTGAATCCATGCTGACTGTTCCTGATCACTTTCCCCTCCTTTAAGTGGTTCAGAATTGATTCCTTGAGGACCTGTTCCATGATTTTTCCAGGGACTGAGGTGAGACTGACTGGCCTGTAGTTCCCTGGATCTTCCTTTTTCCCTTTTTTAAAGATGGGCACTACATTAGCCTTTTTCCAGTCATCCGGGACCTCCCCCGATCGCCATGATTTTTCAAAGATAATGGCCAATGGCTTTGCAATCTCATCGGCCAACTCCTTTAGCACCCTCGGATGCAGCGCATCCGGCCCCATGGACTTGTGCTTGTCCAGCTTTTCTAAATAGTCCTGAACTACTTCTTTCCCCACAGAGAGCTGGTCACCTCCTCCCCATACCGTGCTGCAGAGTGCAGCTGTCTGGGAGCTGACCTTGTCTGTGAAGACAGAGGCAAAAAAAGCATTGAGTACACTAGCTTTCTCCACATCCTCTGTCACTAGGTTCCCTCCCTCATTCAGCAAGGGGCCCACACTTTCCTTGACTTTCTTTTTGTTGCTAACATATCTGAAGAAACCCTTCTTGTTACTCCTAACATCTCCGGCTAGCTGCAACTCCAAGTGTGATTTGGCCTTCCTAATTTCACACCTGCATGCCTGAGCAATACTTTTATACTCCTCCCTGGTTATTTGTCCAATCTTCCACTTCTTGTAAGCTGTTTTTTTGTGTTTAAGACGAGCAAGGATTTCACTGTTGAGCCAAGCTGGTCGCCTGCCATATTTACTTTTCTTCCTACACATCGGGATGGTTTGTTCCTGCAACCTCAATAAGGATTCTTTAAAATACAGCCAGCTTCCCTCGACTCCTTTCCCCATCATGTTATTCTCCCAGTGGACCTTGCCCATCAGTTCCCTGAGGGAGTCGAAGTCTGCTTTTCTGAAGTCCAGGGTCTCTGTTCTACTGCTTTCCTTTCTTCCTTGTGTCAGGATCCTGAACTCAACCATCTCATGGTCACTGCCTCCCAGGTTCCCATCCACTGTTACTTCCTCTACTATTTCTTCCCTGTTTGTGAGCAACAGGTCAAGAAGAGCTTTTCCCCTAGTTGGTTCCTCCAGCACTTGCACCAGGAAATTGTCCCCTACACTTTCCAGAAACTTCCTGGATTGTCTGTGCACTGCTGTATTGCTCTCCCAGCAGATATTGGGGTGATTAAAGTCACCTATGAGAACCAGGGCCTGTGATCTAGCAAGTTCTGTTAGTTGCTGGAAGAAAGCCTCGTCCACCTCATCCCCCTGGTCCGGTGGTCTGTAGCAGACTCCCACCACGACATCACCCTTGTTGTTCATACTTCTAAATTTAATCCAGAGACTCTCAGGTTTTTCTGCAGTTTCATACTGGAGCTCTGAGCAGTCATACTGCTCTCTTACGTACAACGCAACTCCCCCACCTTTTCTGCCCTGCCTGTCCTTCCTGAACAGTTTATATCCATCCATGACAGTACTCCAATCATGTGAGTTATCCCACCAAGTCTCTGTTATTCCAATTACATCATAATTCCTTGACTGTGCCAGGACTTCTAGTTCTCCCTGCTTGTTCCCCAGGCTTCTTGCATTTGTGTATAGGCACTTAAGATAACTCGCTGATTGTTCCGCTTTCTCAGTCTGAGACAGGAGTCCTCCCCTCTTGCAGTCTCCTGCTTGTGCTTCCTCCCGGAATCCCACTTCCCCACTTACCTCGGGGCTTTGGTCTCCTTCCCCCGGTGAACCTAGTTTAAAGCCCTCCTCACTAGGTTAGCCAGCCTGCTTGCAAAGATACTCTTCCCTCTCTTCGTGAGGTGGAGCCCGTCTCTGCCTAGCAATCCTTCTTCTTGGAAGACCATCCCATGGTCAAAGAATCCAAACCCTTCTCTCCAACACCATCTGCATAGCCATTCGTTGATTTCCACGATTCGACGGTCTCTACCCTGGCCTTTTCCTGCCACAGGGAGGATAGACGAGAACACCACTTGCACCTCAAACTCCTTTATCCTTCTTCCCAGAGCCACGTAGTCTGCAGTGATACGCTCAAGGTCATTCTTGGCAGTATCATTGGTGCCCACGTGGAGAAGCAGGAAGGGGTAGCGATCCAAGGGCTTGATGAGTCTCGGCAGTCTCTCCGTCACATCGTGAATCCTAGCCCCTGGCAAGCAGCACACCTCTCGGTTTTCCCGGTCAGGGCGGCAGATAGATGACTCAGTCCCCCTGAGGAGAGAGTCCCCGACCACCACCACCCTCCTCCTCCTCCTCTTGGGAGTGGTGGTCGTGGAACCCCCATCCCTAGGATGGCGCATCTCATGCCTTCCAATCAGTGGAGTCTCCTTCTGCTCTGTTCCCTCAGGTGTATCATCCACTCCACTCTCTGCACTAGTACCTGCGGAGAGAACATGAAAACGGTTGCTCACCTGCATCTGTGTTTCTGGTACATGGATGTTTCTGGTACTCTTTCCCCTTCTGGAAGTCACATGCCGCCAATGATCCTCGCTGGCCTTCTGTCCCCGCTGCGTAGCCTGCTCTGAATCTTCAGAACATTGTGCCCGCTGAAGCTGGTCCTGACGTCTATCCAGGAAATCCTCATTTTCTTTTATTGAATGCAGGGTTGTTATTCGTTTCTCCAGACCTTGAATCTTCTCTTCCAAGATGGAGATCAGCTTGCACTTTGTACAGACAAAGTCACTTCTATCCTGTGGAAGGAAGACAAACATGGCGCATCCTGTGCAGGTCACAACGGCAGATTGCTCAGCATCCATGGTCTCTTCCTTCTAAGAGCTCTCTCCAGGCAAACTCCTTCTGTTTGCCTCTCTGCTGTTCGCTGCTCAGCTGGTTCGCAGCTGACTGCCTTTTTATAACAGTCAGGCCCAGCTGGAACAAAGCACTCCCAAATCAAACTGGTCAAACAAGCAATAAAACAATCAAGCACACAGTCAAACTGCCAAACTGCCCCCCCAACAGACACTCAGATACTCACCAGCGCAGTCCCCCTACTGCAGCACTTAGCGTACCTCTGCTCAGAGGGATCCCAGGCAAACTCCTTCTGTTTGCCTCTCTCTCTCGCTTGCAGATCCCTAGCTCTGCCAGCCTTGCGTCTAATGACTAGACACCTCTACAAGAGGACAGTTGTGTTGCTCTCACCCTAATAGGGTTTAGGTTAACATGAGTGATGAGTATGTTTCTTAACCAGTCTGCCCTCTAAGCTTGAAAGCCCCCTAATCACTTTTGTATGGTTGGCTGCTCTTTCGGTTCCTGTGGCCTCGGTGTCTCATTCAAAGGGGAGATTTAAAGGGCTAGGTTTCTTTTCTTTTCATTTTTACAGTTTGCACATTCAAAGTTGATTCTTCAAACTGGGTGCCACTCATAGGAAGTCCCTCCACCTGTATGAGCTCTCAGATCACCACTTAGCCACATCACACCTAAATGACAGTCTGAATGCAAGAAATAGACATTCTCTTCGGGGGCCCATATATGCAAATTGACCCTATACTATGTGGTTATATAAGCCAACATTTTCAATCACAGGAGCCTAAATTCATTAATATTATTGTAGCCTAGAGGCCCTAACCAAGATCAGGGCCCCATTGAGCTATTCACTGTACAGAGTAAGAGACAACACAGAGAATGTATGAACATAAATAGTTTGTCCAACGTCATGTAACAAACTAGTGAAAAAGCAAGGAATTGAACCCAGCTCTTTTGGAGGCCAGCATAACCTTGTAGCTACCAGACTACCCCCAGCTTCTCTGAGTTTTAGTGCTGATACATGGCCTGATTTTCAAAGCTGCTGCATACACACAACTCCCACTAACTTCAGGAGGAGATGCAAGTGCTCAGATCACTGAAAAATCAGGATCTTTTTATTTTGAGGTCTAAATATAGATTTAGATGCTTACCACTGCACTAGATCCCCATGGTCATAGGGCTAAACACTTTGCGTTGTTCTGGCTGATGTGAATGGCACTATGCTGATTTACCCTAGCTGAAGATCTGGTTCCGTCTGTTTTGCAACAATCGTTCCAAGCTGCAACACTGGGAGCTGGATATGAACTTCTTTAAAGTTCAGTGGGGGTTGGATCCAGGGTTTGGGTTCAGCCTATTACAGAAATAGGGGTGAGCTGTGAAGCTCAGATCTAGAGCCTCTCAAAGCTTAGTCTGGGCATTTGTTGCAGCTTTTTGTTTGTAGTTTTGTGTCTTTTGCTCTTTAACTTTGTGATAGACCCCATATCTGATTCTCTTCTCCTTTGCACTGGTTTACATTGTGTTACTCCTGATTTACACCCATGTAAGGGCCAATTAATTGAATATTGGAAGGAACATAGGGAGGGCCGTACTGGATCAACCAGTTGGCCCATCCAGTCCAGTAGCCTCTCTCTGACAGTAGCCAGCAGTAGGTACTTCATGGGACAATACAAGAAACCCAGCTATGTTGGCAGTTGTGGAATAACTTGCCCAGAGGGAAAGTTCCCTCCCACCATCACTTAGAGGTTGGCCTTTCCTTGGAGCACATTTAGGTTTAATATTTTTGTTTAACTGTAGAGTTTAGACCCAAGCATTGGGTTTTCTTCCCCATCTCCCCAAACTGTGGTTAATTTTGGGTAAGTCTCTTTTTTGATGCAATGATGCCTGGTACCCATTTTTTTTTAAGTGGATAGCATCCCACATAGAAATCTTCAGAGCACCCCAAGAGCTGCCTTAGAAAACTGAACAAGAGGAAATGACTGGAAGAATGGTATGGACATGGTGAGTTCCCACAGTTGTCATCTCATAGTGATCCCACATCAAATTATCTCACTCTACAAACCAAAAGATGATGTTTTTTTCAACTTGCCAGTGTCACAAACCCAACTTGTCATCTGGAAATCTTCTTAGCAGGCTTGATTCTGAAATATGCTGAGTGCTACCCACTCCCCCAGCTTCAGTAGGGATCAGAGTGCTCAACCCTTTGCACAAATTATTAGAATAAGTTCCCTGCTTTAGGATCACAGAATATCATGGTGTAAGGGACCTCATATAGTCCAATCCCCAGCAGATTTTTGCCCCATATCCCTAAATGGCCCCCTCAAGGATTGAGCTCATAACCCTGGGTTTAAGCAGGCCAATGCTCAAACCACTAAGCTATCCCTCCCCTTTCTTTTAGTTACATGTAGTTTACATTCCCCAAGGGGAACTTAGCTGATGAACAGAAGCCAGCTGGCTCTCCCATAGCTTTATTGGTTCTTTCAGGCTAACAGAACTAAGAACTTGTTTGTGTCAGCAAAGTAAATAGCTAGGATTTAAAGACACACAGTTCATAACCATTATTCTGTTTTCTGTGTACTGCACCTTTTAAATAGGAGGAGTCTGCCTGTCTATCTGCTGTTAGGCAGGGCTGTCAGATTAATGAACAACAGGGTCATGGAAATGTATAGCTGGCAGGGACTTCAGGAGGTCATCTACTCTATCTCCCCATTTCATCTATGATGAAGAACCTCACAGGATGAGATCTTCTATTGACATTGGGTGAGAGCTCTGAAGCCATGTAGGGGGTTCAAAAGAGATCATGGCCAAGAGTCTCAGAAGTGATCACTAATTTGAGGTGTCTCAGTTTCAGGGTGTGGATTGCTGAACTGCCTGAAAATCAACCCCCTTCAAGGTGGCACCCAAAACCTGAGGTACTCAATGACTAGTCACTTTAGAAAACTTTGTTTTATGACCCTAATCCATTAGTATTAGTGCATATATTACAGTAGCTCCTAGAGGTCCCAGCCAAGATTGAAGCTGTGCTAGGTGCTATACAAACACATGGTGAAACAGGTCCTCACCCAGACAGCTCAAAATCTCAAGAGACAAAGGCTAAGAAGAGATACAGAGGCACGGAGAGGTGAATTGATTTACCCCATGTCACACAGCAAGTCAATGCAGAGCCAAGAAGAGATGCAAGGTCTTCTGACTCTTAGACCATTGTCCTATCTGATAGACCACGCTCTGTCTTTGGCAAGCGCAACCTTTCTATTTAGTCTTTCTTTGGTTTTTTCTCCTTAAACTAAATTGAAAGCAATCTAGACTGTATGGACATGTGTTTGCTTGTTGCAAATGGAAAAAAAATAACACTCAGAAAGCAGGTACAGGATGTGGATTAAAAATGTTTACACACATTAGAATGTCACTAATCCACATGGTTTATAATCTGCACCAAAATTGGGTGGCCTCACCAGCCCATTTACAAACACTGAATAGCTAAGAGTCACAGTGAGATCTCATAGTACTGTGACTTCCTTACAAACCACACCACAGTGCATCCACAGAGCACAACTGCAAACAAATAGAGCTTGATTATAGTTGTTGGTGATGCACCAGCTTTGCTCTATAATTGTGTGTGTTCATTGAGGGCTCAATCCTGCAAGATGCTGAGCACCTGTTGAGAAATGCCAGGTGCCCTAAACTCCCACTGATGGCATTTATGGTGCTCAGTTTCAGGCAGGAATGGAAGCTTGTTCACAAATTGGCAAAGCTTAGCCATTCCCACTGGGCTTGTCAGGCATTAGAGAGGTTACTACTTTAATGTCCTTACTTAGAATACGAACAGGACAGATACTGCAAATTCCAGTCTTAAATAGAGATGTGCTCGTGATTTCTTTGGTTGTTTATTTTTCAGTGGCTCTTTCACCAACTTTAAATAGCCCAGAGAAGTCAAGATACAGAGAGAATCTTTCAGGGGCCGACTGGGCTAGATTTAATGAAAAGAAAAAAAAATAAAACCCAGTTGGTCTAGCAATGAAAACATGGGCAACATTCTGAGCTGCCCTTTGACCTTTATGATGCAGGTTGCAAGGTCACAGAAACTTGGTCACACAGTATTGATCAGGAATCTTTTTGGCTGGCATATGGCACCATGGTGCAAAGAAAGAGCAGCTGAAAAAGAATTAAGTGGGGGCAAGAGTGGAACGTACTGATTGAACGCCTGACCCCTGGAAGTCAAAGATCACAGTGTAAAAGGCTGGGTATGGAATTGTCTGTACAATGTCAATACATAAATAAATAAACATAAAAACAATGCAGGGAAAATAAATGGCTTGGCTGAGTCTCAAACCACCAGGGAATGGTTTACTGAAACCTTGGGGATGGATGGATATACAAATGTGTGCAAGTGTATGTGCATACATGTAAAGGTGGGTGTGAACGTATATATACATATATATGTGGGTCTGTGTCTATATGTGTTCTTTTCTTTCATCATTTGAACTTCCATCCACCAGAGATAGATTTCCCTAAGAAAGAAAGAAAGAAAGAAATATGTATCTTTTTAGCATCCAATACATTTGGGTTGTGACAGGCCTTTACTGAATGGATGGCTGGAATATCAAACTAACTGCCAGATTCAGCAACAGGAACATAAATTCATTTAAGAGATGGCAGAAGCCAAAGCAAGACTCATGTTAAAATTCTTAATAGATTTACCTTGTAGAGTGTTTTTTTTTTGTGCAAACTGCGCCCTGAATCACTTTATCCAGTTAAATATCCCATCAGGCAGTGTATAGCAGGACTCATGAAAACAAGGTGCTTAGAAGAGTGAGAGAGCCAGATTCTGCCCTCAATTCTACCCATGTGGCTCTCTTGCGTAAGCCAGAGCAAATTTTGGCATTTGGTGGTGAGTAAATCAATGTTTTCAGTGCTAAGCCTGATTAATATATTGTAGGTCTAAGTAAACTTCTAGCTGTGTTAGCATGTGGCTTTAAGTGCCATTCTGAGGCTCTCCTGGCCTTGGATTATCGTAGGATGGGCAGACTTCTTTTCTTGTTACTCTACTGTGTATTTCAGGGTTCTATCTATTGTACTACTTTCTATTTGGAGGTTGTCAGGTGTACCAAAGAAAGCTTTATCGCTGTCCACCCTAGGGCTTTGTGTCTAAGAGAAAGAAAAGACTTGGGATGCCAATGGGACTATTGTGACATCACTTCCTGTCTCTTGTCTTCCACACCATGACACATTTCCTGTTTTGGATACAGTCAACTCTGCTGACATAGTGGAGAGTCCAGCTGGACCTTTTCTCTCTCCTTTACCTTGTGACATTCTGGAGCTGGTTCAGTGTGCCACTAAAAGAGACTCACTTGTTATGCCCCAGAGCAATGGATGCCTGTGGTTAATATACTAAGGCCTGGTCTACACTAGGACTTTAATTCGAATTTAGCAGCGTTAATTTGAATTAACCGTGCACCCGTCCACACCAGGAAGCCATTTAATTCGACATAGAGGGCTCTTTAGTTCGAATTCTGTACTCCTCCCCGATGAGGGGAGTAGCGCTAAATTCGACATGGCTATGTCGAATTAGGCTAGGTGTGGATGCAAATCGAACTTAGTAGCTCCGGGAGCTATCCCACAGTGCACCACTCTGTTGACGCTCTGGACAGCAGTCCGAGCTTCGATGTTCTGACCAGCCACACAGGAAAAGCCCCGGGAAAATTTGAATTCCTTTTCCTGTCTGGACAGTTAGAATCTCATTTCGTGGTTGGACATCGGGGCGAGCTCAGCAGCACCGGCAGCGATGCAGAGCTCTCCAGCAGAGGAGTTCATGTAATCTCTGAATAGAAAGAGGGACCCAGCATAGACTGACCGGGAAGTCTTGGATCTGATCGGTGTGTGGGGCGAGGAGTCTGTGCTTTCGGAGCTGCGCTCCAAAAAACGGAATGCAAAGACCTACGAGAAGGTCTCCAAAGCCATGAGAGACAGAGGATACAGGCGGGATGCAACGCAGCGCCGCGTGAAAATCAAGGACCCCAGACAAGGCTACCAAAAAATCAAAGTGGCAAACGGACACTATGGAGCCTGCCACCACTGCCCCACCAGTGACCATGGACTCTGACGATGGGACAGTGTCGACGGCCAGTTCCTCGGCGATGTTCGGGGATGGGGAAGATGAGGAAGGGTTTGTGGAGGACGAGGCAGGCGACAGCGCTTACAACACTGGTTTCCCTGACAGCCAGGATCTCTTCATCACCCTCACGGAGAGCCCCTACCAACCCTCCCCGGCCGTTAACCCGGACCCTGAATCAGGGGAAGGATCACTCGGTAAGTGCTTTAAACATGTAAACTTTTATTCTTAATATAACAGGAATCTGAAGTATGTGAAAAGGAGGTCTCTATATATATGGGGATAAATCAGAAATCCTCCTGGGAGATCTCCACGAAGCTGTCCTGGAGGTAATCGAAAAGCCTCCGCAGGAGGTTCCTGGGGAGAGATGCCTTATTGGGTGCTCCGTGGTAGCACACTTTTCCGCGCCAGGCTTTCATGAGGTACTCAGGGAGCATTGCCTCCCCGAGCACGGCTGCATAGGCCCCTGGTTTGTGCTGGCTTTCACGCAGCATGCGCTCTCTATCTCCTTCAGTGACCCTCCTCAGGGCGATCTCGCTTGGCGACTCCTGCATCTAATTAGGAAAATTACCATAATGTTATGCCTGGTCCAAAGTATTTTAAAAAAATCTCCGGACAGACGGCGTAGCAGAGAGTCAGCACGCTGCTGCGTGACAAGCGTAACGGGAAGCCAAAGAATCAAATGGACGCTCATGGAGGGAAGGAGGGGGGGGGCTGAGGACGCAAGCTATCCCACAGTTCCCGCTGTGTCCGAAAATCATTTGCATTCTTGGCTGAGCGCCAAATGCTTCTAGGGTCAAACACAGGGTCCGCGGTGGTTCAGGGCATAGCTCGTCAATATACAGCCACCCCCCACCCCCAGAAGGAAAAGGGAAAGAAATCGTCTCTTGACTCTTGTAAATGTCACCCTATGTGTACTGAATGCTGCTGGTAGACGCGATGCTGCGGCACGCTACGGTAGCATCCTTGCCCCGCCTCCCCCGCCTTATGGGTGACTGATGGTGCAAAACGACTGGTACCCGTCCTCATCATCAGCCTTGTGGTAGATGATGTAGTGCAATAGGACTGCTACCTGTCCTCATCATCAGCCCATAAGTAGACGGCCTGCTAACCGTCTTCATCATAGCAACAGGGGGCTGAGCTCCATCAGCCCCCGCCCTTCATGTGTAAAGAAAAGATTCTGTAATGCCTGGACTATCATAGCAGCTGGAGGCTGCCTTACCCTCATTTCATTTCCCTAACAAGTCACTGTTTCTTATTCCTGCATTCCTTATTACTTCAGCATACAAATGGGGGGACACTACAACGGTAGCCCAGGAAGGCTGGAGGAGGAGGGAAGCAACAGGTAGGGTTGTTGCAGGGGCACCCCCTGTGAATGGCACGCAGCTCGTCATTCCTGTGGGATCTGACACAGAGCGGCTGTGCTCTGTAGTTCTCTGATACACTAAAACCCTAGTACAGTTGCCCCATATTCTAGGCGGGACTGTTTCTATTTTTAGATACCATAAAGGAGGGATTGACTCGGGGAGTCATTCCCAGTTTTGTCTTTTGTGCCCCCGGCCGATCTCGGCCAGGGGCACCTATGACAGCAGCAGAAGGTGTAGTGCAATAGGACAGCTACCCGTCATCACCTTGCCAATTTACATTGGCGTGGTTGATGGTGCAATATGGCTGATAACCATCTCTGCTGTCATGCAAAAGCAAATGAATGCTGCTGTGTAGCGCTGCTGAATCGCCTCTGTCCGCGGCATCTAGTACACATACGGTGACAGTGACAAAAGGCAAAACAGGCTCCATGGTTGCCACGCTATGGTGTATGCCAGGGCAATCCAGGGAAAACGGGCTTGAAATGATTGTCTGCCGTTGCTTTCCCGGAGGAAGGAATGACTGACTACATTTACTCAGAACCACCCGCGACAATGAAATTTGCACCATCACGCACTGGGATCTCAACCCAGAAGTGCAAGGGTCGGGGGACACTGCGATGGGGTAGAACAGGGGCAGAGTTTATGCTTTCCGGATTGCCTGCTGCAGGAGTGCGGACGAGATAGGTGCTGTGCATGGTGTTCACAGACACAGACTAGACTGTGTTCATTGTTCGCAGAAATGTATCTTTGCAAGGAATTCACTCCCTCTTTCCCATCACACAGCTTCGACTGTCTCCAGACCTGCCACAGCATCCCCCTCACAGAGGCTGGCAAAGATTAGGCGGCGAAAGAGAAAGACACGGGACGAGATGATCGCTGAACTTATGGGGTGCTCCCGAGCCGAGGCGGACCAGCAGAGCCAGTGGAGGGAGACCCTCTCTCAGCAGCAGCACTCACACAGCGAACGGGAGGAGAGGTGGCGTGAGGAAGACAAGCAGGCGACTCAAACGCTGCTTGGACTAATGAGGGAGCAAACGAACACGCTCCGCCGCCTTGTGGATGTTCAGCAGGACCGCAGCCAGGAGGACAGAGCCCCCCCGCAGTGTATCTGCAACCGCCCTTCCCCGCTACAAAGTCCCATACCTCCCGTCACCCAAAGTAACCAGAAGGAGTGGCGTCAGGGGCCGTGAAAACTGTCACTGCACCCCAGCAGAGTGCTCAAGTACCCAAAAGCTCTCATACCGTAATTTTTGAGAATTCCTTCCCTTCCTGACTCACCCTAGCCCCAATCCCAGTTTCATCCCCTGACTGTCTGGTTAATTATTAAAAATACTTTGCTGTTAATTACTGTTTCCGTCATGCTTTTTTACACAACACTGCGTTTGAAGGGGTGGGTGGGGAAGGGGGTAGGGTATTGCATAGGACAGTCACCTTTAGCAGGGTACAGAGACGGGGGCAGGATCAGCAGCAGGTCACACACACAGTGCAGTCAGTAGTCACCCTGGTCAGTATGGGAGGTGGTTTGCAGGTTCTGTGTGGGTGGGGGGGTACGTGACTTTGTAGCGGGGGAGGGATCTCATGCAACGGTCCCTGTCCTGGACCACAGAGCCACGCAGCAGAGGAATCTGTATCCGTCCTCCTTCGCCACAAGGCCACATAGCCCCCGCACACAGAGTCCCAAAAAGGAGGGATGGCAGGCTCCGTTGAAACAACCAGTCCGGCACTGCAGACCGCTCTGGGAGCAGGAGCCTGTCATTACTCGAGTTTAGAGGTGGTCTTTACATCACCGCACACCCTACCCAGCACAGTCTGCGTCCCAGTTTCAACCCTTTAATGCAAAGTCATCAATAAAGAAACCTTTGTAAAGTTACAGTGGAACATGTATTTTATTTTTAAATGTGTGTTGGAAGCGGGGTGGACGGGGTATGTAACTGCAGATGCTGGTCAACAGTAACTTGGTAAAGAAACAGGGGCAGGTTCAGCTTCTCTGTAAAGAAACTGAACAGTCACAGGTCACGCTGCTCGCTGCTCGCTGGTACTTGAAGAGTTCCTTGTCGCTGTGCAAGGTGCCTGCATAGGGCTTCACGAGGCAGGGCATTAGCGGGTAGGCTGGGTCCCCGAGGATCACTATAGGCATCTGCACATCCCCAAGAGTTATTTTGTGGTCCAGGAAGAAACTACCTTCCTGCAGGCGTCTAAACAGAGCAGAGTTCCTGAAAACACACTCGTCATGAACTTTGCCTGGCCACCCGACGTTGATGTTGGTAAAACGTCCCCCATGGTCCACCAGTGCTCGCAGCACCATTGAAAAGTAGCCCGATTTCTCAGCAGCTGACTGTGGAAGAGGTGGACGATAAAGTGCGAGGAGTTGACAACGGCCATAACTGCCGCGGGCTCCGTGCTCGCAGTGCTGTGGTGCCCGTGCTGTCACTGAGCAGAAAAGTGCATGAACAGATTGCCTGCAGGCGCTTGCGGGGAGGGAGGGAGGGCATGATTGACGGTTCAATGATGACAGTTACCCAAAACCACCCTCGACACATTTTTTCCCCCAGCAGGCATTGGGGGGAAATCCCAGAATTCCAATGGGCAGCGGGGAGTGCGGGAACTGTGGGATAGCTTCCCACAGTGCACCGCTTCCAAATTCGACGCTGGCCCCGTTACTGTGGACTCACACAGTCAAATTAGTGTTTTTAGTGTGGATACACAAATTCAACTTCATAAGGTCAATTCCACAAATTCGACTTAAGTTGATTCGAAATAGTCTTGTAGTGTAGACATACCCTAAGAGAATCAATATGAATGGAAAGGACTAGCAGCTTTGCTGAGCACATTGGCTCTGGCTGGACATCTAACCTAGAATGAACCAATGTCCCTTTCCCAACTATGTACTAGATCTTGCATAAAGCCTGGGATAGAATTTTTAAGTGCTGAGATTTACTAGGTTGTTCAAATGGCATGGTCAGGCAGGTCCACACGTGAGTTCTTTTCAGCCAACTGCATAGCCCATATCAAGGGCATAGGAGTCTCCCTTCTGGAGCAAAGAATCAATAAAAGACAAAATCAGGAAAGAAGCGTGAGGGTTGGGAAATACTCACTGGATCCCCAATATTGTAGCTGTGGTGGGAACTCTTTGTAATCACCAGATTGCCATCCCCTTCAGTACTGAGGACAAAAGGACATGGACACACAGACAATGGGCCTCAAATGATGAAGCCCTGTTGTTAGTAGGTGGCTATGGTATATCAGTGTTACCCTGCTGTCATCTTGGGACATCTCCAGCAATAAGGATGAGAACTACCCTTTGTGCTAAGGCCTTCCATGAGGCTTTGCTGTCTCTGCTGTGCTATTGTAACTCATGTGGCAGGCTGTGAGTCTTTGAGCATCTTTAGTACCTGGACCACATAAAGGGTTTATGTGTCTCATCGGGCTTCTAAGTATAGAGCTTAATCCTATAGATCAAGTAGCAGCAGGCTGTGCTGAAAGCCCAGGGTTCAAATTCCAATGTTAATCTGAACAGGGTTGTGAAACAGTCCATGTGCAATACCACACAGCCTTTAGATTTCTTGCTATCATAGTCCCCTGTGAGGAACAGCTTCCCCATATACCCTTCATACTCAGCCCAAATATTTTATCTGTACTTTACCACAGGTCTGCCAGGGCAAGAAACACTCCCTTATTGCTTTAGGTATCTCCTCTGCTTGTGCTTCACTAATAGGCAATGCTCTGTGCGGCACACAGGGGATTTCCTTTCATTTCTGAGCACAGGAAGGGAAGTGGCTATAATGGATGTAACTGAAATACTGTATCTCTGAGCTTCTATCAGAGGATCTCAAAGCACTTTGCTGACACTGGGCTCAATGACTTTTTACCCTGGAGTAACTCCACAGAGTTGGATGCAACCATTCCTGATTTACGAGGGATAGCATCTAAGGAGGGAAAGGAAAGGGAGACAGAAGGGTGACATTCAAAAGATCCTGATGACTTGGGAGCACAAATTCCATTGATTTTCCCTGGGACTTGTGCTCCTAAATCACTTAGGATCTGTTGACAATCTGCCCAGAGATGATCACTCACAGAAGTTCTCTATTGCTATTTTGACTTTGCTGTGTGTCTCACTAGGGATAGCTGGTAACTCCAGGTACTGTGTCCAGTGCATACTTGAAGTTCTTTCCATCTGTCACCTTCAGAACTAATATCCTCGGCATCCTACTACAATCAGAGGCAAGTGTTTTACTTTCTCCACTTAGACAGAGCAGGTCAGAGGAAGTCTTGGGGCACTAGGGTTAATGGTTCTTAGACTCTTTTGCTGACCTTCTAAAATGAGCTTTTCCAGTTGTCAGACCAGATCCTCAGCTGCAGTAAATCAGCATTAGAACACTGACCTAGAGGAGCTGTGCTGATATACCTCAGCTGCAGATCTGGCCCTGTTGTGTTATCTTATTGCTAGTGAATCCTATTTCATTGCAGTCTGAAAGTAATTTTATATAGCACTCAGCCAAGCCCTCTCTTTGGATTGTAGAGCTTTGAGGGTAATTCAGGACATCCTTAAGGGGGTGGGTTTCAAAGGGTGAGGTAAAGATTAACCGGACTTGAATCCAGCCCTGTAGGGCTCCTTGGCAATCAACAGCCTCACTCTGCCATCCAGCAGCTGCAAGCTAACTGCTCCCTGTGACCCACAAGTCACATAGGTTGCACGCTGTGGGACGTTCTGCTGACAAGTTGTCTTAGCGATCCCTGATTGGCTCCTTTATCCCATATAAACCCATCAGGTATAGAAGTGTCTAGTAGCAATGTGGATCCTTAGCTAGAAGCTGTGATTGCCCTGTTCTCTGCCTCTGAACTCCTGGCATTGACCTTGGCCCTGACTTGACTCTTGACCCCAAACAACCCCCAGAACCTCAGCATGTACCTTGATACCTAGTATTACCCTCAGCTTGATTCCTTCTCTGAACCTCACCTTGACTTCTGACTCTGGCTTTGACCCTCAGCTTGACTCTGACGCCAGCTGTGACCCCCGGTGTTAGTTCCTGGCTCCCAAGCTCCTGCCACTAGTTCTGCTTACCTTTGCCCAGGATCCTTTTCAGGGATCTCAAGATAAGCATCCAAGAATGGAAGTTCCCCCCAATCTCTTCTTTTCCCAGTTCATCATGCTTAGAACCTCTCAAAAGTCACTTTACCAATGGGTAGGACAGAATCCAAATAGAATAGCAATATGCTTGACTTACCAAAAGGGGATCAGCTATTAAGTTCATTTATGCCCCCAGAAGTTAGATGTTTCTTTGAACTCCACACACCTCTTGGGTCTGCCAAATGGGCTGGATGGAAAGTAAAGGTTTTGGTACCTTCTTTATACTCATCTGTCTTTTATCTAGAAAAGTACAGATAGAATATGGTCAAGATCACATTGTAAATTTCATAGGATATACATAGATCCTTATGCATGATAGGAAAAAGTGGCTTAGTTTTGTACTGGCTACACACTGAATATTTTATGTGTACACATACTTGTTTCTGTTTTCAGTTCTGCTGGATGAATTTGTGTTAGTAAAAGATGATGGACCTACAGCCCTGGAGAGTGAAGTGCTCTGTTGTCTGCAGAACAGACATAGCATGCATAGCAGCAGGAAATTTCCCTTCACACTGTTCCATTGGTGGACTTCAGTGCTGAGTGAATAATTCAATAATGAATAACTTATTCAGCCTGTGGAACCCCGACCTGCCCACACTGTGCTAGGTGTTGTGCAAACAGAACAAAGAGACAGTTCCTGCCCCAATGAGCATGCAGTCTAAGGCCTGGGCTACACTGGGGGGCGGGTTCGAACTAAGATAAGTTCTTAGTTCAACTTACCTGGCCATCCTCACGGCGGCGAGTCGACTGCCGTGGCCTCCCCCTCAACTCCACTTACTCCTCCTGCCGAGGTGGAGTACAGGCGTCGATTCAGGGATCGATTTATCATGTCTAGACACTGAACACTAAAAGAATCCTCATGTATTAATCATAACTATATTTATGACTTTCCCCCACTTGCATTTACTCATTTTCTGCCTCAATGCTGCCCTGGATGACTACATCTAGGAATGAAAGTGGAATTCAGTCTCAGTGGGCCCTTCAGTCCTCAAAGTCTTTGCTACCAGTGTGGTGTTATTGCTGTTACTAGAAGTGAGGTGTGTTCATAGGGCAGATGCCTATGTCCACTAGGAATTGGACAGAAGCTGCCATCAAGTGAAAGAGATTGGTTTGGCTTGAGGCCAGTTGCTGGCTATTGTTTTTATGTAATAATATTGTTAAAAACACACCCATTTAATCCTGGGCATGATAAACATCTCTAACATAAACTCATTTCACATATGCTATTGAATAGCCATCCTATGGCAACAAATTCTGATCACTGCTGATTTAGACCAGATTCAGAATGAGACCCAGTGGTGTGAGGTTTCATACCCCATTGTCAGCTCCTTGAGCCAGACCAGTCCTCCGGTGGATGAACTTCCATATCACTGAGATTGTGCATCCAGTTCTTGTTGGGGAAAAGCCTGGGGGTATGAATCCTGAGACGAGCAGGCAAGAGAGCTCTGAGCTTGCTGGATGGCTGCCTGGAACACAAAACTATTATTGGAAACAGGAGGCTTTTATGGTAGATAATTGTAATGTTATTGGGCATTTTCCTTAAATAGTCTGCCACACTCTCACACTCAGGCAGCTGATGTTAAGGGGAGACATATATGCAAACACAAACGAGAAGGTGGACTGCTTTTGTTCAGATAAGATGTAAAATGGAGGCTTTGCCTGACCAGCTGTGGTGAAGAAAGATCTTCTGACTCTTTTCCCCAGAGCAGGGTGTTAGCCCTGGTTGTCCTGGCCAAATTCCAACCTGGCTAAATCCATTCCTCCTCCTTAAAATTCCCTATGCAGTTTCAGTTGAATGTAGTATTCTTCTTCATGGCCTGTCCTGAACTGGTACTGAGAAGCATTCTGGGAGTTTTTGAGGATGAGAAGGTTCAGAGAGTTCTAAGTGAGACCAGGTGGGTGAGGTAATCTCTCTCCTTGGGCCAACTTCTGTGAATGGAAGAGACAAACTTTTGAGCTTACAGAGCTCTCATTCAGCTTTCAGTTGTGGGAGGCATGAAAGCTTGTCTCTTCCACCAACAGAAGCTGGTCCAATAACAGATATTACCTCCCCCACCTGGTATCTCTCATATCCCGGGATCAGCACTGCAAGCAAGAGAGTTAGGGTCATTTTCCTGTTTGTTCTGGTCTCAGTTGATAGTGCAATCTCCTTGGGGCAGGCCACCCATCTGTGACTGTATTGTAAAATATTCGTGGTGTTGGCTACGTAATGGGCCAGATCTTCATCTGGACTAAACTGGCATAGTGCCATTGAAGCTTCATAGAGTGAAGTCTGCATTGTGTTCAGAGAGCTCCAATTGCATGCCAATTTTGACTTAAAAGTGTTATTGGAGGAGGATCACACTGAATTCCTCTTGTCCTTCAAGCTTTGACATTGCTCAGGCTACATCACTGCATCTTTCTAAAGGGCACACAGAATGGAACATTTGTTTTCTATGTACAGAATAGACATACAATAACTGCATGTGAAAGAGCCTAATTATAACAACTTTCTTTTGCATGCAATAGTGTAGTACAGTGTAACCTGAATGGGGTATTGTTCACTGATGTCACAGGAGCCATTGATGGACTCCATTGAAAGATTAGGTTCTAACAGTGAATCAGTCTGCAGCATAAGTTTAGTGACTCACACAGCTATGTATGAAATGGGTTTGTATGCACACAGATGTCACAGGGTGTCTCTACACAATGTTAAGCCTGGTCTACACTAGGCGTTTAAACCGGTTTTAGGAGCATAAAACCGATTTAACGCCACACCCGTCCACACTAGGAGGCACCTTATATCGATTTTAATGGCTCTTTAAATCGGTTTCTGTACTCCTCCCCGACGAGAGGAGTAGCGCTAATATCAGGATTAACATATCGGAATAGGGTTAGTGTGGCCGCAAATCGACAGTATTGGCCTCCGGGCGGTATCCCACAGTGCACTATTGTGACCGCTCTGGACAGCATTCTGAACTCGGATGCACTGGCCAGGCAGACAGGAAAAGCCCCGCGAACTTTTGAAATTCATTTCCTGCTTCCCCAGCGTGGAGAGCTCATCAGCACAGGTGACCACGCACAGCTCATCTGCACAGGTAACAATGCAGTCTCCTGAGAATCGAAAAAGAGCCCCAGCATGGACTGCACGGGAGGTACTGGATCTGATCGCTATATGGGGAGAGGATTCAGTGCTAACAGAACTGCGTTCCAAAAGACGAAATGAAAAAGTATTTGAAAGAATTTCTAAGGCTATGACGGATAAAGGCCACAGCAGAGACTCAGTGCAGTGCAGAGTGAAAGTTAAGGAGCTCAGACAAGCCTACCAGAAAACCAAAGAAGCAAACGAAAGGTCCGGGGCAGGTCGAAAAACATGCCGCTTCTATGCTGAGCTGCATGCAATTTTAGGGGGCTGCGCCACAAGTACCCCACCCCTGACCGTGGATTCCGAGGTGGGGGGTGCCATGGCTGAGGATTATGCAGACGGGGAAGATGAAGATGAAGAAGAGGAGGACGACCTAGCAGAGAGCACACAGCACTCCGTGAGCCCCAGCAGCCAGGAGCTTTTTATCACCCTGACGGAATTACCCTCCTCCTGACGCCATGGAAGGGACCTCTGGTGAGTGTACCTTTGCAAATAGCAAACATTTTTTTTAAGCAAGCGTTTTTTAATGATTGATTTGCCCTGAGGACTTGGGATGCATTCGCAGACAGTATAGTTACTTAGAAAAGTTTGTTAACATGTCCAGGGATTGAGAGGAAATCCTCCAGGGACATCTCGATGAAGCGCTCCTGTAGGTACTCCAGAAGCCTTTGCAGAAGGTTTCTGGGCAAGGCAGCCTTGTTCCGCCCACCATGGTAGGACACTTTACCACGCCATGCATGTAGCAAGTAATCAGGTATCATTGCATGGCAAAGCATAGCAGCGTATGGTCCCGGTGATTGCTGGCATTCAAGAAGCATCCGTTCTTTATCTCGCTGTGTTATCCTCAGCAAAGTGATATCGTTCAGGATAACCTGGTTAAAAATCAGGAATTTAAGTAAGAGGGATGGCCATTTTCCTACTGGGTTCGTGGACTGCAGCAGCTTAAAAAAAATCCTTTCCTGCACGTAGCGAAGCGGGGGGAGGGAAGGAGTGAAATGCCGATGATCTTTTTTGTGTTTGGTCAGCGGGGCTTCCCCAAGCTACCAGCCACGCAGTGGGTGGGGGGGTGGGGGTGGGAAGGGTGTTGATTAGCAGGGAGCTAGTATTAGCCATGCGTTGGGGGGAGGGGTAAATCACTACAGACACCGAAAGACAGTGGCTTACCATGGCCGCATGCAAGCTGAATTTTGATGCCCGGACCTGTGTCTGTGAGATCTGTAACTCCAGAGCTGCAGGCACTCAGTATTAAGATGAAAAATGCGACCTTGTAGGGAAATCACATGTGCTATGTAACGTGAATAGTGCTGTTCACTGTGAAAGAGTATAACCATTGTTCTGTAAAATGTATCTTTTTAAATATTTCTCTCCCTCATGCAGCTGCAAATTTTTCAAGCGTCCCTCCTCCATCCCAAAGGCTAGCACAGATAAGGCGGAGGAAAAAGAAGACGCGAGATGAAATGTTCTTGGATATTATGGAAGTTACACGCAATGAAAGAGCTCATCTGAATGAGTGTAAGGACGTGGTATCAAATTACAGGAAAGAGGCCAGTGAACGTGAGGACAGGAGGGACACCCGAGATGAGAGGTGGCGGCAGGAAGACCGGCAGGAAAATCAGCGGTGGCGGGATGCAACTCTGGGGCTGCTGCGTGATCAAACTGACATACTCTGGCGTCTGGTGGAGCTTCAGGAACGGCAGCAGGATCACAGAGTGCCGCTGCAGCCCCTGTATCACCACCCTCAACCCTCACCATGTTCCACATCCTCCTCACCCAGACGTGTAAGAACGCGTGGGGGGAGGCTCCGTGCACCCACCCACTCCACCCTCGTGGACAGCCCAACCAGAAGGCTGTCATTACTGTGAAATTTTTTTAATGGCCTTCTCCATCCCTCCTATCCTCCTCCCAAACCACACCCTTACTTCTCTCCCTCTTTTTATAATGAATTAATAAAGAATATATGATTTTTAAACGAGAGTGACTTTATTTGCATAAGTAAGCTGTACTCGAAGGGGGAGGGTGAGTTGCTTACAGGGAATGAGTCAATCAAGGGGGGGTGGGTGTTCATCAACAAACACAGCAGTCACACTGTACCCTCGCCATTGATGAAGCTCGTTTTCAAAGCTTCTCTGATGCGCACCGCTTCCTGGTGTGCTCTTCTAATCTCCCTGGTGTCTGGCTGCGCGTAATCAGCAGCCAGGTGATTTGCCTCAGCCTCCCACCCCGCCATAAAGGTCTCCCCCTTACTCTCACAGAGATTGTGGAGAATACAGGAAGCAGCAATAACATAGGGGACATTGGTTTGGCTGAGGTCTGAGCGAGTCAGTAATGTGCGCCAGCATGCCTTTAAACGGCCAAATGCACATTCCACCACCATTCTGCACTTGCTCAGCCTGTAATTGAACAGATCCTGACCGCTGTCCAGGCTGCCTGTGTATGGCTTCATGAGCCATGGCATCAAGGGGTAGGCTGGGTCCCCCAGGATAACGACAAGCATTTCAACATCCCCAACTGTTATTTTCTGGTCTGGGAAGTAATTCCCTTGCTGCAGCCGTTTAAACAGAGTAGTGCTTCTGAATACGCGAGCGTCATGAACCCTCCCTGGCCATCCCACGTGGATGTTTGTGAAACGTCCCTTGTGATCCACCAGTGCTTGCAGCACCATTGAAAAGTACCCCTTCCGGTTTACGTACTGGGTGCCCTGGTGCTGCGGTGCCAAGATAGGGATATGGGTTCCATCTATCGCCCCCCCACAGTTAGGGAATCCCAGTGCAGCAAAGCCATCCACTATGGCCTGCACGTTTCCCAGAGTCACAATGTTTCGTAGCAGCAGCTTAGTGATTGCTTTGGCTACTTGCATCACAGCAGCCCCCACAGTAGATTTTCCAACTCCAAATTGATTCCCGACTGACCGGTAGCTGTCTGGCGTTGCAAGCTTCCACAGGGCTATCGCCACTCGCTTCTCTACTGTGAGGGCTGCTCTCATCTTGGTATTATGGCGTTTCAGGGCAGGGGAAAGCAAGTCACAAAGTTCCATGACAGTGCCCTTACGCATGCGAAAGTTTCGCAGCCACTGGGAATCGTCCCATACCTGCAACACAATGCGGTCCCACCAGTCAGTGCTTGTTTCACGGGCCCAAAATCGGCGTTCAATGGATAGAATCTGCCCCATTACCATCAGGATCTCCAAAGCGCAGGGGCCCGCGGTTTGAGAGAATTCTGTGTCTACGTCCTCATCACTGTCATCGCTGCCGTATCCGCCTCCTCCTCGCCTCGGTGTGAAGGTCCTGGTTCACCATATACTGCACGAGAGTACGCGAGGTGTTTAAAACATCCACGATTGCGGTATTGAGCTGAGCAGGGTCCATGCTTGCTGTGCTATGGCGTCTGCACAGTTCACCAAGCAAAAAAGGCGCGAAACGCTTGTCTGCTGCTTTCAGGGAGGGAGGGGTGAGGCTGTACCCAGAACCACCCGCAACAATGATTTTTGCCCCATCAGGCACTGGGATCTCAACCCGGAAATTCCAAGGGGTGGAGGAGGCTGCGGGAACTATGGGATAGCTATGGAATAGCTACCCACAGTGCAACGCTCCAGAAGTCGATGCTAGCCTCGGACCGTGGACGCACACCACCGATTTAATGTGTTTGGTGTGGCCGCGCGCACTCGATTTTATACAATCTGTTTTACAAAAATGGTTTATGCAAATTCGGAATAGTCCCATAGTGTAGACGTACCCGTAGAGTAAGGATCCAATTCTGTTTCCTGCTGGTGCAGGATCAGCCACTAATGTACATTGACTAATACATGCATGCTAGTTGACTAGGATGCCGTACCCCCACCCTAGTTTTAAATGTTCCAAGAAACAGGGTAGCCACCATTCCCCTTGAGAGATCATTATCTCCCTGTTGGGAAGTTTTTCTTGATATTCAGCCTAAATGAACTCTTTTTTATGTCACCCTATTTCTCCTAGTTCTACCTACTTTAATAAAGCTAAATAATCCCTCATGAGTGTGATTGATCTTGGAGTGTTGAGCCTTGCACACTAATTTATTATTGTATGCCTACACATGCCAACATCTGACAGCTATAACTAGCCAAGCATGCGCACAAGTAGGAAAAAGGAATGCACCTTTGAACGCCATTGAAATCCAGTGGAACAGGAGAGCGCTGTAAAAGAATGCAACATAAATATTTTGCTAAAAAAATGGATATGGACTGTCTCCTCTAAATAGGCTGGTGGAAGGGGTTGGCAGCAGCATGGGCTAGTAGTAAGAGCAGAAGATTGGGAATCAAGACTCCTGGGTACCATTCCAGGCTCTGCCACTGAATTTCTTTGTGGCCACAGACAAGTTACTTAACCTCTCTGTGCCTTAGCTTTCCCAGATGTAAAAGGGGCATAATAATATTTACCTAAGTCATAGTGCCTGATTCACTACAGCTTGGAAAGTACTATGAGAGCCTCAGAGAAGAGATACTATAGAAATGTGAACTAACACCTTATTCCTACAAATATCTGCTCTAGTATAGACCCTAGTGCCAATATTGAGCCTCATGGAAGTCAGTGTGGTCAGGTGTGTCAGACTGCAGAACTGGGGACTATATTATTATATGTGTGAAGTGGGTCAGCTTTCCATATATACTCTGGAAATAGATATACGATGGCACGTATGCTTTGCATCTTCCTCTGGACTAGAATGGGATAACAGTGTGAGAAATCTTGTTATTGGGTGCAGGGGGAATCTTATTAGACGTGCTGTTAAATGCATCCGCATGTGCATTTTCTTTTCCTCCCAGCCTGTGTATTCTTTCTTGGAAATAAATATAAGGAAGATTTTTAAAAGTGCCCAAGCTATTTAGGAACCCAACTCCCACTGCCCTTCAGTGGGTCTTGTGCTTCTAAATCCATTAGATGCTTTGGAAACTCTCCCATTGTATCTTATCTTAAAGACCTTTGGGCTGCTTTAAGTTTTAGTGAAGTGAATGGAAAGCATCCCATTGAGTTCAATAGGGGGAAGGTTGGATCACTCTAGGATAGGTGAACTGTACAAATCCAAAACCCCAAATAAATCCTCCTTGCTCTCAAACTTTCTGCTGATCCAAAGGTTGGATCTGGGATTCACTGGAATGTTGCAATGGGGAGAACAGCTTTGAAATCTTCCCTTCAGACAGGGCTAACTCCTGATAAAATAGTGAGGGCTTTTTCGCCCCTTTTCAAGAGTTGTTTTTATTAACTGGTAATTCCCATGCTGTCAAAACTTTAACTTAATTGTACACCTACCTCCCCATCCATCCATCCTGCTCCCGTTGCCCTGGAAACTGAGGCCATGACACCTTGGCCAGAGTGACAGGGCTGAAACAAAGACCTCTTTCATGGTATCAATTGGATTGAATTGTTCTAGGTACCCCTCCCCCAGCTCTCAGAGGACACAATGTGAGGGAAGAGAGTGCTGGGGGTGGCCTGGCATAGCAGGGGGACTCCAAATACTGTCCAACCTTCAAGGGTCCTGACTTTCTCTCCTCCCCCGCCTTGTTTCTTTAGCTTTCTTTGGGTCAGAGCAGGACAAGGTTCACTGACTCGTCTTAGTTATGAAGCTAAGGTGGATTAAGGAGGGTGTAAGGGCCTATTCTTGTTGCTATTGCTTGGCAGAGGCCGGGTCAACTGTCCTCAAAACCCCTCACACACTCTGTTGGGTCTACAAGTGTCATTCAGGATGAAGGAAGCTGTCCATCAAAACCAGAGGGATTGTGGGAATACCTGAGAAGGACTTGCAGAGCAGGAGATGGGAATGTCTTCAAAGATGGGGGTGAAAGGAGTGCAAAGCCTGCAGAATTAAACCTTGTTCCTTGATTATATATGCAATCTGTACCGCCCCTGTGTGCCCAACCTGTGGAACTCATTGCTAAAGGATACAAATGAGGGAAATAGAAAGATATCCCAGAAAGGGATTAGAGATTTATTCAAAGAAAATACTACCCAGGATAAAACTATAGGGGCTATCTATCTACCTGCTTCAGGGCGTACCTGGACCACCAGACAAGATTTTTCCTCTCATTCTAATGGGATACTAATGCACATTATGGAACATTTTTTTATTTACTTCTTCTGAAACCACTGTTAGAGACAGGATCCCAAATGTACTGAGTTATGACAACTCCTATATCCCTGTGAATAACACCATTGTTGGGAGATGAGCAACAGCCATGGTATAAAAAAGTACAGATATAAAACCCTCCCGACATGTGTCATACGGTGATTCAAATATATGATGCAGACATGCACAGCATCTGTGAGGCATATAGACAAATGGTGCAATTTCACATTACAAAAATATGAGGCATGAAAAGAGATCAAATACATGTTTACTTAATACACTCTGACTGTGATGAGTGTATGATGCATATTTCATCTTTTAAATATAGGCAATATTGTGTTATACAATTGTTGGGATTCTCCCTAATATGTCAGATCTACTTTACATACACACTAAGAGCTAAGTGTGTAGAAAATACATGGATTGCTGGATTGCTATAGTGAGAGGAACAGTGATGGGATGGAAATGAAAAACCAAGGCCCATCTCCATGGGGAATAGAAATGGTGATGCCCACCCGGTGCAGTTCAGTGGACAGGGAAATGGACAGGAAGTCTGGAAAGCTGAGTTTTAATCTTGGCCCTGACTGTGTGACTTTGACTAAGTTGTTATGCTTGCTTGTGTTTAGACTGTAAGCACTTCGAAGTATTGACTGCCTTTCACCTTGTGTTTGTACAGCATCAAGCACATTGGGGCCTCTAGGTGCTATTGTAATATAAATAATTATGCACAAAAACATGTTAAAAGAACATTATTAAGGTTGCAAAGTTGAGCACTCAAAATATGGCAAATACTAGAGTTAAGTTTGCCATTGAAACTTTAATTCGGTCTCCTTGTGCATATGAATTGTGTGACCCTGTCTTTTACTACATGATCACATACTGTTTTTTGCACAGTGAAAGTCCTTTTCTCCTCCTTGAAGCCCCAACTAGAACATGCCCTGTGTGGATAGAATCTTTGGGGAATTTAGCTGATAAATTCTAAGAAGTCTTTACTGAGCATGTGTGAACTGTGATTTTTCAAAGGCTCATAACTTGGCCAAACTTAGGTGGATTTTCATGGACAAGGCAAAAAGCACATCCCTGACACAGAGGTTGCCCCCTTGCTTCCAACCATGGGAGAGCCAGAGCTTTTTAATGAAAAGATCACCAGAATTTCTTAACATTGGCGAAACAATGGCTTTTCCCCTAGCCTCATTCTTAGAAATGGCTGAACCATTTGCCTGAAATTTTCCCAAAATCTCAGCCTGAGTTAGACACCTGACTGCTAGCTCCTCTAATAATAGTGATAGTCAATTCCAACTGCTGCTCTCTCCTGCACTCATCAGGGGAGGCATAGCCCCAAAGCTGAGGCTGAGTTTTATACAGTCATTAATATAATATTATATATTAATAACTAATTTAGAGCTTAGCTAGGGAGCTGTCGTTTGTCTGGTAGATAGGTTGGCTTCAATGTTTGCTGGGCTCGGGGTGGGAGGCATCCTGGGAGGGTAGTTGTAGTGGTTTTGTGTGGGCTCCTCTTTGACATTGTCACAGGCTCCAGTGAGGGGCATTGGGATGGATGGATGTAGGGACTCAGAAGTAAATCATCATGCAATGCTGCAAATGAGAAAAGAGGCACATTAGCTTAGCTGTGCATGTAAGCCAGCCTCCACTTCTTCCTGCACCCATCATCTGCTTTGTTTGTAATTATATTTTGTACTTCTGTCTAGTATAATTAATTTTAGTTAAAATTCTGGGTAAGGAATACACAGGCACTAAATATAAACCCAAACTCAGCCCCCTGTCCATAGAAATCCTTGCTTAGTCAGCTGGACATAACACTTCTGAAAAACGTATTTGTAAGGAGTCTTCTGCTAGCTATCCTGGGCCACCCCAGCTGGTCCCAAAGCCCTCAGTGAGTGCTGCCGCTAGCCACACACACAGATCTATTCTTGGACGAGAAAATGATACAAGAGCAAAATTCAACGGAAGTGTGTCACCTTAAGGGCCCTCTTCTGGGAGAGCAGGCTTTATCTAATTCAGACGTCACACCATGCATCACTTCTTTAAAGAAACAGTAACACTGATGTAACCTGTCTCAGGCCAAAGAACACTGCATTCCTTTGGGATTCCATCCAGCCCTCTGGTTGCCCTTATAGATTTCAAAGAGTTTTATCAAGGAGGTCAAGTTCATTACCCCCATTTTACAGATAGGGAAACTGAGGCACAGAACAGTGATGTGACTTACCCAAGATCACCCAGCAGCAGAGTTGGGCCAGACCTCAAGTCTCCTGACTCCTAGCCCGGGGCTCTGTTTACCAGGCCACAATGCTCATCATAGGACTTCCTCATCCACCCTACAGAACAGAAACAGAAGAAAGAAGGAGCAGACAGGAAAGAAAAATGAAAGCAAGAGTCACTACATTTAAACTCCTTGACACACAAGCGATGTGCTTGAGTTACTCCTGTTACTAGCTGCAGAAAAGTGTTAACCCTGTTTAGAGCTGCTTAGGGATTTTTTGACAATATATATTTTTTCCCACTGGAAAATACTGAATTGTCAAAACTGAAACTATTTGCAGGAAGGGCCCAGTTTTGATTAATTTCTCTTTTCAAATAAAAAAAATTGAAATTGTCAAAATGTCCTCTTTCAATCGTTTCAAAACAAAAAATTCCCTGTTTTTGGATTGAAATGATTTTTTGTTTGATGTGTAAGATGATTATAGTGAAAAAAACCCTTAAAATTAAAAAAAAAGGTTGAAATCAAAGTGAAACATTTGGAAAATGGTGAAACAAAACATTTTGATTGACCTGAACCATATTTTTTTGCAGATTGTCAGTTTGCAGATTTGGGATAGGAAATTTTTTTTGAAATCTCATAAATTTTCCTGGGATGGGAAAACTGTTTCCTGCCCAGCTCTACTTCTGCACTGTCCTCCTTCCCCCAGGACACCTACCCACCACCAATAAAGGAAAGTGGAGCTCCCACCACCTTACTACATGAGTTTCACTCTTGGAACATGAACAGGCTTCCACATCTGCAATGAGTGTGTCAGTGGTCAGTGTGTGTGTAAATGCTAGCGATGGGCCCAAACTAAACTCCCAGAGCCAGAAACCTCCAATGACTTTGGACAAGTTTGGATCCTGATCTAGCTGGAACTTCGCTGTTTGGTTCTACATCTCCCCACTGACCCTATGCCACCAACAAATAATTTCTTGATGCCCCCTTACCTCTGTGCCAATCTCCTCCATATACCTCTCCTCCTCCAGCTGAATCCTACCTCACCAACCTACACTTCCCAGTTCCCTGTCCTAAGCTGCTGATCCTTTGCCTAAATCACCTTTTCCTTGCAGGTGACTTGTAGCCCCGCTCAATGCACTCATTTCTGCTGCTGACCCCCATCCCACAAACACACATTTCCTTGCTGCCGACCCCTCCCCTACACTTCTTTTGTCTGGTGGCTGATTGAGTTCTAAGTCGATAGCACTGCTAGAAAAATAAATACATGTGCACACACCACAAGCGAGAGCCTCCCTCTACGGCAGCTGTTTCTGGGAACTCCTGGCATGATAGAGGAAGGAGCCGTTATGGCTGCAGCCAGGGAGTGGGTTCTTTGTTTCCACACTTCAGCTCCTTCCTGCAATGCTAAACTCTGCTTTCCTGAGTGTGATTCCAAGCGCCCATCAACTCCCCGCAACATCCCCACCCTCTCCCCGGCCGACTTCGGGACCTAAAAATAACTCCTGTGTGGCTGATCCAGAAAAGCTCGGGGAGAGAAGTGACACACACACTCGCTCACACGCACACACGTACACAGGCACACAGCTGGGAAAGGCCGGAGCTGACTCATCATTTGAGGGCAGCAGGGGATTCTGCTGGCACTGGCATCCCACCTCATCTCTGCATCCAGAGGTACTCCCATGTTGGAGAGGGCTGTGAGGGCACCTCTGCCCAGGGACAGCAAACCCCTGGTCACAGAGTGAGGATAGGCATTGTCTCTGTCTGCCCTATGGAAATTCTAACTGCCTGTAACACCTAATGCTTGGGCCTGTTTTCTGAGGCTTGAAACTCTTTAGAGAATTTATTCATAGACAGGGGTGTGAGTCTGATGTTTTAGGCCATGAAAAAACAGCATCCTAGGTACAACACAAAGCTACACTTACCCACCCATCCCCATGACACACCATACCCATCTTTTGTACACCCCATCACACCGTACACCACATTCAGCTACACCTATTCACTTTTACCCACTACACACCATACCCATCTTCTGTATACCACATACAGATACACTTATCCACCTGTACCCACTAACACCATACCCATCTACTGTACACATTCACACCATACACCACGCATGGCTACACCAACCCATCTATCCCCATGACACACCATACCCATCTACTGTACACCATCACATCATACACCAAGCACGATTACACCTACCCACCTGTACTCACTATATACAATACCCATTGACTGTACACCATCATACCATCACACCACACACAGCTACACCTACACACCTGTACCCATGACACACCATACCCATGAACTAAACACTATGACACCACACACCACATACGGTTACACTTACCCACCTTTACCCACTACACACCATCCCCATCTACTATATACCATCATGATAACAGTTTTCAAGTACATAAAATGTTGTTACAAGGAGGAGGGAGAAGAATTGTTCTTCTTAACCTCTGAGGATAGGACAAGAAGCAATGGGCTTAAATTGCAGCAAGGGAGATTTAGGTTGGACTTTAGGAAAAACTTCCTAACTGTCAGGGTGGTTAAACACTGGAATAAATTGCCTAGGGAGGTTGTGGAATCTCCGTCACTGGAGCTTTTTAAGAGCAGGTTAGACAAACACCTGTCAGGGATGGTCTAGATACAACTTAGTCCTGCCATGAGGGCAGGGGACTAGACTAGATGACTTCTGGAGGTCCCTTCCAGTCCTATGATTCTATCACACCATACAACACTTATGGTTACACTTACCCACCTATACCCACTGCATACCCCCACCATCATGCCACACACATGCCACTCTACCTAGCCATCATCCTCCACTGCACACCATTCATAGCCACTTCACTTACCCACCTATACCCCCTACACACCACAAACAACACATGCCACTGCACTGACCCACCGAGCTTCACTACACACCATACATCATACATATAATTCAACCTATTCCCACTACATGCTACCTTTACCCATTCAATCACTCCACCTGTACCCACCGTACACTACATATATGCACTACACACCATCACACCACAGACACACTGCTTCCCCTACCTTGCTATCCCCACTCCATTCCACACCTTCTCACTCCACTTATCCAGCTATTCCCACACAGTGCACACCATCACACCACACATACCATACACTTATCCACCAGTACTCACCAAACAACAGCATATGACTCCCCCTTCGCTGTATCTACCTACCTGCACACTGTCCCAGCTTCACCTTGTCACCCATCCACTACTGCCCACACAAAACCACTACAACTACCCACCCAGGATGCCTCCCACCCCGAGCCCAGCAAACATTGAAGCCAACCTATCTACCAGACAAACGACAGCTCCCTAGCTAAGCTCTAAATTAGTTATTAATATATAATATTATATTAATGACTGTACAAAACTCAGCCTCAGCTTTGGGGCTATGCCTCCCATGATGAGTGCAGTGATCAGTGGCCTATGTAGATTGAGGACAATGGTCCAATCACATCAAGCACAGAGCCTTCAGCATAGCAGCATGAACCTGCATCACCAGAGCTAAAGCTGGCAGCAGCAGCAGGCTGTTATGCTCCTGGAGACGAGGCACTAGTAGGGAGCGAGACACGCTTTGCTATGAACTTTGAAGGATTTTACAGACTTACTAACTATGGGCTAGATTGACTCTCTAGGCTCAGCCTTGCCTGTGTGGGTGTGTAGCTGTGCACCCAGGGGCAGCACTGGGAAGGAATTAGCAGTCACAGCTCCTCCTCAGCTCCCAATGGGAAGTAAGCTACTGCAGCCCAGAAAAGGGTGCTGCTTACTTCCCCCTTGGAGCCAGACTGCCCAGCTGGCTGGTGTGATGAGGGCACAGCCATGGCTACTCCTGCCCTCTGCTCCCTCTCACCCCACTTTGTTGTAGTCATGGGGAACCTGGAGCTGAGATCTGGGTAGCCTTAACACTGCTGCACAGGGTGCAGGCTGTAGGGTGAGGAGGTCTGACTCAACCCCCCCCTCCTGCAAGTGGGCTAATGACAGTCTAGACTTAAACCCTTTCACTTCACCTACCACTGAAATGCAGCCGTCACTTGGATGGAAGGTAACAGAGCACAGGATAATGCTAAACAACAGTTATGAATAGAAAATAGCCATCCAGAATTGCAAGTGGAACTTGACCAGGACATCAGAGGATAGCCCCAGATCCCTAACTGGCCCCCTCAAGGATTGAACTCAACCCTGGGTTTAGCAGGCCAATGCTCAAACTACTGACCTATCCTTCCCCCGACATATGCAGATGAAATGGGGAGCAGTGGATAAGGCATTGGACTGGGACCCCAGGGTCCTGTGAGGAAAAATAGTATGTGCTTATGTAAAGACTGTATCATAAAGCATGCACCTGGGTAGGGCAGGGAGGTGAATTAAGGATGCACAGGCAACCTGAATTCGAGCCTTTCCTAACTTCTGAGTGCTTGATTTTGCAACCTTCATAATGTTCTTTTAATACAGTTTTTGTGTGTTTAATTTCCTAGGTTTGCAAAAAAGCAAACTGAAGAATTCCAAAGTTCATTCATGTGACGCCTTACTGACATTCACATGGGTCATCAGTAGGGTTGGAACTTTCAGATCCACAGTATAGATCTCTGCTGCTTGACCTAACAGAGTAACTGATAGCAATAGTAGGTTGTCATCCTCTATGTAGAGCAGCATTAGAGGGGGAGGGAACAGACACCTTGTTAGTGGTTTCCCCTGATATGCTGACAGCAGAAGAATGTTGAGACTCAGGAATATTGGGTTCCATTCCAGGTTGCATAGGAAAGTGTCTTCTAGTGGTAACAGACATTCTGCCTGTTGTCCTGAGGCTTCACCCTTCTGCCCTGTCCTTGCCAACCTGTCCCTGTCCCAGTCCTGTCTCTTCCCCACAATGCCCCTGGCTCCTTGTCCAAGTCTTCTCCAGTGGTTTCTTGTCCTAGACCCAGTCCCTTTCTCCTCATCTAGCTAGTCCCAGCCCTTGCCCCTCAGGCTCTGTATCCTAGTCCCAGTCTCCTTGCCCAGCCAGTCCTAGTCTCCCACTCTGGGCTCTACATCTGAGTCCCAATCTTCTGTCCACTGTGAACCTCAGACTCCCTGCCTAGGCTCCCAGTTCCACTGTCCAGGCTCCTTGCCCCAGGCTCCTTGCTCAGTCACTCCCACTCTCCCCCAGCTCTGGTTTCTTATCTGATCCCATGGAAAAAAACTAGTGGGTGCTCAGCACCCACCAGTAGCCTGCTCCTCTCCCTCCTCCCCAGTGCCTCTCGCTCGCTAGTGACCACACCGATCAACTCCTCCCCCTCCCTCTCTCACACTCGGTGGAGGAGGCAGAACTGGGAGGGAAGAGGTGGGGCAGTGGCGGAGCAGGGTCAGGAAGAGGCAGAGTGGGTGTGGGGGCTTAGGGGAAGGGGTGGAGTTGGGGCGGGAAGAGGCGGGGTGGGGGATTGGGGTGAGCACCTCTGGGGCAAGGAGGAAGCTGGTGCCTGTGGGCGAGACAGTCTCCCTGCTTACAGGTCTGGTGCTGGTGCTCAGTGGCATGCAGCAGCCAGGAGCAGAAATTGCAAGGAAAGTTCCGATCAGCCCCTGTAGCCCTAGGCTAGAGCATGCTCAGTGCAGATGGAATCTTTGGAAAAATTAGCTGCCAAATTCTAAGAAGTCTCTACTGAGCATGTGCAAACTGTGATTTTTCAAAGGCTTAAAGCTTGGCCAAATTTGGGTAGTTTTTTATGGGAACAGCAAAAACCACATCTTTGCCACAAAGGCCCACTCCCCGCCAAATTTCAAGTTCTTGCTCCAAAGGTTTCAGATTCTAGACACTCTCAACTAAATGGTTGTCAGAATTTCTTTTAACATGGGAAACCAATGTATTTTCCCCTAATCTCATTCTTGGAAATGGCAGAACCATTTCTGTTAAAACATTAAAAAAAAAATAAAATTTCAGCCTGAGGTAGACACTTGGCATGGAAAATTTCAGCCAAAGAAGTTAAAATTTGGCAAAGTTACAAGCAACTGAAAACAGGATCTTGTAATGGGAAGTGTCAGGCAACCTTTATTATACACAATGCTATGAGCTCAGCCTATAATAACAACTCCCTAGTCTCATAGACTCATAGACTTTAAGGTCAGAAGGGACCATTATGATCATCTAGTCTCACCTCCTGCAAAACGCAGGCCACAGAATCTCACCCACCCACTCCTGTAACAAACCCCTAACCTATGTCTGAGTTACTGAAGTCCTCAAATCGTGGTTTAAAGACTTCAAGCTGCAGAGAATCCTCCAGCAAGTGACCCGTGCCTCATGCTGCAAAGGAAGGCGAAAACCCTCCAGGGCCTCTGCCAATCTGCCCTGGAGGAAAATTCCTTCCCAACCCCAAATATGGCGATCAGCTAAACCCTGAGCATGTGGGCAAGACTCACCAGCCAGACACCCAGGAAAGAATTCTCTGTAGTAACTCAGATCACACCCCATTTAAAATCCCATCACAGGCCATTGGGCATATTTACCGCTAGTAGTCAAAGATGAATTAATTGCCAAAATTAGGCTATCCCACCATACCATCCCCTCCATAAACTTATCAAGCTTAGTCTTGAAGCTAGATATGTCTTTTGCCCCCACTACTCCCCTTGGAAGGCTGTTCCAGAATTTCACTCCTCTGATGGTTAGAAACCTTCATCTAATTTCAAGTCTAAACTTCCTGATGGCCAGTTTATATCCATTTGTTCTTGTGTCCACATTGGTACTAAAATAGTCTTAAATGGTCTTGTGATACAGAATCTTTTATAATAACTACAAGTGGTCAGGGCCTCAGTTTTATATCCCATACTCTAGCACTCATTCTAGTATTCCCAACTCTTGGGCTTTTATTGCAACTCTTGCAATAATTGGTATTTTTCTTAAAGCCCCAGCTAACAGAGTCACGTGAGTACATGAGATCCTCGGCTTTCTTTGAAAAGAAAATGAAAATGTCACCCTGGATGCTCAAAAACCATAAGGCAGATAAAATTAACCCCAAATCCATAATTTTGTTTTTAAAAAATCTCATGATCTTTAAGCCAATATTGTGATTTTATGGACCTGGTTCATGATTTTTGTACATTTGGGGCTGGCAATGCCCTGTGGAACCAATTCAGATACTCTTAAGGAGGGAAAAATTCTGGTCCCTGCCCCCTCCCCCACAGCAGGTTCCCTGTTTTGTTCCCCCTTGTCTTCCCCCTACACCCCACTCGCAGTGAACCCTGGGTCTCTCTCAGCTGGGGAATCTCCTCTATCTCTTACCCACGCAGTGCATGAGCCAGTGCTGTCAGGCTTTGAATTCTCAGAGGACTCCCCTGCATGCAGGAACAGGTTCCCCATATGTCAGGTTGAAACAGCATTTGGCTCGGCAGCCCCTCTGTCTGGATGGAGGGGCATCCAGGCCAAATTTGATTGGCGTTCCAACCTTGTGCACCTGGCTGCACTGCCACTCACTGAAATTTGGCCTGGCCACTCCTCCACCTGGATCAAGTTTGCGTGGCTTTTCCACCATGCAGCTGGAGTGATGCTCTGGGCCACTTTGGCAGCAGTCGTACTGATTTAATACGGGACCACTGCTTAAAAGTGGTAGGGCCATGGCCCCCTGCATTCCACAGCCTATGGAACTTTGAGTGAGTGCAACCCCCCCCTCCCCCCGCCCCAGCCCAAATCATTGGCTTCACTGGCACTGCTGTGAATCAGTGCAGAGCTGCTGTAAAGATGCACAGAGAAGCCATTTGTAGAGCACAACAATAATTTGTATTGGTCCTACAAACTCCACACTACATATTCTTGAGCACCATCTACTGGCAGATTGTCTATTCCTGCTCTGTTTACACAGAGAGTGTGCCTGCACCCTCTCATCACATCTCTTTTACGAACCTATGGTAAGCAGCCAGGGCCCACTGGTTCAGTACCGACTCCAAGGAAAGCGCAACACCTACTGAAACAGCTACACCACTTTGTGGAGCACTTTTTTCCCCTACAGGTCTCCTGTAATGGCCTGACCACAGCCTGACCCTGGACTTGGGGAAAGCCCAGTGCTGTGAGTGACTGATGAGCTGTCCCTCTGCTAGTCCCCTGTCCATCAGCTTCCACTCTCATACTCAGGCATCAGCTGCAAACTAGTGCCTCATACTGCTGCTGCTGCCACCGCCTCTTCCCTGCAGCTTTCTTTCTTTCTTTCTTTCTTTCTTTCTTTCTTTCTTTCTTTCTTTCTTTCTTTCTTTCTTTCTTTCTTTCTTTCTTCTGCTCTGTCTGATGGGGACCCAAACACTGTCCAGGAAATGGGGTACTTAGTGGTGTTAATGTCTCTGGATTGTCCACAGCCAGCTCCAGGGGAATGGATTGTTGGAGGGGGAGGGAGAAGCTGCCTGTGTGTCAGGAAATCTGCTTCCTCTGTGTATTGATCAGCTGTCAGGCTGGTAGAGTGGTGAGCTTCTCCAGGCTACTCAAAGGCCTTAATTCCAGGGATCACACACTGGCTTGGGGAGGGGCTGGGGAGCCTCCTGGGCAATAAGAACCCTGCTGGCTCTATCCAAGCTGGAAGTTCAAGGGAAAGGTCCCCCACCCCAATCCTTGAGCTGTTGTATGCTTCCCTCCTGCTCTCAGAAATGTACTGTGTCATTAAGACCATACACCCTGTACATGCCCCTGATTGGAACTTAGTGTCTCTATCCTGCATCTCAGATGGGCAATGGGGCATGGAGGGGGCATGGCAGCTTGTAGGAGAGTAGAAGCAATCACACCCAACCTTTCTATCCCTTTGGAATCTCATGAGGATGAACCCCAAAACACAGTCGATTTTAAACCTTTGCCCTTATAGCATTGTAAATGAAACCTAAAACTCCCCTGCCAGCCCCCTGGGCTCTGTGAGGGCGTCCAGCTTTTTAGGATTTGTCACATGGGGCAGAACAACAGTGTCCTGTTATGGCCCCGTATCAGTGTGGGCTGGCAGAACATCCTTTTGGTGGGATGCTGCCTTAGTGTATGAATCATAGAATCATAGAATCCGAGATCAGAAGGGACCATTATGATCATCTAGTCTGACCTCTCGCAAAATGCAGGCCACATAAGCCGATCCACCCACTCCTGAACTAATTCTCTCCCTTGACTCTGCTGTTCAATGCTCCAAATCATGATTTAAAGACTTCAAGTAGCAGATAATCCACCAGCAAGCGACCCCCGCCCCATGCTTCGGAGGAAGGCGAAAAACCTCCAGGGCCACTGCCAATCTACCCTGGAGGAAAATTCCTTCCCGACCCCAAATATGGCGATCAGCTGAACCCCGAGCATGTGGGCAAGACTCTCCAGCCAGACCCTCTGGAAAAGGCTAACAATATCCCAACATTGACCCTTTGTACTAATTACCAGTGTGGCACGTTATTGACCTATTGACTAAACCCGTTATTCTATCATACCATCCCCTCCATAAACTTATCCAGCTTAATCTTAAAGTCATGGAGGTCCTTCGCCCCCACTGTTTCCCTCGGTAGGCTGTTCCAGAATTGCACTCCTCTGATGGTTAGAAACCTTCGTCTAATTTCAAGCCTAAATTTCCTGACTGACAATTTATATCCGTTTGTCCTCGTGTCCACATTAGCACTGAGCTGAAATAATTCCTCTCCTTCCCTGGTATTTATCCCTCTGATATATTTAAAGAGTGCAATCATATCTCCTCTTATCCTTCTTTTGGTTAAGGAAAACAAACCAAGCTCCTCAAGTCTCCTTTCATACGACAGGCTTTCCATTCCTCGGATCATTCTAGTGGCCCTTCTTTGTACCCGTTCCAGTTTGAATTCATCTTTCTTAAACATGGGAGACCAAAACTGCACACAATACTCCAAATGAGGTCTCACCAACGCCTTATATAATGGGATTAGCACCTCCTTATCTCTACTAGAAATACCTCGTCTAATGTATCCCAAGACCGCATTAGCTTTTTTAACGGCCACATCGCATTGCCTACTCATAGTCATCCTACGATCAACCAGGACTCCTAGGTCCTTCTCCTCCTCCGTTACTTCCAACTGGTGCGTCCCCAGCTTATAACTAAAATTCCTGTTAGTCATCCCTAAATGCATAACCTTACACTTCTCATTATTGAATTTCATCCTATTACTAATACTCCAGTTTACAAGGTCATCCAAATCTCCCTGGAGGATATCCCGATCCCTTTCCGAATTGGCAATACCTCCCAACTTCGTGTCATCCGCAAACTTTATCAGCCCACTCCTACTTTTGGTTCCGAGGTCAGCGATAAATAGATTAAATAAAATCGGAGCCAAAACCGAACCTTGAGGAACTCCACTGGTAACCCCGCTCCAACCTGACAGATCACCCTTCAATATGACCCTCTGCAGTCTCCCCTTTAACCAGCTCCTTATCCACCTCTGGATTTTCATTTCGATCCCCATCTTTTCCAATTTAACCAGTAATTCCTCATGCGGTACCGTATCAAACGCCTTACTGAAATCAAGATATATTAGATCCACCGCATTTCCCTTGTCTAAAAAATCTGTTACTTTCTCAAAGAAGGAGATCAGGTTGGTTTGGCACGATCTACCTTCCGTAAAACCATGCTGTAATTTGTCCCAGTTGCCATTGGCCTCAAGGTCCGTAACCACTCTCTCCTTTACAATTTTTTCCATGACTTTGCATACTACAGATGTTAAACTAACAGGCCTGTAGTTACCTGGGTCACTTTTTTCTCCCTTCTTGAATATAGGAACTATATTAGCTAATCTCCAGTCAAACGGTACAACCCCCGAGTTTAGAGATTTATTAAAAATCATCGCTAACGGGCTTGCAATTTCACTCGCCAGTTCCCTTAATATTCTAGGATGAAGATTATCCGGGCCCCCTGATTTACTTCCGTTAAGCTGTTCAAGTTTGGCTTCTACCTCAGATACCGTAATGTCTACCCCCATATCTTCATTCCCGTCAGTCCCTCTACCACTATTCCTTAGCCCTTCATTAGCCTCATTAAAAACCGAGGCAAAATATTCGTTTAGATATTGTGCCATGCCAAGATTATCCCTAATCTCCACTCCGTTTAAAGTTTTAAGCGGTCCCACTTCTTCCTTCTTGGTTTCCTTCCTATTTATATGGCTAAAAAACCTTTTGCTATTGGTTTTAATCCCCTTCGCTAGGTCCATCTCCACCCGGCTCTTTGCCTTTCTCACTGCTTCCCTACACCCTCTGACCTCAATAAGGTAGGTTTCTTTGCTGATCCCTCCCATTTTCCAGTCCTTGTACGCTTTCTGTTTTTTCTTAATCACCCTTCTGAGAGGCTTGCTCATCCAGCTCGGTCTAAAACTGCTACCTACGAACTGTTTTCCCTTTCTCAGGATACAGGCCTCTGACAGCTCCTGCAACTTCAACCTGAAGTAACCCCAGGCGTCTTCCGCCTTTAGATCCCTAAATATGTTAGTCCAATCCACTTCCCTAACTAGTCGCTTTAATTTAGTGAAGTTAGCCCTTTTGAAATCGTAAACCTTAGTCTCAGATGCAATTTTGTTTATCCTTCCATTTATTTTTAAACGAATTAGCTCATGATCACTCGAGCCAAGGTTGTCCCGTACAACTATTTCCTCAACAAGGTCCTCGTTACTCACCAAAATCAGATCTAAAATGGCATCCCCCCTCATCGGTTCAGCAACTACTTGATGAAGGAATTCATCAGCTATCACGTCTAGGAAAAGCTGAGCCCTATTATTATTACTAGCATTTGTTTCCCAATCTATATCCGGGAAGTTAAAGTCTCCCATGATCATACAGTTCCTATTAGTATTTACCTCCTTAAAAACATTAAAGAGCTCTCTATCCATATCCAGGCTAGATCCCGGAGGTCTATAGCACACCCCAATCACTATCCCAGGGGACGCTCTAGTAGTTTTCTTCCCCAATGTCACCATTGCCCAAACAGACTCCGTATTATCCATTGCATTGCTAGTTATTTCGTTACATTTCACCTCATTATTGACATACAATGCTACTCCCCCACCTTTACCTTTGTTTCGGTCTTTCCTAAACAGCACATACCCTTCCATACCTGTACTCCAGTCATGGCTACCGTTCCACCATGTTTCGGTTATTCCTACGATATCCGGTTTCAATTCTCGGACCAGGAGCTCCAGTTCCTCCATTTTGTTACCTAAGCTTCTCGCATTGGTGAACAAACATCCTAATTTTTGCTGTTTGGCTCCTCTCACCCTTTTCACCCAACTTGGTAGGGACACAGTACTACCAGTATGACCTGTTGGTCTAGTATCCGTCCTCCCCCTCTTCCTTATACCTAACCCTCCTCCTCTGGCTATATCTGTTGTTATCCTGTTGTCTCACTCTCAATGTATAAATTTGGCGTGGAGAGTACCTGGACCTCTCCCAACCGTCTCCCCCCAATGTCTAGTTTAAAGCTCTTTTAATCAGATGAGCCAGCCTCCCTCCTAGAATTCTACTTCCTTCCCTACTTAGGTGGAGCCCATCCCCTGAGAACAGTTCTCTGTCCCCGAAAGCCTCCCAGTGCCCATACATCCCAAAGCCCTCCTTGTAACACCACTCCCTCAGCCAACTATTTATCGTCACAATCTTGTCACCCCTTTGGCGCCCTTCCCTAGGGACAGGTAGAATCCCACTGAAGATCACCTGAGCCTCAATTTCCTTGAGCGTCTTACCCAACCTGGCATAGTCTCCCTTGATCTTCTCTAGCGAGAATCTAGCCTTGTCATTCGTTCCTACATGAAGGATGATCAACGGGTTCTTACCTGCTCCTCTTAGGATCCTTTTCAACCTCAGGTCCACATCCCGTATTTTAGCGCCCGGTAGACAGCACACCCTTCTGTTCTCTGGATGTTGATGCAGCACAGCAGTTGAAAGCACAGCTGCATCAGAAATAAGACTGTGACTCTTTCAACAGTCTTTGATCTTGGTGTGTGGGATGTAGGATATGCCCATGGAAATCAGTTCAGACTGGGTGGCAGGGAGAGGTCTGGCTTATGGCCTGCTCAAGACAGCGCTGACTACAATTCCCAGCCATGAATAGGGGCTGCCACATCCTCAGCTAACCTGATGAAGTCCATGTGCACCCAGAATAGCCTAGACAGAAACCATCAGTCACACGTCTAGCCCACCAGGGAATCTTTGGTGGGGTCTCCAGAGGTTATTACTGGATCTAGTGAAGAGGTTGAAGACCTCCTGAAAAGACATTTCCTTTCTGGGTCTTATCTCTTTATCTCACAGAGAAATGCAGAAGAGCTCATATTTTGGGTGCAGATCTCCTGCATTTAATGCCCCCTGCTTCTCTCATCACTGTCTAAAATCAGCAACATTAGTACCCACGGTGAGAAATGGAGCTGGGCCTATCATTTGCAGTAAAAAATGTGTTAGCTGAATTTAGCTCTATTTTCTGTTCATGAATTGTCTGTGAATAGATGCCAATGAACACAAATATGTCTGCTATTCAAAATTCTTCAACTGATGTTTGCAGTGCACGTGGTGTTTCCATGTCCTGACTGAGTGAAAGTGACTTAAGAATTGTGGTTCCCAACTGACCACTTGTGATTTCAAATGTGAAGTTGGCTTTCTGTGAATGTTTCGTGGTACAGATTGTTTTCACAGGATTTCTGCTTGTAAACTCTTTCCCTTGAGAACATGATAGGGAATGAATATACTCAAGGGGAATTTCTTTCAAAACTTCAAACAAGTGTTTGCAGCATGGGAATTGTAGTTTGACTGGGTCATGTCCCCATTCTTTTGTATGGACTGACCTCCCCAGCTAGACTACATCTACCATGATGTGGCTTGGCCAGGGAGTTCCACAGTGCATCAAGGTGGCTCTGCAACAGGGGAGATGTGGTGCTTAATGAGAGGTGACTGTAATCCAGGCAGAGAGCCCGGTCCATAGGGGAGAATGAGGACAGGAGGCAGCCAAACTTCAACTCCCAAAAGGCACTGAAAGTAGCATTTTCAAATACATTTTGATTTTTGGCTAAAGTTTTAGTTTTTGATTTTGCACCAAATAGCTGACATTTTCTGTAGTCCTCCTCCCACCCCACCATTCCATTTTCTGACCAGCTCTATTACTGGCTCTGTAGAGTTGGTGAAATAATGATTCTGTGAAAAAAATACAAATATCAGAGTTGCTTACATTTTTCAGGGCTTGAAATGAGCCCATTTTCTGTATTTCATAACATTTTCCACAATATTTTTTACTGAAATGTTTATGGGAACCCAAAGGGGCTGTGAGGCTACATTAAATAATGATTGGTAAGTGCTTTGAGATCCTTGGATATATTTTAGCACAACCAGAAGTGATGGGCTTGATGGAGAAATCCCTGGGGGCAACTCTTTGGCCTCTGTTATGTAGGAGGTCAGACTAGATCAGGGGTAGGCAACCTATGGCACGGGTGCCAAAGGTGGCACGCGAGCTGATTTTCAGTGTCACTCACACTGCCCAGGTCCTGGCCACCAGTCCAGGGGGATCTGCATTTTAATTTAATTTTAAATGAAGCTTCTTAAACATTTTAAAAGCCTTATTTACTTTACATACAACAGTAGTTTAGTTATATATTATAGACTTAGAGAAAGAGACCGTCTAAAAACGTTAAAATGTATTACTGGCACGCGAAACCTTAAATTAGAGTGAATAAATGAAGCTTTGGCACAGCACTTCTGAAAGGTTGCTGATCCCTGGACTAGATGATCAAATGGTCCCCTCCTGGCCTTGAATTCTGTGAACCTCTGGAAAGAAGCCACTAGAAAAGGGAAACGTGTTAGTATCCCTGTCTGTAGCCTCAAGCCTCAGCCCTGGGTCAATGCCTCCATTACAGATGCCTTTAATCTTGGCTTCATTTTCAAGAAACTGTGTCAGCATCACTACAAAACCTGAAGAACCGAAAGACTGCAAGCTTAGCCTCTGTCTCCCATTTATAACTCAGGCATCACAACTGAGATTAAAGGGGCATCCTGTCCCCTCGAGAATGCTAGAAGCCCATGTGAAGATTTGGAGAGCCTGTGGGAGAGACACTGGTCTGGAAATAATCTGATTGGGCTTTGAGTGCAGTGCTGGCAGGCAAAGGGGGCGGCTGGTGCCGGTACCCAGTGTCTGGAAAGTTATATGTTCTCAGGCTGACTTGACCTTGTCAAAGAAGGAAGAAAACAGGAACCTATTCTGCATTCCTGGCATATTCCAACAAGCAGTACAACACATTAAGAAAAAAGCAATAGGCATATTTAAGAGAATATGAACTGCTTCATTTGACTTCGACATTCACTGCCAACCTTACATGAATCTGTAGCATGACTGGAAAGTAACCCTAATACAGATCTATTAGGCAGGGGAGGGCCAAACTTACTTTGCCTAATTTAGGTCACACTCAAGTCCCAGGGGATTCAAAGTTCAATCCAAACTTGTATGTTAATAGGCTTGGGTGCTGCTTAGGAGAGATGTTGAACAGTGGAACAGAGAAAAATCTAGCTGCAAAACATATAAAGATAGATAGTGAGGAGCAGAGAGAAAAATGGCACAGAAAAAATAGATTCAGTTTACAGGTCACGCATTTGCTTCTGGGAGTCCTTCTAGTCCTCCTGACTTTATCTATAGCAAGTACTTATCTGACCCCCATTATCATTGGTTTGCAGTGTTGGAGCTATGTTGGTCCCAGGATATTAGAGAGACAAGGGAGTGAGGTAATAGCTTTTATTGGACAAGGTCTCTTACAATATGTGTTAACTACTTATGCCACAGGTGCCAACTTTCCAATGTGCTGGTGGGTGCTTGACCCCCGGCTCTGCCCCAGGTCCTGCCCCCACTCCACACTTTCCCCCAAGGACTCACCTCCACCCCACCTCTTCCTGCCCCATTCTACCCCCTCCCCCAGCACGCCCTGCCCTCACCTATTTTTTCCCCGTGGGTGCTCGAGCCCCAGAGCACCCACAGAGTCAGCTCCTATGACTTATGCTAAACAATCTGTTCCAGCTTGTATTTAGCCATGACACATGGAATACCTTTCCCAGACTTGGCGAAGAGCTCTGTGAGGCTTCAAAGTTTGTCTCTGTCACCAACAGAAGTTGGCCCAATAAAATATATCCCCTCCCCCTCTGGGGTGGGGCCAGAAATGAGGGGCTCAGGGTATGGGAGGGGGATCCAGGATGGGGAAGGGGGTTGAAGTGTGGGGGGAGGGCTCTGGCTGTGGGCACGGGCTCTGGGGTGGGGCTGGAGATGAAGGGTTTGGGGTGCAGAAGGGCGATCTGGGCTGGGGCAGAAATTTGGGGTCGCGGGGGTGAGGGCTGTGGCTGAGGTTGTGGGCTCTGGCATGGGGCTGGGGTTTGGGGTGCAGGAGGGGGCTCCAGGCTGGGGGAGGGGTTTGGGGTACAGGAGGGAGTGTGGGCTCCGAGCAGCGCTTACCTCAGGAGGCTCCCGGGAAGATGCCAGCATCTCCCTCAGAGTCCTAAGCAGAGGCACAATCACGTGGCTCTCTGTGCTCCCTCTGCCTGCAGGCACCGCCCCCTCAGCTCCCATTAGCCGTGGTTCCTGGCCAATGGGAGCAGAAGAGCTGGTGCTGGGGGCGGGGGCAGTGCAGAGAGCCCCCGTGGCCGTCCCTCTGCCTAGGAGCCAGAGGGAGATGCTGGCAGCTTCCCAGGAGTCACGCGGAGCTGGGTATGGAGCCTGCCTGCGCCGCTGACTGGACTTTTGATAGCCCGGTCAGCAGCGCTGACCTGAGCCGCCAAGGTCCCTTTTCGCCAGGGTGTTCCGGTCGAAAACCGGACACCTGGCCACCCTATTTTAACCTGTAATATCCTAACAGGACTCCTGTGGGGTAGGGCAGTGTTATTATCCCTATTGTACAGGTGGGAACTGAGACACAGACACTAAGGCCCAGACCCTCCAAAGTATGTGAGTACAGGGGAGTTAGGAGCCTAAATACTTTTAAGGATCCAGTGCCCTGACGACTGAACCAAACTGGTGCTGATTTCATGTTAGCTACAGAGGCAAAGTTTAATATAAAATCGAATCACCATAAGAAAACTAAAGAGGGTTTAAATTACAGGAGGAAAAAGGGTAATAAATGCAAAGTAGCTTGAGAAACTTCCAATTCCACAAGGTACTCTGGGCTCTGGCCCATAGGCGTGCGCAGCACATTTCATTAGGGTGTACACCCAGGGAATTTTATTTTTTATTTTTTTTAAAGGTGAACATTTATTGAATACTCAGTCATAAAGGACATTATTTTTATTCATCAAACAAACTAAAGAAACTAAAACTTAACTAAACTTATTTTTTTTAAATTAACAACTAAACTTTACTTAAATTAAAATGCAAAGCCACTTTTTTTTGAGACATTAGGGTGTGCCTGGGCACACCTGGCACACCGCGTACACACGCCTGTGCCCTGGCCCTTAACATTAATGGAGGATCTGGTGTTTCAAACAGGTAAGTAACACCCCTCCCCTCCCACAAAAGCCTTGCTCCCTAAGCAAGGCTCTGTGTTCATGGGGACAAAACACACTTTCTTTGATTTAGGGCAGGGGTGGGCAAACTTTTTGGCCTGAAGGCCGCATCGGGCTTCGGATATTGTATGGAGGGCTGGTTAGGGGAAGCTGTGCCTCCCCACACAGCCAGGTATGGCCCAGCCCCTGCCCCTTGCTTCTTGTCCCCTGATGGCCTCCCCCGGGACCCTGGCCCCATCCAACCCCCACTTCTCCCTGACCACCCTCAGAACCCCTGCCCACCCCCGCCTCCCCATCCAACCCCCCCTCCTTCCTGACTGCCCCCCGGAACCTCTGCACCCATTCAACCCCCCCGTTCCCCGCCCTCTGACCGCCCCAACCCCTATCTACACCCCCATCCTCTGACCACCCTCCAAACTCCCCTGCCCTCTATCCAACCCCGCTTTCTCCCTGCCCACTTACCGCACTGCCTGGAGCACCGGGGGCTGGTGGCACTACAGCCACTTGGCTGGAGCCAGCCACACCACCGTGCAGCACAGAGCACCGGGTCAGGCTGGGCTCTGCAGCTGCGCTGCCCCAGGAGTTGGCCGCCCACAGCATTGTGCTGGTGGTGCAGTGTGCTGAGGCTGCGGGGAATGGGGGGAGGGGCTGAGGGGTACCCTCCTGGACCAGGAGCTCAGGGACCAGGCGGGAGGGTCCTGCGGGCCAGCTGTGGCCTGCGGGCCGTAGTTTGCCCACCTCTGATTTAGGGGAAGAAATAGACTGGTAGATTCCAAGACCAGAAGGACCACTGCGATCATCGAGTCTGACCCCTTGTAAAACACAGACCAGAGACCTGTCCCAGAATGATTCCTAAAGCAGAGATTTTAGAAACATCCAGTCAGTAAATTGTTCCAATGGTTAATTACTCTCACCATTAAAAATGTATGCCTTATTTCAAGTCTAAATTTGTCTAGCTTCAGTTTCCCGCCATTGACTTGTTATATTTTCCTCTACTAGATTACAGAGCCCATTATTAAATATTTGTCACCCATTAACCTTCTCTTTGTTAAACTAAATAGGTTGAACTCCTTGCATCTGTCACTACAAAGGAGGTTTTTTTCATTCTTCAATCATTCTTGTGGCTCTTCTCTGCCCCCTCTCCAATTTATCAACATCTTTCTTGAACTGTGGGCACCAGAACTAGGCACAGGATTCCAGCAGTGGTCCCACCAGTGCCAAACAGAGAGGTACAATAACCTCTTTAGTCCTACGTGAGATTCTGCTGTTTATGTACCCCAGGATCACATTAGCTCTTTAGGCCACTGTATCACACTGTCATCACGCACATCATGTTCAGCTGAGTATCCACCAGGGCCCCTAAATCTGTCAGCGTCACTGCTTCCAAGGAGAAAGTCTGCCATCCTGTAAGTATGGCCTGCATTCTTTACTCCTAGAGGTGTGTCTTTACATTTGGCCATATGAAAACACATATTGTTTGCTTGTGCCCAGTTTAACAAGCAATCCAGATCACTCTGTGTCAGTGACCTGTCGTTTTCATTGTTTACCACTCCCCCAGTTTTTGTGTCATCTGCAAATTTTATCAATGATGATTTTGTTTTCTTCCAACTCATTGATAAAAATGTTAAATAGCATAGGGCCAAGAACTGATCCCTGTGGGACTCCATTAGAAACACACCCATTTACAATTAGATTTTGAGACCTTTTGGTTAGCCAACTTTAATCCATTTAAGAACATAAGAACAGCCATACTGAGTCAAACCAAAGGTCCATCTAGCCCAGTATCTGTTTTCCGATAGTGGCCAGTGCCAGGTGCCCCAGAGGAAATGAACAGGCTACAGGCTGGGGACCGACTGGCTAAGCAGCAGTTCTGCAGAAAAGGACCTGGGGATTAAAGTGGACGAGAAGCTAGATATGAGTCAGCAGTGTGCCCTTGTTGCCAAGAAGGCCAACGGCATATTCGGCTGTATCAGTAGGAGCATTGCCAGCAGATTGAGGGAAGTGATTATTCCCCCCCTATTCAGCACTGGTGAGGCCACACCTGGAGTATTGTGTCCAGTTTTGGTCCCCCCACTACAGAAGGGATGTGGACAAATTGGAGAGAGTCCAGCAGAGGGCAACAAAAATTATTAGGGGGCTGGGGCACATAGTTTACAAGGAGAGGCTGAGGGAACGGAGGTTATTTAGTCTGGAGAAGAGAAGAGTGAGGGGGGAGTTGATAGCAGCCTTCAACTACTTGAAGGGGGGTTCCAAAGAGGATGGAGCTAGACTGTTCTCAGTGGTGGCAGATGACAGAACAAGAAGCAATGGTTTCAAGTTGCAGAGGGGGAGGTCTAGGCTGGATATTAGGAAACACTATTTCACTAGGGGGGTGGTGAAGCACTGGAATAGGTTACCTAGGGAGGTGGTGTAATCTCCTTCCTTAGAGGTTTATAAGGCCTGGCTTGAAAAAGCCCTGGCTGGGATGATTTAGTTGGTGTTGGTCCTACTTTGAGTAGGGGATTGGACTAGATGACCTCCTGAGGTCTCTCCCAACCCTAATATTCTATGATTATAACAGAACAGGTAATCATCAAGTGATCCATACCCTGCCGCCCATTCCATTTAATGTGTGTGCAGTGGTGGCATTATGGGTTCAAGGGAGGCCACACTGCCTCACTGCCGCCGCCTAGCATCAGGGGAATTACCGTTAGGTGTAGCATCCCGACCATTCTAATGGGCTAACCCAGGGGTCTCAAACATGTGGCCCTCCCCCCCACAGTGCGCTGCATCTCTGCTCCTCCGCCTACCTCCCAGCACTTCCCGCCGCCAAACAGCTGTTTGGCGATGCTTAGGACTTTCCAGGAGGGAGGGGAGAGGAGCGGGGACATGGCACGCTCAGGGGAGGAGGCGGAGAAGAGGCGGGGCCGGGGCGGGGATTTGGGGAAGGGGTTGGAATAGGGGCAGGGAGGGGGTGGAGTTGGGGTGGGGACTTTGGGGAAGGGGTTGGAATGGGGACGGGGAAAGGGTGGCAAGAGGCGGGGCAGGAGCGAGGCCTCATGGAAGGGGTGGAGTGGGACTTTTGCAGTCTGTTACCAACCAATTTTGAAGTTCACAGCTATTTTGACTTGACTATTGGTGTACAACTACAGAAAGGGGTGTTTCTGTGCGGTGCCAAGAGTACTAGACCATTGTGATATCAGAGATAACTCAACCAATCAGCACCCTTACTCAATAGCTAATTTGCATGCTACAGTTTCATTGGTTGTATGAGGGAGACTTCAGAGATGGAGGATTAATTGGCCCGACTGCCACACCCTTGTGCCTAGCTGCCACCTCACATATCGGAACAACTGCCTACACAACAACACAACCAGCAAGTCCAAATAGAGATAGCCCCTCACCCCAGCACACACCCCTTATTTGCCACCAACACAAATCAACCAAAATCTCCCAGCACAACACAACCAGGGCACAAATCAACACAGCTTCCCATCACAACACACATTTGCCCACCTTCAGTCATACTTACCATAAATTTGAGTGGCTAAGTGGCAAGTCCTTTGCTAGTAAGCATATATTGGGCTACTGTGACAATGCAATAAAAGTCAGTAGAAAAAATCACTGTAAGATGCTATACAATTTAAGGATGTAGAAAAAAGGTATCTATTATATGAGAAACAGTACGTGAGCCTGTAATTAAAAGATTACATGATAACACATGTTCTCAAAGGGGCAGAGAAAAAGTTGTGTGTGCAACCCTAATTTTGGCACATGTGCTGAACTGTGCAGTCTTAACATTCTCTTAGTGTAGTTTTTTGTATGGAATGTGGTACAATTTGCAAGCAATACTGAGATTGGTTTCATCTCAGGATATCAAACCTAATATTGATGCTCTGGTTGATGCAAAACGCTGCCAGCTATGTGGCCAAAATATGAAATGTCTGGCAAAATTAGCACTGACTTTTCGCATTAGTTTTAAAAAAAGTTAATACATTGACTTTTAATAGCATACTATATTAATCTTCATTTTTTTCATTTTTGACTATATTTTTCATAGAATCATAGAATAACAGGGTTGGAAGGGACCTCAGGAGGTCATCTAATCCAACCCCCTGCTCAAAGCAGGACCAATCCTCAACTAAATCATCCCAGCCAGGGCTTTGTCAAGCCTGACCTTAAAAACCTCTAAGGAAGGAGATTCCATTCATCCAGCCCATACTTCTTTAACTTGCTGGCAAGAATACTGTGGGAGACCATATCAAAAGCTTTGCTAAAGTCAAGGAATAACATGATCACTGCTTTCCTCTCACCCACAGTGCCAGTTATCACATCATAGAAGGCAATAGGTTAGTCAGGCATGAGTTGCCCTTGGTGAATCCATGCTGACTGTTTCTGATCACTTTCCTCTCCTCTAAGTGCTTCAAAATTGATTCCTTGAGGACCTGCTCCATGATTTTTCCAGGGACTGAGGTGAGGCTGACTGGCCTGTAGTTCCCCAGTTCTTCCTTCTTCCCTTTTTTAAAGATGGGCACTACATTAGCCTTTTTCCAGTCATCGCTGTATGAAAAGGTTTCAGTGATGTGGCCCTCGGGCCAATGTACTAGTCCTCATGTGGCCCTCATGGTGATTTGAGTTTGAAATCCCTGGGCTAAGCAATCAACCATGTATAGCCCTCAGGCCCTCCACGTGGAGGCATGGTGCACAGCTTAGTCTATGGTCTTTGGGCCCTTGTGGCAGGGCTCAGAGCCCACACAGGTGACAAGTAGCCCTGGGCCCTTCAGACAACACAGTGGTCAATTCATTCTGGTCTCTGAAGACAGAGACAGAGAGAGCAAGACCCGCAGTCAGTTAATTCTGGGCTCTAGTTGTAGGGCCAGAGCAAGCCCAGGAGTCAATCAGCCCTGGTCTCTCAGTGCAGAGACAGAACCAGCCAGCAGTCAATTTGCCATGATCACTCAATGGAGAGACAGAGCACACCCAGGAGTCAATCAGCTCTGGCATCTGGTTGCAGAGCCAGAGCAAACACACTAGTCAATCAGCTCTGGTCTCTGGTTGCAGAGATAGAGCAAACCCCAGGGGTCGGGTGTCCTAGCTTTGGCAGATGGCTGACGAACACAGGATGCTGAGCCTGGCGAGGGTCTGGGTCCACCCTACTCCACCAGATCCCGACTCAGAGCATAACAGTGGGCTCGGATCCAACTGATTGGGAGGCCCCGCCCTTTATACTTCCTGTCCTGGTGACATACTTCCAGCAGGAGGAGTGAGGCAGGCCTGGTTCCGCCCAGTTGGGCATGGAGGGTGGTTCCTCCCTCTCTGGCTTGGACAGAGGCCACACCACCTCACTACAGTGTGCCATGTTAATTTTATATCTATTTAATCAAAACGTCAACTGTACCAACGCAAATGCTTTACAGAAATCTCTTACATCAACACTATCAAGTTAGTTTGACAAGATGTATTTTCATAGAATCATAGGACTGGAAGGGACCTCGAGAGGTCATCTAGTCCAGTCCCCTTCACTCATGGCAGGACTAAGTATTATCTTGACCATCCCTGACCAGTGTTTGTTTAACCTGCTTTTAAAAACTCTCCAGTGATGGAGATTCCACAACCTCCCTGGGCTATTTATTCCAGTGCTTAACCACCTTACAGTTAGGAATTTTTTTCTAATATCCAATCAAAACCTCCCTTGCTGCAATTTAAGCCCATTGCTTCTTGTCCTATCCTCAGAGGTTAAGAACCATTCTTCTCCATCCTCCTTGTAACAACCTTTTATGTACTTGAAAACTGTTATCATGTCTCCTCTCAGGGTATGTCTACACTACAAAATTAGGTTGATTCTATAGAAGTCAATTTTAGAAAGCAATTTTATACAGGCGATTGTGTATGTCCCCACTAAGTGCATTAAGTTGGCAGAGTGCGTCCTCAATACCATGGCTAGTATCAACTCATGGAGCGGTGCACTATGGGTAGCTATCCCACAGTCCCCACAGTCTCTGCTGCCCATTGGAATTCTGGGTTAAGCTCCCAATGCCTGATGGGGCAAAAACATTGTCACGGGTGGTTTTGGGTACATGCCGTCAGTCTCCCCTCCCTCTCTCCCTCCGTGAAAGCAATGGCAGACAATCATTTTGCGCCTTTTTTCCTGGGTTACCCATGCAGACGCCATAGCATGGCAAGCGTGGAGCCTGCTCATCTCACCGCTGCTGTTGTGAGCTTAGTAAACACCTCACACATTATCCTGCAGTATGTGCAGAACCTGGCTAGGAACTGCCAGCACAAGGACGATTGTGAGGAGGACATGGACACAGATGTTCCTGAAAGCACGTCATGTGGCAATTGGGACATATTGATATGGTGGAACGTTGATTCTGGGCCCGGCAAACAAGCACAGACTGGTGAGACCGCATAGTGTTGCAGGTGTGGGATGATTCCCAGTGGCTGCGAAACTTTCGCTGTGTAAGGCCACTTTCCTGGAACTTCGTGAGTTGCTTTTCCCCGCCCTGAAGAGCAGGAATACCAAGATGAGAGCTGCCCTGACAGTTGAGAAGTGAGTGGCAACAGCCCTGTGGAAGCTTGCAACGTCTGACTGCTACCGGTCAGTCGGGAATCAAATTGGAGTGGGCAAATCTACTGTGGGGGCTGCTGTGATCTAAGTAGCCAAGGCAATCACTAACCTTCTGCTAGTGACTCTGGAAAATGTGCAGGTCATAGTGGATGTCTTTGCTGCAATGGAGTTCCCCCTAACTGCGGTGGGGCGATAGACGGAACGCATATCCCTATCTTGGCACTGGACCACCTTGCCAACCAGTACATAAAATCAACTGCTGTACTCCTTCCCAGCGAGGGGAGTAGCACTAAAGTCTACCTTACTGGGTCCGAGTGGAGAGGGGAATGCAGTTATAGAATGGGAGGTGGTGCAGTCCCCTGCATCTAACTGGAGCCCTGTAAAACTCCATATTGCTATTCCTAGCCCTAGACCAGGGGCATTCAATAGGTGGACCACGGGCCAAATTCAAACTGCCAGGCACTTTTGAAAGGATCCCAAAATCTTTTTATTTACTCATTATTATCATTATTGTTATTTTTTATTATTTTCTCTGGAATCGGGACCTTGCCTAGACCTTAACCAAGAAATCTGGATCTAACAAAAAATAATTGACTACCCCCAGAGGTGAAAGTAACTTAAAGGACTTACCGGTACGCCAGAGTCCTGAGCAGGGGCGAGGCCTCAACCAGAAGAGGAGTGGCCTCAACTGGAAGAGGCAGGGCTTTTCAAGATTTAAAGGCCCTGGGACTCTGGCTGTGCCTGGGATCCCAAGGGCCTTTAAATTACCCCAGAGCTACCAGCTGCAGAGGCGGCTGGGAGCCCCAGGGCTCAGGGGCAAATTAAAGGGCCCGGGGCTCCGGCCGCCGCAGAGCTCCGGGACCTTTAAATCATCGTGAGAGCCTGGCTGCCGGAGCTCCGGAGGTGCTTTAAAGGGCCCGGGGCTTCCCGCAGCGGCTGGAGCTCCAGGCCCTTTAAATCCCCACCCGAACTCAGCTACTGGAGCTCTGGCGGGGATTTAAAGGGCCCGGGGCTCCCCACAGCATCTGAAGCACCGGGCCCTTTAAATCCCTGCCCGAGCTCAGCTGCCAGAGCTCCGGTGGCTGGAGCCCTGGGCCCTTTAAATCACTGCCATGGAAGCCAGTCCAGTCCGGCACGGTGTACTGGCTCTTGCTGGTACTCTGTACTGTACCATACCGGCTTACTTTCACCTCTGACTACCCCATGACCTTTAACCCTTAAAGCTATACTCACAAGCAGAGTTGAGAGAAAAACAGATTTTTCTGTTTGGTGGCCAAAACTGAAATGTTTGGGGATTTTTTTTTTGGTTGAAATGAAAAACAAAAATAAAAATGATTTCAGATAGAAAAACACCCCAAAACTAAATTACACAAGACACCCCCCCCCCAAATAAACACACACACAAACAAACCATCATATAGGCATTTCCACTTTATTTATTTGGCTTTTTTTTTTATTGAAAACAAAACTAAAAAATGAAAACAACATTATTTTTTTCAATTTTCCATTTAGCTTTTGGGTGTTTTTCACCCTTTTAATATTTTTTTAAAAATAAATACAGCTAAATATAAAAATGAAACTTGCTTCAAAATGAAAAGTAAAACTGCCTTGTTTCAAAATGGTTGAAGTGAACCGTTGGGGCTTTAAAAAAGTCCATTTTTTTTTAGCCAAAGTATTCACCGAATTTGCCCCAAATTCACAAATTGTTTTGGTGCCCTGACAAATGCATTTGTCAGGGAATTTACTACACACCAATTTTTTTCCCCCCAGCTGTACTCATATGGCCAGATAAACGTTTGAATACATCTATCAGCTTTCCAGTTCCCTAGCCTAACCCTTGGAATCCCTTGTATTCGTGGGTGCTCCGGCAAGCCCCATTACAGTCTAACTTCGAAACCATGCCAAAGGAGACCTAGGATGGGGTTTCCATTCAGACCCACCAGTGCAGCTCTGACTGATGTGGGGAGTGAGCCCAGCTGCTCAGCACGTAGTCCTTACCCCAAACACCTGCTCGATGAGCTGGGTCGTAGGCATAGGCTAGCCAGAGGAGCTGGTGATGTGCTGAATGGACATGTTGGTTACCAGTTGTACTATTTCTGTTTTGTCTGGCTGTGATCCCTATCCTCTTTGTCCTCCCAGGGTGGATGTGGAAGCACAGAGTCTGGGGCCCACGGGAGAAGGAGTGGGGAAAGGCTGCACTCAGAGCAGGAGAAGGAAAGCTGAGGTGCACTGGAACCCAGCTGGCCCTGGGAATGCCAGAAATGAAGCACATTCTCTCTACAAGGGCAGGAAGCACAGCTGAGAGGTCATGTTATCGCTCCCCAGCCTTTCTTCTGCATAAGTAACAGCCCCATCTGACAGCGTATGTGAGCACAGGGATGGGGGCAGATTAGTGCAGAAAGCGAGTGGGTCTCAGAGAGCCAGCAAGAGGAAATGGTGCTGACCCCAGCTTGGAACAGACCCACCAGCCTTTCACTGCTTTTCCTAATGAGGAGTTAATGCAGGCCAAGGTGGAGAGAGGGCAAAGGGAAAGCCTGGGGGATTGCAGCAGGGCTTTCTCCCTTGGGAGGAACAGGCATGCATCTCTGCAGCTGCTTTAGCTGTGCTTCCTCTCGCTTCCCACAGCAGCCTGGCTCTCTGAGCCTTCCCCTGCTGCTGGGTCTATGGGACTCTGCTGGAATCTTGGCTTCTGAAATGGCCATGTCCTTAGGACAGTATCTCCAGGAGGCTACTTGCTAAGGATGAGCCCAGCTAAATTGTCTTGAGAGTCCTCCTCATTTGTGAGCCTCAACCCAAAAGTCAGATCCACATTTTGTCCCATGATCCAAAGCTGAGAGCTGGTGGGGAGGAGTGTTGGATTTAGGGTTTCAAGTTGGCTTATGGGCTTCAGAGGGAATCCAAACCCTGGATCTGGTGTGGTTGTCAAAGCCCTTTGGAGCTGAGGGAGATTGGGATCTGGGTAGTATGGCCTCTCTTGAGGCTCAGGGACTCACAGATCCACCTGCTCTGATCATCCCCACAAGCTGTTGGTCCAGAGACCCTCACTCCCAGAAGTGACCTTTCCCAGTCTCTCCTAGTCATAATTCAGTATGAGCATCAGCCTCTCCCAGGAAGCCACAGAGCTTACAAGGGTGCTATGGATCAGGGTCGAGGTGCATTGGCAGAGCTACTGCAGATAGCAGAGCTCATATACATTTCACCTAAGTGTATCACTAGGGAAACAGCTCTTGAGTTCTACACTAAGGCTTTAGGACAAGCTAGCTGGTGCTCCATACGTGCTGGGAGACAGGTACACTCATTAACCATCCACAGAGCAGTGCAGTGGGGGCAAGACCAGCTGACTTGGGGGTGGGGAGGAGCTCACTGTGCCTGGCTAGGGTAGTCAGGGCCAGTGGCAGAACAATGAAGGAGGAACTGCGCCTTGCCTACAGGTTTAAATTCTTTATTTGATTTTCTCATGTTGCTCCCCACCCCAAGTGATGAGAACTCTGGTCCAGTTCTCTGGCAGGTCTAAACCCCTGTTTGCTCTACTGCATTGCTTGGAACAGACTTTCCTTGAGGACATAGTGGGCTGTGTTATCAGAATGGTGTCTGTGCCCAATGTTCCTTTGTGTGAGCAGGCTCTCCCTACAGCCCGAGCCCACAGTGCCTGCGTATTGGCCCCAGCGACTGCCCAGGAGAGGGGTGGGGTGTGAATGGGACACAATCCCATGGGATCCATGACTGGGACTCGCCAGGGGCCCATTCTGGGCAGCAGGCACTCACTAGAGCAGGATAGAATATTTTTGCTGAAACAGTCAGAAAATTCCATTTTGATTAAACACTTTTTTTTTAAACAAAATCTTATTACTTTTGATGAACTTTAATTTTGACAAAGAAAGAACTAGAAAATGTCAAAATGTCCTGTTTGCAAAACTTAGGAATGAAAAGTTTCTGATTTTCATTTTGAAACCACTTTTTGTTTTGAAATTTGCCTTTCTTCTATATATTTTTTTAAAAAGTTGAAATTGAAATGATTTTTTTAAAAAATTGTTTCACTAAAATTTTCAGCTTTTCATCCTGAATTGGAATGGTTCTTTTTTCTAAAATCTTGAAATTTTTCCTGGGATGGAAAATCCATGTTCTGACCATCTCTAATGCTTACTGCCAGGCCCATGGAGTTGTGAATCCCCCTTTGCCTTTAGTATTTGCCTCAGTAGTCCTATGCCACACTGCATTCCCCACTGCTGTGTCCCACAGCAATATTGCAGCCCTACAGCCTGCAATAACAACACTGAGTGTGTGGTGCTGTTACTGTCCACTTCTCTAGGGGGTTATTCTATAGACAAGCTAACACTCTGGCGTAGGGTTGCCAACTTTCTATTTGCAGAAAACCGAACATCCTTGCTCTGCCTCCTGCGCTCCTTCCCTGAGGCCATGCTCTGGCTCTGCCCCTTCTCTGAGGCCCCATCTCCACTCACTCCACCCCTCCCTCACTCATTTGCTCACTCTCCCCCACCATCGCTCATCCGCTCATTTTCACTGGGCTGGGGCAGGGGGTTGGGATGTGAGAGGGGGTGAGGGCTCCGGATGGGGGTGAGGGCTCTGGGGTAGGGCTGGAGATGAGGGGTTTGGGGTGCAGGAGGGGGCTCTGGGCTGGGGCAGGGGGTTGGGGTGCAGAATGGGGTGTGGGGTGCAGGCTCCAGGAGAGAGTTTGGGTGCGGGAGGAGGCTCAGGGCTGGGGCAGGGGGTTGGAATGTGGGAGGGGGTGAAGGGTGCGGGCTCTGGGTGGTGCTCACCTCAGATGGCTTCTGGAAGTGGTGACATCTGCTTCTAGGCGGAGACTCCGTGCGCTGCCCCAGCCAATGGGAGCTGTGGAGTCAGCGCTCACGGTGGGGGCAGTGTGCGGAACCCCCATTGCCGCCTCTACACCTAGGAGCGGGAGGGAGATGCCGGCAGCTTCCTTGGATCTGGTTGGAGCCAGGCAGGCACCCTACCTACCCCACTGTGGGTGGCCAACAGGACTTTTAATGGCCCAGTCAGCGATGCTAACTGAAGCCGCCAGTGTCCCTTTTCAACCAGGTGTTCTGGTAAGAAACTGGACGCCTGGGAACTCTACTCTGGCATAGGAATTTGCTCTCACAGGGCATGAATTCAAGCCTAGTGAAGTCCTCTCATTGACATTGATGGGCTGTGGCTCAAAGGGGATTGCATAGCTGGGGATGAATACAAAGAAGCAGGGTTGTTCTGTTCCTGTTTGGAAGAGGCTCCCCTGTGATTTGGTGCTTGGTATCATGAGTACCTATCAGATGGGGGCTGACCTGCATCCTGTAGGAGGGATGATGAGTATAAGCCCTAGATTTTTGGGCAGGAAAGGAGAGAAGTCCTCCAGGATCCCTGCATTTCCCCTGTTATAGCATCTCTCTCCATCATGGCTGATTGATCCCTCTAATGCTTGTTTGAGCTGCTGCTAGGGTGCAGCTCAGGGGGTGAAGTGCTGAGGAAAGTGGCTGGGAAAGCGGTCCTGGGGACTGATGGCCTCTGTTCAGTCACAAAAACAGCTCCAGGATAAGCAGCAACCAGGCAAGCTCCCGGCATTGCCCAGCCAACCAGAATCACTGATGCACAGCAGGATGAAAGGGGAGTGAAGCCCAGGCACCAGGGCCCATCCAACCCTGGATCTCTCTGCAGAGACTGCCACTGAGGGGGCTAATTCATGTCAGGTGGCAGAGTGACATTTAGCACGGGGACACCTGCTTGAATGGCAAGTGGTCTGAGACCCACCAGCTCATTTCATGTGCAGTTGCAGTAAATGTGCAATGAGGCAGGTACACGGCCTGGCCCTTAGAATCAGCAGCCCAGAGGAATGACAATGGAGCCCTGGAATGCCACTTTGGCTTCTGATACATAGAGCTGCAGCTACCCTGTTCTTTCTATAGCTGGCCCGTGTGTGTGGGGGCGGGGAGGGGGGGTGTTCAGAGGGAGGGAGGGAGCCAGTGCCCTGGGAAAAGTCAAACTTGAAAGCTAGCTGGGGTTTTCATTGTCAGGGCTTTGATGTGTTTCCTCTGGCTCGTTTCCTTTCGTTTGAGTGCGGGTTAAAAATACGCTTCCTCTGACTTCACTGCTGTCCTGTGTCGAAGAGCTTCAGTCCGGGTCTCATGCAAATCCAGGGCATTGCATTCCTTGGGACGGCCAGGACAAACATCCCTGGAATGAGCAGCAGGCACAGCTCAGGGACAGATGACATAGGAAGGGGGAAAACCCAGGCGCAGATGAAGCTGGAAACACAGGATAATATTGGGGTTTTATTATTATATGTTGTGACTTTAACTAAGGAGGCGCAAACATGCTTGGCCTAATTTTATACCTGCTGTAATGTTGTGGTTTGACGAAATTCAGCTCAGCTGTCACTTGGCTGTGCATACAGGAGGAGGGAAAAGAGATTCTGATGAGAGAAGGGGTCCATTTATGGCAGCTGGGTATCCATGGGCCCTTCTATCCTTCATGCAGACCGCAGACCAACCTATCATAGAAGATTAGGGTTGGAAGAGACCTCAGGAGGCCATCTAGTCCAACCCCCTGCTCAGAGCAGGACCAACCCCAACTAAATTATCCCAGCCAGGGCTTTGTCAAGCCGGGCCTTAAAAACGCCTAGGGATGGAGATTCTACCACCCCCCTAGGTAACCCATTCCAGTGAAACAGTTTTTCCTAATATCCAATCTAGACCTCCCACACTGCAACTTGAGATCATTGCTTCTTGATCTGTCATCTGCCACCACTGAGTACAGCCTAGCTCTATCCATCAGCAGGAAACATGCTCTGGATTTGAACTGAGTTTGTTCTGGAAGGGCTACATGTATTTTAAAACCAAACTCAATGTCGACTGGCAAGCCCCAGCATATCACACAAGTGTTTCACAGACCTGCCAACCTTTTTCTGTTACTAACCCTACAGTGGTGTCTAGATTCTCATGTGCTCAGCCAGGACACTGGTGTTGTGGTAAACAGGAAGGGAGGTAAATTACCCTTTTTGACGTCCAAGGCCTGGCACTATGGGGGTGTGGAAATGCCCTTATTTTGAATTGGGTTTAGGCTAGGGGCAAAAAACAGAAGTGCCATTAAAATGCTTTTTTGGCACTCACTGCTGCAGACAGAGTTACCAAGCACAGACAGGATTTGCTTATCACAGCAGAGCCGAAGTGAGTCAATGCTTTATTCCTTAAATGCAGGGTGAATGGTTTGCCCATAACTACACCACTGACCTGAATGTGTGCTGAGTGACCGATGGTCCCTGGCCTAAAAAGTTCACAATCTAAATTGACAAGACAGAAGCAAAGAGGGCTCACCCCAGGTGCCTTGCAGACCTAGGAGCAGAACACAGCTTGCCTGCACCCTATATTGCTGCCCATGTCACTATGCCACACCATGCTGGCTCCCCACCTCTGCCTTGGGGTTCATCTATGTAATGTTCAGTCATTTCAGTGAGGTGCAGGGAGGACAGTGGGACTGTGATGTTTGGGCCCAGCTATAATACTTTCTGACATAACGTTAAGTGACTGCAGTGCTGGCGATTGCTGTCAGGGATACTATTCCCTGCTGACTGACTTTTGGCAGGTCACTCTCTTTCTCTCAATGCCTTGGTTTGTCGTGTAGGCTCTTTGGAGCAAGGATGTTCTTTCACCACACTTGTACAGTGCCTCCCGCAATCGGCCTTTGATCTTCACTAGAGCGCAGGGCTGGAAGGGAGCTCCTAGGCCATCATGTCCTATCCCTTGCTTTCACAGGCAGCTCCATCACAGAATCTTAGTCAGAAGCTTATCAAGATTCATCTTAAAACTACATAAGGCATTTGCCTCATTGATCCTATTGGAAGGCTGTTCCAGAACCTTGCTCCTCCCATAGCTAGAAACCAGCCTAAATTTACACATGGCCAAGTTGTTCTTGTACCAACATTGTCCTTTAGCTTGAATAGTTCTTCTCCCTTCCTGGTATTTGCTGTCTATAAATACTTGAGGGGGTAAGCAAATCCCCTTTCAGGCTTGTTTGGCTAGGCTAGAAAAGCCAAACTCTTTTAGACAGGTGTAAGCAGAGTCAGGATGAGATCTACCCTGACATCTGGTGGTACATTATGAGGAGTGGGCAAAGGAATTTTAGGAATGTGCATTTGCATTGATAAACCCACTCCACTTAGCATAACACATAGCAGCATGGGATGGTTATTTTCACACTGTGGAATCCCCAATTTCTTTGTTATTGGGGCAGGAAGGAAAAAAAGGGGCTGTTACCTTAATTATGTGAATGAGGAACTATGAGACTGCTTTATGACAGAAATGACTCAACCTACATTAAATAGTACTTGCTAGACAAGGGACATGGGTTCCAAAACCCAGTGAAGGGAGAAAGGCTGGGGACTGGTGTGTGTACCTGATGGTATGGGCCCCTTTTGAGGGCCTGGAACACCAATTGCACTTCCTCCTCTCTCCACTGTTAAAGAGCAGAGCTAATTTTGAATCCTTTAGGAGTCCATCTAGAGGTTGCTGACCTGAATTCACGTTGGGCCATGTGGCAGTGGGGCTCTCCTACTACAAGTTGAAATCACTAAGAGCTGAAATCACTAAAAGAGCTAAGCTTACTAAGCTGAGATCACTGAGTGCTGTGTTAAGTAGTGGGAGAGCCTGAAGATCTATCACCAAGCAGCTGGCAGAGTGGAGCAGTCTGCAGCACGTTGGAGCAGCCCATGGAACAGTGAGCAGTGTGGAGCGGTTTGTGGGGGACGGCTGACGTGGTTCACGGGTCTGCTGGAGGAGCGGCACAGCTGGTGGAGTGGAGCCAGTCGTGGTGAAGGCTGCAGCAGAACTCCACGGAGAAGCGGGGCAGTCGGCCCTGGCCCATGTAAGGTGTCCCTAGCACCCTGTGTGTGCGACACCCCCCCCCATTTCCACCCAGGCTGGGGGGGGGGGTAAAACTCTGCAGATAAACTTTTGAACTCTGGGGTGGCACTGACCGGAGACTGAGACTTTTGGGTTGTTGGACTTTGGGGTGATTGGACTTCAGACCCTAAGGACAGTGCCAAATGTACTTGGAGGTGGGTTTTTGCTTATGGTTTGTGTATAGTCCTGTTTGTGGTGTCTCTCCAACGTGATGCCACATTGTTTCCCTCCTTTATTAAAAGGATTTTGCTACACTCAGACTTCGTGCTTGCGAGTGGGGAAGTATTGCCTCCTAGAGGCGCCCGGGGGGTGGTGGTAGGTAATTGTCCCAGGTCACTGGGTGGGGGCTCGAGCCGGTTTTGCATTGTGTTATTGAAACGGAACCCCTGGATACTGAACCCGGCCCTTGTTGCTGCCAACTCAGAGGGGCAGAAGGGTTACACAGGTAAGACAGGTTCTCCATTCCCTTGGTCATCCTAGGAGCCCTTCTCTGTACCTGCTCCAATGTGAATTCATCCTTGGAGCCCTCCCGGTGCTACGGTCATAATAAAAGTGAGACGCTCCTGGGCCTCTTTCCCATCCCCAGAACCATCTGGTCTCCAATATTTCCTATACATCACCACAGGGTCTTTACTACTCAAGAGCTCATCACCTCCTGCTGTGCATCTCCCCCGCTCCCCATGAATTCGTCCTCTTGTGCCTGGACCATACCCACTCACCCACATACCCGAGCTGACCAAACATCTAATGGAGGAGCTGTGTGACAGATAATAATATGGTGCCCTGATATCCAGAAGAGGGTCACACTCACTTTGCCCAGGTGTAAGCGACTTCACAAGATGCTAGACAGTGGAGAAACAAGCCTCAGTCTAATATGGCTGAGTCCCTGGACCAGTGCTAACCCTAGCAAACACTAGGTGCACTTAATGTGCCTGTCTCCTTTTCCCTTTTCCTCCTCCATCTCTTCTTCCCTCCTGTCTTCCCCTCTCCTTTTAGGGGCACAAGCCTCCCACACTTCCCAGAGTTCACTTCCTTCCTCTCTCCCTCTACTATCTGCTTGACTCCCAGAGCTCACATCTTCCCACTCTTACTGCTGCTCGTTGCATCTGTTCCTAGCCTCCATCTTGGGGTATCCATGTCCCTTCCCAATCTCCAGTGCATCTCTTCACCTGACCTTGATGACTAAAAACATTATGTAGACCCGAGATGCACACTCATAACAAAACTCAGATCTGAGGTGGGATTCTGGTGGGGCCCATTACAGCAGTGGAGTCATTTGAAAAACGTAGATGTAGATCCAGGTTTGCATTTCAAACTCCCACAAAATTCAAGGACATGGGGTTCTGATACAACTGAAACGAGAAGACTATTTAGGAAGCAGTGCAAAGTACCTTTCTGCATTATGGCTTTCACGTCGCACCTAGGAGCCCCAGTCATGGACCAGAACCCCATTGTGCTAGTCACTGTACAAAGACAGAACAAAAAGACAATCCTTGCCCTAAGGAGCTTAAGCTCTAGTCTAGGAGCTTGTCTATACAGCAAATTACTATGTCACAAGCCGAGTGTGAATCTACAGCACACCAGCTTGCTGCGCAGTAACATCTGTTGTGGACACTGCCACAGGGCCCGGAAGTAGGGTTGCCAACTGTCTAATCACAAACCCAAACAACTTTGCCCCTCCCCCTTCACCGTCCTTTCCCCAAGGCCTGGACCCACCCCTTCTCTGAGGCCCTGCCCCCATCCATCCCCTCTCCCTCCATCGCTCGCTCTGTGGGGTCTGGGCTGGGGCTGAGGGATTTGGAGTGTGGGAAGGGGCTCCAGGCTGAGCCTGGGGCAGGAGTTTGAGGTGCAGAAGGGGGTGTGGGGTGCAAGCTCTGGGAGGGATTTTGGGTGTTGGAGGGGGCTCAGGGATGGGGCAGGGAGTTAGGGTGTGGGAGGGGGTGCAGGCTGTGGGAGGGGGCTCAGGGCTGGGGCAGGTGCGAGGTACAGGCTTTGGGAGGGAGTTTGGGTGCAGGAGGGGGCTCAGGGCTGGGGCAGGGGGTTAGAGTGTGAGAGGGGGTGCAGGCTGTGGGAGGGGGCTCCGGGCTGGGGCAGGTGCGAGGTACAGGCTTTGGGAGGGAGTTTGGGTGCAGGAGGGGGCTCAGGGCTGGGGCAGAGGGTTAGAGTGTGAGAGGGGGTGCAGGCTGTGGGAGGGGGCTCAGGGCTGGGGCAGGTGCGAGGTACAGGCTTTGGGAGGGAGTTTGGGTGTGGGAGGGGGCTCAGGGCTGGGGCAGGGGGTTAGGGTGTGGGAGGGGGTGTAGGCTGTGGGAGGGGGCTCAGGTCTGGGGCAGGTGCGAGGTACAGGCTTTGGGAAGGAATTTGGGTGCGGGAGGGGGCTCAGGGCTGGGGCAGGGTGTTGGGGTGTGGGAAGGGATGACGGGTGTGGGCTCTGGCTGGGCAGCACTTACTTTGGGCAGCTCCCGAGGGGTTGTGCAACGGGGTTAAGTCAGGCTCCCTGCCTGCCCTGGCCCCGTGCCGCTCCTGGAAGTGGCTGGATCGTCCCTGTGGCCCCTGAGGGGGGGACAGGGGGCTCCACGCACTGCCCCTATCTGCAGGCACTGCCCCCGCAGCTCGTATTGGCCGCAGTTCCCACAGCCTGCCTTATCCCCGCTATGCCGCCGGACTTTAAGCAGCCTAAAATATCCCGGTTTGGCTTCAGTAGCCTCCAGGAGATAAAGCCCGATTCCGGGAGACTCCTGACAAAACCTGGAGGGTTTGGCAACCCTACCCGAAAGTCCTGCAGTGCAGCAGGGCTTACTACAGCACAGTCACTTGTCTTACACTTAGGGCTTGCCTACACAGCAAGAGACAACAGCGAGACAGTTCTAGTCAGCGTGATAATCAACAGTCACACCGCACCAGGGCCCAGGCTGATTTCAATGGGAGTTAAGCACCTCGCTGCTTTTAAACATCTTGGCCCAGCTGCCTGATCACTGGGAAGTGTATTGTAGGCATCGCTGCAGAGGGGAGTTTTAAGGAGGACGACGAGTTGGCCTTGGAGATGTTTCCGGGGAGCTTCTCCAAAGCACGAGGGACAGCATGTCAGAAAGCACAAAAGTACAACAAATGGGTGCTGAAGGCTGGTTTTACTGGCAGAGCAGAGGAGGAGGCAACAGCTGTTTGTCTGATCTAATATGCACCCACATGGCACAAGGATGGGCCGGACATACATTTAAAAAGCGACACTGACAATCAAGATGATATCCACCCCCGTAATACTAAGCTAGTGGGAGCTTTGCCTAATGCCATGGCATTCAATGGGAGCAGGACTGCACCTAAGTGCACAGAACAAACAAATTCAGTTTCAAGTCAGTTCCAGAGCCTGCACAGAACCCACTCTTTTCTTCAGCCTCCTGCTGCAGGGACAACAAACAGGACAATTGCTCCCTCTTGTGACCCAGACCTGGAATTACAGAAAAACCTGCTCAGAAATAATAAATGATAGCAAATCAGAAAAATTGTTAAACACCTGCTCACACTTCCTAGACATCTTTTAGAAACTCTGCTTTAGACACTGCCCTGCCTTTCAGAAAAAGTCCTTAAAATAGTACAATATCCATGCCACAGATGTTTATAATCAATAATGAACCCACAATCATAGATGCAAAGTTCAGATTGGATCAAGTACAAGACTCTCGCTTCTCTAAGGTCAAGAGCAGAATTGCACCTACAGCAGACTAACTGAGAAGAGGTGGAATCCGAGCTGTTGGACTAGATCTGAGAAGATTCCAAACCTTTCACACGCTTCACCCTTGGTAACACACGGAGCCAGCTGAAATTTTTCACAAAGTCAAAACATGGTCTTCTTCTTCTTCTTCTTTTTTTTCAATAAAACACTTCATGAAAACTGTCAACATTATTGGAATTTTCCATTTTCTGGGAAGAGTTCCATTTGTTTTTTTAAAAGTTTTACTTGGCTTTTCACAGGGTGGGTGTTCAGTGCTTTTGGCAAATTGGGCCCCTTTTGGTGTTTCAAGTTAAGGGTCTCTGCCCCATCCCAGAACTGAGGCACCCATAAATCACAAGTCGCTTTTGAGGATCTTGGCTTTTCTTTTCATCACTTTATCTGTTGCCTACAACATGCTAGGCTCTGTCCACACATATCAGGAATGAAGGATACTACATGGCTGTCGTGCCTCATTCTCTGGTTTTCATGCACATGCCTGGAGTAGATAAAAGATATGCACAGCTGTCTCATCAGCGCTCCACTTCACTTCATGTTCAACAATAAAAGTAATCCTTTTCTCCTCCCTTGCTTCTGCTTCTTAACATCTCTCTTCTTCTTCCTCTCCCTCTTGGCAGTTATTTGACTTAGTATTTTTCTTGCATCCAAGAACTCTAAAAGAGTTGGTAGATGAACAATCAGGACCGTTAATATTGATTTTCAATAAGTCTTGGAACTCTGGGGAAGCTCCAGAGAACTGGAAGAAAGCTAATGTGGTGCCAATATTTTAGAAAGAGTAAATGAGACAACACAGGTAGTTATAGGCCTGTCAGTCTGACATCAATCCTAGGCAAGATAGTGGAGCTGCTGATATGGGACTTGAATAATAAAGATGGAAAGGAGGTTGATATTGTGACATTCTATACCTTGGGGGAGTGTCATGGAACCTCCATATTCTTCATTTTCATGTAATTGTGATCTCACATATAAAGCATGCCTTGTACAGTATATGGGGAAAGGTTATGATCTGCTGAAAGTCATTTCTCTATCCATAGATGTGTATCATTAATGCATATGAAGTTATGAGAATTGTGTAGTATGGTTGTCACTAAAACATGCTGTAAATTGAGGAATCAGCCAGATATTAGCTCCCCAGAGGCAACAGCAAGGAAAGTAATCAGCACCCGGGTGGGTTATCAATCAACCCATCAATAACCATTGTCCAGCAAGGGAGCTACAATGCAATGACTCACTCGCATGTGACCACACCAGGGGAATTGCTCAGCCTTGCCTGGAGACTCAGCAGCTCCCAGGCATACCTGGACTTGTGTTTTCCAAGCACACGGACTGAGGGTATAAAACAGACACAGAGGCCATATGCTGGGCTCTTCTCTTGCCCCCACCTATGCTACAAGCAACTAAAACACTGAGAAGAAGACAAGACTCCAACAGAGGAGATTGGCCCAGGTTTAAAGAACAAACCTGTATACTAAGGTCTGCAATATCCAGTGGGATGAGAAAAAAACTGCTTAATCTAGATGTTGACCAGTCTATTAGGGTTGAGAGTTTAGACTGTGTGGTTATATTTTATTTCTTTTGGTAACTAATTCTGACTTTTTGCCTATCACTCGATTTCACTTAAAATCTATCTTTTCTAGTCAATATTTTTTTTAATTGTTTATCTTTACCAGTGAATTTGTATGAAGTGTGGGGCAAATCTGCTCAGGTTTTGCAAAGGCTAGGGTATGTTCACTTCCCATTGTTGAAGTGGTGAACCAATTAATAAATTTGCACTGCCCATCTTACAAGACAGTATATTCCTGAGGTACAGTGTTGGGAGCTAGGGGGATTTGCCTCTGGTGCCTTTCTCTGTGTGATTCATGAGTGACTCTGGGAGCATTCATGCAATCTAGCTGGGTGGGGGCTCCACATGCTGTTGTGCTGAGTGATCACAGCTCCTGGAGGGGTTTGCTGATGGTCACTAGCAAGGCATTGTGAGAGAGGCTGGAGAGAGTTTAAGGGGGCACAGTGGTCCCACAGTCCCAGGCTTCACCCCAGGGGGATCCCGTCACAGGTGTCATTAATGCCAATCAACAAGTGTTCAAGGAAAATAGATCTTGGCAAACTAACTTGATATTTTTTCTTGATGAGATTATCAGTTGATACAGGTAACAGTGTGGAAGTAATATACTTAGACTTCTGTAAGTCATTTGACTTGGTACTGCATGACATTTTGATTAAAAAAACTAGAATGATATAAAATTAACATGGCACACATTAAATGGATTAAAAGCTGGCTAACCAAAGGGTCTCAAAATCTAATTGTAAATGGATGTGTTTCTAGTGGGGTCCCACAAGAATCAGTTCTTGGCCTTATGCTATTTAACATTTTTATCAATGAGTTGAAGAAAACATAAAATCATCAATGATGAAGTTTGCAGATGACACAGAAACTGCGGGAGTGGTAAACAATGAAGAGAACACGTCACTGATACAGAGTGTTCTGGATTGCTTGTTTAACTGGGCACAAGCAAACAATATGTGTTTTCATATGGCCAAATGTAAAGACACACATCTAGGAGCAAAGAATGCAGGCCATACTTATAGGATGAGGGACTCTATCCTGGAAGCAGTGACTCTAACAGAGACTTGGGGATCGTGGTGGATAATCAGCTGAATAGGAGCTCCCACTTGTGACACTGTGGCCAAAGGGGCTAATGCCAGCCTGGGATGCACAAACAGGGGACTTAAGTACAAGTAGGGAAGTTATATTCCTCCATATTTGGCACTAGTGCAACAGTGACTGGAATCACATGTCCAGTTCTGGTGTCCACAGTGCAAGAAAGATGTTGAAAAATTGGAGAGAGTTCAGAGAAGAGCCATGAGCATGATTAATGGATTAGAAAACCTGCCTTATAGTGACTCAAGGAGCTCAATCTGTTTAGCTTAACAAGGAGATGGTTAAGGGGTGACTATATCACAGTCTATAAACACCTACATGGGGAGAGAAATTTGATAATCGTGGGCCCTTCAATCTAGCTGATAAAGAAGATCCAATGGCTGGAAGTTTAAACTGGATGGATTTTGATTAGAAATAAGGTGCAGGTTTTTAAACAATAAGGATAATTAGCCGTTGACCAATTTACTAATGGCTACAGTAGATTCTCCATCACTGGAAACTTACAAACCAAGAGAGCATGTTTCTCTAAAAGATCTGCTCTAGTGCAAACAGGAATCAATTCTGGGAAGTCCTGTGTCACACAGGGGGTCAGACTAATCACAACCGTCCCTTCTGGCTGTAGAAACGAAGAATTTTGGTTCTGGGACCCTGTCTGTAAGCTAGCCAAAGTACAGTATGGAATGCTGTTGTTCTGTATCACACCCACACTGAGCTCTTGGTTTTGCAGCCCATCTCCATCCTCGTGTATTAAGACATGGATGTTATCTTTTCCTGTTGTGCATAGCCAGGACTTGAGTGCATTGGACTCATCAACCCAGTGAGAGGAAATGTGCAGTTTGACCAGCAGGGGGCAGCCCAGCCTGCAATAACCCCAGGAAGCCCCTGCTTTACCTTGTTGGGATGGGATGAGAGTAACTGTTCGCTGTGAAGGGGCCAGAAAGTCTCTGGATAAACAGCAGGTTTTCAGTTCTGCCCACTGATGCCCTGACATTCCACCCAGGGCTGAGACCTCTCGCTAAAGCAGCCCCTAGACTAGATGTAGAAACTCCAAGTTTTCAGTGCATGTGTGGAGATGATGAACGGGTGGCGTGGGAGGCAGATTTTGAATAAATCCCCTGAAACTTAGACTTCAGCAGAGCTATCCAAAACTCTTGTGTCCGCAAGCTAAGGCCAGAAGTCTTTTTCGGACATCCTTCTTGCTCACCTTCTGGTCCTGCTCATCAGGCTGGAAATACCATGAGAACAGCTGGGAAGTTTCTAGGCAAGTGCAGAGGGCCAGTGGCAGCTTTATATCTCTTCAGAAATCGATATCTGTGCCATGTAGCTATATCCTAGCTGCAGGTACAGCCTCTGAGGGATGTGTATGGAGGTTAGGCTTTATACACACCCTGCAGCACAGCTCATTCAGAAGAGATTATAGGCTTGGCAAACACACTGCCCAGTGAAGAGGGCAGAGGAAATCTCCATTAGATCAAAGCAGCCCCAACAGGCTAATATTTTCCCCCAGGCCTTTTGCATATGCTGGTTGTCAATTTTTCATTAGCACACATCTTTACCCCCTGTGTGATGAGAGCGGAAGAGTGGGAGCTAGGAATCGGTGAGTTCTAGTTCTGTCTCCAACCCCACCTCCTGTGCTCTTGGCCACGTTACTTAATCTCACTTTCTCAGTTTCCTTCACGTATAAAATGGTGATAATCACTAGTACAGAGAAGCCAGGCATGTAGAATTTCTTGGGATACAGGAATCTCCTAAGGGATTTTTGGGGTCAGATCCCACTTCATGCTGGGGCAGGGCCTTGGGAGTCACGTCAGCTCTGCGTGGATACCAGTACAGACACAATCAATGGAGCTCATAGTTTAAGTATGTCACTACTGAGCCCTAGGTCAGAACCTCAATTTAAGGAGTAGACAGGATGTGCTCCCTCCTTAGAAAGCCAGACAGCCCTGCCTCTGTCATGTAGTTTGTGTGGCTTCTGTGATGTGTGGTCCAGTACCAGCAGTTCACTTTAACGGCCCTGGGCTAAATCCTGCAGTGCCTCCTCAGGCAAGCTCTCACTGAAGTCAAAGAGAGTTTATCAGAGGACCCACTGGGTAATAGCTGCAGGAGGTGCTCTCTAGGGCTCTTTGATGTGCCTCTTGTATTGGTATCAGGTGGGAAGATGTAAGAATAGGACCAAGTGGAAATGCACACTAAGCCACTCCCATCTCTGACATCCCAGAGAGTTTGGATAAAAGCCCTGTTGAATTTCATGGGATCTGGGGACGTCTGCACTGATTTCATTTCTTGCAGGTTTCCATGGTGCCAGGCTGCTGTAGCTGAGATATTGCTTGGCTCCAGGAGCGCGGTGAAGAAAAGTGCTTTGGAGATGGAATGTTCCAGACAGACACTAAGCAGAACAACTGAGAAGGGCTGAGGTTGTTTCATCCCTTCCACAAGAGATGCAGCAAACTGGAGCTGCCATGATATCATTCCCTCAGTTCTTTGGGATCCAGGGGGAGTCCTACAGCTGGAGTGCCATTGGAAAGTGGCCGCAAGGGGATCTGTGGCAGGGAAGGGGCAGGAAGGGGTGGAGCAGAGGGACAGCCAGCCTCTGTGTCATCATCCCCGGCTAAGCCTAAGGAGTTCCGTTTGGAAATCCAAGCAGCAGAGGCAGCCTGAAGACTTGTGGCGTCGCCTCTGGGGCTGCTTCCGCAGGGCAGCTGAAGTGCTCCAGGCTCTCCACTGGCTCCCAGTCAGCTTCTAATGTCAGGGGAAGGCCTGGGTCCCCATTTGAAAAGCAATTAATGATCAAGCCCCAACTACCTCAAAGACCAACTTTCAATCTATGGACCCCTGCAACAGCTGCACTCTTCTGGGATAATGCAGATCATACAGCCCAGGATAAAGCATGTGAGAGCCGGGGACAAAGTATTCTCCCTCGAAGGGGTTCTGGCTCTGGCCTAAACTCCCAAAGGAGATCTGGCCTCCAGATTGGCTCTTCCTCCTCCGGGGCGGTAGGGAGCCACACCGCCTCACTACAGTCATAAAGAGCAACACTCCCAATCCTGGCACTTCCTTCCTCCCAGGAACCCCCACCCCAAAAGGAGGAAATTAATCAGATTAAAAACAAAAAAAACAACCCCCAACCTTACCCCAAGCAGAGTTTTTGCCCTCAAAGGGGAGCACTGCCAGTAATTCCATTAGATCCATTAGCGACTGCACGCTTGCTGGTGATGGTACCTGGAAGGTGCCCAAATACTATGGTGATGGATGACAGTAGAAACCCTAAGTAAATAGACTTATCAAGAAGGAGGCCTCACAGCTGTACAGTGGAGCCAGTCAGCCACCTCTGCTGTTCCCTTTCCTGTGGATCTGGGTTGAGAGGCTTTGTTCCCTGCTTGAAAACATCCCTCCCACCACAAGAGATGATTTCCTGATACCCCTGGGAAGGAGGGGGGTTGCGATCCCTTCTGCTGTCTTCCCAGGAGTTTCTCTGTGACAGGTAAGGATGTGGCCCAAGGCATTTACAGTTATATGGATACATAGATACTGTGGGGATGGATGCAATGGAAACCCCCAGCTACGAAAGAGTGAGAGATTTCTCTGGGCCAAATCTGGGGTCCTCATGTGTGGTCAGTGGGAATTCTGCCTCAGTAAAGATCCCACAATCCACTCCACTTCCTAGTCTTTAAAATCCATTCTTTATACAATCAACTGCACTTGAAAGCTACACATTGGTTTCTGCATGGCATCTATCATGGATGTATGCAGTGCTGTGTAGTCGTGCTGCTCCCAGGATGTTAGTGAGACAAGGGGTATTGGACTGACTTCTGTTGGCGAGAGAGACAAGCTTTCAAGCTACACAGAGCTCTTCTCCAGGTCACTTCGGAGCTCTGTGTAAGATCGAAAGCTTGTATCTCTTGTCAACAGACATTGGCCAATAAAAGATACTGCCTCACCCACCTTGTCTCTCCTCTGTCATGTATGTATAGTACATGGAGCACTTGTGTCTCTCTCTGTGGGGGATGAATAAGGCAGCATGTGCTTGTCTGAGGGGCATTTGGATTTGAATGGCTATTTGATCCTGGGAACTCCCCTGCTAGAGCGGTGCTGTCACTTTAAGGCCTTGACAGCTCCCTCCTTCGGGTGAGAAATGATGGCATGTGAGGCAATTATTGGGCACTGCCTGCATCTGTCCATCTCCGGCCTGGGCCCTGGGATGATCTTGACCGACAATGAGCCTCCTTGGTTTTGCTTTAGAGCATGTCATTAATGGGAAAGGGGGGGAAAAAAAAGAAAGAAAGAAAAAAGGAGACTCAAGGCAGCTCTCTGGGAAAATGGACAGCAATCTGTTGTGCTATAGATCACGCAGTCCCCCTCCGAACATTAAAAAGAAAAAAAATTAAAACCATTTACGAGAAAAGTCAGTTGCTGATAATTTATAGCCTTCAGCTCTGTGAAGCTACTGCACAGAGAGGGCCAGGATTGCAGCACATCCCGCTCTGCACATCAGTTATTTTTAAATCAGGCTGATGAAGTTTTGCTCAAGCCTAAAATTTCCTCCCTGCTCTGCTGCAGAAAACCTTCTCTCACAGACCTATCTAGCCCCCAATTCCCCTCTTCCCTTCACTGCCCCCACAGAGCCAAATGAAGGGCTGCATCTTGAGTAGAGCATGATGAGATGTTGGGTCAAACTTTTTTCTTTTTGGCAAAAAATACAGACTGGGCAAACCCACCCCATTTTGTGCATTTGGGTTGGTTTTGCCAAATTGTTTTAGTCAAGCAAAAAAAAGTTCTCAAAAGGATTAAAATAGTTCATAAGAACATCTTCTAACCAAAATGTTTTGACTTTTTGGTTTGAAGTGATTTTTGTTTAAAATTTCCTTTAATTTTATTTTTTTTAAAAAGGTTAGTTTTTGCCTGAAATGAGTCTTGATTTTTAGATTCACTGACATTTTTGAAAGATTTTGTTTAACCCAAAAATGGTTCCTCCACAATTTAAATTGTCAGGAAACTTCAAAATCCATGATTCATCCCATTCTAGTCTCAAGCAGTATTTCTAAAAGTCACTTTAGTCTGTTTTGTACAACCTTGGAGCAAAAAATCTTTTTTTCCCTTGAAAGCAGAGAGGCTTGAGTCAAAAGCCTAGATCCAAAGATCTCAGAAAGTGGAGATGCCTGGTTCAGAACTCCACAGCTGGCACCTTTTCTATATTAGGACAAATCATACAACACTGGATACAAGAATTCCTGAACCTGGTGAAATTAAGACCTGGACCTAAATATACAACTCAGGCCTATTTGTGTTTGAGGTAAGTGAGCTCTTGGACAGAAAGGCAGGTATTTAGAGATAACTGCTCTAACTTAATTTAAGCTTCAGAACTTGTTCTTGCCACAGAGTCAGCCATTCATGCTTTCTCTCTTCAGCTTTTTGAGACTTTCCTTTAGTTTCCTGAGAGATTTCCATTTTCTCTTAAATCTGAAGTTTATTAAATTACATTTAAATGTTTTCTATTGTCTCAAGGCTTCATAGCAAGCAGGAGTTAGAACATGGACAGGGCTCACTAAGAAATGAAAGAAGCTATAATGCTATGTTTCGTCTTTGGTTAAAGTGCTGGCATGGGACAGACAGATGCCCTGTGTGACCCATGGGCAAATCATGTAGACCCCAATTCAGCAATCCATCCCTCATCGGGAAAGAACTGCTTCAACTCTAGCTCTGTGCTTAAGTCCCATTGACTTCAGTGTGTATGTGCCTTAGGTGCTTTGCCAAATAAAGATGGTCTTAAGCAAATATGTGAAAGCTTTGCCACAATGGGGCCTTTCACTGTAGGCATCACTTCTCCAGCCCAGGTAGAATGGGAATAATCATTCCCATTCTCACAAGGTGTAGTGGGGTGGTTACCCTGCTCCTGCCCTGAAGGGCTTAAAACAGCCCTGGGAGCAGGCTGTGGCAGGGGAAAGGCTGGGCTGATTGGAAAGCAGCCACAGCTGTGGCTGGCTTAATGAGGGCCCAGCTGGCCCTTATAAGAGGGCTGGGGCCAGAAGTCAAGACACACTCTCTTTAGCTACATGGAGAGAGGAGGACCTGGCTGCTTGGGAAGCCAAAGAGGGTACTGAGGGAGCTGGGGAGCTCCAGCCTAGCAAAGCCCCAGGCTGAGGTGAGGGCCCACAAAAGGGTACTAGGGTTGCAGAGGGGCAGCCCAGACCTAGGCAGAGGCAGCTGGTCTGCCACCCCCCCCCACCCTTGCTGATGATGAGTGGTACAGACTGCAGTCTGCCCCAGGGAGCTGGGGCTAGATGATGACTGAGGCAAGGGAGGGATAGGGGGTGGGGGTTCCCTGGGGAGGGGAGACCCAGACTAAGGGGGTACTGCCAGGGGGCAGAACCCTCATCTAGAAGGGCACCGGGGACAGGGGGCCAGCGGCAGGCGAGATGGCAGCCAGCAGAGGGCGCTCCCGGCTGAAAAGAGCTAATTCCCTGGAAAACCAACAGGAGGCGCCACACCAGTGAGTTGTTGACCTGCCACACAAGGATATTGTGAGCATAACTACATGAATGACTGGCAGGGACTCATGCAGGTCTGTGGAAGAGGCCACATGAATATGTAGTTAGTTAGACACAAACAGAAACCCAAGGATCTCAAAGCACTTGATTGACATTAGTGAATTAAGCTTACAAGTAAAACTGGGTGGGAAGCTGGTTTTTCCCTCTCAGAGATTTTTGAGATTGGAAGAATTTGTCCCATCCCAATTGGGACTAAAAGTAAAATCATAAATTTTCATGAACCAGAAATAAAACACAACCTGTTTTCTTTGGGTCAGTTGAAATATTTTGTGGTAATCATTTCAAAATGTCTTATATAGATTTCAACCATTATTTATTTTAAATCTAAATATCTTACATTTTTGAAATGCAAAGTCATTCCGTACCAGACAACTTTTTTTTTTCATTTAGAAAATATCAAAACAGGACATTAACAATTTCCAAAAAACCCCTCCTCCCCCAAATGTTGGAGCTGAGAAATTCATTGAACTGACCCTTTCATGCAAGAAGTTTCAGATTTTATGAACTGGGATTTTTGATGAAAAAACATTTTGTTATGAGTAGAGCTGGTTGGGAAATTTTTGACATCTTCTTCTTGTACAGAAGGGGAAACCAATGCACAAAGATTAAAGTGACTTGTCTGAAGTCACACAGTGAGACAGCAAGCAAAATTTGGAATAGAACCTAGGTGTCCTGACCCACAGCCCCTGCTGCACCCTTTAGGCAATTCTGCCTTTCAAAGGACAACATAGAAAAAAACTTCTACAAGGGTTGCAAACGACAGCACTTTAGAGAAGGCTAAATTTAAAACCCTGGATAGAGAATCTTCCTTTGAAAGAGGCTCCCAGCCCTGTCCACAGTGACACAGGAACATTGTCTCCAGAGATCCAGAAATGACAGGTGTCCCGGGTGGGTGGCTGAAGCACTGAAGTAGAAAATACATGGATGTCACCAAGAAGAGGAGTATGACACAGCTCATGAATCACAGCCCAGAATGTCACAAATCTCATTGAGATAAATGGGGAAACAGGTCCCAGGAGAGCCAAGAAAGTCACTTTCACTTAGAAGCCCAAAGAAAGGGGACCAAAGGCGTCAATTAGGGATTGATCAACTCTAAGGGGAGTCCAGGGCAAACAGGGATTATTTGCTCCAGCTAGTGGTGACACATTTGGCTCCTTCTATGGGTTGCTGGTAAGGGAGAGGGACAAGGTGTACTGGGACCTATATTTATATTGCAGAACCTTGATTCTTGGTGATGTGAGACACAGAAAATAAACCTCAGCTTGGTTGTCTGTTTCCAGGCTAGTCAGCAAGTCTGGTTCACACATTGGCAGGGACTGAGTCAAATGGCTGCCTGAAACAGTCTTGCTAATGAGACCACTGCAAGAGCACATTCTGGCACGCAGACAGGAGCAGCCAGTCTCTGGCTTGTTGGTAGGCAGGGAAATCCCACGGTGATGGAAACTTTGTTTTAGCTCCAGCGCCATGGCCGCTTCTCTGGAGTGAATTTTGTTGCCCATGCCAGTGTCCCATGGAGATAATGATGTTGAGAGCTGCTGATGAAAAATGCTATGTAAGAGCTAGCCATTATCACCCTTCTAACAATGGTTACAATATGGCCCGGGCTGAGCATGCTAATCTGTAAATTGGGAGAGCTAAGTTCAAGTCCGTCTTTGGTCACAGACTCCCTGAGTGAGTTTGTATGACTGCTGCAGTGTCTCAGTGTCCTCATCGGGTAAAATGGGGATAAGAGCACTGCCCTGCCTCACAGGGGTGTGTGAGACTAAATACCTTACAGCGCGTGGGGTGCTCAGCTATTCTGGTAACAGGGCAGGAAAGAACATCAGATGGACAGATTCTTGCTATGTCCAGGGCCATTGTCATTATCATGGGTTTCCCAGTAAGGCAGGTGCAGTATAGGCCAGTGTTAGGGCACGGTGCCAATGGTCTGCTCCAGTATGGCAATTCATTCTCCAGTCTCTCGGAGACATAGTGCCTGGCAATCGGATGAAGAGTTGTAAAGTAAGGGAGTGGCGGTGGTGTGGGGTGATGCTCACGTCTCTAGAGAGGGTATGGATGGCCCAGCCACAGAAAGAACTGCTATCTATCATGTCTCCTTTTCAAGAGTGTTTGCAAGTATCTCAGACCTCCCTAGAAGTTCTGATTTGATTCTGACAAGTCCATTCACCTGATCACACTGCCACTAGAGACTAGCTAGAAATCATAGTCTCCCACCTCTGCTCCTTGTCTTTGATAGGACATGGAGAATTAGCACACCCCAGAGGTGTAATTTACTGGCCACAAGAAACCTCTTCCTTTAAGCAGCTACACAGGCTCACACTAGTTATAAATAAAATACAAGCTTGACTAACATCACACAGGTAGTTTGTGGCAGAGCAAGGAAATGAATCCAATGAGTCCCAGTACAGCGCAGTAAACACAAGACCAGGCTTCCTCAAGCCAAACAGTCTTAAATCTGGGACTTTAATAACCAAGAGAGCTGGGATGGGGTCTGTGACATTGCACTCCATATGTTTTATGGAAATATGCTAATGAGTGTGAATATGATGTAAGTGGAATATGCTTTATGCAAAAGGTCTCTTGTAAAGTATCATAACAAAGGTTATAACCTACTGAATATATTCCTCCCATTTGTATGCATGTATCATTCTTGTATCTGAAGCTAGAAATATGAAGTATAACTCTGAGGTCCTATTGTAATTATGCAAAGTGTGGGCCATTAATGGTGGTTTAGACTCTTGATGGCTCCCACTGACTAGAACAATTGGTTGTAAATGGTTTATTTACCTGCAAGCCTTCCTGTGTACCTGTGGGCCAACCCAGGAAGAATGGAGACTAAGGATCTTACAGTGACATGTGACCAAGTTCCATGGACTGTGCTATGCAGGAGGTCAGACTAGATGATCACAATGGTCCCTTCTGGCCTTGCAACTTAGACACCTTCACCCTGATAAAGATATAAGATATTAACAAACCATCGAGCAAGACAGGTTAAAAGGGCTAGATACGTAGATCTTAGCAAAATGATTACTATGGTGGAGCATCATGACAGCCATTTACAAATATTGTTGGCGTCTACTGTTGTAATTGGCAAACGAGTGTGTATGAATGTAAACTGATGAGACTTCTGCAGATGCGTCCGCATGCCAGGCAGATATGGCTGCATGTTCTTACCACAACCTGCTTTCTTTGCTCATGCTTCTCTTTGGCCTTTTCTGTTCTGCTATTCCTGATGGCTTTAACCGCAGACAGTAGGCAGGGCTGCCCAGAGGATTCAGGGGGCCTGGGGTCTTCGGTGGCAGGGCCCCCCCCGCTTTGGCAGTAATTCGGTGGCGGGGGGTCCTCCTGCTCCGGGACCACCGCCGAAGTGCCCCAAAGACCTGCGGCGGGGCCCCCCCGCTGCCAAATTGCTGCTGAAGACCTGGCACTTCGGCGGCAGGTCCCGCTTTGGCGGTAATTCGGCAGCAGGGGGTCCTTCCGCCCTGGAGAGGAAGGACCCCCCGCTGCCGAATTGCTGCTGAAGACCCAGAACAGAAGAAGCTCCGGGGCCCCAGGCCCCGCGAGAGTTCTCTGGGGCCCCCAGCGTGAGTGAAGGACCCCGCTCCAGGGGCCCTGAAAAAATCTCGTGGGGGCCCCTGCAGGGCCTGCGGCAAATTGCCCCACTTGCCCTCCCCGGGCGGCCCTGACAGTAGGTCTGCCAACATCCTGATCTGTTGGCAACATGCATTCAGATTGACTTGGCCAGCTTTTAGGTCAGGTTTGAGAGTGCCCTTATATTATTTTTGTTGACCTCCCAGCATACATGCTCCCATTGTCAACTGTCCATAAAATATGGCTCTGGGGACTCGCATATCATTTATACATATGAGGTGACCACCCAACGAAGTTCCACCTATATGATTAGAAATTCATGCAGCACTGGTCCGGGACTTCGATATTTCGCTGCTTGATTTTACAGATGAGATTCAGACAACGCATGTGAAAACATTCTGGTTACTTCAAGCGCCTGCTGTAGTCTGTCCATGTTTCACAGCTGTAGAAAAGAGTGGTTAACACAACTGTACAATGGGCACTAATCTTGGTTTGAAGTCAAATGCCTCTCACATTCCATAGGTGGTGACAAAGTCAACCATTGGCAGAGGAGGCTTTAGAAATGCACTGTGTGATTTCATCATTGATCAGAGCATTATTAGATAAAGTGTTGCCAAGATTGCAAATTTTTTCTGCCAATGCATTGTCAGTTGCGATATCAGGGCAGAATACATTTTCCTGGAGCAGGCTGATAAAGCCTGGTACATTTACAAGTACGGAAAGCATATAAATGCCTGCAAGTGGGAAAAATTATTAGGAGTGGTGTAAGAAGGTATAACTAAGAGTAATGGCACTATTTACATGAAATGTCAGGGAAAACTTACTGACAGTGAGAGGCATTAGGCTGTGGAATAATCTCCCAAGGGAAGCAGTGGAATTCCATTGCTTGAGTCATTTCAAATTAGATTAGAAAAAGTGCTGGAAAATGTGTCATGGGAAGAGGCACTTGGAAGAGATGAAGGTGATAAGGAACAGTTAAGATGGATTCACCAAGGGCAAGTCATGCCTGACCAACTTGATTGCCTTCTATGATGAGATAACTGGCTCTGTGGATATGGGGAAAGTGGTGGATGTGATATATCTTGACTTTAGCAAAGCTTTTGATATGGTCTCCCATGTTATTTTTGCCAGCAAGTTAAAAAAGTGTGGATTGGATGAATGGACTATAAGGTGAATAGAAAGCTGGCTAGATCGTCGGGTTCAATGGGTAGTGATCAATGGCTCAATGTCTAGTTGGCAGCCAGTATCAAGCAGAGTGCCCATGAGTTGGTCCTGGGGCCGGTTTTGTTCGACATCTTCATTAATGATCTGGATGATGGGATGGATTGCACCCTCAGCAAGTTTGTGGATGACACTAAACTGGGAGGAGTGGTAGGGTATGCTGGAGGGTAGGCATAGGGTCCAGAGTGATCTAGACAAATTGGAGGATTGGGCCAAAAGAAATCTGATGAGGTTCAACAAGGACAAGTGCAGAGTCCTGCACTTAGGACGAAAGAATCCCATTCACTGCTACAGGCTGTGGACCGACTGGCTAAGCAGCAGTTCTGCAGAAAAGGACCTAGGGGTTACAGTGGACGAGAAGCTGGATATGAGTTGACAGTGTGCCCTTGTTGCCAAGAAGGCTAATTGCATATTGGGCTGTATTAGTAGAAGCACTGCCAGCAGACCCAGAGAAGTGAATATTCCCCTCTGTTCGGCACTGGTGAGGCCACATCTGGAGTATTGTGTCCAGTTTCTCCCCCCCCTCCCCCAATTACAGAAAGGATGTGGACAAATTGGAGAGAGTCCAGTGCAGGGCAATGAAAATGATTAGGGGGCTGGGGCACATGACTTATGAGGAGAGGCTGAGGGAACCTGGCTTATTTAGTCTGGAGAAGAGACGAGTGAGGGGGGATTTGATAGCAGCCTTCAACTACCTGAAGAGGGATTCCAAAGAGGATGGAGCTAGGCTGTTCTCAGTGGTGGCAGATGACAGAACAAGAAGCAATGGTCTGAAGTTGCAGTGGGGGAGGTCTAGGTTGGATATTAGGAAAAACTATTTCACTAGAAGGGTGGTGAAGCACTGGAATGGGTTACCTAGGGAGGTGGTGGAATCTCCATCCTTAGAGGTTTATAAGGTCAGGCTTGACAAAGCCCTGGCTGGGACGATTTAGTTGGTGTTGGTCCTGCTTTGAGCAGGGGGTTGGACCAGATGACCTCCTGAAGTCTCTTCCAATCCTGATATTCTATGATTCTATGAACCATCTTGCCTTAGCACTTTTGTATGGGCTAGATGGCCTCTTGGGACTTTTCCATCCCAAAGTCCTATGATTCTTCTTCTGTAGTAGACAGTACTACCATGTACTGGTCTGGATTGTTAAGCTATCAAAGATCAGCTCCCTCACACCATGCCTGAGCTTAAAGCCTATCAGCTAGTTCAGAGAAAGGATGAGTCAGAACGATGTCCATCCATTAGGCTGTTCCCTTAAAGGATGGAATTTAAGGTCAGACATGTCTGAAAACCCAGTGGGAAGTAAGATGTCAATTTCATAAACCCCTTGAGAGTGGGTCCATCTAGGCCCAATGAAAGGATCAACACAGGACCTAACCAGATCAGCCACACCATCACCGGTTCATTCACCTGCACGTCCACCAATGTAATATATGCCATCATATGCCAGCAATGCCCCTCTGCTATGTACATCGGCCAAACTGGACAGTCTCTAAGGAGAAGGATAAATGGACACAAATCAGATATTAGGAATGGCAATATACAAAAACCTGTAGAACACTTCAACCTCCCTGGCCACACAATAGCAGATCTTAAGGTGGCCATCCTGCAGCAAAAAAACTTCAGGACCAGACTTCAAAGAGAAACTGCTGAGCTCCAGTTCATCTGCAAATTTGACACCATCAGCTCAGGATTAAACAAAGACTGTGAATGGCTTGCCAATTACAGAACCAGTTTCTCCTCCCTTGGTTTTCACACCTCAACTGCTAGAACAGGGCCTCATCCTCCCTGATTGAACTAACCTTGTTATCTCTAGCTTGCTTCTTGCTTGCATATATAAACCTGCCCCTGGAAATTTCCACCACTTGCATCCGAAGAAGTGGGTATTCACCCACGAAAGCTCATGCTGCAAAACGTCTGTTAGTCTATAAGGTGCCACAGGATTCTTTGTTGCTTTAACTGGAGCTGTGTGTGTCAAAGTCCCGAGCCTGTATTGGTGGGTCCCGCGCTTCTGGGCTGTTTCAGTGGCCTCAGAAACTCGATAAGGCCCCAACGTGACCTCCCTTTCTCAATGTAGCAGCAAGAGTCACAGCCTATTGAGTTACTTTCACCACCGGCCAGTATGAGTCATGGGAAGGGAGAAATCCCCACAGTCTCTGTTGCTCCATAGAGCTCAGTAGGTGCAGTTCGGCCTCCTGTCTGGACCGAGTCCTGCTTCCCTTCTCCAGGGGATCTCTGTAGAGTATAGGGGGGGGTGGGGAACCTGGGCCTGCCCTCTACTCCGGGTTCTAGCCCAAGGACCCTAATGTTAGCAGCTGTTGGTGGCTTTCCCTTCACCACTGACACTGCTTTGATTCCCTGGGCCACTTCCCCTGTGGTCCCCTTTTCCTAGCTTCACCCTTACCTCAGGATTCAGCAATGCTTCCTCTCCTCCAGCTCCATTCACCTCAGCCTCTTTGAGGGCACTGGAAGAAGAGCTTTTAAACAGTATAAGTGGGACCTCGATTGGTTCCAGCTGTCTCTATTAGCCTAACAGCCTTAACTGGTTAATTGGCATCAGATGTCTTAATTGGACTGGAGTAGCCTTTGTTTGGCTATCCAGGGAACAAGGGCCTGCTCATTCTGAAGGCTGATATACCTGCCTTCCAGCACTCTCTTATATTCTTCTGGTCTGAATCTGTCACATATGTCAAAGGCCTGGATTTCTCTGTGCCTTCCTTGATTTTGCTAATTGGCAAGCATCCTGCAGAGAGACCAAAATGCTGTTTTAAAAGTATGAGATAAAATAACAGTGCAGAATAAATCATGAGCTAATTTCCAACATTTTCTCAGCTGAAATGGAATGGCTAATCATTCTGATGGCAGAATTAACATAATTCCACCACCCGATGGCCCAACACGGTCAGAACAGTGAGTGAGCTGACTGGAAATATTTATGATAATCATCAGAATGGGGAGTGTGTGATTCAAAACTGTTAAGGTGCACGTGAAGTCAAGGTTACTGTGTTGAACCTGAACATCCCATTTGCTCTGACCAGCTGTTGCTCTTCCTCCTCCACAGCATCATGGCAAATAGCAAAGGGCTGCAGTCTCCTTGCAGATCAAGCACAACCTAGATCGATCTCTAGCTAGGTCCTTAAGGTGGTCTGGGTGTCATGTACATCATTGGCAGTCTTATCTCTGTATTGAATCTTTTGATGACCATGTGATTGCTGGCTGTGTAGTGCAGTAGAGCTCCAGTCCACTCCACCCCTCCCCCCAAAAAAGGAAGTGCAGGAACACACTTCCAAGAAGTTCTGGAATGCATGTCCAGTACTTCCGGTAAATGATAGTACCGGAAGTACTGGAACCTTTTGGCTCTCCCAAAAAGTGATGGAATGGCATTCCAGAGTGTTCCAGCAGGATTTGAGCCCTGGTGTAGTGGCATTCTTTGGTGAACATCCTTTGTAATTCATTGGTCTTCCATCTTAATAATGCGTTCATACCAAGAAAGCTGCCAAAAGCAAATCAGTGATGGTGGAGTTGATTGCTGAGTTTGGCTACTAATATCCTCATTGCTAATCTGTCCTTGAGACTTAACATAGGGCAGCCGATGAAGACAATTAGAACTGAAAACCTCAGTCTACCATGTTGGTCAATAAAAGTGATACTTCCAATAGAAAGAGCAACTTGTTTCATGCAGAAAATTCAGTGCTGGATGATTCAAATCAGACAAAGTTTGGAAATAAGATAGCTGATAAGATGGCAATATATGGTTTGGTATAGCATTGCTTGGCATTTTCCCCTTTCATTCCCCCTTTTTAGTATTTTTTTTAAGGAAACTTAGGAAATTTAACACAAAAATTTTCTTAATGCAACATTAAGGGACAGATCCTGTAAGATGCTAAGTACCTTTAGCTCCCCTTTTTAGTAATGTTAACTTGGTGCTATTACAAACACATTACTGTTTCTATTCCTGGTTTTCTGGGGGAATATGTAGGGATTCTGTTGTTTTTGAGTAAATCTAAAGAAATAAATAAAGCTATATGGCATATGAAGCATGCATTGTTACAATGGCTTTTGAAATCTTAGCTCTGGCTTTTACTGACTTTTTTAATCACTTTAACTGGACAAACTTAGTATTGCATTAACCCACTTCTTTGCAGTTAATTCAGTGCTATCTCTGACATCGACAGTTAAAGATTAACTTCTTAGAACAGAGATTCTTTCATGGACACCTCAGACTCTCAGTCCTGACCTTGCACCTTCCCTGTAGCAATCCTAGTTCTTGGTGACATAAAATACAAACATTAGGGAAGGGCTTGTCTATATGGTGTAGCAATGAGTACGATGTGGGTATTGTGACGTTATTGACACGAACTGTGACTGTATAGACAGGGGCGGCTCTAGACCCCAGCGCGCCAAGCAGGCGCTTGGGGCGGCCGTTTCCCGGGGGGGCGGCATTTGGCTCCGGTTGAGCTCCCGCCGGCATGCCTGCGGCAGGTCCACCGGAGCCCGGGACAAGCGGACCTGTCGCAGGCATGACTGCGGCGGGTCCCGTCTTCCCGCGGCTCCGGTTGAGCTCCCGCAGGCATGACTGCGGCAGGTCCGCTCGTCCCGGGCTCCGGTGGACCTGCCGCAGGCATGCCGGCGGGAGCTCCACCGGAGCCGCGGGAAGAGGGGACCCGCCGCGGGACCGGGGAAGGGCGGCGCAGCGCTCCCCGCTGCTTGGGGCAGCGTGATCTCTAGAGCCGCCCCTGTGTATAGATCATTGTTGCAACCAGGGTCCTATGGTTGCACCAGGTCTTGTACAGAGGAAGTAAAGTGGGGTGTCTATGGAAAGGTTGTAGTTTGCTGGTTATGATTATGCTGTCTGTATGTGCATCATTTTTGTATTTGAAATTATGAATATTGGCTATGTACTTGTATCTCAATGTGTTTGATTCTAAGTAGCCTCAGTGAAGCATTTGGTCAGCTTCTTGAGAAAGGACTGTTGTCAGTAAGTGGCCAGTCAAGAAACACTTAACTGACAATGGAATTTAGGAGACGCCAATCCACATCTGAGCTGTACTGGGAATGTTCAAACTAACATGTAAACAATGGTGTCGGCCTGCAAAAAGCTGAATCGTTCATGGACATGTGACTTGCCCAGGTGGCTACAAACTCCATCTTGTCGCTGTGCTTTTGCACAGGAGAACAAAGGGGTTTCTGCCCACAAGAGAGAGAATATAAAAGGCCCTGGAAACCCCTAAATTTTGTCTTCAGCTGGCTTAAGAGATGGCCCCTCCACCCCAAAGAGATGCCTGAAAGAAACTGAAACAAAGGACAGTAACTATGGGGGTGTGAGTGATTGCTGGACCCAGACTAGGAAGAAGTCCAGTCTGTGAAAGAAGCTTATTGGAACATCTCTGGGGGTGAGAGTTCATCTGTAATCAGTTTCTTAATGTATTAGGCTTAGACTTGTGTGTTTTGTTTCATTTTGCTTGGTAACTTACTTTGTTCTGTCTGTTATTACTTGGAACCACTTAAATCCTACTTTTTATATTTAATAAAATCACTTTTGCTTATTAATTAACCCAGAGCAAGTAATTAATACCTGGGGGAGCAAACAGCTTTGCATCTCTCTCTATCAGTGTTATAGAGGGCGGACAATTTATGAGTTTACCCTGTATAAGCTTTATACAGAGTAAAACTGATTTATTTGGGGTTTGGATCTCATTGGGAATTGAGTATCTGGGTGCTGGAGACAGGAGTACCTGCTAAGTGGTTTTCAGTTAAGTCTGCAGCTTTGGGGATTTGGTTCAGACCTGGGTCTGTGTTTGCAGCAGGCTAGCATGTCTGGCTAAACAAGATAGGGTTCTGAAGTCCCAAGCTGGTAGGGAAAATGGGCTCAGAGGTAGTCTCAGCACATCAGATGGCAGTCCCAAGGGGGTCTCTGTGACCCAGCCCATCACAGGTATAATTTTTAAAGCACACTAGCACATCACACATTAATTGGTCCATGTAGACCCTGCTGGTAACATTAAACGTTCCCTAGTGCTCTTTCATGTACCAGTGTTTCAATCAGCATTATGCTAAAGTGCACCATCAGCTCTTGTGATTCTATTATGAGTTTCATGATATTTGGTGTTTTTTCTTCAGCACCATATTTCTAGCTCTTATGATTGCCAAGAAGAGCCTGAAAATACGAACTGACTATAACACAGAGGCTCAAACCCAGAAAGCAAAGGAAAAGAACTGGAAAATTTGTTATTTTTAAGATCTCATGCTTTTTAAAACAATCTCCTACTTTTCGGGACTTGGCAGAGAGTTTTGAATGCACAAGGCGATACTGTCATTCTCCCAAGAATGCCCCTTATCCTGATAGGGGGATGGTGGTGTAAATGCCCTACTTTGGCTCCACATCATCTGGGGATCTCCTTTACACTGGAGAGCTTCTCAGGGACACAGTTAACCTGCAGCAGATTTGAGGACTGGGACTTCTTTATTAAAAAATAGTTATCTGTGTTACTGATAAAATACTGTAACTCACTGTCCAAGTGTCTTTGTACCCCTCTAGTGGTTGAACTGTGTAAGAGATGTATGAGTCTCAACTTCCTCCATGCTAAGGATTCTAATCCTTTAATTCAAACAGTTATAATACCTGACTCCTATATAGTGTTTTCATGCTTTTAGATCCAGGGGTCCCATGCTTAATCTGTGCTGAAAGTTCAAGCAGGGTCGTCATTACAAAACCTTCAATTATTTCAAGTAAAAACATTTTAAAGACCTAATTTAATTTCCACCATTGCTGCTGCTGCTCATGTAGTTTCTACACTAAGTTCACCTTGGGCAATGATGCAGCCATTAGTTTCATTTCCTGCGTCTCTTATGCTGTTGCGTTTGGGTAGAAAACATTTCCAAGGGATGTTTTCATCTGTTTAGGACTGATTTTATTGCAATATCTGGAAGAGATTTATATTTCTCTGACATTTAAAAAAAACTCCTATTGACAAAACCCTACCCTTTGAACAATGTCCCTTCAATAATGATGTAAGTTAAGTCAGTGACCTATCTTTCAGCCATGCTGGTTTCCTGTGATGTTACTGATTGTAGAGCATCATTTATGTTATGTTAACATCGCTCACAAAGGGGACAATCCTTGTTTACCAGTTTTATTAACATTGGACAGCTCTAGCACATTTTCCCCGCAAACACTTTCATTTATATGTTTCTTCCAATTAAAAGTTACAGAATATGAATATTGTTAAAGAGAAAAAGAGGCATTGGAATGTTCCTCTAAACTATTGAGTGGATGGGCTGAATGTTCTTAGGGTGTGTCTGAATTCGTAGCAACAGTAGAAGCTATAATGTAGACATGAGGTAAGTGTATTTAACACTGTCTCAGTAACCTGACTGGCTGGGGACAAGAGTGGAAGCTGTAGGGTAGACAAGGTGCTGGTGGCATTTTAACCAGTGTCCACTAGATGTGCACTGAGCAGGCTTAGATGACATGGGACTAGATTTGCACTAGAGCTCAGCTCCCATGTAGGCATCTAAATATGGGTCAGATCATCAAACATGCTCAGCACCCAAGAGCCTATGCTGTGGCACTCAGGGGCAGACTTCCAAAGGAGCTGAGCACCCAAACTCTGCTCATCAGTCACTTCTGCTCATCAGTCCTATCCTTCTGTCCTGCCCCATCTCCAACTGTTCCTGGACTCCCCCTGATCACCTTTTGGCAGCTCAGAGTCCCCTGTGAACCTGTTGAGTGGAGGCCTATTGTGGAAACTGACCACCTGCAAGCTCTCTTCTCAAGGACTGGGATGCTCACAGGAGCTGGCTGAAGATGCTGGGATAGAAGGAGGGAAAAGATTTTTCATTTGGATGGATTTTCTGCTTTTATTTCTTTGGTAAAAAAAAAAAGCAGGAGCAGCCTGGAATCAAAGTCCTGATGTCATGCCCTAATCAGGATGGATAGCCAGCGACAAAGGCATGTATATTTAATGAGCTCTGTTACAGGATTTTTAGAAGTGCTCTCCTCGTGGACAGGGCTATGACTTCTTTGTTTATATATTTTTTTCTTTCCTGTTGCTACTAATCACTAATTTGCTGCTCCTTAATGACATCTTTGGGGAATGCCAGGGATTAATTATTTATTTCCATCAGCCTGATGTGGAACTCACATCTGATAGGGTCCAGAGTGACCTAGACAAATTGGAGGATTGGGCCAAAAGAAATCTGATGAGGTTCAACAAGGACAAGTGCAGAGTTCTGCACTTAGGAAGGAAGAATCCCATGCACTGTTACAGGCTGGGGACTGACTAGCTAAGCAGCAGTTCTGCAGAAAAGGACCTGGGGATTACAGTGGATGAGAAGCTGGATATGAGTCAAGAGTGTGCCCTCATTGCCAAGAAGGCCAACGGCATATTGGGTTGTATTAGTAGGAGCATTGCCAGCAGATCGAGGGAAGTGATTATTTCCCTCTATTCAGTACTGGTAAGGCCACACCTGGAGTATTGCATCCAGTTTTGGGCCCCCCACTACAGATGGGATGTGGGCAAATTGGAAAGAGTCCAGCGGAGGGCAATGAAAATGATTAGGGGGCTGGGGGCACATGAATTACGAAGAGAGGCTGAGGGAACTGGGGTTACTTAGTCTGGAGAAGAGAAGAGTGAGGGGGGATTTGATAGCAACCTTCAACTACCTGAAGGGGGGTTCCAAAGAGGGTGGAGCTAGGCTGTTCTCAGTGGTGGCAGATGACAGAACAAGGAGCGATGGTCTGAAGTCTAGGTTGGATATTAGGAAACACTATTTCACTAGGAGGGTGGTGAAGCACTAGAATGGGTTACCTAGGGAGGTGGTGGAATCTCCTTCCTTAGAGGTTTTTAAGGCCCGGCTTGACAAAGAAGAGAGGCTGAGGGAACTGGGGTTACTTAGTCTGGAGAAGAGAAGAGTGAGGGGGGATTTGATAGCAACCTTCAACTACCTGAAGGGGGGTTCCAAAGAGGGTGGAGCTAGGCTGTTCTCAGTGGTGGCAGATGACAGAACAAGGAGCGATGGTCTGAAGTCTAGGTTGGATATTAGGAAACACTATTTCACTAGGAGGGTGGTGAAGCACTAGAATGGGTTACCTAGGGAGGTGGTGGAATCTCCTTCCTTAGAGGTTTTTAAGGCCCGGCTTGACAAAGCCTTGGCTGGAATGATTTAGTTGGTGATCGTCCTGCTTTGAGCATGGGATTGGACTAGATGACCTCCTGAGGTTTCTTCCAACCCTAATATTCTATAATTCTATGACTCTTCCCAAGGGGGGCAGTGATACTCTCAGGCCAGAAGCAGTGGTGTGAGGTGGGGGCAGTGTTCACGCTTGGGAGGTTTCTTAGGTTTATTTCAGGGTGTGGGAATAAATGGAGCTCAAACAAGGCTGAAGAATGTTCTCTCTGAGTAGAAGGAATTGGGTCTGTCTTGAGACCCAGCTGGAGACTTCCTTAGACTTTAGTGAGCTCTGGATCAGGCCCTGGAAGTTCCAGTCCATTACATTTTATACAAACAAAACCTGTTTTCAGTGGCAATTTGGGGTGATAAGGAAAGAGAGGGGCTCCTGGGAGTTTGGGGTGAATAGGGAGGTAAAGATATAGGACATTTGGGGTGAGGAGGCATGGAGGTAGAGGCAGTTTCAGTGCTGCTGTAATGGATAGGTTTTGTATGAATGAATGTCTGATGTTGCTAGCTGCAAAGTGAGGATAAGGAATATACTACTACTGCCACCTAGAGGAGCTCTCCTTTAGCTCAAGTGGTAGAGGCCTGTGTGTTTGGAGCTAGGTGGATGGAGGCTTTAGTTCCAACTCCCCATATGCAAATCCCGCTGTAATTGGCATCTGCAGCACACAGGGTTGTTATGCTGTGGAAGGGCTAGGAGCAGAGTAGGAATACTCCACCTGCCTGGTTTGGAAGAGGGGGAAGGTTGGTTAGATATTGAGATGTCTTCAAGCAGGTAAATTCAGATGTGGGTCCAGATTTCCAGCACCACCAGTCCAGGGGTGCTAGGATCTGGAGTCTAGGCCAGTCAGGCCCTAAAGTGCTTTTGTTTCCTCTAAGGCTGTCTGAGAGGGCTGGAGGAGGAAGGATGGGGAGGGTTACCGGGGGAGGACATGGGGAGGTGCTGGTGCAGGTTAAAGTACATGATTGTCCATGGGGATAAACTCCGCTCCTGGAGTGGAGGGGAGGGAAACAGCTGGGGGTAAGGAAGAGGCAAGGAGCTGATAGCATTCTGAATGGTGTGAGAAACACCAGGCAATGTAGACAATTACAGATGCGCATGGGAAACCAGCCAATATCCTGAGAGTCTGGATAAATATTTCAAAGGTTACATTAGGGACTGGCTTTTCATTGGTAACCGAGCATTATAAATAATAAAATTCACCTAAACTGTCCACATGTCCTGGCTGCCTCCTCTCCCTGGCAGCATCTATACATGCTTGGTCTCAACTTTCCTCTTAAAGCAGTTCCATCAGCTGACAACCTCACAAGCTTAACCTCTCCGAGGAAGACAGATTTTCCTTTCCCATCTCAGATGTCCTGGGGTTGGGAGTTCCAGGGGATTCCAGCTCCTCTTCCATCCCCCTCTGGAACTCTGGGGGCAGCATCCTGTCCACCCCATATCTCCTGGCAAGCCAATAAAAAAGCAGCCCCTTGAAGCAGACTCCAGGAAGTCACACCCATTAGCAATCTTTCCAGTTGCATGCTAATGTGTGCTTCTTCCAAAAGCCTTTTCTTCTTCCTCTGTGTAAGCCAGGCTGTAGGAACCCACTGGGAGGAGCATGTGACTGATACTGTTAATGCAATGCCAGATTTCCCTGCTTTGCTCTGGTGGCCTGTTGTTCATGAGACCGACTTACAGCAAATAAAAACAACTGTAAGCAGAGTCAGGATGAGCTCTACCCTGACATCTGGTGGTAGATTATGGGGAGTGCAGAAAGAAATTTCAAGTATTCGCATTAGCATTTCAGTTATTTGCATTGGCACTCCCACCCCACTTAACATACCGCACAGCAGCCTGGGATGGTTATTTTCACAGCTATGGGAGCCCCAATCTCGTTGTTATTGAGGCAGGAGCAATAAAATGTTGTCATCCCGATTAAGTAAATGAGGAACTACAAAACTGTCTTATGATAGAGGGTTTCATTGTCAACTAAATAGCACTTGCTAGACAAGGGACATGGGTTCCAAAACCCAGTCGAGAGAGAGAGGCTGGGGACAGATATCTGTACTTGGTGGTGCAGGCCTCTTGTGTGAGCCAGAAGCACCAGTTCCACCTATGCCTCTCTCCACTGTGGAATGTCAGAGTTAATTTTTTGATTCCCTTAAGAGTCTAGATACAGGTTACTGAGCTGAACTCACTGGCACTGGGACTCCCCTACTATGAGCTGGAATCACTAAGAGCTGAAATCACTGAAGAGCTGGACTTGCTGAGCTGAGAGCACTGAGTACTGTGCTAATGAGTGGGGGAGCCTGAAGCAATACTGTGGAGCAGAGCAGCTGGCAGAGCGGAGTGGAGCACTTTGTGCAGCCACTGGGTGAGTGGAGCCAAGCAGCTCGTGAGGACGGCTGGAGTGGCTCACAGGACAGCTGGTGGATCAGAGCAGCTGGAAGAGGGGAGCAGCCCACAGAGCAAGCGGAGCTGAGCTGTTTGCGGGGATGACTAATGGAAGCAGAACCCCACGAAGAGGCAGGGCAGTTGGCCCCGAACCCACGTAAGGTGCCCTTTTCTACCCAGGTTGGGGAGGGGGACCTCTGCAGAGAGACTCTTGAACTCTGGGGCTGCACTGACCCGGGACAGAGACTTTTGGATTGTGGGACTTTTGGGACTGTGGGTGATTTGGGGGTTGCTGGACTCAAGGGCCCCGAGAGAAGGACATGGCCCAATTTGCTGGGGTGGGTCTTTGCTCACTGTTTGACCTATGAACTCTAGCTGAGGTATTTTCCCAATTTAATGCTTGTTGTTTATCATGTAATTAAACCTTTTCTGCTACACCAAGACTCTATGCTTGCGAGAGGGGAAGTATTGCCTCCTCGGGGTGCCCAGGGGTGTGTGTAAGATTTTCCCAGGTCACTGGGTGGGGGCTTGAGCTGGTTTGGCATTATGTTGTGGGGAAGGGACCCCTATGTATTGAACCCGGCCCTTGCTGCTATCGTTTCGGCCCGGCAGAAGGGTTACACCACGTTAAGTGCAGTACTGTGTGTGTTTGCTCATATCCTGTTGGATCACACCTCTCTCTCTCTCCAACTCTCCAAGGGAACTCTCCACTGCTAGTGCAATCCCCATTAAGGACTGGGGCTGTGCGTGGTGGTGGGAACCCATCTGGATCATGAAATGTGGGGTCTGAGCAGGGCATGGTGGGTCTCTCTGCATCACACCTGTCCATTCATATGAATCTGTATTCTTATTTTACATAACCTCACCCCTTCCTGTGTATGTGCCTCATGTTAGCACAGCTGGGAATCCCATTAGTACTGCTCTTTATTTGCCAGAAGGTCTCATTGTTGGGTATAATAACGTTTGCCTCATGCTTCAGCGTGACGTCCTGAAGGATTCCTTCTGAATTCCTGACCAGGACTTTGGAGCAAGTAGAGTCCTCCAAGATTCCATGCCAGGTTTTACATCAGGCCCAGAGGATGATGGGAAAGGACGCTCTGGGCAGGGGCGGCTCTAGGCACCAGTGGGCCAAGCGCCCGCTTGGGGCGGCATCCTGGGGAGGGCGTCATTTGGCTCCGGTGGAGCTCCCGCCGGCATGCCTGCGGCAGGTCCACCGGAGCCCGGGACGAGCGGACCTGCCGCAGTCATGCCTGCGGCGGGTCCCGTCTTCCCGCGGCTCCGGTTGAGCTCCCGCAGGCATGACTGCGGCAGGTCCGCTCGTCCCGGGCTCCAGTGGACCTGCCGCAGGCATGCCGGCGGGAGCTCCACCGGAGCCAAATGCCGCCCTCCCCAGGATGCCGGAGCCGCGGGAAGAGGGGACCCGCCGCGGGACTGGGGAAGGGCGGCGCAGCGCTCCGCGCTGCTTGGGGCAGCCTACTTTGTAGAGCCGCCCCTGGCTCTGGGACAGTTTAACTAGCACTCTCTTTATCTCTGTCTAGGCAGCTGGTGTCAGGGCCGGCTTTAGGGAGATTCCCCCGATTCCCGGGAATCGGGCCCCACGCCTAAGAGGGCCCTGCAGCGTCCAGAAGAGGGGCCCCGCACCCTCCGCCGAAGTGCCGCCAGAAACAGCGGCAAGCGATTGAGCTATCTTCGGCGGCATTTTGGCATCAGCTCTTTTGAATCGGGCCTCGCACGTCCTAAAGCCGGCCCTGGCTGGTGTGCTGTCATCTCTGCTTATTGCATTAATCCCAGCTGTCTCACAGTTACTTTGAACTCCTCTGTCTGTCTGCCATCACCTGTTTTCTCTTAGCTTGGAGGTGCTCATCCTTTTGTGCTGTATTTATGCAGCACCTAGCACTATGGAGCCCTGATTCCTGACTGGGGTTTCTAAGAACAACTACTACTGCTCAATTAGTGTATTAATTCAAAGCTCCCAGCAGTGGCCTGGAGTACAGTGCTCGCTGAGTACTCAATGTCCTTTGTCCTTGCTGGCAGCATGACAGGCACAGGGAGTGCTTGTGGAATTTGAACCCAGCAATTCTTCTGCATAAAGCATGCTAACACTGCTGTCAGCAGGAAGTTCTGCAGGCTCCTAAGGTATAGCAACGTGACAGCAAGCAGTCCCGATTTTATTTTGTTTTACTGCCTCATTTCACATCTAAGCAAATGTCTCTTTTATTCAACCTTGAACATTAACAGTGGGGCTTGCTGATTTTTTTTTTGTCAAAACTGTTTTTCTAGGGGAAATTGGGTTTTTTACTAAATGAAAAGTTTTCGTGAAAAGAGTCTGCCTTCCTTGGAAAATTTCGCTTTTTTTGTCAAACAGAAGAATGCCCAAAACCTCAATATTTTGATTTGGAAATACCAATGCTGTGCTTCATGGGAGGTGTAGTTCAGATGCCTCATGCTCCCATGCTGGAAGCCCCAACTGGACTTCATCCCCCATGATGCACCATGGCCATGCCATTGCCATCTTGCACCTCCTCAATGGCTCCAGACATTTCAGAATCAACATATTTTGCTTTTGGGCTGAACTATTTCAGATTTTGATTTTTTTGTCAAAAACTCAACATTTTACAGGGAAAATTTTGACAAAACTGAAAATTTTTTACTCTTTATTGAAAATTTTCATGGGAGGGGGAAATTTCCAACCAGCTCTAATTATCAAGTTTACCTTTTGCTTAGGAGGATAAATTACGTGGGTGCTTCTTGATGCATGCGCTTACCACACATTCTTATACAATATGGACATTGAAATGACATTGAAGTTACAATATGCATGGAAAATAACTTTTCGCTGGAACCATTAGCTACACTGCACAATGCACTGTTTTGTAACTGGGTGTGAATGGCATGGTAAATACTGCAAACAGATTTCTGGGGTTATTCATTCAAAGGTGCTTCCACCATTTTAGCATCTTTTGTGTTTACTTTTCATGAACTTTCATATGATTTTGCAAATCATAGAATCATAGAATCTCAGGGTTGGAAGGGACCTCAGGAGGTCATCTAGTCCAACCCCCTGCTCAAAGCAGGACCAAACCCAACTAAATCATCCCAGCCAGGGCTTTGTCAAGCCTGACCTTAAAAACCTCTAAGGAAGGAGATTCCACCACCTCCCTAGGTAACCCATTCCAGTTCTTCACCACCCTACTAGTGAAACAGTTTTTTCCTAATGTCCAACCTAAACCTCCCCCTCTGCAACTTGAGACCATTACTCCTTGTTCTGTCATCTTCTACCACTGAGAACAGTCTAGATCCATCCTCTTTGGAACCCCCTTTCAAGTAGTTGAAAGCACCTATCAAATCCCCCCTCATTCTTCTGCAGACTAAACAATCCCAGTTCCCTCAGCCTCCCCTCATAAGTCATGTGCTCCAGCCCCCTAATCATTTTTGTTGCCCTCCGCTGGACTCTCTCCAATTTATCCACATCCTTCTTGTAGTGTGGGGCCCAAAACTGGACACAGTACTCCAAATGAGGCCTCACCAGTGCTGAGTAGAGGGGAATGATCACATCCCTCGATCTGCTGGAAATGCCCCTACTTATACAACCCAAAATGCCATTTGCCTTCTTGGCAACAAGGGCACACTGTTGACTCATATTCAGCTTTTCGTCCACCGTAACCCTAGGTCCCTTTCTGCAGAACTGCTGCCCAGCCATTCGGTCCCTAGTCTGTAACAGTGCATGGGATTCTTCCGTCCTAAGTGCAGGACTCTGCACTCGTCCTTGTTGAATCTCATCATATTTCTTTTGGCCCAATCCTCTAATTTGTCTAGGTCCCTCTGTATCCTAGCCCTACCCTCCAGCGTATCAACCATTCCTCCCAGTTTAGTGTCATCTGCAAACTTGCTAAGGGTGCAGTCCACACCATCCTCCAGATCGTTAATGAAGATATTGAATAAAACCGGCCCCAGCACCGACCCTTGGGGCACTCCACTTGATACCGGCTGCCAACTAGACATGGATCACTACCCGTTGAGCCCGACCATCTAGCCAGTTTTCTTTCCACCTTACCGTCCATTCATCCATCCCACACTTCTTTAACTTGCTGGCAAGAATACTGTGGGAGACTGTATCAAAAGCTTTGCTAAAGTCCAGAAATAGCACATCCACTGCTTTCCCCTCATCCACAGAGCCGGTTATCTCATCATAGAAGGCAATTAGGTTAGTCAGGCATGACTTGCCCTTGGTGAATCCATGCTGACTGTTCCTGATCACTTTCCCCTCCTTTAAGTGGTTCAGGATTGATTCCTTGAGGATCTGTTCCATGATTTTTCCAGGGACTGAAGTGAGACTGACTGGCCTGTAGTTCCCTGGATCTTCCTTCTTCCCTTTTTTAAAGATGGGCACTACATTAGCTTTTTCCAGTCATCCAGGACCTCCCCCGATCGCCATGATTTTTCAAAGATAATGGCCAATGGCTCTGCAATCTCATCGGCCAACTCCTTTAGCACCCTCGGATGCAGCGCATCCGGCCCCATGGACTTGTGCTCGTCCAGCTTTCCTAAATAGTCCCGAACTACTACTTTCTCCACAGAGAGCTGGTCACCTCCTCCCCATACCGTGCTGCAGAGTGCAGCTGTCTGGGAGCTGACCTTGTCTGTGAAGACAGAGGCAAAAAAAGCATTGAGTACACTAGCTTTCTCCACATCCTCCGTCACTAGGTTCCCTCCCTCATTCAGCAAGGGGCCCACACTTTCCTTGACTTTCTTCCTGTTGCTAACATACCTAAAGAAACCCTTCTTGTTACTCCAAACATCTCTGGCTAGCTGCAACTCCAAGTGTGATTTGGCCTTCCTAATTTCACACCTGCATGCCTGAGCAATACTTTTATACTCCTCCCTGGTTATTTGTCCAATCTTCCACTTCTTGTAAGCTGTTTTTTTGTGTTTAAGACGAGCAAGGATTTCACTGTTAAGCCAAGCTGGTCGCCTGCCATATTTACTTTTCTTCCTACACATCGGGATGGTTTATTCCTGCAACCTCAATAAGGTTTCTTTAAAATACAGCCAGCTTTCCTCGACTCCTTTCCCCGTCATGTTATTCTCCCAGGGGACCTTGCCCATCAGTTCCCTGAGGGAGTCAAAGTCTGCTTTTCTGAAGTCCAGGGTCTCTGTTCTACTGCTCTCCTTTTTTCCTTGTGTCAGGATCCTGAACTCGACCATCTCATGGTCACTGCCTCCCAGGTTCCCATCCACTATTGCTTCCTCTACTATTTCTTCCCTGTTTGTGAGCAGCAGGTCAAGAAGAGCTTTTCCCCTAGTTGGTTCCTCCAGCACTTGCACCAGGAAATTGTCCCCTACACTTTCCAGAAACTTCCTGGATTGTCTGTGCACCGCTGTATTGCTCTCCCAGCAGATATCAGGGTGATTAAAGTCACCCATGAGAACCAGGGCCTGTGATCTAGCAACTTCTGTTAGTTGCTGGAAGAAAGCCTCGTCCACCTCATCCCCCCGGTCTTGTGGTCTGTAGCAGACTCCCACCACGACATTACCCTTGTTGTTCATACTTCTAAATTTAATCCAGAGACTCTCAGGTATATCTGAAGTTTCATACCGGAGCTCTGAGCAGTCATACTGCTCTCTTACATACAATGCAATTCCCCCACCTTTTCTGCCCTGCCTGTCCTTCCTGAACAGTTTATATCCATCCATGACAGTACTCCAATCGTGAGTTATCCCACCAAGTCTCTGTTATTCCAATTACATCATAATTCCCTGACTGTGCCAGGACTTCTAGTTCTCAGAAGCTAGAAGCTCAAATCCTCAGAAGCAGCATACCTTTTGAAATCTAGCATAGTGAGGTGCCCACAGTGAGTTCAAGGCAGAGGCTGGCATAGACTCCAGGTCACCCAGCTCCCAATTCTACTTCAGATCCTGAAGAAGAGCTTTGTGTGAGCTTGTCTCTTTCACCAACAGAAGTTGGTCCAATAAAAGATATTACCTCATGCACCATGTCTTTCTAATATCCTGAGACCAATATGACTCAACAGCACTGCAAACAATCTTAATTGCAAGGCCATAGAATCATAGAAGATTAGAGTTGGAAGAGACTGCAGAAGGTCATCTAGTCCAACCCCCTGCTCAAAGCAAGACCAATCCCAGCTAAATCATCCCAGCCAGGGCTTTGTCAAGCTAGGCCTTAAAATCCTCTAAGGATGTTTTTTTAAGGGTTTTAACCATTTATCTTCCCAAATTTTGCCATTGATTTAGTGGGGCCAGGATTTCCCCATAAGACTTTTTCTTGCTAGTCTACATCTAATTCCAAATTCAACAGCATGCCTGAGCAGAAGAAAAAGTTTTCTTCCAATATCCATTACTTTGCATTTGATTATGTTGACGGGATCCTCTATGGAGCCCATCAGTGCTGATTTTTAATTGTCTTGAGAGATTACTGTTGAGCGGTGCAATGCCATTCTTCCCCTCCAGGAACTAAGCACGTTGCACCTACAGCACTTTTAGCCCCTAACAGCTTGAAGAGTCAGGATGGGGAATTAAACTGATTTTCCTGCACATGGTAAGGTAGAATACATCACTAAAAGATGGGTTTGACATTTGCTTTGTGTCCCATAATCCCCTATATCTCCACCAAGTGAAGTGAGTTATTTAATGATCATGTCATTAATAAGTGCACAAGCAATAAGTCAAGCTACTGGGTCACTGACATCACTACAAGAACTTCACAGTGCACACAACTTCATAGTAACCTGAAAGCAGGTATTTATTGTTTCTGTCTACTAGTGTTTGGAGCTCTGTAGAAGAAATGTGCAGTATTACATTTTCGTGTGTGTGTGTGTGTGTATTTCCCCTACCGGAGCACCAGCATGGAAGGTCTTATTTCCTGATAGCCCCCAAACATCCAAGGAGCAGTAGAGATATGTAATCTCCACAGAGGGACGGTAGTGCCATGATCACTACCTCCAGAAGGTGCTACTGCTGTCAGAACCAGTACAGAAGCAGCAGTCAGTACTCCCAGGAGTGCTGCCTCTTTCTGGAAAGCTGCATGAACACAAGGAATGTGGTTTCACCCACAACCAAAGCTGGGTGGCCGAAAGCCATCATGGGAAATCTGCAAAATCTTGCCTTCTCCATACATAAATTTAATAATCTAGAGAGGTTCCCAGTGCATCCCAATCAGAACCCCTAAACACCCCAACTGGGAGGAATGCTCATGAAGGATACATTTTGGGTTTAACACAAGACTCAATGTATACTGGGATGGGATACCTGGACTGTTTAGTCACTTCTGTAGTGACCTTCAACTGAGCTGATGTAGTTAATAAAGCAGAGAGCTCTTTACTCACATCCAGTACAGAGTCCTAAGACTCAATTCACAGCTGCAGCGTAAGTGGAAGAAACATTAATGAAAGCAATGGGGTTGCACTCGTTTATTCCCACACCAAACTTGGCCCTTAGCATAGGCACTGCCAGTGACCTGGACAGCACACTAACCATGTGAATTGGGTTTCAATGGCAGCAATGTCAGTGGGCAGACAGGTAGAGACATTTCTTGCTATTAGGAAGGTAGCTGATGGAGGGGGACAAGATTACCTTCATCAAGAGAATTCGATATGCTGTGCAGTGACACACATGCGTTTGGATTGGGAGCCTGATCCAGGCTGCTTTAGCCTGAGTCTGTACAATAGATGGAAACTTCCAGACTTGAACCCAGCTATAGAGAGAGGTGTGTGTGTGTCATTCATTATCCCACAGTGCCACCACTCCCAATTCAGTTATTGTTAATCCTGCACAGGACAAATGAAGGCAGACACCAAACCATGGAGGGGTTTGTTTTGTTTTTCTTTCCTGTATTCTGAAGAACAGTTTCCTTTGATCACATAGAGTTCTGAGCCTGATGAAAAACGAATGCACCCTCACCCTAGCCCTGACTCCTGTGGCTGGCTGCTGGTGAGCGTGTTGTGTGAGCAGGGAGAGTAAGTTTTGCAACAATATTAATGGCATGGAGAAAAGCCATTAGAGGAGGAAGAAATGAGGTTACAAATATTGTGCTGAAAAGTTTATTGCTGCCTGTAGAGACATCAGGTCTGTGCTTCCAGGATTACTCAGTGCTTAATGTCAAGCCGCTTTCACATTAGTTTTTCCAGGAAGCCCATTTGGGGTTCTTCCAAAATGGAAAAAAAGGGCTTCCCTAATAAAAGAACTCTCCAAGACCTCCCCAAACCAAACCAACCAGCCTGGGCAAAAGGCCGAGTGCAGCTCAGCCATCAGACCTCCAAGCACAGAGACATCTTTGGGGTTCAGGTGAGTAGCCTGCATAGGCAGACATGAGAGCTCTCCAAAGGACTAGCCAAGCAGCCCAGCACTGCTGGGTGTGAGGAGACCAGGGTTACCCCTGTTTGATCAACACAATGGCCACCTGTGCCAAACAGCCACTCTGCCGCCAAGGATATGAGGGCATTGGTGTAAGGCAGAGGTAGTGGAGGTGCCTGGTTATCTGAAAGGACAGAGTTCATGACTAGTGAATCCAGGGGGTTATGTTCATGTTGCGCCTCTTACTATGAGCTAACCTACAATGTGCCTGTCCACTAAAGGAGGCAGGTAGCACTGTCTTTAATGGGCTAAGTGGACACAGGCAATGTCACAAAAGATACTAAGGCAATTCGGTATTTTTACTGTTTAGCACATATACTAGCTGAGGGTCTGGCTCCAGGTTTTTTAATTGCCATGGGGAAAACATGTGGGTCTCAATTGCAGGGCAAAAGGGTGGCAAACATACTTGCAAGACCTTGATCTGCAGATCTTGAAGCACTACACAAAGATGGATCAGCATCATCACCTCCATTTTACAGATGAGGAAACTGAGGCACAGATAAATAATGTGATGTGCTTAATGTCATGCAGTGAGCAGGCTGGTAAGACAGGCCTCCTAATGCCAAATCATGTGTCCTTTCTACTGGACCACACTTCTCCCATCAGCTACTATACTGATGGGGGTGCTATAGATGCCTGAAATAGATCAATAATTGATGAAACAGTAACAATGATCTGGAGAAGTGTGGGTATTTCAAAACATAGGTTAGTCAGTTACTAAATTATGGGTATTATAATTTTATATAAGGCACCAACCCGTAGCTTAGCCTAGGGTGAGCTACAATGTAGACCTGCACATGCAGCATATTGAAGAGAACTATTCTGTTCTATTCAGGTTCATAGAATCATAGAATCTCAGGGTTGGAAGGGACCTCAGGAGGTCCTCTAGTCCAACCCCCTGCTCAAAGCAGGACCAAACCCAACTAAATCATCCCAGCCAGGGCTTTGTCAAGCCTGACCTTAAAAACCTTTAAGGAAGGAGATTCCACCACCTCCCTAGGTAACCCATTCCAGTGCTTCACCACCCTACTAGTGAAAAAGTTTTTCCTAATGTCCAACCTAAACCTCCCCCTCTGCAACTTGAGACCATTACTCCTTGTTCTGTCATCTTCTACCACTGAGAACAGTCTAGATCCATCCTCTTTGGAACCCCCTTTCAAGTAGTTGAAAGCACCTATCAAATCCCCCCTCATTCTTCTCTTCTGCAGGCTAAACAATCTCAGTTCCCTCAGCCTCTCCTCATAAGTCATGTGCTCCAGCCCCCTAATCATTTTTGTTGCCCTCCGCTGGACTCTCTCCAATTTATCCACATCCTTCTTGTAGTGTGGGGCCCAAAACTGGACACAGTACTCCAAATGAGGCCTCACCAGTGCTGAATAGAGGGGAATGATCACATCACCCGATCTGCTGGAAATGCCCCTACTAATACAACCCAAAATGCCATTTGCCTTCTTGGCAACAAGGGCACACTGTTGACTCATATTCAGCTTTTCGTCCACCGTAACCCCTAGGTCCCTTTCTGCAGAACTGCTGCCCAGCCATTCGGTCCCTAGTCTATAGCAGTGCATGGGATTCTTCCGTCCTAAATGCAGGACTCTGCACTTGTCCTTGTTGAACCTCATCATATTTCTTTTGGCCCAATCCTCTAATTTGTCTAGGTCCCTCTGTATCCTATCCCTACCCTCCAGCGTATCAACCACTCCTCCCAGTTTAGTGTCATCTGCAAACTTGCTAAGTGTGCAGTCCACACCATCCTCTAGATCGTTAATGAAGATATTGAACAAAACCGGCCCCAGCACCGACCCTTGGGGCACTCCACTTGATACCGGCTGCCAACTAGACATGGAACCATTGATCATTACCCGTTGAGCCCGACCATCTAGCCAGTTTTCTATCCACCTTACCGTCCATTCATCCAGCCCAGACTTCTTTAACTTGCTGGCAAGAATACTTGCTGGCTAACAGGGGAGTTTTGAGTGGGAGTTCCCATTGGAGGAGCCAGGTATTTTGTGTTTGCGTCTGTCTTTGGGGTGCTTGTGTCTCTCTCTGTCGGGGCAGACTGCTGAGCCCTGATTAGGGGGCGGAGCTAGGCGGAGGAGGGAGCCTATAAAAGCGGCCGCCCAGCCAGGCAGCGGCACAGCTGATCGCAGCGGCCCAGGAGCCGGCCAACAGGGCGGCTAACAGGGGAGTTTTGAGTGGGAGTTCCCATTGGAGGAGCCAGGTATTTTGTGTTTGCGTCTGTCTTTGGGGTGCTTGTGTCTCTCTCTGTCGGGGCAGACTGCTGAGCCCTGATTAGGGGGCGGAGCTAGGCGGAGGAGGGGGCCTATAAAAGCGGCCGCCCAGCCAGGCAGCGGCACAGCTGATCGCAGCGGCCCAGGAGCCGGCCAACAGGGGAGTTTTGAGTGGGAGTTTGCAGGGGGAGGTGGAAGGGGGCGGCGCAGTGTCCCCTGTGTCCCCCCAGGTACAAGCACCAAGCTAGGCCGGGACAGCATGAGCCAAGCCCTGGAGGACACACCGAGGATGAGAGCATGCAGCAGCTGTGGTATGTACCTGGTCCTAGCGGGAGACCCAGAGCAGTACTATGTATGCATGAAGTGCCGCCTAATAGAGCTGCTGGAGGAAAAGATCCAGGGCCTAGAGCTGCAGGTAGAAACCCTGATAGAGAATAGAAGGGGGTTCGAGCAGCTGATGGAGCAATGGCAAGCAGTAACGGAAGGGGAACGCCCAGGGGCAAAGGGGGAAGCAGGGTCTAAGGCCAACGAGGGGGGACCACCAGACAAGGAAGATGGGCGGTGGAAGCATGTGACCGTGAGAAGCAGGCAGAGGAAAAGGAGAGCCAGTGAGGGGGAAATAGAGCTAAGGAACAGGTATGAAGGTTTGGAGAATGAGGAAGGGGTACAGCAGGTGGTAGCTGATGGTGGGAGGCCAAGGAAAAAGAGACGAGCAGCCAGTCCCATAGAAAGAGGGGAGGAGTCTATGGAGACAGCACCAAGTTTGGGCCCAGGGAGGTTACAGGATGGCTTAAGGGGAACCATAAGGGACGATAGGAATGGAAGGAGCGTGCGACGAGGGGGGACAGGGGATAGGTTAGCAGACTGCACTGTCCCCAGGCAAAGGCAGGTCTACGTGATTGGGGATTCCATACTGAGAAGGGTGGATAGGCCTGTGACCAGGGCCGATCCGGAAAACAGAAGGGTGTGCTGTCTACCGGGCGCTAAAATACGGGATGTGGACCTGAGGTTGAAAAGGATCCTAAGAGGAGCAGGTAAGAACCCTTTGATCATCCTTCATGTGGGAACGAATGATACTGCTAGATTCTCGCTAGACAGGATCAAGGGAGACTATGCCAGGTTGGGTAAGACGCTCAAGGAAATTGAGGCTCAGGTGATCTTCAGTGGGATCCTACCTGTTCCTAGGGAAGGGCGCCAAAGGGGTGAGAAGATAGTGACGATTAACAGTTGGCTGAGGGAGTGGTGTTACAAGGAGGGCTTTGGGATGTATGGGCACTGGGAGGCTTTCGGGGACAGACAACTGTTCTCACGGGATGGGCTCCACCTAAGTAGGGAAGGAAGTAGACTTCTAGGAGGGAGGCTGGCTCACCTGATTAAAAGAGCTTTAAACTAGACACTGAGGGGAGACAGTTGGGAGAGGTCCTGGTGCTCTCCACGCCAAATTTATACATTGGGAGCAAGAACAACAAGATAACAACAGATATAGCCAGAGGGGGGCAGGCAGGTGTAAGGAAGAGGGGGGGGACGGATACTAGATCTACAGGTCATGCTGGTAGTACTGTGTCCCTACCAAGTTGGGTGAAAAGAGTGAGAGGAGCCCAACAGCAAAAATTAGGATGTTTGTTCACCAATGCAAGAAGCTTAGGTAATAAAATGGAGGAACTGGAACTCTTGGTCCAAGAATTGAAGCCGGATATCGTAGGAATAACCGAAACATGGTGGAACGGTAGCCATGACTGGAGTACAGGTATGGAAGGGTATGTGCTGTTTAGGAAAGACCGATGCAAAGGTAAAGGGGGGGGAGTAGCATTGTATATCAATAATGAGGTGAAATGTAATGAAATAACTAGCAATGCAATGGATAATATGGAGTCTGTCTGGGCAATGGTCACATTGGGGAAGAAAACTACTAGAGCCTCACCCGGGATAGTGATTGGGGTGTGCTATAGACCGCCGGGATCTACCCTAGAGACAGATAGAGAGCTCTTTAATGTTTTTAAGGAGGTAAACACTAATAGGAACTGCTTGATCATGGGGGATTTTAACTTCCCAGATATAGATTGGGAAACAAATGCTAGTAACAATAATAGGGCTCAGCTTTTCCTAGACGTGATAGCTGATGAATTCCTTCATCAGGTGATTGCTGAACCGACGAGGGGGGATGCCATTTTAGATCTGGTTTTGGTGAGCAACGAGGACCTTGTTGAGGAAATAGTTGTAGGGGACAACCTTGGCTCGAGTGATCATGAGCTAATTCATTTCAAAATAAATGAGAGGATAATCAATAGTGCATCTGAGACTAGGGTTTATGATTTCAAAAGGGCTAACTTTACTAAACTAAGGCGACTAGTTAGGGAAGTAGACTGGCCTAACATATTTAGGGATCTAAGGGCAGATGACGCCTGGGGTTACTTCAGGTTGAAGTTGCAGGAGATGTCAGAGGCATGTATCCCAAGAAAGGGAAAACGGCTCGTAGGTAGCAGTTTTAGACCGAGCTGGATGAGCAAGCGTCTCAGAGGGGTCATTAAGAAAAAACAGAAAGCGTACAAGGACTGGAAAATGGGAGGGATCAGCAAAGAAACCTACCTTATTGAGGTCAGAGGGTGTAGGGAAGCAGTGAGAAAGGCAAAACGACGGGTGGAGATGGACTTAGCGAAGGATTAAAACCAATAGCAAAAGGTTTTTTAGCCATATAAATAGGAAGAAAACCAAGAAAGAAGAAGTGGGACCGCTTAAAACTTTGAACGGAGTGGAGATTAGGGATAATCTTGGAATGGCACAATATCTGAACGAATATTTTGCCTCGGTCTTCAATGAGGCTAATGAAGGGCTAAGGAATAGTGATATAGGGACCGATGGGAATGAGGATATGGGGGTAGACATTATGGTATCGGAGGTGAAAGCCAAACTTGAACAGCTTAACGGAAGTAAATCGGGGGGCCCGGATAATCTTCATCCTAGAATATTAAGGGAACTAGCGAGTGATATTGCTAGCCCGTTAGCGATGATTTTTAATAAATCTCTAAATTGGGATTGTACCGTTGGACTGGAGATTAGCTAATGTAGTTCCTATATTCAAGAAGGGGAAAAAGTGACCGGGTAACTACAGGCCTGTTAGTTTAACATCTGTAGTATGCAAAGTCATGGAAAATTTTTAAAAGAGAGAGTGGTTATGGAGCAGGAGGCCGATGGCAACTGGGATAGTTTACAGCATGGATTTACGAAGGTAGATCGTGCCAAACCAACCTGATCTCCTTCTTTGAGAAAGTAACAGATTTTTAGACAAGGGAAATGCAGTGGATCTAATATATCTAGATTTCAGTAAGGCGTTTGATACGGTACCGCATGAGGAATTACTGGTTAAATTGGAAAGGATGGGGATTGAAATGAAAATCCAGAGGTGGATAAGGAGCTGGTTAAAGGGGAGACTGCAGAGGGTAGTATTGAAGGGGGAACTGTCAGGTTGGAGGGGGGTCACTAGTGGAGTTCCTCAAGGTTCGGTTTTGGGTCCAATTTTATTCAATCTATTTATTGCTGACCTGGGAACCAAGAGTAGGAGTGGGCTGATAAAGTTTGCGGACGACACCAAGTTGGGAGGTATTGCCAATTCGGAAAAGGATCGGGATATCCTCCAGGGAGATTTGGATGACCTTGTAAGCTGGAGTATTAGTAACAGGATGAAATTCAATAGTGAGAAGTGTAAGGTTATGCATTTAGGGATGACTAACAAGAATTTTAGTTATAAGCTAGGGACGCACCAGTTGCAAGTAACGGAGGAGGAGAAGGACCTAGGAGTCCTGGTTGATCGTAGGATGACCATGAGCAGGCAATGTGATGTGGCCGTTAAGAAAGCAAATGCGGTATTGGGATGCATTAGGCGAGGTATTTCTAGTAGGGATAAGGAAGTGCTAGTCCCGTTATATAAGGCGTTGGTGAGACCTCATTTGGAGTATTGTGTGCAGTTTTGGTCTCCCATGTTTAAGAAGGATGAATTCAAACTGGAACAGGTACAAAGAAGGGCCACTAGAATGGTCCAAGGAATGGAAGGCCTGTCATATGAAAGGAGACTTGAGGAGCTCGGTTTGTTTTCCTTAACCAAAAGAAGGATAAGAGGAGATATGATTACACTCTTTAAATATATCAGAGGGATAAATACCAGGGAAGGAGAGGAATTATTTCAGCTCAGTGCTAATGTGGACACGAGGACAAACGGATATAAATTGTCAGTTAGGAAATTTAGGCTAGAAATTAGACGAAGGTTTCTAACTATCAGGGGAGTGCAATACTGGAACAGCCTACCTAGGGAAACAGTGGGGGCGAAGGACCTCCATGACTTTAAGACTAAGCTAGATAAGTTTATGGAGGAGATGGTATGATAGGATACCGGGCTTAGTCAATAGGTTAATTAAGTGCCACACTGGTAAATAGTACAATGGGTCAATGATATGTTATTCTTAACCTTTTTCCAGAGGGTATGGCTGGAGAGTCTTGCCCGCATGCTCGGGGTTCAGCTGACCGCCATATTTGGGGTCGGGAAGGAATTTTCCTCCAGGGTAGATTGGCTGTGGCCCTGGAGGTTTTTCGCCTTCCTCCGAAGCATGGGGCAGGGGTCGCTTGCTAATGGAGTGGGGAGATCGGCTAATGTGGCCTGCATCTTGCAGGAGGTCAGACTAGATGATCATATTGGTCCCTTCTGATCTATGATTCTATGATTCTATGAATACTGTGGGAGACTGTATCAAAAGCTTTGCTAAAGTCCAGAAATAGCACATCCACTGCTTTCCCCTCATCCACAGAGCCGGTTATCTCATCATAGAAGGCAATTAGGTTAGTCAGGCATGACTTGCCCTTGGTGAATCCATGCTGACTGTTCCTGATCACTTTCCCCTCCTTTAAGTGGTTCAGAATTGATTCCTTGAGGACCTGTTCCATGATTTTTCCAGGGACTGAGGTGAGACTGACTGGCCTGTAGTTCCCCGGATCTTCCTTCTTCCCTTTTTTAAAGATGGGCACTACATTAGCTTTTTTTCCAGTCATCCGGGACCTCCCCCGATCGCCATGATTTTTCAAAGATAATGGCCAATGGCTCTGCAATCTCATCGGCCAACTCCTTTAGCACCCTCGGATGGAGCGCATCCGGCCCCATGGACTTGTGCTTGTCCAGCTTTCCTAAATTGTCCCGAACTACTACTTTCTCCACAGAGAGCTGGTCACCTCCTCCCCATACTGTGCTGCAGAGTGCAGCTGTCTGGGAGCTGACCTTGTCTGTGAAGACAGAGGCAAAAAAAGCATTGAGTACACTAGCTTTCTCCACATCCTCCGTCACTAGGTTCCCTCCCTCATTCAGCAAGGGGCCCACACTTTCCTTGACTTTCTTCTTGTTGCTAACATACCTGAAGAAACCCTTCTTGTTACTCCTAACGTCTCCGGCTAGCTGCAACTCCAAGTGTGATTTGGCCTTTCTAATTTCACTCCTGCATGCCTGAGCAATACTTTTATACTCCTCCCTGGTTATTTGTCCAATCTTCCATTTCTTGTAAGCTGTTTTTTTGTGTTTAAGATGAGCAAGGATTTCATTGTTAAGCCAAGCTGGTCGCCTGCCATATTTACTTTTCTTCCTACACATCGGGATGGTTTGTTCCTGCAACCTCAATAAGGATTCTTTAAAATACAGCCAGCTTTCCTCGACTCCTTTCCCTGTCATGTTATTCTCCCAGGGAACTGATGGGCAAGGTCCCCAAGGTTCTTATACCATGCTCATTCCCACAGTATTTCAGCATCTTCCAGTAGTGCATTAAGCAATGTGGTTAACATCTATCATGTGTGATTCATGATCTCTCGCATCCTTTCCCCAGAGGAAGAGTTATGTATGCAGTGGCGTGGTTTGTTTTGGTAGGTGTTTGGTTTGGTGACTGGGTGGGCTGGCTACTGGACTAGCTGAATGCTCCATGCCCATGGGGAACCCTCTAGGTCTCTGTCCACACCCTAAATTCTCCCCTTACTTTGCACTCCTTCTTCAAGGGTCTCCATTTTTACAACCATTGTTCTTCCAAGTAAGGAGGGCGAGACAGGACTTAATCCATTTCACTGTTCATTAAAGTGGCTCCTCAATCAGCAAATGGACTCATTATTCTAGACCATGCCCTCCACTTCCTGAGGACTTAGAGCACCCCTGTTCATGTCTAAAAATCATCTCAACAAGCCTGTGAGTATGAAAGGATCTCAGTGAGAATGAAAAGAGCCTTGATGTCTGTCTAAACTGTGACTAGTGCTCCTCTGTGCTCTCGACCACATCCTCTGTCTGACCATCCCACCCTTCTGGGGTCTCCAGAAATCTTGGAGCCATGTAATAAATATATCTATAGATGGAAATGCTCTAAGTGCTCTTAAAGGGGCCCAAACTCTGATTCTCCTATCTTCAGTTGTCAGGGCCACACCCCCAGCTGAAGTCAGTGGAGCTGCAGCCATCCACACCAATTGGGGACCTGAACTTCTGACTCTGGACCATGCATTATAGTTACATGATGAGAAATGTCCATGGTGAGACTGCTGAGAAGACACAGAGTGATGGGGGAAAAGGAGAGCAACTGGTGGGGAGGTGTGGGAAGGAGAAAGAAGGGGAGGCTAAGGGCAGAGAAGGAAGAGAGGGAAAATGAACCTCTTAGCAGCACAGGGCAGGAATGCTGTTAAACGTTGACAGGGGGAGTGAAGCTGATTCACACCGCTGGGGGATCTGGCCCACACTCTAAGCATGTGTATCAACAGGGAATCGCCCGATGGTTTGGGCTTTCACAGGGCTGGTGCCACCTTGCGCCACCCCCACCCCCAGCTAACCCCACCTGCAGCCGCCCCCGCCCCCGAGGTAGCTAACCATGCCCAGCCACCCCTCCCACCAGAGGAGCTCCCTCCCGCGGCAGCTAACCCCGCCCGCCACGGCAGCTAACCTAGCCTGCTGCCCGCCCACCCGGGGAGCCCCCCACAGCAGCTACCCGCCATCTGCAGCTAACTCCGCCCGGGGAGCCCACCCCAACTCTGCTCCGCCTCCTCCGCTGAGCACGCCGGCGGCGCTCTAATTCTCCTCCCCTCCCAGGCTTGCAGCACCGATTGGAGGGGAATTAGAGCGGGGGCTGTGTGCTCAGTGGAGGAGGCAGTGGAGGAGCGGGGAGCTGTTCCTCTGTGCGCCCCCCCCCCCGTTACTGCGGGCGGCCCTCCCCACGCTCCCCCACCCCAGCTCACCTCCACTCCACCTCCTCGCCTGAGCGGGCTTTTATGCACCCTCAACCACTAGGCATCCTAGGTGGCCACCTAGTTTGCCTAGTGGTTGCACCGGCCCTGGGCTTTCACAGCTTGCTACCAATGACACACCTCACCTCTGTTTTGGTCCCTGTTGGGTGACATTCTACAGAGGGCTGTTGCAAGCTCAGGGCCCTGGCTTTAGTCTCTGGCAATGTCTATGTTGTAGCTAGGAGTCAGCCTCCAGGGCCAAGTAAACAGACCTGTGCTCATGGGCCTCAAGCTAGTGCACTAGAAATAGCAATGTGGATGTTGCAGGCCCAGGCTGGAGCTCCACTCAGCACCCCAGGTTTGAGAACCCAGCCCATGCCGCAATGGCCACATTGTTGCTTTAGTGCGCTAGCATAAGTCTGACTAGCGTGTGCTGGAAGGCTTGGCTGGAAGGCTGTAGACCGAGCCTCTGAGTGCAGCCTTGGAGCTTTCCCCAGGTATCAGTCCTGTTCATTTTTGCCCTTGGCAGACGTAGCTAAGGGTGATTGGGAACAGAAATCGCCACTGTTTAAATTAATCTCTTTTTTACCACACTCCCCCATAGGGTGCTAGTCTTGAACCAGAACATTGGCTCCAGCCCCCCTAGAGCTTTGACGGGACTAGACACAGAATGGCGGAGCCAGAGGACCCTCAAACTTCAGGGAAATTCAGATTCTGATCTGGATCCAAATTATGAAGCTCAAAACTCACCTCTGTAAAATAGTTCTGAGCCTCAAGGGGAGCCACCTCTGGCATCCGCAATGGGGTTGCAGGGAGAGGGGAAGCTGAGGGGCAAGATGTTCTGGGGCAAAGGCAAGTAATGGTGGATGGATAGATGGGAGTGAGAGGTGGGAGAATGTGGGAGTGATGCCCTTTTGGCAGGGGGGTGGAGAAGAATATTTTACCCAGGGAATATCACACTTATTGCCAGCAGGGGGAACTTTTTTGACCATGCACAAATTTGGGCAGTGCCTTGCTGGTGTCTGGTGCTCAGGCTAGTAAGGCTGCTCAGTACCAGTCCATCCTCAGTTTTTAATGCCTGGGGAGTAATGTGACTGTACATTTACAAACCCTGCTTTGTAGGGCTAGAGAGCAGAAACTGCAGATCCCACTCTCTCAAATCCTGGCATACAAACACATTGCCTGGGTGAGCTGCCAACTTTCCCCACACCACAAAACTCACTTCTGCTCTCCCAAGAGCCCAGCTCAGTTCATCCTCAGAGCCACGTGGGTGGTAGATTCATTTGAGTGCATTATATGAACCCGGTCTCATTCTTGGCTCTGGCTTCAGCAATTCTGGCTTCAGCAATCCTAACTCCTGAGCAAGATACTTCCCTTCTCTATGCCTCAGTTTCCCCATTTGGAAATTGTCCAAAGATGAGGTGTGTTTGCACAGCCGTCTGAAGTGCAGACCCAGTCTATAAGGACAAGGGAGTCATATCTGTAGCCAGACTGGGGATGTGAAGGTAATTGGTCATGAGAATAGCAAGCCTGTGGGATTGGTTAGGGGGTCATTACCATAGCTTATCTCTAGCTGTGGGGAGAGGGGATGGCATTCATGACTAGCCAGCTCGTTGGCAAGGGGGATGGGCTCATGATAAGAGCCATGCAGAGGAATGGGAGTGGAGGACAGAGGGCAGGGGCACATCTAATCTAGGAGAGTGGTGGTGAGGGTAGCCTGTTTATGGCAAAGGGCAGACAGGGAATTTGAAGTAAGGAATCTGGATCCTTTCTCCTCCCTATGAACTGGAAATTTTAAGGGGGAGCTTCCTTTTCGTGTGGCTTTAGTGCTGGGGAAGTGCTGGATTGATGCCCCTGGAGACTGAAATTTTCCCCAGGATAAGTGAAGGACAGGCCATGGCAGGGCAAGTCTCCTGCACACATATCAACCTTGAGACCCATATGTTTTTCCAATAGTTATTAAAAACTTGGCACCAGATCCACAGCTGGTGGAAATGCATGCAGCTCTGCCAGCTGTAGTTCTAGCTCTGTGTCTAGCTAAAGGAGAATGTGCTCTTTAGTAGGTACAGAAATATTTTCGAGTGGTCGAGCTGGGACAGGTAGCACGCAGATGTGGCACATAAACTATTTTTTTTCATTTGAATTTTTCTGTCTCCTGTTCTCGGTTCCTTTTGTTTCATGCTACCCCAACTTGCTTCTCCATTCTTTACTCTGCATTGTTACTGGTGATTTTTTTTCCCTGATCTCTGCTTTTTTTTTAAATAGACTTTCCTGAGAGGAGTGTAAATCCAGCAACATTCAAATTCAAGTCAAACTTTCGAACCCACAGTATTTGGGTGTGCTCAAAATTAGACAGGACATATTCACTCCCCCTTTGCACTGTAGCTTTTTCATTGCCACTCATTCCTTTCCCACAATTTGAGGCCTTGGAGTAAACCAGGTAAATTACTGCATTTAATTCCCAGCCTTTGGACACTTTTATGACGTGTGCTAGAAAGCCAACAGTGCAAAGATGACATCTTTTCACTCAACTTATGTGTCATCCTATTACTTCCTGTTTGCCTTCAAGCCAGATCTGTTAACTTCACTGAGCCAAAGAAGCTTTTGCTCCTGTTAACACAGTCTCAGATTCTGGAGGACAAGAAGGCAGATCTAAAGAGGTGCTGGTAGGCTGTACCGCTGCTGACTAGTACATAGCTATGGGAGAATGATCTGGGCCCCGTGCACCACCTACACAAGTGTCCACTGAATTTCATTTCCAGAATCTTTACCACTGGTGCTGATCTGAGACCAGTTTAGAAATTCCTGGTCCTTTTCACCTGCAAACGGAGCCCCTGGGATATGGAAGTACTGAGAAAGAAAAAATAAAGAACATCAATTTTTCTACAGTACTTTTCTGACCGTAACCACACTTTAAAACCAGCCATTTCCTTTCCTGAACCAAACACCTATTGCTGCCTAAAAGCCACCCACTGCTGGTCTGAGAAAGGCTTTTCTTGAGACACCAGAGTTGTATTCAGGGCTGATCCATTTTTCTTTTAATTCAAATCAATGTGGGTTAATTGAGAGCAGCTTATTTTTACTTCTGCTGGTATATGGCCACCAGGATCAATAACAGTCATTTCCACTTAAACCATTGTACCTTTACTGGAACTGCTACAGCATCCAGGTCTCCAACCAGTGTATTATGGACTGGCACCGTATATGTGGTTCCTTGAGTTATAATTGAAACCAGTATATCGTCAGTCTTGCTGCAGTGGCATCCTCATAAATGTTGTAAGTAAATGGACACATGCTTACCCTAAGCCAGTATATATATATTACAGTATAAAGTATTTGCACACTCTAAATACTCAGTTATGGGGCAACCTTTCATTGATCTCTTTTGCTTTAATGTGACCTCAGAGACAGCCTTATTGCCACATTTAGCCACTAGGTGGGGCACTGGTAGCAGCAGCTGTATAATATGAGAGAGGGGACTCCCACATCTCAGCTCCTAAATGCAGCTGCAAATCAACTTTACCTTATTCTGTCCTAACAATAGCACTAGGTTTTTTCAGTGCAATCTTTGCTCGGAACCTGGAAGCTGAGCAGCCTTGAGGTAGTTCCCAAATGAACTAGGCATAGTTCCCTTTGCACAAATATTAACACAGCATGGGTGGCAACATAACAGATGTTGCTATGGGAGTCCCTGAGGGATGTGTGCGTGTATGAACTTTGAATATACTCCTGTGATCTCAGCATATTAGTTTGTAAAGTGGAAAAGATGTAGCTTTCCTTTCCTCTTCCTCAAACACTCATATCTTTTGGGATATCTGTGGCAGCCTTTTCAGTGTTTTGGCAAGAGTACAAAAAATGAGGGTGATTTCACCACAAGAAGAGAAGAATCAGGGAGGGTTTGGTGGCGATACTGAAGGTAAGGAAAGGCCTAATGGGAACTCTTATCTTCTCAGCCTGTCCTGTAACATGCAAAGAAAGAATCATTTGAAGGAGTTAATGGCAGGTATGTTTAGAACCAGGAATATGAAATGCATAGTCCCACAGTGTGGGGAGGGGAAAGGGTTCATTGCAGCAGGTCGTGTGGACTTAACAATGTCTGGATTAGTTTATGATACAAAGTAGCATTTGTAGCAATGCAGACTGGGTAGCCAGCCTAATGCTTCCAGACCAAATCCTGCAGCTACTCCAGGCACGATACCCCCACTGATGTGCCTGGGAGATGCAACTGTTCACATCTCTGAAAATCCAGCCGCTCTTATGGTAGTTAACTGTATCAACTTGGTCCAAAAGACTGACTGGACAGACAACAACATTTATTCTGGAACTGCTCAGACAGATGTAACAGACGAGCAGGCACACTAAGGGACTGAACCAGAGGTGTAAAAAGAAACCTCAGGAAAGATTCTGCACAGTTCACATGTCAGGTAAGGCTACAGAGAGTGAATTTACAACAAGGTGTTCCAGGGTGAAACTTGCACAGATGAAGATGCAAACAGTTGGTGTTCTACTGATGCAGCAGGTAGGAAGCCTAGAGGTATGAAATATTCCTAATGAAATCTGCAGCCAGGCAAACTTGGGATAAGCTTTGCCAGCCTTTTGCCAAACCATGGTCAGGTGCCTTGGTCGAGCTGTGGCAGGAACCTGGATGTCTGGGTTTCATGGGGAGCTTTGGTTTCACAGACTGGGGACCGTGTTTGGCGCCACCGTGAGCCAGTTCATGGTTTTGGGTGGAAGTGGTACGAAAAGTGCTGGACTGGAGCCAAATCTTGGCTGGTATGGTTGAATTACACTTAGAGTGTCTGGATTCATTTAACTCCCAAATTCAAAGTGAAACTTGGTGGGAGGAATTTCCTGCCTGTGAGTACTACAACCAGACAAACCTCTGAGAATCCAGACAACCCCTTGAGAATGGAAACCCCTGAATTCCACAGGGCTTTCGTAAGGACATCCAAATGCCAGCCGCACATGCTGTTTAATCAACGTCAGATTCATTGGGGAATCCCACCACTCACACCACGCTGAATGCACAGAGATTCAGGATACCAGGGTGAGGGCAAGTAGCTGAATTCCTGATAGCCTAGAGTTTTTATACTTCTCCCCTATTGATCCCAGTGGCCCATCTACAAAGTGGCTATACTCAGCTGCTGTAACTAATATCACAGGCCCTGGCCCAGGGGCTCATGGAATCAGTGATGTAAGTTTGTACAATGAAAATGCTTTTAAAGCCTGTGATGCATTGTTTAGGACTATCCTGCAGGGAATTAGCCAAACTCTGAGCAGTTCCAAGCACTGCTGCCCAAAACCTGCAACTCCTCTATTCAATTCAATGACTTATTGAACATGCTTTCAGTATTGACTAATGTGGCAACCTACCCAGTGCCACATGGGTATTGTGCACCTCACGTACTATCCCAGCTGAGACTCACACTGAGTCCCATGCATGGGGTGCAGGCTGCAGTCAGCCAGTGATGGCTTTTCTGTAACCACAGTCACAACTGTAGAGCAGCATGGCCCTTAAGGCTGGAAATAGGAGCTGTATACCCCCTAGGAGGGGGACAATTTTAGGGCCGTAAAACTATTTTAGGTCATTTTCTGTTGTGCTTAAAATAGACTAAATTTCAGATGAGTGTTTCTCTGAGCCCTGCATAGCTGGACCTACAGTAACTAAGAAATCTGACTTCGGGTCAATGGATATGAATTATATAACTGATAAAAAAATTCAAATTTCTCTGAAACATTTTTGCAAAAGTTGTCTAACGTATGTGGTACATGCAAAGTACATGATTTTGTGATGTACATTATGTATATTTAGGATGACCGGCATGACTCTTCCATAGCTTTCAAACACCTGTGTAGTATGGCTGTCGCACACTTATGCCAATGAAAGCTATATACCACATCTACCTATCTTAGAGTGTCCTGCTCAATAGATCTTTTTGTAGACTCTGTAGTGGGGTGCACTCATCTGTCTCAGTGTGTGTGCCTGCACTCTCTCTCTCTCTCTCTGTGTTTGTGGTGGGTCTTCGGTAACTCAGCCCCCTGGATGAGTCTCACACAGTCTGTATATGAAATAAAAACAAAGCAAACCCCTTCCGGGTTACAAGTCCAACAGGGGCTTCTCTCAGTGCCCTCTGTCATGTCTCTCTCAAGCTGTCCCTGCTCTGGTGCAGAGTAGTGCCCGAGGGCTCCATACCTGGAGGCAATGTCTTCGTCCTCTCAGAGCCCTTCTGGCTGCAGCTCTCCAACTGAGTCACAACAGTTCAGTTCCCTTCTGGGGTTTACCAATGTCCAGGCCACTTTCCCAGTGGCTGTGGGGGGACCCAGGCCTGCCCTCTACTCCAGGTCCCAGCCCAGGGACTCCATAGATAACAGCCGTCTGCCATGTCTTTTTACATATACTGCATTGCTGCTACAATTCCGTAGGTCACTTACCCATGGCTCCAGCACATTCTTCACCCTTACCTCAGGGCCTTGTCCTGGTGGAGTCCCAGCAGCTAGCCCAGAGCTCCTTCGCATTCCCGTCACCCTCTGCCCAGGGTCATATTAATTCTGAGGCTTGAGTAGCCTGGGGCCCTGGGCTGCAGCTAAGGGGGGACCCCACTACAGCAGGGCTCAGGCAGGCTGCCTGCATGCCATGCCCCCACACTGCTCCCAGAAGCAGCCGGCTGCTGGCACATCTCTGCAGCCCCTGGGGGGAAGGTAGTTCTATGCACTGCCCCTGCCCTCAGCCCCATCACCACAGCTCCCATTGGCCAGTTCCCAGCCAATGGGAGCTGCGGGGGCAGCACTTGTGGGCAGAGGCAGCGCACAAAGACATGCTGTCCCCCTCCCCTCAGGGGTGTGCAGAGACATGCCAGCAGCCAGGCACTTCTGGGAGTGGTGTGGGGCCATGGCATCCAGGCAGGCTGCCTGAGCCTTGCTGCGCTGCCAGCTGGGAGCCACCTGTGGTAAGCAGGGCTGGCTCCAGGCAGCAACATCCCAAGCAGGTGCTTGGGGAGGCGGCAATCTGCAAGGGGCAGCAGTCCGTGTGTTTTTGCCCCCAAGCAGCGTGCCGAATTGCCGCCGCAGATGGCGGGGGCAGTCCGTATGCCATTAGGGCAGCATGTGCGTTTCCGTGGCAGCAGCAATTCAGCGGCAGCTTCTATGTTCAGCTTTCTGCGGCAGCGCAGCTTCTGTCTTCCGGCTGAAGACAGAAGCTGCCTCCGAATTGCCGCCACCGTGGAAACGCGCGTGCTGCCCTAACGGCACACGGACTGCTCCCGCCGTCAGCGGCGGCAATTCAGCACGCTGCTTGGGGCGGCAAAAACAGTAGAGCCGGCCCTGGTGGTAAGCACCTCCCAGCCAGAGCCTACCCCCTACCCCAGGTCAGCATCCCCTTCTGCACCCAAACTCCTTCCCAGAACCTGCACCCCTCACCCTCTCCTGCATCCCAATACTCTGCCGCAGCCTGGAGCCCACTCCTGCAGCCAAACTCCCTCCCAGAAAGAAACTAATACAACTGTTCTAAGGTAAGAAGTAGGCTATTTTGAATTAACAACTATATCCTACATGTTTTAAGACTGAAATGTAACCACCGAATGGCTTTATGTCAATTAAAAAGCAAGTTTAGTATATCGTTAATAGCCTCGATGCCATAATTGTGACAATTTTGTTTTAAATTAGGAAAAAGATTTGTATACAGGGCCCCCACAAAATCTAATAGCCCCAGGCCCACAGGAGAGTTAATCTGGTCATGCCTCTGACAGCACTGCAATGTCTGTGGTCCTATATCTGCCTCAGCCAGCCAAGCATACCCGCCACTCTCCTCTAGGTCTAGCAAGGAATTGAACTCCACTCTGGCCCTGCAGCTGTTCTTATACTAGCCTGCTGGGCCCTGACTGGCTGCTTCCCATACAGCCACTCTAGGCAGCTTGGAGGACCTCTCTACTGTCCTTTATGGGGCAGGGTGTGGCAGGGCCTCCAGCAGGGAGCCTCCGGACCTAGTTCACCCTGTCACACTCTGACTACTATGTGGTTGCATCCTGTCATATCATTCATACTGGAAGGAACTGTAGTAGCTTTCTATATGGCATCTCACATAGCTGATACTTTTCATCTGTTTCAGTCCCCCTAATGTTAAGAGGCAGAAGATTAATACCATGTGTCAGTTCAATTCATCAGCAGGCTCCTTTGATCTCTAGTTGTCTATAAGACATTGGGCCTTGAATTCATCTATGTTCCACTGGATCAGCTTTTCATTGCAATGATGGCATTTCAATAGGGACATACTGAGACCAGCTCTGGAGGGGTGTTTTGTCTTATGATCCCGGTGCTCAAGCAGATGGGATTGAAAGATGTGGAGAGAGAAGGAACAAGGAGATGAGAAGATGTATCATGCACACCATTTGTTTTTTTTCCCAGATTGTCCATTTAGAATCCTCTGCTCTGGCGGTTAAAGTCTAACTCTGGGTCCCAGTTTTCTACCATTTTGAATGAGGCAGGCCGTGTACCAGAAATGCAAGTCTTCTTGTTCACTGGGTGACAAAACAAAAGAGATTGCAAGGGTCATGATCAGTGTGAACAATGCAGTCAATGACTAGTGGACATAGACATGGAGTACAGAAGTTTCAGCACGTGCCTCTTCAGCAGAACTGATTTAAAGCCCCATTAAAAGTTGTTGGGCTTGCCTAAAGATGGGATGAACAGACCAGGGCCGCCCAGAGGATTCCGGGGGCCCGGGGTCTTCGGCGGCGGGGGGCCCTTCCGTTCCGGGACCCGCCGCCGAAGTGCCCCGAAGACCCGTGGTGGGGGCCCCCCCTGCCGCCGAATTACCGCCGAAGCGGGACCCGCCACCGAAGTGCAGCCCGGTCTTTGGCGGTAATTCGGTGGAGGGGGGACCCGCCGCGGGTCTGCGGGGCACTTCAGCGGCGGGTCCCGGAACGGAAGGGCCCCCCGCCGCCGAATTACCGCCGAAGACCGAGCTGAACTTCGGTGGCGGGTCCCGCTCCATCTTCGGCGGTAATTCGCCAATGGGGGGTCCTTCCGCCCTGGAGCGGAAGGACCCCCCGCCGGCGAAGACCGGGAGCAGAAGAAGCTCCTGCGCCCGGCCCCGCAAGAGTTTTCTGGGCCCCCCGGAGTGAGTGAAGGACCCCGCTCCAGGGGCCCCGAAAAACTCTGGTGGGGGCCCCTGTGGGGCTCGGGGCCTGGGGCAAATTGCCCCTCTTGCCCCCCCCTCTGGGCGGCCCTGGGACAGACTCCATCCCCAGTCTTTTATTATCCCTGCTTGTATGGGGGCACAATGATGGATTTCAAGAAGCCACATGTTAGCACAGTGATTGATTTGTAAATGTTTTACCAGTCCAAGAACAGATGACCAGAAGGAGAGAAAAGACAGTGAAAAAGGAGAACACTTGTGTAAAACAGTGGAGGAGCTTCGAATTATGACTTCTGACTGAAGTCATAAAACAATAGCTTATTCCTGCCCCTCTGCAGGGTTCCCTGGTAATGGAGTCATTCCAAGGGCAAAAGTTACTCCAGTGGGACAGCTCAAAGGGACAGTTTTCAATCACATGTCTGCCTAAAGAAACTGTGTCAGCCTATGGAGATGGGCAAGTGGCTCGCAGGGGGATTATGAGCAGTTTGCTGATAATGTGGGTTCCCCGGGAGATGCTTCCACCCAACCTGGTATGCTGCAAAGAAAGCCACAAAATACTGTCATCAGAATTGCTTAGGATAGTCACACCCCTTTCTGCTATCCCCTGTGTACCCACAAAGATGTCAAAATCATAGCTAGATACTGTATTGTGGATGTACAGTGGTGCTTCAGCCACCAATATATATGTACAATGAGTCAAAATGAACTCAGCCTCCAATATAGAGAGATTCCATGTGCCCTTCCTGGCTTCTGCATCTGCCCCTCACAATACATTATGTGATATTAACTTCTGCCTCTGTTATATATACAAATGCAGTATAAATGTCTTCAGACCCAAAATATATACACAATGTGGTATAAATCATCTCCACTCCTCATTGATTGTACCTCAATACAGTCAGGGCATTTCCATTTATGATATTTGCTCCCAAGATGGTGAGCTAGTGCTTCAGTTTCCAATATACTGCGTATAGTGATTCACACACACACACACACACACACTATATTGGGAGCTGAAGCGCTATAAATTAGACACATATTTTCACTGTGCTATGCAGTACCTTGGACAAGATGATAAATTCATAAAATGTGGTTTTAAGACCTGATGGGAAAATACAATTTTCCACTGAAAGTAGAATGAATGGGAATCTTTTCACTGGCTTCAAGGGCAAAGTTTAGGGCCAACATGCATTAAATTTAGGAACTATATTGACTCTGCTTCTTTGTCCTCATGCCAGTTCATACTGTCCAATGCATATTGCTTCATCATTGTACCCCAGCTTTCTTACAGAGGCAGTAGTTACTCAAGGGATTAGTCTACTTATAGTGAAATATAAGTACACGTCTGAGATTATCTTTTCCAGATAATTTTCAGCTGGGGAGAATGAAACTAGAAACGTTATTCTGTTCTATTCAAGTTCACATACAGCCATCATCATCATAGTATCTGAATCCCTTCCACAAATGTGTGACATGATGGAGTGGCATGATGATTAGCCTTTGTCCAATGAGGTTTTTTCATTCTCCTTTCCTCTCCCTGGAGGAAATTATGTTCATTGGCATCCAGACTTGTGTGAGCAGTCACACAGACCTATATAGATGCATGTAGAGGATCATATGGAAGACACAATAGTACAAAATTCTGCAATTGGAGGACTAACTAAGTAGGTGAGCAAAGTAATGGAAGAGAATCTAAAAGGACATTTGTAGCGAAGAAGCGTGGCCTCCGTCAGTGATTGATGGTAAGAGATGGCTGCGGCCCACCGGAAGTGGAAGGGGAACACAGGAAAAGGAAATATAAAAGTCAGGCCTTACAGCTCAGTTGGGCAGGAGACACTAAGTGAGATAGACGCATCCAACCTGTTGCTGGAGCCCGCAGAGGACCTCTGCCATACTGAGGGCTGGCCAGAGCTTCCAGGGCCACCACCACCTGACTGAGATTCTGAGGAGCTGCTGGGGCTGCTGCCTGAGGACTGGCCAGAGCTCCCTGATTCACCAGCCGACCAAGACACAATGAGCTGCTAGAGCTGCTGCTGACCACCAGTCCTGGGGAGATGGAGGACACAGGATGTAGGAAGCAGCCCACGAACAGCCAACTGTAGTTTGGCTGTGTGATTCCCTGCAGATCAGCCACAACACGCTGACCTGACTCCCTGATGACCCCAGTGGCAGAACACTTTGCCACTGTTAGGGCCCAGGGCTGCTACTCAGTTGGTCTAGGTCCCCCATCCCATGCCACCCCACTCCTGGGGTGGCAGCTTCCTGACCACAGGCCAGGAGGTCTGTGCTAGTCTACCATCTGCTAGAGCTAGGATGAGACCCTTTGCTGCTCTGCTCTGACTGCAGGCCAGAGCTCCAAACTGTGTGTTGCCTCACCCTGGTTGAGGGCCTGGGCTCAGATGCTTTGCTGCTCTGTCCTACCCCAGGGCAGAGCCACTGACTGTTTGATGGGCCTTGGCTCCTGGACTTTTTATTGCTCGGTCTGGCCTGAGAACCTGAACACTAGAAGCTGCTAATTTCCCCCCGGTTGAGATCACCCTTATAGGTGCGTGACAGCGAGGAGGTGTGGCCTCCCTCAGAGATGGATGGCGTAGGGCAGCCTTGCACTCCTACAACATCCCTTAAAGTGTTTTAATAGTTTATTTATTTAAGTGAGATTTACTCTCAAGGATCATTTCTAGACATTATTGTAGGATTTTAATGAAATTTTAGCTGCCCAAATTTGTTGCTGGCTTTAAGAAGCTACCAAAAAAGGAGAGGAATCCCATATTTGGTGGGATAATAAGTGAGACATTGCTAGGATCATTTAAGGCAGAGGGAGACTTAAATGGTCCACACAGTTTCAGATCCCAACTCTATCACAGTAAATTCTGCACTGCCTACCATGATTATATGGATCAGGTGGTATCAACCCAGTTTCTAGTGGGCAGGAGCCGACATCGCCACTACAGGCAATAATTGGCCCCTTGTTGGATGTCTCAGTGGTAAGATCAAAGACCAAATGGGCCAAGAAGAGCTAAGATCTCCTAGAAGAGGTCACTCCAGAGAAGGATTAAGGCAAACATGAAAGATAGAGTGGGACAAGCTTGCATTGCCACTGTCTGTGCCCTGTTTCCTCTGTAGATAAATACAGAACATTACACCAGCATAAAATCCCCAGTTTAAAAAGCATACCATGGTGTCATGGGGTCCATCCACTCACTGCTAGTGACACCTCCTCCTGGTCACTCTGGGGGTTAGATCCAGCCAGGTGTTGCACCCTCCTCTGGTGGTGACTCTCCTGGTGTCCTCTCACACCCTATGCAACCCTCTTCATGACTTGCCCCTCTGGCCAGGTCACTATGCATGTTTCCCTTTTCACAGGTATCAAAGTCCTGCTATACCAAATGGCACTCTTCCCTTCACTGCTTTGACCGTGCCAACCCCCCCCCCCCCAGTGGCTGGTAAGGGAACCTGGCCTGCCCTGTACTCCGGGTTCAAGTCCAGGGATTCTATCTCTAGCAACAGTGGCCTTCTCTCTCCCAGACCATGTTGCTTTTCCCCTGGACTCCTTACTTCACAGCTCTCCCTCTTGGCTCCCCCGCCAAAGCACTCATCTCAGGGAGTGACTGCAGACTACTCCCCTGCAGCCCCCTTCTGTTGCCAGCTACCTGGCTTTATATTTGCCCTGCCTGTTTCTTCTTAGCTGAGTGCAGCCAGCAATTATGTCTCAGCCCTCCCTGGCTTTCCTCTCCGTGCAGCCTATAGGCTAGTTGGCCTAATTGACCCTCTCAGGAGGATGCCCCATTACATATGTTCTGAGGTGCTATTTCTCCTGCTGCCAGCCTGGCAGGGCCCAAACTGCTGGACAAAGGACATGCAGTAGGACAGGAGGCTGTGCTTGAGGATTCATTGCTTTAGCATGGGCACAGCCCTACCATTGACACGCATAGGGCTTCTGTGCCAAGACTTGTCTCCAGTCAGTTTCAGCATCAGGGATTATAAAACTATGACTCCTACATGGGTCATCACCTAAATGACACCCAGCAGATTACTGCATCTTCACGTACCTTGGGAGTCAGGGTTTTAGCGCCTCCAAGTTTTCTTTCATTTCTTCCAATCCATCCTGGTAAGGTCCAGCTGCCTCCTGAGTGTCTCTGAGAAGTGAAGATAAGAAAAGATAAGTTTCACTGTCAGCAGGGGTTAGAGAAGGTTTCTGTGTGCAGGCGGAAGCTTACTATCCTCTTGCCAAAGGGACAGACACCTCAACAGAAACCTCCCATAGGAATAAAGACAAAAGGAAAGGCTCTTCTGCTTGTTGGCATCTCCTCTGCAGCCGCCAGCTGTGATCTACAATCTACTGCTCATTGTGGTTCTTGCCATCCCAGTGCAAGAGAAAGAAATCAACAGTCACTTGCCAGTATCTGAAGGAAGTAAACCAGGAGCTGGATGAAGAGCTCCGCCCATGGGGTCCTTGTCCATTAGACATTAGCAGTACCTGGGCTATATACCTCAGGTGAATTTCTTCACTGGTTTGGTGACAGATTTGGGAAGCTGGATTTTCAGGCTGCTCTTATGAATTTGAATTTTAAGCAAAGTACCAAACTCCCACAGCAAAGCCTGGGCTGTTTCTGTTGAATTCACACCAGGTGTCTCTGTGACTCATCTGGCCATCATTGCCATAGTAGCTGATCACCTCACAATCTTTACTGTATTTATCTCCCACATTCCAGGAGGCAGGACAGTGCTGTTATCCCCATTGCACAGATGGGGAACTGCAGCACAGAGAGGTTAGGGGGACTTACCTAAGGTCACAAAGCAAGTCTGTGGCACAGCAAGGAATTGAACTTCGGTCTACTGAGTCCCAGGCTAATTCCCTAACCACAGGGCCAGCCTTCTATCATCTAGAACTATGTTTTTCAATAACCCAAATGAAAACCAGTGCTGAGACTCATGTGTGAAAAGCCAGCACTGCAGGAATAAAATGTAATCACCAGACAATGAGTCCATGAAATAATGGCCTGCATTCCATCCTGGTGCCAATTAAAGAAAACCAAGGGACATAAAAGCAGTTTAGCAATGTGCCTGTAATGGGGTCCCCACTCACTGCTAGTGCACCTTCGCGTGACTAGAGCTGGGAAAGCAGCTCTCCCAGCATTGGTTGCCCCCTTCTGCTTACTGCTCACTCTGTGATAGTCTCTCTCCCAGTAACTTGGTCCCATTAGTACACCCCTTCCTTGGTTGCCGAGTCCAACAGGACCACTCTTCTGCTGCTTTCTCTGGGCAGTGCTTTGCCCCAGCTCTGAGGCACTATCCCAATAGCTGGCAGGGGAGCCTGGGCCTCCCCCCTACACCAGCTTCTGGCCCAGAGACCCTATAACCAGCAATACAGGCCTGCTTAGTCCCCATCCCTGTTGTTGTTTCTCTGAACTCCCTCTTACCCAGCCTCTCTTTCTTCCCTTGCCTGTCTCTGGGTTTACCAAAGGAGTCTATTCTACTCCCTGTGGCTACTTCACCCCATCCTAGCCTCTTGCTAGACTCCTTACTCCAGGGCAGGATCTCAGGGCTTACTCTTCCTCTGGACTGCCTCTTTCTCCTGATGATCTCCCAGGGAGTGACTGCAGCCTCCTTTCCCTGCAGCCTTTTTCTGCTTTCAGTTTCCTGACTGTAGACTGCTGGCCCAGCACTTCCCCCCTGGGCTTCCCTCTTAATTAAACCAGGCCCTCCCTCTCACAGGTGATGCCAGGTAATCTAATTGGCCTCTCTGGCCGTCATTAACCCTATCAGGGCTGGTGCGGGGCACACATCCCATCATAGTGCCATTGCTATTATTATTTATTCCTCATGGGGTAATGCCTAGAGGTAATGCCCTATTATAAATCTGGGATCTGCTGTGCTAGGTACTGTACAAATACATAGCAAAAAGACTGTCCCCACTCTGAAGAACTTACAATCTAAGTCTAAGACAAGAGACAACAGATGGATACTGTGACACTCTGTATCTCAGGGGAAACACACTACTCCCCTATGTTCATCCTTATAATATGATTATGTGGTATCTAATGCATGTTTTTCATGTCCGGTTTCTTCAGAAGGCTCAGGATGCATGGAGCATTGCTGTTATAGTAATGTTACAGTAATTTTTTATAGTAATGTTATAGGTTGTAATTTCATGTATATCGTTATAAGGCTCAAAATGTGTCCTCATGGCTTAAAACAAGCCCGGGCAAAAACTCTGGAAGAGCAGAGGGGCAGTTCACACCTCATCAGGGCAGGTATGGGACAAACACAACCCAGCCTCACAGGAACAAAGGACACTGACCTAGGCAGCAACAAAGGATCTGTTGGACTTTCAAGGGAGTCACCCCCATTCCTTTGGTCAGTTTGGGATTACGATGACGTAATGATCACCTGACTCTGAAGTGGGGGGGGGCAAAGTCAAGAGGGAAGAAAGAACATGATAAAGGGGAGAGATGTTTGCCATGCTGGCTCTCTCTTCCACCTACATCTACAAACACTACCATTAAGTGACTGAAGCGCTGATCAAAGGGGAGAGCCTGGCTGAAGGACAACCAGCCAGCCTGTGGTGAGAAACATCTCAGTTTGTAAGGGCAATGAAAGTGTTAAGATCAACTTAGAATGTGTTTTGTTTTTATTTCATTTGACCAAATCTATCTTTGTAGTTAATAAATTTGTTTGTTTATTCTACCTGAAGCAGTGCATTTGATTTGAAGCATGTCAGAGACTCCCCTGGGGATAACAAGCTGGTACATATAAATTTATTTGTTAAATTAATAAACTTATATAAGCTTGCAGCATCCAGTGGGCTTAACTGGACACTGCAAGATGGAGGTTCCTAGGATTGTGTCTGGGACCAGAGATATTGGCTAGTGTGATCCTGTTGCACAATCCAAGGAGCAGTTTACATGCCAGAGGCTGTGCATGAGAACAGCCCAGGAGTGGGGGTTCTCACAGCACAGCAGGGGAAGGCTGGTTCCCAGAGTCAAGGTCTGGAGTGACCTAGCAGATCACCAGTCCGGATAACACCAGGGGAATGTCACTGTTACAACAAACCAACTGGGAGGCACAAGGAAACACTGAGACAAGCATTGAAATAGCTTTAAAAATATCGCCTCACTGGGATTTTCCTAGAATGATAGAAATGGGGGACATAGAAGACCTGTTTCTGTAGCTTATCTCAGCCATGCCCCCAGCCAGTAAAGATTGTTCCCTATATTATATCCTCTAGTGCTTTTTCTGTTCTGGTCTTAAAAAGAGAAAGCAATAGGGCATCATTGGGAGACTATTCCAGAGCCGAACTCGGTCATTTCTTGTGACCTTGTTCAATCCATCTCATTGCTACAAACTGTACCCCTTTCATCCCCCCCGAACAATTCCTCTCTTTCCTTTGAGCCAAGCTCGGCTCTTGGATGGGTACACCAGGCACCCGCTGGCACTGATGGGACTTGTATGCTTGACACTGAGGGTACAGTATTGCCCTTGGCATTTAGAACCTTTCTTGTCCCTGGTCCCAGATGTTGCCCACTCAACACAGGGTAACATGATTAGGCTTCGCAGAATTCCATTTTAATTTTTTTATAACAACAGCAAATAATATCAATGTTCATTTTTGAGCATTTTTTTCTATTTTTATCAATTTAAATTTTCAGTTATGGCAAATTATGGGCAGCGGTCAGACAGCAATTATTTAATGAACGTGGATGTTGAGATTCAAAAAGTTAAAGCTTTGTAACTGTTAAAATGCAACTTGTCAACATCACATAGCAAAATGTACGAAGAAAATATCCTTAAATTGAATTCTGCTAAGTCCTTAAGCAGCGTTTTTTTGTACTTTGCCTACCAATACATTTCTGTTAGTAGCGATGGAAATATGTTTTCACCGGTTTGTTTGTGCATGGTGAAATCAAAGCTTACTCACATCTACCGTTAAAAATCTAATCCTTCCAAGCCCATTTCTGGTACCTTTGAACCCTATAGATTCAGACACACAAGGATTCCTTGTGCAGTGCTGCCAATCCCAAGCATTCAGAAATCATGAGACAGGCTTAAAATCATGATATTTTCAAAATGTGGAGTTCTTCTTTGCCTTCTGGGTTCTGAGCCTTTAGGGTACACACTGGTCATGTTTTCAATGCAAATTGAGATTCTCAGGTAACCCCCTTAACTCCAGGAGCTGGGATTTTAAGATATAACCCACTATCATGAGACTCATGATAGCATCGTGAGAGTTGGCAGCTCTGCTACTCGCCACTGATCATTTATTTATTTTTAATCCCCATATCGGTGCTCAGGATTTTGGACCAGGTGCCAGAGTGAAACAACGCCCAGGTGGGATGCAGGGAAAGAGGCACGGAAAAGGGAAGTGCTTAAGAGCAACAATTTATCCCTTGAAGCTCTCTGGCCATATTTCATCTCTAGCTTTAATATTTGCCCTGTGTGTGCAAACAGAGAAAGCAGGTAATTGCAGGATCAGCCCTCTCCTGCTTGACAGCTGACAGTCACATGATCTCCTAGGCCCCAGACTCAGTTCCCCGCCCCTGTCTGGTCGGGTTGCTGCTGCTGTTGCCCTGGAGCCTGGGGTGGGGTGTGTGTCTGGATCTGTGTGTTGGGAGGAGAGGTTGTGATTGCCTAAAGCAAACCTGGCCAGGAAAGGCTTTTCATCTCCTCCCTGAGGAGAACCAGCCGCCTGCTGTCAGGGCCCTGGCTGTGGAGAATAGCTGTACACAGTAATTACTGAAAGCTAACACACACCAGAGCTGGGGGTTGCTAGCAATATGGTGAGCATGTCAAGACCAGGTACCGATTAAAGCCCTCTGAGCAGATGGAAGTATGGGCTGCTGGATTTGGAGGAGGGCAGGGGCTGAGTTTTAATACTCCTTAACTTGCAAAGTGGGGGAAAGGTATTATTAGGGTTAGCCCCTGCCTCCCACCCAGCCTATCCCAGCCCTCACATTGAGAGGAAAGGTTTATTACACTGGCCCAAGACAAGAAAAGAAATGGAGAAGAATTTAGTACTGGGTCAGGATTTAATAAAAGACAGAGTGACACTGACAGGGTATAATTACCTCTGTCATTCAGCCCCCCTCCGACCTCACCCCTCACGGACAGGACCCCTCACTTCCTGTTGCAGCCAACACTGTTGATTTTTATTCTAATCTCACTGAGCCTCCCTCCCGATTTGGAGGCGATGGTCTCCTGCAGCTAGAGCTGCTTTCTTAAATGCCGCCAGCTGTGCCCGGCATACAGTGGTGAGATACAGATGTGCACAAGCCACTCACAGCCTTGCCATAGCACTCTCCACAGGCAGTGCCATAGTGGTGAAGTTAAGCAGTTGGAAAGACGTCACATCAGACAGTCTGTGCTTACTGATGCATTCAATCCTTTGGGACTTCCTGGCTTTTTTTTTTCACTCCCTGAACCTCTCTGTCTGTGCAGCCAGCTGAGGTACTTGTGTCTGAGCAACTCACAATGTATTTACCCTCACAACATGCCCAGGAGGTAGGGCAGTGCTGTTATCCCCATTGTCTTGGTGGGTAACTGAGGCACACAAAGGCTAAGTGACTTGCCCAAGGTCACATAGGTATCTGTGGTGGAGGAAGAACTTGAACCTGATTCCCAGATCTTTGGATTCCCAGGCTGGCATGTTCACTGCTGCCCAATTGCTCCACCCAGAAAGCAGGGAAGGCCAGGTACCCAGTGAATGTAACAAAATAAACAGCATTGCCTTTGGCACCTCAGCAACTGGAACCTGGCCCTAAATCTGGTACAGCCCTAGGGAATCAGAGACATTAGGGATGGAAAAGATTGTTTGCTCCAGGTGAAAGGATGTGATCAATAAAGCTCCTAGTTACCAGAATGTCGCTCACTACAGAATCTCTGGTCCTAATTCTCTGTCAGTCTGTTCCTGAGCTGGACACAGTAATGGGAGAGGGTGATGGGATAGGGAAAATATACTTTTGGGCCACTTTAAACTCCTCACCCTACTGTCAGAGTGGCCTCAGGGCTGCTCTAACTTATGTTCTGTTTTGTTTGGGCTGTGGGAAGCAGGGAATAACTGGAATGCACTGTATCCTGGCCACACCCCTCTCTGCCTTCCACTTTGCCCTCTGGCCTGCCTCATATATGCTGCTGAGGCAGTGGCTGAGAGCGGGGCCAGCAGAGGGCTGCTCTGGCAGCTCAACAGCAGTGCAGGATCCCCCTCACACAAGGATATTTCCCAGGAGCTCTTTCAGCCCCCTTTATGTGGCCAGCATGGCATAATGGGGCCTTAGTGGAATGGAGAATGGTCCCTAAGTGCCTCAGCTTAAGGAATTTGAGGTTACCAAATGATCAGCGTCCAGATGAAGTGCTACCAAGCTGGACTGGGCAAACCTTCCCTTCTCTTCATGGAGCCCAACCCAGAGCTTCCTTGGTCTGTACTGCAGACCAAGGAAGCTTAGTTGGCTTAGTTAATTGTCCAGAACACTAGTTGTGTCTCCCAAATGTCTGAACCTCTAGGGCCTGCACATGAGACCAGCAAAATCCCCAAAACTGGCTTGTCATGAAATTTCTGACCAAGATGGCAATACCTTGGGAACAGCCTTATCTGCAGAATTTTGATGCTTCTATTTTAAGCAGGATGTGCAGAGAGCCATGAAAACTGGCAATAAAAAAGGAACCACATGTTTCCAAACTTCAAAAACAAATCCAATAATTCACCCTCATACACTTCAGCAGTGCATGGGTTAGGGTTACGGTTAACAGACATGCCTGGTAATTTTGCTGGGCTCAGGGTTGTGGTTTTGCATCATAGTGAGCAATGTGGTGTGTGCATTATGTTACTACACTTGTTGCTGAATGGGACTTGTGGGAGGAGTGGAATGTCAGTTGGGATGGGTGGAAATTGAAGTATGTTAGGGAAGGATAGTTTATCTGGACAGTTTCTTGCAGTTTGGTTAGGTGGGTCTTGCTCTTAAGCAGCCTTTCTTGGTGTTGAACAATGTTGTTTTGTTTACTAGGAGGTATAAAGCAAAAAAAATATTTAGAGTCCAGGTTAAACTGGCAGTTCTTGAAATTAGAAAAATCATTTGTCCTGTAAATGGAATGTGTTTTACTCTGGAATCACCAGAAGAGAATAGACCGGGACCTGCATGATGGGATAAATCATGGGCTTCAAAGCAAAATACAACAGAACTGGGCTCCTATTCTTGGGTCTGCCACAAATTCCCTGTGTGACTTTGGGCAAGTCACTGCCTCTTTCTGCCTCAGTTTCCCCATGTAATAGTACATCCCATACTGGAGGTGTTGTGAGCCTTAATTCACCATTGTTTGTGAAGTGCTCTGAGATCCTCAGACAGAAGGATCTAGAGAAGGGTGAAGTGTTACGAGTATTGTCTTTACATCCTTTTTCTGATGGTAACTGCAATTCAGTATGTTGGATTGGGGAGGGGGCGGGGTGTCAGCCGGTGTCTAAGAGACTGGCTTTTCAATTTTCAATTCCTCCCTGCTGATGTCTATTGGCTGGACACCAGATTGCGCTCAAGGGATGGTCTATGGGCATATCAGGTGACCACGTCTTGTATTGTTGGGTTCTTTTGAGCTTCTCCGCTACATTTCTGTCCCTGTGCCCTATGACAGGGATCAGGTTACATGGCCTTCACAATGCACCAGCCATCTATTATTCAGTCATTGTGTGCTACCGTATATACTGGTATACAGGTTGTTCCTGATTGCAACTACAAGAGCAAGCCTGGACTTCTTTTTCACCGGGAAAGCTAGAGCCTGTAAGTGGATGACACATCCTAACCAGGGAGACAGACGGAGAATCGCACATCACCCAATGTGAATTATTAGGGCCTGAGGAGAATGCCAGCGGAAACGTCTCTGTGGCTACCAGAGCTCCGGTAATGCTTTAGATGGTGACAGTGAAACCCACTCACATGAATTCCTGTCAGAGGGGTTGGTGTATTAAACCAGCACTCTTCCTGTGCACTAAGAGATGCCCAGGGAACCTCTTACTAAATTAGATCATGAGAGAGGAGAGACTAGCCTCCCAGGCTACCAACTAGAGAAGCTAGAATAGAAACCTAATCCAATCAGAATAAACCACTGTGCTGGTATGCTCTGGGGAGGACTGTGTTCACTAGGACTAGAATTAGTGGGGTTCTTACAAAGTAATGAATGGCATAGAGTTTGGGTTCTTCTCTTCAGATCTTCGTTCACATCTTCTTTCTAATAATGTCAGAGCAAGGGGGCATGCAGTGAAACAGAAAGGTGAAAATTTCAGAACTGATCAAAGGAAATATCTTATCACTACTTACAAATCTATTAGAGTTCTTTGAAGGGGTCAACAAACCTGTGGACAAGGGGGATCCGGTGGACATAGTGTACTTAGATTTCCAGAAAGCCTTTGACAAGGTCCCTCACCAAGGCTCTTACGTAAATTAAGCTGTCATGGGATAAAAGGGAAGGTCCTTTCATGGATTGAGAACTGGTTAAAAGACAGGGAACAAAGGGTAGGAATTAATGGTAAATTCTCAGAATGGAGAGGGGTAACTAGTGGTGTTCCCCAAGGGTCAGTCCTAGGACCAATCCTATTCAATTTATTCATAAATGATCTGGAGAAAGGAGTAAACAGTGAGGTGGCAAAGTTTGCAGATGATACTAAACTGCTCAAGATAGTTAAGACCAAAGCAGATTGTGAAGAACTTCAAAAAGATCTCACAAAACTAAGTGATTGGGCAACAAAATGGCAAATGAAATTTAATGTGGATAAATGTAAAGTAATGCACGTTGGAAAAAATAACCCCAACTATACATACAACATGATGGGGGCTAATTTAGCTACAACGAGTCAGGAAAAAGATCTTGGCGTCATCGTGGATAGTTCTCTGAAGATGTCCACGCAGTGTGCAGAGGTGGTCAAAAAAGCAAACAGGATGTTAGGAATCATTAAAAAGGGGATAGAGAATAAGACTGAGAATATATTATTGCCCTTATATAAATCCATGGTACGCCCACATCTCGAATACTGTGTACAGATGTGGTCTCCTCACCTCAAAAAAGATATTCTAGCACTAGAAAAGGTTCAGAAAAGGGCAACTAAAATGATTAGGGGTTTAGAGAGGGTCCCATACGAGGAAAGATTAAAGAGGCTAGGACTCTTCAGCTTGGAAAAGAGAAGACTAAGGGGGGACATGATAGAGGTATATAAAATCATGAGTGATGTTGAGAAAGTGGATAAGGAAAAGTTATTTACTTATTCCCATAATACAAGAACTAGGGGTCACCAAATGAAATTAATAGGCAGCAGGTTTAAAACAAATAAAAGGACGTTCTTCTTCACGCAGCGCACAGTCAACTTGTGGAACTCCTTACCTGAGGAGGTTGTGAAGGCTAGGACTATAACAATGTTTAAAAGGGGACTGGATAAATTCATGGTGGCTAAGTCCATAAATGGCTATTAGCCAGGATGGGTAAGAATGGTGTCCCTAGCCTCTGTTCGTCAGAGGATGGAGATGGATGGCAGGAGAGAGATCACTTGATCATTGCCTGTTAGGTTCACTGCCTCTGGGGCACTTGGCATTGGCCACTGTCGGTAGACAGATACTGGGCTAGATGGACCTTTGGTCTGACCCGGTACGGCCTTTCTTATGTTCTTATGTTCACTAGAGCTGGCTGAAAATCTGCTGGAAAATGAGTTTTGTCAAAACTGAAACTTTCCACGGGAATGTGTCAATTTTGACAAAATTTCGTTTAAAAAGAATTGGAACAAAGCATTTTGACGATGCCATGGTACGTTTTGACATCATCAACATGGAAACTTTGATTCCTCATTTTGAAATGACTGTTTGTTTCAATATTTTTAAATTTAATTTCAAGTATCAGAGGGGTAGCCATGTTAGTCTGGATCTGTAAAAGCAGCAAAGAATCCAGTGGTACTTTATAGACTAACAGACGTTTTGCAGCATGGAGCTTTCGTGGGTGAATACCCACTTGCATCCGACGAAGTGGGTATTCACCCACGAAAGCTCATGCTGCAAAATGTCTGTTAGTCTAATTTAATTTTATTTACTTTTTAAAAATCAAAAATGGAAAGAAATGGTTTGATTTTGTAGAATCCAAACACTCCAATTACCCAAAAGAATTTTTTAAAATAATTCTGTTTCATGGAAAATTTCAATTTTTGTTTTTGTTTGTGTTCATTCCACTTGGAGGAGATTTGAGGGCTCTGGTAAGATTAGGTTCTAAAATTACAAGGTCAGATACTCAGGTGGTATAAATAGACATGACTCCTTGAACTCAATAGAGCTACTTCAGTTTATACCAGCTGAGAATCTAGTCAATGGTCTGTGGTCCTTTCCCAAGCATGGTCTTGGAGGGTAAGCATGAGGGCTAGGATCCAAGAACTTCTGATTTCAAACTAGTTTTCATAAAGGAAGAACCACTCCAAACAACCGTTGAGAATATGAACTGAACTCACAGATTGAACCCTGTCCGAGACGTATGGTTCTGTTTGGAAATAGGGCCAGTCCTCAGCTGATGTACACTGGTCAGTGGAACTACCGCTGACTGACACCAGCTGAGGCTGTGCCCGTGTTTATACATCATTCATTTTCTGTTTCTCTGCATATGTAGCTCTGTCTGGGGCAGGAGTTGCTGAAATACCAGGAGGAAGCCTACTTTTGGGAGATTTTCAGTCCAGGAGATCCAAGAGAATCTCCATGTAGTGGGTGTATGGAGATCCAAGAGAACTGGATAATTCATGTAGCTGCCATGTAGTGGGTGTATGAACCCAACTTTAAACCCACTTAGATTCACCCATTCATACTCTGAAGAGGTCCACCAAAGATTTAGGTATCTGAGACCTCAGATTTGACATCACATACTCTTAGCTCCCAGCACCTGTTTCCATTAATAGTTTCTATAAGTAGCTGGGTCAGGCTCAGGAGGAATAACAAGAAATACAACACCCACACAAAAGACATTAGGGACATGGCCAAACTCACTGGCACTCCTCTCCCACTACACTTCCCAGGGCTCACCTTCACAGTTACATGGAAACCTGGTTTAGCCAGGGCTGCCTAGTCCACATTGGGGTTTTCCGGTGAGCCTCATTCACCTTGGTTCCGATCTCTCAATGGGTGAGCTTAACAGAGATGTCTTGGTTTTTAAAAATAGTTAATATTTCAATATTAATTGAGCCATTAATTACATCTGAGCCCCAGAACAAAACATCCATGAATGATTAATGAGGAGGCCTATGGTAAATGTCTCTAATAATTCACAAAGCAACAGGGCTCAGTATTTTCAATACAGTTTATTCAATGAGAGAAAAGCAGGAAAGGGGTAGAGCAAAAGCAGGCAAATGAAAGGATAACAAAGGAAGGAGAGGAGCTAAAAAGAGAGAGAAGGCAATTTGGGCTATGTTGCATCGATGATGCACTGCATTAGCCTTGTTCATCTGAGGACCTCAAGACCTCCTGCGGTCCCTTCCAACCCTGATATTCTATGATTCTATGATTCTAACTCTGCAAACATTAACTGAGATCTGTAACATTCCTGTGGATTGGAACGTATTATCATCCCCATTGTGCAGAGGGAGAAACTGAGGCAAAAGCAGGCTGAGGCTCATCCAAGGCCACACAATAAGCCACTGGCAAATTTGGGAGTAGAACCAGGGAGTCTTGGTCCCCACACGCACTGCTCTAAAGCATTTGCCTGATATGCATTTATGGTTAGAGCACTTTATGCAAACATCTTTGCAAGTCAGTTCTTGCACCACGCAGTGTAAAGCTGTCATTTGATTTGATCACATTGTGCAGAAAATTCAGATGACAACCTAGCAGCTTTTTTTAAAAAAAGACAAGCCTTTTTCCAGGATTTGCCTGGTATCATTTGGGGAAGCTGCTGGCATATAAATATTCATGTTATCTATGCAAGGTATGGAAAATGGACAAAGAAGGATGTTTGTATGTAATTACAATTTATTATCTGTACCACAGTAATGCCAAGAGGCCCGACTCACAGAGTTGTACTAACTGTACACACATATGACAAAAAGACAATCCTTGCTCCAGAGAACTTACAGCCTAAATAATGTCTCTGTGCTTAAGTTTTCCATCTGTAAAATGGGCATACTAATGACTCCTTTCTCCCCTTGTCTGGCTTGTCTATTTAGATTGTAGGTTCTTTGGGGCAGAGACTGACTCTTAACATGTGTATGTACAGCACCTAGCACAACGGTACTATTGGAATCATCATCATCGTTGCAGAACTAGCAGTAGAAGAACTACCAATAACAACAAGATTCAGCCAGTAGAACACAAATGGTGAGCTTCCTAGCTGTGCTTTATCAGTGGAGGCTTCTCAGGTTGGTTTGCCAGGACAGGCTTTTCCTGGCCAGTTTAATGTCAAATTCATTATGATATTTATCTGCTGCTTTAGATCTGATTCAAAGCCTTTTTTTGAAGTCGGTAAGGGTCTTTCCATGGATTTCAGTGCTGTTTGGATCAGGCCCTCCAACAGCCTCAGAGCATAGCTTTAAGTATCAGTTTTGCAACCCTGCTTTCTGATACCACTGGTCTCTGCCATTCTTTACTAAATATACTCAATGCATAGTAAATTGAAATCCATTAAAATGAATACGGGCTAGTGGATAGATAGATAGATAGATAGATAGATAGATAGATCTGCAAAACATTGGCAAATCTGCATAACCAGTTACCATTGTTCCTAATGCTTTCAATTTATCCTAATAGACAGTTAATGAATACTTTATAAAGCCTTTAATGGGGTATTTTAAAATCAATGGCACTATTTTATTGCCGTTTGTATTATCTTTATTTGGATGGTGTCTTAGCACTCTGATGCCCATTGATCGCATGACCTGATCAATGGGACAAGATTTCATTTTAACTACCTTGAGATGGACAAGGAACACTGTGTCTGGGTGTGTGTGTGTATGTGGAAGAGGAATCCTACTTAATGTTTTTGAGGGGTTAGATTGTGCAATTCTTACTAATATCAGTGAACATTTAATAATCTCACTGAAGTCAGTGAAACTATTTGTGTGAGTAAATGCTCACCAACATGATTAAGGGCTACAGAAGCTAAACCTAGATGTTCTCCCCACATTAATCATCTCTTGTAGTTTGGCTACTAAATTTTCTGATGGGCAATTGGGCCTGATAAATCAATTATCTTCAATGGTTCTTAGCCAATCAGCAGTGCTATGCAAGGGAGAGATCAGCAGAGTTATGCCATATTTTTGCTCACCACATTTAGATGCTACTCTGTAGCACCTAGATACTATGGTGATTATACTTAGATAGACAGACAGATACATTTGAGGTTTAACAAGTTATTCTGTCCATTTCAACTTGTATGGTTTCACAGCCATTGATTTTTCTTTCATGTTTTTGGCTTGCTCCAGTTCAACATGGCACACATAGGTGATATTTGCAACAAAAGTGGTGAGTTCCATTAATCTTGGTGCATTATACATGGGCTTGATTGGAAGAGGGGTTGTTTGACCATGAAGATCAACCATGAGTCAAAGGTGTCACACATGTAATTGAAATCAAAACAAATCACAGATCAACCAGGGGGAAATTGAACCAATCCAAAGATGGCAGCAAGTTCCACTTGGCTTGTAGAGCCTGGAAAGTCTTGAATGAAATTTGACAGTTTATTCCATGGTCAAACATGGAAAAGTCAAGATTGGCAGGGGGAAAGACTTTTATTTAAAAGGTTTGTGCAGCTCTAGTGGTTAGCCAATCAGATCACCAGAATGAACTTTCCTAAACATCTTATATGAATGGGTATGCAGCCCAGAAGGCCCCTCTCTTTGAACTTAATATTCAGATGTGGCCTCTAATTTTGCAGACACGGGTTTGCACAATCCAGACTGCAGTGCAGAGATAATTAGGCCTTCAGTGGTTCCTACAGGGGTTTCTCCTGCACAGTTCTAGTTTGGGGCTGCAGCATAAAGTGGGTACCAGGCCCAGTGGCTACATAGCAGCATCTGGCATTTAGGTTTGTGCTTTAGTGGAGCTAGATGTTATTTCTGCTTCCATTGTTTAAAGGGAGGAGGGATCCCTTCTGGATGCTCACCACTACCCCTCGCTCCTTTTGCTGCTGTACTCACCCTTGGGGTTCCTGTAATTTTGTTTCTTTACCAGAAATCTCTTGCCTTTCTTATTGCAGAGATTAGTGTGCTCAGGAAATGCATGTTCTATATTGTTTAGCCAACAGAATGTTGGGAATCATTAAGAAAGGGATAGATAATAAGACAGAAAATATCATATTGCCTCTATATAAATCCATGATACGCCCACATCTTGAATACTGCGTGCAGATGTGGTCGCCTCATCTCAGAAAAGATATATTGGAATTGGAAAAGGTTCAGAAAAGGGCAACAAAAATGATTAGGGGTATGGAATGGTTACCGTATGAGGAGAGATTAATAGGACTGGGACTTTTGAGCTTGGAAAAGAGACGACTAAGGGGGGATATGATAGAGGTCTATAAAATCATGACTGGGGTGGAGAAAATAAATAAGGAAGTGTTATTTACTCCTTCTCATAAAATAAGAACTAGGGGCCACCAAATGAAATTAATAGGCAGCAGGTTTAAAACAAACAAAAGGAAGTATTTTTTCACACAGCCCACAGTCAACCTGTGGAACTCCTTGCCAGAGGATGTTGTGAAGGCCAAGACTATAACAGGATTAAAAAAAGAACTAGATAAATTCATGGAGGATAGGTCCATCAGTGGCTATTAGCCAGGATGGAGAGGGCTGGTGTCCCTAACCTCTATTTGCCAGAAACTGGGAATAGGCGACAGGTGATGGATGACTTGATGATTACCTGTTCTGTTCATTCCCTCTGGGGCACCTGGCATTGGCCACTGTTAGAAGACAGGATACTGGGCTAGATGGACCTTTGGTCTGACCCAGTATGGCTGTTCTTATGTTCATGTTCTTATTGTTGGGGGAGGGCAGCTATTCTGGGTTTGGCTAGAATTGGGAGCTACCTAGGAGAAATGCTAGAAGGTTGGGCTAGTGGTATAAGGTTATAAGTGGTTTCCATGGGCCAGCTTCTTTGGAAGGAGATTCTCTTTGTTCCCGGTAATCAGAATTGGACTGATCTGTGTGTTCTGTCTGCCAGCTGGTGGCCAGACCCTCCATGGAGCCTACACATTTCTAGAGCTGCTACCTCTGAAATAGGGCACCAAAGCCTAGGGCCCATTGATTTCAGTGGGAATTAGGCTCCTAAATCCCTTTGAGGATATGGGTCCAAATCCATTTGAGCAAATGTATGACTTTTCCAGTAAACATTCCCCGAAACCCCAGGAGCCTTCTCCCTATCCAAATCAAGGCATTAATTCCCGTCGCCCCAAAGCCCTTGTCTGCTGCTTGCATGGAAGTCCAAGCATTTAGAAATTCACAGAACAACCACTCTCTCCTCTCCTCCTTCATTTCCAAAGCACCAGCCCTGGCTGTGAGCTTCACAATGGAAGTTAATCTGCTGGCTACTGATCTCTCCAGCAATAGGGGATAAGAAGAGAAACAATATGGAGAAGGCCTGTGGGTCAGGCCCTGGCCTAGAGGGCTTGTAGTGAGGCGGCCTGGCTCCCGGCCGCACCTGAGAGGGATGAGCCAGAACAGCCGCCACAGTGGGCGGAGCCACAGCCGCCTGTCCCTGCCCCCCCGGAAGTCAAGGGGCGGGACAGGAAGTATAAAGGCCCAGGCCCAGCGCTCAATTGCTGCCCGGCGGCCGGAGAGGACAGACGCTCCTGACCGAGCTCCTGCTGGACCGAGCCTTCCCTGAGCCCGGTACCCTGAGGAGGACTGGCCGAGCCTTCCCCGAGCCCGGTACACCGAGGAGCTGCCTGAGCGTCCCTCCGACCTGAGTCCGGAGGAGCAGCCCGACCTATCCAGCCCTCAGTACGCTGAGGAGCCCATGGTGTGGGACCCCGCTGCGGACACCAGCGATGAGCAGGTACCCATGGAGGAGGAGATGGGAAGTAGCCCGGGGGTAGCTGACCCCAGTCTGGCTACCGCAGATTTCGAGCCGATGTCGGTGTGTTGTGGTCAGGACCCCACCGATGCAGCAGCAGACTAACTGCCGCTGTTAGGGCCCCGGGCTGGGACACAGTGGAGTGGGTGGGCCTGTGTCCCCCCTGCCACCCCACTCACGGGTGCCAGTCTCCCCCTCATCCCAGCGCTCAGACATAGAAGTCTGGACTTAACTGCTGTTTGCTCAGCTCCTGCCTGAGGACCTGAGCCCTTGAACTACTGCTTGTTGCCCTGCCCTGACCCAGGGCTTGGGCTTTACTGACTTTGTTTGCTCAGCCCCCGCCTGAGGGTCTGAGCCTCAGAACTATGGTTTGTTGCCCCGCCCTGGCCTAGGGCTTGGGCTCCACTGACTGTGTGTTTTTCTCAGCCCCTGCCTGAGGGTCTGAGCCAGTGGACTACCATTTGCTACCCCCGCCCTGACCCAGGGCTTGGGGCCTTAAATACTGTTTGTTTTGCTTAGCCCCTGCCTGAGGGTCTGAGCCTAGGAACTACCATTTGCTGCCCCGCCCTGACCTAGGGCTTGGACTTCAGAGACTGAACTGATTATGTGGCCCTGCATAGTGAGGCGGCCTGGCTCCCGGCCGCACCTGAGAGGGCCGAGCCCCAACACTGGACCCTTACACGTGGTACCTTCTCTGAGGAGTCTCGCCCAGGATGTGGGCGCAAGCTCTTGACGCCGGTGAAAAGGGGGCCGCGGGAGAGAGACCTCCCGCCAGAGAGATGGATCTGTCTCAGCTCCTGGCCCTCATGACGGAGAGCCAGGAGCGACAGCAGGTGGCCCAGTCGTGACAGCAACAGGAGCAGCAGTTCGTCGAGCAGCTAGGATCCCAACAACGGCAGCTCATTCAAGACCTGGTTACCCAGCACCAGGACTTTCAGCGGCAATGTGTCCAGCAGCTCGCAGCGGCACTGACTCGACCAGGGGAACCCCAGCCAGGAGGTGTCGCAGGAGCCCCGCGGCCCAGCCCCCCAATTCGGCTGACGAAGATGGGGCCCGGGGACGACCCCGAAGCCTTTCTCGTCACATTCGAGCGGGTGGCCGTTGTTGTGGGCTGGGCCCAGGACCAATGGGCTACCATCCTGGCCCCGTACTTAACTGGGACTGCTCAGACGGTCTATCGAGGCTTGTCTGTGGAGGCAGCCCAGGACTACAGCCAGGTGAAAGCCGCCATTCTGGACGCTCTGGATGTGAGTCCGGAGACCTACCGACAGCGGTTTCGGAGCCTGACCTATCCTCCAGGGGCCCGGCCTCGGATGGTGGCCCAGGAGCTTCGAGAGGCCTGCAAAAAGTGGTTGCAGCCCGAGCGCCGGACGTCAGAGGAGCTGATAGAGCAGGTAGTATTGGAGCAGTTCGCCCATGTTCTCCCGCCACGAGGAAGAGCCTGGGTCCTCCGCCATAGGCCGGCGACAGTGGCCACAGCCGTTACGTTAATGGAGGACTTCCTCACAGCTGAAGCCCCGCTGGGTTCGGCTGGCCGGACAGCCCCACCCCGGACGGAGCGCCCCAACCCAGAGAAGAAGGGGGTGCCCACCCCAACGGACGTACGAGTTTCCTCTCATGGAGCAGAGGCCCGGACCTGTACCACAGCATTCTCTGGGAGACCCGCTCGGACCCCGGTTCCCGCGGCAAGAGGGGACTACCGGAACCCGCCTGGAGGTAACACCGGGACCCGGTCACGGACGGGATGAGCAGACCTGGGGCCCTGTTTCTCCTGTGGAGAGCATGGGCATTTACAGTGGGACTGCCCAGGACTGGAGTGTACCTTTGGCCAGGTTTACTCAGGGGAAGGCCGTGTCTGGCGTTCGCAAACGGCCAAGATCACCGTGCCCGTGGTCGTTGAGGGGCGCCCGACGGTGGCCCTCCTCGATTCAGGCTGCGGCCAGACACTGGTCTGCCAAACTGTGGGCCCGCACGCTGACAACCGCCTGGGGAAGATTCAGCTGCAGTGTATACACGGGGACATCCAGCCCTACCCAAGGCCCAACTGACTATTGATGGGGTCACCCGGCTGATGATCGTGGACTCGCTCCACGGCTGGCATACCCAGTGATCCTGGGTCGGGACTGGCCCGAGTTTCCAGCCGTCCTACGCTGCCACGCCAAGGGCAGCCCGCGGGTCACGCCAGCCTTGGAAGGGGAGGCCCCAGAGGCTGAGGAAGACGAGGTGGAAGCCCCCGACCACACCAACCCGACGGCAGGACTTGAAGATCCTTCCCCAGGAGTGGGGGAGGATCCCTCGGCATCCATGGACTTTTGCCGGGATCAACAGTCCGACCCCACACTCAAACGGGCATACGACCAGCTGGCCACCGTAGATGGGACTACCCTCAACCCACATCGAGCGGCGCAGTGGCCACACTTTGAGCTGCAGCAAGAGCGCCTGTATCGGGTCGAGAGGGACCCCCACACGGGGGATACCCGGACTCAACTTCTCGTGCCTCGGTGCCACCGCCGGGCGGTCATGAAGCTGGCCCACGACATCCCAGCAGCTGGACACCTCGGTCACAAGAAAACGCTGGCTCGGATACTGGGGCGCTTCTTCTGGCCAGGGGTACACTAGGAGGTAAAGAATTATTGCAATTCTTGCCCGGAATGCCAGTTGGCCGCCCCCACACGGACCCCCAAGGCCCTGCTGGTCCCGATGCCTCTAATTGAGACCCTCTTTGAGCGCGTGGCCATGGACCTGGTGGGGCCTCTCCCCAAGAGCAGTGCAGGGTTCCAATACATCTTAGTTATAATGGACTATGCTACCAGGTTCCCTGAAGCAATCCCTCTCCGGAACATCACAGCCCGCACCATCGCAGCGGAGCTGGTGAAGGTCTTCGCCCGCGTTGGCCTGCCCCGGGAGATCCTCACGGATCAGGGGACCAACTTTACGTCAAGGCTGCTCCAGCAGGTGTGCGAACTCCTGGGGATAAAGCAACTCCGGACGTCTGTCTACCATCCCCAGACCGATGGGCTGGTTGAAAGATTCAACCGGATGCTGAAAGAGATGCTGCGTAGGTTCCCCCAGGAGGACCTTTGCCGATGGGACCAACTACTTCCACCTCTGCTCCTGGCGGTACGAGAAGTCCCCCAGTCATCAACCAAGTTCTCACCCTTTGAATTGCTGTACGGCCGGCGACCCCGGGGCCTGTTGGACCTCATGAGGGAAACCTGGGAGCAAGCCCCATCACCAGCCCAGGGCATCTTAAAGTACGTACTCCAGCTCCAGGAGCGCCTTGAGCAGGCAGGGGCTCTGGCACGAGAGAATTTAAAAGCCGCCCAAGACACGCAGGCCCAGACTTATAACCGGGACGCCCAGACTCGGGACTTTCAACCCGGGGACCGGGTGTTACTCCTCCTTCCCTCCAGTGAATCGAAGATTCTAGCCCGGTGGCAAGGGCCATATGAGGTGGTCCGGAAGGTGGGCCCGGTTACCTATGAAATTAATCAACCGTACCGGAAAAAGAAGATCCAGCAGTACCACGTCAACCTCCTCAAGCCCTGGCGGGAACGCAAAGGGCTTTTGATTAACCCCTACCCGCCAGAACCGGAGCTAGGACCCCAGGTTGCTCATACCAAGGACCCCGGGGAACCCTGGCTTGGGGAGACCTTAACAGAGGAACAACTCAAACAGACCCGGTGCCTCCTGCGGGCCTTCTCCCACACCTTCACGGCTCAACCAGGATTCACTACCCTGGTATATCACCGAATCCAGACTGAGCCTGGGGTGGTGATCCGGGGCACGACCAGGCCCTTGCCGTATCACCGGAGGCGGGTCGTTGAAGAGGAGGTACGGGCTATGCTGGACTTGGGGGTGATTGAACCATCCCAAAGCGAGTGGCAGAGCCCAGTAGTGCTGGTACCGAAGCCCGACGGCTCACAACGGTTTTGCATCGACTTCCGGCATGTCAATGCCATCTTCAGGTTCGATGCGTATCCCATGCCTCAGATAGATGAGCCCCGAGGACAGATGCTCCTGATTGAGTCTTCCCCAAGCCCGGTATCCTGAGGAGCTGCCCGAGCGTCCCCCCGACCTGAGTCCGGAGGAGCAGCCCGACCTATCCAGCCCTCAGTACGCCGAGGAGCCCATGGTGTGGGACCCTGCTGCGGACACCAGTGATGAGCAGGTACCCATGGAGGAGGAGATGGGAAGTAGCCCGGGGGTAGCTGACCCCAGTTTGGCTACCGCAGATTTTGAGCCGATGTCGGTGTGTTGCGGTGAGGACCCCACTGACGCAGCAGCAGACTAACTGCCGCTGTTAGGGCCCCGGGCTGGGACACAGTGGAGTGGGTGGGCCTGTGTCCCCACTGCCACCCCACTCACAGGTGCCAGTCTCCCCCTCACCCCAGCGCTCAGACATAGAAGTCTGGACTTATCTGCTGTTTGCTCAGCTCCTGCCTGAGGGTCTGAGCCTGTGAACTGCTGTTTGTTGCCCCGCCCTGACCTAGGGCTGGGCTTCCCTGGCTGTTTGTTGTTGCTCAGCTCCTGCCTAAGGACCTGAGCCCCTGGACTGCTGTCTGTTGCCCCGCCCTGACTGAGGGCTTGGGCTTAAATTACTGCCTGTTTGGCTCAGCCCCTGCCTGAGGGTCTGAGCCTAGGAACTACCATTTGCTGCCCCGTCCTGACCTAGGGCTTGGACTTCAGAGACTGAACTGATTATGTGGCCCCGCATAGTGAGGCGGCCTGGCTCCCGGCCGCACCTGAGAGGGCCAAGCCCCAACACCGGACCCTTACAGGGCTCTTAACCCTTTGCCTACCAAAACTCTCATGGAATCTTCCTGGAAGAATTCTGTCTGTCAGCCAGGACAATGTGACTTAGAAAGCGAGATAAAATAACAGGAGTACTTGTGGCACCTTAAAGACTAACAAACCATCTCATCAGCCAACTCACTAATATATTTCCACACAATGCATTCCCCTTCCTCTTTGCAAGAATGGTAACCAGTGCAATGCTTATGCTCATAACAGACCCACTCCCAGGAACACAGAAGCCCTAAGTATATAATGCTGTAGTGGGTTTTACAAAAAGCACATTGCCCAGGTTACTGAATTGACCTGGTCACTTTTCCAGCTGGAGTGCCACTGGGCAAGCAGGGCAGGAACACAATGGCACCAAAATCTACAGTTCTCCATGTGCCAGGCTTCCCATGCTACAGGCAGCATGCCAGACAGAGTATGACAGAACACAGTCGCGTTTCCTTGCAGGACAGCGAAAGAAGTCAGTGTGGGGCCAGCTGATGGCAGGATGGGTGACTTCATTCTCCAGGACTATTATTCCCACACTAAAAATAAAACTAATGAAGGTTCAGGTATGGTTTGAATTTTGGCTCCAAAATTGAGTCTATTTCTATCTAATGCAACTGGTCACCTGTTCCTAGCACAGCAGTCACTTATACTATTCTGATGTAAAAGAAACAACATTATAACATCACTAAGGGGTTTCCACTCTGTCTTTCAATCAATACTTTGTCCTTCTGCTATGTCCAGGTATTACAATCCTTGGATGAAAAATGGTGCATAAAAGTAGAGCATCATTACTGCAGGACACATTAGCTAAGATACCAACACAGTTGTGACTCCATTTCCTAGGAAAGGCTAATAAACAGGGTCTGGTAAGTAAAAGTTTGCTTTGCCTTACTGACAGAACAAACCTGGGAAACAAACTTTCTCTGCTTTAGAACTGGCCACTCCAGTTCAGTTCCTGCACTGCCCCTGCGTTCCCCAAAGGATCAGTAACAAAGGCATCTACCTGTCACAAGTATAGCATTGCAAGGATTCCATTGCCATCCACAGTATACATACCTGCGTAGGTTTGTTGCATGCATGGGGCTAAGTACTGAAGTGGATTCATTCATGCACTGACATTTAGCCACTGGAGAATGGAGGTAAAATCTTGCCTAAGGGTATGGCTACACTGGCGATTTGCAGTGCTGGAAAGCCTCCACCAGCGCTGCAATTAGTAAGTGGCCACACCTGCAGGGCACTTCAGTGCTGCAACTCTCTGGCTGCAGCGCTGGCCGTACACCTCACTCAGCATGGGGAATAAGGATTCCAGCGCTGGTGCTGCAGTGCTGGTCATCAAGTGTGGCCACACACCAGCGCTGTGATTGGCCTCCAGGGTATAAGGTGTATCCCAGAATGCTTTTATAAATTACTCTCTCTGTTTTGTTATGCAGCCTCTCTTTGTTTTGTTGTGAATGAGCTCCGTGCTGAGCTCCATTGCCATTGCAATTGCCACTTATCTAAAAAACAAACAGAGCTCCTGTTTGCTGTGATCTGTACCTGGCTGTAAACAATCAAATGAGATTGCAGGCAGGGAGGGAATGAAACAGCAGGGAGTCATGTTGGCTGCAGGCTGTTTGCAATTAAGAGTTAAGACTAAGGGGTTGGAAACATGTTCTGATTTTTCAAGTCAGGAAGCTAAACACACAGTGTTGGCTCCAAAAATCCACTCTCTCTCTCCCCCCGCTTCCTGTCACACTAGACCCCACTCCACCCCCCTCTTTTGAAAAGCACGTTGCAGCCACTTGAATGCTGGGATAGCTGCCCATAATGCATCACTCCCAGCAGCGCTGCTAATGCTGCAAATGTGGCCACACACCAGCGCTGGTAGCTGTGAGTGTGGCCACACACCAGCGCTGCTCCTACACAGCTGGATGACCAGCGCTGCAAACTACCAGCACTGCAAACCGTAAGTGTAGCCATACCCTAAGTCGCATAATTGTAATGTAGCCTCCTGGTTTGACATCCTCCCTTGTCCGCATAACAAAAGCATCACACATAATGCTACTATTGTTTAGCACTTATGTGTCATTATCATCTCCAGAAGGCCTTAAATACATTCCAAGTATTTGTGTAGCTCTCATCTCCATCTCATCTGAGTGCCTCCCCATCAATGATGGAGTTAGGTGCTCAATACCCTTGTGAGTTACTATTCACATTTTATACAAGGTTCAGGGTGGGTTAAGTGACATGCCCAAGGTTGCACAGAAAGTCTGTAGCTAAGCTGGAAATTGACTGCTAGTCTTCAGACTTTCAAGACCATGTGCCATCCTCTAGAGCATCCCATTTACCTAGTACATGCTAGCCCATTAACCAAATCATAGCATTAGTATGACCAGCAATCTCTGGAGACAAACCATGTGGGGATTATGGGGGACTGCTGCAGGTCAGAACAGAGGGCTGCTCACAGAGCTGGTGCTGGAGTGGGAAGCTGGAGGTAGCAGAGTGCACTAAAAGGGACAGGAATACAGGTCAGGATTGAGGTGAGCTGTGTGAGAGCCCAGGAATAGCGTAACAGAGACCAGAAATGAGAGAATAATTCATAAGGAATAATTTATTCAAGCAATGTCACCTCTTTTTGTGTCACCAGGATGCCTGTGAGCACATCACAATGTCCTCAGATGTCTCTGGTATTTGAAATTAGTCAATGACATTTTTGCTAATTTCATTGACTTGCCATTTGATGGTCAATATCTGAAATGTTCACTGTCTTGCTTAGTTGTGACTGGCCACAGAAATCAAGTGATGTTGTTCTTATCTTGTCCCTGGATTAGAGGTGTAGATTTTATAGGGCTTGAACCAGCACCGACTGAAATCAAGGGGAATTTTCCCATTGACTTCAATCAGATTTCTGATACAAATACTTGCTGAAGCTTTGCTAGAGTAAGTGAAAAGGCATCGATGCTACTAACTCTTGATCAGAGGTGTTTACATAACAAAATAGGGTGTGCAAACATAGATGACAGACATCTACATTTCAATCTGTATGAATGCTAATGGGCATTTCTTTTGTGTTCTTCCCTAGGCCCTAGCAGGGAGGCTGCTACTCATGAGTATATGCTACTCATGAGTACAAAGCTGCATGGGTTCCAAAGACTTGAATAGTGAGAGAGTATGGGAGGCTGCAGGCCATGAATGAGATGCATCAGTAGGGCTGAGTGTGGGGAGCCCAGAGCTGGGATAGCAGGGGGGCTGCAGGCTTGGACTCAGGTGCATTGGTGAGCTGTGTGGGGAGTCCAGACCTGGAATAGTGTGTTGGGGGCAGGGGATGTGCATCAACAGCTATTTAGGATGCATGCACAGTGCTTGCCTCCAGCCAGACTAATTCTCGCTCACTTTTATAAATGCATACTTTATCAAGAAGTACAAAAATTAAAAGTCCCAAAACTTTCTCTGGTGCCCAGTGTTGGGGATTCTTTGACAGCTATTTGAGACATCATGTGCTGGTTGGAAAAATTTTGTTGAAATATTTTTTTTTTTTCAAAAAAATGCTGGCTTTATTGAAATCGATACACTTACAAAAACATTGATTTTGATTAAAATTTGTTTTAAAATATTAAATGAAGCATTTCAATAATGTCAAAAGTGCCTGTCACAGGTCTGCTACTCACCCCTCAGCTGTGCGTCCTCATGGCTTATCTGGGATATTAACTCACCCCTGTCTGTGCCCCATCTGGTGGTCACTCAGCCTGTCGCCACAGACACTCACACTGCGCTTGTCAGGAGCTGCAGTGCATTTCTTTGTGGCTTAGCCCTGCGCCCAAACCACCACTGTCCCCGCTTCCAGGCTATTATCAGAGTCTCCTTCCTCAATCTCCATCTCCAAGGTGCTGACTGCGCCACTCCCACAGTGGCTGGTAGGGGAACCCAGGCATACCCTCTACACTGGGCTCCGATCCGGGACCCTCAAACCAGCAGTTCAGGTCTATCCCTCTCAGCCTTTACTGCTCCTTCCCTGGACTGCACCTGACCCTGCCCTTCTCAGGCTCCTATTGTCTCCCAGCAGCTCTAGTCTCAACTCCTAGGCTTTATAGAAGCTCCACCTGTTCCTGCCAAGGTGAACTTCCTTCTTAACCAGTCTCATTGCCCCTTAGCTCCCAGCAGGTGCAGCCTAAGGTGAATTGGCCTTTCTTGCCACTTCAACCCCATCCGTGCTGGTGTAGGAGGAATGCCCCATCACAATGTCATTTTTGACATTTTCAGAAAAAAATGTTTCAATTTTTCATTTGGAAACAATTTTTCAAACTGAAATTCATTCTTTATATTAAAACATTTAAATAAATATTTTTAAAGGTCAGAATTGCAGCAACATTTTGATTTATTCAAAATAAAATATTGTATTGACCTGAGAGAATTTTTTTCAGAATTTCATTTAGCAGGAAATTTTAGGGTTTTTTTTTGGTTTTGGTTTCATTCTGTTTCAGAATGGCAAAAAATTAAAGAAGCATGGTGTTTCCCGCAACATGGAAAATCTTGTTCCTGCCCAGCTCATATATTGTAAGCCACCTTTATTGGGCTGAACACCAAGAATAGAAATGGTTTATAGAGTGTGTGTGTGTGTGTACGTCATTCTTTTGCTCTAAAAAAATTGCTGAATGAAACAGTCTAGACAACATTAGGTCAGTGCCTGTGTACGGGGAGATTTTGGCAAACCAGTAAAGTGCCTGAAACCACTATGGCTTATTGCTAAAAGGAGCCAAGTCAGCAGGCCATAAAGTGGCCATGTAGAGAGCTCAGCTTAACCAAGGCAGAAGGGAGCGGGGGTTGGGTGCCAAAGAAAGGGTAGCTTAACCCCGTGTCCTTCCTGATAAGAATTGTGTTGAAGCTGCTGATGCATTCATTTTAGAAGAGCAGGATGTGCCTCAGGAATGTCTATTGGGGCCTCAAGGCTGCAAACTCTGGAAAAACCCACACCTGGTTAATCAATAATTGGAACCTCTTGCTCGAACATTGAAACTGCTAGCTTAACAAGTTTTCTTTAAGGGACATGTCATTGTGTTACTAATGTATAAAATAAGGGGGAAGAGTTGGGGGGGGGGGGCAAGGACTCTTCAGGACTGGACTCTCCCTCTGGATGCATCTTGTGTTCCCCACCAGCAGAGAGCCACACTCAGCTTTGGAAATTATCGAGGGTTGGGGTTGTTTTATTAACCTGTTGCAGATGTGTGTAAGTGCTTGAGACTAAGTAAAGTTTAGCTTTAAGTGAAAGCACTCTTGTGTTGTCCTGTTTGTGCCAGCCATCTATCGGTCGGACGGCCGTGTCCCCCCTGATTTATTTCCTGACACCACCTTGCACAGAGTAAAAGTTACCGAGAGCTTTGGGTTGAAAGAACCCCGGGTAACACCTGTTGCTGGAAACAGGATTTGTGCAGCTAGCCCATTTTATATTTGCTGGATCACTCTTGGTCAGAAAATTGTTTTCTTTTCCAGGGAAAATTTCAGCTTTTCTTTGAATAAGGAAAAGCTGACAATTGTTTTTCCGAAAACAAAAAATGAAAACATTTTAAGTGGAAACTGCCAAAAAATTGAAAATATTTAGCTGAAGTCTGAAGAAAAACATAGTTTTCTGGTTTGTGGTTTTCCAACAACAATTGAGCCTTCTTGAGGAATGCAGACATTATCTGTCAATGTTTCGTTTTGGACAAAACCCCAATTTTCCATTGAAAAAAAAATTGATGGAAAATTTCTGACCAGCCCTGCTCTCCATAAAAATTGAGCATGCTCTCAGCTTTGGCTAAAGTTCTGGGCTAATGGGATGGGGACATTTTTCATCTTTTCCATTCCAATTTGCCCATCTTTACAACTAGAGATGGCTCCTAACCCTCCAGCATCCAGACGCTCCTGAATTTAGGGCCATGCTTCTGAACTGGAACTCTGATGTCAGTTTCATTAAAGGGCCTGATCTTTAGACTGGGATGCATCAAAACCTATAATCCGACACCCTTCAAAGGTTGGTGGGTTTTTAAATCTAGAACTGGTCTTTGCAGAGTTCTGCAATGGGATTCCTTCCTGTGATGTATCGCTTTCTTACAATAACGGAAATAAATGATTGTCCAAGCAGAATGAAACTACTGGCATTGATCTGGATTCTTAGCTGGTGTAAATTGGCATAGATTCACTGAAGTCAATCTCCCCCACTGCAGCCAAAAGAGCTACTCTGACTTACATCTGCTGAGAATCTGGCCAACTCTCCTTGGTGGAGGGGTGAAAACGAGCCCAGATCAGATGGAGCAGCCTGTGCAAAGGCTATCCTCATCCCTCCCTGAGCCTGGGGTGCATCCCCTCCCCCGCAGCACTCTTCTTTCCTCTCCTCTCCCTGGGAGGAGAATGGTGCTGTGTGAACTCTCTGCTTCCTGAGGAGGGGTAATTGTAGCAGCACGTACAGCATATGGCCAGGCAGGGATACCTGCTGGTGCACCAGCTGTGAGCTGGGTGCTGTGGATCAAGAACACATTAAAAGGCTTCATCTCCCTGTCTGTCTCTATCACTAGCTGTTGCTCACCCTCTGCTGAGGCAGTTATTCAAATGACAGTTCTTAAAGAGGCCAGTTAGTAGCTGTCTGGATGCCTGGGGGGAGAAATAGCCCAGGCTTTCAGGCTAAGCTCCTCTTCTCAAGTTCTCTCTTCCCCTACTCGCCTTCTCTCCCTTTCTTCTCATCCTCCCCCCTCCCTCTCCTCCTCTTTCCCCACTGCTGTGCCTTCTGTCCCCCTTCTTTTGTTCTCTGTGTTTTACCAGCATGGGCAGGCCTGGCCAGTACAAGAGGCTCCCCAGTTCGTGTGGTTCAACCAGGGTCCCTGCCCCCTGGAGAATAAGTTGCTCCCCACTTCTCTCCAGATACTTCTCATCAAGGAAGCATAGCTCTGTCAGAGGAACCGCTCACTGCTGCAGCTTCTGAGAGTGCTCATATCCCCAATGCTCCTCACCAGCAAGGGTTTACCCCAGACTGGGCTAGGGCTTAAGGTGCAAGACAAGGACTTATGAAATGTGGGTTCAGTTCCTGGCTCAGCTGCAACTCTCTGGGGTACCTTGGGTAAGTCAATGAATTTCTCTGTCTAAATTTCCCATCTGTAATATAGGGCTAATGATCCATCCTTTGTCTGGTGTGGGAGCCCTCCAGAGCAGGGACTGTGTCTCACTATGGCCTGGTCTACAGTACAATTTTAGGTCGAATTTAGCAGCGTTACCTCAATTTAAGCCTGGACCTGTCCACACAACAAAGCCCTTTTTTTTTTTTTTTTACTTAAAGGGATCTTTAAATTGATTTCTTTACTCCACCTCCAATGAGGGGATTAGCGCTGAAATCGGCCTTGCCGGGTCGAATTTGGGGTAGTGTGGATGCAATTCGATGGTATTGGCTTCCAGGAGCTATCCCAGAGTGCTCCATTGTGACCACTCTGGACAGCGCTCTCAACTCAGGCCTGGTCTACACTACGCGTTTAAACCGATTTTAGCAGCGTTAAACCGATTTAACGCTGCACCCGTCCACACAACGAGGCCTTTTATATTGATATAAAGGGCTCTTTAAACCGGTTTTTGTACTCTTCCCCGACAAGAGGAGTAGCGCTGAAATCGGTATTACCATATTGGATTAGGGTTAGTGTGGCCACAAATCGACGGTATTGGCCTCCGGACGGTATCCCCCAGTGCACCATTGTGACTGCTCTGGACAGCAATCTGTACTCGGATGCACTGGCCAGGTAGACAGGAAAAGCCCCGCAAACTTTTGAATTTCATTTCCTGTTTGCCCAGTGTGGAGCTCTGATCAGCACAGGTGGCGATGCAGTCCCAAATCCAAAAAGAGCTCCAGCATGGACCATACGGGAGATACTGGATCTGATCGCTGTATGGGGAGGCAAATCTGTTCTATCACAGCTGTTACAGAAGACAAAATGACAAAGCATTTGAAAAAATCTCCAGAGGCCACAGCAGGGACTCAGCACAGTGCTGCGTGACAAGCGTAACGGAAAGCCAAAGAATCAAATGGACGCTCATGGAGGGAGGGAAGGGGTACTGAGGACTCCAGCTATCCCGCAGTCTCTGAAAAGCATTTGCATTCTTGGCTGGGCTCCAAATGCCTGAAGGGTCAAAAACATTTTCCTGGGTGTTTCAGGGTGTATGTCGTCAATTTACACCCTTCACCCCTCTCCCCCCCCCGAAAGAAAAGGGGGGAAAATTGTTTCTCGCCTCTTTTCAATGTCACCCTATGGCTACTGCATGCTGCTGGTAGACAGGGTGCTGGAGAGCTAAACAGCAGCATCCTCTCCCCTTTCCCTGGTGGCAGACGGTACAGTACAGAAGGACTGGTATCCGTTCTTGTCATCCACCCATGAGTGCTCCTGGCTGGCCTCGGTGAGGTCGGCCGGGGGTGCCTGGGTAAAAATAGGAATGACTCCTGGTCATTCCCAGCAGATGGTACAGAACGGCTGGTAACCGTCCTCATCATAGCAACTGGGGGCTGAGCTCCATCAGCCCCTCCCCCCATCATGTATAAAGAAAAGATTCTGTACTGCCTGGACTATCATAGCAGTGGAAGGCTGGTCTCCTCTCCCCCACTACCCTTTAATGTCCTGCCTGGACTATCATAGCAGCTGGAGGCTTCCTCCCCCTCATTTTATCTCACTAAAAAGTCTGTGTTTCTTATTCCTGCATTCTTTATTACTTCATCACACAAATGGGGGGACACTACCACGGTAGCCCAGGAGGGTTGGGGGAGGAGGGAAGCAACGGGTAGGGTTGTTGCAGGGGCACCCCCTAGAATGGCATGCAGCTCATCATTTCTGCGGGATCTCTGGGGCTCTGACACGGAGTGGCTGTGCTCTCTGGTTCTCTAGTACACTTGCCCCATATTCTAGGCAGGACTGACTCTATTTTTAGACAAAACATAGGAAGGGAATGACCCAGGGGGTCATTCCCATTTTTGCCTATGCGCCCCCGGCCGACCTCAGCAAGGCCAGCCAGGAGCACCCAAGATAGCAGCAGATGGTACAGAACGGCTGATAACCGTCATCTCATCGCCAATTTACAATGGCATGGTAGATGGTACAATATGACTGGTAACCATCTCTGCTATTTTGCAAAGGCAAATGAATGCTGCTGTGTAGCACTGCAGTACCGCGTCTGTCAGCAGCATCCAGTACATATACGGTGACAGTGACAAAAGGCAAAACGGGCTCCATGATTGCCATGCTATGGCGTCTGCCAGGGCAATCCAGGGAAAAAGGGCACAAAATGATTGTCTGCAGTTGCTTTCCCGGAGGAAGGATTGAGTGACAACATTTACCCAGAATCACCCAGGACACTGCTTTTGCACTGGGATCTCAACCCAGAATTCCAATGGGCAGTGGAGACTGCGGGAACTGTGGGATAGCTATCCACAGTGCAACACTCCAGAAGTTGATGCTAGGCTTGGTACTGTATACGCAGTCTGACGACTTAATGCACTTAGAGCATTTTGTGTAGGGACACACACAATCGACTGTATAAAAATGATTTCTAAAAAAGCGACTTCTATAAATTCGACCTAATTTCGTAGTGTAGACATACCCTGAGTGTATGTACAGCACCTAGCATGGGGTGCCCCCGATCTTGGTTTGGCCTTTGAGGGCTGCTGGAATACAAATGACAATAATTGTTTCAATGGGTTTTGGATCAGGCCCCTGATCACCCAAATGCATTTCCACTTGCAGCCAATGCTCTGCCCTTGTGCCAGTCCCTTTGCTTTGGGTCAGTCACACACTTCAGCTGGGCTGAGGGCTGCTTTAGTTTGATCATCACATTGGGTATTGGCTTTGGAGAGGACTCCATGTTGGAGCCCTAGATCTGAAACCCCAACTCCCTATCAGAATATCTTCATCTGGCTGAATGCCACACATGATAAACACTTACCATGTGTCACAAGGGATCATGTGACATACACTATGTCTCATATAAGGCCTCACATGTCAAATACTTAATAAGGCTACCTCACTTCCACCCTCTTTCCCCCATGTTTCTGAAATTACTGTCTTCATTTGAAGTGATGTTCTCCTCAGACTGAGCCCAATGGACACATCAGGACAACTGGCTCGTTTCATGCACTGCAGGGAACAGGAGGTCTGCATTGCCCTGGACATGGATTGGATCCATTGATAAGATCTATGATCCTAGGGGTTTGTAATGTTGCATTGCTAGTGGATCTTCTTAGTGGAAATCCGTTTGAACACAGGGAGTTCTAGCATGTACTTGTAAACTGTGTTTTATCTGGCTGCATATAGAACAGAAATCCTTAATGCCTTGACATCATGGTGAAAGCCAAGACCTTACTGCTGACCTATATGAATTAACCTGCAGCTCCTAGTGGTCTAGGAGGTCTCAGACTTTTGGGCATTGGGGGCCACAACTTCTATTCACGATAACCAAGCCCCTGTCTTCCTTCCATTCACCATGGCAGCTATTGCTTACAAAGATGTTATTGTATACTTAGCATCTTTTTCATGTGGATTTGCAGGTGGAAACAAGGAAGAAGAGCCAGCATCATGTGACCATGGTCCATGTAGCACAGTTTGAGAACCAGCTGTTTATAGAGGAGGGGCAGTAGTTCAGGCCATCATGTACACAGAATGCTTAGATTCTATATAGTACATGATCCTTTACAAACATCACTGGTAATTTTATAGTGGTATGGTTTTAGGAAACATTCGGAGCTTAGAACTTATGTGAATCAAGGTGATATATAGTATGGCTAATTTAACAAATGAATCGTCACACAAAGTACATCTCTCTCGTCTCTCCCTCCATTCTTTTGGCCTTTTCTAAACCTTTCTTGCTCCATAAGCTAAGGTCCTGGTCGATTCAATGAAAGCAGAAAAAATGGCAATAATAATCCTTCTGTCATCCCCTGGGGGAAGGAGGAGACTTGGGATGGCTGCGTAAAAGTCAATAGAAAGAAAGGGGGATGTTACTTCACTAGTGGGTTTGCAGTTGCTCCTAATCCAGGTTAGATTAAACAGGATCCCTTGAATGGTTAAATGATGATAGCGTCTTGGAGAGCCAGTTCTGCCTCCCCAATCCAGAGAGGGGGAATTCCCATTGACTCTAATGGGCACTGGGCCTGTGTAACTGGCCCCAGAGGGTTTGTCTGCATTGTAGGGAGGAGCGAGCCTCCTTGCCTGGGTAGACAGACTCATTCTAGTGGGATTGGAGCTCCCATACTAAAGAGAGCCATGTGGCTGCTGCAGGTTGGGCTGCAGCACAGGCCCTCCAGATGAGGGGTCAAGTGGGCTAGAGAGCCAGGGCTCCCACATCCTTACTGTTGTTTTTAGAGTGTTAGCTCAAGCCCTGCTAGCACGAGTCTGTCCCCCAGGCTAGGAAGCTGACTCCCGGCTGCAGTGTACACGGTCCCATATGTGTTTGTGAGCATTCAGACCCAAGACAAGCCTGGCCAGCACTGATCCATTTATCATCTGAATCTGGCCGGGAGCATCCCCTTCCAAAGTTTGGCGATGTGACTTGGTCTGTTTGGAGCTGACTTCCAGGAGAGGTAAGGGAGCAATGGTAGCTCCAGGGAATTCCAGCAGCTGCTGTCAACCTCTCAGCCTCCTAAACACATAGATCTGAATCAAACCCTGGGTTCAAACACCCACCCCCCCACAAGCTCTGCGGAAATTTGAATCCAGGTCCCAGCTCTGCAGTCAGCCCCCTTACTCTAAAATCAGTCTGTCTGAATCCCCCTATCACTCCACAAACTCTATGAAACCCTGCAGACTGGGCTCATCTCTACTGCATACAATGAGAAATAAACAAAGCCAGCTGGGAGCCAGAGGAGTTAACTGCACTGTATTTCCCTCCCCAACAGTAGAGACAAATACTCTTTCCCTAGCTCTTGCAGTGAGGGTTCCAGGGCAGATATAGGCCCATCCAGAACATGCTGGGGGAAGGATGCATTTCAGGGGTGCATGTAAGCCATGTAGCCAGGGCTATCAGAGTTGCCTTCTATTTATTTGTCCTGTGCAATGACAGCCTCTGTTTCTTCAAATCCTGCCTTGCATTATCACCCATTAGCGTGGCATCATGGCTTGAAGAACCAAATGTCATGAATGTGAGAAATCAGGAGGAAAAGAGCAGTGAGTCCAGAATTGTGAGTTTTGTTACAGGCACTGCTAGTATGTGTGACCTTGGCCAAGTCACTTGGCTGCTCTGTGCCTCAGTTTCCCCATGTGTAAAATAGGAGTAATACCTACTTATCTCACAGGGTGTGGGTGAAGGTTAATTCACTAATATTTGTGAAGTGCTTCAAGAGCCTTGGCTGGAAGCATAGTGGAGGGTAACACATGCTTAGTACGCACCTCTCCAATTCTTCATTCATTCATACATGCGGTAGCTCTGAGAGGCCCATTGTGCTAGGCACTGTACACGCATATAACTAAAGATGATTTCAGTGCCAAAGAACTTGCTCTCTAAGTAGTAAAAATTTCTCATGTACAGTGGCACCATTTCATTGCCGGCAACCTCACCCTGAGATTTCACGTGTCTGTGAATTTTGACAAAATGGCTGTTTGCACTGGAAAAAAATGAGAGAACTTTGAAGTTAGCATTGGGCCCCTCTTTTCTTTTCAAATGGGCCCATTTTAGCTATGGACCAGTTCACTTTCACTTGGCAAGGGGCCTCTGGGCAAGTGAAAAAAGTCACAAAATATTTGAATGAAAATTCACCCATGCTAGAATATTTTGCCCTCCTATGATATTGAAACAACCCCTATATACAATGTCATCCCTTTTACATCATAGTAGGCAAAATAAATGTAGAAGATCTATTAGTTCCCCTGCTCACCCTTGTTCCTGGAACAGGGATCAGAGACCTAAGGAAACTGGGACCCTCCCTTGAACTTTGAATCTGTAGGGGATGCTAGGGGAAGTCTGCTCATATTTCTGTCTTGCTGGATCATTCCATTCAAATGTGAAAGAAGTTCAAAATGGCAGATCCCACAGACCAGTGTTGCCCAACCTTATTACACAGGGAGGGCCACATAAACCTAACCACAGCTTTGTATGGGCCAAACAGATTCTGTTTTGTATTGATTTAGATAACTAAACTAAAATGATGTAAACCTGACAACAAAACGCTAATGAATCAGCTGTTAGTACATTGTGCTGAAGCAGGCCATGGGCCTTATGAAATACTCTGGTGGGCCATGTACGGCCCATCGGCTGCAGGTTGGGCAACCCTGCCACAGATGACAGACAATTCGGTATTGACTGAGTCTTGAGTGAAAATAATACAGCAAGAGAGTAGAAGGTGTAGGTGACATTTTCTGCCTCTTGCTTGGATGTGGAGCTGAGATGAGGGAGGACATAAAAGGGGGTACATATGGTGCTTTAGAAAATCAAACCATCTGGGGGCACTGAGGTGAGCAAATCCTCCCTCTCCCTAAAACCTATCAGTAGGGATATAGAGGCTCTGACACTTTTAGAACCACTCTCTTCTGGACAGCTTGTTAACTCCAAGTGCTTGATCCAATGCCCATTGATGTCAATGGGAGGATTCTCATTGGTTTCAATGGGCATTTCCTCTCCTCCCTCATTTTAGTGTGTGGGTGATGGTTGAAATACTTCCTGCTGTCTCTGCCATGGAAGAGGTTAGCTTTCTCAATTTGAGAAACTGATGGAAAACACCACAAAATCATGTCCCAGTTCCAGATGTTCCCCTGATTTGGGGGGAAACATCTGCTCACCAACATGGTTCAGGTTGGGAACTAGTGTCTAAGCCCTAAAAAGCATGAATCGTCCCAGGTATTATTTTTGGCCACCAGAGGGTGCCCATATTGTTCCAGATATGCACTAAAAATGGATGGAGGTTGGTGAAAACACAATTGTCAGTTGGCTAAAGAATATCAGGGTTGGAAGGGACCTCAGAAGATCATCTAGTCTATCCCCTTACTCAAAGCAGGACTAGACCCCTATGTGGTCCCCTCAAGGATTGAGCTCATAACTCTAGGTTTAGCAGGCCAATGCTCAAACCACTGAGCTATTCCTTCTCCTCAAAGTACAAGCCCTCTGCTTTCCCCAGGTCATAGCTAGCTTAAGGCAAGTTCTGTGTTCACAAGAAATGTTAAGGAAATCAGACATCATTTTGCTGGGTGTTTTGTGTCTTCAATGCAAAAAAAGGCCCTAGAGTTTTCTGTCCACAGTGATCCAAGAAAAGGGGTTTGTTTAGTGGGTGATGTCTGAGTGACCGGGTCAGTCCCAAAACTAGGTAAGTGATGAGTCCCTGTTATATGTGAATCCCTCCATGAAGACCTGATTCCAAAATCTATTCCAGCCTGGCCCCCTGGGGGACCAAACCACTGTGCATATCTCTCTATCAGTGTTATAGAGGGTGGACAATTTATGAATTTACCCTGCATAAGCTTTATACAGAGTAAAACGGATTTATTTAGGGTTTGGATCCCATTGTGAACTGGGTGTCTGGGTTCTGGAGACAGGTAACCTGCTCAGCTGTTTTCAGTTAAGTCTGCAGCTTTTGGGGCATGGACCAGACCCTGGGTCTGTGTTGCAGCAGGCTAGCATGTCTGGCTCAACAAGGCAGGGTTCTGGAAGTCCCAGATTGGCAGGGAAAATGGGCTCAGAGGTAATTTCAGCACATCAGGTGACAGTCTCAAGGGGGTCTCTGTGACCCCGTCACATACCTCATGTCCCCTCCTGGTGACCCCCACACAGATACGTGACCCACTGTATCCTTCTACCCCTTCCTGAGCTCCAGTGGCCACCTTCCTACTCCTTCCATCTGCCTAGCTCTGCTCCTGCACTCGGACCCTGTCTGTATAGTCCAGGGTGTCTGTCCTGCTCTTTATCGTTTGGTATCCACGGAGTGCTGTCAGTGGATATGTGCTGCCCATGAAAGAAATAGCACATAGATTCACTGAATCCCCAGCAACAGCCCCAAAGGCCCAATTCTGCAAAATGCTGAGTGCCCTCCATGTCCACTGAAATGAAGTGGCAAGTGCCCCTGACCTCTCAGATGAGGCTCTCGGGCCCGAATCATGGTTGCCCCATGGCTACTTTGTACCATCATAGCCAATGCAATTTGGCCATTAAGCAGCCCCGTGTTCTCCTGTAACAGAGGGCCCTTTCCACCATTGGAGTTGGACCCAGGGCTGCCAACTCAGCACTCCAAAATGGGGATTTAGGGGTTGTGAAGGAGGGCTGGCAATGGGAGGTAGTTTGGCTTGAATATTAACATATCCCAGCTGTTCCCTGGCTATTGGAAGACCCCAGGCATGTGACCCGCTCCCAAGGGTTCAGGTTCTAGGGATTGCTGGATGCTGCAGATAAAGCTGCTCACAAATTGACCATGGATATTATTTTTTTCTGTTGAAAAACTGTTTTTTCAGTTAGTCATTTCCCAACCAGGCCTATTAATGAGTGAATCTCTACACTGTGATCATAGACTCACAGAAATGCAGAGCTGGAAGGGATCTTGAGAAATCACTTAGTCCAGCCACCCTATGCTGAGCAGGACCAAGTAAACCTAGACCAGCCCTGACAGGTGTTTGTCCAGCCTGCTCTTAGAAACCGCCAATGATGGGAATTCCACAACCTCCCTTGGAAACCTGTTCCAGAGCTTAACTGTCCCGAGTGTTAGAAAGATTTTCCTAATATCTAACCTAAGCCCATGGTTTCTTGTCCTATCTTCAGTGGACATTGAGAACAATTGATCACTGTCCTCTTTAGACCATCTGGTAACCAATTTGAAGACTGTCATCAGGTCCCCTGATGGGGTGTGGTTGCAGTTCATGTAGACGTAGCTGAGCTAGCTTTAATCTAGCTCCTTCTGGCACCAGACCAATGCAACCACCACAGTGTGGGCTTCAGCACAGGCTGTACAGCTCTAGGTAATCACTTGGGCGGCTAGCCCACACTGAAGGCCATGCTGCTGTGGCTTCACTGCTCCAGCCCCAAAGCTCACATGAGTAAAGCTGGCTCAGGTACGTGTACACATGCTGCAATCACACCCTGTGACTGCAGTGTAGACATGCCCTGACAGGCAGGGCTGACTCCAGGTTTTCTGCCGCCCTAAGCTGTGCCAAAAAAAAAAAAAAAAAAAGCCACGGCAGCGCAATCACGCCGCTCCACGCTGGCGGCTGGTCCTTCGCTCCGAGAGAGAGTGAGGGACCCACCACCGAATTGCCACTGAAGACCTGGACCTGCCACCCCAATACTGGCCGGAATGCCGCCCCTTGGTATTGGCCGCCCCAAGCACCTGCTTCTTTAGCTGGTGCTTGGAGCCGGCCCTGCTGACAGGCAATGCGTGGCCCTTCATCCACAGGTCTCTAGCATGGACTGTGCTGCCCTCCAGCAGTGGGGCTGAACCAGCCTGTGCACTCATTGGGCTTAGCCCATGATTAGGTTTTGGACTGGAACTTCCACAATGTTCAGGGTTGTCTGGACACGGGGTTGGACCCATCTCTAAAGGGTTTGGGATCTAGACCTTGGAAAACATCAAAGAGAGGGAGCCTGGTCTTGTGGTTAGGGCACGGGCCAATTACGTGGAAGACCCAAATTCAGTTTCCTGCTCTGTCATGGACTTCCTATGTGACCTTAGCCAAACCACTTCCCCTCTCTGTGCCTCAGTTTCCCATCTGTAACATGGGGATAATAACGCTCACCTACCTCCCAGCACTGTTGTGAGGCTCAATATATTCAAAGACTGAGAAGCACTTTGAGATCTACTGATGACAAGTGCTATATAGAAATAGGCATTATTATTTTATTTTATTAATTATTATTATTCATGACTCTGGGAGAGAATTTCCACCTCCCATCATGAAGAGCTCATACAACTGCAGCGGCATTGAGAAAATTCCTAGAAACACTTCTGAATTTAGCCCTGTGGATTCACTCATCATCTTAACTGGCCATTGTAAGTTTCCTCGCCATGTCCACACATTACAGCTGAGTTTCCCAGCCTAGGAGGAGGGGACGGAGAGAAACAAACTCTGTATTAAAAAGAAGGGGGCATCATTTGTACCAATTATTCTCAAACTGAGGTAGAGGAAGCCGTCATCTCGGAGTTCACTTTTTTCCCTCTTTTACATTTGTTGTGGGGTTTTTTTAACACGCTGCAGATGGCAGACTATCATACAAGTGCCCTGTCAAGAGGTATATTCAATAAATACTTGACACACAAGCTCAGGAATACATGGCCCATGGCAAACATGAATTATTCAACCAGAAATCAAGATAATTTTGCTTCTTACTCAGAAAACCAAGACTCTGTCTTTCTTTCTGTTTTTCCTTGCCCTTTTTCTCTTCATTTGCTTCCTGTTTTCTTTCTTTCTTTCTTTGGAATTATTACACTAATTGGAACAATTTACAGTAATAACTTCATTAAATAAACTGGAATGAAACACAATTAGAGTTGGTATTTTTCAAAAGAGGGGAAGCTGTTTCCAGGAGCTTTGCCTGCTTGTTTAAAATCTGTCTGGGCTGTGAAGTGAAGTGGGGTTGGTGTTCTCCCAGAATCACTTGTGGATCTTTCTTGATGCCACAACACTACAACTTGGGACACAGACCCAAACTCCCCACTCAGGAAAAACTCCCATCAAAGTAAATGGTATTGTTGTCTGAATGAATCAGGAGCCCAGGCCTGGGTCTTAGGGGCTCCTTGCTGCAGCCCTTACAACCAGAGTGAAATCATAAAAACACAAGCTAAAGGATTAGGCCTTTACTCTTGAACTATCTGCTCTGAAAGTCTCAGGTTGGCAATGGGAATGAGGGTCACAGGTCAGGGTGGGGGTGCGTTGGTAGAGTTAAAGGCTCGGGGCTGGAATGGCAGGGGGTGTTGTGGGGCTTCACCAGCAGAGCTGGTGGGGATCCAAACTCTGGGATAACTGGGGGCGATGTAGCTCAGGACTGGCATCTATTTTGCAGTGCAGTATAGGAGGCTCAGGCCTAGACTAGGAAGGCACAGTGGGAGTGTCATAGGTTTATTCCCCACTTTGAACTTTAGCATTCACAAGATGGGGACCTGCATGGACTCCTCTAAACTAAAATTTTAGTTTAGATCTGGTTCTCGCTGCCACCAGTCAAGTTTTAAGTGTCTGACACACTCCCTGTTCCCCCAAAAACTTTTCCTGGGGAACACAGATCCAAACACCTTGAATCTCAGCACAAAGGGAAATAATCCATTTCCCCCACCTTCTTCCCCCTCCCCTTGTCCTTGGGAGAGATACTTTGATTCAAACTCCTTGAATCAAACAAAGAGGGATTCACGTTTCCCCCTCCCCTTCCCTTAGTCCTTGGGAAAAATACCTTGATTCAAACTCCTTGAATCAAATAAAGAAGGATTCACTTTTCCCCCCTCCCTTCCCCTGAAAATCCAAACAAGGGAAGAAATCAATCAAGTTCTAAAAAAGAAAAGATTTTATTAAAAAAAGAAAGAAAGTACACCATCTCTGTAATACCAGGATGGAAAATATCACAGGGTCTGACTTATAAACCTGGAGAGACTTCCCCCTCCCTCCTCCTCAGAATAATCAAAGTAACAGCAAACAGGAATAAAGAATTTATTCAGCAAACACACAATTGCAAATACAGAAAGTAACTCAAAAGTCTAATCCTCCTTTTTAAATAATACTCACTATATTGAATAGAAGAGGCTATTTCAGGAAACTTGGAGAACTTGAAGGATATGACTGGCCTCTCTTAAATCCAAAAAGAGACTAACTCCAAACAAAGAAACACAGACAAAGGCTTCCCTCCACAGAGATTTGAAATTATCCTGTCCCTTGATTGGTCCTCTGGTCAGGTGTTCATCAGGTTACTGAGCTTGTTAACCCTTTACAGGTAAAAGAGACTTTAACCCTTAACTATCTGTTTATGACAGGGAGTGAGGCTCACTGGGTGATGAGTGAGGGGTTCCTGGGGCTGGAATATTAAAGAAGGGAAGGCACCTCTATTTCCTGCTTTTCTCATGCCTCACCCATTTTCCCTCTGTCTCTCATCTTCCCCACATTATACAAATGCCTGTGTAGACCCCCTGCTTCTCAGTGCCTGCCAGAGGTAGGACACCCCTTCATGAGGTGGCAGGAAGCAGGACTATCCAAGGTGCTTATTCAGTAAGGCTGTGCTCAGGGAACTGGTGGCAGCAGCAGCAAGAGAAGAAGAGTCCATGTGCTTTGCCTTGGAGGGAAGCAGCTGTGAATATCAGTCTTCCCTGTGACATTAATGTACCTGTAATCACTGGGGAACAGTGGCATTTCCATGTGAGTCACACAAGGTCCCAAGGCAAATCCAGGGCATCTTTCAGCTTCCCTTTCATCTGCTCCTCTAAGGGTAGGTCCATACTTACCTGCCGGGTCGACGCGGAGAGTTCGACTTCTCGGAGTTCGAACTATCGCGTCTCGCGATAGTTCGAACTCCGAACGTGCTCCCGTTGACTCCGGAACTCCACCACCGCGAACGGCGGTGGCGGAGTCGATGGGGGAGCCACAGAGTTCAATCCCGCGGTGTCAGGACGGGTAAGTCAGTCCAACTAAGGTAGTTCGACTTCAGCTATGCTATTCGCATAGCTGAAGTCGCGTACCTTAGTTCGACCCCGCCCCGTAGTGTAGACCAGGCCTAAGAGGCCTGGGATGCTGTAGCTCTGTTGTTTGCCTGGCTGACCCACTCCCGCTGGTTGGCTATAACATAAAGCATCAATTTTGCAGATGATCAGGCCAGAGCAGCAGAAGCCGGGCACTTGGACAGGAATCCATTGGACCTGCATAAAAATCTCATAGAATATCATGGCTGGTTCAAGGTACTGGACTGTTGCATTCTCTTTTTTACCCACAGAACAGGTACAGCGTGACAAGAATAGTGTAAGTTTCCTCCATGCTCTTCTCTGCCAATGGGTCTCACCAATGCCCAGGATGGACCTTAAAGGAGTTGGAGGGATTCATTCTCCATAAGCTAATCAATCAATGACCTGTCTGCCAAGAGTGCCAATCAATGCTAATACTAGAGGAGAGACCTGCCTGATAGGCAGTTGACTGAGACCATCTTGCCACTTGTTTCACAAAAGCCACTGAACAGTAAAAAAAAAAAAAAAAAACAAAAAAACCCCCACAACCCTTTGCTCACTGTTGCCTCAGTGTGGATTTGTGCCAGCGACTTGGCTCTAAAAGGATCACATCCTGCAGGAGGAGCTCTCCTGACACTCAAAGTGACTATTAAAATAGGACTAATAATATTTTGGAGGAGACATTCCCCCAGGGCAGAAGCAGAGAAAGAAGTGTCTAGAGTATTGCATAGGGACCCACAATGATTGGGGAATGGTTACAGGAGTGGCAAATGCGCTGTTATCTTACTGCTTGTGTTACAGAATCTCCTGATCCTTTCCTTGCCTCTGATGGGAGGTGGAACAGAGAAGAAGTTTGCAATAATTCCCCTCAGTCCCTTTAATTTGGTCAATGCTGTTAATTATTTTATTACTCCCCTGCCTTGTCTCTCTGCAAACATCCCTTGGATGGGAGGGGAGTGAGATCCATTTTCTACAACATCATCTCCTTCCTTTCTTCCTCTTCCATTCCTCCGAGTCTTATTTTTAGTGCCGGAGTTTCCCCTTCTCCTGTTGAATGGCCATTTACAGCACACAGTGGTTACTTGTGAGGTTGGGACTGGCTGTCAGCCAATCAGAATTGAGTAGCTGGGATCTAATAGCCCAGGCGCCAGCCATTAAGGAGGAAGGAGAATATAGGTCATTTGTGACATCATCTCTCGGAAAGGTGGGGAGGGAGAAAGATAGGAGGGGGGAAGCAATTGTTTAAATTTGGAGCGGAGATAACTGGAAATTTGGGCCATCAGGAGAATAATGGGTATAGAGGAAGACAACAGGATATTAATAGAGATATTTTCTGTAAAAGAGATAAAGGGAAGGTGCAGTTTGCAGAGAGATATATATAGAGAGAAAGAAAGTCACAAGACGACTCAAACAAGTCAGGCTCATGTATTCTGGAGAGGTCTGTGTTCTGTAACATTCTGGAGGAGCCCAGAGAGATGGCAAGGATCCACTAGGAAAATGACATGGGCATGTTACAGCAAACATTCCCAGTGTTCCAGGGAAAGACAGAAAGATCTGTTCCTTCAGATCCCTATTCTGGGAGCAAAATAGCCTTCCTTTACCGAGGCAGCTCCTTCAACGCTCCCTTTGTGTGGGTTGCTTTCTCCCTACACCACACAGCTCTTGCTCACATTCCATGCATTGGCTTCTTCACCAGCCTCTGAAAGTCTACTCACTGCACTGCCATGCCTCTCCACACCATAACTTACAAGTTACAAGGGCTATGCCTTCCAGTTCTGGCACCAATCAGTCTGAGGGAAAGTCTTGGAGAAGGCGGACCAGGAGAAATGTAGCTTCTACAGCTGTGGGTGACCTCACATTGCTCCCGCCCTCCAAGGATGCAAGGCTCTTCTGAGCTGATAGAATCATAGAATATTAGCATTGGAAGAGACCTCAGTAGGTCATCTAGCCAATCCCCTGCTCAAAGCAGGACCAACAACAACTAAATCATCCCAGCCAAGGCTTTGTCAAACTGGGCCTTGAAAACCTCTAAGGATGGAGATTCCACCACCTCCCTAGGTAACATATTCCAGTGCTTCACCACCCTCCTAGTGAAATAGTGTTTCCTAACATCTAGCCTAGACCTCCCCCACTGCAACTTGAAACCATTGCTTCTTGTTCTGTCATCTGCCACCACTGAGAACAGCCTAGCTCTATTCCCTTTGGAGCCCCCCTTCAGGTAGTTGAAGGCTGCTATCAAATCCCCCCTCACTCTTCTCTTCTGCAGACTAAACAAGCCCAGTTCCCTCAGCCTCTCCTCATAAGTCATGTGCCCCACCCCCCTAATCATTTTCGTTGCCCTCCACTGGACTCTCTCCAATTTGTCCACATCCCTTCTGTAGTGGAGGGACCAAAACTGCACTCAGTACTCCGGGTGTGGCCTCACCAGTGTTGAATATATATAGCTATAGATATAACAGCTCTCATCTTCATCAGCATCATGATGTCAGGATGCAGCATTGCAGCATTGCCATGGTTCATCTGTTGAACCCAAATGAGCTAAAGGGCTAGATGTCAGCTGGTTCAGGTTGCTTCATACCCCTGCCCCACCCAGATCCCCATCTCACTCTTTACTTCTTCCAAGGCTTTACTGGGCCTCTGGTTGTTTGGCAGTGGCTTTTCCAGTGTATGTGGCTCCCAGCGCCAAACAGCCTCTTCAGCTCATTTCCAGAGGGATTGTTTTCTCCCCAGTGCTAGAATTGAGGAAGACCAGGAGAGAAGTGATGAGAGGAGCATGATTTTGCCTGCTGAAATAGATGCCGTGGTTTAATATGTATGAGAAGACGAGAGAGGCGAAGGCATCTTCCCCTTGTTAAATATTAACCATGAGCCCTGGTTACGTGATATTTTCTGCCCTCCAGGAATTCCTAGCTAGTGTAAGTGTTACCCATGGAGGATGCTTAGAGAGGTAGCAAAGTTCCCAGCATGCAGAAACTGCCCCCCAACCCCAGAATCTCATGTGCTGCAGATGACCCCAGGATAGAAACATCTTGATTAGAGGAGCCCAATGCCAGAGATGTGTGAGGTCAAAGTGTGCTGTCAACTCGACTACTGCCATTGGCAGACTTGAACCTGCACCCAAACTCCTCTCCTGTCTGCCTGGGCTCAAAGAGCAAACATCTAAGAGGAGTTAACCCTTTGTCTGCCAAAATGAACTCACAATGTTGGGGAGGAGCTGGTCAGACTCCAGCAGAGCTGGTTGGCTTGGCTTTCCTGCCTAAGCCATGAGCCAAGCTGTTGGTAGATGTCTGTTGCTGTGCATTATTTGAGCTGGGTCTAATGTGGCAGAGCTCATTAATGCATGTTCAGCTTCATCTGCTTCCCTCCTTTCTTTACTAGTTGAATAAAACAGTGACATTTCCTGAACTCTCCTCTCAGAATTATAAAAATGGTAAAAAGTAATTGCAAACCATGTGCTGAAGGGGCTTCAAAAGAAGAATCCACCTACCCCACCAACCCTGTTCTTGGGGTGTATTGGCTGATCCCTTACCACTTGGTGCCAGTGTCAGTGGAAACCATGCCCCTGCCAGTAAGACCCATAGGCCCTTCTATTAACAGAGAGTAGACCCATGGGGAGGGGGGGGAGTTACCTAATACTCATGCAATCCCTTCCTCACTGTTGCTACATTTCTATGAGTGTCCCATGCCCAAGTCTGCCCTCAAGTATGCTGGTAAAAATGAAAATGCTGTATCTGCATATTCTAGGAACAGGTTGGACCCTATGTCTCTCCATCAAGCCTGGGATACTTTCTGGAACTCTTATAAACATCCTCTAGAGATTGCATGGGGGTGTGAACCTCAACTGAGACCAAAATGCATTTAATAATGCTGCAGAGGGGTGGGGGTTGGGTGGCAAAGGTGGTTCCACACCCCCTCAGCAGTTCCTCTCTGTGGGGCTGGCCAACAACCTCAGAGGTGTTCTAAGTTATGACCATCTGCCCTAGCCCGAGTGTCAGCTGTAGATCAGTGGATACAAGGATGACTGTGTCACAGGCTGGGGGATGGGATGTCTCAGAACCCACTGGCTCTATGCCATGACTGATTCCTTCTACACAAGGGGAATCTTCGGGGAATCAGGTGATCTGGCTTCTGGCTGCTTCACACTGCTGGGCCAGCCTGAGAGAAAGGAAGTGGTTCAAGCACTAGAATGGGGCATGGCAGGTCTGGTTTCAATTCCCAGCTCTTTCACAGACTCCCTGTGTGCCCTGGGATAAGTCATTGTGCCTTGGTTCCCCATCTGTCAAATGGGGTAATACTCCTTCTTTTCCCCACCCTTGGTTTGTCTATCTCTCTAAGTTCTACAGGGCAGGGCTCTCTCTCACTAGGTGTATGTACAGTCAGGGGCGGCTCTATGCTGTTTGCTGCCCCAAGCATGGCAGGCAGGCAGCTTTTGGCAGGCAGTCCACCAGTGCAGCGCCATCGGCATCCTCGCCACCGAATTGCCGCAGGACTGGAGGACCTCCCGCAGGCGCACCGCCAAAAGCCACCTGCCTGCTGCCGTCACGGCGACCGACAGGCCACCCCCCGCGGCTTGCTGCCCCAGGCATGCGCTTGCTGGGCTGGTTCCTGGAGCCGCCACTGTGTACAGTGCCTAGAACATCAGGGCCCGAACTCAGCAGGGGCTTCTAGCAGTACAACTACTGATGGTGGTAAGGTGCCGCTAGAGAGTGGGCATTTCTTGCAGGTTTCCACCGGATACAACATGTGACATCCTCAGTCAAGGATTGCCTCCTGGGATCAGTACTGCAGAGGGCCTGCTGGGGGCAGGGAAGTGTCTGATGCAGACTGGCCACTTTTTCCAAAGGTTTCCATGTGTTTGCCATTGTCACTGCAAATGGTGATAAATAGGGGAGCTTTTCCACTCGCTGCGGGCCCTTCCCTCCACTCTTGTATTACTCACTCCAGTATCCCCATTCAGAAGGCTCAGCTCACATTACAGCTGTGACATTTGAAGGGCTGGTGCACCGTGGTCTTTGATCTTTTTCTGCGGATGCTTCATCTCAATCCCAGAACAAAGGGGCAACAGGGAGGGCTGATCTGGGCTGCACAAGGGGATACCTGTCTTAACAGCTGCAATGCAGACTGCAGTCTCTAACCCCTCCCCCCGACCCCCAAACCCCAACCCTCAGCTGGTGACACCACAGGCCAGCAAAGTGGCTCAGACAAGTGCTCAGAACAAGGAGATAGCATTTTACTGCCAAAAGATAGCTTCCGTTCTTTCTATCAGCATTCTACAGAGACAGCTGAAATACTATGTGCCAAACCCTATAGTCTTTATACCTGTGCTTAAGCAAAACAAGTATGATGACTGAATAAATGTGTAACAGTTTTAAAAGGGTTTACATCATTGTTTTTATATGCAAGTGAAATGATAATAAACTAGGGCCTTCTTTGGATGGAGATCTGGTTATTGATCACTGTCGGTGGGTCTTCGTTTTATCTCAGGCTGCTGTTCAGTAGTGACTGGAAGCTGTTGTCATTAATGTCTGCTTGATGGCTTACATGTAACAAACTGAGGGGTTCACATCAAATTGTTACTTAACAGATATACATACTCCAAAAACTCACAAGTGATGTCTTGTTGGCAGACTCAGGAAATTAGCTAAGAAAGAAAGAGCAAAAGGTACCAAGGTGACTTTGTGGGATGCACCATTACCATTAAGCGAAACTTCACACTAAAGGCTGGGAAGAATCTTTCATGGTATTACATTGGGTTTGCTTGTAGCTACAGATAATAGTGGTTAGTGCTGGATCCTGATATCCCTAACATAGCACTGGTTGGCTGAGAAAACCCAGCCCCTAATTCCATGCTGATTCCTGAAGTGAAGGTTGATCTACAAGGAAGCCATTGAACTGGATCACTCAGAGAAATCAGCAGTGTTATCACCTAGTGAGCTGTTGGGTGTCTGCTTGGGAAGACACAAAGGAGACAAAGAGAATCAGGCTGCGACATTCCTGACCTATTAGAGTCTCCAGTTCTTTGCTGTATAGACATTGATGGACCAGTTATCTGATCAGGCAGATGTGTAGCTGTGCTGGTTGAGAAGTGAGAAGAACACATGTATTTCACTTTTTCCTCTCACTTTCCCACTGTGGTGCATTTGCTTTCTGTGTCCTGCACCTTTAAATTTCTAAGATTTCCACTCCTGTCCTAAGATAGAGGCTCCTTTGTTCAGAGTTGCTGCAGCATGTTACACAGGAAACGCTATGGGAGGCAGGCCTGCTCTGCAGTGCTCCCTTCAGGGCCATGCGTGGTATTGCAGATGCTCCCCACCTCAGTCTGTGAGGTTGGGGCAGGGTAGCCTGGGTTGTAAACTTGGCATCAGTCTCTAAACTATCAAATATCAATCATCAAAATAGCAGCTCTAGACTCAGCTGTCTGAGCCTTTAAACAAAGTAGGGAAAACCCCTTCGAATGCTTAGGCCTTGGCCTGGGTTCTCCCTTAGGCGCTCCTCCTCTATACCAGGCTCATCCAGCTCTGCCCCTGAGCGAAAGCCTTCTTAAGAGGCTTGCTGATTCTTGATTGGTCAGTATTTCCTCCTGGCCCTTTTAGCCCTCTGGAGGACTGCCTTGTTGGTTGCCCAGTCTGACTAGATTTTCCTTGGGCAGGCAGCATCAGGGTGCTGATACCTCCCACGGGGGCCAGAGAAGGCCAGATAGACCCTGTCACAAACACATACAATGTGCTCTCTCCTGGAGACTTTACATTAGTTCTTTCTTGTTAATATTTTCCTGAATATAAAACTAAAACATCTGAAAATATGTGGCTGCTCATGGAGCACAGAACCATGACAGCCACTGGGCTGTTCCAATGTGAAACGGCTGAGTCCTAATGTCAGGGCTTTGTACCCCCCCGAGCATAGCACAGAATGGGGAAATGATTCTCTTGCATGATGGGCAGATCCTTAACGGCTGCGGGTGAAACTCTGACCCCAGTAACATCAAGGGGTGTTTTGCCATTGATTACAAGGGGCCAGGATTTCACCTTGGGAGCCTTGGTTCACATGTTTATTTCTGCTGAATCTCTTAGAGGAAGCACAGTTTGGTGATCATAGTGCATGTCTGGGAATCAGGAGACACAGGTTCTATGGCCACTTGGGCCAGCAAGTGTCTATCAAAGGCAAGTTACTTAATTACTCTCTGCTTTACAGTTCAACAGTCACCTACCTCTTTGTAAAGTACATTGAGCTCCTGGGTGAAAGGCGCTTTCTCAGTGCTTGTTGTAGGTGAATTTCACACATATGGAAGGAGGAGCTGGTAACAATGGCTAGAGTCAGAAAGACCATGGCCAGGTTTTGTGCTGGCTTCCCCACACTGCTCTACTAGTGCACCTGACTACTGACCTTGTAATATTACCTGCATTTCTAGTCCTTGCCTCCCACAGACCTCTGCCAATGCATACAGCTTTGATCAGCTGTGACACCCATATCAAGTTCTGGGCCCTCCATGACTCTGACAATGTGCCTACACTGCAGCAAGCCCCTTTGTACAGACATACACACACTCCTTCAGTCAGCTTCGAGAAATACATGTTTCCCCTGCCAGTGTTTCTGGACAAATGTTCCTATGGAAGGGAGAGAGAACATGGGTTTCTAAGGAAACACTGAGGCCAGGAAATAGACCATATTTCCCAATGGGAAGCACTTTCCCATAGAAATTAGGCATGCCCAGCTTTCCAGAGATGGGCTGTGACAAGCGCTTGAAATGAGAATTCCTAGTGCTAGGTCTCAGGTAATCTCCAGCTGCATGAGCAAATACATTTGATACACTGAAAGGGTTGCATGAGCATATCAGACAAGGCTTCCTCACTTTGCCCAGGCAGCCCATAAAATATTTAACAGGCCGCCATAGGCAATTACATTAGAGGAGATAGTTAAACACCCCCTACCCTAGGGCACCCCCCCTGCAATGTAAATCAAACAAATTGGACTCTTTTCACAATTGACACACACGATTTTACTTACTGTAAATAATTTAGTATTAAAAAGTAGAGATACACTTTGCCCCATCTGTATTTTCTTTTCTCTCGCTCTCTCCTTCTCCACGGAGTCAGATTGGTGCAGGCTTCAGGTTCCTAATGCAGTAGATGGAATGGGGGAATTTTGCTGCCTGGTTGAGCTGTTAAAAGATTCCCATTTTCTAATGGAAGAAACCACACTCAAGAAACTTTCAAAGTTGCCCATTTAAACTAAGATGTTCCCTGCCAGCTAACACTGAGGGATGAAAAGGTTCCCCCCTGCAGGAGGGACCCACTAAATTGCTGGTTGGCACATCTCAGGGATTGAAGCATCTTCCTATAAACTTGGATGAATGTTTGCACTCTTTAATTGAAAGCTATCTTTCACAGTTGGGTACACTGGGGTTTTAATAAGGATTTTTACAAGCTGGTCTGAATCACTTTTCTGCAGGGATATTTTTTTCTTCTGGGTTAGATCCCTGAGTTAAATTACAGAGCGAGAAATCAGGAAGAGATGGACCTTGGCATCACTGGAAGTTGGTTCTATTTCCCCACCTCCAAAATTGATTCAGTTGAAAACACATTGTTTTAAATCACCACTTGATGGTTTTTAGCCAGACTATGAATGGAGCAGTACAGAGCTCTTGCACCTACTTCAGTCCTGCTGTAACTCCACTGCTTGCTGTGGAGCTGCACTGGGGTCATACCCTTTAGTTCCTTACAAGCCCATTTCTGATCTCATACCAGCTTTAAACGGAGGTAACTCCAATGACTTAGATGGAGGTGCTCCTTATTTACAGGTGTGTAAGTCAGAGCAGAATCAGGCCATAGGGAAACTGGACAGTCTCTAAGGAAAAGGATAAATGGACACAAATCAGACATTAGGAATGGCAATATACAAAAACCTGTAGGAGAACACTTCAACCTCCCTGGCCACACAATAGCAGATTTTAAGGTGGCAATCCTCCAGCAAAAAAACTTTAGGACCAGACTCCAGAGAGAAACTGCTGAGCTCCAATTCATTTGCAAATTTAACACCATCAGTTTAGGACTAAACAAAGACTGTGAATGGCTTGCCAATTACAGAACCAGTTTCTCCTCCCTTGGTTTTCACACCTCAGCTGCTGGAACAGGGCCCCATCCTCCCTGATTGATCTAACCTCGTTATCTCTAGCCTGCTTCTTGCTTGCTTATATATACACACCTGCCCCTGGAAATTTCCACTGCTTGCATCCGAAGAAGTGGGTATTCACCCACGAAAGCTCATGCTGCAAAACATCTGTTAGTCTATAAGGTGCCACAGGATTCTTTGCTGCTTCTGCATCATCTCTGAAATTCATAAGGCTTGATTTGATTTTCAGCACCTCCTTTTCTGCATTCAGTGCTGGCTGTTTAAACCACCCTTCTGCTCCCTGTATTCCATGAACTGTCAAGGGTCAATCCAGCCCCTGGAATATGAGTCATGGAAACAAAGAATGTGGAGCAAAGGTGCTCTCTTGCTACACTCATCATGTCCCCTATGCCAGGACCCATTCTGCCAACTCTAAGCCAGTTCAGGGAGTCATTTCTCCCACCGTTATGACTTCTTTGCCCCACTGGAGTAAGAGACAAGCAGGCCCTAGACTTCCTGAAACCACAGTTTTAAAGCCTGACAGAGATGACTCAATCCTTCATCCTTTAGAGCAGATAAAATGACACTTCATCTGGGTACTTCCACTGAGATTTTGAAAGCAGAGGTCTTGTCTGCTCCATGCTGGTGCTATGTTGAAAGGTGCTACTGGCAGCCAGCAGGTGAATTTTGAATCCAATATGTAGCGGGGTGGTCACCCCGCTCTGGTTTGGAAGGGGTTAAAAACAGCCCTGGGAAAGGGCTGCCCAAGGGCAGCCAATCACGAGTGGGCTTGAGGCAGCCAATCAGGGCCCGGATGGGCCAGTATAAGAAGGGCTCCTGGGGCAAAGGAAGTGAGTCTTGCTCCAGCAGTGGAGTAAGAAGGACTTAGCTCCTGGTAGAGATAGGGCTATCTTGGACAGAGCAGTACTGGGAAAGGGCGGGCTGAGCTGGAGAGCTCTGGTCTGGTGACCTCCCGGGCTCAGGCCTTGCCTTAAAGGCCTGAGGCGGTACTAGGGCTGCAGGGAGGCAGCCAGGCCAAGAAAAGGCAGCAGGTCCAACCATCTTGCTAGTGATAAACAGCCATTTCAGACTGCAGTTTGCCCCTGAGAGAAGAGGCTAGGTGATGACATGCAGTAGCCACTGAGGCAAGGTGGGTTGAGGTTCACCTGGGAGGGGAGACCCAGAGTGTGGGGACACTGCCATGGGGCAGCACCCCAAGGTAAGGGGCAGTGGGGTCTGGGAGGGACATGGGGCCAGAGGTGGTGGAGACGACAGGGCAGGTAACTGAGGGCAAGAAACCGGCCAGATCAGGGCATTCCTGAGCTGGATGAGCTAATTCCTGGATTTACCAGCAGGAGGTGCTGTGCCGGTGAGACAGCAGCCTGCTACACAAGATATAAGAATGGACATACTGGGTCAGACCAAAGATCCATCTAGCCCAGTATCCTGTCTTCTGACAGTAGCCAATGCCAGGTGCTTCAGAGGGAATTAACAGAACAGGTAATCATCAAGTGATCCATCCCCTGTCGCCCATTCCCAGCTTCTGGCAAATAGAGGCTAGGGACACCATTCCTGCCCATCCTGACTAATAACCATTGATGGATCTATCCTCCATGAATTTATCTAGTTCTTTTTTTAACCCTGTTATAGTCTTGGCCTTTACAACATCCTCTGGCAAGGAGTTCCACAAGCTGACTGTGCGTTGTGTGAATAAATACTTCCTTTTGTTTGTTTTAAACGTGCTGCCTATTCATTTCATTTGGTAACCCCTAGTTCATGTATTATAAGAAGGAGTAAATAACACTTCCTTATTTACTTTCTCCACCACAGTCATGATTTTATAGACCTCTATCATATCTCCCCTTAGTCGTCTCTTTTCCAAGCTGAAAAGTCCCAGTCTTTTTAATCTCTCCTCATATGGAAGCCATCCTTAATAAATTTGTTGTCCTTTTCTGAACCTTTTCCAATTCTAATATATCTTTTTTTGAAATGGGGTGACCACATGTACACAGTATTCAAGATGTGGGCATACCATGGATTTATATAGAGGCAATATGATATTTTCTGTCTTATTATCTATCCCTTTCTTGATGATTCACAACATTGTTTGCTTTTTTGACTGCCGCTGCACATTGAGTGGATGTTTTCAGAGAACTATCCAAAATGACTCCACGATCTTTCTTGAGTCGTAACAGCTAATTTAGACCCCATCATTTTATACGTATAGTTGGGATTATGTTTTCCAATGTGCATTACTTTGCATTTATCAACATTGAATTTCATCTGTCATTTTGTAGCCCGGTCATCCAGTTTTGTGAGATCCTTTTGTAGCTCTTCTCAGTCTGCCTGGCACTTAACTATCTTGACAATCAGAGACCTCTTTCAAGCCAAGTGGGAGGGGATCCACACTCTTTTAGGCTCAAGAGAAGCAATCAAGCCTTTTATGTAGTAAAAACAGCTAGGGTCTGGGGAGGGTTGTGACCAGCTGAGGTACCAAGCCACATGGCAGGTCAGAGCTAAGCTATGTGAACTGAGGGATTTCCCTGGCTGCAGACACGGGGCTAGGAGATTGGTTGCATACTGTGTGTGCTGGAGGCAGAACAAGCCAGCATGAGGAACCATGAGTGTGACTTTGAGAAGCCGAGAGATGGGGCTTTTTGGGCACAGAACCTGCTAGAGTGGTGTACTTGGGGATTTCTGAGCAATGAAAGTGCCTGTTGCTGTTTGTTTCTGCGATGTTCAGGGAAACAGGACTCAGTGTGCTTTTGTTGTAAATAAACAGGATTGTACCACAAATAGGCCTGACTCCTAGGATCCACTTCTCACACTGGAAACAACTTTGTAGAGCCTGAGCTTGGGCTAACTGCTCGGGCCAAAGGGGCAGCATGATGATGCCCATGGCACAAAGGATACCCATAGGGGTTTGTCCCAGCGTTCTCTTCCAAAGTTTCCCCTTCCTTTGATGGTGTGCTGTGGGTGCCAAGGATTTGCCTGGAAATTGGGATCCATCCCAGAAGTGCCAGCATTTCAGAGATGCCAGATCCTCAGATTCTTTATGCAGTTTTTATTCAGTCCTGACACAAGCAGAACTCTCAATGGGCCTGATTTTCCTCTCCCTTACACCTGCATTTACACTGCTGCAGCTCCTTTGACTTCATTGGTGTTACTCCTGATTCATACCTGAAAGGAGACTCTTGCCCATTGCATTCAATGAGCAACCAGTAACACTGGTGTAACTCTGGAGGAGTGCCACTAAAGCCAGTGGAGTTATCCCAGTGTAAATCGAAAGGAGAAGTGAACGTGGGTAATGATCTGAAGAGTTGGACCATTTCTTTGCAAAGCATTTTGGATTGTTCAGGGTGAAAGATGCTATGGAAGTGGAATAATTAATAATAGTTGTTGTTATACTGCTGCCCATTTTTTTGACTTGATAGCATCAGTCTGTTTTTAAGATGTCTAGCTTCACCAATCACAGAAGAATCTGCTAAACTTCTAGCTAACCCATTGGCCTTGGTGTGTTGCATCTGTAATACATCTGCTCTCCTGGCCAACTGTAGCTAAATCACAGTGTGATTTCTTTTAAATATCCATCATCGTATTATAGTCCATCTCTTGCATCATGTGGGAGCCCTATCTGACCAACTCGAACATGGCAGGACAACAAGGCAATGTAGCTATGACACTTTGAGAGCTTGAAAATCAATAGCAAAGGTTCCCCTATCTGCACTGGGAGCAGGAAAGGGCACTAAGAAAAGGCTGTGCTCATTTGGAATCAGGGAGTGTGGCGTAGAGGGGGACCATACAAGCCAGTTGATTATAGTAATTAATGTAATAAGTTGTTTAGGGTGGGTTCATGCCTTCTTTGAATTATGGGAGCCATTCAAAATAGCTGAAATGTCCCAGAAAGTCTGGTCCCCTGTCCCTCCCTCCCTCCACCCTGCATCCCAAAACCATCAGGTCCAAATTGCTTCCCCTCCCTAGCTGGAAAAAACATTGACATCAATAGCTTTTATACTCTGTGCAGTCTGGGGTTTGCCATGTGGTTCAGTACTTTGACCCAAACATCTATTAAAGACATATCATAGATGATCAACATATATGCAGATCTGAGCAGTACATCTAAACTGCAAACAACTGTTAATTCCTTCAGTCTGAGTACGAGCAAAAATTCCAGCTGGGCCCTGGGAATGCCAGGCAGGTCTCTGGCAGTGAAAGTCTCCACCCAGCAATGCCCTGGGAATGCCAGGCAGGTCTCTGGCAGTGAAAGTCTCTGCCCAGCAATGCCCTGGGAATGCCAGGCAGGTCTCTGGCAGTGAAAGTCTCTGCCCAGCAATGCCCTGGGAATGCCAGGCAGGTCTCTGGCAGTGAAAGTCTCCGCCCAGCAATGCCCTGGGAATGCTGGGTCGGTAGGTGTCCCCCACTAATATAAACTTCCTCAGCTGGTGCCAGCTGGAACTTCAGCAACATTCCCTCTTTGCCAGCAGCTGTGTCTTCTACAACTGCACAGGACTCGTGCCCTGGGACTTTCCCCACCACAATTTTGTGTGGATCTTATTGCTGACATCAGCTGAGTCACACACACAGCAGGTGTTTGCCAGCACTGCTCTGAGATCACACTGTTGACCCAGCATCCAGATATGCTTTTCACCCAGGACCAGTTTACATCACTCCAGGACTGGAGGTATGTGTCTGCTACCAAAATGGACTCCAGAAATGTCCTAGCAGGAATCTTGCTGCTGGAGAGCCATACTGCATGATGCAAAGGTAGAGTAATAAAGACTTCCCAGGGCAAGGATAGCACTTTTCTGCCTTGGTGAACCCTGCTGAGCCTCAACTTCCAGGGAAAGGCAGGTTATGTTTCTGTGACTTCCCTCTCCAACACAGTGCAAACACATGATGGTAATCCATCTTGGAGGTATGGATTACCAGGTGTGGGAGTGGGTCTCACAGGAAGGAGTGCAGACCACCAGCCAAAGGTGAAAGAAAGTATGTCTGAACACTGCATGGACGCAGATTCTGAAAACCATCTTGACGATGAGAAGGTGCTGGGTGCTCCTGTTAGCATCTGCGGGTCAACAATTGAGCACAGCATAGACATTAAAACAAAAGCAATAGTCACTATTTTTTGGGTCCCATTAAAACAATGGGTATTTATTCACGTGGTCAGCCTGCTGGCTATGCATCAGTAGTTAAGCATAATAAACAGCAACCCCAGACTTGTATATGTTCCTGATTTGGGGTCTAACCCTGCAATCCAATTCATGTAAAACTCCCACTGATGGAGTACAAGAGCATGCCTTTATCAAGGCATTTAATATTATTACCGATGACCTGATTGATGGTGGGAGTGTGCACACATGGAATCTCAGAGGAACAGGTGTGTAAATTTTAGCTCCACTGGACTCACTGGAGGTAAGGAGTGTGTGGAGGTAAGGAGCGTGTGGAGGTAAGGAGTGTGTGTTTGTGCTGGTATGCACACTTGTGTTTGTGGGTATGGGCATGTGTTTGCTGTGTGTGTATTTGTGGGTATGTATTTGTGTGCATGTGTTTGTGTGTGTGTGTGTATATATATATATATATATATAATGTGTGTGTGTCTTTGCGTATAGATGCCTATGTACTTTTGTGTGCTTGCAGTTGTTTGTGTTTTTGTGTGCATATATGTTTGTGTGTATACACATATTAAGTGTATGTGTTTATGTGCCCACATGTGTGAGAGAGAGAGTGTGCAGTGTTTACCAGACAGGAAAGGATGACAATGATAAGAAATGAAGGTGTGTTTTCATCCTCCCTAAGCCCTGGATCTACTCATTCTTGAAGAATCTCACATTATAACTAGCCCCGATAGTTCTAATGGGCCGAACAAAAACCCTGCAGCTGAACATGCCAGAGCTTTGGGGAAGTTCAAGTTCAGACCCAGACCTGAACTCCCATCACATGGGCCAAGATTAATGGGAAAGGTCTCCCTTATCAACACAGCTCTGAGGGTCAGCTTGAGTAGGGCTGGTATCAGAACAGTGGGAGATCCTGCCTCTCTGAAGTGGTCTTTGTGCCTGGTGCAAGGCTTGGGCATGTTCAGCTGCAGGGTTTTTGTTCAGCCCATTAGCACTATAGGGGCCAGTTGTAACATGAGATTCTTCAAGTCTGAGTAAATCCAGGGCCTGGGATCAGGCCTGTCTCCACGTCCTTGGCAGGGGCTAGAATTGCTGGAATGCAGAGAACAAGGAGAGAGAGGGGCAGATGAAGAGAAACTGGGGTATCTGGGAGGCTCCACAACTCCCCAAGAAAAACCCAACTGCCGAGAGATTATTGCAGCCATCAGAGGTAATGATATAACAAGCTATTAGCCGAGAAAGTGCCTCACCACATTGCTCTCTCTGCCGCAGAGCACCAGGCAGTGAGAATTCCCCCTTGCAGTCATTCCACAAGTCTCTAGTGTAAAGGGAGCATAAAATGAACCTTGCTGGCAGCGTCTTTCCTTTGCCCATCACCCAATGCTGCAGTGTCTGCAAGCAGCGGTAGTAATTCCAGAATGACTCAGACAGCTGCGCTGATGGAAAACTGAGGGGAGGAAAGAGTTATCCATCCTAACGCAGTGGAAAGCATTCCATTCCCACATGCTCTAGGCCTACAGGCAGTTAGCATGGAGTAGCCATGTTGGCAGGGAACAACAGAGGTCCCAAATGTTCTTTACAAATTATAAGGTTCAAGAAAAGGCAATCGGGTTCTGCTGCTTGTTTTGCAGTGATGACACTTTAGGCCTGGATCTAATATTGTCAGTAGGGGTTTTTGTTTAGAGCAGAGCCTCAGCTCAGTCTGGAGATGCAGGGCATTAATAAGACACATAAAGGAGGAGCAAGAATCTTTCCCAAGGCTGCAGAGTGGGTTTAGAGCCATTCTGCAGAGTTTGCTCCAGTCCAGTGGCTGGGATCACCCATTATGTGTCCCCTCCCATTGTGAGGGGATCTCCAAAGATGCAGATTTTATGGCCCCAGCTGTGCCCCACCCTTGCCTGCCTATTGCCTTTTGCTGCCACAGGGAGCTCCTATGGATTCTATGCCATAAGGGAAAGGGCATTCCCCTGTAGCTTCCAAATCCTGACTTCTCATTCCAGCACAGCAGAGCACAGCCAGTTCTTCTGCCAAGGTCTTTCCACAGGCATGGAGTTTAATTTTTCCTTGGAAACAATCTCTAGACACTCATCAGTGATTTGCTACATAGACATAGTTTATTGATTCATTTCACGCTTCTTTGGCCAACCACAATTCCATGACCTGAGAATGGATCACAAGACTATAGCCTCAAAGCCTGGCTCCAGCCCTGGAACCTGGATTTGAACTTGCCCAGACTTTGCAGGTGTTCAGACTCTGGTTTTGGTGTCATCTCAGCCAATTAGACTGTGTTTTGTTTTTTCTTTCAACCCTCCTGCCCTGGCTGCCTCCTTCTCCTCTCTCTTCCTCCCCATAGTTTTTAAAGCTTCCATTTTCCCAGCTTTAATACTTTGTGTGCAGCCACACCTGCCACCTTCTTCTGTGGCCCTAGAAGATCACAGGTGCCAAGCTGGGTCAGTAGTGAGAGGAGAGATCTCCAAGAGACACCTAAATTGTGTAGGAATCCAGCTGGGGCAGTTAACTTTGAAACCACTGTCTCATAATAGCATTGTGGGCATTATGTTGGTACAGGGCCAGCAGGAGCTATGTAATACTAAGAGAGCATGCAGGTGTTGCCTGCATGGCTACAACCGCTGCATATCTGTGACATGCTATGTGTGTACAGTGCTGCACATTGCACCTGCTCTGAGCAAGCACCTTTTTATCCACCTTCCTGTCACACTGCACCATTGCAGTGCCACAGAATACAGTAAGCACTGGGAAAGCACCTGTAGCAGTACACGTAGTCTTTCCCTGAAATCCCTCAATGCACCTGCTCACCCTTAGTGACAGCTTGGAAAGCTTAGTGTAGTGTTTTTGTTGCCTGTCAAATGGTTGCATGAAGGCCTGAAAGCATCTAGTGGGCTGGGCTTGGATTTGCAAATTCCCCCAGTTCAGAATGGGCTTGAGCATTATCTCCATGCAGACTTTAGTTGAATGGATAAATTACAATACAACAGTGGAGACGGGGGTGGAGGGGGAGGAGTTTACTGAAACACAGAGGATAACTAGCTAGCTAAATCCATAAGCATGGTAAGCCATCTGGGACTGCACTAATTCTTACAGAAGAATAGAGTATAAATAAATAACCCATATTTATGATTGTCAAACAAATTTATTAGAGTGGGTGAAAAAAATCATTGAAACATTTTTTCAACAAAGAAGTGGCTTTTTGATCAAAATGGTATTTTGTTGTAGAAAATTTTCATTTTGGCTAGAATACTCCAGATTTTTATGGAAATCAAAACCAAAGATTTTTGTTAAAATATTGGGTTTTGGTATTCAAAAACTAAACATTTTTATCCTGAAAATAATTTTTGAAAACTGGCTTTTTCTCTCAGTTTTTTTTAAAGTTAAAATGTTTTAATTTTTGGTTTCTCATTTAAAACCAAAATAAACAAATAAATAAATAAATTCAACAGAAATTTTGAAAAAAAAATGATTAAAAAAAAGTCCTCTGAAAAAAATAATTTATCTTTTAAAAAAAGTATACTGTATAGTTAAATATATTCACCATTTTTATGTGAGCCATTGATAGTTATTGTGTGATGACAACCCTTTGACAATCCATTTTTATTACAGCCAATACCACTTTAAAAGAAGTCAAAATATGATCAGTAAATAAAATACATTTCCTTTAGTCATGCATCTGTGTTGAAATCCTGGTTTCAAATACCCGAGACTTTGAGAAAGTTTGCATCCAGATTCATATGCGAACTTTGTGACTAGCCTCAACTCAATTTTTGAAAGCCCTTAATAATTTAAAAAACAACACGAGAGGCACAAAAGGCATAAGAGCAATATTTATAGCACTGTACAGATATAGCACGACATTCTAGAACAGAGATTCTGATTCAGAAAAATTAGCACAGTAAGTCCTTTAAACCTCAATCCTGCAAACACTTTTAACGTGGCTGCTTACTTGGGGGAGTATTCCAGTTGACTTCTGTGAGCAGAATTAAGTCAGTGGGTTAGTTTGGTTCATCATGAGAAATATACAATAGCCACTGCAGAAGAGAAGATATCACAACCAATATATTGTTAGCGACTAATATTTTAATTAAATCAATGGCTGAACATATGGGAGACACATGAGTACAATCAGAGCTTGTTATTTGTTAAAATGATACTTACTATTAAATTAGCTCCTTTCTTGGTTAACGAATTGTTTGGGAGCCAATCCTGATTTTCTTCCCAGACAGTCTTTATTTCTAAATATTTGCTGGGTTGTTTGAACAAAGGATTTTTCCAACTATAGGTGGTTTGAGAATTATTTTATTTTTGATGGGCGCGATATGATTTTTGTGTTGTCTGATTGGTCATCTACGTCACGTGGTCCTTCACCCTGATTCGCTGGCAAACTTTTTCTACACGAGGCGAAGGGAAATGTGTACAGAGCGGGGATACAACATTCGAAGCTGGCTGGAGTGGCAATTCGGCCGTGTGTGTGAGGAGCCCAGGTTCTGCAGACAAGCGGCCCATGGGAGCATACAGCTAGGAAGATAACGAACAATGTACTTTCAGGTACAGCTCTTCAGAGGACTAACATTCCTGCTAGCATATCTGGAACCAGTCAGGATTCATGAGCAGTGTCATGGATACCCGCTGATCAGAACTCGGAGATTTATCCAGCACCAAAATATCCAGGTATCCATTGACTTTGTGCTGTTCACGCACCCCTCCTCAGTGAGCCCTCAGACTGAGTCAGAGGTTAGGGCTTGCCAGGAATATCCTCGCCTTCATTCCAAATAAATATGGGCTTGTTGCAAACGAATGGAGACGCAGAGACAATAATCATTGGGGGGTTCATCTAACCGGGTGTCCCTAACCAGTTTAGCTCAGGCCAGGGGGTCAAGGAAGTTTACCTTGTTTCACCCATTAGCGGCGGGCAGTATTTCTCAGCGAGTTGAGGTGCTGGCAGCTAGCCCTCGCACCCTGCTTGGGAGACACAGTCGGGCAGGGCTCCGAGGCAGTGTACCAGTCCCGCTGCACAATGGCATCAATGCACCCTGACTGCCTGCAGCTGGATCCTCGCTGGGGCGGGGACGGGAAGAGGTGGGGAACTCCGGGGCCAAGAGTGTAGTGAGATCACTGGCTCCTGCTCGACTTCTCGGGGGAGTGGTAGGAAGAGGAGGCGGAGTCCGCAGCCAGCTCCCCCAATTGGAGGGGCTGGGGGCGGGCCAGGGAAGGACTATAATGCCATTGATGCTGTGATCAGCAGTCAGACAATAACAACAGACCAAAAGAGCAAAGCTCAACGGATTCCACCTGCCCATGCAGTAGCCACCCGGTGCCACTGCGTCTCTTTCCCTCTCTGTCACCATGATGTCTATGAACAGCAAGCAGGCTTTCAGCATGCACCCCATCCTGCACGAGCCGAAATACACCCACCTGCACACCAGCTCGGAGGCCATCAGGAGAGCCTGTCTACCAGCCCCCCAGGTAAGCGGCACAAACAGTCCAGCATGTCCCTGAGAGCGGGTCTGATGTCAGGCCGCTTTGCTGCCGGCTGCCTGGGAGCCCCGCGCTAGATGTACATGCATTTCAGTTTATTTCATAGGCAAGGGAAAGATGCAGGAGTCATGAACAGCGGATGGATTATTTTTATTTAGTGTCTTCGGCTAATGCTTAGACCCTCTGTGTGGTGGGGATTCCGCAAACTGCCTCTAACTTTTTCTTTAATTTAATTTTGCAGGCAGTCACATTCAGCAGAATCTCTCTAACTAAATTGGCGATAAGTTTGTCGGGCAATTTCGATTCCTAGTATATTTTTTCCTGGAAGGAATATAAATTCTGTGAAGGACCCAAGTATGTGTTTGCGGGGCAGTTTGCTCGGGGTTCCCGGTTTAAGAAATAAGGCGAATGGCTTGCAGCTATTTGGAGTAAGAAAAAGAAACGGTCTCCCTCACTTTCTGGGCATGTTTGCCGGATTTAGGTCCATTGCCTGGTTTTATTCGTTTGGGGGGGGGCTGTTTTGTTTTTTCCAAAAATCTCTTTGCTTTGGACGAGCGTTCCCTTGAAGATTGGGTTAGATCATGTTGGCATTGGCTGGTAATTCTCCTAACGGGATATGGTGTCCTGACACCGAAGCCTCTCCTGCTCCTCTAGTCTGGGGTGACCCGTTGCCTGTCGCCAGTCTTGCCCCCCTTGCATTTCAGAGAGCTATCGCGTGCTTCACACTCTTCTGGCATTTTTGTTTCTTTGTTTCCTCAGATCCAAGGCAATATCTTCGCGGGCTTCGATGAGACTTTGCTGAGAGGGGCTGAAGCTCTGGCAGCTGTGGATATAGTGTCTCAGAAAACCCATCCCTTCAAACCAGATGCCACCTACCACACCATGAGCAGCGTCTCCTGCACGCCCACTTCTTCTTCGGTTCACCTGCACCACCCCTCGGTGCTGACCACCCACCATCACCACCACCACCACCAGCCCTCGCAGGGTTTGGAGGGGGAGCTCCTGGACCACCTCAACTCTGCCATCCCGCTGGGGGGTGTGCCCGGACCCGAGGTGGGCTCGACGCCCTCCCACCCGCACTCCCACATGCCAGCCCTCAACCACATGGCCCACCACCCTCAGTCCATGAACATGTCTCACCCCCACGGCTTGGCCTCCCATGCTGTCATCTCAGGCCCCGAGACAGAGACAGACCCCAGGGAGCTGGAGTCCTTTGCTGAGCGGTTCAAGCAGAGGAGGATCAAACTTGGGGTGACCCAGGCGGATGTGGGCTCCGCCTTGGCCAACCTGAAGATCCCAGGTGTTGGCTGCCTGAGCCAAAGCACCATCTGCAGGTTCGAGTCCCTCACCTTGTCCCACAACAACATGGTGGCCCTGAAGCCCATTTTGGAGGCTTGGCTGGAGGAGGCTGAGAGGGCTCAAAGAGAGAAAATGACCAAGCCCGAAATCTACACTGGCGGGGACAAGAAACGCAAGCGCACTTCCATAGCAGCCCCGGAGAAGAGGTCGCTGGAAGCTTATTTTGCTGTGCAGCCCAGACCTTCCTCGGAGAAAATCGCAGCCATTGCAGAGAAGTTAGACTTGAAGAAGAATGTGGTGCGCGTCTGGTTTTGCAACCAAAGACAGAAACAGAAAAGGATGAAATTTTCTGCAACCTACTGAGAGCTGGAGAGGGGATGGGAGGGCAGAGAAAACCAGTGTTCGCCCCCTCCCACAAGCCAGCCCTGGAATGATCTGCTCCCCAGCTCCTAAATCAGGCAGATATTTTTTAAAGGGAAAACCACCAAGAACTGGTGACTTCGCTCTCCTCTCGAATCCGCCGTTGTCTCCGCAAATCAAAGAACTGGGCATAATAGTGTTACTAATAAAGACTTTTTTAAAAGACAAAACCATACAGGAGAAAGGTATAGAACTTTCCGATAGTCCTGGTGAGTGAATGTCAGGGCTTGTGTCTTTGAGATGAAACCCGCTTACCCCCTCCACTGACTACTAGAAAATGGCAGAGGAGAAAAAAAATCAATGAAACTTGAAAAAATGTTTATTCTCAGTTTCAGATACTCTTTTTATATTTATGATTGTAAATATGTCCTTGTGATGGCACTCTACCGGGGTTGGAAAGTTCCGTTCTGTTAGGTTGCTGTATAGCACGTCATCCATGTCAAACTCTTTTTTTTTAATTTAAACAAGCATTCACTTGAAGGGCTCCTCACCTCCACACACACTTGCATGGTTTACTTGGCTTTCCCCCTTTCTCATCTAGCTGCAAATCCGTCGCATTTTTGCAATAACTGTTCTGTTTCTACCTCATCAGCTAAAAAATAATGAAAAAAAAAGAGAAAAGGAAAAAATATCAGGTCCATGGATTAATGGTTTGTTTGGAAAATTGGGGACTTATTTTGCTTTTGTTTTACTTGAAATATTTAACGTCCATATAATTTCACTGTAAAAAACGCTTTGACAATCAAATAATTAAATCTCATATTTATGACATTTCCCCTTGAAATGAGTGTAATAACGTGTAAGTAACTGGTCTACTTGCTTCTCACCATAAAAGCTCTTGGATTTGACATACGAATTTCTTTTCTCTGTACAATTCACTCGTTTCTGTGCGGTTTTTATTTTCCAGGATGCATTGACCAGGGGAAAGTTTTATTTTTGAGAGGTCGAACTTATGTGTAACTTAAAGAAAACTCACTATGGTTATCAGAAGTTATTAGTAAATAACTTGTTACTTTGCAAATATTTAACTCTGCACTTTCTAAGGCAAGATTTTTTTTTGCTTTGCGTATTTAATAGAGAAATTTGCCTTTGTTTCTTTTTTAATGATTATTTAATTTTGTTGTGTGTGTGCTGAATGAAATTTTGTGTCTGTGTATGCTACAGAATTTCAAATAAACCATGCACGTTTTACCTCACTCATTCCTTGGCTTGTGGTACTTATTGTAGGGGGACCTGTAGGGAACAATATCCAGATAGAAATAACCCTCTTTTTAGCAACTATATATCCTGCAGAGCAAAAGTTCCCAGACGCTTATGCTCCCTATTTCTGGCTTGCTACAAGGTAGCTTCTTTAGCAAGCAACTGCGCCGTGGGGGGAGGGGGGGAGAGAATCCATCTACAAATGTTTTTAAAATTGCCAGGTCCGCAGCCTTTTCTTTAACCAAAACCGTCTATTTGATTCGCAGTCACAACACCTGATTTGCAGTGATAGGAGTTGAGTTGCAGGCATGATATTTCTTGAACCGGTTATGCTGTTCTCTTGACAGAAGAAACCCCAAATGCAAAGCATTTGAAATCGAACAAATTAATTCACGTGCCTTTCGCTAAACAAGGTTTAGTTGTACCACGAAAATGTAAATACTGCATCCAGCTTCTCTCTGCAATATCCAATGTCTTTCTCTGAGGCGGGGATTCCTGCTCGTCAGGGGAAAGAGGCATTTCACCTTTTAAGGAAGCCTGCAACATGCACAACGTATCAGACAGAGAGAGAACTAAAAGTGAGCACCAGCCCAGGAATTCTACTCGACTCCAGCGACTGTAAAATGTGACACCGAAATCAAAGAAATATTTCATTACAGGCATTTAGTTGTCAATAAAATGCTTTAACCTGAAGAGCTTTACATTAAGAGCTTTGAAATGACAATACCTTCCCCCCCTCTCTTAACGTTCAGGCATTTCTTGATTATTTCATAGAAGTCATCTGGGGCAGGGGCGGAATCTTGTTCCCTATGACAGCTAACTTGCGGGGTGGGGACATGAATCGCAGGTCCTTTAGCAACAGTCAGAATGATAGAACTGCTGTGGGATATTGATATTACTTTGTTTAAATGTAACTTGTGTGTTGGAAGCGCCGACCTGACCTAAGTGCGTTTATTTCTAATGCACTTTGAAGTGTGTAGTGTATACATACCCACTGACATGCAGATATGTGTGAATATTTGTTCTTTTCTCCCATGGCTCTCAAGAATTTTTCTCGGGAGTTGTCAGCTAGAATTAAAAGCGGGGAAGAGAATAGAAATGGTCCAGAGAAAACTCCTATTAGCACTGAAGGCAAACCCCAAAGACATCAAACAAGTGTAGACCTCTGTTGTCTGCCAATCCACTTCCAGCAGGTTTACACAGACACACAGCCCCCCCGTCTCCCCAGGGAGCGATGCTGGCTCAAATGACCCGTCTTCTCTTCAATCTTCAGCAACTGCACATGGAAACTTCCCACCACATGAGCGCAGAGGGAGCGTCTCTCTCGGTAAAACACATCGGGGTGTTGCAAAGTGGCCGAATGTTCTCTTGCTACGGTGCCGCTCTCAGTCTGACCCGCCGAGCGCGGCATCAGCGGTAAAGACAAGTGCAGCCGGAAGGGCCTAAAGTACTTGGGATCTAACCAAACCCGGCCTGGGACTGCTTAGAGCAACCTTCCAGCCTGGGACAGGGGTTTCTAGTGTCACCTCCGTCCCCACGGGGGAGGCTAAGGAGCCAGAGCGAGGGGCTCAGGCGGGGCGGGGCGTTGCTGCCACACACCTGTTAGCCCAGCCTGGCCTCTCGTGCTTCCCGAACGTTGTATTTTTGTGCAGGGCCCTTTCTCCGATCCCTCGGGTCAGAAGGGCAGCACGTGCGTGCCTCATTCAACCAGCGCTGGCCATGGCCTCTGCCCGCATAACCCCGGGGGAGGAGGCGGGGAGACAACGCTAGAAACACTTCCAAGTTTCCAGTCCAAACCAAACCGCAAAGGATCTGGGGAATTTCCCTTGTTTTCTTTTGAAATCAGCCGGGGGCCTATCAAACGAAATTTCTTGTCATTGATCTGGAAGCAGATGAAGCCGTTTGACCCCAGGTCGAAAGCGCGCTCGCCTTGCTGATGAGAGCCAGGTACCGGTGTTTCCCCTTTCCCGCGGAGATTCTCCTTCCACGCCCGATACCAGGCTGGCATCTTTCCCCTCCTCTCCTGCGCTGGGGGTCTGTTCAGAGAGGAGTTTGCAGCGCTCACCACTCTGGAGTCTTTTGGCAGACTAAAGACTCACCGGCTCATAGCAGCCTCTATTTCTTGCCTGACATGAGAGAGGAACCTGATTTTAGATCATTTCCCTTCTGCTCTGAGCTGAAACGGAGCCCATGGCCGCTTACAACACTTCCCAGGGTCTCCGCTAGAGCCTAAAGCCCCAGAAAACCGCAACGGAGCGGTGGGTGTGTCCCGGGGCCAACGAAAGGGATGGCACCGAGCTGTTTCTTTTCAGCCTGCCTTTTAGTTCTGACTTCTTGGGAAACCTCCCCCTTCCAAATGTGTGCGCTAGAAATACCCGGGTGTGTCTTTCTTGCTGGGAAACACTATCAAATGGTATTTCACAATCCTCCTGCCACTCTGCCGGCGAGATTCGATTTAACCCGAAATCAATGTTTCTTAGTTGTTATTTTTATTATTTAAATGGGGGAGGAACTTCCACTAGGAATATCAACATCCCAGCGTCTACACACTTGCTTTTGCCCACTGAAGCCTTTCGCGTTTTCACCAGAGGAGCACTGGTAACAGTGGTTGCGGAGTTCATAGGTTTTCCTGTAAATTATGAAGCGGGGAGCTGGGGGGGGGGGGCTGGAGGGGTGCGGAACACAAATGTCAAAAATTGATGGCAAAAGATATGAGTGCAGGGAGTCGCCTAACCTTATCAATCAAACGGATTGCAATCTGCATCCGCCCTGAGGTGGGAATCGAGGAGAAAAGCACCCGCTCCGCACCTGTCCCTCAGGCTAAGGTCTGAGCTGGGCTCCGGGATTCTGTGGTGCTCCTAACACAGCCGCGGGGCTTGGGGGACCACAGCTCTCTGCTTTGCTTTCACCCTCTGAACTTCGGTGGGAAGTTTGCGTGGGAAGCACCCCCAGAATTTCCATCCCTCCCGCCCTCTGGCAGAGGAAGAAGGCCTCCACTTCGTGCGTCTTGCAGGCTCGCTGAGCTCCTCTGCTTGGCATCCCGCCTGGGACCACATTAAAGCCTCCCTGTCAGGCATTCGGCAGAGGGAATATGTAGTGCTGGAGCTCTTCTCCATGAATGAGAGGCTTGGGGTTTAGTGCCTTACAGCCTTGGGCTAGCTCCCTGCAAACCCTGCCACAGGACCGCTCGCGCCCCCTTCCAGCCGCCCGGCCCTTTCAGCACCTCGGACAGACCCGAGGCGCGGAGATCGGCTGGAGATTTTCTTCGGGCTTCCCTGCTCGGGTCAGGCCGCGCAAGGAGCAGAATCACACTAGCGCTGGAAGGACGCATTTCCCGTGCCCTCCCCTCCCGTGCCCGGCCCATTCACATAGATCTGAATGCGCAGGAAGCCGAGGCGGGCTGGGGGTTGGGGGCTGGTGTCCCTGGCAGGTGTACGGGGCTGTCCGGCTGCTCCCCTCCCGCCCCATGTGCTGTACATAGGCACATTAGAATCTCATCCTCTCCTTTGTTCTTTCGCTTGATTCCTGTTTTTTCCATGAAGCGAAAAGCGCATTTTCATAAATAGACCTTGGCCAAGTGCTGGGTATGAAATTTTAATGAAGTCTGGATGCTGAGTGCTGCCTGGGGGGCCTTTGAGAATCATCTCAATGCAACATTAGCAGGGCCCTTTTCTCTCTCTTTTTCCTCCCTCCCTTCGTGGCTCTTTCCCTCTCAGACAGAACACACTCCAGTCTGCTGCAACCCTTGTGCTTCAGACCGAATTCCCTCCCCCTCTTCCCCAAAAGAAAAGGACACGGAGTCCTACCTTGGATGCCATGAAACAACAAATAAATACATGACACCAGCGCAGAGTGACTTTAGCCCCAGCCCACACTTGGTAGGAGGCAGAAAGGAAAGCGCTCGCAGGTGCAGCTCACACCCCTACTATTAAAAGTTTTAAATGCAGGCGATGCAATATTTATCACCTGAGATAATAAAAAGGCAAGTCAGTATTTTCCAGTCACAAATTCAAACAGCTTAAGCAAATGCCTGGGCTGCAGAATCGATCTGAAGGGTTAGTTGGGGGAAGATCTCTCAATTTTTATTTTTCCAGGGGACTTAAAAATAATAACTATATCCATCAGAATTATGTTGACAGCAGCCAGGTAAGGGCGATTTTATACAGACCCGGGGATCTTTGAGAAATCAGGAATAGCTTGAACAAGGTTTAGATAAAAGGAAGGGGTTCCCCCCTCCTATCACCTCTGAATCTAAATACAATTATGCATGTGTGATCTCTTGCGAGTAGAACAAAAAAGCGTGCATGTTTTTACAATGATTAACTATAACAACATAATTAGGAATATAATCAAAGTAAATACATTGACTGAGCACTTGAGACTCCAGAATCAGAAAAGGAGCAGCTATTAGGCTTAACAATTACGAAAACTAGCAAATGAATCACGTCTAATTTAGTATTGTCAGTACCAAGATTTTTTTTCCACCCTATTTCTTGATCTTTCTTGTATCCCAGGAAAATTAGCCTAGCAGTATTTGTCTATGCACATCTACAGACGAAGTGATTTTAAACGATCTGTTGGTTTGTCATGAGAACGAGTGCGGGGAAGGAAAGGAAAGTTGGTGTTAAAACAACTTCGGTGCATGGCTTTTTATAAAAGTGGCGGACTGCGTGGAGTTGCTAAGAATTTGGGATTTTTGTTCCGACTGAAATAGCTGTTATTACTGTAATCTAATCGAGCCGATGGACAGCTTGCAAATGTCATATTTGACAAATATGACCCCAGCAAAAGAAAAGTGACGGGATTGTTTTAAAGAGATCAGGTACTTTCTTTGCAAACACAGGTGCAAAAGATCAAGGGAATTGAATGGACTCCGTTTCAGCATCAAACATCTTGCATTAACTTTAGGGGCATATTCAGAACATGAGCTCTACTGAATGCAAAATAAATCAATCAATAATATTTACCTCCACAGCAAAAAAGAAATTTATTTTTAAATAAATATAGGAAATATTTCTTTAAAACAAAACCACGACAAAACCCAATTCAGAACAATGTAGCTCCAGAATTGATTTTCACCGAGGAACTCTAGGATGTTATATTTTGAACTGTAAAAATGTGTCACCCGGAAAGCCAATTAGGGATGGCTGGTGAAAAGAAGCCACTAGAGGAACTATTTAATCATGGGTGGTATGTTCACTGCCCAAATAAACCATTCATGAATTATTTTAGTCAGAGATTTACTCCTTCCAAACCCCCAAAAGCCCTGAAAATGACCCTCCCTCTAACATTTATGTAACAATTTATAGATTGAAAATTGTCCGAGAAATCAATGGAAAGAGGAAGCTCCCTTGGCGATTCAGACATGACATTTGAATTGGATTTTTTAAATATCTATAATCGTCATTAATAATACTGGAATGCAATGACCTGCTCAATATGTGCTACCTTTGGAGGCTAGTTATCCCAAAAACGAATTTTAAAGTTCCCCGAATTAACTAGGTTCCATTTCAAATCACGCCTTAAAACAGGCAAAAGAATTGGGAAAATTCTCACTTAGCAGATATCTGACAGGAGGGAGGGAAGAAGACTGAAAGAAAAAATAGACTCCTGCTCTGGAGGCGAAAAAAACAACTACTAATACTACTAATACTACTAGTAAAAAGTTGTTGTAAAAGGAGAGCTCTAAATAAAAAAGCCCCCACATCTGAGACAAACCACAACAAGGCTGTTAATTTTTCATTTTTGAAGAGTAAAAAAGGAAAGAAAGAATTAGAGAGATGACATCAATAAAATAATGGCCTCATTTTGAGCACCCTGGACAGGTAAATCTGCAGTACAAAGGCAAAGCAACAAATCCCCACGGTTCTCCTTCAGAACTATTTGCCTCTTCTATTGCTTATGCGTTATTCTTTGCACAGCCTTTATTGGTTCATTTGGCATCTGAGTTTTTAAATGAATGCTGAAAAAAACCCCAGCCTAAATCACTGCAACTCTTGGGAGTGGAAGTAGGGTTAAAATATAATTTGTTCCAGTTTTCCAGCAATCAATTGCCAATCTTCATTTGGAAACAGGTCAGATGGCAAGATTTAGATCTGTCTCAATATTTTACAACTTAATAATATATCACTATCTCAGAGAAAGACACACAGAAGCAATTGCTGTTCCTTATTCTGTTTCTCTTCTCCAGGGTATGGCTTAGAATCCAGGATCTGGGATAGAGTGTTGAAAGGAATATGCCTTTTAGGGAAACAGACAAAGATTTATCCCCCTTAAATTCAAATTCAGTCAAATGCACATGCCACATGATTTGATTTTTAGTTTGTTAACATGGTTCCTATGAAAATAAGAGGGAACTTTATCAACCCAGAGAAACCCAAGGAGCAACATTTTTCTTTTCTCTTTAAATATTCCTTTTTATTCCATTTTTAAAAACACAGCACACATGAATATTATCAACACATCATCTGAGTCCAAATTTATAAATCTAAATTTATCCCCATGCCACCTTAAAATTCAATATTCACTCTTTGCATGCAAGACAGTATAGGCAGAGTTTATGAGAGGCCAAAGCAATAACAAAAATATAGCTCCAGAAGGATCACCCTCACCCCCCCCCCCACACACACACTCTTTCTGCTCCTGGATTGCAAAGGGAACCTGTGAACCATGACCTCAGTGCTGAAATTGTATTAAATTAACAGATTATTGATTAGCAGGGCACCCAGCACTTGCAGGTTCTTTACTTGAGGTTTTGATATATGAGCTGTTTCTTCTTTTATCAGATTTGTGGCTTGGTAAGTAATTCTTTGATTAAGGGAACCCTCCCTCTCTCCTCTATACTGAAGGCCACTGTGCCAGTGACAGAGATAGAGAGGAGGCTTTTGGGGGAACCAGTTAAAATTCTATCACGTTGGGGGGGGAGGAGGGGAGTTCCTTGCATTGCATGAAGCCACCACCCCTATCATGGTGCTGCTAAACCATCTCTGTCAGAAGTGACTTTTACAGTGATTCTAAGTATTCTGAAGAACACATTTTTTAGGAACACAGTACTTAGGCCTGGACATCTTGGAACATCAGTTCGGTCTCTTGCTATTGCAAGCAACTCCATCATACAATCCCCATCATATAATTTTTGGCCTTTGAGAAAACAAGTCAGTTTGCACTTATCAGCAGGTGGTTGGGAAATACATTTTGAGATACCCCTACAATAGAGGTTCTCATCCTGTAGTCCATGAAACCCATTCCAGTGGCCCACAGAATAAAATGCTTTGAGAAGTCAGCAGTGAAGGGACTGGGACCTTGGGAATGGTGTGTTTCTGAGACAGGATCTCTCTTTTGCTTGGACAGGATATTGGGGACCCACTGGCCTGTTCATACTAAGTGCCCACATCATTTCCCAGCTATTGAACATTGTGCTGTGCTACCCATGCACAGAGTGCCTGTGGCCCCAATTCACCAAAGCACTGAAGTACATGCTGAATTCCCATTGACTTCTTTAGTGACCTGGTAACTTTGATGGAACTGAAGCAGGTGCTTCAGATTTTTAAAGGTCTTTAGGTGTTGCTTCACTCAGCCTGGTGGTGTCTAGTTGTTTTCAGAGCTGAAATATCATTTTAAAAGGGGATTTAGGCTCTTAGGCACCAAAATCCCACTCCATTGACCTTTAAAAATCTGGACAGAAGTGATTTGCTGAACTGGGACCTACATCCCAGACACATGCAGCTCAGCAGAACAGCAGAAGTTTGTTTGCCCAGCAGTGCTGCTACCTCCCTCTTTGGCTGTGGCTCTGAGGAAGTATTTTTTGTCCCAGTGGGTGTGCGAATGAATTGATCACACAGCGCTTCCCTACGCTCTCTGCGGCACATGTACCCCTCATGCAGTAGGATCATCACTGGCTATGGGCCAAGCACTGCTTCTGGTGCCCCGAAGTGATATAAGTCTGACTTCGTGAAATTACTCCATTTTTACACTGATGCCACTGAGAGCAGACCGTGGTCCTGAGGAGGAAAATGTTGGTGCAAGGCCCTAGTTAAAGTGCAGGCAGCATGTCATGCTCCGCACTCTGGTTCAGGGCTGAAAGAAAGAAAATGGCCAGTGTTCTTTTAACAGATTCCTTCCTTTGAAAGACATCCTGGGAAAGGGTGCCCCTGCTGACGGACTATATTCTATTATTCTATGTGTTTTAGTTTAGTGCAGTGAAGATGTATTTTTAAACAGGTATGTGCTTGAAGTAGGCTCTGTTCCACTACAGGGGGAAAGAAGTAGCAAAGCAGTAATTACAGGCTTCGGAGGTGTGGTAGCATGAAGGAGAACAGCAGGGTTTAAAAAGGAAACCTAGGGAGGAAGACTATAAATGAGCTGCCTGCAGAAGAATGCTGGATAGTGAGCAGTTTAATTCTTGTATTAGGGAAGACTGAGTGATTAATTTGTAAGGGGGGGGCATCTATTGGACCTTCTCCCTCTGAATTATTTAATTATTCCTCAACCAGGCATGCATCCCTCCCTCCATCTCGTTTTTTTTCTTGGTCTGATACTAAGCCTCTTACACTGGCTGAATCCTCAGTGAAGTATATGGGGGGTGGCGGATTGGCTGAGTAGGGAGTGCAGGATTGGGCCCTATGTTTTGTATTTCCATTTCCTGTGTGTTTGTATCTGGTCTCAGGGTGTGGGTTGAGACAGGGCTCTCCTGCTTACCCACCCTCTTGTCAGGTGCTGGCATGCAGCAGGGCATTGTGGATTGATTGCTGTTGGCTCAGGATACCCTGCAGAAACCCCCCACCTCCTGTAGCAGCAACCCAGGTCTGACTTGGGCTTGAGGGGCTCATGGTACGGGCCTGTAAAGAGCAGCCTAGATGTTCCCACATGGGCTGAAGGGGTGGGCCTCAGAGCCCAGGCCACATCCCTAGCAGGAACACCTATGCTGCTGTTTTTAGCCCCACAGCATGAGGCTCTGGGACTCGCTGCTGTGGGATTTTTTGCAGTGTAGACATATCCTCATAGTGACGAATGCAGGTCATTACCTCCACCCTGGATATTTGGGCAGAGGGAACTGGGATCTAGGACAAATGAGGTCCTGCATGGAAGCTGTAAGCAGCACCAAGCCTGGGGAGAAAGTTTAGACAGATATTCAAGTTTCTGTTGTTGCAAACACCTGTCTAACATCTGGTGCACTAGACTGGGATTTAGGCAACCTGGGTTCTATTCCCAGCTCTACTGGTGGCCTGGAGTAAGTCACTTCCCTTCTCTATACCTCAGTTTCCCCATTTTTAAAATGGGCATAATGATATTGCTCTCCTTTGTAAAGGGCTTTGAGATCTACTGATGATGACAGTCAGCAATTAGTATGTTTGTGTTAGTAATAGGGATCTGGGGCAAAATCAGATCCCTATTACTAACTTGGTCCTGCTAGTGAAGGGAGCGGCTGGACTCAATGACTTTTCAGGGTCCCTTCCAGCTCTATGAGATAGGTATATCTCCATATCATTTTATAAGGCCAAATCCTGGGAAGGGGTTAGATCTGGATTAAATATCTTGGGTTAAATTCTGCTCCCACTTACACCTAGGTAAATCCAGAGTAACGCCACTGAGGTTAATAGATACATCCACATTAAATCCAGAATAACTGAGATCAGAAATTGGTATACTGTGTGTTGATGCAGTTCAGAATAGGATGGGATCTGTAGCTGCTTACAAGACTGTTTGCCTGGGCTTACAATTCTGAAATTTGTGTGGCTTTTATTTCTAGTGGCTCAGTCCTGCTCGTCTTACTCATGTGACCAACACCACTGAAGTCACTGGACAGGATTTTTGACAGTGCTCAGCACTGGCCTAATTCTGGTCTCACTGGGGTCAATGAGAGTTTGACCTTTGACCATTTGGGAGCAAACTTATGGAACACCTAGGCCCAGGTACACAGAAGTATTTGGGTGCCTCACTCCTGTTGAAATCAATGAGAGGTAGGTGGCTAAATCTCTCTGTGAATCTGGGCCTGAGTGACTTTGGAAAACCCCTCCCAGTAGGGCTGGCCCATAAGGGTATGGGAGATCAGCAGGAATGGGCTCTTAGGCGCATATCCTCTAAGCTATTTAGGCACCCAGCACTGATTGATTTCAGTGAAGGTTAAGTGTCAAAATACCTTTGAGGATCTAGGATTGATCCTTACGTGGGCAAAAGTTCTTTGCCTGTGTAAGGACTGAGGCGCTGACCCAGCCAAACCTTCCTTGCAGGAATAGTCTCACTCAGGTGTATGGTCCCACTACAAGCTCTGGGCATAAGTTCATGGAGGGATTGCAGTATTAGGCCCTAAGGAAGGGCTGCAGGATTTGGCTTCAGCTCATTAGGGAGCTCAGAGATGGGGAGTGTGCACTGGGCAGTTAAGAGACACTGGCCACCTGGAGCTAAAGAATGAAGATCAGAACTAAATCCATAGTTCAGAGAGCAGCTCAGAGCTCTTCAGCAGTATAGCCAGCAACTCAAAGAAAATCAGCATTTTCTGAGAAATATGAACATGATGACTAGCAATATGGTTTCTTTTATACCACACAAAGAGTTTTGTAGTTTCACCTAGGAAGGAAGGAATAACAAATATTCCTTAGGCATTATGTGACTCAGAAATGGAGTTCATTTTACAGAGTTGTTTTCAGTGATGTACACCGCAACTAGGTACCAAACTAGTCAGCAGAAACTCTGCATCATTCATCATCTAGTCCACAAAAAGTGCTTTCTAGTCCTGTTGCAGATTATTGTTAAATATTGAAGCAAGAGAGTGAAATTTACATGAAACTTAGCTCACAGCTCAGGAAGGATTTGGACAGTTGATGCTCTGCAATGCAATATGATACAGACGTACCTATAGCACTGTTTGCACATGGTCTTCTGCTTTTGAATAAAAGTAGCACTAGGAATCTCAGCCAGGGGTGGCATTCAAGCCTTGGAGATATGAAAACAACCCTCTCTTTACTGTGAGTTGAATTGCAGTAGCTCCCAGAGGCCACAACTAAGATCAGGGCCCCATTATGTCAGGCCCGGGGTGTCAAACTCATTCTGGAGAGTGCCATATTCCTCCTTTAATTATGCTTCATGGGTTGGGGTATGCACTGAGAACTTACACTCCCCTCAGAGTAGAAACAAGCACCCCCTGATATCAATGGATGGGTTGCACAAAGATCAAGGGGAGAGTATGGCTTTTAGGTATTCACTAAGCTTCTTACTATTATTCATTGACTCTTTCAGCATCATTCAGTGAGAAAATCTCCGCCTCATTTTTTCACCACTATTTCTGCCATTGATTCTTTTTCTTCCCCATACATCTTTTCCTCTTTTTCTTCTCCTTCCCTCACTTTGGGTGTCTCTTCTATTCTTCCTTCTGCATTTCCTTTTCTACAGCAACTCCAAACCTCATGGGCTTTATTCCTATCCCTTCCCCCAGCCTAGCCACTGAAAAGATAAGTAGTGAAACGGTTAATGTTGACACACAAGTGTCATTATTGGGTTTTAAAGTTAATCCTCCAATAAGATTACTGGGAGGTGGGGAGTCACAACTCTGCATCATTGCTTCAGGCTCTCAGCAGACCCAGGCAGATCTCACTACATCAGTTACTCTGGGATCATATATGGGAAGTTTTCTTTACAATCACCAGGGCTAAAGACTTACTTAAAAAAGAAAAAAAGAAAAAAAAAAGAAAGCTTAGATTCTGCAGAATCTGAATATACCATATTCACAAGCAGGACTCCTTGAGTAATTAGTTTGGCATCTTAGTGCTAGGTGGTATACATCAGAAGAGACAGTCCCAGCACTAAAGAGTTTACAGTTTAAATAGAAAGAGTAGGAGGAAGACCTGTGACACAGGGAATCACTATCTGTGGAGGATCAGGTCCTCCTGGATTTGATGCCTGATCGTTAAAGACTACATGGGGTCTGAGTCACCATCCCCAGACAAATGCAGAAGAAGCAAGTGCGCTAAAATGGAAAAAGGCATTCCCCCTTCATATACTAAGTTGTTGGCTATTGCTTCTCTGCTGTTAAACAATTGCTGTGTTCCACCCCAGAGGCAGCTGCAGTTCAAAGCTGAGTCCTACATATAGTCAGAGTTTACAATGTTTGTAAAATGCACTGGGATCCTTCACGATAAAAGCTGCTATATAAATATAAAGCCATTATTGTCAAGATATTCTGTTATAAAACCAAAGGGGACTTTATCCATCTTCCAAACTGACCAAATGATTTACACACTGACAGTAAGTTGGTGTTGATGTACTGTATTGTGCTTTTAATGTCTGTGTTTTCCCAATATCATAGTAGTTTAGAGATAGAAGTTTTCAATTTTCTGCCATGGCAGGAATTTCAGACTATAGAGGAGGAATTTGGACTTTGGTACCCACACAGTGTCTGGGGAAATGGTGCCATTCATCAGAGTCTGTTGTATGATGTGCACTAATTCCCAAAATATTTCCTTTACCTTAAGAAGACTGAACAAGCCAGAGGCTTTCTATCCTCTGAAATGCTGTTTTAGTTGCTGGAGAATGGCTGAGACTCCATGAGGAGACAGTGGTAGGAGCACTGCATCACAAATGTGCTTTACTAGTGAGGTTTCATTTCCTCTCCTCTGATGTTTGACTTTGTGATGGGTTTGGTCACAGAGACCCCTTTGGGACTGTCACCTCACGTGCTGAAACTACCTCTGAGCCCATTTTCCCTGTCACCTTGGGACTCCAGAACCCTGTCTTGTTGAGCCAGACACGCAAGCCTGCTGCAACACAGACCCAGGGTCTGAACCACATCCCCAAAGCTGCAGGCTTTAACTGAAAACAGCTTAGCAGGTACTTCTGTCTCCAGCACCCAGACACCCAGCTCCCAGTGGGATTCAAACCTCAAATAAATCCATTTTACTCTGTATAAAGCTTATACAGGTAAACTCATAAATCACCCACCCTCTGACTGATAGAGAGATATGCACAGCTGTTTGCTCCCCCAGGTATTAATCACTTACTCTGGGATTAATAATAAACAAAAGTGATTTTATTAAGAATAAAAAGTAGGATTTAAGTGGTTCCAAGTAATAACAGAGTTACCAAGCAAAATAAAACAAAACACACAAGTCTAAGCCTAATACATTTAAGAAACTGAATACAGGTAAAGCTCACCCTCAGAGATGGTCCAATAAGCTTCTTTCACAGATTAGACTCCTTCTTAGTCTGGGCCAAATCCTTTCCCCGGTACAGTTCTTGTTCCAGCTCAGGTGATAACTAGGGGATTTCTCATTACTGAAGCCTCCTTTGTTCTGTTCCACCCCTTTTTATGGCTTTGGCGCAAGGCGGGAATACTTTGTTTCTCTCTAGGTCCCCTCCCTTCCTTCTAAATGGAAAAGCACCAGGTTTAAGATGGATTCCAGTATCATGTGAAATGTTCACATGCCCTGTAAGACTTCATTATTCAGTGGCTGGCAACCACCGATACAGGAAGGCTTACAAGTAAACAGAGTCATTTACAACCAATTGTCCTAGTTGATGGGAGCCATCAGGATTCTAAGCCATCATTAATGGCCCACACTTTGCATAATTACAGTAGGACCTCAGAGTTATTTTTCATATTCCTAGTTTCAGATACAAGAATGATACATTCATACAAATAGGATGACCACACTCAGTAGATTATAAGCTTTGTAATGATACCTTACAAGTGACCTTTTGCATAAAGCATATTCCAGTTACATTGTATTCACACTTATAAACATATTTGTATAAAAATATGGAGTGCAGCATCACAGACTAGGCTCCTAATAATCATGGGTGCTCATCTGGTGACTGTGATTAGTGATTGTGTTGGTGACTTCATAAATTTATTCACGGTTAATCTAGTATATAAATACCTCTGCTTGAACCCTGACTGCATAATGTCCTGACTTTCATTAATTTTAGTTGCTTTTGCCCAAAATGCATTTAGCTCATTGGCATCTCCAGTCTCCAGGAACCTGATTCTGTGAGCTCCTCCGTATCTCATGGGATGAGCTGAGCACCGTGAACTCTGATTACTCACCACATCAAAGGATCTGGCCCTTGTTTAGAAAGTGCATTTGGAGCCTATTCTGCTCTGATTGTAACAAGTGGGCATTTTGCTATTGGCATGACTGGGAATTATAATTCGTATGTTATATTGTAATTTATAACTGGTTCTTTTTTGTTGGAAGTGGAAAACTAGGACACTAGAGATAGCACTGAGACCCTGATCTGCCAGCCCTTACCCAGGAAAGATTCCAGTTGAACTTAATAGAAGTTTTACCTGTGTAAGAATTCAAGGTCAGGCCTTAAAATGGGAAGTTCCAAGATCTGGGGTGAAATCCTGACCCGACTGAAATCAATAGCAAAACTTCCATTAACTTCAACAAGGTCAGAATTTCATTCTGAGTGTATTTCCTCTTGTATTAGGATCTTTTGGAAAACAAAAAGTTAAAAACAGAAAAGGCAAGGCAGAAAGTGCTAAATTCAAACCTAAGGAGCAAAACTACTTGCAGTGAAACCATATTGCTAATAATCTACATACGGTGCACAAACAGAGCACAGATATTTTAGAGCACTATTAACTCATTTTATTTCCTTAGCAACAAGTCTATGAACAGCACTTCTTTATTTCTATTAAGCAGATCATTGCAATAATTTTTCTTCAGAAATGGGCACTTCAGCCTAAGTCAGTTTCTACTTAACAAGTGTTTTTCTTCCCATTGTGATACCAATGATGTTTTCACATTTCTGACATTTGCAGGTTCTGTATAACATATCCTCACAAAAAAAAATCTAAGTGAGATGCATTTCTGCTCTATAGATCTATCTCTGTTTCAGTACAATCTCTCTCTCTCTCTCTCTCTCTCCCCCACACACCCTAGTCAGTAAGCGCATTCACTATCGGAACAACTTACCAAGGGAAATAGTGGCTTCTCCATCACTTGCTGTCTTTATGCCTTTCTAAAAGAAATGCTATAGCTTAAATCAGAAGTGATGGGCTTGATGCAGAAATTCCTGGGTGAGGTTCTTTGGCCTCGCTTATGGAGGAGGTCAGAGAAGATGATTGTTTCTGGCCTTATTGTATATGAACCTACCTATGTGTAAAGCTAGACTAGAGCTGGTCAAAAAAGATAGTGAACATTTAAAGATAGTGAAAATTCCCTTTTCTCACCTCTCTTTTTTTTTGGTTTTGGGGCTGTGCTGTTTAAGTGAAGGCAGAACCCACTGGAATACACTGAAATAAACTGGCTAGTGTGTATGAGCATCACAGACATACTGAGACCACTGCCTATCATGCTGACCAATATTGTCTCATTGTTTCCTTGCACTCCCCTGTTGGTGTGTCTGTATCCATCTGCTGTCTTGTGTTGTATACTTGGATAGTGAGCTCTCTGAGGCAGGGCCATCTTTTTGCTCTGTTTTTGTAAAGTGCCTAGCATAGTGGGGTCCTGATCCATGACTGGGCCTCCTATGTGTTCTGGTAATACACATAAATAGTATAAATAGTAATGTCTACTGGATAGAAACAGAACTGCTCAGCTATGTGTCATGGGCCTTATGTTGTGAGCTCCTCTTGGAGAATAACCACCATGTAAAAGAAGCAGTGAAAGATAAAAAGACTTCCTTTAAAAAGTGGAAGTCAAATCCTAGTGAGGCAAATAGAAAGGAGCACAAACGCTGCCAACTTAAGTGCAAGAGTGTAATAAGAAAAGCCAAAGAGGAGTTTGAAGAACGGCTAGCCAAAAACTCCAAAGGTAATAACAAAATGTTTTTTAAGTACATCAGAAGCAGGAAGCCTGCTAAACAACCAGTGGGGCCCCTTGATGATGAAAATACAAAAGGAGCGCTTAAAGATGATAAAGTCATTGCGGAGAAACTAAATGGATTCTTTGCCTCAGTCTTCACGGCTGAGGATGTTAGGGAGATTCCCAAACCTGAGCTGGCGTTTGTAGGTGACAAATCTGAGGAACTGTCACAGATTGAAGTATCAGTAGAGGAGGTTTTGGAATTAATTGATAAACTCAACATTAACAAGTCACCGGGACCAGATGGCATTCACCCAAGAGTTCTGAAAGAACTCAAATGTGAAGTTGCGGAACTATTAACTAAGGTTTGTAACCTGTCCTTTAAATCGGCTTCGGTACCCAATGACTGGAAGTTAGCTAATGTAACGCCAATATTTAAAAAGGGCTCTAGGGGTGATCCCGGCAATTACAGACCGGTAAGTCTAACGTCGGTACCGGGCAAATTAGTTGAAACAATAGTAAAGAATAAAATTGTCAGACACATAGAAAAACATAAACTCTTGAGCAATAGTCAACATGGTTTCTGTAAAGGGAAATCGTGTCTTACTAATCTATTAGAGTTCTTTGAAGGCGTCAACAAACATGTGGACAAGGGGGATCCGGTGGACATAGTGTACTTAGATTTTCAGAAAGCCTTTGACAAGGTCCCTCACCAAAGGCTCTTACGTAAATTAAGCTGTCATGGGATAAAAGGAAAGGTCCTTTCATGGATTGAGAACTGGTTAAAGGACAGGGAACAAAGGGTAGGAATTAATGGTAAATTCTCAGAATGGAGAGGGGTAACTAGTGGTGTTCCCCAAGGGTCAGTCCTAGGACCAATCCTATTCAATTTATTCATAAATGATCTGGAGAAAGGGGTAAACAGTGAGGTGGCAAAGTTTGCAGATGATACTAAACTGCTCAAGATAGTTAAGACCAAAGCAGATTGTGAAGAACTTCAAAAAGATCTCACAAAACTAAGTGATTGGGCAACAAAATGGCAAATGAAATTTAATGTGGATAAATGTAAAGTAATGCACATTGGAAAAAATAACCCCAACTATACATACAACATGATGGGGGCTAATTTAGCTACAACGAGTCAGGAAAAAGATCTTGGAGTTATCGTGGATAGTTCTCTGAAGATGTCACGCAGTGTGCAGAGGCGGTCAAAAAAGCAAACAGGATGTTAGGAATCATTAAAAAGGGATAGAGAATAAGACTGAGAATATATTATTGCCCTTATATAAATCCATGGTACGCCCACATCTCGAATACTGTGTACAGATGTGGTCTCCTCACCTCAAAAAAGATATTCTAGCACTAGAAAAGGTTCAGAAAAGAGCAACTAAAATGATTAGGGGTTTAGAGAAGGTCCCATATGAGGAAAGATTAAAGAGGCTAGGACTCTTCAGTTTGGAAAAGAGAAGACTAAGGGGGGACATGATAGAGGTCTATAAAATCATGAGTGATGTTGAGAAAGTGGATAAGGAAAAGTTATTTACTTATTCACATAATATAAGAACTAGGGGTCACCAAATGAAATTAATAGGCAGCAGGTTTAAAACAAATAAAAGGAAGTTCTTCTTCACGCAGCGCACAGTCAACTTGTGGAACTCCTTACCTGAGGAGGTTGTGAAGGCTAGGACTATAACAATGTTTAAAAGGGGACTGGATAAATTCATGGTGGCTAAGTCCATAAATGGCTATTAGCCAGGATGGGTAAGAATGGTGTCCCTAGCCTCTGTTCGTCAGAGGATGGAGCTGGATGGCAGGAGAGAGATCATTTGATCATTGCCTGTTAGGTTCACTCCCTCAGGGGCACCTGGCATTGGCCACTGTCGGTAGACAGATACTGGGCTAGATGGACCTTTGGTCTGACCCGGTACGGCCTTTCTTATGTTCTTATGTTCTTAATCTCTTGTAGCTCAGTCTCTAGGCAGTGGCCCATGCTTTGGGAATCAAGGAGGTCTGAGTTCTCTTCCCATGAAGTTTCAGATGGCCATACTGTGCAGTGCAGTGACAACCTCAGAGTCTCAGGTTTGTTCTAGTGCAAATGTGTGCTGCCCTGCCTCTTGCATTGAAGTAGCTCATGGATCTTCTGCCGTTAACAAATAGGAATGGTGCAAGGAGGTAATTCAGTTTCACCTTGGTGTAGTAGTTTCCCAGGGGCAGAGAAACCACTGAACAAGAATAGGGGATTCTGTGAGGTCATTTCCACACTCCCTTTTCTGACTGTAATGGCACCTTAATAGCCAAATCCACTTGCAATTACTGCAGCAATCCTTTTATTGACACAATATTCACCTGCACTTCTCATTTCAGGTTCGTGCTCAGATGGAAACTTTTCCAGTGATTCCATCTGACTGTGTTGTCCACTGTGAAGTGTGTTCCACTCTGACCCACTCTTGAGAGCTTCCTATGCAGTCTTATGGCTGTGTCGGTCCAAGGATATTAGAGTGACAAGGTGGGTGAGATAGAGTAATATTGAACCAACTTCCGTTGGTGAGAGAGACAAGCTTTTGAGCCACACAAAGCTTTTCATCTTCAGGTCTTCTTGCAGTCATCAGCTTTCTGGTGGCAATGATTAAAAGACACTTCTGCTTTGTTTCCTTTGCACTTTCAGGAGGACCCAGTTGACGGTGACCCCTTTGCCACCCAAAACTGCAAAGAAATGTTGAAACCTACTTGAATTCTGGGTAACATGATGACTTTGGAAACCTCAGCCACATTCAAAGGCTTTGATATCTCAGGCTTTGATGTGCCTGTGAATTGCTTGATTTATGAACTTTCCCCACTGGAAAACATAAGAATGGCCATACTGGGTCACACCAAAGGTCCATCTAGCCCAGTAGCCAATGCCAAGTGCCCCAGAGGGAATGAACAGAACAGGTAATCATCAAGTGATCCCATTACCTGTTGCTCATTCTCAACTTCTGGCAAACAGAGGCTAGGGACACTCTCCTTGCCCATCCTGGCTAATAGTGTACCAATGCAAGAAAGCCTTTTGGCGAAACATAGCAGTGAATTGCTCAGAAATGTGCTTAAATAACTCCTGGACAGCTGTAGTGTTACCAATGAATGTAGCAGACATTTTCAGACCCCGGGATGGGATATCACAGACAGCAGTTTTAACATTATTGGGAATCCATTCAACAAAGTAGCTGCTGTTCTGGTTTTGTACATTAAGCATTTGTTTATCCACCTCTTTCATTGACATTGACCTATCCTTCATGAATTTATCTAGTTCTTTCTTTAAAACAGAGCTACAATGAGCCATTCAGAGTTAGCAAGGAGTCCCCCACACTTACCAGCCTATTATACTTGGGACAAATAAGGCATGTTAGAGAATGGAAGGAAGATATTGCTACTGAAAGTGTCAATTAAATTCCATGTTAAACTTAATCTGAGAGTCAGAGCTGCAGCCATGCAAGTTAACTTGCAAAAATGGGATCTCTGCACCATGAACTTGGTCTGAATTAGCTCTTGCCTTGGTTGCAGGTGCATAAGAAGGAAAGCCCAGTCAGCTAACCAGTGACCGAACTACAGAGATAGAGAAAAGACGAGTCAAGGGGGGTAACAAACTGAACCCCAGAATAAAACCTCAAGGAGACAAGGTACACCATATGATTTAGCAGAGAAAGTTCCCCATTCAGAAGTCCCTTGCTTTATGATGGTCCTCCTCCAATGTACCCTGATCTCTAGGAACTGCAGGACCAAGACCTCTATGAGTTTAACTTCACTCCACACAAGTCTTGGCACATATCAGCCCATCTGTCCAGGGAAATGGTATTAGTGGCTGTTAGATAGCAAACACCATCTTGAAAGGCTCAGCACAGCGTGGGCGGCATGGGAGCCAAGGATAATGCAGTCTTCATCACCTAAGCCAAATAGATGTGGAGTTACTCATCATGTCTCCATTAATTCTTCAGTGCATGAGGAGCATTAATACAGTTTGAGTGATGTACCTCATTATCCTACTGGAAAGAACATTAGCTCTATCATTAGGGCTACAAAGAGTTCCAGCATCCATCCTTTCCTGTTGTGGGGTCATAACAGCAGGGACAGAAGACTTCCCTGAAGAGGAATGTTATTGAACACGAGACACCCCTGTAATGGGTGAACAACCTTTGGTGACTATTTCTGGACAGATCTAGATCAGCTTTGCAAATTTTGTATTTTTTCCTTTGTTTTGCAGTTAGCCCAGAAACTGTTTCATTTTGATGCTGGTTCCATCTCTTTGACCCCCATCTCCTTGTCTTCTTACCTCTGTTAAACTATCTTGGTTTATTTAATTTAACTAGGCCTCCCCTCCCTGGTTATTTCCCAGCTGGCAAAGAGAGTGAACAGTTGTGTTTGAAATTGATGCCAGGTTATTATGGAAATCACCCGCTTCATTGAGAGGGTCTGCAGTCAGAATCAGATCCCCAGGGAGCTAGACAACCTAATCTCCCATTGCTCTCAGGGACAAGAGCTGGGACTCCACTCTGCCTCCTTGGAGGCCTCAAGAAGAACCAGTGTGTTCAAGGATCAGAAAAAGGGTGTGGGGAATGGATGGCTTCACATGGATGGCACGAGAAGTCTCCTACTCCACTACATATACCAGAACTTTGTTACTCCTGATGCCATCCCAGGGAGACATCACTAGAGGTGGCTGGAATTTTTTTGACAAAAAGGTTAGGGTTTTGGTTTTGGTTGCCAAAAAAAATGTTTTTTTAAAATCAAAAATAACTTTTTTCATGTGAAAAATCTCATTTTCAATGACATTTTATTTTTGTGAAATTGTGGGAAAATGCCCACCTTCTCTCAATTTTTGACTCCTCCCCACTTCCCCATGAAAATGGTGGTAATGAAAAAAAAAGTTAAAAAGAGAGTGAATGTAACAATGTCATTTTTAAAAGTAACACTTTATCTACTTTTTAATCTCTCTCTTTAAGTGAGAGAAAGTGACATGACATAAGATCTTTACTTTTGTTTTTCCTATTGGAAAACAATTAGAAAGCAAGAGAAATCAGGGAAAACCTCAGTGTTGCTGTTGCTTAATTTTTCAAATTTTCCTGTAGGAGAAACACTTTTTTTCCCCCCAAATGGGAAAAGTTTGAATGGAGATTTTTTCCCTCAGGGAAAAAAAATCCATGTTCTGGTCAGTGTTAGACACCACTTAAGACTGGTGACTCTCCTGGGGCAGACGTGCCACATGAGTTTGCAGCATGCTAATTTTCAACATTTATATGAGAGGCTGGCAGGTGATGCAACAACAACAAAATTGCAATGAAAATTCATTGCAATCTTTAAACAAATACACTTCAGTTGTCTGTTGGTATCCACGCCCCTGTGAACAGCCTAGTGTTCCAGTTTATTGGCAGGAATATTGGCAAAAAAGTGAATTTTCGTGCCTTTAAGATAACAGTTGCAGAAGTGGCAGTAGTATCTAGTGGTTAGGGCATGAGCTTGGGACTCAGGAGGCCTGGTTTCTATGTCTGGCTCTGCCACTGACCAGTTGCATGACCTTGGGAGTTCACTTTTGTTTCCCCTTCTGCCCTTTTTCTTGTCTATTTAGACAGGAACTGGTTCTCACTATGTGCCTGCACAAGACTTAGCCCAATGGGGCCCTGATTCCACTTGGGCTTTCTATGTTTTACTGCAATACAAATAACAACTTAAAAAGTACAGTTTGAATTCATAAACACAGAAAGTTGCATTAGAAAGCTGACAGAGCAGTCATACTCAGTGGAGAAAGCACTAGCCAGGGACTCAGGAGATCTGGGGTCCATTCCCAGCTCTGCCATTGGCCTATTGGGTGACCTTGGGCAAGTCACTTTCCTTCTCTGTGCCTCAGTTTTTCTAACTTTAAAATGGGGATAATGATCCTGACATCCTTTGTAAAGTGCTTTGCGATCTGCTGATAAAAAGTGCTCCATAAGAGCTACATATTACTATTATTCTAAGAGATAGGCTCATCCAATCATGAAAAAAGGAACAATCCCATCTGGCCTAATCAAAACAACTTAAATTGCAAATCTTCAATATCAAATTTCCACAAATTGCCTATGAATGATTGACAGACCAGAAATTAGTGAAAGTTCCTATTTAGAAAATCATTTCAAATAACAAACAAGCTTGAGAACATCACAATCTGCCATGTGTGAAAGGAAAAGAGGTATGCTTCATTGAATAAATGACTAGAGTGGATAAAAATTGCTAGATATGTTCAGGAAAATATTTTGTCAACATTTAAAAAAAAGATCTATGCATTATTTTGATGAATGATTTGCCCAGCTCTAAAATGTATCAAATTTAATCAACTTTAGTGCTTCACGTTAAAAATGCCTGCAGTATATGACAGGGAGATTGGGCAATGGGGAATTTGTCCTGCTCTGAGTTAAATCCTAGAAATGAAAACCCAAAGGCTGCAGAAATTTGACCTCCGAACCCATACTGGACCAATGTCCCATCCTGGCATTAGGGTGCACTGTGCCACTGGAGGTGCCAACTTTCAGATTAAATATAATTCTAAGGCCTGGATCTCGCACAATCATTAAATATCCCAGTACACCTTTTGGAAAAAAATGTGTCCCAGAGTCATCCTGGACAATTTCCAACTGGAGTGAGAACAGTTGGTCTATCTAAATTTGCCCTACAGTTCTGACTAGCTATAGGAGTTTTCTTTACTTCTAACAGTGTTGCTGTGCACTGTAAAATAGCTACTACCTTCCACCCCAGAGGTGTCTGCATTTATGGGTAAAGTGATTCCTACACATGCTGCTCTCATGTACACCAGCATACATTTGGAACAACTGCATTGGTTTCACAGTAACAGAGGAGAATCTGACCTGGGGCTTATAGGAAACCCCTTGGGGAATTTTCTGGATGCAAGGTGTTGTATAACAACAGGTTAGTATCAATTACACTCTTCACCATGTGCATCCACAGCTTATTGGTATCTGTCTCTGGCCATTGCTTGCTTCTTCAGAGGATATATTCTTTAAAGGCACCATGGCTCAGAATCTTAACTGGGGTAAATCTGGGTAGCTCCAATGAGTAATCGACACCAGCTGAGCATTTGGCCGTTTATATTCACCTGCTTTTGTAAAGACAGCAGCAAAAAAAATGTAACAAAGGCCCAGGTGCACCCCAGGATGAATAAAGTAGCACCAGAGAGTGATTCCCACACTCCCCCATGAGCATATTATCTTCACTGGCATTGTGCCATACACATACTGGCACTGCATTTGGTTGTAGTATGGGAAATTCCTGGGGTTTCTGCTAAAGTTTACAGGCCTGGGCTAATCCCCTTCCCACCTCCCTTTAAACTGCTTCTTTTAATAAATCAATGCTGCAGAACCACAAGGCTCATTTAGAGCTAAAGCAAGAAGCACAGCCTGTGCAGGAAACATCCACTAGCAAACCTTGAGGTAGACAGTATACTCATATGTTGGATACAACAGCCCCATGTAATACCAGTGCAGTGTCTTATTAGGGTAGAGAGAGGCCTGAGCAAAAGAAAAGATCTAGATCCAGATTTGAAACTTCCCAAAATCTGGAGGTGTCTGGAACTGGGGTTTTGGTTTGATCCACTATAGAGAAGCACCAGCTGTGGAGGTCCAGCTCTCGGGTCAATGCTTGAGGTCTGCAAAGCTCAGTGGTGTTTGGATCTGGGTATTCAGTTCATACCTCTCTCTAAACAGCACTAGACCACTAGACTAAGCAGGTCGACTACAACTCACAGAGCAGGGTCAGTGAACACTGAATTCTCCCCACTGTGTCATAACTGCAGGCATAGTGGAGTGTTATCTTGCTATGCTGATTCATTGTGACAGTTAGTTGGGCCTTGACATCGGTGTAACTCCATTCATTTCAATGAAATTATAACCAATTAACACCAGTGTAAATGAGAGGAGAATTGGTTTCACTGTAGTAGAATGGGTTGTTGAGCCACCTGTTCAAGACATAGGGTCAGATCCAGCTACTCTTATGTTGGGTAGCACCTTACCTCCAAAAGTATCCTGTGGATTCAAATGGGCCAGAGTTTTGAGCCTACTCACACTGCTGAGGATTTACTCATTTGAGTAAATGAACCCTGGAGCTCAGGTCACATGCCAGTCTGGATCTTTGCATTCTGCCTCCCAAAATTCCCCTACAGTATTCTCATCCACATTCTGTCCTAAACAATGCTGTGCACTGTTAAACAGCTGCTTTGTTCTACCCCAGAGGTGGCTGCATTTTGCTGATCTCTCACCAGTAGAACCTTTCTAATTTGCACTAATGACTGGGTGTTCCATTGCAAATTATTGAATGTTGTGAGTGAACCAACACAATAAAAAAGGAAGAATAATTCATTACACCACATGCTTTATAATATCAACTGTAGTTCAGTGTTAATTATTTATTATAATATTTCATAATGAACTACTACATGTACTGTAGTAGATTTGGTAAAAATAAGGAAACCCTAAAGCTTGCTACAGGTCCCTGCTCTTCCATCTTTGGTGAGAGCAGTAGCAACCTGTGTGGAACTTGGAGAGAGGAGGCCAGGTTGCAGGAGGGAAGAGTCTGGAGGAGGCACCAGGCAGTCAGTCTGTGTGCACGTGGTTGGAATGTTAGCTGCTATTGCAGCACCTCTGCAAATAGCTCTCCTAATAAAGAGACAGTTGTAGAAACCTGGAGTCTTCTCATGTTATCACCCAGCATGTGATACATAAAACATGAACTAAAACTGGATTGCATCCAACGAAGTGGGTATTTACCCACGAAAGCTCATGCTCCAAAATGTCTGTTAGTCTATAAGGTGCCACAGGATTCTTTGCTGCTTTTACAGATCCAGACTAACACGGCTACCCCTCTGATACTTAAAACTGGATTAAGGCACTCTGGCCCAGATTTTTAAAGGCATTTAGGTATTGCTGTTCTCAGTGTTGCAATGCCTAACTGATTTAAGAGCCCAAGTTTCATTTCAAAAGTGATTTAGGAATTAAATTCATTTTGAAAATGAGATTTAGGTGCTGCAAAGTTGAGTGCAGCATGGCCTAAAAGCCTTTAAAAATCTGGGAATATATATCTCCTCCTGAGGACCCCAATTACTGCAGTCATATGACAGTGGCTATCAAAATCTCAGCTTTCATTCTTTTTAAAGTAAGTTTCTAGTTCACATGTTTGGAAAGAAAAGCATGAAATCATGACCCAACCTCTACCTGAGTCTGCAGACAGCCTGAAATAAAAGCTCTGAGAGGGGGAGATGCCTCAGGCCATCAATGGGATGTGAACTCAAATCCCCACTCTGTCAACCCCATCCCATCAGACAACTGATTCCCTGAACAGCAGGAGGAGAAGAGAGCAGTGGGCCCAGTCCAAAAATTCAATCAGATGGGGCCCCCATTACTGACCCCAGCATCCAGGGGTAAGTAATGAGACCCCTTTCTGTCTCTCTGGGGGAAAACAGGGGACTTTGCTGCCACTGATGTTGCTCCCAAGGGGAGGTGGACCTTTCCTGCAGCTTCTCAAGAAGTAAAAGGGATCCCACCCTGCTTCTCTGGAGGATCAAGTCCCTCCCCCCACAAGTGAGCGGGGTGGTGGGTCATGGGGTGGAGTCACAGTGGATCCTGAGTCAGGCATGCCTAGGGCACCACATGTCTTCACCCAGCTAATAGGTGGAGTGAAGACACCGATGTTTTCTGGGCCAGCCAGTTTCCCCTATTCCTGCTGTGTTGGATCTTGGTGCAGAAGACGCTCCATTGACTTCAATGGTTGGGCAGTGACATGTCTGGGCCAGAGCATGCAGTTTAGCAAGTGCAGGCTGGTGAGTTCCCGCTATCTGTGTGGCTCAGTTCCAGCTACTCCAGCCCAGCTGCACAGCACTGGGCAAGCACACAGGGAGACCCCTCAGAACTCTCAGAGGACTTGAGTCAAAGCTTATTGAAGTCAATGAACACTTTTAACTGACTTCTCAGGGCTTTGAGTCAGGCCCTAGACCCCCAGGGAGAAATGCAGGCAGAACTAGCAGTCCCAGGGCAGTGAATCTGGGCAGAGAGAAGATGGGATCAGGGCTGAGGCTCTCCATGCACCCTGTGGATAAACTGCCAACAGGTGTGTTTTTAAAATGCCTTGGAAGCATAAAGCTGTGGGCTTGCCTGAAGGAGGGATGTAGCTCCACCACTGTGAATGCCCCCAGCCACGTGTCCTGGCATGAAAGCGGAGTCAGTTGCATTTTGACACTGGTGCAGCATATCTATAGTGCAGAGGGTTTGGGGCAGCAATCCCTCATTGAGACAAACCCCTTCTCCCTGCCCACAACCGCCTATTCTTAGCACTGCAAAGTGCCTCCATGACTTTAAGGGCACCAGTCTCATTGGAAGTCTTGGATACTTTAGGAAAACCCACTGGGCTCTTCCCATTTGTGGCACATTCTCTTTAATTGGGCTGTCAAATCCTCCGAGCAGGGGCTGGTCCAATGTACGTACCTGTAACATCACAAAGCACGTGTCCCTGAGCCGGACTGAGGTCTTTGGGCACTATGATACTGCTTCTCCCACTGCCAAATAATATAGCTGGCAGCAATTTTTTAAAGCTGCTGTTGGGGAGCCTCTCCCCACACTCTTCTGGGGGCCTTTGAAAGCCTTGTGCATAAGGGGCCTGATTCTCTTACAGCAGCATCACAGTGAATTCAACAATTACTTCCTATTTACAGAATGAGGCCTGGCGCCTTCAGGGCCCTTAGTTCAGGCATTGAGCACCAGGACTCTCCCTCCTAGCTCAGCTTCTTTAAAAGGCACAGGAAAGCCTCTGGTTTGTTGTTAAGTGTGTAAAGCACTTTGGGGTCCTTCAGATAGAAAGGCGCTAAACAGCTGCAAACTGTTCTTACTAAACTGCAGGCAATTAGGCAGTCCCTTTGCAAAGAAGCCAGTGCACCCTGTAGCCTAACTAAATTCCAAGTGCAGTTCCAAGGCATTATGTTGTTTTGACCATAATCAAAGACCTTTAAAAGGTCCCCTTTCAAACAGGCAAGATTTATGATCAAATGCAGAAATCAGGGACCTGATTTAGGCCTCAGTTATACTGGAATAAATGCAGAATATTGACTCTGATTCAGCTACTCAGGATTTAAGCCATCAGGAGAATCTTGACCATTGCTTGCTATGTAGAATCACCTTTAGAATTGAGCCTATTGCTTTCTATGGAGAGACTCCTGATTTACACCAGTGACTGCAGGCTCAGAATCTGTCTTCAAGTCTTGATTGGCTTGTCACCCCCCCACCATGTTCAGTAAAAAAGATGAAATTTCTTCCGCCAATTCAGAGCTGGCTGCTGGTGTGCTAAGACCACAGCCTGTCAAACTGCCCAATATTGGGGACCTTCTCCATGACTGGACCTCCTAGGCATTATAGCTGTACAAATACATGTACATAATGCCCAAGATAGTGACCAGGAAAACTCTGGTGTGGAATGCTCTTGACTTCCTCTCCTATTGGCAAAATTCCTACTTCCATCCGTTACCCAAATTAACCCCAAGTGCTGCCATCAAGGCAGTAGGTGTTGCTCTTTTGTACCTTTTTGACATGCACTCTCAGCTCCCAGCCTGGCTTTGCTGAATATTTTAATGCATCCACGCTGTACGGTGAATACGCACAGACAGGGCTGCTCACTGTGTGAACTAAAGGGAAACTGGCTGCCATGCCTGACAGTGGGATTTTCTGTAAATTTTGGGCAAGTTCATTAACTTTTGGTACTTCATGGACAAGTCAGACTTACAGCCAGGGGGAGAGAGAAGAGGTTCTAATGCATGTCACGTTGGCCAGTGACTCTTGTCTGACCTGCAGCGCTCCCTCCAAGCAGCTCTATCAATGCATTCCCATTTCTCTCAGGCTGGTCCACTCCACAGGGCCACTGAGTTCTGACCTGGGGCATCTCTGCCATTCCTATCTCAGGACTCCACAGCTTGCTCAGTGTTCCTCATTCCTAACCTGCAGCATGCCCCTGCTAATCTCAGGGAAGGCATTCCTAAGTGGTTAGTGCAGGGGACGGAGAATTCTTGAGTTCTGTTTGTCTTATCATTGACTTGCTGTTTGGCCATAGAGGAGTCCCTACAGGAGAGGGAGAGCACCATAGAGCCAGTAAGGGAATGCCCAGGTAGGGCAAACCCCAGAGCCCGGTTTTCTTACCAGATGCACAGTATAAGACACCGTGGGATTTGCTGAAGAAAGGAGGGATTTCCTGCCAGTACCGAGATTCTGCAGAACTTCCTGCTTGCAGCACTCACCTGTACACTAACTTCATGGATGCTTATCTGTATGTCCAGCTGTGTGTCTAGCTGCAGATCCCACAACCTGCAGTCAAACAAATAGTGATTTTTATCATCATCATCTATTGGGAGGCAAAAAGTGGGAAATGGGGGACCGAAAAGAAATGGTGAAAAATTCATTACATTTCCACCACAGAACTTTCTCCTTCTGGCTGCTCTTCCTCTCTCCAGTCAAGAAACAGAAGATTCAGCAACAGATTCACATTTATCAGGTACATCACATTGCCCTCTTCTGACTTTCTGCTTCAGCCAGCTCACTAAACCCTTCAGAGCTATCCACTTTCACTATCCCCAAATGCTCAATGCCCTTAGTTGTAGCGAATTTTGGCACTGTTCACTTTCAGAAGTTGAATATAGCAGAAGTTTCTCTTTCTGCTGACTGACTAGAGAAGGGAATTCTCTTTGTATAGACCATAGAGGACTCTCCTTGGAGGAAGAGCCGAGTGGACCTGATGGTGCTTCTGTGGCACTAGAATGAATTACTGTGCAGATGACTGGAAAGAAAAACAAACAAAAACAAACCTAGAGCTGATCAACATTTTTTAAAAAATTGACCACATATTTCAATGAAATTTTGAATTCTGATGAAAAAATAGGGGGAAAATGGTCAACTAAATTTTCAGAATCCGCCTTCCTCACCACACCATTCACCCAACTATAGATCTGGACTAAATATTTCAAATGTTTGAATTTTGACCTCCCCAATTTTCCCTCCTGTTTTTCCATAAAGCCTGAGAAGAAATTCTGACACATAAGCCAAATTCAGTGGAGTCACTCACAGAATTTGGCAAGGCTGCCCAGACGGGGGGGTGGGGGGAGGGCAAGTGGGGCAATTTGCCCCAGGCCCCAGGCCCTGCAGGGGCCCCCACGAGAATATAGTATTTATAGTATTGCAACTTTTTTTCATGGAAGGGCCCCCCAAAATTGCTTTGCCCCAGGCCCCCTGAGTCCTCTGGGCAGCCCTGGAATTTGGCCCCATGGATTTTTTAAAGAAATGGCATAAGGCTTTGATGTACTTTGAGGAGAAGGGGAAGAGAACCCACCTGGGGAAGAGGGATTAGCCTCCTTTTGTAAGTTGTCCCTGTCCTTAAGAATGTGCAAAATACTCTTCATGAAGGTAAGACTCAGGACAGCCTCTCTGGCCTTATCCCAGAGAGACTGGTAGCTCTGTGTATACAGCAACCCTAGAAAGCTTCAGTGTCAGATCTCTACACCTGCTAGAGCAGCGGGAAAAGTAGGTTGTGCCTCAGTAACCAGAGCCAGAAGACCATCCAGGTCTTCCACCCATAACTAACTCATGTGTGGTATTACATTTGGCTTTCATTTCTTTTCATGCTCGTTCTTAAAGAAATGGAGGTTTGGGTCTTTGGACTAGTGCTTCGAGGCTCCCAGCTCTGTGGTGAGTCAGCAGGCATTGTTGTTTAGTTAAGACAAATGGAGCCCTGATCACTGTCTATCTGAGGGCATGTCTACACTGCACATGGAGGTGTGACTGCCGCACGTGAGGACAAAGCCATGCTACCAGTAGCAGTGAAGATGCTACTGCAGTAGCATGGATTAGGCACCTCAGTAATTACCCAGGGTCCCAGGCATCCTTGCCCACCCTGCCAGGTCTTCACTGCTCTTGGTACTCAAGCTAGCTAGACAAAAGCTAGCTCAGGTATGCTTGCATGAGTTGCCATCACCAACCCGTCCCTCCATCGTAATGCAGAAATATTATTGGGGAGGTCTAGGTTGGATATTAGGAAACACTATTTCACTAGTAGCATGGTGAAGCACTGGAATGGGTTACCTAGGGAGGTGGTGGAATCTCCATCCTTATAGGTTTTTAAGGCCCAGCTTGACAAAGCCTTGGCTGGTATGATTCAGTTGGTGTTGGTCCTGCTTTGAACAGGGGATTGGACTAGCTGAACGGGGGAGGGATAGCTCAGTGGTTTGAGCATTGGCCTGCTAAACCCACAGTTGTGAGTTCAATCCCCAAGCAGGCTTTTACTCCAGTTCCCTAAATGAAAGAGGCAGCAGATCCCACTGCAGTGCATTTGTGAGCTTTAGTTAAATACATAGATTCAGCGATTCCAAGGCCAGAAGGGACCACTGTGATCGTCTAGACTGTCCTCCTACCCAACAGGGCAGAGAACTTTCTTGAAATAATTTCTGTCTGAACTAGAGCCTGCCAGGATGACAAATGTGCACCCAGTGGCACCACACTGATAAAAACAAGTCTTGCACATGTGCCCTGGTATTAAACACTTTGGTTATTTCCTAGATGTACTGCCAGCCTGGAAGAGGTATTTCCTGGTATGACATCTGGTATGTCATACCTGTTATTTCCTGATTTGATGTCTGACCAAGTAGTTGATGGACACACAAGTCAACCAACTACTTGATCAGATACTTAACCAGCTAAAATCATTCAATTATTAAAATTAAGTAGACTCCTATTTAGATTTAATCTTACAAAGCTTAATTGATTGACTGCCACTGTAGCCTTTATGAAGGCAAAATTGTTTGAGTTCCTGACTATCAAACTCTCACTCCAGCTGCTGATAGCTTAAAATAAAAGAGCAAACTATAGTTGCTATGCATAGTTATCCATCCATCCATCTATCACCATCTATCCATCCATCTATTGCCACCATTGGACTAGATGACCTCCAGAGGTCTCTTCCAACCCTAATCTTCGATTATTCTATGATTCATTTGCAAGGACCTTAGTGGGAGGAGCACTGGTTGAAGGAAGGAAGAGTTTGTAGGGGCACCAGGAAGTCACTCTGTGTGCACATGGTTGGAATGCTAGCTACAGCTGCAGCAGCTCTGTAAATAGTTTTCTTGATCAAGAGACAGTTTAATTTTAGAAACAGGAAGTCCTCTCATGTTATTATCAAGTGTTTCATGTCCCATATGGTACTATCTGTCTGTCTTCTGAATAGTTGACCAGCCAATTGACTGGCCTGCTGTGCCTAGAGCCAGCCAATCAGAGTATGTCTACACTGCATTGTAAACCCATGTCTGTGGGACATGAACTTTTGGACTCAGTGGTTCCAAGCTCACACATGGTAAACCTGGGTTTAGAATTGCTGGACCCTGGTCTCACAAGCATGATAATGCTGTGAAACCCAGTGAAGGGAAGAGTCTCAGATCCTGAGCTCTAGCCCAAGCGGGAATGTCTACACTGTTGTTTTTAGCCCCATAGCACAAAGCCTGAGTCAGCTGACACTGGCTCTGAGACTTGCTGCAGTGTAGACATACACTGAAGGTATTGATTCTGAAATGTCATTCCTGATTCTGCTATTTTCAGAGAGACAGGAATTCTGGGAATAACTATCTGGAGTGGCGACAGGCAGAAAAAACATTTATCTTATAGGCTTGGTAATAGCTCAGCATCTCATGCCATCCATCCATTGTCAGCCTTCTGCAAGGAAAAGGCCTCTCCAGCACAGCTCCTGCCCCTCTGTAACAATATCCATATCAGCCTTTCTAAACCTACTTGAAGGCAAAAGTCTCCTTAGCACTGCTTCTGTCCATGCATCTCAGATATTCTCATCTCACAGCCCAGAGAAGCCTCTTCAGCAAGGCTTGTGTCCATCCATCATGTCAGCCATTTCAGCCAATTGCAGGAGGAAGACCCTTCAGCACAGCTTCCATCCCTCCCTCCCTCCCTCCCTGACATTGTCAGTCCCATTGTGGCACAATAGCCTCTTCAGCTCTGCTCCTGTCCATCTCTATCTGTCCAGTACATTGCTGATGTCCATCTATACCACTCATACCCAATCCATGCCAGGGCAAAGGCTTTTCTAGTTCTGCTGCTAGGCTGTAGGGTTTTTCTCTGGCTCCTCACCATGCTCAACTAGCAAGAGAATGACACTGCAGTTGAACTTTCCAAGGCTTGTCTTTGGATTCCTCCTTGATGGCATCATTCAGAAGCCCTTTGCCAGATTATCCATGCTGGCTCATCACCTATGAGATAGCGTCTGTGACCTCTAGGTCCTTCTTTAAGGAGTGTGGGGGAGGTGTGGGTTATACACAACTTTGCGCTACTCCTAGTAGTTAGCTACACATAGAAATACTCTGGTGGGGTGTTGTGGGGTAAGCACACCCCATCCTCTCTTGGGGCAGGGAGAGGGTAATTACTTCCCTGCGGCTGCATCTTTATGACCATGCCTTATCTTGAGGTAGCATGGCCTAGTGGTCAGAGTCAGTGTGGCCACCTGGCTTGGCAAGGTTATGTGGCCTAGTGGCAATAGTCAGTAGGGCTGCCCTCTCTCAGGGCTGTGTTGCCTAATGGCCAGAGTCAGTGTAACTACCCACTTCTGTAGGGCTGTGTGGCCTAGCTGCCAGAGTTGGTAGGGCTGCCTGTTCAGCTGGGCTGTGTGGCCTAGTGGCTAGAGTCTGTATAGCTGCCGCAGTCAATGGCCAGAGTCAGTCTAACTGCCCTCTTTCAGAGCCGTGTGGCCCAATTGACAGAGTCAGTATAATGGCCTTCTTCAGTAGGGGCAGTTGGCCTGGCAGCCGCTCAGGGGAGTGAGCCACCACCTGCGGGGGTGGGGGGGTGGGGGGGAGTGTGGTGGCCAGGTAGGGCGATCCAGCACCTCCCTGCTCTACTGGGTCCGAGCTCAGGGCCCTGTGAGTGGCAAGTTGACTTACCTTGACTTTAGCAAAGCTTTTGATACGGTCTCCGACAGTATTCTTGCCAGCAAATTAAAGAAGTATGGACTGGCTGAATGGACTATAAGGTGGATAGGAAGCTGGCTAGATTGTTGAGCTCAATGGGTCACTAGTTAGCTGGCTAGATTGTTGAGCTCAATGGGTCACCCATCAATGGCTCGATGTCTAGTTGGCAGCTGGTATCAAATGAGTGTCACAGGGGTCAGTCCTGTGGCTGGTTTTGTTCAATGTCTTCATTAATGATCTGGATGATGGGATAGATTGCACTGTCAGCAAGTTCATGGATGACACTTAGCTGGGGGGAAAGGTAGATTCACTGGAGACTAGAGATAGGGTCTAGAGTGACCTAGACAAATTGGAGGATTGGACCAAAAGAAATCTGAGGTTCAACAAGGACAAGTGCAGAGTCCTGCACTTAGGACAGAAGAATCCCAAACACTGCTACAGGCTGGGAACCGACTGGCTAAGCGGCAGTTCTGCAGAAAAGGACCTGGGGATTACAATGGACAAGAACCTGGATATGAGTCAGCAGCGTGCCCTTGTTGCCAAGAAGGCTAACAGCATATTGGGCTGCATTAGTAAGAGCATTGCCAGCAGATCGAGGGAAGTGATTATTCCCCTCTATTCGGCACTGGTGAGGCCACATATGGAATATTGTGTCCAGTTTTGATCCCCCCACTACAGAAGGGATGTGGTCAAATTGGAGAGAGTCCAGTGGAGGGCAAAAAAATTTTTTAGGGGGCTCAGGCACGTGACTTATGAGGAGAGGCTGTGGGAACTGGACTTGTTTAGTCTGCAGAAGGGAAGTGTGAGGGGGGATTAGATAGCAGCCTTTAACTACCTGAAGGGGGGTTCCAAAGAGGATGGAATTAGGCTGTTCCTAGTGGTGGCAGATGACAGAACAAGGAGCAATGACCTCAAGTTGCAATGGGATAGATCTATGGGTTGGATATTTGGAAAAACTATTTCACTAGGAGGGTGGTGAAGCACTGGAATGGGTTACCTAGGGAGGTGGGAGAATCTCCTTCCTTAGAGGTTTTTAGGGTCCGGCTTGACAAAGGACTGGCTGGGATGATTTAGTTGGTGTTGGTCCTGTTTTGAGCAGGAGGTTGGACTAGATGATTGCCTGAGTATCCCAGTGTGAACCGCTCCAAATATCGCTGCAAGAGTGAACACGCTATTGTTGGCTTCTCTGTTCACAGCTTACTTGGTTCACAACTGGCTGCTTTTTTATAAAGCTGCTGGCTCAAAGCAGTTGCCCCAGCTCAAAGCCTTCTCTCCAATCAACCACTCAAGGCCCACCTGGAACAAAGCACTCCCAATTCACACTTTTCAAACACACACACAGTCAATCACTCAAGACCTTCCATTACAAACTATCTGATCACAGACACAGTAGGTGTGGTCAGACAGGGAGGTTAATAACCTGATAGACAGAGCTCAAAATGTCCCAGAGTTTGGATAAACACCATGGGCCACAGGTGGAGTCCCCCTTTGGGAAGGCTGGCCCCTGTCTCTGCCCCTTCTGCCTCCCCCCAGGTCCAGAGCCCTGAGATCTCTTCCCCCCCACCCGTGGCTGGTGCCACACCCCCTCCGCCTGGAGAAGCCTCGAGCGCTCTCCTCCACCCCCGGACGCAGTAACTCTGGGCCAGCCACAACCCAGAGCGCCCCCCCCCCCCGCCCTCAGCCAGAGGAGCCCTGGGCCAGCCAAAGCCCTGAGTGACCCTTCACCTGCCTGGAGGTGCCTCGGCTCAACTGCAGCCATGCCTCCCTTCCCCTCCCCTCTCCAGATCCAAGCCACCCCAGGGAAAAGTGTCTCTTTGGAGATGCTTTTGATATGCTCCATGCAGGTTCTGGGGCTACTCAGTTTCCTGGGTTCTTCAGTAATCTCTCTGGAGTCCAGGAAGCTGAATAGCACATACCAGTTCCTCAGCCGCCCTGGAATCTGCATGGGACATAACAAAGCAAAAACTTCACCTCCAAACACCATAACTGGGAGTCCGGTAGCCTCCCCTGACCTATTATATGCACCACCAATGATAAACACCCACAAGTTTGATGCTTATTGTTACAAGAGGTCTGTGTATATGTAGTTACTAGATAAGGTGCCAATAGATGGCACTGAAGAACATGCAGCATAGTTCCTGTAGGACCAGTAAAACATCTTCTTGTGCTCCACAAATTGTGCAGGTCTTTATATACGCTCTTAGCCTGATGTAAGAAGTGAGCTTCAAACCCATGCCTCTGTTATTCATCATTAAGGTTAAGATTCCATCCTGGGTGTGACACCCTGACACTGCAATATTCACCACATGACCTGACACCCCAATATTCACCACTGTCTTGTAATTAGGATATGTTTTGTACAAAGTATATCTTGTAAGGTATCATTCGAAAAGTCTTGATCTGCTAGACATTGAAATCTTGTTGGGTTGTATGTGTTATTGTCATATGTGAAGTTATGAAGTTTGGCTATGTATGTGTTACTGAAACATGTTGTAAGGTTGAAAGCACCCACAAGTGGCCTTTCAGGTATAACAGTAGAAAGGCCAAACAATGTTAATGGCTTATTGAGGAAATGCACACAAGCACAAGGATTATCCCAGGAACTGTGTACAACAGAAACCTCTCACAGATAGCACTACACAGTGGGAACTGTTAGACCCAGGTGACAGCAAGAACTTTCCAGCAAGTGAGAAGATGTAAAAGGGGGACAATGACATCATGATGGGACCTCACTCTCTCTGCAACAACACACCTGGAAACACCTGAGGGATGAGGACTGAACTGTGGGAAGTGATGGTCCCAGGCTACAATCTTTAGCCTGTGTATGAAAACCTGAGAGAGCCAAGGTAACGTGTGCCTTAAGAGTCTGCCAGCCTGTTTATCACTTAGGGTGAAAATTTGCTAATTCATATCCTACCTATCTAGTGTATTAAACTCAGTTTGTGGTTTTTGTTTATTTACTAAGGTAATCTGCTCTGATCTGTTGGCTATCCCTTATAATCACTTAACATCTACCTCTTGTATTTAATAAACTTGTTTTTGTTTTAAACTCAGTTTGTGTAATTCATAACTGGGGCGGGGAGGGCAAAAGGCCATGCATATCTCTCTCCACATTGAGGGACAGGGTGAATTTCAATGAGCTTATGCTGTACAGTTTTCCGTGCAGCACAAGACAATACAATTTTGGGTTTACTCTCCAGAGGAGGAGTGCTCTTGAGTGCTGTGCAATTCCTTAGCTGAAAGTCTTCCCATGCAGTACTGATTTCAGTGTCTGTTGTGTCTTTCTGCAGCTGGGTGTGTCCCTACCTGTGTGCACGCTAGAGGAGGCTTGAGGGACTGTCTCAGCAGGACAGTATAAGGGAGCCCAGCCTGGTGGAACAGGCGGACTCAGTGGTACCTGATACTAATTATCTTTAGTAATAAAATGCCAAATGGAGAAAAAAAATCTATACCTACATGGCACTTGCGGGGGTCTAAACTCCGCCTTGCACTATACCAGTGATACATGCTATATACCCTTACACTGTGCATTCAGAGCGATCCAAAGGAAACACTTGCTGCCAAAAGCAAATATATCCCTGCTGTGCCAACCCATGTTGCAAATGCATGTCTCTGGCTACATATTAACATTTTATGGAAATAAATAAATACCCAGCAAACATTTCCATATGAAACTCTTACATGTTTGCTGCTTCCATAGTGAAACCCTCATTAGATCAACAGTGATTATCCCAAGTGGTCTTAATTCATCAAGTCTGAAACCTTCCCATGAATAAAAGGAGAGCTTAAGGAAAGCCGGGCCTGAAGGAAAACTACAATGGGGGGCAGGGAATTGTGGGAGTTTAACTGTTTGGGTTTAATTAGCACATCCTGTCAATACTCCAGTCTTTCTGTCGGTCTTGTGGGTAGGGTGACCAGACAGCAAGTGTGAAAAATCGGGACAGGGGGTGGGAGGTAATAGGAGACTATATAAGAAAAAGACCCAAAAATCAGGACTGTCCCTATAAAATTGGGACATCTGGTCACCCTACTTGTGGGTTTTTTGGGTGAGCCACTGAAATTTAACAGCAGCAAGGGGAAAATTCTATTTTGAGAGGATCTGTTTCATGGTGAAACTGTGGAACATCACTCCAGGGATGGACATAGCTTCTGCTTGTCATGGGCCATTGTGTCCAGGGCCGGCTCCAGGGGTTTGGCTGCCCCAAGCAGCCAAAAAAAAAAAAAAGCCGCGATCGCAATTGCGATCTGCGGCAATTCAGCGGGAGGTCCTTTGCTTCGAGCGGGAGTGAGGAACCCTCCGCCGAATTGCCGTCGAATCCCTGAAAGTGCCGCCCCACTCCCGAGTTGCCGCCCCAAGCACCTGCTTGATAAGCTGGTGCCTGGAGCCGGCCCTGATTGTGTCTGACCCTTGCATGGCTACACAAATCAGAAAGCAACAAAGAACCTTCTCCACTCCCTACAGAGACACTTGCAGTCCCAAGGGGGGCTTGAAGAGGCTGTATCTTACAGAGGAGCACATGCTCTGTCAGTGGAGCTAATAGTTGTAGTTCTTTTGGTTCAGTGTGTGACAGGGTGTAACAACCCCGCACTGGGCCACCAGGGGCAGACCAATAATTGTGGGCCCAGGCGGCTATGCCCCCTTTACCCTGCTGCACATGGTCCAGGTGGAGAAGCCAGATAAAAGGAGGCAGCCCAGCTCAGTTGGGGTGGGCAAGAGAGGAAGAAGGACGTACACTGACGGTTCCTGCAATGCTCCTGGCGGTAGAGCCCGAAGATACAGACTACACTCCAGGCGACTCGCCAACGGCAGAGACTGCCGGGGAAGCCAAGCCACTGCCTGCTGAGGAGTCTGTTGCCTGCTTTATGTCCCAGCCTAGAGGGAAATAAAGCCCATAGCTGTATGTTTGCTCCATCCAGGGGCCATAGACTGATTGGTATTTTGCCCTGGCCAGGGAGCTAATTCACCAAGTTCTACTGTCCTCCCCAGCCTGGAGACTGAGGGGCTTCAGACTGGTTGTTTGTTTTGTCCACCCAAAGACCATGGACTAGTCGTTTAAGTGACCCTGTCGGGTGCCAAGACCCACTTGGCCAAAATCATCCACTTAATGGGGAAATCTAACGACAGGGTGAACCAACCCCACACTAGACCGACAGGGGCGCCCCAGCTCGACATGTAGGGTCCCCATCAAACTTGGTGGAGACAGCAGGCACCAGTTGGGTCCTGCTAAGAGGACTAACCCAAGGAGAGCTACATGAGAGAGCCCCACAGACACCACGGATACAGACATTAAAATGGATGCTGGAAAGCCAGCAGCAGCACGCTACCCATCAACAACAACAACAAACCCAGCTGCTACAGCAAATGTCCACCCAACAACAACAGATGGCCCATCACCAAGAGCAGCAGCAGCAGCTGATTAGGGAGCTAGCTGCACAATACCAATCCCAGCAAAAATGGCTAGTTCAGCAGATGACGGCACTCCTGCAACTGAGGGGACCACCCAGACCTGCTGGGATGAGCCAGGGTTCGGAGAATGCTCTTACTGGGTTGCTAGTGAGGTTGGCAAAAATGGGACCCAGAGATGACCCAGAGGCCTTCTTGGTCACATTTGAGTGGGTCGCCATGGTGGCCCTCTGGGCTCCAGAGCACTGGGTTAGTCTCGTGGCCCCATACTTATCCAGACCTGCACAAATGGTCTACTGGAATGTAGACCCTATAGAAGCTCTAAATTATGCCAAAGTAAAGGCCGCCATCTTAGACCACACCAGGGAGAGCCCCATTCTGTTAGTGGTTTTGACGGGAGAGGTATTCCCCAGGATCACGACCTTGGGCGGTGCAGGTCATTGGAACCTGAGAATTTGACCGGGCCTCAAGTGGCAGAGGCTATCATCTGGAACAGTTTACACACATCCTCCCACTGGAAGGGAAAGAATGGGTTCACTGACATCGACTGAGGGCTCTCGCTGAGCCAGTGTCCTTGATGGAAGGTTAGCTGGCTGCAGAGGGACCCCGACTTCTAAATCCTAAGCCAGGAGGGACCCAAGCGAGAGACAGACCAAATCAGAGGAAGAAGGACCTCAGAGTAGGCTGGGGGCATGAGGGTCAACCTCCCACCCAGGATTTATGCGGAGACCTAGGCTGAGACCCCAAGGGGAAGAGGTCGCAGCTGGTGGGTTGGGGCCAGTGCCACACTACTCTGAGGCAGACATATTGAAGGTTTATGAATACAGCCAGGAGGGACATGTCAGACGTGACCACCCTTTCATGGACAGCAATTATGGACAGGTCTGGGTAGCAGGCTCTCAGGCCCAACAAAGAGGCTCACTGAAGCTGATAGTCCCTATGCAGGTCAATGGCACCCCAGTATCCGGTCTTATTGACTCGGGTTGCAGCTAGACCCTCATATGAGCTGATCTGGTGAAGTCAGTGGATCAGACAGAGGCCCCTATATATCTCCAGTGCATCCACAGGGAAGGAGAAAGAATTATTTCAGCTCAGTGCTAATGTGGACACGAGGACGAACGGATATAAACTGTCAGTCAGGAAATTCAGGCTTGAAATTAGACGAAGGTTTATAACCATCAGGGGAGTGCAATACTGGAACAGTCTACCGAGGGAAACAGTGGGGGCGAAGGACCTCCATGACTTTAAGATTAAGCTAGATAAGTTTATGGAGGGGATGGTATGATAGGATAACGGGCTTAGTCAATAGGTCAATTAAGTGCCTGGTATGATATAACCTTTTCCAGAGGGTTTGGCTGGAGAGTCTTGCCCGCATGCTCGGGGTTCAGCTGACCGCCATATTTGGGGTCGGGAAGGAATTTTCCTCCAGGGAAGATTGGCAATGGCCCTGGAGGTTTTTCGCCTTCCTCCGAAGCATGGGGCAGGGGTCACTTGCTAAGGAGTGGGTGGATCGGCTTATGTGGCCTGCATCTTGCAGGAGGTCAGACTAGATGATCATAATGGTCCCTTCTGATCTTGAATTCTATGATTCTATGATTCTATGTACAACTGTATCCCGCCACTAAGGTAAAGCTAACAGTGGGTGGTCATGAGGAGAAATGCCAGGTCAGCCAGGCCAAAAAACTGGCATATCCCACAGTCCTAGGTCGCGATTGGTGCTGATTTGGGGAAGCCATGCAAGAATGGGGGTGCCAGCCACCAGCAGAAACAACCCAAAGGCCATGGGAGAGGGGACTCCTAGGGCAAAAGGAAGAAGGCTGAGAGGAGAGACCCTCCTGCCCCACAGAAGGCCCCAGACCTTACCCTGTGGGAGGGGAGACACTGGAAGTGAAGCGGGAATGGCTGATGACTGATCGGGACTTCCTGAGAGAGCAAAGGGAAGGCCCGACTCTTAGTCGCACATGGGAGCAATTGACACCAATCGAGGAGGAAGGGGATGTCAACTCACGGACACCCCAAGGACCCTGCTTCAAGATCCATAATGCACTCCTATACTGGATGACCAAGGACCCACAAACCCAAGAAGTGATCCAATAACTGCTGGTGCCACATAAGTACTGGCGTGACCTTGCTGCGGTTGGCTCACTTGGTGCCCTGGGCTGGACACCTGGGCGAGAGAAAACCCTACACCAGGTGGCCCTTAGGTTTTTCTGGCCCCGTATCCATAAGAAAGTGAGTGACTTCTGTGCCTCCTGCCCAAAGTGCCAATGGGCTGGTCCCAAAGGAATAACCAAGGCACTCCATATCCCAATCCCAATGGTAGGAGTGCCATTTGAGAGGATAGGCATGGACCTAACTGGGCCCTTAGAGAAAAGCAGTTCAGGGCTCCACTACATATTGGTGGTGGTAAACTATGCAACCCAATACCCCGAGGCAGTCCCCTTGCATTCAACGACTGCAACTGCCATAGCAAAGGAGCTCTTGGAAATGTTTGCCCGAGTTGGGATACCAACCAAGAGAGATACTAACAGAGCAAGGTGCCAACTTTTCATCTCCGCTAATGGCAGAGCTGTGCCAGCTACTAAACATCCAGGCTCTGAAGACTTCCGTCTACCATCCCCAGACCCGATGGCTTAGTTGAGAGGTTTAATGGGACCGTGAAGAGTCCAGTGGATGGCAACAAAAATTATTAGTAGGTTGGAGCACATGACTTATGAGGAGAGGCTGAAGGAACTGGGATTGTTTAGTGCAGAAGAGAAGAATGAGGGGGGATTTGATAGCTGCTTTCAACTACATGAAAGGGGGTTCCAAAGAGGATGGATCTAGACTGTTCTAAGTGGGAGCAGATGACAAAACAAGGAGTAATGGTCTCAAGTAGCAGTGGGGGAGGTTTAGGTTAGATATTAGTAAAAACTTTTTCACTAGAAGGGTGGTGAAGCACTGGAATGGGTTATCTACGGAAGTGGGGGAATCTCCATCCTTAGAGGTTTTTAAGGTGAGGTTTGATAAAGCCCTGACTGGGATGATTTAGTTGTGGATTGGTCCTGCTTTGAGCAGGGGGTTGGACTAGATGACCTCCTGAGGTCCCTTCCATCCCTGATATTCTATGGATTCTATGAAATCAATGTTCCATACATTTGTGGAGGATGACCTGCGACACTGGACTTCCTTCGAGAGACCTGGGAAGAACACAAGTCATGAGGTTAGTTCCATATATATTACAATTGTGAGAATGCCTGAAGAGGCTTGGGAGTTTGCCCATGAAAATTGAATGAAAGCCCAACAGACCCAGAAGCACAGATACAACCAGGGCACCCATCTTGGACTTTCAAACCCAGTGATTGTGTCTTGTTGTTATTCCCCGCACCTGAGTTCAAACTGTTAGCCAAATGGCAGGGGCCATTTGAAGTGGTCCAAAGGTTGGGAACAGTAGATTACGAGGTCCAGTTACCCGGATGGCAACACAATACCAGAGTGTACCACATCAACCCCTTAAAGGCCTGGAGGGCCCAGGAGGGCATGCTAATTGCTTACATGGCTGATCCTGAATTAGGGCCAGACATGTTGAATCCCCTTGGTGCAACAACATCGCCATCAGCTAGGAGCTCAATGAGGAACAACGGTAAAAACTGCAACGACTGACCCAGTCCTTTCCGGCCTTTCTGTCACCCTGCCCCAGATCTACAAAGATGGCATACCATCACATAGCTACCAGTCCAGGACAGAGGGTGCAAGATCATCACCAGCTGTTGGCCTGGAAGATGTGGGGGATCATCAAGGAAGAAGTTGAGGCAATGCTAGTCTTGGGGGTCATGGAAGAATCCCATAGTGAGTGGAGAAGTCCTATCATCCATGAGGTTCTGCATAGACTTTTGGAAAGTAAACATAATCTCCTGGTTTGATGCATACCCTATGTCATGGGTAGATAGATACTGGAATAGTTGGGGAATGCCAAGTTCATATCTACTCTCAATCTAACACAGGGATACTGGCTAACTCCCCTGACTCTGGCTTCCTGGGAGAAGACGGCCTTCGCCACATTGTTCGGCCTTTTCCAATTTACGACTATGCCATTCATAGAATCATAGAACATTAAGGTTGGAAGAGACCTCAGGAAGTCATCTAGTCCTAGGGCCGGTGCAAGGATATTTTGCACCCTAGGCAAAACTTCCACCTCGCGCCTCCCCTCCCCCCGGAGCATCGCTTATTATAAACTTTCAAAAATGAATACTGCATAATGTGGCATTATTCATTAGAATTAATACACATTTGGCTTGAAAATTTATTAATTTCATTATTTAGTCTACATATTTAATGAAAATAAATGGCCCTGGGTCTCCTGCACGTGGCTAGAGTCCCTCCTGCCCCGCCCCCCATGGATCTGGAAAGAGCTGTTTTGGGGATCAGAGCACAGATCTCGGGGGCTCGGGGAGGAGGTGGCTCTGGGCTGGCAGGGGGGATGCAGGCGGGCTGTGATGTGGGGCGCGGCAGAGGGAGGCGGTGGGGCCCACGGTTGCAGAGGACACCCATAGAGATAGGTGCTATGGGGCAGGTTCTGTGGGTGGAGAGGGGAGTGCTGAGGGGTGGGTTCCCGAGGGCAGGGTCTGGGGAGAGAGAGGAATGCTGCGGGGTGGGTGCCTGAGGGCAGGGTCTGGGGGGAGAGGGGAGCGCTGCCTGCGGGGCGGGTGCCCAAGGGCAGGCTCTGTGAGGAGAGGGGAGAGCTGTGGGGCGGGTTCCCGAGGGCAGGATCTGGGGGGAGAGGGGAGTGCTGCGGGGCAGGTTGCAGGGGGAAGGGTCTGGGGGGAGAGGGGAGTGCTGCCTGTGGGATGGGTTCCAGGGGGAAGGGTCTGGGGGGACAGGGGAGCACTGCGGGGTGGGTGCCCGAGGACAGGGTCTGGGGAGAGAGAGGAATGCTGTGGGGTGGGTGCCTGAGGGCAGGGTCTGGGTGGAGAGGGGAGCGCTGCCTGCGGGGGATGTGTCCGAGGGCAGGCTCTGTGGGGAGAGGGGAGCGCTGCAGAGTGGGTGCCCGAGGGCAGGGTCTGGGTGGAGAGGGGAGAGCTGCGGGGTGGGTTGCAGGGGGAAGGGTCTATGGGGAGAGAGGAGCGCTGCCTGTCGGGCGGGTTCCATGGTGACTGCAGCCGCCAGCCACCACTGGGTCTCGAGGTGAGGGGCCAGCCAGCAGGTACGACCGGGCTCCGCAGGTGCTGACTCAGCCTGCGGGTGGCACTGAGGGACATGGGGGGGCCTGGTTCCCACCAGCTGGAGCCCAGGAAAAAGCAGAAAGTAGGTAATGGCTGGAAGCGCCCAGATTCAGCCCCGGGTTCCCCCCGCACACGTGGCCACCCTGCTGGAGCTGTGAGTGGAACCCGCTCCCTGCATAGTGTCCTCCGAGCCCCTCAAGGCAAACCCTGCCCTGGCCCAGCCATGGCCAGCCCCTGTGCAGGGAGTGTAAAAAAAAATCTGGGGGCACCGCTTTTTGGCACTCCAAAATCTTGGCGCCCTAGGCGGCTGCCTCGTTTGCCTAGTAGTTACATCGGCACTGTCTAGTTCAACCCCCTGCTCAAAGCAGGAACACCACCAAGTAAATCATCCCAGCCAGGGCTTTGTCAAGCCGGGCCTTAAAAACTTCTAAGCATGGAGATTCCACCACCTCCACAGGTAACCCATTCCAGTGCTTTACCACCTTCCTAGTAAAATAGTGTTTCCTAATATTCAACCTAGACTTCCCCTACTGCAGCTTGAGACCCTTGCCCCTTGTTCTGTCATCTGCCACCACTGAGAACAGCCAAGCTCCATCCTCTTTGGAACCCCCATTCAGGTAGTTGAAGGCTGCTATCAAATCCCCCATCACTCTTCTCTTTTGCAGACTAAACAAGCCCAGTTCCCTCAGCCTCTCCTTGTAAGTCAAGTGCCCAAGCCCCTTAGTTATTTTTGTTGCCCTCCGCTGGACTTTCTCCAATTTGACCACATCCCTTCTGTGGTTGGGGGACCAAAACTGGATGCAATATTCCAGATGTGGCCTCATAAGTGCTGAATAGAAGGATATAATCACTTCCCTCGATCTGCTGGCAATGCTCCTACTAATGCAGCCCAATGCGCCATTAGCCTTCTTGGCAACAAGGGCACACTGCTGACTCATATCCAGGTTCTTGTCCATTGTAATCCCCAGGTCCTTTTCTGCAGAAATGCTGCTTAGCCAGTCGGTCCCCAGTCTGTAGCGGTGCATGGGATTCTTCCATCCTAAGTGCAGGACTCTGCACTTGTCCTTGTTGAACCTCATCAGATTTGTTTTGGACCAATCCTCCAATTTGTCTTGGTCACTTTAGACCCTATCCCTACACTCCAGTGTATCTACCTCTCCCCCCAGCTTAGTGTCATCCACGAACTTGCTGAGGGTGCAATCTAACCCATCATCCAGAGCATTAATAAAGATGTTGAACAAAACAGGTCCCAGGACTGACCCCTGGGGCACTCCGCTTGATACCGGCTGCCAACTAGACATCAAGCCATTGATCACTACCCAGTGACCCTGGCAATCTAGCCAGTTTTCAATCCACCTTATAGTCCATTCATCCAATCCATACTTTTTTAACTTGCTGGCAAGAATACTGTGGGACACCGTATCAAAAGCTTTACAAAAGTCAAGATATATCACGTCCACCATTTCCTCATATCCACAGAGCCAATTATTTCATCACAGAAGGCAATCAGGTTGGTCAAGCATGACTTGCCCTTGATGAATCCATGCTGACCATTCCTGATCACCTTCCTCTCCTCCAGTGCTTCAAAATGGTTTCCTTGAGGACCTGGTCCATGATTTTTCCAGGGACTGAGGTGAGGCTGACTGGTCTGTAGTTCTCCAGGTTCTCCTTTTTTTTTAAAGATGGTCACTATATTTGCCTTTTTCCAATGGTCCGGGACCTCCCCCGATCACCACGAGTTTTCAAATATAATGGCCGATGGCTCTGCAATCGCATCAGCTAAGACCCTCTGATGCATTAGATTTGGACCCACGGATTTGTGCATATCCAGCTTTCCTAAATAGTCCTTAATCTGTTCTTTCACCACTGAGGGCTGCTCACCTCCTCCCCATACTGTGTTGCCCAGGACAGCAGTGTGGGAGCTGACATTGTCTGTGAAGACCAAGGCAAAAAAAAGCATTGAGTACTTCAGCTTTTTCCACATCATCTGTCACTAGGTTGCCTCCTCCATTCACAAAGGGTCCCACACTTTCCCTGACCTTTTTCTTGTTGCTAACATACCTGTAGAAACCCTTCTTGTAACCCTTCACATCCTTTGCTAGCTGCAACTCCAGCTATATTTTGGCCTTCCTGATTACACCCCTGCATGTTTGAGCAATATTTTTGTACTCCTCCCTAATCATCTGATCAAGTTTCCACTTCTTGTAAAAAGTTTCCTTTTTGTGTTTAAGATCTCTGAAGAATTCACTGTTAGGCCAAGCTGGTTGCCTGCCATATTTGCTATTCTTTCTGCACGTTGGGATGGTTTGTTCCTGCGCCCTCAATAAGGCTTCTTTAAAATACAGCCAGTTTTCCTGGACTCCTTTCCCCCTCATATTAGCCTCCCAGGGGATCCTGTCCATCAGTTCCCTAAGAGAGTCTAAGTCTGCTTTTCTGAAGTCCAGGGTCCATATTTTGCTACTCTCCCTTCTTCCTTTTGTGAGGATCCCGAACTCAACCATCTCATGGTCACTGCTTCCCACCCACTTCTACTTCCCTTACCAATTCTTCCCTGTTTGTAAGCAGCAGGTCAAGAGGAGCAGGGCCCCTGCTTGGTTCCTCCAGTAGTTGCACCAGGAAGTTGTCCCCAACACTCTCCAAAAATGTCCAGGATTGTCCGTGCACTGCTGTATCGCTCTCCCAGAAGATGGGAGGGTGATTGAGGTTCCCCATTAAAACCAGGACTTGTGTTCTGGAAACTTCAGTTAATTGTCCGAAGAAAGCCTTGGTCACCTCATCCTCCTGGTCCGGTGATCTATAGCACATGCCCACCATGACATCACCCTTGTTGCTCTTGCTTCTAAACTTAACCCAAGGCTCTCAACAGGCATTTTTCCAGTTTCATAATGGAGCTCTGAGCAATCATACCGCTCTTACATACAGTGCAACTCCTCCACCTTTTGTCCCCTGCCTGTCCTTCCTGAACAGTTTATTCCCATCCATGACAGTGATCCAGTCACATGAGCTACCCCACCAAGTCTCTGTTATTCCAATCACATCATAGTTCTTTGACTGTGCAAGAACTTCCAATTCTTCCTGCTTTTTTCCCCAGGCTTCTTACGTTCATGTATAGGCACCTAAGATAACTAGCCAATTGCCTTGCTTTCTCAGTATGAATCAGGAGAGCTTCCTTGTGTTTCCTCCCCACTTACTTCAGTGCTTAGGTCACCGTCCCCCAGTGAACCTAGTTTAAAGCTCTCCTCACTAGGTCAGCAAGCCTGCCTGTGAATATATTTTCCCCTCTTTTTGTTAGGTGAATCCCATCTCTTCCTAGCAATCCTTCTTCCCGGAACAATATCCCATGGTCAAGGAATCCAGAGCCCTCTCTCTGACACCATCTACGTAACCATGCATTTACCACCACAATTCGACGATCCCTAACTGGGCCTTTTCCTTCAACAGGTTGGATGGATGAGAACATGACTTGCGCCTCAAACTCCTTTATCCTTCTTCCCAGAGCCATGTAGTCTGCAGTGACCCAGTCAGGTCATTCTTGGTAGTATCACTGATGCCCATGTGGAGAAGTAGGAAGGGGTAGAGGTCCGAGTGCTTGATCAATCTTGGCAGACACTCCGTAATGTCCTGATTTCTAGCTCCAGGCAAGCAGCACACTTCGAGTCTCTTGGTCTGGTCGGCAGAGGGATGACTCCGTCCCCCTTAGGAGGGATTCCCCGACCACCACCACATAAGAACATAAGAACATAAGAAAGGCCGTACCGGGTCAGACCAAAGGTCCATCTAGCCCAGTATCTGTCTACCGACAGTGGCCAATGCCAGGTGCCCCTGAGGGAGTGAACCTAACAGGCAATGATCAAGTGATCTCTCTCCTGCCATCCATCTCCATCCTCTGACGAACAGAGGCTAGGGACACCATTCTTACCCATCCTGGCTAATAGCCATTTATGGACTTAGCCACCATGAATTTATCCAGTCCCCTTTTAAACATTGTTATAGTCCTAGCCTTCACAACCTCCTCAGGTAAAGAGTTCCACAAGTTGACTGTGCACTGCGTGAAGAAGAACTTCCTTTTATTTGTTTTAAACCTGCTGCCTATTAATTTCATTTGGTGACCCCTAGTTCTTGTATTATGGGAATAAGTAAATAACTTTTCCTTATCCACTTTCTCAACATCACTCATGATTTTATATACCTCTATCATGTCCCCCCTTAGTCTCCTCTTTTCCAAACTGAAGAGACCTCGCCTCTTTAATCTTTCCTCATATGGGACCCTCTCTAAACCCCTAATCATTTTAGTTGCTCTTTTCTGAACCTTTTCTAGTGCTAGAATATCTTTTTTGAGGTGAGGAGACCACATCTGTACACAGTATTTGAGATGTGAGCGTACCATGGATTTATATAAGGGCAATAATATATTCTCAGTCTTATTCTCTATCCCCTTTTTAATGATTCCTAACATCCTGTTTGCTTTTTTGACCGTCTCTGCACACTGCGTGGACATCTTCAGAGAACTATCCACAATAACTCCAAGATCTTTTTCCTGACTCGTTGTAGCTAAATTAGCCCCCATCATGTTGTATGTATAGTTGGGGTTATTTTTTCCAATGTGCATTACTTTACATTTATCCACATTAAATTTCATTTGCCATTTTGTTGCCCAATCACTTAGTTTTGTGAGATCTTTTTGAAGTTCTTCACAATCTGCTTTGGTCTTAACTATCTTTAGTAGTTTAGTATCATCTGCAAACTTTGCCACCTCACTGTTTACCCCTTTCTCCAGATCATTTATGAATAAATTGAATAGGATTGGTCCTAGGACTGACCCTTGGGGAACACCACTAGTTACCCCTCTCCATTCTGAGAATTTACCATTAATTCCTCCCTTTGTTCCCTGTCCTTTAACCAGTTCTCAATCCATGAAAGGACCTTTCCTTTTATCCCATGACAGCTTAATTTACGTAAGAGCCTTTGGTGAGGGACCTTGTCAAAGGCTTTCTGGAAATCTAAGTACACTATGTCCACTGGATCCCCCTTGTCCACGTTTGTTGACCCCTTCAAAGAACTCTAATAGATTAGTAAGACATGATTTCCCTTTACAGAAACCATGTTGACTATTGCTCAAGAGTTTATGTTTTTCTATGTGTCTGACAATTTTATTCTTTACTATTGTTTCAACTAATTTGCCCGGTACCGACGTTAGACTTACCAGTCTGTAATTGCCAGGATCACCCCTAGAGCCCTTTTTAAATATTGGCGTTACATTAGCTAACTTCCAGTCATTGGGTACCGAAGCCGATTTAAAGGACAGGTTACAAACCTTGGTTAATAGTTCCGCAACTTCACATTTGAGTTCTTTCAGAACTCTTGGGTGAATGCCATCTGGTCCCGGTGACTTGTTAATGTTGAGTTTATCAATTAATTCCAAAACCTCCTCTAGTGACACTTCAATCTGTGACAGTTCCTCAGATTTGTCACCTACAAAAGCCAGCTCAGGTTTGGGAATCTCCCTAACATCCTCAGCCGTGAAGACTGAAGCAAAGAATCCATTTAGTTTCTCCGCAATGACTTTATCATCTTTAAGCGCTCCTTTTGTATTTTCATTGTCAAGGGGCCCCACTGGTTGTTTAGCAGGCTTCCTGCTTCTGATGTACTTAAAAAACATTTTGTTATTACCTTTGGAGTTTTTGGCTAGCTGTTCTTCAAACTCCTCTTTGGCTTTTCTTATTACACTCTTGCACTTAAGTTGGCAGTGTTTGTGCTCCTTTCTATTTGCCTCACTGGGATTTGACTTCCACTGTTTAAAGGAAGTCTTTTTATCTCTCACTGCTTCTTTTACATGGTTGTTAAGCCACGGTGGCTCTTTTTTAGTTCTTTTACTGTTTTTCTTAATTTGGGGTATACATTGAAGTTGGGCCTCTATTATGGTGTCTTTAAAAAGGGCCCACGCTACTTTCTGGGTTTTCTCTTTTGTCTCTGTACCTTTTAACTTTTGTCTAACTAACACCCTCTTTTTTGTTTAGTTGCCCCTTTTTGAAATTAAAGGCCACAGTGTTGGGCAGTTGAGATGTTCTTCCCACCACAGGGATGTTGAATGCTATTGTATTATGGTCACTATTTCCAAGCGGTCCTGCTATAGTTACCTCTTGGACCAGCTCCTGCGCGCCACTCAGGATTAAATCTAGAGTCGCCTCTCCCCTTGTGGGTTCCCGTACCAGCTGCTCCATGAAGCAGTCATTTAAAGTATCGAGAAATTTTATCTCTGCATTTCGTCCTGAAGTGAAATGTTCCCAGTCAATATGGGGATAATTGAAATCCCCCACTATTATTGGGTTCTTAATTTTGATAGCCTCTCTAATTTCCCTTAGCATTTCATCATCACTATTACTGTCCTGGTCAGGTGGTCGATAATAGATCCCTACTGTTATATTTTTACTAGAGCATGAAATTTCTATCCATAGAGACTCTATGGAACCTGTGGATTCGCTTAAGATTTTTACTTCATTTGAATCTACACTTTCTTTAACATATAGTGCCACTCCTCCGCCTGCACGGCCTGTTCTGTCCTTCCGATATATTTTGTACCCCGGAATGATTGTGTCCCATTGATTGCTCTCAGTCCAACAGGTTTCTGTGATGCCTATTATATCTATATCCTCCTTTATCACAAGGCACTCTAGTTCACCCATCTCCTCCTCTTGGGACTGGTGGTCGTGGACCACCCATCCCTAGGACAATGCATCTCATATCTTCCAGTCAATGAGGTCTCCTTCTTATTCCTTCCCTCAGAGGGCTCTTCCAAATCATTCTCCGCTGTAGTACCTGTGCAGAGAGCCTGAAAAGGGTTTCTTACCTCTATCTGCATAGGGGGTACATGGGTTCTTCACATTCTTCTTCTGGAGGTCACATGCTGCCAATTTTCTTCCCCGTTCTTCACTGCCCTCTCTGATTCTTCGGCATGTTGTGCCTCCAGAACCAAACGCTGACTTCTGTCCAGAAAATCTTCATTTTCTCTGATGCAACACAAGATTGATACTTGCATCCCTAGTCCTTTAACCTTCTCTTCCAATATGGAGACCAGTTTGCACTTTGTACAGACGAAGTCACTTCTATCCTCTGGCAGAAAGACAAACATGGCATATCCTGTGCAGGTCACAACAGCTGATAGCTCACTATCCATGTCTTCCTTCTAAAAGCGTCCTCAGATGTTGTATTTACTTCTCCAAGAAGCCTGAAAGGCAAAAACACTCTGTGGGAAGTCCCCCTAGGCAAACTCCCTCTGTTTGCCTGTCCTCTGTTTGCCACTCACTCAGTTCGCAACTGGCTGCCCTTTTATAAGGCTGCTGGCTTGAAGCAGTTGGCCCAGCTCAAAGCCTTCCCTCCAATCAACCACTCAAGGCCCACCTGGAACAAAGTGCTCCCAATTCACACTTTTCAAACAAACACACCGTCAAACAGTCCCTGCAACTAGCTCCAGGCTATATTCAGGCTACATGGCAACTAGCTCCAGGCAACTTGGCACTGTTGTGACCTTTCAAAGGCTTATGGACCAACTACTGCGGCCACATGAGCAATATGTGACCACCTATATCAACAATATAGTGATATACAGTACCAGCTGGGAAGGACCATCTTAGACACCTCACCGCCATGCTGCAAGCCCTTGGAGAAGCTGGGTTGATGGCCAAGCCCTCCAAGTATCACCTAGGGCAAAAGGAGGTAACATAGCTGGGATACGTGGTAGGGAGGGGCAGCTACACCCACTGACAGTTTCTGGGCCTGGCTGGCTACTACAGGCACTTTGTTCCAGAGTTTGCCACATTAGCAGCACCGCTAACAGACCTGACAAAAAGCTTCCAACCCAAGAGAGTACAGTGGTCTAGGGCCTGCAAATATGTTTCCCAGACCTTGAAGGAGTGGTTAAATCAGGAGCCAGTCCTTTTTCACCCAAATTTTTCAAAAAGGTTTATACTCATAAGAACATAAGAACAGCCATACTGGGTCAGATCAAAGGTCCATCAAGCCCAGTATCCTGTCCTCTGACAGTGGCCAATGGCAGGTGCCCCAAAGGGAATGAACAGACAGGTTATCACCATGTGATCCATGCCCTGTCACCGAATCCCAGTTTCTGGAAAACAGAGGTTAGGGACACCATTCCTGCCCATCCTGGCTAATACCCGTTGATGGACCTATCTTCCATGAATCTATCTAGCTCCCTTTTGAACCCTCTTATAGTATTGGCCTTCGCAACACCCTCTGGCAAGGAGTTCCAGAGGTTGACAGTGTGGTGTATGAACAAATACTTTCTTGTGGTTGTTTTAAACCTGCTACCTATTAATTTCATTTGGTGCCCCCTTGTTCTTGTATTATGAGAAGGAGTAATTATCACTTATTTACTTTCTCTATAACACTCACTCGATTTTATAGACCTCTATCATATCCCCCCCTTAGTCGCCTCTTTTCCAAGCTGAAAAGTCCCAGTCTTATTAATCTCTCCTCATACGGAAGCCGTTCTATACCTCTAATAATTTTTGTTGCCCTTTTCTGAACCTTTTCGAATTCCAATATATCTTTTTTGAGATAGGGCGACCACATCTGCACGCAGTATTCAAGATGTGGGCATACCATGGATTTATATAGAGGCAATATATTTTCTGTCTTATTCTCTATCCCTTTCTTGATGATTCCCAACATTCTGTTCGCTTTTTTGACTGCTGCTGCACATTGAGTGGATGATTTCAGAGAACTATCCACTACTCCAGACCGATGCTTCAGAGGTAGGCCTTGGAACGGTCCTGTCACAAGAGCATGAGGAGGAGGAGCACCTGGTGCTCTGAGTAGAAAGTTATTCCCTCGAGACAAGGTAATCCACAACAGAAAAAGAGGCACTGGCTGTGAAATGGGCTGTTGAAGCCAAACAGTACTACCTGCTGGGGTACCACTTCCAACCTATCACAAATCACACACCCCTCCGATGGTTCCATCCTATGAAAGACACTAATGCCAGGATTATGAGATGGTACTTTGCCCTACAACCCTATGAATTGAGGTACTTCACCACCCAGGCTGAGCCCACGTAAATGCGGACTTCTTTTCCTGGGTGGGGGGAAAGAGGATGGGGTGGACCACCATCTGGTCTGGAATTGAAGGTGAGGGTGTGTGATGGGGTGTACCAACCCTGCACTGGGCCACCGCGGGCAGGCCAATCATTGTGGGCGCAGACAGCCATGCCCCCTTTCCCGTGCTGCACATGCTCCAGGTGGAGAAGCCAGATAAAAGGAGGCAGCCCAGCTCAGTCGGGGTGAGCAAGAGAGGAGGAAGGATGTAGACTGCTGGTTCCTGTGACACTCCTGGTGGTAGAGCCTGAAGACCCGGACTACACTCCAGGCGACTCGCCAACAGCAGAGATGGCTGGGGAAGCCAAGCCGCCGCCCGCTGAGGAGGCTGCTGCCTTCTCTATGACCCAGCCCAGAGGGAAGTAAAGCCCATAGGATCTATTTGGATAAAAAAGCATCTCCAAGCCATTGCAAAATAATGGCTCCCATCTTCGATCTGGACTGAAACAGGAGGAAACCACCTGCCTGGGCTTCAGTGAAGGCAAACATGTCCCTGTAAATGTCACTGTGTCATGAAGCAACATCACAGGTGCAACTATTGCATCAGCCCTGAAGATATTTTGGGACATTCTGAGTTTCACCAGAGGAATATGGAACAACCACAGCCAATACAGGGATCTTCCCCTTTCAATGTCCCTCTCAAAATATCCCGTCCCCTTTCTGTGAAGGGAGCCTGCATCTTTCCCAGAATGCTGATCCCAGTTTATGAAATGCAAAACATATGCTGCTTAATTTTGACACTTGCTGCTGCTAAATGATGTCAGGGATGGCAGCTAAGTGACTCAGTGTGTGTCTTGGCGTGGGAGCAGCATCATGATATGCTCTCACTGGTGGCAGCTGTTCAGCTTTTTCTGATTTTGGAGAGTTCTTTTATTTCTTTTTTTCCCCTCTAGCTTTTTCTTTTTCTTTTTAGCCTCTGTTCTTCATCCATTATTTAGGCGCCTCTGACTGTAACAGAAACATTTGCCTTGTATACCTTGTGTGGGGTTTAAAAAATAGATAAAAGCAGAAGGTCGGACTTGAAACAGATTCTGACGGTTGCGGCTGACTTTGTCTCGAAGCTACAAACCATGGAGCTGTCCATGCTCAATGATTGTAGCTGCATGGTTTTTTTTCCCCTCCAGTTGCTGCTGTTGCAAAATGTCTTGGTATTTGATGTGTTCATTCATCCCTTAAATTTCTAAAAGTTCAGAGGACAGGATGGCTCCAGGAATTGGGCATGGGCTTTCAGGAACTCTTGCTTCTAGACTACTTGTTCAATCCTGACCCATTTCAGAATAGCTGTTGCTGTTCAGTGGCACCTATATGAATTTGAGGATAGCAGAAAGGTGTCTCCGTCAGAAGAAGCAATGGTATAGCTGGTTCTTATTGACATTTCTCATGGCAGGCTCAGGAAAGCTAAGGACCTTCTCTTTAGTTTTTAAATGTTTTTTGCTTCAGCACTCCTTTTATGTCTGCTTTCGGCAAACAACCAAGTGATCAAGTTTTTCAGTACAAATGTCTGCAGGAAGCAAATTTTACTCTGTGCATGAGTAGTCCAGGATAATGTATTTGAAATGTGAATAAGTATTCACACCAGAAGAGCTAGTGTGTTCATCCAGTCAGAGAACAGAAATAATGCTATAAAAACAACGAGGAGTCGGTGGCACCTTAAAGACTAACAGATTTATTTAGACATAAGCTTTCGTGGGTAAAAAAACCACTTCTTCAGATGCATGGAGTGAAAATTACAGATGCAAGCATGAATATACTGACACATGAAGAGAAAGGAGTTACTTTACAAGTGGAGAACTAGTGTTGACAAGGCCAATTCAATCAGGGTGGATGTGGACACCTTCTCATCAGTTATTGGGAGTGGACAATACCAAGAGAGGGAAAATTGCTTTTGTAGTGAGCCAGCCACTCTCAGTTCCTATTCAAGCCCAAATTAATGGTGTTAAATTTGCAAATGAATTGTAGCTCCGCAGTTTCTCTTTGAAGTCTGTTTTGAAGGTTTTTTTTGGTTGAAGGATGGCTACTTTTAAATCTGTTATAGGATGTCCAGGGAGAGTGAAGTGTTCTCCTACTAGCTTTTGTATGTTACCATTCCTGATGTCTGATTTGTGTCCATTTATTCTTTTATGTAGAGACTATCCAGTTTGGCCAATGTACATGGCAGAGGGGCATGGCTGGCACATGATGGCATATATCACACTAGTAGATGTGCAGGTGAATGAGCCTCTGTTGGTGTGGCTCATGTGGTTGGGTCCTGTGATGGTGTTGCTAGAGTAGATACGGGGACAGAGTAGGCAACAGGGTTTGTTACAGGGATTGGTTCCTGTGTTAGTGTTTCTGTGGTGTGGTGTGTTACTGGTGGGTATTTGCTTCAGGTTGGGGGGCTGTCTGTAAGCAAGGACTGACCTACCTCCCAAGGTCTGTGAGAGTGAGAGATCGTTTTCCAGGATAGGTTGTAGATAGTTGATGATGTGCTGTAGAGGTTTTACCTGGGGCTATACGTAATGGCCAGTGGTGTTCTGTTATTTTCCTTGTTGGGCCTGTCCTGTAGTAAGTGACTTCTTGGTACTCGTCCCGCTCTGTCAATCTGTTTCCTCACTTTCCCAGGGGGGTACTGTAATTTTAAGAATGCTTGATAAATATCTTGTAAGTGTTTGTCTCTGTCTGAGGGATTGGCACAAATGTGGTTGTATTTTAGGGCTTGGCTGTAGACAGTGAATCCTGTGATGTGTCCTGGATGGAAGCTGGAAGCATGTAGGTAAGCACAGCGGTCAGTAGGTTTCTGGTATAGGGTGGTGTTTATGTGCCCAGCACTTATTTGCACTGTAGTATCCAGGAAGAAATAATGCTATGTGACTTAGCCAACCAATTGCAACGGAGCTCAAATCTGGAATATTCATGATCAATTCACAGATTTAAAAATGAGATTGAAATAACAAGTAAATTGCAAATCAACCAATGATTGATTGACAAGCAGAAAAAAAGGCTAAATTAATTTAATCCATTCTTTGCTGTGTCCTCTTCACCCAACTCTAATGACAACTCAATTCAGGTCTATAATATTTCTCATATCCAAGGACTGGAAGGTCCAATCTCAAAGCAGCTCAAATATTTTTATAGATATAATATTACTAATGTCATTGATGGATGAACATTAGAACTATGAAAGAAGTGTGCCTTCTGGAGGAGTTTGCCCAATTATCAAAATGTAGAATCTCCTCATTCAGTGTCCTAAATCTGGAAATCATCTCAGAACCACTATCTCAAACCACAAGTTATCCCCACCACCAACCTGTCAAAATGTCAGTGGGAGAACATCACCATGAATGGCAGTGAGTGGCAACACTAATGTGCTAAGTAAAAGTTGCAGTTACTAAGCACATGCCAAGTGAAATTAAACTTGATCACCTTGGTATTTTGTCTATGATGCTGTAATTTTGCGGTATGCAGTGTCTATGCTGTTTTTCTTGTTCTAGCCTCCCTGAATTTATAACCCTATAAAATATTCTTCCATAGCTGGAGATTGACTTTTTTCAACAAATAATTTATCAGAGAAATTTAGCCCTTTTTTGTGATCACAAATAGTTTGTGAACAGACTCTTAGGGTTTGGCTACACTTGCAGGTGTGCAGCGCTGGGAGTTAAAGCTGTCTTCGTACAGCTGTGTAGGGAAAGCGCTGGAGTATGGCCACACTGACAGCTACCAGTGCTGCAGTGTGGCCACATTTGCAGCATTTGCAGCGGTGTTGGGAGTGGTGCATTATGGGCAGCTATCCCAGCGTTCAAGTGGCTGCAACGTGCTTTTCAAAAGAGGTGGGTGGGGTGGAGTGTGACAGGGAGTGTGGGGGAGAGAGAGAGAGAGAGTGGATTTTTGGAGCTGACACTGTGTCAGCTCCCTGCCTTTCAAATTCCGACCACTTCCCCTACACTCTTAAATGCAAATAGCCTTCAGACCAGATAAGCAGCTGCTCCGAGGGACTCCCTTCCCCTCCCCCCTGCCATGATGTTTCTCTCCTCAAGCAAACACTAGTTGTGGACATTCATCCCCCTGCCTGCCTCATTCACAGCAAACAGTAGCTCTGTTTGTTTTTTAGATAAGCAGCTCCGGGGAGCCCCGAGTTCACAACAAAACAAAGAGAGGCATCATAACAAAACAAAGAGTTCTTTAGTTAAAAGCATTATGGGAAAATTCTGGAGGTCAGTTACAGCGTAGTAAGATTAATCACTGTTTACACTGGCACTCCAGCGCTGCAGCACCAGCGCTGCAGTCGTTATTCCCCAGGCAGACATGGAGTACAGCCAGCACTGTAGCCAGGGAGATACAGCACTGTATGTGCCTTGCAAGTGTGGACGGTGAGTGAGCTGCAGCACTGTAAAGCCACCACCAGCACTGCAACTCTCCAGGGTAGCCAAGCCCTTATTTGTTCATATGTACTCACTGCTCAGCGTTTTTGATGAAAATTTTGTTTTAACAAACCAAGTTATGAAGTATTTGCAAACTATTCACTTAGGCAGCTCACTGTTAATTTTTCAGGTTGCATGACTGGTTGTCTACGTCACATGGTGTTGCTTTCTGTTCCCTGACTGGATACCTGTGTCTTTTTAAACAAAAGAAGGTACTTAGATACCGTGGTGGTAAGAGTCGTGTAGATTAGACAGAATAATAATGACTAGCACATGCTCTTGTTTGTACATGTATACCCATATATAGTGGTGAGCTTGAGCCAGTTCGCACCGGTTCGCGCGATCCGGTTGTTAAATTTAGCAGCCATTATATGTATTAATACTCTTACGTGGCAAAGAACAGACATTCCCCAAACAAGTGTGTTGTCAAAACATAGTTGCATGAACACTGGAAAATAGCAAATGAAAATGAGCATGAACAAGGCCGAACCAAACAGCCACTGAGAATTCCAATGCATGCTTACAAATTCTGATTTTGCAATATTTGCACACCTGTCCACCCATCTCATCTTTTAGGATAAAATTCATCCTCATGTAGAAGGCCAGCGCAAGGGTCTAGTACAGGTCCTCTGCCCAAGGGTGAATTTCCACCTTGAAGCATTTAGGTATATACCAACAATCAGATAGCTTGGTTGGCTGAGCACACTGCACATTAAACATTTAAATGGTGGGTATTGTTAAGATGTTTCCATCATCCATCTGGCGTTTTCAAAATGATGTTTTACTAGCACTGTATGCTCCTGAGATTAATCAGATAACATCTTTTCTCTCCCAATGTTGCTTGAAAGTGAATTTATCTGTCAGGACAAAATTGGGGCATGATCCTACAAATCTTTACACACAGGAACAATCCTTGCATACCTTAAGGCGTGATTCAAAGCCCTCTGAAAACTGAGAAGGACTCCCATTGACTTCAATGGGCTTTGGATCACAGCCCACATGCAGGGTTACCGTTCGTCTGGGTTTTCCTAGACATTGCCTCTTTTTTGACCTCCGCCTTCTGTCCGGGTGGAATTTTCAAACAAGAGGCAACTTCCTGGATTTTTGCAGAGCCGTCATTGCATCTCAGAAAGAGCCCCGATTGGTCCGCTTCCTGTTTGGTCCCTCCCTGCATCTGTAGCTGATTGGTCTAGTCCCCTGCAGACACAGTGGCTGGATCCTGCCCACCCAGACCCCCACTGTGAGCCCCAGGGAGGGAGTCCCGCAGGGAGGTGCTGACTGACAGCTGTCACTGTGTCCTGGGCTTGCACCAGCCACCCTGCCACCATGACAGGAAGTGATACTGCCTCCCTCCTCCAGTGAGTGCCCTGCTGCAAGTACCCTGTCTAGCACTCCTCAAATACCCCTCCCACTACACACCCCCTTCCAGCACACCCCAAATACCCCCTCAAGTCTCCCCTCCACACTGCAGTATCCTCTTTTTAGTAACCTGAAATATGGTAACCCTACCCACATGTAGTACCATTGACTTCAGTAGGACTGCTATCCGGAGTCAAGACTACTCAATGAATAACATCTGAAATTCTTACTTCTTAAAGGGAAGGCCAAAGAAAGGCACCCTTACTTCTTAAAGAGAAGGGTTCTTTGGATTGTTTAGTCAGTACTTCATTTCTCAAAGCTACATTATAAAGTGGATATAGGCCATCCTGAATTTGGATCGTCCCAAACTGTGTGGTTATTAGCGCATAGCACTTCTTGGAATTTCTTAAGCGTCTTTCAGGCTCCATGAACCACTCTGATCACACAGCTGCACCCCTCCCTTTTCCCTGAACTCATTAAACACAGAGCATCATAATAATAAATAATCATAATGTATAATTGGCAGTCACAGCACAGCTAATCATGCGTTATTAAAACAACTGAATATAGACTAAGGCAGTTTAAGGTTGAGATTTTAAGAACATAAGAAGATAGGAATTGCCAGACTGGATCAGACTCAAGGTCCATCCAGTCTAGCATCCTGTCCCTGACAGTAGTCAGCACCAACAGCTTCAGATGAGATAAGAACCTCACAGTAGGTAGATGTGGTATAATCTGCCCCCCCCCATTAAGACTCATTCTGACCTCTAATAGTTAGAGATTGGCTTAAAACCTAAAGGGTTTTATATCCCTTTCAATTCTCTGCCTTCCAACCACATTAATTAGGATAATTCTGAGTAATCTTGTTATCCAATCTCATGTTGAATCATATTCAGTCCTTGGTCTCAATGACATCCTGTGGCAATGAGTTCCACAGTCTAACTACAGATTTTCAATGAGCCCAGGGGGAGTTGGGCACCTAACTTCTTTACACTCATTTGAAAATCACAACCTTTAGGTGCCTAAATTTATGCTATTAAGTCCATGCTTAGGCAGCTACAGAAAAAGGGCCTGATTTTCAAAGTCATGAGCACCCAGTAGCTCCCACTAAAATTGATGAGAAGTGCAAGTACTCAGCACTTCTGAAAATCAGGCCAAAATTTATATGTAGGGACTTAGCTATTGTTTTAGTAGCCTAACTACAGCCCCCATGTTTGATCTATAATTTTTCTTTGGGTCCAGTCCTGTCAGGTGCTGAGTTCTGTATAATCCCTCCAATGTCAATGGGAATTGAGGGCACCCAACATCTCCCAAGATCCAGCCCACGGTTTGTAATAACTTCTTAGAAGCTTGATAATTGCATTTCTTTTACCTCATTGGTAAGGTCCATTTTCCCTTTGGCAAGCACTGATATTCCCACAATTCCCACAGGCCCTTCTAAAGCATTAGCCAACATGGGTCCCTTGTGGGCTACTTCCTTTATTTGCCGAACAAAAGAATCATTGACATTACCTTCAGTTGTTGCCAGGTTCTGGGAGTAGGATTCTGAACTCCCTCTAGGGGCTGTCCTGGAAGCGCCAAACCAGATATTGGTGAAAACCCATATTAGTGAAGTTGTAAATTAAAAAATAACAATTCTGTGGCTGCAGGCTGACATTTTTCAACATTTGAAATTTTAACAATTTTTTTTGATAGAAGTTTAGTGGGGAAAAAGGTTTTTTTACATTTGCAAAAAGTCATGAAATATTGTCAGTTGTCTACATGACCCCTGTCAAGGTTCCTTCCCCACTCTGAACTTTAGGGTACAGATGTGGGGGACTTGCATGAGAAGCTCTAAGCTCAATTACCAGCTTAGATCTGGTCTGGTTGCCACCACTCGCAAGCACTACTTTCCTTCCCTGGGTAGCCTTGAGAGACTTCACCAATTTCCTGGTGAACACAGATCCAAACCCCTTGGATCTTAAAACAAGGAGAAATTAACCATCCCTCCTCCTTTCTCCCACCAACTCCTGGTGGATCCAGATCCAACCCTCTTGGATCTAAAAACAAGGAAAAATCAATCAGGTATTAAGAAAAAGGCTTTTAATTAAAGAAAAGAAAGGTAAAAGAAAACCCTCTGGGAGAGATTAGCATACCAGCTACTCTCACAGACACAGATTCAAACACAGAGGATGTTCCCCTGGGCAAAAACTTATTTACACAAAAAAATACCCAAATACCCAATTTGACTATTCCTCTAATTGCACAAGACAGGTTACAAAGAAATAAACATAAACCTATTTATTTCCTTCACTAATACTCACTACTTAATAAGAGGCTGAATTCTGGAGCTTTCCCACTCTGGTCAAAGTGAAAACTGACCCAGACAAAGGGAACGTCCCTCCTTCCTTTTGAACCATCTTGTCCTCCCATTGGTTCCTCTGGTCAGGTGTCAGCTAGGCTAGGTGAACTTCTTAACCCTTTACAGGTAAAAGAGGCATTAACCCTTAACTATCTGTTTATGACAACCCCCATCACTATAGCCCCTGACAATCTGTAATGTATTTATCCTCAGAACACCTCTGGGTGGTAGGGAATTGCTATCCCCTTTTAACAGCTGGAGAGCTGAGGCAGATTGAGGCTAAATGACTTGCCCAAGGTCACACAGAAAGTTTGTCACAAAACAGGAAATTGAACAAGGATTTCCCAACTCCTAGGCTAGTGTCCTAACCACTGAACTATCTAGTTATCATGCCTATAGGTGCTCTCTCTCAGACCTTGGCTGCACTGGCATGTAGGGTATGTATAGCTACATGTGGTGTGAAAGGCTCTGACGGGGAGGCAGCAGGAAAAGGCTCTTGTTGCAGGGAACTACCGGCTCCAGCTGTTGGAGTCTTTCCTGGTGGTAGTAACAGGATACTACAGTGCTAAATATAGCAGTGTAGACATAGGAGGCACAGTTTGGGTGTGTAGAGAGCCATATAGTTACCCTAAGGTGCTGGCATATCTTTACTCTACACATCTAAACTGTGCCTCACCATCTACACTGTTGATGGTTTCTGCAGGGAATCTAGTGCAATCCTTCAGTCAAATGCCAAATGGCTACTAAATGAAGAAAGGATAGAAACATGGAGCAGGGTTCTTTGTCAGGTGCAGAGGCCTGTATTACATGCCCCACCATCCTTCACTGAGTTTGACTCCATCACTTGTGTCAGAACTCAAGAAGCCTTGAAAAATATTACAGCCAGAACCTTTGAAATGGATCCATGCCCCTGGTAAAAGCCAGCGAAGAACTACCATGCCCACTACTAATGGAAATAGTCAATGACTCCTTCAGAGAAACACATTTACCAAACTCCTTGAAAAATGCAATGGTTTTCTCAGCCCTCAAGAAGCCACCACATGACCTTGAAGATTTCTCCAACTACCATCCCATTTCCAACCTCCCATTCCTGGAAAAATAATTGAGAAAATAGTAACCACTAAGCTCCAACTACATGTGACATCAGCCAACATTCTAGATGCCTCACAATCAAGTCCAGAGCAGGGCCCCACACAAAGATGGCTCTTGTAACACTAAAAGATGGCCTCCTCATGGCCATGGACATAGATAAGATCTCCATGCTCATACAGCTGGACCGCTCACAGCCTTTGACACAGTGGGCCACAAAGTAATGCTAACCCACCTACGGGATATAGCAAGAGTGGATGGCCCAGCATTACAGCAGCTCCAATCGTTCTTCTCCAGCAGAACTCAGAGTGGTGATGATTATCTGCTCCTTATCTCCTAAGGCCCCCACCTGTGGGGTCCTGTATGGATCCAGACTATCTCCACTTCTCTTCAATATTGACATGAGACCACTAGGAGAGATAGTGAGATGCCAAGGGCTTAGCTGCCAAGAGGCTGACACTCAGCTATATATCTCATTTTCAATTAACACAACCACTGTCTCTACTAAAATGTCAGAATGCCTAGAAGAAATCAGCGCTTGGATGAAGAACAGATGGCTCAAACTGAACCCAGGCAAGACCAATGTGATGCTGGTCAGAAAGGGGAAATACTTCAGACTGGTGAAGACACTGTCCACACCTGACATCAAAGGTTCCCAGCTCCTTGTCGTCAGAGCGGGGAGAAGCCTCAGGGTGCTGTTTGACTCCCTGCTAAGCTTGGATGACCATCTGCAGAAGCAGCAGCTTCCAAAAATGTCTCCTTTCACCTCCATCATGCCAGGGGACTTTGTCTCTTCCTGCTGGACAGGGACCTAGCTAGGGTGATGGATGTGTTTGCCACCTCCAGGTGGATCACTGTAACTCCTTGTATCTGAAGCTGAATGTGAAGATGATGCATGGGCCCCAGCTGTACAGAATGTGGCTGCCTGCCTGCTCGATGGCTCAGGCTTCCACGACCACATCAATCCCTCCACTAGTTCCCAGGCAGCTCTTGATGCCAGTTTAAGGCCTTGGTTCTAATTTTCATAGCAATTAATGAGTCAAGTCCCAGCTACATGAGACTGAATTTTGACCTATAAACCTTGTGACAGCTGTGCTCTCCTGGGACAGTACAGATCCCAAAGCCCAGATCACTTGTGAGACCTGGGGACAAAGCACTCTCTGTCAAGGGGATCTGGCGATGGAACAATCTTCTGGAGGAGATCAGGCCGATCCAAAATCTGACCAGGTTTAGGAAACAATGCAAGAGCATTCACTTTGAGAAACCTTTCCACTATACATGTCACAACTTGAACACCCCTTTTATTTCCATAACCACTCCCACACCCACAAAACCCTACCCTAAGCAGAATTTTTACCTCATAAAGGGAGAAGTGTCAAATTCCAGGAAGTCCAGTAGGGACTTTGCTATTGATATTGACTATATGTGGAAGGCACTCAGATTAGCTAGACACATAGAAAGATCAACAGTTAGAGTTCCAATCATACAAAGAGTTATACATGTTCTTAACTTTAGTCCCATTGAAGTAAATAAGACTTTTCATAATCAAACATGTGCTTACCTCTGTATAGGATTGGGATGTATAAGTGTGAGGTATTACTGTATAAAGAGAATCCAATGTGCAATGGTTGCAGGTGACTCCACATCCTCTTAGTTTTCTGATTTCCAGAGCAAGGTTAGCAAAAGGTTAGCAAAAGAAAACGAGGGACAACATTCAGATTCTCTCAACTGCTTATCTTGTTAGGATTCTTACAATAGTTGCATCATGTATTGGAGGGAGAGTTTCTTCTAGGGAGCAAAATGATCTGGGGAATGAAGAAGAAGAGAAATGAAGAGAAAAGAATAATGAAGGTTACAAGGAAATATAAGAGGATGTTGAGAGTGGTATAGGTGGGAGCAGACTGATTTGGTGGCTTCGCCATCGGGATACAATGCAGTTATGTTCTCGTTGTGTAGCCTGAATTATCATTTGGAGAAACTAAAGCTGCTACTAGTGAACCAAATCTATTGCATCTCAGTTACTATTGGCCTAAACAAGGTCAAGGAAATGCTATAAAAGTCCTTCCCTCAAGTTGAATGTCAAGAGCCTATCAACCACAAAGCACTTTATTCTTGAAAACACTTGCCTCCTGACACTACATTGATGTCATCTGCCTTCAGGAAACCCATGTTAACTCACTTATTGGCAGTAGCCTCATAATCTCTGGTTTCGATCTCAAACTACATCCTGTATGAAAAATATGGCTGAGCCACTTACCTAAGATCTAACTTAGCTAATGTAGAAAGTTTATCATTTACATCTGACCAAGGTGACATCATAAGGATCAGTCAGTTTAAAGTGGCTAGTGTCTACAAGACCCCTAATAAATTATGGATTGCTCCTACTCTACCACCACTCAAGCATCCTGCCATCTACTCTGGAGACTTTAATAACCCCCATACAATCTGAGGCTATAGAAAATCTGATCAGAATAGGATGGACTTTGCAAACTAGGCTTCTCTCAATGACCTACACTTTCTTCATGACTGTAAGCAACCAGCAAATTTTCACTCTGCCCACTGGAATGAGAGCTACTCTTCTGATCATAATTGGATCACTTCTGCTGGACACCTCTCCCAACCAGCCATCTGAGGGTCTTTGGAAATTTCCCCTACAACCAGCATTGCCTCATTCTCACCCAAATAGGGGTTACCAGACATATAGCGACCACTAGTACAGGGCTTTGTTGGAACTACAGAAAGTCAGACTAATCTTATTGACCAATATACAGTCTGTATCTCGCATCTCACCAAAATCTTCGGTGATCTTAAACTCAAAAAGGAAACTTACAAGAAGTGGAAACTTGGTCAGATGATTAGGGAGGAGTACAAAAATATTGCTCAAGCATGCAGGGGTGTAATCAGGAAGGCCAAAACATAACTGGAGTTGCAGCTAGCAAGGGATGTGAAGGGTAATAAGAAGGATTTCTACAGGTATGTTAGCAACAAGAAAAAGGTCAGGGAAAGTATGGGACCCTTTATGAATGGGGGTGGCAACCTAGTGACAGAGGATGTGGAAAAAGCTGAAGTACTCAATGCTTTTTTTGCCTTGGTCTTCACAGATAAGGTCAGCTCCCACACTGCTGTCCTGGGCAACACAGTATGGGGAGGAGGTGTGCAGCCCTCAGTGGTGAAAGAACAGATTAAGGACTATTTAGAAAAGCTGGACATGCACAAGTCCATGGGTCCAGATCTAATGCATTCAAGGGTGCTGAGAAAGTTGGCTGATGTGATTGCAAAGGCATTGGCCATTATCTTTGCAAATTAGTGGCAATCGGGGGAGGTCCCATATGATTGGAAAAAGGCAAATATAGTGCCCATATTTAAAAAAGGGAAGAAAGAGAACCCAGGGAACTACAGACCAGTCAGCTTAATTTCAGTCCCTGGCAAAATCATTGAGCAGGTACTCAAGGAATCCATTTTGAAGTACTTGGAGGACAGGAAGGTGATCAGGAACAGTCAACATGGATTCACCAAGGGAAAGTCATGCCTGACCAACCTGATTGCCTTCTATGATGAGACAACTGGCTCTTTGGATATGGCGAAAGTGGTGGATGTGACATATCTTGACTTTAGCAAAGCTTTTGATACGGTGTCCCACAGTATTCTTGCCAGCAAGTTAAAAAAGTATAGGCTGGATGAATGGACTATAAGGTAGATAGTAAGCTGGCTAGATTGTCTGGCTCAATGGGTAATGATCAATGGCTCAATGTCAAGTTCGCAGCCAGTATCAAGCGGAGTGCCCAGGGGTCAGTCCTGGGGCCTGTTTTGTTCAACATCTTTATTAATGACCTGGATGATGGGATTAATTGCACCCTCAGCAAGTTCGCAAATAACAGTAAGATGGGCGGAGAGGTAGATATGCTGGAAGGTAGGGATAGGGTCCGGAGTGACCTAGACAAATTGGAGGATTGGGGCAAAACAAATCTGATGAGGTTCAACAAGGACAAGTACAGAGTCTTGCACTTAGGAAGAAAGAATTCCATGCACCGCTATAGGTTGGGGACCGACTGGCTAAGCAGCAGTTCTGCAGAAAATGATGTGGGGATTACAGTGGACGAGAAGCTGGATATGAGTCAACTGTGTGCCCTCGTTGCCAAGAAGGCCAATGGCATATTGTTCTGTAATAGTAGGAACATTGCCATCAGATCAAGGGACGTGATTATTCCCCTCTATTTGACACTGGTGAAGCCACATCTGCAGTATTACGTCCAGTTTTGGGCCCCCCACAACAGAAGGGATGTGGACAAATCAGAGAGAGTCCAGCGGAGGGCAAGGAAAATGATTAGGGGCCTGGGGCACATGACTTACAAGGAGAAGCTGAGGGAACTGGGCTTATTTAGTCTGCAGAAGAGAAGAGTGAGAGTGGATTTGATAGCAGCCTTCAACTATCTGAAGGGGGGTTCCAAAGAGGATGGAGCTCGGCTGTTCTCAGTGGTGGCAGATGACAGAACAAGGTGCAATGGTTTCAAGTTGCAGTGGGGGAGGTCTAGGTTGGATATTAGGAAAACTATTTCACTAGGAGGGTGGTAAAGCACTGGAATGGGTTACCTAAGAAGGTGGTGGAATCTGCATCCTTAGAGGTATTTAAGGCCTGGCTTGACAAAGCCTTGGCTGGGGTTATTTAATTGGTTTTGGTCCTGCTCTGAGCAGGGGATTGGACTAGATGACCTCCTGAGGTCTCTTCCAACCCTAATATTCTATGATTCTATGATTTTATAACATTTCAATAGATTGAGCATGCTTAAGGTTTACCAAAGCAATCTTTAAGTCCAAGTCCACCCCACATAGCTGCCAAAAATGTATATACCATGTCTGGATGAAAAATGTGTGGATCTCCTTAAACTGTAGGAAAAATCCAGTGATCTAGCCAATCACCTCCTAGAGAGCCTGAATGCAGCTCAAAGAACATGTTTGGAAAAAGCACTTTTAGAAATGGACATGTCATGACCTACCAAGAAAGCACGGATACTCGTCAGGAAGTTCAGAGCACTATAAAACCCACCAGATACATGGCAATGGAAGGGCTCCCCAAACAGTGACCAACACATGTGACCAACATCGCTAATGCAGATAAAGTTAATTTTTTGAGGTGTCAGTCAAAAACCAGTGGCAACAATACAAGCAGCTTGATCACGATGAAAACTTCCAACCATTCTCTATGGAAGAAGTACAAAAAGCACTGAAATCAATGAAAACAGGGAAAGTCTGCAGCTTTGACTAAGTGCCACCTGAACTACTACAAGAAAATGGGAAGAAAAGGCAACACCGGTTGAATATCTTCATGTCCTGCGCCATACAGGAGAATATGATACTCAAGGCCTGGTGATAGCTTTACCAAAGCCAGGTAAAGACTATTTGTTAGCAGCCAGCTATCAGTCAATATCCCTCCTGAGTTGTAGCTACAAACTCCTGGAGTGGATGACCTTATAGAGACTCAAACCCATGACAGAACAACTTCTGAGTGATGATCAGGCAGGTTTTCGACCAGATTGAAACACCTGTGATCAAGTGCTAGTGGTTACTACATACATCGAGAATAGATTTCAAGAGAAGAAGAAAACTGGAGCTGTCTTTTTTTACCTTAGAGCAGCCTATGACACTATCTGGCAGACCAGTCTGCCATACAAGATATCAAGAGCTTTGCCTAGATGCATTGTCATGGCGACTGAACTGATGCCCCAAAGGCAGACATTTTCAACTGGCTCTGGGCCACAACCTCAGCATCTGAAGATTCCAGAACACCAGACTCCCACAAGGCTCAGTGCTGGCACCAACTTTATTTAATTTATTCACCAATGACCTATCAAACACCATCCCCAGTCAGTCCATGCACACCAATTATATTTGCTTGGCCTCAAAGAACCGTGACTTCTAAAAGATTGTAGAGACCCTGATTAGTGATATGGATGCCAATAGATGACTACTGAAAGAAATGGAGACTGAAACCAAGTATAATCAAAGACTGTATCAACATGCATCCACTTTCACCATGCACAGAGCTCACTTGAGCTTCACATCTTTTTGAATGGTCCGCGATTGGCACACAATCCAAAGCCAGCGTACCCTAGATTGCACACACACATACAAATACCATCTCACTTAAGTAGCTCAAAAGATCAAGAGCAGAAACTGTCTCCTGAACAAATGAGTAGAGTCCACCTGGGAAGCCAATGCACAAACACTGTGTAGTTGAGGGCTCGCTCTGTACTATTCAAGTGGTGAATAGTGTGCTCCAATTTGATTAAACTCTGCTCACACTAGATTAGCAGACACACAATTTAATCATATCAAGAGAATTATCACAGGCACGATCTGTATAGTTACCAGTCCTAATCAATGTTCCTCTGCCTAACATCCAGCATCTGAATGCAGCCAGCATACAGCAGATGCCTCACATGCCCCCGTTTAAGGATCTATGGACTGCTCCCTGCCACAGACAGTGCTACCCACTCTTCATCCAGCTGAGAACACCATCTTCAACTGTGGCAGACAGAATGCAAGAGAGCCACTGCCACTCCCAGGAACTCCCAAAGCATCACTAGGTCAAATGAATGACTACCTGGCTTTGGGCTACCAGATGTGGTGTGGCTCACTGTACCAAGACCACCCATGCCTGGGACATCCAGGACAGCCCACTGTGCCTCTTTGGTGCTATGGAAGATGCTGCGCACGTGCTGGATGTTTGTTTTGTGTGTGTTGGACTCCCTGGAGGTCTTCTCCAGCTGAACACTGCAGATTCAGAGGCCATTCACTGGCTCAAGACTATTTAGCTGTTTTCTAAGTATAGCCTTGTTTGTCTTGTCCATACACAGTTGTGCTCTCTCCCCGCCCCGTGTGTGTGTATACACACACACCATGGAGAGATTACAGCCATGATTTTCATACTTGAGGGCCTCAAGTTATACACCTACCTGTAAATCAGTACTTAGGCCCTAAAGAAGTGGCTCAGCACCTTTGAAAATCAGGCCACTTGTTTAGTGCCTTTAGACCCTCCAGTACCTTTGTCCCCTGCTCCCTTCCCTTTCTCTACTGCTCCAGGAGCTCTGCCCTCAGCTCCTTTCCTTCTCTATGACCCTTCAAAGTCCTTTAGCTTTCTTCCCTCTCTATGACCTTTCAATAGCCTACGTCTCTGTGACTCTATAATAATGCTGGGCTTGAGATCCTCCAATAGTCCCCTGCCCTTGCTCTGTCCTTTTGACCCTCTATCCAATACCCCATGATGACTGAGACTTTCCAATATCCCTTCTCCCACAACTTCTCTTTCCCTCACTGCAACCCTCTACCTCCATAGCATCCTTCTTCTTCCCCCTCATCCACCTGTATGGGCGCTAAGGGAGCCCTGGCACAGGTGGGAGTTGGGGAGTGGAGGCAGGAGGAGGGATACGTACCCAGTTCTAGAGTTGGGTATGGGATATTGGTGAAGGGGTGTGCCCATTCTCACTTTCCCCAGCCCTAGCAGGGATTTGGGGCACCAGGGGATGGGGCATTATTCCCATACAGCAAAGCCCTCTCTGGTGTCTTTCATGGCCAAAGGCAGCTTTAGCTAGACTTGTTAAGACAAGACAATGGGGGAAAAGGCACTTCACAGTGAAATGACAAGCTGATCCAACAACAGAGAGGATTCGTATGAAAAGGAAAATGAAAGCTCAGCAACAAGGTCACCTACACTGCCTCAGGCAATGTGGGGGATGACAAAAGTTGAAACATGTAGCACAATCAGCAGAAGACAAAACCTATCTCTTGGGAGAAAAGAGACAGAGGGAAGGGAGTGGAGCATACAAGGAATTTAATGGAGGAAAATTCACACCAATTGCTTCCTATGTAAAGGGTGCTCCTGAACAGATGACACTGAAGACAGTAGTTGCTGAATGTGCAAGGTGGGGGATTTTAGCCACCTGGGTAGCCAACCCCATGCAAACCCCTAGCAGAAACATGTTGCATACTAGCCCAGTGCCATTTGCAAAGGGTAAATCATGTTTTCATTAGGGGTTTTCACTAAAGCTGCTCCGGAATTTCCCAACAGTTTTTTCTCCAAAAATGTTGATTCATTGAAACTGTTTGCAAGGCAGCTTCAGTGCTGACAAATCTCCAGACTCAAAAGTTCTCTTTGGTTAAAAAACCCCAAAAACCTATTGAAGGGTCCCATTTCGACATTTGAAGGGTCCCATTTCGACATTTGCCCTGTTGAAGTGTTCCATTTTGCCATTTTCAGAATGAAAAGTTTCAGGTTTTCCAATAAATATGACTTTAGTAAATTTAGACCAAAGTATGGTTAAGAAAAATAAAAAAAAGTCAGCATTGCAATGTTTCGACCTACCTAGGCCATTTTTAGTTTATTTGTTTGTCAGTTTGCAAAAATGTTGGAGAGTTCAACTTTTCATCCCAATTTGGGATGGTGACATTTTTCAAAATCTCACAAAAATTTCCTGCCTACCCCTAGATTGCAGTAGTGCAGCTACACCAATGGCTAAAACCCCAGTGTAGAGATACATCCCCACTTGGATTTTTCCAGGAGAGCTCTAAGAATGGAGTTATTTCTCTATCCTGGGGTGTGCTGCTCTGTACCTCAGGGAAACATCCTACACCCCCATGTTCATCTTTATAAAATGAGTGTGTGGTATCCAATGCAAGGTTTGTCATGTTGGGTGTCTTCAGAAGGCTCATGATGCACTGAGCATGGTTGTTATAGTGATGTTATAGTAATTGTTACAGTAATGTTATAAATTATAATTTCTTGAATATAGTTATGAGGCTGAAAATGTATCCTCATGGCTTAAAACAAACCCAGGCAAAAACTCTCCAAGAACAGAGAGGCAGTTCACACCTCATCAGGCATGTATGGGACAAACCCAGCCCAGCCTCACAGGAGCAAAGGACGCTGGCCTAAGCAATGACAAAAGTGTCTGTTAGACTCTGAGTGAGTCACCCCCCTTCCTTTGGTTAGTTTTGGACTGCAATGAGGTAATGCTCACCTGACTGTGAAGGGGAGGGGGGCAAAGCTAAGAGGGAAGAAAGGACATGATAAAAGGGAGAGACATTTGCCATGTCCTCTCTCTTCCACCTACATCTACAGACACCACTACCAAGAGACTGAAGCCCTGATCAAAGGGGAGAGCCTGGCTGAAGGGCAATCAGCCAGCCTGTGGTGAGAAGCATCTAAGTTTGTAAGGGCACTGAAAGTGTTAAGATCAGCTTAGAATGCATTTTGCTTTTATTTCATTTGACCAAATCTGACTTGTTATGTTTTGACTTATAATCACTTAAAATTTATCTTTGTAGTTAATAAATCTGGTTATTCTATCTGAAGGAACGCATTTGGTCTGAAGCATGTCAGAGACTCCCCTTGGGATAACAAACCCGGTACATATAAATTTCTTTGTTAAATTGACAAACTCATATGAGCTTGCAGCATTCAGCGAGCATAACTGGACACTGCAAGACGGAGATTCCTAGGGTTATGTCTGGGACCGGAGATCATCGAAGATTAGGGTTGGAAGAGACCTCAGGAGCTCAAAGCAGGACCAACACCAACTAAATCATCCCAGCCAAGGCTTTGTCAAGCTGGGCCTTAAAAATCACTAAGGATGGAGATTCCACCACCTCCCTAGGTAACCCATTCCAGTGCTTCACCACCCTCCTAGTGAAATAGTGTTTCCTAATATCCAACCTAAACCTCCCCCACTGCAACTTGACACCATTGCACCTTGTTCTGTCATCTGCCACCACTGAGAACAAGCGAGCTCCATCCTCTTTGGAACCCCCCTTCAGATAGTTGAAGGCTGCTATTAAATCCCCCCCTCACTCTTCTGTTTTGCAGACTAAACAATCCCAGTTCCCTCAGCCTCTCCTTGTAAGTCATGTGACCAAGCCCCCTAATAATGTTCATTGCCCTCCGCTGGACTCTCTCCAATTTGTCTACATCCTTTCTGTAGTGGGGGGCCCAAAACTGGACACAATACTCCAGATGTGGCCTCACCAATGCCAAATTGAGGGGAATAATCACTTCCCTCAATCTGCTGGCAATGCTCCTACTAATGGCTAGTGTCATTCGGTTGCATAATACAAGGAGCAGTTTACATGCCAGAGGTACTGTGCGTGAACAGCCCAGGAGTGGGGTTCTCATGGCACAGCAGGGTAAGGCTGGCTCCCAGAGTCAAGGATTGGAGGGACCTAGCAGATCACCAGTCCGGATGACACAAGAGGGGAATGTCACATGGGGATTCATCTTTTTTCTCTCACAGATTCATCAATTTTAAGGCCAGAAGGGACTATGGTGATCATCTAGCCTGGCCTAGAGAATGAGGAAGGCATGAATGACCTACAGCTACCCCACGTACCAGCTAGGTGACTTGGTGATGTGGAAGAAATACAAAGTTGGCTTTATCTAGGGCTGTAGGAAATGTATAAGGACACAAATGGACACATCTGAACCTTCCTTGCTTGATTTTGTAAGTTCAAGTACAGCAGACTCCTGAAAATCAATGACCACTGAATGCAATGTACTTGGCATATTTTATATGGAATTATTCTTAATGTTCTTTATGGTTAGTATGCCAGTACTAGGTGTAACATCTGAGATCAGGACTCCAGACAAAAGGAAGGATTGTCACCCTGTAATAGGAACAGACTCACCACAACAGCACCTCCTGCTGGTTGGTTAGGGAAATTAGCACTTTCAGTGGTGTGCCTTCGCTAGGGTGTCTCACCCTCCATTACTCACTCTGTCTTCACCGTCCTCACAGTCAGACTCACGTCACTCCTGGTCCTTAGTGGCCACTTCTGGACACTGCTCTCCAGCTGTGCCCACTCCGCTGGCTTTCCTCCCCTTCTGGGGGACCATCAGCTTCTGGTTCTATCACTTGCCTCAGTTGCTCACTGCAGTCCTCAGTCTAGCCCCTTCCTCCAAGGGCAAACTGTTGTCTGGCTTAGCCATTCTCATCACTGGCAAGTGTGGCGGAAAAAGGTGGGCCCAGCCCCCCACCCCCCACTATTCTGGGCCCAGAGCCTGGGACCTTCTAGCAGCAGCCACTTACTGCTCTTCTCCCACTGTCCTCTACTGCCTGCTTCCCTGGGCCTCTTCCCCGTAGCCCCAGCACCTTCTCTGCACCTTTGTGTCAGGGCCCCAGTCTGGCAGTCATCAGCCTAGAGGTCTCCCAGCCTCTGCTGATCCTACCCAGCCCTGTTATGTCTTAGGTGCTTCTCTCTAAGAGTATCAGAGGGGTAGCCGTGTTAGTCTGGTTCTGTAAAAGCAGCAAAGAATCCTGTGGCACCTTATAGACTAACAGACGTTTTGCAGCATGAGCTTTCATGGGTAAATACCCACTTCTTGCATCCGAAGATTAGTCTATAAGGTGCCACAGGATTCTTTGCTGCTTTCTCTCTAAGAGCCAGCTCTTCTCCCTTTGCCCTCCAGGGAGAGACTTCCCTCATCTCTGCCCTGCAGCCTTCTTATAGGGCCCATCCTGGCTCTGATTGGCTGCTTTCAAGCCTCCATTTGATTGGCTCCCAATAAGCCCTTCCATGATTGGCTGGGCTCTGTGCAGCAACGAGGGATGCCCCTGATGACACTGGCCATTGCCTCAATAGGATCGGCAGCCATTAGCGGGGGGCCATCTGCGGCCAGGCTGGTGGAAGAATCCAGGGGTTCCTCAGAGGCAGGAGCAGAAGCAGCAGTTAAGGGGAGAGAGCATTGGGAAGGGGGGGCCAGGGTGATATCGCCCAGATTGAGGCCCACTGGCAGAGGGTTGTCCTCCCCCTGGGTCACTGTGGTCAGACCCAGGGCCTCGATCTTCTCAGATATGGAGGGGAAATCACCACCCACCACCCTGGGGACCTCCTCACCGGCGCCCAAAGTGACTCTCACCTCGGCGCATGCAGGGAGCTCAGGTGGCAAGGGGGCAAGAGGGGGTCTATTAGGAGACCCGCAGGAAGGGACTCCGGAGGAGGGGCAGTGCTACCCTCCATTGCTGCCACGTCATCCCCAGCCTGCTCTAGCAGATGGGATACACCCAGGGGCAAGGCAGAAGGCTCAGTGTTGGTGGCTCCCTTCCTGGTCTTTCAGGGGGGCTCCGCATCCACTTGCCCCGCTTCCTGTGTACTTGGACCCAGCCCTCCATGGCATCATCCATGGGCTGGTGGACAGGAGTGGGGCCGGGGGGCAGGGCGGTGGCACTGGAGCTTGGGGAGCTAGTGGTGGGGCAGCATGGGAGAGGGAAGATTCACCCTGGGGCAGGCCCTCTCTCACACCCGGCGGTAATCCCACTGCCCCCTCCTCCATAGGCCCAGCCAGACTACATGCAGCGGGGGCGGGCCTCTCCCGCTGGTTTGGGCGTGCTGGGGGAGCAGGAGCAGTGGTGGGCTGGGGAGAAGAAGGGGTGACTTCTCTTGTTGCTGCCAGGGGCAGCCAGGGCCACCGGTGATGATGGGGCTGGCACCCTGCCAGGGCTCGGGGGTCCCGAACGCTCCTCCGTGCTGGGCCAAGGGGAAGTCCCTCTGGATGTGCCCCATTGCCCAGCAGATTAGCTGGAGCAGGAGCAGCAGCAGCAGCAGCAAGAGTCCAGGGCCTAGCAGCAGCACCAGCAGGGACAGCAGCAGCCTCCCACCTTCCTCCAAGCCAGAGGGCTATAGGAGAGGAGTCAAAGACAGAGCTACTGGCCACTGGAGAAGCAGCAGGGTTCTGTTCCCTGAGTGACCAGAGCAGGGGCTGCCCTAGAGCAATCAGGAACCTGCTAGAACCAATTAAGACCGGCAAGCTAATTGAGGCCTAGTCTACACTGCGGGGTTAGTCGAATTTAGCTGCATTAAGTCGATTTAAAAATGACCGCGTCCACACAACCAACCCCTTCCGTCAGCCTAAAAGGCTCTTAAAATCAACTTCTGTACTCCTTCCCGACAAGGGGAGTAGTGCTAAAATCGACCTTGATGGGTCACATTTGGGGTAGTGCGGATGCAAATCAACGGTATTGACCTCTGGGAGCTATCCCATAGTGCTCCATTGTGACTGCTCTGGACAGAACTTTGAACTCCAATGCACTAGCCAGGTACATAGGAAAAGCCCCAGGAACTTTTGAATTTAATTTCCTGTTTGGTCATCATGGTGAGCTGAGCAGCACTCAGCAGCACAGGTGACCATGAAGTCCCAGAATCGCAAACGAGCTCCAGCATGGACCGAAAGGGAGACACTGGATCTGATTGCTGTATGGGGAGAAGAATCTGTGCATGCAGAACTCCGATCCAAAAGAAGAAATGCAAATATATTTGCCAAAATCTCACAGGGCATGCTGGACAGGGGTTATACCAGGGACACACAGCAGTGCCACGTGGAAGTTAAGAAGCTCAGGCAAGCCTACCAAAAGACAAAGGAGGCAAATGGTTGCTCTGGGTCAGAGCCCCATACATGCCCCACGGGGCCCAGTTGGAATACTCGGCAGCGGTCCAGGGCTTCAGCGGCACTTCGGTGGTGGGGGGTCCACTCTGGGTCTTCCGCGGCACCGAAGGACCCCCTGCCGCTGAAATGCTGCCAAAGATCCCCTTAGGCGTGGGCGCGGAGCCCTCTTTGGCACAGGGCCCGATTCCAGGGAATCGGGGGAATCGGCGTAAAGCCAGCCCTGCATGCCGCTTCTATGAACAGCTGCATGCCATTCTAGGGGGGACCCTACCACTATCCCACCACTGTCCATGAACATCTGCAAGGGGTGAGTCTCACACAATACAGAGGATTTTGTGGATGAGGAAGAGGAGGAGGAGAATGCGCAGCAGGCAAGTGGTGAATCCGTTCTCCCTGGCAGCCAGGACCTTTTCATCACCCTGGAGCCAATACCCCACAAGGCGGGATCCCCAACCTTGAAGCCGGAGAAGGCACCTCTGGTGAGTGCACATTTGTAACTACAGTACAGGGTTTAAAAGCAATAGTGTTCATGGTCACCTAGTTGAAATAGGGGAATGTTTGTAAGGGAACAGTAAAAGGACCCCGTTCATGCTGGGCTGTTTGCGCTTGGCTAAAAGGGATAATCTCAGAGAATAGCCACGCGGCGGGGGGAGTGGAGAAGGGATCATTCCAGAGAATAGCCATCCAGTGGGGTCGGGGGTAGGTGTGTGCTGCACATCTACGTGAATACTGCAGCCCTGCCTTTTAAATGTGAAACCCAACCAATTGCTTGCTCTGGGAAAGGGGGGCACTACAGTTTGAAAACATTCCCACATGTTATGAAGGCTTAAGAAGCCAACCCAATTTAACCCTCCCTTTTTATCTCCCCCCAGGTGCAAATGTTTCTACGCTCTCCCTATCATCTCCGTTTCTGCGGTTATTGCAGATTAGAAGGTGAAAAAACCACACTCGTGATTACATGTTTTCCAAGCTCATGCAGTCCTCCCGCACTGATAGGGCACAGCTTAATGCATGGAGGCATTCAGTGGCAGAGTCCAGGAAAGCATTAAGTGAGTGCAAAGAGCGGAGGCAGGATGCGATGCTGAGGCTAATGGGGGAGCAAACAGACATGCTGAAGTGTCTGTTGGGGGAGCAAACTGACATGATGAAGCATCTGTTGGAGCTGCAGGAAAGCCAACAAGAGCACAGACGCCCACTGCATCCACTATGTAACCGCCTATCCTCCTCTCCATGTTTCATAGCCTCCTCACCCAGAAGCCCAAGAATGTGGGTGGCGGGGAGGCTCTGGGCACCCAGCCATTCCACTCCAGAGGATGGTCCAAGCAACAGATTGATTTTTAGTGTGGCTACAATAAACAATATGGTCTTGTCCTTCCCTCCTCCCCCACCCCACCCGGGGTTCCTTGACCGTTACCTAATTTTTTTTTAATTAATAAAGAAAGAATGCATGGTTTCAAAACAATAGCTACTTTATTTCAAAGGGGGGAGGGTGGTTGGCTTGCAGGGAATTAAAATCAACAAAGGGGGTGGGTTTGCATCAAGGAGAAACACACACAACTGCCACACTGAAGCCTGGACAGTCATGAAACTGTTTTTCAAAGTCTCTATGATGCACAGTGTGGCAACCTGTGCAGCAGTGACGGTGAGCTGAGCTGAGTGGGGTCTATGCTTGCCATGGTATGGTGTCTCCATGGAAAAAAGGCATGAAACGGTTGTCTGACTTTGCTTTCATTGAGGGAGAGGCGACTGATGACATGTACCCAAAACCACCCGCGACACTGTTTTTGCCCCATCGGGCATTGAGAGCTTAACCCAGAATTCCAATGGGCGGCGGAGACTGTGGGAACTGTGGGATAGCTACCCACTGTGCACCGCTCCGTAAGTCAATGCTCGCCACAGTAGTGAGGACGCACTCTGCCGACTTAATGCGCTTAGTGGGGACATACGCAATTGACTGTATAAAATTGATTTCTAAAAATCAACTTCTATAAAATCAACCTAATTTCATAGTGTAGACATACCTTAAGACACTTAGAGCCAATTAAGAACTTGCTAGAATCAATTATGGCAGGCAGGCTAATCAGGACATCTGGTTTAAAAAGGACCTCCCATCAGTTAGTGAGGGGTGTGCAAGGAGCAGGGAGTGAGAAGGCGTGCTGCTGGAGGACTGAGGAGTACAAGCATCATCAGGCTTCAGGAGGAATGTTCTGCGGGGAAGATAAAGAAGGTGCTGGGGGAAGGCCATGGGGAAGTAGCCCAGGGAGTTGTATCAGTTGTGTGACAGCTACAGGAAACGTTGTAGACAGCTGCTATCCACAGGGCCCTGGTCTGGAACCCAGTGTAGCGGGCGGGCCCGGGCTCCCCTGCATCCCCCCAACAGCCTATCTGACACAGGAGGAGTTGACCTGGTCTGTGAGACACACCAGAGGGGAAGATCTAATTTGGAAAGGGATCTGGCCTGTCCCTGACCCACTAGGTGGGACAACAGAGACTGCGGAGATTGTTCTCCATTTCCCCCATACTGGCCAATGATGAGGTTAGCTGAGTGAATGGCAGGTTTGTGCCTCTAGCGAAAGCAGTCAAACTGAGGGTTGCCGTGAACCTCTGCGGCGAGCAAATCCACCAGAAAGTGCAGGACTCACTCAAGGAAGAGACAGTGGAATCATCATGGATAGTTCTCTGAATACATCTGTTCAATGTGCAGTGACAGTTAAAAAAGTCTTGTATTTAGCTTAGAAGAATCTCAGTGAATTTCACAGTAAGTTTGAATCTTCAGCTTGATCTGAGTCACTGGTGCTGTACTGTGGGGGCGGGGCATAGCGAATGCTGCAACAGTGACTGTGTCACAACCAGCCTTGGTGTTGATCTAGCTATCCCAGAATGCTTGATTTTGAGTTGTAGTTGCTTTTCCCTGTCCATCCCTCTATGCTGGAGAACAGCAATGGTGACACGAGGCCTGTGCACAGCATATGCAGATGGGGCTATTATAGACAGGAAGACACAAGAACATCACAAAGGTGCAGGCCAAATGAGAAGGGAGTTCTACTGGATGCTGACTCCTGCCTGAAGCAAAGGGAGAGTACTAGGGGTGGGAGGTTTACACCATACAAGATAGAGTATGGAGTGGTACAAGTGTTATACAAAAATAGGTAAAGGTGAGGGGATGGGGAGTTTTTATTCCAGTAGAGAGAGGATGGTTGGGGTGGGGATATGGCAGAGCCAATGGCCAAAGAAAGATAGAAAGAAAATCCAAAGCTATGAAAAGAGATTGTCCTTTAACAAAGTTAGAGGCAGCTGTCCCCAAGCAAGGGACTGTTGGGTGTGGTCTTGGGGCTGGGCTGGGGGAGCACAATGAGATAAAAGATCTCCATAGAATCATAGAATATCAGGGTTGGAAGGGATCTCAGGAGGTCATCTAGTCCAATCCCCTACTCAAAGCAGGACCAATCCCCAACTAAATCAACCCAGCCAGGGCTTTGTCAAACCTGACCTTAAAAGCCTCTAAGGAAGGAGATTCCATCACCTTCCTAGGTAACCCATTCCAGGGCTTCACCACCCTCCTAGTGAAATTTTTTTTCCTAATATCCAACCTAAACCTCCCCCACTGCAACTTGAGACCATTACTCCTTCTTCTGTCATCTGCCACCACTGAGAACAGTCTAGATCCATTCTCTTTGGAACCCCCTTTCAGGTAGTTGAAAGCAGCTATCAAATCCCCCCTCATTCTTCTCTTCTGCAGACTAAACAATCCCAGTTCACGCAGCCTCTCCTCATAGGTCATGTGCTCCAGGCCCCTAATAATTTTTGTTGCCCTCTGCTGGACTCTTTCCAATTTTTCCACATCCTTCTTGTAGTGTGGGGCCCAAAACTGGACACAGTACTCCAGATGAGGCCTCACCAATGTCGAATAGAGGGGAATGATCACATCCCTCGATCTGCTGGCAATGCCCCTACTTATACAACCCAAAATGCCGTTAGCCTTCTTGGCAACAAGGGCACACTGTTAACTCATATCCAGCTTCTCGTCCACTGTAACTCCTAGGTCCTTTTCTGCAGAACTGCTTCCTAGCCATTGGGTCCCTAGTCTGTAACAGTGAATGGTATTCTTCTGTCCTTAGTGCAGGACTCTGCACTTGTCCTTGTTGAACCTCATCATATTTCTTTTGGCCCAATCCCCTAATTTGTCTAGGTCCCTCAGTATCCTATCCCTACCCTCCAGTGTATCTACCACTCCTCCTAGTTTAGTGTCATCTGCAAACTTGCTGAGAGTACAGTCCACGCCATCCTCCAGATCATTAATGAAGATATTGAACAAAACCGGCCCCAGGACCCACCCTTGGGGCACTCCACTTGAAACTGGCTGCGAACTAGACATAGAGCCATTGATCACTACCCGTTGAGCCCAACAATCTAGCCAGCTTTCCATCCAGACCATACTTCTTTAACTTGCTGGCAAGAATACTGTGGAAGACCATATCAAAAGCTTTGCTAAAGTCAAGGAATAACACATCCACTTCTTTCCCCTCATCCACAGACCCAGTTATCTCCTCATAGAAGGCAATTAGGTTAGTCAGGCATGACTTGCCCCTGGTGAATCCATGCTGACTGTTCATGATCACTTTCCTCTCCTGTAAGTGCTTCAGAATTGATTCCTTGAGGACCTGCTCCATGATTTTTCCAGGGACTGAGGTGAGGCTGAGTGGCCTGTAGTTCCTTGGATCCTCCTTCTTCCCTTTTTTAAAGATGGGCACTACATTAGCCTTTTTCCAGTCATCCGGGACCTCCCCCAATCGCCATGAGTTTTCAAAGATAATGGCCAATGGCTCTGCAATCACATGCTCTGGACCACATCCACAGCTGGTGTGTATTGGTGTAGCTCCACAGACTTCAGTGCGGGAGATTGACTTCAGTGGAGTGATGCTGATTTACGCTAGCTGGGGATCTGGCCCAGTGATTCAAATGGAGTGACACCAATTTAAACCAGAGGGGATATGATCCACTGACTGCAATGGAGCCATGCTGATTTACACCAGATGGAGCTCTGGCCCATTGACTCCAATGGTGTGACACTGATTTATACCAGCTGGGCGATATTTGCAGGGACTTTCTGGGTGAGCTGAGCCCTCACCTCCCCTCCGACTCCAGGGAGAGTAGCTTACTTTGTCTTTCAGCAAAACATTTGAGCAGATCCTGGTGATTTCCTTGGTACTCCAGCCACTGTGGAGCACAAACACATCAGCTATTTTCTCAGCCCTATTTCTGGTTTCTCAGTTTTGAGGTTGCAGGGTGCCCTGGGAAAGCTGCCAGCAAGAAAGGAGATAAAGCAGAGCTCCTTTTGCCTGTTGGACAGGCCCAGAGTGCAGCTGGATCAAGAGAGGGTTGGAAATTTGAGGCAGAGACTGTCTTTTTGTTCTGGGTTTGAATAGCAGCTAGGACCATGGGATCCTGGGCCGGGTACTGACACTTCTAGGTGCTGTGATAATACACATAAATACTAATAACAAACAGGAAATCACAGGAGATATTCTTCAAGAGTTTTTAATAAAATCATGTATGGTGCAGTTCAGCCCTGCACAAACCAATACACCACTGATGTCCCACTTGAGCCCCTAGGCCTTGTGCTGTCTCTCTGCACAGGGATACCACAGAACAGCGGCATCCCAGTTCTTAGCTGCACAAGCATCCCAACAGTGACCACCCAATTTTATCTCAACCCTAGTCTAGACTGAGGGACCCTCTAGGGGTGAGAGGGGAGTTCAGTTTTCGATCTCTGTACTGTGGTCTGTTTGCACCTTACAGAAGAATTGCTCTGTGAAAGGAAAATACACTACATCCCAGACCAGAGGCTTGAGAGCCTTTTGCATTGCAGTAGCCTGGAGCTCCCCTCTTCCCAATATCAAGTAGCTAGCCATTCCTGAGCAGGTGTCTGGGCAGGTCTATGCATTTCCTTTGCTAGAGAGAGGAGAGTCATATACCTTTGGCATGTCCACTGTGTGACTGATTGTGCACATTGGATGCATTCATACACCTCTGAAATGACAATCCAATGGCTTCTCCTTCATGTGACCCCCCAGGACCTCAGCAACTCAATGTCAAAGAGAAGAACAGCTCCTCACAGGTCAGACTCTTTCATCCCTTCATGTATCAAGTGTGCCCAGTGCTAAGTTCCACTGCACCAGCAGTGTCAGCTTGTTTGGATGTAGGCACTAGAACGGAGGGTAGGAAATTTGCTATGGATTTGATGGTTGGTGCCAAATATTTCCTGGACTGCAAGATAACTGCATAAAGAAGGGCTGCCATGTGTTCTAACCAGAAGGACATAGGCCATGGATTCCAAGAGGAGATATCCCCATCCAGAGATCAGCTACAGGCAGCCCCAGGACTGGCATTAGCAAGGAAGCCAAAGCAGTTAGATGCCCAACTCTCACTGAATTTCAACAAGATTTGGAGATGGGATCTGTAGAAGCACATGGGTGATTAGGAGCACACACCCCATTGAAAGTCACTTGGATTTGTGCACCTAAATCAGTCAGGGTCCTTTGAAAATCCCAGCCAGGGATGATACTAAGCAATCAAATGTCTCTGGTCCCACTCCCCATAAATGAAGAATCAAAGCAGTATACTGAGAAGCTGGAAGCAGGTTATTATACAAAAGTTTCTAAATGAGGCAGCTGTATTATTTCCCCCTCTCACAAGCATTTAAAAGCTTTTAAATGAACAGAACATCTCCTCTGCTAGCAAACCCAGTGCTGACCTGCTTTTTAGATGGCTCTTAAATCATATTAAAATATATAGCACCAGTGTCCTAAAAGGCTTTGGCTCGCTCCTGGTCACAAAAAACCTCAATCCGGCTTGGTGATGTTCCTAGGGCTAGTGATGCCCTGCTCAGGGGCTTTCAAGGAATTCCATTACAGGCAGGAGATCAAAAGCACATGGCTATGTCTACACTGCAAAAAAAAAAAAAAAAAAAAAACCCCTGCCGTGCCAAGTCTCAGAGCCAGGGTCAATTGACTCAGGCTCAGGCAGCATGGCTAAAAGTAGCAGTGTACGTGTTGGAGCCCAGGCTCTGAAACCCAGCGAGCGTCTGAAAGCCTGGGCTCTAGCCTGAGCCTGAACGTCTACAATTCTATTTTCAGTCCCAAAGCCTGAGCCCCGCAAGCCCAAGTCGGTTAATTTGGGCTCTGAGACTCATCACCATGGGTTTTTCTTTGCAGTGTAGACATCCCTCATGGTAGGTGGCTGCAAATTACAAGGCCTTGATACCATCAGGGATTTTCTTACTACAACATCACTAGAAATGTCAAGCTTACTAGATCTTTAATCTAGACCTTGCTTTTTCTTGCTTAAGTTGTTAGATCTTTAATTAGAGCTTGTATTCTCCCTCCCCCTCAAGAGGCTTATATTTATGAGTTGCAAAATTCAGCCAGAGAGTATGAACATTCTGATATTCACGGTAGTTCAGACTGGAGTTTGGCTGATAGTGGCCCATTTGCAAATTTTGGATGTGGATTCTGATTTCAATACCCCCCCAAATTCAGGACTGTTTGGATCCCAGGTATTAGTTCAATGTCTTCTGGTTTATACTTTGCATAATATATTGCCATGCTTCTTGACTTTGTTGAAAGTTAGCTATTGGTAACTGCAACTCATTACAACTCACAGGCAGAGCCTTCTCCCAATTCCCAGAGGAACTTTTCAGAGCAACAACAAAGCTTGCAAAGACTAGAGTTTGGGAATAACATAAAGTCACAGCACCACCTATTGATGGAGGCAGTGAACATCTTTGTTATTAGAGGGGTAGCCGTGTTAGTCTGTATCCACAAAAACAACAAGGAGTCCGGTGGCACCTTAAACACTAACAGATTTATTTGGGTATAAGCTTTTGTGGGTAAAAAAGCCACTTCTTCAGCTGCATGGAGTGAAAATTACAGAAACAGGCATAAATATATATTGGCACATGAAAAGAAGGGAGTTACTTTACAAGTGGAGAACTAATGTTGAAGGCCAATTTAGTCAGGGTGGATGTGGTCCATTCCCAATAATTGATGAGGAGGTGTCAATCCCTAGAGAGGGGAAATTGCTTTTGTAGTGAGCCAACCACTCCCAGTTCCTATTCAAGTCCAAATAGATGGTGTTAAGTTTGCAAATGAATTATAGCTCTGCAGTTTCTCTTTGAAGTCTGTGTTTGAAGTTTTTTTGTTGAAGAATGGCTACTTTTAAATCTGTTATTGAGTGTCCAGTGAGATTGAAGTGTTCTCCTACTGGCTTTAGTATGTTACCATTCCTGATGTCTGATTTGTGTCCATTTATGCTTTTACGTATTGACTGTCTGGTTTGGCCAATGTACATGGCAGAGGGGCATGGCTGGCACATGATGGCATATATCACACTAGTAGATGTGCAGGTGAATGAGCCTCTGATGGTGTGGGTGGTGTGGTTGGGTACTATGATGGTGTCTCTAGAGTAGATATGGCGACAGAGAAGGCAACGGGGTTTGTTACAGGATTGGTTCCTGGGTTAGTGTTTCTGTGGTGTGGTGTGTAGTTGCAGGTGAGTATTTGCTTCAGGTTGGGGGGCTGTCTGTAAGCGAGGATTGGCCTGCCTCCCAAGGCCTGTGAGAGTGGGGGATCATTTTCCAGGATAGGTTGTAAATTGTCGATGATGATGCTGTTGTACCTTAGGGCGTGGCTGTAGACAATGGATTGTGAGATGTGTCCTGTATGGAAGCTGAAGGCATGTAGGTAAGTATAGCAGTCAGTAGGTTTCCGGTATAGGGTGGTGTTTATGTGACCGTCACTTATTTGCACTGTAGTGTCCAGGAAGTGGATCTCTTGTGTGGACTGGTCCAGGCTGAGGTTGATGGTGGGGTGGAAATTGTTGAAATCCAGGTGGAATTTTTCAAGGGCGTCCTTCCCATGGGTCCATCCGATGAAGATGTCATCAATGTAGCATTAGTAGAGGAGGAGTGCTAGGGTATGAGAGCTGAAGAAGTGTTGTTCTAAGTGAGACATTAAATTGTTGGCATACTGTGGGGCCATGAGGGTACCCATAGCAGTGCTGCTGACTTGAAGGTATAAGTTGTCCCCAAATCTTAAATGGTTGTAGGTGAGGACAAAGTCACAAAGCTCAGCCACCGGGTGTGCTGTGGCCTCATCAGGGATACTATTCCTGACAGCTTGTAGTCCATCTTCAAGGAGTCGAGGAAAGCTGGCTGTATTTCAAAGAAACCTGATTGAGGTTGCAGGAACAAACCATCCCGATGTGTAGGAAGAAAAGTAAATATGGCAGGCGACCAGCTTGGCTTAACAGTGAAATCCTTGCTTGTCTTAAACACAAAAGAACAGCTTACAAGAAGTGGAAGATTGGACAAATAACCAGGGAGGAGTATAAAAGTATTGTTCAGGCATGCAGGTGTGAAATCAGGAAGGCCAAATCACACTTGGAGTTGCAGCTAGCTGGAGATGTTAGGAGTAACAAGAAGGGTTTCTTTAGGTATGTTAGCAACAGGAAGAAAGTCAAGGAAAGTGTGGGCCCCTTGCTGAATGAGGGAGGGAACCTAGTGACAGAGGATGTGGAGAAAGCTAGTGTACTCAATGCTTTTTTTGCCTCTGTCTTCACAGACAAGGTCAGCTCCCAGACAGCTGCACTCTGCAGCACGGTATGGGGAGGAGGTGACCAGCTCTCTGTGGAGAAAGAAGTAGTTCGGGCTATTTAGGAAAGCTGGATGAGCACAAGTCCATGGGGCCGGATGCGCTGCATCCGAGGGTGCTAAAGGAGTTGGCCGATGAGATTGCAGAGCCATTGGCCATTATCTTTGAAAAATCATGGCGATCGGGGGAGGTCCCGGATGACTGGAAAAAAGCTAATGTAGTGCCCATCTTTAAAAAAGGGAAGAAGGAAGATCCAGGGAACTACAGGCCAGTCAGTCTCACCTCAGTCCCTGGAAAAATCATGGAACAGGTCCTCAAGGAATCAATCCTGAACCACTTAAAGGAGGGGAAAGTGATCAGGAACAGTCAGCATGGATTCACCAAGGGCAAGTCATGCCTGACTAACCTAATTGCCTTCTATGACGAGATAACCGGCTCTGTGGATGAGGGGAAAGCAGTGGATGTACTATTTCTGGATTTTAGCAAAGCTTTTGATACAGTCTCCCACAGTATTCTTGCCAGCAAGTTAAAGAAGTCTGGGCTGGATGAATGGACGGTAAGGTGGATAGAAAACTGGCTAGATGGTCGGGCTCAACGGGTAGTGATCAAGTGGAGTGCCCCAAGGGTCGGTGCTGGGGACAGTTTTGTTCAATATCTTCATTAACGATCTGGAGGATGGTGTGGACTGCACCCTTAGCAAGTTTGCAGATGACACTAAACTGGGAGGAGTGGTTGATACGCTGGAGGGTAGGGATAGGATACAGAGGGACCTAGACAAATTAGAGGATTGGGCCAAAAGAAATATGATGAGGTTCAACAAGGACAAGTGCAGAGTCCTTCACTTAGGACGGAAGAATCCCATGCACTGCTACAGACTAGGGACTGAATGTCTGGGTAGCAGTTCTGCAGAAAAGGACCTAGGGGTTACGGTGGACGAAAAGCTGAATATGAGTCAACAGTGTGCCCTTGTTGCCAAGAAGGCTAATGGCATTTTGGGTTGTATAAGTAGGGGCATTTCCAGCAGATCGAGGGATGTGATCATTCCCCTCTACTCAGCACTGGTGAGGCCTCATTTGGAGTACTGTGTCCAGTTTTGGGCCCCACACTACAAGAAGGATGTGGATAAATTGGAGAGAGTCCAGCGGAGGGCAACAAAAATGATTAGGGGGCTGGAGCACATGACTTATGAGGAGAGGCTGAGGGAACTGGGATTGTTTAGTCTGCAGAAGAGAAGAATGAGGGGGGATTTGATAGCTGCTTTCAACTACCTGAAAATGGGTTCCAAAGAGGATGGATCTAGATTGTTTTCAGTGGTAGAAGATGACAGAACAAGGAGTAATGGTCTCAAGTTGCAGAGGGGGAGGTTTAGGTTGGATATTAGGAAAAACTTTTTCACTAGTAGGGTGGTGAAGAACTGGAATGGGTTACCTAGGGAAGTAGTGGAATCTCCTTCCTTAGAGGTTTTTAAGGTTAGGTTTGACAAAGCCCTGGCTGGGATGATTTAGTTGGGTTTGGTCCTGCTTTGAGCAGGGGGTTGGACTAGATGACCTCCTGAGGTCCCTTCCAACCCTGAGATTCTATGATTCTATGATTCATGTGGAATATTGGTATAAATAGCTTCTGCATCCATGGTGGCCAGGATGGTGTTTTCAGGAAGATCACCAATGCATTGTAGTTTCTTCAGGAAGTCAGTGGTGTCTCAAAGACAGCTAGGAGTTCTGGTAGCATAGGGTCTGAGGAGAGAGTCCAAATAGCCATATAATCCTGCTGTAAGTGTCAATACTTGAGATGATGGGGAGTCCAGGATTTCCAGGTTTATAGATCTTGGGCAGCAGATAGAATACCCCTGGTCGGGGCTCTAAGGGTGTGTCTCTGTAGATTTGTTCCTGTGCTGTAGCAGGATGTTCCTTGAGCAGATGGTGTAGTTTCTTTTGGTACTCCTTGGTGGGATCGTAGGATAGTGGCCTGGAGAATGTGGTGTTGGAGAGTTGTCCTGTCCAAACAAGAGATCCACTTCCTGGACACTACATTGCAAATAAGTGACGGTCACATAAACACCGCCAATATATATTTATGCCTGTTTCTGTAATTTTCACTCCATGCAGCTGAAGAAGTGACTTTTTTACCCACAAAAGCTTATACCCAAATAAATCTGTTAGTCTTTAAGGTGCCACTGGACTCCCCATTATCTTTATTATTTCAACTTTTCTCCTATCAATTTATTATGACTTAAAAAACTATAAACTGTATGGCAGATTCCAGCTGTCTCTGGAAGCCCCAAGAGATAGAAAGCTAGCTTAACCAGCTGTGTGGAACTTAGCTCTAACTTGCCACCCAAAGAAAGCATGGATGGAAAAAATGGGCACTCCTGTATTCTGCCTATTCCTGGCTTCCAGACCGTCGTCCTGGGGCTCTGGGCATTTGGTTGTAAGTTCAGCTACATTTAGGATTCTTTAAGTTATGTTTCGTACCAGTCGTTGGCTACTTTTAGACCCCAGGAATCATAAAGATGGTATATAGCCAATTTTGCCCTATACTCCCTCCATATCTATGCCAAGTGTGGTTCAGACTGTTCAGAATCCAGGCCAGAAAGTCTATACATCCTAAGAACCCATCAAACCTGCCATCTCATACAAGAAGTTTCCTAACTGATCCATCACCTTGGGTCTTGTATACAGTCCAAGAAAGGCTATGGCCTGTGTTATTATAATAATACATGTTTGGACACAAATACCTGTCCTCTGGGATGTCCAACTTCCCTTCTCTAGATTGATACTGTACAACACACCTAGGGCCTTATCTATACAGATTTTCCGACGTAACACATGTGCCCAACATTAAACTGCAAATTTGAGTTTGCATAATTTGAACCCACATCTCAAGAACTTAAAGCCCAGTCTGAAGGAGACAGCTGATGTCAGTCTTCCCATTGAAGTCAACGGAGCTATGTGCTATATTTTTATGTTATGAAAAGTTCACCAGTGATTTTATTTCAATGACAAAAGTTGCCTTTCAGAAGACAGTGATTGTCCCTGCTGAAAAGCCAGTATAATGAAACAGGCTTGAAACAGTCTATATTTAATTTACAGGTTCCTTTCCCAGATTTTCAGAGGAGATCTGTACAGGCCATAAAGGAAACCCAGATTTTTCAGCAAGCAAAGCACACCCTAGGGTCTGAAAATCAGGCTGTGTTCATTTCCATTTTGCTTCCTACATCACCACCAACCATAAAGCATCTGGGGACAAAGCCTTGTAGATGGAGGGAGGCAGAACAGAACCCAGTTTTCTCTTCAGGAATGAGACTGACTCGCTGGTTCTGAGAGCAGTAAGAAAACCATGTTGTTTTGTAAGCAAGGTAGGCAGGACTGACTCAGAAGCCAAACAGGAAGCAGATCTGGGAATTAGCAAGAGGCTGTTCTTATAGTCACTTGCCTGGCCATAATTGCACTTATGAAATGCATTTGGATTCACTGCTGCTGTAGAGAGACAAACCCTGCTCTCGTACCAACCTACTGACGTCAGTGGGATCCAGATAGTCTCCTGTGGTAGTTACTTATATGCAGCTTTTAAAACACCTGCCCCAGGTTGGCTGCTCAGCTTTAGGAAGTACCTAAAATGTGTCCAGTCTGGGTCTGCTCACCTCTCTTCCCATCCTGGAGTCATGTAACCTTCCTTGTGTTCAACCCCACTGCCTGGAGGAAACTCTTGCCAGTTCACTTATCTGCAGGATCAGTTGTAGCTGTATTGATTTTTTTCTCTCCCTCTTCCTTCTGTGTTTGCTTTCTGAATTATGCAATGGTGCAGTTTTTCCTCCTCACAAGAAGCTAGTGAATTTCGGAGGAAGATCAATTGAGCCCTGCCTGCCATAGTTTAGTGAGGAATCCCCAGTAGGGGCCAGAAGAGAGAGAGAGAGAGAGACGGGAGGATAAGGCTGGAGATGATCAATCCAATCCTGATGCAAAAAAATGAGAGAGAATGGGGCTGGCGTAATCAGTCAGTTCTCCTCATGTGAGGCTCAGATCCCCTAGTCTCAATCAATAATCTACTTTGAATTGCTTCAGAAACTCACACAGCCTCTCTCCCTTCCCCCTGCAACTCAAATAATACTGTGCTTTATAGCATGAGAATATCCAGTGATGGCTCAGTAAAGATAAGGATTGTGTGTAGTTTTTTTTCTTTTTCCCCTTTAAAGTACCCATTATGAGGGCCAGTTAGATCTTGCGTGAGCTGAGATGAAAGGGGTGCAAACAGGGCTTTTAGCAGTTTTGTTGCTGCAATTATTTTGCCAATAAAATGATTTCAAGACGGGATGTGGGATCTTTGATGCCACATGTTGTGACGGGGGCAGAGGGTGGAATTGCTACAGTGGTGCATGCAAATTTGGGAGGAGAGGAAACACAGCGGGACGCAGCCTGAGATTTGCTTTACTCCAGCTAGAACTCATGGATGATGTCTTGGAATCGGCCTTGATCTGGCCTGGCACCTTACAATCTGTTCAGAGTATAGGGCTCTCAAAGTCACAATTCCTCTCACTCCAAGAAGTTAGTAAACAGCCCCAATTTGTTCCTGGAGCAGGTTACTACCCCATGGTGCCCACTCAGCTGGCTCTGCTGAATAGTGCATTGTGGTGTGGGAGCAGAATCAAGACTCCACCTACTCCCACCCCCTGCCCATTCCCCACCCATCTGAACGACCAGAGATCCCTTAGGGCAGGGGTCTCAAACTCAAATGACCACAAGGGCCACATGAGGACTAGTACATTGGCCCGAGGGTCACATTACTGACACCTCCCTCCCCTGCCACCCTCAGCCCCGTCCCCACTCCACCCCTTCCATGAAGCCCCACCCCTGCCCCACCTCTTTCCACCCCTTCCCTGCTCCCATTCCAACCCCTTCCAGAGAAATCTCCACCCCAGCTCTGCCCCTTCTCTGCCCCCAGGGGGTGCAGGAGGGGTGTGGCAGGAGCTCAGGGCAGGGAATTGGGGTGTGGGGTGCAGGAGGGATGAGGGGTGCAGCAAGGGGTCAGGGCAGGGGGTTGGGGTGCAGGAGGGGTACGGCAAGGGGCTATGGGCAGGGAGTTGGGGTGTGGGGTGCAGGAGGGATGAGGGGTGCAGCAAGGGGTCAGGGCAGGGGGTTGGGGTGCAGGAGGGGTGCGGCAAGGGGCTCAGGGCGGGGAGTTGGGGTGTGGGGTGCAGGAAGGGATGAGGGGTGTGGCAGGGGGTCAGGGCAGGGGATGAGGGTGCAGGGTGCGGCAGGCAGCTCAGGGCAGTGGGTTGGGGTGCAGGAGGTGTGTGGCAGGGGGTCTGGGTGCAGGGTGCGGCAAGAGGCTCAGGGCAGGGGGTTTGGCTGTGGGAAGGGTTTGGGGGGCGGGCTCTGGCCCGGCATGCACCGGGGGCAGAGCAGGCTCCCTGCCTGCCTGTCTGCCCTGCCCCTGCGCCACTCCAGGAAGCGGCTGAAACGTGGGGGAGCAGGGGCACAGGAGTGTGTGTGGCTGTTGCTTCAGGCACCGTCCCCAGCATCTCCCATTGGCCAGGAACGGGGAACTGCGGCCAATGGGAGCTGCTGGAGGCGGAGCCTGAAGCAACATCAATATACACCCCTGTGCCTCTCCTCCCCCAGGTTCTGTCTGCTTCCCGGAGTGGCGCAGGAGCAGGGCAGGCAGAGAAGCTGACCTGCCCCCGGTGCGTGTTGGGTCAGAGCCGCTCTAGGTAAACGCTGGGGAGGGCGGGGGAGGGGAAGAGGGTGCAAGGAGCTCACGGGCCGCAGAAAATAACCTCAGCCCATGGGCCATGTGTTTGAGACCCCTGCCTTAGGGTGTGCCTTCACTGCAGAAGTAACTTGGGTGATCCGCATCCAGGGCTGAGCACCCATGTTAGCCTCACCCAGATCAGAGCAGACCTCATGTGAGTTATTGTGTCCTTCTTGGTACTGCACTCACCCGTGTTTGTCCCTAGGTCTTCAGGGGTCTAGCCCATGGCTCTTAGCACTGCATTTAGCTGAGCGCTTGATGATTCTTCTCCAGAGAACAGTGGGAAAACTTGCCTGTCCTTCTGGCTGCACGGGGGGAAATGTGGGAAGGCATTGGAGGACTATCAGCACTCAAATTGTTTAGCCAGTGGACTGCACCAAATATTAGGCAGTTTACTTGCCTGAGTGAAGTGCGCTCTCAGACTTCAGTCTATTGCCCCAAACAAGCCAGTTAACCCTGGCTAGAAGCACCACATCCAGGGGAGAGGGTTTGTGTGTAGATGGGAGGGGGTTAAGGGCAACATCCAAGAAGAGCCTGGGCTAGCTCTATGGGGAAGACATAGTCTATGGGGCTGCTCTACCCACCATCTTGTGATCCATGATACAGGTATTACATGAAAGGGAGTAAGGGGCACATCACATCATGGGGTGTAGGCCAGCTGACGATTGACCTCTTGTTTGACACAATCACTCTTCAGAGGACAGTTGAATTTCCATGTAAATTTTACATAAGAACAGCCATACTGGGTGGGACCAAAGGTCCATCTAGCCCAGTGTCCTGTCTTCCAACAGTGGCCACTGCCAGGTGCTTCAGAGGGAATGAACAGAACAGGGTAACTACTGAGTGATCCATTCCCTGTCATCCAGTCCCAGCTTCTGGCAGTCAGAAGTTTAGGCACACCCACAGCATGGGGTTGCATCTCTGACCATCTTGGCTAATAGCCATTGAGGGACCTATCCTCCATGAACTTATCTAAGTCTTTTTTGAACCCAGTTATACTTTTGGCCTCCACAACATCCCCTGACAGTGAGTTCTACAGTCTGACTGTGAGGTGTAGGAAGTAGTACTTCCTTTTGTTTGTTTTAAACCTGCTGCTGATTAATTTCATTGGGGGACCCCTAATTATTGTGTGATGTGGTGGGGTAAATAATACTTCCTTATTTACATGTTCTTTGTTGTAAAAGATGTGATAACTTTTCCAGAGGAAACATTATAAAATTTTCCCAGGTTTCTTCACATCTTTGGGTTTCTGTAGCTAAACAGACCCCACAACCACCAGCCTTCACAGACAGAGTCAAGCGGACACACACAATATCTCAGGCCTAAACAACTTCTGAATGTTTAAAATTAAGCCCATTGATTTATTCCCCTTATTTAGGGCAAGCTATCTCAGTCCTGCCCAGATGTAACCAATGGAGCTGCCTAGATATTTCTGCTACTCCTGGTTGGGATGAAAAGCAAATATGACCCAGCAACACAGCTCAGCTCCTCACTCAGGGGCTGGCTGAGCACCAGTCACTAAAGTTTAAGCAAGCCCTCAGTCAGGGCGGGGGCAGCAACACAACAGTTCTAGCTCAGCTCCTCACAGCAGGGCTGCTCAGGTCCTTGTCTCAGGAACTGAGCAACAATAATAGTCTTGTTCAAGGCAGGTCCTTGCATCAGGGCTGAGTAATAACAATAGTTCAGTAATCCCCAGCCTTAGGTCAGGGGCTATAGTTCAAGGCTCAGGTCCTGCACCCGTGAGTGGGGTGTACCTCTGCTGGGCAGGCTCGGCCGGTCAGGAGCCTGAGCAGGGCGACCTTTTCCAGAAGGTTCTTTTCTGTTTTCTGCCATTATCTTGTCATTTTTGTCAATTTTTCCCAACCCGCTCACTGAAAACTGGGGCAGGAAAGGAGGAACAGCACAAAAAACAACAACAAACAAAAAAAACCCCCAAACCCTCAGAAATTTTAATTCTTCCTTTTTCACCTTAGCATTTTTGTTTTTGGCATTTCCTGACCAGCTCTATTGCTGACTTCCCAGCAGGCCCTGCACATCCCTGGTGAGCCAGAGAGGCAGGCTGGGCAGCAGCAGCTATGGAGGGGTGATCTTTGAGCAAGGAATGAGGCTGCTGAGGTGTGTGAATAGAGATGTGGTGGATCAGGAAGAATGAACAGGATTTGTAAAGGTGTGAGTGGGACTTTTGCAGAGATACTGTCCCTTTAATCAGAAAGGGTCCTCCCAGAGGGGCCATAAACTGATCTGAGGCAACCACCTCCAGGGCCGCCCAGAGGATTCAGGGGGCCTGGGGTAAAGCAATTTCAGGGGCCCCTTCCATAAAAAAAAAGTTGCAATACTATAGAATACTATATTCTCATGGGGGCCGCTGCAGGGCCCTGGGCCTGGGGCAAATTGCCGCACTTGCCCCGCCCCGGGCAGCCCATACCACCTCCAGGGTAGTACAAGCCACTGGAAGCATCCAGGTCAGAATTAGAGCTGAGCTCAAACCAAAACATGGATCTAAACAACCTCCAGACTTCAGGGAAAAGTTTGGATTGGATCTGAATTTGGTGGCTCTCATCCCTTTGTCTCTAACAGCATGAACCTGAATCTCAGATTGGAGCATACAACAATCCTCCAAACTTTCAGAGCCAACACATGCAGCTAAGACTCATCTGTAGTGAGGAGCAAACTGGCAAGAAGGAGACAGGCCTAGAAGGCTCAGAGCTATTACAATCTCTACTATCTAAACAAATGTAAGCAGAGCTATGTCTGCAGCTCGGAAAAACTCAGACCATAACAAGCATCGGTATCCTGATTTTCAGGATCTCCAGCTAAGGGATAGAGTTCTGCTACAAAATGTGGGTATTACTGGCAAACACAAGATAGCCCACAGATGGAAAGCAATGCCTTACATGGTGGTGAAAAATCTGGGAGATCTGCCGGTATACAAGATTAAACAAGAAGTGGGGCCAGGGTAAATAAAGACAGTACATAGAAACCTTTTACTCCCTGTGGGGGAGTTGGTAGGCACCCATTACGAAGTGGACCACAACATGGCACCTGGGCAAAACAAACGTGCTACACCAAAGCCACCATCCAACATGGACAGTAGGCCCCCTGTGGCTAACCTACCCCTACTCAGCACATCTGAGAGTGAGTCTGAGGAGGAAGACACTACCATGGTGTATCCTTGAAGGGAGACGAGATTTCTGTCTCGATCAGCTGAACCATGCCACCAGTGAGACCGTCCTGCGATGACACATCTAGGTTACTGGACAGTGGAGACATACAGGTGGAAGGTGTCCCAGATGCCTTGGACCTTCCATTAGAATCAGAGATGCAGGGGCCTATGCCCATAGCCAAGGGATCCTCAGGGGAACCCTCACCATCCCTTGCCCAAGAAGATGTTCTCCCCTGCCCCTGCAATGCCCACTTTAAATAGGCAGGACAGGGTTATAAGGCCAGTAAGCCGGTTAACTTATGATGCACCTGGGGTGGCTAGTGAAGAATCAATACACTTAATTCACAGGCTTGTGGAAGCCATAGTAGGTTTCCTGAGGCCCTTTGGGGAGAACTAATGAATTGGTATAATATGGAGTGTGATTTGTTGGGTGGACACATTCTTGGCTGGAAGGAGGATGTAAGCAGAGTCTGAATGAGCTCTCCCCTGACATCTAGTGGTGAGCTGTGGAAAAAGACTTCAGAAACTGATCTCATTTGCATGGACACACCCACTCTGCCAAGGTGCTCAGCATGATGGGATTGCTTGCCCAAATGCTCACTTGTGGCTGGTGTTGGATCCCCAATCTCCTTGTTATTGGGGCAGGAGTAATAAAGTGTTGTTATCCTTGTTGTGTGAACCGAAGGCAGCAGAACTGTACTGCCTGGATGGAGGGACTCACCCTCAACTCTATGGCACTTGCTAGGCAGGGGAGATGGGTTCCAAAGCACATTAAGTGAGTAAGATATAGACATGTATACCATGTGGCATGGGCATTGCTCAAGGATCTTAAATGCTGGCTCTTTCCCTCTTCATGGTATAATAAATGAGCTGATTTAGACTCAATTGAGAATCTTGCAAAGCTGAAATCATGGATACCTAGGTCTAAGTATTACACCTACTTCGGGACAGTGTTACTATTGCAAGAGACTACCCAGTATGCACCAGCAGAGAGGTGCCCACCCGCCAACATCTTGGTGATGGGGAAGCTGGTGGAGGGGTGCAGCAAGTGGCCAGGAGGGCTTCTGGCAGAGAGGCATGGCCAGTAGGGCAACTGGTGGAGAGGGCCAGAGCACAGACCCACAGAGGGCAACAAGCAAGTGTCTGAGCAGTGGAGCATGTAAGGTGCCTCCTTACCCTCCCCTGCCCCCACAGGGTGGGAGGTGAACTCTGAGGATGAACCTCTGATCTCTGGGGCTGCACTGGCCAAGGACAGCAACTGTGAGTGGGGTGCAGAGAAGGGATGGGCACATCAAAGGGACATTTGGGTTGCTGGACTTAAGAACCTGAGGGGAAAAGGACACTGCCCAACTTACTTGGGGGTGGGTCTTTTGCTCATAGTTTATGTTTATGAACCCGCATTTGCAGTGTTTTCCAAAATGAATGCTGAGTTACTTCCCTTCTTTTATTAAAAGTTTTGCTACACGCAGACTCTGTGCTTGTGAGAGGGGAAGTATTGCCTCTTAGATGCACCCAGGGGGTGATGTGTAATTGTTCCAGGTCACTGGGTGGGAGCTCAAGCCAGTTTTGTGTTATATTGTTGAAAAGGAACCCCTAGATACTGAACCCTTGTTGCTACTGGCTCCACCTGGCAGAAGGGTTACGCAAATTCATTCAATATGAGTTCTGATTTCATGCATTATGTGTATTCTGGCAGCACATAGAGTCTACCTTGTGTTAAGCAGAACATACCTCTAGTGAGAGACAGTCTCTGCCCTGCCCTATATAACTGACAAAGATGGGAGAATTATTACTATCCTAATTTTCCATACAGGGAACTAAGGAGGAGAGATTAAATGATTTGGCCAAGATCACATAAGGAAATCAGAAGCTGAACTCACATCTCTTGAGTCGCAGTATAGGGCCTCAACCACTACACTATTCTTCCACTCATTCATTTTGCCCAAAACCAGCAGTTTAGACTTTATATTAATACACGCTTGTTGCAACTCTGCAGGCAAAGACTGGACAATGAGATGTTTTAAGACTTGTAAAGAGAAAGATCTTCTCCATATCAGTTTACAAACAAGAGTGTTAATTAATATTATTCATTATTCACTAGCCTCCTGGTTAACAAAAGCTTCCATCACCCAATCAAGTAGCAGGGAGAATATACCACATGACTTATGTGACCACCAGTAGCACCCGAGATAGCAAAAAGGAAAAGCATGCACCACATAAGCAGAAATTTGTTTGCACAAACTGCTGGTTGAACAGCTATGGATAACAAATGCATTTATAAATGCAGTGTCTGTTTGTGGGTAATTTGCAAACAGGAAAAAAAAGAGCTAAATGTGTCAGATAAATTATTCACTAGGAAGCATTTGATGAGCTCTGCTGGGAGGAAGTAACTACAGCTTACCAGTCTTGGAACAACTGTTTGCTAGAGCCTTTTAGGCAATGGTACCACTTCACCAGATGAAGATCATGGCTGTACCAGCCAGAGCCTGCTGCTTTCTATTCAGTTGTACATGCTGAAAGCTACAGTGGACTTTGTGCTTCTTTGATGGTGAGAATGTTTTTGGAGCAACCCACGAGGAGCAGAGCACTTGCAGATGAACAGGAAGCAGATCACACCAACTGCATTAGAGCCCAGGAACAGAGTTCTAGCCATTAGTGCCACAAGTGTCAACACTGGTCTGCCTAGTACAGGTTGGGGCAACAGCCAAGTCCTGTGCAAATGACCCCCAGACTGATCCTCTACTGCCCTGAATCATAGAATCATAGACTATCAGGGTTGGAAGGGACCTCAAGAGGTCATCCAGTCCAAACCCCTGCTCAAAGCAGGACCAACACCAACTAAATCATCCCAGCCAGGGCTTTGTCAAGCCTGACCTTAAAAACCTCTAAGGAAGGAGATTCCATCATCTCCCTAGGTAACCCATTCCAGTGCTTCACCACCCTCCTAGTGAAAAAGTTTTTCCTAATATCCAACCTAACCCCACCCCCACTGCAACTTGAGACCATTACTCCTTGTTTTGTCATCTGGTACCACTGAGAACAGTCTAGATCCATCCTCTTTGGAACCCCCTTTCAGGTAGTTGAAAGCAGCTATCAAATCCCCCTTCATTCTTCTCTTCTGCAGACTAAACAATTCCAGTTCCCTCAGTCTCTCCTCATAAGTCATGTGCTCCACGCGAGCTGATTTTCAGTGGCAATCACACTGCCTGGGTCCTGGCCACCAGTCTGGGGGGCTCTGCATTTTAATTTAATTTTAAATGAAGCTTCTTAAACATTTTTAAAGCCTTATTTACTTTACAAACAACAGCAGTTTAGTTATATATTATAGACCTATAGAAAGAGACCTTCTAAAAATGTTAACATGTATTACCAGCACGCAAAACCTTAAATTAGAATGAATAAATGAAGATTCGGCACACCACTTCTGAAAGGTTGCCGATCCCTGCGCTAACTCCTTTAGCACCCTCGGATGCAGCGCATCCAGCCCCATGGATTTGTGCTCATCCAGCTTTTCTAAATAGTCCTGAACCACTTATTTCTCCACAGAAGGCTGGTCACCTCCTCCCCATGCTGTGCTGCCCAGTGCAGCAGCCTGGGAGCTGACCTTGTTCATGAAGAAAAGGCAAAAAAAAAAGCATTGTGTACATTAGCTTTTTCCACATCCTCTGTCACTAGGTTACCTCCCTCATTCAGTAAGGGGCCCACGCTTTCCTTGACCTTTTTCTTGTTGCTAACATACCTGTAGAAACCCTTCTTGTTACTCTTAACATCTCTTGCTAGCTGCAACTCCAAGTGTGATTTGGCCTTCCTGATTTCACTCCTGCATGCCCGAGCAATATTTTTATACTCCTCCCTGGTCATTTGTCCAATCTTCCACTTCTTGTAAGCTTCTTTTTTGTGTTTAAGATCGGCAAGGATTTCACTGTTAAGCCAAGCTGGTTGCCTGCCATATTTACTATTCTTTCTACACATCAGGATGGTTTGTTCCTGCAACCTCAATAAGGATGCTTTAAAATACAGCCAGCTCTCCTGGACTCCTTTCCTGCTCATGTTATTCTCCCAAGGGATCCTGCCCATCAGTTCCCTGACGGAGTCAAAGTCTGTTTTTCTGAAGTCCAGGGTCCGTATTCTGCTGCTCTCCTTTCTTCCTTGTGTCAGGATCCTGAACTTGACCATCTCATGGTCACTGCCTCCTAGGTTCCCATCCACTTTTGCTTCCCCTACTAATTCTTCCCTGTTTGTGAGCAGCAGGTCAAGAAGAGCTCTGCCCCTAGTTGGTTCCTCCAGCACTTGCACCAGGAAATTGTCCCCTACACTTTCCAAAAACTTCCTGGATTGTCTGTGCACCGCTGTATTGCTCTCCCAGCAGATATTGGGGTGATTGAAGTCCCCCATGAGAACCAAGGCCTGTGATCTAGTGACTTCTGTTAGTTGCAGGAAGAAAGCCTCATCCACCTCATCCCCCTGGTCTGGTGGTCTATAGCAGACTCCCACCACAACATCACCCTTGTTGCTCACACTTCTAAACTTAATCCAGAGACTCTCAGGTTTTTCTGCAGTTTCATATTGGAGCTCTGAGCAGTCATACTGTTCTCTTACATACAGTGCAATTCCTCCACCTTTTCTGCCTGCCTGTCCTTCCTGAAGAGTTTATATCCATCCATGACAATACTCCAGTCATGTGATTTATCCCACCAGGTCTCTGTTATTCCAATAACATTATAATTCCTTGACTGTGCCATGACTTCCAGTTCTCCTGGCTTGTTTCTCAGGCTTATTGCATTTGTGTATAGGCACTTAAGATAACTCACTGATCGTCCTGCTTTCTCAGTATGAGGCAAGAGTCCTTCCCTCTTGTGCTCTCCTGCTTGTGCTTCCCCCCAGAATCCCACTTCCCCACTTACCTCAGGGCTTTGGTCTCCTTCCCCCAGTGAACCTAGTTTAAAGCCCTCCTCACTAGGTTAGCTAGCCTGCTTGCGAAGATGCTCTTCCCTCTCTTTGTTAAGTGGAGCTGGTCTCTGCCTAGCACTCCTTCTTGGAACACCATCCCATGATCAACAGTGGGATGTTCTTCTGGGACATGGTCAACATGTTCTTCTGGGAACACCATCCCACTGTTCTCAGTGGTACCAGATGACAGAACAAGGAGTAACAGTCTCAAGTTGCACTGCAGGAGGTTTAGGTTGGATATTAGGAAAAAAAATTTCACTAGGAGGGTGGTGAATCCCTGGAATGGGTTACCTAGGGAGGTGATGGAATCTCCTTCCTTATAGGTTTTTAAGGTCAGGCTTGACGAAGCCCTGGCTGGGATGATTTAGTTGGGGTTTCCTGAGGTCCCTTCCAACCCTGATATTCTATGATTCTATGAATCCAAAGCCTTCTCTCCGACACCACCTGTGTAGCCATTTACTGACTTCCACGATTTGACGGTCTCTACCCTGGCCTTTTCCTTCCACAGGGAGGATGGACAAGAACACCACTTGTGCCTCAAACTCCTTTATCCTTCTTCTCAGAGCCACATAGTCTACATTGATCTGCTCAAGATCATTCTTGGCAGTATCATTGGTGCCCACGTGCAGAAGCAGGAAGGGGTAGTGATCCGAGGGCTTGATGAGTCTCAGCAGTCTCTCTGTCACATCGTGAATCCTAGCTCCTGGCAAGCAGCGCACTTCTCAGTTTTCCCAGTTGGGACAGCAGATAGATGGCTCAGTCCCCCTGAGGAGGGAGTCCCCGATCACCCGCCTCCTTCTTTACCTCAGTTTTCCCAGCTGTAAAAAGGGAATAATGATACAGATCTACCTTTGTAAAGTTCTTTGAGATCCATGAATGAAAGGCACCACATATGTCCTATGTATTATTACCATGACATGTACTGTGTTACAAAAGCACAAAGTCAGGCAATTTAAACATAAGCATTTAAACAATATTGACATTTTCACTGAGGCAAATAAGGAACAAATCCATTGAAGTCTATGGAGTTACACCACGTCAAATCACTTTGAGTTCAGAATCAGAACTAGAAGTTCAGCTAAACCATTTGGACTAGTGAGGGAATCCACTCTACATTCTCAATAGATTTTACTGAGAAATGTAAATTAAAAATGCCCCACCTGACATGTCTGGGAGATTCCTACCTCGGACCTATTCTCTTCAGATACTAAAGTGTCAGTGAATGCAGCATTAGCTGATGAGCATCGGTCCGGCTGAAGGAGCTCTTCCAATAAAGTAACAGTGGATCTACTTTTGGGAAGTATTAACCAAAAGCCCTCGGAGAGGCAGGGCTGCCCGGAGGAGTGGGGGGGGGGGAAGATGACAAGTGGGGCAATTTGCCCTGGGCCCTGCAGGGGCCCCCACGAGAATATAGTATTCTATAGTATTGCAACTTTTTTTTTATGGAAGGTGCCCCCGAAATTGCTTTGCCCCAGGCCCCCTGAATCCTCTGGGTGGCCCTGCGGAGAGGTGGACTGAATTACACTTGCAATGGGAATGGATAAAATGATAACACTTGACACACATTAGTTACATCTGCTGCAGCAATTATATTGTTTTCAGAACTAAACACAGGGAATCCCACCAATACTGGCCTGATGGGAGAGAGGAAAGATGGTACAGTGGTTAGGGTGCTACTTTGGGAGACCTGCGTTCAATTCCTTGCCCTGTATCACCTTGGGCAAGTTACTTAGCCTCTCTGTGCCTCAGTTCCCCAGTTGTGCAATGGGGATAACAGAATTGCCCTGCCTCACAGGAGTGAAGTGAGGAGAAACACATTGAATGTTAGGAGGTACTCAGGTTCTGCAGTGCTAAGGATCACGTTAGAAGTCCAGTATTGCAACCCAGTAAATGCTGGTTCTTACTAGCAACTCTGGCACCATTATCACACACCCATATAACATGAACTGTGTTGAGTGGCATTTTGGCGATCAGGGCATCATTGGAGGTCACAGCCCTGTGACCTTTACAAGGAGTCCAGTGCACCAAAAATAATAATAAAAGAAAAGTTGTAATTAAAATTGTGTCCCATTTCCTTGGAGTCTGATGGAAAATTGACTCATTTGTGTGATGAAAACAAAATAAAAAGTAGTGTAGAATCTACATGAGGTTTAGACTGAGGCCCTGTTTCAGCAATGCACTTAAGCCTGTGCTTAACTTTAAACATTGAAATCAATGGGAGTTAAGCACATGCTTAAGCACTTTGCTGAATTGGGGCCCGAACGATTAACCAAACTCAAATAGCCTTAGTTTGGTGCTTAGGAGATGCAGGAGGCTCCTTAAAGCTCAGATTGCCATTACTCTGGGTGGAGTTGCACTGTAGGACAATTTCATCTGCCCAGGAAAGCTGGGTTCTGTTCATACTTCTGCCACTGACTTTCTGCATGACTATGGCCAAGTCAACTGATCTTTCAGATCTAGTCTATCTTCGGACATTCTAGCAGGAGAACTGCCCTGGTGTTAGCACTACTGGGAGCCGATAATAAGCAGGGATCTGGTGGCTTTGGTATTTTTACCACCAGGTCAATTAAACCGCAGCTGGCAGAAGCAACAGGGGGAATCTTCTGCTGAAATTCCCCACTGTAGGTGAGAGCCCCCATGCCAAGGGTTGGCTGAAAGAAGAGGAGGTCTGCCCAGCAGACATTCTTCAGGGACAGAGGAGAGACAGACAGGAGGCTTGGGGGAAGGAGGTGGAGATGGGAAAGCCAAAAGACAAGGACTCTCAGACCCAGATTCACAAAGGTATTTAGGATCCTAGCTTCCATGGATTTTGATGGTAGTTACCTTTATGGATCTGGGCCAGAGAATTTAAGGTGTGAAAGAATACCCAGATCCTCTAGTCTGACCTCCTGTATCTCACAGGCCACCAGCACTGCCCAGCACCTGCACACCAAGCCCAACAACCAGAACTAGACCCAAGTGTTACAACAATCAGGAGATTAAGCTACTGTGTGCCACAGGCAGAGAACAATGCCCAAGCACTGGAATGGGTTACCTAGGGAGGTGGTGGAATCTCCTTCCTTAGAGGTTTTTAAGGTCAGGCTTGACGAAGCCCTGGCTGGGCTGATTTAGTTGGAGATTCCTGAGGTCCCTTCCAACTCTGATATTCTATGATTCTATGAATCCAAAGCCTTCTCTCCGACACCACCTGCATAGCCATTCATTGACTTCCATGATTCGACGGTCACTACCTGAAGGCAGCAAGTGATTACATAAGATATACTCAGACTCAGGAAGGATGGAGAACTATCAGTGTGTGGAGACTGTAAGAACAGTGTTTATTGACTATCATGTGAAGGATTTCCAAACAGCTGTTCCCTTCAGTCACCTTTGTGGCCTTTATTAGCCACTCTTCAGGGACATTTGTGCCAGATGCTTTTTGTTTGCACTGAAATTTGGGGAATGGCAGCTCTGTGTAGGAACACTAGCATTGCTAGGCCAGCAAAAACAGCACCATGGGATGACCAGTCTATTGCCTCATATCATAAAAGCAAGTGGCCAAAATGAACAGCTCACAAGTGTCCCATGGGCCGGGATTCAACTAAGTATGAATAATGAACATGTTTGCAGGATCATGATTGCCGTGCAAACAGTTTGGAAGAAGGGATACTGCTGATAATTTATTCACAAGGAATAATTCAATCTTTGCCAAACCTGCCAATACACCCAGGATTGGGCCCTGATTTTCATCAGCTCCAAATCCCAGAACTATCATTCTGAAGAACATGCCATTTTGGGTCTCATTTTTAAGAAGGTGGACATTTCTGGGCCCCTCCCTTGTATGCGCCTTGGGCCTGTGGTGTGGTTCACCATTTCCAACGTTTCAGAAGGCCCATGCTAGGGATTCCCAAAATTACATCCCTATCGCTTTTCAAAAGAGATAACCTCTCTTGGCTTATCACCCTTCCCTCTTTCCCCATCAACCCCACCAGCCAGCCTATCCTGGGAGCATCAATCACAAAGCCCTGGCTGGGATGATTTAGCTGGGGTTGGTCCTGCTTTGAGTAGGGGGTTGGACTGGATGACCTCCTGAGGTCCCTTCCAACCCTGATATTCTATGATTCTGTGATCACTTGATTACAGCTGCCTGATGGAGGCGGGAGGGTGGCCGAGACCTTGAATGACAGAAAGGAAGTTACTTTTCTCTCCTTCTCCAAGAACTTGTTCCACATTTTCTGTTAATAAGAGAATGGGAGGGGCGGGGAAGAGAGAGGAGAAAAATGCTTTAAATTATTCATTGACAATATCATTATGTGTCATAACAGTGTGTCTGTGATGGGAGAAGAGAGTTAGCGTGGCAGGGCCTCAAGTAGCACAGCCCAGGCTGCACAATAGCATAGATCTGATTAAATATTGATGTGCACTAATTGGCTACAGGGTTTCAGGACAGCTTGGGCTTTGTTGGGATCATTTGTATTCCTGCTTTGGAAATGGGAAAAAAAAACCCACACAAACCCTGCATTTTCATGTTTCAGAGTCCTCCCTCCTACTCTTACTCCTCTCTCATATACCTTCTCTTCCTCCCACTTTCTAATTCCTGCAATCCCCTTGTGTGTACAAATTAACATGGTCTTAACCTCTCTGGATTTTCTACAGTGCTGACATGCTACCAACACCCCTGTGCAATTAGGCTAAGCTTGCAGAAGCACATTTCATGGTAGAAAGGAGGCCTTGCCCTTGCAAACTGTCCTCTCCTCACTTCACTGTCCATCCCAGGCTCTTAACCCTTTATCTACCCTCTTCACCAAGAGCCAGTTGACAAGTCTTCTCAGGAACTTGTTGCTGGATCAGGTCAGGCTCTTCTATTCTGGAATGTTCTTTGGGTTTTGTACATGTGCTGAGCTAGGCCTAGGTGAGCTTAGCTCATATCTACAAAATAGTCTATTTTGAGCCTTAATCTTCTGTGTCTGAAGCTACAGGCCAATCTGTTCCATCGGGTCATCTGCAAAATTGTGGAGTTTCTGGTATCAGACATGGTCATCACATGTTCCTTTGGTTATTCTCACCATATCGAGCACACCCATCATTGATTGGGGTTTGGCAGCCTCCACCATCCCAATCACCCCACTTAGCCACAAATTGGCAGGTAGCTTCAACTTCAGAATAGCCAGTCTACCCATTAGCTCATCCAACTACCAAGCTCCCGTAGTCAAGATTAGCCCATCGGCCAAGTTGCAGATTCCACCGTGGCTATGTCTACAACCTACCTATTCACATGCCAAACTTCTTGGGTTCCACCACCATCAAATACCCACTTTAGGATACAGGTTGGTGCCCACAGGTCACTCTCAGAAGAACAACAAACAAAATTGATACGTCGTAATAAAATCACCATGTCAACCATTCCACTTCTCTGCTCCATTTCTTCATCCAAACTTTTAGCTTCATTCTCATCAGAGGCGCCATTTGCAAGGCAGAATGTTCAAGGGAAAACACAAGCAACATAGCAGAGGCAGTACCTCAGCTAAGGAACTGTACCTCAACTAGGGCTGGCTAAAAATTTTCCATCTGAACTTTTTTTTTTTTTTTTAAATAGAAAATGGGATTTCTGATTAAATAAAAAAAATTACAGTGATTTTCAGCCAAAAAAATTCAGTTTGGTGGTGTGGGAGTGGTTTTCAATTAAAAGTTGAAATTTTCCATCAAAAACAAAACTAAACTAATTTTTCATCCAGTTCCTGGAATAACCAACTGGCAGTGACTAATATGAGAACTGGGAGGAAGCATTTTACTCCCATTGAAAGCAGTTTGGGCCCTAGTGTGCTTTGTTAACTGGTTCAACTCACCTCTGTTTGGTTTATTGTAGAGGGGGGATTTGATAGCTGCTTTCAACTACCTGAAAGGGGGTTCCAAAAAGGATGGATCTAGACTTTTCTCAGTGGTACCAGATGATAGAACAAGGAGTAATGGTCTCAAGTTGTAGTGGGGGAGGTTTAGGTTGGATATTAGGAAAAACTTTTTCACTAGGAGGGTTGTGAAGCGCTGGAATGGGTTACCTAGGGAGGTGGTGGAATCTTCTTCCTTAGAGGTTTTTAAGGCCTGGCTTGACAAAGCCCTGGCTGGGATGATTTAGTTGGGGATTGGTCCTTGTAATGAGGCAACTCACCAGCAGGGAGCATCCTGCTGGTTGTCCAGGGAATTAGCTTTTCCAGCTCCAGAGCACCCTCTGCTGGCCAATGTCCCACTTGCTGCTGGCCCCCGTGTCCCTCCCGAACCCCGGTGCCTCTTTACGTTGGGTGCTGCTCCCGACAGAACCCCCACAGATCTCTGTCTCCCCAGGGAACTTCCAACCCCCTATTCCCAACACGCCTCAGTGGCTACTGCCAGTCACCATCTAGCCCCCGTTCACCGGGGCAGACTGCAGTCTGTAAAGGCCACTCATCATTGGCAAGCGGGGGGTTGGGCCAGCTGCTTTGCCCTACCCTGGGCTGCACCTCTGCAACCCCAGTACCCTTCCTGGCCTTTCATCAAAGGCCTACAGCCTGGGGGGTTTCCAGGCTGGAGCTCCCCCAGCTCCTCTAGCCTTCCCCCAGCCCTGCTCCACTCTAGGTACTTTGCTCTGCTCCCAAGTACCCAGGCACGTCTCTCTCTACTGCCAGAGAGAGAGACTCTGACTGGGCTTCTGGCCCACAGCCTTTTATAGGGCCAGCTGTGGCTTGACTGGGGCATGGCCCCAGCTGAGGCTACTTCTCAAATCAGCCTAGGTTTTTCCTCTTCCCAGAGCTGCCCTCTCCCTGGGCTGTTTTAACCCCTCCCGGCAGGAGCAGGGTGACCACCCCACTACAGTCCTGCTTTGAGCAGAGGGTTGGACTAAATGACCTCCTGAGGTCCCTTCCAACCCTGATATTCTATGATTCTAAGAGAGGACAGAATTCCTGGTGGAACCTGATGAGTCCAAGCAATGTAGCAAAACCAAGAAAGATGATTTACCTGGCAAGTTAAAAAGATGACAATGGGCTAATGTGAACATTGTTATTATAGGACCAAATCTTGAGGTCCTAATGTCACGCTGCCTGGTAAGAGTGCCAATTTCAGGTCAGAATTGGTCAGACCAAAGATCAGTAATAAAAGTGAGATCTTGTACCATTACACAGAGAGCCACACAACAGCACCTTAGGCACTCCAGCCCCTGCTTATCACCCAGACAACCGGACTTAGTGATGAAAGATTATTAAAACAAAAGTTCACCACACATTAGGTTCTTCCAATGCCAAAAGATTGGACACTTTCCCCCAGGTCAACATGCATTTTCAGGGTCTCACCAAATATCACACTGCAGCCAATCTTTTAGTAACGAAAAACGTAAGGTTTATTAATATAAGAAAGAAAGAATTATTAAGAGATGGAAATGAATAATATACATTACAATCAATTTCAGAGTTTGTAGATCAGGATAATAGCAGTGATGTTAAATCTCCTATCTTCTGATAGGATTACCCAAAAAGATTGGGGGTCATCAGTCCTGTGTTCAAAGCTTCCCATTTTATAAAATCACAGTCCAGAGATGGGGAGCAGGAATGAAGACAAATAATGATGTCACAGTCTGCAATTTATGCATCCAGTTTTTGTCCCCCTACTACAGAAGGGATGTGGACAAACTGGAGATAGTCCAGCAGAGGGCAATGAAAATGATTAGAGGGCTGGGGCACATGGCTTACGCAGAGAGGCTGAGGGAGAAGAGAAGAGTGAGGGGAGATTTGATAGCAGCCTTCAACTACCTGAAAGCAACTTCCAAAGAGGGTGAGCTCGGCTATTCTCAGTGGTGGCAGATGACAGAACAAGAAGCAATGGTCTCAAGTTTCAGTGGGGGAGGTTTAAGTTGGATATTAGGAAACACTAGTTCACTAGGAGGGTGGTGAAGCCCTGGAATAGGTTATCTAGGGAGGTGGTGGAATCTGCATCCTTAGAGGTTTTTAAGGCCCGGCTTGACAAAGCCCTGGCTGGGATGATTTAGTTGGTGTTGGTCCTGCTTTGAGCAGGGGATTGGACTAGATGACCTCCTGAGATCTCTTCCAACCCCAATATTCTATGATTATACCTTAGTCCAGGTGCATGGAAAGTTACTGGCACAAATATGGAGTCCCGTGTCACATGTGCCTTGCTGTGTCATGAGGCATTCATTGCCTATATGCTGCCTGAAGTGACCATGGGAGGGGTTCCTGGAGCTGATTGTCCTTAATGGGCCATCAAGCAGGAAAGTTGCTAGCCTTAATGTAAATCTGTTTTGGGGTGTTACCCAGAAACACAACAGGTTGGCGATACAAACAGATAGCAAAGTTTTATAACTTCATATACAATGATGATACATGCATATACACAGGATAATCATACTTAACAGACTATAACTTTTCCAATGATACCTTACACTGTAGGCCAAGGCCTTTTTTCTGTAAGAAGCATCAGCCATAGGAGGACAGCAGCAGCCATGAGCTAAGAAACAGGGTGTCATGTCCCTTTAAACTGCACCAAAACAATATAATATTGGGTTGTTAAGAAGCATTTCTGCCCTAATAGCACCAATGGTGACCAAACAAACAGACAAATCTTAAGATGTATACAGAAAACTTTGTAAGATAACACTCTGTCTGGCAAAACCACTAACCAGCAGTTTTGGCTGAAAATATATTACTTGTTTTTGTCTGTTCTTTAATTTTTAATACGTCAATTTGTTTACCTATATTTATCACTGTCTGTTCTTTAATTTGTTTTTGTCAAAATTTAAATTAACTCTTAGGTGGTGGGCTAAGACTGGTGAAAAATAGGATTTTGTAGTACTTTAGTTTAAAATGATTGGTTAAGGCATAGCTAAATAGGACCCAAGTTTTAACTATGGGTATGTCTACTCTACAAAATTAGGTTGAATTTATAAAAGTCGGTTCTTTAGAAATCATTTTTATACAGTCGATTGTGTGTGTCCCCACACAAAATGTTCTAAGTGCATTAAGGCTAGCGTTGACTTCCGGAGCGTTGCACTGGGTAGCTGTGAGTAGCTATTCCACAGTCCCCATAGTCTCCGCTGACCATTGGGATTCTGGGTTGAGATCCCAATGCCTGATGGGGCAAAAACAGTGTCACAGGTGGTTCTGGGTAAACGTTGTCAGGCCCCCCTCTCCCTCCCTTCCTCCATGAAAGCAATGGCAGACAATCATTTTGCGCCTTTTTTCCTGGGTTACCTGTGCAGATGCCATACCATGGCAAGCATGGAACCTGCACAGCTGACCGTCACCGTAAATCTCCTGGACGCTGGCAGACATGGGACTGCATTGCTACACAGCAGCAGCTCATTGCCTTTTGGCAGCAGATGGTGTGTCATGACTGGTACCCATCATCATCATATTCCTGGCCAGTGATGAAACTGGTTTTCAAAGCTTCTCTGATGCGCACCACTTCCTGGCGTTCTCTTCTAATTGCCCCGGTGTCTGGCTCTGCGTAATCAGCGGCCAGGCAATTTGCCTCAACCTCCCACCCTGCCATAAACATCTCCCCCTTACTCTCACAGATATTGTGTAGCGCACAACAAACAGTAATAACAATGGGAATATTGGTTTTGCTGAGGTCTATCCAAGTCAGTAAACTGCGCCAGCACGCTTTTAAATGTCCAAATGCACATTCTACCACCATTCTGCACTTGCTCAGCCTATAGTTGAACAGCTTCTGACTACTGTCCAGGCTGCCTCTGTATGGCTTCATGAGCCAGGGCATTGGGGTAGGCTGAGTCCCCAAGGATAACTATAGATATTTGAACATCCCCAATGATTAAATTCTGGTCTGGGAAGAAAGTCCCTTCCTGCAGCTTTTGAAACAGGCCAGAGTTCCTGAGGACGCAAGTGTCATGTACCTTTCCTGGCCATCCCATGTTGATGTTGGTGAAACATCCCTTGTGATCCACTAGTGCTTGCAACAGCATTGAAAAGTACCCCTTTTGGTTTATGTACTCGCTGGCTTGGTGCTCCGGTGCCAAGATAGGGATATGGATTCCGTCTATTGCCCCACCACAGTTAGGGAACCCCATTGCAGCAAACATGAACATTTTTATTGAAAGATTTTGGAATACCAAAAAAGTGTTCTGGGTTTTGTTTTTACATTAAAAAATCATAAAATAAAACTGAGAAATGTAAGTTTTTAATTTTAAAATTTCTCACAAATTTTTGGGAGAGGGCATTTTTCAACCAGCTGTAATCTCTAGTCATTCCGCCAGGCACACCTTTAGTTCTTAGTTTCAAATTTATGTCCTAGAAAAAATAAAGACGTCTTTCTCCCTCCTTAACTGCTTCTTGTTTCTTCTTCCAGTGCTCCGTATCAGGGCGTCTCACACTATGGAGAATACATGGTTTCTGAGCTCTCCCAAAGAGACATTATTAAGGGCACAAGAGCAAACTATCCCACTGCATAGGAAAGATAGGAAGTATGGCAAGAGCCTCCCGTATTAACCAGGAGATCTTCAATGGTCTGAAACTCATAAAAGAGTCCTGCAAAAAGTGGAAACTAGGTCAAATGCCAAAGAATTAATATAAATAAATAATACAAGTATGTAAGGACAAAATTAGAAAGCCCAAGGCTAGAGACATAAAGGGTAACAAGAAAATCTTCTACAAATACATTAGAAGCAAGAGGAAAACCAAGGACAAGGCAGGCCTATTACTCAATGATGGGGGAGGGGTGAATAATAACAGAAAATGTGGAAATAGCAGATGTGCTAAATCACTTTTTTGTTTCAGTTTTCGCAAAAAAGGTTAGTAGTGACTGGATGTCTAACATAGTGAATGCCAGTGAAAATGAGGTAAGATCGGAGGCTAAATTAGGGAAAGAACAAGTTAAAAATCTTCAGGTCATTGGGGCCTGATGAAATACATCCTAGAATACTCAAGGAGCTGACTGAGGAGATATCTGAGCCACTGGTAATTATCTTTGAAAAGTCATGGAAGACAGGAGAGATTCCAGAGGACTGGAAAAGGGCAACTATAGTGCCAATCTACAAAAAGGAAAAAATAGGGACAACCTGGGGAATTACAGACCAGGCATCTTAACATCAGTACCCAGAAAGATAATGGAGCAAATAATTAACCAATCAATTTGCAAACTCCTTGAAGATAATAGCTGATAAGTAAACAGTCAACATGGATTTGCCAAGAAGAAATAATGTTAAATCAACCAAATAGCTTCCTTTGACAGGGTAGCAAGCCTTGTAGATGGGGCTGGGGGAGGGGGTGTTGCAGTGGGAAAGCGGTAGATGTGGTATATCTTGACTTTAGTGAGGCTTTTGATACTGTCTCACGTGACCTTCTCATAAACAGACTAGGGAAATACAACCTGGATGGATGGAGCTACTATAAGGGGATGCATAACTGGTTGGAAAACTGTTCCCAGAGAGTAGTTATCAGTGGTTCACAGTCAAGCTGGAAGAGCATATTGAATGGGGTACCACAGGGATCAGTTCTGGGTCTAGTTCTGATCAATATCTTCATCAATGATTTAGATAACAGCACAGAGAGTACACTTATAAAGTCTGCAGACAATACCAATCTGGGAGGGGTTGCAAGTGCTTTGGAGGATATTAATCCTATTCAAAATGATCTGGACAAATGGGAGAAATGGTTTGAAGTAAATAGGATAAGGAAAAAAAATTCAATAAGGATAAATGCAAAGTATTCCACTTAGGAAGAAACAATCAGTTGCACACATACAAAATGGGAAATGACTGTCTAGGAAGGAGTACTGCGGAAAGGGATCTGGGGATCATGATGGACCACAAGCTAAATATAAGTCAACAATGTTACACTGTTGGGAAAAAAAAAAAAGCAAACATCATTTGCAGGAGTGTTGTAAGCAAGACACAAGTAGTAATTCTTCCACTTTACTCCATGCTGATTAGGCTTCAGCTGGAGTATTTTGTCCAGTTCTGGGTGCCATATTTCAGGAAAGGTGTGGACAAATTGGAGAAAGTCCAGAGAAGATCAACAAAAATGATTAAAGGACTAGAAAACATGACCTATGAGGGAAGATTGAAAAAATGGTTTTGTATAGTCTGGAGAAGAAAAAAGTGAGAGGGGACATGATAACAGTCCAGCACATCAGAATCCAGGGTCAGCATCAGGGCTGCCACAGGGCTTGGGATTAGAGCTGCTGCACAGCAGGGTCTGGGGTCCCTGCTACCCAGCTCTGCACCTGGGGCTCTGCTCCTGGCCCCACTGTGGAGGGGTCTCTGGGCAGGAGGTGCTGGACATAGGGGTCTGTGGGCAGTCTATGGGCATATGCAGCCCACAATGATAATTAAGTTGAGAACCACTGGTCTAGATAATACTTAGTCCTGTTTTGAGTGCAGGAAATACTTAGTCCTGTTTTGAGTGCAGGAGACTGAACTAGCTTCTTGAGGTCCCTTCCAGTCCTACAATTCTATGATTCTACAAATTTCAATAGGTGTCAGAAGCCTAACCATTGGAACAATCTCCCAAGGTGGAGTCTCAATCTCTTGATGTCTGGACACCTTTCTGGAAGATCTGCTTTAGCCAAACACAGATATTGTGCTCAGTACAGAGGGAGCTGGGTGAAATTGTATGCCTGAGATATACAGAAGTTCAGACTTGATGACCTAATGTTCCCTTCTGCTCTTAAATATTTGTTAACTCCCTTAGTTGCCATTGAAAATTCCAGTCCTAGTTTTTTTGATTCAGATCTTTGTCCATAATGAAATGGATTGATCCCAGCACAAAAGCCACCTTAAGTTCTAGGCTGTTATCCACCACATTTGTGAATTGCATTATCCCACACAGGGCTATGGACTTGAGAAAAAGTTTGGCTTGTTTGTTCTCTTTGCCTTAATGATCTTGCACCACACATTATTCCTGGTAGTAAAAAGTGGGGGGTTTTATTAGTGTGTTTGTTTGTTTATTTATTTAGAAGTAACTCTTCAGCTCACTCCCTGCCCTCTGGCATCAAGTGCAACCCACTTCACAGGGATCCTGGGAGAGAGTGTCTCTGGAGGAGACCATGATATAGGGGGAACAGAACAAATGGTTGATTGATTAGCAGTGAGGAGCTAAAGCAAGATGAAAAATAGAACGATGGGATTCATTTTAAAGGGGAATGGGCTGCTCTCAGAGACTAAAATGCCTTAAATTTTTTATTAAACAGAATCTTTTCAATAGACAAAATGAGCCTTTCCATCTTCTTTCTTTGTCTGTTCTTGGTCTCTCTCTCTCATATACACACAGATTTTTATTTTTCATTTCTTAGAGATTTCCTTTACTGTGCTTTACTTTGAAAATAATCACCAGGCTAAAGACAACATAAAGGCCCCAATTCAAGAGAGCATTTAAACATATGTCTATTCAGCCAAGCACTTAAGCATGCAAGGAGCTCAACATGGAACTTAAGCATGTGTTAAAAGTTAAGTGCATGCTTAAATTCTTGTCTTGAAGAAGCAAAACCCCCGGGGTAAGTACCCACAGTATCAGTACTGAATAAGGCTGAGGGTAGTTTTACTGCAGTAAATGAAATCCAGGGTGGTGTAGTTGTAACTCCCAAATGCAAGAGCTCAAAATTTACCTGCTAAATGTAGCTAGGAGGAAAGTGGGGTGAGTGGATGGCACTTAATTCTCATGCCTTGATCCCTTTCCAGTAAGATCTGACATCAAGGTTGCCACTAGCACTTAAAGAATTAAGGCAGAGATTTTGAAAAGGGCTGGAAAGTTAAATGCCCAGAACTCTCATTGAGTTTCAACACAAACGTTGGGGGGTGGGGAGGGCTGCACAAACGTATTTAGTTTGTGAATCCCTGACTTCATGACTCCCACCCTTGGTTCCTAATTCTTTTAGGCCCTTTTGAAAATACCAGTTTAAATTAACTAGACTAGGGAAAGACACCAAGTGTGCGTGGGGGGAGGAGTAGGGGAGTGGAATTTGCTAGAGGTTTTGCATCTAATCTCTACTTGGGAGATTGGAAGCATATTTGTAAGTAGGGTTGCCAGTTTTGGTTGGATGTATTCATGGAGGTTTCATCACAGGACAATCCTGGAGGGTTGGCAACCCTATTTGTAAAGATTGTGAGTCACCTCTGAAAGACCCAAAGCACTGTAACTCCCAGTGAAAGAACACCACCTAGTTCCTTCCATCAGCAGGACTCACAAAGGGAAGTATCATTATCCCTCTTTCTACAGAGGGAGAAACTGAGTCACGGGGAAGTGAAGTGATTTGCTCAAGATCACCCAACAGGTCAGTTGGAAGCTTGGAGCTCCGGCATCCCAGTGAAGCATGCTAGCCTGTAGGCCATATTCCCATTTCCACTACTTGCCTTCTCCTTTGGTCATTTATTTTCAGCATGGTTATTTTCTCCAGTTTTCCTGCATTAAGTTGGGCGATTCATCGTGTCACCAAGTTATCGCCTGGTGAGCTAAGGTAACCTGATCACCAGAGAAAAAGAGGGCAGAGGGACCAGAAAAAATGGAGCCATAGAATATGTGGTAATAGACATGGATGGGTGGATCAAAATGTACTTTATCATCAGCTAGTCCCAAAGTCTTTGAGTCCTGTTTCCCTACAGGCCTCTGACATTGATGGCAAGTCCACAGTTTCCCGGGGAAGGAAGCCTGAACCTGTGGCAACTCCCCAAACTCAGTATCTTTTCCCAGCAGGTGTTTGTCTCTTCTCCTGCCCCTTTTTGACACTTTTCTCCAGCACTCCTAGGTACTGCTTCAGACTACTAGAGTGCTACCTCACCCACCCATCCATCCATCCTTCCATCCGTCCGTCCCATGAAATGAGCTGGGTTTGGCTTAGACAGCCCAGACCCTTTCAGCTCTCAGCAATTTCTCAGAAGGCTGCTTAGCTGAGTCGGCTGTTTTCTTTCCCTCTCTCCCTCCTCCCCTCCAACAGTTCAGTCTATCACACAGTCCTTCCCTAGTGCCCTTGTCATTTCTTGGTGCCTAAAAGAGACTCATCTTAAGGCAGCACCTTCTAGCTGTGACTACCAAGAGGAGTGGTTTGTGGCAGGATGGTTTTGCAGAGCTGTAGCACTCCCTGTTCTTTTAGTTCTTGTGTTGCCATCCCCAGCTCTGCCAGATGCACCTCAGGTGCAAGTGACCTGCAGCGCACTTCTATTGCAGCCCTGGGTTCCCCCACATCCCCTACTCTGCCAGTGCACTTTGCCCAGGACCTGCAGCACCCCCTGCTGTTCCAGCTCTAGCCCTCTCTCATAGCTAGACTCAGCCCTACTAAGAATTTACCATATGAACAAAAAAGGCAACTAGGAGGGAAGCATGTAATTGTGTAACCACAGGTAGGATCTGAACTCAGCTCTCCGTGCACCTACCCATGGTGTCACTAGATCCTTCTGTCTATCTATAGTGTCTATCACCGTAGTATTGGGTGCCTCATCTTATCTGGGCTGGGGAAAGCAGTATGTGAATGGGTATATTTCTTTTCCCTTTCCTTTACCTCAGTTTACCTCTCTGAAGGGGCACAGTCTAGAATTTAGTGTTTTCAGGATTTTGATATCTCTCACTATATCTATTATGCAGAGATAAATCTCTGAGAGAATGAAAGTGACACATAATTTGTAAAGGCAAAGTTCACTGTATGTATATCACCATTTGCTTATAACACTTGAAACAGTTGTGACTGTTACCAATAACAACTCTTTAGAGCTAACACTTCCAGGGGTTTCCCCCAAGTTTTGGTACTTGTTACTACAACAAGTTCAATTATGCACATGCTTACCCTCTTCTAGGCCTCTTCTCTGGCAGGATTTACCATTCTCCATGAAATGGTGTCCAAATCCTCTGTAGGGCACGCCAGCTCTTTGAAGTCTGGGAAACAAGTCATAGCCTAAGTATCTCCCCTTAAGCCTTTGCAATGGCCATCTTCAGTTTGCACAGCCTGCAGCAATTCTCATCCTCTTCTTCTCCAGTGTGGTGAGGGAATCTGCAGTCACGCCAACAGACTGATAAAGTCCCTGGAACACTTTCCTTCATTGTTCTGCCACTGAGTCCTCCCGTGGCTGCCACTCCTCTTATTTATAAACTCCTCCCCCTCTGCTTGAGTTCCCACTGGGTCCACCCTCAGAGAGTGACTATGTGTCCTGCAGGCTGCTTGCCCACAATGGAAATCACCCACCTACCTTCAAACAGCTAATGAGCATGTCTTGTACCCACTACACCCAATTTCTGTATAATACTGGCCCTTCCATCAGAGTCACCCTGCCCAGCTCCAGCAAGGCTATAGGCCCACAGGGTCTGCCAAAACAATAACAATAACAAGAACTATGTGTCCTCCCCATTGTTTTTTTTTCCCCATATTCAATGCAAGCATGTAGTTTATATTAGCATCATGAGTGCTTGTTGCTTTGTTCCCTATGCTTCTGGAATTTTCCCTTGTGCTGTGACGAGTACAGATAGCACCTGTTTAATTTTTTTTTCTTCTTGAAGCAAATTAAACAGTCAGTTTAAATAACACAATAGCAATTGGGTGAATAGGCAACCCTAAGAGTTTAAAACTGACATTCTTTGGCTTTAATCAGGGAAAACATGGAATGGATTTTCACAGTTAAATATATTGCTGGAATGAGGGAATGTGCATCGTCATCAGCTGCCTCTTTGGTGCAGGCTCCAGTCTGTTTCTCTCAGCATGATAGAAGTGCAAGAAGGAGCATTCTAGATCCCTATATTTGTTGGAGTGGCAAGAAGATCTGTAGCTCCTTTAACCTGGAAGAAAACATCTTCTTTTCAGGAGTGTCAAAAGTGGGGGAGTGTGATCCCCATGCTGGTCCTGAAAGGGTTGAATTAGGCCAGGCAAACCCAATCAACCAATTAAGCAGCAAGCAGGGGAGAGATTTAGGCTGCAAAGGGACCACTAATTGGAAGCCAGGCTCAGCTGGGCAGGAGCAGGAGGGTCCTGTATAAAGCCCAGAGGGGGCGCACAGGAGGAGGCTAAAGGGAGGTAGGCTTCAGGCACTCTCTGGGTGAATGGAGATGTGCTGAGGACCACAAAAGGCCAGTCCATGGTTACTCCCTGGGAGGAGGAAGATGGGAGGTTGACAAACAGAGAGGGGGGAATCCAGGAAGGTAGGAGAAGGCTCAGGGGAAAAGCAGCAAGTGATAAGAGTGCAGACCTTGACTGTTGATTAGAGGGTCCCTGCACTAGAGTCTGGAGTAAAGGGTGGGCCCAGGTCTCACTACCAGCCACTGAAGATGTGGCATTGACTGGTAGAGGACAATGGGCTGCCTGGAGGATTTTTTCTAGAAACACTTTGTTGCCCCCATCCTGCAGAAAGGGGAACCATGTAGTGACTGGAGGGCCAAGTCACAAAGAGGAGGCTGCAGTTCCTGGAGCAAGAGGGGCCCCCAGGGTGAAAAAAGATGATGAGTAGGGGCACTGCCAGAGGAAGGCAGCACCTGGAAGAGCTAATCCCTAGGATGCCCAAGAGGAGGCACTGCAAGTCATAAGTGGACCCCATGACATGGAGGATGCAGAAACCTAGTAGAAGTGGGTACCACCCTAAGTAATGGTGGTCTGGCAGCATGGTGACTGGCACACCAAGGATGCTTAGGCTAGCTAGATCCTGATGATTCTCTACATTTCTGTGAATGGAAAGCACCTTGCTCCTGTGGAGCCCTTCTGGGAGGAGACAAAATGATAGGAATGTCACCTTCACTGTACCATTACCCCCTTCTTTGGGCTCCAGAAGGCACTGCATGGTTGATGCTGTGATGGGTTGCCCCCCTCCTCTGGGGTGCCACCTGATGTACTGGGGTACCCACTGAGCCCACCTGTTCTATCAGCCTGGGCTCCCTTATACTGTCCTGCAAAGTCAGGCCCTCAAGCCTCCTCCAGAGCACACACACAGGTAGGGACAAACCCAGCTGCAGAAAGACCCAGACAGTGAAATCAGCTCTGCATGGGAAGACTCAGCTAAGGAATTGCCCAGCACACTCCCTGTGGAGTGTAAACCCAAAATTGTATTGTCTTGCACTGCACAGAGAACTGTACAGCACAAGCTCATAAAATTAGCCCTCTCCCTCAATGTGGAGGAAGATAGCCACAGCTTTCTGCCCCCATTATGAATTCCACAAACTGGTTTTTAGATAAAACAAAAACAAGTTTATTAACTACAAAAGATAGATTTTAAGTGATTATAAGGGACAGCAAACAGATCAAAGTAGATTACTGAGCAAATAAAACAAACACACAAACTAAGCTTAATACACTAAAGAAACTGGTTACAAGTAGTAATTTCACACCCTAAATGTTGCTTAATGGCAGATTGCAAAGGTTCTTGAAGACAAACTGTCTTGCTTGCAGCAGGTATTTCTTTCACAGGCCAGTCAGCTTTTCTAGCTCAGGCTCAGCTCTTCTCTTCTCTTCCCGGCCCGTCTTTGTTTCCAAGGGCTTGTCTACACTGGCACTTTACAGCGTTGCAACTTTCTTACTCAGGGGTGTGAAAAAAAACACACACACCCCAAGCACTGCACGTTTCAGTGCTGTTAAGTGCCAGTGTAGATAGTGCACCAGTACTGGTAGCTATTCCGCTCATGGAGGTGGTTTTTTTACAGCAGCAGCACTTTAACATTGCTAGTGAAGACATGCCCTTAGATGTTTCCAATAGTCCTCCTGGGCAGGGATTCAGTGACGAATGAACCCTTGATTAAGTCACTCCTCTGTCTTAAATAAGTTTTACATATGGTGGGACCCCTTTGTTTTCCAGTATGGTTCTCTCCCCCCTTGCCCCCCACCCCAGTGGAAAAATATTGGTATTCTATCATGGAATCCAGTATCAGGTGACTTATGGCATGTATACACTTGCCTTTTAAAGTGGAAAAAGTCCCTTTTTTGCACAAAAACCATGGAAGCGTCTACACTTGCCAATGACTTTTTGCAGTGAAACTCAGAAGTTTCACCATAAAAAGAAAACCACCTCCACAAGAGGCATACAGCTCTTTCCGGTGATGTGCAAGTGAAGACATGTTCTTCCTGTTTACACAGCTTTTAGCCTCCGGAGGATATCCCACAGTGCCTAGGTGACCATTCTAGCCAGCAGCTCTGCTGCTCTGTTGCCAGGTAAACAGACATCCACCCCTCCCCCTGTAAAGCCCCAATTCTCCAATTTATTATTCACCCTGGCCTGGTATTTCCACAGGTGGGAAGGAATGTCCTTTCAAAGATTTGTGTTCAGGATTTCCCAGGCTGAAGCCAGGAGGTCCTGTCTGTAGTTGCAAATGGTGCAACAGAAGTAGCCCTGGGGCTTCCCCCACTCTTCAGGAAATTAAAAGAATTAAACCAACCAAACAAACCTAGTTGTCTTCCCCAAAAATGAGAATTGCTACTGAAACACCTGCAGGCTCCAGCCAGACTGTGTGTGAGATTTCCAATGTGCCATCTTTCCCAAATTGTTACTCAGCATTTGTCCTTTGTTGGCTTTCCCTGCACCCTATCTCCCACTGGGTTTCTATGTCTCCTTCTCCATCTCTACTCTCCTTCCAGGATGCAAACTACTCACCACCTTCTTCCAGCAGCTGATTCTACCGTCTCAAAGCTCCTTCATGTCACCCCTGCTTTGCTTTGCACACGTATCACAGGGGCACAATTTCAGATTTTGTTTGGTGGAGATGGGTCAACTTTAACCATGATTCCAGGGACTACTTAGGGGCTGATAACTTAGCAATTAGCTGACAGGAGCACTTTATCTAATTCCTATATAAAAGAAAGAAAATTAAATAAATATTAGACCCACTCAGTTCTAATACTATTCTGACATCTTGTGACAAGTCACTTAAGGGACAGTGATTAGGTTTAAATTTTTAATATATATTCTTACTTTGTTACTAACTCTGCAGAGAGAACGAGGAGTACTTGTGGCACCTTAGTGCTCCTCGCTCTTTTTGCTGATACAGACTAACAGGGCTACCCAGGGCTGCCCAGAGGATTCAGGGGGCCTGGGGCAAAGCAATTTTGGGGGCCCCTTCCATAAAAAAAAGTTGCAATACTATAGAATACTATATATATATATATCCTAGTGGGGGCCCCTGTGGGGCCTGGAGCAAATTGCCCCACTTGCCCCCCGTCTTTGGGCAGCCCTGCGGCTACCACTCTGAAATCTAAGGAGAGAGAGACCCTGTCAGGACTCCTGGGTTCTATCTCAGTTCTGGGAGGGGAGTGAGATCTAGTGGATTACAGCAGGGGGGCAGATACATCTGGGTTCTATACAAGAATATCAGAATGGCCATCCTGGGTAAGACCATGGTCCATCTAGCCCACTATCCTGTCTTCCAACAGTGGCCAATACCAGGTGCATCAGAGGGAATGAACAGAACAGGCAATCATCAAGCAATCCACCCCATTGCCCACTCACAGCTTCTGGCAAACAGAGGCTAGGGACATGCAGAACATAGGATTGCATCCCTGCCCACACTGGCTAGCTTTTGATGGACCTATCCTCCATGAACGTATCTAGTTTTTATTGGAACCCTGTTATAGTGTTGGCCTTCACAACATCCCCCGCAAAAAGTTCCACAGGTTGACTGCAAAGAAATACTTCCTTTTGTTTATTTTAAATCTGCTGCCTAGGAATTTCATTGGGTGACCCCTAGTTCTTGTGTTATGTGAAGGAGTAAATAACATTTCCTTATTCAATTTTTCCACACCACTCATGATTTTATAGACCTCTATCATATCCTCCCTTAGTCGTCTCTTTTCCAAGCTGAAAAGTGCCAGTCTTTTTAATCTTTCCTCATACGGAAGCTATTCCATACTCCTAATCATTTCTTTTGCCCTTCTCTGTACCTTTTCCAAATCTGTTATATATATTTTTGAGATGGGGCAATCACATCTGCACATGGTATTCAATATGTGGGTGTACCATGGATTTATATAGAGGCAATATATTTTCTGTCTTATCTATCCCTTTCCTAATGATTCCCAATATCCTGTTAGCTTTTCTGATAGCCGCTGCACATTGAACAGATGTTTGCAGAAGAGCTATCCACAATGACTCCAAGATCTCTTTACTGATGGGTAACAGCTAATATAGACATCATTATTTTGTATGTATAGTTGGGATTATATTTTGCCATGTGCATTACTTGACATTTATCATCACTGAATTTCATCTGCCATTGTGTTGCCCAGTCACCCAGTTTTGAGAGATCCCTTTATAACTCTTTGTGGTCTGCTTTGAACTTAACTATCTTGAACAGGGGTTCTCAAACTGGGGGTCAGGACCCCGCAGGGGATCATGAGGTTATAACACCGGGGGTCGCGAGCCATCAACCTCCACCACAAATCCCGCTTTGCCTCTAGCATTTATAATGGTGTTAAATATATAAAAAAGTGTTTTTAATTTATAAGGGGGTCGCACTCAAGAGGCCCGTGAAAAGGGTCACCAATAAAAAAGTTTGAGAGCTACTGATCTTGAGTAATTTTGTATCATCTGCAAATTTTGCCACCTCATTGTTTACCCCTTTTTCCAGATCACTTATAAATATATTGAATAGTACTGGTCCCAGTACAGACCCCTGGGGGACACCACTGTTTACCTCTCACCATTCTCGCTGTTTATTCCTACCCTTTGTTTCCTGTCTTTTAAAGGAAGTGCCTGGCAATGCTTTCAGGATCATCTAAAAATCCTTAATTTATGTTAATGGAAAGCCTTTTGTTATCTTAATCATCCTGCTTCTGTTTATAAACAAACTCCCTGCCCCAAGGGCAGAAGCTGGAAGCAGCACAGAACTCATTACATATCACACTCAAGCTGTGTTGCAGTTAAGAGCTCAGTCTGGGGCTAGGGCATGTGTAAGGGGACTGTTGCCCCCTTACTAACATTCAGTGGGGGTGTTTTGGTTGCTAGCTCCCAGCACTAAAAGGGGAGGGATCGATGGCAAATCAGGACCCTGAGACTGACAGTCCCCAGGAACAATGGCAAGAGGCCAATGCTCCAGGTCAGCCTGATTGACAGGGCAGGCTGGCTAATCAGGAAGACAGAAGGCCAGGGTGGGTCCCGTCCTCCGTGTGAGCAGGAATGTGCCGGAGTCAGACAGAGTGGGGCCGAGGTAAGGAGAAAGCAGGGGCCCAAGCTGAGCTGGAGAGCAGAGCCGGGCCAGATCCAGAGGGGCCAGAGGCACAGCGCAGAGAGAGCAGACCCCGTGCTGGGAGCAGAGCTGCAGCCAGAGAGCCAGAGGCACAGCCCAGAGAGAGCAGACCCTGTGCTGGGAGTGGAGCTGGAGCCAGAGGCACAGCGCAGAGAGAGCAGACCCTGTGCTGGGAGCGGAGCTGCAGCCAGAGAGCCACAGGCACAGCGCAGAGAGAGCAGACCCTGTGCTGGGAGCGGAGCTGCAGCCAAAGAGCCAGAGGCACATCCCAGGGAGAGCAGACCCTGTGCTGGGAGCGGAGCTGCAGCCAGAGAGCCAGGTGTAGTGAGCAACTGGGGCCAGCCAAGGGGGGACCTTGGGCAAAGGGCCCAGTACAAAAAGACACCCCCAGCCAAGGGTCTGTTAGCCAAAAGGGCTCGTTTCCCCCTGGAGCTTACCTAATTACACCAAGGAGGCACGGAGACAGGAAGACGAGTACCACACCCTTTATTGATCGGTCAGCTGAGCGGGTGCTCTGATCGGCTAGTGCCAGAAGAGAGACACACCCCACAAGCCCGAACGGGCCTTTTTATAATCAGTAACAAACAACTTAGCCTACGTTTGTCTACGTCATTTGGTTGACCTGTAGAACCTGTACATGCATCTATTAGGGGATAATTGGATACGCAGGATACATATATCATTTTGTGGGGGCTACAAGATACATCTGTTGAGGATACATTTGTCATTCTGAAGGGGACACAAGATACATCCGTTGACCCTTTGTACTAGATACTTTGGATGCATACATGTGAACGCAGCTGCATACACTTGGGGAGCCAAACAAGCTGATAAGCAAAATAGCTGACATAGGTAAATACACAGCCTTCAGTCTAATAAGTTCTGTAAGCTTTCCAACACGGTTTGGGCAAGCATAGCATAACTTTGGTTCACTCAGGCCTAATACAAAAAGGCTTCATTAGCACTATGATTTTCCAACAGGTCCATGCAGGCCAGGCTGGGAGGGGGACCTTAACCTGACGGGGGGCTGGCACTGGGAAGAAGGATCCCACCACCCAAAGCCCGGAGGTGTGTGGTCACCACCATTTCAAGTGTCCCATCCACAGCATCCCTGCAGCACAGCCAGGGCCTGAGAAGGAGGCCTGGGGCCTACAAGGAACAGACTGCAAAGTGCCTTGATGTCCAGGCACATTGTTTGTAATGTTCCCTGCCACAGAGCAGGGTGATGTGTTTCCCTGTAACCGTTCCCATTTATTCTTATTCTTTTCTTCAAATTGATTGTTAAGTAAACAACTTGTATTTGCTTTAAATTGTATGGAATAATCAGTGGGTCAGGGAGGTGCCCAGTGCAGAGAGGGTACCCCGGAGTGGGGACACCTTAGCCCCTGTCCTAGGTGGCCACAGCAGGGTTGGGGGTTGAGCCCCCCAGGAATCCTGGGCCCAGTCTTGTTGGGGCTACGAGAACTCTGCCAAACAGGAGAGTCCTCAAGGGCAAGGAGGCCTCTGGGTAAAGGAAGTGGGAGCGAGGACTCAGATCCTTTCGCTAGCCCATTTCACTGGGGTAGCACAGAAGCCAGGAAAGTTCCCCACAATAGCGGGACCATTCCCCCGCTTACACATGCACTGTGAGCAGACCTCAGGTATGAAACTGGGTGGGGGAGCCCCCAAATGGCACCCCTAATGTATCACGCTGCATGAGGAGAAAAGGGAGAGAGCACCACAGAACATCTCCACAACAGCAGCATACCCCCAACAGAACCTGTACCGGGAAGAAAGTTCCATGGCTTCCCCTCTCGCCACTGCATCACAGAGCAACTCCAACAACCGGGGTCCTCTCGCTGCCCTTTTTGCTATTCCCACATCACAGCAGACCAGTGATGTTGCCCCTGCACACAGTCAGCCAGCTGAAAGTGCTACACTGAGGAGTCCCTGGGCCTGAGTCTCTCCTGCCTTGCACGCTGTGTTGTCATTTACACCTATGCAAACACTGCCGGGAGTGGGGGGGGGGGGGGGCAGAGGAGAGTGAGGGAGTGGAGAATCAGCCAGGGCAGATTTCCCTCTGCTCTGGGACAGAGACAGAGCAGAGGCAGTCAGGGCAGCACTGTAGTCCCCACAACAGACCTGGCTTCTAGGTGCATTTCAGAGGGGCAGAATTGCTGCAGGGCAGTTCCATCTTGGCCATGCTGCCTCCTCCCCCGCACCACCCCTACCCAGCCCCCATTCCACCCCTCTGGAAGCGATTCACAAGCCTCGTCCTCTGGGAGTGTTCCCCCAGCAGTGGGAATCAGGCCCTGATTTGTAGCATTTTACATACTGCCTGTAAAGGTCTCCATGTGGTATGAGGCAGCTCCAGGCCCCATGCCTCCAGCCCTTGGGAGAGGCAGTGTTAGAACACCAAGCAGGCTGTGCTGTGCAACTCCAAGCTGAGCTGCTATTTCCTTCTGCTTAATTCAGGTGAAGGACAGAGTGCAGGGTGAATCGATAAAAGGCCTTTTATTTAAACACAAACCGTTCTGCGCAGGGCCCCCTGTACAATAGGAGAGAGGGAGCCTCTACTTCTTCGGCTCCCAAGCCTTCAGGGACTCTCCCTCTTGGCCCCTTAAAGGTACATTGCCCCAATTAAGGAGCAAGTTAGTATGAACTGGGAAGCCAGAGCAGATTATCTTAATTACATGTGGAAGGATTAGATTTTTATCAGTAAGTGTCTGTAAACGTTGATTTCACCACACACACACACACACACACAAGCTGACAAAAAATATTTCCATCAATAATCAAAATTTATAGATAGGCAAAGTAAGAAAAATGCAGTTTGAGAACTTATTAGAGTCAAACTGAATTACCCTTTAATGGTGGTGAGAAAAGATTTGGGGTGACATCAGGCACTTGGCACCCTTCAGGACACTGAAGGAAAAAGGAAGAAATCTCACACTTGGAATTCCAGATGAGCCAGCCTGACTGACTTCTCCTGCATCCCAGGCAGTGCACGTTAGCACAGCAGCTACACCCTGGAACGGGCGCAATCTACTCCTTCATTCTCACCCCCTGCCTCCCTGCGCTAGGAGGGAGCACCTTCTGACCTTCTCCCGCTGTGGCTGGCCCTGTGCAAGGTTGTGTTTGGGGAGAGGCTCCTTCCATACTCCCCCACACCTGTGACCCTGCAGAAGGTTCTGCAATAACGTATCCCTGGCCCAGTGAAAGATTTCGCAAAGTTCTGCAATACAGCCACCTCCTGCAGGCACGATTGGGTTGCACTAAGATAGACCCTACAAAATCTTCATGCTGTTAAAGTCTGGCTCTGTTGCCACATGTTTTTTAAGCAAGGCCCAGAAATGTCACCAGGATCTGGCTTAAAATCAGGTCCAATTGGGAAGCTGCATTGAGATACCTCAGGTTTCAAGTGTCCCTGAGCAAATTACAACCATAGCCCTTACTCTGTCAGTCAGTCTCTAAAATGCTTGTCTGCTAAGGGCTTGTCTACACTGGCACTTTACAGTGCTGAAACTTGTGCGCTCGGGGGGGGGGGCGGTGTTTTTTCACACCCCTGAGCGAGAAAGTTGCAGCACTGTAAAGTGCCAGTGTAGACAAGCCCTTCAACTTTCTCACTCATGCGTGTGAAAACACACACACACACCGAGCGCAGCAAATTTCAGCACTGTAAAGTGCCAGTGTAGACAGTGCACCAGCGCTGTGGAGGTGTTTTTTAAGAGCGCTGGGAGAGAGCTCTGCCGCAAATACACAAGCCACATTAAAGTGCTGCCACAGCAGCACTTTAATGTTGCCCGTGTAGACTAGCCATAAGTCCTTTCTAGTTCAGGTTGGCAAATTTGTTTATGCAAATGTGAAGATTAACACCATTCTTTCAGTGGCAGCTGGCTGAGGAGCACAGGCAGGTCTGCACAGATACAAACATTTGCAGTCAGCGATCCAGCTGCAGGAATGAAATCAAAATCTGTGATTAGGGCTATATAACTAGATAGAAAGTTAGGTCAAATTATATACAACAAGATAGATACATAGAGACAAGGTGGCTGAGGCAATACTTTTTATTGGCTCAAGTTCTGGTGGTGACAGACAAGTTTGGAGCTACACGGAGCTCTTCAGGTCTCAGCTCTTGAGGCCGGAAGAAGAACTCTCTGTGTAGCTCAGAAGCTTGACGTTTTCACCAACACAAGTTGGTCCAATAAAAAGGTGTTACCTCACCCACCTTGTCTTTCTTATATCCTGGGACCAACACATCTACAATAAGACTGTAACAGAAAGATAGATACCATAGTCACTGGGACTGGATAGACAAATTCAGTATGAATTTTCTATCTTTCTTGAGGTTCAAAATAATCTGGTTGATTTTTTTCATTACTTAGCACTGTATTTCTCTCTCTCTCTCTCCAGCTGTGACTCCTACTTGTTTTAACCTGGATCCTCTCTTTTGGTGAGATTCCATTGCACTTCTGCAGATCCAAGAGGCTGATATAAGTATCTCACCCTTCAGATCCTTATCAAGATTGGATGCTAACTCCAAACACATTGTGATTTGATCATTGCTACTCATTATACACTGCACAGACAGCTAGCTAGCTAATCTTACGATTTTATGCTGCTACCCATTGTCACCTGACTATCTGAGCATCTCCCATGTAAAATTAATAGCAGTAGTGCAGTCCCTATTGACTTCATGGAGTCTCTGGCACTTCTCCCTTTTTGTGGTAAAAATTTGGGTAGATATTTTGATTTTTAAAATTGTAGTAACTTTTTCCTGGCATTTGTTTTGATTCAGAGTTATTGGCTTTCCTTGGGCTGGTAGGGTTTTGATTACTCCTTTTGAGCTTGACAGAGAGCACTTGACACACTCATTGGCATGAATGAGGTTTGATTGTCTTTGGATCCATGACTCACCTGCTGACCACCATTAGCGTGCCTAACCATAACAGGTTAGGAAAGCTAGAAAGGAGCAATTCCCTCCACATACTGTGCTACATTTCTCCATCCAGAGAACTGTCCATAGCTAATTTTATACCTTTACCCAAACTCTTCCTCAGTGGTCGTCTATGATTTCTCTGTACATTGTATGCATGTTAAAAATCTTTCATTTGGGGCTGGATTTCAAAAGGAAAATCTAATATATTTTCAATTAATGTAACAGTACAATCACTTCACCTACAAAGTTAAAAACATGAAATTCTGAACATAACATGAATCATAATTAGTGTTTTTGCACACCTCCTTGTTTCTAAGCTGATCATCACTGCAGTATCTGGGCACCTTTTCTATTATTGAGAGCAAAACCGTACAGTATTTTCTCAGTGATAGGAGTGTCCGAGAATCTGATGCATTCCTCTGAGCTGAGCAAACCTCTTTCCCTTAATGGCAGAGAGCTGGCGGGGGGGGGTCACCCATCAGGGGACTGTTTCCCAAAGAGAGCCTAGCTTTTACAGTTATCAGAAAGGCTGAGCAAGGAGATGGGTCTGTTATGCTCGGAAAGTGAGCAGGTGTGACCCTAAGCACCCTTGTATTCACACCCCACACACTCTTGTAAGAATCTTTGTACAAGGTATTATTTGGAAAGTAATAACTCACTGATCATTAATATTCTTGTGATGCATGTACATGGTGTGTATTAAGAGTTATGGATATATGCTTTAATTATGACTAAATATGTTTAAACCAGGCACGTCAGGGTTGAGTTGGTAAGCAGGTCTGCCCTGGACAAAATAATGTGTTTGCTTCTCTCTCCAGCCCTGTCATCAGGCAGAGACAATCAAGGTACATTTATATATCAGGTAAAGAAAGCTACTGATCTAACAAGTGGGGGAAGAGACAGAAGAGAGATGCTTGGTCTGGGATTTACTTTTCAAAGAATACCTTGAAAAGGTTTACTGGTCTATAAAGACGTGGGTGAACCTCAAGTGACAAGACTGGTGTTATACAATATCACTGTATTATAGAAGTGTGCAGAATGAGGTCTTTTCTGAAAGCTAATGACTCACTGCTGATTAGAATCGTGAAATATATGCATTAACATTACATGAGGAAATATGGATACTTAATGATATTACATTTTAAGTCTCTGGCCAAACAGGAAGAAATAGGTTCCCTCCCAGACAGGACCAGTCTCCAATGAGATTAGGGAAGGTGTGATCCAAGCCAGTTGCAGCCTATTTACATAGAAAACACCAAAGTGATGGGAAATCCACAGGAAGGGAAGGGCAGCATGACGTCATCCTGCCTCTTGAAACAAGGTCATTGAACTTTGGAAATCATAAGCAAAGACAGAAGCTGTCTTTGGCATCCATCACTAGACAGACACAAGGGAACCGAGCTCTTGCAAGCTGAGAAAGATGGGTCCTTCAACTGAGGGCGGAGGGCTGAAGTCTGTGGGAACTGACGATAGTGAAAAACCTGCATAGGCAAATATCTCTTACCTAAGAGGACAATGGAACCAGCACTTTAGGGCTTCTGGAAGAGACCCTGATTGAGAGGGGGCAGGGGGCCAGCCACCATCTTGCTAGAAGACCATGGGTAAGAAAAGCCATCTTGAACAAAGCCTGTACCTTGCTAGATTAAGTTTTAGATTCTTAGATGTGTGGTTTTACTTTTATTTGCTTGTAATGATGCCTAACTTTATCTCTTATACTTTAAGTCATTTAAAATCCTATCCTTTTGTTAAGGAACTTGTTTTATTTAATCTAAACCAACAGTGCTGTGTTTAAATTTAAAGTATTTGTTATCTTCAGCTACTGGGCAAGTTGTTGGATTCTATTATTCTTCTGAATGTTGCAGGAGAGGGCTGGACACTGCAGAGCATGTGATGTTGGGACATATTGGGGCTGGGAATATGTTGGTCATCTTGCTAGTTGAAACCAAGGCTGGTAGAGACCAGGGAGTATGACTGGTGTGTTGCTGGCAGGCTACTGGGTTCAAAGCTGGACCTGTACATGGACACTCAGGGTGTGACCCACCTGCTTGTTACTACCTAAATATCCCAGGCAGGGAGTTACAGTAGCAAAGCATTGTAAGGCATCCACAGTTACAGGGCAAAAGGTGATAGAACCCCTCACTGGTCTGGATTGCACCTCCCAGTGCCATAACACCAGGCTCCAACATATTTCCTGCACGAGAGAACTCCGAAGCTGAGGGGCTACTATTGAGAATACCCTGCCTCCAGCCCCTGTGGGCTCAGTCCTGTGGCTCAACAGCCAAAATGTCCCCTGAATGCAGGAGAGAGCGAGGAGGTCATTTGAGATTACTGAGATTTAGACCATCTTAAGCTTTATAGCGAGTAACCAGCACCTGGAGGTGAATTGGAAACTAATGCAGGAAGCAGAGCAGAGGTATATTGCATCTAAAAGTTGGACAGCTGCATTCTGTACTAAGTGAAGCTTTCCAGAGACTTTCAAGGGTTGCTCTAGATAAGGAGCATTACTGAAGTCCGGCCTAGAGGTGATAATGGTAAATATCACTCTGGCAAGATGTGTCTAAGAAGAATGGGTGTACTGTCTTGGCCAGTAATGGTTACTAATATCTGCCACTATTTTGACAATCAGAGGACTGGTACCTTTTATGGTGGTCAGGAGCAAGGCCTTAGGGAGCTCCTGAAAGCAGTCTCCTTTCCTTATCAGCATCCTTTCTTGGGTTGAGCATCAGCCAACTGTTTCTTCTAGGCAGTGATTTATCTCTTGTGGGTACAGAGTGTAATGGGGTACACTTACCTCTCATGAGTGCCCCCTTGGCCAAGTGCATGTGCCTGCACTTTCTCTTTGTGGTGAGTCTTCAGTGACCCAGCCTTCTGGCCAAATCTCTCAGAATATGTATGTGAAATAAAAACCCCTTCCAGGGAAACAATCCAACATGGGGGGTGGGGCTATCCCCAAACCCGCCAGTTGGCCTTTCTTTCCCTGTAGCCCTCCCTGGGCTCAGGTCCTTAATTAGTCCAGCGGTCTTTAAAATAGCTTCAGCCCTGGCATTGAGCCATACTCAAGGGCTGCCTCCCCAGAGGCAGTGTCCTTGCCCTCTCTGGGCCGTTCAGGGCAGCTCTCCTGCTGTACCACTAAAAGAGTTCAGTTCCCCTTCTGGGGTGCATCAAAGTCTAAGCCACTTTGCAGGGGCGGCTCCAGGCACCAGCACTCCAAGTGCGTGCTTGGTACGGCAAGCCGCGGGGGGTGCTCTGCAGGTCGCCGCTAGGGTGGCAGGCAGGGTGCCTTCGGCGGCTTGCCTGCGGAGGGTCTACTGGTCCCACGGCTTTGGTGGACCAGCGGACCCTCCGTGCTTGGGGCGGCAAAATGTCTAGAGCCGCCCCTGCCAGTGGGTGGTGGTGTGGGGGATGACCCAGGCCTGCCCTCTACTCCAGGTTCTAGTCCAAGGACCCTAAAGACAGCAGCCATCCACCACATCCCTTTAACTAAGCTGCATTGCTGCTATGATTCCCTGGTCTATTTCCCCATGGCATCAGCACATTCTTCACCCTTACTTCAGGGCCTTGTGCTGGTTGAGTCCCAGTAGCCAGCCTGTAGCTCCTTTTTGTTTCCTCAGTTCTCCACCAGCACTGCTCTGTCCAAGGTCCTGTAGCTCCCTCAGCCAGGCACACCAGCCACAGTCCTGCAGCTCTAACAAGAAACTGATCTCACACTGGCCCTGCAGATCTTTTTATGCTAGCCCACTGGACTCTGATTGGCTGTTCCCTGCAGCCCCTTTCTGATTGGCTCTGTCCCACACAGCCACTCTATGCTGCCTGGAAGACCCTGTCCACTTCCCTTTTCAGGGGTGGGGTGGCAGGGCCACAAGGCCTTCAGCAGGGATCCTCATCGCCTGGTCCACCCCATGACACAGGGTCATTTGTGTGAAGGTGCAGGACACACAGCTGGATGCCAGCTGCACAGCGGTAGCAGTGGGATTCCTGCTATCACGTGATCTCTGCCAGGAGCCTCAGGTGATGAGCACTCAGATACTATGGTGATGGGCAGGAGTATCAAGTTCCAAGGTTGATTTTTATGAGACTTCACATGTGAGGTCTCTGGAGGATGAGGAGCAGCTTCCCACCACTGGTCTCAGGATCTGTTTGAAAGGAATGGTCAGAGCTGATACCTTCCACCCTGGTTAGGTCTTCTGTGCAGCATGGCTGCACTTCAGATTGTCAGCAGCTTTCAAGATAGTCAACCTAGAACAATGCTAGCACTGAGGCCTGACTCCTCTCCATACTAATAGAGGGGCCATCCATTGGTACTATTAAAGGCACCTCTGTGCCACTGACCAGTCCAAATCCCAAGTGTGAAGGCTGTAGGATTTTGGAGATGGTTAGTTGTTGTTGGAGTCTGCTCTTTCCATACTTTTAGTTAGCAAGGTCATTAATGTCAAGCCATTTTCATTTGAGTTTGTGTTGAGCACGTTTAAGGGCTTGCAAGCACCTTGCTTTCAGTCCCCATCAATACAGGAACCAGGTGTTCCCCACTGTCTGTTACTAGGCATCATGGGCATTGGTCCAACTGGTAAGTGTGTGAGTGCACATCTCCCTGTCCCGGTGCCCATAGGGCATCCGAGGAAGCTCGGGTAGGCAGTGCATTTGCTCCCTTCTGCATTGACACTGCTTCTTTCAGGCCAGAGAGGCTGCTCTGGGATATATCCTATCTGCAGTGTAAATGTCTTGCAGTGAGATATGTGAGATTTTGATCCCTAGTGAGGGACCTATGTGCTGATCAGGCAGATCACTACCTGGAACAGCTTAACTAGTCAGATGCTACAATGCAGCATGGGGGAAGAAAAACCATATGAAGCTCTATCACAGACCAGTAGGGTAGTGCAAGAGCTCTTTAAGGTGCAGGTGACTGGCTTTGGGGTTTGTCTTCTGCCACAGGCATCCCACTTCCCTTGTGGTGGGTAATCAATATCCATAGTGACCTGTGAGGACAATGCAGTGGAGAGTGCCATGGGGTGAAAGAGTTCATGGACATAGTCAGCAGATGATTGTAATGTCCCGCTGTAGTGCCAACACTGTAGTTCACAAGCAAGATCCATCTGTGTCTGAGGACACACCACCACAGCAGGTCCACTGGCCCACTGGGAGAATGAAGAGTCACTGATAGGTGCCTGGAGAAGACGAGTGGATCATGACAAAGGTGTATACATTATACATCATAGAATCATAGAAGATTAGGGTTGGAAGAGACCTCAGGAGGTCATCTAGTCCAACCCCCTGCTCAAAGCAGGACCAACACCAACTAAATCATCCCATTCAGGGCTTTGTCAAGCCGGGCCTTAAAAACCTCTAAGGATGGAGATTCCACCACCTTCCTAGGTAACCCGGTCCAGTGCTTTACCACCCTCCTAGTGAAATAGTGTTTCCTAATATCCAACCTAGACCTCCCCCACTGCAACTTGAGACCATTGCTCCTTGTTCTGTAATCTGCCACCACTGAGAACAGCCGAGCTCTATCCTCTATGGAACCCCCTGTTCAGGTAATTGAAGGCTGCTATCAAATCCCCCCTCACTCTTCTCTTCTGCAGACTAAACAATCCCAGTTCCCTCAGCCTCTCCTTGTAAGTCATGGGCCCCAGCCCCCTGATCATTTTCATTGCCCTCTGCTGGACTCTCTCCAATTTGTCCACATCCTTTGTGTAGTGGGGGGCCCAAAACTGGACACAATACTTCAGATGTGGCCTCACCAGTACCGAATAATAACTTCCCTCGATCTTACCAAGCTAATGTCACATTACAACTCATCCTGTGATGCGTTCACCCACACAATTCCCATGGACTTCCGTAAAGGCAGTGGCAGGTTGAGGGGATGTGAGCTGCAGGACTGGAACTGAGAGAGATGAGTCTGACTTCAGATGGGGAGTATGCAGAAGGACCAAATGTTCTGTTTTTATACAAAATTTCCTAGCAAAAGTTGGAGAGAAGAAACATAGGAGGCCAGATCCTCAGCCAGTGTATATGGAGGTTGCCCCATTGGCTTCAATGGAGCTGTGCCCATTTACCCCAGCTGCGGGTCTGGCCCCAAACTCTGTACTTTGAATTTTTTCCCTAGAGCACGGGCAGGAAAGTTCTCCAGGGCCCCAGCCGTGACGGCTTTACTCGGTGTTTACACAACTCTTTCCTTATTGATGGCTGGGACTGCATACGGATTGAGTCCTTTAGGACTTGACCCTGTGTGAATATATATTAAACAGCACAGAAAGGTGCCTGTGAGTTGTGTTCTCTCCCACACAGTGGCTGCACACTCTTGGAAAAATGGCACTGCTAGATGACACTTGCAGAGCAAGGAAATTTGGAAGAGACAAAGGTGGGGTGGGGTGTGGGGGGAGGGAAAGCAGCAGAAGATGGGGTCTGTTGGGGTAAAACAGCAGGAGAGGTTGCCCCGGGAAGCAAAGCAGCTGGGGAGAGGTAAAGAGGCAGGAAAGGATGTGGGGAAGGGAGGGAACGGGGAGGGAACAGGGAATACAAATGGAATAAATTAATTAATTTCCACACCACTCAGGGTAATGGTGACTGAGGTTCTAAACAGCTTCAGGTGCAGATGGTGTTGCAAATCACTTGAGATTCTCTAAAAGTCATTTTTCATGTTCTATAAAATATATATATAGTGCAGGCCTGAGGATCTAGCCCCCACTTTAACTGACACTGCAGTGACTTGTGGTTACAACCTGCACAGTGACTCCTGCACCCACCTGCTGCCCCAATTATATTTATTTATTTAAAAGGTTTATAAATGGGTCCCTGTGCGTCAGCATTCTGATCATCACTACAGCAACAGAATTCTTACACTCTGGTAATAATTGTGAAAGCTCCTTGTGACAAGAGGGGCTTTTTGCTTGTTTATTTTTTTAGATATCCCAGAAACATGCTGGAGAACCTGGGCAAAAGTTACTCCTAGGCTTGGAAGAATTAGATTTTTATTGGTAAGTGTTAGCAAATGTCAATTTTACCAAACATACTTACAAACCAGCAAAAAAATTTCCATCTGTAGTAACAGAAATGTACAGACAGACACAGTAAGAAAAATGCTGCTTGAGAACTCATTACAGTTTGATGTAAGGGTATTAACTTTGTACAGTTTGATATGTGATGGTGCCAATTTGTGTTTGAATAATTATAAAGGTTCAACTTTTTGAATAATGTCTGTCATTAAATTATTTTCTCTCTCTCTCACACACACACGGGGTGAAATTTTAAATTGAAAAAAAATTCTGATAAGCCTGGTTACAGCATTTCTATCTGTCTGTATAGATACGGATTTATCCACCTGTAGACAGACCAATGCATCCATCTGTATAGACAGATGCATCAATAGCATTTTGTCTGTCAGAAACATAGGGGCAAAATAAGACAAATACAATATTTTCTAAAGTCCAGATTCTGTCACCCTTATTTATACCGTATAGTCCTTTACTATGCAAGCAGACCCATTGATTTCAATAGGACTACGTTTATACTAAGGCACAACCTATCACTGCAGAATGCATCCCTAAGATTGCAAAAACCTATACACAGATTACACCCATTTGCAATGCATTATATTCAATTCAGTATCAATTACTGCATAATGACAAATGGCTTGATCTGATTGTGTTGCAGTTAGTATAAAGGAACAGAAGATGTTTCTGTGTATGTGACCGTGCGTGTGTGTGGACTCTTGTGCATGTGTATTTGTGCTTGTCTGCAGTGAGTGCACTTCTGTGTGAATATGTTTGTGTGTTTGTGTTTGTGAGGGCAAAAATATTTTAAACAGCTGATATTTCTAACAGCAGCTGCATTTTTGGGCATGTTACAGCTTGAGGCAGAGCGCGCTATGCATGTAGATATCGCTACGCTACCCAAAATGTGCCAAGAAAAAAAGCCTACTGACAACAATGCTTAGTTAGGACCCATTTGCCGAGAAAGATTCCCCCTTCCCTCCCCCATCGCTTAATCCCCTCATGAGGCGAGAGAATGAGAGCAAAGGAACAAAAAGAAAACACAGAGCGAGGATTTCCTTCAAATCTGCTCTTTATCGCCGTGGCGGAGACTCATTCCCATAATCAATTTGACAGGTGTGCAATGGTTGAAAAGTTGGGGGTGCAAGGGCAAGCGTGAAAGGGGGGAGCAGCAGAAACCCGCTTTCTTCCAGCAGGCTGCCAAGTGCACCCAGCTTGCTGATTAGACATGACAAGCACACCTGCTGTCTCCGAGGCCCTGCAATTAAAGCCTCTTTGAGGTCCCAGGAAGTGACCGCATTAGAAAAGCCCCTTGCAGTCAGCTCCTTAGCATATTTCCAGTGTCATTAGTGGAGCGGCAAAGGCAAGGCACATCGGTGGAGGGCTCTGCCATGACCCATGCTCCCTTCCCGCTTGGGGAGGGGATGCAAGGTGACTTTTAAAGAGCCTTCCCCCCGCCCCAAGCTCCCCCTTCTTGGAAGCATTCTTTCCAGGGGTTGGAGAAGAAGGGAGGGGGAAGGGACTTAGAATTCATTAGCAAGAGAAAAGAACTTTGCTGGAAGAAAGCCAGTCCTGGATTCCATTGTTGTTTCCCCAGAAGTTGCTTCTCTTTTGGGCCTGATCCAAATTCCTTTCCATTCGTTTCACTGGGCTTTGGATCAAGCTTTGGCCTTGCTATCATGCTACCACGTCCACGTGCAGTCTTTTTCTCTTCCACCATGTCCCCCTCTCTCCTCCTTCAACCCCTGTTCTTCCAGCAATCCTTCCCTCCCTTCTCCATCATCAGTATTCCCCACAGCATCCCTCAGCTGAACAGCACCTTGGGTTGTCTTCTCCAGTTTAGGCCCCGGTCCTGCAAATCAGGTCTTCTAACCTGGACCAATGGGGTCCAGATTAATATCTCTGTCGGCAGGACTGGTGCTGTAGATCGGGGCAGGCAAACTGTGTTTGTAAAGCACTGTGTCAATGTACAGTGCTGCAGTATATACTAATAATTAAGAGGGCTGTCAAGTAATTGCTGTTAACTCATGCAATTAACTAAAAAACCGAATCATGATTAAAAAATGAATTGTGATTAATCGCACTGTTAAACAATAGAATACCAATTGAAATGTATTAAATATTTGTGGATGTTTTTCTACATTTTCAAATATATTGATTTCTATTACAACACAGAATACAAAGTGTACAGTGCTCACTTTATATTATTTTTATTACAAATATTTGCACTGTCAAAATGATAAATAAAATAAAGAGTATTTTTCAATTCACCTCATACAAGTATTGTAGTGCAATCTCTATCGTGAAAGTGTAACTTACAAATGTAGATTTTTTTTGTTTCATAATTGCACTCAAAAACAAAACAATGTAAAACTTTAGAGGCTACAAGTCCAGTCTGTCCTATTTCTTGTTCAGCCAATTGCTAAAACAAACACATTTGTTTATATTTATGGGAGATAATGCTGCCTGCTTCTTGTTTACAATGTCACCTGAAAATGAGAATAGGCATTCGCTTTTGGCATGGCGTGGCACTTTTATAGCCAGTGTTGCAAGGTATTTATGTACCAGATATGCTAAACATTTGTATGCCCCTTCATTCCAGAGGACATGCTTCCAGGCTGAGGATGATCATTAAAAAAAAAATAATGCGTTAATTAGATTTGTGACTGAACTCCTTGTTCTGTTTTACCCACGTTCTGCCCTATATTTCATGTTATAGCTGTCTTGGATGATGGCCCAGCACATGTTCATTTTAAGAACACTTTTCATTGCAGATTTGACAAAATGCAAAGAAGGTACCAATGTGAGATTTCTAAAAATAGCTACAGCACTCAACCCAAGGTTTAAGAATCTGAAGTGCTTCCAAAATCTGATAGGGATGAGGTGTGGAGCATGCTTTCAGAAGTCTTAAAAGAGCAACACTCCCGATGCGGAAACTACAGAACCTGAACCACCAAAAAAGAAAATCAAATTTCTGATGGTGGCATCTGGCTCAGATGATGAAAATGAACATGCATTGGTCTGCTCTGCTTTTGATTGTTATCAAGCAGAACCCATCATCAGCATGGTCACATGTCCTATGGAATGGTGGTTGAAGATGAAGGGACATATGAATCATTAGGACATCCGGCACGTAAATATCTTGCAACCCCACTTACAACAGTGCCATGTGAATGCCTGTTCTCACTTTCAGGTGACATTGTAAACAAGAAGCGGGCAGCATTATGTCCTACAAATTATAACCAAATTTGTTTGTCTGAGCAATTGGCTGAAGTAGGACTGAGTGGACTTGTAGGCTCTGAAGTTTTACATTGCTTTATTTTTGAATGCAGTTAATTTTTTGTACATAATTCTACATTTGTAAGTTCAACTTTCATGATAGAGATTGCATTGCACTACTTGTATGAGGTGATGTGATAGACCCAGGCCAGTGGGGTACAGCAGAGTAGTCCTGTTGGGATCCAGAAAGAGGGATCAGAGCCTAAGGGGAGGATCCACCGGTCCAGGATACCAAATAATTGAGGGGAACAACTAATGAGATAACAGGAATGGGAGTGAAGTCATAGGGCTAAACAAAGGGAACTTGATGGGAACACCGAGCAGAGAATCCTGGACAGCACCCACCACTCCTCAAAAGGGGTCAAGGGAGCCAGTGGACACCGCCCAGAAGAACTCTGCCTGGATGTGTGAATGGACTGAGGAGCTGAAATAGGCCCCACAGTCGCAGGAAACCCCATCGGCCAACCTCCTCTCCCTGGTTGAGTAGATGGTCGTTTTGGCTAGGGCTAGGAAGAGGTTGTGGGGCCATGGATAGGGAGTTCGTAGATGAGAAGGTGAGGGGAAAAATGCAACCAAAAACGTAATAAAATATCTAGGAGGAGCCAGAATAGGGGCTGCAACCTGGTGCACTCCAGGTACACGTGCACCAGGGTCTCCCTCATGCCGCAAAAGGGGCAGCTGTCTGGGAGGGGAGTGAACTGCACCAAGTACACACCTGTGCTCATGGCTCCGTGAAGGATTCACCAGATGACATCCCGAGTGGGCCTTGGGACCAGGGTGGAATATAGGCTGGCCCACCGGGGCTCCTCACCCTCCAGAGGTGGCAAGAGGTCCCACCACTTCATGTCGGGGCAGGACACAAGGGTGAGGACATGAAGGGTGTGGAGCACAAGCATGTACAGATGTTTCCTTGACGCGGTCTGGAACCGAGCTGGCTGCAAGTTGTGCAGCTGGCTCATGGTAAAGGGGTGGGATATCCTGGCAGGTCCATGGGGTGGGGGCCTGATGAAAAGGTCTGGAGGGCCTGGGGTGGAGGGTGGGCGGGGCATGCCCTCTCACAGGACCCGAGCAGTGGGCGGTAAAACAGCCATCACCTCCCGAAGTACGCGCCAGGAAGTACAAGGTATGGAGAGCCCCATGCATCGAGTCAGCCTCAGGGGATCCAGACAGTCTCCCCAGTCGTAGTCCAGGAGGTCTCTGACTCTGGTGACTTCTGCCAGGACCAACCTCTGGTGCACCGAGGGGGACTCCGCCACCTGCACACAGAGCTGGGGGTTATGTAGCAGGGGCTCCGCGAGGAGATCTGCTCCCTCGTTGGCTGCCATGGACCTGGTGGCTGAAACCAGTCTCCAGGTCAGGAGGTGGTCCTGGTAGAAGACCAGCAGCCCAGAAAGGTCTCGCGGAAGGCTGCTCCGATGGAGATAAAGGAGCTGCTGGTCGTATCGGAGCCCTCTGAAGCGGTGCAGGAAGACGTGCGCCAGTATACTCTACGCTGGACTCCCTACACCATAAAGGAGCCTCTGCAGGGTCTGCAGGTGGAAGACATGGCCCTGAGTGCACAGGCACTTCAGGCACTGTCCTCCCTCCTCCAGGAGTAGGTGGAGGACCCCTGCAGAGACCCAGTGCACTCCTGGCCAAAAGAACTCCAGAACCACCTTCTGGATATCAGCTAGAAAACCGGGGGCTGGGATCAGGGTGTTGAGCTGGTGCCAGACAATGGACAGGACTAGCTGACTGAGCACCAGTGCCCTCCCTCAGAGGGAAAGGCACCAGAGTAGTCCTGTCCATCTCCGGAGCCATTCTACCACCCTGTCCTCTAAGCTGTGCCAGTTCTCCGGCGGAGACGGATGCGTGGCAGAAAGGTAAACGCCAAGACAGAGCAGCGGACCCACGCTCCACCGGATGGCCTGAAGCGTGGGTGGGAGGGACCTCGCCTGCCACCTGTCTCCGACCAACAGGCCAGAGCTCTTGACCCAGTTGACCCAGGTGGAGGAGGCTGCCAAGTACACAGTTTGGCAGGCCTCCACCCACGCCAAGTCACCTGGGTCCTGGACCACGAGGAGCACATCGTCAGCGTATGCCAAAGGACCAGCCGCAGCTCCGGCTCCCGAAGCACCAACCCCGTCAACCTCCTGCGGAGGAGACAGAGGAAGAGCTTGATCGTCAGCGCATACAGCTGGCCCAAGAGGGGGCACCCCTGCCGCACTCCCCGCCCAAAGCTGACCGGCTCGGTCAGGGTCCAGTTGAGCCTGACCAGACACTCTGCGGAAGCGTACAGCACCTGGAGAAAACCCACAAACTGGGGTCCGAAGCCTAACACTCACAGAGTGCCCAGGAGATACATGTGGTCAACCCTGTTGAATGCCTTCTCCTGATCCAGGGACAGAAGAGCGAATGACAGACCATCCCTACACCCGAGCTCCAAGAGATCCCGGACCAGATACAAGTTATCAAAGATGGTACGGCCCAGGATGGTGTAAGTCTGGTCTAGATGGACCACGTCCACCAGCACGGACCCCAGCCGCATGAGATGACCTTTGCTACGACTTTATAGTCTGTGCTGAAGAGCGAGACGGGACGCCAGTTCCGAAGGTCACGGGGATCCCCTTCTTTGAGAGCAAGGCAAGCACAGAACGGCTGCACGATAGGGGGAGGAGCCCACTCTCCAAGAACTCAGCCCAAATGGTGACAAGGTCCAGGCCAAAGACGTCCCAGAACACGCTGTAGAACTCCACAGTCAGTCCGTCCATGCCCGAGATTTATTGGTGGGCATGCAGCGGAGGGCTTCTGAGAACTCGTCCAGAGAGAGAGGCAGGTCTAGCCGGTCCCGGTCGCCCACGCTGACCATCGGGAGTCTGTCCCAGAGCACTCTGCAAGCGTCAGGATCAGTTGGCTCCGGGGAGAAAAGGCCTGCGTAGAAGGCCCTGGCCCTCCCACACATTTCTGCTGGATCCGTGAGGGGGGTGCTGTCCTCTGCCAGGAAGCAGGTGACGTGCTTCTTGGCCCTCTTCTTTTTCTCCAGGGCGTAGAAGAAGCGGGAGCCACGATCCATCTCCCGAAGGAGGCGGATGTGGGATTGAACAAAGGCACCCTGGGCCCGATGAATTCTCAGGGCTGGCGGCCAGATGCCTCTCCAGCTCTAAGACCTCCCATTCCAACTGCTCTATCATCACATCCCTCTGTCGGCTGGTGCCCTGGGTGTAGTCACAGCAGAAGAACCGGGCGCGCACCTTCCCCACGTCCCACCACTGCTGCTTCTCTGCCCTCACCAGGGCAGCCGGAACTCCCGGAAGGACGCCACAAAGCCCACATCCTCCAACAGGCTATTAAAGTACCTACCACCCCGGGGACCTCTTCACCAGCGCCTGAAGCGACTCTCGCCTTGGAACATGCAGGGAGGTCAGGTGGCAAGGAGGCAGGAGGGGTTCCATTGGGGTGGGGTGTTCCCCAGGGAGGGACTGCAGCAGAGGGGCAGTGCTACCCTCCATTGCTGCCATATCATCCCTAGCTGGCTCTAGCAGATGGGATACACCCAGGGGCAAGGCAGAAGGCTCAGTGTCGGTGGCCCCCTTTCTGGTCTTTTGGGGGGCCTCCACATCAGATGGAAGGAGCAGTGCTCGAGCCTTCCTCTTGCCCCACTTTGCCTGTCCTTGGACCCAGCCCTCTATGGCATCATCCATGGGCTGGTGGACAGGGATCGGGCCAGGGGGCAGGGGCGGTGACACTGGAGCTCAGGGAGCTAGTGGTGGGACTGCATGGGGGAGGGAAGATTCGCCCTGGGGCAGGCCCTCTCCCACGCCCAGCGGTAATCCCGCTGCACCCTCCTCCATAGGCACCACCAGACTACCTGCAGCAGGAGCGGGCCTCTCCCGGTCATCTGGGCGCACTGGAGGAGGTGCTCCCAGCACCTGAGTGGGGGCAGTGGTGGAATGGGGAGGAGGAGGGGCAGCTCCACATGCCAGGCAGCCAGGGGCGCCGGCGATGACAGGGCCTGCACCCCTCCGGGGCTCGGGGGTCCCGGACACTCCTCAATGCCGGACCAAGGAGCAGTCCCTCCGGACGTGCCCCAATCGCCTGGCAGAGGTAGCACCAGGCCTCCCCCATAGAGTAATGCACCAGTAACGGGCCCCCGGTAGGGGACTAGAAAGGACCCCTCGAGCATCTCTCCGTCATGCGCAGCCAGCGGCAGTTGAAGCTGCACCTACCGGCGGAACGTGATGGAGGGCGGGATCTTTGCAGCCCAGTGGGAGAGGGCTGATAACAGAGATTGGTTTCCCCAGGGCAGATAACTGAGCAGCATTAGGGAGGAACAGAGGGACAGAGGTCAGGACCAACCGGGTGCCCAGGTCCTCCAGCGACTCCAGGGGGACGAACGCCCCCCGCCGCCAGGCCCTTCTCCACTGCCTCTTGGGCGGCAGCCTCCGAAGCTAGGAAGAAGACGATCTCCCCGTACATTTTGGAGGCCGCCACGATGGCTGTGGGCACTACCACCCTCGCCAACGCCTGCACATAGGTCTTCATGTGCGGCGAGGCGGGCACCAGGAGGCAACTGATGCCATGCTTCCTGGTCAAGGTGGGGAAGGGGCCCCGGCCACTATAGATGATAGCAGAGGCGGAGGCCAGGAGAGATGATGTAGTGGCAGGCAGGGGAGCTGCCGCCACCCGGGCGTATGCCCTGGGGGCAGGGCTGCTGCAAAGCTGGTGCAGGGAACAACGGGGAGGGATGCTGGTAGAGAGTCCCTGCCATGGAGGGCCTAGCCTTTTTGGTGGGGCCCTTACCCTTCTTTTTGCCTTTGCCTTTCCCATGGGCTGGGGGAGCAAGGGATGTGGCAGCAGTGGAGTTCACCCCATTGTCCGCTGCTGCTGGTGTCCAGCGAGGGTGGTAGCAGGTGGTTTGGCAGTAGCAGTCGAGGTGGAAGCCACAGAGGATGATGTGGGGGCTGGAGGAAGGGCAATGGGGGCTGCCCGAGGGGTCCCACCCGCATTGTCCCCTGCCATAATGAGTAGGTAGGGAGGAGAGACACGGGGGCGGGGAGGGGAAATGGGGAACAGGTCAACCACTCCTCCCTACTAGGCTGCAGGCAGGGGAGGAAGGCGCCGGAGGGGGAGGGCACTGGAAGGGGAAGGCTATCAAGACCTTGGGGCGGGGGGGTTCAGTCACCGACACAGGATGGGATTCCAGCTCCTCTAGCTGCACTTGGGGGGGGGGATTATAATAGCATCGGGGAGGTTGCAGTGAGACAGGGGTCAAACAAACAGGGGAGGGGAACAAGTGCATGGGAGAGGGCACAAGTGCATGGGGCAAAGGGCTAGCCAGAGCAGGGGGTCCACGGTGGGGGGGAACCACCAGGCTGGAGGTGGGACAGGAAAACCAAGGGGCTAGCCTCAGAGGCTGGGGCAAACAAAACTGCAGAGGGAAAAGGGTGGAGCAGGAAAACAAACTGAAGCTGCTGAGGGACTGGGGCAAAGTGTGGGGGAAAAGCAAAGGGCTGCAAGGGGAAAGGGGGAGACTGCTGCAGGGAAGGGGGGGTGTCAGGCCGGGGGGGGGGGGGGGGAAACGTGCACCCATGTGTATTGCACACCTGCAAAAAGTCAATGTTTGCTGGCCGATGCTTCAGGCCCAAATGGTGGAAACAGGGCATGGCAAGCAGGGGCGGCTCTAGAGAGTAGGCTTCCCCAAGCAGCGCGGAGCGCTGCGCCACCCTTCCCCGGTCCCGCGGCGGGTCCCCTCTTCCCGCGGCTCTGGTTGAGCTCCTGCCGGCATGCCGGCGGCAGGACCCCCGGCGCCCGGGACCAGCGGACCTGCCGCAGTCATGCCTGCGGGAGCTCAACTGGAGCCGCGGGAAGACGGGACCCGCCGCAGTCATGCCTGCGGCAGGTCCGCTCGTTCCGGGCTCCGGTGGACCTGCCGCAGGCATGCCGGCGGCAGCTCAACCAGAGCCAAATGCCGCCCCCCGGGAAACGGCCGCCCCAAGCGCCTGCTTGGCGCGCTGGGGTCTAGAGCCGCCCCTGATGGCAAGCCAAGCAAGCAGCTGAGTCCTTGAGGCAGGAGCTGAGGCAGATGGTAGGTGTCCACTGGGGGTGGTGGGAATGAGCGGGGGACACAGATGGACCAGGAGGCAGGCTCCATACCACAGCCCCTGTGTCCCCACAAACACAGTCAAGACCCCCACCACAAGAGCACTGTTCAAAAGTTACTTGGTCCTTACAGGGTCCCTCCACAGTGGTCTGCATAGGCTCTGCATGCTCCCCCAGCAGCAGATGGTCTCCTTCTTCTTCCTCATTGAGGCATCAGTGGCTCCCAGGCAGCAACCGCAGCTCCAGTAGGCAGGGAAGGACCCCTCTCAGATGGGTAGTGGTGACATCCACAGCAGCAGTAGCCTTGGCTGGGGCCCCTCACTCCCCTCCTCTGGGGAGTGGGTCAACAGCCCCCCAAGGGGCTTGTCACGGAGTGTGGGGAGTCCAGTTCTGCACCCCTCTTCCTGGGACTCACAGTGACTCTCAGCCAGCCAGTAAAACAGAAGGTTTATTGGACAACAGGAACACAGGCTACAGCAGAGCTTGGAGACACAAGCAGGACCCCTCAATCAAGTCCTTCTGGGGGTTCAGGGTGCTTGGATCCCAGCTTAGGATTCCCTGAATTCCAACCACCCAGCCCAAAAATGAAACCGCACTAACTCACTCCCGCTGGCCCCTTCCTTTGTCCAGCTTCCCCGGGCAAAAGTGCTGGCACCCCTCCCCCTTGCCTAGCTCAGGTTACAGGCTGAGTACCTGTCCCTCACCTAAAGTCCTCCCCGGTTCTTCCATCCCCCACACAGACCATCCCTACTCCATCACATCTCTCCCCTCTTCGAGACTGAACTGAGCGGGGTCACTCTGCCCAGTGACCTGGGGAAGTTCAGGGCCCCCTCTCCGGGACAACGCGTCCACTATCAGGTTGGCGCTTCCCTTCACATGGACCACGTCCATGTCATAATCCTGAAGGAGCAGGCTCCACCTCAGGAGCTTGGCATTGGCTCCTTTCATCTGGTGCAGCCAGGTCAGGGGAGAGTGGTCGGTGTACACGGTGAAGTGGCGCCCAAAGAGATATGGCTCTAGTTTCTTAAGGGCCCACACCATGGCCAGGCATTCCTTCTCGATGGCCGCGTAGTTCTGCTCCCGGGATAGCAACTTCTTGCTCAGGTACACGATGGAGTGTCTCTCTCCCTTTTCATCCTCCTGCATTAACACCGCCCCCAGTCCCGTGTCTGAGGCGTCGGTGAACACCATAAAGGGCTTGTCGAAGTCTGGGTTTGCCAGAACTGGGACACTAACTTCAGCGCCTGGAGAGCCTCCTGGCACTCTTTGGTCCAGACCACCTTGTCTGGCTTCCCCTTCTTGCACAGCTCAGTGATGGGGGTGGCTATGGCACTAAAGTGGGGCACGAACCTTCGATAGTACCCCACCATCCCAATAAAGGCCTGGACCTGCTTTTTGGTCTGGGGAGCGGGCCAGTCTCTGATCACCTCCACCTTGGCTGGTTCTGGCTTTAGGCAGCCGCTCCCCACCCGATGGCCCAGGTAAGATACTTCAGCCATCCCCACCTTGCACTTCTCAGCCTTTATGGTTAATCCAGCCTCTTGGAGTCGGTCCAGCACTTGTTTAACCTGGGACACGTGGTCCTCCCAGATCTGGCTAAAGACACACATGTCATCAATATATGCCACGGCAAAATTCTCCATCCCCCGCAGTAGCTGATCCACCAGGCGCTGGAAGGTGGCCGGCGCTCCCTTGAGGCCAAAGGGCAGGGTCAGAAACTTGTAGATCCCCAGAGGGGTGATAAAGGCCGATTTCAGCCTGGCATCTGCGTCCAGCGGCACTTGCCAGTAGCCCTTGGTAAGATCCATGGTGGTGAGGTACCGAGCGCCTCCCAGCTTGTCTAGGAGCTCGTCAGGCCTGGGCATGGGGTAGGCATCAGATACGGTGATGGCATTGAGCTTTTGATAGACCACACAGAACCGAAGCGACCCGTCCCTTTTGGGGACCAGCACCACTGGCGAGGCCCAAGGGCTGGAAGATGGCTGGATCACCACCAAAGCCAGCATGTCCCTGACCTCTCTTTCTAGGTCCTGGGCAGTTTTCTCAGTGACCCAAAAAGGGAAGCAGCTTATAGGGGGATGTGACCCGGTCTCCACCCGGTGGACAGTCAAATTAGTTCGTCCAGGCTGGTTGGAAAACAGCTGTCGGTATAGATGCAGCACCCCTCTGATCTCAGCGTGCTGGGCCAGGGTCAGCTGATCAGAGAGGGGAATCGCCTCCAGGGGGGAACCAGCTTTTGTCCCAGGGAATAGATCCACTAAAGGGTCATCTCCCTGCTCCTCCCAATGTCCACACACGGCCAACACCACATTCCCCCTGTCATAGTATGGCTTCATCATATTCACATGGTACACCCGGTGGTGGTGCGCCCGGTTCGACAGCTCCACCACGTAGTTTACCTCATTTAGTTGCTTGACAACCTTGAAGGGCCCTTCCCAGGTGGCCTGGAGTTTGTTTTTTCTCACGGGGATGAGAACCATCACCTGATCCCCCTGCCGCGTTGTGTTGCGTCCCTGCCTGACAGAACACAGCGCTGCTGCCGGGAGGGCTCCCAGCAGATTTTCTGCTGCCGCAGGGTCCTAGTGCCTGCCCTCCGCCAGTACTGGCAAGGCAGGCTGCCCTTACCCTGAGCCTCCAACCCCAAACCTCAGCCCCAGCCAGAGCCCTCATTCCCACCACCTAATCCTCAGCCCCAGCCCTGGCCTTCCCCACATCATGAACCCTCATCCCCTGCACCCTAATCCTCAGCCCCAGCCAGAGCCCTCATCCCCCGGCACCCTAATCCTCAGCCCCCGCCCAGAGCGCCCCACATCATGAACCCCTCATCCCCTGCACCCTAATCCTCAGACCCAGCCCTGAGCACCCCACATCATGAACCCTCATCTTCCTGCACCCTAATCCTCAGCCCCAGCCAGAGCCCTCATCCCCTGCACCCTAATCCTCAGCCCCAGCCAGAGCCCTCATCCCCCCACACCCTCATCCTCTGCCCCAGCCCTGAGTGCCCCCACATCATGAACCCCTCATCCCCCTGCACCCTAATCCTCAGACCCAGCCCTGAGCACCCCCACATCATGAACCCCTCATCTTCCTGCACCCTAATCCTCAGCCCCAGCCAGAGCCCTCATCCCCCTGCACCCTAATCCTCAGCCCCAGCCAGAGCCCTCATCCCCCCACACCCTAATCCTCTGCCCCAGCCCTGAGCGCCCCACATCATGAACCCTCATCCCCGCACCCTAATCCTCTGCCCCAGCCCTGAGCGCCCCACATAATGAACCTCATCCCCGCACCCTAATCCTCTGCCCCAGCCCTGAGCGCCCTACATCATGAACCCCTCATCCACAGCCCTCACCCACAGCCCAACCCTCTTCCCTAGCCCTGAGCCCCCTCCTGCATCATGTACCCCTCATCCTCAGCCCCACAGTCCTCACCCTGCACTCCCTCCTATCCCCAAACTCCCTCCCCCTTCCCACACACCCCTTCCCAACCCCAAACTCCATCCCAAAGCCTGCACCCTTCACCTCCTCCTGCATACCCACCCCCTGCCCCAGACCAGAGCCTGCACCCAGCACCCTTCCTGCACCCTAATCCCCAGCCCAGGATCTGCACCCCAGACCTCCCCCGCCGAGCCCCCTCCCAGAGCCTTAGGCAGGTGGGGGCGGAGTTGGTGGGGGCGGAGTTGGGCGGGTTCTGGGCCCCACCAAAATTTTTACAAACTTGCCACCCATGAACTCAGCAGCTGGGACATGCTCGCTCTCTCTCTCATCAGCTGGGTCTGAGGCCACAGCCTCTCTGAACCGTGTCCCTGGGCGTTCCCTCCCCACCAGGTTAGGGTCCTGCACCTCGGGCAAAGTATCTTCCCCGTTGTCGGGGCACAGTGCCCTTCGCCGACTCTGACTATGGGTCATGACCAGGGCACCCCGGGCGTTGCTTGGCCAGACCTCCAGGTCCCCCCCCATTAACACCTCAGTGGGCAAATGTGGGTGTACCCCCACGTCCTTGGGGCCCTCCTTGGCCCCCCACTTCAGGTGTACCCTTGCCATGGGCACCTTGAATGGGGTCCCGCCCACGCCCATCAGGGTCAGGTAGGTGTCGGGCACCATCCGATCTGAGGCCACCACCTCGGGCCGGGCCAGCGTCACCTCTGCGCCCGTGTCCCAGTACCCAGTGACCTTCCTCCCATCTACCTCCAGGGGAACAAGGCACTCTCTCTGGAGGGGCAGCCCCGCGCCCACCCTGTAAACCAAAAACTGGGAGCCTGGAGCATCCAGCCCCCCAGAGGAGCTGACCGGGGGCCCTCCTCCCTCCTTCGCAGGCGGTACACGGCCAGCCTCCCTTTCCTGCGAACGCTGCTCCTCGACCTGCTGGGTCTCTACCAAGTTAACCCAGTGTGGGGTCGGTCTGCTCAGTCTGTCCTTGAGCCTGGGGCACTGGGACCGTATGTGGCCCCTCTGGCCACATTGATAGCAGCTCATGTCCCGTTGGTCCCCTCGAACCAGTCGGTTGTCCCTGACGCTGGGTGTTCCCCTTGGGAGGGGGTTCTCCCTATTCCCCCTTTGGGATGTCCCAGGATGACTCTCTCTCTGCATTGCGGCGGGTCTGTTCCTTTGGGGCTCCTCCCTGCCACCCCCCGTCCAGCTCTTCACAAACTCATCAGCCAGCCGCCCTGCATGTCGCGGGTTCTCTGGCTTTTGGTGCCTCAACCACAGCCTCAGGTCGGATGGGCACCGCTCATACAGGTGCTCCAATACCAGCAGTTTAACCATGTCCCCCTTCATCTGGGTCCCATCTGCCCACTTGCTGGCGTATCCCTCCATGAGGACGGCTAGTTGCAGATATGAGGCCTCAGGGGTTTTATACTGACCCTGGAACCTTTCCCGGTACATCTCAGGAGTCAGCCTAATCACGCGCAGCAGGGCCTGCTTGAATAGTTCGTAGTTCCCTTTCTCCTCCTCTCTCAGTTGGCGGTACAATGCCATGGCTTTGGGGTCCAGTAAGGGGGTGAGAACCTGGAGCCTGTCCACAGGATCTACCTGGTGCAGCTCGCAGGCTGTCTCAAAGGCATCCAGGAAGTCATCCATGTCCTCCCCCTCCTTACACTGGGCCAGGATGCACTTATCAAAGCTCCGCGCAGTCCTGGGCCCCCCCTCACTCACCACAGCCGGGGGCCTGCTGCCCCTCAGCCTCGCCAGTTCCAGCTCATGATGACGCAGTCTCTCTTTCTCCTCCCGGTCATGTTCCCTCTGTCGCTCACGATCCTCCAGCTCTCTCAGTTTTAGCTCTCTCTCCCATTCTAGCCGCTTCTGCTCCACGGATGCCGAGCATTGCCGGGACGATTCCCTGCTGGCGGGTGAGCTTCGCCAGGAGGATCCCCTGCTGGCCGGGGGGGGGGGGGGGTCAAGGTGCCCTCAGTAGTCGCTGGGCTCCTCCGCACCCTCCCCCTAGGCATAGGAATGGGGGGTCTCGGGAAGCCCTCAGCCGCTGGCTGACCACTCCCAGCGGGGACAGACACTAGTGCCTGTGCTGCATCTGCCAGGCTGCTTCCCTCAGAGACAGGGATCAGTTCATTCAAGTGATCACCCTCTTCCAGCTGGGCAATCAGCTGGTCTTTGGTGAGCCTCCCTCTGCGCAGCCCCCTCTGCTTGCACAGCTCCACCAGGTCGCACTTAAGCCGCTTGGCATACATCTTCCTGCTGGCCACTCACAGGCCGGAGTGCTCGCCACTCCCCACGGTTTCCAGGGAGACCCCTAGTGCACTAGCCCTTCTTGAGGTCACCACCTCTCTGCCAGGGTCGAGCTGCAGACTCCTCCACCCCTGGGACTGCTCGCTGCAATCCCCCAGGGGACCCTGTTACTGCAAAGTCCTTCTCACTGGGCACACACTCCCAGACAATCGTCCCTTCGTTTTACTGCTCCCCAGTCACTTACTGCAGGAAGCGCCATCCACGGGGTGCAGTAGATCCCGCGCCATCCACAGGGTGCAATTGTCACGGAGTGTGGGGAGTCCAGCTCTGCACCCCTCTTCCTGGGACTCACAGTGACTCTCAGCCAGCCAGTAAAACAGAAGGTTTATTGGACAACAGGAACACAGGCTACAGCAGAGCTTGGAGGCACAAGCAGGACCCCTCAATCAAGTCCTTCTGGGGGTTTAGGGTGCTTGGATCCCAGCTTAGGATTCCCTGAATTCCAACCACCCAGCCTAAAAACAAAACTGCACTAACTCACTCCCACCGGCCCCTTCCTTTATCCAGCTTCCCCGGGCAAAGGTGCTGGCACCCCTCCCCCCTGCCTAGCTCAGGTTACAGGCTGAGTACCTGTCCCTCACCTATAGTCCTCCCCGGTTCTTCCATCCCCCACATAGAGAGTCCCTACTCCATCACAGGGCTGCAGCAGGAACAGCAACAATCCAGGGGGAGGCAGTCCAGCAGCCAGGTAGCAGAGAAGGGGTGTGGTGTCTGGCCTAGCCAGGGCAGTAGCTAGAGGAGGAGAAGCAGCAGCAAAGGCCCAGGACCTAGCGGCAGTAGTAGCCTCCCACCTCCCTCCAAGGCAGAGGTTATAGGAGAGGAGTTAAGGGCTGATCTACTGGCAACTGGAGAAGCAGCAGGTCTCTGTTCCCTGACTGACCACAGCAGGGGCTGCTCCAGGCTAGGGTGGACACATGACTCCAATTAGCCTGCAAAGAGTCAGTTGAAGTTGTTAGGCTAATGAGAACACCTGACTCCAATTAACCTGCAAAGAATCAGGTGAGGCTGTTAAACACCTGACTCTAATTAAGGCCCCTCTGATACTATAAAAGGGATCACTGCAGTCAGGCTAAAGAGAGTCAGGAGGTTAGAGGAGAGGAAGTGTGGCTGAAGGGCTGGGTAACAAAGACACCCTTAAGCTATTGGAAAGGGAGCCCTAAGGTAATGGTGAAGAAGGGAAAGAGAGCATGCGCGCTGTGAGGAAGTGGCCCAGGGAAATGTACCAGCTCTGGCAATGAAAGGTCAGCTGCCAACAGCAGCTGCGGTTAGGGTCCCTGGGCTGGAACCCAGAATAGAGGGTGGGCCTGGGTTCCCCCACAACCCACCACTACAGAAACACCTCCTGGGAGGGGAAGACAGGCCCCTGTCAGGACAGGAGGCTAAACTGCTTCGGAATAAGCCCATAGGGTCAACAGAGACTGTGGGAGTTCTCTCACCAACCTCCTTGCTGGCTTATGATGAAAAGGGTTCAGTAGGCTGTGACCCTTGCCTCTAGAGGGAGAAGGGCTACGTAGAGGGTCACGGTGAGCCTCTGAGGCTAGCGTAATCCACCAGGAAGCACAGAACCCACTGAGACAAGGTTGAAGCTCTGCCACAGTGAACTGAAAAATATTATTTTGTTTTTTATGTGCAAATATTTGTAATAAAAAATAAACATAAAGGGAGCACAGTGCACTTTGTATTCTGTTGTAACTGAAATCAATATATTTGAAAATGTAGAAAACATCCACAAATATTTAAATAGCATTCTATTGTTTAATCATGATTAATTGTATTTTTTTAATTTGCTTGACAGAACTAATTAATAATAAAGAATGCATACAATGTTTTCTGCAGAACAAGCTAAACACTTCCAGTGCTGTTATGTTCCGCAAAGAAACCCAACCTGATGCAGAGTAAGAAGACCCATTAGGATATGTCTACACCACAGTGTAGACCCATGCTTCAGTCTGGCTCAAGGTTAACCCCGCCTTGTGTTATCCGAGGGCCTAGACCCACGATCAAGCAGGGCTGGAGGGGCTGAGCTTAAGGCTTTGGCTACAAGCGCTGCCCGGCAGCGCCGCTGCAGCGCTTTGAGCGCTAAAAAGCGCCAGCGCTGGGAGAAAATCCTCCCAGCCCTGCGCGCTCTCCAGCCCTGTGGGAATAGCGGACAGCGCTGGGAGCCGCGCCCAGCTGGGGCTTTGACTACACTGGCGCTTAGCCAGCATTTGCAGCGCTGCAGAGGGTGTGTTTTCACACCCTGCTGCAGCGCTGCAAATTTGTAAGTGTAGCCAAGCCCTAAGTCTAGATGGGACCCAGGATCCAAGCCCTATTGATTTGCAGTGTAGCAGCAGCCCTGCATGACTGAGTACCTGGGAATTGTCCAAAGGTATTCCACAATTCCATGGGACAACTTCCTTCGTCTTTTCTGTCAAAGCAATCTTAAATCCAATCTATTGAAAATGGAAGCCCCCACCCTTTGGCAAATGCCAGCAGCTCAGGACAATGTTAACCAATTCTCCTCTGCTCACCTATCTGCAAGCACACTATCAGAGAGCCCCCAGGGTTTGCAAGAGAGAGTTAACCAATCATGCCTTTTGCAAAGCAAGCTGCTTCCTGGTACCCTGAAGGGTGGGCGGTCAAGTTTTCCCACAGTTCACCATGGTCCTAGGGCTAGAGAGGCCACATTTCAGGTTGGAGAAAGCACTAGGGACTCTGGGATATCGTTACTTTGACTCAGGTCTGCACACTGGAGTGTGGATACCAGAGCTCTAGGGTCAAGCATAGGTCAGAAAATTCTTAAGCTAGGATTAAAATACAATATAAATGTTCAAGCCCAGGCTTCCCTAACTTGGGTCAGCTGACTCAAATCCCACTAACCCTGGGCTCACATTGCAGTGTAAACATATTCTTAGGGAACCTGTTGATTCTACCTCCTGCACTGGTGCCTACATACATGTTTTACCAAGGCAATGATATGAGCCCTCTGCAGCCTGTGAACACCTCATAGTCTTTAATGGATTTTCCCTCATAACCACCCTGAGGTGGGGAGAAGTATTATCCTCCTTTGATTGGCAGGGAGCTGAGGCACAGAGTAGATTTAAATAATTTACCCAAGAGTTTAACCCACATCTCTTGAGTGCTAGCTCAATTACTGTAAGACCTAGCGGGATAAGAACATACAACTCTAGGGGCTCTGTACTGCTGACACCTCTACATAACCATTGGACAATCAGAGGTGGGGGCAGGTACTACCTGAAGGACACTGTGAAGCTAGGCACTGCAGGAAGTACCGCCCTCCAGGGCCTGTGTGGCAGCCCTGGCAGCCCATTGGTTGGTTCATGCTGGTATATAAACAAGCTCCCAGCATGGGGAGCTGTTTGAGCAATGATGCAGACTGTTTATTTGGTGGTCCAGACCTTGCCTTGCTGTAGACCCTAGGCTGCTATTTGCCTGCTGCCTGTAACCTGGTGCCTGATCCTGACTCTCTGGTTCCTGATCCTGGTACATGTCTCCTGGCTGCAACTTGGTAACTGACTGGTGCACATATGCCAGCCGTGGCCGGCTCTGACAGTGACTTAGCCACTAAATCATCCTTCCAGCCACTCAGGGCACACCTTCAGCTGGTGTGAATTGCTATAATGCCCTAAAGGCAATGGAGCAATGCTGATTTACAACAGCTAAAGATGTGCCCTGTTAAGTCCAGGTAGGTTTAAACACTCAGAAAGGGCCTCCAAGGTTTGCAGCTTCACAAAGCAACCAGTGATTGTGCTCCCTAAAACCCACTCAGTGAAAGTTGGGTGCCCCAACTTTTTTAATCAACCCAGCCCACACTGACCCTGAATCTGTTCCTGACATTGCAGCAACATCATGTGGCCTGGGGTGGGTGGTGCACATACAGTTCCTTAGCTCAAAAAGTACCATAGTGTTTTTTCCCCTCTACAGGCATAGAAGGCCCAGCAGATACTGGAATGGGTGCATGCCTGTTGCATGAGTCAATAAAGGTCTGTGTGTTATGGGATGGGATGGGATGGGATGGGATGGGATAGGGTGGGGTGGAAGCCCTGAAAAAACAAGTAACTACTGTGATAGGTTGGATCACAGAAACCCCCTTGGGAACTGCCAAATGATGTGCCAAGACTACTTCTGCTCTTGCTTTCCTGCTCTGGCAGCTTAGGACTCCAGCACCCTGTCTTGTTACACATGACACAACGATGCAGACTTAACTGAAAGCAGCTCACAGAACTGTCCCTGTCTTTAGCACTCAGATGCCTAGCTCAGGTTACAGGCTGAGTACCTGTCCCTCACCTAAAGTCCTCCTTCAGATGCCCAACTCCCAATGGGGTCTAACACCAAATAAATCTGTTTTACCCCGTATAAAGCTTATACAGGGTAAACTCATACATTGTTCACCCTCTATAACACTGATAGAGAGATACGCACAGCTGTTTGCCCCCCCCCCCGCCCCCAGGTATTAACACATACTCTGGGTTAATTAATAAGTAAAAAGTGATTTTATTAAATACAGAAAGTAAGATTTGAAGTGGTTCCAAGTACTAGCAGACAGAACAAAGTGAATTACCAAGTAAAATAAAATAGAACATGCAAGTCTATGTCTAAGAAAACTGAACACAGATAAAATCTCACCAGTTCCAGTAAGCTTCCTTTTACAGACTAGTCTCCTTCTAGTCTGGGTCCAGCAATTACTCACACTCCCTGTAGTTACTGTCCTAGGTTCCAGTTTCTTTCAGGTATCCTTGGGGGTGGAGAGGCTATCTCTGAAGACAAAATGGGGTGGTCTCCCACAGGCTTAAATAGACTTCCTCTTGTGGGGGGAGACCCCCTCCTCTCTCCTCTGCAAAGTCCAGCTCCAAGTTGGAGTTTTGGAGTCACATGGGCAAGTCACATGTCCATGCATGACTGAGTTTCTTACCAGCCAAGCCACATTCCTGGGAAAGCTCTGATATGGACTGGCGTCTTCGAGTTCATTGTTGGCTTAAGTGGTTCTTGATTGGGCATTTAATTTGCACATTCCATTCTCAATAGAAATCAAGCAAGTATATAGAAAATATTCCTAACTTCAAGTTCAAAAATGATACATGCATACAAATAGGAGGAATGTATTCAGTAGATCATAATCTTTACATAGATATGTTACATGGCATATGTAGCATAAAACATATCCTAGTTATATTATGCATACATTCATAAGCATATTCCCAAGAAGCCTTATGGGGTACACTGTCACAACTACATTTAATTAAAAAGCTTCAAAATGTAGCTTTTTTGAAATTTCAAAATTTTTTAAACTGTCTTTGAAATTCCATTGAACAATCAAAATCTCCCAACCATCTCCTTCTAGGAGGTTTCCTTCTGATAAGGTTTTGGAGGCCAAAGGAGGATCAGCGGGTCCACATAAAGCACACTCCCCAGCCACACCCCAGTGTGTAATGGGGACAGGGTGCGGGCATGCATTAGCTATGGTGGGTGCTGCAGCCCTGCTACTGGATGAGGAATGTGATGGGGCTGCTCTGCTGCACTGGAGCAGAGGAGACTTCTCCCTTTGGTTGCCACGGAACCCCCATTATCAAGCCCTCCATGATAAGTGCAGGGACTGGGATTTGGCCCTTTAAGAGACATGAAGGATATGTGATATCCACACCATCCAATCATCACTGAGTATCCCCGGAGCCCCTGATCCTTCATCCCCTGTGGCTCTCAGAATGCTGGGAGTTATTGGCTGACTGGGGAAGAGGTGAATTCCATACCTGATGGCAGGTTCTATTTTCGAGGTAGGCAGAGGAGCACTATCATCTCCTATTATTAAAACAAATATAACTTTACAAAAAAGTTGAAAATATTAACTTCCTGGTGACACTTGGGTGTTGACAAATTGCAACCATTAGAGGCACCCTCATCCCCGACGTGCTGGTGTATTAATAGTTAGAAAACAATGCATGTGTATAAAAAATTCCAGGAGTATAATTTTTGCTTCAGCTCTGACCTGGAGGAACCACCTTTAATGATGAGAATGGAATTCATTTTCCATGGCCCATTTGGTCCACAACCTCTCAAATTCAAAAATTAAAATGCCCAAGAATAGTCTCTAAGACTCACCCCAAATTCAGTGTCTCCAGGAATGATCGTGCCAGGGAACATTCACTCACAAAGACAGCTGAGGGAAGCCAACATGAAATGGTCACAGACACAGCTGAAGCAAAATCCATTTTGTATTTGAGGGAATGTTGCTGGGGGTCTCAGACACATAGGACCAACTTCTTCTGCCCAGAGGAAGTGTGTGATCTATTGGTCAATATCTATTAGTTCTCTCGCCTTGTCCCCAACCCACAGAGGAGATGGGGTCTGTTCCAGCTCATCCATACAGAATCAGGCTTTTTATCTTATGCTGGAACCATTCCTACTTTTAGCTTTAGAAGCTAGTAGTTTGATCCACAATGTTGACCAAAATGGCAGTCATGACATTTCCCCGTCTCTTCAAAATTCCTATTTAATCTTACTGAGATAGTGCATTGCTATAGACTCTTGAACCAGCATATAGAATTTAATAGAGAATTAAATCCCATTTATAGAAACCCAGAGGCATTTTAAAAAAACACCTATAGAAAGGATATCAGTCTGTTAAATTGTGTGGCTGAAATCCTGGCTTCATTTGGGCCAGGATTTCACCCATAGGCTTTTTTAGAGCAATTTCTACAGGAGCATAATACACATCTATACAACTCTATTGGCATTATCCCCATTAAGTTCATAATCCCACACTTTTTTATTACCTTCCATTCCAAAACACTACAGTGCCCACTGGGAAGAAGACCAGCAACCACAATGCTCTGGAATGTTTACTCTCCACACAGTGCAGACAAGAGCTTGGCTTTCAAAGTCTCACCTGAAAGAACCCCACACAGTAAAGCACAAGGTACTCTGTGTATCTGCCTGGCAAGCGAAAAGGCTGAGTCAGCCTTGCTAGATTATGAACATGGAGTTTCCAGGGAGCCTAGGTGTTTCCAGTCTAAAACTTTGATGACTGAGGCCATGTCTACACTACCAGCCAAATTGGCACTGCTGCAATCAATTCAGCAGTGTCAATTTAGCGGGTCTGGTGAAGACATGCTAAATTGATGGGAGACCGCTCTGCCATGGATTTGTGTGTAAGCAGGATCTGAATGAACTCTCCCCTGACAACTAACTGGGAGGGGGAGAGACTTCAGGAGCAAACTGTTATATGAACATACCTACTCTTAGCTATCCAGGAAACAGGGTGGTATATTGTTCAAAGTGATCAACTTTGGCTGGTGTTGTTTTACACATCACTTTATTGAATACAGGAATAGTGAAATGTTATCAATGTTGTTGCTTTTATTGTATGAACAAAGAGGAGTAGAACTGTGCTTAGCCTGTCCCATATGAGGGGGTCACCCTCAGCTGAGAGGACCCAGTTTAGCCAGAGGCTTGAATGCCAGACACCTGTGAAAATAAGAGGGGTAAAGACAGGTGTCCTAGCAAGGAGATGTGGACTCTCCCTAAGAGTCCCTGGTCTGGTTTAAGCAGCTCCTCCCCACTGTTTAAAGACAGAGCTAAATAGGCTTCATTAGGAGCCTTTTTGTTATTTTAAATGCTCAGTCAGAGCTGAAATCACTTGTGGTGGGACCATGTTTCTACCCAGCCTACTAAGAACTAACAATCACTAAGAAACTGACCTGCAGAGATGGCAGCACCAGGTGACTGATGGGCAGCTGGCAGAAATAGCAAGCAGGCAGAGGGTAGGAGCAGCAGACGGCAGAAGCCCGGACAGTGGAGCAAGCAAGGTGGCTTCCCCTGGCCATAGCAGGAGGAGAATTCATGCAGATGCACCTCTGAACTCTGTGTCTGCACTGACCAGGGACAACAACTGAGAGTGGGGTGTTAAGTGGGGGGCACACTGCAAGAACTTTGGTGTTGGACTCAAGAACCTGAAGCAAAAGACACTGCCGACCGTACTCTGGTGTGGGTGTCTTGCTCATGCTTTTATGTTTGTGAATACTGCTTTATGTTTGTGAATACCACTTGTGCTGTTTTCCCAGATTAATGCTGGGTTACTTTTATTACAGAAAAACTTTCTACCTCGGGCTCTGTGCTTGCGAGAGGGGAAGAATTGCCTCTTAGAGGCACCCAGAGGGTAGCGTGAAATTTTCCCAGGTTACTGGCTCAAGCCAGTTCTGTGTTATTGTTGAAAAGAAACCCTCTATATATTGAAATCGGCCCTTCTTGCTGCCCACTCCGACTGGCAGAAGGATTATGTTTTACTCCACCTCCCCGAGAAGCGTAAGGGAAGTCGGCGGGAGACCATCTTTCATTGACACAGCGTAGTGTAGACATCTCAATAAGTGAATCTAGCTATGTTGACTATTAACGTAACTGAAGTAGTGTAACTTAGATCGACTTACTACGGTAGCATAGACCAGCCCTAAGGCTATGTCTACACTTCAACTTCTCAGCTGCCGCCCTGGAGTGCAGCCCCTCACTACAGTGAGAGAAGGGGTTCTCCCATTACTGTCATTAATCCACCACCCTGGGAGGCCCTAGCGAGGTCCCTGGTAGAATTCTTCCATCAGCCTAGCACTGTCTGCATTGGGTATTAGGTCAGTTTAACTGTGTTGCTCAGAAGTGTGGATTTTTCACACCCCTAAGCAATGTAGCTGGATCAACTTAACTTTTTAGCGTAGTCCTGGCCTAAGAAATCCTTCCAGACCTTGTGCATATAGGGCCTGATTCTCAGCCAAGCCTCAGTTCTGCCACAGACTGGCACCACAAACCACTGAATGTGTCACTTTGTGCCTGCACTGAATAGTGGTGACCAGACATCTGTTTGCACTAGTACATCAGGGAGCCAGGTGCCCCAGGGCTACCATTTTTGCCCACAATTTGTTGTGGCTGTAATTATGTGTGGGTAGAATTTGTGCCTGCAAAAGCAGACACTCCTGCTGAAAGTCAAGGCCATAGTTTGCTTCTGAATGAAAGGCCCTATAGAAATCTAAGTCACAGTATCCTGAGAAGCCAAATAGAATGGAAAGGGGTATGGTGGAGGCTAAGATGTTAACGATTTCTGGATCTGATGGGCTATCATGGAGTTCATTAAGCAATGTCTTCAAAGGCTCATTTCAGACTGCAGCTGAAGTTAAACTGTGACCCTCTATCTGCTCTGGAATTCCCAGAAACCACTAGGCTGTGGTTGTGGAAGTGATGGTCTTCCAGCCTGAGATGAACGTGTCTGTAGTTCAGAGGGACAGAGGCAGGAAAAGGTGGGAGGAATGGTAAATTAGGAGAAAAGGGAAGCCAACACCTCCCGCCACCCCCAGCATGCATGGAACAGAAGAGAAGTGATATGGAAACTACACAAAAGAAGAGGGAAAAAAGAATAGAAAAAAAGAGGGAAAGTGAAGAGGGGAAAAATTCTAGTTGAAGAAAAGCAAAGCATAGTGTTGTGCTTCATTTTGTCACTCCTGGGGCTTTCTGGAGGACAGGTGTCCCATCTCTGGAGCAGACAAGCACAGTTCCAAAGTAATGGTTAAATCAATGTGTTTACGGATGATGACACTAGAGTGACACACAGTGGAGAGGCCTCATGAAAAAATAAACAGGTAATAATCACACAGAGATCTGCACACTCCACTACTCATTACTGCAAAAACAGGATTCACTGCTCCAAGAGATTAACTCCTCTCTCCCTGGCAAGAGAGCCCCAGACAGATGCTGGCTCCCAACAGGGCTCATTTTCCTCCTCTGGGCTATTCTCCCAGATCTTCAGCCTCCCTCTCAAACTACTTTGTCCTTTAAGGGAGCAACAGGCCAGGGAGGTATCTATGATTGTCCAGAGCTTGTTCAAAGAAAGTAGCTGCATCAAGGGATAAAGGACACTGGAAACGAAACTGGGGTGGAAGGTGCGTTAGAAGCAGGAGCAGGTGGGAACAAGAGGTGAGGGGCATCTGACACAAGAATCCTCCTGGGGAGAAAGATGTGGTGTTTGGAGGACTGTTGGAATTGGAAGCCATCACTTCCAGAAGGGGGCTGTCCTGGTCCTGCTTGCAGGCATCAGGTTTTGTAGGGAAATGTGCAAGCTCCATCTTTCAGCAATCAATCTGCAGACAGACATCTTAGTTTAAAGTGGGGTGAGTTGTGCCTATCTGGTTTAGGGAGCAGCCTGCTTTGTCTCTCTCTGTTTTGGGATTGTTGTGTGTTAACATTCTGAATTCTAATATATAAAGCAGTGAGATGCTGCAACCTTCCAGCAAAAGTATGTTATTTTAATTTGTAGTCTCTGTTTGTATGCCATGAAACCTAGCAAAGGGGAGATGCATGGGGGACTTGGGGAAGGAACACATGAAATAGAAGCTTGCATTGGGTGCTGTAAGAAGGGGGATGCAGCAAGCAGGAAGAAGGGGGCACTTGCAAATGCCAGTGGCTGTTGGCTTGTTTGTGTTACAATCACTGATGAACAATACCATCATATCCATGAACCAGCTGCTGCTGCTGGCACCACTGACATCTCTAACCCCACAGAGCCAGAGCTCCTTGATCTCCAGCTTCCTGCACATACATGTTGTCATTGGTAATTGTGGGCATAGATGAGCCATGCACTTGTAACTCCCAGCAAAATCCTACTGGGCTGATAAAGGAGATATACCAATTGCCTTGAACTGGAAGGGACCTTGAAAGGTCATTGAGTCCAGCCCCCTGCCTTCACTAGCAGGACCAATTTTTTTGCCCTAGATCTCTAAGTGGCCCCCTTAAGGATTGAACTCACAACCCTGGGTTTAGCGGGCCCATGCTCAAACCACTGAGCTATTGCTATCCCTCCCCCTTTAAATTCTACCTCACTCCTCTCTCCATTTCTTTCCCCAGCAATCTCTCCTAACCGTTGCACAAACCCCCCCAAACCACAGCTGGTTTGAAAACAGAGGACAGCTTTTTTTTGTCAAGGGAAATTTTGTAAAAATGTTAGGGAAATTTGGAATTAAAATTTTGACCAACTGGTACAAAAAAAAATAGAGAAAAAAAACCTATTTGACAAAAACTTTTGAAAATTTGAAAAAAAAAAAAAAGGAGCTGCTTTTGCCTGGCAACTGAATTTCCAACCCCCTGCTGCTCAAATGAGCTTGAAATGAAGCACAGCTCCTTGACTCCTGCCTAGTTCAGAACACACCATCTATCCTCACTCACTCCACACTCTGTGAATGAATCTGTCCAGTTGTCCATGTGTAGGAGTTTGGAGCAAGCAGTAGGTGAGCCATTGTTCCGTGTGTGCTATGTATCCCTTCCCAGTGCCTGAGCCATAGAGGATGGGAGTCTGTTAATCACCACACAGTGAGCCTAGCTCAAGCATAGAGGCTTATGCTTTTTGACTCTGGAGATTGCCAGTTTGTTCCCCATGTTGGCCGAGATGACAGACACACAGTGAGTTTTGGGCCCCAGCAGCATGGTTTTGCAGGAGACTCATTTTCTTGATCTGGCCCCAGAAGACAGGGAGCTGTGCAGTTCTGAATTGGCTTTGGAGAAGAATCAGAAGGTAAGGGGCTTGATTTTTGGAAGTGCTCAATGCCCACAGCTTGCATGGGTGCTCAGCCCTTCTGAGAATCAGACTGCTGGTAAAGTTGGTGGAGAATGCACATCAACTGATATGGCCTCACTTCCTGGATTGCAGTACTCAGGCCAGATCAATAAGGGATTATTCCATTGGCATAGTGAACATGTGGAATGGGTGCTTCATTGAAAGAATGAAAAGCCATCAGTGCCTAATCCATGCAGCACGTTCAAAATAAATTGATCTTATTACCCGTGTGGGTGAGACACAACAGATCCGTCATGGAAATAAGATGGGAAAGTCTGTTTTGGTGGCAACCTCCTAACATGGGAGTGACAATGCAAATAAGATGATGTGATGTTAGGCCGGTAATGACAATGTTAAGCTCTGAGCATGCCCAGTGAGAAATAATGTTTCCATAAACCTGAGCAGACTGAGCTGAGAGTTCCATGCACTTAATAAAAAGCACTTGGCTTTCTCTCCTGACACTCCCACTTCCTGAGTGTTTATTAAACCGGTCACATGGTTCTGGATCCTCCTCTTTCTTTCCAGCTATGAAACTGCATTAAAAAACAGCCCCCCCCAGTATATACTTTACTAAAATTGCATTCCACTCAGACAACTGCTGTAGGTGCCCCAGGAATGTTTATTTATTAATTTATGTATCTGGAGTTATATAAAAATAAGATGAGGTCGCTTTTCCAAAGCTCTAGGTGCCCCTGACACATGTTACAAGAACAAAAGACCGGGAGAGGTGATGTATCTCTGAAATTGTGAATGGGCGAGAGGGGAGGAGGTGGATTTCACAATTGGGAATGGATGGGCGGAGCGGGGGAGGAGGAGTGCAGTAGGAAGGGAGGTATCCATGAGACAATGTCTCTGTTAGGAAGTGGTCCACTCTATGAAAAGTTTGAGCAGGGTCTATCTAATATAGACTCCCATTCTCTTCAGTGGGCTGAGGATCTGCTAATTACAAAGCAATGCTGGCAATTTTGCTGTGGTTTGGAAAAACATCCCTCCTTTCCTTTCCATCCCATCTCCCACAAACACTGCAAACTTTCACATTAGACAGTATTTGCCCCCAAACTCCCCCTGAATTGTTTTGGCATCTTTTGTTTTGTTTTCTCCTTTTTAGATCATTTGCTGATGCCCAAGAAATGTCACACACATAAAATCACCATCTCACCATTGCATCCCGGGGGGGGGGGGGGCGGGCGCCGGGAGGGGCGGGGGGAATCTGTGATTACCTAGGCTGTGATGTGGCAAGCAAGCTGGCAGACTAAGCAGGTTAGTTAGATTCCCTGGATGTGCAAATATCTGGGGAGACTGGAGAGAAAACAGGAAAACACCGCAGATGAGTGTTTAATGGGTTTTGGTAAAGACTGTGTGTTTTCTGAAGCTGGTCTGAGTGCAGTGAGAGCTCTCAAATGCTGGCACTTCCATGCTGCCCATTCCTTCTGCCTTTGTTAAATGGGTCTGCAGCCTAGGTCCCTTTGTTATGTGTGCAGCATTAGTGGGAGTTGTGTGGAGTTGCACTGAGAAGAGGAGAAAGAAAGCCTGTGGGGTTTTATAAAAGGAATTTAGTGCTGGTGAAAGGTGCTGGATTGATTAAAGCCTTCTCTTCAAGTGCAGAACAGGTAGCATTGGCAGGAGCCTCTCTGCATGGAGTTGTGTCAGGGCAACACCCTCAGCCCCTTAGTCTCCAGATCCTACTTAGTTTTAAACATTTATTTCTGGCCCCACTTCTTATCTTAGCCATTCCTTCACTTGGGGCAGGAACCAGTGAGGCAGGGCAGATGCTTTGAATCCACCTTTGTGCCTGGAGCTGTGCAAGGGTGGGCCTCAGTGTCTTAGCTGCTCTAACTTATCCTCAAGGGGCCATGGGCAGCAATGAAGAGCCAGACTGCTGAATGCTTAGTCCCTCTTCTTCCATTAAGAGACCCTCAGCCCCAGAACACCCTTCATATTAGGGACTGCAAGGGGTGGGCAGGAGATGTGATCAGAATGGCTCCATCAGCTCTACGCTGGTATAGGAACACCACTGTTCCTCAAGAGCGATTTTCACCCCCTTTATGCTAACTAAGCTCTCTCCATCCAGCAGCCTCTGCAGGCTTCTCAGCACTTTTGTCACTTGTCTTGGAAGCCCCCAGGGCCAGTGCAACCACTAGGCAAACTAGGTGGCCGCCTAGGGCGCCAAGATTTGGGGGCGCCGCCGCCAATCAAGACGCTGGCTGCAGATCACAGACTGTAGGGAGGACGTATATGATAACCACGCTCCCAGTGAATTGCTCTCCTGCCATTTAGAAAGCCAGCAAAGTCCTTTGATTGTGAATTGATAATTGTACAGATATTGCTGTGTTGGAAGGTACATTACAGTAATAGCTCCTCTGTCTTGTAGATTGCACAGCAGCCAGAAGAAAAGCGGAACAGCTTGCAGCGGGAAGTGTAAGCCCCTCGCTGGGTCTGAGCAGTGCTGTCAGTGCCGGGGCCAGCTTGCATATGGCATGCTCGGAGAGCAGGCTGCAGGATTTCCAGGCAGAGGCTCTGCTCCCTGGGGAGAGAAGGGAGGGACGCCGCGGCTGGCAGCTCTGCGGGCTCTCTTGCGTGAAGGGGCGGCTAAGCCGCTTTAACCCACCTCCCTGCACCCCAGATTTCTACCCTCCCGACCCTGCTTTGGTGTGAGGGCCACGCACTCTCTGCCTCACAGTCCTGCCTGCCCCATGCCCCCCTGCCAGAGCGAGAGCCCAGCAAACAACTCCCCAGCCCAGGTTCAGGACGGACTCGTGAAGGCAAAGCTGGTGACATGCTCCCATTGCCCTGTTGCAATTGCACTTGGCCCGCTGTTGCATGCCAGGGACTGGAGAGGAGAGCACCCATTTCACCTTGCGGCTTTTTGAATCCTATCCCGCCCGCCGCCCCCCGCCACGGCCAAACCCAGATTGCGCCCTCTCCCGCCTCCACACCCAAACCCGGTCTGCTTCCCTTCCCCTCCCCAGCCAAACTTGAACCCCCACTGACTGAACCCAGTCTGCTTCCCTTGTCCACCAAACCCGATCCCCCAGTATGACAAAGTATCCACCATTCTAATTTTATAAAAACAACAAGGAGTCCAGTGGCACCTTAAAGACTAACAGATTTATTTAGGCATACGCTTTCATGGGTAAAAACCCCACTTCTTCAGATGCATGGAGTCAAAATTACAGATGCAGGCATTATATACTGACACATGAAGAGAAGGGAGTTACCTCACAAGTGGAGAACCAGTGTTGACAGGGCCAATTCAATCAGGGTGGATGTAGTCCACTCCCAATAATTGATGAGGAGGTGTCAATTCCAGGAAAGGCAAAGCTGCTTCTGTAATGAGCCAGCCACTCCCAGTCCCTATCAAACCCAAATTAATGGTGTTAAATTTGCAAATGAATTTTGGTTCTGCAGTTTCTCTTTGAAGTCTGTTTCTGAAGTTTTTTGTTCAAGAATAGCTACTTTTAAATCTGTTATAGAATGTCCAGGGAGACTGAAGTGTTCTCCTACTGGCTTTTGTATGTTACCATTCCTGATGTCCGATTTGTGTCCATTTATTCTTTTACATAGGGACTGTCTGGTTTGGCTAATGTACATGGCAGAGGGGCATTGCTGGCACATGATGGCATATATAACATTAGTAGATGTGCAGGTCAATGAGCCCTTGATGGTGTGGCTGATGTGGTTGGGTCCTTTGATGGTGTCAACAGAGTAGATATGGGGTCCAATAACATGTATTAATTCTAATGAACAATGCCGTATTATGCAGTATTCATTTTTGAAAGTTTATAATAAGCAATGCTCCAGGGGGACGGGAGGGGAAAAGGGGAGCACAAGGTGGAAGTTTCGCCTAGGGCGCAAAATATCCTTGCACCAGCCCTGGAAGCACCTCCATTTCTGCTGCATCCTCTTTGAGATGTGGTGACTAGACATGAGCACAGCACTCCTGATGAGGGTATCCAATTGGTTTATGTGATGGCATGCAAATACTTTCAGTGTTATTCTTTGTTTCATTCTGATGATAAATCCTAAATGTATGCTTGCTTTAGACCACTGCTGTGCTCTGACGAGAGATCTTCACTGAGTTGTGTGAGACCCAGGTCTCTTTCCTGAACATTCACACTTATTCTAGAACACAGCAATATGTCAGATTAATTTAGGTTATTTCTCCAATGGGTTTTACCATGCATTTGTGAACACTGGAGTTCATCTGCCATTGTGCACCTTAGTTAGGATCCAGTTAGTTAGTTGTGAAGTTCCTCACTGAGGAGAAATATTTTGGCCATAACTTTTTTTCAGTGAAAAACTTTTTTCATGAATTCATGTCAGTTTCACTGAATAGTTCACTTTCAATAAATAATAAATACATCTGAAAAAATCACATTGCATTTTGACACTTTTGAAATGAAACATTTAATTTTTTCAGTTTGAAATAACTGTTCAAGTCAAAATTTCCTTTAAAGTAATTGGGAAAAAAATAAAAAATGTTAAAAAAAAAGGTTGAAATCAAAATGAAACATTTTGTTAGACCTGAAACAGAAATGGTGTGTTGACTTTTTGATTTGCCAAAAATTTCAAAAATGTTCATTTTTGGCCCAACCCAAAATGATTTTCCCCCCAACTTTTTGAAATTGCTAGTGAACTGAAAAATCTGTTATTTCCACTGTTCTGCTCATGATCTTATCCAGCCTTGACTAACCTAAGCAATTCTGTGTCATCTGAAAATTTTCCCACCTCAGTGTTCATCTTCCAGCTATTCTAGGTGGGTGTAAAGTCCATAGAGGTCATTTCAGCTGGGGTGCAACACAGGGCAGCATTCTGAGCTGCTCTAACCATAATTGAGAATGCTAAAATCAGGAAAGCACATTGCTACATCACTTGCCAGACTCAGCCCCAGTTCAGAGATGAATCGGGGTTGTGCCATTTAATAACATGGTAGAGAGAGGTCCAAACCCAAACCCAGGGTCTGAATAAGCCCTGATGTGGATCTGAATTTCACATCTGATTTCACAGGACAGGTGAAAAATCAGGACTGCAATCCTGGAGTGCTGTGATGCAGCCAGGGATCTGCAGTGGCCTGCTATTTACAGGGCAAGTGCCATGTAATTATAGATTAAGCATGCAGGGTCAGACTGTGCCCTCAGCCCTCAGATGCATGTGTGCAAGCTGTGGTACAATCAGCAAGAACCCCGTCTGTGTATCTGAGGACAGGATTTATCCATAGTTGGGTTTTCCACCTTTATAGTGTAGTTCAGGCTGCATGGTAATCCCTTTACTCTTCACGCTCACCCATTTCCTTAGGGTAGCTATAGTGGCTCAGTATCCAGGGGGCTGGTCAGTTTCCTCAGGTTTGGAGGTGGCTGTTTGGGGTTGTTTGCTGAAGAGATGGGTGAGCTTCTGGCTACTGGGAGACAGGACACGAAGAAACTCTTTGGAACAGCTAGTCCCTTCCTCAACCTGCACTCCAGACACAAGTTCCCACCTCCTGCTGGGGATGTGGTGGGGGAGCTGCTGAGGTCTGGGGCTGGCAGACAGAGAGGGCTAGTGGGGCAGGGAGGGGGGGCTTATGTTTGGATGTTCATGGGGAGCTCAGGAAAGGCTGAGAGAGGGAAGGAGCAGGGGCAAGTTGGGAAATGGGGTTCCTGCTTAGGGGCACAGAGAGGAGGAGAATGGCCCAGGCACATGGAATCAGCTGCAGCCCTTCAGTGAGGAGCAGTGAGGGCTCAAAGGGTTAAGGAGCATTTCACTGGCACGTAACTACCCAGCACAGAGCCAAAACCTGTGTTTACCCCCACTCCTATCAAACATGGCACCCAGTGACAGTCATAGGCTTGCCTGGCTGTATGCTGGGGCAAAGTTGGGCTCTCTGGGAGTTCAAACAGCCCTGCAGTTCCTGAGTCACTGCCTGCCACCAGTGGTCTGCAGTGCTGGGACTTGTCCTCGCACCATGGCCTGGGCTCCTTTTGCTAGTTTAATTTTTGGATATGTTGACTCTGGAACAGCTTCAAAGTGTCAGCTCTGCCCATCTCCCAGGGAGAATCAGCGTTTTGTAAAATGTTAGCAGTGTCCCTATTCATTACAAATTTGCGAAAGGCCCACAGCACAGAACAATCATTTCTCCCAGATGGTAGCGGCTTCCCATGTGGGTCCAGAGCAGCCTGTGGCTTTGCCCAGTGAAATGGGGCTACAACACATGCCTACTACATACTTACTGCCCTGGGGCAGACCCCTCCAGCTGTGTCCCCCAGTGAACTAACCTGCTGTCAAGGCCTCCTGAAGACAGGTAGTGCAATCTTAAAGCAGTAGCGCTTTTCCCCCCCTGCAGCATGTGGAGGTTTGGGTGATGGATGGGGAAGGATATATGCACACACAGACACATCTACATGCATATATCATGCTTCCACCTGCATGCACATACATACACAACTGAACATACCAAATTTTGCTTTGAGTTTCAGGCTCAAGTTTCAGTGGAAGCTATCAGTTTCATGCAGCTTGGAGGTGAAACCGTGACACAGGCGGATGTCTGCTCCAAACTATCAATCTAGTGACAAGTGCCACGAATAAAGATCGGGATGGTGGTTTGGATTGCAAGTATTCACCAAAAGGTGGGGGAGGGCTGGATCTGGAGTTCTGGTTCTGACCAGATCTGTTTCAAACAGGATCCAAGTTGGCTGTAAGGTCTGTGAACATTAATGAACCCATCGTCAAAGCTGGGCTTAGTTCCGAGTTTGCAGCTGCATCCCAAGGTAGCTCACTCAGCTGTGTCCACAGTAAGCCTCACCGATTTCTGATCCTGCTATTGGTCTCTCTGCCAGGGAATCTGTAGCATGCACCCTCTGCTCAAAACACCACACATGCTGTGACCATGACACATCGAGTCTAACATCAGATACTTAGGTGAGAGGCCTGAGAACCAATCAGAGCAGTATCTAAAGTCCAACCAAACCCTGCCTTTAAGAATCTATTTAAACCCCACAGAGGGGATTATAATAATGATTTCTACAGCACTTTCTAGCCAAGGATCTCAAAGCTCTTGAAAAACATTAATTCATTCAGCCACGATACATCCCAGGGATGAAGGTAAATGTAACTCCCTGTTATACAGATGGGGAAACTGAGGCACAAAGGCATACAGTGACTCACCTCAAAATCACACAGTGAGTCAGTGGCAGAGCATGGAACAGAAACCAGGAATCCTGATGCCCAGTCTCAACCTCTAACCATTACACAACACTGCCTCTTGTTTGTTTGACTAGGTCCCCTCCCTGTGCAACAGATGGAAAATTTACTGCTCTAGCAATCTTACTTCCTCTGTCTCTCCTAGGAAGGCATAACACAGAGATGGATGGGGTCCCTGGGGAGATGGACATATGGGAAGAGATGGACTTCCAACAAGTACATATAAATAAATAAGAGCTAGAGATGTGTAGACAGACAGACAGACAGACAGACAGGAGAGCAAAATTCAAGTTCTATCCAAGCTGGAAAAAAAATAAAACGAGAGGGGAAGGCTTGGTTAAGACAGTGCACAGGTCCCCAGGACTGAGAGCTCATCCATATTTCAAATACCAGTTACACAAACAAAACAAGAACCAGAGGCAGCAAGGAGACCATTTGTCATATCAAAAGGGGTTGCAGTGGTACCTTCCTTGGCTGCCTGTCCCCTTGAAGTGTATAGCGGGGGGGGGGGGGGAGAGAGAGAGGGGACAGCTCCCTCTCCATCCAAATGGCTCCCTGCCACAGCTGGAGATGGCCTGTGCGTAATTAACCTCCAAGCCAATCCCCCAGTGGTGGCTGCCAGGCAGATCAAAGCACTCACACATCTTTGTCTGAAACCAGCAGCTGAGGGGAGCAGGGAGGAAAGCAGAGCAGGGGTAGGAGAAAGTGTGTGTGTGCTCCTAATTTATAAAAAGAAAGAGCATCTTCCTCCGAGACATCTCAAACTCCATCAAAATGGAGGAGAAAAAGAAAAATACTTTCTTTTCCCTTAAAGGAACATACTGAAATCCTAGCTGCTTTCAACAGAAACATGGCTGGTGCCATTTGGGCCCAACTAGAACAACCCTAAATGGGCATCATGCGGCCACATGAGGACTATCTAGCTAAATGGATATGAGCCCAAGCTGTGAAGTGGGATCCAAACTTTCCCAAATTACTGAGTGTTAAGTAATATGTCTCAATGTTCCCAGAATCTCCATGCATTGCTGAGACTCACTAGTAACATACAGAAACTACAAGCTGTATCGAACACATCTGCACTGCATAGGGATCCACATATCACGGACTAAAGACTCCAGCACCACACTCTCAACTGGTGTAAATTGGCACTGCTCCATTGACTTAATGGAGCCACAGCAATTATACAAGCAAAGAATTTTGCCTCCAGAGCCCTGCCCCAGCATGCCCCAAGCTCGGTGTAACACCCAGGGTGGATTTCCTGGGGACGGTGTCTTCCTTTGTTATACCAAAATCCTGATCAGGAATCCAAAAGCAGTGCCCCTAGGGCATTATATCTGGATCAGGGGCATTGGAGTTGGGTCCCATATCTGGTACTGATGTACCTCAGAGTACCACCACCAGTGGTGGTATGTGCTATTGAGGCTATCATATTTATAGGTGTAGCATGCAGGGGTGCTGAAACAATTTGTATAGTAGGGGTGCTGAGAGCCATTGAACCAAACTGTAAACCCTGTATAGAATGGAAACCACTTCCAGCCAGGAGGTGCTGGAGCACCTCCCGCCTCCCTAGCTCCAGCACCTATGGTAGCATGTGATTTCAATTTTCACCCACAAAAGCAGATATCTTTCTTCTGATTACATATTTCATAAATAGGATTAAACCCAATAAAACCCAATGATTTTACTAAGGGTGTGTCTACACTACAGGATTATTCCGATTTTACATAAACCGGTTTTTTAAAACAGATTGTATAAAGTTGAGTGCACGTGGCCACACTAAGCACATTAATTCGGCAGTGTGCGTCCATGTACCGAGGCTAGCGTCGATTTCTGGAGCGTTGCACTGTGGGTAGCTATCCCATAGTTCCCGCAGTCTCCCCTGCCCATTGTAATTCTGGGTTGAGATCCCAGTGCCTGATGGGGCAAAAAACATTGTCGCGGGTGCTTCTGGGTACAGCCTCACCCCTCCCTCCGTGAAAGCAGCAGCAGCCAACCATTTCACGCCTTTTTTTCCTGGGTGAACTGTGCAGACGCCATAGCACAGCAAGCATGAAGCCTGCTCAGCTCAACACTGCAATCATGGACGTTTTAAAAACATCGCGCATTCTCATGCACTCAATGCTGAACCGGGACCTGCAAAGCCAGGCGAGGAGGTGGCGGCTACGGCAGCGCGGCGACGAGAGTGATGAGGACATGGACACTGAATTCTGTCAAACTGCGGGCCCCTGCGCTTGGAGATCCTGCTGGTAATGGGGCAGGTTCTAGCTATTGAACGCTGATTTTGGGCCCGGGAAACAAACACAGACTGGTGGGATCGCATAGTTTTGCAGGTGTGGGACGATTCGCAGTGGTTGCCAAACTTTCGCATGCGGAAGGGCACTTTCATGGAACTTTGTGACTTGCTTTCTCCTGCCCTGAAGCACCAGAATACAAAGATGAGAGTAGCCCTCACAGTGGAGAAGCGAGTGGCAATAGCCCTCTGGAAGCTTGCAACGCCAGACAGCTACCGGTCAGTCGGGAATCAATTTGGAATAGGCAAATCTACTGTGGGGGCTGCTGTTATCCAAGTAGCCAAAGCAATCACTAATCTGCTGCTACAAAAGGTAGTGACTCTGGGAAATGTGCTGGTCATAGTGGATGGCTTTGCTGCAATGGGATTCCCTAACTGTGGTGGGGCGATAGATGGAATCCATATCCCTATCTTGGCACCGAAGCACCAGGGCACCCACTACATAAACCGCAAGGGGTACTTTTCAATGGTGCTGCAAGCACTGGTGGATCACAAGGGACGTTTCACCAACATCCACGTGGGATGGCCAGAAAGGGTTCATGACACTCGCGTCTTCAGGAACACTACTCTGTTTAAACGACTGCAGCAAGGGAATTACTTCTCAAACCAGAAAATAACAGTTGGGGATGTTGAAACGCCTGTCGTTATCCTGGGGGACCCAGCCTACCCCTTGATGCCATGGCTCATGAAGCCATACACAGGCAGCCTGGACAGTAGTCAGGAGCTGTTCAACTACAGGCTGAGCAAGTGCAGAATGGTGGTAGAATGTGCATTTGGCCGTTTAAAGGCGCGCTGGCGCACATTACTGACTCGCTCAGACCTCAGCCAAACCAATGTCCCCATTGTTATTGCTGCTTGCTGTGTGCTCCACAATCTCTGTGAGAGTAAGGGGGAGACCTTTATGGCGGGGTGGGAGGCTGAGGCAAATCACCTGGCCGCTGATTACGCACAGCCAGACACCAGGGCGATTAGAAGAGCAGACCAGGAAGCGGTGCGCATTAAAGAAGCTTTGAAAACCAGTTTCATCACTGGCCAGGGTACAGTCTGACTGTTGTGTTTCTTTCTCCTTGATGAAACCCTCCCCCCCTTGATTGACTCATTCACTGTAAGCCACACACCCCCCCCCTTCGATCACAGCTTGCTTTCTAAGGAAATAAAGTCACTCCCATTTAAAAATCATGTATTCTTTATTACTTAATTATAAAAAGAGGGAGCGAACTGACAAGGTAGCCTGGGTGGGGTTTTGGAGGAGAATAGTAGGGAAGTAAAATGCCACTATAAAAATTTCATAATTTCATAATAATGAGAGCTTTTTGGTTGGGCTGTCCACTGGGGTGGAGTGGGCGGGTGCACGGAGCCTACCCCCACGAGTTCTTACTCATCTGGCGGGTGAGGAGGCTAAGGAACATGGTGAGGGGGGAGGGTGGTTATACAGGGGCTGCAGCGGCACTCTGTGATTCTGCTGCCGTTCCTGAAGCTCCACCATACACCGGAGCATGTCAGTTTGATCACGCAGCAGCCCCAGAGTTGCATCCCGCCACCGCTGATCTTCCTGCCGCCACCTCTCATCTCGAGCATCTCTCCTGTCCTCATGTTCATCCCTCCTATCCTCACGTTGGTCCCTCCTGTCCTCACGGTCACTGGCATCTTTCCTGTACTTTGCTACCACGTCCTTCCACTCATTCAGATGCGCTTTTTCATTGCGGGTCACTTCCATGATTTCCGAAAACATTTCTTCTCGCGTCTTTTTTTTCCGCTGCCTTATCTGAGATAACCTTCGGGATGGAGTAGGGATGCTTGAAAAATTTGCAGCTGCATGAGGAAGGGAAAAAAGGAAGAGAAGTATTTAAAAAGATACATTTTAGAGAACAATGGTCATACTCTTTCACAATGAACAACACTATTCACCTTACATAGCACATGTGTTTTCACTACAAGGTCGCATTTTGCTTCTTAATATTGAGTGCCTGCGGCTTTGGTGTTACAGATCACAGACGCAGGTCCGGGCATCAGAATTCTGCTTGCATGAGGTCATAGTAAGCCATTGTCTTTCATCTTCTGCAGCCTTCATCTATCCAGCGCCCTCCTTTTCCAAATAGCAAGCAAAGCCCATTGAGTGCTGCTTCTTTCCTGTTAACGTGCAGCAGCAGAAACCACCCCGTGGCTGGTATCATGGAAGATCACTGCTAAACACCCCTCTTTCCACCACCACCCCCAACCGCGTGGCTGGTAGCAGGAAAGATCCCTGCTAGCCAAACGCGGAAAAGCGCAGCGCCAATCGCGCCCTCCTCCCTTCCCCCCACTTGGCTACCTGCAGGGAAGGATTTCTTTTAAGAAACAGGCAAACAGCCCAGTAGGAATGGCCATCTCTGTCCCCTTACTTAAATTCCTGAATTTCAACCAGGTTACCATGAACGATATCACTCTCCTAAGGATAACACAGCGAGATAAAGAACGGATGTTGCTTGAATGCCAGCAATCACCGGGACCATACGCATCTAGGCTTTGTCATGCAATGATACCAGATTACTTGCTACATGCATGGCGTGGTCAAGTGTCCTACCATGGAGGACAGAATAAAGCAGCGCTGCCCAGAAACTTTCTGCAAAGGCTTTTGGAGTACCTCCAGGAGAGCTTCATGGAGATGTCCCTGGAGGATTTCCGCTCCATCCCCAGACATGTTAACAGACTTTTCCAGTAACTGTACTGGCCGCAAATGCATCCCAAGTCCTCAGGCCAAATTAATCATTAAAAAACGCTTGCTTTTCCACCATGTCATGGGGAGGGATAGCTCAGTGGTTTGAGCATTGGCCTGCTAAACCCAGGGTTGTGAGTTCAATCCTTGAGGGGGGCCATTTGGGGATTGGCCCTGCTTTGAGCAGGGGGTTGGACTAGATGATCTCCTGAGGTCCCTTCCAACCTTAATAATCTATGATTTACAAGGTACACTCACCAGAGGTCCCTTCCATGGCTTCATTGTCTGGGATAGTTGCTTGGGAGGGTAATTCTGTCAGGGTGAGGAAAAAGCTCCTGGCTGTTGGGGAGTGCAGTGTGCTCTCTACAAGCTCTTCCTCCTCATATTTCCCATCCGCAGAATCCTCAGCCATGGCTGCAATTACCACCCACACCTTGGAATCCACGGACAGGGGTGGGGTAGTGGTGGCGGACCCCCCTAGAATTGCATGCAGCTCAGCGTAGAAGGGGCATGTTTTTGGCCCTGCCCCAGATCTTCCGTTTGCTTCTTTGGTTTTCTGGTAGGCTTGTCTGAGCTCCGTAACTTTCACACGGCACTGTACTGATCCCTGGTGTGGCCTTTCTGCATCATGGCCTTGGAAATTTTTTCAAATGTTTTTTCATTTCGTCTTTTGGAACGGAGTTCTGTTAGCACGGAATCCTCTCCCCATACAGCGATCAGATCCAGTACCTCCCGTGCGGTCCATGCTGGAGCTCTTTTTCGATTCTCAGGAGACTGCATTGTTACCTGTGCTGATGAGCTCTGCGTGGTCACCTGTGCTGATGAGCCCTCCACGCTGGCCAAACAGGAAATGAAATTCAAAAGTTCGCAGGGCTTTTCCTGTCTACCTGGCCAGTGCATCTGAGTTCAGATGGCTTTCCAGAGCGGTCACAATGGTGCACTGTGGGATAGCTCCCGGAGGCCAATACCATCGATTTGCGGCCACACTAACCCTAATCCGACATGGCAATACCGATTTGAGCGCTACTCCCCTCATCGGGGAGGAGTACAGATATCAATTTTACGAGCCCTTTATATCGATATAAAGGGCTTCGTTGTGTGGACGGGTGCAGTGTAAAATTGGTTTAACGCTGCTAAATTAGGTATAAACGCATAGTGTAGTCCAGGCCTAAGACAACGATTTAAACTACTCCTCTGTATTTTCCTTTGCTACTGATTTATCTCAGGGTATGTCTACACTATGGGATTATTCCGATTTTACAGAAATCGATTTTCGGAAACAGATTGTATAAAGTCGAGTGCATGTGGCCACATTAAGCACATTAATTTGGTGATGTGCATCCATGTACCGAGGCTAGCACTCTGGGATAGCTTCCGGAGGCCAATAGAGTAGAATTGCGGCCACGCTAACCCTAATTCGAAATGGCAATGTTGATTTCAGCGCTACTCCCTTCGTCAGGGAGGAGTACAGAAATCGATTTTAAGAACCCTTTATGTCGACAAAAATGGCTTCATTGTGTGGACGGGTGCAGGGTTAATTCAATTTAATGCTGCTAAATTCAACATAAACTCGTAGTGTAGACCAGGCCTCAGTGTCTGATCCAGCTCTTCCTGTACTGCTGGTAAGTGAAGATGGTACCATAAATAGAGTGGTAGAAAAGCTGTGAGCTCCATATACAACATAACTGTATAAACCAGCTTCTGTAATGTCTAATATTATTTGCTGGAAAAGATGTGTATTTCAAAGATTTTAAGGCCAGATGGGACAATTAGATCATCTAGTCTGATCTCCTGTATAACACAGGCCATATAGTTTCATCTAGTTACTCAATACCTTGTGTTTCACTAAAGCAGATCTCCCAGAAAGGCATCCAGTGTTCATACAACATCACCAAAAGATTTAATCAAGTCAACCTTCATTAGATATAATGACTGAGTTCCTGATCTACACAATTTGCATCAAAATAACTAAATCAGTTGTAATTCACACCTTTATTATTTCAGTGCCAGTCTGTGTATGGACAACTTTTATTTAAGAATGAAAATGGCCTGTTTTGATGTAGTTTGCCTTTCTTTCCTTTTGTTTTGTTTTGTTCCTCCACTGAAATAACAGGAGTGAATTAAAATCCATTTAACTGTTTCAGGGCAACTTGATGTGTAGACCAGCCCTGAGTTGTTTGGGATATGCTTTAAGATGGAGAAAGAAGCAGAGTTTGTGACACTGGTTGTCTAAAGCCTGGGGTTAGGATTCTGGTTTTGGAAACAGTTCACTTTCCTCATTGAGTTTTTAGATTTAAGCAAACACAGCTCATAAGACAAAGCTTCCTGGTGAGTAGGCTAAAGCGTATGCCAATGTCAGGGTGCTTGGAAGCAGTTGGGAAAGGATGGAGCAGGGAATTGTTTGCAGACATAGTGCTATGGAAATATGCATAGAACCTTCAAAGAAACTGGGATGTGCTAAAAGCATATTAAAAGTGCACAACATGTCAAGTTATATGCACAATGCATGAATCAGAAACCTTCCACTGCCGGACTGTCACAGCCAATACTAATTCAGATGCAATTAAAACACCCAATTTAATTCACATGCAGCAATAAAAATATCAACCAGCTTTAACCCCACAGAACTGAAAGAAAAAAAAGCAACCTGAAATTCAGCATGCCCTGCTTATAGAGCTTATGTGAACACCTGACAGGCAAATTTCAATAGCACATGCAGTGTCTCTGTTCAGCACTTGGACTCCATTCTGAAGGGCAAGGCCCTTCATGTTGATGCTTGTCTCTTCAGCCACAGAGGCCCACAGAGCCATCTCTTGACCTATGGGGAACGGAGAAAAGCACATCAGATATATTGAACTGAACCTAAATGTCTGCCAAATACACAAATAGATGGGGCCTGATATTTGGCTGGCTGTTGGGACCCATGAACGGCCCTAATATTCATGGCTAATGGCAGAGATGGCCCAGATTCAAAACTCTGGGTCTGAATTAGAGCTGGTTGAAATATTTTCATCAAAACACTTTTTCAATAGATAGATAGATAGAGGGGCGGCTCTAGGCACCAGCAAAGCAAGCAGCTGCTTGGGGCAGCCCATTTGCAGGGGCGGCAGCTGGCAGGGATCCAGCCTGGGAGCTGAGAACCAACAGGGGGCCCTGGGAGCTGTAGTTCCTTGGTTAGCTCCCTGCCTATAGAGCCAGCCCTGGAGCAGGGAAAGAACTACATTTCCCAGTATTCCCTTGGCCGCTCTCAACAGGAAAGGGAGGAGGAGAGAGGAGGGTAGCTGAAACCTCATGCTGCAGCTTGCTGTGAATGGAGAGCTCACTGTTAGAGCGGGGTGGCACTGTGAATGGGGAACAAGTGTGCCCAAGGAGTAGAAGGCTTTGGCCCAGATATCCCCTTCAGAAGACATCCTTGCAGCCCCCAAAGAAGGAATTGGGTGGACTAAATGGACAGTGCCCCTCTCTACCTGAAGCCTAGCAAGGGAGGTATGTGGTTCCCACTAGGATTTAAAATGAAAAGTAAGGGAGGGGAAGCTCTGGACCTGGGCAGCTTTAAATACAGTATCAGGCAGGTAGGAGGATTTCCACTTCTGAGCCATAGAAGCAGAAATTGACGTTTCCTTTCCAGATTTAGCTAATATTCAGAAAGGGAATCTAGCACCTGCCTTCCAGATTTGAACACCTCAAAATTCAGGAGTGCTCAAGCTCAATTTGGGCAGCTGTTACTTCATTTCTCCCAAATCAAATATACTGATCCACTGTAATTTGCTGTAAAAAAATTAGGATAAAATTGAGCAAGAAATGCTTCCCAGTGTTTTTTAGGACTGGAATTGCTATTTTCAACAGCCATTGCCTTTTTTTTTTTTTTTTTTTTAGTGATATTGCATTGGCAAATTCCCCATAGAAAGAAAGAGTGGAACAAAAGAATAATAAAGGCACCTCAACTTTTCCTCATTTATGGAGGACAGTCTTCTAATATGCATCCAGATATCCTCCAATCACACAAGCTGAAAATTGTTCCACTTTACTGCAGTTCTGTAACCATATGGGAACCAATTCTGTCTGTGTTCTGTGCACATCCAAAATTCCTGCTGAATGACCCACCCTGGGAGCAAGTTACCAGTGACCCAGGGCTGGTGAGGCAGGGGGTGCGGATGGAGGAGGCAGAGCCCAGAGCTGGGGCAGCAGGGTGTGGGTGGGTGGGGGGCACTGGTGGGGGGGGGGAGGGGAGCCTAGAGCTGGGGCAGCACAGGGTGTGTGTGTGGGATAGCCCAGGGCTGGGACGGCAGGGGGGTGCAGGTCGGGGGGGAGAGCCCAGGGCTGGGGCAACAGGGGTGTGTGGGTGGGGAGAGCCCAGGGCTGGGATGGCAGGGAGTGCGGGGGTCAGGGGAGGCCCACAACTGGGGCAGCAGGGGATGCAGGTGGAGTGGGGAGAGCCCAGCGCTGGGACAGCAGGGGAGGATGCGGGGGGGGGGGGAGCCCAGGGCTGGGGTGGGGGCAACCAAACTTTTTTTTGCTTGGGACGGCAAAAAACCTAGAGCTGGCCCTGGATAGATAGATAGATAGATAGATAGATAGATAGATATTTGACCCAAAAGAAACTATCATGAAAAAATTAAAATTGGGGCAATTTTTCCAATTTTAGATGAAAAACCAGGAACTGAACAAATTCATTTTGGGGTTAAAATGAACCTTTTTACTAATAAATGTTTTTAGAGAACTTTTTTTTCTTTCAGTTTTCAGGGCCTTTTTATTGAAAACCTGAATAAATGGCAATTTGGGGCCAGTTCTAATCTGGACTGCCACAAATGTCTCAGCCCAAGTCCCAACCCAACTTCCAGAGAATTAAATTAAGCAAAGAAGAGAAAGTATCTGCAGCTACACAAATCACGTTACCCTCAGAAGATTCCAGTCACATTGTGCCCTCCGTTTCAGCCATGCAATTCCCTCGAATTCAGGGAGATTGAGCCTGTGCAAATGAGAACAGAATTGGGCCCTGTATGGTGTAGAAATAGGAATTTTTCATTTTACAAGTTTTTTTGTTTTCTTCTGTGTTGTTTTATATCAAGCGAAGGACATTTTTGTGCTGATCAAAGTGGAAAACTGCTGGCTTCAGAGCTCTGGAGAGTGAGGTTTGCTGTTTGCCTTCTCCTGCACTGCCAGACCAGTCACCTCTGAAGACTTCAGCTCTTGATAAGGGAGTTTAGTCTCTGATCTATTAAATCTTCAGGCTCTGTCCTGAGATTGCCAACAAGGGGGCTCATTAATGCTACTTACAATGGTAGTTTGGCAGATTTAGATACCTGGGTCCACTTGCAGCTGCACTGGGACTAATAATTTATTTCACAAAAGCCGACTGGAGAGTCATCAGATGGAAATGACTCTCACTTACTGGAGATCTAGGTACTTACCTGGACTGGATTTGAACCTGAAATTGGCCCCTGAGCTATCCTCTGCTTCCTTTAATGTGTTAGAGTTTGTTGGGATCTTCCCCCATCTCAGTGTTCCTGCCCATGCAGAATATTATATCAGCCCCAAACCATTTCCTAGGCTGACACCACATGCTCACATGACACAATGTAGAGCTGATAACCCCATGAATGATGCAGTGTGGGGACCAAGATCTCTGGCTCTAGATTCTCCAGCTGGTTGATTATTGGGGCTGGAGGAAGAGAGAGAATGAAACCAACCCCCCAAATTCAGACCAGAAATAAGGCATAATTTTTTAATAGTGAACGTGGTTAACCACTGGAACTGTGTACTATGGGTTGTGGTGGATTCTCTGTCACTGGCAATTTTTAAATCAAGATTGGCTGTTTTTCTACAAGATCTGCTCTAGGAATCATTGGGGGGGGGCATTTTTATGGCCTGTGTGATCCAGGTCAGGATAGATGGTCACAGTGGTCCTTCCTGGTCTTGGAATCTATGAATTCTTCCAGTGAATAGTCTCATTTTCTGGGGGGAGTTTATTTTAACCCACAGCTAAGCCTAGGTTTCCTGGATGTAGCACCCGGTTGGCACTGAGACTTAGCTGCACGTTAGAGTACAAAGCTATGTATGGGACACACGGCACATAGCTCAGTGAAGTCTGCACACTGGGTATGGGGTTCTCCTTACAGAGATCAGGGAGTTTCCAGTGCCACTGAGATAAACATCCTCCATTGACAGGAGGTTTTACTTCTCATTAGTACAGCATAATTTAGACCCCTCTGCTGGCTCCTTGGTAATATGAGTTTGGTAGATTGCCGTGTGTGATGGCGATGGCTTCCTTTGATGGGAAAAGCTTCCAGGAGCCAGGCCAGCAGGATATAGGGGACACCTATGAGCATAAGCAGACTCACAATCATGAGCAAGCCTATAATTTGTCCTTCAAAGCTCAGAGAATGGGCTTCAGGACTTATTCACTGCTCTTGCCACATTACAAGCACAGTCTCCTTTTGGGAGTGTTCCTCTCTGGGCCCTTAGCATGACCTCCTTGTCCCACAGACACGCTTTATGCCCTCTTGTCTCCAGCTGATGGTCAGCCCACTCCTGCTAAGGTAGCCATCTGACGAAGAGTCCCAAGCTTGAAGCAACACAAGACCATGAATATCCACCACCCATGTTATCAGACCTGGTACATCTTATTGCATTGTCTGGTGATGTTACAGCTTCATGTTGCAACCTTCAGGTGAGTGAGGAGGACTGGCCCCTAGCAGACCCTGGAGCTGTTTTCCTTTTGGTTTGGATTGTTTTACACCTGCTGAGAAAGGGGTGTCCATGCCAAGAGGTACAGCCAGAGGGCTGTACCCCATTCCCCGGGATTGGACCACATGACTGCTGGTGCCAAGGGAATGACATGCGAGGTAAGCAAGGCAATTGCTTTCACCCCAGTGGGGCAACCTTGACACATAAATTTGGACATGGATGGTGGCTTTGGAACAATTTTTCTAGTGTGGTTGCTGACAGGGGCGGCTCTAGAAAAGAGGCTGCCCCAGGCAGCGCGGTGCGCTGCACCGCCCTTCCTCGGTCCCGCGGCGGGTCCCCTCTTCCCGCGGCTCCGGTTGAGCTCCCGCGGCAGGTCCACCGGAGCCCCGGGACGAGCGGACCTGCCGCAGGCATGCGCGGCTCCACACCAGCCGCGGAACAAGCGGACTCCCGCGGGCACGGCTGCGGACGGTTCGCGGGTCCGGCGGCTCCGCTTGAGCTGCCGCAGTCATGCCTGCGGGAGGTCCAGCCGAGCCGCGGGACGAGCGCCCCCTCCGCAGTCATGCCTGCGGCAGGTCCGGTCGTCCGCGGCTCCGGTGGACCTCCCGCAGGCATGACTGCGGCAGGTCCACCGGCCCAGCCTGCCGCCCCCTAGATTTGGCCGCCCTAGGCAACAGCTTGGTTTGCTGGTGCCTAGAGCCGCCCCTGGTTGCTGAGAGCCACTGAACACCCTGTATATGGTGGAAACCACGTCAAGCCGGGGGGCTGCCACACTCCCATCATCTCTAGTTCCAGAATCCCTAGAGAGGGAGCAAGCTTGGCCTTCATTACAAACATGAAAATAGCCTGCCTGTAGCTACCATATGAGGCAGCAGAGTGGGTGGATTTAAAGGGGAGGACAATGGGGTATTTGTCTCTGCAATTTTGTTTCAGTTAGTAACTGTGTGGAGTGAAAGTGCTCCTGTAGGTAATGTACATGCAAGAAACCTGCCTCTATGCTCCAAAGGAAAAATGCCTCAACCTACACCCAGGGACACGGAGAGCCCAACAACTGTCTCTCACAAAGGGGCTTGTCCCAAATCAATCCCATGGTAATTAGTATTATACTGCTTCTTGTACTGATTTAGGACCTGATTATCTAGGGCACTTTGCATCCACTGCTCCAACTGAGGTCAATGTTTATGCTCTGTAGGTGCCAAAGGGAGCTGTGTGTGCATCGTACCTTTCCCAGATGGTGATCATGAGACTGTTGTTTCAGGGATAGGAGAAGAAGGGGTGAAGTTCACACTAGCTCTCACCCCTGTGAATGCTAGGAATTTATACGAGTAAGAGGTGTCAGAAGGATTTGCAATGCATCATCTGCATTACAGCATCTTGGGAATTACAGTCACAGGGTGCACTAAGGGAGAGGGTCTCTTTAACATTCTTCCACCTGATTGGCTAGCCATCCATCCTTCGTGATTTATTCACACCAAGTCAAGTCAAGATCAGAGAGGCTGCTAAGTGCCAGCTCGGAAATCTCACCATGCAGCAGAAGGCTGTAAAAACCTGGGCAAATATTGGGCACAAACATGCACAGATCTCCTATTGTTCTCCCATTGACTATTTGGACAGGTCGAAGGCTTGCAGAATTAAGTATCCATGCCTTAGCCATATTGATCCTTAAGAAAAGGTGGGCAAGGAAGGCAAATAACATGGTGCCCTGTGATGTCTCCAACAAAGAACTGTGCAATTCTCAGATTTCCGCTGTCTGAACTACTGCTTTGTCTGCACTGAGGTTAGGTCCCCCAATATGTACTGCATACACTGGAAAAAAGCTCCTTTGCTCATCCCAAATCCCGCTTATCTGTATAATTTTCTTGCCCTCACCTCTTTCAGATAAACAAGGTTTCTCTGTGTTTGATATAGGAGAGAGGAAAAGTCCTTATTTATGATAAATAAGTGTTTCAACCAAAATAATCTCTATTAAATGGTGTTTGCCTGTAAATATCTCAATGAGCCAGAAGTGGGCTCAAACCAACCCTCTGCCCCCCAATCCAGACACTTCAGACTTTAAGGAAGTTTAAGATTTGAAATCAGAGAAAGCCTCTATAGTTTAAATGGAGCAAAGAAACTCCAGACCAAACAGTCCCAAATGTTAGGGGGCAGCCTCCAGATCCAGATCTGAATTTCATGGCTTGGGCACAGCCCTAACACCAGTCTGATCTATCAAGAGAAATTAGATAGATTGATATTTTGGATTCTGCCTGGAATATGCTAAAAGCCATGAAGTATTTAGGTGTTTAAACAGATTGAGTTTGTCCCTTCAAAAATCCTTATGGGTAGGATTAATGAATAGCTAATGTGTTTGTTTCTTTGATTCAAGCAGAGCTAATAAGGCTGCTCCTTTAGCTGTTTTTTGTTATCTGCCTCTACCTCACGAGTTATTTATACTATGCTGGTCATGGTGGTATCTGAGCACCTATATAGTTATATTGCATCTATCCATATTGTTAGGCTTCCCTAGCCGAATGACTCCCGTAGGCAGGTTTTGCTGAATATCCATTTAAAATGATATTAATGAAATAACTGTTACTTAAAGTCAGTTATTGACTAGCTCATACACTCACAATGTGATTTTGCAAACCAGTCTAGAACAACTGGATTTCCCATCTTACCATCTGGCTCAAGTTATTAACAGGCTTGCTCAACATGAGTTTGCCCTGTTAAATGTTAAACAGCGAGGCTGGTTGAAATCCAATAGTGCAGCCATTGGGATGAGTCATTATTGGCAGTTGGGATGAGGCGAGCGGTTGACCATTGGCAATTTGATGTAAATGTGAAATTTTAGAGTGGCAGAGTCACGGCTTGTGGTAAATCTGTGGCAATTGTTGTAGCAGACACAGCCGTCCCTTGGGTATAGCGAATCGGGGCAACTGCCCTGGGCCCCATGTTTTGGGGGGCCCTGTGCTTCGTGTGCATGTGTTGTGTGGGGGATCCTAGGCTGGCCCAGGGGGAGTGGGGTTAGAGGTGCCTGGGGAGCCAGGCCAGCCCGGGGTGTGTGGAAAGGGTTTGGGGGTCCAGGCCAGCCTGGGGGCTAGTGGGGGTTGGGCCCACACTCACCGTCAGGAAGCGAACATTGTATTTCTTTTTCTTGCTTGCCTGCAACTGCACCAGTCGCCAGCATCCTAGTGCCACTGGAACATGCCAACTCCAACATGCTCTTCCGCCCTGGACGCCTCCCTTTTCCAGGACCCCTTTGCCCTTAGCACAGGTGCCACCCTGTGACTCTCCATCATCCCTTCCTCCCCAGCACTGGTATCCCCTCCCCACACGAGATTTCACTTGTATAAAAAATGTTAAGGGGGGGCCATACAGGCTGATTTGTCCTGGGCCCTAGGAATGGTTCTGATAACAGGGCTGCCCTAAAATTGCCAATTGAGGCAATCACTGGTATAAATGAGCCTTATGCAGTGTCCAGCACTGGTGTATGTGGTGTACACTCGTGAAATACAGGCAACCAGGCTGATGGCTCCAGTAGATTATACAGTTATGGGGCAGTAGCTACAGGAATCAGGGAGTCTGAGTCTCCAGTGCCTTGGCACCTTGTGCACTCTGTTAGGAGTGCTAGTAGTGACAATGTAGGATTCAAGCCTGTATTGTTGCCTGAGATAGAATTTTGGGTCTTGTTTGCCTGGTTTTTTTTAATACACTTTACTAATATGCATGAACAAAGAATGAAGACACTGTGTTGTTTCTGCATAGCCAGATCGGTTTGTTAGTATAATGGGTACAGATAAGAACAATCAAAGTGTTACGGGGCATAGTGGGAGTATAATATACAAGCACACACTTGAAGACTGCCTCAACTCCTATCTCAAAGCAAGATCAAGCAACCAGTTGGGAGGGGCAAGGACATTGGGGGAAGGTAAAAGATACATTAAATCCAAAGAAATTCCTGACCTGACTAAAACACAACCTCACTCCTTCCTTACCCATCCCATGGGATACAAAAGAGGTGAGATGAAGACCCCAGACTCACGACCCCCAAAATGGAACATGACCATAGGTTGTAAGGAGTGGGCCTGAGGGCATGCATTTCAGGTATAATTATGCCTGCTAAGGAGTGGGGCAGACAGGACACTGGGAAACAAGGCTCTGCGGCGTCAGAGTTGTGGTCATGCTTGCTGGAAACTAACCCCAATAAACATTGCATTGCCTGCACCTTGGACTTCTAGTCTTCTTCTTTCTGTCTGCATGACAAGAACCAGGGAAGAGTGTGAAGGGAAAGCCCTCTAACACGCTCTCTCACACCTCAGCACAATGTGTTTAAAACACTAGCAAATCAGCATGGAAGCATTTTACACTCTGCACAGGAGTGACCAGGTGCAGGGCAGTGGAGGATTAGGCCCCTGGGAGTAGCTTGGATGTTAGACCTAATTTTCATAGGTGCTTATCAATCACAGCTCCAGTTGATGCTATGGGTGCTGAGCTCATCTGAAAATCAGGCCAGTTCTGTTCCAAAATCTGCACTGGATCAAGCAGGCTGTACAAGTGGACTCAGATACTGCTATAGGTACCAGTGAGAGAAAGTTTAGCTGAAAGATTCTCTGGCCTGGCACCCATGCAACACACTGCCTGGCATCCTATATCCTCTCCCTGCCCAACCCCTCACTTATGGGACAGAGTCTTCCCTTATAAATGGACCATGTGGAGCCCTGAGTTCCACAAGCACACAGCAATTCCCAAGGCAATCAAATCAGTGTCTAAAAGGAGGCAAATCAACAGTGTATTTGGGTACAGACCATAAGCCATAGAGCCTGTGCCATTAAAACGGCTGCCTGGTTTGATCAGAGGAGTCACTGTGACCATCTGGCAATTTCTCCTTCCAAGAGACAGTGCCTGATGCCTCCTAAGCCCTCTCTTTGTTAAATCAGACTGAGAGGACACATCTGAACACAGGCCCAAAGGTGCACTCACCTACATGTCTCACATATGTCAACACATATGTCATGGAGAACATACCCCACCCACATGAGCATACATGGAGGGAACACACTGACATACATGGGAGTGCATGTACAGAAGTACAGGAACAGACATGGTGTATGCATGTAACCCACACACTTCCTGGGTGTGGTGCTCCGTCCCCTCTAATGGCACTGAGACCACTTAGAGATTAATGAGTCTGCTACAGCTGTAGCTAAGGGGCATATGGCTTTTATCTCGTGCAGTAGAGGTTCATGCATTTAGCTCCAGAGGTCGCAGGTTTGATCCCACCCGCCGACAACTGGGGTCTGTCAGCGTCACATGCACACATGCAGGAGCAACACACGTGGGAGCACATATGTAGGATGCAAAGACATACAAACAAGCACACAAATGGAGACACACAATTAAGTGTACACACACAACTACACATGGTATTCAGAAGTATCCAGGAGATTCTGCAGAATATAAGCTTTCAGAGGATGGGTCTGGATGGAATAGAGCATCACCCTGTTCAGAGCCCCCTCTCAGATCCACACATAAGAGAAATCATACTAAGTTTCAGAGCTGACAACATAAGTCTCTCTTTCTGGGCATAGTGCATTCAAGGTCTGTTTGCTACTTGGTAAATGCAGGAGGCATTTAATGGCCATCTCTGTTCTTTTTGATGGCAGTCTCCATTGCCAGAACAGGATACTGCAGCTGACGTGTCCAGGGCATGCGGATCTGGAGAAGAGCTCATTGACACAGCGAGCAATGGTAGGGTGTAGCCTTTCCACTGGGGAGGAAAGAATCACTATCAAAATCAATAGCTACTCTTCACAAGAAGGAGATTTATCTAAGAGGGTGGAAGCAGCTCTCTTGCAGCTGGCTGGTTTTGGTAATCCATTATTAATGCCTGAGTTACAGGTCCCATGGAAGGTACTTCACAAGTTCAAAGGTCATCACAGCAAAAGCGTTTGTTGTTTGTTTCTAAATGTTCCCCCCCACCTCCCCCCCGCAGCCCCTGGCCATGGGGGGAGTTCATCCAGCAGTTACTGTTAGCACTTCCAGGCACTTTCTCTCCAGCTCTTTTGCTGTGCAGTGTTTCCTGCACACGCAGAGATGTGGCTTGGTAGCAATGGCAGATAACTGAACCTGCTCTGTCCCATTCTTGGCACACACTAACCTGCTGCCACTGCAAGTGAGGGTAGATGTTATTTATGATGCAGAGCATTCTGCCCCCTTGGAGGGATTAGGAGTTAGGTTATTGGCTTATTGCAACACTGTAAGCAAATTGTCTCTTCTTGTGCTGTACTGGACAGGAATGGCAAAGGACCGTACTCAGTGTCGGAAGCTTTAAAGATAAAACTAGAGGTGCACTCAAAAGGCAGTACTCAGATTTGTGTGAGACTATAGCTCAGGTTCAGTGCTGCATCAGGGAGAGAATATTGTTTTAGGTCTGGGTTTGACAGCACTGAAATGTGAACTGGAGATGGATCTGAACCAAAATCCCAGATCCAAATCCAAATCCAGTTTCAGATCCAAGTGTGCAGCTCAAACATACCTTTAGAATGAGCCAAATCCAAACATCCTGAACTCTGGGAAAGTTCATCCCAAATCCAAGCTGGCATGAGTGATAGGCCATTTCCAATGTTAGACCTGACCTAACACCAACTATTTGAATCCAAAACAGCCCTAGATTTAAAAAAAAAAACATGCACCAGCAAATATTTTGGGGAACTCTCAAGAATTCTACCATAGCTTATTATGCAGCACAAGAAAAATTATTTATCTCTGCTTTGGAATAAAGAAAAATGTAGATAGACTGAAGGATACTGTAGGTCTATCTAGCCTTTTCCATTGCCTCCTTTTGCAAACACTGTAGAAACCTACCCCTTCAATCTGAAACCTTCTCTTCAATAATGACATGACAAGAGAATCTATGAGAGCAGGTGAAGTACAGGATGTATGGTTCAGCTAGCTCTGCTAGCTATTTACCTATGCCAATAGGGAAGGTGGATACAAACTAAAAATCAAAACCTAGCACACTTGTAGTGACAGCTTTTGTAAAGAACATTCAAAAGTCAAAAGACACATTTTAAAAAGAATTGTTGTTGCTATTGCCAGCCCTTGACTCACCAGTGACATGTGATGATGATGATGATGATGGGCGATCACTCGTTACCGAGTATGATCATCTTCCATGGGAGTTATGGGTCCTCAGGTGGCTAATAAAGCCAATCCTTGAACCACAAGTTCTCTTACAATGGGGGCAGATGTTTTCAGGCTCAGCAGAAGGCTGTTGACCATGACTGGAGAACAGTCTCTCCTTCCTCTTGTGCCTCTTGTTCTCTTCGGCTTGTCAGCGAGCAAGTTCAAAATGCCTGGGACCATCAAGTAGGACTTCACATCATTTTAAGCGATCCCAGGTATCAATGTCAATATTACATTTTTTTAGGTTGTCCTTCAGCAAGTCCTTATAATGCTTCCATTGTCCACCCACATTATGGAACCCTTCTTTCAGCTGAGAGAACAGGACCTGTTTTGGGAGGCGATGGTCTGGCATCCGGACAACATGACCAGTCCAGCAGCATTGCTGACGGATGATCATTGCCTCGATACTGGTGGTCTTTGCCTCTTCCAAAACACTAATATTGGTGCGCCCGTCGTCCCATTTGATCTTCAGAATCTTACGAAGGCAGCGTTGATGGCGCCTCTCAAGGACTTTCAAGTGGTGTCTATAGGTTAGTGACATGTATTCATTTTTCAGAGAGGATTTTTTTCCAGTTGGGATGAGATCCTCACACCTGCTTCAGCCCATTTACACTGCATAAAAAGGCCAGAGCAGAGAAAAGGAGCCCAGTTCTCGGGCTGCGGGAGAATTCGCTGCAGGCAGACACTGCAGAAGATGGACCCCCCTCAAACACTGGCACAGGAGTGTGTGGCATGCAGCTCTGCAGAGATTTCAGGCATGGCTGCAGCCTGTAAGGCATTCTGCAGAAGTTCTTGTTACTTAGATAGGTCCTCAGGACTGTCTAGGTTATGCCACGAGCTGTTCCAGACCCTGTAGCACCCCAGGATCGGAAGGGCTCAAAGGCGGTTTAAAGACACCTTAGCCTCCTCCTACCTCTGATCTGTGAATTCTGTGCTGTGACCCTTAGGGTGTGTCTGCACTGCAATTAATACCCATGGCTGCCCAGGTCAGCTGACTGGGATCAAAGGGCTTGGGCTATGGGGCTGTAAAATTGCAGTGTAGTCAGTCAGACTTGGGCTAGATCCCAAGCTCTGGGACCCCCAGAGTCCAGGCTGCAGCCTGAGGCTGAACATCTGCACTGCTGTTTTACAGCCTCGTAGCCCAAGCCCCCCGAGTCCAGTCAGCTGTTTAACTGCAGTGTGCGAGGCAAAACACGACTCTCACTTTGGGTGTCTGAATGAGTTTATCATGAAACACTGAACAAGGGCCATTAACGTTCCTGCTCAGCAAAAGCTAAGCCCTGACAGTGTCTGCACTTGGTCACATTTTCTCTTCAACTCCAAAAACTCCTCATCCCCCTGAGCACTCGTTTGGCTGGGATGTTTGTTCCTCATCACATCGAGGAGATTCTGCTCAGGCAAACCACGCAGCTTGGAGAAACTCTGTGAAGTTATGACCAATCCCCAGATGTTTTAATGGATGAATGGAAAGGATGGGACATTTCTGGGACATCCTATGAAAAATTGGGCCTTTCCTAATTGTACCAGGACATATGATCACTTTCCCACATAGTATTTATAGCTAGATACAATCAATCCCGCATTTAAACTGCTCGCTTTTTGCCCCTCCTGCATTCCAACTATGTCAGGAAGGGTCACCTAGTGCCCATGTTAATGATCCCTTGGGTGAAAGAATGTTTTCTGGTCTCTACCCCAAACCTCTCTTTATTAAGTCCCTGTGCATACTCCCAGGTTTTTGCCCTATAATAATAGCACAGTACTTACCTCCCTCAGAGGGGTTTTTGAGAATTAAGTAATTAAAGTGTATCAATACTCTGAAGATGAAAAGCAGAGCTGGTCAGAAAAGAAAAGAAAGGAGGGAATTTTCATGATTTTGTTTTTTAATTCTCCCTCCACATTTTTAAAATTCAGAATATTTTGACAAAGCTGGTCAAAAAACAGGAGAAAAAAATTCATGAACATTTTGTTAACATTTTCCCATTTTTTAAAAAAAGGGTGACATTTTGTATTTTGAAAGGCAAAAGATAGCTCTAAGGTAAAACACTAGACAAGTGCTGGTTATTCTCATTCCACAGAGTTTGCATTTCTGCTGTCATTCATATTAACCTATTAACGAACAAAATCGCACCCGCTATAACCAGCTACAACTTATTTAATTCTAAATCCAAATATTGTCACACAACATACTCGGCCCTTGTCCTAAAGGGAGCACACTTGGGATGGGGGAAGACTTCACAATTTATGCCTTTATAGTTTTAGTTGTCACTATCCCACCCTGGACAAATCCCCACTTACCACAGGAGAAATCAAGTCATATCTGTTCTTTCAGTCCTGGGATTTTTGACAATAGATCTTACTTCTGCTCCAGAAGGACTGGCCTTAACTGAGGGAAAAGGCTGTCTTGATTAACTCTCTCACATGGTTGTACCTCTGGCAAGGGGTATTTCTCTGTAATATCCCTCTGCCCCCTCCTAGCCTCTTTATAGATTAGGTCAAGTCAATCTGTATAATTCTCCTTTCTCAGTTCCCCACTGCATGCAGTATGATAGGAAAGGAGCCTTATCATAGCACTGTAGGGCTGGAAGGGATCTCAAGAAGTCATCTAGTCCAGACCCCTGAACTGAGGCAGGACCAAGTGAACTTACACCATCCCTGACAGCTGTTTGTCCAACCTGTTCTTAAAAACCTCCAGTGACAGGGATGTCACAGACTCTCTAGGTAACCTGTTCCAGTGCTTAACTAGCCTTGTAGTGAGGAAGTTTTTTCTAGCATCTAACCAAAATCTCCCTTGCTGCAAACTAAGCCAATTTACTTCTTGTCCTACTCCTGGTGGACATGGAGAACATAGTTAGAGTTCTAGTTGGCATCAGAAATAGATGTATGTAACTAATTAACACAGTATGAATGACACGTATTACAATCAAATGTATCATTTGATATTTGCTTTGTGGGAATTCAAAGGAAACATTGCTCATCAGCAGGATTAGCAATGGGGGAGCTTGAGCACTCAGATGCTGACAGAGCAAGACCTCACAGACATGGTCCAATCAAAATCCACTTTGGGAATCAAACTACCTCGAACTTCTTGGCACAATGTCAGATCTTCACCTGCCGAATGTCACTGCTGCAGCCAGGGCTGACTCTAGGCACCAGCAAACCAAGCACGTGCTTGGGGTGGCACAATTTCAGGGACGGCATTCCTTTGCTCCCGGAGGGTTTTTTTTGTTTATTTTTTTGCTTGGGGCGGCAAAAAACCTAGAGCCGGCCCTGGCTGCAGCAGTGCAGCTATTCCAAAGTACACCAGCTGCAGATTAGGCCATGAATCTTATTATTAGTAATTATTTGTATTGCAGTGCTGCCTAGGAGCTCCAGTCATGGGCCAGGACCTCATGGCACTAGGTGCTGTACAAACCCTGCCCCAAAGAATTTACAATTGACGCATAAGATGAGACAGCAGAGGGATGCAGACAGATGTGGGAGTACAAGAAAACAAAAAGACCGTGTTGGTCAGCATAAGGAGGACAATGAGGTGGCTTTGGAGATGTTTATGGGGAGCTCCTCCAATCTTTAGGGATTCACCCATCACTGCTGAAGAGTTATAAAGGGTGGGGGTGTCCCATGTCTCAGGGTGCACCTTCTCCCATTCTGACTTCGAGTAACCCACACAAACTAGACCCTCCTGCAGCCATCTGTCTAACATGGCCCTTCTAGCTGTTTCTCTTTCACATGGGGATATCCCCAGCAGTGCCCAAGGTGAAGCTAAAATATTTAACCCTCTGAAACACCCAGGCCCCACTTCCCAAACAGAAGCTTAGCAGCCTCCCTCCACACACAGCATTTAGATGTTCTTTTTTATTATTATTATCATCATCATCATCATGATCATCATTATTTTCTGTTGTGTTAACAGAGCATCTAATGTGACTAAATAGGACAACCTGTTCTCCCATCCCTATGAAAAATATATGATGTGCTTTATACATCTCTCATCTTGGCTTCCCTGCCTCCCAGCGTGCTCGCCCGCCCCAGCAGCCTTTGCCCCCCTTTCTCCCCCTCCCAGGGACAGCACACAGGAGACCCAGAAGCACCTCTTGGTGCAATGGGTATCATCGGCACCAGCCACAAGCGAGTGTGTGGAGGTTGGGGTTTGGGAGGCAGGGTTGAGAAGGATGGAGGGGTGTGTGTATAGGAGAGAGGGAATCTATGCGCAGAAAGCGGCCAAGCGGCAGCTTACCCTGTTAAATATTAATCATCTCTGCTTCTGCAATTTCGGCAATGCGTCTGGGCCCACCACTATTGAATTTTTCATTAATACCACTCACTTTCAACTGCGCTTCTCCCACTTTCCTCTGCCAGTAGCCCCCTCTGTCTTCCCCTCCTCCCCACCCGCTATCAGCCTCCCCACTGCCACCAAGCCCTCTGATTCCTGCATCTTTCCCTCCCCCATTATGTTCCCTAGGCCAGAGCTTGGTGGGGGAAAGGGACATGGACAGGGGATGGGAAAGAGGCGGAAGATCAACTCCCTGTGGGGGAAAAAAATATGTTAGGGCAAGTCAACAAGTCCCAGGCTAAATAATACACAAGACAGGTCAGGGCAGAAATGCTGACTCGGGACTGGGAGCTTTTTAAACCACACAGTCTAAGTTTCTTCATCACTACCTTGCTCTCTGCAGGTAAATTAGGAGCACAAATGTGTATGCCGAAGGGGGGCCCTGAGTAATTTCCACCTAATTGCAGCCTCAGTCTTCTTTGCCAGCGCAGCCAATGATTGAAGAGCAATGCCATGACAGTCACTGCATGTTAAACAGCCAGAAGAGGCAGTGGCGAGAATCAAGGACAGAGAGGGCTCATACAGGCAGTCTGAGCATTGAGAGGGGAATCTGAAGAAGACCTAGGTGAGACAATACATTCTAGCTCTCAGACACATCTTGTGACTCCACCCATGTTTTTTAACCTGTATTTGCCTCTGTCCTGTTGTAGCTGGTGCCGTTTTGTTCATTAATAGGTTAATATGAATGACAGCAGAAATGCAAACTCCATGCAATGAGGATAAGCAGCTTTACCTTAGAGCTGGTTTTTGCCTTTTAAAATATGAAACATCGCCCTTTTTTAAAAAAATGGGAAAATTTTAACAAAATGTTCATGAATTTTTTTTCTCCTGTTTTTTCATGAGCTTCGTCAAAATATTCTGAATTTAAAAAATGTGGAGGGAGAATTATTAAAAAATCCTGAAAATTCACTCTTTTTTTTTCTTTTTTAAACAGCTCTGCTTTTCAGAGTATTGATAGACTTTAATTACTTAATTCTCAAAAAACCCTCCGAGGGAGGTAAGTACTGTACAGGCAGGGAATGGAAGGCCCAGAGAGGTTAAATGATCTGTCCATGGGCACAGAGCAATTGGTATCAGAGATGGACTTAGAACTCAGGAACTCCTGGTCCCCAGGCCTGACCTTTCACCACACTTGTTGCTAAAAACAATTTCATCCATATTTCAAAACTAGACGGCTGTATTACAAAAGTCAGTTCAGGCTGCTGAATGGCAACCGTGTAGCAACAAGTCATATAATTTATATACTCCAAGTCTTAAAAAATAAAGAAATGAATAGGCCAAAACATACACTGACTACATAATTAACAGGCTGGGCCAAATTCTCTGCTGGTGTAACTCTATCAAAGCCAGTAGAGTTACATCAGCAGAGAAGACAACCCGTTGTTCTTATCTAGTGTAAAGAATTGTATATTTCATTGCAGCACAACTGCTGGTAGATGTTTGTAATGTATTATTTTTATTAAGTTTATTTTTGTTAAGTTAATGCTAGTTCTAAATTTTTTAAGGGATAATGCTAAGTAGAAAATATTACTCATTAATATATTTATCAAATGCAAACTGAATTATATGGTGACATGCTTATAACTTTGCACTTCATGAGACTAATTTTGTATCTGCAGGTCATTAGGAAAGTGTATATCACATTGTTAATTTATGTTAAAATGTTGAGTGTATGTGGATTTGCCTCTGAGACTGAGCACTGTGTCCTGGAATACACACATACATACTGTAGATATGATTCTTATATTTCTTTGCCAAAAGAGCAAACCACTGAAGTTCATGCTTAGCTTTAAGCACAGGGATTTTCCCATCTGAATCAATGGGACCATGCACAGGTTTAAAGTTGAGCATGTGCTTAAACACTTTGCTAGAGTGGGGCCTACATTTGCCACAAGTGCTAGTCACATTGATTCATTTGACCAGCTGTAGTAGAAAAGCAAAATCTAAATCGAGACTGGTTAGTTTATGCTTGTGATGTGCATTGAGGGCGACAAATATAAAAATATCCTTGGAATGATCTGCATAATTCACTAGTGGCTTGCACCATTTAGGTGAAATTACACCTGGGCAGACAGCCAGCCAAGGGCTAGGCAGCATTTATTTCTTGATTAAGAAGGGACATAAGTGGTACATAGCCCTTACGTTGGCTTATTGCCTAGGGCTAAATTTCATCCTTTATGCCATATACACTGTGCTATAAAAATGGTATTTAACTGACCCATAGCCCATGCAGAGCCCCACTGCCTTGCAAGATCAGAGCCTAAGCCTATGTCTACACTACAGACTTTACCACTGCACTGCTGTAAGGTCTCCTGTGTAGCCGCTCTAAGCTGGTGGGAAAGAGCTCTCCTGCCAGCATAATTAAACCACCCCAATGAGCAGTGGTAGCTATGTCAGTGGGAGAGTGTCTCTCGTCGACATAGTGCTGTTCACACTGGCACTTTTGTCGGTGAAATTTTTGTTGGTCAGGGGTGTGTTTTTTCACACCCCTGACCACCAAAAGTTTTACCGGCAAAGGTGCTGGTGTAGACAAAGCCTTAGAAATGTTTCAGAGAGTTTTAAGCAATTAGTGCTTGGCCTTATTGTTTATAACTCTTTGCCTGCAGCAGCAACCTGCTTCCGTGCTAACTGCACAGGGCTCAAGAGGTAGGGAAAACATTATCATTGATACATTTTAGAAACTGCTAAAAATGGCTTCTCTGTAAGTGAGGCTGCCACCACGCTCAGGTCTAATGTAGCTCAACCCAGCAACGCTGGAGACCAGCACCACAGGATCGCCTCATTCTGAATAAATAATGAAGCTTTTATCCCCCCAAACTGGTCTGGCACAAGTGACATGTTAAACATTCATTTCAAAATTAAGCAATGGTGGTACACTATGAATATTTTATAATGTTGCCTCAAGAGCATCTGGGCCCTGGGGAGACATTAGCCAGTCCTGAGTCCCCTGCTTCACCCCTCACTACCCCTCCTCATCTCTCTCTCAACCTTTACTGTAGCCATCTACCATCGTTGGTCTCCCTCCTACTTCAGCCCTCTTGCATTCCTCTTTCTGTTGCCCTCCCTTCACTTTCCCCTCCAGGCTTTTCTCTGGTGTATCAATTGTATGGAACAATTGGCAGAAATCTGATACTTCTAAAAAATTGGTCACTTAAAAAATATCATGTTGATATTGACGGTGTGCCTCTAAATGTTATTTTTATCACCCCCATTCGGGCCCTACATTGCCCAGACACAGACCATTCCAGTGTGATTAGGGCCCCTTGTGAAAACTATGGGGTAGATTCTTTCGGACGCCTGCCTGGCACCCTAACTGGCCTGCTCAGAGTACCCCTGAAATGGGGGAGCTCTGAGGTGGCCTACAGCATATAGATGATTGCTACTTCAGCTGTCCCCGGCACCCCAATGAGAGCTGGACAGGGGTGAAGCAGGACATACCTGTATCCTGCCAGTTCTCAACTGGCACATGGTCCCACAAGGAGTAAGCTGGGTCAGTCCTTAGGATGTTCTAATTTCTGTGACAGGGATAGGGCCAGCACAGATGCCCTGGGAGAATCAGGGAGGAATAACTTTTTCCTTTGCTGTCCATATAGTGAAGCACCTGGAGCAGAAGAGTATCTGGACCCGTATTTAATAACCACCACCATGCCATTGACTATCAGCAGGTCTCAAACCCATCTCCTGTAGCTCCAAAGCACAGGCCTCTACCACTTGAGCTCTGCATGTCTTGAGCTAAACAACGTAGGCAGATAGCTTTTATGTGGCCAGCCACCAGATGGTGACAAAGATATATTTGGCAGTGTGGTGCATATAGTAAAGTCGCCATTGTGTTGAAATGAGTGAAATTAATCCCCATTTGGTATAAGGCACACAGGTGTTTGCAGTGTCAATTACTCATCCATCCATGTGGAAAATGCAAAAATTGCAATGGTCTGTAATGTTATTAACAAGTGGAGAAAGGGAGTTTTTGCTGAACAGGAGGAGTGCTCTTTGTCCATGGTACGTGTGGCACAACAGAAGATACTATATGCAAATCTCAGAAAGGGATTGAGATATTTCTTCTTTGTAGTATATTAAACAAAATGTGTGCTATAGAAAATCCGCTTTAAATATTGAAGGAGATAACTAAAGCTTATTAATGTACGCTCTTTCTTTCCCCCTTTTTATTAAAAATTCACAAGGCTTGTCAGCCCTGATCTCAATTAGGCAATGTGTTTGTCAGGATTATTTGTTCCACGTTTTCATAAACATTTGATGAATTATATGCAAACGTTACATTAATGTATTAATAAGACCAAGGTTTTATTTACACAACATGCAGGAAAGGCAGAGTTAAGACTCCCACCGTAACGCAAACTCTGCCCCCCTTAGGCATCTGTGCATTGCAGTGGGACCTTGCCTATGGTGTGATCACATGACCTGGGACAATGACAACATATTGGGCCCAAGCCTCTGCTAATATAAGTCAGCAAAGCTTCACAGACTTCAGTGGAGCTGCACTGATTTACACAGGACAGAGCCTATTATTCTGCATTATACAGTGTTGGGAAGCAGTTGCACCTGTTTCTATAATAACAGATGCACCTATGAAGACTTTTATTTGATTGCAGCTAGGGCCTGATCCTAAAAGTGCACAGGACCTCTCGTGAGAGTCTGAGTGCCTTCAACTCTTGTTGGGTATCAATCCTCCAGAGAGTAAGCCCTCATCTTTCAGGGCATGTCTACATTGCACACCATGGGCAGTGGCATGTAGTGTACATGTAACTACACACTGCAGTGGAAAGCAGGCTGTGTCCACACTGCAGTGTGTAGCTGCATGTCTCAGTGAAAAGCTCTGGCAGCGGCAAGGAAGCAGGATACTACACTGCTAAAAAATAGCAATGTAGATGTGGGAGGCACTGCTTGGGTATGTAGAGAACCATGAAGGGGCTATATCCACAGAGTTCTGGTCTGGCTTTACTCGCCTGAGCAGTGCCTCACCACCTACACTGCTATTTATACCCTGGCTTAGAGGATGTGCAGTGTCTGGACTCTGCATGCCACCATAAGGAGTACACTGTGTAGAGGTACCTCAGGGATTTTAAAACCAGAAAGCATCAACAAACCCTATTGTTTGTTATATTTAACCACTAGGGGGCAGAATTCCAATTTCTACAAGACCTAGTCTAGACACAGCATTTGTATGAGTACATCTATTTGGATTAAGGGTATGATTTTTTATCAAAATAGTTTTTTACCAGTATGACCTCTGTGGATGTACTTATACTGATATAATAGTGGCTTATACCAGAATAGCTTTTTCCACACAGGAATGAGTAATAGCTGCACCTTTATACTGGGCTAGCTGCATCCACATCAGTGGGTTATAGCACTTTAAATATATTGGTATAATTAAAGTGGCACAACTTTTGAGTGTGGACATGGTGTAGGGCCCAGATCCTCAAAGGTATTCAGGTGCCTAACCCCCAATGACTTCAACTGCCTCAAAGATATTTAGGTGCCTTACTTCCATTAGCACCTCTGAGGATTTGGGCCTAGGTGCCTCCTGGCTTTTGTGCAATTTAAATCTCATCCTTAACACTGCACTAATGAAGAATGTTGTGTGTGTTTATAAGTATAATAAAAATAAAATAAAATAAACAGGTGGGAGAGAAGGATGCTCACAACTTCAGGGAGAGATTTCATAGAAGATAAACTAGCAGCTGCAGTCCACTGAGCTGAAGATACATGGGTTTCATAGATTTCTTTGATGACTGACAGTCTCCCACTTGAGTTACTGAAAGGATAATATGAGAGTGATGTCCACTGATGAGATAACTGTATCCCAGGCTACAGCTTGATGTGGGGAAAAAAGTTTAGTCTTTAGATTCTTGGACGTACTTGTGTGAGTAAGTGCTACTGAACCAGGGTAAAAGATGCAGAATTGGACACTTTAGGTCCATATTTCCCAAGAACTGGCAGCATCTGGTGACAGCAACTCTCTCTGCTGTGTCAGGGACCCAGTGCATTGCCTCAGTGACATACCATTCTTCTGATTGTTTCTTTAGGAATCCAGCAATCCAATAACAAAGAATTTTAATCCCAGATCAAAATAATCCATGTCCTTATCTCCCATCCACTGCAATTTATGTTTTCCCCTCTTTCTCGCTGGTCTGGTTTATGCCCTTAACACCAGCAGACAAAGCTAAGTATAAATGCTGGTAAAATAGACAGTCCACGAACAAGGTACACATCTCCTACCCGACTACTCTGACTCTTTACAGTATGGTGTATACATAGGGAACTGGCTACATAAAGGAAAATATTACTTCAAGGACAGTTTTTTGCTTCATACAAATGTTACTTCTACTTCTGACTTGTTTCTGGCATCTGCTAGGATTAGGTACCCTTTGTTAAGAGAAGCAAATAATTCTGCATCCTCGACTTGATCTTTAATAGCAGAAAAATAAAGTACAAAGGATCAGTTTCAGATCAACTCTTACAAATATTTGTATCTGTATTACAATAGCACCTAGATGGCCATTCTACCAGGCACATACACCTGGACAAATGCGGGATGGGGTTTAAGGGGGCAACAGGGGCAGGAGAAGGAAAAGTGACTTGCCCCAGGTTACACAGCAGGTCAGTAGCAGAGGCAAGAGTTGAATGCTAGTCCAAGTGTCCTATCCACTAAACCATGCTGCTTCTTTGCAGCATAGACGCCTCTTCCTAGATACATGGCTGGTGTTCCTTGCTCACATGCTCAGGATCACCAGATTTGGGGTGAGGAAGGAATTTTCCCTCAGGTCAAGGACTTTTTTTTTTTTGCCTTCCTCTGCAGCATGGGGTGTGGATCACCTGGGCCTGTATCTCACCTAATCAGTTCCCAGCCAGCACAGGGATCCCAGGCACGGGTGGCATGTCAGTCTCTGCCTGTGACACGCAACAGTTTAGTCTCCTGAGGACCAAAATGCTTTAGTCTAACTAAAGTCATTGGACTCAATACAGAGGTATGTGGGTGAAATTTATTGGCCTGTGATATACAGAAGGTTAGACTTGGGATGGCTCATTCAGCAAAGGGGGAGGGATAGCTCAGTGGTTTGAGCATTGACCTGCTAAACCCCCGGTTGTAAGTTCGGCCCTTGAGGGGGGCATTTAGGGATCTGAGGCAAAAATACCTGGTCCTGGTATGATGGTAGGGGGCTGGATGCAAGGTCCCTTCCAACTCTATGAGATAGGTATTAAATATTTAAAAAAAAATCTAATGATCCCATCTGGCTTTAAACACAATTAAACTATGAACATCCAGTTCAATGTAATTTACCCTGAAGTCTACCAGGCCTCACACAGACACCATACAATTTCCTATCTGACATATAACAATTCCTCACTCTGAATCCTAGGGGAAAAAAAGTCCTCTGGGAAATCCTGGCCTCATCCAAATCAATGGGAGTGACTTCTCTGGTCCCAGCTTGCTCCTCTCTGAACCCACTGCTAGCTCTGCAATATCCTTTCTGAGCTGTGGTGACCAGTACTGCACACAGTAACCAGATAAGGCCACACACATTATGATATTCTCCATCCCTTTCCTTATGCATCTGAATGTCTTGTTAGCTTTTTTGACCAGAGCTGTGCATAGAGCAGTGATCTTCATTGAGTTATCTACAGTGGCACCCAGGTCATTCTCTTGAGTTGAGCCAGTTTATTTAGAAGTCTGCAAGGTGTATATGTTTAAATTTCTCCCTCCAATGTGCATTACTTTGCATTTGTTGACATTGAATTTCATTTGCTATTATGTTGCCCATTCCCCACCTTGGTGAGGTCTCACAAAACTTCCTCACCTAAATAACTTAGTGTTCTGTGTATGCAATGTAGCTGTAGCCATGTCAGTCCCAGAATATTAGAGAGAAAAGGTGGGTGAGTTAATTCTTTTATTGGACCAACTTTTGTTGGTGAGAGAGACAAGCTCAGAAGTTTGTGTCTTTCACCAACAGAAGTTGGTCCAATAAAAGATATCACCTGCCCCACTGTGTCTCTCATGGTGTTATGTGCACATTTTGCTCCTTCACAACTAACCCCTACTCTCCACATCATTCCAGGAGCCGGCCAACAGGGCTGCTAACAGGGGAGTTTGAGTGGGAGTTTACAGGGGGAGGTGGAAGGGGGCGGCGCCGTGTCCCCCGAGTTCCCCAGGTAGGAACGCCGAGCGAGGCTGAGACAGCAGCAGCCATGAGCCAAGCAGTGGAGGATACACCGAGGATGAGAGCATGCAGCAGCTGCAGTATGTACATGGTTCTAGCGGGGGACCCAGAACAGTACTATGTATGCATGAAGTGCCGCCTAATAGAGCTGCTGGAGGAAAAGATCCAAGGCCTAGAGCTGCAGGTAGAAACCCTGGTAGAGCATAGAAGGGGGTTTGAGCAGCTGATGGAGCAATGGCAAGCAGTGACCGAAGGGGAATGCCCAGGAGTACAGGGGGAAGCAGGGGATAAGGCCAGTGAGGGGGGACCGCCGGATGAGGAAGATGGGCGGTGGAAGCATGTGACTGTGAGAAGCAGGCCGAGAAAAAGGAGAGCCAGTGAGGGAGAAATAGAGCTAAGGAACAGGTTCAAAGGTCTGGAGAATGAGGAAGGGGTAAAGCAGGTCGTAGCTGACGGTGGGAGGCCAAGGAAAAAGAGAAGAGCGGCTAGTCCGATAGAAAGAGGGGAGGAGTCTATGGAGGCAGCACCAAGTGTGGGCCAAGGGAGGATACAGGATGGCTTAACGGGAACCACAAGGAATGATAGGAATGGAAGGAGCTTGCAACCACGGGGGACGGAGGATAGGTTAGAGGACCGCACTGTCCCCAGGCAAAGGCATGTCTACGTGATTGGGGATTCCATACTGAGAAGGTTGGACAGGCCTGTGACCAGGGCCGATCCGGAGAACAGAAGGGTGTGCTGTCTACCGGGCGCTAAAATACGGGATGTGGACCTGAGGTTGAAAAGGATCCTAAGAGGAGCAGGTAAGAACCCTTTGATCATCCTTCATGTAGGAACGAATGACACAGCTAGATTCTCGCTAGAGAGGATCAAGGGAGACTATGCCAGGTTGGGTAAGACGCTCAAGGAAATTGAGGCTCAGGTGATCTTCAGTGGGATCCTACCTGTCCCTAGGGAAGGGCGCCAAAGGGGTGACAGGATCGTGACGATTAATAGTTGGCTGAGGGAGTGGTGTTACAAGGAGGGCTTTGGGATGTATGGGCACTGGAAGGCTTTTGGGGACAGACAACTGTTCTCACGGGATGGGCTCCACCTAAGTAGGGAAGGAAGTAGACTTCTAGGAGGGAGGCTGGCTCATCTGATTAAAAGAGCTTTAAACTAGACACTGGGGGGAGACGGTTGGGAGAGGTCCAGGTGCTCTCCACGCCAAATTTATACATTGGGAGTGAGAACAACAGGATAACAACAGATATAGCCAGAGGGGGACGGTTAGGTGTAAGGAAGAGGGGGGAACGGATACTAGATCAACAGGTCATACTGGTAGTACTGTGTCCCTACCAAGTTGGGTGAAAAGGGTGAGAGGAGCCAACCAGCAAAAATTAGGATGTTTGTTCACCAATGCGAGAAGCTTAGGTAACAAAATGGAGGAACTGGAGCTCCTGGTCCGGGAATTGAAACCAGATATCGTAGGAATAACCGAAACATGGTGGAACGGTAGCCATGACTGGAGTACAGGTATGGAAGGGTATGTGCTGTTTAGGAAAGACCGATGCAAAGGTAAAGGTGGGGGAGTAGCATTGTATGTCAATAATGAGGTGAAATGTAACGAAATAACTAGCAATGCAATGGATAATACGGAGTGTGTTTGGGCAATGATCACATTGGGGAAGAAAACTACTAGAGCCTCCCCTGGGATAGTGATTGGGGTGTGCTATAGACTGCCGGGATCTAGCCTGGATATGGATAGAGAGCTCTTTAATGTTTTTAAGGAGGTAAATACTAATAGGAACTGTTTGATCATGGGGGACTTTAACTTCCCGGATATAGATTGGGAAACAAATGCTAGTAATAATAATAGGGCTCAGCTTTTCCTAGACGTGATAGCTGATGAATTCCTTCATCAAGTAGTTGCTGAACCGACGAGGGGGGATGCCATTTTAGATTTGGTTTTGGTGAGTAACGAGGACCTTGTTGAGGAAATAGTTGTAGGGGACAACCTTGGCTCGAGTGATCATGAGCTAATTCGTTTCAAAATAAATGGGAGGATAATCAAAATTGCATCTGAGACTAAGGTATACAATTTCAAAAGGGCTAACTTTACTAAATTAAGGCGACTAGTTAGGGAAGTGGATTGGACTAACATATTTAGGGATCTAAAGGCAGATGACGCCTGGGGTTACTTCAGGTTGAAGTTGCAGGAGTTGTCAGAGGCATGTATCCCGAGAAAGGGAAAACGGCTCGTAGGTAGCAGTTTTAGACCGAGCTGGATGAGCAAGCGTCTCAAAGGGGTGATTAAGAAAAAACAGAAAGCGTACAAGGAGTGGAAAATGGGAGGGATCAGCAAAGAAACCTACCTTATTGAGGTCAGAGGGTGTAGGGAAGCAGTGAGAAAGGCAAAGAGCCGGGTGGAGATGGACCTAGCGAAGGGGATTAAAACCAATAGCAAAAGGTTTTTTAGCCATATAAATAGGAAGAAAACCAAGAAGGAAGAAGTGGGACCGCTTAAAACTTTAAACGGAGTGGAGATTAGGGATAATCTTGGAATGGCACAATATCTGAACGAATATTTTGCCTCAGTCTTTAATGAGGCTAATGAAGGGCTAAGGAATAGTGATAGAGGGACTGATGGGAATGAAGATATGGGGGTAGACATTACGGTATCTGAGGTAGAAGCCAAACTTGAACAGCTAAACGGAAGTAAATCGGGGGGCCCAGATAATCTTCATCCTAGAATATTAAGGGAATTGGCGAGTGAAATTGCAAGCCCGTTAGCGATGATTTTTAATAAATCTCTAAACTCGGGGGTTGTACCGTTTGACTGGAGATTAGCTAATATAGTTCCTATATTCAAGAAGGGGAAAAAAAGTGACCCGGGTAACTACGGGCCTGTTAGTTTAACATCTGTAGTATGCAAAGTCATGGAAAAATTTTTAAAGGAGAGAGTGGTTACGGAGCGTGAGGCCGATGGCAACTGGGACAAATTACAGCATGGATTTACGAAAGGTAGATCGTGCCAAACCAACCTGATCTCCTTCTTTGAGAAAGTAACAGATTTTTTAGACAAGGGAAATGCGGTGGATCTAATATAACTTGATTTCAGTAAGGCGTTTGATATGGTACCGCATGAGGAATTACTGGTTAAATTGGAAAAGATGGGGATCGAAATGAAAATCCAGAGGTGGATAAGGAGCTGGTTAAAGGGGAGACTGCAGAGGGTCGTATTGAAGGGGAAACTGTCGGGTTGGAGGGGGGTTACCAGTGGAGTTCCTCAAGGTTCGGTTTTGGGTCCGATTTTATTCAATCTATTTATCGCTGACCTGGGAACCAAGAGTAGGAGTGGGCTGATAAAGTTTGCGGATGACACCTAGTTGGGAGGTATTGCAAATTCGGAAAAGGATCGGGATATCCTCCAGGGAGATTTGGATGACCTTGTAAACTGGAGTATTAGTAACAGGATGAAATTCAATAGTGAGAAGTGTAAGGTTATGCATTTAGGGATGACTAACAAGAACTTTAGTTATAAGCTGGGGACGCACCAGTTGGAAGTAACGGAGGAGGAGAAGGACCTAGGAGTCCTGGTTGATCGTAGGATGACTATGAGTAGGCAATGTGATGTGGCGTTAAAAAACTAATGCAGTCTTGGGATGCATTAGGCGAGGTATTTCTAGTAGGGATAAGGAGGTGCTAGTCCCGTTATATAAGGCGTTGGTAAGACCTCATTTGGAGTATTGTGTGCAGTTTTGGTCTCCCATGTTTAAGAAGGATGAATTCAAACTGGAACGGGTACAAAGAAGGGCCACTAGAATGATCCGAGGAATGGAAAGCCTGTCATATGAAAGGAGACTTGAGGAGCTCGGTTTGTTTTCCTTAACCAAAAGAAGGATAAGAGGAGATATGATTGCACTCTTTAAATATATCAGAGGGATAAACACCAGGGAAGGAGAGGAATTATTTCAGCTCAGTGCTAATGTGGACACGAGGACAAACGGATATAAATTGTCAGTCAGGAAATTTAGGCTTGAAATTAGACGAAGGTTTCTAACCATCAGATGAGTGCAATTCTGGAACAGCCTTCCGAAGGAAACAGTGGGGGCGAAGGACCTCCATGACTTTAAGATTAAGCTAGATAAGTTTATGGAGGAGATGGTATGATAGGATAACGGGCTTAGTCAATAAATTACCACACTGGTAATTAGTACAATGGGTCAATGATAGGATATTGTTAGCCTTTTTCCAGAGGGTATGGCTGGAGAGTCTTGCCCGCATGCTCGGGGTTCAGCTGACCGCCATATTTGGGGTCAGGAAGGAATTTTCCTCCAGGGTACATTGGCAGTGGCCCTGGAGGTTTTTCGCCTTCCTCCGAAGCATGGGGCAGGGGTCGCTTGCTTAAGGAGTGGGTGGATCGGCTTATGTGGCCTGCATCTTGCAGGAGGTCAGACTAGATGATCATAATGGCCCCTTCTGATCTTGAATTCTATGATTCTACGATTCTATGATTAAACTCAGAACCTTGAGGCACCCACTATTAACCTTTTGCCATGATGAAAACTGACCATTTACAACTACTCTTTGTGTTTTGTTTCCTAGTCAGGTTTTGATCCCCATGACTACTTAGCTTCTATAGTAGCCTCTTGCGTGGGACCTTGTCAGTGGCTTTTTGGAAGTCTAAATACATTACGTCAACCGGTTCTCCTTTATCCTCTCCTCTGTTGAGACAGTCAAAGAATTCTAGATCAGTGAGACTGTTTTCCTTTCATTTTAGAGGGTGATACTATTCGGTATATTACATGGCACTCTGGGATCTTTGGGATGAAAGGTGCTATGTATGTATAAGGCATCACTCTATACCTGGTCTTTTACATCTCAGAAGAGTTTCTTTCTCACCCATGGCTGCTTTGTACAGCTCCTCGCTTACCCATAACATTCTTACAACAGGTGAAATTCAGTGGTGTGCTAGGGGCCAGCACAAGACCTATGTACTACTGATGTCCCAAATAAGGCCTACATGAAGTACACACCCTACAGAAGTTTCTTGTACCTCCTACCTTGCTTTCTTTCAACTCCTCCACACTAGCTTGTGGTCACTAATAGGTGAGGTGAATCTGACATACCTCCAGCTCCGTATGGCTCCAAAGAAAGCCAATGGCTGCTTGCTTGTTCATGTGAAATGAGCTTTGAGGTGCAGCTCTCCATAGGCAAGTACATACCACAAATTCCACAGGGAACAAGGTACTAGAAGCCAAACAGTTTGCTGCCATGGGTAGTGAGCTCTCCCCCAAGCTCCAGAACACCAGCCTGACCAGGCACAGAGACTGTTTGAGGACTCTGAGTTGAGGGGCAATCAGTGGTCCTGAGATCCCTTTCACAGAGGACACCTGATGCCCCAATTGGGGGAAAGGAAGATGTGGCTTAGCCACAGTGCTAACCCTGACCCCAATGGGGCACACAGGCACAGCACACTCCTTTGCACTAAGACTCCATTCTCCTATTCTTACAAACTCAGTTTTGCTCACCATTTCATTAGGGGCCCAGAGGGGCATTGGAAACCCATACCGGAGAAGTGGTGTACACCAGAGTCTTGTTAAAACATATCCTGCTACTGTTCCAGAAAAGTTAAAAAATTTAAAAAAAGACTTTGTGTTGGTGTGTGGTCCTTAACCAACCCCACAGCACACACCCCACTCACCACCAACCTGGACATTTTCCTAGCTCCAGCTTCTGCTCTATACTGAGTCCACGCATCCCACCTCTGACAATGGAACTTAGCCACGTCTTGCAGATCAGTGAGACTGCATCATCACCATGAAGTTTGCTCATCCAATAATAGGGCAATGAGGAAAGTATAAACCCTAGATAAGACAGACCATGGAGAGATGGTCCGGAACAGATTGCTGTTATTAACAGACTTAGGCCCCAGTTCATCAAAGCATAGACCTAAGCATGTGCTTTGCTAAAGTGGGACCTTCATTTCTTAGCTTAGGTTTCCAGTCACCCTTGTATGACTGGAAGGGAGCAGAACCACCAGTGGTCTTTTTCTCCTCTGACATGTTATGGCATATTATGATATAGTATAATAGTCAAAACAGTATTTTAGCCCTAGAGCATTTTGTATTTTATTAGTTTAGTTTAATTTTGTAGTTTAATTTTATTTTATGAATTAGAGTAGCAGCTCTTTTTAATATCTTGTTTTAGCCTGGAATATTTTCTCCAGTATATTAAAAACAGTGCTACTCTAGTTAGTTCTGAGTTTCTTGTTAGCTTCTTGTTCCAAATGTCAAACTGTTTCATTACAACTACAAACAGGAGACACTCTGAATAAGAAACTAAGATAAGCACTCGGTGCTAATTTGGGAAGCTGTTTTTAATATAACATAATATAATATAATATAATATAATTAATAAATTAATAGCTGACATATGAATAGTACCATATAACACTGACATCTTGTGAAATAATATCAACAAAATATAAAAATTAAATAAAAACAATGTTTAAATGTAAACTTTGTTTCAAAACAAAATTTTGAATTTTTCTAAATTAAAATTGTTCATGATGATTTTTTTTTCAGAATTTCTGTTTCATGAGAAATTTGGAAATTGTTTCTTTTTGTTCTGATCTGGAACAAAACCAAATTTCAAAGTGTTGGTATTTCCTGGAGAACTGAAATTCTTCATTTCAACCAGCTCTAGTCATGACACCTTTGCCTTTAGTAACCCAGAGATCCCTTCTTCACCAATCAGAATCACTCTCTCTTTATCTCTCCCAGTATCCCAGGTTAGGGATGTACCTCCCCACTTCTTATTCTCCCTCTGACACAGGTGATTATCTTTCCTCATGGCAAAAGCCTGTTCTTGTCTAGACGCAGGCTATAGGGTGTTTTTGCTCTCCAAGGGTAGATCTGTTGTAGGCATTGAATACAAATCAAGGCAGTTGCCTTAATACTCTCATTACATTTAAATCTAATGGGCTTTTTAAATATTCAGAATCAAAGGCACTTCACCACCAGTAAGTTTTTTTTATACATCTTTAAAAAAAAATCCCTGCATTCAAAAATCACCACTCTTGGCATCTCCACTCTCTTGCTCCCTCTTTTTTAATTTTTTTTTTATAAACTGGGCTAACTCACCAGGGAAGGGCAGTGCTTACAAACAGATGCCACTCACACAGGTTCCAGGAGGCCTTCATATCATTAGATGACGGTGAACTTTGAACTCCTGATTTGGAGCCTCTGTTTGCTGGAGAAGAGGAGGAGGCAGTGGGCACGAAGGGAAGTTCAGGGGGGGTTGATGGGGCCTCTCTAGTGTATTGCTGGCCTACCCTGGCACAGGAACGCTCAGGACTTCAAATCGGCTCCAGTCACTTTGAAGCTTCTCTCTCTCTCTTTCTGTCTTTTTTTCCCCCTTGCATCTATGAATCATTCATGTCTCCCCCCTCCCCCCTCCGAGGTTCCTTTTGAAAAAAAAAAAAGAAGAAGAAAAAAGAGGGAGGAAAAAAATACCCACACGCACACAAAGCCCGGCCTATGTTTATGTTCTTATTGCTCTGTGCAGCTTATTATCACCAGTGTTGAACAAATTACTTACATGATGTTTGAACTGCACTGGCAGCCCTCAGAGCTACATACTTGGTGGGGCAAATTATTTTGTTTTAAATGTTAATGTACAGTGGGGGAGTGTTAAATGTACAGGCACAGTGAATACTATTTACTTGGTGCATTGCAAAGCCTTGGTCCCGGCTAGGGAGTTGCAGAACGCTACTGCGAGAGCACACACACCTTCAGCCGCAGGCTTATACCCCCCCCCCCCCAGTTGAGAATGAAGATTTGGGTAGGAGAGATAGCTGTACATTTAATGATGATTTCTGATTTCTTTGGGGGGGGTGTTTTGTATTTTTCTTCATTACCCCACTGCATTAAATGCCCCCACTCACCCCCCAACAAAATATAGCTCCATTCAGGAAATAAACTAGAGATGGGACTCAGCAGATCTGGGTTGGTCCCCAGCTCTGCCTTTGTGACCTTGAGCAAGTCACTGAGGGCCAGATTTTCGAAAGCTCAGTGCACACGGCTGGGGCCAGATTTGCAGAAGAGCTCAGTTGAGCTAGTTTGAAGTCAGGCTGTAAGACTCACGATGGGAAGTGCTGGACCTTAATCTCTCCGTGACTCAGACCCCTCCCCGCACCTATAAAATGGACTAATCAGAGTACTTTTCTCATATCCATTGTTTCTCTGGTCTAGTTAGATTGTAAGATCTTTGGGAAATGCATATGTACAGTACCTAACTTAGTCCTGATCTTGGTTGTGGACTCCAAATCCTCTTGGAATAATATAATATAATATAATATAATATAATATAATATAATATAATATAATATAATATATGTAAGTGATGGATACAGCAAGAATGAACTGTCAAAGTGGCACCAGACCTTGACAGAACTACAGCTGCAAAATCTGCAGACATATCTCCACTGCTATAATGATCAGTACCCCCCACAACACCCCTTTCCAGATCCATGTGTCCTATACATGCCCACCACAGCACGTGGTGCACCTCATCCAGTGCATCAAATGCCCCAGCTACAACTGTGTGGGTGAAACCACATAATCACTACCCCCCTCAATTAATTCATCCAGAAAAATGGCAAAAGACAAAAACACCTTTACAACACCTTCAAAAGATGAGCCTGGGACCTTAAATTCATAACTATGGATGGACTTATCAAAGACTCTGGTTTTATGGCCTATTACATGCCCTGCTGCCTAAACTAACCCTCCATTATCCTAGGACTGCAGATGTGTTAATTGCCATACCTACAGAATCTTCACCAAGCATTCTCAAAACTACGATACCTGCACGAGGAAATAAGGAAACAGATCAACAGAGCCAGACGTGTACCCAGAAGCCTCCTACTGCAAGACAAGCCCAAGAAAGAAACCAACAGAACTCCACTGGCCATCACATATAGTCCCCAGCTAAAACCCCTCCAACGAATCATCAGTGATCTACAACCCATTCTGGACAATGATCCCTCACTTTCACAGGCCTTGGGTGGCAGGCCAGTCCTCGCCCATAGACAACCCGCCAACCTGAAGCATATTCTCACCAGTAACTACACACCACATCATAGTAACTCTAACTCAGGAACCAATCCATGCAACAAACCTCGATGCCAACTCTGCCCACATATCTACACCAGTGACACCATCACAGGTGCCACACCATTACCGGTTCATTCACTTGCACATCCACCAATGGGCAATCCACAGAAAAATGGGCATCCCCATGCCCATATCTGCTCTGCCCGCCCAGCATTCCTGCTAGGGAGGAATGGCATGGGGGCTTCCTCTGCTCCCCCACCTGTCCGGCTCTTCTAACATGAAGTGGGGTCGGAGCACAGGAAGCAGGGGGGACTGCAGGGAGAAAGGGTGAGGATGGGCCCCCACTCACTCTGGCCCAGGACGCCACAAACCCGTAATCTGTCTCTGTATGGAAAAAGGCGATTTTGGCCAAGGGCACTAGAATTAACATCTGCTCTTATGAAAAGTCCCCTGACAGGATTTCTGTTATTCTTATCTGAAAGATCCTCATGCTGTAAATGTCATGGATCTCATTTTATCTGCCTCTGGCAGGCAAACAGCTGAACTGATTTCATTGGGATTTGAAACTATGGCTCAAGAGAGTCAAGGAGGTAGATAACTAACGCCCTAATACTGTACTCTGGACTCATGCAAAGTTCCCATTGAGCCCAATGTGAACTCTTCCCAGATAAGGACTGCAGGCTCATGCTTATTGTGATGGGTTGGATTCCCCTTCCGGGGTGCTCAATGATGTACTGGGGTCCCACTGATCCCACCCGTTCTACCAGCCTGCGATCCCTTACACTGTCCTGCTGCACGCACATACACAGGTAGGGACACACCCAGCTGTAGAATCACACAGGGTCTGCAATCAGCTCTGTGTGGGAAAACACAGCTCAGAGATTGCCCAGTACTCAGGTACACACATCCTCTGGAGTGTAAACCCAAAATTATATTGTCTTGCGCTGTATAGAGATCTATACAGTGTAAGATCATGAAATTCACTCTCTCCCTCAATGTGGAGGAAGATATGCATAGCTTTTTGCCCCCTTCCCTCCACCCCCCACAGTTATGAATTGCACACACCAGGTTTTAGACTAAACAAAAAATAAGTTTATTAACTACAAAAGGTAGATTTTAAGTGATTATAAGGGATAGCTAACAGATCAAAGCAGATTACTGGGAAAATAAAACAAACACATAAACTAGGCTTAATACATTAAATAAATTGGCTACAAATAGTAATTTCTCACCCTAAATGTTGTTTTATGCAGGTTGCAGAGTTTCTTGAAGGTAAACTGCACCACTTGCCCCTTAAATATCCAGATATTCCTCTTACAGGCTAGATTTTTCTCGCCTGGGCCCAGCCCCTCCCCTCATTTTACTTCCTTTATTTCTTCAGATATTTTCAGCAGTCTTCCTTCTTGGGTGGGGAGGCAGTGGAGAAGAGCCAAGATTAACTCACTTCCCATCCTTAAGTAGGGTTTACATATGGCAAGAATCCTTTGTTTCCTAGTTTGACCCCCACCCTTTTCCAGTGGAAAAATTCCAGCATTTCAAGATGGTATCTGATACCAGGTGACATGATCACATGACCCTACAGTGTCAAAGCAGCATCCCAGGAAACTTCTCAGGAAGGAGGCAGATTAGTATCTTCAAAGTCCTATTGTCCTTCCTAATGGCCCATCCAGGCTGATTGCCTACTGTCTGGTGGGCGTTCCCCAAGTGTACACACAGTTGTAATTGTTACATAGTCAATATTCCTAACTTCAGATAAGAAATGATACATGCATACAAATTGCATAATCGCATTCAGTAAATTATAACCTTTCTAATGATATCTCACATGGCCTATCTTGCATAATATACATCTTAGTTATGCCATATTCATATCATAAGCATATTTCTATGAAGAATATGGGGCATATGATCACACTTATATAGGTTATTAACTACCCTCCCACTCTAGAATGCTGTATTATCTAACCAGTAGAGGGGCCATTTAAAACTTCCCCTGACACTGACCAGAGTTAAACAGAACCTCCAACGTATTCCTTTTGTAGACACGACAGGCAGACTCTAAACAAGAGGTCATTTGCCAGTGATGTAGTTTAGCGAAACTATGCACATTTCAATCTCCATTCCCCTTCATTAACAAAAAAACTCTGTGTACATGTGTTGATATAGTTTCCTCCCTGTATGTGGAATGTGATCTCTTTGTCCCTGTTATAGAGAAGCATTCCCAGGTTATGAACCAGGTTATATGGATAAGCTGGAAATCTATATCCATTAGAGAGGAAGACAGAGAACTACAGTAATGTACTCTTTATTCAGAGGATGTCATGGGTGAGTTTCAAGTGGGTTTCCTCTGTGATCTGATGCTCTAGTGCAGGGGTAGGCAACCTATGGCACAGGTGCCGAAGGGAGCACGCGAGCTGATTTTCAGTGGCACTCATACTGCCCGGGTCCTGGCCTCCAGTCCAGCACGCTCTGCATTTTAATTTAATTTTAAATTTAAAACATTTAAAAATTTAAACATTTAAAAACCTTATTTACTTTACATAGAACAATAGTTTAGTTATATATTATAGACTTATAGAAAGAGACCTCCTAAAAACGTTAAAATGTATTACTGGCACGCGAAACCTTAAATTAGAGTGAATAAATGAAGACTCGGCACATCGCTTCTGAAAGGTTGCCGACCCCTGCTCTAGTGGGTCAGGAGCTCACTGCTCCCATCTGTTGGTGAGCAGGGGGAAGAATGACCACAGAGCTGTTTCATCTGCATAAGCTATTTACCCAGAACTCCAGATGGACAGAAGCTCCAGGGGGAAGGAGCTCTCTGCCACATCTGTTGGTGACCAAGGGGAAGTAAGGCTACAGAGATAATTTACTTAAGCTTTCTAGCCAGAATTCCTCCAGTGACACTAGGGGAGTCATCAAAACTGTATATAGTGTCAGAATTGTTTGGGTAGAGGAACTGAGCAAGAAGCAGGGGGAGGGAGGAAAGGGTTGTATGTCCTGTAGCAAGGATTCAGCTCAAGGATTAAGTATGGTAGTGTGGCAAAGTCCCGTCTCAGTCTCCCCAGCCTCTGCTGTTTTTAGCGCTGGTGAGACCGGCTTGGGTAATGCAGTCCCCCTTAGAACTCAGGGGAAGTCTGTCCCCTGTCTTCCCATCAGTCTTAGTTAAAGTATTTTTACCCTGCCTTGTAGGAGAGCGTCCTGCCGCTCCTCCTGGGAAGGCTTGCTGCTTCACCACTCCTGGCAGCCGGGCTCCTTCTCTCTCTGCTTTTCCCCCCTTCCTTCCTCCCAGGAAGGGGTTTAAAAAGGTCTCAGGCAGCTCCAAGTTAGAATCAGCTGGTCCTAATTACCCTCAGGTAGCTCACCTCAGCTGATTCTAATTTGCTACCTTGGTAACCCTTTCTCAGCTGAACCTGGTTGACCTGTAGTTGCCTCTCAGTTGATAAGGAGGAGGGCCTTTTAACACTCTGGGACTGACTCCTCCCCCCCTCTTGCAACTGTCTGTCCTGAGTTTATCACACATCCCCCCCCCCTGCGCAACACTACAGGGTTGGGCTACTTGGGTCGGCAAACAGTGTACCCTCGAAAGGCCATCCGCGTTGCCATGCTTGATTCCAGACCTATGTTGTACTCTGAAGTGGAAGGGTTGTAGCGACAGGAACCACCTGGTCACTCTCGCATTTTTCTCTTTGTTTTGGTGCATCCACTTCAGAGGAGCATGGTCCGTGACAAGGGTAAACTTCCGTCCGAGTAGGTAATAGCGAAGACTTTCAATGGCCCACTTTACGGCCAGGCATTCCTTCTCTACTACGGCATATTTACGTTCCCTGGGCAGGAGTTTCCTACTGAGGAACAGGACGGGGTGTTCTTCCGCTCCAACCAGTTGTGAAAGCACCGCTCCCAACCCAACCTCCGAGGCATCCGTTTGCAAGATAAACTCCTTCTCCCAGTCTGGAGCTACCAACACTGGGTCGGTGCAGAGCGCGGTCCGCAAATCTGCAAACGCCTCCTCAGCCGCACTAGACCATCTCACTATATCCGCCACGGGCTTTCGTTAGGTCAGTTAGCGGGCATGCCCTGGTGGCGAAGTGGGGATGAACCGCCTGTAGTACCCCACCAGCCCCAGGAATGCTCTGACCTGTTTCTTCCGGACAGGTCGGGGCCAATTCTGTATTGCCTCTAACTTGTTGAGTTGGGGCTTCACCACTCCTCTCCCCACTATATATCCAAGGTATTTGGCTTCTGCTAGCCCAATGGCGCATTTGGAGGGATTTGCAGTCAGCCCTGCCTTCCTCAAGGTGTCCAGGACTGCTTCCACCTTCCCCAAGTGCGTCTCCCAATCCGGACTATGTATAATGACGTCATCAAGATAGGCGGCCGCATACCTGCCATGTGGGCGCAACAGTTTGTCCATGAGCCGTTGGAAGGTTGCAGGAGCCCCATGTAAACCGAAAGGGAGGACAGTGTATTGATACAGTCCCTCTGGAGTTGAAAAGGCCGTCTTCTCTTTGTCAGCCCTGGCCAAGGGAATTTGCCAATAACCCTTAGTCAGGTCAAGGGTGGACAAGAACCGTGCTTTCCCCAGTCGGTCAATTAGCTCATCTACCCGGGGTATAGGATACGCATCAAATTGGGACACCTCATTCAGTTTCCGGAAGTCATTGCAAAATCTCATACTGCCATCCGGTTTAGGTACTAGGACCACGGGGCTTGACCATTGGCTATGAGACTCTTCAATGACCCCTAACTTCAACATTTTCCTGACTTCTGACTTGATCTCTTCCCTTTTTGCCTCCGGGATCCGGTATGGCTTTACATTCACCTTCACTCCAGGCTCTGTGAGAATGTGATGGTGAACCTCAGTAGTCCGGCCTGGCTTTTCTGAGAACACGTCCTGGTTGCGTTCGATCATGTTGATCACCTCCGCTCGTTGGTCAGAGGTCAATTCTGGGGATATTCCCACTTGGCCAGGCAGGTTGCTCTCGGGAGGAGGTGACCCTATAGTGACCACATGCGCTTCTCTGTCTTGCCAAGGTTTCAACAGGTTCACATGATAAATTTGTTCCAGCTTCCGGCGTCCGGCTGTCGGACTTTGTAATCGACCTCTCCAACGGCTTCTATTATCTCGTACGGCCCCTGCCATCTGGCCAGGAGCTTGCTCTCTGCTGTGGGTACGAGTACCATCACCCGATCTCCCACCTGGAATTTTCGGATCGTCGCCTGGCGATTGTAATATGTTTGTTGGGCCCCTTGTGCCCTCTCCATGTGTTCCCGCACTATGGGAGTGACTTGGGCTATCCTGTCTTTCATCTGCAACACATGCTCGATGACGTTTCTCCCTGGGTTTGGCTGTTCCTCCCAACTTTCTTTGGCAATGTCCAGTATGCCACGGGGGTGGCGACCATATAACAGTTCGAACGGGGAAAACCCAGTCGAAGTCTGAGGCACCTCCCTGATCGCAAACATTAGGTACGGTAGCAGGGTGTCCCAGTTCCTCCCATCCCGGCTCACCACCTTTCGTATCATGTTCTTCAACGTCCTATTAAAACGCTCGACGAGGCCATCGGTCTGCGGATGATAGACTGATGTCCTTAGGGTCTGTATGTGGAGCATTGCACATAGATCCTTCATTAATTTAGACACAAAGGGAGTTCCTTGATCTGTCAGGATCTCTTTGGGTATTCCCACTCTAGCGAAAATTTGGAATAATTCTTTAGCTATGGTCTTGGACGTAGTGTTCCGTAGGGGAATGGCCTCGGGGTATCGGGTGGCATAATCTAGCACCACCAGTATGTGCTGATGGCCTTGGGCTGATCTTTCTAACGGCCCTACTAGGTCCATAGCTATCCGCTCAAAGGGGACTTCAATAATCGGAAGAGGTACCAAAGGTGCCCTTAAGCGTGGTCGGGGCCCGTGTAACTGGCATTCTGGACAGGAGGCACAATATCGTCGGACCGCCGCATATATTCCAGGCCAAAAAAACCTCTGCAGAATTCGGTCCAGGGTTTTATCTACCCCTAGATGTCCCCCGAACAGATGGCTGTGGGCTAGCTCCATCACGCCCCTCTGATGTTTCTGTGGTACTAGGAGCTGTTCCACGACTTGCTCTTGGATACGGACGACTCGGTACAGCAGATCCTTCTTGATCATATAATACGGCCCTGGGCCCTTGGCTCTCCCTTCCACAGGGACCCCATTCACCTCCACTACTTCTTTGCGAATGTTCTGGTATACTGGATCATTGGCCTGATCCTGTCCAAAATTTTCTAGTGAAGGTCCAATTTGCCCAAACTCAGGGGGTTCTATTTCCCCCCGCCCTTCAAGGGAGGTCCCTGGGGAACTGGGCCCGGCTATTGGCTCCCCAACCTCCTGCCTAGTCCCCTTGTCAGTTGGGCCAACCCTCTCCCCTACGAGTATAGGCTTCTGGTTCCGGGCCAAGATGCTCGTTCCTCCTCTTATCTGCCCTCCTTTCTCGCCGAGTCTTCCTGGTTTTCCCAGGGGGCGAGAATAAATCCTGAGCAAATTCTTGGAAGGCTGGGGGGTTGCTAACTATTGAGGCCACCCCATTGCTTTCTGGGGTGTTATCTTCGTCTGGCTCCTCCCCAGGAAGTAGACTGCCAAACCCTGGGAAGTCTCGTCCTATGAGGACTGGGTAGGGGAGTTTCGGGACCACCCCCGCCATCACCTTAGTGGGGTTTCCTTGGACCTCTATTTTCACTCGGATGGTCGGGTAGTAATTGACATCCCCGTGGACACAGGATATTCCTGTGCGCTTGGCCCGGGATAGTTGATCATACCCGACCAGCTTTCCCGAGACCAGCGTGACCGCACTTCCTGAGTCTACTAACGCGGTGGTCCTTATACCATTCATTTTAACTTGCCTAGTATATCTATGAGGGACCATCGCTACTCCTACTAGACTTATCAGGTCACATGGCTCTTCTAGGTTTCCCAGGTCGCATTGCATGGGCTCCTCTAGGTTTGGGCATTGGGCAGCTATATGCCCTATCTCTCCACATGCATAGCATCGGTACCCTCCTCGGGGCAGCCCCTTAATTTTTGGGCTGTGAGGCTTTACCCCCCGAGTCTCTCTCTCCCAGTCCCCAGGTCCCTCTGAGTACTTTGGCCGCTCTTCGTCCTCCTTCTTCCCTGCCATAGTTCGGCCTGGAGCTATGGCAACTCGGGCTCTTGGTAGATAGACTTGTCTCCTATCCGGGCGCTTCCCTTCCCCAGTGGTCCGAGAGAGTTCCTGTGCTGCTAGGCGCCTCTACGAGGGCAACTAGCTCATCATAGGAGGAGGGATCGTTCTGACTGACCCATCCTCGTATGTCGGGCGGTAGCCCTCTCATGTACCTGTCCACAACTATGGTCTCCACGACTTCCTCCGGCCGGCGGGTCTCGGGGCATAGCCACTTCCGGGCCAGATGGATCAGGTCGAACAGCTGGGACCTTGGGGCTTTGTTGGCTCGGTATTTCCACTCATGGAACCTCTGCGCCCTTATAGCCGTCGTCACGCCAGACCTCGCCAGGATCTCCGCCTTTAGCTGGGAGTAATCTGAAGCTGCTTCTGTTGTCATATCAAAATATGCTTTCTGTGCCTCCCCACACAGAAAAGGTGCCAGGATACTGGCCCACTGGTCTTGGGGCCAGGCCTCCCGCCGGGCCGTCCTCTCAAACGCGAGGAGATACGCCTCCACGTCATCATCTCTCGTCATCTTCTGTAAGTAGCGGCTTGCGTGCAGGGGCCGAGTCCCATGGGGGCCGTGCGTTAGGGTGGTCAGGGCCTTTAGCTGGTTCACAACCTCATGCAAGGTGGCTCGATCCTGAGCTGCCTGGCTCATCAGGAGTTGATTTGTCTCCTGCTGCATTCGCACCGCCTCCTGCTGGGCAGCCATCTGCACCCTGGTAGCTTCTTGTTGGGCCGCAGTAGCCTGCACCAATGCCTTCACTAGATCTTCCATTTTTGGGGGGGGGGGGTTTACCCTGCCCCGAGACGGTTTGCCGCAAAGTGTCACTCACATCCCACTCCTGACACCACGTGTGGCAAAGTCCCGTCTCAGTCTCCCCAGCCTCTGCTGTTTTTAGCGCTGGTGAGACCGGCTTGGGTAATGCAGTCCCCCTTAGAACTCAGGGGAAGTCTGTCCCCTGTCTTCCCATCAGTCTTAGTTAAAGTATTTTTACCCTGCCTTGTAGGAGAGCGTCCTGCCGCTCCTCCTGGGAAGGCTTGCTGCTTCACCACTCCTGGCAGCCGGGCTCCTTCTCTCTCTGCTTTTCCCCCCTTCCTTCCTCCCAGGAAGGGGTTTAAAAAGGTCTCAGGCAGCTCCAAGTTAGAATCAGCTGGTCCTAATTACCCTCAGGTAGCTCACCTCAGCTGATTCTAATTTGCTACCTTGGTAACCCTTTCTCAGCTGAACCTGGTTGACCTGTAGTTGCCTCTCAGTTGATAAGGAGGAGGGCCTTTTAACACTCTGGGACTGACTCCTCCCCCCCTCTTGCAACTGTCTGTCCTGAGTTTATCACAGTAGGTAATCTGTTCCTGTGATGTTCAGAGGATGTTATAGCAAGAGGTGATACAGACTGATGGTTCCTCAGGAAGAGTTATTACAGAGGCAGCTCCTTGGTAGGGTGCAACCCAGATATGGTTCTTTGTTGAAGCCACAGAGGATAGTCCAGGGTTGAGTGAACTCTAGTGAAGCCACTGAATGAAACTAAAATCACTTTAGCTGGACTAACTGCTGGAAGCTCAGGACAGGACAAGGCAGCACTTCCCAAGGGACTGGAGACAGACCTGGCTGTGTGCACCTCACGAATCTGGGACTGTGCTATGAGTGGGAAGTAATGTCGTAAAGGGGTATTTGCCTATTGGACATTCACACCAAGTTAACAGACTAATATCAAAGTTACTGTGGGCAAGTGTATTCACTGGAGGGTACTCATAATTAATTTAGATACATGGCTGCTGTGTTTTCCAAAACAGATGCTGTGGTCACTTTCCCCCAATAAAGTTTTTGTTGTTTCATGCACAGATTTAATGCTTGGGAATGGAAACCGTTGCCTCTTAAGGAAGGTATTTAGTGATCCCAGAAATTCTGTGTGTGTGTGTGGAGGGGAGTGGTGGGTTGACCACTGATGTTTGTTAGCTTTAAGGGGGTCTCCTAGCTCTTCCAACCCAGTCCTTGTTGCTGCTGCTAACACCTGACAGGAAGGATATATGCATTTCAGTATTTGTACATTTCCCCTGGTTGTCTTACCTGAAGTGCAATAGATGAATAGCATGGATCTGAATGTAATGGAGTTTTATTTACATGCACTCGAGGGATGGGAGCACGGACTTAGAAATTTATGGTGATATCACAGGGATAACATTACCTGATGGCTGCTGCTTGTGAAGTGGAGAGCTTGTGTGCATACTGGATCTATTATAAATAGACTATCTACAGTTGAGTTCCCTCTCTGGCAGGAGTCACTGAGCTAAAAGCACATGCTGGTTGCTATTAGCAGGTTAGATTCACTCCAGAAAGTATGTCCATTGCAAGTCTTCTTCTCTGACCCTGTATAAGCAATGAAGCCAACCCACAGACCACTTCTACAGTGGTAATATCCTCATGATTAACTGCAGATTCATGTGACCTGTTCATACCTTTTTGAGTGGCTTATCTGAACGCTGCCCACTTGGCCATCTCCCTTGAGATTTATTCTCCTTTTCAACCTACTGAGCAGCTTCAGAGAGCTGCCATTTGTGTGGGATTTTCCTCCCCAAATGACACTGTTCTGAGACACAGAATGGGCAATACTGAATCCTGGACCAGTGGATGGTCTAAGTCCAGTTAGCGCTTATCATCAGTAGATCTCACAGTACTTTATAAAGAGCAGGATCATTATCCCCATTTTAAAGATGGGGAAACTGAGTCATAGAGAGGGACGTGACTTGCACAAGGTCACCCAGCTGGCCAATAGCTGATCTAGGAATAGAATCAGGTCTCCTGAGTCCCAGACCAGTGCTCTATCCACTAGGCCACCCTGCTTTGTTTACACCCTTTGATCATAGAACCATAGAATCATAGAACTTAAGATCAGAAGGGACCATTATGATCATCTAGTCTGACCTCTCACAAAATGCAGGCCACAAAAACTGACCCACCCACTCTTGAAATAATTCTCTCCCTTGACTCAGCTGTTGAAGTCCCCAAATCTTGGTTTAAAGACTTCAAGTAGCAGATAATCCTCCAGCAAGCGACCCCTGCCCCATGCTGCGGAGGAAGGCGAAAAACCTCCAGGGCCACTGCCAATCTACCCTGGAGGAAAATTCCTTCCCGACCCCAAATATGGCAATCAGCTGAACCCTGAGCATGCGGGCAAGACTCTCCAGCCAGACACTCAGGAAAAAGACTTTCAATATCCCAACATTGACTCTCGGTACTAATTACCAGTGGCAGCACGTTATTGACCTATTGACTAAATAGTGTTATCCTATCAAACCATTCCCTCCATAAACTTATCAAGCTTAATCTTAAAGCCAGAGAGGTCCTTCGCCCCCACTGTTTCCCTCGGTAGGCTGTTCCAGAATTTCACTCCCCTGATGGTTAGAAACCTTCGTCTAATTTCAAGCCTAAACTTCCCGACTGCCAATTTATATCCATTTGTTCTCGTGTCCACATTAGTACTGAGCTGAAATAATTCCTCTCCCTCCCTGGTATTTATCCCTCTGATATATTTAAAGAGAGCAATCATATCTCCTCTCAACCTTCTTTTGGTTAAGGAAAACAAACCGAGCTCCTCTAGTCTCTTTTCATACGACAGGCTTTCCATTCCTCGGATCATTCTAGTGGCCCTTCTTTGTACCCGTTCCAGTTTGAATTCATCCTTCTTAAACATGGGAGACCAAAACTGCACACAGTACTCCAAATGAGGTCTCACCAACGCCTTGTATAACGGGACTAGCACCTCCTTATCTCTACTAGAAATACTTGGTGTCATCCGCAAACTTTATCAGCCCACTCCTACTCTTGGTTCCGAGGTCAGTGATAAATAGATTGAATAAGATCAGACCCAAAACCGAACCTTGAGGAACTCCACTGGTAACCTCCCTCCAACCCGACAGATCACCTTTCAATACGACCCGCTGCAGTCTCCCCTTTAACCAGTTCCTTATCCACCTCTGGATTTTCATTTCAATCCCCATCTTTTCCAATTTAACCAGTAATTCTTCATGCGGTACCGTATCAAACGCCTTACTGAAATCAAGATATATTAGATCCACCGCATTTCCCTTGTCTAAAAAATCTGTTACTTTCTCAAAGAAGGAGATCAGGTTGGTTTGGCACGATCTACCTTTCGTAAAACCATGTTGTAATTTGTCCCAATTGCCATTGAACTCAAGGTCCATAACTACTCTCTCCTTTAATATTTTTTCCATGACTTTGCATACTACAGATGTTAAACTAACAGGCCTGTAGTTACCCGGGTCACTTTTTTTCCCCTTCTTGAAAATAGGAACTATATTAGTTAATCTCCAGTCAAACGGTACAACCCCTGAGTTCAGAGATTCATTAAAAATTATCGCTAACGGGCTTGCAATTTCATTCGCCAATTCCTTTAATATTCTAGGATGAAGATTATCCGGGCCGCCTGATTTACTACCGTTAAGCTGTTAAAGTTTGGCTTCTATCTCGGATACTGTAATTTCCAACCCTGTACCTTCATTCCCATCAGTCACTCTGTCACTATTCCTAAGCCCTTCATTATCCTTATTAAAGACCGAGGCAAAATATTCGTTTAGATATTGTGCCATGCCTAGCTTATCCTTGATCTCCACTCCGTTTACAGTTTTAAGCGGTCCCACTTCTTCTTTCTTAGTTTTCTTCCTATTTATATGGCTAAAAAACCTCTTACTATTGGTTTTAATTCCCTTCGCAAGGTCCATCTCTACCCAGCTTTTGGCTTTTCTCACTGCATCCCTACACCCCCTGACCTCATTAAGGTAGGTTTCTTTGCTGATCCCTCCCATCTTCCACTCCCTGTATGCTTTCTGTTTTTTCTTAATCACCCCTCTGAGATGCTTGCTCATCCAGCTCGGTCTAAAACTGCTACCTATGAACTGTTTTCCCTTTCTCAGGATACAGGCCTCTGACAGCTCCTGCAACTTCAACCTGAAATAATCCCAGGCGTCTTCCGCCTTTAGATCCCTAAATATGTTAGTCCAATCCACTTGCCTAACTAGTCCCCTTAATTTCATAAAGTTAGCCCTTTTGAAATCGTAAACCTTAGTCTCAGATGCAATTGTGTTTATCCTTCCATTTATTTTGAAACGAATTAGCTCATGATCACTTGAGCCAAGGTTGTCCCCTACAACCATTTCTTCAACTAGGTCCTCACTACTCACCAAAACCAAATCTAAAATGGCATCCCCCCTCGTCGGTTCAGCTACTACTTGATGAAGGAATTCATCAGCTATCACGTCTAGGAAAAGCTGAGCCCTATTATTATTACTAGCATTTGTTCCCCAGTCTATATCCGGGAAGTTAAAGTCTCCCATGATCATAAAGTTCCTATTAGTATTTACCACCTTAAAAACATTAAAGAGTTCTCTATCCATATCCAGGCTAGATCCCGGCGGTCTATAGCACACCCCAATCACTATCCCAGGGGAGGCTCTAGTAGTTTTCTTCCCTAACGTGACCATCGCCCAAACAGACTCCGTATTATCCATTCCATTACTAGTTATTTCATTACAGTTTACCTCATTATTGACATACAATGCTCCTCCCCCACCTTTACTTTTGTTTCGGTCTTTCCTAAACAGCACATACCCTTCCATACCTGTACTCCAGTCGTGACTACCGTTCCACCATGTTTCGGTTATTCCTACGTTATCCGGTTTCAATTCTCGGACCAGGAGCTCCAATTCCTCCATTTTGTTACCTAGGCTTCTCGCATTGGTGAACAAACATCCTAATTTTTGCTGTTTGGCTTCTCTCACCTTTGTTACCCAATTTGGTAGGGACACAGTACCTCCAGTATGACCTCTTGGTCTAGTATCCATCCCCCCCGTCTTTATTACCTCCAAACCCCTCCCTCTGGCTATATCCATTCTTATCCTGTTGTCCTCCCTCTCAATGTTTAAATTTGGCGTGGAGAGTGACTGGACATCTCCCAACCGTCTCCCCTCAATTCCTAGTTTAAAGCTCTTTTGATCAGTTGAGCCAGCCTCCCTCCTAGAAGTCTATTTCCTTCCCTACTCAGGTGGAGCCCATCCCGTGAGAACAGTTCTCTGTCCCCGAAAGCCTCCCAGTGCCCATACATCCCAAAGCCCTCCTTATAGCACCACTCCCTGAGCCAACTATTTATCATCACAATTCTGTCACCCCTTTGTCGCCCTTCCCTAGGGACAGGTAGAATCCCATTGAAGATCACCTGAGCCTCGATTTCCTTGAGCGTCTTACCCAGCCTGGCATAGTCTCCCTTGATTCTCTCCAGCGAGAATCTAGCTGTGTCATTCGTTCCTACATGAAGGATGATCAACGGGTTCTTACCTGCTCTTTTTAGGATCCTTTTCAACCTCAGGTCCACATCCCGTATTTTAGCGCCCGGTAGACAGCACACCCTTCTGTTCTCCGGATCGGCCCTGGTCACAGGCCTGTCCAACCTTCTCAGTATGGAATCCCCAATCACATAGACCTGCCTTTGCCTGGTGACAGTGCGGTCTGCTAACCTAACCCCCATTCCCCCTGGTTGCAAGCTCCTTCCATTCCTATCCTCCCTTGTAGTCCCCCTTAAGCCATCCTGCATCCTCCCGGGGCCCAAAGTTGGTACTGCCTCCATCGACTCCTCCCCTCCTTCTATCGGACTAGCCGCTCTTCTCTTCTTCCTTACCCTCCCACCTACCGGACTAGGAACAAGAGATGTACAGCCTCATGAAGGGAGGTTCCCAGCTTCCCTATGAGCTACACAACAGTCACCCCTAGCCCTTCGAAATCCTCAGCTTTCAGGTGTGACATTAGGGCATTTTATAGAGATGATACAATATACTGTGCAGCATTTTCACTGCCTCCAGTGTCTGGGCTTCACAGCACCAAGCTCCTGTTTCAGGAAAGCACTTCAGCAGAGCCTAAATGTTAAGCATTCAGTTTTTAGGGCCTGAAGGAGTGCAGATTTATAGATGTGCTTCACAGGATGAGGAGTGTGTGGGTATTCACCCACGAAAGCTCATGCTCCAAAACGTCTGTTAGTCTATAAGGTGCCACAGGATTCTTTGCTGCTTTTACAGGATGAGGAGTAGAATGCTTAGCATCTGCCCAGGGACTTACCTGGTTTTATCATGGTAATATCTGAGCACCTCACAGTCATTAATGGACTTCATCCTTATAGCACCCGATAAGGCAGGGAAGTGTCATCCCCATTCTACAGATGCGAAACTGAGGCACAGGCTAGATTAAGTGGCTTGCCCACTATCATACATTGAGTCCATGGCTGAGCAGAGATTTGAACCCAGGGCTTATGACTCCTACTCAGGCAGACCATCTTTCCTCCCCTATGGGTAAAAAAACAAGAAGTCAGTTGTGTTTTAAAAACCCAACCCCTTTTTCAGTGAGATGGGTGGCATATATATAGCTCACACAATGATGTGAACTAAGGATTTTACCAGCCAGTCTGTGATGACCTGCTTAATTGACTTAGGGGTACAAGTCTTCTGAGTTACACAATATGCCAACTCATATGCTCATTTTCTGTACAGAGCCACTACAGCAAAATTCCCACTGTCAGAACTAAATACGGGCTTATGGAGAGGGATGTATGACCTATTTAATATGTTAAAAATATTAACAGCTTTAGTATTAATAATACATATTTAGGGCATATTCTGACTCCTCTGGTGTGGCTGAACTGTAAACTGTTTACTTTGAGTTTCTTTCTCAGGAAAAACATTTCTATTGCGATTATGTTAGATGTAAGCAGGGTCTGAATGAGCTCTCCCCTGACAGCTAGTGGGGGAGGGAAAAGGCTGCAGGACCAGAATGTATTTACATGAACACACCCACTCTGCATATGTATCCAGCAAACAGAGCTGTGTTGCCAAAGTGATCAACTTTGAATGGTGTTGGGTTAAAAATCGCTTTAGTACTGAATGCAGGGGGTAATGAAATGTTGTTGTCCTTATTGTATGAGAAAAGTGTAGCAGAACTGTAATTGTGGGGGTCCACCTTCACTTTAAATAAACTCGCTAAGCAGGGGGCTCAAATGCCAGACCACTGTAAAAATGAATGAGAGTAGGGATAGATGTCACTGTTTAGAGAATCTGGGCCCTGCCTAAGAGTCTGAGGCTTGGTGTAACATGTTTCTCTCCAATATTCAAAGATAGAACTAATTAAGGCTCTAGTAGAAGTCTTTGGGGGTTGGTTTTTAAGTGGTTGTTAGAACTGAAATTGTCTGCTGTGGGAGAGTGTTTCTACCTAGTTTCTTTCAGCACTGAGGTTCTCCCACTGAGAGCTAGGTGGAACCTTAAAAGACCAATCTACAGATGTCACAATAGAGAAGTAAATGGAGCAGCAATGCTAGAGCAAGTACTGGATGGTGGAGTGAGCCAGGTGCCTTCTCTTCTCCTACTCCAGAGTAGGAGATGAATTCATAAGCTACACCCATGAACTCTGGGTCTTCACTGATCAAGGACAACAACTGTGAGTGAGGTGTGGTGGAGGGAGAACAGACAGGACTTTTGGTTGTTGAACTCAAGAACCAGAGGCAAAAGACACTGCCCAACATACTCTAGGATGGGTCTTTTTCTCATAGTTGAATACTGCTGGTGGTTTTTTCCCAACTTAATGTGGGTGATTTCCCTCTTTTCATTACAAGTTTCTTTTCTATACTCAGATTCTGTGATTGCGAGAGGGGAAGTATTGCTTCTTAGAAGCATCCAGAGGTGGTGTGTAATTTTCTAGGTTATTGGGTGGGGGCTGAAGCTGGTTCTGTGTATGTATTGAACCTGACCCTGGTTCCTGCCGACTCCATCGGGCAGAAGGGTTACATAGATCATGTTTAGTACATTCCCCTCCTCTTTCTTTCCTGTGCAAAACCTTCATTTTTGTCCTCAAAGTCTTGACACGTGTCCTGCTGGGACAAACTCTGAGGTTGGCAGCATCCATAACTGCCCTACATGTCAGCCACCTGCACAGAATTCTCTTTCCAAATCAACTCAATCCCAATAGTAAGAAACTAGTTCACTAATGCGGTTTGCTACCTCTGCTCCCGTGCACCTTAGATCATTTTGCCATCACATTCAAAATAACAACTCTTCAAACTGCTCAAGATGCAACATACTAAAGAGAGTGCAAAGGGGGACATCTGTCAACCTGAAATAATTGAGCAAGCAGGCAATGTCCAGTGCAGCACAAAAGTAAACTTGTTACCCATCTCCTTGGGTAACTTCATCTCTGTCACAGCAGCCTGCTGTTTGAAGCTCCCTCTGGTCACCTCTGCTGCTGCAGCTGAGCCCTAATAAGGAAATCAAGGCATTGAGGTGCCCGTTACTTTGGAGAAGGGCTCAGCCCCTACAAATGGGATCAGATTTTCCCCAAGAGCTGAGAACGTTGGGTGCCGAGCTCTCTGGAAATGCAGCCCCATGGGGCTGGCAGTCAACCGATCTCCATGGGCTGGGTGTATGGTTCCATAATATTTGATGCTCATGAATTTGGGGGATTAAAAGACCCAGCTAGAACAGATGTGTGCTGTGCAAACTTCCCACCTACAGCTGTGCCCTGCCCCTCACTCCTGACCCGCAGTACCCCTTTTCATCCAGTCGTGTGCCTCCACCCACAGCTCTGCCATCACAGTTCAAATTCTGACCTGCTACAGTCTGGTACGTTGCTATGTAACTGTGGTCAAACCCACAGCACCACTTCAGACTGCTCTGTGCCTTGTTTTAAAGCAAAATGCTACAAATGAGCCTGACGAATGTTGTACTTGATTCTGCAGCTAGTCACACTGAGATCTACAGGACAGATTCAGCCTGTCATGGAGCAGGGCAGTCAGGCCTAGTGGTCAGAGCAGTGTCAGGAACAGTGCTGAGGATCAGAGCTGGAGTCAGGAACTAAGCAGGGCAGGAGCAAGGCTGGCAACAAGACAGGCTCTGGAGTGATTGCGGCTGCAGCTGTAAGCACTGCACCTGCAGGCTCCTTGAAGCCAATTGTGTGGGTGGGCCAACCAGCTAGGTGATTTGCCACAGCCACTCCCCTATGTGGAGGAAATTCCTGAAGGGCCTCTGTTGCAGCTTTACGGCCACATTGGCCTGATGGAATCAGCCTGACATGGCACCCATGAGCCAGACCCTGTGGAGTGCTTACCAGGGATGGCTATCCCCAGCATAGGAGAGGGTGGCCTGGTGACAGGTTGCTGTGCATTCCCCAGCACAAAGGAAATAAGATGATCTTGTCAGCAGCATCCTCCCTCGGTCCCTCCCCCAGGCTCTTTCCCCACAGGAGCTGCTGTTAGAGCAAAGCAGTACAAATTGAGGGGGGTGTCAAAAAGCAACGAGAGAGGGAGACGGGCACAACGCTTGCCGAGTGTCTGATGCTCTTAGCTGGCGCTCCCCACACAGTCAGGAGAGTCATGAATGAGCCGGGGCTCAGGGAGCTCTCAGCTGTAAGCAGCCTAATTAACCTCTGCACGTGGGCTGCTTCGGCTCTGGCCTGACGTTGAGGTGGGCGACCACACGCGCGGCTTTGTGCTCTGGATTTAGCAGCTCAGCAGGAACGTGTATTATATCGATTCCCTAATCCCATTTCTTTTCGCCTTCTTGGCTCACTAATGAACGCTGGGGCTCTCAGAGGCTGCAAGGTTCACCTTGCCTAGTGCTGGAAGTACCTGTATGGGGGAAGCGAACACGAGGGAACCTTAATTTCCTCCAGCTTGGATCATTCACCTTTTCTGAGCCTGGCTGTGGAACTGGGCTCATTTGAGGGGTTCAGGACTTTGTCTGCAGTAAAAAAGGTGGGGGCTAGTTCTCCGGGGCCTGCACTGTGGGGAATCATTTACACAATGTGAATAGAGTGCAAAGCAGCTATGAAACACCCTGGCTGACGTGCTGTACTGGTCTCTGAGAGGTACAACCCAGGAGTGGAAGGGGGGCAAACTAATGTTGCATTAAACCACCTTTGTGTCCTCCCTGTTCTCCATGGCTACAGAGGTTGGTATGGCCCCAGCATCAGCCAGAGTAGTTCCACCATGCTCTTCATACGCAGCTGCCTATTTGCTACACCAGAGCCTGCAGCAGCCCTGAAATCCAGGGCCGCCTGGGGGGAAGGAGGGGTGAAAGTGGGACAATTTGCCCCAGGCCCCGGGCCCCACGGGGGCCCCCACGAGAATACAGTATTTTATAGTATTGCAACTTTTTTTTATGGAAGGGGGCCCCTGAAATTGCTTTGCCCCGGGCCCCCTGAATCCTCTGGGCAGCCCTGCTGAAACCCCTGTAGCAGCATCTGCTTCTGCCTCTGCTTCCTAGCACACCCCTTATGACTGGGCTTGGGAGGGGGTCTCTGCAGGCTGTCCTATACTACACATGTGGCTAGGGGAATCTCCCCAGGCTACACCCCTGTACATCACCCCAGGGGAGAATCATCAGAATCTAGAGATTTCCAGGGGTGCCGGCGGGAGGAGGGAGAATAACATTGTTGTGTAGTCATTAGAATAGGAGACAGAAGAGTAGGGCAGATTCCAGCAAATGAAGGGCCTTTGCTACTGATTGCAGATTGATGGCTGCCCCTGGTTCCTGTCAGATGTTGGACAGATCACTTAGGCACTGATTTAAGGTGCCTACATACCTTGGAGGATCTGGGCCTCAGTTTCCCCTCTGTAAAATGGGGTATAATAGCACTGTCCTATCTCCCAGGGAGGTGTTGGGGGAATATATTAAAGATTGAGATACTACAATAATGGAGGCCAGAGAGTGAAACCTAGAATGGTGAAACTCCAGGTCTGGAGGCTTGGCTCAGAGAAGCACCCAAACCTCGCTTTAGAGAGACAGTGGGATGCGTCAGTTTCTGTAAATTAATCATGTGCATAAGTGTTTGCTGAATCTGAGCCTACCTTGTATATATCAGCTGCCTGGAGACTGTCAGGGCTTTCCAAAATGAAAGATCTCACACAGCAGACGGGCAGGCAGCCTCCTTGCATTGAAAGGGGCCTTGATGGAAACCTGGCTCCTCTCTTGCACTACCGTTGCATACAGGTTTCACCAGGGAAGAAACAAGTAGCATTGGGGAAAAAAACCGCACATGTAAATAATTTAGTATTTGAAAAGCAATGCTATTTTTAGTAACAATCAGAGATGGGTTTAAGCTGAAGAATGTGATCCATATTTCTAACACCTCAGATGTCAGGGAGCAGGGGGTTGATTTGTCCAATTAAAAGCTAGACTATCTCTAACATGTGTTTGTCTAACCAGTTCTTAAAATCCTCCAATGACAGAAATTCTACAACCTCCCTAGGCAATTTATTCCACTGCTTAACTATAGTTAAGAATTTTTTCCTAATGTCCACACTAAACTTCCTTTGCTGCAACTTAAGCCCATTGCTCCTTGTCCTATCCTCAGAGGTTAAGGAGAACAATTTTTCACACAACGTTTTATGTACTTGAAAACTGTTATGTCCCCCTCAGTCAAACAAACCCATTTTTTCTAGTCTTCCCTCATAGGTCATGTTTTCTAGACCTTTATATTTTTGTTGCTCTTCTCTGGACTTTCTCCAATTTGTCCACATCTTTCCTGGCACCCAGAGCTGGACACAATACTCCAATTGAGGCCTAGTCAGTGTGGAGTAGAGCAGAAGAATTACTTCTCGTGTCTTCCTTACAACACTCCTGCTAATACATCCCCAGAATGATGTTTGCTTTTTTTGTAACTGTGCTACACTGTTGACTCATATTTAGCTTGTGATCCACTATGACTCCCAGATCCCTTTCCCCAGTACTCCATCTTAGGCAGACATTTCTTATTTTGTATGTGTGTAACTGATTGTTTCTTCCTAAGTGGAGTCCTTTGCATTTGTTCTTATTGAATTTCACCCTATTTATTTCAGACCATTTCTCCAGTTTGTCCAGATCACTTTAATCCTAACCTCCAAAGCCACTTGCAACCCCTCCCAGCTTGGTATCATCCACAAACTTCATAAGTGTACTCCCTATGCCATTATCTAAATCATTGCTGAACAGAACCAGACCCAGGTCGGATCCCTACAGGACCCCACTCGATATGCCCTTCCAGCATGACTGTGATAACTACTCTCTGGGAATGGTTTTTCCAACCAGCATAGCCTGAGCTATAGATTATGCATTAATTATATTGATTTACTTAAGAATTCCAAGTTATTCCAAGGCTGAAAGTTAACAGGTTCTTGTCCCAAGATCAGGCCCACTATTATTACAATTACTATATAGTTGGGAACCCCAATGTGCATGGTTGCAACACTCACACTATAGGAACTCTTCTATATTTACAACAATTTATTAAGTATCAGAGGGGTAGCTGTGTTAGTCTGGATCTGTAAAAAGCAACACGTGTCTGATGAAGTGGGTATTCACCCACGAAAGCTTATGCTCCAATACATTTGTTAGTCTATAACGTGCCACAGGACTCTTAGTAATTTATTAATACATTTAGCAAGTCACAAACACTCTATCTCCCTTACTGAGTTGGAGATACTACAAAATGTACATCTGCACATCCATATATTCACACCATCCCTTGCAGAACAATCTGCACATAGGCGGCAGGTTTGTATAATTTTTGGTGGGGCCCAAAATGGTGGTGCCCCCCCGCTCCCGCCCTGTAAGCCGATATAAAATGAAGCTACAACGCGTCAGCACCACAAGATTACAAGGGTCAATTAAAAGTGGAAAGTCAGAAGCAGAACTTGCCTACTTCAATATACAGTATTATATTTTGTTGCACCTGTTGTGATGAAGTGGGAATGTTCTTAATATTTTCTCTGAATACTGTGTGGGTGCCTCAGTTTCCCCTGCAAGATGCCAACTGAAGGTGTTGGGGACAAAGAGATCAGGTGGCCTCCTTGCCCGGAAGAGACACAGAGGCCAGAGGAGGGAGTGTCAGTTTGGAGCTGGCTGGGGAAATGGGGAGAGACTCAGAACTTGGTTCTGGGCTCCCCACCCTGCAAGATGGACCTGAGAGAGGGGTCTGTTTTCTGTACCAACAAGCTCTGTTTAAACTGTGTTCCCGTCATCTAATAAACCTTCTGTTTTACAGTCTGGCTGAGAGTCACATATGACTGTGGAGTTGGGGTGCAGGGACCTCTGGCTGCCCCAGGACCCCGCCTGGGCGGACTCACTGCGGAAAGTACATGGTGTGGAAGGGCATGCTGAATGCTCTGAGGTCAGACCCAGGAAGGTGTAAGCTTCTTGCCCTGAAGACAGTCTGCTCAGAGAGGAGGCTCCCCCAGAGTCCTGACTGGCTTTGAAGGAGTGGTTCCAGAGCATCCCAGCATCCCCTTCCACCCCATGCACTTCCCAGAAGTCCGCACAGGCACTAACACTCCCTCCTCTGGCCTTTGTCAAGAAGGCTAACAGTATTTTGGGCTGTATAAGTAGGGGCATTGCCAGCAGATCGAGGGACATGATCATTCTCCTCTATTCAACATTGGTGAGGCCTCATCTAGAGTACTACGTGCAGTTACATTGCAAGAAGGATGTGGAAAAATTGGAAAATCCAGTGGAGGGCAACAAAAATGACTAGGGGGCTGGAGCACATGACTTCTGAGGAGAGGCTGAGGGAACTGGGATGGTTTAGTCTGCAGAAGAGAAGAATGAGGGAGGATTTGATAGCTGCTTTCAACTACCTGATAGGGGGTTACAAAGAGGATGGATCTAGACTGTTCTCAGTGGTAGCAGAGGACAGAACAAGGAGTAATGGTCTCAAGTTGCAGTGGGGGAGGTTTAGGTTGGATATTAAGAAAAACTTTTTCACTAGGAGGGTGGTGAAACACTGGAATGGGTTACCTAGGGAGGTGGTGGAATCTCCTTTCTTAGAGGTTTTTAAGGCCCGGCTTGACAAAGCCCTGGCTAGGATGATTTAGTTGGGAATTGGTCCTGCTTTGAGCATGAGGTTGGACTAGATGACCTCCTGAGGCCCCTTCCAATCCTGATATTCTATGATACTCTAAACTGACCACCAAATTTAAGTTGCGTGTTTTTCCCATCAGGTGAGGACTCTGGGGCAGGGCTGGGGATAAGGAACTTGGGGTGCAGACAGGCTGCCCCAGGGCTAGGGCCAAAGAGGACTCCCCTCCACCCTCCCTGGCAGCAGCAAGCTCCAGGGGAGGGACCCCTCCTCTCCCCCACAGTTCACTGCACATGCTCCTAGGTCCCTCTCAGGTCCAGAAAGCCCACTCGCCTCCCCTATGGTGGGTACCGAGGGGGGAGGTTGCCATCACGTGTGGCCTCCCCTGCTGCCACCCCTCACCATAGCCTTACTGGGGATGGGGCTGCCCCTTGCCCAGCATGGTGCAGGAGTGGGGATTGCAGGGCAGTAGCTGGGGAGGGGCACAGTATCACAAAATTCACCTAAGCCCCAGCTGCACAGGTCTAGGAAGCTCCCCTCCCCAGTGGTGTAGCCAGGTTCTAACATCAGGGGGAGCGAACACGTAAAAAAAGATGCCAGCCAACATATCCAATTACTAATCAGGTAGTTCTAGAACAGGCTGCCCTGGACCCCATCACCCCCTGAAGCACAAGGTAGGGGTAGGCACCACCATGTTGTGCAACAAACACTTGACAAAATTACTGGACTTAGTGATGGACAATGCGGGCAGGTGGGTATTATGTCATTCAATTATTCAACCCATAAAATTGCACACATTTTGCCTCAATTAAATATCCAGAGAATTACTGGGCCTGTGATGATGACCAGGGCTTGCTCACCTGTGGCTCCCCCTCCCTGTGCTGTGGAGGCACAGCCAGGCAGGTCTGCATCTGCAAGCAGGCACCCTGCCTCAGGTGCAGCTCCCATGGGCCCTGATAGCCAATAGACTGGGAGCCTCCCGGCCAATGGAATGGGCTGGGCTGGGGGGCGGAAGGCAAAGGGGGAGATTGTAGGGAGCTTTGGAGGAGGGGAGGCTGTGGGGGAGGGGAGTGGGCTGGCACAAAGGGGAGGGCTCTCTGGAGAGGAGTGACAGGGGCACAGGGGTCATTGGGAGTCTCTCAAGGGGGCAGAGGGTTGTGTGGGTCTCTGTGGGGCAGGGGGCTGTGATGGGTGGAGTCAGCTGCAACCTGGGTCTGCTCTGCGGGGGGTGTTGCTATAGTCCCCTCAGGAAGCTCCCCCCATCCTGTGTATTTTATACCAGCCCCGGGGTGCCCATTGCTGCTCCTTTTCCCGCCCACGGCTCCATCTGTCTGTCCCCACAACCCCCCAGCTGTGTCCTGGTGTGTGTCTGTCCCACAACCCCCTGGCTGTGTCTGTCTGGCTGCCCCCACCACCTCCGGCTGTGTGTGTCTGTCCCACAACCCCCCAGCTGTGTCTGTTTGTCCCCACCAATGCCCCCCCCCGGCTGTGTCTTTGTGTCTGTCTGTCCCCACCACCCCTGGCTGTGTGTGTCTGTCTGTCCCCTCCCCCCGCTGTGTCTGTCTGGCTGCCCCCACCACCCCGGCTGTGTGTCTGTCCCACAACCCCTGGCTGTGTCCTTGTGTCTGTCTGTCCCACAACCCCCTGGCTGTGTCTGTCTGTCTGCCCCCACCACCCCGGCTGTGTCTGTCTGTTCCCCGCCGCTGTGTGTGTCTGTCCCACAACCCCTGGCTGTGTCTGTCTGTCTGCCCCCACCACCCCCGTCTGTGTGTGTCTGTCCCACAACCCCCCGGCTGTGTCTGTTTGTCCCCACCAAACCCCCCTCCCCGGCTGTGTCTGTGTCTGGCTGCCCCCACAGCTCACCGGCTGTGTCTGTCTGATAGGGACAGACCCTGCTGCTTGCTCTGCCCAGGGCTCAGCCGCTGCCTGTGGCTCGCTCCCCCTCCCTGCTGTGGAGGCGCAGCCAGGCAGCTCCAGCACCGCCCCCGGCAGCTCCCATTGGCTGGGGTTCCTGGCCAATGGGCTGTGAGCCCAGTCGCTGCTGGGGCGACATTGGTGGAGCTGGGCCCAGCTTCAGGATTATTGGTGGGTCCTGGGCCCCACGGGCCCATAGAACTCGCCGCCTATGAATCTGCAATGTTAGCCATTGTTGGTGTCACCAGGCATGGCCCAGTGTTGACAGAGGGGTGGAAAACAACAGTGCCAATGAAGGCTCCCTGTATCAGGCCTCTGCTTGCCCGAACCGCTTCCATGTTAAGAACATAAGAACATAAGAAAGGCCGTACTGGGTCAGACCAAAGGTCCATCTAGCCCAGTATCTGTCTACCGACAGTGGCCAATGCCAGGTGCCCCTGAGGGAGTGAACCTAACAGGCAATGATCAAATGATCTCTCTCCTGCCATCCATCTCCATCCTCTGACGAACAGAGGCTAGGGACACCATTCTTACCCATCCTGGCTAATAGCCATTTATGGACTTAGCCACCATGAATTTATCCAGTCCCCTTTTAAACATTGTTATAGTCCTAGCCTTCACAACCTCCTCAGGTAAGGAGTTCCACAAGTTGACGTGAAGAAGAACTGCCTTTTATTTGTATTAAACCTGCTGCCTATTAATTTCATTTGGTGACCCCTAGTTCTTGTATTATGTGAATAAGTAAATAACTTTTCCTTATCCACTTTCTCAACATCACTCATGATTTTATATACCTCTATCATGTCCCCCCTTAGTCTTCTCTTTTCCAAACTGAAGAGTCCTAGCCTCTTTAATCTTTCCTCATATGGGACCTTCTCTAAACCCCTAATCATTTTAGTTGCTCTTTTCTGAACCTTTTCTAGTGCTAGAATATCTTTTTTGAGGTGAGGAGACCACATCTGTACACAGTATTCGAGATGTGATGGATTTATATAAGGGCAATAATATATTCTCAGTCTTATTCTCTATCCCCTTTTTAATGATTCCTAACATCCTGTTTGCTTTTTTGACCGCCTCTGCACACTGTGTGGACATCTTCAGAGAACTATCCACGATAACTCCAAGATCTTTATCATGTTGTATGTATAGTTGGGGTTATTTTTTCCAATGTGCATTACTTTACATTTATCCACATTAAATTTCATTTGCCATTTTGTTGCCCAATCACTTAGTTTTGTGAGATCTTGTTTAGACTTTAATTAACCCCACAGGCCAGATGGAAAGAATGGAATGTGTGGCAACTAGTTATCAGTACCAGGAGGCAATTATACAGCCTGCTTGCACCTGGTTGAAGGGAGTGAAACAGAATGACCGGTCAAGAAAAGTTACTAACGAGATAATATGTTTGCTGCCAAGTCTTTATAATGTGCTTGCTGTATGGGAATGCGAGGGGGAGGAGGGGGGTGAGTAGAGGAGGTAATAGAGATGCTTAGCTAAAATCATGTATAAAGAGAGAGAGCTGTTTGTATCTGTGTGCAGGATTTGAGATTGCTATGTCTCCCTTGCACCTTTTTTGGGCTTAAATAAACCTGGTTTTTTGCTTCTCCACCTTGGTGTGTTTATTGCAACACCATCATCTTCCTCATCACCATCACCTTCCTCATCATCCCTAGTGGCCATCATTCTGGCACCTTTCTAGGGCTACATTTCTCTCTCTCCCCTCCTGCCCACAGGCTGGGATGCCACTTCTATACTATGTTACACTAATGCCACTATGTCTAATGCATCATTAGAGGTTTCTCCCCTCTTCCTTATTTGTATTTCCTCACACTAATAATGTTGGAGTGTCCTTCTCATATAGGTTCAATGATCTCAACTTATTATTGCAAACATCAATTGGTTGCCATGGCACTCTTGTGGTTAGTCATCTGCGGATGTTGACTAATGTTCCTGTGGTTGATAAGTGTCATTATGGTCAGAATCCCCCCTTGCACATTCTATTTTCAGTTCCCCCAAACTTAGGGGGAACTATTAGGTTATTTATCTGTGTTCATAGGCCTCAAGCCTCATGCTAACTGCTGAAGCCAATGTCTGTAAGTTCTTTGCATTACTGCTGTATATAATGTAACTAGGGCTGTCAAGCAATTAAAAAAATTAATCGTGATTAATCACACTGTTAAACAATAATAGAATACCATTTATTTAAATATTTTGGACATTTTCAAATATATTGATTTCAATTATATTACAGAATGCAAAGCGTACAGTGCTCACTTTATATTTATTTTTATTACAAATATTTGCACTGTAAAAAACAAAAGAAATAGCATTTTTCTATTCACCTAATACAAGTACTGTAATGCAATCTCTTTACTATGAAAGTTGAACTTACAAATATAGAATTATATACCAAAAAAACTGCATTCAAAAATAAAACAATGTAAAATTTTAGAGCCTACAAGGCCACTCAGTCCTATTTCTTGTTCAGCCAATCGCTCAGACAAACAAGTTTGTTTACATTTGCAGGAGACAATGCTGCTAGCTTCTTGTTCACAGTGTCACCAGAAAGTGAGAACAGGTGTTCACATAGCACTGTTGTAGCCGACGTTGCAAGATATTTACGTGCCCAATATTCTAAAGATTCACATGTCCCTTCATGCTTCAACCACCATTCCAGAGGACATACATCCATGCTGATGATGGGTTCTGCTCAATAACAATCCAAAGCAGTGTGGACCGACACATGTTCATTTTCATTATCTGAGTCAGATGCCACCAGCAGAAGGTTGGTTTTCTTTTTGGTGGTTCAGGTTCTGTAGTTTCTGTATTGAAGTGTTGCTCTTTTAAGACTTCTGAAAGCATGCTCCACACCTCGTCCCTCTCAGATTTTGTAAGGCACTTCAGATTCTTATGTCTTGGATCAAATGCTGTAGCTATCTTTTGAAATCTCACATTGGCACCTTATTTGCGTTTTGTCAAATCTGCAGCGAAAGTGTTCTTAAAATGAGCATGTGCTGAGTCATCATCCCAGACTATTATAACATGAAATATATGGCAGAATGCAGGTAAAATAGAGCCAGGGACATACAATTCTCTTGCAAGGAGTTCAGTCACAAATTTAATTAATGCATTATTTTTTTAATGAGTATCATCAGCATGGAAGCAAGTCCTCTGGAATGGTGGCTGAAGCATGAAGGGGCATACAAATGTTTAGCATATCTGGCATGTAAATACCTTTCAATGCCGGCTACAAAAGTCCCATGTGAACACCTGTTCTCACTTTCTGGTGACAGTGTAAATAAGAAGTGGGCAGCATTATTTCCTGTAAATGTAAACAGACTTGTTTGTCTTAGCGATTGGCTGAATGAGAAGTAGGACTCAGTGGACTTGTAGGCTCTAAAGTTTTGCATTGTTTTGTTTTTGAGCGCAATTATGTAACAAAACAATCTACATCTGTAAGTTGTACTTTCACAGTAAAGAGATTGCACTACAGTATTTGTATGAAGTGAATTCAAAAATACTATTTATTTTGTTTATCATTTTTACAGTGCAAATATTTGTAATAAAAATAACAATATAAAGTGAACAGTATACACTTTGTATTGTGTATTGTAACTGAAATCAATATATTTGAAAATGTAGAAAAACATCTAAAATACTTAATACATTTCAATTGGTATTTTATTGTTCAATGATGCAATTAAAACTGCAATTAATTGCAATTAATTTTTTGAGTTAATCACATCAGTTAACTGTGATTAATCCACAGCCCTAAATGTAACCTTTCTGCCAGTCAAAGTTGGCAGCAACAAGGGCCGGTATCTAGGGGTTCCTTTTCAAAAATAAACACAAAACCGTTTCAAGTGCCCACCCAGTCACCTGGGACAATTACACACCACCCTCTGGGTGCCTCTAAGAGGCAATACTTCTTCTCTCACAAGCACAGAGTCAGAGTGTAGCAAAATAAACTTTTAATAAAAGGAGGGAAGTAATTTGGCATTAATTTGGAAAAACACTGCAAGCAGGTTCATAAACATAAAGCATGAACAACAGACCCACCCCCAAGCAAGTGGGGCAGTGTTCTTTTCCCTCAGGTTCTCAAGTTCAGCAACCAAAAGTCCCTTTAACTTGTCCATCCCTTCTCTGTATCCCAATCACAGTTGTCCTTGGTTAGTGCAGACCCAGAGTTCAGAGGTGGAGGTGGGGTAAGAAGGCACCTTTCTTGCTCTGCTGTCAGGGCACTTGCTGGCTGCTCCTCTCCACCAGCCCCCCTGCTGGCCAATTGCTGCGCCTCTCCACCAGGCTCTGCTCCAATCCTCTCTGCTAGCTGATTGCCAAGATATCTTCACATCCCACCACTTAACAGAGCTCTCAATTATTTCAGCCATTATTGGGGGAGTTTCATTTCTGGTGCACACTGGGTAACTTTTTGCATCAGTAACACAGTCCCAAAGCACATTTAACACTTAAACTTAGGTATCAGTGATTTCAACTCTACCTCGTGTAATAAGGCTCTTCATTGAGTCTAAATTAGCCTTTTTATTACATAGTGAAGGAGGAAAAGATCAAATGTCATCTAGGACCCCCATACAAATATCCTCTCTTAAGTCATTGGGCTTTGGAACCCATGTTCCCTGGCTAGTGAATGCCATTTAGTTGAGGGTAAGTCCCTCAATCGGGATATACCAAGTACAGTCTACTGTCCTTGATTCACACAACAAGGCTAATAGCCCTTTATTATTCCTGCCCCAATAACAAGGAGACTGGGGATCCAACACCAACCACAAGTGACCATTTCGGCAAGCAATCCCATCATGCTGAGCTCCTAGGCAGAGTGGGTGTGCCCATACAAAAGAGATCAGCTCCTGAACGTCCTCTTGCACAGCTCATCACTAAATGTTAGAGGAGAGCTCATTCAGACTCTGCTTGCAATAATAAAGGCAGAATATAATGAAGTCAAAGCAGTGACTAGCTAGACCTATGGAGTACACCAGAGTTATGCACCCACCTTATAGTAGCTTCATATAGGTTGCATTTCCCTAGTTTACTTATGAGATGGTCTTGTGAGCCAGTATCCAAAGCCTTACTAAAGTCAAGATATACCACATCTACAGCTTCCACACAACCAACAGGCTTGTTACCCTGTCAAAGAAAGCTATTAGATTGGTCTCACATGATTGGTTCTTGACAAATCCATGCTGACTGTTACTTATCACCTTATTATCTTCTAGGTGTCTGCAAACTGACTGTATGATTATTTGTTCCATTACTTTCTGAAGGTAGGCTCCTAAGCCATGTAGGTGCTTTTAAAATTTTTATCCGATTTACAAAATTTGGATGCAGATCTATAGTTATATGTTTTAGTCTTTCCAAGCTCAAGCATTACAAAAGCATCACCCTCAAGGCCTCCAAGATAATTATACTTTATATAAAAATAAATACATTTTTGGATGTTTAGTTGCTTTGTGTGGTTTGACCCTTGAGGAGTCACATTTTCAAGTTTTGTTCTGAAACTATGAAAGCTAAAACCCTTTTTTTAAAATGAAAGCTGAGATGCTTATGCATTCCCAGGACTCCAGAGGTTGGGACTTTAAAAAAACACACAAGATATGGTGAGATTCAGGATAAAATCACCAGAGTTTGCAACAGAGCATTCTGAATACACTCACAGCTCAGAAGCTGGGGTTGGTTTGAGTGAGAAGTGGTTTCGAGAATTGCCAGGGGATTACCCTTACCACTGTGGCTATCCCTTCCCAGAGGGACATACATGGAGAATGTCCTCAGCTTCTCTTGGATTGCCTTTTGGCTTTGAAATGCAGGAGTTGCCCTAGACTCAGAACGTAACTGGAATATTTTGATCAAACAAATATTTAATCCACACTTCTCCAGAGGTTAGAGCATAAAGATTTGGTCTGATAGGAGTTTAAATCCAATATTGATTTAACCAATTCATCCCACCCACTTCACAACATCTGTACCCACTGATAAAGTATACTGGCTTTATTGTGTATTTATGCACCTCTTCACTCAGATTCCTTTAGCTGCTTCTCGTATTTGGGTAGGACACTGTATAAGCAGTGCTGTCATCTCTACTGGTTTTTATCATGAGTCTCTGCAATACTTCTCTGGCCCCCATCATCGGACTGTCTGAACATGTCACAGCATTGTTGATAGATGCTGTTAGATGTTTGGCTGTGTGTGTGTTTTCTCTGTGTGCTGCCCCAGCTTTGCACAGATAGTTGGCACGGCAGACCTCGATCGCACTGCCCAATAACCACAGACCCATTTATAGCAAAGGAACTTGGTCCTGTTTACTGTCAACGAAGCACGGTCTTAATGTCCTGACTCAATGGTTACAAGTACACGAACACATATATGCCCGTTGCATTGGACTAGCTCAGTTAACAGCAGGACTTCCATTCTCCTGCAGGCCAGCCAAAGACTCTCCCTCTGAGACTTCATTTTATACATCAATACAAACAACTTTCATACTGCCCCCTGAAGTGGTTAGTACTGTCCCCTGATGTGGGTTGTTACCACCTGTTGCCTTGTACATGTTGATTTGATCAAAACATCTCTATCCATCACACTGTCATCCTAACCTTATCTTTAGGAGGGGTTGGTGTATTATTGTTATCTTTGGGGGGAGGAGTTTGTACCATCCTTCTGGAATGTGTTTGTATGTGTGTCTTGTGCCCAGCCTTTCTCAGGAATGTCAGCCCTGTTCTTGCCAGATTCTGTGAGTTTGCAGGCAGGCAGAGCCTGACTTCTGATCACTTTGCTTCTTTGCTTTCTATCAGCAAAGCTTGACCACTGCTTTAGTTCAGGCCTCAGGTCTCACACCAGGTTTCTGATACAAGGCCTTATGTTTCAGGCTCGCTTCCTACTACAAGCATTTGACACATTTATCCTCACGCACCCATAGGAAGCAGACCAGTGCTATTATCCCCACTTTTTATTTATTACAGAGGGGGACTAAGGCCCAGATGGTCTGTCTATACTGCATTGGAAACCCATGTCTGTGGGATCCACACTTACAGACTCAGTATTTCCAAGCTCACGTGTGAGCGTCCACACTGCATTGTAAACCTGGGTTTACAGTTTCTAGACCTGAGTCTCACAACTGTGCTAGCACGTCCACACTGCACTACGCAAACCTTCTGACTCCAGTTGTCAGCTTGAGCTGTGTCCACATGCAGGGGTGGCTCTAGACATTTCGCCGCCCCAAGCAGGGCGGCATGCCGCAGGAGGCGCTCTGCTGGTCGCCGGTCCCGCTGCTCCGGTGGACCTCCCACAGGCGTGCCTGCGGAGGGTCCGCTGGTCCCGCAGCTCCACCAAAGCCGCGGGACCAGCAGACCCCCCGCAGGCACGCCTGCGGGAGGTCCACCGGAGCCCTGCCTGCCGCCCTCCCGGGAACCGGCAGAGCGCCCCCCGTGGCATGCCACCCCAAGCACGCGCTTGGCGTGCTGGGGTCTGGAGCCGCCCCTGTCCACATGGCAAAATGACAGGGCTTGGACCCTTGCCCTGCAGGACAGTGCTAGGATCTTCTTCCTGAGTGCTTGCTGACCCAAGTCAAAAGATTTATGTGTGGATAATAGTTGAGTTTAGGCTCAAACCGGAGTCTGAGTTTACAACAGAATATAGAGAGACCTGGAGAGGCTAAGTAATTTGCCAAAGGATATACAGGTAGAGCAAGGAATTGATCCTAGGTTGCCTGAGTTCCAAGCTAGTGCTTAATCATTGAACTATCATCTCATTATATTTGGTGTCTTTCTTCAAGCCCCATCTCCTGGAGGCATGTGACTAGAAGAGACTGAGCTGTTGTTTTCATAAAAAAGGAAATCTCTAGCCCACCGGGCTGAAAAGAATAGCTTGAAAATGTGATCTAAGTGCAGCCTAAAGGCTTGGAAACGAGAAGGCAAAGAAAAAGAACCCAAAACATTTTTAAAAAAAAGTCATGATTTTGGGGGGCTAACTCATGATTTTTAGATGCTTGGGGTTCTATGTGAGCCTAGTGTGAGTCCATGCCCTACTGAGTCCATTTTAAAAAGTAGGAGACTGGACAAGGGAAGCTCTTAAGGTTTAATGCTAGACCTTGTGGGGGATTGTTGCAAGTTTTCTGATCCTTAGACAAAGCTACTAAATACAGTGTAAACCCTTCAGATCTTCTTAGGCTATTGATTTTGGACTTTCACTCCTCCTGCCACCTCCAACTAGTTAGCTCCGCTTAAGGGCTAAGGCAGCCTAATCTGACTTGATTCTTAGATTTCAGATGGATGGATTTAAACAAAGTCACCTCTCTCTGGCTCTAATGCACTGCCTAATGGGCCATCTGTATGTCACAGGGGACCAGAGGAATGGACGGGAGCTGGGCATCAAGGCTGATGCTGCTTGTTCTATGTCAGCAGAAAAGCTGCAGGTTTCTCCAGTGTCTGGGGGATTCCAGGGCTGTTATCTCAGTGCAGGAGCTGAATGGGATGTGCAGATTGGGGCATGGGGCTAAGAAAGGATGTTGGAAGCTGGGTGTTTAGGATCCTACTATTCCCCACCTTCACCCCAGATTTCCCTTACTTCCTTTGCCCTTGGTCTCATATTATATGATGGGTTGCCTGCAATAGCAGTGGACTGGACTTTACGACCTAGGAGGTCCCTTCCAGTCCTGTGTTCCTATTAGGGAGAGGACAGAATCTCATCACCTTTATGAGCACATCAAATACATACAATGGGCCAGATCCTCAGCTAGTAAAGGTGCGGGTATCTTCATTGACCACCAGGGAACTCCACTGATTTACCCCAGCTAAGGATCTGGCCCATTCAGTGAAAGAGGGGAACCGATAGGCAAAGGATGGCAGAGGAAGTCAAGAGGAAAGAGGAAGGATGGTGCAGTGGTTAGGGCACTAGCTAGAGACATGAGTGCAATTCCCCACCTTGCCACAGACACCCTGTGTGACCTTGGCTGAGTCACTTGGTCTCTGTGTCAAATGGGCTGAATAAAGCTGCCTTACATCACAGGGCTGAATACATGACAATACATGAACTATTGCGGGGCTCAATCTTGCATTCCTGCAGTTTTTAGGAAAGCACAGCTCTGCCTCTCACTCGAATGGCAGTGTGCAGGCCCGGCACATGGCATTTGCCCCACTCTGTGTGTGCAGTGTCCTACAACATAAAGATGCCATGACATCACTGGCCCTGGCAGCCTCAGCTCAGGAACACCTGTGGCAGGAAATAGAACCCATCTACCAGCCAGGACTGGAATACAAAGATCGAGGCTACAGCCAGTGCAGGAGGTAGGAGCTGCTGTCTTGCCTGGGGACGGTTGCGAAGGTGATAGGTACACTACAAATACCTCCACCTAACAAGCCACCCTCCAGGCCTTCTGCTTTCCCATCTATACCATGCATAATAATGTGGTGAGGAGAAATGAGTTAATGTTTCTGAAGTCCTTTGGGAATGTAAGATCTGATTCACCATTGACTTCAGGCAAGTTACTCTTGATTTTCCCCAGGGCTTGTCTACACTGGGAAATGTACTGAAATAGCAATTCAGGAACAGTAATGACCTGTGTGGATTACCCTGTGTGGATACTCTCCTTTTTCCAATATAGCTTAGTCCACTATTCTGGAATGAGAGTGTCCACATGGGCACTTATACTGAAATAACTATTCTGAAATACACCCTATCACCTGTGGGCACACACTTCACAAAAAGACCACTCTATATCTGACTTATCAGTCCCCATCCTCAAAAGAAACCAGCACAACCCCTTCAAAAGACGAGCCTGGGAGATTAAATTAATTACTCTGCTAGACACCAAAAAACATAGACTCAGTAGAGACACTGATTGTATGTCTCATTACAACCACCTGCAATGCACCAACCCTCCTTTGGTCTAGGACTGCAGAGGTATTAACTGCCCACTTCACCTGGAATGGTCTCTTGCAACATGTGCTATCTCCTTACACTTAACAATCTGTCCCACCTTGTATTTAGCTGTGATGCTCGGAGTACCTTTCCTAGAGTTGGAGAAGAGCTCTGTGGCTCTCGAAAGCTTGTCTCTCTCACCAACAGAAGTTGGTCCAGTAAGAGATATTCCCTCATCCACCTTGTCTCTATTCTGAAATAGTTATTCTGGACCAGTGAATTTCCAAGTGTAGACAAGCCCTGTTGAAAATCAAGAATAACTTGCCTAAGTATTATCCTCAGTAAGTTCCCCATCATCCTACTCCAGGGGCGGAACTGCCCCATCATTTAACTTTTATTTCTCTCTTCCTCCTTCCTATTCTATCCTTCCCTTCCTCTTCTTTCCCCTCTCTCCTTTTAGGTGCCACATCACTGTTCCCTTCTACACCTCCTTCCAGTTGCCACTGAGACCTCTGGCCATGCCTTGGTTGCTCTCAATCACCAGGGCATCTCCAATGGTTTAATGGCCAGAAATCCCATCTTCCAGCAGATACTGGTAGGAAGTATAGTTTCCCCTATGAAAAGAATGTGACTTGTTGAATAATATGGTATGCTGAAAGGTGCTAATGGAGTCTTGGCTCCAAAGACCATTACCGACACATTTACATCAAGAGCTGTGCCAAGCAACCTCCTTCAGGTTCAACAGAAGGAGCAATCAAGCCCCTTTTTGTAGTAAAGACAGTTGTAGACAATAGCAGCTACTGTTCAAGGACTAGGCTGAATGGCAGGTCAGAGCTGAGATGTGTGGGCTGAGAACACAGGGGCTAGGGCCTGGCTTCAAAAACAGGGGCAAGGAGATTGGTTGCAGCCCATATGTACCGGAGGCAGAGAAAAGCCAGTAGAAGCATTGTGAGTGTGACTCTGAAAGGAAGCAGAGAGACAGGGCTTCTGGGGCACAGAATTTGCTGGAGTGCCAGATACAGAGATTTCTGAGCAAGGGAACTGCCTGCTGTTATTTGTTTCTACTGTGTTCCAAGAAACAGCACTTTGTGTGTGTTCTTTGAACGCAAACAGGACCACACCAAGAACAGACCTGACTCTTAGCACCAAGTTCTCATCCCAGTGGAAACAGCCCTACAAGGCCCCAAACTTTAACTAGCTGCTGGGGCAAATGCAGCACCATAGGAAGTGAGGACACTTCTGCAAGTTGAATAACTCCCATTTTAGACCTTATCGTCTTTGGGGCCATGATTTTTTGTCTCCCTTTTGTTTTTTAAAGGTACCTAGCACACTGTGAATGCTACTGCAATCTAAACAATTGTCGAGGGAATTTGTTCAGGAATCTCAGGAATTTAGGGGCTCAGCTCCCCCTGAATTTTAACAGGAATTAGGCACCTCAGGATTCACTAGCAATCCCAGGCAGTAAGAGTAAGCTCAGTCCTAGAATGTGTTTTGCTAAAGGTTAGTGTTGGCGGCGCTGGCAAATCTGCAACTACAGCAGCGACGGGCCCTACAAACAGCATGCTAGAGTCCCACCAGGCAATGTGGAAAATTCTGTTCTAGTGAGGCATCATTTAAAATGTTCCCATCACATCTTGAGAGTAGGGATAAACTGCTAGCTCACTAGAGTGGGGACCTCTTAGGGCTGGTCTACACTGGGAACTTACATTGGCAGAGTTACATAGCTCAGGGGATGAAAAATCCACACCTCTGAGCCACATAGTTAAGCCAATCTAAGACCTGGTGTAGACAGCACTAAGTCCATGAAAGAATTCTTCCTACTGCCTCTTGGGGAGGTGGATTAACTGCAACAATGGGAGAACCCATCTCGTCAGTGTAGGTCATACCTACAATGAAACCCCACAGCAGCACAGTGCCTCAGCTGTGCCTCTGTAGCGTTCAGGTATAGACAAACCCTGATATGGCTTCACTTGTCACATGTCACAGGAACACAGGAGTTTACTGCCACCAGGAGTTACAAACTAGCAGCCTGCTACAGATAGTGACCAAGAACCGAGGCTTCAAAGGGAGGCAGAAATATCCCTATACAACTGTGAATAAAATACACTGCACTCAAGATCTGATCCAGGGCCTGCTGATGTCAATGGGAGACTTCCTATTGACTTTAGTGGGCATAATTCTGCTGCCCCTTAGCATGCAGGCCTCTCCCTTCTGGGGTACAGGCCATTTCAGCCAAACCCCTTGTAATGAATCCACGTTCTGAATGCAGCAGAGTCTGAATGAGCTCTCCTCTGACATCTAGTGATGAGCTGTGGAAGAGGACTTTCAGGAGCTGATCTCTTTTGTATGGGCACACCCACTCTGCCTAGGAGCTCAGCATGATGGGATTGCTTGCCCAAATGATCATTTGTGGTTGGTGTTGGATCCCCAGTCTCCTTGTTATTGGGGCAGGAATAATAATGTTATCCTTGTTGTGTGAACCGAGGATAGCAGAACTATACCTGGCATTCGCCAATGGAGGGACTGACTGTCAACTCAATGGCACTTGCTAGGCAGGGGACATGGGTTCCAACGCCAATGGGTTGATAAGGGGGTGGTGTTTGTCTTTGTAGTAAAATAAAAGTGTGATTTAGACTCAAGTGAGAGTCTTATCCACTCAGTTCTATTTCTTGTTCAGCCAGTTGTTCAGGTGAACAAGGTTGTTTACATTTGCAGGAGACAATGCCATTAGTTTCTTGTTCTTGAACAGGGGCTGCTAACAGGGAGTTTCGCAAGGGAGTTTAGAAGGGGAGTGGGAAGGGAGTGGGAGTCCCTTGTCAGCCCTAACCCCTTCCCTGTAGTCCCCTTAAAACCTATAAACCAAACTACATTCCAAAACCTCGTTCTGTAAACCACCCTTCCATTAACTAGGAGACAATGCAGGCAGAAGCCCAGCAGCAGAGTGGGGGCTATCCAGTTTATTGCGCTGAATGTTGCATGTATGATTACCTGCCTTGTGGGCGGGTGGCATATGTGTGCAGTCGGTGCAAGGAGCTCCTGGCCCTCAGAGACCATGTATGGACTTTGGAGGCCAGGGTGGCGGAACTGGAGGAGCTAAGAGAGGCAGAGAGGTATGTTGATGAGGCTTTCCGGGACACTGTAGAATTGTCCCACCTCTGCTCAGACAGCCCCTGCGCTGTTGAGGAGGAAGAACGGCCCAGGGAAGCAGAGCAGTCAATGGGAGCAGAGGGAAACCTTCCCGTATGTAGCGGGGATGCCCTTGACTCTCTCCTGTTTGGCAGAGTTCTCTAGCCCCAACAAGACTGGGCCCAGGATTCCTGGGGACAGGGCTAGGTGTCCCCCACCCCGTACCCTCTCTCTGCACTGGGCACTCCTGACCCACTGATTATTCCATACAATTTAAAGCAAATACAAGTTGTTTTTTAACAATCAATTTAAAGAAAAGAAAAACACATCACCCTGCTCTGTGGCAGGAACATTACAAACATTAAGCACTTTGCAGTCTGTTCCTTGTAGGCCCCAGGCCTCCTTCTCAGGCCCTGGCTGTGCTGCAGGGAAAAATTACCACCGGTACACCACAGCCACATAGCCCCCATATAACCAATATATACATTATATTATATATATTAAAATAATTAAAAATTAATTAACAATTATTTTACATTTAACAACACTACATACTTTACACTACTATACTACTATATATAACAATATACATCAACACACTAATAAGAACCAATAAAATAGTATCTCTAAAGTCTAACAGGAAGTACACTTATTACTCCTCTCTCTAAACCTCCTTAAAACTGGGTTAGTTACCACTTTTTTTTTTTCCCTATCCTTCCGGGGTCTGGTGGTCAGTTTGAGGATCTGGCATTCGTCGTTAGGGGGTTTGTTGCCACCTCCCCCCCTGTATTTTGTTTTGTGGGACACTAGAACCATCCCAACTGGTTTCAGCCTCCTCAGAGTGTACTGATTACGCCTCCCTATGGTCCCTGTCTGGACTAAGACTAAGAGTGCAAACTGGTCCCTGTACTGCTCTCTCTCTCTCCCTCCTCCTCTCAGGGCGAATGGTGTAAACTAGTAGCGGGATTGGTGTGAGAGCAACACAAATGTGGGCTTTGACTCCCACTTGTCCTGTATTTTATTACGCCCGATGGTTACGAACGTCACGGGCCTGATGAGAGCCCCCCTGGACTTGCGCATAATAAGTCCTTTTACTTGGGCAGGCAGTGTCTTTTTTTATGAGAGCAACACTTCTTCAGGCTATTTCAGCCTGTCATGGTGACCTTGACTTGGTCATCATAATTGGTCACCTCATCCTTAGAAAAGATTGAATAACTGCAGTCTCCCATCATCATCTTTGAAAGAAAGGTAACCCTGTCCTCCCTCCTCTCCTCATCATCAGCTCATTTTTTGGTACACAGCGGTGTTCATCAAGGATCTTCCCTTTCCACGGAGGAATAATGGTCTTCTGTTTCTGCCCACTTTAACATTTTCAATATGCTCCCTGGGCCCCAGGAATGACTATAGTGCTCAGTTCCTCCTCCTCCTCCTTTTCCCTCTCCTTAGCTCCTAGCTCACTCATGATGTTGATGATGTTCATCCCTAGACTCTTCTCTTCTTCTGGCTCCCTGGCTTTTGCTTTTTCTTTCTTGATGAAGATGCATTTGCATTTTCAGCGTTGGCCCATCATATATATCTATGCTCTGCTTCAGCACCCCGCCACTGGGATTGCCAGTCCATTAACAGCTGTTAGACTGTGCATGGTCAGGTCCTTCAAAAATTTTTTTTTAAATGCGACTTCTGTAAATGGTGGTGACCGCGCAGTATCTCCAAAACATCTGGTCTCTCCCCTGCTATATAATACTTCAGCAGTAGACAGTCTCCAAATGCTCAGATATGACCACACTTTCCCTCCTGTATGCAGTTTTATTTTCATTTCCACCCAGAGGACAGGCTAGGGCTCCCTCTGCCACTTCTTCTCTACTCGATGGACCACTGGACCACTGCCCATGGCATTGGTTTGTGCCCAGTGCCTGGGACTCTCTTCTTCTCAGTGAACATTCTCGGCTATGTCCTGTCCTGGCCTCACAAGTGTAACAAATGTATCCCAGCAGCTCATCCTTCAGTGGGGCTCTGGATGGCATATTGGTGGGTTTTTTTTTTCATCACCTCAGTCATTACTTTCAGCATCTCCCCCCTTGGACCCCCAGTTTTTTGACAGCTTCACTTAAGCTTTCCAATGTTAGCTGTGTTTGGGGCAGGGCTTTTCCTACTCTGCCTCTCTTCCTCTCTTCTCTCTTCTCATCTGACCATGATGGCATGCATGAGTTCATGAGAACTTTCTTGGCTCTTTCTTCCTTTTCCCTTTTCATTTCAGAGTCATCACCAAGTCCCAACCCCAACCAGCAGAACAGAACAACTCTCTCTCTGGAACTCGTTGAGGGTGAGGGTCTCGCGCGCCACTTTGCTCTCTCTCTCAGAGGAGCTACATATGCATATGGATAGTTTCTCCTGCTTTCTCTTTTCTCCTCAAGAACTCCTTCAACTCCTTTCCAAAAGGCACCCCTCTGTCCATACACTCTTCTAGGAGGAGTGGATAATTTTCCACATCTTTCTTGTCTGCCACTGCCATGAACTTTTACTGTGGCCCCTTTGGGGCCTTTGAGATGTTCCCTCATGAAGTCTACATGGTCTCTACAGGTACTCTTCAGCACAGAGAGGCGCCACAGACAGACTTGACCCCTCTTACCGTAATGTCTCTCCTGGTTGTGGGGAAGCCACCAAACTCTGTGGCTGCTGTTGGTCTATCTCTGCCTTGGCCAGCTTCTCTCTTCTCTCTTCTCTGTTTCAGCTTTTTGTGTTGTTGCCTCCGCTGGTCTGATAATCTGCGCTGAAGTTCAGCAAACTGGGTTAAGTAGTTCTTCAATTCCAGCCAGAGTGAGTGCTCCTGACAGTGCTACTAGAACTCAACCAAACCAGTAACCAATGGGTGGACCTGTGGTGGATAGGATCCTGTTTCTGACTAACTACTATGTAGCGGGGAATGGTCCCTATTGTGGGGAACTTTCCCTGGCTTCTGTGTACCCGGTGAAGTGGGCTGTCCCACTTCCTTTAGAGGCAGGCCTCCCTGCCCTTGAGGACTCTCCTGTTTGGCAGAGTTCTGGCTGGCCCCAGTTGCTCACCACACTCTGGCTCTCTGGCCTGCTGCTCCCAGCACTGGATCTGCTCTCTCCTGGGCTGTGCCTCTGGCTCTCTGGCTGCTGCCCAAATCAGGGCTGACTGGAGCATTGGCCTCTTGCCATTGTTCCTGGGGACTGTCAGTCTCAGGGTCCTGATTTGCCATCAATCCGTTGGAACCCTCCTTCCAGATGGTGCTGGGGTTGCCTCTCGCACTGAGGTTGCCTCTCTGGGGGAGGGAACTCCAGTTTCTAGGAAAAGGCAGGTTTTAGTAATGGGAGATTCGATTATTAGAAATGTAGATAGCTGGGTCTGTGATGATCAGGAGAACCGTATGGTGACTTGCCTGCCTGGTGTGAAGGTTGCGGATCTCTCAAGGCATCTAGACAGACTTATGTGTAGTGCTGGGGAGGAGCTGGTGGTCGTGTTACATGTAGGTACCAATGACATAGGGAAGGGTAGGAGAGATGTCCTGGAAGCCAAATTTAGGCTGCTAGGGAAGAGACTGAAATCCAGGACCTCTATGGTGGCATTCTCAGAAATGCTCCCAGTTCCACGCACAGGGCCAGGTAGGCAGGCAGAGCTTCAGAGTCTCAACGCGTGGATGAGACGATGGTGTAGAGAGGAGGGGTTCACATTCATTAGGAACTGGGGAAACTTCTGGGATGGGAGGAGCCTATACAGGAGAGATGGGCTCCACCTAAACCAAAGTGGAACCAGACTGCTGGCACTAAACATTAAAAAGGTTGTAGAGCAGTTTTTAAACTAGGAGATGGGGGAAAGCCGACTGCTGCAGAGGAGCGTGTGGATCGGACACAGACTTTTCTTAGGGTAGAGTCTGATGATAGAGAATCTCCAGGTTATAGTCAGGAGCAGAGGACGGAAGAGGATAATGTAAGGGCCGGATCAGATGATAAACAGTCACATAAAAAAGAATCTGGCACATCGGAAAAAGGCAGGCTAATAAACAGGGACAAGTTTTTAAAGTGCTTGTACACAAATGCCAGAAGTCTAAATAATAAGATGGGTGAACTAGAGTGCCTTGTGATAAAGAAGGATATTGATATAATAGGCATCACAGAAACCTGGTGGACTGAGAGCAATCAATGGGACACAATCATTCTGGGCTACAAAATATATCAGAAGGACAGAACAGTTCGTGCAGTGGGAGGAGTGGCACTATATGTGAAAGTGTAGATTCAAATGAAGAAAAAATGTTAAGCGAATCCACATGTTCCATAGAATCTCTATGGATAGAAATTTCATGCTCTAATAAAAATATAACATTAGGGATCTATTATCGACCACCTGACCAGGACAGTAATAGTGATGATGAAATGCTAAGGGAAATTAGAGAGGCTACCAAAATTAAGAACCCAATAATAGTGGGGGATTTCAATTATCCCCATATTGACTGGGAACATTTCACTTCAGGACGAAATGCAGAGATAAAATTTCTCGATACTTTAAAGGACTCCTTCTTGGAGCAGCTGGTATGGGAACCCTCAAGGGGAGAGGCAACTCTAGATTTAATCCTGAGTGGACCGCTTGGAAATAGTGACCATAATACAATAGCATTCAACATCCCTGTGGTGGGAAGAACACCTCAACAGCCCAACACTGTGGCATTTAATTTCAAAAGGGGGAACTATACAAAAATGAGGGGGTTAGTTAGACAAAAGTTAAAAGGTACAGTGACTAAAGTGAAATCCCTGCAAGTTGCATGGGCCCTTTTTAAAGACACCATAATAGAGGCCCAACTTCAATGTATACCCCAAATTAAGAAACACAGTAAAAGAACTAAAAAAGAGCCACCCTGGCTTAACAACCATGTAAAAGAAGCAGTGAGAGTTCAGGTTATGTAGTTTCCACATTGTTAAGTGGGGGTCCTTGAAAACATCTTGGTAAATGGCCTGCTGGGAGGCTAGCAGGGCAGCGGGTGGACAGGTGCTGTGAGTGGCCAGCAGGTAGAGAGGGCCAAAGCAAAGCCCCACAGAGAGGTGTGGCAATGGGCCATTGGGGCAATGAGCAGCAGAGCATGTAAGGTGCCTCCTTGCCCTCCCTTCCACCCAGGGTGAGAGGTGAACTCTGCAGATGAACCTCTGAACTCTGGGGCTGCGCTGGCCAATGACAGCAACTGTGAGTGGGGAACACAGAAAGGATGGGCACGTTAAAGGGACTTTTGGGTTGCTGGACTTAAGACCCTGAGGGGAAAAGGACACTGCCCAACTTACTTCAGGGTAGGTCTTTTGCTCATGGTTTATGTTTATGAACCCCAGTTGCAGTGTTTTCCCAAATTAATGCTGAGTTACTTCCCTCTTTTTATTAAAAGTTTTGCTACACTCAGACTCTGTGCTTGCAAGAGGGGAAGTATTGCCTCTTAGAGGCACCCAGGGGGTGTTGTGTAATTGTCCCAGGTTGCTGGGTGGGGGCTTGAGCCAGTTTTGTGTTGTATTGTTGAAAAGGAACCCCTAGATACTGAACCCAGCCCTTGTTGCTGCTGGCTCCACCATTATATAAACCTCAGACAGACTTGGGAAGCTGGGCCTAGAACCTGATCCTTCAACACCACAAACACAGACCTCAAACATTTCAGCTAATGGAGAGCTCCTTTAGCCTGTATTAGTAATATGTCCCTTAGTGTCTGTCTATACTACAAAAAATGACCCACAGTAGCAAGTCTCAGAGCCTGGTTCAACTGACTGACTCATGCTCACGCTACAGGGCTAAGAATAGCAATGTAGATATTCCCACGAGACCAGGGGCCCAGATGCTGAAACCCAGCAAGGGGGTGGGGCTCAGAACCTGGGCTCTAGCCCAAGCCCAAATATCCACAGTGTTATGTTTAGCCCCATAGCCTAAGCTCTGGGAGTTCAAGTCAGCTGACCTAGGCTCTGATATGCTGTTGCAGATCTTTTTTTGCAGTGTAGACATACCTTAGTTTCTCTCTGGACACACCCACTAGAAGGCCACAGAACTCACTTGGCCAATATGTTACATTCCGGACCTTTCGTTGTATTACTAGTATTGCAGTAGCCCCATTGTGCCAGGCTCTGGACAGATAACACAGAGACAGTCCATGTGCCAAAGAGCTTATGATCTCAACATAAAACAAAACACAACAGGCAGCTACCCAAAGAAGCAGATAAGGGGAGCAGAAGGGTGGCCTGTCACTAGTATCAAGGTAGGTTTTGAAAATGCTCTTGCTTTAGAGTCAGAAGAGCAGTGGCTCCCTCTGAGTGTATCCATTTGTAGCACTGCTGTTATTTATTACCATAGTACCACAGTGCAGGTAGAAGTGATCACATCCAACAGAAGGAGCCGCTGCCTGTACATTAGCTGTGGTTCAAAATTCACTTTCTTCCTCCTGCTGCGCGAGCCCGATCCAATGGAAAGGCTTCCCTTTGAACCAGCTCTCATGGGCACCAGCTTAGTAAGGGCGTCTGCATTTCCCCTCTGACTAAATGTACACCAGTCGGGAGAGCTAGATGTGTGGTTTAGTCCCCAAATCCATACAGGATACCACCTGGAAGTAGGGCTTACCCACATCCATTAAGCCACAAAAACCTTCACCACTCATGGGGTCTCCTCGCAGCAGTGTTTCCAACTTTCTAATTGCACAAAACCAAACATCCTTGCCCTGCCCATTGCTCCGCCCCTTCCTGAGGCCCCGCTCCTATCTCACCCCTTATCCAAGGCCCTGCCCCTACTCACTCCATCCCCCTTCCCTCTGTCGCTCACACTCTCACTCCCTTTCACTGGGCTGGGGCAGGAGCTTGGAGTGCGGGATGGGTGAGGGCTCCGGCTGGGGGTGAGGGCCCCAGGATAGGGCCAGAAATTAGTGGTTATGGATGTGGAGGGGGGGCTCTGGGCTGGGGCAGGGAGTTGGAGTATGGGAGGGGGTGAAGGCTCCAGCTGGGAGTGCAGGCTCTGAGGTGGGGGCAGGGATGAGGGGTTTGGGGTGCAAGAAGGGGCTCAGGGCTGGGGCAGGAGGTTAGGGGGTAGGGTGGGGGGTGGGGTCCAAAAGGGAGTTTGTGTGCAGGAGGAGGCTCAAGGCTGGGGCAAATAGTTGGGGTGGGGGATGGGGTTCAGAGTGTGGGCTCCAGCTGGGCAGCAGACATGGCAGCTGCTTCCGGGAGCTGCATGAAGCCAGGGCAAACAGGGAGCCTTCCTTAGCCCCTCTGCGCCGCCAACCAGACTTTTAATGATCCAGTGAGAGGTGCTGACCAGAGCCGCCAGGGTCCCTTTTCGGACATTCCGATCGAAAACCAGATGCCTGGCAACCCTACCTTGCAGATCAGCCCTGGGATGCATTGACCTGATCACAGGCCCAGGGACACCCAGGATGCAAGTATTGGAGCACTTTGTGGTGCCTCTTGGGGCCTGCTTGTAATAGCCCCTTTCCTCTTGCTCCCCTGGGAACTGCAGACCACCTGGACTGTCCAGTCATTGGCTTCTCCACTGGAAGGACAGTCTCACAGCAAGGGCCTTTGGGAACTATTATGATTATGCGGCATTGGATTTCAGTGGCCATTGGTGCAGGCCCTTTCTGCTGAGCCAGCAGGCTCCTGTGTTCTGGACCAGCTGGAGACAGTTCAAGGCTGGCTACTGATGCTCCTGAATGTCCTGGGGGCCTGAGGAACATTCCCAGGAGCCTTTTGGTTGCTCCCTGTCCTCTGAGAACTGGACTGAGCATGCGTGCAGGATGCACTGCACACACTCTATGCACTTGATTTGCTACTGAGCTGGGCTGGATTCAGATTGGTGACCTAAAAAGGAAAGTCTAGATCTTCTTTTGCAGATCTCAAGAGCCCCTGTTTATGTTTCAAAATGAAAATGGAAGGTGAGAAGTTAAAGGGGCTCATCACCTTAAAAATCATACTCCTTTCTGAAACATTTTTCCTGAAGTTGGTTGACAAGTAACACCCAATGTCACCATCTATGAAAGAGATCAGATGGAAAAAAAACACTTTCCTCCATTCTTTTCTGTCTGTTTTCTCCTGGGTCCTTCACACAGACCAAGGTGAGAGAAAAAGATTTTTGAAAATAGGAAAATGTGATTATAACACCTCAACCATTGGCAGGCCGGTCTCAGGAATCAGAGTTGAAGTTATTTTAACTCAGGTTTTAAAACTGACTAATTTTAACCACTCTGCGGTGTTTCTCTCATGGTGCAGAATGCTCCATTTTTGTCACAGACATTGTCTGCTTCGTCACACAATTATTGCTTGGAAACACACAGATCTAATCAAATATATCCTCATAGGGTCTGGTTTTGGATTATTAAATACCAAATAAGGTATGTCCCTGAAAAAAACAGGCAAGTGGCAGCGGTGCTGGAACAATTTGTATAGTGGGTGTGCTGAGAGCCATTGAACCAAACTGTAAACACTGTATGTGATGGAAACCACTTCAAGCCAGGGGGTGCGGCAGCACTCACAGCACCGTGACAAGTGGTCACCTTACCATCATCTACCAGGTTTATTAGAGCCAGTGAAAAATACTGTGGTTGAGGTCCATAAACTCAAATATGGGGCAGGGGGAGTTAATGACAGGTCTGATTGTCAGACCATTCTTCCAAAGGGGCTTTACTTGGGGAGTGGGAGGGAGGTAGGGGGACTGGGTTTGGTCCAATTCTCAATATTTGCGAGAGAGATCAATCAGTATTTTCGATGATTATTTATCGTCATGGCTCTGGAACCTGGGTAGCAGATGTGAACTACTCCCAGGCCCTGTCTACATTTAAAGGGAGTGAACACAGAGGGACTGGTTGGAACAGACAGAATCATAGAATCAAAATTGGAAGGGACCTCAAGAGGTCATCTAGTCCAGTCCCTTGCACTCATGGCAGGACTAAGTATTATCTAGACCAGGGGTGGCCAACCTGAGCCCGAGAAGGAGCCAGAATTTACCAATGTACATTGCCAAATAGCCACAGTAATACGTCAGCAGAGCCCCATCAGCTTCCCGCCTGCCCCCACTCCCAGCACCTCCTGTCCACGGCAGCCGTGCCAATCAGCGCCTCTCCCTCCCTTCCCACACCTCCTGATCAGCTGTTTCGTGGAGTGCAGGAGGCTCTGGGGGAAAGGGGGGAGGAGTGAGGGCATGGCAGGCTCAGGGGAGGGGGAGGGAAGGGGTGGAGTGGGGACAGAGCCTGTGGCAGAGCCAGGGGTTGAGCAGCGAGCACCCCCCAGCACATTGGAAAGTTGGCGCCTGTAGCTCCAACCCCTGGAGTTGGTGCCTATACAAGGAGCCACATAGTAACTACTGAAGAGCGGCATGTGGCTCTGGAACCACAGTTTGGCCATCCCTGGTTTAGACCATCCTTGACAGATGTTTGTCCAACCTGCTCTTAAAAATCTCCAATGAGGGCGATTCCACAACCTCCCTAGGCAATTTATTCCAGTGCTTAACCACCCTGACAGTTAGGAAGTTTTTCCCAATGTCCAACCTAAACCTCCCTTGCTGCAATTTAAGCCCGTTGCTTCTTGTCCTATCCTCAGAGGTTAAGAAGAACAATTTTTCTCCCTCCTCCTTGTAACAACCTTTTAAATACTTGAAAACTTATGATGTTCCCTCTCAGTCTTCTCTTTTCCAGACTAAACAAACCCCATTTTTTTTTCAATCTTCCTTCATAGGTCATGTTTTCTAGACCTTTAATAATTTTTGTTGCTCTTCTCTGGACTTTCTCCAATTTGTTGACATCTTTCCTGAAATGCTGATTTTGTGTGTGGTGATGGGGTGCTTTTAAAGGACCAATGTCCCATCTTGAAAGATGGGTGAAGAGTGCTGAGTTGGGACAGCCTTTCACCCATAAACCACCCTCACCCTGCATTACAGTGTCTATTCTAGGCTGATTAAATATTAAAACAATTCATTTTGTACTTAAACTGTTTCGATGGCCCCTGCTGATGGCAGCTTTGAAGTCTGCAGCCAAAGGGTTTAGCTCTTTGGATTTTTTCCTTTCCCTTTTTAATTTCCAGGTTTGCGGGGGAGGCTCATGAGCAGCCATGCCTGGTTTTCCGATGCCAGCAGTTGTTTGTATGACCCAGTCTCGTGTACAGCTGTTGGAGGGCGTGCTGGCCTGCACGCAGGGGCAGCTCTACCTTTTTGGCCGCCCCAAGCAGTCATGCGCGGGAGGCGCCCCGGAGCCGCGGGAGCAGCGGACCTACCGCGGGCATGACTACAGAGGGACCGCTGGTCCCGCGTGGCTCGGCTGGACCTCCCGCGGCTGCGGACGGTTCGCGGGTCCGGCGGCTCCGCTTGAGCTGCCGCAGTCATGCCTGCGGCAGGTCCAGTCGTCCCGGGGCTCCGGTGGACCTCCCGCAGGCATGACTGCGGCAGGTCCGCCGGCCCAGCCTGCCGCCCCGGCAGCAGGGGACGGGCCACTCCTCGGCTCGCAGCGGCAGGATGAGCTGGGACCCCAGCCTTTTGCCGCCCCCTAGATTTCGCCGCCCTAGGCACCAGCTTGTTTTGCTGGTGCCTAGAGCCGCCCCTGCCTGCACGCAAAGGAGACGGTTCAGTCGAGCTCATCTCAGATGTGTGCTGTGCCATAAGGTGTATGAGCAAAGAGGGGACATGGGTGGGTTTGGGGTCCGGAAAAGCATCATTGACACCTCTCCTGGACCAGGCACGAGGTCCCATCCTGGTACTTCTGGAAAACTGGACGTGGGAACTCTGTGCTCAGAGCTGGATCGCGAGAATGGGCCATGTCAGGGCATTTACTAAAGATGGTAAATGTGCAGACTGTGAACCTGTGTTTACTGCCAAGCTGTGTTAATGATGGAGCTGCCTCTCCTCAAGGGCAAGAATGATCTCTCCCTGCACAAGGCAGAGGCCATCTGGCTCCGCACGGGGAGACAAACAACAGAGGGGAGAATCCAACCTGTGGCTGAGAGATGCAAGCCACTCATTCATTTCCCCATGGCACCCCATCCATGGTAGTTGTGGGCACAATGGATTCTGGATCCTTTGACATTTCCTCTTGCCCATTCCCAGTGGTCCACGTCAGGGACCCAGCACAGGAACCACTCCGTCAGCAACACAGCTGAGCTGACTGCACGCAGTAGTTGCTCTGGACTTCAAAGAATATTTGTGGTCTGAGCTGGCTATAAAAGAAGGACAGCCAGCTGCTGAGTTCAAGCTAGTCCTTCGGGGAATTTATGATGAGGAGAGCCCACTCTTAGACCCCCCATCCAGCAAAGCACTTGAATTCTAGTTACATTCTTTTAAAAAGAATTAATTGATTTTTAAATAAGGAGGCAGCATGGCCCAGTGGGTAGGGGACTGGACAAGGTCTTGCCAGACCTAGATTCTGTTGCTGTCACTGCCACTTGCCTCTTGTGTGATCTTAGGTGAGTAACTTCCTTTCTCTGTGCCTCAGTTTTCCCATATACAAAATGAGGACAATGACAGTGACTTCCCGTATAGAGTGATTTGAGAACTAGGGACGAAGAGAGCTGGGTATTACTAAGCACACGAGCAGCCGCATGGAAGCCAATGGTGCTACACACCTGCTGAAAGTTAACCATGTGCTGAAGTGCTTTGTTGGTTTGGGAACTTAATTAAAAGGTTGCACCTTAGCTGGTTCTCTTGCTGGGCCTGGTTTTAGGAGCAAGAGCACAGCTCCCATCAAATAGCCAGTATTTCATCTGTTTGCTGGAGTCTGCGGAGGGAGGGCAGCGAAGAATTTAAAAAGAAGGAAAAGATTTTTTCCCAGTAAGAAAAAGAAAATCAAATTTCTCCCCTGCCCCCATCTCATTCTTCCTTTCCCATTTTTACATCTGTTGTATGTGAAAACTGAGCAAACTCTCAGCAGAGCTCATTATCCCGCAGCCCCATTGCACTGAAGAGGGCTGAAAGGTCCTTCATGTAATGATTCAGAGGTGATTTGTATTTAAGACACTTGGCTTTCAGATACCAAAAGGAAAAAAAATTAAATAATTGAAAGCTGTTAGATGGGGGGGAGGGGCTGAGGGGAGGAGGATGGGGAGAGAGTCAAAGAGAAAAAGAGAGAAGGATAAATAGTTTTTTATTATTAAAATACATGTGTATTTCTAGTCATCTATGTAAACAAGGAAGCCACTTAAATATACACCAGCAAGAGGCACAGAGCCAGGAAAGGAACTGTGATGCCCATGTGGTGGCTCAAAGCCGTCCTGCAGCCAGATCAGTGAAAGCTCTAGGAGAAGGATGTGCCTGAGAGATCCTGAGCATCTGCCCCTCCCAGTGAGGTCACTTGGAACTGTGGGTGCTCAGCGCCTGAAGACTCAATTCTGCCTTGGGCTGGGGCTTTGGGGTAGAGAAAACAAGGAAGGGGTCTCTCCCTCTGAGTCTCTTTTGGTCTGGCCACCACTAGCCAGACCCCATCCTTAGTGATGGACAAGATTACCCAAAAGGTCCTTCAGTTCCTTAATGTCTGGGCCAAAGGAAGAGCTTGTAGAAGGCCTGCACAAGATAGTTAAGTCCAGTACCGGATTTACCATGGTGCCGCACCAGGCCCAGAGTCAGAAGAGGCCCCGGCCAGCCCGATCCCCCGGCTAGCTGAGCTGGCCAGGAAAGCTGCCCCCACCCCTGCTGCATCTCCGCCCCACCTCTTCCCACCCCTGCTCCACCCCAGCCCCGCCCCCACTCTGCCTCTTCCCCCACAAACCCTGTCCCCTGAGCTACACATCCCGGGTGACTGCAGCAGGGGTCGGGCGCGTCCTGCACTCACCAGGCAGCGGGAAGTGGAGTGACCCAGCCCCAGCCCTCTCCGCTCCACCGGCTCCCAGCTGCGTCACCAGTGAGTGCTGGGGGGCAGTTCCCCCTGAGTCCCAAGACTCAAAGCCAGGGAAGCAGAGTGGAGTGGGCTGGGGCCGGGTCACTCCACTTCCCACTACCCCATGAGTGCGGGGTCGGGCCCACCTTGCAATCACTAGGTGGCAGGAAGTGGAGCGACCTGGCCCCAATCAACTCTGCTCTGCTGGCTTGTGCTGGGGGGCGGTTTCCCCCCGTCACCTAAGCCTGGGGAGGAGACGGAGTGGTGGGGAAGGGGCATGGGATGGGGAAGAGAAGGGGATGGGGGAAGCGGGGTCAGGGGGGAAGCTGGAGCCCAGCACGCGGCATGCCCTTGGCAGAAGCTGGGGCTTCCCTCTTAAGCAGGTCCATCGAACCCTCACCCTGACAAACCCCACCTCCCCTGCATCTGTACCACCCCAATGAGCCCCCCCAGACACCCTCCCCACTGAGCCACAACCACCTGCACCTAGACCCCCACCCAAATGAACCCCACCTCCCCTGCACCTAGACCCCACCTGCTGAGCCCCAAACACCTTCACCTGGATCCCCTGCAGAGTCCCATTGCCCCTGCACCTAGAACCCCCCAATGAGCTTCTGTGCATCCAGATCTCCCACTGAGCTGCCCACACCCAGATTGCCCCACAGAGAACTCTCTTACCCCCACCTAGATTCCCCCCACACCAAGTCCCTCTGTACTTGGATCTTGCTGCCGGGCTGAGCCTGCTCACCCACACCTGTTGCACCTGGCACAGGGAGGCAGGGCCCCAGGGTATTTCTGGGACAGGCCTGTCCCTTGTACTGTGTCAGGGTTGGGTGCAGCCTCACTGCCGAGTCCCTGTCCCGGGGTGTGGGGAGGTTGCAGGGTAATCTTCCACCTCCATGCAACCAGTGGCCTGTAATCCCCACTGCCATGTTGGATCCTCCACATTTATTTATTGACAAATAAAATGTGCAGAATTTTTAAATATTGTGCACAGAATTTTTAATTTTTTGGTGCAGAATCCCCTCAGGGCTATGGGGTGCTGTGCAGCTGTGGTGGTGGGACTCTGAGGAAGGTGGTGGGCAGTGAAGAAGTCTATGGGCGGGGGGCACTGAGCAAGCGGTGTGGTGTGCAGGGTGCTGTGCAGTTGTGGTGGGAGGCCAGTGGGGGAGGTCTCTGGGAAGGGTGTGGGCTGGGCATAGAGATCTGTGGTGGCAGTCTCTGGGCAAGGGGGCACTGGGCATAAGGATGGGACAAGGAGGGCAGTGTGGTGTGGTCCCGCCCTCAAGGGGAAGGGGCATACTGGTAGCACATGGCTGGGCAGGCCAGTGTGCGTCTGGCAGCTGCAGGTTTGTAAACAGTGTCCTCCTGCTGGGCTGCGCAGAGCGGGGCTGCTCCTGCCATGCTGTGCCTCATTGCCCCCAGCTTGCCCTTCACTCTGGAAACTGACCATCCCACCCTCCTTGCCCACAAATATGCTTGGTGCCGGGCCCACAAAAAGTTAATCCGGCCTTGGTTAAATCCCAGGCAGACTGCGAAGAGCTACAAAAGGATCTCTCAAAACTAGGTGACTGGGCAACAAAATGGCAGATGACATTCAATGTTGATAAATGAAAACTAATATATATTGGAAAACATAATCCCAACTATACATCTAAAATGATGGGGTCTAAATTAGCTGTTACCACTCAAGAAAGAGATCTTGAAGTCATTGTGGATAGTTCTCTGAAAACATCCATTCAATGTGCAGCGGCAGTCAAAAAAGCAAACAGAATGTGGGGAATCATTAAGAAAGGGATAGATAATAAGACAGTAAATATCATATTGCCTCTATATAAATCCATGGTATGCCCACACCCGGAATACTGCATGCAGATGTGGTTGCCCCAGCTCAAAAAAGATATATGGAATTTGAAAAGGTTCAGACAAGAGCAACAAAAATGATTAGGGATATAGAACGGATTCCATATGAGGAGAGATTAATAGGACTGGGACGACTAAGGGGGGATATGATTGAGGTCTATAAAATCATGATTGGTGTGGAGAAAGTAAATAAGGAAGTGTTGTTTACTCTTTCTCATAACACAAGAACTAGGGGTCACCAAATGACATTAATAGGCAGCATGTTTAAAACAAACAAAAGGAAGAATTTTTTCACACAACTCAGTCAACCTGTGAAACTGCTTGCCAGAGGATGTTGTGAAGGTCAAGACTATAACAGTTCAAAAAAGAACTTGATAAATTCATGGAGGATAGGTCCATCAATGGCTATTAGCCAGGATGGGCAGGGATGGTGTCCCTAACCTCTGTTTGCCAGAAGCTGGGAATGGGTGACAAGGAATGGATCATTCTGTTCATTCCTTCTGGGACACCTGGCATTGGCCACTGTCGGAAGACAGGGTACTGGGTTAGATGGACCTTTGGTCTGATCCAGTATGACTGTTCTTATGTTCTTATGAGTGGCCAGACTGGTGTGAGCCTCTCTTGTACCACGGGCCTGGTTCACACTCTAGAGTTAGGTCAATGGGAGGCAGCGTACGTCACCCTGTCTCTGTAAGTGGCTACACTATAATGTTGTCCCTGCCAATGTAAGTCGCCCACTACACCAACCTAGTAACTTCACCCCCATGAGACATTGTGTTACTTGCATCGCCTGTTGGCTGTCAGCGCTAAGCCCCCAGCCACGGGCTGACAGCCGGAGGGCCCCCGGCCCTGCCCCAAGGCTGATAGCTTGGGCTCTCAGCTCCCAGCAGTGGGGCTCCAGCTGTGATCCCCGGGGTGGGGGGGTGTTTCCGGCTCTCAGACCTGGGGTGGGCAGGCAGGCAGGTGTGTGTGTGTGTGCTCTGAGTGTCAGTGCCCCACAATGCCACACATAGTTAAATTGGTGGAAGCGCTCCTGGTAAGGACGTACACCACCAACAGAAGCACAGCGTGGACATGAAATACCACTTTAATTACTGTGGCTGTATGTCTACTTAATTTTGCAGTGTAGACATGCCCTTATGTTCACCTACTACTATTATGATTTGCATTACACAAGCCCCTAGAGTTCCAGCTCATTCAGACCCCCATTGTGCTAGGTGCTGAACATACAATGCTTACCCTAAAGCTCTTACAATCTAAAGAGACAAGCCAGATGAAAGATGGCAAAAGGGAAGCATTATTTTCCCCTTTCTACAGATGGGGAAACTGAGGCACAGAGCAAGCTAAGTGACTTGCCCAAGGTCATCCGAACAGAGATGGGATTCAAATGCAGCTCTCCTAAGCCCCAGTCTAATGCTTTAACTGCAGTACCATCCTTCCTCTCTTGAGCTGAAAACCATACCCACTCCTGAGTTCTAGGCTTGTCAAGCCTACACAGGGAATATAGAAAGCAAATGGTGCAGTTGAAGGTAAAACAGTTATTTCACTCTTCCTTTTTGAAAGGCACCTGGTGCACCTAGCCAGAAGGGAGATGTGAGGAGTGCAGACACTGCGCACAATTGGAAAAGTTAATTTCACTGAATAATAACCATCCAGATCTGCCAAATCTGGTTCATGTGGAGCAAGGCTCCTTCATTTTGCGTTAATGCTCAAGCGGCTTCTAAAGCGGCTGCCTCCCGGGAGGAAGAATTCACCACATGTTCCAACGAAGCATTTAAAACCCCTTGCTCCAAACTTTTTTGAAATCTCACTCATTTAAATTGGCCCAGCTTGAGAGCCTTGAATAATAGATAATATACCATGTATAAGCAGATATAGGGGCAGAAACTATCTCTTACCAGACCGGGTTGCTGTACAGAGCCTAGCACAGCAGGTCCTTGATTGTGTTTGGTGCCACTAGGTGCTATGTTACACAAATAATCATAGGAATAGAATGCAATGCAGGAGCAGATGCTATACACCTCTGCCTATGTCCATAGACATACAAGCCAGATGTAATGCTGATTGGCATAGCCCCACTGATTTTGATCTGGTCCCGCCTCAGACTAATGGTACTGGAATCTGGTTCAAAGATTAATTTGGGTTATCCCTCCGACATCCACCTCGCTTTGATCGGTGTGTCTGATTGGTCACTACTGTCAAGGTGATACAAACTTCCTGAAACAGACAATGTTTGTGCTAGCAAACTCCTGTCCACCCAGGGCCGAGCAGGTTCTATAAGGCTGTGAGAGCTGCCCTGGGTGGGTCAGTGCCAGGGCAGAAGCACGACTGATTGTAACTAGCTGTATTCTGAGTGCCTCTGGTCCAGCGGCTTCAAAGGGATTGAGGAGGGCTACCTTCCTGGATGTGGGCCTCAGTGACCTAGGCGCACAAGCTCCTAGGACTTCAGCTGGAGACTAAGGGCATGTCTTCACGTACAGAACTGCATCGGCACAGCTGCATCACTGTGGTGCTTTAGTGAAGATGCTGCTACACCAAGAGGAAAGCTTCTTCTGTCAGCACATTTATCCATCTCCCCGAGAGGCTGTAGCTGTGTCGGCGGGAGACAAGGGTTAGGCCCGTAGAACTACACCATTCAGGGGGGTGGATTTTTCACAGGTTTGAAGATCCTACTCAAATTCTGCTAAAAGTCCAGTCCTTTCCCTCATTTGAAAACATCCCCGGCAGTCCCTGCCCTCCAGTGACATCTACTTAGCTTAGCAAAGAGAGGGTGACGGGGTGACTTGATTACAGTCTATGAGTACCTACATGAGGGACAAATATTTAATCACGACTCTTCTTCCAGTGGCTGGAAGCTGAAGCTAGATAAATTCAGATGGGAAATAAGGCGTAAATTTTTAACAGTGACAGTAATTGACCACTGGAACAACTTACCCAGGGCTGTGGTGGATTCTCCAGCACTGGCGATGTTTCAATCCAGACTGGCTGTTTTGCTAAAAACTCTGTGCTGGAGATTATTCTGGGGAATTCTCTGGTCTATGCTATGCAGGAGCTCAGAGTAGATTATCAGAATGGTCCCATCTGGCCTTGGACTCCAGGAATCCATGGATCTCTACAGTCCCAGGCCCCTCGCTGAGAGCTATATTCCATGGTGGGAGGGGCACACATAGAAGCACAGATAGGGACTGGCTTTTGGCAATGGTGGTTTGGAGCTATACCGGTGCACGATCCCTACATCTTCCTCTGCACTAGACAAGACCTAATGCAGAACGGAGACCCTCCCCCCTCAAATGGGGGAATACGAGAGAAATAGTAAAGCAGGAAGCTGCAAGCCATGAGGGACTCATTCCTTCAGCATAAACACCACTGTTTGTAACCTCAATTTCCTGATTCAACATTTCAGATGGAAATAATTGCCAATAATAAAAGGCAATGAGGTCTCTATGGGAGGGAGGTAAGTGAGGGAACTAAACTCTGTGCTAAGGATCTATCAACCTAGTTTTCTGTGTCCATAACAGAAAACACCATCTCAAATGATGGTGCCAGCAGAGAGGCCAAGGATTGAATGGGCCCTGGGGAATGAACTGCCCCTGCAACTCTTAGGCTTTGTCTGGCATCACTCCTGTGATCATGTGGACTCTGTTCTGGAATAAAAATGACTTGACTCCAGAATAATTACTCCTCTCCCAAGGCAAAGCAGTATTCTGGAATATCTTATCCCACACTGGCTGTGCTTGGCAGTTTCCCTATGCAGGCAAGGCGGGGTCCCTTCCAGAGCAGGAGTGATGTATATTGGCAGGATGGAGCAAGAATACTTGTCCTAATGCTACCCATGCTGAAACTCTTGCCAGAGCAAACAGAGGCCTCCAGAGCTGTCAGTCCAGCCCCTTTCACCAGAATCAGTGCACCCAAAAACTAGATTTAAATGAACACAATTAAGGCTTGATCTGCAGCTGGTGTCAATTGGCACAGCTCCATTGCAGCCAGCGGAGCTCAGCTGACTTACACCTGCTGCTGAGCTGGTCATTCAGTTACTCAAAAAGTGTCTCTAAAATGAATGTAATAATAATAGCACCCAGATCTTATAACACACTTTCCATTAGCAGAGCTCCAAACACTCCATACGCCACACATTCTTCCCATTTCACAGGTGGGGAAACTGAGGCACAGAGTGGGGACATGACTTGCCCAAAGTCACCCAGAAAATTCATAATAGAGATGGAATATTAATCAGGGCTCTTGAGTTGCAATTCCCTTCTCTAACCACTAGGAAACACTGCTCCCCTGTACTATATATTAATGAAGAGGTACAGTCTGGAATCTGGGAGGTACAATCTGGGAGATTACTGGGCACAGAAAACTGCAGTGGAACTGAATTCTACTGGATAGACTTGTGGGTGGGGGAATGACTACATTAAGCTGGTTGAAATTTTAAAAACAAAATTTTGAATTTTTGAAATTAAAAAAGACAAAATTATCACATAAATTTTGCCCATGGACCTGATACAAATGCTTTGAAAATTCTGACCAGTACAGCTACATACATATATATGACCATAGAGTCATACCATCCATGTCCAGAAGGGACCTTTGTGATCATCTAGTCTGACCTCTTGTATAACACAGGCCAGAGAACTGCCACAACATTATTCCTATGTTCTTATCTGTTCCTAGAGTAGATCCTTTAGAAAAACATCCAGTTTTGATTTTAAAATGGCCAGTGATGGAGAATCCACCACGACCCTTGGGAAATTGTTCCAATGGTTAATTACTCTCCATGTTAAATGCACCTTATTTCCAGCCTGAATTTCTCTAGCTCCACCTTCCAGCCATTGGATCGGGTTATGTCTTTCTCTGCTAAACTGAAGAGCCCCTTATAAAGTGTAATCAAATCATAGGGGTTCCTTCTGGCCGTATAATCTTTGAATCTATAACTGCCTGAAATGGCACATCCCTCTGAAAGTAATCAGACCACAAACTATTTGGCTTCTCCAGTGACTTACCAACATGTTCTATAGCTTACCTCATTTTAGAGGAATGATACTGGCTCATTTATTTTTCTTTCCATGGAACAAGCAGCCCCTGCAGAGCAGGTTTCAAAGGAGGTCTGCTAGCCCTTCAGGGCATGATCCAATTCTCATTGGAGCCTGTCCATGAACTTCATGAGAGTCAGATCAGGTTGTGAAGTCCCGAACCCAGTGTGATAATTATGACATGTCACCTCCCCCAGCCAGTGTCATGATAATGATACCATCACATTGCAATGGGTACTAGAGTTCAGGGGAGCAGGGAAAAGTTAACAGCTGACACTGTCCTTCTACCTGTGCTCTGAGGGCTGGGGTCCCTTCTTTGTGGTGGCGCCAGATGCTGTTGGCCTGATGAGACACTATGGTGCTGTAATGTAAAGATGAAGGTGGCGATGTGATGAGCTGCCGAACCTGCCCCCTTACCCAGAGCTTGTTCAGGTGGGTTCATATGGACTGCTGCACCACTCAGCCAGCCGTGCCAAGCACGGGGCACCAAGGATGCGAGGAGCTGGGACTGGCTGGGGGAATGACACCCCCACTCGTGCCAGCATGGCACCATTGCAACCCAGCTAGGAGAACAGAGAGTTCTGCTGAGAAGCTCTGCAGAGCCTTGGAGCACCCAGGGGAAGGGAGAGGCCACACCTCTCCTGAGGGAGTGGGGAACGGGTACTGGATGGGAGACACGCCTGGGTCATGGTAACAGCAGGAGGCTAGAAACATAGACTGGGCTTCGAATATGAAACAAAGCCCATGCTGTCCAAGTGCTGCCATTTTCAGGAAACAGGAAGATTTCAACAGCCTGGTGCCAGGGGCATTGCCCATCCGTCTCCATTAGCCTTGATGTGATCAGTGAAGAGTGGTTAGAAACGCACACACACACACACACACACACACACACACACACACACACACACACACACACACACACACACACACACACACACACACACACACACACACACACACACACACACACACACACACACACACACACACACACACACACACACACACACACACACACACACACACACACACACACACACACACACACACACACACCCCTTGGCCATCTCTCCTGGTGTCTAACTTCTCCTACAGCTAAAAGCAAGAATGAGAGAAAATTGGCCTAAGGCAGGGATCCAGGACTCCTGGGTTCTATACCCACCTCTGCCACTGACTGGTGGTATAACCTCAGGCAAGCCACTTCACCTTTCCATATCTCAGCTTGCCCATTGGAACAAAGGGGATAATGATGCTGACCTGCCTCATAAGGGGGACTTAAGTGGTGTAATTCCTTTACCCTTGTAACAGTCCCTCAAGACTCTGGATGGCAGGGCATGCTGTTAATGAGTGAGTGTGAGACGGTCTTACTAAAGCATGATGTGCAGAAAGTATCTTTCATTTTGTCTTATTGATGCCCAAGGTGTGAGATAGACACAGATTAAGTAGATTAGGTAGATGCACATGCACACACAGGGACTTCCTTGGCCATCTCTGCATCCCCACCACACTCAGTGGGGGCTTTTCATCTGAGTCTGAAACTGGGATGAGGCAGTGGTTGCTTTTGCGCAGCACTTGTGAGAGAGGGCTGAAGGGGAAGTCTCCCCACCCCCATCCACTTTGTCTCAATTCTTGCCTTGACAGTGACGGGTGCTCCCCCGCCCTGCTCCTTGGTTTATTACTCAGGATCCTGGGGAATCCCCAGGGTTACCTAACTGGCGACTGGTGGAAGGCCAGGGCACCCTGTGGTTCAGCCCTGGAGGAGTCCGCTGCAGAGCATGTTACGAGAAGAATCCTGGGGAAAATAAATAAGACTAAAACCATTATCAATCAGGGTTATGTTTCCATTAGCTGCCCAAAGAATCCTCTCTGCCCAGAAGAGGGCTTTGCATTGTGGGTTTTGAGTTACTGCAGCTTAGCTCTTTCGGTAATCTGCTGGATGTAATAAATAACTCCAGGAGCCCTGCATGGGAAATTTGGGATCATTAAACATGCCAGGTTATTTTTACAGTGTTGCTGGTAGGAAGGAGAGAAAGAAGAAGATGAAAAAACCCAGCCCTCTCTCTGAAATAGGAAAACAACTGAATGCAATCTAGCCCTGAGCCCAGAGCTTTGTAAACACTTTCCTACCAGCACCATCTACTGACCATTACACGCATTGAATCTATTTCCCCATGTTAAGTATTCTCACACCTCTTATCAAACTGTCTGTAATGGGTTATCTTGATTATCACTACAAAAGTTTTCTCTTACTTAATTAGCCCCTTAGAGTTGGTAGGACAACTCCCACCTTTTCATGTTCTCACATATATACCGGTGTGTGTATATATATATATATATATATCCTTACTATATGTTCCATTCTATGCATCCGATGAAGTGGGCTGTAGCCCATGAAAGCTTATGCTCAAATAAATTTTAGTCTCTAAGCTGCCACAAGTACTCCTGTTCTTTTTGACTAACATAGTGTCACTGCCTCTCCACCAGCAAGCTGCTGGGCAAAGAACTTCCAGGAAGCACACTGCACAAAACTTCAGTGACTGTTTACGAGCCAGGTGGAAAGAGGATGCTGAGGAGTCAGCAGGATCAGGATTTTCTACATACTTTCAGTGCAAGGCTGGAATGACATTTTCTCAGTGAGGAGTGCACCTCCAGGGAGGTTTCTAGCACTGGGAAGCAGGTGGGCTGGAACAGGGTGGGCCAGGGGGCCATGGCCCCTCACTTTCTACCTGCTTTCAGGATGAGCGACAAGGGGAGGGGGAGAGAGGAGTAAGCAGGGGCAGAGCCTTGTGGGAAGAGGCAGAACAAGGGCAGGGCTTCAAGGGAAGAGGAGCAGCAGGGCAGGGCAGAGGAGGGGAACGGGCAGAGGGGGGCAGGATCTCAAAGGAAGGGGTGGAGCATGTGCAGGGCCACAGTTTAGGCACCAGTGGCCCTCCATTTCTACAGAGCTTCCAGCACTCATGCTGGGAAGGATTTGCCATCCCTTCTGACCTGAACCTCTTCTCATTTACATTGGTGTAATTCAGGAATAACTCCATTGAAGTCAATGCAGTTGCCTCAATGTAAGTAACAGACTAATACCCCCAGCACTCAGAAAACCAGGTTTCATTAATGGGCTACCAGCATCATGCTGTGCTTAGGGTGGCTACTCCCACATCCCTTGAATACTGGACATTCTGGTACTTATGGGCTGTAACGGGGCAATGCTCACCTCCACGGGGCTTCCTGGGGAATTAGCTCACCAGCCTCCAGAACACCTTCTGCCAGCCGGTGTCTCACCTTTCACTGGCCCCTGTGTCCCTCCCAGACCCCGGTGCCCCTTTCTCTTGGTGGTTGCCCCCTGGCAGTGCCCCCATAGTATCTGTGTCTCCCCACCCAGGGGAACTCCCACCCACTATCTCCACCTCACCTCAGTATCAGGCTACTGCCAGTCACCATCTAGCCCCTGTTCACTGGGGGAGACTGCAGTGTACAAGCCACTCATCACAGGCAAGAGGGATTTGGACCTGCTGCCTCTGCCTACCCTTGGGCTGCCCCTCTGCAACCCCAGTACCCTTTTGGGCCTTTAACAAGGCCTGCAGGTTTTCCAGGCCGGACCTCCCCAGCTCCTCTGGCCTTTCCCCAGCCCTGCTCAGCTCCCAGCAGCCAGGCCCTTCTCTCTCAAGATCCAGAGAGAGACTGACTCTGCTCCTGGCCCACTGCCCTCTTATAAAGGCCAACTGAGCCCTGACTGGGGCGTGCCCACAGCTGAGCCTGCTTCCCCAATCATCCTGGGAACTGCTTGCTCCCAGCCATAGCCCTCTCCTGGGCTGTTTTAAGCCCTTTACGGTCAGAGCGGGTGACCACTCTGCTACATGGGCCCACACCTGCCCCTTCCTGCCTGACCCCTACCCATCCAATGTGTCCTTGCCTGCATGGTGCACACAAGGTCATGCTGTAGAGAAGTCACCATTTTGAAGAGCACCTCAACATGCCCTGCTCTTGTTGCGTGGTGCATGTGAGATCACACCGATGGAGGCAGAGTAGTATGCTCTTCAAAATGGCAGCCCCCTGTAAGGTTATTGACATGAACTGTGACCGTATAGGTCATTGTTGCAACCAGGGTCCTACACCCAGAGGAGGTCAAGTCGGGTGTCTATGGAAAGGTTGTAGTTTGCTGGTTATGATTATGCTGTCTGTATGTCTGTATCATGTTTGTATTTGAATTTATGAATATTGGCTATGTACTTGTATCTCAATGTGTTTGATTCTAAGTAGCCTAAGTGAAGCATTTGGTCAGCTTCTTGAGAAAGGACTATTCTCAGTAAGTGCCCAGTCAAGAAACACTTAACTCACAATGGACTTTGGAGACGCCAATCCACATCTGAGCTTTTCTGGGAACATTCAAACTAACGTGTAAACAATGGCATCGGCCTGCAAAAAATGGAATCATTCATGGACTTGTGACTTGCCTGGTGGCTACAAACGCAATCTTGTTGCTGTGATTTTGCACAGAAGAACAAAGGGGATTCCACCCACAAGAGAAAGAATATAAAAGGCCCTGGCAACCCCTCCATTTTGTCTTCAGCTGGCTTAAAAGATGGCCTCTCTGTGACATTGGACTCTATATGATTTTATGAAAATATGCTAATGAGTTTAAATATAACGTGACTGGAATATGCTCCATGATAAAGGTCTCTTGTAAGGTATCATTACAAAGCTTATAATCTACTGAGTGTGATCATCCTATATGTATAAATGTACCACTTTTGTATCTGAAACTAGAAATATGAAATATAACTCTGAGGGCCTATTTTAATTATGCAAAGTATGGGCCATTAATGGTGGTTTGGAATCTTGATGACTCCCATTAACCAGAACCATTGTCTGCAGATGGCTCTGTTTTACTTGTAAGTCTTCTTGTATATATGTGTGCTGGCAAGTGGGTAATGAAGTTTTACAATGATACGTGATCATGTCATCTGAACTGGAATCCATCTCTAACCTGGTACATTTCATTGAGAAGGAGGAGGTGGGAACCCAGAGAGGGACAAAGGATTCCCACCTTATGCAAAAGATATATAATTGGGTGGAACAGAACAAAGGAGGCAGCCATCATGAGGAATCCCCTAGCTACTACCTGAGCTGAAACAAGGGCTGTACCAGGGGAAAGGATTGTGCCCAGACTAGGAAGGTGTCCAGTCTGTGAAAGAAACATATTGAAACACCTCTGAGGGTGAGATCTTATCTGTATTCCCTTTCTTACTGTATTAGACATAGACTTGCATGTTTTATTTTATTTTGCTTGGTAATTCGCTTTGTTCTGTCTGTCACTACTTGGAAACACTTACATCCTACTTCCTGTATTTAATAAAATCACTTTTTACTTATTAATTAACTTAGAGTATGTATTAATACCTGGGGTGGGGGGGCAAACAGCTGTGCATATCTCTCTATCAGTGTTATAGAGGGCGAACAATTTATAAGTTTACCCTGTGCTTTATACAGGGTAAAACTGATTTATTTGGGGTTTGGATCCCATTGGGAGTTGGACATCTGAGTGTTAAAGACAGGAACACTTCTGTAAGTTGCTTTCAGTTGAGCCTACAGCGTTAGGGGATGTAGTTCAGACCCTGGGTCTGGGTTTGCAGCAGGTCAGCGGATCTGGCTCAAACCAGGCAGGGCACTGAAGTCCTAAGCTGCCAGGGCAGGAAAGCAGGGGCAGAAGTAGTCTTGGCACATCAGTTTGCAGCCCCTAAGGGGTTTCTGTGATCCAACCCATCATACTCTCCACCCCCAAGAGATGCCTGAAGGAAACTGGAACAAAGGACAGTAACTATAGGGGTGTGCATGATTGCTTGACCCAGACTAGGAAGGAGTCCAGTCTGTGAAAGAATCTTATTGGAACATCTCTAAGGGTGAGATTTACTTGTATGCAGTTTCTTAATGTATTAGGCTCAGACTTGCGTGTTTTGTTTCATTTTGCTTGGTAACTTACTTTGTTCTCTGTTATTATGTGGAACCACTTAAATCCTACTTTTTATATTTAATAAAATCACTTTTGCTTATTACAGAACCCAGAGTTAGTGACTAATACCTGGGGGAGCAAACAGCTGTGCATATCTTTCTATCAGTGTTATAGAAAATGGACAATTTATGAGTTTACCCTGAATAAGCTTTATACAGAGTAAAACAGATTTATTTGGGGTTTGGATCCCATTGGGAACTGGGTGTCTGGGTGCTAGAGATAGGAGCACTTTTAAAGTTGTTTTCAGTTAAGTCTGCAGCTTTGGGGGCGTGGTTCTGGGGGCCTGGGTCTGTGTTGGAGCAGACTGGTGTGTCTGCTTGACAAGGCAGGGTTCTGGAGGCCCAAGGTTGCAGGGAAAATGGGCTCAGAGGTAGTCTCAGCACATCAGGTGGCAGTCCCAAGGGGATCTCTGTGACCCACCCGTCACACCCCCCATCCATCATACCAGACAAAACCACCTGTGGTTTTGGCTCAGTACTGGAGAGGGATTCAAGGCTTTAAAAAATAGGACTGTCTGGCATAAAACCTGACTAATGGCCTGCCTAACTGTTACAAGTTGCTAGCCCAGTGCAAACAGTAATAGGATTATATGGGGGACTGTACTGAATATACCATTTAGCCTTATTGGAAGCCTTCAGACCTAAGCTGTACCTCCTAAGACACTAACCCAGAGTTTTCAAACCGTGCAGTTTGCCCCCAGGGGTGTGTGGAGGAATGTTCAGGGGGAGCAAGCAATGATGCCAGCCCCGCGCATCCCCTGACTTACACCAAGCCACCCAGCCTGTCTGGGTTGGGAACAACCAAAAATTATAACTGAAAGCGGGGCTCATCTCAAAAAGTTTGAAAACCACTGCACAAAGCATGCCCCATCTGTCTCTGGCAGGATTCCAGACAAAATGAACCATTAGTCTGTTCCCCTAAGGCAATTGTAACAGAGCCTAGGCAGGGACAGTGGGCATTGCCAGAGCGATATTATTAATTATTATTATTATACTATAACCCCACATGCCATCTTGCATTGTCCTTTGCATAGCTTGCAGCTGTTCACGTTTTGCAAAGGACCGGCAGAGAACAGGAGGATCCTCCCAGCAATCACTTTCAGTAGGCCAGTGTTCAGACTTCATCTACGGTTAAATGCTGGACGGAGAAGGAGCCTATCATTAATCCAAGGATGGTTCATCTTCCAGAGAAGTGAAATCCAGCAAGTCAGGCAGGAATTTAGGTTCATAACTTCCATTGTCTGGGCTTTTGTCCTTGGAGCAAATGTTAAGGGCTCATGACACTGCAATTCAACATGCCACCACTAGATGGAAGTAGCCAGCAATGCACAGTTGCCAGAAAAGAAGTCAGGCTCTGCAGAGTAAGGACTCTGCTGCTTTGAGTCACACAGGGTATGTCTAGGCTGCATTGTAAACCCAGATCTGTGGGACCTGGGCTTGCGTACTCAGTGGTTCCAAGCCTGCGAGCATCCACACTGCATTGTAAACCTGGGTTTGCAATTGTTGGCCCTGGGTCTCACAGCCATGCTAAGTAACCTGGCCATACTGCACGGCACAGACCTTCTGACTCTAATCTGCAACTCTGTAGCTTGAGCGGTGTCCATACTGTTAATGACAGGACTTGGACCCAAGCCACAGTGGGACTCAGGCTCTGACCCAGCCTCCCTAGTTTTTTCTCCCATTAAATGTTTAAAATAAATCTTCACAGGAGAAATTCAAAACAAAATGAAAAATTTGTATCAGTTCAGATTTCATTTTTGTTTCAATTCAAGTAAAAGTTTGTTTTGCTTTGAACTGACATTTTTGTTTTGATTTTCAAAAAACAAAACATTTCAAAATGTCAGATTTTTTATTTTTTCCCTTTTTTTCTTCCTTTTTTCCTTCTCCCATTTGTTTTCAATGAACTTTTATGGGAAATTTCTAAATGAAACTGAATTTTGTTTGTTTATTTTGCGGTTTTTCCCTTTCTGGCTCTCTTTTCCTTTTTTGCCACTGAATGCAATGGACTGGACCAAGTCTAGGGTTTTCTAAAAACAATTCTTTTTCTTTTTTTAATTTTTCCTTTTACAGCTCAGTAACTTTCCAAAGCTTTTCCACCTTTGCAAAAGCAACAGAATGCAAATAGGGAACACTGAAAAAAGACAAAGAATGTTTAAAAAAGCTTTAATATCATTCATTCTGTTGCCTGAAGTGACCAAAAAGTAAGAGAGAGAGAGAGAGAGAGAAAGAGAGGGGAACAAATACACAATTTCCAAAAAAGTTGGCTTTTGAAAAAAATGAAAAAAAATGACAATTTCAATTTAAACTGAAACATTTTTTTAAAAATTGTGTTATATTTTGAAATTCCTCTTTGAAAATGTAATTGAAAAAAACATTTTCCTATGGAAAAAAGCCAGACTTTACAAAAACCCATTTTTGGCAATTTGTTGAAAATGTTTGACTCTGTCTGTGGGTAGTGAACCTCAGACAGTGAGGAACCATGCCTGCTGGCATGGCCATGTCTGTAACCCACATCCCTGCAATATTAGAAACACAGTGAGAGCTATTGGCTGGGATCTTGGTCTATAGAACAGAAAGAGTTTACAAATGTAAGTGTGTCAGCCTTTTCCATATCCCGCTCTTATGAAGAGCTAAACAGTGAAGAGTTAGTGAGTGTTACAACACTTGTTAGGAGAGAAACTGAACTCACCTGCTGAGATGCCACTGAAAGCTCAGACCTTACAGTAATCCAAACATTTCTGAGGTTTTGTATTAGTGATGGGGACCATACAAAGGAAGGATTGTGTAGGGTGTGAGCCAGAAAGATAGATTCAGTTCCACATCAGCATTATTATGAGACCCAAGTTCAACAATTATAAACCCAGGTTTGCAATGCAGTGTGGATGCTCAAATGTGGGCTTAGAAACATGGAGTCCATAAGCATGAGTCCCACAGAGCCAGGTTTACAAGTCTGTGCAGACATACCCTTAGTCTCTCTGGGCTTACCTCACAGGGGTGTGAAGGTACATACATTAAAGCTCGTGAGATGCACAGACACTAAGGCAGGGATCAGCAACCTTCGGCACATAGCTCGCCAGGGTGCTTACCCTGGCGGGCTGGGCAGGTTTGTTTATCTGCCGTGCCCGCAGGTTCGGCAGATTGCGGCTCACACTGGCCAATGGGGGCTGTGGGAAGCAGCACAGGCTGAGGGATGTGCTGGCCGCCACTTCCCGCTGCCCCCATTGGCCTGGAGTGGCGAACTGCGGCCAGTGGGAGCAGCGATCAGCCGAACCTGTGGATGTGGCAGGTAAACAAACAGCCCAGCCTCCAGGGTGCTTACCCTGGTGAGCCACGTCCCAAAGGTTGCTGATCCCTGTGCTAAGGTAACGGGGAGAGATGAGGTATATAAAATAGATACAGGATTTGAGTGACACAGAAATAGAAAAAACTCCAAAGGTGTGGCCCAGACCAGCCTTCAAGGGTTGGGATGCTGATCTCAGCACACAAGTGGCCTCAGCATAGAGCTGAGTGGGCAGTTTCTGGTGAAACACTTATTTTGTTGGCAAATCCTAATTCATTGAAACCATGGGAGAGTGTTGGTTCTGATGAAACTTTCATGGGAAAGTTTCTTGGGTCCAGGATGAAATTTCTGAGAGAGAGAGAGTGTGTCCAGGGATCAGAATAAAGAATTTGGGATGTGGGGAGTTTGGCTGTTTTATCTGTGTGCTGGCCCTGCTGTGACTGTAAATTTTGTTTCTGGTTTGAAGTTTTGTTTCATAAACGTGAGGTGAGAGCCCGGTGGTTCGGGCATTGAGCTGGGATGTGGAAGACACAGGCTCAAGTCCTGGGTCTCCCTGATTCACAGAGGGGATAGCTTGTGATTTGGTGACACATTTGGAAAAGTCTGTTTCACCCCACCTTGGAACAGAAACAACTGTTGAACCTCATCATTTCTCATGAAATGGAAATCTTGTTTCCTGACCAGCCCAACCCAACATAGACAGTTAGTTTGGGAGGGTAGAGTGAGGCTGGAATGCAGCTGGGCCCACTATGTTCAATAATGTTTCACAAGCCTACTGCCCTTCTGTAAGGAGGTGGCTGGGAATGCCGTAAAGCATCACAGCTCGTTAGTAAATGACCTCTAGAATGTGTGATAGACCCAGGCCAGTTGGGTATAGCAGAAAGCAGATATACTGGCCACTGGATTAACAGTTTTCTGTTCCCTGACTGACCAGAGCAGGGGCTGCTCCAGGCTAATGAGAACACCTGACTCTAATTAACCTGCAAAGAGTCAGGTGAGGCCATTAAGTTAATGTGATCACCTGACTCTAATTAAGGCCCTGCTGATACTATAAAAAGGGCTCACTCCAGTCAGGCAGAGGAGAGCCAGGGAACCAGAGGAGAGAAGTGCGGCTGAAGGGCTGGTTACTGAAGACACCCTCAAACCATCGATATGGGAGCCCTAAGGTAAGGGTGAAGAAGGAGATCTGTGGGGAAGTGGCCCAGGGAAATGTAGCAACTCTGGCAGTGAAAGGTTGGCTGCCAATAGCTGCTACCATTAGGGTCCCTGGGCCGGAACCCGGAGTAGAAGGCGGGCCCGGGTTCCCCCCAACCCACCACTACAGGAACATCTCCTGGGAGGGGAAGTCAGGTCCCTGTCAGGACAGGAGGCTGAACAGAGACTGTGGGAGTTCTCTCACCAACCTCCTTGCTGGCCTATGATGAAAAGGGCTCAGTAGACTGTAACCCTGGCCCTAGAGAGAGAAGGGCTACGTGGAGGGTCACAGTGAGCCACTGAGGCTAGCATAAACCACCTAGAAGCGCAGGACCCACGGGAGCAAGGTCAGAGCTCCGCCACAAATGTTACTACCATCTCAGCATCATGCGCTAAGGAAGGCCTGTGACTCTCCATTCCCTGCCCCCTGTGCTGCTTCGTGCCATTGTATCAATGTCTCGGAAACACTTGAGGCTGCTTTTTCATAAAATGCATGTTATTGAAACCCAAGGAATGGGACTGCTCGGGGCTCGACTCTTTGCTTGCCTGTTGATCCTGCTTTATCTTAACACCCAAAATGGGGTGATGTCACACCCCAATGGCTCCCTCCCTCAGGGCAGATTTCAGTTACCAGTCTTCCTGAGGCATCAGGTGATCAGGCTGAGGCCGCAGGATCATTAGGGGAGGAGATGACGGAGCACACCAAGTGACTGAGTTTTAAGCTTTATTAATAAAAAATTAAAATAGCAGCAGAGAGTGCTGAGGGTTACTCACCTCATTCAGAGGAAGGAAGAAAGCATTAGTGCCCCAAGCCCTAACCCGCTTTCATACTCACACACGCACTACCCGGGGCTGGCCAAGCCTGGGTGTAACGTATGAAGAAGGGAGGAAAGAGGTGGATGGGAGTTCTGTCCTGTGCACAGGTCGTCTGGGGTCCACTGTTGATCTCCGATTTGCTTCAGCTCTCAGGAGGGTTTTAAGTCCTGGGGTCTTTTCGGGGTGTTTCGTTCAGGGACCTCTGACCCCCGTGCTCTTTGTACCAGTTCAAACCGGCTTTCTGTGGCCTCCTCAGTGTTCCCAAAACACACCGGCTTCAGGGACGTGAGATGGTTGTTTTTAGTCTGTTCGAGTGCAGTGACCTTGGACTGGAGCCGGCATCTTATCTTTGGGCTGAGCTGAGTCATTGCGTTAACTCGTTCTCTTCTCCCTTCCTCCCTCTTCGGCCTCTCACAACCTGCAAAGGAATCTTCCACTCCACACTCACACCTTTAACCCTTTAACCCTTCCCAAAATGCCTTGTGATGCTTGTAACAGAGATAGCAACATACAATGCTGATGTGCCTCCCCAGGAGACACCTGGGGTCATTGGGGTGTGACAGTGACCCCTGGACAAATGGGTCCACTTTGGGTCCATCTCTAATCTCAATGCCTGAAGGCTGGCGTGATTGGGGTCTGGTCTCTCAGACAAGGGGGGGGGAAAAGAGGCATTCTATACTGGACCATATCTTCAGCTGCTGTAAATTAGTGACTTCCATGGAACTATGCTGATTTACACCACTTAGGATCTAGTCCACTGTATGTGCCTCCCCTGTGCATCAAGAAAAGAAGGAACTCTTGAGCCCGTAGCAGCCTGTGACTCTTATGCATTATTTACTGGAGTTCGTAAGGAGCCGTTGCACAGTGCCATAGCAGGTTAATAATATGGAAACTTTTACCTAGGAAGTTAGAATAACAGCACAGCTCAATTCAATTGAAAGACAACATATTGTGGGAGCCAGCAGGTCACACAAAAGGCCACTTAACCTTTTGCCTCAGTTGATCTCATAGAAATTCTTCGATAAATCACGTGTGAAATGAGTTTCCTGGTCCTCAGTGTAATCCCCAGTGAGTATAGACCACAATGCCACTCAGTTTAGCTTGGCTGGCATTTTCTCTTAGAGAGAGATTCAGGATCTAATTTACCTCGATTTCAGTAAGGCATTTGATATGGTTCCACATGGGGAATTATTAGCTAAATTGGAAAATATGGGGATCAATATGAAAATTGAAAGGTGGATAAGGAAAGGGGAGACAACAACGGGTCAAACTGAAAGGTGAACTGTCAGGCTGGAAGGAGGTTACTAGTGGAGTTCCTCAGGGATCGGTTTTGGGACCAATCTTTTTTAAGCTTTTTATTACTGATCTTGGCACAAAAAGTGGGAATGTGCTAATAAAGTTTGCGGATGACACAAAGCTGGGAGGTATTGCCAATACAGAGAAGGAACGGGATATCATACAGGAAGATCTGGATGACCTTGTAAATTGGAGTAATAGTAATAGGATGAAATGTAATAGTGAAAAATGCAAGGTCATGCATTTAGGGATCAATAACAAGAATTATTGTTATAAGCAGTTCACAGTAACAGAGGAGAAGGACCTTGGAGTATTGTTTGATCACAGGATGACTATGAGCCACCAATGTGATATGGCTGTGAAAAAAACTAATGTGGTCTTGGGATGCATCAGGGGAGGTATTTCCAGTAGAGATAAGGAGGTGTTAGCACTGTTACACAACGCACTGGTGAGACCTCATCTGGAATACTGTGTGCAGTTCTGGTCTCCCATGTTTAAGAAGGATAAATTCAAACTGGAACAGGTACAGAGAAAGGCTACTAGCCCCTGCCCATGTCCTAGGGTTGCCAGTTTTGGTTAGATGTATTCCTGGAGATTTTATCACATAACAAAATCTTTAATTAAAGATTAAGCTTTAATTCCTGGACACTCCAGGACAATCTTGAAGGGTTGGCAACTCTACCATGATCCCACCCCCTGGGACTCTCTCTCATGGCAGATGGAGTGACCCAGGCTCCCCACAACTGCCCGCACAGCTCTCCCAGACGTGGCTCCAGCTGGTGGGTGGGGCCTCGGAGCTGCAGCCTGGCCATGATAAGTGCCGCATGGACAGATGTGGAGAGCTATGGAGGACCCTCAACCTGCCTGCAGTGCGGGAGGCCCACTGAGAGCAGCTTCCAGCCCATGTCCCCTTCCCCCAGGATCCCACCCAGTGCAGCTGGAGGGTCCATGGCTCCCCACAGCTGCTCGCATGGCTCTTACCATGGCTGAGCTGCAGCTCTGAGGCCCCCCCACGGCTGGAGCTGGGTCGGGGAAAGACACGCTGGCAGCTGTGGTGAGCTGGCGGGGACCCTCCATCTTCAATTGCCCTGAGCCAGGCGGGGAGCCTGGGGGATGGGAGCACGGGCTGAGGCTGCTTTCAAACCACAGGCAGATGGAGGGTCCACACGACTCCCGTAACTGCCCGGATTCCCTGGCTGGGCTCCATGCCAGCCTGGCTGGGGGGTGGGGCCTCAGGCCAGGCCCTTCCGCTGGCGGGGACCCTCCGTCTTCAACTGCCCTGAGCCAGGCGGGGAGCCTGGGGGATGGGAGCACGGGCTGAGGCTGCTTTCAAACCACAGGCATGTGGAGGGTCCACATGACTCCCATAACTGCCCGGATTCCCTGGCTGGGCTCCATGCCAGCCTGGCTGGGGGGTGGGGCCTCAGGCCAGGCCCATCCGCTTTCAAAAAGTGGGAAGGCTATGGCCCCTCATGTCTCCCACACACACACCCAGTTCTGGTGCCACTGGGACATACAGAGCATGGGGCTGCATCCCTGACCATCTTGGCTAATAGCCACTGATGGACCTATCTTCCCTGAACTTATCTAATTATTTTTTTAACCTGGTTATACATTTGGCCTCTACAGCTCTCCTTTGCAATGAGTTCCACAGGTTGACTACACATAGTGTAAAGAAATACTTCATTTTTGTTTTAAACCTGCTGCCTATTAATTTAATTGGGTGACCCTAGTTCTTTAGTTATGTGAAGGGGTAAATAACTGCTTTATTCATTTTTTCCAGACCACTCATGATTTTATAGACCTCTATTATATCCCCCCCCCCAGTCTCTTTTCCTTCCTCATGTGGAAGCTGTTCAATACCCCTAATCATTTTTGTTGACATTCTCTGTACCATTTCCAAATCCAATATATTTTCTTGAGATCGGGCAACCAGAACTGCATGCAGTATTCAAGGTGTGAATGTGACGGGATCCCCAGGGTACAATCTGGAATTGGGGTACTGCTGTGCCCCCTTAACTCTCCAGGCTGGGCTTTCTCTCCCAATGCATCGCTAGTGACAAGCAGTGAACACAGAGAAAGGCACCAGCAAATCTCCTGAGCCCCGAGCCTTGCGCTTCTGGAATTACCGTCTTGCCCTGGTCAGAAGCCTGACCAGTGTAAGTTTATTATCCAGTTTGCCTTTCCCTCAGTGTGAAGGGGGCACACTCTACCTTCGTAAACTGAACTGATATTTCCCAAGCACCTCAAATAAAATGCACTGTTTTAGATAAAATATAAAACAGATTTATTAACTACAGAACGATAGATTTTGAATGATTATAAGTGGTAGGCACAAAAGGGCAGACCAAAGAAAATAAAAGATAAGCGCACAGTCTAAATCTTAAACCTTATTACAGTAGGCAGAGGCGGATTAAGGTTTCCTGGGGATGTGGGCCAGAGCAAATGGGGGGGTCCCTCCCCAGCCCTTCTGCCTGTGATACCACCCCCATTCTGCCCCTTCCACCTGTGGCCCCACCCAGAGCTCCACCCCTTTCTGCCCCTTCCCTGGATCCCTGCTCCTGTTCCACCCAGGGTACCCCCTCTGCATACCACAATCTTTTTGTCTAAGACCGGAGAAACTCTGTCCCCATGCCATGGCCCCAGGGCCACAGCAGGGAGTGAAAGCTCCTCCAGTCCCAGGGCCACAGCGGTTGTCCGGGTATTGGGGCTTCCCCTGACACACACACACACACACACACACACACACACACACACACACACACACACACACTTCTGTGGGTGAACAGAGTCGGGGCGCTGGAGCTTCTCCTGCCCTGCTCACCTGGCGCATCTGCCGAAGAGAGGGGTCAGGCGCAGGGGCTTTCCCTGCCACCCTGCGGCTTCTGCATGGACAGGATTGAGGCACTGGGGGCTTCCTCTGCCAGGGAAGGGGGCAGTGGGCCTCTGGGTGGGGTTCCCCTACCCCATGTCTTTTGCCGGGGACAGGGTCGCGGGGTGCAGTTGGCCGTGGCCCCATGGCCACTGAGACTAGGCAGTATTTGGATCAAGCATTTCTCTCACCTCATTGGATGTTGCAGGTAGGTTAGCATATTTAATACACAGGCTTCCCCTTTAAGCCTGAAACCAGTCTCCTCAGTTCAAGTCTTTGTCTTCCCATTGTTCTTGTTGTTTTCAGCGTAGGTGGGAGAGGAGAAAGGTAAAAGCATGGTACCATTGTCCCCTAATTTATATCCTCAGTCCATGTGCATGGAAAACACTAGCCCAGACATTACCTGATGGTCTTTGCTGAGTCACACAATTGAGCAGTCCCCCATTGTGTGATGCTTGTGCAGCCCTCTTACTGAATTATAAATCCCTTGTTTACAATTTCCCTGCTGATGAATGGTCACTTAATACCTTCCTGGGAGTGGGTCACCTCCTTTGTTGTCACTGGGGAACTAGCAATAGACTTTCAAACTTAAAACATATTTCAGTAACAACTATACCGCAAAATCTCATAACTTCATGCACACTAATGATATACATATTTGGACAGAACAATGGGTTTCAGCAGATCACGACCTTTCATATGATATCTTACATGGCATGCTTTGTATGAACTAGATCATAATTATATGACGGGGTGAATATGGGAGTTCCAGGGTGCTGCTTTGAGATACAGAGTGCCACAGTGGGTGTCTAATGGTGTCTAAAATTCTGATAACTCTTTTGACTGCCACTGCACATTAAGCAGATGTTTTCAGAGAACTATCGAAGGTGACTCCAAGATCTCTTTCTTGAATGGTAATAGCTAATTTAGATTTTGTATGTATAGTTGGGATTATGTTTTCCAGTGTGCATTACCATGCATCGATTAACATTGAATTTCATCTGCCAGTTTTGTGAGATCCCTTTGTAACTCTTTGCAGTCAACTTTGAACTTAATCTTGAGTAATTTTGTATCATCTACAAATTTTGCCACCTCACCATTTACCCCTTTATCCAGATCATTTATGAATAGGACCTTACCAAATTCACGGCCATGAAAAATCATGAAATCTGGTCTCCTCCCATAATTTCATGGGGGAGACAAGGGTTTCTCAAATTGGGGGTCCTGACCCAAAAGGGAAATGCAGGAGAGGTCACAAGGTTATTTTAGGAGAGTCGCAGTATTACCACCCCTACTTTTGATCTGCCTTCTAAGCTGGGCGGCCGGAGAGTGGCAGCTTCTGATTCAGGGCCTAGCTTGCAGGCAGCAGCACAGAAGTAAGGGTGCCAATACCACACCATGCCATCATTACTTCTGCGCTGCTGCTGTCGGTGGCTCTGCCATCAGAGCTGGGCTCCTGGCCAGCAGTTGCCGCTCTCCGGCTGCCCAGCTCTGAAGGCAGCGCTGCTGCCAGCAGCAGCGCAGAAGTAAGGGCAGCAGTATAGCAACCTCCCCCCCTCATGATAACCTTGTGACTCCCACACACATCTCCTTTTTGGGTCAGGACCCCTACAATTACAACACCATGAAATTTCAGATTTAATAGCTGAAATCATGAAATTTATGATTTTTTAAATCCTATGACCATGGAATTGACCAAAATGGACCATGGATTTGTTAGGCCCCTATTTATGAATATGTTGAACAGCCCAGGTCCCAGTACAGGTCCATGGGGGACACCACGATTTACCTCTCTTCATTCTGAGAACTGACCATTTATTCCTACCCTTTATTTCCTGTCTTTTAATCAGTTACTGATCCATGAGAGGTCTTCTCCTCTTATCCCATGACTGCCTACTTTAATTAAGAGCCTTTGGTGAGGGTATGATTTTACATCCCATATTCTTCATAGAAATATGGGGGAAGACTAAGAGAGGCAGGCAGAGGAACACACAGGCTACTGAAGGGAGTGTGCAGTGTTCTAGCCGTGTCTTGGTGCTTGTTGGGGGTTTGTTTTGCTGTGAGTGGTGGTGTTTTGCGTTGGTTTGTGTTTCCCAGTGTAGACGTGCGGACTCACCCCTGCGGCGCCTCCTGCTGGTTGTCCTCGGGAATTAGCTCTTTTTCCAGCCAGGAGCGCCCTCTGCAGGCAGGTGATCCGCCTGTCCTCTTGGCCCCCGTGTCCCTCCCTGGACCCCGGTTCCCTTTTAACTGGGGTGCTGCCCCCTGGCAGTAACCCACCAATCTGGGTCTCCCCTCCCTGGGGAACCCCCAACCCACTATCCCCACTTTGCCTCAGTTTTGGCTACTGCCCAGTCTCCGTCTAGCCCCCGTTCACTGGGGCAGACTGCAGTATCAGCCACTCGTCATAGGCAAAGGGGTTTGGACCTGCTGCCTTTGCCTACCCCTGGGCTGCCCTCTGCAACCCCCAGTACCTATTGGCCTTGTGCTAGGTCGCAGCCTGGGGCTTTCCAGGCTGGAGCTCCCCCACTCCTCTGCCTTTCCCCAGCCCTGCTCCACTCAGGTACCCTGTGTCTAGCTCCTTGCAGCCAGGCCCTTCTCCCTCTACAGACAGAGGGAGACTGTTTGCTCCTGGCGTCCCTGGCCTTTTTATACAGGCCAGCTGTGGCCTGATTAGGGTGTGGCCCAGCTGCGGCCGCTTCCCCAATTAGCCCAGCTTTTAAAGCTGCAGCTTTCAAGCCCTCCCCCGCTTTTTAAACCCCTCAGGAGCGGGTAACCACCCTGCTACACCCAGATTTACAGGATTTAGGTGGGAAGCCTATGACAGATACAGAGGCAGCAGTTGTAGTGACCCAAGCAGTGGAAGACACAGTGAAGATGACTGGATGTGGAAGCTGCAGCATGTACATGATCCTGGAGGGGATACCTGAAAAGAGTTTTGTCTGCATAAAGTGCCGCTTGATAGAGCTGATGGAAGAAAAGATCTGAGGACTGGAGATGCAGGTGGAAACTCTGGTCAAGTTTAGAAGGGGGTTCGAGCGGATGATGGAGCAGAGACCTGATGAGGCCAAAGAGAAAAGCTCAGACTTGCAGATGGAAGCAGGACCAAAGAACTCTGAGGGGAGACTGCTGGGTGAGGAAAGTGAACAGTGGAAGCATGTGACTAAGCGAACCAGGCAGAGGAAAAGACGGGCTAGGGAAGGAGCAATAGAGCTCAGGAACAGGTTTGCAGAGTGGGAAAATGAAGAAGGGGCACAGCAGGTGGTCGCTGAAGGTGAGTGGGCTAGGAAGAAGAGAAGAGCAGCTAGTCCTATAGGAAGAGGGGAAGAGTCAATGGAGATGACACCAAACATGAGCCCCAGGAGGATATGGGATGGGTTGCAGAGGATTGCAAGGGTGAATAGAAATCGAGAGGACTTGCAGCCAGAGGGAACATGGGATAGACTGGAGAATTGCACCATCACCAGGAAAAGGCAGGTCTACATGATTGGGGACTCCTTACTGAGAAGAATAGACAGGCCTGTAGCTAGAGCTGATCCGGAGAACAGAAGGGTGTGCTCTCTGCCGGGTGCTAAGATACGAGATGTGGACCTGAGGCTGAAAAGGATCCTAACAGGAGCGGGAAAGAATCCGCTGATTGTCCTTCATGTGGGAACGAATGATATGGTTAGATTCTCGCTGGAACGTATCAAGGGAGACTATGCCAGGCTGGAGAAGACACTTAAGGAAATCAAGGCTCAGGTGATCTTCAGTGGGATTCTGCCTGTTCCTAGAGAAGGGCAATGAAGGTGTGACAAGATTACGGTGATCAACAGATGGCTCAAGCAGTGGTGCTATAAGGAGGGCTTTGGGATGTATGGCCACTGGGAGGCATTCATGGACAGAGGACTGTTCTCTCAGGATGGGCTTCACCTGAGTAGGGAGGGAAATAGACTTCTAGGATGGAGGCTGGCACAACTGATTAAGAGAGCTTTAAACTAGGAATTGGGGGGAGATGGTTGGGCGATGTCCAGGTAATCTCCACGCCGGATTTTAACATTGAGAGGGAAGAAAATGAAGCAAGAAAGGAAACTCTCATGGGTAGGAGAATGGACATACGGAGGAAGGGTACTGTAGATACAATTCTAATAGGTGATTCTGGTGGTAGAACATCTGGGCCTAATCGGGTAAAGAATGTGAGTGAAGCCAAACAGCAAGAATTAAGATGTTTGTACACCAATGCGTGGAGCCTAGGTAACAAAATGGAGGAACTAGAGTTACTGGTGCAGGAAGTGAAATCAGATATTATAGGGATAACAGAAACATGGTGGAATAGTAGTCATGACTGGAGTACAGGTATTGAAAGGTATGTGCTGTTTAGTAAAGACAGAAATAAAGGCAAAGGTGGTGAAGTAGCATTGTATATCAATGATGAGGTTAACTGTAAAGAAATGAGAAGGGATGGAATGGATAAGACAGTCTGTCTGGGCAAAAATCACATTCGGGAAGAAAGCTATTAGAGCCTCCCCTGGGATAGTGCTTGGGGTGTGCTACAGACCGCCGGGATCTGATTTGGATATGGATAGAGACCTCTTTAATGTTTTTAATGAAGTAAACACTAATGGGAATTGTGTGATCATGGGAGACTTTAACTTCCCAGATATAGACTGGAGGTAATAATAACAGGGCTCAGATTTTCCTGGATGAGATAGCTGATGGATTCTTTCACCAAGTAGTTGCTGAGCCAACAAGAGGGGATGCCATTTTAGATTTGGTTTTGGTGAGTAGTGAGGACCTCATAGAAGAAATGGTTGTAGGGGACAACCTTGGTTTGAGCGATCATGAGCTAATTCAGTTTAAACTAAATGGAAGGGTAAACAAAAATAGATCTGTGACTAGAGTTTTTTATTTCAAAAGGGCTAACTTTAAGGAATTAAGGAAATTAGTTAGGGAAGTGGATTGGACTGAAGAACTTGGGGATCTAAGGCAGAGGAAGCCCGGAATTACTTCAAGTCAAAGTTGCAGAAACTATCAGAAGCCTGCATCCCAAGAAAGGGGGAAAAAATTCATAGGCAGGAGTTGTAGACCAAGCTGGATGAGCAAGCATCTCAGAAAGATGATTAAGAAAAAGCAGAAAGCCTACAAGGAATGGAAGATAGGAGTGATCTGCAAGGAAAGCTACCTTATTGAGGTCAGAACATGTATGGATAAAGTTAGAAAGGCCAAAAGCCATGTAGAGTTGGGCCTTGCAAAGGGAATTAAAACCAACAGTAAAAGGTTCTATAGCCATATAAATAAGAAGAAAACAAAGAAAGAAGAAGTGGAACTGCTAAACACTGAGGATGGAGTGGAGGTTAAGGATAATCTAGGCATGAATAAATATTTAGATAAACTTTAGTTAATAATTCTTAACTACAGTAGGATACAGTTCCTATTCACTTTAAAGAAAGGGTGCAATGTGTACTGTCTATCCAGCTATCTATCCACCCAACTTCCTCAATTTTTGAAAAATTATGGAATGGCAAAAATATATCTTTTCATTTTTCTACTCTGTAACTTTTCCAAAGTTGGGGCTCTTTTGGAAAGTCACACACAAGGGAAAAAAAGAATCAGGAAAAAAGTGGTGGAGGGGAAATGCATTGTAGATATCAGTCATTCTATTGCATTCCGCAGTGGGTGGAAATGGAGGGAGGAAAAAAGAGAGAGAAACAGAAAAAAACAAAATTTGAAATTTTGAACATTTTAAAAAATTCAGTTTTTAAAAAATAAAACCAAAACACACATTTTGTTTTGAACTGAACTGAAATACAATGAAAAATTCTTTTTGTTTCATTTTGAAACTTTCCCATGAAAAATCCATTTTATTTATTTATTTATTGGTGGGGGGGACAAATGAGGTTTTCATTCAGCTCTAGTATACTATACTGCAGGAGTAGGCAACCTATGGCACAGGTGCCGAAAGCAGCATGCGAGCTGATTTTCAGTGGCACTCACACCTGTGGTCCTGGCCACTGGTCTGAGGGGCCCTGCATTTTAATTTAATTTTAAATGAAGCTTCTTAAACATTTTAAAAACCTTATTTACTTTACATACAACAATAGTTTAGTTATATATTATAGACTTAGAGAAAGAGACCTTCTAAAAACGTTAAAATGTATGACTGGCACGCGAAACCTTAAATTAGAGTGAATAAATGAAGAGTTGGCACACCACTTCTGAAAGGTTGCCGACCCCTGCTATACTGATTTGAGCTTGTATTCAACACTGCCCACTAGTGGTTGGGACGGTGACATGCTGTCTGCTTAGGAACTTATCAGCATCGTGTATGAGGGGTTCTCAAACTTCATTGCACTGCAACCCCCTTCTGACAACAAAAATCACAACACAGCCCCAGGAGTGGGGATTAAATCTTGAGCCCACCTGAGCCCCACTGCCCCAGGTGGGGGGTGGGGCAAAGCTGAAGCCCAAGGGCTTCTGCCCCAGGTGGGAGGCCTGTAACCCAAGCCCCGCCACCCAGGGCTGAAGTCCTCAGGCTTTGGCTTAGGCTCAGAGTGGTGGGGCTCATGCTTCAGCTTCAGCCCTAGGCCCCAACAAGTCTAAGTCAGCCCTGGAGACCCCATTAAAATGGGGTTGCAACCCACTTTGGGGTCCTGATCCACAGTTTGAGAACCGCTGAACAGGCTGTCCCTAGGGGATGCAGGACCCAGGGCAAATCAGCCTGTATGGGGCCCTCCTTAACATTTTTTATACAGGTGAAATCTGGTTACAGTCAACTTCAAGGGCAGCTGCTGGGCAAAGGTTAAATATTGATAGTGCCCAGCTGTATTATTATAAAGTTGTTATATTATATTGTAGTTCTTTTTTATAATTATAAAGAAGTTTATATAATTAAAAAAAAAACCTCACCGATCATGATCAGTGTTGCACCGCTTACATTCTGAAATCCACTTTCCTGGACTTTCTTGCAGCAAACTCACTTCCCGGGTGCATATGATCTTGCTACCCTCAGTGGGTTTTTTTTTAAATGTAATTACACATTCGCAACACTGAGAGCCCATGTTTCCGGAACTAGGTGGCTCTTGGAAGGCCTATATTTGTCCTGGTGCTGGGGGACCCCAGGACCCTCCAGCATGGAGGAGGGGCTCTAAGATCTGTTTTCTCTGTGGGCTGGGAGGGGGGGCAGAAAAGCAGATGGATGGAGGACCTTAGTCCTGGTGGGTGGTGGAGAGAGCAGAGTTGTGGGACCCCAGGTACTGTGGGGAGGGGAACCCCAAGGCTGGACACTGAGGCAGGGGGGTGATAAGGGCTGGCCTTAGCTGGGAGGTGGCATTAGAGGATCCCACCCAGTGCTGGGAGAGGGGAGAAACTGCAGTGGAAAGGAGGTGTGGGCATAGGCGCCGACTTATATGGGGCTCTGGGGCTTTAGCCCCAGGAATAAATCCCAAGCAGGGGCTCTGCCCCACCAATGTTTTCTCCCCTGCTTGAGCGCACCCGCCGCCACCGTCGCCACGGCTGGAGCTTCCCCCCTCCCCGCCCGGCAGGGGCGGCTCTAGGCACCAGCAAAACAAGCTGGTGCCTAGAGCTGGGGCCCCAGCTCATCCTGCCGCTGCGAGCCGAGGCGGCCCGTCCCCTGCAGCCGGGCAGGGCCGCTACCGGCTCCACTTGGGAGAGGATGGCCAGCGCAGCCCGCCTGGCTGCGGCGGACGGGCCGCTCCTCCGCTTGTTCCCCGGGTCCTACACAGCCCGGCAGCAGCTTGGCTGTGGGGGCGGGGCTGAGCTCCGCCCCGCTCAGAGCGGCGTGGTCAGGGGGCAGGGCTGGGAGCTCCAGGCCGAGCGGCTCCTCCCCTGACCACGCGGCTCTGAGCGGGGAAGAGCTCAGCCCCCTCCGGGAGCCATGCGGCTGCCTCTCTGTGCAGGGCCGCTTCCCCAGGCGCGCAGTGAGCGGGGGGTAAGCAGCTGGGGCCGGGGGGTTGGCTAAGGGGCAGGGAGTCCCGGGGACACTCAGGGGGCAGGGAGGGGGCACAGGTTCTGTGGGGGGAGGGGCGGTCAGGGGCCAGGGAAGGGGGGTTGGATTGGGGGGGTCTCAGGGAGGTGGTTGTCAGGCACCCCCCGACCCCATTACCCCCCAGGCCCAGCCCTGACCCCCAGCTCCAAGCCCAGCCCCACTGAGATGGGCACCCCCCCAAACCCATCCTCCCCACCCAGCCCTGTCCCCAGCTCCAAGCCCAGCCACTCTGAGGTGGGCACCCCCAAACCCATCCTCCCCACCCAGCCCTGACCCCAGCTCCAAGCCCAGCCCCTCGGACTTGGGCACACCCCCGTCCCCATCCCCCTCACAGCCCTGACCCCAAGCTCTGAGCCCAGCCCATCTGATCCGGACAACCCCCTGTCCCCATTCCCCCACAGCCCTGACCCCAGCTCGAGCCCAGCCCCTCTGATCCGGACACCCCCGGCCCCATCCCCCTCACAGCCCTGACCCCCAGCTCCGAGCCCAGCCCCTCTGATCCGGACATCCCCCTGTACCCATTCCTCCCACAGCCCTGACCCCCAGCTCCGAGCCCAGCCCCTCTGATCCAGACACCCCCCTGACCCCATTCCCCCCACAGCCCTGACCCCAGCTCCGAGGCGAGCCCCTCTGAGCCAGACAACCTCCGACCCCATCTCCCCACAGTCCTGAGCCCAGCCCCTGTGAGCCAGGCACCCCCCAGAGCCCAGCTCCCCACCCAGCCCTGGGCAACAGCAGCACCACCTCCAGGCAGTGACAGCCCATTGGCACCAACCATCACCCAGCAACAGCCCATTATGTAATTGCAAATGTAGACAGACCAGTAAAGCATTTAATGTTTTTAAATAATGTATTTGGTGTATTTTCAAATTATTACAAATTAATTTTCACTAGTTATTTTTTACATTTCCAAATACATGTTACTATAGTATTGCAACTTTTTTTTATGGAAGGGGCCCCCAAAATTGCTTTGCCCCAGGCCCCCTGAATCCTCTGGGCGGCCCTACCCAGTGTGTGTGAGGAGCTGGGGAGGGACGGAAACGGGGTTCCCCTGGAGCCGAGCCGGGCTGCGATGGCGCTCCTGGAGTGTGTGAGGAGGTGAGCAGCCGGCTGGGTTCGTCGGTGCTGAGCAGGTAGCCCCGCAGCCGGAGATCCTTGCCTTCCCTCCTGCCGGGGCTGGGCCAGGGCACCGTGAGGCTGAAGAGCAGCAGGTCCAGGGGGCTCTCCAGGTCCTCGGCTGCCAGCAGCCAGACAGTAAAACAGAAGGTTTATTAGATGACAGGAACACAGTCTAAAACAGAGCTTGTAGGTACAGAAAACAGGACCCCTCAGTCAGGTCCATCTTGGGGGGTGGGGAGCCCAGACCCAAGTTCTGGGCCTCTCCCGATTTCCCCAGCCAGCTCCAAACTGACACTCCCTCATCTGGCCTTTGTGTCTCTTCCGGACAAGGAGGCCACCTGATCTCTTTGTCCCCAACACCGTCAGTTGGCACTTTGCAGGGGAAACTGAGGCACCCACACAGTATTCAGAGAAAACATTAAGAACATTCCCACTTTGTCACAACAGGTGCAACAAAATTTAATACTGTATATTAAAGCAGGCAAGTGCTGCTTCTGACTTTCCACTTTTAATTGACCCTTGTAATCTTGTAGTGCTGACGCATTGTAGCTTCATTTTATATCAGCTTACAGGGTGAGAGCGGGGGGGGGGACACCACCATTTTGGGCCCCACCAAAAATTATACGAACATGCCGCCTATGGGTGTGGGGCACTGGAGGGACAGCAGTGCTGGGCAACTGGCAAGGGACAATGGAGACTACTGGCTGGCACTCACCTGTGCTAGGGGCGAGGGGGCCCCCTGTGCTGGTGGAGGTTCCCACTGGAAAAGGGTAGGGTCCATCTGAGGCAGAAGGGCAGGGTCAGGGTCAGGGTCAGCTGGGGTCAGCATGCCCTGGGAGCCGGCGGAGCAGAGCAAGCTGGGGCCAGGTCTCACTGCTGCTGCCGCAGAGACTGAGCCCGAGCCCAGGGGCCTGCAGGCAAGAAAAAGAAATAAACACCCAGGGCAGTGAGTGCAGGGAACAGGCCCAACCCCCGCTAGGCCTCCGGGCCACACTGCCCCCGCACCTCCCGCATACCCCTGAAGCCCAGGGGCCCCAAAGCAGGGAGCCCAGGGCAGTTGTCCCCCATCCCCGGGGACAGATCTGCCACTGAATAATGGAGCAGCTGTCTGGGAGTGTTATGAAGAGTCTTGTGAAACACACCAACAGATATACCCTTCAAGTGATGTTCTCTTAACTGCTACATAGGTTCATGTGTTTATGGTTTTGTTATTAGGAAATAACTGTCTTCTCCAGCAAGCACACCTAGCCTGAGCAGAGGATTAGCTTGAAATGATGGGCCACTGCCAAAGTATCCAGTTGTAGTATTCACTAGTTCTCATGTAAAATGTGGAATGGATTCTTCAGGGACAGATTTTTTTTCTTTGGGTGTGTCTAAGTCCTGGCTTGAAGTGCAAGTAGGAGCATCACAGTCTAAAAGAAATAAAGAGCTGGGATTGGTCCATTATGAGTCAGGCTCCAAGCCTGGTGGGGATATGTGTAACCACTTGGACCCAGACTTGCTCCCTTGACCATAGAGTCTCCACTTTCAATTCTCCTTTGCTTTAATTCCAAACTGGAAACAAATCAGACTGTGTAAGGAAATGGAGGGGAAACAGAAACAAGTGACCTACAAAAAGAGCACAGATGTTTGATTCACACAGCACACTCCAGGGAATGCATTACATCCTTACCTCCTTGAGTGATTAAAGCTACAGACCCCTGGGGTCTCCAAACCCCAGTATTATTGTGACATTTTAACGGGAGAAACAGGTAGGTTTATAGCTGAGATGGGCCTGAACTAAAGACTTGTATACAAACACCCGCAAACGTTGGGAGGCTTGAGAACCAGAATGGAACTTGATGGCCTGAGCCCTAGCCTAGTTCTTCTCTTGTTGCTGAAATAAACCATTCTATCTTTCAGCAGAGTTGTCTCTAGTTATTCTGTGCTGCATGCTACAGAGCTCTTTCTGGGCTCCATAAGTCAACACTGACTAATGTAACAGAAGCCAGGAGAGCCAGCATCCCTCAGCACTGATGAGACCTAAAGAGAATTCATGTGAATCAGCTGTGCCAATAATACAGATGGTGCGGTGGTGAACACAGCATAAATACTCAGACAGATCAGACAGAACATAGGCCAAAACTGCAACCATTTACTTGTCCTCTCTCCGCTGAATGTTGGCAGTTCAGATAAATGGGAATGTGCTCTGAACTTCCAGGAGTTGGGTATTGATTTTCCAGAACTGAGGTTACCTTTAGTTATGCCAGTCTCCAAATGCCAAGTATCTCCAAGGCCAGTTGTCTGGTATTCACTCTTATCCAGACCAGGCACCCACAGTATAGCACTTCCACTACACATTCCATCACAGGCAGCACTGTTATGCATTCATCCCCTCACCACTGTCCTCCCTGTCACATCGCCAGTGCCCATCGGGACTTACACTCAGGATCATGAAGTGTGCATGGAGAGTGACCACTTGCACCATGTCATTGTCAGCCACCATCCTGCACATATACCAGCCCCGAGAATGAAAACTTGCCCTGATGCCTTGTGTTTGCTGCCGCTCCTCCACCCTCTTCTCTGAGTGATTGACCCTAGAAGTCATTTTCCCACCAGTAGCATTAGTAGCTTCAAGATCAACAGCTTCCAGGAAATGGACGGGAACCCTATGAATGCAAACTGATCTGCGACACAGCCCGGCTCCCTGAGCACACAGTGGGTGGGCTCATTCCCGCAGCCCTGACCGAGGGCACATACCTCTCAGGCCCTGTGGGATTATAAGAGTTGCCATGGCAGTCTGTGTTCTTGACCTTTTGGTCCAAACAGGATATGACCAAACCAGCCACTCATCCAAGAAACATCAACCTCTGTCTATGTGTTTTGGAGAGTAATTGGAAATGTCCTTTTGTCTCCTCTGGTTCATCGGCACAGCAGAAGAAGTGCTTCATGCCCTGCTAATAAAGCCTAATTAAATCTTAGAGGTCATCCCACTTCAAACAGTGACTCATTAGCTCATTTGATTTCTGGCATATACCTTCCTCCCCCATCATGTGTCCCTAGTCTGTCTCTCTGGCTGGGTCATCGCTTGTCTTTCTTGCCCTAAAATTCCTGACCATTTCTATGACTCAGCCACTGATGATGGATGTGCTAATGTAAACCATTGTGTTGTCTAATCCTACTCATAACAATCATAGGCCATGCCTACATTATAAAGTTAAGTTGATTTAATGTAAGTCAACATTGAGCCACTGATTTCAACAAGTCAATCTTGTGTGTCCACACTACACTCATTGAGTTGGCAAAGTTCATCCTCACTAGCAGGGCTTGCATCAATGCACGGAGCACTGCACTGTGGGTAGCTGTCCCACAGTGCATGTAGCCGAGTGAAATTTTGGGATAGGCTTACAATGTCTTATGGGACCAAAACATTGGCGTGAGTGGTTATGGGAACATGACGTTAGCCTCCCATGATGTACTTACCTCCCTCTCTCCTTCCCTCCCTCCCTCCCTGAAATCAATGACAAACCAACCAAGCCTTTGTCCGTACATCTGGGTTACCTGCATGGACGCCATAGCACGATAAGCATGGACCCTGCTCAGCTGTATACTGTTGTTGTGAGCATTACAAACACCTTGCACCTTATCCTGCAGTATACAGGAGCCACCGCGTGGAACAATGTGATGCCATGCATGCAGCCCTGCTGGAAGACATAGAGCAAATCGTGGTTGCTGGTGACAGTCACGCATCACCTTGACACAGTTGAGCACCGCTTCTGGGCCCGGGAAACAAGCACTGACTGGTGGGACTGCACCGTTATGCAGCTATGGGATGATGAGCAGTAGCTGCAGAACTTTTGAATGCATAAAGCCTCTTTCCAGGAACTGTGGGAAGAGCTTTCCCCAGCCCTGAAGTGCAGCAATACTAAAATGAGAGCTGCTCTGACAGTGGAGAAGCAAGTGGTGATAGCTCTGTGGAAGCTTGCAATGCCAGACTGCTACTGGTCAGTGGGACATCAGTTTGGAATCAATAAATCTACTGTGGGATGTGTTGTGATTCAAGTTTGCAGGACCATTAACAAACTTCTGCTAAGGTTCGTGATTCTGGGCAACGTGCAGGACATAATGGATGGTTTTGCTCTGATGGGGTTCCCTAACTGTAGTGGAGCTACATACAGGACGCATATCCCTATCTTGGCACCAGACCACCTCGCCAAAGAGTACATAAACTGAAAGGGGTACTTCTCAATGGTGTTACAAGTGGTGGTGAATCACAGGGGCCATTTCACTGACATCAACACGAGAAAGGTTCATGACATGCGCACCTTTAGGAACACAGATCTGTTCAGAAAGCTGCAAGCAGGAACTTTCTTTCCAGACTGCAAAATAACCATTGGTGATGTTGGAATGCCACTCATGATCCTGGGAGACCCAGCCTACCCATTGCTCCCATGTCTCATGAAGCCATACACAGGCAGCCTGGACAGCATTAAGGACCGGTTCAACCATAGGCTGAGCAAGTGCAGATACACTGCAATAACAATCAAAGGTGCAAGAATGGGCACGTTCTGGTCCTTGTACCCTCCCCTGGTGTTGAGTGCAAGGGATACTGAACTCCCCTACTGGATGTATGGGGGAGGGTGATGTAGAACTGGGTGATGATGGCAGCAGGTTCAGCATAGGTTGCAGAGGGATTCTAGCATCCAGTTGCCTTTCTTGAATCTCAACCAGACACCTCAATATGTCTGATTGCTCCTTCATAATCCAAAGCATCTCTTCTGTGTGGCAAGCTCTCGTTCCCTGCATGCTCTCCTGTCCTCCCTGTCCATGTCGAGGTTCTCAGACAGTGTAATCCTCCATGCTCTGAGCTCCATCTTGTCACCCTCGGAGGCGCGCGTTAACTCATTGAACATGTCTTCCCGAGTCTTCTTTTTCCACCTTCTAATCTGGGAAAGTCGCTGTCCTTGTGTGGGGGATGTGCCAACGGACAAGGTTTCAGCTGCAAGGAATGCAAAGCACAAGGGTAGCACTGACAGTGCATACATTATTTCTGGAGCAAGGTTAATTTTTTTTTATTAAAAAAACACCCCTCAATACACTTTACTGCAAGTCACAACATAATCACAAACACTAGCTATTGCAAGAGTCAGTTTGCTGCTCCAGTTGTGGTGAGTAAGGCCATGAAACATGGGCAAGAGGTTTTGTGCTGCTGCTTTTGTGAAGACATCCTTGGGATCACAAGTTGGAACTTGAGAAAAGTCCCCTGTCCCCTAACAACCTGGATAATGCTTGAGGACAGGCACCAGTGTAAAGCCCCCCCCAGATAGTTTGTTTTTCACAAAAGCAGCACCAGGGGCGGGAGGGGAGACAAACAGGAAGCCGTCATTCCTCCTCCCCCTTTTTTTCAATGTTGCTTGCAATACACAGTGATCCCTTCCAACCACAGCCCTGGCACATTTGGGAAAGCGTGGTTGTATAACCCAGATTTCACCAAACAGGGGATGATTACTTGTTGAATTGTTTGCAGCTTAAGGGCTAGCATTGAAAATCCCCCCAGGTGACCCTATGTGATATCACTCTCCTCAGGGTAACAGAGGCAGCAAGGGAGCAGATGCTGCAAACATCTGGGTACTGACCTGATCCTTGTGTTGCAATGCTGTGTGCTGAAATGATGCCAGCAGAGTTAATACTGGAGTGGTGCAGGAAAGTGTCCTACCATGGTGAACGAAATAAGGCAGCCCTTTCCAGAAACCTTCTGCAAAGGATTGCAGAGTACCTCTATGAAACTTCCTAGAGATCTCCATGGAGGATTCCTGGGCCATCCCTGTACACATAAACAGTCTTTTTCAAAGAGTACCCTCTGCGTAGCTGGAGTGGCCACCGATACCCTCTACACCTAATTTTTTGTTCAGATTAAACATAAAAAATAATAGCATGTAACAGTTTGATTGGGAATGTGTACTCACCAGAGATGCATTGCGCTCCACCACCAACTGGTCTTGTGAAGGGATGGGCTCCAGGATTAAAAATAGCTCTCGGCTGTCAGGGAGAATGGATCCTCCACTTGCCTGCCTCACATCCTCCTCCTCTTCCTCATCAACAATGTCCTTCTCGTTGTTGCTCAAGGTCGCCCAGGGCTTCTGGGAGGTATCCACAGAGTGTTTTGGGGTAGGGGTGGGGTCGCTACTGAGAATCACATGCAGCTTCTCATAAAAGCGGCATGTCTGTGGGGCAGAACCAGAGCGACTGTTCACCTCCCTTGTCTTCTGATACACTTGCCAAAGCTCCTTTATTTTCATGTGGCACTGCTGTGTGTCCCTGGTGTAGCCCTTCTCCCCCATGCCCCGTGCAATCTTGGCATAGATGTCAGTGTTTCTTCTGCTGGATCGGAGTTCTGCCTGCACTCTTCTCCCCACACAGAAATAAGATCCACCTCTTCCTGTGTAGTCCAGGCTGCAGCACATTTGCAGCCTTAAGTCACCATGATCATCTGGGCTGGTGAGCGCTCCACGCTGATCAAACAGGAAATGAAATTTTCAAAAGTTCCCGGGGCTTTAACAGGGGAGCAGCTGTTTCCTGTATAACTGGCTGACATGCAGTGGAGTTGAAAGTGATCTCCAGAGCGGTCACAGCAGAGCTCTGTGGGACACCTCCCTGACACAACACAGTGTCTACACTATCCCCATGTCGACCCATGGATGTCAAATCAAGTGCTATGTCTCTCGCGAAGGTGGAGTACAAAAGTTGACTTTACAGGCCACTTAGGTCGGTGGAAGGGACTCAGTAGTGTAGACCCATAAATTATTAGATCAACTTAACAGGGCTTATGTCAACCTAAGTTTGTAGTGTAGACCAATAGATTCAGAGATTCCATGGCCAGAAGGGACCATTGTGATCATCTAGCCTTATGTCTATATAACACAGGCCAGAGATCTGCCCCGAAATAATTCCTAGAGCAGATCTTTTAGAAAAACAACCAGTCTTTATTTTAAAATTGTCAGTTATGTAGTATCCACACAACCCTTGGTAAATTGTTCCAGTGGTTAATTACTCTCACTGTAAAAAATATACGCCTTATTTCCCGTCTGAATTTATCTAGCTTCAACTTCCAGCCACTGGAATGGGTTAGACTTTTTTCTGCTAGCTTGAAGAGCCCATTATTAAATATTTATTCACCATGTAGGTATTATAGACTGTAATCAAGCCCCACCCCCTTTGTTAAGCTAAATAATTGAGTTCCTTGAGTCTATCACTATGAGGCAGGCTTTCTAACCCTTTAATCATTCTGGTGGCTCTTCTCTGAAGCCTCTCTAATTTATCAACATCCATCTTGAACTGTGAACACCAGAACTGGACACAGTATACCAGCAGCATGCACTCTGTTTCTCTCACTGCAGGATACAGCTCCCATTGAAGTCAATGGGTGCAAGTCATATCCGCTAGCAAGGGAATGGGATTCCTTACAATGTAATCTCTCAATACAGACATTTTTGTGTCTTGAATTTTCTGAGGGCAAAGAGCTGGGGCAGTAATTATTGTTGAGCACAATTAATGTCACATAGATATCTGAGTATCTGACTGGGCCTTTGAGTAATCTAATTAGACATATAAATTACCCAAATTGCACCCACAGATAATTGTAGCTGCAGAATTTCACCCACAATTATTTGTGCCTGGCACTAATAGTAGAGTATTGTTGTAGCTGTGTTGGTCCCAAGATATTAGAGAGAAAAGACAGGTGAGATATTACATCTTTTATTGGACCAACTTCTTTTGGTGAAAGAGACAACTTCCGAGCTACACAGAACTCTTCTTCAGGTCAAAGAGCCACGTGTAAGCTCAAAAGCTTGTCTTTTTCACCAAAAGAAGTTGGTCCAATAACAGAGATTAATTCACTCTCCTTGTCTCACAAATAATAGAATCCATCTTCTGAAAATCTGGCCCAGAGATCCAAACTGTGCCCTTGTTTACACAACCCCATTAACATGACTGAAGTAGTCTGGGTCCAGTGAAGTAGAACTTGGTCCAAAGAAAGCCATGGGCAGAGTCCTTGTACTTGTGAATTGCACCACAAGTGTCTTAGCCCTGGTCTACACTATGAGTTTAGGTCAAATTTAGCAGCGTTAGATCGATTTAACCCTGCACCCGTCCACACGATGAAGCCATTTTTATTGACTTAAAGGGGTCTTAACATCAATTTCTGTACTCCTTCCCGATGAGGGGATTAGCGCAGAAATCGACATTGCCAGGTCAAATTTGGGGGTAGTGTGGATGCAATTTGATGGTATTGGCCTCCGGGAGCTATCCCAGAGTGCTCCATTGTGACTGCTCTGGACAGCACTCCCAACTCAGATGCACTGGCCAGGTAGACAGGAAAAGCCCTGCAAACTTTTGAATTTTATTTCTTGTTTGGACAGTGTGGTGAGCTGATCAGCACAGGTGACCATGCAGAGCTCATCAGCAGAGGTGACCATGGAGTCCCAGAATTGCAAAAGAGCTCCAGCATGGACTGAACAGGAGGTACTGGATCTGATCACTGTATGGGGAGATGAATCTGTGCTATCAGAACTCCGTTCCAAAAGACAAAATGCCAATATAGTTGAAAAAATCTCCAAGGGCATGAAGGGCAGAGGCTATAACAGGAACCTGCAGCAGTGCTGCATGAAACTTAAGGAACTCAGGCAAGCCTACCAAAAAAACAAAGAGACAAACGGCCACTCCAGTTCAGACCCCCAGACATGCCACTTCTATCATGAACTGCATGTAATTCTAGGGGATGCCCCTACAACTACCCCACCCCTGTGCATGGACGGTCTCACACAAAGAAGTCTCACGCAACAGGGATGAGGATTTTGGGGATGAGGAAGATGAGGAGGAGGAAGTTGAAGATAGCGCACAGCAGGCAAGTGGAGAAACCGTTCTCCCCGACAGCCAGGAACTATTTATCACCCTGGAGACATTACCCTCCCAACCTTCCCAGCCCAGGCTCCCGGACCTTGAAGGCAGAGAAGGCACCTCTGGTGAGTGTACCTTTGTAAATATAATACATGGTTTAAAAGCAAGCATGTTTAATGATTCATTTGCCCTGAAGACTTGGGATGTATTCACAGCCAGTAAAGCTACTGGAATGCAGTCAAGCAACATCCTCAGGAGAGTGATATCATTCATGGTCACCTGGTTGAAATAGGGGAATTTTATTAAGGGGACATTCAGAGGTGGCCATTCCTGCTGGGCTGTGTGCCTGTGGCTGAAAAGAAACCATCCCTGCTGTTAGCCACATGGTGCGGGGAGGGATGAAGTGATCATCCCAGACAATTCAGGGGGTGGGGGTGGTTAGTTGGGTTTGTGCTGCACGTTAACCCGAAAACCACAGCCCCTCCTTTTAAATGGCCAACCCATTTTAAATGGTCAACCCAACTCTCCCTTTTTTTCCTCCCGCAGCTGCAAATGTTTCAACGCTCCCCCTATCATCTCTGTCCCAGAGGCTAGCGCAGATAAGAAGGCGAAAAAAATGCACTCATGATTAAATGTTCTCTGAGCTCATGCATTCCTCCTGCACCGAAAGAGCCCAGCAGAATGTGTGGAGGCAGACAATTTCAGAGTCCAGGAAAGCACAAAATGAACGCGAGGACAGGAGGGATGCGTGAGAGTATAGATGGCTGGAGCAAGAGGAGCGGTGGTGGCAGTGTGATGAGAGGAGGCAGGCTGCAATGCTGAGGCTACTGGAGGATCAAACTGATATGCTCCGGCGTATGGTTGAAGTGCAGGAAAGGCAGCAGGAGCACAGACTGCCGCTGGAGCCCCTGTGTAATCAACCGCCCTTCTCCCCAAGTTCCATTGCCTCCTCACCCAGATGCCCAAGAACGTGGGGGCGGGGGCGCTGGGCACCCAACCACTCCACCCCAGAGGATTGCCCAAGCAATAGAAGGCTGGCATTCAATAAGTTTTGAAGTGCAGTGTGGCCTTGTCCTTTCCTCCTCCACTACCCCAACCGGTGCTTCCCTCCTCCACCACCCCTCCCGGGCTATCTTGGCAGTATTTCTGTGACTAATTAATAAAGAATGCATGAATTTGAAACAACAATGACTTTATTGCCTCTGCAAGCAGTGATCGAAGCGGGGAGGGGAGGGTGGTTGGCTTACGGGGAAGTAGAGTGAACCAAGGGGCCGGGTTTTCATCAAGGAGAAACAAACAGAACTTTCACACTGTTGCCTGGCCAGTCATGAAACTGGTTTTCAAAGCTTCTCTGATGTGCAGCATGCCCTGCTGTGCCATTCTAACCACCATGGTGTGGGGCTGCATGTAATCAGCAGCCAGACGATTTGCCTCAACCTCCCACCCCATCATAAACGTCTCCCCCTTACTCTCACAGATACTGTGGAGCACACAGCAAGCAGTAATAACGATGGGAATATTGGTTTCGCTGTGGTCTAACCGAGTCAGTAAACTGCACCAGCACACTTTTAAACGTCCAAATGCACATTCTACCACCATTCTGCACTTGTTCAGCCTATAGTTGAACAGCTCCTGACTACTGTCCAGGGTGCCTGTGTACAGCTTCATGAGCCATGGCATTAAGGGGTAGGCTGGGTCCCCAAGGATAACTATAGGCCTTTCAACATCCCCAGTGGTTATTTTCGGGTCTGGAAAGTAAGTCCCTTGCTGCAGCTGTTCAGACAGAACAGAATTCCTGAAGATGCGAGTGTCATGTACCTTTCCCAGCCATCCCACATTGATTTTGGTAACATGTCCCTTGTGATCCACCAGTGCTTGCAGCACCATTGAAAAGTACCCCTTGCAATTTATGTACTGGCTGCCTTGGTGCTCCAGTCCCAAGATAGGGATATGGGTTCCGTCTATCGCCTCACCACAGTTAGGGAATCCCATTGCAGCAAAGCCATCCACTATGACCTGCACATTTCCAAGAGTCACTATCCTTGATAGCAGCATCTCAGCGATCACAGCAGCCCCCACAGTAGATTTGCCCACTCCAAATTGATTCCCAACTGACCGGTAGCTGTCTGGCATTGCAAGCTTCCACAGGGCTATCCCCACTCACTTATGAACTGTGAGGGCTGCTCTCATCTTGGTATTCTTGCACTTCAGGGCAGGGGAAAGCAAGTCACAAAGTTCCATGAAATTGCCCTTATGCATGCGAAAGTTTTGCAGCCAGGGGCGGCTCCAGACCCCAGCACACCAAGCGCGTGCTTGGGGTGGCATGCCACGGGGGGCGCTCTGCCGGTCGCCGGGAGGGCAGCAGGCAGCTCCGGTGGACCTCCCGCAGGCGTGTCTGCGGAGGGTCCGCTGGTCCCGCGGCTTCGGTGGAGCATCCGCAGGCATGCCTGTGGGAGGTCTACCGGAGCCACGGGACAGGCAACCGGCAGAGCATCCCCCGCGGCATGCCGCTGTACTTGGGGTGGCGAAATGGCTAGAGCCGCCCCTGTTTGCAGCCACTGGAAAACTGGGACTCATCCCAGACATGCAACACTATGTGATCCCACCAGTCTGTGCTTGTTTCCCGGGCCCAGAATCGGCGTTCCACGGCATAAACCTGCCCCATTACCACCATGATGTCCAAATTGCCAGGGCCCGTGTTTTGAGAGAAATCTGTGTCCATGTCCTCATCAATCTCGTCACCGCGCTGCCATTGCCTCCTCGCCTGCTTTTGCAGGTTCTGGTGCTGCATATACTGCAGGATAATGCGCGAGGTGTTTACAATGCTCATAACTGCCACAGTGATCTGAGCGGGCTCCATGCCATGGTATGGTGTCTGCAGGAGAGCAGGAGAACAGAGTGGCAGCGGAAGCGTGATGATGGTTTGCAGCCCTACTGCACCATCTGCTGCCAGAGCAGGATTGCAGAGTGGCAGCAGAAGCGGTTGTTCGGTCGTTCGATGACGATGGTTTGCAGCCCTATTATACCCCATCTGCTGCCAGAGCAGGAGAGCAGAGTGGCAGTGGAAGCATGATGATGGTTTGCAACACTACTGCACCATCTGCTGCCAGCAGCACCCAGGACACAACAGCGGCGGCTGAGCTGAACGGGCTGCACGCTTACCATGGTATGGCGCCTGCGTGGAAAAAAGGTGAGAAACGATTGTCTGCTGTTGCTCTCATGGAGGGAGGGGCGACTGACGACATGTACCCAAAACCACCCGTGACAATGTTTTTGCCCCATCGGGCAGTGGGAACTCAATACAGAATTCCAATAGGTGGCGGAGACTGCAGGAACTGTGGGATAGCTACCTACAGTGCAACGCTCCGAAAGTCGAAGCTAGCCTCGGTACTGTGAATGCACTGCGCTGACTTAATGCGCTTAGTGGGGACACACACAATCAACTGTATTAAATCACTTCCTAAAAAATCTACTTAGAATCATAGAATTCGAGATCAGAAGGGACCATTATGATCATCTAGTCTGACCTCCTGCAAGATGCAGGCCACATAAGCCGATCCACCCACTCCTTAAGCAAGCGACCCCTGCCCCATGCTTCGGAGGAAGGCGAAAAACCTCCAGGGCCACTGCCAATCTACCCTGGAGGAAAATTCCTTCCTGACCCCAAATATGGCCCATAACCAACCCCTGTGGCTACACCCGTTTAATTATCCATACCATCTCCTCCATAAACATCTAGCTTAATCTTAAAATCATGAATCCTCCTCTACCTCTCCACTACCTTCACTAACTTCTCTGAATGTTCATTTCCTCATGGTTAGGTTCCTTTCTTGCACTCGCAAGCCTATTTAAACTGCCTGATCTTAATTCTCTCCTTCCTCTGGTCCTTCATTCAATTTCCTCTGAATAATTTCAATCCCTTCTCTTTATATCCCTCTTATCCTCCTTAACAATTATATATCCTAATTCCCTTCTGACTCTTTATATCCTTTTGTCCTTTATCATTCTTTAAGCTCCTTCCTAAGGCTTTCATACGTCCTTCTTCATCCTTCTAATTCCTTCTACTTTCCTCTCAAAATACAATTCATCTCCCCTTTCTCTTCTTAAACTCCTAAACTAAAACATCCTTCTCTCACTAGTTTACCTCTTCTTTCTTAAACTCCTAGCAACTGCTGTCGCCTCTCTTAAAATACTTCGCCAGATTGCCTACTCTACTCCAATTCCTCAGAAATACTCTACGAAATCATCCCCAAGACCTCAATCTCTTTTAACGACCACATCACCTTGCCTACTCACTCTCCTCCGTTCAACATCCCGCACTCCTAGACCTCCTACTTACTCTAAACCATATTCTCTCCTTACTATTCTCATAATTCATAACCTCCTCCAATACTCCAAGTTCCTGTGCCCATCCTTCCTCCTACACTAATACCTCCTTATCCTTTGACTATTTATACATCCAGTTCACTCCCGGTCCACTCTATATCTCATCCCCCTCCAATTACTTTAGGTTCCCATAACTCCTAACTCCACCCAAAAAATCGACCCAAACACTATCTAAAACTCCTCCAACCCGAAAATAGATCCAACAAATTCAAGATTGAAACCCTCACTGCTCCTTCCTCACCCTTTCTGGATTTCCCTCCCTTATTTTTCCTTTTAATTTTCAGTTTCCCTACCTAAATCTTACCCACCTCCCTCTTACATTTGGATTTTCTCCTCCAATCATCCACTTTTTTAATTTAATCAAATCCCCTCTCTAAGTACCCTTTCCTTTTTCTTGAAATTTTCAAGATATAAGGAGATCAGGTTGGTTTTCTTATGATCTACCTTGTATTAGCTCCTGAAATCAAGAAGCTCCAGATCCATGGACCTATGTAATTAACACCCTCTCTCCTGTTTAAATTTTCATGGCTTTTAATCGGCCTAAAGTAAAATTAAGGCCTTTTTTTTATTACTTCTTTTTGCCAACTTTTACATTAGACAACATCCAGTCAAACAGTAAAATTTCCACTTTTTTCTTTTTGAATTTAGATTTTACATTAGCTAATCTCCAGTCTCAATTTCACTTGCCAATTCATAGAATATATCCTAATCAATTCTAGCACTTGGGCTTTCACTTTAGTTTCAAGTTTGGTTTTTCTTTCAGATACATTTATCCTCCGTTAAATGTCCTTCTTTCTTTCTATTTTCTATCACCTAGTCTATCACTATTCCATTCATTTCCCTTCATAAGATCAAGATTCCTTATCTGCTCAATATACTTGCCATTCCAAGATTATCCCAAGATTATCTCCGAGGCAAGTTTTCCTTAAAGTTTATCCCCTTCTTTGGTTTTCTTAGCATTTATATGGCTAAAAACCTTTGCTTTTGCTTTTTTCTTCTTCTGCCTGGTCTTATCTATTTCTTGGCTTTGCCTCTTTTTTAGTCCTGCCACTTCTGGCCTCCTGCCTAAAGTACCTTTGTTTCTTTGCTAATCCCATTTTCCCTTTTTTGCTTTCTTCGTTTTTTCTTTTCTACCTCTAAGACGCTTCCTCCCATCAGCTCCAGCTCGTTTGCTACCTATGAGCCATTTTTCCTTTCTTGGCTCACATGCCTGCTGCTGACTCCTGCAACACGCCTGAACTAAATTCTAGGCAGTCTCCGCCTCATGCCTATCCCTAACCATCTGCCTTAGTCCCCTAGCCTACGCCTTAATTTAGTAAAGTTAGCCCTAGCCCTATCGTATACATAGTCTTAGTCAACTAATTGATATTTTCCCATTTATTTTTGAAGCAGATTAGCTCATGATGATTATCCTCACATTTATTATCCTACAACTATTTCTATTTCCTGTCCAAGGTACTCTCCAAAACCAGAAAATCAATCCTAAGCATCCCCCTCTCTTAAATCAGCAACTACTTGAAAAGATCAGATCCATCAGCTATCTCGTAAATCTAAAGCCCCTAGCCTATCATTATTACTAGCATTTGTTTCCCTCTATATCCGGGAAGTTTAAAGTTATTCATCCCAGATTGTTCCTAGTAGTATTTACCTTTATAAAAAAATTAGCTCTCTATCCATCCATCTCCAGGCTAGATCCTAATCCTAGCACACCCCAATCACTATCCCGGATCCCGGCCTCTAGTAGTTATCCTCCCCACCTGCCAGGCCAAACTTCTTCTTATCCATTGCATTGCTGGTTATTTAGTTACATTTCACCTCATTATTGATATATTATGCTGTTATTTCCTACCTTTTACGTTACATAATGCCTAAACAGCCACCACCCTTGCATTCCATCCCCTACTCACATCACATCTCCACCACTGCCATGTTCCAATCCGATATCTGGTTTCAATTCTCGGACCAGGATTGATTATTCCTCCAGTCCATTCCCTCTCCTTCTGGTGGTGGAGGCCAATTCAAATAACCTTTTTGTTGGCTCTGGTGAACAAAAACCTAAAAGGGAAGGGACACAGTACTACCTCACCTCTCTGTCGATCACAGTATCCATCCTCCTCTTCCAGTACTACCAACCGTCCCTCTTCATCTTGTCTCTTTGTCCTCCTGTTGTCTCTACTCAATATGTTATATTTGTTGTCTCCCACATCTCCTCTCCTCTCAGGACTTGCAGAAGATCTCTCCTCCCTTTCCTTCTATAAGCTCGACTTACCCTAGTCACTACTTCCATACCGTAGTGTAGTCACCCCCATAGCACACCAGTACAAGTACAAATAGTTAGCTCTATTTTTCTGTTGTAATGAATTGAATTATCTAAATTTGAATTCTCTTGTTGAAAAATTGCTAACACAAATTTGTCCGTGTTTAATAGGTTTCATTTGGAAATTACCCAAGCATCTTCTTTAACCTTGGGGGGAAGCATCAGACGGAGCTCCACCAGACAGGAGGATTGTAGACATAGACCCTTTTGTTTGTTTTAGGTCTTGTTTCTGTGTTGCAGTAGGTTAAATTAGTTAGCAGGGTAAGCAGGTAATGCAAAATCAGCAAAACAATTCAAGTATCAGAGTATCAGAGGGAGCAGTCTGGTTCTCTGTTAGAGCAGCACAGAAATCCTGCAGCATTGAGTTTCAGCATGAGTTGTGGTGATCACCCACTCTTCTCAGTGGCAAGCAGTGGCTGCAAGAAGCGCAGTGGGTAAAGCTCATGCAAAGCTCATTCTGCAAAACTATCTAAGTCTAGCCACAGGATTCTTTTGCTGCTGCTACAATTCAGTTAGCATACTAACAACAGACTGAGAAGGGGTTCTTGTTTTTTCTCATTTTTCTCAATTAACCTGCCCATGTTTCTGCAGCACTCTGGGCCCCAGAGAAGAGAAGGGTCTCTTGGGTGACTCAAGGCTTTTAATTAGCAGGCAGAAACAACAAAACAAACAAACTTCTCAATTTCTATCATTCAATGATCATCATTTCCAAATAAAAAAAAAAAGCTGGGACTCTGTCCTCTCCCCAGTCCCATTACATTACATTCAGTGGGGGTTAACCCGGAATGATCTGGCTTTGGCTTTTTTTTTTTTTTTTTTGACTGACCCAGAAAATGTGACTGGGAAGGTTCTGAGCCATGTGGCCCTACAACAGTCGCCTACTGGTGTCACCTCTCTCGGGTTCTGCATCAGTCTGCGTAGTTTGAAATTAAATACATGGCTGTGGGAGGTGCCATAGAAATCAGCACTTAGGTACTGATCCTCTATTTTTGACATCAATAGACATTTTGCTAGTGGCTTCATTGGGTGCAAGATCAGTCTCTGTCGCAGATAGAAAATGAGTTTTTCACCAAATCTCACAGTCACAGTTCTGCCTGTGGAGCCCTGAGACGTAGGCAGATGATGGTGTCACCATCCAACATGGCAATTAAGCTATTGTGCATCACATATTGCATTGGCTGTTCAATGCTGCAAATGTGCTGTGCTTCCTCTCCATGCCATTCTAAAGTCAAAGCCCATCTAAATCAAAGACTTCAATGGCCTTGGCATGAAGGCCTTTATGCTACACGCATAGTGCCCATAATTGGAATGCATAGGCTTTCACGGTGGGAGCCTGGAACATGCATATTATGATGATCAGTAATATTGCTGTTATTAACTATGGCTTTACTCCCATGGGTCTGCCACTTAGCTTCTCTGGGGCCAACAGTGCATGGATGGATGGATGGATGGATGGATGGATCTGCAAATAGATAGGTAGATAGATATGCAAAGAGGAAAAAATAATTGAGTCTGTGCCATTTTTTGCTTAAAAAAGACCTAAGAGGAGAAGATGATGATTAGGGAGCAGGGAAGTTTCTGCTCTTTTTGATGTTAAAAATCCAGCTGTTGTCCCCTCTGTTTTCCTGGAAGACTCTCTGAATGACTGGAGAACTGATAGGATTGTGATATCAGAAGTGACAACAGGAAATGAAAGCTGAGCACTTGCAAACTCTTTGGGTTTTGTTTGTTTGGGTTTTCATTACAAACAGAAATGTATCTCATGCCTGCTGAACAGTCTGAAGAAAAATTCTCTTTAAGATTTAACATATCTGCCCTTTCAAGCGAAGGCTGGGAAAGCTTCTATTTCAGTTCTCTGGTCTTCTAAGCAAAACAGGGAAGAAAAGTCTTGGTATCCTGTTTTAAATCAAGACTGGATTTTTTTCAAATATATGCTCTAGTTCAAACAGCAATTAATTCAGGGAGGTCCTATAGCCTGTGAAATACAGAAGATCAGACTAAATAATCACAGTGGCTCCTTATGGCTTTATAATCTATGAATCAGTGTGTGACAAACTGGGAAAGTGTCTATATTATCTTATCTCTATAATATGTGTGACTCAGTTTCCCTGTTCAGATCAGTATTGTTACCTGTCTGAATGTAGAATCAAAGGAGGCTGTAAAGGAGGATTATTAGGAACCTCAGAAAAGGTAAAACAATGCCACATATAAGACAGGCCCTCGGGTATTCAGCTTCAAAGAAGTTAAGATAACAACAGATGGCTCCATCCAGGTTACAATACAGTATGTTCCTCAAGGCTAAGTCTAGGATCAAAGGAGGCAAAAAACCTAGGAGACCCTAGAAAGGGAGAGGTTTTACTGATGAGCTGGGATTATAGGGTTGCTAACTTTCTAATAGCACAAAACTGAACACCCCTGCCCTTTCCCAGAGGCCCTGCCCATGCCCTGCCCCTTCTCCAAGGCCCCGCCTCCACTCACTCCATCCCCCCTCCCTCTGTTGCTTGCTCTCCCCAACCCTCACTCACTTACCAGGCTGGGGCAGGGGGTTGGGGTGTGGAGGTCTGTGGGAGGGCTCCAACTGGGGATGTGGGCTCTGAGGTAAGGCTGGGGATGGGGGGTTTGGGGTGCAGGAGGGGGCTCCAGGCTTTGGCAGGGGGTTGGGCTGTAGGGGGATGGGGAGGGATCCAGCTGGGGGTGTGGGCTCTGGGGTGGAGCCGGGATCAGGGCTTTGGGGTGCAGGAGGGGGTGAGGGCTCCAGGAGGGAGTTTGGGTGCAGGAAGGGACTCCAGACTGGGGCAGGGGGATGGGGTGCGGGAGGGAGTGCGGGGCTCCCAGAAAGCGGCCGCCAGGTCCCTGCAGCCCCTAGACACATGGGTGGCCAGGGAGGCTATGCTGCCCTCGCACCTGCAGGTGCCATCCCTGCAGCTCTCATTGGTCATGGTTCCCAGCCAATGGGAGTTGCAGACCCAGCACTTGGGCGGGGGCAGCATGTGGAGCCTCCCTGAGCCTCGGGACTGCAAAGATCTGGTGGCTGCTTCTGGGAGCTGCGTGGAGCCAAGGCAGGTAGGAAGCCTGTCTTAGCCACAGCCCCGTGCTGCGCCACTGACTGGAGACACCAGAGTCCCTTTTTGACCAGTCATTCCAGTCAAAAACCAGAGATCTGGCAACCCTAGGTGGGAAGAATGGGAAGAGTTGCTAGCATGTTCATAGCATAAATCACTGACAGTGTGTGTTACATCCTCCTCCAGTGGCTAATTCTCATAAGAAGATAAGAATCCACTAATTCTCCTAGCTACAGGATTTATTCTGTTAGGGTAGGTGGTAGAGGTCCACGCTTTCAGGCCTGAACGTCCTGGCTTCAGACGCTGTGGCTGACTCATTGCGACTGTACTGCAGCAGTGGGACAATTCGGGAGATGGATATGAAGTGGCTATAAGCATTTGATGAAGAGATGGTAAGAAGATCTCCAGTTTTCTGCTCTACCCCTTTTTCCAAAGTCCTGTTTGAGGGAGTCATTCCCTCTGACTGCACAAGGCTGAAAACAAGTCATTGCAGACCCCACCACACAATGCTACTCCTGTATTCAGCCAGGAGGTTTTGCTAGAGAAGGCAACTTGCATTGCTCACTTCTTGCTACAGGTTCTGTGCTGAAGGTCCTGCTAAGAACCCATGTTTCTCTCTCACTGTCTTGTCTCACTGTCAATTGTCAGGTTCCTCTCCTGTGGCTTTATCCTCCTCCTGGCTGCGTGGTGCCCCTCTCTTGCTTACCGGTAACCTGTTGACAACCTTAAATGCTCTTCTGTGAGGCATGTGTCTACTGTTTCTTTAAATCTGTGACAGGAGGCCTAGGGCTAGTTCTAGGAGAAAAATAGCAAGTCTTTATTTGTATTTTATGTCTATTAAAGGAATGTAAAAACTGATGTGCGCTGAGTAACACTCGCAATAGTGATTTGCAGTGAAGCAGAGAGAGATGGGAGCTGTAGGGATTGTGCTATCTTCCTTACTTTAACAAGGTTGCTTGGCTCAGTGTTAGAAGGAAGTGGCTCTTTCTGTGGTCTTTTACCTTGTTCTAAAACATACTCGTGCTCCTGCTGCCCCTGCCGCTGGTTGAGGCCTCCCCTCTTTCCGCCAACTCTCTGCATGGTTAGAAGTTTGTGCTCTTCTTTCCTGGCCATCCTTTGAGCCAGTGCAGATGGATGCTAAAGTGCCCATGGCCTATTGGAAGCAGTAGGGAACATAAATGCCCTTGCTCTCTGAGAAACTTCGTTATACCCACGAAGTTGCATAGTGAGCACAGCATAGCCACCCATCTGACCACAGAGCAGCACAGAATTCAGAGCTATCTGCGGGCTTGGGTTCACAAAGCAACTGCTGGCAGTCTGTGGAGAAATGTCAAAGTACAAAGTGCTGGCTGCTGTCTTGGTTTCCAGCTGTTAAACGGAAAGAAAAGCCAGCTAAGTGGGCACTTGAAATCTGCTTTTCCTTCTAAGCAAGTGCTGTGGTTACCACGGAGATGCCATGTGATGGCCAGGGGGGAGGGAGATGTCTGTGAGACAGTCTCTCTGATTGGAGAAATCTATCCATCCCCACCCCCAAGGGTAGCTCACTACAAAGGGAAACACACAGCATCAGGAGCATGAAAAGCACCAAAGAAAGTCAAAATCGCTGGGCCTCAGCAAATTGTTACGTCATTTCCCATGGCACCCACACCGTTTCCTGCTGGCAAAACTGGCAAGGCTGCAGGAAGACTCCTGACAGGGGCGGCTCCAGGGCCCCAGCACGCCAAGCGCGTGCTTGGGGCGGCATGCCGCAGGGGGCGCTCTGCCGGTCGCCGGGAGGGCGGCAGGCGGCTCCGGTGGACCTCCCACAGGCGCCTGCGGGAGGTCCACCAAAGCCGCGGGACCAGCGGACCCTCCGCAGGCACGCCTGCGGGAGGTCCACCGGAGCCGCCTGCCGCCCTCCCAGTGACTGGCAGAGCACCCCCCGTGACATGCCGCCCTGCTTAGGGCAGCGAAATGTCTAGAGCCGCCCCGACTCCCGAAACAGGATGGCAGACTCTATCCTCAATGCCACCCCCCAGCATTTAAAGGCAAGGCATTCTCAGTATGGCCCCTCACTAAGGCCCATGGTTCTCCAGTCACATGCTCGGCTTGTGACCCAGCTGCACTCATTGGACATAGTCACCTCCACAGAGGGCCCAGTGTCTCCAGAACACAGAGATGCTATTGAGGAGCCTCACATGAAGCCAGCCAGCTTAACATGCATGACCAGCTATTGCCTGCAAATCATCCTTGATTTATAGGGAAACTCATATATTTTTAATCATTAGTGTTATTTAAGTTCTTCTGCCTGTAATGAAAAGCCTCTCAGCAAACCCTGATCATTTGACTCACCACGGGTCAAGGGGCTGATTTCCCATTGCCTCTCTTGGCAAATGTTACCAAGGTTGTGAGTGGGACCTTCAGGCTGGCTGTCAAGGTTATGCATGGGGCCTGAAGGCTAGCTACTAAGGTTTGAATGGGACCTGAGGCTGGTGGCCATTAAGATTACAACTAAGGTTGCTAACATTTGTATATCAAAAATACGGGACTGTTTTCTTAGCACTCATATGGGAGAAGAGTGCCCTGTGCCCTGGGGGACAGGGGTAGGGTGCCCACTACTATAGGGTCTGGGGGTGCTAACCATGTGTCAGTTGAGGAAATCTTCCACTCCCTGCAGCAGTCCGGACTGTTGGGACCCAACTCTGGAAGTGAACAGAACAGCACTGAAGGCCCAGGGTCAGGAAGGGGCTCTGTCTGGCAGGGGGGTGGAGTCAGTACTCCAGGGGTGTAGCCTTCCATTCCCAGCTCGCAAAGTCTCTGCCAGCATCCCCAGCAGAGAAGAATAACTGCTGGTTGGTGGCTGCTGCAGCTGCAGCAGTGGGGGAGCGAGGTGAACAGGAAGGCTGGTCCTGGCAGCCAAGACCAGCTGCACAGAGCCCCATCCACTTCCCCTGCCAGACAGAGCCCCCTTCTGTCTCCAGCCTTTCAGCGTGGCCCCATCAGATCTTCCTACCCCCTGTTAACCATCTTGTGCCCCCCAAGGGGCCACACTCCCTAGTTTGGGAACCTCTGTGCTATAGGTACATGGTTCATTAAACCATGGGACTGATTTTGCATGATTACATAGTCTAATGTTACAAACTTGAGATCACTGGAAGGCAAGGGAATAATAAAACTGACTTTGCAATATGAGAATATTTGTAATATGTTGAAATACGGGATAAAAGGCATCCCGTGCTGATTTAATATGGAACAGGCAATTTTCTATTTAAATCAGGGATGTCCCTTGTAATATGGGACTGTTGGCAACCCTAATTACAACTTAGATTTTGATGGAGGCTTAGCTTGGGGGTGGGGGGGTGTTTCAGGAACTCTGCCTTGCAAAGATTTCTGTACTATTGCTGAAATCTTGTTGGTGTGGCAGTACCTGGACAGGGTGCATGTTTATATTCTCTGCACTGCTGCTAGAGTTTAAGGAAGGTTTTTTTGCTATCTAAAATCAATCAGCCAGTAGCTGACAAGGTAAGTGGGACAGGGAAAGGGAAAGGCAGTGAAGAGAGAAAGCAAAAAAAAAGTCATGGAAAGAAAAGAAGGGGCTAAACCCTGGAGTCACTGAAGTCATTGGCAAACCTATTGACTCCAATGGTGGGGAGTGGGGGGGATTTGGCCCTGTATGGAAATGCACAATACACACCATCGAGAGCCCCTGCAGCTTCTGAGAGAGCAGCCTATAAAATTAGTGGCTGCTGGACTCAGGCTAAAGAGTGTTGCCAACACTTATGATTTTGCCAAGAGTCTCATGATATTTTTTTTCCTTAAAGCCTCAACTCCTGAAGTCAAATCATGTGATGATATCAGCCTTCGTTCTTAAAGAAAAATTAAGTTTCTAGCCCTCGTGGCTGTGGAGAAAGCTTCAAAATGTGACCCCAGTGCACTCTAAAGGCTCAAAAAGTGAAAGACAAATAAAAAGAACACCAACTCTATTATTTTTACATAATTTCGTGATTTTAAAGCCAATCTCATGATTTTTGATAAGCCTGACTCTAGATTTTCGAACATTTGGGGCTGGCAACACTGGAACCATGCTATTAGTCCCTTTTTCTGTTTATGAATTAGCCACAGACATTACAAATTTGCTTGTTATTCGAAATTATCCAATGAGCTTTCCCTATAAATGTATATCAGCCGGCAAGCTGCTCATCGGTGGCTTACCATGGCTATTGTCTGGAGTAGTCAATGTTTCTAATTTGCAGGGGCGGCTCCAGGCACCAGCATGCTAAGCATATGCTTGGGGCAGCAAGCCGCGGGGGGCGCTCTGCCGGTCGCCGCGAGGGCGGCAGGCAGGTTGCCTTCGGCGGCATGCCCGCGGAGGGTCCACTGGTCCCGCGGCTTCGGCGGACCTCCTGCAGGCTGCCACCGAATTCGCGGGACCGAGGACCTCCCGCAGGCAAGCTGCCAAAGGCAGCCTTCCTGCCGTGCTTGGGGCGGCAAAATGCCTAGAACCGCCCCTGCTAATTTGATATTCATTCTGAGTAACTGGTTACCTCCATCACATGATAGAATGTCCACTCCCTGATTGGATGATTCCCAATCCCACCAAGACCCTTCAAGAGAGCCGGGTGAACATTTATCACAAATACTTCTGTAAATATCTTCTTATTTGGTATTTGTAACCTCAAGTGTTCAAAAATCATGAGTCAAGCCCCCTCAAAAATCATGAGATTGAGTTAAAAATCAGGAGATTTTAAAAAAATAATTAACATTGGATTTTTTTTATTTTCCTTTTGGGTTTTAAATCTTTCAGAGGGTCACATTTTCAAGCTTTTCTCTGCAAACAGACAAGCTAGACACTTACCTTTTTTATTTTTAACTGAAGGCTGGGATTGTCATGGCTAAGGTTAAGATTTTGTCATGGTTATTTTTAGTAAAAGTCAGGGATGGGTCACAGGCAATAACCAAAAATTCTGGAAGCCCATGACCTGTCCTGACTTTTACTAAAAAAATGGGACTGCAGGGGGAGAGGACTGAAGCCTGAGCAGGGGGATGAGAGCCTGAGCCCCACTGTGGAAGGAGGGAGGTCCAGCACCCACACCCCGCAGCAGCTGGGAACTGCAGGGGCTGCTGCCACCCACAGTGGTTCAGAGCTGCGGGGACCCCCACTGCCCGCGGAGGCTCAGAGCTTCCAGTCCCCCTGCTGCCTGTGATGGCTGAAAGCAGCAGGGCCCCCATTGACTGACAGCTCTGGCCCGTCATCCCAGGGGCTGGAAAATGTCAGTGAGGTCTCTGTAAGTCATGGAATCCATGACTTCTACAACCTCCATGACATAATCTTATCCTTAGTCATGGCATTATGATCCAGGAGCTGTTTGGTCCCCTGTTGCCACATCTGCAGAAACAAAGTGAATGCTCACTTTCCTTTTGTCAACTCAACTGCACACTACCTCTTAAAATCAGGCACAAGATGTCTCAGGTTGGTCACCCAAAAAGTCATGCACACAAAATTAATTAATGCTTTGACCAGGTGAACCTCTCTTGTGCCTGACTAGGTTGGTGGAGGCAGCTCATCTAAGGTACCTGTTTAGACAGGATGCTTTTTTTCAAAACGAGCTGTTCTAATTCAGCCAGAAGTTCTTAGGCTGAATTCTATCCATTGCTGGAGTCAATGGGTAGAATTCACTGATCTTTATTATACAGGAAGTCAGAGTAGATGATCATAATGTTCCCCTCTGGCCTTAAAAGCTATGGATCTGTGTAAACGCTGGCCTTAGTTCCAAGGGTGGGGGGAGAGGAAGGAGTGAGAACTCCCACATGAAGAAAATTGGACTGATGTAAAAAACAGTGCTGGCAGGAATTCACTGTGCTCAGAACACTGCAACATTTACACTAGCATTTTCATCACATTTCCCACAGTCACTGTCACCAGTGCAGCATCTTCAGCAAGCATGGCAATGGTGGGACTAAATTGGCTCCCAGCGGTAGTGCCAGCAAGCCATCTAACACTGCTCAAGGCAGGTCAAGACAACAGGGTAGTTAAAACACCAGTGGTTGGTCTGCAGTGGTGGTCCCTCCATAATTGTTACCGGAGCGAATGCACCAGTTATAGTGCCATGTTTAGAAGAAAGATGTTAGTATAGAAAAGGCAACACAGTACCTTGGCTTTTTACACATATGGAATGATCTTAACTGCAAAATGTTAAGAGAAATTCCAATAGCCTTTGTCATTTCTTTTGGGTACCATAACTCATGGCTAGAGCTCGGTGACATTTTATGGATGAATAGTTTATTCACTGAAAAATATCATTATGAGCAACTTGAAACTATTTGTGACTTTAATGCAAACAGCTTCAGCTATTTGCTAAATGGCTGGAAGATTTGGTACTGCTACCCTATAGTCATAGAATATCAGGGTTAGAAGGGACCTCAGGAGGTCATCTAGTCCAACCTCTTGCTCAAAGCAGGGCTAATCCTAATTAAAGATTATTAGGAAGTTGCTGGGGGGTGGAAGTCAGAAGCAGAAGGGGACTGTGGCAAGAGAGGGAAGAACTCAGAAGACACTATCCTGGTGATAGAGAGCAGGGGATCAGCAGAAGCTGGCACACAGAAAGCTGGGATGGAACTGGCCAGAGCTGAGGACCCCAACTGGGTAGAAGGCTTCTGTGGGGCCCTGAGGTAAAGGGGAAGAGTTGGCTGGACGCAGGAGTAGGAGGTTCTGGAGGAGCCTGGCAGGGATGGCAGAGGAACAAAACACTGCAGGGATCCCTGACGTGAGGGTTGTGGTGGGTTGGGAACACAGCCAGAGGCAGAAGCCAGACTGCCAGGGAAACATTCTGTGAGCTGTTGCTCATTGGAAGAGCCCAGAAAGGGGCTGGGAAGAAGGCCTGAAGAAAGGCTATAGTAAGAAGAAGTCCAGGGAGGCAGCAGCAAGGAGGCTGAGGGAGCTGAGCTGGATTGCTGGTTACAGGGCCCCTGGACTGGAACCCAGTGTGGTTAGAGGGCCTGGGGTTCCCTACAAGCCACTGTGTAAGGTATCCTGAAGCCCCCTGACATAAGGGGATAAGGACAATTCAGGGCCTGGAGAGAGAGGTGTCATAGAATCATAGAATCATCATAGAATCATAGAATATCAGGGTTGGAAGGGACCTCAGGAGGTCATCTAGTCCAACCTTCTGCTCAAAGCAGGACCAATCCCCAACTAAATCATCCCAGCCAGGCCTTTGTCAAGCCTGACCTTAAAAACCTCTAAGGAAGGAGATTCCACCACCTCCCTAGGTAACCCATTCCAGTGCTTCACCACTCTCTGAGTGAAAAAGTTTTTCCTAATATCCAACCTAAACCTCCCCCACTGCAACTTGGGACCATTACTCCTTGTTCTGTCATCAGGTACCACTGAGAACAGCCTAGCTCCATCCCCTTTGGAACCCCCTTTCAGGTAGTTGAAAGCAGCTATCAAATCCCCCCTCATCCTTCTCTTCTGCAGACTAAACAATCCCAATTCCCTCAGCCTCTCCTCACAAATCATGTGATCCAGCCCCCTAATCATTTTTGTTGCCCTCTGCTGGACTCTTTCCAATTTTTCCACATCCTTCTTGTAGTGTGGGGCCCAAAACTGGACACAGTACTCCAGATGAGGCCTCACCAATGTCGAATAGAGGGGAATGATCACGTCCCTTGATCTGCTGGCAATGCCCCTACTTATACAGCCCAAAATGCCATTAGCCCTCTTGACAACAAGGGCACACCGTTGGCTCATATCCAGCTTCTCATCCACTGTAACCCGTAGGTCCTTTTCTGCAGAACTGCTTCGTAGCCATTCGGTCCCTAGTCTGTAACAGCGAATGGGATTCTTCCGTCCTAAGTGCAGGACTCTGTACTTGTCCTTTTTGAACCTCATCAGGTTTCTTTTGGCCCAATCCTCTAATTTGTCTAGGTCCCTCTGTATCCTATCCCTACTCTCCAGCGTATCTACCATTTCTCCCAGTTTAGTGTCATCTGCAAACTTGCTGAGGGTGCAGTCCACGCCATCCTCCAGATCATTAATGAAGATATTGACCAAAACCGGCCCCAGGACCGACCCTTGGGGCACTCCGCTTGAAACCGGCTGCCAACTAGACATGGAGCCATTGATCACTACCCATTGAGCCCGATGATCTAGCCAGCTTTCTATCCACCTTATAGTCCATTCATCCAGCCCATAGTACTTTAACTTGCTGGCAAGAATACTATGGGAAACGGTATCAAAAGCTTTGCTAAAGTCAAGGAATAACACATCCACTTCTTTCCCCTCATCCACAGAGCCAGTTATCTCCTCATAGAAGGCAATTAGGTTAGTCAGGCATGACCTGCCCTTGGTGAATCCATTCTGACTATTCCTGATCACTTTCTTTTCCTCTAAGTGCTTCAGACTGTGCTTCAGACTGTCAGGGCGACTGGGCCCTTAGTCAAGGTCCACAGACCTGACACAAGGTCTTGGAATTATTATTTGGACTTTTGTTTGCTGAACTTTCTAGTATCCTGGAAGGGGAGAGACTTTAACATGACCTGGCCATAGGGCCAAGCCACGAGAAGAGCCAGAGCACCAGACAGGAGCAACTGCTAGCTGGGACTACTCGCTAACCAGGTGAGTTCCCACTTCAGCACCATAGCAACTTCTGTACTTTCCACGCTGCCCTGTAACCATCTGCAGTAACACTCCTTCCCCTGGCATTGGATGTGCTCCCTGGCACAGGTCATTTCTCCTGGAGTGTGCAACAGAGTGCCAAGTCCAGCACAAGGCATAGGGCAAGCGACACATCACGCAAGTGTTCTCCACACAAAGCAGTACCGAGTCTCACAGCCTCTGTGTACCTGCTCCCTTGCTCACAGATTTGCAGGATTCAAAAGATACCGGTGAGGGAGAAGAATAGACATGGCTCTGATGACATTGGTTTAACCCTGATCCTCCTCATGTTTATGAGGCAGTGAGCCATGTTTTCTCCTCTTTGGCCTCACTACTACCATCAGGCAGTAATAACTTGGCCATCAGGCAACAGCTCAGGATGTAGTGAGCTCCTCACTTTTCCAGGTCCTGCTGCTACATGTGGCTGTGCTGCATCAAACCCTAAAAATCAGGCTTAAAAACAAGGCCCTGGCAAAGCTAATAAGGATTCCCTATTGCTGTGCCACCCCCTGTATTACTGAACCATACTATTGTTCCCAATGGAAAAGCATGGGGCCAAATCCCTCCTCCTGGGCTAGCTCACAAGGGAATATTGTCATCAGTAGAGTGAGAAAGCTGGCATAGATTTTTGAGGACTCTGAATCTGGACTTGGTCTGCTAGTACATGTGTGTTGCACTGGAAGGAAAATCACAGTAAACTCTCGATAAAATAAGCATATCTCAGTATTGGATTCTGAGCTGTCAGGTATTTGGCTAACTGCTCTTAAAAAACTCCAGTGATGCAGATTCCACAACCTCTCTAGGCAATTTATTCCAGTGCTTAACCACCCTGATAGTTAGGAAACTTTTCCTAATGTCCAAACTAAACCTCCCTTGCGGCAATTTAAGCCCATTGCTTCTTGTCCTATCCTCAGAGCTTAAGAAGAACAATTTTTCTCTCTCCTCTTTTACCAGCCTTTTATGTACTTGAAAACTGTTATCATGTCCCCTCTCAGTCTTCTCTTTTCCAGACTAAACAAACCCAATTTTTTCAATCTTCCCTCATAGGTCTTGTTTTCTAGACCTTTAATCATTTTTATTGCTCTTCTCTGGACTTTCTCCAATTTGTCCACATCTTTCCTGAAATGTGGCAGCCAGAACTGGACACAATACTCCAGTTGAGAGCTAATCAGTGTGGAGTAGAGCGGAAAAATTACTTCTCATGTCTTGCTTACAACACTCCTGCTAGTACATCCCAGAATCGTGTTCTCTTTTTTGTGCAACAGTGTTACACTGTTGACTCATATTTAGCTTGTGGTCCACTATGACCCCCAGATCCTTTTCTGCAGTACTCCTTCCTAGGCAGTCATTTCCCATTTTGTATGTGTGCAGCTGATTGTTCCTTCCTAAGTGGAGTACTTTGCATTTGTCCTTATTGAATTTCATCCTATTTACTTCAGAACATTTCTCCAGTTTGTCCAGATCATTTTGAATTATAATCCTGGCCTCCAAAGCACTTGCAACCCCTCCCAGCTTGGTATCATCCGCAAACTTTATAAGTTTATTCTCTATGCCATTATCTAAATCACTGATGAAGATATTGAACAGAACCAGACCCAGAACTGATCCTTTCGGGGCCACATTCGTTATGCCCTTCTAGCTTGAGTGGGAACCACTGATAACTATTCTCTGGGACAGGGGCGGCTCTAGGAATTTGGCCGCCCCAAGCACGGTGGCATGCCGCAGGGGGCGCACTGCCGGTTGCCAGTCCCGCGGCTCCGGGGGACCTCTTGCAGACGTGCCTGCGGAGGGTGCGCTGGTCCCGCGGCTCCGGTGGAGCATCCGCAGGCATGGCTGCGGAAGATCCACCCGAGCCGCGGGACCAGCGCACCCTCTGCAGCCATGCCTGCGGGAGGTCCACCCGAGCTGCGGGACCAGCGGACCCTCCGCAGTCATGCCTGCCGCCCTGACGGCAAAATGCCACCCCAAGCACATGCTTGGTGCGCTGGGGTCTGGAGCCGGCCCTGCTCTGGGAACAGGTTTCAGAGTAGCAGCCGTGTTAGTCTGTATCCGCAAAAAGAACAGGAGTACTTGTGGCACCTTAGAGACTAACAAATTTACTTCAGCATAAGCTTTCATGGGCTACAGCTCACTTCTTCAGATACATAGAATGGAACACACAGACAGGAGATATTTATACATACAGAGAACATGAAAAGGTGAAAGTACGCATACCAACTGGAAGAGTCCAATCAATTGAGATGAGCTATCATCAGCAGGAGAAAAAAAACCTTTGAAGTGATAATTGAGATGACCCATAGAAGGTGTGAGGAGAACTTAACATAGGGAAATAGAATCAATTAGTGTAATGACCCAACCATTCCCAATCTCTGTTTAAACCTAAGTTAATTGTATCTAATTTGCATATTAATTCGAGTTCAGCAGTCTCTCTTTGGAGTCTGTTTTTGAAGTTTTTTTGTTGCAAAATTGCCACCTTCAAGTCTGTCACTGAGTGGTTAGAGAGGTTGAAGTGTTCTCCCACTGGTTTTTGAATGTTATGATTCCTGATGTCAGATTTGTGTCCATTTATTCTTTTGCTTAGAGACTGTCCGGTTTGGCCAATGTACATGGCAGAGGGGCATTGCTGGCACATGATGGCATATATCACGTTGGTACATGTGCAGGTGAACGAGCCCCTGATGACGTGGCTGATGTGGTTAGGTCCTATGATGGTGTCACTTGAATAGATTTGTGAACAGAGCTGGCATCGGGCTTTGTTGCAAGGATTGGTTCCTGGGTTAGTGTTTATGTTGTATGGTGTGCAGTTGCTGGTGAGTATTTGCTTCAGGTTGGGATGCTGTCTGTAAGCGAGGACTGGCCTGTCTCCCAAGATCTGTGAGAGTGAGAGATCATCTTTCAGGATAGGTTGTAGATCTTTGATAATGCGCTGGAGAGGTTTTAGTTGGGGGTTGTAGGTGATGGCTAGTGGCGTTCTGTTATTTTCTTTGTTGGGCCTGTTCTTTAGTAGGTGGCTTCTGGGTACTCTTCTGGCTCTGTCAATCTGTTTTTTCACTTCAGCAGGTGGGTATTGTGGTTCTAAGAATGCTTGATAGAGATCTTGTAGGTGTTTATCTCTGTCTGAGGGATTGGAGCAAATACGGTTGTATCTTAGAGCTTGGCTGTAGACAATGGATCGTGTGGTGTGTCCTGGATGGAAGCTGGAGGCATGTAGGTAAGTATTGTCGTGGAAAAATTGACCACGCCTTTGATTTTGGGTCAGACACACTGAGGCACTTTTATTATAGTACAAGCATGCATGCAGGGAGAGGGTTAAAACTCCCCTCTGCCTGTTACAAATTTTACCAAGCTTATAAAGTTTAAAACCGCAAATTAGCATTTACTTAAAATACCCTTATTTGGGAGTATCAGTTGTGACATTTGCAAGCTACTTCAGTTTTTTTCATACATGGTGTTTCCTTTTATTGTTTCTGGGCAGTTTTCGTTGGTAGTCTGCCTGCCTGTAAGACCCCTCCTTTGCGGTTGCATTGGATAAGGCTCAGCATTCTAGCTGAGCTTCCTCAGTTCCCTTTCTCTGGTTTCTTCATCACCCCCCCCCTCATGCCCCTGATATAGACAGACAAGAATTGCAGAAGTTAACCTTTGTTCTATATAGCAATTGGGTTTTGCTAACAGACCTGGGCCTGAAAGGCAGGGGTTAGGATGCAGTTTGCTTCTGACCCTATGGGTGGGGTCTGGATCTTAATTGTTAATAACGCCTTATTGTTTACCAAATTGCCCAATACAACTACTTCCAATAGAGTTGCACAGCAAGCCCCCTCCCAACTACATGTGCGCCCACCTACGTGCGGCTACATTGTACAAGACTCTTTATTAATTTTCCATTGCTAATATGCTGTTATACTAGGCCATGTTTCACAATTATCAGTAGGCGTTGGTTCCCCTTTCTATAGGCCTCTTTAATTACGCCATATCATACTATTACAAATTTTCCACTTGGTCTATAGTAGCCTACTGTTACTTATGCTAAGCCAACTTAATGCTAGGCCTATTGCTTATGCCAAGCCAAGCCAACTCACTTGGGCCTGCGAGACAGAGTCTTGGGGTCTTGTGCATGGGTTATAAGGAGGGTTTAGAAAATCCCCAACAACCCCCTCCTTTTGATGCATTTTGCATCAACTTCCTCAATGTGAATATTAAAAAGGTTGGGAAGCAAGGGTTGTTATGTGGCCGTTATCTTCCCAACAAATATGATCATGGTCAATAACAATTTCTCCAGGGTTAAGCTTTCAGACGGACTGGAGTTGAGGGGGTTCTAAGGACCATAATGTCCATAGATTACCTAGTTCTATCCAGAGACCCTGTCTTATTTTCATGGTACCGATTAAGAACCAGTTAGGGCCCTGGGGTGGTTTAACTGGTTCACCACCTTTTCTGTAGTTCCAAAAGCAAGCTCAGCTGTCATAATATAATAGATATTCTGGTTTCCCTTTATCCAAGTCTAGTTCCTCTTTCTGGGGCCCTGACCACATCTTCCTGCCCCCACATGCCCTTTGTACAGAAAAACCACCGTTCCATTTTGGGAACTTTCCACTGTGACTCCTTTTACCTTTTGACACACAGGAGCAACTTTCTATCACTCTTTCATCACTCTGTCCCCTCCTCTCTTTTCCTGCTTATCCGTATACACATTCATCACTGCTCCTGACTTCCTTTCTTTCCAACTGTTGCCATTAAGTTCATTAACAATTATTAGCTTCATTCGCTCTTATGCATTAAATCTAGCAGGTTTAGGACTGGGCAAGTAATAATAAATGCATCCATTACAAAGGCAACAATAACATAAAAGCAATAACATTTCTATGGCAATAAAACAATGGGGTTGGGATTACTAAATGGTTACAAAACACAAAACATCATATTTAGTACACAAAATAGAAATCCTATAGGCTATATTAAAAGCATTATTTTTTAATTTGATATATATTCTGAACTATGTGAATTTGCCATTGAAGTTCAGAAATTTTTTGTGCTACTGGTAAGACTGCAAACAAATTCTGGAACCAGTCAGGTACTAGGGTAGTCCAATTAAAGGGTATCTAAGCCTAAAGGGCTGGTTGTAAAATTTCTCTTTTAGGCCAATTTAATATATGTCTGTCTGCAGCAGTGGTGAGATCAAATGTATGTTTTGTAAATAGTGGTCTCTATAAGCACACAACTATCATTAGCTTAAAGAAGCAGGTGTCCTGTCAGGATAGTTTCTTGTTCTATATTCTTCTAACAAAACTGTGAGAACTTCTCCTGGCTTCAGTTTACATACACACTGAAGCTGTGGGGGTTCTAATGGGGAGAGCATCCATTGGTTACCTATCCCAATCCAAATATTGATATTTCAGGAGCACTAACTATGAATTGGCTAGGCATATCAGGTGGCTTAATTTCCCAAATGTCTTGGTGAATTACCCAATCTCATATGCATCCTTCCCACGGGCCTGGCAGGATTCGGTATGTGGAAGCTCACACTTTCTTTAACTGGTCCATATGCTTGGAAGGAGTACTGTGAATGCACACACTTTTGCCCAGAGAATTTCCAATTATGCTTCCATGACCACAGGTCAGATGGTACTCCTGAGATGTCTGTAAGGGCCGTGGGCCAAGCCTGGTGCTCAAGGTCACTCTGAATGGCCATTAGCTGGTCACTCAGGAAATCCCAAACATGCCAGATCCCACTGCAATTCCTTTCCAGCATCAGTGATATTTAATACCACCTCTTAATACCTTTTGGGTCATAGAACTAAGGGCTGAAATAACGTGCAATCCACCCATTCCTGCCTACACCTGAGTTAACTGCGCCCCAGAAATAATACTGGGTATACTTTTCCAGTTGGCCCAATTTACCTTCAGGCTGTTGGGTTTCACAAATACTTGGACAAATAGCGGCAATTTGAAAGGGAGTTAACGGTAAAGTAAACCTGATAGTTCCTAACGTGGCATTAAGTATAATTTATTTGAATCCCTCTGGGTCTCTTTTCTATAGGGGCTATACCACAGCTATTGGTTATATACGTGGACAACTTCCTGCGATGCCTCTGGGTTTGTAGTACGAGAGGGAGAATACTGTAATAAGGTACAGGTGATGTTATCTGCTACAGGGATGGCCTCTAGGCAGGAAAACAGACTTTTCCATGAGTATCGTGGCAGATTCCAGAAACTAGCATTTTATCTACCTTGTCATAGAATGCATCTATGTCAAAGATTGTTTCCTTACACAGTTTGGCTAGTTTGTTTGCAAGTTCCCCTTTTCCCGTTCCACTGTCCCTACATACTGAGGGTGGTGAGCACAATGTAAATGCTGCTCAATGTGGAGAGTCTTGCAGACTTGCTGCATGTCCTGACCCATAAAGTGGATACCTCGGTTACTGTTTATAGAAACAGGGAGACCGAATCATGAATAAAAATCCCTAAACAATTTCTTTGCTACTGTGATGGAGGCAGCCTCTGCACAAGGCAAGGCTCCAATTTATCCAGAGACTATACAGACACATATTCATATGAGCAACCGTTTGGCATGTTGATAAAGTCAATCCAGATATTCACAGACAGGCCCCACAGAGTGGGGTGAGCTGCCGGTTAGTCCGGACTGGCTTACCACTATTGTGTACTACTAGTGTCGTGACACCAGTGTAATCATCCCTCCTTTGCTCACGTGGGCCAAACCATGGGTCACATGAGCAAAGCAAGGCAACAAAGTCTTGGGCGCTACCGAGCGACCATCCAGCTGCTCCATCAGCCCCATCCCACCCTAAGTTCATTAAGGAGGAGAGTTTGAGGAACACTACAAGTTTCATTTTCAGGTAGTTTTGGCTAGCTTCCGCAAGCTATTCTTCGAGATTTCGTAGTCTTAATTCACTTAGCTGTCCGGCAGTGAGGCAGCAAGGGAGAGGTTGCTAGCACTATCACCTTGCTTGCTTGGAGGCTTTATTATGTCCTCAGGTGGAAAGGTTGTGTTCTTAGTAAGATTCAAAGGCTCAGTGGGTTTGTCAGCAGACAAAGGAAAAGTTGCCACATCTTTACCCTGTCCTTTACTCCTGTTGTCTAGAAGGAGCAACAACGCCAGAAGGAAAGATAGACCGCTCATCAGTCGGAGAGCCATTACAGTGAGAAACATGGGCAGGTAGTCAGTTCTCGGCACTTCACAGCGGTGTTGGTAATTAATAGGATTTGATAAGGGTCTTTCAGAATGAGGCCAGAGTAGTTTCTCACTGGTGGACTTCCATGTAGATTCAGCCTTCTGGTTCCAGCAAGCAGCAGAGCTATTATATATAAAAAGACCTAACACATTTCATTAGTCTCTTGCAATAATTAAGCATTGTGTTATTTATTAAATGAATGTCCATCTGAGCCAAAGCCAGCAGGGCACTGTTGATAGTTGCATTGGGTGCCCTGGTATAAATTTTATAAAAGCTTAATCTGGCCTTTCAATTGGGAGTGGCCTTCAAAAGGCATTTAACCATACTAGATCTATGAAGTTGCACAACTTGTTATAATTTTTTTTTCAGTACATTAAGTTCATAATCACTGTTGCTACTCACAGTTTTACAGCAGTTTTGGCATTTGTCTTTTCACAAGAGAATACTTTACTAAAACTAACACATACTTACAATTACAACATTCAAACAAAATTAATCTAAATAATTTTCCTTACTGATTGCAGGCAAAACTGAGGAATTACTTAAATTACTCCCCATATTTCCTGTATTTGTTCCATAGACAGGTCAGGTTTTAATGGTTTCTACCTTTTAACTTCTGTTCTTAAATACATGTTGATTTTTAAATGGAAAACACAAGCCATTTTGGCTTTTCTTTGACAACATAACCGTTGATTGCATAGAGCCACCTTGAGGCTTAGTGTGGGGGTACTTACTACAGCTTTTATTTGCTATTTGTTACCAAAACAGATTTAAAATCTCTTACCAAAATTTTATAACACATTACATTACCTTAAGAATCAAATATTAAATACCAAAATTAATACTAGTTTCTTTTTGTTTGTTTTTACAACCCCAAAACAACACCAATTTATTATAAAAGAAAGATTGTACCCACCATACGTGTTTTTTAACAAAATTGACTATCTTTTATAGTCAAATAATTTTACTTATATAACCTCTTGCCTGGATTATTCACAGACACTCCCAAAGGAATGACTGCAAAGAAACCAAGATTTTTCTTTTCATAACACCTTCTTTTAATATTTATACATAGTTTTACTGCTTAATTTTCTCCAATAACTATAGAGTTAACTTTTAACTTTCCTTCTTTTAACTTCCTCAAACTGCGGTTGCCTGCTTGTATGGGCCCGATCCTTTTTCTTGCTACATTTTTTCTTTTCATGGGCACAGGCATTGTTTCACTACCAATTTAGCAAGGAGGGCGGGCTTTTGACTTAACCCCCCATCTATCTATTTACATACACACATCACATTTTGATGCATATTATTTATTAATAACATTTTTATATGTCTAGACTTAATACAATCCTTCTCTGAGCCGGTGACAACCCCTCAGCACTGAAAACAACAGCATGAACAGCACAGTAAAATTCCTCTCGGTCTAGTTTGAGAGAGGGTTTACTACACTTTGGGAAGTGGTCCTGCTGGGTTTAGACAAATTTCAGCCAGTTGGGCAGCCCCAATGTGCCCAACCCGGTTGGCATGATCGGCTCACAATGCCCACAGGGAGGGAGAGACTTTAACCAGCTGTTCCTGTTGCAACGAGGAAGGGCTGGGGTCAGTCTGCTCCTTCAGAGTGTCCTTCTGAAAACCTGCCAGGACCTCATTGTGAGCGGGATCAGACACATCCAGATACACACCATTTGGGGTACAACAGATTGCACAATTTAATTCACAAAGCAAATCTTTTGATATTTCTTCCTCGGGCCAGTGGAGGCCGGGCAACAGCTCCTGCCTACTTTCCAGGACCATAATATGAGTATATATACGTGGCAGGAGTGCCCTTCTCTGGCATGGGAATCTACCTAGATTCCCCCTTTGCCCCCATTACGGATACCGGGCAGACAATTACAACCTAGCTGACAGGCATCCCCAAAGGGCTAACTATAAAACACTTAACAGACATGCTAGCACAGTGGACAAAACATACAACAAAACACATCACACCCCTTTGCCTCTCTCACCAGCAGTCAGGGTGTAAAGCTCAATTATTTCAGCATTCACTGGCACATCTACGGGCTGTTAGCTTCAATTACTGACAGCTAGTTTTACGGCCCTCCACTGTCTGCCTATTGCTGACGGGAGCCTTGGCCAACCTTATTCTCTAGGACCACTCCGGGTTACTCACTTCCCAGGGTTCATAGCGACTTCTACCTCGGGGTTCTAACCCCAAACCTATAACCGACACAAAACAACCTTCACAATACAGGCATGGCGTTGACAAGGAGTGCACCCCTGAGGTGTACAATCCCGTCAAGGTCAAAACTTCCCTTCAGGGGAAATTGCAGTTTTGGATCATTTCTGGTATACCAATTCCATTTTTCTAAATATTTACACGTCGACGACCTATAATGTACGTACATATAAGCAGCAGGCGTGCCTTGGGGTGGGACCGGCAGGACTTTCGATCCTTTGGCCCCCATGCTCACCACAGCACACTTCACTCAAGCCAATCACACCAGGATGCTAACTCGGGGGTTACCACAGTTCTACACTAATGGCCCAACTCGGCCTGCCCTTTTTCCATGGCAGGAACACAAGGGAGCAGGTTCCCAGGCATTTTCCCTCTGGCGAACCTACAGGAAAGCGGACAAGGGGGGCGGGCTGACTGAACAACCCGTGGTCCCCGTACGTCCCTCTCCAGCCCTGGGCACCAGCCTTCAAGCCAACGGTGCTGCAGTAGCTTTTGAGCCGACGGTACGGTTTCCTGGGGCTTCCCTCCTCTCCGAGGAAGGGAAGGGAGCTTATGGCTCCGGGGGGAACAAAAGGGACTCTGCGGCCTTCTACAAGGCAGTGCTCAAAGAGCGGTCACAGAGCCATGGGATATGGAGGGGTAAGGGACACAGGATAGGGAACAACACAAGCACCCTGACTGGTTAGCCACTTACCAAAGCCTGCCAGTCAGGGAAGCTTTTCAATCTCTCTTCAAGCGGGTTGTGGAGCTTGCTTTCCACAACCAACAACACTCCGGCTGCTCGGCCTTATACACACACACAGGCCGCACGGCCTCACACACACAGGCACGTTTCCTGGCACAGCTCGCCAGGGCGGAAACTACCCCTGGTCCCTCCCAACCTAGTGGCTCCGGGACGCCGAACGCCCAGCTCTAATAGGCGATCAGTTTTCTCCGGACCCAAAGAGCGTGGTCCGAGGGGCTGCCGGCACACCTCGCCTTGAGACTGAGACTGTAACTCAGCCTAACCTTGCCTTGCCTTGAGACTGACTGTAGCTCAGCCTACAGATCAGCCTAATCCTGCCTTGCCTTGAGATTGACTGCAGCTCAGCCTGCAGATCAGCCTAAATTCCCATTCCCTCCCAAACCCCAGCTCGAGTCTATTAAGGCCTTAGCAAGGGCCCCAGGTGCGTCTGACCATGTCCCAAGGTTGGATCCAGCTTATGACTTACCCCAGCCAGAGCCTACGGACCAGTCCTCCTCCAAGCCCCCATTAGCAGAGATTTCAAAAGGTCTCTTACCTCTCAGATGGGCCCTGGGGTTGGAAGGGAACTGCCCGCGGTCCTCTGATCCAGGGATGTCATCTGTGGATCCCGGACGAGCCCCCAAATTGTCGTGGAAAAATTGACCACGCCTTTGATTTTGGGTCAGACACACTGAGGCACTTTTATTATAGTACAAGCATGCATGCAGGGAGAGGGTTAAAACTCCCCTCTGCCTGTTACAAATTTTACCAAGCTTATAAAGTTTAAAACCGCAAATTAGCATTTACTTAAAATACCCTTATTTGGGAGTATCAGTTGTGACATTTGCAAGCTACTTCAGTTTTTTTCATACATGGTGTTTCCTTTTATTGTTTCTGGGCAGTTTTCGTTGGTAGTCTGCCTGCCTGTAAGACCCCTCCTTTGCGGTTGCATTGGATAAGGCTCAGCATTCTAGCTGAGCTTCCTCAGTTCCCCTTTCTCTGGTTTCTTCATCACCCCCTCATGCCCCTGATATAGACAGACAAGAATTGCAGAAGTTAACCTTTGTTCTATATAGCAATTGGGTTTTGCTAACAGACCTGGGCCTGAAAGGCAGGGGTTAGGATGCAGTTTGCTTCTGACCCTATGGGTGGGGGTCTGGATCTTAATTGTTAATAACGCCTTATTGTTTACCAAATTGCCCAATACAACTACTTCCAATAGAGTTGCACAGCAAGCCCCCTCCCAACTACATGTGCGCCCACCTACGTGCGGCTACATTGTACAAGACTCTTTATTAATTTTCCATTGCTAATATGCTGTTATACTAGGCCATGTTTCACAATTATCAGTAGGCGTTGGTTCCCCTTTTCTATAGGTCTCTTTAATTACGCCATATCATACTATTACAAATTTTCCACTTGGTCTATAGTAGCCTACTGTTACTTATGCTAAGCCAACTTAATGCTAGGCCTATTGCTTATGCCAAGCCAAGCCAACTCACTTGGGCCTGCGAGACAGAGTCTTGGGGTCTTGTGCATGGGTTATAAGGAGGGTTTAGAAAATCCCCAACAGTATAGAGGTCAGTGGGTTTCCGGTATAGGGCGGTGTTTATGTGACCATCGCTTATTAGCACAGTAGTGTCTAGGAAATTGACCGCTTGTGTGGATTGTCCTCACTTACAGACAGCCTCCCAACCTGAAGCAAATACTCACCAGCAATCGCACACCATACAACAAGGCTTGTTACCCAGTCAGAGAAAGCTATCAGGTTGGTTTGACATGATTTATTCTTGACTGTTACTTATCACTTTATTTTCTTCTAGATCGGGCTGTCAATCGATTTAAAAATAATTGCAATTAATCATGTAATTAAAAAAATAATCACAATTAAGTGTGCGATTTATCACACTGTTAAACAATAATAGAATACCATTTATTTAAATATTTTTGAACATTTTCTACATTTTCAAATATATTGATTTCAATTACAACGCAGAATACAAAGTGTACAGTGCTCACTTTGTATTTATTTTTATTACAAATATTTGCACAGTAAAAAACAAAAGAAATAGTATTTTTCAATTCACCTAATACAAATACTGTAGTACAATCTCTTTATCATGAAAGTTGTACTTACAAATGTAGAATTATGTACAAAAAAAACCTGCATTCAAAAATCTCTCCTGTCTTCCATGACTTTTCAAAGATAATCGCTCAGATATCTCCTCAGTAAGCTGGCAGAACCTGGAACAGAACCCAACTGCCAGTTAGATGGGAGAAATTCTTCAGCCCCAACTTTTTTCAGCAAAACATGCGGATTCAGACACACTGAGGCGTTTCATGAATTCAGGTCAATTTTGCCAAATTGTTTGTATATGTCAAAAAAAAATTCTGCAAAAGTCAACACATTTTGTCTTGACATATTTTAAATTTCATTTTGAAATTTCCCTCAATTTTATAAAAACATTTTTAATGTTAAAAAAATGTTCAAAATCTAAATAAAGCGTTTTTGTTTTGAGTCAAATGAAACTTTTCATTTAACCCAAAATGAGATTTTATTCCAAACTTTTGATTTGCCAAAAATGTCATTTTGGGACTGACCCAAAACTATTTTTCCCCTCCAGGATTCTCTGCAAACTGAAAAGTCTGTTTACACAGCTGTATTCTCAGTCCTCATGCCCTGCCCACTGGCACACACCGCCCACTGAGGTGCTTTTTCTGCATCTTCGTCACTGATTGCCAAGTGACAGCATTCAATTACTAGTGGAGATGGAGAGTCTTACCCCCTCCCCATCCGGGGTGCACATGTCTTGTTTCAGAGGACATTTCCAGCGTAGAATACTCACATATGAGTGGGGCTTGTGGGTGCCTTCCTCTAGGATTTTAACGATCACAGGGAAAGTCCACATGACATGAGATTTATTTAAAATAAATCGCATGATTTGTATAGCAGTCTCAGTCCAAAATGAATTATCTTCTAATTATTGGACTCTAGGGGCTGGTGCAGAGAGGAAATAGGGCTCTGACTTCTCTCTCAGTAGTTAAGGCTCAGGGAATAAAATACTACTTTCTGCCCTCCTGCCTCATAATCTAGGGCAAACTTTACTAGATTTTATCCCAGGGCGTTTATGGAACTGTTTTCCTGTAGTAACAAGTCTGAACAAATAGCCTGAAACCAGGGTCTGGAGCTGAAGCCCACTGGCCAAATTCAGAGACGGCATAAAAGCTGGTATATATTATAGAAAACGGGTGTTGTAAATTAGACAATGTCAAAGTTATTCCCTAAATTGGTGAGAAGTTGTCAAGTAGATGAGTCATATAGATGAGATCTAACTCTGTTCTGGGCATGTCCAGGGATTTAATCTGGTTATAGGCACATAGTTAAGACCCTGTGTACATTAAAACTCCTAACTGGATTGTAAGCAGGGCCCCTGACTGTGTTGCAGTTGTCCTATACACAGGAGCATACATGCTGAGGAGACAAAAGGGGAGAGTGTGTAGGAGTAACAGCTGATTAAAGGGTGCCAGCAATTGTCACACCCCCATTTACATCACCTCTCCGCTTGGTCCCATATACTTATAACAGACCAATCCACAATACAAGGTGTGCACACTCCAGAATGTGAATGCTGGAAATCTGAATCTAAATCCAAGTCTTCCCACATTCAGGGAGTATGGATCCACCCATTATTGGAAATGATCCAAGTTATAAACTCAGCTTGGGGTTGGATCTAGGACCTTGTTTTGGGGCCTTCAATTCTTTTTATGCCTCACAAGGTCCCTCGGGTGCCAATGCCCTGTGCTACAGCTAGAGCACAAAACAACTCTGTTATCATAGAATCAGAGAAGATTAGGGGTGGAAGAGACCTCAGGAAGTCATCTAGTTCAACCCCTTGCCCAAAGCAGGACCAACTCCAACTAAATCATTCCAGCCAGGGCTTTGTCAAGCTGGGCCTTAAAAACCTCTAAGGATGGAGATTCCACCACCTCCCTAAGTAACCCATTCCAGTGCTTCACCACCCTCCTAGTGAAATAGTTTTTCCTAATATCCAACCTAGACCTCCCCCACTGCAATTTGAGACCGTTGCGCCTTGTTCTGTCATCTGCCACCACTGAGAACAGCCGAGCTCCATCCTCTTTGGAACTCCCCTTCAGGTAGTTGAAGGCTGCTATCAAATCCCCCCTCATTCTTCTCTTCTGCAGACTAAGTAAGCCCAGTTCCCTCAGACTCTTCTCATAAGTCATGTGCCCCAGCCCCCTAATGATTTTCGTTGCCCTCCGCTGGACTCTCTAATTTGTCCACATCCTTTCTGTAGTGGAGGGGCCCAAAACTGGACACAATTGTCCAGATGTGGCCTTACCAGTGCCGAAGAAACAGGAATAATCACTTCCCTTGATCTGCTGACAATGCTCCTACTAATGCAGCCCAATATGCCATTAGCCTTCTTGGCAACAAGGGCACGCTGTTGACTCATATCTAGCTTCTCATCCACTGTAATCCCCAGGTCCTTTTCTGCAGAACGGCCGCTTAGCCAGTCAGTCTCCAGCCTGTAGTCGTGCATGGGATTCTTCCATCCTAAGTGCAGAATTGTGTACTTGTCCTTGTTTAAGCTCGTCGCATTTCTTTTAGCCCAATCCTCTAATTTGTCTAGGTCACTCTGGACCCTATCCCTACCCTCCAGCGTATCTACCTCTCCGCCCTACAGCTTAGTGTTAAACAATTGTAACACAGCTTGTCCACATGCAGCAGTGAGGGAGAGTTGGCAGGTGGGGAGTGGGGTGGGATTTAACTCAGGGATTCACCCAGCCTCTCTCCCCTCCAGTATGTGTTGCTCATACAGCATTGTGCTGTGCCCCACCTCCACTAGCAATCCCTATCTCTCAGCTAATGGCAGGTCATGTGAACTTAGGGAAGATGAAAGGTAGATGAAGAATCTGTGGGTGGCTCTATGCATACAGGTCATTAATCTTTTATACTGTATTACAAATTTGTGCTGTGCCCCAGATTTTAAACAGCCTCTTTCAGGAACCTCATCCGCATGCCAGACCCTCCCGGGGTCCTACTGTTTCTTCAGAGTAGGCCACCTGGCCTCACCACCTCCGAGACTGAGCCTCTGGACTCCAGCCCTCCTGCTTCACACCAGGAGCTCTGCCTAGCAAGTCCAGCTGAAAGAGGCTCCTAGTCAGAGGTTTGTAAGCTCCCCAGGGACTAATGCACTCAGCAAGTATTTGCAGTGACACCCGTGAGCCTTTCAAAATGGAATAGGGTTCATTAGTCAACAGGAACACAGCACTGGAAGTCCTTAGGTTTGCACAGAGAACCAAAGGTTAAGGCATAATCCATCTGGTGAAGCCAGAGCAATCCAGCCAAGCTGCTGTGGGCTCTGTTTCTCTCTGACCTTGTCTCAGTCCCAGGTGAGAGCTACCAGCATCTTCTATGGGCAGTAGGGGAGGCATAGCTCAGTGGTTTGAGCATTGGCCTGCTAAACCCACAGTTGTGAGTTCAATCCTTGAGGGGGCCATTTAGGGATCTGGGGCAAGAATTGGTCCTGCTAGTGAAGGCAGGGGGCTGGACTCAATGACCTTTCAAGGTTCCTTCCAGTTCTAGGAGATTGGTATATCTCCAGTTACATTTTTTTTTCTCCAGGAGCCCACTCTTTATCCCTTGCTGGTCACATCTCAGTCCTTCACTCTTGAATTCAGCTTGGAAAAAAGACAATTTGGGGGGATATGAGAGGGGTCTATAAAATCCTGACTGGTGTGGAGAAAGTAAATAAGGAAATGTTGTTTACTCCTTATCACAACACAAAAACTAGGGGTCACCAAATGAAATTAATAGGCAGCAGGTTTAAAACAAACAAAAGGAAGTATTTTTTTCAAACAACACTCAGTCAACCTGTGGAACTCCTTGCCAGAGGATGTTGTGAAGGCCAAGACTATAACAGGGTTCAAAAAAGAACTAGATAAATTAATGGAGGATAGGTCCATCAATGGCTGTTAGCCAGGATGGGCAGGGATGGTGTCCCTAGCCTCTGTTTGCCAGAAGCTGGGAATGAGTGATGGGGGTGGGTCACTTGATGATTACCTGCTCTGTTCATTCCCTCTGGGGCACCTGGCATTGGCCACTGTTGGAAGACAGGATACTGGGCTAGATGGACCTTTGGTCTGACCCAGCCTGGCTGTTCTTATGTTCTTTTATAGTGTCTCCTTGATGTTTTGTGGAAGTGACCCATCCCTATCCCAGTATCATAGACAAGAGCTTATAACTCCAGCCCTTCTCCAAATTTCAGAACTATGGCAAATTTAGCTGCACAGTGGCTTCCTCTGGCTCAGGTGTTTGTGCTTCTCTGTAGCTGTTACTGGTTCCCTCAAGATTCACAGGATATTTGTAACTGGAGACATAAAGTTGGAAATAGTGTGATGTGGAGGCTGCTGCATCAGCTTCTGTGTTCCTCTGGGCCAGCAGAGCTGAGTTAGCAGCCTCAGGTTTGCAGAACACAGAATTTTCTGCCATCCAAGGCAAACTGGGAGGTCTGTGACACTATTCACACCCATTTGGGGCACAGACACTTTGCAGTTGTGATCTCTTTGTAGTTGCATGACAAACAGCAACAGCGGACTTCCAGTGACCATCATCCTATCTGACATATCCCGAAGCCCCAGTTTTCAGGACAAAGAGCAGATTAATTTTTAATTATTGTGATCTAGAGGTCCCAATCAAGATCATGGTCTTACTGGGCTGGCCAATGTACAATTATGCAGCAAAAGACAGTTCTATGTCTCAATGAATATTAGGTGAGGACAACACATTAGAGAGGGACTTAAGGAAACATGGGTGATAATTAAATAATTTCTAATTGGTTGGGCCATTGATGTCACTGGGAAGCTTACTGTAGGCATTATACTTGATAGGAAGAAGTTGCAGTAGTCAGGATGTGTGATAAGAGCCTAGATAAGGGTTTTAATCGTGTGAACAGATAGGAGAGGCTATGTAAGGCAGATAGAGGCCTGCACATGAAAATTGGACACAAAACTAGGCTTTTTAAGAGTAAATGACCATTTATTCTGAAAGTGCTGAGGTTTAACCTGTCACTCATCGTTTTATGTAAAAAATCCTCTATCATATCCCCCTTTAGTAGTCTCTTTTCCAAGCTAAAAAGTCCCAATCTTATCTTCTCCTCATACAGAAGCCGTTCCATACCCTAATCATTTTTGTTGCCCTTTTCTGAACCTTTTCCAATTTCAATATACCTTTTTTGAGATGGGGCAACCACATCTGCATGCAGTACACAAGATTTGGGGGGGGGAGGGATAGCTCAGTGGTTTACACATTGGCCTGCTAAACCCAGAGTTGTGAGTTCAGTTCTTCAGGGGCCATTTAGGGAACTGAGGTAAATATCTGTTTAGGAATTGGTCCTGCTTTGAGCAGGGGGTTGGACTAGATGACCTTCTGAGGTCCTTTCCAACCCCAATATTCTATGTGGGCATACCATGGATTTATATAGCAGCAATATGATATTTTCGTAATCTTTCTCAACATTCTATTTGCTTTTTTGACTGCCACTGCATACTGGGTGGATGTTTTTAGAGAACTATCCACAATGACTCCAAGTTCTCTTTCTAGAGTGGTAACAGCTAATTTAGACCCCATCATTTTAGATGTATAGTTGGGATTATGCTTTCTAATGTGCATTAATTTGCATTTATCAACATTAAATTTCATCTGCCATTTTGTTGCCCAATCACCCAGTTTTGAGAGATCCTTTTGTAGCTCTTCACAGTCTGCTTGAGACTTAACTATCTTGAGTAGATTTGTATCATCTGCAAATTTTGCCACCTCACTGTTTACTCCTTTTTCCAGATCATTTATGAATACGTTGAATAGGAATGGTCCCAGTACAGATCCCTGAGGGACACCAATATTTACCTCTCTCCATTCTGAAAACTGACCATTTTCCCCTACCCTTTGTTTCCTATCTTTTAACCAGTTACCAGTCCATAAAAGGACCTTCCCTCTTATCCCATGACAGTTTATGAGCCAGATGTATCCTCTCATTTACATTACAGTAACCCTATTGACTTCAGTGGAGCAGAGATGTGGCCATGGATGGGCCTGGGATGGTAGTAGCCTACTCAGTTAGCGCCTAGGCCCACCCAGATCTGAGCCTGTGTAAATGCAGAAGCTGATGTCCACATGATTATGGGTCAGAAACTCTTGGCTGAAGGGCAGGAGGTGCTTGGCCCATTGGCAGAATGGTATGGCCAGCAGGGAATGGAACTGTCTGGCCAACCATGACACCACCTTCGCCCAGCACTGTAGACTTCTCCCAGCCCTGGAAAACTTTGACGAGAGCTAGGCCTCATGCAGGTGCCGATCAGCCCCCACTGGCCTGGCTTAACCTGTGCCCACCTGTGAGTCTGCAAGGATCATCCTCGATTCACCAATCCAGTCCTCAGGCTCCCTGTGCTCAAAGCCCTTCTCTGGGGACAGGGGACTGAAGGAACAAAGGAAGAGGTGTGGGCAGGAGACTAGGGTATGTCCAGAGTGACCATATTTCCCTAGTATCAGAGGGGTAGCCGTGTTAGTCTGGATCTGTAAAAGCAGCAAAGAGTCTTGTGGCACCTTATAGACTAACAGACGTTTGGGAGCATGAGCTTTCGTGGGTGAATACCCACTTCGTCGGATGCATGTAGTGGAAATTTCCAGGGGCAGGTATATATAAGCAAGCAAGAAGCAGGCTAGAGATAACGAGGTTAGTTCAATCAGAGAGGATGAGGCCCTCTTCTAGCAGCTGAGGTGTGAAAACCAAGAGAGGAGAAACTGGTTTTGTAGTTGGCAAGCCATTCACAGTTTTTGTTTAATCCTGAGCTGATGGTGTCAAATTTGCAGATGAACTGAAGCTCAGCAGTTTCTCTCTGAAGTCTGGTCCTGAAGTTTTTTTGCTGCAGGATGGCCACCTTAAGATCTGCTATTGTGTGGCCAGGAAGGCTGAAGTGTTCTCCTACAGGTTTTTGTGTATTGCCATTCCTAATATCTGATTTGTGTCCATTTATCCTATGCTGAATACAGGACACCTGGTAAAATTACTCATATTCATGCAAGTTCAATGGCAATCAATCAGAACTATGCAGTACAAATGTACAAATTAACATGCGCTGCCATTAAAAAGAAATACTGCGTAGTTGGATTCATTTTATTTACTTTCTTATCTTTAAGGCTTTAGGGTTCACATAGGGAGGGGTGACACACACACTCCCGTACACCTCTTACACGGGTTGTGTGGGGGGTGACCAACCGACCCTCCCCTCCCTGCCCAGCGCTCTCCACCCTCCATGCCTGGCTGGGCCCCCAGGATATACAATCCTTTCCTGGTACCTGGCCATGCACCTTCCTGAGGCAACACAAGGAGGGGATGGACATACAGGGTCACATGCCCCAGCCCCAGATTTCTGCCAGGTTTCACACCTCAATGTGGCCAGCAGCAGCCTTTTGGCACTGTATGGGAGTGAAGGGACTGGAGCTGCTTCCAGCCATGGAGGGGCGGGGGAGGGAAGTGATGACCTGGTCAGTGTCTTTGCAGAGTTTATCTCTTCCCTCCCCCCGCCCCATGGCTGGAAGCAGCTTGTCCCTTCCTGCCTGCACAGTGTCGAAAGGCAGCTAACACCTCCAGGCTGCTGCTGGCAACCAACATAACGCAGATGCCTTCTGCCTCAGTGTGGGCAGGAAGGGGTTTAGCCCTAAAGATGCATTGTGCACCAGGGCCCAGGGAACCTGACTGCAGGGGCTTCAGCGAACCTAGCTAGAGAGGTGGCTCAGCAGGGGAGGGTGCCTAGGGGATGGAGCAGCCCCACATTCCCTGGGGGCAGGAGCTAGGGCAGGGTGGGGGCAGGTGAAGAGGGTGCTAAGCTCCTGCCTGGGGGCTGCTGTGTAGCCTGCAGGTTCAGGGTGCGAACAGGCTGGAAATTGCTCCCACACACACATTCCAGAGCTTAGCTGAGGGGCGGAGAGGCTTCCCTGTGCCATCGCTGTACAGGGCTTTGACACATGCAGGGCTCAGCTCCTCCTGGCCAGCACCCCAGGCTGGACAATCTTGGGCTTTCCTGGGGCACCGGCCCAGCCAGAGGCAGTGGGGGAAGAAAGGACCCTGCCGGTCAGACTGCTGGTGAGCTGAGCACTCTGATCAAGAGCCGGTTCTCTGCACAGCGCTGGGAGCGGAATGTGCCCTGCAAGGGGGGCGGGAATTATAGGGGAGCAGCAGGGCTGGGGAGGTGAAGGGGCAAAGCAGGGAGAGGACAGCGAGAGGTGGAGCATGTAAAGGGTCAATGAGTAGGCAGCAGAGGCAACATTTAACCAGCCACTGTCTGGCACCTGCCCGCACTCACCAGCTACCACAGGTCACAGCACACAGCCAATACCAACCAGAAACGGGATGGTGTGGTGAGCCCCTGCTCGTAGAGAGACAGCACAAAGTGGGAGCTCCACTGATGGACCAGCAGGGGGAGCAGCCGGCCCCGTGCACTGAATCTTTGCCCCATCACTAGCCTTGTACACCCACCCCCATCACTGGCCACTGGACCCCCCACTCACCACTGGTGGGCAGGCAGCTGGTGAGTAGGGATCTGGCCAGTAGCAGGAACCTCCAGTACTGTTGGAGGGAGACAGAAAATGAGGGATAATTTGCCTGTTTCTTAAGAAAACGTCAGGACACCTGCAGGGAAGCCTATAGTGCAATCTCAGAATGTGGCTGCAATTTGAGTAGACATAGCTAGCTTGAGTAGTGAAGTTGCAACAGTATGTGCTTCAGCTTGGGCTGTACAAGCCCACCCATAATCCTTGGTAATTATCCTCAGGGCACCCTACACCGAAGCCCATGCTGCTTCACTACTCCAGGACACAAGCCAGCTAAATTAAAGCTGACTCAGGTATGCCTGCTCAAGCTGGAGTTGTACCCAGTCATTGCAGTATAGACATGCCTGAGATGGATATGGAGGCAGGACTGTGATAAGGGAAAGGTATGGAGCCTGCTAGAATGGCAGAGCCCCCCCAGCCCAGGGGTTAGGAGCAGGTACGTGGAGTCCCACTACAAGCAGCTAGAGGGGAGGCCTCCTTTATGTGTGTGCATTTAAGGTTGTTTATTTTTTTAACCTAAAAGAACCACACAAAGTGGAGTGGGCTCAAAAAAAAGGCTCAAAAAATAAACAAACACAGGAGACAGAAAAAACAAACAGCCCAACACACGTTATATGTTTTATTATTATTATTATTATTATTATTATTATTATTATTATTTTAAGTCAATCTTATGATTGTTTATTTTTAACATTTGACACATGGTGTCTGATCTCTTGAGGTTCAGTCTTGGTGCTGCTGTGGGGAGGAAAAAATGGCTCTCTGCCACTCCTTCCCTGAGCCCCAGGGAAGCCAGGAGCTAAGCTCGTCTAGGCGGAGTGCATGTTTTGTTTTACTGAAGGGACCAGGAGATGACATGCAGCCTGCCAACCAGCTATATCACCAGCAAGTCATGTCCTGCTCAGCTACTATCAAGGATGCCTTAGAGATCTCAGCAGTACTGTGTTTCGATACTTGAACAGCCCAAAGAGCACTGCAATCCTCACTTTCCATGACTAGACTTGTTGACTAACTCTGAGACAGCAGCTGAATAAAAGCACCATTCAAGAACTCTGTAAGCTTGGGAGGCGCAGGCTAGAAAGTGTTCATGCTATATCCGCCCAGCCTGCTCTTTGCTCACCAGTCTCCTTGCAGAATCAAGAAAACTGGATCAGCCAAACAGCCATGCCCATCACCCATCTTTGGCAGACCTGGGCTTCCCAATTTGTAATGACCTTTAGACTTTATAGCACAGGATGACAGGTGTCCTTAGATAAGTGTGATCTTCTCCCTTTTGGTAGCCAGTGCTCTGGGGCAGGTCTTCGGTTCGTGTCAATTGTCAGCCTAACAGGAAGCCTGACCTATGGCCAAAAGGAGACATGAATGGCATGTTCAGAGTGCATCTTTGAACCCCCTAGAGTGTTCAAGTGCTAAACTTCTCCACTCCCCACCTCCTACTTCCTTTCTCAGTCACTGTGGACAACACCATCATCCTACCTGTCACTCAGGCCTGTAACCTGTGTGTCATCTTTGTCTCAGACCTCAGTCTGCTCCTCTCATCCAGGCTTTGTTTAAACCTCTCAGATACAGCCTTTCCTCTTCATCTGCACTGCTAAAACCCCTGGCCATGCTCTCATCAGCTACTTCTCACTGTCTGCAACATATAGAGGGGAGCATGCAGGGTCAAGGGCCCCCTCCTCCCAGATTTCTGCTTGGCCTGCTGAGTGGGGAGGGGAAGAGGGGCTCTGTCTTACTCCTGCTGCGCCTGCCCCCCCGGCACACTTGGCCCCTGTCCCTGGCAGCTGGGCCCAAATGGGAAGCAGAGGGGGTGGGACCAGCTACTTCTCGGGCCGGGCACTCCAGGCAGCTGCCTGCGAGAGCACCACTGGAGAAGCGGTAATGGTGGCCGGGCTCTTGCAGGCAACTGCCATGCTGCACAGACCAGTAGTGACCATGAGCAGCCACCATCAGCCGGCTTGAGAAGCAGCTCTGTCCCGCCACCTCCTCCTCCTGCCTGAGCCCAGGTGCCATGAGAGCAGCCAATGTGCCGGTGGGAGGTGCGCAGCGGAAGAAGGACAGAGCCCCTCCCCTCACAGGTAACTGGTGAGGCAAGGAATGTGTGGTGTCCCTGGGTTGGGCGCAAGGGGGGTGTCCTGGGGCAGAGTTGCTGCTGTGAAACTCCCTGTGGCTTAGAAGTCAGAACAGCAAACATTCTGTCATCCCTAGCAATCATGTGTCCTCCCCTTTAGATTGTGCCCCCCCCCCAGTATTAGGAGTCATGAGTTGTCTATGGCCTGTAATAACATTTTAAAATCTGTCCTTTTCTCTCCCTTGACAAATCTAAAATGCTTACAAAGAACTCAACAATGGTTAGGCAGCTGGTGACCATCATGCTGACAGATACTGTTGTGACAGGATCTCTGGGGTGCAGCCTGGGACTGTGGGGCCGCTGTGCCCCTTGAACCTTTTCCAGCCTGGGCTGTATCTCACAATGCCTTGCTCGTGCCCAGTAGTAAACCCCTCCAGGTGCTGTTATCACTCAGCACAATCACATATGGAGCCCCACATCCAGCTAGATTGCGTGAATGCTCCCAGAGCCACTCATGAATCACACAGGGAAAGGCACCAGCCAGATCCCCCCAGCTCCCAGCACTGTACCTCAGGAATATACCATCTTGCACTGCTCAAGACAACCAATGCAGATGTATTAATTGGTTCACCACTTCATCAATGGAAAATGAATAAACTCACCAACCTTTGCAAAACCTGAGCATATTTACCACGCACTTCAGGCAAACTCACTGGTAAAGATAAACAGTTAAAGAAGTTTATTGATTACAAAAGATAGATTTTAAGTGATTATAAGTGACAGGCAAAAAGTCATAGTTAGTTACCAAAATAAAATAAAATATAAGCACGCAATCTGAACGCTCAACCTTATTAGACTGGGCAACATCTAGATTAAGCAGTTTTTCTTAACCCACTGGATATTGCAGTCCTTAGTATACAGATGTCACCCTTGAAATCTGGGCCATTCCCCTCAGTTGGAGTCTTTTGAGTGTCCTTGTTGCTTGCAGCGTAGGTGGGTGAAGGAAAAAGGCCCAGCGTGGTGCCCCTGTGTTCTGTTTTATATCCTCAGTCCCATGTGCTTGGGGAGCACAAGTCCAGGCATGTCTGAGTTGGCATTACTGAGTTTCCTGGCAAGGTTGAGCAATTTCCCTAGTGTGGCCTCATGCGGGTGAGTCATTGAATTTTAGCTCCCTTTCTGGACAATGGTTTTGGTGGTTGTGTCAGTGGTGTTGGTTACTTTCTATGCCGTTGCTTCTGGGGAGCTAAAATCTGGCTGATTCCCCAACTGGCATGTTTTAGTAACAACCATACAACACAATTTTCATAACTTCACATGCATTAATAATATACATATATGGATAGAGAATGACTTTCAGCAGATCATACCCTTTCCCCTGATAGCTTACAAGGCATGCTTTATATGTCAGATCATGATTATATAAAAATGAGGACTATGGGGATTACAGGGTGTTCCTCCAAGGTACAGAATATTACAATTGTCTCGTTGCCTTGTATGCCCTATTGGCCTGTATCCACCAGCTGTCTCTTGTGTTATACTTATGTTGAGAGCCAGTGGCATAGCCAGGATGGGACATTTGGGTGGGCTCCAACTTTGTGTGGGTACTCAATGACGGGGGGATGAGTGGGCAGGAGGGATCAGGGGGCCTGCCTCCCTCTTCCTCCCCATTCCAGTTGGCCTTGTGTGGAGCAATGGACACTCTGGCCAGGGGCCCCCGGGGGCCCTGGGCACACACCCAGCTCCGGGAGGAGACACCATACTCTAGCATGCATGGCTCTCAGCACCTGTCCCTGTCCCACCACTCCACGCCAGGCCCAGCTCCCTAAGGAGCCTACCTTTTTTGAGGATTTCCTCTGCTGCCGCTGGGCCAACAGGGCCATGCCCAGGGGCCTGAGCCAATTGGGGGGCCCTGGAAAAATGGGCACCTCCGCACCCCAACCCACTCTGCCTGGCACTCCAGACAGGAAGCAGGGTTGGAGCACGGGGGCTTGTGGGCAGGCACCAGAGTGGGGCAAGCCCCTGCACGCTGACCCTGCTCCCTGGCTGGAGTGCCGGGATGATAGAATGGGGCAAGCACTGGGGTTGGAGCAGAACCAGGACTCAGGGGTGGGCCTGGATGCCCCCTCAGCAGTAAAGCAGGACCCTCCCAGGTCCCAGTGCACAAGGCAACACTGAGGACCAGATCCTCCTCCCACCCAGGCCAACCCATGGCTACGCCCCAGTTGGGAGATCTTAGGGCAGGGACTGTCTGTCTAGTCTGTGTCTGTGCATGCAGCACCGAGCAGCCTGGACCATGATTGAGCTTCTAGGTAACAAGAGCTGGTCAAGATTTTCCAGCTAAACCATTTTTCGCCTGGAAATACGGATTGGTTTTGACAAAACAGTTTCACAGAAACATGTCGTTTTGATGCACTTCCACCAAAATGGAGGCAGATCATACCCTTCATGCCCGGACCCTGCCTGGGTGGGTTTCTTTGGAAACCTGCCTGCTTTCCTGTGGCAGGGTGCTAGGAGTCTGAGGTTCCATGGTCTGCCATTCTGGGCAACCCTGCCATGCTGACTGCCCCAAGGTCAGGGACATCAAGGCTGCTTCCAGGGTCCCTGCCACAGAGCCAGGAGGTGGGGAAGTGCCGGACGTTCCCAGGAGGCGGGATGGTGCCAGTCATCCTGGGTGGGCAGGGTGTCCAGGTGCTCATTCCATTTTTCTGAAATGATTTTTTTTTGTAATTTTCAATCCATGGGAAATTTCAGCATTTCTAGGTTTGTTCTGATTTGCAAGCGAAATGTTTGTCAAATGTTGGAATTTCCTGTGACCTTCTGAATGTTTACCAGCATTAGGGTACGTCTACACTACGGGATTATTCCGAATTTGCATAAACCGGTTTTGTAAAACAGATTTTATAAAATCGGGTGGAGCGCGGCCATACTAAGCACATTAAATCGGTGGTGTGCGTCCATGGTCCGTGGCTAGCGTCGATTTCTGGAGCGTTGCACTGTGGGTAGCTATTCCCTAGCTATCCCATAGTTCCCGCAGCCTCCCCCGCCCCTTGGAACTTCCGGGTTGAGATCCCAGTGCCTGATGGGGCAAAAATCATTGTCGCGGGTGGTTCTGGGTAAATGTCGTCAGTCACTCCTTCGTCTGGGAAAGCAACGGCAGACAAGCATTTCGCGCCTTTTTTCCCTGGATTGCCCTGGCAGATGCCATAGCATGGCAATCATGGAGCTTGTTTTGCCGTTTGTGACTCTCACCGTATGTGTACTAGATGCCGCTCACAGAGGCGATTCAGCAGCGCTACACAGAAGCATGCTTTTGCTTTTGCATGACAGCAGAGATGGTTACTAGCCATATTGCACCATCCAAACCCTTCCATAAATTGGAACTGAGGATGATCATGGCTACCAGTCCTTTTGTACCATTTGCTGCTAGTGCCCCTGGCCAATCAGCCAGAAGATTGGTTACTAGCCATATTGCACCTTCCATCGTTTTGTACCATTAGCTGCTGTCATAAGTGCCCCTGGCCGATCAGCCAGGGGCAAAAGCAAAATTGGGAATGACTCCTGAGTCAATCCCTCCTTTTTGGTATCTAAAAATAGAATCAGTGCTGCCTAATATAGGCAAGTGTGCTAGAGAACCACCGTATCATAGAACCAGAGAGCACAGCTGCTCTGTGTCAGAGCCTGCAGAAATTATCTGTATGCTATTCACAGGGGGTGCTCCTGTAACAACCCCACCTGTTGATTCCGTTCTTCCCCCAGCCTTTCTTGGCTACCGTAGCATTGTCCCCCCACTTGTGTGATGAATTAATAAAGAATGCAGGAATAAGACACACTGACTTGTTAGTGAGAAATGAGTGGAAGGCAGCCTCCAGCTGCTATGATAGTCCAGACAGGACATTAAGCAGTGTGTAGGAGAGAAGCCCAGCATCCCACTGCTAGTCCAGGGGCAACTGAATCTTTTCTTTACACATGAAGGGTGGGGGCTGATGGAGCTCAGCCCCCTGTTGCTATGATGAGGATGGTTACCAGCCATATTGCACCATCCATCCACCAGAAAAAATTAGGGCCAATAGGCTGATGACGAGGACGGTTACCAGTCCTTTTGTACCATCAGCTGAGGCTGATCATGAGGATGGATTTCCAGCTTTTTGCACAATCAGCTGATGCTGATGATGAGGATGGATTTCCATCATATTGTACCATCAGCCGCCCATGGCGGGGGGGGGGAGCAAGGATGTTGGTGTTGAGTGCTGCACTATCGCGTCTATCTGCAGCATTCAGTAAAGATAGGGTGACATGTAAAAGAGTCAGAGGATTGTTTTACCTTTCGCTTCTGGAGGTGGGTGGGGGGTGGGTGAGTAGATTGCCAAGCTATGCCCTGACCCGCGGACACTGTGTTTGACCCTAGAAGCATTTGGAGCTCAGCCAAGAATGCAAATAATTTTCGGAGGCTGCAGGAACTGTGGGATAGCTTCAGTCCTCCAGTCCATGAGCATCCATTTGATTCTTTGGCTTTCCGTTACGCTTGTCACGCTGCAGTGCGCTGAGTCCCTGCTATGGCGTCTGTCTGGAGATTTTTAAAAAAGGATTCTGAATTTCATCTTCTGTAACGGAGCGCTGATAGAACGGATTTGCCTGCCCTTACAGCGATCACATCCACATGGTCCATGCGGGAGCTCTTTTTTTAGTTTGATTTCGGACTGCATCGCCACCCGTGCTGATCGGAGCTCCACGCTGGGCAAACAGGAAATATTCAAAAGTTCGCGGGGCTTTTCCTGTTTACCTGACCACTGCATCCGAGTTCAGATTGCGGTCCAGAGCGGTCACTGGTGCACTGTGGGATAGCTCCCGGAGGCCAATACCGTCGATCAGCGTCCACACTAACCCTAATCCGATATGTTAATACCGATACTGGCGTTACTCCTCTCGTTAGGAGGAGTACAGAAACAGTTTAAAGAGCCATTAAAATCGATATAAGGTGCCTCCTAGTGTGGACGGTTGTGGCGTTAAATCGGTTTTACGCTCCTAAAACCGATTTAAACGCCTAGTGTAGACCAGGCCTTAATTGTAACACTGAGAGAACTTTCTAGAATTCTGACTGGGCTGTCACTGTCCTGTGCTGATTGTCTATTTGCTCCAGCCCTTCCTCTCTTCACCTGAGCAGCACTTTGCACCTGCCCCCTTACCCTTTCCCTGTCCCCAGCCCCTTCCCTTCAGTATCCCAGCTCCCTTCACTTTGCTTTCTAGTTAGCTGATCCCCTCCTAATTAAACCCACCCCCCAAAAAGAGAAAAAAGTGACATTACTATGCCCTGTGCCACCATCACATTGTTCACTCTATTGGCACGGTCTGCCCCTGCCTCTGCCCTGGGTTTGTTAAGGCTATTTAGACTCTGAGCACTTTGGGACAGGCATCGTCTGCTACTCAGGGTTTGTACAGCACCTAGCACACTGGGACCCATTCTTCGCTGGTCCTTAGGCACTGCCATAATAATAAATTAATAATAAACATGCCCAGATTGAGGTATCATTCTCTTCAAAGACGGAATCCAATTTGTTCCTCCCCTGACTCTAGCTTCATCACAGCCAACCTTTTCAACCCTAGACCAGAAGCAATGGCGCTGCCTTTTCTCTGTCTCACTGTAGTAGATAAATAAACCCATGCCTGAGGAGTTGACCTATTTTGAAAGCAACAACATTGTGTAGGAGGAGAACCTCAAAGCAGCTGAGAGCCTCTGGCACCGCACCAAAAGTGAGACTGTACACAGAAGCCAAGGGTTCACTGAGCACAGCCAATTCTGAGTTCCAGTCAATGATGCTCTGCTGGTCAGACCAGGCAGTTCCCTCCATGCTGCCTCCTACCCACTCACCTCTGACCTGAAGGGATGTCTGTTAGGTGGCAGAGAAATTCAGTCAGCCCTTGCCCTCCGAGCTGCCTGCCAGCAAGGGCCACTTTTAACACACGGAGTGGGCTGGATGGTTCGTGGGGATGGAGAGAGAGTGTGCAGAGAGAAAGCATGTGCAGAAACTAGTCTTGGTATCAAGGAGTTTCCATGAGGAGATACTCAGCCCCCTCAGCGGTAAAGCAGGACCCTCCCATGTCCCAGTGCACAAGGCAACACTGAGGGCCAGATCCTCCTCCCACCATGGTGGCTAAATGCTGGCTTTACCAGCTGAAGCAGGATTCCCCCAGGGCAGTGAGATGCCCTAGGTTGCATGGAACTGCTGGGCCAACTCCTACACCATCTCCTTGCTTTGGTGTAAGCAACCTTCCTGCAGTACATGGGGTGTCCAGGGTGTCTACACCTCAGCACCCCAACTACTAGAACAACCCCTTGGGGCCTAGACCTGAGGCCTCTAATTCCCACAGGAGACTGGCCCAGTCAGTGGTGTAGGGGACGGTTGAAAGATGCTGTAAAGCCCTCTCTGGCACACACCCCATTTCATAACTGTTCTGAGTGCTGCTTAGACACAGCTCATGATTGGGGCTTCATTGTCTTAACATGACTGAGCAATGAGGAGGACCCTGGCTGGTGCAGGTCATGATTTACCAAATCTGAGCAGGAAGTCAGACACGTACACACACGTGCATCCATCCCCTGACACCAGGACACAGTAATCAGCCTTTACAGACAAGAAGCTGACAATCATTCCTTTTGCTGCAGTTGCTGCTGTGAAACTCCCTGTGGCTTAGAAGTCAGAACAGCAAACATTCTGTCATCCCTAGCCAGCTCAACTCTGCTTGCCCCTCGTAGATCACATTGCTGGCAAAACACATCAAGAGCAGGGTTGTCATGGGCTCATGGGAACAGAAAAAAACTGGCTCAGAATTATAGATCTCCCTTCTGCATCACCCCCACCCCTCAGTGAGAAGGAAGAGCTCTGTGTTCATGTAAGCAGACTGGCGTTGGAGAGTTTTAAACAAGACTCTTCTCCCCTGTCTTCCTAATTATTAGGAAGGGATGTGATTTTGTTTGCGTTTTGTTTGTTTGTCTGTTTGTTTGGCCTCCCTCTGAAACATCAGAGCTTGACTACAGCTGGAGACGAGATGCTGGATGGGATGGACCAGTGCTGAGGTAGTACAGAGAATCCTCTTCCTAGATGCCTGGCTGGTGTGTTGTGCTCACATGCTCAGGGTCAAACTGATCACCATATCTGAGGTCAGGAAGGAATTTTCCCTAGCTCAGATTGGCAAGGACCCTGGGACTTTTTTGCCTTCCTCTGCAGTCTGGGGGATGGATCGCTTGCTGTGATCAACTGGGCATGTCTAACATAATGCACACTCTGTCATCCCAAGGAGGTTACTCCATGTTTTTCTCCCTTTAGCTGTCCCATGTGCTCCTTCAGTGACTTCATGGGTTAAACCTGAGAGATATCAGCCTGGCCAGGCTAAGCAATATAATGATGGGTCAAAGATGAACAGCTCTAGAGAACTTGACAAGAATAAAAACATGTACAGTAGCCAAGCAGGCTTGGGATGATTCCAAAGCTGCTGTCTGGGACTCCCACCCCTCTCAGGAGGAGATAGTCAAAAGAAGTGCCTACCCCACCCTCATTCTGGCAGCACACTTCACAAAGTGACAAGAAACTCAGGGCTGAAATTGAAGAAATCAAGGCAGGATGGTGCCAGCAATGCAGTCCTGAGAACAGTGGTTGGCAAATTATGAGGAAGGGGATGTATGGCTTCATGTGGAAAGTGGAATAGCTCTGGCAAAAACAAATGTGCAGGTTTCTAAGATTAGCGCTGCTTTATAAGAAACTCGGCTCTCAGTTTTCAACTGGCATCATTAGCAGGTGTTCCCAGGGCCAGTTAACCACCAGGAGGGAAACTTTTCAGCCTTTTCAGCAAAGGATATAATAAACAAAAACAATGGATTTCTAAGTCAAAATAGAACATGCCTCTAAAAGCAGCAACCTCAATGGTTCCCTCTCCTGGAGTATTTACTTATTCAAATCCCACAGGGATGACTACTGCCACTAGATTTTCCTATCCAAATCCTTTAGGAGTTTCCCATTGGCACAGAAGTGACCAGTCCCAGTCCCACAGCGATATCCACACGCACAGGGCTTGCCCAGACAGCCCTGTCTTCCATGCATGCTACTTCCTTTTTTCCCTGCTGTGAATGGGATGATTGAGAGTATTTTAAGGCATTGTTTAGAGAGAGGGAATCCCATGCACCTATGTAGATCTCAAGGACCTGGGGTGGCATGGAGAGAAACAGAGCTGGGGGTGTCAGGGCAATCAAGGGAGGCACGGGCTACAAAAGGGCATGGGAGAGTGAGCGAGGTCGTGTAGTGGGAATGAGAGGGAGCTGGGCTGTGGAATGGCACGAGGGAGTTTGGGGGGATTATGGAGGATAGGAGAGACATCTGTCACGAAATGAGAGTATTAGTGGGAGAAGCCCTGTTCTGACAAGCTTCCAATGCTTCATCAAGCTGGAGCTCGTCGGTGGAGAACCACAGATAAGTCGTCAGAGCAGAGGTCATCTCTGGCCCTGCTTCTCCGCCAACCCGCTCCTCAGCTCTCCCCCATGCTCTCCCCCCAAGCCTCCGTGCCCCAGTTCTGCTACCCCCTCGCCTCTCTAACCCCCACATCCCTACTCACTCCCTCATGGATGCTGCCCCCAGGCCCTCCACTGATCACTCTAGGTCCCCCCAGCATGGTTGCTCACCTCCCCTTAGCACCCTATGACATTATTGCCTTGGCTCCCACATGCACCAGGCAGCAGCACCATGGGAAGCCATTCTAGGGCCGGTGCCTCAAGCCCAGAGTCACTGGGTTTCTCCTCCATCGCCAGCTCCAACCTACCTCACAGCCTTGCTAGTTACCATTTCCCCACATCCCTTCCTGCAGCTCACTGCCTGCCAGACCCCACAGGGCTGTGTGCCGCACCAAGGAGGGTATCAGGAAGGCATGGCGTGTGGGTGCGCTAGCTCAGGGTGAAGGAAGGCATAGTGTGTGAGCACGCTGGCTCAGGATGAAGGAAGGCACGGTGTGTGGGTACGCTAACTCAGGGTAAAGGAAGGCATAGTGTGTGAGCACGCTGGCTCAGGATGAAGGAAGGCATGGTGTGTAATACGCTGGCTCAGGGTGAAGGAAAGCATGGCATGTGAGCACGCTGGCTCAGGATGAAGGAAGGCATGGTGTGTAATACGCTGGCTCAGGGTGAAGGAAAGCATGGCATGTGAGCACACTGGCTCAGGGCAAAGGAAAGCACAGCATGTTGGCACACTGGCTCAGGGCGAAGGAAGGCAGATTTGATGTCTCCTTGATCTCCTATTCCAGCAGGAGTAATTTATATTCTGCCTACTTAAAAGTATTCCTATAGTTTCAAATGGACACACTATTCTCTCTGTCCTAAACTGCTGTGATGTGTTGTGGGGCTCTGTTAAATAGGTACCATGTCCTACCCCAAAAGTGGTTGCTTTCCTGTGGTGATTGAAGATGAATTGGAATCCTATGCTGGCCAAAGTGGAGTGGGGTAGGGAGCACCCCCTTTGTTGTACAATTTTTACAGTATATTTGTGAAGGGTGTACTTGTGTTTATTAATCTGGGCTGACGTTGTAGGAGAAGGGTAGTGAAAGGATGAACTAGCGACACAATCTGCTCTTATGAAATAAGACTTTTCAAACAGAACTCTAGAACACTGATGAAGCAATCAAGAAGAAATCTGTATCTCCCCATAAGCAGACGCCTCCCCTGCTCCAGGGTAGACCAGAGGGGAAATCCTCTTGTCCCAAATGGAATGTCCAGTTGGATCAAGGAAAGTCAGGAGATCAAACTCGTAGATTGGGTAGGGAGAATTTTAAAAGCACTTTGGGTCAGCTTTTCAAAGGTATTTAGGTGCGTAAAGATGCAGAGTGGTGCCTATGAGGATTTCAGAAACATCTAGATGCCTAATTCCCATAGAAACCAATGGAAGTTAGGTGTCTATGTGTTTTAGAAAATTCTTCTAGATGCATTTCTGCACCTTTAGGCACCTACAAACCTTTAGAAATCTGGCCTTTATTCTTTTTACTGATTCATACCCATAAAGCCCTTCCCTGCGTCTTGCATGTCAGACCCCATGACATATGCGATCCAGATCCTTCACTGGTGTAAACAACCACAGCATCACTGACGTCAATGTAGCTATGCTGGTTGACACCTGTTGAGAATCTGACCTTGCCTCTGTACAGCCAGTCTGTGGAATTCAGTACTGAAGGGGAATCACTGGAACAAATACAGTAGCTGGGTCTTTTAAAAAGGATGAATAATGGTACTAATACTAATGACATGACATCTGTCAAGGCTGATTCCCCACTCTGGCACTTTGAGTGCAGAAGGTAGGGGCCTACAAGGATTCTAAAAATTAATACTGGCCACTCCAGGGTGGTATTAAACCCCTGACATTGGATGGGTAGATGCTGCCACCACCCAAGTGCAAAAAAAACCTTGAACCCATGAAGGCGTACTTGGGAATGCCTTCCTGTGGGGTATCCTCAAGCCCTTTCACACACCCTCTGGGGAAGAGCTGAGAAAGAAAACAAAGGAAATTAGCTGTTGCCCCAGCTAATTAAACAACATGCACAAACCTCTTAGGACACCAAAAATCCAATCCTGTTCTTAAAGGTAAATTTTATTAAAAACAAAAAGGAAGAAAACACATCTGGAACTTAGGCTTTTGCTAGATTTAAAAAACCACTTACAAAAGTTAAATATCAAGAATAACCTTCTTGAGGTCCAGCTTAAAGGTTACACACAAAGGAAAAAGCATTTGAGGTTAGCACAGAGGAGTCCACAAGCCAATAAGAAATAAACAGAAATGAACAGAAATAAACCTAATCACATCTTTCTAAACATTCCTGATCTACTTACATATTGGGTTGTTTAATAAGTAGGTCTAGATATGATCTGATGATTTTCATATCTGGCCTTCAGCTTCTCACAGCATAACTGCTCCCTGTTCCCCTCTTTTCTGAAGAACAACAACAGCACACAAAGGGAAAGCTTTTTTCCCAATTTTAAAAAGTTCTAGACTTCCCATTGGCTCTTTTGGTCATGGACTTTTTTAACCCTTTACAGGTAAAGCAAGTAGAGAACAGCTACTAAGAGGAATTTTATAGCTAAGTGGCTGGCTGGGTATCCATAAAGGAGCTACCCCCCCCTCCTTCATTTATCACACGCCCCCACCAAATCACATATAGTTCCTTGACCCATCTAGTGTCCAAGGTATGTTACCCTGTTTAGGCTTATTTGACATTTTTTGGCCTTAATGGTCAAGTTACAGTAGGTGACAAATCTGAGGAATTGTTACAGATTGAGGTGTCACTAGAGGAGGTTTTGGAATTAATTGATAAACTTAACAGTAACAAGTCACCGGGGCCAGATGGCATTTACCCAAGAGTTCTGAAAGAGCTCAGATGAGAAATTGCAGAACTACTAACTATGGTTTGTAACCTGTCCTTTAAATCGGCTTCTGTACCCAATGACTGGAAGATAGCTAATATTTAAAAAGGGCTCTAGAGGTGATCCCAGCAATTACAGACCAGTAAGTCTAACGTCAGTACCGGGCAAATTAGTTGAAACAATCGTAAAGAATAAAATTGTCAGATGCATAGAAGAACATAAAATGTTTGGGCAAAAGTCAACATGGTTTCTATAAAGGGAAATCGTGTCTTACTAATCTAAAACCGATTTAAACGCCTAGTGTAGACCAGGCTTATGAGAGTTCTTTGAAGGGGTCAACAAACATGTGGACAAGGAGGATCCAGTGGACATAGTGTACTTAGATTTCCAGAAAGCCTTTGACAAGGTCCCTCACCAAAGGCTCTTACGTAAATTAAGCTGTCATGGGATAAGAGGGAAGATCCTTTCCTGGACTGAGAACTGGTTAAAAGACACGGAACAAAGGGTAGGAATAAATGGTAAATTTTCAGAATGGAGGGTAACTAGTGGTGTTCCCCAAGGGTCAGTCCTAGGACCAATCCTATTCAATTTATTCATACATGATCTGGAGAAAGGGGTAAAAAGTGAGATCGCAAAGTTTGTAGATGATACTAAACTGCTCAAGATAGTTAAGACCAAAGCAGACTGTGAAGAACTTCAAAAAGATCTCACAAAACTAAGTGATTGGGCAACAAAATGGCAAATGAAATTTAATGTGGATAAATGTAAAGTAATGCACATTGGAAAAAATAACCCCAACTATACATAAAATATGATGGGGGCTAATGTAGCTACAACTAATCAGGAAAAAGATCTTGGAGTCATCATGGATAGTCCTCTGAAGACGTCCATGCAGCGTGCAGCGGCAGTCAAAAAAGCAAACAGGATGTTAGGAATCATTGAAAATGGGATAGAGAATAAGACAGAGAATATCTTATTGCCCTCCATGGTAAGCCCACATCTTGAATGTTGCATACAGATGTGGTCTCCTCATCTCAGAAAAGATAGACTGGCATTAAAAAAGGTTCAGAGAAGGGCAACTAAAATGATTAGGGGTTTGGAACGGGTCCCATATGAGGAGAGATTAAAGAGGCTAGGACTTTTCAGCTTGGAAAAGAGGAGACTAAGGGGGGATATGATAGAGGTATATAAAATCATGAGTGATGTGGAGAAAGTGAATAAGGAAAAGTTATTTACTTGTTCCCATAATATAAGAACTAGGGGCCACCAAATGAAATTAATGGGCAACAGGTTTAAAACAAATAAAAGGAAGTTCTTCACACAGCGCACAGTCAACTTGTGGAACTCCTTGCCTGAGGAGGTTGTGAAGGCTAGGACTATAACAGGGTTTAAAAGAGAACTAGATAAATTCATGGAGGTTAAGTCTATTAATGGCTATTAGCCAGGATGGGTAAGGAATGGTGTCCCTAGCCTCTGTTTGTCAGAGGGTGGTGATGGACAGCAGGAGAGAGATCACTTGATCATTGCCTGTTAGGTTCACTCCCTCTGGGGCACCTGGCATTGGCCACTGTCGGTAGACAGGATACTGGGCTAGATGGACCTTTGGTCTGACCCAGTATGGCCATTCTTATGTTCTTATCCTGCCTCTCTTATGTGCTAGAAGACAGCTTGGAAGTATTCCAGGTGTTCTGCCCATGAATCTGAGAATATAGAGAGAATATAGCTACATCGTCATGGTAGGTGACTGCAAATTCCCCAAATCCAGCCAGAAGGTTGTCTACCAATCTCTGGAAGGTGGTGGGTGCTTTTCACAGTCCAGAAGGGAGCACATTAAATTAATACGGCCCTACATGGGTGATGAAGGCTGACCTTTACTTGGCAGGGTCATCTAGCGGCACTTGCCAGTACCCCTTAGTTAAGTGTAAGGTGGAGATGAACTGGGCATGTCCCAGTTTCTCCAGTAGCTCATCTGTGTGTGGCATTGGATAGTTTTCTAGGCGAGTTACAGCATTTAGCTTACGGTAGTCCGCACAAAAGCGGATTTCCCCATCTGGTTTGGGAACCAGAACCACTGGAGAGGCCCATGCATTCTCAGAGGTGCGGATTACACCCATCTGTAACATATGCTTGATCTCCATTTCTATTGCAGTTTTTGCTTGAGGAGCCATCCAGTAGGACTGGGCTTTAATTGGGCAAGCATCACCTGTGTCAATGGCGTGGTATGCCTGTTCTGTCCATCCTGGGGTGGCTGAAAACATTGGTGCGAAGCTGGTGCACAGCTTCTGGATTTGCTGTCGCTGCTTACGCTCAAGGGTGATGGAAAGGCTCACCTATTCTATGCCACTGTTGCTTTTTTTCTTCATAGTAGACTCCTTCGTCTCTCTCCTGGGCTGTAAACTGGAGAACCTTGATTTCTCAGGAATCAAAGGCTTTAGAGAATTAACATGCTATACTTTCGGTTTTAGGGTAGGGTCTGGGAATGCTATGAGGTAATTAACAGCTCCCAGGCACTCTCAGACCATAAATGGCCCTTCCCACGATGCTTCCATCTTATTGGCCTGGAACATTTTCAGGACCATGACTTGGTCACCTACTCTGAAGGAACACTCTCCGGCATGTTTATCATGTTTAGCCTTTTGCTCTTGTTGAGCATCCTGTAGGTTTTCTCAAGCAAGGGCCAGAGAGTCCTTGAGGGTGTGTTGCAGGTTGGTTACAAAGTCCAAAATGTTAGTTCCTGGAGAAGATGTAACCCCCTCCCATTGCTGCTTCACCAACCGTAATGGCCCCTTAACTTTGTGGCCATAAATGAGTTCAAAATGTGAAAATCCCAAACTGGGGTGTGGTACAGCCCTGTAGGCAAAAAGCAACTGCTGCAATACTAGGTCCCAATCACTGGAGCACTCATTCATGAATTTATATATCATGGCCTCCAAAGTTCCATTAAACTTCTCCAGTACACCATTCATTTAAAAATGGTAAGGGGTGGAAAACAAGTGGTTTGCCCCATGAGCTTCCAAAAGACATTTCATGGTCCCTGCCAGGAAGTTAGTTCACGAATCTGTAAGGATGTCGGATGGCCAACCTACACTGGGAAAAATCAACAAAGAATCCTGTGGCACCTTATAGACTAACAGACGTTAGTCTATAAGGGAAAAATGTCTGCCAATGCCTGGATTATGCTTTTAGCCCTGGTGTTGCTCAGAGCTACCGCTTCCGGCCATCAGGTGGCAAAATCCATGAAAGTCGGTATGTACTGCTTTCCTCTGAGTGTCTTCTTAGGAAAAGGACCCAGAATATTCACAGCTACACGCTGAAATGGAACCTCAATTATGGGGAGTGGCTGGAGAGGGGCCTTGACCTGGTCTTGGGGTTTTCCCACCCTCTGGCATACCTCACAGGACCAGACATAGGTAGAAACATCCTTGCCCATCCCCTCCCAGTGAAATGACTTCCCCAAACAGTCCTTGGTCCTGTTCAACCCAGCTTGGCCACTAGGGTGATCATGGAATAAGCTCAAGAGCTTTTCCCTATACTTAGTTGGAACTACCAACTGTCTCTGAGGATGCCTGTCCTCCTTCTCCCCACCAGAAAGGGTCTCCTTGTAAAAAAGTCCTTCTACAACAAACCTGGACCTATTGGAAGAGCTAAGAGGCGGTGGTTGCTCTGTGCTGCTGTCCAAGCATCCACTTCCTGCTCTGCCTGGAACTGTTCCCTTGATGCTGGAGACATTAGTTCCTTGCTGGGTTGTGGACTTGGGCTTGGTCCCACTGGAAGCGATGCAGGTGATGGGGGTGCGTGTCTCCGTCGATTGTGAACTGCTCTCTGCTGGTGAACTAGATTATATTTCAGGTTCCAGTTGAGCTTCTTGAGCCAGTTTAGCTGCTGCTGCAGATGCAGGCTCTGTGGCACCCTTTGGTGCTGGGGTTGCAAACATGCCCCCCCCCCCCCGCATTTATCACATCATCCCATAGAGATTACAATCAAAATGAGCCCACATCTGCAGCCATGCTTCCTAAGGTAATGAAAAGGGTCATTTAAGCGCATGCTTTAGGGGATAAACTGATCTCTCTTACGGTTAGCAAAGAATATTTTTACCATATACACATCAGCCTCAGTTGTCTATTAGCCCCCGAGGAGACAGGCACATGGGTCACAAACAGTATTGCACAGTTGGCTAGGTCCACTAAATATTATTTTAGAGGATAAAGGAGTTTTGCTGTCTGTTTAGCATCAAATGCAGGCCACTACTAGAAGGACACTGATTTAGATGGCCCAGAGGTCTGTTCAAGTCAGAAATTTGCTGTGTTCACCTTTGAAGGCAGAAAACATGAAGGAGAGAGAGAGGCAGCAATTTTCAAAGGGCCTAACACAGATAAGCACGAGGTCCAGATCTGCACAGCTACTTACGTATGTAAGGATACATGCAGGCACCTAGTGAAAACCCCACTAAAAAAACTTCAGCCAGTGAGATGCCTACCTGCCATTGAAATCAATAGGAATCTGAGCCCAGATGATCAAAGGTATTTAGGCATTGTCACAGGGTGGCTAGCTCCTGTATTTGAAATAAGTCCAGCAACGCTGTGCCAGATCAAGTGCTCCCATTGGACCAATTAAAGGGGCAGATCAGCTCCTGAGCTATAAAGGGACAGAGGGCAGTGCAGTGAAAACAGGATAGAGCTGGAAAGGAACTGGCTGACAGAGCTAGGAGGCAGGACTGCCAGAGTTGCCTGGAAAAAGTGGCAGGGGGAGTCTGAGATATGAAGGGTGAGCTGAGGACCTGTTTTGTTAGTTAAGCTGGACAATAAAATTGCCTCAGAAAGACTTTGAGTGTGGCATGGAGTCATTTGGCAGCTGGGGAGAAGCCCTGACTTATCACTGAAGTCAATTCTGAGTTAGATACCTAAATACCTTCGAGAACCTGGGCCTAGGTGTCTAACCTGCTTAGGGGCTTTGGAAAATCCCACTAGATGCCTAGCTGCATCATTAGGCACCTAAATAGCTTGACAAATCTGGCTATCAGCTCCCACTGCCTTTCAATGGCAATTGGGCATCTAAGCAGTTAGGCCTGTTTGAAAATTTCAGCCATAATTAGCAACAAACTTCCCTGCAGAGCTGATGGAGACAAAGCTCCCATTGACATCACTTCCAGATGGCAGGATTGGGCCCAGAGTTTTTTACTGTCTGACTGTATCGATGATTTAAAGGATACTCATTTCCTAAGTGTTGTTTCCCATTGCCCTCTAATCAGAGGACTGCACACGTATCTTTGCTTCCAGTTCCCTTAGAGCCAGCTTGCCCTCTGGCTTGAGAGCCCTGCACTGCAAACACTGCTGGAGAACAGCACAGAGGCACGAACAGAAGCCGCATGGTCCATGTACAATTTGGCCCTACTCAAAAGAAAACAGTGTCCAAGGGCAGATGCTGGTTTGTCCCATTTGATCTCCTACTGGCACTAGAATGAGGTAAATAATGGATTTTTCAGTTTGCTGGCAATTCCGTATGGAAGAAAGAAGCATTTTGGTCCAAATGGAAAATTAAATTTGTGAAGCAAAAAGTAAAAAAAAAAGAAAAATTTTGTGTCAAACAAAATGTTTTGTTTTGATTTTGAGCCACCCAATTCTTTATCCCCCCAGATACATACGTCAGTTGCCAGCTCAAGCCGCCACCCATGCTAGCTCAGCTCCACTGCTGGTTTTAGGCATGTTAGCTCAAGCAGCACTAGCATGTATACTTCTGTGCCAGCTGGGAATCAAACACCCAGCTCCAAGTGTAGATGTAGCATAAGAGAGGATAAGGCAAGGGAGAGGTGAGAGTCCTTTGTTAGGTTCCACAGATTTGGGATGCTTAATGTAGTGAAAAGAGAGAGTCTGAATGGGGGGTTTGTTCTCAGCTCCTCTGAATTAAAAGACTGTTCTGGTAAACAAGAGCATACAGTAAATGAAAACGCTACTTATCTCTGGATTATCCACAGCTCCGGTTGATCAAAGTTGCAGGCAGCCAGGGACATCATTCAGTGGAGCAACAGAAAATAATTAGTTTGCATTCTGAGGAGAACAGTTTCCAAAGAGCCAAAATAGAAACTTGCAAAAACCCTAATGAGAGAGTTTTGGAAAGGATGAGCAATTACCCCAAGCTATACACTGTGATGTCTCAGTGCCAAGGACTTGGTTAGCTGCAACAGTGTTAAACATGGTTTGTCCTAGTCTACATTTACAGCTAAACTATTATTTAGCCCTGGTTCTACTGACAAGATTGATAACATGTTCTGGCATGGTTACATTCCATAGTGCCGACCAGGCCTTTGTAGAAAGGATGGATCTACTCACAAGTGATAATGTTTATCCATCTAAGAACTATGGTAAATGGTATCAAAGGCTGCTGATTAATCTAGAAGGTCAGTGTGATTTTCCATCCCAGGAAGGGGGATCATCAGCCAATAAGATTAGGGTAGCCTCTGTGCCATTCCAGTGAGAAGGTTGCATTAGAGATGGGGCACCTGCTGGAGTAAATCGGTGCTCCAAGGTGCTACAGAAAATTCTCTATCTTAGATGCCTGGCTGGTGGGTCTTGCTCACATGCTCAGGTTCTAATTGATCACCAGACTTGGGGTTAGCAAGGAATTCCCACCCATCGCCCCTTCACCACCACCAACCCCCATTCTGATTGTCAGGGACTTCGGGAGTGTTTTGCCTCCCTCTGTTGCATGGGGCTTGGATTGCCTGCTGGGATCATCTGGGCATATTTCAGCTGATCATTTTGCTACCATTGAAGGTCCTCAGGCATTAGTGATGCCTCAGGTTATGTCTATGCTGCAATCCAAGGTGCAATAGCAGCACAGGTAACACTAGCACAGCTAAAATAGCCACGTAGACATAGCAGAATGGACCCCAGAGCGGACTAGCAACTTGAGTACATACCCAGGTTTCCTGGCATGTATCTACAGCCCATGCTGAAGTCTAGCCCTGCTAGCAAGACCTGCTAGCAAGAGTATGTCTATCTGATCTGCAATCACACCTCGGACTGCAATGCAGACATACCCTGGTCTCTGCCTGTGGTACACAATAGTTTAGCCTCCTAAGGACTAAAATGCTTTTGCATTGGGCTCAATGTAGGGGTATTTAGATGAAATTTAATGGCCTGTGATATACAGAAGATCAGATTGTATAATCTAATAGCCCCTTCTGGCCTTAAATGCTATGAAACTATGAAATTAGTGGGCGCCAAACAAGGCATCCCTGCACTGCCACAATGCAAGATCTAACTCTGTAATCAAAGTCTTTGACAGATATGACAACAACAACTCTATGAAAACTGCAGAAAGATAGCACAGAACAGGCTCTAAGGTTAGATACAAGAAATACCAGGTGATTAGTGCTTGCCCTGTGTGTGCATGGAAAAAAATTCTAAACCTGGCATCCAACAAGCAGTCACTGGTAAAATTCCTCCAATTATGTGGTTCGAAATGCACCTGAGAGTGTAGGAGCACACCCAATACAAACACTCCTTCTTACTGCAGGCTTTTCCAATAGTGAAGTAGCAAAGTCTATCACCGGTAGAGCTATTGAAGAAACCCAAGACTTGTACCATACTCAAAAGGAAGTGTACACAACAATATATCTGCATGGTGTATATACCAGTATGGCTTTGGGGACTCTTGACATCAAATTAGGTCACCTGATACAGATGTTTTGGTCCTTGCTGTTCACTATTTTTCAAAAATGAAACACGTTGGTAACATGTGCATTGAAACAGGCACCATTATCAGCACAACTGACAAGCGTTACTTCATACCCATGCATGCAATTTATGATGCACTCGCTCCTTACTTCTGCAACATACTTCTTGCTGTACATGTATTAACAGGATGTGATTCTGTGTCATCCCTATTTGGTATTGGGAAAAATCTGTGTTTAATGTTGCCAAAACAAAGGGAATTTACCGCCTCACAGATCTTGCCAAATTGGGAGAGAGTGATGGAGAAGTGGCAATTTCTGCATCATGGAAGTTGGGTAGCAGTGCTGTCTGACCATAACAAAAAAGAAAAGGAAACCCAAGGAGACCTGAATTGCTTGTGCCTCAATCTACATAAGAACATAAGAATGGCCGTACCGGGTCAGACCAAAGGTCCATCTAGCCCAGTATCTGTCTACTGACAGTGGCCAATGCCAGGTGCCCCAGAGGGAGGGAACCTAACAGGCAATGATCAAGTGATCTCTCTCCTGCCATTCATCTCCATCCTCTGCCGAACAGATGCTAGGGACACCATTCTTTACCCATCCTGGCTAATAGCCATTTATGGACTTAGCCACCATGAATTTATCCAGTTCCCTTTTAAACATTGTTATAGTCCTAGCCTTCACAACCTCCTTAGGTAAGGAGTACCACAAGTTGATTGTGCGCTGCGTGAAGAAGAACTTCCTTTTATTTGTTTTAAACCTGTTGACTATTAATTTCATTTGGTGACCCCTAGTTCTTGTATTATGGGAATAAGTAAATAACTTTTCCTTATCCACTTTCTCCACATCACTCATGATTTTATATACCTCTATCATATCCCCCCTTAGTCTCCTCTTTTCCAAGCTGAAGAGTCCTAGCCTCTTTAATCTTTCCTCTTATGGGACCCTCTCCAAACCCCTAATCATTTTAGTTGCCCTTTTCTGAACCTTTTCTAGTGCTAGAATATCTTTTTTGAGGTGAGGAGACCACATCTGTATGCAGCATTCAAGATGTGGGCGTACCATGGATTTATATAAGGGCAATAATATATTCTCAGTCTTATTCTCTATCCCCTTTTTAATGATTCCTAACATCCTGTTTGTTTTTTTGACCACCTCTGCACACTGCATGGACATCTTCAGAGAACTATCCACGATGACTCCAAGATCTTTTTCCTTACTCGTCATAGCTAAATTAGCCCCCATCATATTTTATGTATAGTTGGGGTTATTTTTTCCAATGTGCATTACTTTACATTTATCCACATTAAATTTCATTTGCCATTTTGTTGCCCAATCACTTAGTTTTGTGAGATCTTTTTGAAGTTCTTCACAGTCTGCTTTGGTCTTAACTATCTTGAGCAGTTTAGTATCAGCTGCAAACTTTGCCACCTCACTGTTTACCCCTTTCTCCAGATCATTTATGAATAAATTGAATAGGATTGGTCCTAGGACTGACCCTTGGGGAACACCACTAGTTACCCCTCTCCATTCTGAGAATTTACCATTTATTCCTACTCTTTGTTCCCTGTCTTTTAACCAGTTCTCAATCCATGAAAGGACCTTCCCTTTTATCCCATGACAGCTTAATTTACGTAAGAGCCTTTGGTGAGGGACCTTGTCAAAGGCTTTCTGGAAATCTAAGTACACTATGTCCACTGGATCCCCCTTGTCCACATGTTTGTTGACCCCTTCAAAGAACTCTAATAGATTAGTAAGACACGATTTCCCTTTACAGAAACCATGTTGACTATTGCTCAACAGTTTGTGTTTTTCTATGTGTCTGACAATTTTATTTTTAACTATTGTTTCGACTAATTTTCCCGGTACCGACATTAGATTTACCGGTCTGTAATTGCCGGGATCACCTCTAGAGCCCTTTTTAAATATTGGCGTTACATTAGCTAACTTCCAGTCATTGGGTACCGAAGCCGATTTAAAGGACAGGTTACAAACCTTAGTTAATAGTTCCGCAACTTCACGTTTGAGTTATTTCAGAACTCTTGGGTGAATGCCATCTGGTCCCGGTGACTTGTTAATGTTGAGTTTATCAATTAATTCCAAAATCTCCTCTAGTGACATTTCAATCTGTGACAGTTCCTCAGATTTGTCACCTACAAAAGCCAGCTCAGGTTTGGGAATCTCCCTAACATCCTCAGCCGTTAAGACTGAAGCAAAGAATCCATTTAGTTTCTCTGCAATGACTTTATCATCTTTAAGCGCTCCTTTTGTATCTCGATCATCAAGGGGCCCCACTGGTTGTTTAGCAGGCTTCTTGCTTCTGTTGTACTTAAAAAAACATTTTGTTATTACCTTTGGAGTTTTTGGCTAGCCGTTCTTCAAACTCCTCTTTGGCTTTTCTGATTACACTCTTGCACTTAAGTTGGCAGTGTTTGTGCTCCTTTCTATTTGCCTCACTAGGATTTGACTTCCACTTTTTAAAGGAAGTCTTTTTATCTCTCACTGCTTCTTTTACATGGTTGTTAAGCCACGGTGGCCCTTTTTTAGTTCTTTTACTGTGTTTCCTAATTTGCGGTATACATTGAAGTTGGGCCTCTATTATGGTGTCTTTAAAAAGGGCCCATGCAACTTGCAGGGATTTCACTTTAGTCACTATACCTTTTAACTTTTGTTTAACTAACCCCCTCATTTTTGTATAGTTCCCCCTTTTGAAATTAAATGCCACAGTGTTGGGCTGTTGAGGTGTTCTTCCCACCACAGGGATGTTGAATGCTATTGTATTATGGTCACTATTTCCAAGCGGTCCACTCAGGATTAAATCTAGAGTTGCCTCTCCCCTTGTGGGTTCCCGTACCAGCTGCTCCAAGAAGCAGTCATTTAAAGTATCGAGAAATTTTATCTCTGCATCTCGTCCTGAAGTGAAATGTTCCCAGTCAATATGGGGATAATTGAAATCCCCCTCTATTATTGGGTTCTTAATTTTGGTAGCCTCTCTAATTTCCCTTAGCATTTCATCATCACTATTACTGTCCTGGTCAGGTGGTCGATAATAGATCCCTAATGTTATATTTTTATTAGAGCATGAAATTTCTATCCATAGAGATTCTATGGAACATGTGGATTCGCTTAAGATTTTTACTTCATTTGAATCTACATTTTCTTTCATATATAGTGCCACTCCTCCCCCTGCACGACCTGTTCTGTCCTTCCGATATATTTTGTACCCCAGAATGATTGTGTCCCATTGATTGCTCTCAGTCCACCAGGTTTCTGTGATGCCTGTTATATCAATATCCTCCTTTATCGCAAGGCACTCTAGTTCACCCATCTTATTATTTAGACTTCTAGCATTTGTGTACAAGCACTTTAAAAACTTGTCCCTGTTTATTTGTCTGCCCTTTTCTGATGTGCCAGATTCTTTTTTATGTGACTGTTTATCATCTGATCCGGCCCTTACATTATCCTCTTCCGTCCTCTGCTCCTGACTATAACCTAGAGAATCTCTATTATCAGCCTCTCCCCTAAGAGAAGTCTGTGTCCGATTCACATGCTCCTCTGCAGCAGTCGGCTTTCCCCCATCTCCTAGTTTAAAAACTGCTCTACAACCTTTTTAATGTTTAGTGCCAGCAGTCTGGTTCCACTTTGGTTTAGGTGGAACCTAAACCAACTATACTTACAAAATGATGGGTCTAAATTAGCTGTTGCTAAGGAGATCTTGGAGTCATTTTGGATAGTTCTCTGAAAACATCCACTCAATGTACAGCGGCTGTCAAAAAAGCTAACAGAATGTTAGGAACCATTAGGAAAGAGATAGATAATAAGACAGAAAATATCATAATGACACTGTATAAATCCACAGTAAGCCCACAGATTGAATACTTCATGCAGTTCTGATCACCTGATCTCAAAAAACATACATTTTAATTGGAAAACTAACTGAGAAGAGCAAAATAAATTATTAAGGGTCTGGAACAGGTCTTTTTGAGGAGAGTTTTAAAAGATTGGGACTTGTCAGCTTGGAAAAGTGATAACTAAAAGGGGATATGTGGAGGATAGGTCCTTCAATTGCTATTAACCAGGATGGTAAACCACCCCATCCTCTGAGTGTCCCTAGCCTCTGTTTGCCAGAAGTTGTGAGTGGACGACAGGGGATGGATCACTTGATTGCCTGTTCTGTTCATTCCAACAGAAGCACCTAGCATTGGCCACTGTCCGAAGACAAGATACTGGGCTAGATGGACCTTTGGTCTGACCCAGTCTGACCATTTTCATGGTCTTATGTTCAGAAATGAATGCAAATATTTCAAAGTGGTCATTTTAACATGTTGATGGTATTATTGTTTAGCCCTATTTCTGTGGAAACGGCAACACTTGACAGCTCCACATCATACCTCAGCTTCAAGACAATATAATAGGCTTTCAAATGATGTATGATGTGCACATGTGTAGTAAAGGTACACTGAGTTGATCAAATTGGTGATGTCAGCCACTATCCTATTAAGGGAGACTTTCTCCTGTAGATAAAATTCAGGCCTGGTATTCACTATTAGAAAGAGGAGAGGCCACCAAATTAGATACGACGAAGGCAAACCAGCAAATACAATTGTAAACAGTGCCTTGTTATTAATTTATCTTAAAAGATGTGTTGCAATAGAGCAAATTACCCAGTGGCAGGACTGATTTCCAATGTGTTAAAACGAGCCATACATTGCAAGAGCTAATATGATAACTAAGCCCTAACAGGATATCTGGATGGTAAGTTAGCTAACAGGATAACCAAGCTAATTGTATAGCTAGATAATATATTATCCTTATCTGCTTAAGCTATACGATGATATCCTAATTATGGGAGAAACTAGAGAAATGGACTTATGCAATTTGGAAGCCATGCTAATCAAAAAGCAAGGCCATGGCCAGAAACCAATTCAAAGCAAACAGACATTCTTTCAGATATATGACACAGAATTGTTGCTGAAGAAATAAATGTAATTAAGGGGGGGAAAAAAACAGAAGCTATGAAATTAACATTGGCACTGTCCAAGCTGCGAGCCCTGCGATAGAAAATTAATTTCATGCTTTTCTGCTGCACAGCACTAGCCATTACTATTCCTTGGTGATGGTTGTAACTAAGACTGAGCAAAAAATTTTCACCAAAATGATCTTTTGGGATTGTTATTTTTGAAACACAGAATGGCTTTCTAATTACATTAAATGTTTGGGTGAGTGGGAGGGAGTGAAACTCCTAGTTTGTCAAAATGTCTTATTCAAAACCCTCCAAATGCTTTGATTTTCAGTGACCAAAAATCAAATATTTGTTTGATGAAAACACAAAAAAATTCAAAGGAAATTTTCATTTTTGTCAAAAATGTTCTCCAGGGAAAGATGTCTATGCCAGCTCCAATTATAACTAGCTTTCCATTCCAAGCTAAATTTGGAAACATCTCACCAGATTCCCAAACAAACCAATCTGTTGCAATTTCTCAGGTATGTCTTTCTGCCAGAACACAATCAGATTTCACGTTAATAAAGCTTGTAGCTTGATCCCGAGGTTATAAACCAAATGGGAATTAGAAACATGAGAGGCTTTTTGCTTTTCCAAACCACCAGGAAATGCACAATAGGAAGTAGTTAGTAGGACTTTTCTTCTCTCTCTGACTCATATGGTATCCTTACATGCATATTGTACCTTTCCCTCCAAAGTGCTTTATTAACTGTGCCCCAAATCTTTGCCTGCAGATAAGGAGCACACTGTGCAACTCAAGAGTAAGGGGGTATGTTGAGCCACCTTTTGGGTCCCCTGATCCTGCAGCTGCTGTTTGCTTTTTGCTGCAGCCAGGGCCGGTGCTACCATTTAGGCCAACTAGGCGGTTGCCTAGGGCGCCAACATTTGGGGGCGCCAAAAAGTGGCGCCCTCCATTTTTTTTTAAGTCTTTCAGTGGCCGCTGTGCTGGGAGGGAGAGGGCGTCTGAGCCACCAGCAGGCAGCCCAGGGGTTCCCCTGGGTCAGCGCACCGCCGCCAGCAGCCAGCCCAAGAGTTCCCCAGGGTCAGCGTGCCACCGGCAGCCCAGGGGTTCGGGCTGCCGGCGGTGCGCTGACCCAAGGGAACCCCTGGGCTGCCTGCCGGCGGCTCAGACTCCCTCTCCCTCCCAGCGCAGTGGCCGCTCCATCCCATATGATTCTTCTCATTGCCGGCGGTGGCGCCGGCGGCTGGGCAGAGCTCCGCAGCTCTGCTTAGCGCACGTGGCACGAGCCCGGCGACGGGCACAACAGCAGGGCTTCTGGAGCAGAGGTGAGTTGGGGTGGGGAGGTGCCAGACGGCTCCCCAGTAGGGGAGCTGCCATGGGGGGGGGCTCAGGGCAGGGGGGGAGCTGCCACGGGGGGGTGCATCAGGGCAGAGCTGCCACAGGGCTTGGGGGGGTGGGGCGCAAGGTGGCAGTTTCGCCTAGGGTGCGAAACTTCCTTGCACTGGCCCTGGCTGCAGCCTGGTGACTACTCTTTTGCCAGCTGCTTGTGGTCCCAAGAAACCATAATGGCAGACTTAAGGGAACTCTGGGCATAGCCCTTTTCCCCTGGGTGTCCGTGTTACAGCAACAGGGAGGGGGATGGTTTAGCAGTCGGTATGCTGGTTCTGTGATACACAGGATCCCCCTAAGATGGGATAATCTTCCCATGGCTGGGTATATCTACCATGAAGAATCACATAGTAAGGCCCTAATGTAGGAAAGAATCTAGCCTTGTACTTCCATCACGCTACTGTGAACCATGGCAGTGTTTAATAGTTCACAGCACCATTACACAATCGTTGAGGGCAGGGCATGAAATAGAACATGCGTACAATTTAAATTGCAGAAAGAATATTGGGAGGAAGGAGCTAATTACTAATTTTGGCAGTTGGCCAGAATACCACAGTGAACACTGTGACTTTTACAGATAGCCCAAATAGGGTTCTAAAGATTACTAGAACCTCAGTTTTTTGTCTCATCCAAAAGAAAACCTCCATCCCCTGCCACTATTGGCTCAGTACTGAGTCAGAAGACCACCACCAACACAGCTTCCTACCACTACTAGGACATCCCCAATCTATGCGCTGACTAGTAGAGATAAAAGATTTCAGGTGGGAAAGTTTTCAGTCAGAAAATGCTGATTTGATGGAATCTAAACATTCTGGGGGCATGTGTTGATTTGTCAAAACTTTAACAGAAACTAGTTCCCTGCCTGGCTGTCCAGTTCCCTGGTGCACTGGACTCCCAGGCTGCTTGGCTCCCCAAGATACAGGCAGTTGGGAGCTGGGGCTCTCTAGAAAACCCCAGGGCTCCAGGTGGCTGGCTGGCTTGACACAACAGACTTTTTTTTTTTATCTTGGGTGTCAGAAACCTGCATGCTAACCTGACAGCCATAAGTCCAGTGCCCACGTCTCTGTTCCCTCACTGAGCTGCTAAACACATTCCCTCTGTCCTAGAGCCCCACATCCCTTTCCCACTCAGAAGTGTTTGCTTCCTGTCTTCACGCTTCAGCTCTAACAAACATTTTCAGTCAAAGTGGAGAGTAAATGACATTCGTTTCAGATAATTTCTCTGTACCTTCATTTCTCCATGGTTCTGTGATGTTCTTTGCTGGCTCCAAATTCTCTCCCACTGGCCCTTTCATTCAAGAGCTAGTTTCAGCTGGATTTTTTTAGTTCTCTGTGTTAGAATCAGTCACAGATTGATTTGCAAACAGAAAAATGAAGCACTCCTTCCCCTCTCAAGGAGATTCATGCCAATATCACATGAACTGAGCTTCCAGCAGGCATTTGCGGCATGCACGAGCAGTGATTTTGGCCACACCTGCAGCCTTTGCTAGTGGACTAACGAACACGTAGGAGGTGCTCACAAGCTGAAGTAACAATCAGAAAATCCAGTGAGAGCTGGGCACAGCTCGGTGGGTTTGGACAGCACTGCTTCAAGTGATCCTTGGCTCTAGTGTCTGTGCATTTTTTTAGCCTGAACTGCTGAGATGAATGACTCTGAAGTCCCCGAGAGAAGTTTAATTGCCTTATACCTGATCTCACCATTGTGGTGTATTTGAAAACCGTGTTGAAACTGTAGACTCTCGCTTAAATTTCAGGGATGCGTGGGTCTAGCAGCAGTTAGTTTGCTGCAAGCCTAGAGTGAGGTGAGGTGAGTTGTGCCTTTGATTTAGTGAGCAGCCTGATTTTTCTCTGTGTGTCTTGTGTGTTATCACTCTGAATTCTAAGACAGTAGTGTCATGCTGCAACCTTCCAGCAAGAGTCTTTTATGTTTTTATCTAATTTCTCTGTGTGTGCTGTCAACATAAAAAGCCATGAAAACATTAATCATTCCTGGTTTGCTCAGAAGGTTCAACTCATGAACTTTAGCAAAACCTTTGGTCCCTGTCTTGAGTTTCAAGTCGTAAGGATACCACAAGCCAAGTGATTTTTCCATGATTTGTGGATTTTGTAGTACAAGTTTCATACCTCAGTCAAATTTCATACTTCTGGGCATAAGTTGATTGCCTGTCTGGCTTAAGAAGGAAATTTCCCCTTAGAAGTAGGTGAGCCAAGGAGAGTATTGATCTAAAGGGGGAATATTGAAATCCTGCAGTCCAGAAACAGGTTTGGTCAAGCTGCCAATCCGTCAACGGAAACATTTAGTTTAAGATCACCCCTACCTCTGGGCATGAGGGAAAGGAATTTCATGAAACAACCTTGCAGTCTTCACCAGAAGCACACAAGTGTTAGCCTCCATAGGGAAGGCTGGTGGAAGCAGGCCAATCCCAGGAACAGGCTCTCTGTTGCATTACTGGCAAAGAGGATTCTGGTGGAACTTTGGGGAATTTTTCTTTCTTATATTTTTGGATGTTGTAACCCTGAAGAAGTGGCAGGTCATAATTATTTGGTTTGGACTAGACAGACCAATGATTGGCTCCATTATGAGTAACCCTCTCTTCACCATCCTCCAAGGCATGAGCTACTTTAATGGCACTAGTTATTGTCAAAAAATGTGGTCTGTAGGAAGCAGAAGGCAGATGATGCTGGGCATTTCTGCTGCAGACGCGCTGTCTGTGACTGGAGTTACTTACTAGCTGGGATTTCCATACACTGAAAGCAGCCATAAACTTCCAGTCTAATCTATTTTGGGAAAATAACAAAACAAGACCCAACAAAAGCAGAAGCTACATGGGAGAGCACAGTGTGTGTGACCCCCCCATAGCTGAGGTTGCTAGACAGATTCTTGGAGTGTAGTCAGTGATCCATTCCATAATTGCTGACTCCAGGCAGGCACATAGGGAGATGTTAGGTAGGTCAGTCTGTGATCCAGAGAAAATCACAGGTCTCCCTGTCTGCAGAAGCCTCAATCAAGAATCCCCTTTACATTCATTACAGCTGAGTCCTGTCTCTTCCCAGATGCAAAGGACATTAGCACTCGCCCTCTCAGCCCCTCCAGATGGACTCTTTCCACTCACGAGTGCTTGACTTTCTTCCTAAGTGGGGCAGCCGAGGCTGTTTCCAGTGGGAGGCAATCAGCTGAGCTGCCATCTGCCCCTCTGTCACACTCCTCCATCAGGAGTGCTGGCCTGGACGGAATGTCTGGATCCTGCCTTACTCACCCCTTGCTGGGCTCAGGTGCTAAGGGACACGTCACACCTGGGCTGGAGCACACTCTGGTGACACATTCCTGGTGCAGAGGGAGCAGGCTATCAGCTTCTTATGGGAGCAACCGGTTTTGTCCAGCCATTGGCATCAGGGCATGTATCTCTTCAGCACCCTTTCCCCAAACAGGCTCAGCTCTGGCTGCAGCCTGCACTCTGAAAGACAGTTATACAGCGCAGGAATTCGGGCCCCATTACAAAAATGCTCCAGTGCAGTATCAGGCCAGCTATGTTTCTTGCAATAATAAGGGATCCAATCCAACCTTCCCTCCCCATCCTCCCCCCCCACCCCGCCTGTGGATCCCTCCTCCTCCTCCTTCCTGCCTGCAGCACACTACTTGTTTATTATTTTCATCTCCCTTATGAGAGCTACCCTGTATTTTTCTCACTTCCCCCTCCTCCTCCAACCTCACCCTGGCCTTCAACCATTGGCTGTAGTGCTGGTGTCCGGGGGGCACAGAGGGACCGCTATATAATTAACCACCCCATTCAAAGCCACTTCAGCAGGTAATGAGCAGTCAGTCTCGGCGACACCATCCTTTCCCAGCTCATGCACATTAAAGAAAATTCTGGGATCTAACACCCTTGGGGCCTCCAGACCAAGCCCAGCTGCCTATCCAGAAAGAAAGAGCCATCAGAGTGAATTAAATTAACCCAAGGAGCCTCTGAGTTCCTAAGGACGAGGAAGGTAACTTAATCCTGATGAAGGCTATGTAATTTCATGCTGTGTTTTGCAAACAAGCCAATCCAACAACTGAACCTCCTAATAAGAACTTTTGCATGTTTGAATGTCATTTTCCCTCTCTCTCCCCGATCTCTCCTCTGGATGACAAGCTAAAAAGGAGGTTGAGAACTGCTCAAGATGTTCCTGAGGTGTGTATGAGAAAGAGGGTGTGAGCAATAAGTCTTTTGGAAAGCAAGAAAGGGAGTTCAGCAGTTTATAGGGCAAATCCTGCATTTGTCCCTTGTTTGTGTAGGAACCTGATTGTGTTCAGACCCAATAGACAGCTGGGCATGTGATGTTAATACTCTGCCCTTTATTTCAGTTATCTTTCATGCCAATAGGTGTTTATCTCCAGAAAGGTTCTTACTCTGTTGTCTGCTGTATAATATGTCAGGTTTGTCCAGGAAGAGCACACACCGGCAGTGCTGCTGGTAAAGCAGGTACATACGGCTGTCCCCCTGAAATCAGCATGCCATCACACAGCAGGTAGATAAGGGAGAGGCTGCATCAAAGTGAATGGCTAACTAAGGATCTAGTGGGTTCATCCTTACCTCAAGAGAGGTCTTAATTCCCAGGCTTATGCCACCTCTGGGATGCTAGCATTCTGTATGGGGTGGGGCTGTGGTGATTTTTGCTCCATTTGTGGCTAGCGTCCCATCTGAAAACTGCTTCAATAATGGCTACCTCAGGAGTGTAAACAGACCACAACCTTATGTGGATTCATTTATGCTCTGTAGCCTCATCCCAAGCGCAGCAATCAGAGAGTTGTCTAGAGATGGATGCTGATATTTTTACACATATGGTGTATATACTAATGTGAGGGTCTTATTGCAAAAAATTCTAACATTCAAAAATATCAGGTGACTCCTTTGAGGAGTCTAGTTCCAGCTTGGTACAGGTATAATTCTGATCTGATACGTTTCATGCTATTTAGAAGGAAATTGACTTGTAGTTTAGGCACAAAGGTGCTACACCGGCAGCTAGTTTAAATCGGCACAGCTCCACAACAGCTCAGAATCTGGCCCAACTGTGTTGCGGGGAGGGTTACACAACCAGATAGTAACAGAAGTGTTTTCATCAATTGTTTTAGTCCAAACAATTTTTGTTTGCATTTAAATGTTTCCCTGCAGTGTTGACAATACAAACATTGCAGCAATGCGCTAGTGCATGAGACACAGAAAGTGACACTGACCAGTCTATTTTCATTGTTGGGTGAAACGCAAGAATTACACTGGAAAAAAACACAAAATCAGAAAGGCACCATTAGGAGAAAGTCCATTAGGATTTAGTAGAAAATGCTGCTAACCTTTGAATAACATTTTTAAACAACCCACGGATTTCTAGCGCAGGGATATAATTTTCTGTACCATCTACAAAATGGTTTAAAGATTCTACAGAGAGGATCTCATTCTCCATTAAATTCTCTAGCTTTCTACAGAAATTTCTGTATACCACTGTTGAATTTCTAGAGAACCATATTGGTTTAATTCCTATTACTTTTCCAAAAAAGGAATGTAAATGATTCTGTCAGTACAGTAGTTAATGGAGTTGTTAGTAAAACCAGGATGGATTTTTTTTTTATTATGAGGAGTATAGCATCGTCCAGGGATTTTACCCTTGGCTTTTCAGTTGACTTGCTGGGTGTCCTTGGACAAGTTTCTTCCCATCTGTGCCTCAGTTACCCCATCTGTAAAATTAGGATGATGAAGGATGGACCATATCCTGCACCTATTAGTCCTATAAAGAGATGTTACAATGATTACTTATCTGGATGGTCTCCCTTTAAAAGAGATTGTATTGCTTCAGACCAGCATGCTAACATTTCAGGCACACACAAGAGCCTGGAAATATGAATCAACAAAGACACTTTTTCATTAATTTTTGGACTTTCAGACTTTTAAGACCAAGCAGGAACAGTCGCTGCTTTCAGTTAATTGTTTTACAAGCACCTTGTGGGAAAAGATATGTAGGAATTGGAACTGCCTGATCACTCTCTCCTTACTCACATGAGCTGTCCCATTTAAGTAAATGGGGCTGCACACTTGCATAAGAATTGTAGGACCAAAGGCTGGCAGAGCAAAAGGGGGCAGAATTAGGTAGCAGGCAGCTCTTGTGCTAATTACAGCTGTATTATAACAGATTTTTTGGTTTGTTGGCAATTCTGAAAAAACATTTTAAAAGTTTCAGGTTGAATAAAACATTTCATTTTGATTTTAATTCAAACAATAAAACTAAAGCATAGTCATTATGAATTGAAAAATTGAAACATTTTGTTTCAAAAATGTCAAAATGAAACATCTGCATTTTTTAAAAAAAATGTCTAATGAAGCAATTTGGCAAAAGTGACACAAATTTGCAAAATGTTTCAGCAGCAAAGAGTCCTGTGGCACCTTATAGACTAACAGACGTATTGGAGCATGAGCTTTCGTGGGTGAAAGCTCATGCTCCAATACGTCTGTTAGTCTATAAGGTGCCACAGGACTCTTTGCTGCTTTTACAGATCCAGACTAACACGGCTACCCCTCTGATACTTGACAAAATGTTTCAGTGACACCGAATCGGCATTGTTTTCCAAACAAGATTTCACTCAGCTCTAGTGCTAATGTAATTAAGGGAGTGGTACAAGTGTAGCTGTTTTTTGGTGGGTGTCCCTCTGCTATCTGGTTAACAGCTGATAAATGTCTTTCACTCCACTGAGTTGCATATGTATGGATCCCCCACTATCAGCCATGTTGGAATCCTGGACCCTTAGTGTCAAAGCACAGACCTCTACTGCTCGAGCTTAATGAGCAACTCTGTTGGCTGGCAGCATATATTAGCCTGTAGATGAACTAGCCCCTAGATAGGAACACAGAGCATCTAGTCAGTATCTTACACTAGCCTGGCACAAAGTGCTGCAAACAATTAAATAATATTGGTAGATAGAATTTTCAAATATATAATTTTGTTTGGCTAAATGCTGCCATTTTCTGGATGTGACATAAAACCAAGGTCATGACCACTTGAGGTCATTAAAGATCTTATCTCACTTTTTGCATGAGATGGGGTATTAGCCATAGGACCTTATATACTATGATGATCAATAGATAGATTGATGTCCTGACTGAATTCCCAACTGCAATATATTATATTCTGCCTAAAATCCCAACTCTCTTGCCCTTGCAATGGAATATCATCTTTTTCACTTCCTGTCTTAAACTGTTGTGCGGTTTTTCAGTTGCTGCTCTTCACCACAGTGGTGGATGGAGTGATGCGGGCATATAGTTTATCCACTCGTTATATTTATAAGGCTGTTTGGGCCCCTTCTGGATAAAAGTTGCTATGCACATGTGCAATCGTTAGCATGAATATTTTACCACACAGAAGCATCCTAGTTATTAGCTGGTGAAAAAATTGATGGGGCACTTTGACTTTTTCTCCTCTATCATAAGCAGCAGGGGCGGCTCCAGGCACCAGCGCAGCAAGCGCGTGCCTGGGGCAGCAAGCCGTCGGGGGCAGCCTGGTGGTCGCTGTAAGGGTGGCAGTCAGGCATGCCTGCGGGACGTCTGCCGGTCCCGCGGCTTCGGCGGCAATTCGGCGGTGGGTATGCCAAAGGCGCAGGACCGGCAGATCACCTGCAGAAACACAGCCGAAGGCCGCCTGACTACCATGCTTGGGGCAATAAAAATCATAGAGCCACCCCTGATAAGCAGTTATAATACAAAGAAATTGTCTTTAAAAAGTATCTTTTATTACTAATCCCTTTAATAAACTCTACAGCAATTTGAATTCTCCAGCATCACTTAGGAGATCCATTCTGTGACTAAAAGATTTGATTATTTTTTAATTATCCATATTTGGCATATAATCAGAAACAAATGCTATAATCTCCCTCCCAAAGTTGTTTGTTTGTTATTTAAACTACCAAGGACTCAATTGCCTTTAGGAATTAAAAGGAAGGAGAAACACTTTGTGGAATGGTTCAATTTCAGTGAACTTCCAGCAGAACATAAGCAGAGTGTAGATTGCCTCAGAACTTGTGAGCCCAAGGCTTCTAGGGTCTGCAATTCTAGGTCAGCTGGCTATCTCGGCTCCCTGCTCCCAACAAGAGTCTGGTTAGTTTCACTGCAGCTATTCAATGGTGGGCAGTTGTGAAACTGACAATAATCAATCAATTTCAGTCAGCAGTGACTGCAAGTGGGCAGCAGGGAATCCAGGAGCATATTTCATTTCAGAAACACTAGACTTTGTGGGATTTCAGTTCTATAAAAATGCTCTAGTTTTAGCTTTTTTGTCCCAATTCAAGATAGAAAGGGGAAAAAACATCCCCTCCTTCTACCTCTCCTGGAGCTTCCCTATTCTGAGACCAAGCAGTGCACCTTGTCACTACCTTTTACATCCCTCCCAGTCCCTGGCCCTCATCTCCATGCCCCCACTCCATACCCCTTTCCTGGAATCTTGGCCTGCCACATTTCTCCTTTCACCCCATCTCTTACCAGTACTCTGAATATCCCTGTCACAAATGGTCCCCATAGTTTAACAAGCAACTTGCTGGAGGTTATAGTCTTACTGTGACTCCTACTGAAGTCAAAGCTCCCCTTGACTTTACTGGAGGAGAGATCAAGCCCAATATCACTTTATACAATGTTAAATACAGAAGGCAAAGTTCATATCTATTTATCTAATCAGCAAGGTATTGCCCTGGTACATCACAAGTGTTAATTCTGTTATACACCTCTACCCCGATATAACGCCACCCGATATAACATGAATTTGGATATAACATGGTAAAGCAGTGCTCCGGGGTGGGGGGGGGCTGCGTGTGCTGGTGGATCAAATCAAGTTCGATATAACGCAGTTTCACCTATAACGCGATAAGATTTTTTGGCTCCCGAGGACAGCGTTATATCGAGGTAGAGGTGTTTGTGCTCAGTCTGTTGTATGGTGGACTGTAGTTATCTAAAACTTATTTTATAATTGCAACTAGCTAAAGCAGGAGGAAGGATGGTCATGTAATTATGGCAATTGTGTAGGAGTCAGGAGACCTGAACTGTATTCCTGGCTCCACCATGGTTTTGTTCTGTGAGTTTGGAGAAGTCACGTGCTATCTGTGCCATTTTTCTCCTCTGTAATATTAACCTACTGCCTGGGACATTGTGAGGTTAAATGGCTTAGTGTTTTGAAATCCTGAGATGTGCACACTGCTATTTTAAAACAGTGGCCATGAGCTGGGAAGTGGAATAAGCACTAATGTGTATTATTTGCTTTATGGGAGCACCTAGAGGTCTCAAGTGGGAGGTGAGCACCACTGTGCTATCATTCATCAAAGCAGCATATTGCTTTGGGAGAGTTACATGTGTCCACTAATATTTAACATGAATGTTGTGGAAGATTCTGAAATTAAGCATTGCAATTAAAGAACTATACCAATAGAGGGGGAAAATATTCCCCCACCATATTAATTGGTATTAGATGTTTGGTTTAAACACACCATAATGGGAGAAAATCTTGTGGTCTATTCCAAGCAAATGTGGTCTATTCAGGGATGGATTCAGCCACATGGTTTCTTTTAGTTCTACATGGAGCATGCTGAAAATGGATCTTTAACTGCTTCACGACTGCCTCACACAGCTGTAATGTTGGACAAATCTCTACTGGCTGACTCCAGTGCCTACTGAAGACAATGGGAATATCTCCATTAGCCTCAGGTCCAGTTCTAATGGGACAGTGGGCACTTCAGAGACTGTCATAATGCAGTGCTGTTGTGTGGGGTGTGGAGAAGGGGTTTACATGGGGTGTTACCAAGGCTATCAAAGAGGAAGGAAGATCCATTGGTTAGGGTGTTAGCCTGGGACGTGGAAAACCCAGGTTCAACTGCCTGCTCTCCCAAGCACTTCCTGTGTGACTTGGGGCAAGTCATCTCATCTCACTGGCCTCAGTTTCTCCTCTGTACCATGGAAATAACAACACTGCCCCGCTACAAAGGGGAATTGTGAAGATAAGTATATATTAAAGATTGTAAGGCACTCAGATACTATATATCAGAGGGGTAGCCGTGTTAGCCTGGATCTATAAAAGCGGCAAAGAGTTCTGTGGCACCTTATAGTTTTTAGAAGGTTTTAGAAGTCTATATATGATAGACTTTATATATGAAGTCTATCATATATAACTAAACTATTGTTGTATGTAAAGTAAATAAGGTTTTAAAAATGTTTAAGAAGCTTCATTTAAAATTAAATTAAAATGCAGAGCCCCCCGGACTGGTGGCCAGGACCCAGGCAGTGTGAATGCTACTGAAAATCAGCTCGCGTGCCACCTTTGGCACGCATGCCATAGGATGCCTACCCCTGTTATAGATTAACAGAAGTATTGGAGCATGAGCTTTTGTGGGTATTCACCCATGAAAGCTCATGCTCCAATACATTTGTTAGTCTATAAGGTGCCACAGAACTCTTTGCCTCAGATACTATGGTGATGCCTAAGCTAGATGGATATTACTGCTGTTCTCTTACCGACGAGCATTTCTTCTGTGTTTTGGAATCGGAGAAGATTGTTTAAAGATAAACTCAGATGTAATTATCTGAGGCCAAATTATAAATGGAAGCCATGTGGGGGCCTGGGATGACAGCCAGCAAGATATAAAAGGCAGGCCTGAGATCAGTGTTTGTTGGCAAACCTCAGACTCACAGCATTCAATCTGGTTTTGTTCTGAGAGCAATAGGACATAGAATTCTTAACAGGAGACTGGCCTATTCTGCACTGGTTCTTGTAACAATGATAGCTCTTAGCTAGCACATTTCAACCACCGATCTCAGAGTACCTTATAAGTGAGGACATTAGCTACATTTTACAGACAGGGAAACTGAGTCACTGATGGGTGAAGTGGCTTGACTGAGGTCAGACAGCCAATCAGTGGCTGAGCCTGACTGTTAAGCCTTCACCGGGCCAGGCTGAGAAGAAACATCTGTTTGTATTTCATGCACTGAAGACGCTTTGTATCAATCACATCCCAAAGTGCTCTACAGACTATATGAAGCACTCTGCCCACCACTTCAATGCAGCAACCTCAAACGGGAATTTTCTGGGAAAATTTACAGTGAAATTAAAAAGCCACTTTTCTTCAGAAAAGTGTTTTGACATAACATTTTTAATCAACTGCAGTAATTACCTGGTTTGGAAGTGAGCCCAGACCTGGGGTTCACACACTTACAGCTGTGATAAGTGCCATGGGATTTTCACTGACCACGTCACTGGTTCATACTTCATCTGATATATTGCACTGCCTGTGGCACAGTGCAGCACACTGAGCTGTTAGCCCATTCCTGGTCTGAAGTGAAGAATGCCAACTGCAGTACTGAATCAACACCACTACTTGAAATAAAACCAATGTTTGTTGTTGTCAGCAGACCTCAAAGTACAGTATAGCTCCATTTAACTAGTCTCTGGATTACTCATGATCCATGAATCAATGTGCATCATGTATTGTCTCCCTATGTCTCTGGGAAGATAGGACTTCTATTGTACTGAGCAAACTGGCCCTGGTTAGCTTGGCTCACTTGAGATCTCAGCTTAAGGTGATATAGCTGCAATACACAAAATAAATCATTTTAGACGGGGAATAAGGACTGGGCAGTGCCTGAGGGGCAAAGGCTTTTTGCTGAAATACTGAATTAAAGGATTTCAGACACAGCAGCATTTTTTTGTATTTAAGATATTTAAAGAGGTTAGTCCATGTTAGATTCAGTGACTACTGCTCTGAGAATGGACTGGATCCAAAGCCATTGAAGTCAGTGGAAAGACTTCCACTGACTACACTGGACTTTTGGTCAGGCCCTATGAGAATAATGACAGTGGGGTTTCTTTGCTGATTCATCATTCAATTCCTCAATTTCATCATGCTTCCCCTTCCCCCATAACTGTTTTCCCCCCATTCCTTCTCTACAGGAGAAGCCAAGACTCAAACAGACATTCATACTGCTGCAAGCAAATGCACATAGGAATGTGGCTGGGGTTTGGTGTTCCATCCTCAATGGCTAGAATCCCAACTTCTGTAGTACTAGCCATTTGCCTGACTTGCCTCTTCTCAAGCGTCGGCAGTCAGACCCCGAGGAACGTCAAGGAGAGCACGATTCCATTTAAGGTTCTACACCAGGAGCAGGTTTACAGTCTTATCCAATCGAGCTTGTTCCAGGATGTCAGAGCCTCCTCCAACGAGTCGAATGACACCCCTGAAAACGCCCAGTCACAGCTACCCCTGCCCACTATGTGTATAAAGCCTGCTGAAATCAGACACATCTTCAAGTACATCAATACCATCGTGTCCTGCACCATCTTCATGGTGGGCATCATCGGCAACTCCACCCTGCTGAGGATCATTTACAAGAACAAATGCATGAGGAATGGGCCCAATGTCCTCATTGCTAGCTTGGCTCTTGGGGACCTTCTCTACATCCTCATAGCTCTTCCCATCAATGTGTACAAGGTAGGCATTATGGGGCACTAATAATCTTGCCATCTGGGGAGGTGGCAAGGGGGATTTCACCCTCCCACATTACAATGCTCTGATCCTACCATGATAAATACCTGGACAGATAACACTGATTTGGGTGGCCAATGCACACCAAGAAGTATGATAACTGTATACAAGTATCTGAAGCAACTGTCAGAGAACCATTATGCCAGTGGAGAAGGCATTGGGTGGGGACTCAAGAAACTTGGGTTCTCTTCTGAGGTCTGCCACTGATCTACTATGGGCAAATCACTACAGTCTCTGAGCCTCCGTTGTCCTTATCTATCTTGGGAGTAAATTCTTTGGCAGGGACTGTCTCTCCCTACAGACAGGGCTTAGCACAATACAGTCATAGCCAAGACCTGGAAATGCTATTAGAGCAATGAGTGCCACCTGGTGCAGAGATGGATTCTAGGGTGGTGAATAGGGACACAATTAGGAAAATTAAATTATTTGAAGAAACAAACAGTTAAACCACATATCAGATGGGAGGTTGATTGGACCAATGAACAATCTCTCCAGGGAAGAGGTAAAAATTACTCAGCACTAGACTGGAGAACAATTCTGTATTGACCAGGAGGCAGACTAGCCTACTAGCCAAAGCAAAGACTGCTGTACTGGGGGGAGATGGGGTCAAATGGGGCCTTCTCCCAGTCCCAGAAATGCTCTCAGGGCACTAGGGCACTCACACTCACCCACCAGGTGGCAGGTGGAGAGAAGCTGAGGTAAAGAGAGAGGGAGGGGAAGGGGCAGACGCACCTAAAGCAGGGACCTCTAGACATTGAGAGAACTTTCTGCTTTTCTGCCTGGGCTGTCTTTGCCCTGTGCTAATCGGCTCTTGGATCCAGCCCTCTCCTTCCCCTCCCTCACAATCTCTGCACCTCAGCTTCTCTCCACACGTGCCCCTCTTACCTCTTCTCTGCCCTGTCCCCTCACCCCCTTCTCTTCAATGTCCCCTCTCCTTCACTTATCTTTCCATTTAGCTGATTCCCACCTATGGAAAAGTACCTAAAAACAAAACAGTAGGACTACCATGCCATTTGCTGCCATTCCAATCACTCTTGCTGGCGTGTTCTACACCTTCCCTCACCCCATGTCTAACTGCTCTGTTTAGACTGTGAGCTCTTTGGGGCAGGGAATGTCTGCTACTCAGTGCTTGCACAGCACGTAGCACAACAGAGCCCCACTCTCGGTTGGCTGTTAGGCACTGCCATAATAAACATGGTTAATAATAATTAGCAAGAGGTAACAAATCCTCAGGTTTCCTGTGGGTGCTGGAGGTCTATGGAATGAAGTGAAGAGCCTGTGTCCTGCTGCAGAGGGAGAGTCATGAAACCTGAGATTTGTTCCCAACTCTGTACAATCATGGTCATATCACTTCCCGTCTCCATGCCTTAGTATCCCCATTGATAAAATCTTGCAGTGCAAAGGTAGATGAGCGTTACTGAGCTCAATGGATAGAGCATGCCAAGTGTCATTACTGAGCAGGAAGGAGTGTTCTGAGATAAGGTGGAGTGAGAGTATATATCCTTCAATTAACGTAATGCCCTTCTAAATCACTATTTCCATAGATTCCAAGGCCAGCAGGGACCACTGTGACCATCATCTGACCCCCTGTATAACACAGCCCAGAGAACTGCTCCACAATGTGTGTGTATGTTATACAACTGTGCACTGAGCAACTGCAGGATGTGTTCTTAAGCCCTGCAGTGGTACTGAAACAACTTTTATAGTGGGGGTACTGAAGGCGGAAGCCATATATTTGGGTTGTTACTAGCATACCAGCAGCCCTAGTTCCAGCATCACTCTCCCTGGAGAGAGAATAACCTGGGATCCAATAACTCAGTTTATTCCTGCTCAGCAAAATTTTTAGCATCCTTCTTCATTTAAAAATACCTATCAAGGTTGGAGTCATTTTTTAATCTCCTCCATATAATGAGCTGGGCGTGTGAGACAGAAAAACTCAGAGGCAAATAAGAATGGCAGCAAATTCAAGGGTAGGTAAACACACACACACAGTTTGAATCAACCAACCCTTTGGGGTAGAACTCACCTGTGCACATTTACACATCCAACAGGTTGCAAGGGAGAGCAAGTGATAGAGCACGCTAATCTGCAGTGCAGCAAGGACCTCTAATGTGAGTGAGATGATGTCCTCTTCTGTGAGCACAGGGGATTTTCAAGAACAGGTTTGACAAATAGCTGTCTGGGATGGTCTAGGTTTATTTAATCCTGCCTCGGTGCAGGGGGGGATGGACGATAGAAGACTCTTGAGGTACCTTTTATACTTGGCTGGTGCCCCTGGACCCATACATGTTTGCTTTCAAGGAGACTCTGGAGAAATTGCGCCAGTATTATGATGTCTATTATCTCCCCTGCACTTCAGGTGTCCAGTCAAAGCCAACAGATTGCCCAGTCTGTCCATTTTTGTGCAATGGCTCAGGACCGCACATCCCCAGTCCATCTAGCAGCATGAAATTTCTGTCTATATTTTTTGCCCAACAGGCCAACCCTGTCCAGGACGGCCACCTTCACTGTATCATAGTCCCAGGCCTGTTCTTCATTCAGGGTCATATAGGCCGCCTGGGCTTCTGACAAGTAGGGTGCCACTCAGAGGGCCCATGATCTCTTAGCCCATCTGGCTCCCATTGCTACTGTCTCGAGTAACGGGCATCCAGAAGTGGAATAGGACGGGCTGCTGCTGATGATTGCACTGCATTAGCAGAGTTCTGTGGGTTAGGGGAGCCTGGCATTGTTCTGCACTGGCACCGCTCTGTGGGCAAGGCTAGAAGAGCAGGGGCCATCTCAGCGCAGAACTGAGATATGCTGAGGAAGCCAGGTGGGGTTCCAGAACTCAAACAAATGGCGCTGCTGCAAATGGGGAACACTGGCAGAGTCTTGTGGGTGGTGGGAATTGGTTAGCAAAAAGGGGGTGCCGCTCAGGGACTGCAGTGCTCATGTTGAGGAATAAACTTCTGTTGGAGTTTAGCTTCTGTTCTTTCCAATGCTTTAGTGAGCATGACTACAAACTCACTCTTCTGCAGCAAGGCCAGAGGGGGCTTTGTATGTGGGCAGATGTTATAAACCAGGCTGATCTAGACTTAATCTGGGTTTGGGTGGGAAACCTCCCCGAGAAGAATACACTTGTTTTGTGCCACAAACAGCAGTTCTCCTTACATTTCCTGCAGCAGCACTGATCCAGTTCTGTGCACACCTCACACCCCAATTTGGGACTGATTTTAATAGCGATTCTTTTCTTTTTCAAAAAGAAAAATCAGAGATCTAATGTGTTACGTTAATACACAGCTACAGCTGCGATTTAAACCCTGGTGAGTAGGGAAGGGAATGTTTTTGTCATGATCAGGGCTTGTGGGGCATAACTCAGGACTCTTCTTTTAGTTTTTAAATAAAGTGATACATTTTTTTTCCTTCCCTTTAATGGCTGGCCAGCCCATTGGGAAGCCTGGCCACTGGGTTTACACTCTGAGGACAGGTATTTATTATCAACTAACAGTGATAATTTAGTAGTAGTAGAAATAAGTATATAGCAGCATTTTATTTTATTTCTGCAATGCAACCCAAAGACCCTTTCCCCAAAGAGCTTATGGTCTAAAATTATAGCAGTAGCACAGTGAGGAAATACCCCATCGGCACATTGGTGTGAGGGGGAAGAGGAAGAGGGGAGCCCAGGGAAAGCTTTTAATGCATGTATTCTCTTGGTTAATAATCCTGACCCAAAGCCCACTGAATTCAATAGGAGTCTTTCCATTGCTGTAAGTGACTTTGGATCAGGCCCCATGGACAGGAGATTGGCAGAGTGGCAAGAGGGAAGAATGGTTTGAGGAAAGACTTGAGCCTGATGCTGCCAGGTGGTAATGAGATGAGGTGGGTGATGGGTAGTGTGACAAAGCTCTGTCCTTGTCTCCGTGGGTCCCGCGTTTCCTGGTGGATTTCGCTAGCCTCAGAGGCTCACTGTGACCTTCCACATAGCCCTTTTCTCTTTAGAGGTAAGGGTCACAGTCTACTGAGCCATTTTCAGCATAAGCCAGCGAGGGAGGTGAGGAGAAGCAACCCTCCCTCACACAGTCTCTGACTTTGATTTGCAGCGCTGCAGCTTGCAGCAGGTGTGAGCTGCAGCGCTGCACACTGCTGCGGCTGCAGCGCCGCGCAGTGTGTCACAAGCCCCCAGCGCCAGGGCGCTCCAGCCCAGCGCGCTTTCCCCTTCCCCAGGCTCGCTGGAGGACGCTGGGGAGGGCTTTCTTTTTCTCTGGGCGCTGGGGCACTACACAGCGCTCAGCGCGCGCTGCGGGCGCTGGCGCTGCCGCGGCAGCGCTTTGAAATGCAAGTGTAGCCAAAGCCTCTGTTGTCTCTCAGTCTCAGTGATTAATCAGGAGGGCAATGGGGGGAGCCTGGGCCTGCCCTCTACTCCAGGCTCCAGCCAAGGGACCCTAATAGTATCAGCTATGGTACAATACCCTGGGCTACTTCCCCACAGCAGCCCCCACTTCCTCAAGCTCCACTTCACCCTTACCTCAGGGCCTCCTTCCTTGTGCCTAATATGGTGTGTACAGCTCAGTCTCTCCAACAGCGCAACTTCCTCCCACAGCTCCCTGACTAACTGGGAGGCTTTTAACTAGTTTCAGCCAGTCCCTGATTGGCTTCAGGTGTCCCAATCAACCTAGCTGTCTCCACTGCTTTCTGGAAGGTTCTTAATTGGCCCCAGGTGTCTTGATTAACCTGGAGCAACTGCCATTTGGTTACCATGATAACAGGGATTTCTTTAGCCTGGGGCTAACATACCTGTTTCTCACTACTTTCCTATAGCAATCTGGCCTTGCCCCATCACAGTAGGCTTCCAGAAAAGGGACTGCAAGAGGGGTAGGGGAAAAGGATCAGCACATAAGACCCCAATGGGAGACAAAGGGAAATCATAGGTGTTACAATACTTGATAAAGTTATCCCAGTTTGCTGAGCATCATGGCTTCCATTCAGATTCTTATACCACCCTCATCACTGCAATAGCTGAGCACTTCCAGGAGTCCATTAAGCAGCCTAACAAACTCCTTTCTCTCCTGCTGTCATTGTGTGTGCCATGAAGTGGTTTGTGTTGATATGGTTTTGGTTTTGCATTTTAAAATGTCCATGCTGCTCTGCATTCGTATTAGACAGCAGGTCAGAGTGCACCTGGCACTTGCAGCAGAAGGGGGAGAGGAGGTTTGGGGATGGCTCTTTGGCCAGGTCTGCACTGGGGTGGGGGGAAATCGATCTAAGATATGCAACTTCAGCTACGAGAATAGCGTAGCTGAAGTCAACGTATCTTAGATCGACTTAGAATTACTTACTTTGCATCCTCATAGCATGGGATTGACAGCTGTGGCTACCCCGTCAACTTTGCTTCTTCCTCTCGCTGAGCTGGAGTTCAGCAGTCGACGGGAGAGCGATCGGGGATCGATTTATCACATCTACACTACACGCGATAAATTGATCCCCGATAGATCGATTCCTACCCGCCGATCCGGTGGGTAGTGTAGACATACCCTTAGTTCCTGGAGGAGCTCATTGCATAGGCTTGTACTGGCTCCCAGGAAAACTCTGACTCTTGCACAGATGAGCTTTATGTTCCAATATGCCTGAGGAGCGGAGATGTCAGTTTATAATACAGACCCTCCTACCAGATTATTAACTCCACTGACATCTCTCTAGGTGAGTATCTCAGCTTCATTTCCATAGTATCCAAGCATCACATAATCATAATGCATGTCAACCTTCACAATACCCTTTTTATAGGTGGGGAACTGATAGATTAAATAGCTGCTCCAAACCCCATTGAAGACAATGGATCAGGTCATAAGGGTATGTCTATGCTGCATCTGAGGGCTAGTCCGCACTAGAATCGCTACAGCAGCACAGCTGTCGTGCTGCTAGTGCAGAAGCTCTATGCTGATGGGAGAGAGCTCTCTCACTGGCAAAATAAATCCACCTGTGCAAAAGACAGTAGCTATGACAGTGGGAGAAGCTTTCTCCTGCTGACATAGCACTGTCCATACCAGTGCTTAGATCAGAATAACTTACATTGCTCAGGGGGATTGCTTTGTCAGACCTCTGAGCAACATCAGTTATACCAACATAAGCAATAGTGTTACAAGCCCTCTGAGCGAGCCTCCTAGCCTGATGCCATAGACATTTTCTGGTGGAGATTTGGCTGGCACATTAAAAACAACTGCACAGATGTTTTGGTTCAGGCTGGAGCTCAGGCTCTCAAGCCTACCTCAACCCCTAGGCACTTATATCGGCGGGAGCAAGGCTGTAGTGTGGACACTGACATAATTATGTCAGCATAAGCTGCCTTACGTCAACCTAACTCTGTAGTGTCTTAATGTAAGGTTGCATTGTTCCTTTTTTGCACATGTGCAAAACAAGCCCCATAACTGGATTTCAAATGGTGATGTTCAATTATATATTAACTTAACAACTTAGCATGAGTACACTATCCTGCCAAATTAGAGATAGTGTCCTTAGTAAACTCAATGGGGCAAATTAAGACCTGGTATAATGTCATTGGGTTCAATGGGATGAATTTGAGCCAGTATGTTAAAGTAAAATGAGTCCTTTCTAATCATAGAACTTATTTTTAAATCTTTATGGGTGGCTACCTAGGGCCAACCCAGGTTGCCTTACTCAGATAAGGGTTTCCATTGAAGTCAAGTGGGTAAGGTAGAACAGAATTTGACTCCTAGCAAATACAAGATTATAAATGGTTAGTTTATTCTCTAATGACCAAATCCTGATCTCAGTCAAGTTTAATTAGGATCTGATCCTAAATGTTTCCTTGTTGTTCCTTGTCTGAGTCTGTTCAGTGACTTCTGAAACATTGAAGGGTGCTCTGTCAATTAGAGCCCTCAGCAAGTTGGCCATTTTTATGCTTTTAGGCCTGGATCCTCAAAAGTATTTAGACACCTAAACTCCCATTGATTCCAGTGGGAGTCAGGGACCTAAATGCCTGTGAGGATCTGGGCCTCAGTCTCATGCAATGAACTACTGGCTAAAGCAGCTAGTGCTGCACAGAAGAGTTGGTGTTGAGATCTACATGTATATGAGCAGTAAGTTCAAGTTTGGATACAAGGCTGAATCTGAGCTTGGCTGGAATCTGATGGCACTGAAAATCAGCAGCTGTTCTTGTGAGATTTCAGCAGCAGCTAAAGATGAGCCCCTTGAAAATGGGAGGCCAGCCCAGAACTCAACTGCCAGGGGGGCTTCCGGCCCAAAGGGGTCAAAGTTGAATTCTGTACCTCTCAAAAAGTGCCAGTGTTTGGGTTCACATATTGGCTTCTGGACCACCCCTCAGCACAATAAACCCTCCTCCTAAAAGTGTGCTCATGGGAGAGGACTTATTCCCAGTGTGACAAGCCACTGTACAACTCCATGCTCACACAGCCCAAGAAAGGTCACCCCAAATCCCAGTGGAGGTAACATCCAAGTGTTTCATAGCGTCCTCCCCTTTCCATGAAGGGAACAACCTGATCCAAAAAGCCTGACACGGCCTGTTAATCATGTGCGTCTTCGTCCTCTTTCTCAGCTATTGGCAGAAGACTGGCCATTCGGCGTCCAGGTATGCAAGCTGGTTCCATTCATTCAGAAGGCATCTGTGGGCATCACAGTCCTCAGCCTCTGTGCACTCAGCATAGACAGGTAATGAACCTGTTGTCACCACCATGTTCTGCAACCAGGTCAATTTAATCAGGGCACTGCCCTTTGCTGTCCTCGAGGCAGCCGATTGAAGAGTGGACTCAGTGCTGGTGTGCTCCCTCGTGTCTGGAGATGGCATGGCTTGCTCTCCTCTAGCTCCCCCTGCAGACACCTGCTCCGGCCCTGCCGTGGTTGGCCAGCCAGGTCACGTTTAGTGCCCCCCCCATCTTGGGGGGTAAACAAAGAATCCAATAAACTAAACTCAAATCAACAAATGCTTCACCCTGACCTGGGCTCTGCAGGGCTGCCCTTGGGCTCTCGGGCAGAGCGACACCTCCTAGTGCTTTCTCCCTGGCTCCAAACTCAATTGTCCTTCTCCCTCTTGTGGCAGGGGCTTCCCGCCCCACCGGTCCTGGAGGGCAGGGGAACTCAGGCCTGCCCTCTGCTCCAGGTTCCAGGCCAGGCACCCTGTGGTGAGCAGCTGAGCCTCTGCTCCCTCAGACTCCGTGCTGCCTCCCTGGACTTCTTCCTACCTTGGCCCCTCCCACAGCCCCTCCCTGGGCTGCCTGTGCACCTGCTTCTCTCCAGGCCCCTCCTCCACTCTCCAGCATGCAGAGACGGACTGCAGAGCTGTTCACCCCTCTCCCTACAGACCGGGCTTCCCCCTGGATTCCCACCACCCAGTTTCGCCCCCAGCTTGGCTTCACCTCCCACCCTCCTGGTGCAACCAGGGGCGCTATTTGCTCTCGGTTTCCAGTTAACTCTTTCATTACTGGGGGGGCATACCCCCTCACATAGCCACAGTGCAGCCCACTGGTCCCACATGGTCCCTGCTTCCCCGTGAGCCGAATTCAGAGAAGATGCTTAACATGCTGTGAGCCTCACTCAGACCCTGTGACACTCACTGATGCCCAAGGCAGTGGGGTAACTGACATGCAGGGGAGACTGAAGGTGCTCTAAGTCTAAGGCAGGGTTGGGGCTTCTCAGCCCTCCAGGCAGTTGCTTTTCTTGCAACTCTGCTCCCTGGACCCTTCCGCCTGTGAGCGTGACAGCGCATGGCCTGCACTTGTCCCCTTACAGCACAGCATGGTCCTGTGTGTGTTCTGCCTCAGCTTCCCCCCAGTGCCCTGTGACCTACCCAGCTGTAATAGCAGCCTTGCCCTCCAGGCAACTGAGCCCAAAGCACCTGACCCATTGGGGAAAGGAGTTCTGCAAAACAAAGCTCAAAAGGTACAAGACAACAAACTCTTTCACCAGGCAGGCTGCACTTCCAGGCCCTGCTCCTGTAAGTAATGACCAGCCATGCACAGTGGCTCTGCACCTCTCAGACACATCGTTCAGATTCAGCCACTGTCTTCTTGGCTCAGTCCTTCCTGCTAGCAACCCGTTCTTGCCAGCCAGGTCCCAGCTGAGCATCTGGAAGGAGCTGCCTGTCAGCACTCTTTCCAGGCCCCAGCTGGATTTCCCCCTCTTTCAGACTAAACCCAGCACCATTCCAGAGGGGGTCACTTCCTGAGACCAAAGTTTGCCTTAGCTCTTTCTAGCAGGGGACGGGGCTCTCATCCTGTCACAGTGAGTTGCAGCATGTGAAATGAAGGCAGTAACATCCTGTTGTGTCCGGCAGGTACAGAGCGGTGGCCTCCTGGAGCCGGATCCAGGGCATAGGGATCCCCATGTGGAAGGCAGTCGAGGTGATGCTGATCTGGGCTGTGGCTATCGTCCTGGCCGTCCCTGAAGCCATTGCCTTCGACATGGTGGAGCTGAACTATCGCGAGCAGATGCTCTGGGTCTGCATGCTGTCCGCTGAACAGAACTCCAGATTTACCCTGGTGCGTACTCCACCGCTGTTTTAGTGAGGAGGAGGAGGAGGAGGAGGCACTCCCCTTCTGGTGCTCACTCCTAGCATGCAGATGGGAATGGATGGTGCACAGCCCCTCAGTGCCAGCGAGGCGATAGCAGTACTGGGCAAAGCTCCAAAGGCAGTGGGCTCACATCTGAGCTGCAAATCGCAGGGTGGAGGTTGGATATAGAGCTTTGGTTCAGCCCATTGTGGAGCCAGAAGCCAGGTGGGATCTCGATCTAGAACCACATTTTTCTGAAGTCTGATGGTGCTCAGGTCAAGGGTTTGGATTCAGACCCTTCTCTAACCCTAGACTCTCAGTCTGGAAGCCTATATAGAAATCAGGCTGTCTTTTGAGGTTCCTTGTACTCCTAGAATCATAGAATATTAGGGTTGGAAGAGACCTCAGGAGGTCATCTAGTCCAACCCCCTGCTCAAAGCAGGACCAATACCAACTAAATCATCTCAGCCAGGGCTTTGTCAAGTTGGGCATTAAAAATCCCTAAGGATGGAGATTCTACCACCTCCCTAGGTAACCCATTCCAGTGCTTCACCACCCTCCTAGTGAAATAGTTTTTCCTAATATCCAACCTAGACCTCCCCCACTGCAACTTGACACCATTGCTTCTTGTTCTGTCATCTGGTACCACTGAGAACAGCCTAGCTCCATCCTCTTTGGAACCCCCCTTCAGATAGTTGAAGGCTGCTATCAAATCCCCCCTCACTCTTCTCTTCTGCAGACTAAATAAGTCCCTCAGCCTCTCATAGACTCATAGACTTTAAGGTCAGAAGGGACCATTATGATCATCTAGTCTGACCTCCTGCACAACACAGGCCATACAATCTCACTCATCCACTTCTATAACAAACCCCTAACCTATGTCTGAGTTATTGAAGTCCTCAAATTGTGGTTTGAAGACCTCAAGCTGCAGAGAATCTTCCAGCAAGTGACCCGAGCCCCATGCTGCAAAGGAAGGCGAAAAACTTCCAGGGCCTCTGCCAATCTGCCCTAGAGGAAAATTCCTTCCCGACCCCAAATATGGCGATCAGTTAAACCCTGAGCATGTGGGCAAGACTCACCAGCCAGCACCCAGGAAAGAATTCTCTGTAGTAACTCAGATCCCATCCCATCTAACATCCCATCCCAGACCACTGGGCATACTTACCAGCTGATAATTTGGCAATTGATCTTTGATTAATTGCCAAAATTAGGCTATCCCATCATACCATCCTCTCCATAAACTTATCAAGCTTAGTCTTAAAGCCAGATATGTCTCTCCTCATTAAGTGCCCCAGCCCCCTAATCATTTTCATTGCCCTCTGCTGGACTTTCTCCAATTTGTCCACATCCCTTCTGTAGTGGAGGGACCAAAACTGGACACAATTCTCCAGGTGTGGCCTCACCCATGCTGAATAGAGGGGAATAATCACTTCCCTTGATCTGCTGGCAATGTTCCTACTAATACAGCCTGTAACGGGCCGGACTCACCCCTGCGGCGCCTCCTGCTGGTGACTCCGGGGAATTAGCTTGGCTTCCAGCACAGAGCGCCCTCTGCAGGCCAGTGATCCGCCTGTTCCCTGGCCCTGAGTCCCTCCCTGGACCCCAGTGCCCTTTTACATGGGGTGCTGCCCCCTGGCAGTAACCCCTTTCTCGTAGGGTCTCCCCTCTCAGGGAACCCCCACCCTCTATCCCCACCTTGCCTCAGTGTATGGCTGTTGCCAGTCATTGTCTAGCCCCACATCCTGGGGAAGACTGCAGTATCAGCCTATTCATCACTGGCAAGGAGGGTTTGGACCTGCTGCTTTGGCCTACCCCTGGGCTGCCTCTGCAACCCCCAGTACCTGTTAGCCCTCTGCCAGGCGGCAGCCTGGGGCTTTCCAGGCTGGAGCTCCCCAGCTCCTTTACCTTTCCCCAGCCCTGCTCCACTCAGGTACCCGGTCTAGCTCCCTGCAGCCAGGCCCATCTCCCTCTGAATGCAGAGTGAGACTGTCTTGGGCTTCTGGCTTCTCTGCCTCTTATAGGGGCCAGCTGGGCCTGATTGGGGCGTGGCCCAGCTGCAGCCACTTCCCAATCAGCCCAGCTTAAAAGCTGCTTTCTCCAGCCACATTCCCTTCCCAGGGCTGTTTTTAACCCCTTCCGGGCAGGAGCAGGGGTCCACCCTGCTACACAGCCCAATATGTTGTGGAAGTAGAGCAAGAGTCAGGCTAGCTGTAACCCTAATAACGCGAGATTTGTAGAAGTGAGGATTGTGTGAGGCGAGTGGGAAAGAACTGTGTGAAAAGTTGTTGCGACCTTGTGTCGATAATGAGGAATGTAGACTGACTCTTGCTCTACTTCCACAATGCCGTTAGCCTTCTTGGTAACAAGGGCACACTGCTGACTCATATCCAGCTTCTTGTCCACTGTAATCTCCAGGTCCTCCTCTGCAGAACTGCTGCTTAGCCAGTCGGTCCCCAGCCTGTAGCGGTACATGGGATTCTTCTGTCCTAAGTGCAGGACCCTGCACTTGTCCTTGTTGAACCTCATCAGATTTCTTTTGGCCCAATCCTCCAATTTGTCTAGGTCACTCTGGACCCTATCCCTTCCCTCCAGTGTATCTACCTCTTCCCTCAGTTTAGTGTCATCTGCGAACTTGCTGAGGGTGCAATTCATCCCATCATCCAGTGAAACAGTGATTTCTCCTGGGTTTGAAATGCTATAAGAGCAACATCCCTAATGATTTTGGGATCCTTTTGCTTCTGGATGAAACCAGACAAGTGGGGAGTGCAGATGGATGTACTGTAAACATCTTAAAGCAAACTAAAAGTGAAGGGAACTGGACTGGACTATGCCCCGTGCATTCAGTATAGGGCCAGTGACACTCACCAGGACTCAGAGCTGAGCAAAATTCAGTGACACTGAAACATTTTGCAAATTTGTGCAGATTTCACCAAATTGTTTCTGTCAGAAAACCCACAGACAAACCCTCAAATAAAACCCTAATCAAAACATTTTGTTTTGTTATTTTCAAAATGTTTTGATTTTCTCTTCATAAATTACTTCATTTCAAAATGTGACAAAGAGTCCTGTGGCACCTTATAGACTAACAGAAGAATTGGAGCATAAGCTTTCGTGGGTGAATACCCACTTCGTCAGATGCATGTCCTTCAATTTTATTTTTAAAAAATTAAATTTTAAGAAAAACTCAAAATCAAACAGAAACATTTTGTTCCCCCTAAAATGCATTGCTTTGGCCATTTCAGAATCGTCAGTGCACCAAAGACTTTTGCACTGCTTTACCATGACTAACATTATGGATGTTTACCTGCAGAGACAAGAAGTGTAGAACTGAGCTGACCCTCCATTTACTTTTTACTACAGCTTTACAGAGCTGAAATCATAGTATCTGCGGATGGAAAAAATCCCTAATGAAGCATCAAAATGTATCCCCTTCCAGAACAGGATAGAGCCCTGCATGATATTTTGACTTGTGATTGCTTCCTGACTCTGTGTACTGTATATGATCTGCAGGAATAAGAAAGAGGTGCTATTGGAAGGCATATTAAACAGATATAAGCCATTCTCTCTAACTATTTTGGATTAGGAGACCTAATGTAAACATAATTTGACATCTGCCTAATGCAAGGATTCTTGCATCTTCCCCTGAAGCATCTGCCAGGGGACCTTGTAAAAGCCAGGACACTGGGTTAGATGGAGCCTGGTTCTGCCCCTGGCTGGTTATTCCTGTTTCCTATTCATGTCCTTTCTGTTTTGTGTGTAGTTCTACAGGGATGTGAAGGATTGGTGGCTTTTTGGCTTCTATTTCTGCCTGCCTCTGGCATGCACCGGTGTCTTCTATACCCTCATGTCCTGCGAGATGCTGAGCAAGAGGAACGGCATGAGAATTGCCTTCAATGACCACATGAAGCGGGTGAGGGGATCCAGCCTTCTGCTAGGCAACCCACAGAGAGAGGATAGAGCTGCAGCACAAAAGACCATGTATTGGCCCTAGTCCACAGTCAGTGTGAAGTCCATGGAGAAGGACAAGTCAGTGGAGTTATGGAAATTGACACCAGTGGAGCCTCTAGCTCTGTATAGCTCATCTGTCACTTTCATAGAGTTTAAGGCCAGAAAGTTCATCAGCTCATCTAGTCTGGCCTCCTGTGCATGATAGGCCACCACATTGCACCCGGATATCCCTATGCTAAGCCCATAGACTTTAGTAAGACTAAAGAATTTCCTCAGGTGACTAAACTGTTGTGTGCCATGGGCAGGGAACTGGAGGGACCAATGTGCCATCAGTGCCCAAGACCCCATATGATGGCAGGGCATAGACTAGGTGAGACATGCCCAGATGATCCCAGAAGGTAAACCATGCCCCATGTTGCAAAGGAAGATGAACCCCTCCCTTCAGGGTCCCTGCCAGTATGAGCTGGGGGAAAAGCCCCTCTTCTGCCCAGTGGTGAGTGTCACCAGAGTTCATCTGGTACAACTCCAAGCACTAGCATTAAGGCTGCAAAACAGTTTGACTTTTAATGTATTATGCTTAGTTATATTCCAGTAGTGGGTAAAGGCCCATGGCAATCAGGGTCCCTTTGTGCTAGGCGTGGCACATACCCACAAGTGCCAGTCCCTGCCCTGAAGAGTTTAGTCTAAATAAACAAACCAGGCAAGGGGCGGGGGGCAGAAAGGGTGGATTATTATCTGCATTGGACAGAAAAGGCAGGGAGGCCCAGAGCTTCACAGGGGGTTAATACACCTAACGCTCATTGAGGAGCTGGGCCTTAGTCCTAAGATGTCTTGATCTCCACCTCCTTGTGCCACAGTGGCTCCCCTGTTCCCTGTTACATTCCAGGGCCACCCAGCCAATAGCTACAAATACCAGTACAAGAGCAATCATGCGGTGTTAGGTTAGGTCTCCAGCCCAGTCTGGCCCAATCTGACTGTCTTGGGGAAGCCAAGGCCTCCCTATGTATTTATTATACTGGGGTTATAAATAGTCCTGTTTGCCTGTTGTTTAAAGAAATGTTGTACTGGCAGTCCTCGGACTTACGACACAATTGGTTCCTGAAAATCGTGTCGTAAGTCGAAATGTTGTAACTTGGAACTGCAATACACTTCATTGTGGGACCGAGCATCGTAAAATCGAAACCAATTGCCATAAGTCGAATCAGAGGGTCAATTCAGAAATGTCATAAGTGCTGTTCATCGTAAGTCGAACGTGATAAAGTTGAGGACTGCCTGTATTACCGCAGCAGCCGCACGCACGTTGCCAGTGGAGATGTCACTATGTTAGTGGGCAGAAGGGCTGGCTCTGGTAGCTTCATTGTGTGTTCACATCTCTTAATAGCAGACTCACTGCACTAGGAGAGGCTGGTGCTCAGCCTCCTGGCTTGCTTCTGATGTAAACTCCTGTCTTTGGCTATGCGTAGGTGAGTAAGGGAGACCTCATGCCTCAGCAGTGAAGGCTCTTGTAGGTCTCACCTCCTGGCTGGTTCAAGCTCACCACAGGCCTGATCCAAAGCCCACTGAAGTCAATGGGAGTCTTTCCACTGAATTCAGCCTGTTTGGGTCAGGTCCTTTGAGTGTTCACTAAAGCAAACATTGCTGACTCTGACTGATCATAGATGGAGTCCCTAGTCCCCACCAGTATTGTACTGCTTGTACTGTGCCACCCTAGCCCTCACAACCCCTCTGATCATGCAGTCATGTAAATTTCTGTGCTGCTGGAGGTATGTAAGGATTTAAGGGGGTCTCCAGCCCTTATCAGTGCTGTGCAATGATCATTCTGAGTGAGCACTAAATGCTGCTGGATGTGCCTAGGGATTTAAAGGTCCTCTACCAGGGTTGTGCTAGTGGTGCCCTGCTCCCCTCCTCAGACAGGCTCACGCTGAGTGTGCACTCACCCACACTTCTCCACTTGTGCGTCTTAGCGCCGGGAGGTTGCCAAGACAGTGTTCTGCCTGGTGGTGATCTTCGCACTCTGCTGGCTGCCTCTCCACCTGAGTAGGATCCTGAAGAAGACCATCTATGACCAGACCGACCCCAACAGATGTGAATTGCTGAGGTGAGGACGAGAAAAAGACCCCCACTTCTGTATTGTGCTTCAGTCTTGTGATCGCAGCGATATTAATACTGGACTCTGAATCCAGGCTGCTGCTGACTGCGTAATTGTCTCTGGAACTTCAGTCATTGGTTTGTTTTTTTGTTTTTATTTTAATAGCCACAGAAAGGTGTGGGGTGCAGATATTCCAGTGAGGTCCCAGTATGGCTATGGTAGGTGGGCAGGAAGCTGCTGTTATCAAAGAGCAGTGCACATGTTTTGAGCTTACAGAAAGCAGGATGATTGAGATAATCAGATGTTATGCTTCCAGGCATGAGCTGGTCACTGCAGGGGTCAGAAAACAAATATTTCCCTAATGTCAGAACATTGCACAATTGGTTAGGTGTGTTAGGGGACTGTTTTACTTTCCTTTGAAGTTCCAATCACTGCTTCTTTACAGAAGCAGGTCAGTGGGCTAGACAGAGCACTCCAAGTACACCCATCATTCTCTCTCCTCTCCATCCCCAGTTTCCTCCTGGTGATGGACTACTTTGGTATCAACATGGCCTCCCTGAATTCCTGCATCAATCCCATAGCTCTCTACTTCGTCAGCCGGAAATTCAAGAACTGCTTTCAGGTGAGAGTCAAACGCAGCTTGCTCAGACTTGCTGCATGTGCCATGTGCCTTCTGTGGAGGCTGCTGAAGATGTCTCAGCTAGCAGGAGCATGAAGCAGGGTGTGGGCTGAGCTTTGGGAGGTGTTTATCATTGTATTACAAAAGAACCTAGAGGTCCCAGGCAAGACAGGGAACCCATTTTGCTGGGCATGGTACATACACATAGCGAAGACAGGACCTGCCCTGAAGAGTTACAGTTGAAAGAAACTAAACAAAGAAAGAAAAACTGAGGCACAGAGTGGGGAAGTGACTTGGCCAATGGCACCAACTGGCAGAGTCAGGAATAGAACCTAGGTCTCCTGACTCCCACTCATGTGCACTGTCTAGTAGTCCTTAGAGGATGAATTCCCATTTGGGAAGGGACCAAAATGAAACGAATTCTCCCTAGCACCTCCCCAGTGACCTATTTTTACGATGGCTCAAAGGGTCTCCATTTTGGTTACTGATGGTCTCACTCCCATCCCGTGCTACACTCAGCAGGGCTGTGAAGTGGAGCAGAGGGTTTTGATCTGGAGCTAGCAACAACTGATGCTCCCTGCAACACGAGCAGCAGTGGCGCACCATGCGCTTTCAGGAAGCATTGAAACGTGACCAAAAGCACATGGGGAAACAAAGTCAAGTTTTACTTCTGGGGGAATTCTGCGCACAATATTTTAAAATTCTGCAAATTTTATTTGTCAAAATAATGCAATATAATCATACCAGTTTCAATTATGTTGGTAATTTTTTAAAACTACAATACAGTGGATGGAGAATGGGAGTGGGGGTGCATTAGAGGAAATCCCCAAACTCCCTTGTCTAATAGTAATGTAGCTAGGTTTGACCCTTTATTTCTAGCTATTAGTCAACAAATATATGCAGCCATATGCTCAGTGTTACATTGTAGGCAACTGAAGAGCAAGTGAGGGCTGGGGAATCAAACTCACAATTTATATTGGCTATTGACCATCTCCAAAAAGGTCAGCACCAAACAGGTTATGGAGCACATTTTGATAGGAATTTTTTTCAGTCCAAAAATTTAGACCAATTCTAAATTGGACACTAAAGCACCATAAGCATTTGTAAGGCCATACTGTCCTTTACACCACTCTGGCAATGTCAAGGAGCCTTAAAACTTTTACACCTGTTTTATATTCCTGCGGGAATTCACAAAGACAATGGGAACAATTCACTAAGAAGGCAGGCTGCTACATTCTGCTCTGCCCCATGCCTACCTCCTCAGAAACACTCCAAAGCCCTGCCTCTCCATACCAAACATGCTACAATAGCGAGCAAGAGGGACAGAGTGTCTCTCTCTCATACACATTTGCACAGCACCCCACCCCAGCAGTGATTTCTCTACCAGCTGCTCTGGATGGCCAAACCAACCTGCCTGCGCTGCAGTGGGGGGATGCATGACTGCTCTTGTGGGCTTCCCTTTGCTTCCTCGTCAGAAGTAATTTTTCTGCAGGGAAGCAAAGAAATCTGCAGAGGACATGAATTCTGCACATGCGTAGTGATGCAGAATTCCCCCAGGAGTAAAGTTTAAACTTTGTCTTCCTCTGGCCCAGCAGTCAAAGCAAATGGCTCCCAGACAATGCATGGGCTGAGATCCCGTCACACAAAGGGTTCTGTGGTCTTCAGTGCTTACGATGCCTGCAAGAGCTCTGCTTTATGCTGTACCTTGTTCCAAATGGCTGTACATAACAACAAGAACATCACAATGCCCCGACAAGACTCTGTCTGTGAAGTTCAGCCCTTAAGGGCATGGCCCCTAAGACCACAGGGTCACCAAACAATTTCAAAGTATGATAACTTGAAGTCTGTTTCCAGATAATTTATTTCCAGATAATATATGTATATATTCTCCCAGGCCAAGACCCTGCCAATCACTTACCCACAAGACTACCCTTCCTCTTGACAGTAATAGGGGATATTTCACCATAGTCCCAGCTCCTAACCTCTTTCTGTGTACCTCTTTCCAGTCCTGTCTGTGCTGCTGGTGCCAGAGACCAGCCTTGAGCAGCGCACCAACGGATGATAAGGGATCTGTTGGGAAGTGGAAAGCCAACGGGCAGGAATTGGGGCTGGACCGAAGCAGCTCCCACCTGAGTAATAAGTACAGCTCTTCCTAAAGAACCATAAATCAATTGGAGAGCTCGCCGCAAGAGCTGAAAGGAGCCATCCATCCCACTCACAGTCATTTCCTGGCTGGCTGGCTCTGAGTCACTTGCTTTCCTTTCACAGATCCATTGGAAAAAGCAGCAACACTTCACTTACCATTGAACTAGCCACTGCCGGGGGCCTTGGAACCTCACTTCTCATCTGTTCCTTTATAATCATCTTTTTTGTTTTCCTCAAAGGACCTTTTGGGTTTTAAATCCTGCTGGAGAAGCTGAGTGACCCACGGCGCTATCTGTCTCCAGACGGCAAGACCATTAGATGGGGAGGGATGGTGCTGTGGGTGATGTCACGTTTAAACTGACAAGGGACATCACTGGCGGAGGTCAATTCTGATCCTCCAAGTTGATACATTAAGAAGCTCAGGTGAAACCAAAGCAGCTGCATCACAGGCCTATAGCCTTCCCCTCTTTGCTGCTGGGACACAATTACTGGGGGTGAAATTCACCCTGGACAGCCAGCCAGCAGAAGTCCGAGGCACCACTTAAGCCCTGTTTAAGCTCAGAGGGTGCCTAGGAATTGTGCTGCCCTCTGCCCATGGGTGAATTTCACCCTGCATGTCTATAGTGTAACAACACAGTGATGTATATAGAATAGAGCTGCTTAGGTGATGTTATATTCTTAGTAGAAATGGGGTTAAGAAAATGTTCCTTTTTTGAAATTGTAGCATACAAAGAAATGGACTGTTGTAGCTTCTCCCCTCTCCTTTCCGGCAGCTCCTTCACAGTGAGAGCTGTGTCTGGTCACGCTGGTGTTTGTAAAGGCAAGCACAGGAATGGCAGCCTTGGCTAGAGTCAACGTGGGCAAAAACCAGGCACTGTTGGCTGTCATCCACCACTCAACTCTGCCAACTTGTCCTTAATTGTTATCTGCAGCATGTTGCTCCAGTCCTGGTCCTTCTGAACAGGAAAGATCAGCTCTGCTGGGGTTGTGCTATGAACAGATGCCAGCAAGCTCACTGCACATGTCACCTAAGTTAGGAGATGAACTAGAAGTGAAAGGGAACCCTTGATCACCATTGGGTCTGAGCAATGCTGGCTGCGTACCTAGCTACAGGAACACTGTACTGCATAAATTCATAGAGTCTAAGGCCAGAGAGGCCTGCTAGATCATTTCTCTGATCTTCTATATATCACAGTCCAGAAAATGTCATCCAGTTCCTCTTGGCTTGAGCCCATTGGCTTGTGCTTGGCTTAAGCCTGTCTACCAGAAAGACCTGTCTTGATTTGAAGGCTTCCAGAGATAGCAAAGCCACCGCGTCCCTTGGTAGTCCATTTGTGTGATTCATCAAACTCAGGGACACAGTTCAGAGACCTCTAAGGAAACCCCAAGTGCTGCAAGAAGTGGTGCTGGAGACTCCTTAGGACGTACTGGTCCCTCTCTTGCAATACTGAAACAATGCTCCAGCATGGTGCTGCTGGCACTGCCGTTTGGCAGACTAGCCATAAACTCACAATTCTGCCCACTCATGGTGGTCTATAGGCCCGTCGCTCTCCGTGCTAGCATCACAGCTGGGAGCCCTCATGCACAGGGGCCAGATTCCAGCATAGGGCTTACGAGAGCTGCTCAGAATATGGTGAAGAGCCTTCACGGACATAGTCGACCATTCAGATGGGCTTTCACCCCACAGCTTCCACAAAGGAACAATCTTGCATTTATTCCAATGATGTCATGAACATTTTTATGGGGAATTTTCATGGAGGAGGGGGTCAGGTTTTCTCCTCCTTTCTTTCCTTTTCTTTATTTGCCTCTTTGCCCCCTTTTCCATTCTGCCACTAAAAAAAAGGGGTGGGGAGAGGAGGGAAAAAGGAAAAAAATGGAAATAAAAATCCTAGTTTTGTTTCACTTTTGGTATTTTGCTTTACACACAGAGACACACACACTGACATGCTTTGCAAACATTTCCATTTTGAAAAAATCCCAATTCGCAATGAGAAAAAATTATTTGACAATTGAGCCACTCTAGTAATTACAGTCTGCCCAGCTAAATGCCCACAACACTTGATTGGGCTGTTCTTGCCTTCACCTCCTAAGAGTTACACAGTGCTGCTGTTACTGTGTTCTCTCCCCCCCCCACCACAGAGGTGGCTGTAGTTTCATTGGTGGCTGAAGTGCTCCAGGCTGGAGGGCACTTTCTCAACAGCAAGTATTTTTAAATCATTGTGATTTCTGTCAGGGTTCTGGTATTTCCATGTGCTTACAGATGACCTGAGCGTGTGTGTATATAAACCCCAATCTCTGTGTTCCTGTTCAGCATGTGATCTGACATCAGCACCCCCATACCCCCCTGCATTAACCCCAAACATGGTCAACATCCCCACACTCTGGAATCAGAGCATTTAGTGGCAGAGAGACTGAGAGGATCTTAAAACCAGAGACAGCTGACTAATTAAATTGATCTCTCCACCCCATTGGTTAGTGAGTCAATAGGCTAAGTGAGTCAATAGGCTAAGTCGCCCTAAACTTTGGCATATGGAGCCTAGAATTTCTAACGGGCCAGAAAAAGGGGCAGTTGGGGTTGGAGAGGGCAGCCGCTGCTTGTGGGGGGAGAGAGCCATTGGAGGAGGGAGTCCTGGAGATTTGCTCCTGTGGGAGAGGAAAAGCTGCAAGCCAGTTTGACAAGTCTGGTGGTCATTTTCAGGTGACTTTGAGGCAAGGCAGGTGACATGGCAGGACAAACTGCTGTCAACCCAAATGGTAAAATCAACACACCAAACAAGCTGAAACCAACCCAGAAAGAACAGTAGACCCTCCCCAGCATGTCAATTCCCATTGGGCTAGCACTCCCCAGGCAGCTTGGCTAGCTTCTGTCCTGATACCCTCTGCTCTTCAGGGCTTTCTAGCCATTGCTCTTCATGTCCTTGACCTTACACAGGCTCCTTTGCTGGTTTTCAGGCAGTTCATTTCACCATGATCCTGCCATGCCTGGATCTGAGGGCTGTGCTCAAGAGCTAGAGCTGGCAGTGGCCATCTCCCTGGCGGACAGGTCAGGGGAGCAGGTGGCAGGAGCAGGGGCAAGAGGGGCAGGGGGGGCAGGGCCCCCCTGCCCCAGGGGCCCCCCCGGGCCCCCCCCAGGTTTTTTTGGGCCCCCCTGGGCCTCCCCGTCTTCCGCCGGCTGGCATGACGCTGGCGCGGGCGCGGGCGCGCTGGCGGCTGTCGGCTGCTGGCTGGACTCCCGGCCACGCGCTGCAGTCACGCAGAACTGCTGACCACGGCGGCACCCGCGCTGTCATGCTCCGGCCGGGCAGGCTCCGCCCGCCCCCCCCGCTCCGGCGCCGAGGGCGAGAAGGGAAGCCCGCCCACGCGGCCGCGCGCTGGGGCTGGCGCTGGTCTGCCGGACGCCCTGCCCCGCCCCCGCCCCCCCCCCCCCCCCAATTCTCTCTGGGCCCTGGGCAGGAGCAGAGAGGATGCCTCATTTAGGAATGGCAGCATTTCAGAATGCAGAAGGAGAGGCAAAAGGGGCATTAACTCACTTAACAAGACAGTAACGGGCTATTTCTCTTGGTTCAAGAGAGACTTTGGACCATGGCAGAGGCCCAGATCCTCAGAGATATTTAGGCATCTAATTACCATTGATTTGGATGATAGTTAAGTGCTTAAATATCTCTCAGGATCTGGGCCAAAGTGCTTTGTGCTTCAAGGGACAGGCATGGGAAGAGGGTCCAATCCCCCTAGTGCTTGGAGCACCGCTTGCTGGATGAGCTGCAGAGCGACAGATTGTGCAGGTCCCCAGCACTCAGCTGAACACTGTGCCACAGTAGCACAAGCAGGGGTTTGCAGACGAGAAAAAAGGAAGCTCATTGGTTTATAGCTGTAATTTTGCCCCTTGTTAGTATCTTCCCTGTGCAAAAATGTTGCCAGTACCAACCCCAAAGAGCTAGCCCTTATCACACCACCACATAAAGAAAGCACCCAGGGTTCCTCACTAACCCAGACCATGGAAAGGGGCCTCAGGCAAGTCCTCCTACTGTTCAGTAGGCTGGCAACGAATTTGGGCCTGTGACTCATTTTATTCCACCTTTGGGGACCCCCTTGCTGCCTTGTGCTATATTGACATATTGGGCGGTGGGAGGAAGGGGGCAGATGCACCACTCCCATTAATTTCAATGGGAAATGTACCTCTAAATCCCCAAGGGCTGCTTTGAAGCTCTCAGCCATAAGCATTGAGTGGTGGCGGTAAATACACAACATCCTATACTTTCAACAGCCACAAGCTGCTCATTGGCACTGGAAGGAGAGCTCAGGGCACTTTGCGGAGCTCGAACCAGACAGACATCAATTACAGGCACCCTGGGGGAATGCAGATCACTGTATTGAACAGCCAGACATAGAAGAGCTACAAACCCCTTGCCTCTTCATCCTAAAGAAGCAGGTTTATTCATTTCCACATTAACCATTGCATGCAAATCAATGTTTAGTTTTATAAATGTTTCAAATCTTTCAAAACAGCCTCAGATCCACATTATAAATATTGCAACAAATAGGCTGCTGCGAATTTATTCCAGCTCTAGATTCTGGTGGCTCCAGCCATGTTCTTGTTTAATGAGGGCCTCAGTATCCTTCAGCATAGCTGGTCCCTTGAGGCTCACTGGGGCACCCTCTGTAATTCTCTTGTCAAAAGCAACAGATCTCAAAGTTTATTTGGCGCAACAGGAAACTGTATATGCTTTTTTGAACCCTTTTGTATGATGGATGCATTTAAATGTAATGTCCCCAGCCTTAAAATATCATTGTTGGACTAAGACCAGCCCCAGAAAATTCTTGCCTGAAAGGAAAAAAATCTCTGAAAGTTATGGGCACCTGAAAACAGGGAGTTACAATGGAAGCTATTCTTCGGCCTTAAGTTTAGCTTTCGCTACCAGCAAAAAATGTTAATACAATGACATAGCCATCCACAGAACAAGATCATATCTACATGATGCATCCAGCTTTGAGAGGCAGATAGAATAATTAAGCATGTATGTAGCCATTCCTCTCTTCTCATTGTGGGAAGAAAAAGAGGACAAGGAGGGCTTCAGAGCCAAATTTAGGGCTCATGCAGCAGTTGTTATGTCCTGACACCCTGAGATATCAGAGAAAGTCACCCGTCAGCTACCAGAAGCCAGATGGGTTTCAGATCATGTAAACTACAAGGAGGTTTATTCTCTGTCAGTTGTCCTCAGCTGAGCAATCATGGGATAAGCCTGTGTGTGTGAATCAGCTCCTGTTTGCGGACCCGTCCCTCCCGTCCCCGCAGGGTAATTGCCTTCCTGCTAACTAGGATGCTTATTTTTAACAATCCCCTTTCATTCGGGTTAGGAAATCTGGTGATCACGAGTGCAAGAAACTGATGGCACCATCTAGAGGCAGGCTGGCCCTGTGCAAACACCACCCCCCTCTACACATGGCTCTGTCAAAGACTCACCAGGATGAGCATCACAAACTCAATCCAGCTGTGGCTCAACTCCCCCTTTGAAATCAGGCCTCTACTAGAGAAAGGCTTTGCAGCCTGCCAATGGAAAGTGCTATAGAAAAGCAGCCCTTGCACCCTCCCAAGCCAAGTGCTTGACAGTTCCTTGTATCACAGTGAAATAGACAAGATGGGCCAGCTGTGGTGGAGAGAGGAGAGAATCTTATCATGAAACCCAGGGTTAGTGGGTTTCTTGACCTAATGTCTGTGAAAGCAAACACACTGTTAACCTGTCACAGGGCTCCAGTCCATCAATTTGTCTTGGAAAGAGCAATATATAGCAAATCATGACATGTTATGCCCTGTCTTTTTCTTCTCTGTATGTTAATAAAACATTTTCATGTTTGATAGGAAAGACTCTGGCTGTCTCGTATCATTGGGCAGCAGCCCTGGGAAGTCTGCTAAATACTTAATAGAGGGTCAACTGGTTCCTGTGACTCTTGTGTTCATTTGGCGACTGCAGACATTGCACACACCCCTCTAAACACGCTCCCCCGGGCTAGCATCTTGGCAAATGTCAGCCATCGAAAGGATTAAGAATGGCTTCATTTATGACAGACTAAAGGCTGGAGGGCAGCAGACAAACTTCGGGCAACATTAGGCCACATTGCACTTGGTATATACTGCAATGGGCTTGCCAGGCTCAGGCTCCAGGGCCCAAAATAGCTGTGTGGGCGTTCTCACTAGGGCTGGGGCCCAGACTCAGAGAACCCTACCCCCTCGCCAGGTCTCAGAACCCAGATTCCAGCCTGAGCAGGAATGCCTACACTGCTATTTTTAGCTCCGCCACCCAAGACCTGTAAGCCTGAGTCAATTGATCCAGGCTCTGAGATGGGGCTGCAGGTTTTTCTTTGCAGTAAAACCAAACCCATGTAGTGGAGTTCCTCTGCAGACAGTGCTGCATTAGGTTACATGCAGGAGGTTTTCTCCAGAACTCTAAGAGCTAGAATCTTTTTTTAAAATTTATTTATGGAAAAGAAAACAATTTCTGCCAAAGCTGCTGGGTGCACAGAGAAGTGCTGGTCCTGCGGGCATGCCTGCTACAGGTTCAGTCCATACACTGACCCTTAGATTGGAGCTGAAAACCCTGCTTTGATGGAAATGATTTAAAAAATGCAGTTTAAAGCTGTGCAGAAAGGCTTTTAGCCGGTCAGAGCCTGAGTTAAGCATTGTCGGCTCTTCCTGCTGGCAATTCTAATGCCATGAGTTCCTCGCTCTTCCTTAACATTCAACTACTAATAATAGACCCATGGGCTGGGAGATGTCACCAAGCCCCATTGTGAGGTGACGAATCATCCCTGAGCTAGAGCCTGATGAAGCTGCATGTGGTGATGGGTCATCCCTGTGCTAGGCTCCAGCCAGTCCTCAAGCCAGGGGCTGGTCCAGTGATTCTCAGGGACCATCCCCATCACAATTTCTGCCAGTTTGAGCAGACTGACCCCGGTCAGGCTTAATGGCCAAGGTGGATTTCATAATGCCAGCTGCTATCCTCTACAAGCAAAATAACATTTCCAGGCTCCCCTACCACTGAGATGGCGGAGCTAGTTCGAGGTCACCAGAACCAAGGGCCCAAGCTACAGTGGGAAAACATCTTCCTAGGATCACAGATCCCAGCAGTCCCAGGCCCCCTCGTGCCGTCAGCGAAAAGAGCCCAAGATCTAGGCCCAAAGCTCCCATTACGAGAGAGCTGATGGTTTCTCAAGCAATGTCTACTGTTCCGGGTGATGTTCTACCCAAAGAACCAAACCAGAGTAGGGATTGTCATCAGCTTATTGAGAGGCAAAGCACTGGATTGTGCATTGCCACTCCTTGGGGGTAGGGAGGAAGAGAAGGCGGGACACAATTCTCAATGACTTTGATGAATTTGTGTCTTTTCACTCATGTTTGATGACCCAAACTGTGCCCGCTCTGCCGAAGTTGCCTTGCAGTTATTGAGACAAGGCCCCTGTCACAGCCTACGCCACCCACTTCTGTCCCCAGGTAGCTGACAAAGCCTGGAATGAAGCAGTGCAGTGTTACCACTTCTGGCTAGGCTTGAAGGATGAGATTAAAAATGTGATACAGGCAAGTCTTAGGCGGGGGTTATCAAGTAAAGTGAAAACCGCGTATAGTCAAAATTATATCCCCAAGCCCTTTAAATGCCCCCCTGGCCCGGCTGCCAGAGCTGCGGGCAGGGTTTAAAGGGTTCCACCGGGCTTTCCGCCGCGGCGAGGAGCCCGGTGGAGCCCTTTAAATCCCACCCACAGCTTTGGCAGCCGGGCTGGGGCTGGCATTTAAAGGGCCCAGAGCTCCACGATGGCTGGAGCCTCGGGCCCTTTAGTTCGCCACAGGGGCTACCTGCCACCTCTGCAGCTGGGAGCCTCCTGGGTGATTTAAAGGCCCTGGGACTCCCAGCCACAGCTGGTGCCCCAGGACCTTTAAATCTTGAGGCCACGCCCTCCCCCGCTTGAAGCCATGCCCCCCGACTCCGGCCGTACGCGTAAAGTTGAAATCACGCATGTTAAATGCACGTAAGTTGTGACAGATCTGTATATGCCAATGTGATATATACCAATGTGATATATTCCATCACGTGCCAGCAATGCCCCTCTGCCATGTACACTGGCCAAACTGGACAGTCTCTACGCAAAAGAATAAATGGACCCAAATCTGACATCAAGAATTATAACATTCAAAATCCAGTAGGAGAACACTTCAATCTCCCTGGACACTCAATAACAGACTTAAAGTGGCAATTCTTCAACAACAAAACTTCAAAAACAGACTCCAGTGAGAAACTGCAGAACTGGAATTAATTTGCAAACTGAACACCATCAAAGTAGGCCTGAAGAAAGACTGGGAGTGGATGGGTCACTACAAAAACTAATTTCCCCCTGCTGATACTCACACCTTCTTGTCAACTGCTTGAAATGGGCCACCTTAATTACATTGGCCTCATTAGCACTACAAAAGTAATTGTTGAGAATAGCCCACTTCCACCTTAATTGAATTGGCTCGTAAGCACTGATCCCCCACTTGGTAAGGCAACTCCCACCCTTTCATGTGCTGTGTATTTATACCTGCCTCTGTATTTTCCACTCCATGCATCCAATGAAGTGGGCTGTAGCCCATGAAAGCTTATGCCCAAATAAATTTGTTAGTCTCTAAGGTGCCACAAGGACTCCTCGGTGTTTTTATTAAAAATGAACTGGCCCAGGTCAACCCCCACCACTACATTGTTCCCCTTCATTGACCTGTGTTGTGTATCCAAATTGACAATCAACTGTTCGATGCCAGGAAAGAAGGAAGGTATGTGCTCAGCCCCACCTGGCCCTGCCCTATTCCTGTTCCCCTCCCACTCCCTCCATGCAATCACTGGACCTGAAGCCATGTAGGTAGACATGACATGAACGGGACCTCAGATCAAGAGAAGGAATAGCGTTTTCTCAATGGCCTATGCCTGTACAGTGGAGAACGAGGCCACTTTGCCACCAGGTGCTCCGTGAAGTCCTGTCCCATGGGTAGTCTGGGAAAACAGGCAGGTCCAGCCTCATGAGAGGGGAAGTGGCTGGCCAGAACAATAGACATCAGTTCCCCAAGCAGACCCTCTCTGCTACCTATCCTAACAGCCACAGACAATTGCCAATCTCACTTTCTGTTCAAGCTCCAACTTTGAGGCCTGTCTACACCCAAAGCAAGCTGCACACAGCTCACACTGATAGATTCTGGAGCCTCTGGTAATTTCATGGACACTAAATTTGCTAAACAAACCACCTACTGGTGCAAAGGAAGCTTATCTACAACTTGGTGGAGGCAATCAATGGCAGCTTGCTGTCCTCAAGCCAGGTCATCTCTGAGACACCCCTCCAAGGGTACGTCCATACTACCCGCCCAGGTCTGCGGGTAGCGATCGACTTCTCGGAGTTCGATATATCGCGTCTCATCTAGACGCGATATATCGAACTCCGAACGCGCTCCCGTAGACTCCGGAACTCCACCACCGCGAACGGCGGTGGCGGAGTCGACGGGGGAGCTGTGGACTTCGATCCCGCGGCGTCTGGACGGGTAAGTAGTTCGAACTAAGGTAGTTCAAGTTCAGCTACGCGAAGTTCGACCCGCCCCCCCAGTGTAGACCAGGCCCAAGTTGTAATTCAAGACCACACAACGTTGGGGAAGAGTCAGCATGGCTTTTGAAAGGGAAATCATGTCTTACCAATCTACTCGATTTCACTGAGGGGGGCCACAAACGTGGACAAGGATGATCTAGTGGATATAGTGTATTCAGACTTCCAAAAAGCCTTTGACAAGATTCCTCACCAAAGGCTCTTAAGCAAAGTAAAACAGTCATGGCATAAGAGGAGAGGTCCCTCCCATGGAGCAGTAAGTGATTACACGATAGGAAACAAAGGGTAGGAATGAATGTTAATTTTCACAGTGGAGAGAGGTAAATAGTGGGGTCCCTGAAGGATCTGTACTGGTACCAGTTCTGTTCAACATACTCACAAATGATCTGGAACAAGAGGAAAACAGTGAGGTGGCAAAATTTGCAGATAATGCACTATTATTCAAGACAGTTAAGTCCAAAGCAGACTGGAAAGAGTTACAAAGAGGTCTCACAAAATTGGGTGACTGGGCAGCAAAATGGCAGATGAAATTCAGTGTCCAAAGTAATGCACATTGGAAAACATAATCCCAGCTATACATATAAAATGATGGGGTCTAAATTAGCTGTTACCACTCAAGAAAGAGACCTTAGTGTCACGGTGGATAGTTCTCTGAAAACATCTGCTCAATGTGCAGCAGCAGTTAAAAAAGCAAACAGAATGTTGGGAATCTTTAGGAAAGACATAGATAAGAAGACAGAAAATACCATAATGCCACTACATAAATCCATGGTCTGCACACACTTTGAATACTACGTGAAGTTTTGGTCGTCCCATCTCAAAAAAGATAAATTGGAATTGAAAAAAAGTACAGAGAAGAGCAACAAAAATGCTTAGGAGTGTGGAGAGATTAAAAAGACTAGGACTGCTCATCTTAGAAAAGAGACGACTTGCGGGGGATATGATAGAGGTCTATAAAATTATGAGTGGTGCGGAGAAAGTGAATAAGGAAGTTACTTACTCCTTCACAGAACTATGGGTCACCCAATGAAATTAACAGTTAGCAGGTTTAAAACGAACAGAAGGAAGTACTTTGTCACACAACATACAGTCACCCTATAGTACTCATTGCCAGGGGATGTTGTAGAGGCCAAAACTGAGTTAAAAAAAGAGTAAGAACGAAAAAACGGCCATACTGGGTCAGACAAAAGGTCCATCAAGCCCAGTATCCTGTCTTCTGACAGTGGCCAATGGCAGGTGCCCCAAAGGGAATGAACAGACAGGTTATCATCAAGTGATCCATGCCCTGTCACCCAATCCCAACTTCTGGCACAGAGGCTAGGGACACCATTCCTGCCCATCCTGGCTAATACCCATTGATGGACCTGTCCTCCATGAATTTATCTAGCTCCCTTTTGAACCCCATTATAGTATTGGCCTTCACAACACCATCTGGCAAGGAGTTCCAGAGGTTGACAGTACATTGCGTGAAAAAATACTTTCTTGTGTTTGTTTTAAACCTGCTACCTATTAATTTGGTGGCCCCTTGTTCTTGTATTATAAGGAGTAAATAACACTTCCTTAATTACTTTCTCTATACCACTCATGATTTTACAGACCTCTATCATATTCCCCCTTAGTCACCTCTTTTCCAAGCTGAGAAATCCCAGTCTTATTAATCTCTACTCATACGGAAGCCGTTCTATATCCCTAATAAGTTTTGTTGCCCTTTTCCGAACCCTTTCCAATTCCAATATATCTTTTTTGAGATTGGGCGACCCACATCTGCACACAGTATTCAAGGTGTGGGCATACCATGGATTTATATGGAGGCAATATGATATTTTCTGTCTTATTATCTATCCCTTTCTTGATGATTCCCAACATTCTGTTTGCTTTTTTGACTGCTGCTGCACATTGAGTGGATGATTTCAGAGAACTGTCCACAATGACTCCAAGACTCCAAGATCTCTTTCTTGAGTGAAGCACTTGGAGGAGAGGAAGGTGATCAGGAACAGACAACATGGATTCACCAAAGGCAAGTCATACCTGACCAACCTGATTGCCTTCTATGATGAGATAACTGGCTCTGTGGATATGGGGAAAGCGGTGGATGTGATATATCTTGACTTTAGCAAAACTTTTGATACGATCTCCCACAGTATTATTGCCAGTAAGTTAAAAAAAGTATGGATTGGATGAATGGACTATAAGGTGGATAGAAAGCTGGCTAGATTGTCGGGCTCAATGGGTAGTGATCAATGGCTCAATGTCTAGCTGGCAGTCGGTATCAAGCGGAGTGCCCCAGGGGTTGGTCTGGGGCCGGTTTTGTTCAACATCTTTATTAATTATCTAGATGATGGGATTAATTGCACTCTTAGCAAGTTCACAGATGACACTAACCTGGGAGGGAGACGTAGATATGCTGGAGGGTAGGGATAGGGTCCAGAGTGACTAGACAAATTGGAGGATTGGGCTAAAAGAAATCTGATGAGGTTCAACAAGGACAAGTACAGAATCCTACACTTAAGAAGGAAGAATCCCATGCACCGCTACAGGCTGGGGACTGACTAAGCAGCAGTTCTGCAGAAAAGGACCTGTGGATTACAGTGGACGAGAAGCTGGATATAAGTCAGCAGTGTGCCCTTGTTGCCAAGAAGGCCAACAGCATATTGGGCTGTATTAGTAGGAGCATTGCCAGCAGATCGAGGGAAGTGATTATTCCCTCTATTCGACACTGGTGAGGCCACACCTGGAGTACTGCATCCAGTTTTGGGGCCCCCACTACAGACGGGATGTGGACAGGGCCGGTGCAAGGATGTTTCGCGCCCTAGGCGAAACTTCCACCTTGCACCCTCCTGGTGGAGGAGGGTCAGGGGTGAGCTGGGGTGGGGCGTTCCCCTGCATGCTGCCCCCTCTTACTTGCTGCAGGCGGCCCTCCCCTGCCCCAGCTCCCTCCGCCTAAATCCCAAAGATCCGGCCACCGCGGTCACTGCCGAAGAAAATGGCGCCCCCCAAATCCTAGCGCCCTAGGCGACCGCCTAGGTTGCCTAAATGGTTGCACCGGCCCTGGATGTGGACAAATTGGAGAGAGTTCAGTGGAAGGCAATGAAAATGATTAGGCGGCTGGGGCACATGTCTTACATGGAGAGGCTGAGGGAACTGGGGTTATTTAATCTACAGAAGAGAAGAGTGAGGGGGAATTTGATAGCAGCCTTCAACTACCTGAAGTGGGGTTCCAAAGAGGATGGAACTCGGCTGTTCTCAGTGGTGGCAGATGACAGAACAAGAAGCAATGGTCTCAAGTTGCAGTGGGGGAGGTCTAGGTTGGATATTAGGAAACACTATTTCACTAGGAGGGTGGTGAAGCACTGGAACGGATTACCTAGGGAGGTGGTGGAATCTCCATCCTTAGAGGTTTTTAAGGTCAGGCTTAACAAAGCCTTGGCTGGGATGATTTAATTGGGGATTGGTCCTGTTTTAAGCAGGGGATTGGACTAGATGACCTCCTGAGGTCTCTTCCAACCCTAATATTCTATGATTCTAACAAAGCAAGAAGTGGAGGCCAGGTGACCGGTTTGCCTGGGAAAGAGAAAAAGGACAGAGGAGGGGCAGCCAGGCATGGCTGAGGGTGGGCTGCTTGAAGCTAGTCAGTCTCCTAGTTTGGGACTGAGGGGGGAGCCCAGGGCTCTGGATCTCCGCAAGATGGACTTTGCTGAATGTTCCTGCTTTCTGTGCTAACAAGATCTTTTTCTACGCTGAGTTCCACAGAACTAATAAACCTTCTATTTTACCTTGCTGGCTGAGAGTCACTGCTGACTGTGCAGTTGGGGTGCATGGCCTCTTTTGGGGTATGTGTAAGGCTTCTCCATGTGTCCTATTCAGGTGGACTCACTGCAGGGAGCTCACACTGTGAACAGGGCTGCTAAATGCTCCAAGGTCAGACCCAATGAGGCTTGCCCTAGTGAGTGTGTGGCCTGAGGGGTTGTTGCACTACAAGCGCGTCCAGTGTGAACTTCATTCAGAGCCGTTCCAGAGCACTGAGCCTGCAAATCCATGACAAATGGGCAGAGACACAACCCCATGTTCTGGTTGTCCCTAAACCTCTGCCTGCCAGAAGTAGACCACAGGGCAGGGATCACTTGACAATTGCCCTGTTCTCTTCATTCCCTCTGAAGGGCCTGGCAGTGGCCTCTGTCAGAAAATAGGGCAAATGGACCATTAGTCTGACCCAGTATGGCTATGCGCATGTTATGTTCTTATCTAGCTTTTATCCTTGGTAGATCTCAAAGCACTTTCCCAAGGACGTCAGCATTATCGTTCCCATTTTACAGTTAGGTAAACTGAGGCACAGAGAGGGGAAAGGACTTGCCCAAGGTCACCCATCAGGAAAGTGGCAGGATAGAACCCAGGTCTGCTGAGTCACAGTCCAGTGTGCTCTCCCCTATGCCACACTGCCTTTAGGGGAAAGGACGTTAACTCTCCTGGGGGATGAGACAGAGACTGGAAGGCAGGCTCTTGGTGGGTAAAAGAAGGATCAGACTCTTCTGTTTTAAAATACATGGAGCTTGATTCTTCTCAGCTTTACCATAAGTGAAAATGAGGATTTCAAACAGTGCAAAGGAGATCGGAGTCAGGCGGACAGACTGGTAAATGGTTCAGTCTCCATAGGGATCCTGTTACTGATTTGGGATCCAAACTGAATTGATTTATTGTAAGGGAATCACATCTGTTCTCCTTGTACATTACACGTAATTTATGCTGCTCGGGATAAGCCATGCCCAAGTAAAGCCTAATGATACGTTCTCTGCTGTTGTAATGAATGACCAGAGTGCCCGTTTGATAATTAAACAAATGGGATCATGATAAACCCACAACCGTTGATGGCGGATTTCCTTGTGCACCAAGAGCTCAATCAAGGGAACTGGCCACTACTCCCTCTTTGCTTTGTGAACTGATGCTTTTTAAAAAACACACACATGCTCACAAGAAAGGCGCAAACAGGCACAAGGAGGGTGGGAACTGCACATTCATTGGACTGATGAAATCTTAATGCTCTTATTATTCTGGTCTTTGCAGTTACCCTTCCAACACCACAAAATCATAGTCAGTTTCTCCCAAGGGGTGGGTAAAGGGTTAGGTGGAAATCATCAAGGCACCCCAAAAGTGGAAGAAGTGTGCAAATGTAAGAAGTTCAGAGAAAAGGGATGAAAGCTGAAAAATTAGTATCAGATTTCAAACACTGCAAAGGGTTGGAGGTGCTTTGATCTGAGGGATTTCTGCAGACTCAGATCTTGAAGTGAATTTGAGACTGTGGAGATTTCTAAGGGGGAGAATGGAAGTGTAGTGGGGACTGCTGACCTGAGAAAATTTCAGGGAACCCCTTTCTTATTCTGGATCTGTGGCAGGTCTGAATGGAGTGAAATGCAAGCAAGACTGAACCTTACAGCATTTATTAGAGAAATTACACCGTTTGCTTCAGATTTGTCATAAAAAAATAAAACCTCTTTCAACAGGGGCATTAAACATACATGAACAATATATGCATGTCCATTCCGTACTCCAGCAGCTGCAGGGGCTAGTCCATTTCTGCCTCTCTTTGGGCCTTGTATTCCTTTACGCTTGCCTGCAAAAGAGATCAAATGACCAATGTCAGTGCTGTATGTTTGATGAATTAAAACACAGCCAGGCCCATGCCCACATCTGCGGAGCTTTGAGAGGCTCTCTGGTTCTGAACATACTCTCCCGGGCAGAGTAAGACAAGAAAAGAGCAACATTTTAATGTGGCTGAGGCTCCTGCTTGAAAAGGCTGGAGGGTCTAGGAGGACCGAAGGGTGAAGGAAACTGATGAGCTTTAGGTGCTCTGAGAAATGGTTGCATTTTATTTCTGATCAGTCTTGGATCACTGTAAGGGAGGTGAGGCAGCGCCTCCAGGAGTAGCCCCAAGATCAGCCTGCCTATTGACACAGATGCTTTATTGTCATAGGTTTATTCCCCACTTTGAACTTTAGCGTTCACAAGATGGGGACCTGCATGGACTCCTCTAAACTAAATCCTAGTTTAGATCTGGTAAACGCTGCCACCAGCCAAGTTTTTAGTGTCTGGCACACTCCCTGTTCCCCCAAACTTTCCCTGGGGAACACAGATCCAAACTTTTTGAATCTCAACACAAAGGGAAATAATTTATTCCCCTCACCTCCTTCCCCCCTCCCCTCTCCTAGTCCTTAGGAGAGATACCTTGATTCAAACTCATTGAATCAAACAAAGAGGGATTCATTTTTCCCCCCTCCCCTTCCCCTGAAAATCCAAACAAGGGAAGAAATCAAGCAAGTTCTAAAAAGAAAAGATTTTATTAAAAGAAAGAAAGAAAGTACACTATCTCTGTAATACCAGGATGGAAAAATTTACAGGGTCTAACTTATAAAAACTGGAGAGACTGCCCCTCCCTCCTCCTCAAAATAATCAAAGTAACAGCAAACAGAAATAAAGATATTTCTTCAGCAAACACACAATTGCAAATGCAGAAATTAATTATAAGACTAATTCGCCTTTCTAATACTCACTATACTGAATAGAAGAAAATACTTCAGGAAACTTTGGAGAACTTGAAGAATATGTCTGGCCTCTCTTAAATCCAAAGAGAGAACGGCAATCCAAACAAAGGACACAGACAAAGACTTCCCTCCACAGAGATCTGAAATTATCCTGTCCCTTGATTGGTCCTCTGGTCAGGTGTTCCTCAGGTTACTGAGCTTGTTAACCCTTTACAGGTAAAAGAGACCTTAACCCTTACTATCTGTTTATGACATTTACAGATTACAGCAGCATGTTTGAAAGACAACAAATTCAGGGCTCATTTTTGCCCCCACTGAGGTCGCTGCCACTGCATCCAGCCCTTCCTTCAAAGAGCACACGTCCACATTCGTTAGGGTTGGGGGAAGCAGATTATTGCACCACCTTATTGCTGACTGATCCCAAACTTATTCTCATAGCCCTGCTGCATCCAGGTTCCATATGCACCACTTACACCCAAGCCACCCTTCACATTGGCACTCTTACGCTCCTACCACACCAAATTGTCTCTGTGATGCGCTAGCTGCTCTCTGCCACAAGCAGGATTATTGAGCCTCAGGTGGCTTTCCAAATCCTATCCCCCAGGTATGGTAGAAAAAACACCTCTTCCAAGATGATAGGGAAACCCCTTGGATGTGGAATGCAGATTTGTGCATTCTCTGAGCTTCACTTTACACTGCAGTAAAATGTAACCAACAGGGTGAAATAGCAATATTTTGCATTTAACTTGTACTGCAACTTCCATCTGAGGATCCCAAAGCACTCTACAAACACTGCTTGCTTCTCAGAACCCCCCTTTCAGAGGTAGGTGAAGTGTCATTTTAGAGATGGGGAAACTGAGTCACACAGAGGTGAAGTGACTTCCCCAAGGTCACACAGTGATTCAATGTCAGAGCTGGACAGAGAGCCCAAGTCTGCTGACTCCCCGTTTCACTTCTCTAACTACTACAACTGGCTGCCCTCCAAATATGTGCAGATCTTGCAAGAGGAGCGAGGAGGGGATCAGTTAGATAACATCTGCAGCCATGGACATGTTAGTGCCTCTGTCAGTCAACCAATGCAGCCAGCTATTTCTCTCTTTCACAGACCACAGAGAGGAGGAGCCCAGAGTCATTCTACCATGAAGCCGTGACCTCACCTCAAACTTGCTGAGCACGTGCTGGCAGACGTCCACCAGTTCTGTCAGTCCTCTCCGGAATGGCTCAATGGCTAGGATCCCCCCTTCAGAAAAGGAGAAGCATTCACAAAAAGTGTGGCTGGCTCCAGTATTGGACATGGGGCCCTTCCCCTCCTAACCCAACCATCATACACCTCTTTGGCGGCCCCTGTGATGAGGTGAGGATCTTAGGCCAGCATTCATGTCATGCTCCCTCCCACTCCCATCAGCAGTCTGAGAAGATCATACAAGGACTGAATGAACCATGGAGGCTTGAACTGGTGTCTCAGAGCCCCAAGTCCAGGCTGAAGCCCTTTGGCAGGGGACAGCATAGGGGAAGCCTGCCCTGCAGTTTGTGCTGAGGACAGACACAGGGCTCCGCTCTCCGGGGCCAGCAATCCAGCACTTTGCACTACTGCTACATTCTTCAAAAAATTAAAAAGCCATTTAGCACAACTTGGCCATTTCCAGTGGCTCTGCTCTTCTACGCAACCGACACTCAAGGCCACAGGAGAGGCGACCTGTGAGCTGGGAACCAAGTTAGAGGCTCTGGCTGGATTTTACAAACTATTCAGAGGAACAATTGTGAGGTAGGTATGGAAATGGAGCCGCTCAGCAGCCTCGCTCTTGCAATGGCAGATACAGTCCCAGGTGAATCCTGCAGGCTGCCCTTTGGTGTGGACATCAGGATAGGATGAGGGAAACACAGAGTACAGCACCCGGAGGGCACCCTGCTGCATAGAGCACTTGCAGTGCTATTCACCCCAGGAACTAGCAATATCTGCCCATCGAGCTGTGTAACAGACTGGATCTGTTGTTTAGTGTGTAATGTAACAAGCTCTGTGTGAAGATCTAACTTGGAGGAGGCACCCAAGAGCTAACTAGGGGGTGATGCCAGGTGGGATGCCCAGCGCTGTGAGGCTTTGGGACCACAACTCCCCAGGCTTGCTGATTACTACAGAGGCCACGTCTGGGCTCTGCAGTGGGGGATGACGGAGACCAGCTCTATCATTGCTACTCAAGCTGCACTGATCATGGATGGGGATTGCAACTGCCCTGTAGAATGCTGGAACCAACGACATGCAGAGGGAGGGGGAAAGACTTCACGGGCTGGCAGATCCATGGTTTCAGGGCCTGACATGGCAAGGGACAGCTGTCCAGGGAAGCCCAGCTGCATTCCTACCTCTGGTTTGGATCCGGAAGTTGATTTTGCTTTCAGATGGGTGGGTGATGCTGTAACCACAGAACTCCACTTCAGGGCTACAGAAAACAGAAGCAGGAAGCACAAGTGGGCTCTCAGAATCAGCAGCAAGCCAACTGCAGAGACACTCATGTTTAGGAAGCCTCTGAAGCAAGCAGACCTGTGCTGCATCTTGGTCCCACGTGTTTCAAAAGCAATCACTTCCCATCACCCACAGCTCCCTGAGACAGGCGTGCAGGAGGAAAAGGTGTGCTTCTGTGGGGTGGGCTGGATCCTAAAGTTGGTGGGGTATGGAATAGATAAACACCCCCTGTCCTTTCTATGCTGTGGATGGATTTCACACCTGCCCAGACTCAAACTTGAGACCAGTCAAGTGGTTGCCCTGGCTTTAGCAGCTGAAAGAAAGCATGGCCTAAAGGTTACAGCACTGGTTTGCGGATGGTGATTTATCATGAGCAGCTTACAAGACTATCACAATTTGTCCTCTGAAATTATCAAATGCAACCCCCCCTTCCTGAATACTTCTAGAGCTGGAACTCATGACAAGAAGTTCCTCATTAATATTGACTACTGGATAGGGTCATGTAGGTCATGAGATACTATTCCTTTGACTGCATGTGCATACGAATCAGGCTCCCAGTGCGAATATTTGTGTTTGCAAACTCAAAACAAGATTCTCTAATACTCACTTGAACACTGGCTGTTTCCACTCCCAGGCCTGTCAGTAAACTTGTTCCCAAAGGGGCAGAGATGCAGTCAAAGTGCATTTGTTTAAAGAACCCAAGTAGGGAGATTTGCAATATTCGTCTGGCTTCAGCAGTGCCAGAGGTGCTAGATCAGAAGTCTAGGAACAGCAAACATAGCCCTGAGGTGGTACCAGTTATCACAGGGACTTCACTTACTTTTTCATGATCATGTAACGGAGGGAGTTGCCAAATGTGTGGTCCTCATCATGTAACACAAATGTGACACAGTTTCCATCCGTCCCATCTGCCTGGACCTGCCACAGCCAGGAAAGCAAGAGGAGCACAAGAATATGGTTATATCTCCAGATGATTTAAACTCCTCCTGAAGTAACTAAGGCCAGGTCTACACTAGAAAAATGACTCACTTCTGATGACTGGTGTCAGCAACAGGGTCACCCCCCATGGTATAACTGTAAGCATAGACCTGGACAACTAGGTTCATCATTGTTCATCTATGTTCATCATTGTGTTAGAAAACAGTGGTTGAGATTTGCCAAGAGCTTGTTTTTGGAGAAACGTCACAGCTGGAGTATGGGCCCACCACACAAATCTGGAGGGGAAAAAAATATAAAGCCAGAGCCTTCCTCTTAGAACCCAGGGATTTCTAGACTCCCAGATAGATGAAAGCTAGATATACTGCACGATAGAAAAGCTAGGAATTATTATTATATGCACGGTCAAAGGGTTAGTGTTATCCTAGGTTCTGATCCTTCCATTCCTTGCACACCCAAAGGTCCCAGCCTTCAAAGGGAATTTTGGGAGCATGAGTACAACGACCACCCTCAACGACCTTTAATACCAAGCCGTTCTTGGATCTCATTCACTGGGAGTCACATTTCAGACCCAACAATAGTCTCATAGACTTTAAGGTCAGAAGGGACCATTATGATCATCTAGTCTTACCTCCTGCATAACACAGGCTACAGAATCTCACCCACCCACTCCTGTAACGAGGAGTTATTGAAGTCCTCAACTTGTGGTTTAAAGACCTCAAGGTGCAGAGAATCCTCCAGCAAGTGACTCGTGTCCCACGCTACAGAGGAAGGCGAAACACCCCCAGGGCCTCTGCCAATCTGCCCTAGAGGAAAATTCCTTCCCAATCCCAAATATGGCGATTAGCTAAACCCTGAGCATGTGGGCAAGACTCACCAGCCAGACACCCAGGAAAGAATTTTCTGTAGTAACTCAGATCCCACCCTGTTTAGTGTCCCATTACAGGCCATTGGGCATATTTACTGCTCATAGTCAAAGATCAATTAATTGCCAAAATTAGGCTATCCTATTGTATCCCTTCCATAAATTTATCAAGCTTAGTCTTGAAGCCAGATATGTCTTTTGCCTCCATTGCTCCCCTTGGAAGGCTATTCCAGAACTTCACTCCTCTGATGGTTAGAAACCTTTGTCTAATTTCAAGTCTAAACTTCCTGATGGCCAGTTTATATCCATTTGTTCTTGTATCCACATTGGTACTGAGCTTAAATAATTCCTCTCCATCCCTGGTATTTATCCCTCTGATATATTTACAGAGAGCAATCATATCTCCCCTCAGCCTTCTTCTGGTTAGGCTAAACAAGCCAAGCTCTTTGAGTCTCCTTTCATTTCCCCCCCCCCCCCCAAGGTTTTCCATTCCTCGGATCATCCTAGTAGCCCTTCTCTGTACCTGTTCCAGTTTGAATTCATCCTTCTTAAACATGGGAGACCAGAACTGCACACGGTATTCCAGATGAGGTCTCTCCAGTGCCTTGTATAATGGTACTAACACCTCCTTCTCTCTACTGGAAATACCTCACCTGATGCATCCCAAGACCGCATTAGCTTTTTTCACAGCCATATTACATTGGCGGCTCATAGTCATCCTGTCATCAACCAACACTCCAAGGTCCTTCTCCTCCTCTGTTACTTCCAAGTGATACGTCCCCAGTTTATAACAAAAATTCTTGTTATTAAACTCTAAAAGCATGACCTTGCATTTTTCACTATTAAATTTTATCCTATTACTATTACTCCAGTTTACAAGGTCATCCAGATCTTCCTGTAGGATATCCCAGTCCCTCTCTGTATTGGCAATACCTCCCAGCTTTGTGTCATCCGCAAACTTTATTAGCACATTCCCACATTCAGTATTAAAAAGATTAAATAACTGTCTGAGTCTGTGGAAACTGGCACCTAGAGTGTAACAAGACTCTGCTTTTTTTCACTCAAGAGAGGGGGGGAAATAGTCCCAGCATCTATTGCTGCTGGAGGAGTCGTAGGGATACCAGCTAGGATCCTTTGTGGGGAGAAAAAGGAGAATATCTAGGAATAATGGGATGAAATAAAAAGAAACAAGCAATGAGGTGAGACAGGAGGAAAAGCTTCCTAAAGGAGAAAGTTTGTTGTGAGGAGTCAGGCCAAGTCTACACTTACAAGCGTACAGCAGCACCAATACAACGTGCCACTGTCAAAGCGCTCGTGTAGCCACGTTATGCTGACAGGAGAGACCTCCCCATCAACAATGAGCAGCAGTAGCTCTGGCGGCGGGAGAGCTGGTGGCCACTTCTGGGACTGTGCAGAGCAAGGGAGCTTGCCTTAGCCCCGGGCCCTGCTGCGCCGCTTACCGGACTTTTAACTTTTACAACAGGCTATGTAAAAAGCACTAGCAAAGTCAGTACAAACTGAAATTTCATACAGACAATGACTTGTTTATACTGCTCTGTATACTATACACTGAAATGTAAGTGCAATATTTATATTCCAATTGTTTTGTTTTATAATTATATGGTATAAATGAGAAAGTCAGCAATTTTTCAGTAACAGTGTGTTGTGACACTTTCGTATTTTTATGTCTAATTTTGTAAGCAGGTAATTTTTAAGTCATTAGCTTGGTCTTCTCTGCACTAATTTCCATGCCATATTTTGCAGAGATTTCATCCAGTCATTTCACAAGGTTGGCAAGTTCATCTTCGCTGCCTGCCAGGCCATCAGCGTCATCAGCAAACCGAAGATTTCAGATTGTTCGCCCCCCAATGCTGACTGTGCATATGTGATCTTCTAGGGCATCAGTCATTATGCACGCCAAGCAGATGTTGAACAGTGTGAGCGAAAGAAGACAGCCTTGGTGCGAAACCACTCTCCTATTGTGCCATTGATGATAACTGCACTGCTGGCCTTAGCATACAGTTGTTTAATGGTAAGAATAAACTTACAACCAACATTGTACTTCTTCATAGTTGCCCAGAGAGCTTTGTGCCACACTCTGTCAAATACTTTCTTGAAGTCAACAAAGACGTGGTAGATGTCCTGCTGGTGTTGTAAGTACTTCTCACATAGAACATGAAGGTTGAAATCTGTTCTGTAGTATTTCTTCCAGCATGAAAGCGAGCCTGTTCTTCAGCGATGATATTCTCAGCTTGTGGCTTCAATCTGTTTAATATGACTTTCAACATCACTTTGCTGGGATGGCTAATTAAACTTTTGGTCCGATAATTTTGACACAATCGCAGGTTGCCTTTCTTTGGCAGAGTGACTGTGTCCATGTGGAGGGCCACTCACCAGTCTGCCAGATCTTCTTGCAGATCTTGGTGAGTACATCTATTACTATTTCTCCTCTGAATTTCATCAACTCCGCTGGGATGTTGTCAATACCTGTAGTCTTTCCATTCTTGAGTGATTTCACAGCTGTCTCCACTTCTTCACGTAGTATTGGAAAGTCATCCTCCTCTGTTGAATCTGGGTTGTCTAAGCTGATGACAAACAAACGTGATGGGATCAGCTCACATATCACTGTCAGTGGACAAGAGCTAGAGACAGTAAAACAGTTCAAGTATTTGGGGGCAATCATCACTGATGAAGGATCCAAGGCAGAAATCTGGACAAGAACTGTGAAACCAGCAGCACCAGAGGCAAAGCTAAAGCCAATTTGGAGGAATAAGAACATCTCCCTGGAATCCAAACTGAAACTGCTGCACGCACTGGTCATCTCCATTCTTCTGTATGCGTGTGAGACATGAACCCTTATGGCAGAACTTGAACAGAATATACAGGTAGTAAAGATAAGATACTTCCGTAAAATCCTGGGCATTTCCTACTTCGACCACATCACTAATGAAGAGGTCTGCAACATCATCACCCAATGCACTGGGTCATATGAAGACCTGCTGATGACCGTGAAGAAGCGCAAGCTGAAGTGGTACGGCCATGTAACAAGATCATTGGCCTATCCAAGATCATCTTCCAGGGGAGAGTACAGGGGAAGAGAAGAAGAGGTAGACAGAAGAAGAGATGGATTGACAACATAAAAGAGTGGACAGGAATGGACATTGTAGAGACTCAAGAACTGACACACAATCGTCAGGGGTGGAGACAACTGGCTGATTGCTCATCAATGATAGTGCCCCAACGACCAAATGTGGTTATGGTAATGATGATGATGATGATGATGAGTTTTTAAGTGAAGTGAAACTCGGGGGTACACAAGCCAAATCAGACTCCTGAAAGGGGTACAGTAGTCTGGAAAGGTTGAGAACCACTGCTCTAGGTGAAATCCTACCCTATTGAAATGAATGTGAATTTCACCAGTGACTTCAATAGGATCAGGATTTCACTTCAGTAATTACACCACAACCTAGCTCTTATCTAGTGCTTCCATCAGCAGATCTCAGGGTTTTACAAAGCAAGTCAGTATTGTTATCACCATTATCTATAGGGAAACTGAGGCACAGGGCAGTGACATGACTTGTCCAAGGAATCAGAGTGAGCCAGTGGCAGAGCTGGGTCTCCCAGGTCCCAGTTCAGTGCTCTATTCACTAGGCCACACTGCCTCCACCACCCCCTGGGTTTATAACTAGGACTCCATGTCTATCACGGAGATCAAGTCAGCACTAGGAGTTCCATTTTAAAATCCTGTTTGTCCAGCATTTAGATTAGCTCTCGATACCTGGTCTTAGCTGAAGGGTCTCAGGCAGGGAGAACATCTCGGTAATTCTGTGGCTAAGGCACTACATCTGGAAGTTTGGGTTCAGTGCCAAGCTTTGCTGCAGACTCCCTCTCTGACGTTGGGCAAATAATTTAACCCTCTGGGCCACAGTTTCCTATTGGTGACATGCTGCTTTTCCCTCCCATCCCATTGTGAGCTCTTTGGGGCAGGGACTCCCTCTGTGCCCACAATACTGGGGCCCTGATCTCGGTTGGGCCATCTAAGCCCTTCTTCTGCCTGTCAGGCCCTTCATTGGTTTCCTTCAACTTCTCAGGAAAGAGCAGGTTGAGGGCTGTGCACGATAGGCTGATGGTAGAGGTAGTTATTTACAGGAGTGGGGTCACGAAGGGTGGTTTAAATGGGCTCGTATGCTCTGAGAGAGGGGAGAGCAGGCAAGGGGGATTTTCTCCTTTAGTTTGATGCATTTTAATCCAAGGAGCCCGGAGCTATGGAAAGTTGCTTCTGAGCATCTATAGACACTAATGATATCAGTAAATACTTCCTTGCAGACTAGCAAAATAACAACAGGCTCTGGGAACAAACAGGAAGGAGCTGGGCCTAATGCGCGTGGGAGGGGACTGGGAGTCAGTTCACTTGGGTTTTGTTCTCAGCAATGCCACCATCTCACCGAGTGGCACAGGGAAAGCTCCTCATTTCTTGTCTTCTTACTCCCATGGAAGTTTTGCCAATGACCACCGTGGCGGAAGGACCTATTCCTTAACCTCTCTCTCTACACCTAATTTTCCCCATGTGTAGAATTGGGGATGATATTTACCTACTCCACAAAAGGGTTGTGAGGCTTAATTTATTAAAGTACTTTGAGATCCTAACATGAAAGGAGCTGTAGAAATACAAAGGATTACCGGTATAATGTTAATATAATTATTGTGCCGCATGTAATCTACAGGGGCTTTCTGGAGCCAGTCCTGGAATTCTCTAGCAGATCTTGATAACCTGTCTCATTCTCTGAAATCACTGTCCCTGTTCTTCTAAAACTCTGAGCAAATTCCTTGCAGTGTTTGTGCCTGTGGAAAGGTGAATGTAACTGCTGAGGGTGTTGCTATGTGACAAGAAGTGAATGGAGTTGTGAACCTTCTGGAGCATTTGAGGAGCTGGCCGTGGGCAGGATGTGAGGAGATGAGGGCTTTGTATAGCTCTGGCTCCACACTTAACCTTGAGACCTCACACCAGTTCCAAGGTCGGCTGGGGATTGACTGGTCAAATCAGGCTCCGCAGCAGCTATATTTAGCCCAGGGAGAGGTCAGAGGCTCAGCAGCGCTCTGATGGCTGGCAGATTATTTAGATACTCTTGGTTTTGGAGACAATCCCAACCCCAAACCAGTCCTGTTGGAGCTTTTAGTTATTGGCGCATTGGCAGGAGTCCGAACAGACTATATCAGGAGGATTCTGGATCCACTCCTGTGTCATGTCTCTAGGGGCCTGATCCTGCACAGTGTGGCATGCCCTTAAGGCACAATATGTCACAGGATTGGGCCCTCTATGCCCAAACACCTGCACATGTGGATTTGGACGTTATAAATAAGGCTACGATTTAGTCATGGGTATTTTTAATAAAATTCATGGACAGGTCACGGGCAGAAAACAAAAATTCACAGCCTGTGACCCGTCTATGACTTGTACTATAAATACCTCTGACTAAATCTTAGTTGGGGGGCCCCTCAAGAGGAGTCCTGCTCTGTGGGACCCTGGGGGTACTGCTGGAGGCCCCCGGGAGGCCGCTACTCTGGGGGTGCCCCCAGGGACCATTCCCAGACTGCTGCCAGGGGCCACTGAGCTGCGGCTGCTCCTGCTGCCCTGGGACCACTGCTCAGGTGGTTCCTGGGGCCAGCCGCACCGGCTGCTGCTCGGGCAGTCCCTGGGGCCAGCCACCCAGGGCCACCCGAGCAGTGGCCATTGAGGCCGGCTGCAGAGCCACCCAAACGGCTAGCTGTGGCACCCAGGGTCAGCCACACTGACCACTGCAGAAGTCATGGAGTTTGCGGAAAGGAGGCTGTGTGGCCTAGTGCAGTGCGTGACAGGAGATGCACAGGGCAGACTTCTTAAAGGAGACTGAGAAGACAACAAACCATGCAGCAGACTACAGTGCATTTAGCTTTTCCATCTGTCTAGTACATTGAGAAACTGGTGCAGTGATCTGATGGATGACAGCCCATGCACCACTATTTCATGGAGCCACAGGGAACATGCTGTGCCAGACCAGTCTGGTTCCCGGAGACTTGATTTTTCCCTCCTGTTTCGCACAGAGATCCCTTTGATACATTTCCGGATCTCCATAGGGATGGAAGTTTTGCGGTAGATGATCAGACCGCTGGTCCTCCAGCAGTGGCTGTTATCTGATGCTTCAGAGGAAGGCAAACAGCATCCCTCCAGTAACACACCACTTGACTTATGCCATGCTGTATACATAGGGAGGGTTCTGACATGGCCTCGCGGTAATCAGTTTGTGCCCAGAGGCATGAAGTTGGATGCCTCTACGTATTTCTAATGTGTCCATCACTGTGGTATGTAGGTGTCAAATTATCCAACCCATTTGAAAATTGTTCTCCATTATCTGACCTGAAAGCCCGATCCCCTTCCTGGTGTGGAATTCTACCCGGTTTAGGGAATTCTAGCTGGTGTGTGCAGCAATATTTTATTTTTCTACATTTACTTGCCATCCATTTCATCTGCTGGACCCTTATTCTCAAATTATGGACCAACAGGAAAAGAGAAGAACTGATCTGTTTTCATGGCCGCTTTCCTAATCTGAAATACACAATCAATCAAATTGCCTCTAGATCCCCAAAGATGTTTGGAAGTGGAGTAATTATTCCAGAAAAAAGTCGCTTTTATTCCAGAAGAGTATCTATACAGGGCAGTTATGCTGGCATGGCTATAAAAGAACAGTGATTCTGCTAAAGCTATGCTGATCAATTCCCCTGCATAGACAACCCCTTAGAGATGGGAACGACCCACAAGATTATCCAGGGTATCCACATCAAGGGCAGGGTGTTGACCCTGGTCCTGACAGACCATATCTCAGATATTTGTTTGCCTCTCCCAGCTAAGCAATCCTAATAGCTGTAATCCCACATCATATAAAAGATCTTCCTGCTTAGAGGGACTGTGATTTACAACTGTGAGTTATTTACCCTTGAAAGTGGTACCCACATACTGCAGTGATGGCTGCATTATCACTGCACACAGAGGGACTAGATTAGCTAGACAGGGTGGTGTCTAGTTTATATTTGGGACACTGGTTTTTATTCATGTTCAATGGGCAATCAGGAGGGTCAGTTTATACACAAATTGTCTTGTATGCAAGTGCAGGTGGTAACTGGTTAGGGACCATGGTGCAAGTCTGTCCCTAAATTCCCTGACATCTCTTACATCAAGCAACCCATCTCAATCCGTTTTCTCTTCTACTGTGTAGGGGTCTGTTCACTATGGGACATTTCTAGATCAAAGTGTCTGGTTTGCTGTCTAGGGGGCTGATCCTTCTACCCTTTCCCACATCTGTCTCAATGGAAGTACTCATGGTTACTCATGAGGAGATCTGCATGATTCGGCATTTGGTTGGAACAATAACTGACCATATTAACATGATTCCTTTTTAAAATCAGGCAATAAATAATAGATGCTACTAACAACAATCCATTTGTTTCCCCTGTGCAGCCACCTCCATTCTCAATAGCCCCTTCCCCGTTGGTTGGTTGGTTGGTTGGCAGGCAGGCAACTGGAGACTCTGGAGGAGCTGTCCAGAGAGTAATAATTTACAATGTCTTGGGCTGCTGGACAAACAAGTTCCTTTCAAGCTAGTAAGTGATACAAATCCAGCTACGGTGAACTGTGGCGCCATCTAGTGCATTGGCTGAGAGAGAAAAAAAAAGTACAAGGGACCTGGTGAAGGAAACGTAAGATGGTGAGGTAATATCATTTATTGGACCTACTTCTGTTGGTGAAAGAGACAAGCTTTCAAGCTAACACAGAGCTCTCCATCAGTTGAAAACCTGAAGAAGAGCTCTGTATAAGCTCAAAAGCTGGTCTCTTTCACCAACAGAATTTGGTCCAATAAAAGATATTACCTCACCCACTTTGTCTTGCTAATAACAGGACCAACACAGCTACAACAGCACTTAACCATCTAATGAAGGAAAGGCAGACATAAGAATAAAGTATGGGTTCATGGATAGAAAGGCCAGTCTGAAACTCTCACTACAGAGCTGAATAATCTTGCCAATGTGTCAGTTTAGAGTGTGGGGCAAATCTCTACCAAGGAAAGATCTTGCAGCTATCAAATTGATTATCTGAGACTCCTTAGGCCTCATTCCAAAAACTCCCCTTGAAAAATAGGGCCAGTTTTAGAAAATATTGACCCTAGCTTCTAACCTAGCTCCATCTAACATAGCACAGACTTTGCTGTTCCTATTCCACGTAGGATAATCTTGGAGAGATCAAAACACAGGGCAACACAATGAAATGCTTCAAGAAATTAAAGCAACAGGCACCTTCTCGGATCTCACTCTTATGTCCATTTCTGAAAATGCCACTTTTGTCTCCTCTCAATTTCTCCCTCCCTCCACTGTTGGCTTGGGTTCTAACTTCATACCTGTGTCATTTAGCTCCATGAAACATATTATACAAAATAAAGTGGCATCACATCCTGTGGTGCTGACAAGCATTAGATAGGGCTACTGATGTTTCTCTTAAAGATCAGGGGTGAAATCTGAACTCAAAAACATCCTCCATTACCTTGTGACAAACACCCTAAAACAAACATGTTCCTAGGTTCGAGAATTTTCTGTGCAAACTTCCCACACTGCTGCCTGGGGAAGAGGGAAGCCCACTACAGAATCAGTACTTACTAGGGCTGTAGATTAATCAGAGTTAATCACATGCGTTAACTCAAAAAAATTATTCACGATTAAAAAAATTAATTGCAATTAATAGCAGTTTTAATTGCACTGTTAAACAATAAAATACCAATTGAAATTTATTAAAGATTTTGATTTTTGTACATTTTCATATATATTGCATTCTGTGTAACTGAAATCAAAGTGTATATTTTTTATTATAAATATCTGCACTGTAAAAATGATAAACAAAAGACAGTATTTTTCAATTCACCTCATACAAGTACTGTAGTGCAATCTTTGTCATGAAAATGCAACTTACAAATGTACATGTTTTTGTTACATAACTGCCCTCAAAAACAAAACAATGTAAAACTTCAGAGCCTACAAATCCACTCAATCCTACTTTTTTTCCCAGCCAATCACAAGCAGACAAATAAGTTTTGTTTACACTTACAGGAGATAATGCTGCCCTCTTCTTATTTACAACATCACCAGAAAGTGAGAATAGGCATTTGCTTGGCACTTTTGTAGCCGGCATTGCAAGGTATTTATGTGCCAGATATGCTAAACAGAAGTCTTAAAAGAGTACCACTCTGATGCGGAAACTACAGAACCTGAGCCACCAAAAACAAAACCAACCTTCTGCTGGTGGCATCTGACTCTGATAATGAAAATGAACATTCATCAGTCCATACTGTTTTGGATTGTTATCGAGCAGAACCCATCATCAGCAGAGATCCATGTCCCCTGGAATGGAGGTTGAAGCATGAAGGGACATATGAATCATTAGTGCATCTGCATGTAAATATCTTACAACGCTGGCTACAACAGTGCCATGCGAACGTCTGTTCTCACTACAAGAAACAGACATTATCTCCTGCAAATGTAAACAAACTTGTTCGTCTGAGCGATTGGCTGAACAAGAAGTGTGACTGATTGGACTTGCAGCCTCTAAAATTTTACACTGTTTTATTTTTGAATGCAGTTTTTTTTGTACATAATTCTACATTTGTAAGTTCAACTTTCATGATAAAGCAATTGCACTACAGTACTTGTATTAGGTGAATTGAAAAATACCTTTTTTCTTTTGGTTTGTTTACAGGGCACATACTCATAATAAAAAATAAATATAAAGGGAGGACTATACACTTTGTATTCTGAGTTGTAATTGAAATCAATATATTTGAAAATGTAGAAAACATCCAAAAATATTTAAATAAATGGTATTCTATTAATTTTTTAATTGCGCAATTAATCGCAATTAATTTTTGTAATCGCTTGACAGCCCTAGTACTTACCCCTTCGATCTATCTCAGGCACTATACAGACCTCTCACTGCAGCATCTGAGCACCTTACAGTCTCTGATATAGTTATGCTCCCAATGCCCTGGGAAGTAAGGCAGTGCTATTATCCTTATTGTACAGATGGGGAATTGCGGTCCAGAGAGACTAAGCAACTGGCCCAAGGTTATACAGGGAGTCTGTAAAAGAGCAGGGAACTGAACCTGGTTCACCCAAGTCCTAGGCGGGTGCCCTAACCACCATCCCACCTGAGACATCCCTTAGACTGCATAGACCACCTGCCATGTAAATTCAAGCTCTGTATCTCAAGAGAGGGCAAGTGAAGGGGCAAATAATGGCTGTTTGCCATAGCACTACCCAACCCCAAATAAAACCAATCCAGGGCCTTACCTAGTATACAACTTCATACTGACCATCTCTCTGTTCATCCTGACCTGGTTCCCTGCCTGTTCTGTGAAACAATGAGAGCAGCAGGGGAGCTCTGGCATCACAACTCCTGAAGAAGCCACACTACCATGAAACAGGGCTGTGGAGATGGCAGAAGGAAGTGACTTCTGTGCCAATGCCAGCTGTCTCTATGACCTATACATTCATCAAGGACCTATGGATTTTTGGAGATGGGGACCTCCTGCCACTTCTGTGAATCCCTGATAGAAAGATTTCTTCCCCAATGTGTGATTAACCCTTGCAGGAAAACACTGAGCCCATAGTAATTCACTGCTACGCAAGGGACAAGATTTTGTCTGCTAAACAAACTAATCCCCCAACTGCTCCACTGCTGGGCTAGACTGATTATAAAATAATATGCCATACGCCATGCAGCTGTGGTTTCACATACAACTTTCTGTTCTGGCACAATATCCTATATTTAGAGAATCCTTTAATCGAATGTATTAGGTTACAGTTAATTGAACCCACCCCTATGAAGGCCTATGCCCCTAATCCTGGTCCCAACTCCCACTGATATCAATGTCAAAACTCCCCATTCTTTTCAGTGTCATTAGATTCCAAGACCAGAAGGGACCATTGTAATCACCTAGTCTCATCTCCTGTATAACGCAAGCCAGAGAACTGCACCACAATAATCCCTAGAACAGAGCTTTTAGAAAAACATCCAATCAAAACTGTCACTGATGAAAAACCTATCACAATCCTTGGTTGTTCCAATGGTTAATTATTCTCACTGTTAAAAATGTATGCTTTATTTCCAGTCTGAAATTGTCTATTTTTAACATCCAGCCATTATATCATGCTATACCTTTCTCTGGCCAGAACTACACTATAAATTTACATCAGTGTAACTACATCACTCAGGGTTGTGAAAAATCCGCACCCCAGAGCAACCCAGTTATACTGACTTAACCCCTGGTGCAGACAGCACTATGTCAACAGGAGGGATTCTCCTGTCGACATAGCTAGCTACTGCTTCTTACAGAGGTGGCTTAACTATGCTGGTGGGAGAAGGTCTCCTATCAGATAATAGTGTCTTCACTGAAGCGCTACAGTGGCACAGCTGCATTGGTGCAGCGGTGCTGCTTCAGCGTTTTAAGTGTAGACCTACCCTTGGATAGATGGGAGAGCCCATTATTAAACAATCTTCTCTTTGTTAAGATCAAGCACCTTGTGTCTATCACTGTAAGGCAGGTTTTCTAATCCTTTAATCATTCACATGGCTCTTCTCTGAACCCTCTCCAATTTATCGACATCCTTCTTGACTCCCTTGCTCCAAACCACACTGTAAACCAAGCATAAAATGTTCTTAATTATAAACAACACATCTGCTGTTACCAACAGCCAATACTTAGAACTACATTACACAGAGGAAGTTTGCAGCATTAATTGTAATGGAGGCTCAAGCTGAATGTAGGGAGATGAAAACTCTGAATGGGATTGGCTGAAGATCAGTAACAGGTTGGTGGTTCCTCTATTGCTCTGTAGCTATGCCACATCTTATCTTCTTCTGAAGGATACACTTGCTTTCTGGCCTCAGTTGCAGGGCACACTGAGCTCATTTTAACAGAGTGGTGGGCTGTGGAGGCAAAAGGTCCTAGCAAAACCAGAAGTGTGGCCTTACACTTAAGGAGACTCAAAATCTTATTACTACTGAACATTTATATTGCAGTAGTGCCTAGTGTTGACCAAACTGGGATCCATTGTGCTAGGTACTGTACAAATATAGTGTGACTAACAATCCAGGCCCTGCTCAAAGGGATTTAGGCACCTAATTCCCAATGGGAAATCCATGGGAGTTAGCGGCCTAAATAGCTTTGGGGATCTGCTCCTTACAGGCTAGAAGAAAAGACAACAGGTGATGAGACAACTAAGCAGATGGGGAAGGGGGGAACAGCATTTCCAACTGTCTAGAATCACAAGTGTTTTTCTTAAAGCCCCAGCTTCTAGATTCAAATGATTTTGTGAGAACCTGTTTTCATTTTCAAAGAAAAGTAAAGTTTCTAGTGCTCATGGTGGTAGAGAAAGCTTGAAAACATGAGCCTCAAAAAAGGCTGAAAACCCAGAAAGAAAATATAAAGAACCCACATTTACTATATTCTAAAATCTCATGATTTGGGGTAGGAGCTCAACTCATTATGTTTGAAGGGCTGAAGTACTGGGGTATGGAGGCTGGGGTGGGACCACAAATAAAACAGTATTTTAGGACAGATCTGGGTGTAAGTCCCAGTTCTGCTGCAAGCTACCTGGTGCAATCATCACTCACCCCAGTGCAGACCCAGCCCCCATGTGCAGAACAGAGACAACGCGCCTTTTCTCTCTGAATCCAGGACCGCAGGTGGGCTCTCAGATATTCCAGCCATGGGAGCCAGATAAAGATCGAGCTAGGCAGAAAACAGGGCCACTCATGAAAGCACTCCCAGGCCCGCGGAAGCTGAAGGATCTGGGAACAGCACACCCTGGGGGCTGCACAGGGGAAGCAGTGGGTCACCACGTGGCTCTTCTGCCACAAGCCTGAGTCCCCCAGCCTGCCTCCCTAGTGCATCCAGCCAGGGAGCCCTGGCCTCCCAGACACTCACCATCTCAAGCACCGGCTTCCTCTCCACCTCTTCAGCCATTGCTGCCTGGGAAGAATTTCCTTCCTCTTCCTCCGACGCTGCTAAGGGATTCTGGGAGTTGTAGTCCAACCCTAGTGAAGTGGGCAAACAGGGACGATTTTGGTGTGCTCTGAAAGCACTTTCCCGGCATTGCCAAATTGGAGCTATATTTGTTGTGTTTCTTAAAGCCCGCAGCTCCTGGGGTCCCGTGATTGCCTGGGAATTTCAGCTTTCTGTGTTTTTAAACAAGTTTCTAGCCCTTTGTTGAAGAGAAAAGCTTGGAAATGTGACCTGAGTGCAGCCTAAAGGTTCAAAACTCAGTAATGTGTTAATAAAAATTAGTCAAGGCCCCTAAAATCATGAGATTGGCTTTAAAAACTCAGTTGGGTTTCTTTTTGTTTGCTTTCTGGTGCTGGTACATGTATGGTTCATGCTTTCAAGCACTTCTTTGCAGCCAAGAGGGCCAGAAATTTAGCTTTTTTAAAAAATGAAAGCTACAATTGTCAGGAAATGATCAGATTCCATAACTGAGATGCTAACCTAGCCACTAAATATTATGCCACTCACAGTAAAATTGCAAGAAATGACAGTATAGAAAACCAGAAGTCAAATAAAAAGAACTCCAAATGTACTATTAAAAAAACAACAAAGCAAAACAAAACAAAAAAACCTTGTGATTTTTAAGTCAGTCCCATAATTTGGAGGGGCCTGGCTCAAATTTGAACACTTAGGGTTGGCGACGCTGCTGCTCTTGTGGCTCGTTAATTCCACTCAAAGGCATTCATGGGACCTGCCAAGGGTCTGTATGACACTGGCTGCTTGGGAGAAATGCAGTGAGAGCAGGATTAGGAAATGAAGGTATGTGAAAAATAAAGGGTAACTTATTTTTAAAGGACAGCGCCACAACAAGCTATGTCCTTGGCACCTAACTACATATCTGCACCACAGAGCATATCCTGAGCATGACTGGTGCTGAAATATGGAGAAAATTGTCTGACTCTGCCATGTGAGGAAACGGATGGCAGAGATAGCATGATGTGAGATGCTACAGGATCAGGACTGGTCATCACCAAAACAACCCAACCCCGGGTTTGAATCTCATGCTGATGGCTGCATGGAATTTTAGGAGCTGGCTGACAAGTACCCCACCCCTGACTGACCCGTCCGAGGTGGGGGGGGTTGTAATGCCCATGTCTGAGGATTATGCAGACAGGGAAGATGAAGAGGAAGAAGAAGAGGAAGAGAATTCCTGCTCCCAGCCCTCACAAGCAACTATTCCAGAGAATGACGCGCAAATTGTTTTGTTTTTTTTTTTTTTTAATGATTGATTGATTTGCCCAGAGAGGACTTAGGATGCGAGACAGTATAGTTACTTAGAAAGAAAGTTTGTTAATGTGTGGATTGTTGAGGAAATCCTCCAGGGACATATGGTACTTTACCATACATGGCATGCAGTAAGTAATCAGGTATCATTCATGCAAAGCAAAGCATAGCGCGTATGGTCGTGACTGCTGGCATTCAAGAAGCATCCGCTCTTTATCTTTGTTCTGTTATCCTCAGCAAGTGATATCGTTTCAGATAACCTGGTTAAAAATCAGGAATTTAAGTCAAATTACAGCCAGAGTGAGTGAGGACAGGGAGGGGAGAACGTGAGGACAGGGAGGGACAACCGAGATGAGAGTGGGGGCAGGAAGACCGCAGGAAAAATCAGCGTGGGGGCAGGAAGATCAAGCGGTGGCGGGATGCACTCTGGGGCTGCTGCGTGATCAAACTGACATGCTCGGCGTCTCACATTCCACCATTCTGCACTTGCTCAGCCTGTAATTGAACAGATCCTGACCACTGTCCAGGCTGCCTGTGTCTGGGTCCCAGAGGATAACAGGCATTTTCAACATCCCCAACTGTTATTTTCTGGTCTGGGAAGCTGTGGGCTGCTCTCATCTTGGTATTATGGCGTTTCAGGGCAGGGATGGAGAATCTGCCCCATTACCATCAAACATACTGTGAAGTCTTGCTCTGAGTGGATAGGTGGTACATCACTAAGGCTACCTCGGGGGTATTTTTGGTAAAAGTAACGAACAGGTCACAGCAATAAACAAAAAGTCACGGCGGCCAGTGACCTGCCCATGGCTTTTACTGAAAATACCACTTACTAAATCTTAGGTGCTGGGGGTGGGGCCCTCTAGCGGACGCTGCTGCTGGTGGGGGGGGGGGGTGCTCTGCGAGTCGCTTCGAACTGGAATCTGAATGTGATTTGGGGCAGCGGGTCTAGGGAGGCCCCAGGAGGACACGGGCTGGGCAGTCTTGAGTAGGGTGACCAGATAGGATGAAGAAAATATCGGGACACGGGGGGGGTCCCCACCGGTGGAGCAAAAAAAAACAAAACATAAAAAACCGGCATCCCGAAGTCCTGCCGGCAGAGAGAGAGAGAGAGAAAATAACGGAGTCCTGCCGGCGGGGGGGAGGGGGGTGGCAGTGGAGTCCTGCCGGCACAGCAAAAAAAAAGCGCGGAGTCCCAGAGTGCCGCCGGCAGAGAGAGGGGGGAGGGGAAACAAGAAAGAAAAATAACACCCAGGGGTGCGAAATATCGGGACAACTTGCGTCCCGCCCAAACATCGATCTGGACGTGGGACAAACGCCTAGAAATCGGGCCGTCTGGTCACCCTAGTCTTGAGCCAGCCAGGGGAGCTGCCCCCTGCCCCTCGGCTGCTCGCTGCTGTCCTGGGCTCTCGGCGGAGCCTCTTCCAGCGAGCCGGACGCGCTCACCTTAGAACTACAATACCCAGCAGTCAGAGCGGCTGGGTAGGTGGCGTTTCCCAACGTGCAGCGCGGCTCGGGCGGAAGCGGCCCCCTCCCCGCGCTGGTGACTACATTTCCCGTGAGTTCCTGCGGCGTCGGGAGCGTCTTTGGCGGAAGTGCACGTGCTCGCCGAACGGAGGGGAAAGCGACTTGGGGAGGCAGGTAAACAGTGCACCGGGCTGGGGACACCCCCGCCCGGAAAGCGAGGCCGCGGGTGCAGGTGAGAGGGGGCGGGAGTTGGTGGAAGGCTCCAGAGGAGGGGGTAGGGGTAGGGGTAGGGCTGGGGGCAGGAGGAATCTGGAGGGAATCTGGGGGGCAGGAGGAGGCTGGGGGATGTGGGTCTGGGGAGTGGGCTTGGGGGACAGGAGGAGGAGGAGGATTGGGGAGAAGGGGGGGGGGTAATAAAGCAGGAGGACGGCGGAAGAGGGCCTGGGGGCAGGGGGGGGGAAGGGTAGGACTGGCGGGGGGCAGGAGGAGGCTGGGGTGGGTGGGTCTTGGGGCGGGAGTAGGAGCAATAAAGCAGCAGGAGGAGGAGGTGTGGGGCTGGGCCCAAATGGGGACTAGAGGCAGACGGAAGAAGTGTGGGGGACAGGTAGAAGGAGTAGGGGTGGGAGTTATCACCCAAGGAGAGTGCTGAAGCTCAGGGGCAGAGCCTGGGGCTTTCCACCCAAAGGACCGAGAAGCCGCATCATGCAGCGACATTTATTAGTAGCGTCTGGTGCAATCGAGGAGGAGTGGGGTGTCCAAGTTGGTGGCTGTCGCCTGTACACCTGTGGGGTGTTGCCAGGAAGTTTCACCCAGAGACATTGCAGCCTTCCTGATTTGCCTCACTAACAACACCTGCAGTTGCTGACTGGAATCTAAACCTCTCATTTAACCTTCCCTGTTGGTGCTGTTTGTTCTCTAGCCTGCCTTTATCTTGTTTACTTATTGCATTTCTCTTCTCCTGGGCAAGCTTGTTGGTTTCACTTTCAGGTTCTGGTGTATGGGTGAATGTTACCTTGCTGAGCTTGTAAACGCCTCAAAAGGGTTTTTAATGCCAGTCCCCAAAACAAGTCCCAATATTTTGCTCGTACAAATCTAAATATTTTGGCATAAACTGATAGTCTCTCTTTAAGAGTGGGAGGAAAGGGACAGACTTCCAACAGCAAAGCTGTCCCTTTCTAAAGAGAGCTGCCATATAGAAGTAGAGGTAAACAGGAGGGAAAATAGTGAGACGATCTTGGGAGAAGCTTTGTGACAGTTGAACTTCTGTAGGTGAGAGTTGTATAATCTTTTGTTAGAGACAAAGGCAATTTTGAAACCAAATTAGCTTTAAATGTGGAGGGGGTGGGGAAGAGAACAAATATTACTCAATAATTACAAAAGGGAAAACAAAGTTTGCTGTTTTCCCACCTGTTCTGGTTAGGTGCTCGCATTGAGTGATGTGTTCTGGTTTTAGCTCATAGGGGGATGCTGGAAGTGGAAACCGGAAGACTGTGGAAGTCAGCTAGCTTCTGACTTTGCATGTGTGCTTTTATGCAAACATAAGAATGGCCAACTTGTGGAACTCCTTACCTGAGGAGGTTGTGAAGGCTAGGACTATAACAGCATTTAAAAGAGAATCTCCATGAACTTATCCAGTTAAGTCCATTAATGGCTATTAGCCACAATGGGTAAGGAATGGTGTGCCTATACTCTGTCAGAGGGTGGAGATGGATGGCAGGAGAGAGATCACTTGTTCATTACCTGTTAGGTTCACTCCCTCTGGGGCACCTGGCATTGGCCACTGTCGGTAGACAGGATACTGGGCTAGATGGACCTTTGGTCTGACCCAGTATGGCCGTTCTTATGTCCATCTAGCCCAGTATCCTGTCTTCTGACAGTGGCTAGTGCCAGGTGTCCCAGAGGGAATGAACAGAACAGGTAATCATCAAGTGATCCATCCCCTGTCACTCAGTCCCAGTTTCTGGCAAACAGAGGCTATTCATATTCATATATGGAGATATACTTATCTCATAGAACTGGAAGGGACCCTAAAAGATCATCGAGTCCAGCCCCCTGCCTTCACTAACAGGACCAAGTACTGAATTTTGCCCCAGATCCCTACGTGGCCCCCTCAAGGATTGAACTCTACCCTGGGTTTAGCAGGCCAGTGCTCAAACCACTGAGCTATCCCTCCCCCACCCCCAGGGACACCATTCCTGGCTAATAACCATTGATGGACATATCTTCCATGAATTTATCTAGTTTTTTTTTTTTAACTCTGTTATGGTCTTGGTCTTCACAACATCCTCTGGCAAGGAGTTCCACCGGTTGACTGTGTTTTGTGTAAAGAAATATTTCCTTTTATTTGTTTAAAACCTGCTGCCTATTAATTTCATTTGCAAAAGGGGTGGAGAGGTAGAATGAAGGCTGACTTTGATGGGAAGCTAGTCAATGAACTTGATGGAAGTTGTAAGGAAAGTCTGTTTTATTTTTGTTTTTTCCCCTCTTCAGTCTAGGCTTGGTAAGTTCTTATCTCTCAACAATAATTAAACACTAAAAAGGGACACAGAATGAAAGACTCATCAAACTTGAATTTAGTAAAAGCAAGGTTTTACGGAACTCGAACAATAGAAACGTATCAGTGATGCAACAAAAGTTTTCAGTGGAAAATCTCTTGGCTTGTATTTAAAAACCTGAACTATGTAAGACTGTCAGTGCATGAGAACCTGAGTATGAAATTGATCAGGTATGCAAAGTGCAACAGGCCAGTTTATTTTAGTTTATCTCTGGAATTAAATGTCACTATATATACACCGTATGTACTTGTTAATAAGCCAGGTTTTTTTTAGTAAAAAAGGGAAGCACCAGCTAAGGGGGTCGGTTTATGAATGAAGCAAGGAGAGGCAGCAGAGCCCAGAAGGGAAGAGGTGGGGCAAGAGTCTCTCAGCTTCTGGCCACACTGCTCTGCCCCCCAGCCTCCGAAGCAGCTGCAGCTATGGGCTGGCAGGCTGCAGCCATGCCGCTCGGCCTCGCCGCCCAGCCCGCTGGAACATGCTGCAGCCACGCCGCCTGGTCTGGCCCGCCGGAGTAGTCTGCGGTCGCGCCATCCAGCCTGCGGGAGCAGCTCTAGCCAGGCCAGAGACATCCTCCCCTGGTCCTCCCCAGATAAGCTGGGAAGAGATGGGATGGGGAGAGTGTGGGGGTCCCAGGATAGGGCTGGGATCATGTGGGGGGTGGTCACAGGGGTTACTCCCCTGACCCCCAGCTTCTCCCCTACAAAAAATTTCCCCACCAGTTGCTGTTCCGGCCCGTCAGTGTAAACAGCTGACACGCCGGGACACTTTGTTTACTTAGGTTTACCTCTGTGCCTGCGGACGCTCGAGGTAAACAAACCATCTCAGCCCACCAGCGGCTTATCCTGATGGCCCGGGAGCCAAAGTTTGCTGACCCCTGAATTATAGGGTTGGCTTATGAAGGGGTCATAAAAAAATTTCCATTTTTACTTATCCATCGGGGGGAGGAGGGGGGCGGGGGGCGGCTTATAAATGAACCAGCTTATGATCGAGTATATACGGTAATTTAGGCCAATTATTTAATTGGATTCAAAATAAGGATTAAACACTCTCACAGATCATGAGAAAATGTACAGTTACATTTGCTAGGGGGGAAAGTAGAAGGGATATAAACCTTCATGTTTCAGAACATGCATCAACAGCTGAATTACGTAAATTAAGTTGTCATGGGATAAGAGGGAAGATCCTTTCATATATTGAGAACTGGTTAAAAGACAGGGAACCAAGGGTAGGAATAAATGGTAAATTCTCAGAATGGAGAGAAGTAACTAGTGGTGTTTCCCAAGGGTCAGTCTTAGGACCAACCCTATTCAACTTATTCATAAATGATCTGGAGAAAGGGGTAAACAGTGAGGTGGCAAAATTTGCAGCTGATACTAAACTGCTCAAGATAGTTAAGACCAAAGCAGATTGTGAAGAACTTAAAAAAGATCTCACAAAACTAAGTGATTGGGCAACAAAGTGGCAAATGAAATCTAATGTGGATAAATGTAAAGTAATGCACATTGGAACTATACATACAATATGATGGGGGCTAATTTAGCTGCAACTAATCAGGAAGGAGATCTTGGAGTCATCGTGGATAGTTCTCTGAAGACGTCCATGCAGTGTGCAACGGCAGTCAAAAAAGCAAACAGGATGTTAGGAATAATTAAAAAAGGGATAGAGAATAAGATGGAGAATATCTTATTGCCGTTATATAAATCCATGGTAGGCCCACATCTTGAATACTGTATACAGATGTGTTCTCATCTCAAAAAAGATATACTGGCATTAGAAAAGGTTCAGAGAAGGGCAACTAAAACGATTAGGGGTTTGGAACGGGTCCCATATGAGGAGAGATTAAAGAGGCTAGGACTTTTCAGCTTGGAAAAGAGGAGACTAAGGGGGGATATGATAGAGGTATATAAAATCATGAGTGGTGTGGAGAAAGTGAATAAGAAAAAAATATTTACTTGTTCCCATAATATAAGAACTAGGGGCCACCAAATGAAATTAATGGGCAGCAGGTTTAAAACAAATAAAAGGAAGTTCTTCTTCAAACAGTGCACAGTCAACCTGTGGAACTCCTTGTCTGAGGAGGTTGTGAAGGCTAAGATTATTAACAGGGTTTAAAAGAGAACCTCCATGAATTTATCTAGTTAAGTTCATTAATAGCTATTAATAGCTATTAGCCAGGATGGGTAAGGAACGGTGTCCCCAGCCTCTGTCAGAGGGTGGAGATGGATGGCAGGAGAGAGATCACTTGATCATTGCCTGTTAGGTTCACTCCCTCTGGGGAGGATACTGGGCTGGATGGACCTTTGGTCTGACCCAGTGTGGCTGTTCTTATGTTATGGGCTAGGAAGAAACTTCTTTAAGGAGCTGGTTATTTCATAATCGTTATGGAGTCATACAAAATACAAACATAAATCCTACTGCCACAGGGTGAGTAATAGTTCTCTTGTATTGGGCTAATGCACTGCCATGTTATACCACACAAGGTCTGTGAAACATCTTTTACTGCCCGTCTGACTAGACGGGATTTGACCAATCATGGCAGCTTTTGTGTTCCTGATGCTCAGGCTGAGAGATGCAAAAAATAAACAGCCTAAGTACAGAAAAGAAGGTTAGATTTTCACATTTGTTTTAATGTAAGGTGGTGTTAATGGTAGGAATATCTTTAAAGGGACACCTGTCAGGTCAAAATAAACTAAGAGCCACATGGAAGCTTTGGAGGATAGGATAAAAACTTTTCCTCATTTTAAATGAACGAAAATGAGGGGAGCTAAAAAGAAGTTTGGCTCACTTTCTGCTCAAGTCATCAAGTTTAAATATTCACTATAGAGGTCAAGAAGGAATCTGTAGTCTATTGATACAAATGTTGCTCATGCTAGTTTTGTTAACATATGTACTGTGGAACAACACGTACCATGCATTGTCTGTACTGAATCTGATTTGGAGAAAACCTTTTCTGGTGACCTTAGGAGATTTCCCAACAAAGTGATAGGGAAGGGATTGTGTTCTGTATCCCTTGTGGCTCTTTTTGCCCCCCACAAGCAAATAGAATCATATCAATCTAGGGCTGGAAGGGACTTCTAGAGGCCATCTGCACTGAGGCAGGACCAAGTAAACTTAGATCACCCTTGACATGTTTGTCCAACCTTTTCTTAAAAGCCTCCAGTGATGGGGATTCCACAACCTCCCTAGGGAATTTATACTAGAGATACCCTCAGAGTTAGAATGTTTTCCTAATATCTAATCTAAATTTCCCTGGCTGCAGAGTAAGCCCATTTCTTCTTGTCCTACCTTTGGTGGGCATGGAGAACAATTGATCACAGTCCTTTTTATAACAGCCCTTAACAGATTTGAAGACTAACATCAGGTTCCCCCCAGCTGTCTTTTCTTAAGACTAAACCTTCCCAGTTTGATAGCAAGCCATTGATAATTAGTCTCTGAGTAATTTAATCTGGACTGCATTTTCCTAGAGTGTTTTTGGAGAATTCCCTTATTTCTTCTCTCTCCTCCAGTTCTGAGCTGTAGCTACAGTCTTCTAGTCTAGGAAGACTATGGAGTTCTCCTCAGTGAGTGGGGGCAGTACTGTTGAGTGAAGAGACATAACTGTGCTATGTCTGTATTGATTCCTGCTCCATGCTAGCATGAAGAATGAGCAAACAATCTAACTCAATTATCTCAGATGGCAGCTCAGCACTTACTGTTGTCTAGGCCTTAGTTCTGCAAAGTCTCTTGCTGCTTTTCATCAAAGATGCCAAGCACTGTAGTGCATTTTGGGGTACTTGACTGCATAAGTATGAAACCCCAAATTGTAGACAACTGAAACTGTACAGTGTCTCATGATTTCTTTTCTCTTCCTCACCACCTGATTGAGTTACTCTCATTCACTTTCTTGAGTCTTCTCTGAAAGATCACTGGGAAACTTCAGCTAATGCAGAATGCAGCAACCTGTTCACTTACTGGTCTGCATATGGAGTATATTGCATCATTATTTTGACTATACTGGTTACTTACTTGTTTCTGGGCATGGTTCAAGACATAGATTTTGATTTGCAAGGTGCTATATAATTTGGGTCTGGATTATTCTGCAGACAGTTGAAATCAGATGAGATTCTTGCTGAGAGACCCTAGATTTGAAATCTGGCAGAGTCATCTTGAAAGAGGCCTTCAACTCTGTAATATATCTATCCTCTTCTCCCCCCTCTTGGACTGGCAGTTTGCCTTGAGCGTGTTGCAAGGCCTGTTTAGTCACTCAGGCTCTTTCTAAATGAGCAAAGTAGGTCCAGATTTTCTTCCAGGAAGTTTTGAGTTGGTCTTGTACAGCTTGGGTATTTCTAAACATTATGTTTCTAATGACTATAAACATGCTTAGAGATTGAGGGTACATGTTTGATACATTAAATATTCAAAGCATTAGTTGTAAGGGGTTGCTGCCGTACTTCCTGCTTCCCCCATTATAAGGGTGGAACCTCTTTAGCATTTAGGAATAGCACAAATAATTTTAATTGGAGTTAAGGGCAAGATTTTATCCAGATTGTTCAGTTGGCCAATGGGAGCTGCAGGGGCAGTGCGCGGAGCCCCCATGGCTGCCCCTGCGCCTAGGAGCTGGACATGCCAGCCGCTTCCGGGAGCTGCACGGAGCCAGGGCAGGCAGGGAGCCTACCTTAGCCCCGCTGCGCCACCAACCGGACTCTTAGTGGCCTGGTCAGCACTGCTGAATGGAGCCGCCAGAATCCCTTTTCGACCAGGCATTATGGTCAAAAACCAGATGCCTGGCAACCCTAGTCATGGTTTTTTTCCTAGTTATGCCATACTGTTTGTATCAAACAGTGACAGTCTCCTGTTAGACCAAAATGCATCTCTTACCCAGTGACCTGTAGTGCTTCAGTGGTGGCTGTGCACTGCAGTGTGGGAGATTCAGGCTTGATTCCTTATCCTCTCCTACTGCAGATGTAGTTTGCATCCTTTCCCCACCTCTAGCTGAAGTAGTGGTGCCTCATGCCATTCCTTGAGGTAGATTAAGGAGGGGTGTTGAGAGTCTCTAAAGTTGTCACCTAAAAGGAGCCCCGGAAGTGTAAGAGGGAAGTGGAAAGGAAATAATACTTATATCTATACAGCACCTTTCATCCAAGAGTGTAAAGTGCCTTAACATATGCCTCCTGCTCAACCTCATTTTTTTTCCAAGTGGGGAAACTGACACAGAGGTTAGGTGACTTGCCAAGGACATGCCACAAGTTAGCTGGCCATTACGTATCCTGTCTCTGGTGGATTCTTGGCTTATGCTGAGGAAGCATCATTTGTACTCTAGGCATTATCTCATCAGGCACTAATGAAGACAGCCGCTTTCTGTGTAATGGGGTTGAGCAAGCTACAGTGGTTCTGTAGCCCTGCTTGCTCTTTCAAGATCCTAGTCGGGGATCCTAGTCTGCTTCTGCCTCTCATGAGAGTATTAAGCCCCAGTAAATTGGCTTGTACAGAGATGCAGTTGTGTTTGGGATCCAGTCTATTTTTGGCTTGGCTTTCTTCTCCATTTAGGCTTTAGATAGGTAAATGTGGTGGTTTTCTGCTGGAAGGTTTCAAGTGATGAAAAACTTTCTTTCTGAAATAGGCTTCCAAGGGAGGGTTTGGGTTTGTTTTTGTTTTGTTTTTTTAATTCCCCTCTTTGGAGGTTTTATGACAGATTGGACAAACACCTGTCAGGGATGGTCTGGGTTTACTTGGTCCTGCCTCAGTGCAAGGTGCTGGACTTGACATCTCATGGACCTTTCCAGCCCTACTTTCTGTGATTCTATGGTTTAGTCAGTCCTGGCATGTGCCTTTTTATATCATCATGGCCCCACTCTAAAATCACCTGGTGACCACAGCATATAAACAGATAGATGTGTCCAGTGGGCTAAGCCCTTTTCCTGCCTTTCAGAATAATGGAGGGAGGTATTTATTTGGTAACTGATGCACTCAACCGTGTCTGGTTGCACTTAAGCTGAATTCTTGCTATATGAGGTTCTTAATACTTAACTCTCTAACCCTCAATAAGAAACTTCCCCAGCTCTAGCAATGTGCTCTGAAGATCCATGGACTCAGGCTTTCCCAGACCAGAGGTGACAAGCATCTTGACTGTGGAGTCTATTTGCCTCGTCTGGTCTGGGTCTCCTTCCCTGCTCTGGTGTTCTGCAAAGGTGCAATGTAGTGTAATGGGTGTGTCTGCAAAACTTCTCTATAGTTCTGGATGAGAAATTACTTAAAGCAACTTGATCAGTTTGAAATCTGATTAGGAAGAGGTCATGGCAACTTCTCTTCCAGAAAGGTCTATCTCAAGACACATAAGGACACTTCTGTCTGACCAGACTACAGTGATACACTCCCTTGCAGACGGGCCAGTTTATGGACCTTGATTTCTCTAGATATCTCTCTGAGACTTTTGGAGGAAGGGGGTTGTTATGCTTATAAGAAGCACACAGCGTCTTTTTCAGGGGAAAAGGCAATACGCCGTGTTTATTGAAGATACAACAATTAGCAGTTAGACTGCCAGTCAATGTTATAGTTACCAGTCCAGAATCCAGATCAATCTAGTGGCCAGCTAGGTTGATCGTGGCAGGGGCGGCTCTAGAAAGTAGGCTGCCCCAAGCAACGCGGTGCGCTGCGCCGCCCTTCCGCGGTCCCGCGGCGGGTCCCCTCTTCCCGCGGCTCCGGTTGAGCTCCCGCCGGTATGACTGCGGCAGGTCCACCGGAGCCAGGGAGGAGCGGACCTGCCGCAGTCATGCCTGCGGGAGCTCAACCGGAGCCGCGGGAAGAGGGGACCCGCCGCAGTCATGCCACCGGAGCCAAATGCCGCCCCCCGGGAAAGGGCCGCCCCACGCGCCTGCTTGGCGCGCTGGTGTCTAGAGCCGCCCCTGGATCGTGGGTAGGTAGGAGCCAGGCTCTGTCGGTCGCAACATGATGCTCCGGGGAAGTCTTGGCAGGATGAACCCAAAGTTTCATGGCAAGGCACCTTTTTTATATAGTGATTTTCCTTCATTTGGGACCAATGAGTTTTAAACCATCATGCTGTAATCAGTTGTTGTTTGACAAGTGCTTGTTTTCTTAAATTGTTTTTCTCATCCTTTATCTTGTTCTTTCATCAAGTCTCTCAGGGAGTTACCCCATGCTGGTTTTGATCACAGCTATCTTGTCCCCATTGATAGGTGCCTGTCTCATCTTTCAATCTGCCCTCTTCTGACATTTCAGTAGGGGCATGTTGCAACCTCCTGGTGCTTTTGCATCTGTCTCTGGATCCTCCCTAGACCATCTGGTTCAGCGATGGCCTTCACACTTATCTCAACACACACAAAACAGAATTAATTTACACAGAAAATTTTGAACAGGAACATCAAGTTGCAATGCAAAAGAAAACAATTATGGCATTCTTTTACTTATTTGAGAATGCTAAACCTACAACAAAATAGTGACCCTCAAAGGTCTGTTACTGCATTAAAATCAGTCCAGACACAAAGAAATTCTGGCTGATGCATCTCTACTAATGGCGTATCAAGCCATTCCTATCAGCTATTCAAAAAGGGTGGCTGGCAGGATATGGTCACATCATACATCAGTACATTTAATACACGCTACATTATTATCTCATTATTCTTTATCCTTCATTCTAAATCATACAAAATACAAACATAAAATCCTACTGCCATAGGGTGAGTAATTGTATTGGGCTAATGCACTGCCATGTTATACCACACAAGGTCTGGCTTACAGCAGGTAGGTTTCCAGATATTGGTAGGAAGGAGCAATAGATTGTTGTGGTCAGGCTTCTAAAGTCTCTTTCATAAGTAACTTGTAGGTCAGTGCGAGCAGGTCACCTCAGGTTTTTACGATCAGATATGTCTCAAACAGCAGAAGAGCTGATGAGGACTCCTTGAAACCATGTTTTAAACCCCTTGTTAAATCATCATGCAGAGCAGATGGCTTAAGTGCTGCTAATGATGATGGTTTGCAGTCCTGTATGCCTTTCTCTGTGTAACTTGCTGTCTCTTCTGTGAAATAGATATTCTGATCATTGTACGGATGTGGGCAGGTGGTGGGAGATATGAACATAGTGAGGCTAAGAAAAAAGGTCAAGGCGTGAATTGATAGAATGGCCAGAACCATGCGCCCTGACTCCTAGTCAGTCCCCTACTCTGATCACAAGTGAAATGCCCTGTGGGTATGGTGCATGTGGGTTTTTTTGTGTGTGTGGTTTCTATTTTTATGTATGTATGTGGACAAGTGCTCCGTTTCATAAGTGTCTGTTTCATCCTGCAAAAGAATCCTGAATGTCTGTGCTGCAGATGTCAATTTAACTGCCCGACGTAGAGGAAGAAAGCAATAGCCTGTTAAGGGATCATGACAGGAGTTAAGGTCACCTGAGCTTTTAGGGAACCTTACTAAAAAGCATTCTCTCCTAGAAGTGCTCCTGCACATAAATAAAAATTAAAAAAAGTGCAGTTCTGTTAGAGAAGATGGGTGAAGTAATGAGAGAAGAGTCTTATCTTTATAGTAATAAAGGACAATAGCAAGTCTTGCATGCCATGATCACAGTTGTGCTATCTATAATATTGGGGAAAATAACTCTACAAAGATGATGGCAAACAGAAAAAGGTCACCAAATAAATGTATTTGCCACTGTAGCTTTTGTTCTCTTTGACTAATCTTTTGCTTGCAAATCAGAGATAAGAACAGTGCATGCTGAGAGAGAAGCCTTCAAAGCCCCTGAGAGCTTGCTTGCTGACTTCCTCAAGCTGGTAGGGCCTTGAAGCTGCATAAGCAAACAAAACAGCTGCACAGTGAGGATAAGCAGGAAGCTTGCTGACTGCTATGCATGTAGCGGGGATAGTGCTGAGAAGCCAACAGGGAGTGACTGTGTAGCACTGATGCAGGGAGAAGGATGCTGCAAAAAAGGCTTCATGGCAGTTTATCAATGGGATGTCAGTCCTACTGCTTAAGCCTAGATTAATGTCCTAACCAGGTTGTTCCCTCTAGGAGTGAGAATGGGTGGGAGTGACTGAGGTAAAAACAAGCACTTTGAAATATAAAGGGGCCTGGGGAAGTGGGGAGCCATCAGCACAGCTCTAAAGAAGCAAGGAGGACACAAGTGCAGCTGGTAAACATATGTATCAAGTTGCAGTCATCCAGAGACACTGATTGGTCTGCACTAGTTCTGCTTTGAGCAATCAAAGGAGTAGCAGGAGTAGGAGTAGCCCTCTACCTCTAGGGGGGTGAGGCTGAAAGCCCATTAATTTGGGTCTGAAGATTGACTATTATAGACCAAGAGGGAAGTGAAAGAGGCAAATTCAGTGAACGCTAGGGCACTGGAGGGAAATACTGCTGTGACTGGCTGACAAATGCTGGAGGGCCCTTCGCCCTGCCCTGCTTATTGCTCTGTTTTCATGTAAGAGGCCAAGGAAAAGTAAGTGTGGGCAGCTCTCCTGCGTCTGGGATTTCATCGATTCAGGGGGTGTTCTCTGGGTTTGTAAAGCTCGTCCATTTAATGGCATATCTGATTTGCCCTCTTCCTCTGAAAGTCTCCTTCAGCAGCCCGGAGCGCTCTAAATCTTTCATTGCTCTGGTCTCCTGCTTATCTACTCTTGTGTCTTATCACACTGGCTTTGCCAGTGATGCAAGCTTGAACACCTGGCTGTTCCCACAAATGTCTCTATGCTGATTTTCAGCATGGAATGCCATTTCTGACTTAATCCATAAATCCACTACCCTATTCTTCAAATCCCGCCTCATAACACATTTCCTGTGATGTCATCAGTTGGCCAACTTGCATGGCACTCAGCACTCTTTAATACAATGATATCAACTCTATCGGATTTCAAACCACTAAGCTATGCAATAGCTAACCTATATAACACTGTGGCCTTAGCATCATTGCCCCTCTTCCTGCCTTCCCACGTGCCTACTGTTGGCATACTCACCATCTAATTTGAAGTGAGATTCAGCAAGTATGATTACTAGTGCAGAACTCTATCTCTGTGTCTCCAGTGGCTGGCCCAGTGGGGCCTTGATCCTGAGTTGGGGCATCACAAACATCAAATATTAGCCCTTGTGCAGAATTAAGTGTTTTTAAAAAAAAAAGTCATTTTATGCCCATATTGCTAGAGCAGACCGGGTTTGGCTTGATAGAAAGGTAATGCTAGTTCTTTCAGTACATGCTTTCTGGGTTCAAAAGTTAAAGGCTGCTTTATGGTCTGGTGCCTCCTACTTCCTCTGTATGTGCCTTTCTCCTATTTTCATGCATAACGACTCTTGCACATGGTGGGGAAAGTGCTGGCCAGAAAGAGGTTGCTGAAGTGCAGGTCGTATCAGGTTGTTTTGTCCCTGCTGCCTCCTAAGATGGACACTGATGTGATCCTTGATTGCACAGAGTCATTTCAAGTCTCAGTAGCTCTGTATATGCTAGGGAATTGGGCTGTTGCTGTAAACAGCAGTTGGTACCAAGTTTCCAATTCAATGCTTGTTTCCTGTAACAGTGTACATAATGCAGAAGGGTCAAAACCAGCAGTTCTCAATGTTTCTACTGGGAATCTGGCACTGACCCGCTATTGTCAGGAATGGGTCATTTTCCTACTGTAGATGGAGTCCTGTTGTATTAACTGAGATGGAATATGTGGGCCCAAAGACTTAAAGGTGTTAACATAACCCTGAAATTGTCCAACGTTAAACAGTTTAAACAAGGTTTGGGGTTTGGTATCCGGTGACCTTAATGGCAAACACACCATGAAACATTCTTTTAATCATTTATTAAAGATGGGGGAGGGGGGGACAGTTAAAGCATTTGAAATGTATGTAAAGTATTAAATCAGGTTTTCATTTGAACAGTAACCCTTGTTGCCTTTCCCTGGAGCTCTGGAGAGCCTTCAGAAAGGAGAAGAAACCTTATTTGACCATCTTTCCGATGGCAGCCAAGATAACAGGCCTTTCTGGGGAAAAGCGAAGAAGTTAGCTGAGATGACCTGGAGGAAGTGGTGGTGGTGGTAAAGTCCGATTTAGTTTCCTAAATGACAGAATGAGAGAGCGGGAGAAGAAGGAGGAGAAAAGAACAGCAAAGATAGAAAACGCAGCTGCTGTCTCTGGTGTTGACTCTCAGTGCTGAAAAATCCAGGCACAGCACACAGTCTGATCAGCCACTTCAAGACCTGGCAAACTTGTATTAGTGTCAGGCTGTTTAGATCATTGCATTTAGCTGCCTCTCTGGTCACAGGCTTGCAAAATATACAGGCCAGGCTAGGCTAGCCAGACTCTACTTAGGCAGAAGGAAAGAGAGACAGAAAAGAGAAGAAATAGAGGGGAAGAAAAAGAACTGGGGGGAGGAGAACGAGCATGCAGCAGGTGACAGTCTTACATCCCAGGTCAGTTTCCCCAAGCCATTGGCTCATGGGGATGATGTGGTTAAGGCATGTCAGTTTCATAGCCTGTGGTACCCAAGGGAGTAGTGTGGCCAGCAGCACATCCAAATGTCTTTGGCTGCCCTAACCTGCTGGCTCATTTGGCCACTGTGTAAACTGGAGATGCCCTTTCAGTGTGAGATCAAGTGAGACTCCAAAGCACAGCTTTGGGGGTTGTAGTTGAGTTAACCACTCAGCCACTGCACTCACATCCCAGGTACTAGTTGGGTTTAGCTGCAGCTGGTAGAGGTGGAGGTGCTGATGTCACCTGAGTCCTCTGTCAGGACATCTCTCAGGTTAGGATGAAGACGGCCTGGGGGCCCAAGAGACAGTGGGGCCGGCAGCCATGATGTTGAAACTCACTCTTTCCCCTTTTTTTCAGTCAGCCAGGGTTGCGGTAGCCTCCTTCTTATTTCCCCCAAAGAGTCTTTTCTTGTAAGGACCCCAACAGAAAGCGATGGGTAGAATATCCATCCCCTCATTATTCTGTTGACCAGTTTGGTCTAACTTCTGACACACCAACTGTGGTCTCACTGTTCTTGTATACCAGGCATGATTTTAACACACTTCTGGAATTGTATCTGTAGGTGTCTGTTTGGACTAATTCAGTCATTGTCTCTCTTTTGTACCTTTTCCCATCATTTGATGTTATTTTGACATTTTATGAACTTTGAATCACTTTTTACAGTGGAGCTCACAATTAGGGTCAATTTGTAGGACCAGTTATCACAACAGTCCACTGAAATGATAGATGCTGGGTTTATGGGCAAGGAGACTAGTGCTGAAAATGCTGTGATTTAGTGCCTTTTCTTGGCCTTTTACAGTTTTTCAGTGGAGATGAGGTGTTTACTAGAATAAAACACCTCATCCCCACTGAAAAGAAAGTACCAGGGAAACCAGCACAATCCTGCTTCCAGTCTGAACAGGGATTTGATTGCTTGGCATTCTCAACGCTGACTTTCCACTCATCCCAGTTGCTTCAGCACACAATCCGATGGCTCTGCCAGCCAGGCTTCCCAAGTTCAGATCCGTGGTGATGTGCACAGCGTCTGTTTCAGTGGCTGAGTACAAGATGGATGACATTGGAACTCTCCAAGTGGAAAGTGAAAAATAGTAGGCTCCCTTGCAGGGTCAGGAGGCGTTCCGTTTACATACGCTCTAAGCAGAAAAGAGGCTTATGGATGTACTGCACCTTTTAAATCTTGGGTCCCTGACAGCAGACTAAAGTGTTGCTATTCCACTGATTAACACAGTCTGCTGCCTCAGCAGCTAACAGGTACTTCTCTACCGTCTTGCTAGACTCAGCATAACCCCAGTCACTTGGAAGCTTAAACCCTGAATTTGATATTCATATGATGTGAGGATACATGGTTACCTTCCCACCAAAGGATGCAGTCTGAGGAACATTCAGTCTAATTTTAAAAGATTCAGAATGGCATGCTGTGAGGGTTTTTTGTTGTGGAAATCCATGCATGTTGATTTGCCTAAAGCATATGAACCTCATTAACTGCCAGACCAAGAGATGCTACTGGGGAAATGTATATGGTGGTTCCAGAACTGTAAGCTGCTGGTGTCTCTCCTGTACTTTGGATCCATAATTTACCAAAATCAGGAAACCCCTTTAAAACAGCCAGCTAACCCACAGAGATTTGTGTGCATGCATTAGCACGGGCATTGGTGCATTGTGACCACTACTGGTACAATAATCATAGTCTTGCTCCCCTTGTCTGTTATGAGACGGGGGGCTACCTTTTGCCCCAAAGAGCTTACAGTCTGAGATGGTCTTTCCATTGCACGTGGCATGTCTTGTGCAATGGAGCCATGCAATGCTAACTTGGGAAATGGTGAAAATTGTGACTCTCCTGTGAAACTTAGTTACCTAGAAGCAAACTCCTTTGCAACGTTTTCTCTTGGTGAGGAGATTGGAAGGGCAATTAACTGCATGTAGTCCCATGATGCATGACCTGCATCAAACCAGAATCTTGTAGCGAGGTCAGCATAATTCTACCTATCTTATTGAGTGGTGCCTAGAAAAGGGGAAGAGGAAGAAAGATGGGCTGCAGGTAATGGCATCCAGTAGAAATACTGAACAGTCTTACTCCTTCCTTGCTCTCTATGCCAAAGATAGAGATGCTGTTAACATGGAATTACTGTGCTCTGCTGAGACGGATCTATAGAGGAAGTGTTATGAGTCTCCTAATCCTGTGTGTGTTGTGTCTCTAGCTAGTGTGAAGCAATGGCTATCCTGTTTGTCGTTGTTGCCAGAGGCACGACCATCCTTGCCAAACATGCCTGGTGTGGAGGGAACTTCCTGGAGGTGACGGAGCAGATCCTGGCAAAGATACCATCAGAGAACAACAAACTCACCTACTCACATGGAAAGTGAGTAATGCTCTGTCTTCTGGAGTTGTGGGGAAGGGGGAGAGAAGGGACCTGCTGTGGGGAGAAACTGAGTTTGGGCTATTGCTACTTAGTGATGTAATAAGACCTGAGAAGGACATTGCTCCCACCCACCTTGTTTCTTATGCAAAAAATTCAAGTCTTGAATGCCCTGTGAACAACTAGGTGGATTATGACATCACACGTCAAGATTGAAAGCTGAGCAATTGATCTAACCATGCTTTCTGAAGTGTTGCTGAACATGGGATGCCTTGGGCTGCACTTGCAGTTATGCAGAGTTTAAGGGCACCAGGTTTGCTGCACTGATTGCTGACACTTCTTGGGTACTGATACATTTAAGATGTCTCATTGCTCAGGCAGTTCTTAGAAACCTGTCCCTCTAAGAAACCAGTGGAGTTGGTGGTATCCTCTGGTATGGCTAGGAGAATCTTTTTACTATGAGTCGGAGATTCATTGGACATACCCAGAAATAGTTATCAACAATGGGGGAGGCCAGAAGGGTGCAACTGGTTATGTGCAATTTTGGCTTTGGGCCATGGAGAGCAAAATCTGTGTGGGATAAAGCTTTAATATAGATTTATTTAAACTTTCCTAAAGGATGCTGACTCCCTGCCTTTACAACACTGCGTGACCCAAACTGCCAGGCACAGAACTATGGCTGGACCTCAATGGCACAGATCAGATGGATGGTTTCCCAAAGTTCAGGGTGCATCTCAAAGTTCAATTGCATCTCTACTCTAGATCTGTAATCTAGAGTAACCCCAGACTTTCCCTCACACTGTAAGGCTACGGGTCCAAAACTTGGTGCACTTTAGGATTCCAAATGTGCTTTCAGGTAACAAGTGGCTGGACCTGCCTGCTCCATTGTTACACACAGGCTGTCTGATGAAATTTGTAGGAATCCCACAAATTATAGCTCTGACTGGGGAGGACTTTGACTGGGAGCACTGCGAAGTGTTGTATTTTAGGGATGTGTCTCACTGAGTTGGCCTAGTATCTGCTTTGCAGTCTTCAATTTTTACAAAAATACTAAATCTTAGTCTTGAGGACAGCTCACATTCCTTACTCTAATCCTGAATTTCTCCTTAAAGTCAAGCTGGGCAGTTGGCTTGGCGTGCCTCCATTAGTATATTTGATGCATGCTAATTGGGCTAATTCCTGATAGAGAGGATCTTGGCTCTGCAGTCTGTCTCAGCTGTGCAGGGAGCTCAGATGAGGGATAATGATTACTAGCAGACATGTCTGCTTCCCAAGTGTGCTATGGGTTACGTGACATGCAGCAGGAGTGTATACACCCCAGGCCTTGAGGGAGCTAAACTTGGAACTGACTGAAGATATCAGCTGGGGATGGGTGGCTATAACTGGAGCAAGGGAGGATTATTGCTTTATTAAACACTTTGCTTGAATAGGGTGAACTGCATTTCCCAGACTTTCTAAACTACTGCAGTAGGATAATGCATAATGGGCAGCTCTGAGACTAGGCACACACCTCCCCAGCCAGAATCGCAGGGGCTCCCTCCTAGCAATCTAATTCTGCAGTGTTTATATGCCCATAACAAAATGGGGAGAACCACCCCTTAGATTGGAACTCCTCTGTCCTTCCACAGGGGGAGGAAATGGGCAGATTGGCTCAAATTCTATACACCTCCTTTTGAAGAGTGTTTAGAAGGTAGGACGTCTTCTTACTTGTGTTCAAAATCCTCCAAACAGCCCGGCTTCCCTACTTGGGACCAGGCAATTCCCTCCCCTGGGACAGAGCAGAGATCATGGCATGGGGCTGGGAAGATACAGTTCAGTTCTGTCCAGTTGTGGTACTTTTGGACACCTGAGCAGGGCACCTGGGGTGGCCTGAGGAGAGGGCTAAGAGTTCAGAGCTTAGGCAGTTACTTTCTGCCCAGCGTCCTGGCCCCCAAAGACAGGGAGACCCGGGAACGCTCTTCCCCCTGTGCCAGAATGTCTGGAGTCTCTGCTTCTAAACCAAAAATAAACTCAGAGAGGAAATAGCTGAAGCCTGGTGTGTCCCCGTTAATGCAGAACTTTAGGAGTGAATGCCTGATCTTGCTGCAACCACTCCTGGGTTTCAGGGTCCCTACCTAATGCTGTTTAGCATCTTGACTGCCCGATGCTATCCATTCTCTGCTACTGCCATGAGGGAGCCTTCTGACATAGAAGGGATGGAGTTTATTCCCATTTGGGGATTAGGGTTGGGCTTTTAGGGGCTCACAACCACCCAGTAAAAATCAAAACCATGTCCAGAACTCCTAGTGTGTGTGTGGGAGGGTGTCCTGTGTGTGTGCATGTGCGTGCAAGCACACAGGTGAGGCAGAACTGGACAAATTGTACTAGGCAGACTGCATCTCTCAGGAATGTTGTGAGACTTAATTAATGTCTTGTCAATTGTTTTTTACATCCTTAGATGAAAGAGGCTGTATAATAATTCAAAAGTATTACTAAGATGCCTTTCTAAAACCTGGGAAAGAACACTGCTGTTGTACTCATTTATAGGTGTTTAATAATGCAGAACATCAGGCTTGCTTAAGTGTGTCAGTCTAGGTGCAAATGGAAAAATTAAGAATGAATGCAAGACTTAGAGCAATGTGGCTGCTCGCTATTTCCAAGGAGTTGCTCAGTTAATTAAATGCAGCCTAGCAGTCGGAGGATGCCAATCACCATAGAGCTGTTTGTGTAAGCAGCTGATGGAGGCTTGTGGAGGCATTTGATGGAGGCCTTTGAAATTGGTTTAGTAAAAACATTAATCCAGTTATTGATACAACTTCTGTTGTGGTAACACCCAGAGAGTCCAGTTGTGAACTGGCCTCCTGGTGCTAGAGAATCATAGAAGATTAGGGTTGGAAGAGACCTCAGGAGGTCATCTAGTCCAACCCCCTGCTCAAAGCAGGACCAACACCAACTAAATCATCCCAGCCAGGCCTTTGTCAAGCCGGGCCTTAAAAACCTCTAAAGACAGAGATTCCACCACTTCACACATTCCAGTGCTTCACCAGCCTCCTAGTGAAATAGTTTTTCCTAATATCCAGCCTAGACCTCCCCACTGCAACTTGAGACTTGGGCCAGAAGAGTTTACAATAGAAATTTCATTGCTTCATTAAGCAAATTACTGTGTGGACACACTAGCTACACTTTTTCAAGGAATTTATGTTGGCTTACTTCGGTAGGCATGATTGTTTGCTTTATACTTGGGATGATGTTGCATTGAATCGTATCTGTGGAAGCCCCTTGATGGTTTTACCTTGGTATGTTAAATGATTAGTACAATGCGTAACTTTAATACATCTGCAGTTAGACATTGCCTCACTTGGCTGTTAATCCAGAGGGAGCCAAGTGTGGGCTGTGAGCTACATGGTGCCATTGGGATACCAACCTGTACCACTGCCCACAGCTGTTATCTTTAGTTCTATGCAGGTTACAGTACAAAGGTCCCAGAAGAAACATGCTGTGATCAAGATGGAGCATTGCATGCTGGGACCTGTTTCTTTTCTGTAGGGTGGCTGCAAGTTGCTCCACTCCTTAATTTGGGTGTGCCTGGCAGATAGCTGTGTGAACACATCAGACATTGGGGTCTTCTACAGTAGTTCATGGAGTCTTGCTGGCAGCTCTGAATAAGATTTGCTCTTTTTTTCCCTCCCTTTTTGCAGTTATCTATTTCATTACATCTGCCAAGACCGGATTATATACCTATGTATCACAGATGATGTAAGTATTTTGGATAACGCTACTATGCGTACACCCTGAAAATGGCAGCGCTTTTCTCTCTGTGCGTATTCATGAAAATCAATAATGGGCACAAACCCATGGGGCTGTTTTCTTCAGTGGCATTCCTGCATATTTACACTGGTGTAACTCAGAACATGGGCCCCTCTATCTAAAGTCAAAGTTCAAATATTTTAGTTCAGTCTACCTCAGTATCTAGCTGGTGTGTGTATGGGGGACGACAGTGTCTCCTTCCCACTGCAACTTCCCCTGCTGCTTTCTACTTGCAAGTGAGTTGGTAAGAGTCACCCAGCTTTTTCAGCAGGACCAGTACAATAGAACTACAAGGATCAGGTGACTTTCGCTCTGCAGTCATTCCTAAAGCATCCCAGTCATTAGTGTACAGTACACTTAAGCTTTGCCCTCAGCTGTGGAAGAAAGTACAAATAGAAGCTGTGAAGTCTTTTGTCTTTGTCTTTGTTTCCCCTTAAAAAGTAAATAAAGCACAGGCTTGCTTTTGAGCTTTGTAGGGCTGATTCCAGTGGGTATCCAGGGAGGAACAGACTGATACTAAAAAAGTGACTGCTGTTAACAAAGAGATTAAGAGGAAGAGGTAGCAAGGCTTTTGCAGGGTTATGCGCAGCGTGGTGGTTCGTATTTGATAAAAGGTGGAGGGTCTCTAAATGGTTACATGTCTTAAGTTTTTCTGTAGGCCACCTATCCCCCAGTTTCCTAACTAGAATGTTGTTAGGGGACTTGCAGTTTTCTGCCTGATGTGAACATTTTGTTTTTACTTTTAGAACTTTGAACGTTCCAGAGCCTTCAGTTTCCTGAATGAAATCAAAAAGAGATTTCAGACTACATACGGTTCAAGAGCACAGACAGCACTTCCATATGCCATGAACAGTGAATTCTCCAGTATCTTGGCTGCACAGCTGGTAAGATACATATGGTTAGAAGGGGCTCTCTAACCAGTCTCATCTCTCCCTGGTAAACGCTCCTGTTGTTGGCTTTAAATCAGTGGTTCTCAACCAGGAGTATGTGTACCTATGGGGGTACGCAGACGTCTTCCATGTCATCAACTCATCTAGATATTTGCTTATTTTTACAACAGGCTACATAAAAAGCATTAGCAAAGTCAGTGCAAATTAAAATTTCATACAGACAATCTTTAAGTCCCTAGTCAGACTCCACTCCTATCCTTGGAAAGAGTTCTCCTAAGTAGGGAGGAGAGTGGTGTTTTGGAAAGAAAAATGCATGCGTACTTGGTAATAGCTTGAGCAGAGCTGTGTTGGGAGCTCCTGCCTGAACATTGATGTGCTTCTCATCAGCAGGACTCATACACCTGAGGAGTATGTAACCTTTCTAGGACTGGGCATGTCTAAGCACTTGATAGTCATAAGCCCGGCCGATGTAGTCTGCTGTTTTGAGACTGGAGAATTTCCTGTAGAATCCACCCTTTGTCACAGATCTTGCTCCAGTCTCAACTTCCATATTGAAAACCTTTCAAGGGAATGTTTAAAAATATGAACTGAATGTAACGTGACTGCCCGTAGTCTCAGGTAACATGGAAACAATAACTTTGAGCAATTAACTGCCCCATTCATTTCAATTAAGTGTTGACTCCTACTGACCGCTTAACGGCAACACTCTTTTATTGCGGATCACTTGAGCAAGAACATTATGCTAATATTCTTATCCAGCAATCCTAAACTGCCTCCAGAGTGTGGAAAGCTTTCACCCTACTGCTCTCACCCAGCTTCCTTCATAATGATGTTGATTATGCAGATAATTAGCATTCTGGAAATGTGGGGTAGCACAAAAGGAAATACAAAGTATCATGCGGTTGTAGTGCTTGTAGTATTCACTTTCCTACTGAATTCAATAAAATCCACTTGTATAATTAAATGAAGCTGTAACAGAATTTCCAATCAGTTTGCCACACTAGAGCACCACAGAATTTGTCTAGCTTGCTGCAGTGTACACAGGGCACTGATAACAAACTTTGCAACTAACCTTGCAGTTGCAGTTCCCGTTTCCCAGATGAGGATTGATGTACACGAAAGAAGTGACTTGCCCAAGACTGTACAAAGTCAGCTAGGACATAAACTCTGTAATCTTAGCTTCCACCTCAGTTTTTATTTTTCCATGCCTCCTGTAATACCTAGTACTTGTCTAGTGTTCTTCACCCATAGATTTCAAGCCATCTACAAGGGTACTGAAGTAACAGGGAAGATAAACCTGAGAATCTCTGGGTAGAACTTCACTTGTAAGCTTTTGGAAATTAGTAGCAAGCTACAGTAGATGTAGGAAGTGGTTGAAAGCAGTCCGCAAGACCTGTACAGATAGAACACTGGTACAGTAACTCCTCACTTAACGTTGTAGTTATGTTCCTGAAAAATGCGACTTTAAGCGAAATGATGTTAAGTGAATTCAATTTCCCCATACAAATTAATGTGAATGAGGGGGTTAGGTTCCAGGGAAAAAATTTTCACCAGACAAAAGACTACCTATATTATATTTAGATTATTATCAGATATTATATTTGGATTATCTCTCTCCCCTCCCACCTCCCCCAGCTTGCCAGCAAGCTCTTTAGGAGAGAACAGGGAGCTGAGATAGGAGAAATTTGTTTTCATTCTAAACAGATCTGTACCATCACTGACTCAGTTCATCTGTTACAGAAACACCACTCGGAGAACAAGGGCACTGATCGGATGGTGGAGACACAAGCCCAGGTTGATGAACTTAAAGGAATCATGGTCCGAAACATAGGTATTTATCACTTCACTTCCCGCTCTGCACACAGCATGCAGCCCTGGGTCCCAGAGGAGCATCCCTTTCAGAGGCATTCCCAATGGTATTGTGCAGCTGATGCTTTCTGGGAGGCCAAGGTTTACCTGCCATCTTCTGCAGTGGTAACTTGGTTGAACAACAGAGTCTGCTACAGTTGGCAAGTATTTCAGGCCACATACAGAAGTGCTCTGAGTTTGCAGGAGAATTTGTTTGCACTAAGATTTCACTCTGAGTGGCAGATTGGGATTGAGGAGTGGTGTTGCAGACCAGTGGTGGATGCGCTCCAAATTCCAAATGCTCAATCTCCATTCTGCACTGAAAACCATGTGGGCCTGAGTGCTGGATCAGGGCCTTAGCAAAGCATGTGTATCACTCCTTTCCTGATGGATTTGAAGAGTCTTAAAGCTGGAAAGATTTGGAACACCTTCTATTCTTGGAGAAGGCAATGGTTTATCCAAACTAAGGCTTTGTCTACACAGTGGGGTAATGTGCTCTACAGGTTGTTGTTTTTTTAAAACTCATTACTTGGTCTGTGTAGACCTTGCTGGTGTGCTTTGATGTAGTGCTGTTTGAAATGCATTGCATTAAAGCACACTAGGGAACCTTTAGTGCACACCAAGGTCTACACAGGCCAATTAATGTGCAGCATGTTAGTGTGTTTTAGAAATCACACTCCTCTAGAACACATTACCCCACTGTGCAGACAGGCCCTAAAATCCACTTGGCTCTTTGTCATAGCCAAAATAGCAACTCACCAGTTTCTGATGTAGGGCTCTTTTACACTAAAATACTTACTTCTGGACCCAAACTATATAGCAGGTTTATAGAGTTATACAAGTGAGATGAAGCTAGAGGTACTGTATTAATGCTTCCTTCAAAGCCTCGAGTAGCTTGTTAAATGACTAATCCAGAGGTAGGCAACCTATGGCACATGTGCCAAAGGTGGCACGTGAGCTGATTTTCAGCGGCACTCACACTGCCAGGGTCCTGGCCACTGGTCTGGGGGGCTCTGTATTTTTATTTAATTTTAAATGAAGCTTCTTAAACATTTTAAAAACCTTATTTACTTTACATAGAACAATAGTTTAGTTATATATTATAGACTTATAGAAAGAGACCTTCTAAAAACGTTAAAATGTATGACTGACACGCAAAACCTTAAAGTAGAGGGAATAAATGAAGACTCAGCACAGCACTTCTGAAAGGTTGCCGACCCCTGGACTAATCCATAGTGTGACCTGTTTCCTTTTGAGGGCTTCATTCATAAACAGTGCCCTAGCCCACTGCAATAGAGTTCAAGAAAAACTTGCTTGCTCACTTAAGATAGAGGGCCAGATCCTCAGCTGGTATAAATTGGTGAAACTCTAGGCTCTGGCTCAGAAACTAATTTGGGATTGCTTGGGACATGGGGATTTTCTCCTCCCTCCACCTCAAATACTGTACACCAAGTAGCTCGGAAGGGTTGTGCACAACCCTTAACTGTCTAGCAAGCGAGTTTTTTATTGGTAAATGTTTGTAAATGTCGATTTCACTGTACTCCTACCCAAACCAAGGGAAACGTATTCCCATTGACATTACTCAAAACTTCCATTAAATAAGAAAAATGCTGCTTGAGAACTTAGTTTGATTTAAAGATATTTATTTTTTACACTTTGACATATGTTGACAATTTGTGTTGAGAATCAAGAAGCTTTATAACTTAACATCTAACTTAACGTCATCGGGGCAGGAGGGGCGGTTCAGACAATTATGTGATTTCCTGGAGCTGTGAAAATTTAAATTGAAAAAAATAGAAAAAAGGATTTTTTGAAATTATAAAAATACCAATTGAATTCTGCCAACCCTAGTTGTATCAGAGATGTCTCCTGGCTTTGAAGTAGCAAGAGACTTGGATAAGGAAGGTGCTTTTGCACCTCGATTCTAACTGCTGATTTGTTCTTCCTCTCTCAGACCTGGTGGCCCAAAGAGGAGAGAAGCTGGAGCTGCTGATAGACAAAGCGGAGAATCTAGTGGATTCAGTAAGTACAGAGAGGCATAAGGGGGAGTGAGGGGGAGGTGTGGACTTTATGTAGTAACCAGACATGCTGGTATCATATTAGTTATGAGCAAAAGCTGATATTAACCAGTGTGCAATGAGTGCAGGTGGCAGCAAAGACCAGGCACAAGAGCTGTACACAGACAATGCAAATACTGGGGCTTCTAGACACTCAGCCCTTGTGTTTGTACTGAGCCTGCATATCGTGTGTACAAGACACATGACTTTCTTTCAGTCCCCCTCTAGGCCTTACCTGTGCAACTTGGTTTCCAGCAACAAAGCTGTGTTTTGCTTGTGGCGTAGCTTATTGTGCCCTCATTCCTTACTGCACCGTGTCTTCTGCTGTTTGCATCCGAGGCGTAGCCGTGCATGAGATGTGTGGATGGATACTGGATACCAGGCTACATGTAGACATGACAGAACTCTGCTCCCACTGGAATAATGCCTGATTCCTACCTCCTTGGTGCTAGTTCAGTTATGTGCTCCTGCTGCTGCATCCTGCTCTGTTAAGGAACCTTCCTGTATAAGTTCCATGCTTCCCCTTTCTTCCTGTCTGTGCACACAAGCCCCAAATGCCCATGACCTTCCTTCCTGCTTTCTAGTATGTAAGGGGAAAGCCACAGTCTGGGTTTCCTTCATATTTTGGTTCCACGACATCTATGTTCTTCATTAGAGAAACCTTAATTATGAAAATAACTCTCAGATCAATTGACTTCAGGCTAATTATGTGGAAGCCTTCTGGCCTACAATAGTGCTTTGGCTACTGAAAAGAAATAAGTTACTGCAGCTAACACCCACATAGCTATGAATGGGTCCCCTAGTTGTTCTTCACCTCTCAGAAATGTCAAGAAATGCCCTTCTGCATTTAAGAAAAGAAGGGAGAAGGGGAAATAATGCAAGGCGGTGCAGACAATTCACTTTGCTCCCAACAGAGGGCAATGCTGAGTTTCCGATAGCTGGATTGGATTGGAAGCTGTTGCATGTTCCTGTGTTGAATGTCCAGCATTTGCCAGTTTTTTCCATTCAGAGAGCTCTTTGCACTGGGATGTTTAGGGGTTTTTGTGCAAGAAATCATCTGATCTTAAAAGACAGTAGGCTGCCATCCTGGGATGAAACCCTATCATTTGGAGTGTGATGGGGTTCTGGATTACAGAGAAGCAGGATGGGAAAAACGAATAAAGTGAAGATTTACCACAAGGTCAGAATATCATAAATATTGGAGATAAGCTTCAGGTTTTCAAAGGTCTCCAGTCAGCTAGACCAAAAGGGAGCTGGTATTAAAAGTTGCTCAGTTTGAAACCTCTCAGTATATTTATTTACAATGGTAAAACTGTGCACAATGCCCTCTCTACTACTGGATTGTAGGCCTGCAAATGGAACAGGGTAGATTAGCCTGGTTGTATGTGCAACAGGACATGTGACGTGAACAGGCAGTGCATAGAAAAGCTGGAGGCTGAGCAGAGGGGTGCCCATGTACAAGGCTTACTTTCAGGCCCACACAAGCTTTGATGTTGCCTCTTTAACTACCACTTCTGTGGAAGAGAACTAGGGCAGAAACTTGGGGCCCCAATCCTGAGACGATCAGTGCTAAAGGATTGCAGGTACAGAGGCAGGAATGGGAAGGGGCTCCCTTTCCTAGGGGAAATGAAGGGACAAAGCAAATAAGTGACTTTGACAGGGGCCCCATACAACCTCCAATGGATGAAATGACCTGCTCTTCAGCAGGGGGAAGTATCCAGATTTATTGTAAATGCTGATGAAGAGGTGGGGGTTGGGCACAGGGAATGCATCTCTTTTACTCACTTACTCATAGACTTTAAGGCCAAAAGGGACCATCATGATCATAGTCTGACCTATACATCACAGGCCACAGAACCTCACCCACCCACTCCTGTAATAGACCCCAAACCTCTGGCTCAGTTACTGAAGTCCTCAAATCATGATTTAAAGACTTCACATTACAGAGAATCCACTGTTTACACTACTTTAAACCTGCAAATGACCAGTGCCCCATGGTGCAGAGAAAGGTGAAAAACCCCCAAGGTCTCCACCAATCTGACGCGGGGCAAAATTCCCTCCTGACTCCTGAGCATATAAGCAAGACGCACCAGCCAGATACCTGGGAAAGAATTCTCTGTAGTAACTCGGAGCCCTCCCCATCTAATTGTCCCATCACTTGTCATTGGAGATATTTGCAGCTAGCAGTGGCTGATGGGCCACGTGCCATTGTAGGCAGTCTCATCACACCGTCCCCTCCATAAACTTACCAAGTTCAGTCTTGAAGCCAGTTAGGTTTTTCCCCCTATTGCTCCCCTTGGCAGGCTGTTGGAGATTAGGTATTGGATCAGGAGGGACTAGGGCTGCTCACCAGGGCACATCGACTAAGTGCGGGTTGTCTTTCTCTCATAGTCTGTCACATTCAAAACTACCAGCAGGAACCTGGCCAGAGCCATGTGTATGAAGAACCTCAAGCTTACCATCATCATCACAGTAGTATCGATTGTAAGTTACTAGCCTTCATCCTCTTTCTTCCAAGGAGGTAAAGCACATGCTCCTTTCTAAAGTGAGGCCTGGATGTTAGAAAATGTCATCCATGTCTCTTCACAGTAGCCCCCAAATAACCAGTGTCTCCTAGTGATGGAGGTAAATGGGTTCCTTCTTGAAGGTTCTCTTCCCAAGGCTAGGAACCAGCATTTCACTACCCTTTTTACACTAGAGCAGGTGGCAATATCCTGCCTAGAGCTGGTCGGGAATTTTTCATCAATATTTCCCAACAAAAAATTCCCTTTTCCCAAAACTAATATCTTCTGCAGAAAATTCATTTTGCCCAAAAATTCTATTTTTCCATCAAGAAAATTGAAGTGATGGTTCCCTGGCTGCCTGCCTGCCTGCAAAACTCTTGTCAATTACATTTTCTGTCTGCCAGTTCCAGAGCCCAAGAGTTAGGAGGCCACCTCCTGGGGAGGAAGAGGCTTCCTTGAGGCAGGAAGCCAGACATTCCATTTTGGTTCTCTCAATCCCTTCCCACAAAAAAATGTTTCATTTTGACTTGTTCCATTCCAAATATGAGGACCTTTTTCAAAAATGGGAAATCTTTTACAGGCGGGGATTTCTCTTTTCCAGTCATTTCTAGCCCTGCCCATAACAGTGTGTGGGGGTGATGTCTGCTATCTTAATGTCTCAGATGAGAGGGACAGGAAGTGTAGCATTCCAGAGGGTGCCCTGTCGCTGTTCTCTCTAGCTGTATATAGCCCTGTAAGAGAGGGCAGGGACATAGCTGCCTTGTTGACTCTTAGAAGCTGAAGCAGTGAGTTCACAGTATCTGGGCCCAGTGGAGACTTAAGTTTTAAGGAGCCCTGTGCCCCTGTTGCTCTTACTTGAAATGGCTTCATGCCTGAGTCATGGCCTCTCCTCCTCAGGTATTTACCCTCAAATGTTCTTGCTCTTAACCTCTTTCATCTGAGGACCTCAAAGCATAATTGCAGATGACATAGGTGCAATGCTGTCCTTGATGGAGCCTTGCATCACTCTGCAGGGCGGGTGGTGGTATCCCAGTGTTTCAGTTGGGGAAACTGAGGCAGGTTTCCCCTGAATCGTTGAATGCCAAAGGAGAAGTTGGTGGCAGAGACAGGAATAGTACCCTAGTCTGGGTTTCCAAACCTTGTTCTAAGGTACTTGAGTGATGGGAAAGATTATCTATGTGACAGTGCTTTCTTCCTCCAGGTGGTCATCTACGTCATTGTGTCGGCTGCCTGCGGTGGGCTTACATGGCCCAGCTGTGTGCATAAGTAAACAGATGGCCTGTGTTGATCAGCCAAGGATGAGAGCGCATGAGCGTGTGCGAAGGAGCAACCCACAAAATAATGTCTTTCACTACTGACACCTCATTCTTCCATCCTTCCAGGACTTTGGACTTCTCTTTGTCTTATCACCCCCAGTGGCCCCAAATCACTGTCTCAGTGCACTTTCAGCCTGAAGGAAGAGCTGTGTTTTAAAACTACTTGAAGGGATTTTGTGTCTTTGTTCTTTTGTCTTAACTGCAGTTTCTCAGCTGGGCAGACAGCAAGGCTGGCTCCAGAGGGTACATGCATGCTCATCTGTGTGTGTATGTACAGCTTTGCACTTTAATGGGAGCGTGCTAAGCAAAGAACAGCATTGCTAGTGCCTCCATCTCTGCATGAGGAGTGGGGCTGGAGAGCTCAAGGTGGGTCTATGAAGGTAGTCAGAGTGGTGAAAGTCCATTTTGCTGCCACTGTATTGGGATCTAATTAACATCTCCTCCCTACATGTTTGGTCCACAAAGTGATGTACTATGTAGAGTTAAATGCTTGCTTGTTCAGGGGCCACCAATGCAAACATGGGTTGAGGTCACAAATGGAACGGCACAGTAGATGTTAGGATCCTTGAAAGGCATAGGCCCCTCTGGAAGAGACATCTCTCTCTTCAATATGGAACCCTTTTTTCCTTTGGGGTATCTCTTTGAACATCTGTACGGATGGGTGGGGATTGAGTGGGCATGTTGAAATTACTCCTCTTTCACCCTCTGTCTTCTGCCCAGCTCCCCTACTCTGTGATTAAGTCGATAGAGTAAAGATGATGGTTGTGATAACTTGGCTGCTGTTTGTCATTGTGTTTTAAGTATTGTTTCTGTCCTGTATGTTTAATCCTCCCCCACTCAAAATAAACTTACAGCAAGTGCTTATTACTACTCAAGATGGAAGAGATGGAATTGGGGCCAAGCTATTTTTCTAGTTTGCAAAGAGGATATGTGTTCTGAGGTGCCATGTGCTTGCATTTCCATCCTGGTCAGATCCTTCCATATGTTAAAGAAACAGGTAACTGATGGTTCCGTCCCAGTTCTAAGTCTCATCTTGTGCTGCTCTGAAGGGAAACTCTTAGCCCGAGATGTATTCTGGATTCTTATCTGTGGTACAAAACACCATTAACAACCAAAGGCAGGGGTCCTTGACAAATATACTGCTATGAGAACCTCACAGGGCCAAAAATAGCCCCATAGAGACTTGTCCAGTGTCTGATGATAGCTTTGATTATAAATCCTTTGTCCTACCTGGACATCCTTATACTAAGGGTAGCCCTGTATAATTCCTCAATAGCTGAAATTGGGGTGGCACTGTCCAGTTATATACAGTGCAGATTTGTAAAGTAGTGGCTTGAGGTCTGATCTAGGCAGTGTGTAAAAGGCTTTCTGACTCTTTTTTTAATTGGTAAACTATTCAATATTTCTTTTGAATGAGCTTTGTTTCCTATGGAGGGGATGGAGACAAAAGCAAATCCTCTGATAAATGAGAAATATGAGATGGCTTAACACAAATATCTAACTCCTGGGCCCTAGAGTTTCCCAGTGCTCAGTGATTGAGCACTCAGAAAGTAACTCCTATTAAGGTGGTGGAGGGCTGCGTGTGGGAGGAAGGGAGAGAGAAGCTTAATACTAGTGCATATATTTAAAGCCATGTGCTTATTGCTGTGCCATTAATCAGATATGATGTACAGAACAGCTTCTGCACTCTGGCCTTGAGTTTATCCCTGAGGCCATTTAGTACTGGGTCCCTATGAAACAGGGCACTGAAAACCAAATTGCCACCCCATCGCATCCTTTGTGCTTCTGCATGTTACACACCGATCTTTCAGCAGGTTCCATTCTGTAACAGTACTCTAAATTCACATCCATGCATGGGTTTATCCTCAGAAGACCAAAATCTGATCCATGGTAGTTGGAAATTGGTTAGTGTCTTCCTGCCATGCAAGTAAACATATTTGTGACCCTGTTCTCCATGTTAAGTTCACTTTTATCGCCAGTTGGACTAACCCCTGAGAATCGAGGCAGTGCTGAGTTTACTGGAAACCCTCAATTGGTGAAATACTCATGGCTCATCTGGGAAGAGCAGGAGATAGGTCATCTCCTTCAAGTATGCACTACTGCCCACAATCAATGTGCAACTCTGCATGTTTTAGGGATTTGTAATGTTACTGTTCATTTCCTATGATTTGTCTCTTTATGTACAAACACTTTTTATATAAACAATTTCCTCTTGTTTTAAAGAATGCAGAGAGGCATTACTGTAAAACAAAGTTATCCTGTTTGAATAAATTTACTCTATGGCAAATGACCAGACTTTGCTAAGTTTTGTGAAGGGTAGCTTGGCATTAAATGGCTGCTCACAACTCATGCTGGAGGAGCACCACTAATATTAAACCCAGCAGTGTTCTGAAAAGTTATTCTTTAACTTAACTTGATGTGCTTCTGAAACAGGCCAAATTACTAAGACACTAAATATATCAGCAATAGTGCTGCCTGTCCTGATTAGACTGACTTGGTTCCTCCTGAGCCGGGAGAAAACTAGTCACTACTACCTTGCCTATAAAGCATATTATCTAAATCCTCCACATGTGGAAGAGTTTGGTACATAGACTTAAATCGAGTAGAAAAACAGCTTCAAGAAAGCAGATTAAAACAAATCTGGACCATCTTTTTCTGTTTGCACAGCACCTAGCATGAGGTTGTCTAGCTGCTTCTGCAGTGCACTTTTGCATAGCCATCCTCAGCATGACTGATGTTGCCCTCAGGAGTTACACTGGAATAAGCTGTCAGAAGTGAATTTTGTGAAGAACACTCAGTAAAAAGCATGCAGAGATTCTTAATCTGAATCTAAACCAACCATCCCCTTTTCATGTGCAAGAAAGGGAAGAGGCATAGCTCTTTCTGCTCAATCCCACAGCAAGACAAGTGGGAATACAGCTTAAATCTTCAAGCAGAACTATTCACCAGAGAAAGAAGGAACTGTTGTCACATTATTCACTGCCTTACACCTTAGTCATTAAATAGCTAGATGGTGTAAGGTACCAGAGAATTGGGCCTTGCATATTGGTTGAAAGACAAGTTGTCCTTAATGTTTGGAAACTGCATTATGTAGCTTGTCTGAAGGCTACAGTGAACTTAATTTTGCAGGCTACTGTAATTAAAATGCTAACCCTGGTCCAGGTTCATAAAGTATAGTTTTTTCCTGCACATTACTACATTACATGTAGCAAATACAGTTAATGGGCCGTTCTGTAAATCCAAAGTAAACTGCATCATAGAAAGCTCGTTTACTAGAAAATACATGATTTTCCCCATGCTTAATGCTTGGCGTGGCTTGATAGGAAATGCAAAAATGCCTGTAAGCTATCCCTTTCATCTTCAAAACATCCTTTGCATAAAACATTCCATTTAATATAACTGATTTAAACTGAACATCTTGCATATCCTTCAAGTAGTTTTACCGCTGATTCAGGCAGCTAAAGGAATACTGCAGAAATTGCTTACTGTGGAGCTTGCTCTGCTGAAAGCATGTTAAACTGAGTTTTAAATACCTCATTTTTCCTATCTCAAATTAGTATTTAAGATATATGCACCATTTAGGCTACCACTTAAGATTTCAGCAGGAATCCAAAACAGATTCAGGACAACTAAGTAACTGAAAAACCAAGTTTAGAATTTACACTTTAAAGGGTGCTTACATTTAAAGTGCCCCCAAAAGCCTGTGGGACTCCAGCTCTAAAAGAAAATCCAAGTGCCAACTCTGCATGCATTGGCTAAACCGACTCTATGCATGTCTGGTAGGCACTCAATATTTTCTACATTTCTGTGCCACCTGTGATTCAACATAGCTAATGGTACCATTCCCTGCGTAAGTTAAAGCATCTTGTTTACTACAGTTTGCCTTTAGGAAGCACCTTCTCACAGGGAAAGTGTGGGGGACAGTTAGCTAAAAGAAGGTAGTAAAAAAAAGCAGCAGCCAGGATTTAAACTCCTTGGCTAGTTTTTTTTTTAAATGTAGTGTGCAGCCTTCATCCTAATCTACATTTTCTAGCCCAGTTTAATTTTGGTATAGGTAGGCAAAGCACCTCAATCTCAATGATTAAATATGGATAAGGAACTGAAATATATCTGGTCCTTTCCCAGTGATTGAGCTGGCACGGGGAGAAGGAGCTAGTCATCAGCTGTCAGTCAATAAGTAAAGTACTCAAATTAAAGCCAAGTCAGCAGTATTTCTTAAAGATGAGGTTTTCTTACATAAGCTCATGGGTTCTCAAACTGGGGGTTGGGACCCCTCAGGGGGTCATGAGGGTATTACATGGGGGGGTCATGAGCTGTCAGTCTCCACCTCAAACCCTGCTTTGCCTCCAGCATTTATAATGGTGTTATCAATTAAAAACACATATTTAAGGGGGGCGGGGGTCGCACTCAGAGGCTTGCTATGTGAAAGGGGGTCACCAGTACAAAAGTTTGAGAACTGCATTTGCTAATGAAAGAAATCACAGACATGGCTGTTTTAAGATGGTTTACTTTGCCCTGCTAACCTTAAAACAACTGCTGCCTTCAATAGGAGTAACCATGTGAAAACTACCTTGTCACTAGCTAACAGGTGGAAAGACAACACTTAGGGAAGAGGCATCCAATTGGAGGTACCTCTTTAAACCTGAACAGTTGTGCTCTGAAGCTGGAGTCTTGGAGCAGCTGCCTTAAACAGTGAGCTACAACCAATACCAAGTATTGCTCATATTTCATTTTCCACCTTTCTACCTCCCCCTCCACAGCTGAGGGCACTCCAAACAGGTGTAAAAGAAGATATCATGTATTGTACAACTAAATTTAGTGTGAGCTTGAGAAAAGTATTTCATGATATTGGAGGAGACCAGATTTAACTCCAGCCAGTCCAAGTAGTGTTTTTCTACAGATTTAGACAGCCCACTTTAAAATGTCCAGTGTTTAAAAGTTCTCTAACCAAACAAAACTAATCTATTAACTTAAGAAGCTGAGGGTTGGTTAGTCCCCAAAGTATTTTGAACTAGCCCTTCAAAGCTGTGCAGGTATAAGTTCTCTCCAACTGCTGTTTTTTAAAAATCTCATTTTTACTGCATCTGTTAATCAAACTAATCTACCAATTCATACCTCCATCTACTGATGCTGTATGGAAGGTCTTGTCCCTTCTTTAACAATAGTACTTGTACTCCATTACTTTAGACTATCAAATGTATTTGCATGCAACTGCCAGTATTTAATAATACAAAGCAACCTAGATTACATGGTAGCTGGTACAAGCAAACTAAATATTTTAATACATGTAAATGAATACATCTAGGAACAAAGCATATAGGCCAGTTATATGAGCATCTGTGGGAGACTATCTTCGAATGCAATGACTGAAAAAGATTTTGGAGGTGTTGGTGGTCTTAGATAGTTCTGTGAAAACATCCACTCAATGTGCAGCGGCAATCAAAAAAAGCTAAAAATGCTGGGACTCATTAGGAAAGGCATAGATAAGACAAAGTATCATATTGCTGCTACATAAATCCATGGTACACCCACAATGAATACTGTGTGCAGATGTGGTTGACCTATCTCAAAAAAGATGTGTTGGAATTGGAAAAGGTTCAGAAAAGGGCAACAAAAATGATTAGGGGTATGGAACGGCTGCCATCTGAGGAGAGATTAATAAGATTGGGATTTTCATCTTGGAAAAAAGATGACTGGCGTGGAGAAAGTAAATAAGGAGGTGTTATTTACTCATAACACAACAACTAGAGGTTACCAAATGAAATAGGCAGTAAATTTAAAACAAACAGAAGTATTTCTTCACACACCACACAGTCAATCTGTGGAACTCTTTGCCAGAGGATGTTGTGAAGGCCAAGCCTTTAACAGAGTTCAAAAAAGAACTAGGTAAATTCATGGAGGATGGGCAGGGATGGTGTTCCTAGCCTCTGTTTGCCAGAAGCTGGGAATGGATCACTTGATGATTACCGTTCTGTTCATTCCCTCTGAAACACCTGGCATTGGCCACTGTCGGAAGACAGGATACTGAGCTAGATGGACCATTGGTCTGACCCAGTATGACTGTTCTTAACTGTATGGCTGTTATCAGCTGAACAGGAGGTTGCAGTGCAACACTGCCTAAAAGGGCTGCTGTGATCCTGGGATGCATAAATGGGAACCTCAAGTGTGAGTAGGAAGGTTATTTTACCTCTGTATTTGGTGCTGGTGCAGCCACTGCGGCGAACAGCAGAGGCTAACAGAGGGAGTTTACCTGGGATCTGTCCGAGAGGAGGTACGCTAAGTGCTACATTAGGGGGGCTGTGTTTGTGAGTATCTGAGTGTCTGTTGCAGAGGATAGTTTGTCAGTTTGACCGTATGAATGCTTGCTTGATTGTTTGAAAAGTGTGAATTGGGAGTGCTTTGTTCCAGGTGGGGCTTGAGTGGGCCTGTTATAAAAAGGCACTCAGCAGCGAACCAACTGAGTGGCGAACACGGAGGCTAACAGAGGGAGTTTGCCTGGAAATTCGCCTGGGGAGAGCCCCCTGAGGCTTTCATCTCGCGGGCTTCTGTGAGTTGCTGCAACAGCTGAGGAAGCTCTTAAAAGGAAGAAATTATGGAAGGTGAGCGTTCAGCTATTGTAACCTGCACAGGTTGTGCCATGTTTGTCTTTCTTCCACAAGACGGAAGCGACTTTGGGTATGGCTACACTTACGGTTTGCAGCGCTGGTAGTTTGCAGCGCTGGTCATCCAGCTGTGTAGGAGCAGCGCTGGTGTGTGGCCACACTCACAGCTACCAGCGCTGGTGTGTGGCCACATTTGGAGCATTTGCAGCGCTGTTGGGAGTGCTGCATTATGGGCAGCTATCCCAGCATTCAAGTGCACCAACGTGCTTTTCAAAAGAGGGGGGTGGAGGGTGGTGTACTGTGACAGGGAGCGGGGGCAAAGAGAGAGGGGATTTTTGGAGCCAACACTGTGTTAGCTTCCTGGATTGGAAAAATCACAAAATGTTCATGAGCCCTTAGTCTTAATTCTAATTGCAAACAGCCTGCCTCCAACACAGACTGCCCCCTGTTTCACTCACTCCCTGTGGTGTACTGTGACAGGGAGCGGGGAAGAGAGATTGGAAAAATCACAAAATGTTTGCAAACCCTAACAGCCTGCATCCATGTTTCCCCTGCCTCTCATTTGATCGTTCACAGCCAGGTACAGATAGTTCCTGTTTGCTGTGATCAGTGTTTGTTTTTATAGATAAGCAGTTCAAACGGAGCTCGATGGGCTCCGTTCTGTTTCATTCACTCTGCCTGCCTGCCTCTCATTTGATTGTTCACAGCCAGGTACAGATAGCTCCTGTTTGCTGTGATCAGTGTTTGTTTTTATAGATAAGCAGTTCAAATGGAGATCGGCTCCATTCTGTTTCATTCACTCTCCCTGCCTCTCATTTGATTGTTTACAGCCAGGTACAGAACGGAGCTCCGATCGGAGCTCGTTCACAACAAAACAAAGAGAGGCTGCATAACAAAACAAAGAGAGTAATTTATAAAAGCATTCTGGGATACACCTTATACCCTGGAGGCCAATCACAGCGCTGGTGTGTGGCCACACTTGATGACCAGCGCTGCAGCACCAGCGCTGGAATCCTTATTCCCCATGCTGAGTGAGGTATACGGCCAGCGCTGCAGCCAGAGAGTTGCAGCGCTGGAAGTGCCCTGCAGGTGTGGCCACTTACTAATTGCAGCGCTGGTGGAGGCTTTCCAGCGCTGCAAATCGCCAGTGTAGCCATACCCTCAGTCTGTAAGCTGGTCTCCATGTTAGAAGAGAAGGTTCGAGGTCTGGAGAAACAAGTATCGACCCTGCGTTGCATATGAGAAAATGAAGATTTCCTGGACAGATGTCAGGATATGCTTCTACAGGCACAACGTTCTGAAGAATCGGAGCAGGCTGCACAGAGGGGACTGAGGGATGGTGAAGAAATTTGGCAGCATATGACCTCCAGAAGAAGAGAGGAGCGTCCATGTACCAGCAATGGAGATACAGAAGAGCAATCGTTTTCATGTTCTCTCCACAGGTACTAATGCGGAGAGTGGACTAGATGGTACATCTGAGGGTATGTCTACACTACAAGAGTAGTTCGATTTAACTTAGGTTGAATTTGTGGATTCGACCTTATGAATTCGAATTTGTGTATCCACACTAAGGACACTAATTCGACTTTGTGAGTCCACACTAATGGGGCAAGCGTCGACATTGGAAGCGGTGCATTCTGGGCAGCTATCCCACAGTTCCCGCAGTCCCCGCTTCCCATTGGAATGCTGGGTAGAGCCCCCAATGCCTGCTGGGGGAAAAATGTGTTGAGGGAGGTTTTGGGTAACTGTCGTCATTCAACCGTCACTCCCGCCCTCCGTCCCTGAAAGCGCCGGCGGGAAATCTGTTACCGCACTTTTCTGGTCAGTGACAGCGCGGACGCCACAGCACTGCGAGCATGGAGCCCGCTGCAATCATCGCTGCACTTATGGCCGTTGTCAACTCCTCGCACCTTATCGTCCACCTCTTCCACAGTCAGCTGCTGAGAAATCGGGCGAGGAGGCTCCGGCAGCGTGGTGAGGACATGAAGTGTCAGAGTGGCACAGACCTCTCACAAAGCACGGGATCCCGCGCTGCGGAGATCATGGTGGCAATGGGTCACGTTCATGCTCTGGAACGGCGATTCTGGGCCCGGGAAACAAGCACGGACTGGTGGGACCGCATAGTGCTGCAGGTCTGGGATGAATCACAGTGGCTGCGAAACTTCAGGATGCGTAAGGGCACTTTCCTTGAACCGTGTGACTTGCTGGCCCCTGCCCTGAAGCGCCAGGACACCCGGATGCGAGCAGCCCTGACTGTGCAGAAGTGAGTGGCCATAGCCCTCTGGAAATTTGCAACGCCAGACAGCTACCGGTCAGTAGCGAACCACTTTGGCGTGGGCAAATCTACCGTGGGGGTTGCTGTGATGCAAGTAGCCCACGCAATCGTTGACCTACTGCTCTCAAAGGTAGTGACCCTGGGAAACATCCAGGTCGTCATAGATGGCTTCGCCGCGATGGGATTCCCAAACTGCGGTGGGGCTATAGATGGCACTCACATCCCTATCCTGGGACCGGCCCACCAGGCCAGCCAGTATATTAACCGCAAGGGCTACTTTTCAATGGTGCTGCAAGCACTGGTGGACCATAGGGGACGTTTTACCAACATCTACGTCGGGTGGCCGGGCAAGGTTCATGACGCGCGTGTTTTCAGGAACTCTTGTCTGTTTAGACGCCTGCAGGAAGGTAGTTTCTTCCCGGACCACAAAATAAGTGTTGGGGATGTGGAGATGCCTACAGTGATCCTCGGGGACCCAGCCTACCCGCTAATGCCCTGGCTCATGAAGCCCTATACAGGCGCCCTGGACAGTGACAAGGAGCTCTTCAACTACCGGCTGAGCAAGTGCAGAATGGTGGTGGAGTGTGCTTTCAGATGTCTCAAGGGGAGATGGAGGAGCTTACTCACTAGCTTGGATCTCAGCAAAACCAATATCCCCATTGTTATTGCAGCTTGCTGTGTGCTCCACAATCTCTGTGAGAGCAAGGGGGAGACCTTTATGGCGGGATGGGAGGTTGAGGCAAATCACCTGGCTGCTGATCACGCTCAGCCAGACACCCATGCGATTAGAAGAGCCCAGCGGGAAGCGCTGTGCATCCGGGAGGCTTTGAAAGCTAGGTTCCTCAGAGAGTAGGGTAACCTATGACTGTCCAGTCTCTTTACAAAGAAGCTGAACCTGCCCCTGTTTCAGTTACTATTGACTTTTTTCAGCGGTTACATACCCCGTTCACCAGGTTTCCCCCCTTCCAACAGACATTTAAAAATAAAGTTATTGGAACATTTTTAATTAACAAAGTTTTCTTTACTAATGAATTCACGTTAAAGGGTTCAAACAGGGACACAGACTGTGGTGGGTATAGTGTGCAGTGATGTACAGACCGCTTCTACACTCGAAGACTGACAGGCTCCTGCTCCTACAGCGGTCTCTGGCGGGAGGACAGTTACAGAAGGGTGTGCAGGAAGGGGTGAGGGGTGTGTGGGAAGGGTGAGTAGGTGTAGGGGGTGCCTCCCAGGTTACCACCCACTTTTCCTTCCCGGTTTGTGAGCAGCAGGTCTAGAATAGCTCTGCCCCTAGTTGGTTCCTCCAGCACTTGCACCAGGAAATTGTCCCCTACACTTTCCAAAAACTTCCTGGATTGTCTGTGCACCGCTGTATTGCTCTCCCAGCGGATATCAGGGTGATTAAAGTTTCCCATGAGAACCAGGGCCTGTGATCTAGCAACTTCTGCTAGTTGCCAGAAGAAAGCCTCGTTCACCTCATCCCCCTGGTCTGGTGGTCTATAGCAGACTCCCACCATGACATCACTCTTGTTGCTCACACTTCTAAACTTAATCCAGAGACTCTCAGGTTTTTCTGCAGTTTCATACGCTCTGAGCAGTCATACTGCTCTCTTACATACAATGCAACTCCCCCTTTTCTGCCCTGCCTGTCCTTCCTGAACAGTTTATATCCATCCATGACAGTACTCCAGTCATGTGAGTTATCCCATCAGGTCTCTGTTATTCCAATCACATCATAGTTCCTTGACTGTGCCAGGACTTCTAGTTCTCCCTGCTTGTTTCCCAGGCTTCTTGCATTTGTGTATAGACACTTAAGATAACTCGCTGATTGTCCCGCTTTCTCTGTCTGAGAAAGGAGTCCTCCCCTCTTGCACTCTCCTGCTCGTGCTTCCTCCCAGTATCCCACTTCCCCACTTACCTCAGGGCTTTGGTCTCCTTCCCCCGGTGAACCTAGTTTAAAGCCCTTCTCACTAGGTTAGCCAGCCTGCTTGCGAAGATGCTCTTCTCTCTCTTTGTTAGGTGGAGCCCATCTCTGCCTAGCACTCCTCCTTCTTGGAACACCATCCTATGGTCGAAGAATCCAAAGCCTTCTCTCCGACACCACCTGCGTAGCCATTCGTTGACTTCAACAATTCGACGATCTCTACCCAGGCCTTTTCCCTGCACAGAGAGGATGGATGAGAACACCACTTGCACCTCAAACTCCTTTATCCTTCTTCTCAGAGCCACGTAGTCTGCAGTGATCGGCTCAAGGTCATTCTGTGTGCTTGATTGTTTGATTGCATGTTTGACCAGTGTGACCTCGGAGTGCTTTGTTCCAGCTGGGCCTGACTGTTATAAAAAGGCAGTCAGCTGAGCAGCGAACAGCAAAGAGGCAAACAGAAGGAGTTCACCTGGAGAGAGCCTACTGAGGGCCCCCCCTCGCAGGTTTCACTGAGTAGCGTCTGCCACAAGTAAGGAAGCTCTTAGAAGGAAGAGACTATGGATGCTGAGCAATCCGCTGTTGTGACCTGCACAGGATGTGCCATGTTCGTCTTCCTTCCACAGGATAGGAGCGACTTTGTCTGTACAAAGTGCAAGCTAATCTCCATATTGGAAGAGAAGATTCAAGGTCTGGAGAAACCAATATCAACCCTGCGTTCCATAAAAGAAAATGAGGATTTCCTGGATAGACGTCAGGATCAGCGGGCACAATGTTCTGAAGATACAGAGCAGGCTACACAGAGGGGACAGAAGGCCAGTGAGGATAATTGGTGGCATGTGACTTCCAGAAGAGGAAAGAGTACCAGAAATGTCCATGTACCAGTAACACAAATGCAGGTAAGCAACTGTTTTCATGTTCTCTCCACAGGTACTAGTGCAGAGGGTGGAGTGGATGATGCATCTGAGGGAACAGAGCAGAAGGAGACTCCACTGATTGGAAGGCATGAGATGCGCCGTCCTAGGGATGGGGGTTCCACGACCACCACTCCCAGGAGGAGGAGAGTGGTGGTGGTCGGGGACTCTCTCCTCAGGGGGACTGAGTCATCTATCTGCCGCCCTGACCGGGAAAACCGAGAGGTGTGCTGCTTGCCAGGGGCTAGGATTCACGATGTGACGGAGAGACTGCCGAGACTCATCAAGCCCTCAGATCGCTACCCCTTCCTGCTTCTCCACGTGGGCACCAATGATACTGCCAAGAATGACCTTGAGCGTATCACTGCAGACTACGTGGCTCTGGGAAGAAGGATAAAGGAGTTTGAGGCACAAGTGGTGTTCTCGTCTATCCTCCCTGTGGCAGGAAAAGGCCAGGGTAGAGACCGTTGAATCGTGGAAATCAACGAATGGCTATGCAGATGGTGTCGGAGAGAAGGGTTTGGATTCTTTGACCATGGGATGGTCTTCCAAGAAGAAGGATTGCTAGGCAGAGACGGGCTCCACTTCACGAAGAGAGGGAAGAGCATCTTTGCAAGCAGGCTGGCTAACCTAGCGAGGAGGGCTTTAAACTAGGTTCACCGGGGGAAGGAGACCAAAGCCCCGAGGTAAGTGGGGAAGTGGGATATCGGGAGAAAGCACAAGTAGGTGAGTGCAAGAGGGGAGGGCTCCAGCCCCATACTGGGACACTAGGACGATCAGTGAGTTATCTTACATGCCTATACACAAATGCAAGAAGCCTGGGGAACAAGCAGGGAGAACTAGAAGTCCTGGCACAGTCAACGAATTATGATGTAATTGGAATAACAGAGACTTGGTGGGATAACTCACATGATTTGGAGTACTGTCATGGATGGATATAAACTGTTCAGGAAGGATAGGCAGGGCAGAAAAGGTGGGGGAGTTGCATTGTATGTGAGAGAGCAGTATGACTGCTCAGAGCTCCAGAATGAAACTGCAGAAAAACCTGAGTGTCTCTGGATTAAATTTAGAAGTATGAACAACAAGGGTGATGTCGTGGTGGGAGTCTGCTACAGACCACCAGAACAGGGGGATGAGGTGGACAAGGCTTTCTTCCAGCAACTAACAGAAGTTGCTAGATCACAGGCCCTGGTTCTCATGGGTGACTTTAATCACCCTGATATCTGCTGGGAGAGCAATACAGCAGTGCACAGACAATCCAGGAAGTTTCTGGAAAGTGTAGGGGACAATTTCCTGGTGCAAGTGCTGGAGGAACCAACTAGGGGAAAAGCTCTTCTTGACCTGCTGCTCACAAACAGGGAAGAAATAGTAGAGGAAGCAATAGTGGATGGGAACCTGGGAGGCAGTGACCATGAGATGGTCGAGTTCAGGATCCTGATACAAGGAAGAAAGGAGAGCAGTAGAACAGAGACCCTGGACTTCAGAAAAGCAGACTTTGACTCCATCAGGGAACTGCTGGGCAGGATCCCCTGGGAGAATAACATGACGGGGAAAGGAGTCCAGGAGAGCTGGCTGTATTTTAAAGAATCCTTATTGAGGTTGCAGGAATAAACCATCCCGATGTGTAGGAAGAAAAGTAAATATGGCAGGCGACCAGCTTGGCTTAACAGTGAAATCCTTGCTTGTCTTAAACACAAAAAAACAGCTTACAAGAAGTGGAAGATTGGACAAATAACCAGGGAGGATTATAAAAGTATTGCTCATGCATGCAGGAGTAAAATTAGGAAGGCCAAATCACACTTGGAGTTGCAGCTAGCCGGAGATGTTAGGAGTAACAAGAAGGGTTTCTTCAGGTATGTTAGCAACAAGAAGAAAGTCAAGGAAAGTGTGGGCCCCTTGCTGAATGAGAGAGGGAACCTAGTGACAGAGGATGTGGAGAAAGCTAGTGTACTCAATGCTTTTTTTGCCTCTGTCTTCACAGACAAGGTCAGCTCCCAGACAGCTGCACTCTGCAGCACGGTATGGGGAGGAGGTGACCAGCTCTCTGTGGAGAAAGAAGTAGTTCGGGACTATTTAGAAAAGCTGGACGAGTACAAGTCCATGGGGCCGGATGTGCTGCATCCGAGGGTGCTAAAGGAGTTGGCCGATGAGATTGCAGAGCCATTGGCCATTATCTTTGAAAAATCATGGCGATCGGGGAAGGTCCCGGATGACTGGAAAAAAGCTAATGTAGTGCCCATCTTTAAAAAAGGGAAGAAGGAAGATCCAGGGAACTACAGGCCAGTCAGTCTCACCTCAGTTCCTGGAAAAATCATGGAACAGGTCCTCAAGGAATCAATTCTGAACCACTTAAAGGAGGGGAAAGTGATCAGGAACAGTCAGCATGGATTCACCAAGGGCAAGTCAGGCCTGACTAACCTAATTGCCTTCTGTGATGAGATAACTGGCTCTGTGGATGAGGGGAAAGCAGTGGATGTGCTATTTCTGGACTTTAGCAAAGCTTTTGATACAGTCTCCCACAGTATTCTTGCCAGCAAGTTAAAGAAGTCTGGGCTGGATGAATGGACGGTAAGGTGGATAGAAAACTGGCTAGATGGTCGGGCTCAACGGGTAGTGATCAACGGTTCCATGTCTAGTTGGCAGCCGGTATCAAGTGGAGTGCTCCAAGGGTCGGTGGTGGGGCCGGTTTTATTCAATATCTTCATTAACGATCTGGAGGATGGTGTGGACTGCACCCTTAGCAAGTTTGCAGATGACACTAAACTAGGAGGAGTGGTTGATACGCTGGAGGGTAGGGATAGGATATAGAGGGAGCTAGACAAATTAGAGGATTGGGCCAAAAGAAATATGATGAGGTTCAACAAGGACAAGTGCAGAGTCCTGCATTTAGGACGGAAGAATCCCATGCACTGCTATAGACTAGGGACCGAATGGCTGGGCAGCAGTTCTGCAGAAAGGGACCTAGGGGTTACAGTGGACGAAAAGCTGAATATGAGTCAACAGTGTGCCCTTGTTGCCAAGAAGGCTAACGGCATTTTGGGTTGTATAAGTAGGGGCATTGCCAGCAGATCAAGGGACGTGATCATTCCCCTCTATTCGACGTTGGTGAGGTCTCATCCGGAGTACTGTGTCCAGTTTTGGGCCCCACACTACAAGAAGGATGTGGAAACATTTGAAAGAGTCCAGTGGAGGGCAAAAAAATGATTAGGGGGCTGGAGCACATGACTTACGAGGAGAGGCTGAGGCAACTGGGATTGTTTAGTCTGCAGAAGAATGAGGGGGGGATTTGTTAGCTGCTTTCAACTATCTGAAAGGGGATTCCCAAGAGGATGGATCTAGCCTGTTCTCAGTGGTAGAAGATGACAGAACAAGGAGTAATGGTCTCAAGTTGCAGAGGGGGAGGTTTAGGTTGGACATTAGGAAAATCTTTTTTTCACTAGTAGGGTGGTGAAGCACTGGAATGGGTTACCTAGGGAGGTGGTGGAATCTCCTTCCTTAGAGGTTAAGGTCAGGCTTGACAAAGCCCTGGCTGGGATGATTTAGTTGGGAATTGGTCCTTTGAGCAGGGGGTTGGACTAGATGACCTCCTGAGGTCCCTTCCAACCCTGATATTCTATGATTCTAATAATGTGTCTGCAATTCAAAAATGTTGATAAACTGGAGAGGGTTCACATAAGAATGAGGGGGGGGATTTGTTAGCTGCTTTCAACTATCTGAAAGGGGATTCCCAAGAGGATGGATCTAGACTGTTCTCAGTGGTAGAAGATGACAGAACAAGGAGTAATGGTCTCAAGTTGCAGAGGGGGAGGTTTAGGTTGGACATTAGGAAAATCTTTTTTTCACTAGTAGGGTGGTGAAGCACTGGAATGGGTTACCTAGGGAGGTGGTGGAATCTCCTTCCTTAGAGGTTAAGGTCAGGCTTGACAAAGCCCTGGCTGGGATGATTTAGTTGGGAATTGGTCCTTTGAGCAGGGGGTTGGACTAGATGACCTCCTGAGGTCCCTTCCAACCCTGATATTCTATGATTCTAATAATGTGTCTGCAATTCAAAAATGTTGATAAACTGGAGAGGGTTCACATAAGAATGAGGGGGGGGATTTGTTAGCTGCTTTCAACTATCTGAAAGGGGATTCCCAAGAGGATGGATCTAGACTGTTCTCAGTGGTAGAAGATGACAGAACAAGGAGTAATGGTCTCAAGTTGCAGAGGGGGAGGTTTAGGTTGGACATTAGGAAAATCTTTTTTTCACTAGTAGGGTGGTGAAGCACTGGAATGGGTTACCTAGGGAGGTGGTGGAATCTCCTTCCTTAGAGGTTAAGGTCAGGCTTGACAAAGCCCTGGCTGGGATGATTTAGTTGGGAATTGGTCCTTTGAGCAGGGGGTTGGACTGGATGACCTCCTGAGGTCCCTTCCAACCCTGATATTCTATGATTCTAATAATGTGTCTGCAATTCAAAAATGTTGATAAACTGGAGAGGGTTCACATAAGAATAACTGGAGGATTACAAAAGCTGTTTTATAGTAACTGAGCTCCTTACAGTTTAACAAAAAAAAAGGTTAAGGAGTGATTTGATTAGTGTGCAAGTATTTACAGGAGGAACAAATATTTAAGTCTTCCATCTAGCAAAGAAATGTATAACCATCCAATGGCTGGAAATTGAAGCTAGGCAAATTTGGACTGGAACTAATGTGCACATTTAACAGTGAAAGTAATTAACCAAGTGTCATGGATTTTTAAAATTAAGAGAGTGGGTGTTTTTCTAAAGCTATACTCTCAGAATTATTTTGGAAGTGTTATTGCCTGTGTTTACAGGTTGTCAGGCTAGAAGATTATCACAATGATCCCTTCTGGCGTTGGAAGCTATATGCTTCTGAAGTTTATCACAGTCATCACACTCTGCCATTAGGGTTGATTCCTGCAAAAATAGTAGGAGATTCCAGGCCCCCATTTTGTTGACTTTTCCCTTGCAAATAACCTGGACTCGTGTTTCTTTAAAGTTTTCTAAAATCACATTCCAGTTGATTTGAGGCTCCAGAGTGAGTGTAAATGTAGCATCAACTTTAATCTACCTACATGAAATTACTAAATAGAAACCTGTAATGCAAATAATAGACAGTAAAAATGTTCTGTAGTGGTAAACCTACATGTTTCTGAAAATAATTAGGTACTGAGATCTAAAAGTGAATATTTTGTCCCTCTGCCCATTAACTTTTTTATAAAAATATTACCATGAAGTTCAGTAGTTAAAGGCATATCTAGTTTCAGCAACTTAACATTTTTTATTAAACTACAATATCAAATCACATTGATGGCAGGAAGAACATGGCTGAGTTCTATTACCAGTGCATATTTCAGAAAATATGATTGAATCAGTGGCCTCCATAGTTTGCTGAGGACGGGGACCCATTTTGAACAGATTCCTTCGTATGAAAAAATGCAGTAAAAAAGTTTTTTATACAAAACCAGTAAAGGGCAATTGTTACTGAATGGGTAAAGTAGATCACAGAGGGAATCACTTTAGGTGCAATAGCTTCTCTCCAGTATACAATGGGAGGCCATTCAGAAGCAGACTCACCTGTAGTAGTTCATCTTACCAATGTTTGGTATTTCCTAGAGAAGTTATGGAACACAGCAAATACTGAAATTTGACAGTTTTTAAGTAGCACCTATTGAAGTGTGACTGCCTGTTCATAAACCCACACAAATATTGTGTACTACTTCATTTGTGAACTTACACTTGGTGAGGCACACACTAATACAAATGTCTTTTTGAACTGTACTACCGAGTTATAAAAAGCTGCTTCATCTTCTAGAACAAACATTAATAGAAAGTAGCAGAGAAGAAACATTCTATACAGGAACAAGTAAAAAAAACTTTGAACTTCAGGCAAAAGTTAATTACACCAGGTGAATTTAAAAAACACAATCAAACCTCATTTTCTAATATCTATACAACTATTTCTCTAATCTCCAAACCACTGCTTAGCAACAAGGAAATACAGTGGGTTAAAATTTCTTGATGGCACAGACATTACCACCTATGCCCTTCCAAGCACATTTTCCCATGAACAGATCATATTGTATCTAAGTCAACATCTCTTCCAACAACACACTGCTGATCTGGTAGATAGTCGTACTAGAGATACACAGGCTAGCGTCAACCAGTCTTCATCTGATGTTTTTCAGACTTCAGTAGTATATTCTGAACAGTAGGAACACAGTAAAGAAAAAGTTGTCTATTTCTACCAGTAAGAGACCAAACTCTTTGCAAAATAAATGAAGGGAAGGGGGTAATTTGCATTCAAAAGATAAGGAAAACATACAGGTCAGTCCTATGTGATGAGTCTGGGGCAAGGTATATTTTAAAATAATGTTCTCATGCCCAGCCAGCTGGGGGTATGCTTCATACAGATGTTTGACAGTTTATCAGCTTCTTTGGGTTGGCTTAGTAACACCCATCCTTCCAGGAATCATCAGCTGTTGTCTGACTGGTCTTTGCTGACTGAGGAAATCTATTTTAAAAACACAAAAAAGCCAACACATCAGACAGCCTGATGCATTAGGGTACATTTTAAAAAAAACCCGCAAGAAATGAAATGCTCATTAAAGCATAAGAAACATATTAGTTCTCTAAGCCTTGAGACTGAATGCTAATATTTTTGCTTTTACAAAATCCATTTATCACAGACTTTTAGCACCTGCCCTACAGTCATGTCTTACAGTCCATAGTTCCCTGTTACACTCTCATCCATGAATACCAACTATTAAAGCCAGTCTCGTGTTCTGTGGCATGCTAGTGCAAGAGACAGGAAACTCTGCAGCAGGCTCAGGTAATGTTGAAAAAGGCTTTAAAGGTAGACATAATAGCAGCTATGGTCCATCTAGCCCAGTATCTTGTCTTTCAACAGGGGCCAGTACCAGTGGCAGATTTAGAGTTAGTGGGGCCCTGTGCTCAGCTTCATTTTTGGGGCCCTTCCTTGGGACGCAGCCAAAAAAGAACACTCGCTCATCTCCCCCTACCCCCATTTTTCATTTTTTTTCTTCATTCTCCTCCTATAAGTAATAAGAAGTAAATGAAAATAAAGTGAAGTACCTTGATTGTTTTTGTAGTCTAACTTATTTTTCCACAGACCACTTGAAAATCACTGAGGGTCTCACCTGACCACTTAATGATCTTTCCAAATACTGTTTGTACCGTTAGCGAACTATTGTAAAGCACTTTGGATAAGAGTGCTTTATAAAAAAAAAAAATGTAAAAAAACATTGGGATGTGGAGTCTGACCAGGACTTAGGGGGCGGGAGGGGGGGTGCAGGGTCTGGGAGGAAGTTAGGGTGTAGCAGGAGGTTGGGGTGCAGGGTCTGGCCAGGAGTTAGGGTGCAGGAGGGGGCTCAGGGCTGGGGCAGGTCTCATTTGGTGTGGGGGTTGCATGTGGGGGGAGGGTGCAGTAGTCAGAGAGGGTAGGGGGCTGGTTGTGTGAGGGGGGTGCAGGAGTCAGTGCAGAAGGCTGGGGTCGTGGGGGTGCCTTTGCTCTGCCTTGCCCCAATTCCACCCCCTTCCCCAAGGCCCCAACCCCACCTATTCTCCGCTTCCTCCCTCCTGGAGTGCCAGCAAACAGCTGCTCGGCGGGGGGACGGGGGAGGGTAGTGCTGGGAAGGGAGGGGCAGGAACGTGGCATGCTTGGGGGAGGAGGTGGAGGACGAGGTGCAGAGCCTGCAGAAGGAGCCCCAGGAGCCATTAGGACCAAACTTCTTCCCCCACAGCTGCCCAGCCCTGTGCCCCCCTGTCATTGGGGGTACCCTCTGTTTCACTGTAAATCTACCTCTGGCCAGTACCAGATGCTTCAGAGGGAATGAACAGAATAGGCAATCAAGTGATCCCCTTATCATCCAGTCCCAGATTCTGGCAGTTAGAGACTTAGGATAACTCTCTTGATCATCTTGACTAATAGCCATTGATGGACTTATCTTCCATAAACTTACCTAATTTTTTTTTACCTCAGTTATGGTTTGGCCGTCACAACACCTCCAGCAACAAGTTCCACAGGTTGACTGTGCATTGTGTGAAATAGTACTTTCTTTTGTTGGCTTTAAAACTGCTGCCTATTAATTTCATTGGGTAATCCCTGGTGCTTGTGTAATGTGAAGGGGTGAACAACATGTCCTTATTCATTTTCTCCTCTATCAACACCAAAATTCAGACAATTGTGGGTTAATTTGTACTTGTAACATCAACTGAAAGGTATCAGAGAAAAATATGTTCTACACACACAGACCCTGATTAATTTAATTGTTTCTCTCGTTGGTGTGAATTCCTTCACAACAGTAGAGAAAAAAAGCCTATTATTTTAAGACACATTTTCTTAAAATTGTAAGTCTCAAAAATTAGCCAACAGGGATTTTGGGGCAAGCATAGTACCCAGGAAATTGCGGGGTAGGGGCATGGCAGAAGTGTTACTTTACTTTGGTTGGGATTTTTTAAAAGCACTCCGCATTGGCTACAGTGGAAGAAGGATTAGACCAACAGTAAAACTCCCAAGTTACCCTTTAAGGATAAGCTTGGGTAATATAATCAGTACAGTAGCCCCTACAGTATGTATTTTGAGAATAAGTTCAGTTTATTTTACTCAGACCATAAATTTTCAATGTGCCACAGATTTACATTGACAAAGTATAACTACCCTGTAGATGTCAGACAAGGTCTGAGGTTTTGTCAACTGTGTGGAGGACAACTGAGGATTTGGCAGGTAGGAAAGCCTGGGAGATGGTTTGGACTATGGGATAAGCACATTCAGACAGACTTCCTATCAAAATGATAAGCTGTGATTAGTTCCTGTAGATAGCTGTCATAATTAGGTTTCACAGCCATCATAGCTGTATTTCAAAGAAACCTACCTTAATGAGGTCAGGGGGTGTAGGGATGCAGTGAGAAAAGCCAAAAGCCGGGTAGAGATGGACCTTGCGAAGGGAATTAAAACCAATAGTAAGAGGTTTTTTAGCCATATAAATAGGAAGAAAACTAAGAAAGAAGAAGTGGGACCGCTTAAAACTGTAAACGGAGTGGAGATCAAGGATAAGCTAGGCATGGCACAATATCTAAACGAATATTTTGCCTCGGTCTTTAATAAGGATAATGAAGGGCTTAGGAATAGTGACAGAGTGACTGATGGGAATGAAGGTACGGGGTTGGAAATTACAGTATCCGAGGTAGAAGCCAAACTTGAACAGCTTAACGGTAGTAAATCAGGCGGCCCGGATAATCTTCATCCTAGAATATTAAAGGAATTGGCGAGTGAAATTGCAAGCCCGTTAGCGATAATTTTTAATGAATCTCTGAACTCGGGGATTGTACCGTTTGACTGGAGATTAGCTAATATAGTTCCTATTTTCAAGAAGGGGAAAAAAAGTGACCCGGGTAACTACAGGCCTGTTAGTTTAACATCTGCCGTATGCAAAGTCATGGAAAAAATATTAAAGGAGAGAGTAGTTACGGACCTTGAGGTCAATGGCAATTGGGACAAATTACAACATGGTTTTACGAAAGGTAGATCGTGCCAAACCAACCTGATCTCCTTCTTTGAGAAAGTAACAGATTTTTTAGACAAGGGAAATGCGGTGGATCTAATATATCTTGATTTCAGTAAGGCGTTTGATACAGTACCGCATGAAGAATTACTGGTTAAATTGGAAAAGATGGGGATTGAAATGAAAATCCAGAGGTGGATAAGGAACTGGTTAAAGGGGAGACTGCAGCGGGTCGTATTGAAAGGTGATCTGTCGGGTTGGAGGGAGGTTACCAGTGGAGTTCCTCAAGGTTCGGTTTTGGGTCCGATCTTATTCAATCTATTTATCACTGACCTCGGAACCAAAAGTAGGAGTGGGCTGATAAAGTTTGCAGATGACACGAAGTTGGGAGGTATTGCCAATTTGGAGAAGGATCGGGATATCCTCCACGGAGATTTGGATGACCTTGTAAACTGGAGTATTAGTAATAGGATGAAATTCAATAGTGAGAAGTGTAAGGTTATGCATTTAGGGATGACTAACAGGAATTTTAGTTATAAGCTGGGGACGCACCAGTTGGAAGTAACGGAAGAGGAGAAGGACCTTGGAGTCCTGCTTGATCGCAGGATGACTATGAGTCGGCAATGTGATGTGGCCGTTAAAAAAGCTAATGCGGTCTTGGGATGCATTAGGCGAGGTATTTCTAGTAGAGATAAGGAGGTGCTAGTCCCGTTATACAAGGCATTGGTGAGACCTCATTTGGAGTACTGTGTGCAGTTTTGGTCTCCCATGTTTAAGAAGGATGAATTCAAACTGGAACGGGTACAAAGAAGGGCCACTAGAATGATCCGAGGAATGGAAAGCCTGTCGTATGAAAAGACTTGAGGAGCTCGGTTTGTTTTCCTTAACCAAAAGAAGGTTGAGAGGAGATATGATTGCTATCTTTAAATATATCAGAGGGATAAATACCAGGGAGGGAGAGGAATTATTTCAGCTCAGTACTAATGTGGACACGAGAACAAATGGATATAAATTGGCAGTCGGGAAGTTTAGGCTTGAAATTAGACGAAGGTTTCTAACCATCAGGGGAGTGAAATTCTGGAACAGCCTACCGAGGGAAACAGTGGGGGCGAAGGACCTCTCTGGCTTTAAGATTAAGCTTGATAAGTTTATGGAGGGAATGGTTTGATAGGATAACACTATTTAGTCAATAGGTCAATAACGTGCTGCCACTGGTAATTAGTACTGAGAGTCAATGTTGGGATATTGAAAGTCTTTTTCCTGAGTGTCTGGCTGGAGAGTCTTGCCCGCATGCTCGGGGTTCAGCTGATCGCCATATTTGGGGTCGGGAAGGAATTTTCCTCCAGGGTAGATTGGCAGTGGCCCTGGAGGTTTTTCGCCTTCCTCCGCAGCATGGGGCAGGGGTCGCTTGCTGGAGGATTACCTGCTACTTGAAGTCTTTAAACCAGGATTTGGGGACTTCAACAGCTGAGTCAAGGGAGAAAATTATTTCAAGAGTGGGTGGGTCAGCTTTTGTGGCCTGCATTTTACGGGAGGTCAGCCTAGATGATCATAATGGTCCCTTCTGATCTTGAATTCTATGATTCAAAAATCTGAAGTAATAAGTAAGTCCCATTAAGATGAATTGATGTAGTTATACCTTTCTGAGCTGTGTCAGCCTGTCTGCAGACTTCAGGAAGTCAGCTCCGCATAGCTTTACACAGCTGCAATTGAAAGATTACCTTAGATGCTGTCAGAGCTAGGAAATTTTAAAAGCCTAAACAATTTTGGGGTAAGAGGTGAATTCTGTTGCAATTTCAACAGCTGCAGGATCAGAACACATGGAGGCCCTGGTTAAATTATATAAAATAAGATTTTATAATATTCCATTTTAATGTTCCAGCTGTATTTTGGTTTTCATTCACATGTGAATGCTATTCTCCATTCTATTTCTGCTTCATGTGAGAGAAAGATTACGAACACAGAAACTTGCCAGCTGAGTTCTTATGAGACATGGGGTCAGACTATCCATTGCCCTATACTTTATATAGCCATTTACACCAGTGCAGAATGGGAATAACACTACTCGGTCAGAATGGTAGCATTTTACACCCACTTTGCACTGGCGTAAATGGCTACAAAAGATTCAGAATAATGGAGAAATCAGGCCACCCAAAGGCTATTTTGGATTTTAATACCCTCCTAGTTAATAAGAACAGACTGGCACTGGAAACCAGGAGAGAAGTAAGAAAGTTACCAGCATTGCAGCACTTGTTTTGAAGGAAACACTTTACAGGATTATGAAGGCACTTTAAAATGTTAAAGTATTTTTAATGTAGGGCCTACATTTAACCAAGATAAAAAGCTATTTTAAAAATGTGAGCTTTCCACTGAGGAGAGAACACATTAGCGATGACCCCAGCTGCACCCTTCATCAGGGAAATGTTGTGGTCTAGTCAGTGGATAGAATAGCTTGGAGTAAAGAGATCTGGGTTCTCTTCCTTGCTCTAGCCACTGACTCAGTGATGCTCGGCAAATCATTTCACCTCTGGCTGTGAAATGTGTAAATTAAGCTGATCCCAACTCCAACTGAATACTGAAGTCACTATGTCACATCACAAAGTGAAGGAAGAATCTATTTGATTTTCTGCCATCCATAGAATTCTCTCAAGCATTGCTCCCTGCAGTAATAATTAGTAAGGAGAATTTGTCAGGTTACTACTCAAAAGGAAATTTGCCTGGGCAGAAATAGGACAAATAGCTGACTTCCCTGTTTACCTTTTTGGTGCCAGGAGATATTATTTCCCCCAACACAATATGCACACTCATTTTGTATTATTGCTAATAGTGAAATTTAGAGCCCAGCTGCTCTAAGGCATTAAACATATCCCTTGCTTTCCCCCAGTTGTGTGGCTCTTTAAGAAGTTGCCCAAGTGGCATATATGTACAAAAGAGATTTGTTAAAACTAGGGTTGTCAAGCAATTAAAAAAAATTGTGATTAATCGCACTGTTAATAACAGAATACCATTTATTTAAATATTTGGATGTTTTCTACATTTTCAAATGTATTGATTTCAATTACAACACAGAATACAAAGTATACAGAACTCACTTTATATTTATTTTTTATTACAAGAATTTGCACTGTAAAAAAACAAATAGTATTTTTCAGTTCACCTAATACAAGTACTGTACTGCAATCTCTTTATCATGAAAGTTGAACTTACAAATGTAGAATTATGTACAAAAAAACCTGCATTCAAAAATAAAATAATGTAAAATTTTAGAGCCTGCAAGTCTACTCAGTCCTACTTCTTGTTAAGCCAATTGCTCAAACAAGTTTGTTTACATTTGCAGGAGATAATACTGCCCAGTTCTTGCTGACAATATCACCTGCCAGTGAGAACAGGCGTTCTCATGGCACTGTTGTAGCTGGAATTGCAAGATATTTACATGCCAGATGCACTAAAGATTCATATGTGCCTTCATACTTCAACCACCATTCCAGTGGACAAGAGTCCATGCTGATGACAGGTTCTGCTCAATAAGAATCCAAAGAAGTGCAGATTGATGCATGTTCATTTTCATTATCTGAGTCAGATGCCACCAGCAGAAGGTTGATTTTCTTTTTTGGTGGTTCAGGTTCTGTAGTTTCTGCATTGTAGTGTTGCTCTTTTAAGACTTCTGAAAGCATGCTCTACACCTCATCTCTCTCAGATTTTGGCAGGCACTTCAGATTCTTAAACCTTGGGTCGAGTGCTGTAGCTATCTTTAGAAATCTCACATTGGTACCACCTTTGTGTTCTGTCAAATCTGCAGTGACAGTGTTCTTAAAATGAACAACACATGTCATCATCCGAGAATGCTATAACATGAAATATATGGCAGAATGCGGGTAAAACAGAGCAGGGGACATACAATTCTCCCCAAAAGAGTTCAGTCACAAATTTAATTAACGCATTATTTTTTTAACTAGCGTGGAAGCATGTCCTCTGGAATGATGGCCAAAGCATGAAGGGGCATACAAATGTTTAGCATATCTGGCACATAAATACCTTGCAATGCTGGCTACAAAAGTGCCATGCAAGTGCCTGTTCTCACTTTCTGGTGACATTGTAAATAAGAAGAGGGCAGCATGATCTCCTGTAAATGTAAACAAACTTGTTTGTCTTAGCGATTGGCTGAACAAGAAGTAGGACTGAAGTTTTACATTGTTTTGTTTTTGAGTGTAGTTATGTAACAAAAAAACAAACATTTGTAAGTTGCACTTTCACAACAAAGAGATTGCACTATAGTACTTGTATGAGGTGAATTAAAAATACTCATTTTTACAGTGCAAATATTTGTAATTGAAATCACAGTATATATTTATTACAACACCGAATTATATATGAAAATGTAGAAAAACATCCAAAATATTTAGTAAATTTCAATTAATAATTCTATTGTTTAACAGTGCAATTAAAACTGCGATTAATTTTTTTGAGTTAATTGCGTGAGTTAACTGCAATTAATCGATAGCCCTAGTTAAAATATTTTCAGTCAGCTCTACTTTTCAAATCCCTCTTCAGTGGTGATGTCATAACTATAAAGGGAAGGGTAACAACCCTCCTGTATACAATTCTATAAAATCCCTCCTGGCCAGAGGCACCAAAATTCTTTTACCTGTAAAGGGTTAAGAAGCTCAGATAACCTGGCTGACACCTGACCCAAAGGACCAATAAGGGGACACTTTTCACTAGGAGGGGGGTGAAGCACTGCAATGGGTTGCCTAGGGAGGTGGTGGAATCTCCTTCTTTAGAGGTTTTAAGGTCAGACTTGACAAAGCCCTGGCTGGGATGATTTAGTTGGGAACTGGTCCTGCTTTGAGCAGGGGGTTGGACTAGATGACCTCCTGAGGTCCCTTCCAACCCTAATGTTCTATGATTCTAAGATACTTTCAAATCTTGCGGGGGGTGGGGGAGGAGGGAGGGAAAGGCTGCTGTTTGTGCTCTTTGTTTTAGGTGGTGTTCGCTCTTGGGACCGGACATCAAACCATGCTCTCCAAATCTTTCTGCACAAGTCTCTCATATTTCAAATTTATAACTAACAGCCAGGCAAGGCGTGTTAGTTTTATTTTTGTTTTCTCAACTTGTAAATGTTCCTTTGCTAGAGGGAGGTTTATCCCTGTTTTGCTGTAACTTTGAATCTGATTATCCTGTAAAGTTGTTTATTTCTGTAAAATCAGGATGGAAATTTTACCTTTTAATAAAATCCTTCTTTTAAGAACCTGATTGATTTTTCATTGTTTTAAGATCCAAGGGTTTTGGATCTGTGTTCACCAGAACTAATTGGTGAGGGTATACTCTCAAGCCTACCCAGGAAAAGGTGTGTAAGGACTCTGGGGGGAGGAATTAGTCTCAAATCTGCCCAGGAAAGGGGAGGTTAAGGACTTGGGAAATATTTGGGGGAAGGCAGAGTTCCAAGTGGCTCTCCCCTAAGATTTGGAACACGCTTGGTGGTAGCAGCTTACTGTTACCCTAAGCTGGTAAATAAGCTTAGGGGGTCTTTCATGCGGGTCCCTACATCTGTACCCTAGAGTTCAGAGTGGGGAAGGAACCCCGACAGGTGAACAAGTAGATTATCTGTTTTTTGATTTGCAGTCATACCTTAGTCAAGAGCCTCAGACCTTGCAAGCTAAGCAAGGTCAGGCCTGGTCAAAATATTTTTTGAACTCTAAGGCCTGGTCTACACTGGGGGGGGGGGGGAGGTTGAACTAAGGTACGCGACTTCAGCTACGCGAATAGCGTAGCTGAAGTCGAACTACCTTAGTTCGAACTGCCTACCTGTCCAGACGCCGCAGGATCGAAGTCCGCGGCTTCCCCGTCGACTCCGCCACCGCCGTTCGTGGTGGTGGAGTTCCTGAGTTGACGGGAGCGCGTTCGGAGTTCGAACTCCGAGAAGTCGAACTCTACGCATCGACCCGGCGGGTAAGTATAGACCTACCCTAAGATTTACAAAAAGGCAGTAGAAGTAATACAAGTGATTCAGCAAGTGCAACTCTTCCATCTAACTATCAAATGAAGTAGTTCTCCAGAAAGATTCTTGGGCACCATGCTGCTGGTGTAGTCTTTGAGGAAACAGACAAGACCTCTAGTCGGTCGGGAACATTAGTAATCTCAGTGTATTTTTTGAGGGAGGAGTGAGTATTGTCAAATTGACCAAATTTCATTTTCTTTTTTAAAGTTTAATTCCACCCACCTGAATTCTTCTATTACCTCATGGCTAGATTTTGCTTTTGGATACAGCCCTGAGTAAGAGGTGGTGCATAAGCTGCCCTATCCCAGTAGTAATCTTGGAAGAGGCTACTTCAGACAACTCCCTCCCAGCTTCCCCCTTGCTAGTGGCATGGGGGAAGTTGGGTATAGGTATTTTGTTAGCCTATGCCAACAGCAAAATTATGGTTCACCATGCTGGCTCAGCTGTACTGGCCAGTATGGTGAGAGCAGAGTCAAGGCGTCACTCTTTCTTTTCCAACTTGCAGGTGTATGAGGGGGTTCTTACTCCCCTGCACAGGCACATATGCAAAGTCAAAATCTAGCTGTTATCTTTATCCGAATTACCATATTCTTTGCTACTTATCTGGACGTCAGCTATTTGAGGTACTTAATAGCCCTCATTTCCACCCCACAATGTACCTCTGAGTTAAAGCATTAAGGGAAATCAGGAAATAGACATTCCAATTTTAAAGATGGTGAATTGAGGCAGAGAAACAGAATGACTTGGGTGAGGTCACACAGGAAGTCTGTGGCAGAGCAGGAAAGCTTGGCTCAATTCCCTAAGTGCCAGGTTAGTCCCCTAACCAACGAACCATCCTCCTCTCCAGAGAATTTCTCTGGGGCTCTGTTTTCCTTACCCGCCCTTTGTTAAATGCTTTGCAATTCTATAGAGTCTTTCATTTAAAGCTCTCAAAGTATTAGAATACTTTATAATTCTGTAAAGCAATATGATGCATGTCAATGGCACTATATTTATCAGTAAATACATAGGTTTTTTCCTCTGAGGCATAGAGATTTAGGGCTAGTCTACACTTACCAGCCGGGTTGACGCGGTGAGTTCGACTTCTCGGAGTTCGAACTATCGCGTCTAATCTGGACGCGATAGTTCGAACTCCGGAAGCGCCGGGTCGATTTTCGTACTCCACCACTGCAAAAGGCGGTGGCGGAGTCGACCTTGGAGCCGCGGACTTCGATTCCGCGGCGTGTGGACGGGTGAGTAGTTCGAACTAGGGTACTTTGAATTCAGCTACGCTATTCACGTAGCTGAACTTGCGTACCCTAGTTCGACCCCCGCTCTTAGTGTAGACCTGCCCTTAGTGACCAACTTACAAATTCCAGCTGCAACTATTTAAACTAAAATGGCTTCAAGGAGAACCTATGATTGATTGAGATACACTAATCTAGATAAAGTCTGGGATCTGGAAGTCAAGCTATGTTTTCTAGTTTGTGCTTTAAAAGTCATTTTGACCCAACTGAGGAGTTTAATAAGTATTGTTAAAGTGCATCTGAGGTTGTCATAAATATAAAGGGAAGGGTAACCACCTTTTTGTATACAGTACTATAAAATCCCTTAAGGCCAGAGGCACAAAATCCTTTTACCTGTAAAGGGTTAAGAAGCTCAGGTAACCTACCTGGCACCTGACCAAAAGGACCAATAAGGGGACAAGATACTTTCAAATCTGGGGAGGGGAAAAAGGCTTTATTTTGTTCTTTGTCTGTCTGTTCTGTGTGCTTGCTGGAGACAGATCAAGAAAGCAAGCAATCCATCTCCATTAGTATTAGTAAGTACTAGCGAAGGAATGTGTTAGCTTCCTTTTATTTTGGCTTGTGATTTCCTTGTCTAAGAGGGAGGTTTATACCTGGTTTTGTAACTTTAAGGTTTTGCCTGGAGGTGAGATCCTCTGTGTTCTTGAGTCTTTTGTTATTCTGTAAAGTACTCACCATCCTGATTTTACAGAGGTAATTCTTTTACCTTTTCTTTAATTAAAATTCTTCTAAGAACCTGATTAATTTTTCATTGTCTTAAGATCCAAGGGTTTGGGTCTGTTTCACCTGTAGCAATTGGTGAGGAGATTATTCTCAAGCCTGCCCAGGAAAAGGGATGTAGGGGCTTAGGGGGATATTTGGGGAAGGTAGGGCTCCAAGTGGCCCTCCCTAAATGTTTCTTTAAATCACTTGGTGGTGGCAGTGTTACCTAATCCAAGGTACAAGGAAGGATTTGTGCCTTGGGGAGTTTTTAACCTAAGCTGCTAGAAATAAGCTTAGGGGGTCTTCATTCGGGTCCCCACGTCTGTACCCTAAAGTTCAGAGTGGGGAGGGAACCCTGACAGAGGTGAACACTATTTTTACACAATTACTTTACAGATGTGAAATGCACTTCAACCATCACAGATGTCAATATTGTTGGCAAAATTTGTTAAGGTGCATTTAATTTTTTTATATTCATTTCAAGATCTTACCTCTTGGATGGCTGTATCAGTTTGCTCTTCGGAGTAGAAGTTCCTCCAACAGATGTTCGTACTTTAACAGGTGAATTTTTGGCTCCAGTGGCCATACTATTGCTTCTCGCAGTGGAAGAACTGCTATTAGAAGACCCTGGACTGAGAGTTGAAGACTGTGGCTTTCGGACTCCACTTGCAGGAGTGGTGTAACTGGAAGCTTTTAGTGGCTGCCTTGGTGTCAACAGAGAGTTTGTGCATGACCCTGCTTTCATTGGCTGTCGGACTATTAAGGGAGACTGGCCAGCACTAGAGGAATACCTGAGCTTATTGCAAGCCAGACCTAGATGTGAAGGGAGGGGTGGCCCCCCATGGGAGAGCGAGAGAGAGAGAGAAAAAAAAGAAATAAGTTAGCAATACTGTCATAGAATCATAGAAGATTAGAGTTGGAAGAGACCTCAGGAGGTCATCTAGTCCAACCCCCTGCTCAAAGCAGGACTAACACCAACTAAATCATCCCAGCCAGGGCTTTGTCAAGCCTGACCTTAGATGTTTTTAAGGAAGGAGATTCCACCACCTCCCTAGGTAACCCATTCCAGTGCTTCACCACCCTCCTAATGAAATAGTTTTCCATAATATGCAACCTAGACATTCCCCACTGCAACTTAAGACCATTGCTCCTTGTTCTGTTATCTGCCATCACTGGGAACAGCCTAGCTCCATCCTCTTTGGAACCACCTTCAGGTAGTTGAAGGTTGCTATCAAATCCCCCCTCATTCTTCTCTTCTTCAGACTAAACAAGCCCAGTTCCCTCAGCCTCTCCTCATAAGTCTTGTGCCCTAATGATTTTTGTTGACCTCCACTGGACTCTCTCCAATTTGTCCACATCCTTCGTGAAGTTGGCGGCCCAAAACTAGACGCAATACTCCAGCTGTGGCCTCACAAGTGCCAAATAGAGGGAAATAATCACTTCCCTCGATCTGGTGGCAATGCTCCTACTAATACAGCCCAAGAAGCCATTAGCCTTCTTGGCAACAAGGGCACACTGTTGACTCATATCCAGTTTCTCGTCCACTGTAATCCCCAGGTCCTCTTCTGCAGAACTACTGCTTAGCCAGTCAGTCCCCAGCCTGTAGCCAGGCATAGGACTCTTCCGTCCTAAGTGCAGGTCTCTGCACTTGTCCTTGTTGAACCTCATCAGATTTCTTTTGGCCCCAATCCTCCAATTTGTCTAGGTCACTCTGGACCCTGTCCCTATCGTCTAGCATATCTACCTCTCCCCCACAGCTTAACGTCATCTGTGAACTTTCTGAGGGTGCAATCCATCCCATCATTCAGATCATTAATGAAGATGTTGAACAAAAGCAGCCCAAGGACCAGTCCCAATGCCAGCTAGACATCAAGCCATTGATCATTACCCGTTGAGCCCGATGATCTAGCCAGCTTTCTATCCACCTTATAGTCCATTCATCCAATCCATAGTTCTTTAACTTGCTGGCAAGAATACTGTGGGAGATGGTATCAAAAGCTTTGCTAAATCAAGATATATCATGTTCAGTGCTTTCCCCATATCCACAGAGACAGTTATCTCATCAAAGAAGGCAATCAGGTTGGTCAAGCATGACTTGCCCTTGGTGAATCCATGTTGACTGTTGCTGGTCACCATCCTCTCCTCAAAGTGCTTCAAAATGGATTCCTTGAGGACCTGCTCCATGATTTTTCCAGGGACTGGAGGTCAGGTTCACCAGTATGTAGTTCTCCGGGTTCTCCTTCTTCCCCTTGTTGCCATTATATTTGCCCTTTTCCAAGTGTCCAGGACCTCCCCCAATCACCACAAGTTTTCAAAGATAATGGCCAATGGCTCTGCAATCACATCAGCCAATTCCCTCAGCACCCTTGGATGCATTAGTTCCAGACCCATTGACTTGTGCATGTCCAGCTTTTCTAAATAGTCCTTAACCCGTTCTTTTGCCACTGAGGGCTGCTCACCTTCTCCCAATACTGTCCTACCCTGTGCAGCAGTCGGGGAGCTGACGTTGTCTGTGAAGACTGAGGCAAAAAGAACATTGAGTACTTCAGCTTTTTCCACATCATCTGTCACTAGGTTGCTTCCCTCATTCAGTAAGGGTCCCACACTTTCCCTGACCTTGTTACTAACGTACCTATAAAAACCATTCATGTTATCCTTCACATCCGTTCCTAGCTACAACTCCAGTTGTGCTTTGGCCTTCCTGATTACATCCCTGCATGCTTGAGCAATATTTTTATACTCCTCCCTGGTCATCTGTACAAGTTTCCACCTCTTGAAAGCTTCCTTTCTATGTTTAAGCTCACCGAAGATTTCTCTGTTAAGCCAAGCTGGTCACCTGCCATATTTGCTATTCTTTCTGTACATTGGAATGGTTTGTTCCTGCACCCTCAATAAGGCTTCTTTAAAATACAGTCAGCTCTCCTGGACTCCTTTCCCCCTCATATTAGCCTCCCAGGGAATCCTGCCCATCAGTTCCCTGAGGGAGTCAAAGTCTGTCCCAAGAATATTTTAGGATGCTGGGCCTTTTAAGAGTCTCAAAGCTGCAGTCAGGCAAATTAAGTTTAACTAAGAACAAAAATAATCATTTTGCCACTTCATTTTTAAAATGATAAAGTGAACTGACTTGTTGATGGTTGCTGAATTCTGGAAAGTCGGCTGCTGGGCACCTGCAAATCTGATTCCAGACTCCGACTACTTCTTACAGATTCCAGTGAGCGAAGGCTTGTCCTACCCAGGTTAGGCATGCTGTGGCGCATTTCCTCTGAAATATGAATTTCCAATAGAAAGTATATTATACAGTAATCAAATTGCCTTCATTGTTTAATCTATTCCTAGGAAATTGCACGCTACCATTTTAATTCAAAATAATAATAAACAGAGCAAACATAACCAATTGCAGGAGTGGTTTCCATGAAACAGCTAATCTTTCCCTAAATCATTTCCAAGCTATTTTTAATACATAGTATCATAAAGTTTACAGCCAGCCTACCTTCATTATTTGTGTATTTTAGTGGGTCTTGCATTGGACTCTGCACAGCTCTCCTTGGGGGTCGAATTCGTGAGGTTGTTGTCCTGCTGTAATCTGCACCTGAAGAAGGGGATTGGCAACGGGGGGAGCTGAGAGGAGATGGCGAGTACCTATGAGCACTACGATAGGATAGCGAACAATCATAATCATCCTCATCCTCCAGACTATATGTATCAAACTCTTGGTCACTATAGGTGCCTCTCCTCAGAGAGTGAAGGGAAGCACTGGAACTGCGACGGGACACTGAAGCAGAACTTGAAGCACAGTCCTGGCGGAGACCTGAAAATGTGAAATATATGTCAGATTCACAATAATTTATTACAAACCATTTCCCTGCCATACCACAGTAGGGATTAAGAAGTGCTACTCTGACCAATAATTAATTTGGCTTTGAGATTGGGTTCACACAACGGGAAAAAATACAGTTACCTACCTTTTGTAACTGTTGTTCTTCGAGATGTGTTGCTCATGCCCATTTCACTTGTGCATAGTTGTCGGAGACATTTGCCTTAGCGATATCTGGAGGGCTGGCTGGGGCGCACCTTTGAGTATCATGCTCATGTATCGGTATATTAGGCGCCTCCGTCCCTATGCACTCTCAGTTCCTTCTTACCAGCAACTCCGACAGAGGAGTAGGAGGGTGGGTAACGGAATGGACACGAACAACACATTGAAGAAAAATAGTTACAAAAGGTAGGTAACTATTTTTTCTTCTTCGAGTGCTTGCTCATGTCGATTCCGTTCTAGGTGACTCACAAGCAGTATCTATGGAGGTGGGCTCGGAGTTCACAACTAAGCGGCTTGCAGTACTGCCCTACCAAAGCCAGCATCGTCCCAGGCCTGCTGGGTAAGTGCGTAGTGGGATGTAAATGTATGGACGGATGAACAGGTGGCCACCCTGCAGATGTCCTGGATAGGCACCTTGGCCAGAAAAGCTGCCAAAGAGGCCTGCGCCATGGTCAAGTGGGTGGTGACAATCACCACGGGCCGCACCTTCACTTGATCATAGCAGGAGCGAATGCAGGCAGTGATCCAAGTAGAAATTCTTTGAGCGGATACAGGGTGACCTTTCATCCTGTCAACCACTGCAACGAACAATTGTGTCGACTTGCGGAATGGCTTGGTCCTGTCGATGTAGAAGGCTAGAGCACCCCTACCGTCCAAGGCATGCAATCTATGCTCCTCCTCTGATTTATGGGGCTTTGGAAAGAAGACCGGTAAGTAAATGTCCTGGCTTGAATGAAACTGAGAGACCATCCTGGGCAGGAAAGCCGCATGCAGTCTCAGCTGGATCTTGTCCTTGTAGAAGACTGCATAAGGCGGTTCCAAGGTGAGCGCCCGAATCTCAGGACTCGACAGGCCGAAGTCACCATGACCAGGAATGCAAACTTTCAGGACAAGAGGAGAGAACAGGAAGCCAAAGGCTCGAAAGGAGGACCAGTGAGCCGCGACAGCACCAGGTTCAAGTCCCAAAGAAGAATGGGGTCCTTGACGTGTAGGTAGAGGCACTCAAAGCCCTTGAGGAATCTGAGCTCATCATATCCTGAGCGAAAACTGACCTACCCTTGAGCGGCGGATTGAAGACCGAGATTATCACCAAGTGGACATTGATGGATGAAAGGGACAGGCCCTAGAGCTTGAGATGCAGAAGACAGTCTAAAATCAGCTGCAATGAGGCTAACTCAGGCTGGAGACCTTTATCCAAGGTCCAACAGGTGAGCCGCTTCCACTTGGCCAGTGAGGTCGCCCCAGTAGAGGGCTTTCTACTTCCCAACAGAATCTGCTGGACATCAGCCAAGCACTGCTGCTCCTGCTCGTTCAACCATGCAGCAGCCAAACCATCAGGTGCAGCGCTGCCAGGTTCAGATGCAGAAGACTGCTGTGATTTTAGGACAGCCTGTGTGGCAGTTGGAACAGAGTCACCACTGAAACATCCAACAGCGTGCGGTACCAATGCTGGTGCGGCCAAGCCAGCACTATGAAGATCACTCTCACCCATGGACCATGCTGTGCCGGTTAGGGACATAAACCCCCCTGCAGAGGCCTGAGGCGGAGCCACGCATTTTGGACCACATACGTGTATGCCGCTATGAGACCAATGCTTCTTGTTCTGTCATCTGCCACCACTGAGAACAGCCTAGCTCCATCCTCTTTGGAACCCGCCTTCAGGTAGTTGAAGGCTGCTATCAAATCCCCCCTCACTCTTCTCTTCTGCAGACTAAACAAGCCCAGTTCCCTCAGCCTCTCCTCATAAGTCATGTGCCCCAGCCCTCTAATCATTTTTGTTGTCTTTTGCTGGACTCTCTCCAATTTTTCCACATCCTTTCTGTAGCAGGGGAACCAAAACTGGACGCAATACTCCAGGTGTGGCCTCACCAGTGTCCAATAGAGGAGAATAATCACTTCCCTCGATCGGCTGGCAATGCTCCTACTAATGCAGCCCAATATGCCGTTGGCCTTCTTGGCAACAAGGGCTCACTGTTGACTCATATCCATCTTGTCATCCACTGTAATCCCCAGGTCCTCTTCTGCAGAACTACTGCTTAGCCAGTCGGCCCCCCGCCTGTAGCGGTGCATGGGATTCTTCCTTCCTAAGTGCAGGACTCCGCACTTGCCCTTGTTGAACCTCATCAGATTTCTTTTGGCCCAATCTTCCAGTTTGTCTAGGTCACTCTCGACCCTATCCCTAACCTCCAGCATATCTACCTCTCCCCACAACTTCGTGTCATCTGCAAACTTTCGGAGGGTGCAATTAATCCCATCATCCAGATCATTAATGAAGTTGTTGAACAAAACTGGTCCCAGGACCGACCCCTAGGGCACTCCGGTTGATACCAGCTGCCAACTAGACATCAAACTGTTGATCACTACCCGTTGAGCCCAACAATCTAGACAGCTTTCTATCCACCTTACAGTCCATTCATCCAATCCATACTTTAACATGATGGCAAGAATATTGTGGGAGACTGTATCAAAAGCTTTGCTAAATCAAGGTATATCATGTCCAGTGCTTTCCCCATATCCACAGAGCCAGTTATCTCATCATAGAAGGCAATCAGGTTGGTCAGGCATGACTTGCCCTTGGTGAATCCATGTTGACTGTTGCTGATCACCTTCCTCTCCTCCAAGTGCTTCAAAATGGATTCCTTGAGTACCTGCTCCATGATTTTGCCGGGGACTGAAGTGAAGGTTCTCTTTCTTCCCTTTTTTAAATCATCCAGGACTTCCCCCAATCACCATGAATTTTCAAAGATAATGGCCAATGGCTCTGCAATCACATCAGCCAATTCCCTCAGCACCCTTAGATGCATTAGATCTAGATGCATGTCCAGCTTTTCTAAATAGTCCTTAACCCGTTCTTTCACTACTGAGGGCTGCTCACCTCCTCCCCATACTGTGCTGCCCAATGCAGCAGTCTGGGAGCTGATGTTGTCTGTGAAGACCGAGGCAAAAAAAAACCATTGAGTACTTCAGCTTTCACTGTTAAGCCAAGCTGGTCGCCTGCCATATTTGCCATTCTTTCTGCACTTCGGGATGATTTGTTCCTGCACCCTCAATAGGACTTTTTTAAAATGCAGGCAGCTCTCCTGGACTCCTTGCTCCCTTATATTAGCTTCCCAGGGGATCCTTCCCATCATTTCCCTAACAGAGTCAAAGTCTGCTTTTCTGAAGTCCAGGGTCCGTATTTTGCTACTCTCCTTTCTTCCTTTTGTCAGGATCCTGAACTCAACCATCTCATGGTCACTGCCTATGTTGCCACCCACTTCTACTTCCCCTACCAATTCTTCCATTTGTAAGCACCCAATGGTCCGAGGTAATATTGGACCAGGCCAACCAGAAAGGGTAGAGGCAGTTGAGGAATGAGAGGGACGGATCCAGTAAACTGACTGAGGAGTCGTCCCTGGGTGCACCCTCAAAATGTATGCTTTTGGCCTCCCTGGTTTCTGGGATGGTCAGGTAGTGCAGCCGGGTGGGAAGACAACGGATATCACCACTTATGCCCCTTGTCTTTATCCTTCCTCCTGTAGGAACCCACTCTGGGAGTTCCCCAGGACCTAGACTGTAGAGAGGGAGGAGGAGGAGGAGGATGGAAAGGCTTCCTGGACTGTTATGGGGTATGAAGGCCCAGGGATCGGAGGGCGCCTCAGGAGTCTTTAAGACCATGGAGCCTTGAGTCCATCAGCTTGGAGAACAGCCCCGTACCCTTGAAAGGAAGGTCCTGGATCGTGGCCTGCATTTCTTGGGACAAACCAGAGGACTGCAGCCAAGAACTGCGTCTCATGGCCACCGCAGATGCAACCACCCTGGCTCCTGAGTCAGTAGTGTCCCAGGCCATTTGGAGGGCTCCCCGGCGACTGACGTGCCTTCGTCCACCAGAGCAGCGAACTCCTAGGCATGATCCTATGGGAGGGCCTCTTTAAACTTATTCAGAGAGTCCCAAAGAATCCTGTGGCACCTTATAGACTAACAGACGTTTTGCAGCATGAGCTTTCGTGGGTGAATACCCACTTCTTCGGATGCAAGTCAGAGTCCCACAGATTGAAATTATATCTACCAAACAGGGCATGGTGATTAGACACCCTGAATTGTAGACTAGCAGTCAAACTTTTCTGCCAAACAAATCTAGTCTTTTGGCATCTTTGTTCTTCAGCGTGCTGCTAACTTGACCTTGTCTGTCTCTTTCGTTCACTGCGCACATGACCAGTGATGGCACAGGGGGATGTGTATACAGATATTCAAAACTCTTTGCAGGGACATAGTATTTCTTTTCTGCCTTCTTAGAGGTTGGCGGAATAGAGGAGGGGGTTTGCCACAATGACTTGGTAATTGTAAGGACCCCTGGGTGGATTGGCAATGTGACCAGAGCAGGGGTGGTGGCCGAAATCACACTGAAGAGGTCGTTGGCCTCCTTCGCCTCATCCAGGAATGATGCCAAGGGCTGTACCACTAGAGGAAGAGCATGGCTCCATCGACGCCAGGGTCTGGTGTGCTGTTCCTGCATCTGGCTTGGTACCGCGCTCTGACTGCTGTGCCGGCAGTACCGTGGCTGGCTTGTTCGAGGCGGCCAGGGAGGGCTGGGAATATATGACGGCATCACTGGCACCTCCCCAAGGGTTCAAATATAGCCACTGGGTGGGCCACGTTCCCTGCTGTAATGGCACTGTGGCCGGTGCTGCACTGGTCTCCCGCGTAGGTGGAGAGTTCCCCTTTCGGGGTGAAGGGCTAAACTTCCAGTTCAACCCAGACGATAGGTGCCGACTTCCCCTCTGCCCGGTGGGTGCTCGATCCCCTGCCTCTTCCTGCCCCTGCACCGTCCTCGCCCCACCCCCATTCCATGCCTTCCCCAAAGTCCCTGCCCCACCCTGCCTTTTCCCACCCCAGCCCTGATGCCTTCCCACCCCCATTTCACCCTCTTCCCCCAAGTCTCCATCCCTGCCCTTCCTCTTCTCCGCCTCCTCCCCTAAGCATGCCACATTGCCACTCCTCCCCTTCCCTCACGGAAAGTCCTAGCTTTTAGGCAGTGAGAGGGGCAGGAAGCACTGGGAGGGAGGGGGAGGAGCGGGGACACGGCATGTTGTGGGGGGAGAAAGAGGCAAGAAAGGAGGAGCTAATTTTTCCCCTGTGGGTGCTCCAGCCCCGAAGCACCCATGGAGTTGGCGCTTATGACCCAGACCACTAACCTTCCGGCGACCACGGTGGAGTAGTCGAGGCCCAGGTTTGCCTGCTGCCTCTGGTGACCAGGAGTGGCACTGTGATTCTGGGCGGCCCCTCCAGAACCATGATCGATGTCTAAGAGACTGCCTGGGGGAGGGTGACCGGGGTCTAGGCAACCTGTGGCCTGAAGTTCGCCAGTACAGGAAATGGCATTGCGGTTCCGGAGTCACATGTCTAGTAGGCAGGGAGCGCATCAGGGACCTGGGTCTTCTAGCTGGAGAGCTGGGATATGGTGCTGGGGTCCGAGGCCGCAGAGACGGAGATGTGCGCCTGCAGTCTGGTGACCAGGGGTGCTCAGCCATCCTGCGAGGCTGCACTCCGATGACTATGGCCCAGTACTGAAGGGCAAGGCTAAGTCATCCATCTGGCGTGGCGGCTGCACAGCCAGTCGGCTTTGCTCTTTAGCCACCAGTACCACTTTGGGCACTGACAGCCCTGGGAGAGGCTGGGGACCCTTGCCGCTTCCCGGGGTCAGGGGTAGATCCCTAGCCGGACTGGGGGGGCTGACCTCAGCGGTACCCCCGTAAAGCCTCACAGTGCGTGTGTGGCCTGACAAAGGTCCTTTGCCCACAGCCCCCTTGTCCTTCGGTGCCGAGGGGCTCCTCTTCTTTGGTGCTTCTTTCGCACCGAAGCCAAAGTACTCGGTGTGGGTTCTGCTGCAGAGGGCTCCGACGCAGGGCGAAGCGCAGCCTCCATGAAGAGGGTCTTTAAGCGGATATCCTGCTCTTTGTGTGTGCAAGGATGAACGTTTTTACAAATACGACACCTGTCCTTTCTATGGGCTTCCCCCAAACACTTCAGGCAGTTCTCATGGGGGTCACTGGCCTGCTACATGACACACATGACTTGAAGCCGAGAGAGCGAGGCATGCCCCACTCAGGGACCAAGTCCCAGCCGGGACTCTAAGTACTCTAACTTAAACACAAAGACTATCTAACTACTATTAGCTATGTACATATTAGGTAGAACAAAGGTCTATGAAGAATCGCTAATGCTCTTCTGAATTGTAAAGAGGAGGCACTCCAACCAACCCTCACAGGCGATAAGAAGGAACTGAGAGGGCAAAGAGCCAGCGGTGCCTGATATACTGACGCATGAGCACAACACTTAAGGGGGCGCTACAGCTGATCCTAAGGCAAACGTCTCTGACAACTGTGCAGGTGGGTGTGCACACACCTAGAATGGAATCGACAGGAGCAAGCACTCGAAGAACCACCATTTTTATGAAAATCAGTCACAAGTTATGATGTATTGCTCTAAAGGAATAATAATATGGTAGAGATGGGTGGGGTGGAATATTCATAATTATTGTTCTATAGACCAGTGGTTTTCAAACTGTGGGTCACGACCCAGTACTGGGTCATGGAATATAAGGCACTGGGTCGCAGTGGCTCTGGTCAGCATCGCTGACTGGGCCGTTAAAAGTCCCGTCAACGGTGCTGCTCGGCTAAGGCAGGCTAGTCTATGCCTGTTCTGACACTGCGCTGCGCCCCAGGAGCAGCAGCATGGGGCTCCGCGTGCTGCCCCCTCCCTGAGCACCAGCTCCGCACTCCCATTGGCTGGGTGCAACTTGGTTGGGTCGCAGGCATCAACAATTTTCTTCAACTGGGTTGCCAGAAAAAAAGTTTGAAAACCACTGCTATAGACTACAGGAGCCACCTACAGGGCTAAGAATATATTTACTTACAGGTTTAGAGTTCACAGAATATATTGTACGTGCGCTGTAGGGAGTAATTAAGCATGTGGTTGTGACTGCAATTTTGATAATAAGCAGTTTAAGTACATTATTAACATGAAGTAAGAGAATGTATTCAATTACAGTTTTCATATGTAATTTTGTACCTACCAGATTTTCCAACAGGTTCAGGGAAAGATTTGTATTTCCATTTACAAACTGCATAGGTCAGCGAGCAAAGGGGCATTTTTCAATCCAGCCCTCTTTGGATCCTCAGTTGTACTACGAACAACTCCTTTTCCCTATCATTCAAACACTAGCCTCTGTCCAATGTGAAATAATCTATTTAACTGATACTTATCTCAAAGCCCCTTTGTCAAAGGTGTGGAATAAATGCTCCTCATTACTAACCCTCATTTGTAGGATAACCCCATTCTCTCCCCCCAGTCACCCTAAGTATCTAAGAAGGTCTTCTGAATTGAGCAATCTTTTCATATGTTTCTGGATAGAATTTTAAGTTTGAAGTTCTAAGAAGACTATGATAAACAGGCTTTTTATTATTATTAAGTTATAACACTAAAACTCAGATTTTAAGGCCAGAAGGGACCATCATGATTGTGACGTTATCTGATTAAAATATGACCATATAGATCATTGTTGCAACCACTGTTATATATTTGCAGCAAATATTGTACAAAGGTAGCAGAGTGAGGTGTCTATGAAAAGGTTATGATTTGCTGTTTATGATTATGCTACTATCTGTATGCATGTATCATTTTTATATGTGACGTTATAAGTATTGGCTCTATATTTGGATTTCAAATGTTTGCTCCTGGGGTAACAGTTGGAGAGACTGTTCAAATTAAGTGGCTCATCAAGAAACACTTGGTTGACAATGGACTATGCGAGACACCCATTTACCCTGAGTGGACAGTCATGTAAATATGCTGTCTGGAGTGTAGCTAATGACTTCCTGCAATGACTAAGGGAAATTGGGCATGAACATGTGACTTGCCCATGTGACTTCAAACTCCATCTTGTTGCTGTAATTTTCCACAGTAAGAACAATGGGATGTCCTCCACATGACAAAAGCTATAAAAGGCCCTGGGAACACCTCCATTGTGTCTTCAATCCTGCTTACCTCTGGAGGAACCTTGCTACAAACAAGCTCTGAACAGAGCTCTGAACAGAGAACTGAATGAGCCATCCAAGTTGTGGATATACTCCAGAGACTTGACTTAAGCCAGCAGTTTATTCCATCACTGCTATAAGCCTGAATCAAGAACTTTGCCATTACTGTATGTAACTGATTCCTTTAACCAATTTTAACTCTCACCTTTCTTTCTATGAATAAACCTCTACATTTTGGATACTAAAAGACTGGCACCAGCGTGATTTTTGGGTAAGATCTAAGTTATATATTGACCTGAGTGTGTGGCTGGTCCTTTGGGATCAGAAGAACCTATTATTTGATTAGACTGATTGTAAAGAACCACTCATCTCTGAATCCAGTGTTTTTGGTGGTGATATAAGAACTGGAATGCCTGAGGAAACTGCCTTTATGTTTTCTTGTTCGCCAGTATGGTGAAACAGGAGTTTACTTTTGTGGCTGGTTTGGTATATCTTACAAAAGAATAACCACCAGTTCTGGGTTGTTTGTGCCCTATTTTTCAGCAGTTCATCCTGATTTGGCATCCTCAGATGTGACCCACTAAGGCACGGTTACAGTGGCGTAGTCTGGCTAGGATCCACAGAACCAGGTCAATTAAGCTTTGGATCAGAACCCCACACTACTAAAATCTGAATTTTGATATTGAGAGTTTGAAAGGTTAAAGATCAGTGACGATCAGCCAGAAGGCATCAGCAGAAGCAATGAAACTGCAAGCCCTGAGACAGCCTGTGTTTTGAACATGAACAGAAAATGGCTAAAATAAAGAAAGAAGCTTCTGAAAGAGAGAAAGATGCCCATGCCAGGCATATGGAATGTCTGGCTGCTGAGGAGAGGGTTCGTCAGATGCAACAAGAAACTGCCAGACTTGAGCTCCAAGTCAAAAAAGCAATGGAACAGCAGCAGAAACTGCATAATCTTGCAAATCCAGTTTATAACAATGTTGGTATGTTGTGTTACTCTGAGCAGTTGTCTGTGTTTAACCAGTTTTGTTATGGCCAGGGAAAGGATGACTCTAACCTGGGAAATGTGGCAAATATCTGTTTGTCTGTGAATGAGGTTTCTGAATGTCTGTCTAGTGTCTCAGAAGTGAATCTAAAAATTAGATAAGGCACAGGAAGAACTCACTGATCAGGAAAATGTTTATCTAGAGCAGATTAAAGTTGATGGTCAGGTTGAAGTGCTAATTGAAAAAGAAAAGGGTAGATTTTTTATGAGTTGGCTAGTGAAGTTTGTGAAAGTAAGCCTGAAAGGGGGAAAAGTAATGTGCTTAAAGTAGCTCAGTGTGATAAACTGTTGCTTTTCACAAACAGTAGCTTATCTGTTGAAGGAAAAACTGTTTCCCAATTGTTTGCTTGTTGCAAATAGCAGTGTGCCTAATGAAGGAAAATGTACCTCAGTTGTCCCAGAGTTGGATTTGGATTTAACTAAAGCCCAGGAAGGGCATTTCCTAAGTTTGTGTCTGCGAGGGAGAATAATATTATAACTAGGTCACATCCAGTTGGTGTCATAACTAGATCCCAGAGACCAGACAATTCTGGTGCTTCTATTTTGCCTGTTGCTGGTGTGGTGCTGGATAAAGGTATGACAACTCTGTTTAACCAGGTTGATATCATAGCCAGGGCACAAGGAAAGCACGAAGGTAATCTGACTAAGTTACCTACTGACAGTGTGGAAACTTGTAACAAGGATGTGTCTAATCCTGTGACTATGAAGTCTAGCAGTTTACCTGAAAGGGGTTTTTGTAAAAATCCCCCTGATGTAACACAGGTGATTCTGGATTTAAGTGAAACCCAGAAAGAGTCTGTTGTTGCTCACAAAAATGTTCCTTTAGAGCAGGTCCTAGGTGAAAAGGGTAAGGGCAGAATTTCTGTGAAAAATGGGTTGTTGCTTAGAAAGATTCCTAAAGATAAAAATCTTCAGGGTAGTTTTTGCAAGCAGTTTGCTGCAACTGATGGGTGTGGAAGTGATTTCATTGAGTTAACTCAGGGTGAATCAGTGTATAGAGAAAGCAACAGTTTGTTTGGAGACTTGTTGCAGTTCCTAACTGCCAGTCTTTCTGAGGTATATAGATCCACTGACTTTGCTGTGGAAAGACCCAGTGTGGATAGCTTTGAGAAGGTTTTAGATGGAATGAAAATTGTCAGGGAATTTGAACTGCCCTATGACCAAGTGGTTGAGTTTGGCCAGCTTGTTGGGATGACAATGTTGTTGGGACATGAATGTCCCCATGTTGATTCTTTAAGTAAGCAGTCTGTGACAAAGGTACTGAGGAAAGATTGGGTTACTGGTTTTTCAGAGCAGAACAGCCTTATGACTGAACCCACAAGGATGCAGGGGATGGCAGGTAAACTCATCTCTAGACACTTTGGATACATGTCTTGTAGTCTCTTAGTGGACTTGACATCTGATTCCATGTGGAAGCAGAGACTGGTAATGGAAGGACAAAAGAACCTTGAGTCTAACATGGTAGTGAAAATGGATGGTATTGCTTTACGACAGAGTCCAGCCTTGGAATTGGTAAAGGTTGAGGATCTGAAAACTAGAAAACAAGCTAGTGTCTGTGTTGATGCAAATTACCTGACTGGGGAGAGAAAGACTTGCACATAGTTGCTAGCAAAGAGGACACACCCATCCAGCCAATGGGTTCTGTTATTCAAGAGAGCTCAGATTTTCACCCTACTGGACAGAGAGGAAGGGAAAGATTAAACCTTGCAAATAAAAGCCACAGGTTAACCCTAAAATGCCAAAACCCCAATGGTATTGAGCAAAGGCGTGGCATAACAAAAATGATTGTAAATATACACCTGCAATGAATTCGATGTTAATATTAATGCTAATGTTAACTTTTGTGACTAATGTGTTGCTAATACCAAGAACTGTAAAAATGTACAATGTGCCTAATCTTTTGGAAAAACCCTTGAACATGTTAAGAGTGATAAGTAAGAGCACACTTTATGCTAAAAGTCCTTGTAATACTGATATTTCACAGTTAGTGCCTTAACTAATCTTGAAACTGTACATAGGAGAAAAGACATTGCAGACCTAATGTGCTGTATGAGAAGGGAAACTGAGGCACACTACCATATTGCTTTCATGGCTAAATGCCAAGATTCCTACACTATGAGGAAAGTTAATATCTGCATTGACTTGTTAATTGGGTTCCAAACATTTGCCAGAGCTTATATAAATAAATTAGCTATTTTCTTTAGCTCTTGGAAGATAACATGAAACATACAGGCATTATACTGCAAGAGCAGATCCAATCCACTATTGGTCTAACCAAGTTTTACCTTGGGTTTGTAAAGCGTTTCAACAATATTGTTAAACGTGATTTTAGTAAACCATTTTGGTTATACATTGATACTTCTAATATTGGGTTCAAAGCTGTAGTAATACAGAACCAAGAATGGGAAATTCCTGTGATGCATTCTGTAAAGTCTGGGACACCACTTCCTGCATCAATTTTGCATTGGGAGTGTGACATTATCTGACTAAAATATGACCATATAGATCATTATTGCAACGACTGTTATATATTTGCAGCAAATATTGTACAAAGGTTGTAGAGTGAGGAGTCTATGAGAAGGTTATGACTTGCTGGTTCTGATTATGCTACCTGTGTGCACGTATCATTTTATATGTGAAGTTATAAGTATTGGTTCTATATTTGGATTTCAAATGTTTGCTCCTGGGGTAACGCCCACAAGGTAACACCCATCTTGGAAGGACTGTTCAAACTTAGTGTCTCATCAAGAAACACTTGGTTGACAATGGACCATGGGAGACACCCATTTACACTGAGTGGACTGTCATGTAAACATGCTGTCTGCAGTGTAGGTAAATGCTTCGTGCAATGACCAAGGGAAATTGGGAATGAACATGTGACTTGCCCATGTGACTCCAAACTTGTTGCTGTAATTTTCCACAGTAAGAACAATGGGATGTCCTCCACATGACAAAAGCTAAAAGAGGCCATAGGAACACCTCCATTGTGTCTTCAGTCCTGCTTCTTACCTCTGGAGGAACCTTGCTACAAACTATCAAAGGGTTAGCTGTGTTAGTCTGTATCAACAAAACAAAAAAACGAGGAGTACCTTAAAGGCTAACAGATTTATTTGGGCATCAGCTTTCATGAGTAAAAGAATCCACTTCTTCAGATACATGGAGTGAAAATTACAGATACAGGCATAAATATAGGCACATGAAGAGAAGGGGGTTACCTTACAAGTGGAGAACCAGTGTTGACCATGCCAATTCAGTCAGGGTGGATGTGGTCCACTCCCAATAATTGATGAGGAGGTGTCAATACCAAGAGAGGGAAAGTTGCTTTTGTAGTGAGCCTGCCACTCCCAGTCCCTATTCAAGCCCAAATTAATGGTGTTAAATTTTGAAATGAATTGTAGCTCCGTAGTTTCTCTTTGAAGTCTGTTTTTGAAGTTTTTTGGTTGAAGGATGGCTACTTTTAAATCTGTTATCGAATGTCCAGGGAGACTGAAGTGTTCTCCTATGGGCTTTTGTATGTTACCATTCCTGATTTGTGTCCATTTATTCTTTTACGTAGATACTGTCCGGTTTGGCCAACGTACATGGCAGAGGAGCATTGCTGACACATGATGGCATATATCACATTAGTAGATGTGCAGGTGAATGAGCCCCTAATGGTGTGGCTCATGTGGTTGGGTCCTCTGATGGTGTCGCTTGAGTAGATATGGGGACAGAGTAGGCAACAGGGTTTGTTACAGGGATTGGTTCCTGGGTTAGTGTTTCTGTGGTGTGTAGTTGCTGGTGAATATTTGCTTCAGGTTGCAGGGGCTGTCTGTAAGCGAGGTCTGTCTGTCGGATACAAACTGAAGCTTTGAACAAAGGACTGAATGACCCATCCAAGCTGTGGATGTATTCCAGAGACTTGACTTAAGCCAGCAGTTTATTCCATCACTGCTACAAGCCTGAACCAAGAACTTTGTCATTACTGTATGTATTATAGAGTCATAGACTTTAAGGTCAGAATCGTGTCTGACCTTCTGCACAATGCAGGCCATACAATCTCACCCATCCACTTCTATAACAAACCCCTAATCTATGTCTGAGTTACTGAAGTCCTCAAATTGTGGTTTGAAGACCTCAAGCTGCAGAGAATACTCCAGCAAGTGACCCGTGCCCCATGCTGCAGAGGAAGGCGAAAAACATCCAGGGCCTTTGCCAATCTGCCCTGGAGGAAAATTCCTTCCCGACCCCAAATATGGTGATCAGTTAAACCCTGAGCATGTGGGCAAGACTCACCAGCCAGCACCCAGGAAAGAATTCTCTGTAGTAACTCAGATCCCATCCCATCTAAAATCCCATCCCAGACCACTGGGCATACTTACCTGCTGATAATTTGGCAATTGATCTTTCATTAATTGCCAAAATTAGGCTATCCCATCATACCATCCCCTCCATAAACTTATCAAGCTTAGTCTTAAAGCCAGATATGTCTTTTGCCCCCACTACTCCCCTTGAAAGGCTGTTCCAGAACTTCACTCCTCTAATGGTTAGAAACCTTCGTCTAATTTCAAGTCTAAACTTCCTAGTGTCCAGTTTATATCCATTTGTTCTTGTGTCCACATTGGTACTAAGCTTAAATAATTCCTCTCCCTCCCTAATATTAATCCCTCTGATATATTTATAAAGAGCCAGCATATCCCCCCTCAACCTTCTTTTGGTTAGGCTAAACAAGCCAAGCTCTTTGAGTCTCCTTTCATAAGACAGGTTTTCCATTCCTCGGATCATCCTAGTAGCCCGTCTCTGAACCTGTTCCAGTTTGAATTCATCCTTCTTAAGCATGGGAGACCAGAACTGCATACAATATTCCAGATGAGGTCTCACCAGCGCCTTGTACAACAGTACTAACACCTCCTTATCTTTGCTGGAAATACCTCGCCTGATGCATCCTAAAACTGCATTAGCTTTTTTAACGGCCATATCACATTGGCGGCTCAGTCATCCTGTGATCAACCAATACTCCGAGGTCCTTCTCCTCCTCTGTTACTTCCAACTGATGTGTCCCCAATTTATAACTAAAATTCTTGTTATTAATCCCTAAATGCATGACCTTGCACTTTTCACTATTAAATTTCATCCTATTACTATTACTCCAGTTTACAAGGTCATCCAGATCTTCCTGTATGATATCCCGGTCCTTCTCTCTGTTAACAATACCTCCCAGCTTTGTGTCATCCGCAAACTTTATTAGCACATTCCCGCTTTTTGTGCCAAGGTCAGTAATAAAAAGGGTTAAATAAGATTGGCCCCAAAACTGATCCCCGAGGAACTCCACTAGTAACCTCCTTCCAGCCTGACAGTTCACCTTTCAGTATGACCCGTTGTAGTCTCCCCTTTAACCAGTTCCTTATCCACCTTTCAATTTTCATATTGATCCCCATCTTTTCCAATTTAACTAATAATTCTCCATGTGGAACCGTGTCAAATGCCTTACTGAAATCGAGGTAAATTAGATCCACTGCATTTCCTTTGTCTAGAAAAGATGTTACCTTCTCAAAGGTTGATTCATTTAACCAATTTTAACTCTCATTTTTCTTTTTATGAGCACAGTAACTCCTCACTTAAAGTCGTTCCAGTTAATGCTGTTACATTGCTGATCAATTAGAGAACATGCTCATTTAAAGTTGCACAATGCTCCCTTATAATGTTGTTTGGCAGTCACCTGCTTTGTCCACTGCTTGCAAGAAGAGCAGCCCATTGGAGCTAGCTAGTGGGGGCTTGGAACCAGGGTGGGCCGACAGACCCCCTAAGTTCCCTGTGCTGCAGCTGCCCAGCAGGCTATCAATTGCGAAGCAATTCAATTGTCCCTCCCCCTAATGCTGTGTGCTGCTCCTGCCCTCTGCCTTGGAGCTACTCCCAGGAGCCTCCTGTGCGGGGACGGGAAGAAGGGTGCTGTCTCCCTCCCCCTGCTCCTGTACCCCACCTCCACAAAGTAGGGGGGGCACACAACAGGGCTCGGGATGAAGGGAGCTTGCTGGCAGCAGCTGCTGTCTCAACTTGCTGATCTACTTAAAAAGACAATGTACTTAGAGTGTGGTCAGCGTACTTAAAGGGGTAATGTGCGTCCCTCTCTCACACACATGGTGTGTGTGTCTGTCTCCCTCTGCCATGCTGTCTCCCCTCCCTCCATTCGTGCTGCCTTGTAGAGTGTGAGGCTATATTAACGACAATGTGTTAACCCTTGAGGGCTCAGTAAGGCTTTTAGCAGTAAGGCATTCCCTGGGAAATATCCCACCCTCTGACTCCACCACCTCAACCAAGCTTCACAATCATCATTGCTGTGTACAGTATTAAATTGTTTGTTTAAAACTTGTACTGTGTATATGTATATATATAAAATATAGTCTTTTGTCTGGCAAAAAAAAATTCCCTGGAACCTAACCCTCCCATTTACATTAATTCTTATGGGGAAATTGGATTTGCTTAACATCATTTCGCTTTAAGTAGCATTTTTCAGGAACATAACTACAACATTAAATGAGGAGTTACTGTAAACCTTTAGATTTTAGATACTAAAGCAGAGGTGGGCAAACTACAGGCCACGGGCCACATCTGGCCTGCGGGCCCCTCCTGCCCGGCCCCTGAGCTCCTGCCCCCTGCTCCTGCCCTGCAGCCTCAGCTTCCCCTGCCGCCGGCGCAGCTGCAGAGGCCAGCCTGACCATGGTGGTGTGGATGGCTCCAGCCAGGCACCTGTCCTGGTGCTCCGGGCATGCAGCTCTAGCGCCGCCAGCCACCAGTGCTCCAGGCAGCACGGTAAGGGGGCGGGGGGGTTGGATAGAGGGTAGGGGAGTTCAGGGTGGTGGTCAGGGGGCGGGACGGTCAGAGGGCAGGGAACAGGGGGGTTGAATGGGGTCGGGGGGCAGTCAGGAAGGAGTGGGGGTTGTATGGGGGGGTAGTCAGGAGAGGAGGAGGGGGTCAGGGAAGGGAAAGGGGGGGGGGATGGGGGCAGGGGTTGTCAGGGGACGGGGGTTGGATGGGGCAGTAGTCCGGGGGGGCATCTGGGGGCAAGAAGCAGGGGGGATAAGGGGTAGGGCCGGGCCACACCTGGCTGTTTGGGGAGGCACAATTTCTGAAACCTGATGCGGCCCTCAGGCCAAAAAGTTTGCCCACCGCTGTACTAAAGGATAGGCACCAGCGTGATTTTTGGGTAAAATCTAAGTTATATATTGACCTGGGTGTGTGATTGGTCCTTTGGGATCAGAAAAACTATTATTTGATGAGACTGGTTATAAAGAACCACTCATCTCTGAATCCAGTGTTTTTGGTGGTGATATAAGAACTTGAATGCCTGAGGAAACTGCCTTTATGTTTTCTTGTTAGCCAATGTGGTGAAGCAGGAGTTTACTTTTGTGGATGGTTTGGTATATCTTATAAAAAGAATAACCACCAGTTTTGGGTTGTGTTTGCCCTATTTCTCAGCAGTTCATTCTGAATTTGGCATCCTACGGCACAGTTACAATGATCATCTAGTCTGATCTCCTGCACATCACAGGCCACAGACCCTCATCCACCCACTCCTGTAATAAACCCGTAACCTCTGGTTGAGTTACTGAAGTCCTCAAATCTTCATTTAAAGACTTCCAGTCACAGAGAATCCGCCATTTACCATAGTTCACACAAGCAAGTGACCTTTGCCCTATGCTGCAGAGGAAAGCAAAAAAAAACAACCCCCAGGATCTCTGCCAATTTGACCTAGAGGAAAATTCCTTCCAGACCCCAAATATGGTGATCAGTTAGACCCTGAGCACACAGGCGACCATGATCATCCAGACACCTAGGAAAGAATTCAGTGTAGTAACTCAGGGCCCTCCCTATCTAGAGTCCCATCTCTGGCCCCTGGAAATGCTTGTTACCAGCAGTTGCCGATGGGCCACATGCCATTGTAGGCAGTCCCATCGTACCATCCCCTCTATAAACTTACCAAGCTTAGTCTTGAAACCAGTTAATTTTTTTTGCACCCACTGCTTCCCTTGGGAGGCTGTTCCAGAACGTCACTCCTCAGTTAGAAACCTTCATCTTATTCAAGCTTATTCAGTTTACGTCCATTTGTTCAAATGACAACACTGACCCTTAACTTGAGTAACTCCTCTCCCTCCCTGGTGTTTATCCCTCTAATGTATTTATAGAGAGCAATCATCTCTCCCCTCAGCCTTCATTTGGTTAGGCTAAACAAGCCAAGCTCCTTAAGTCTTTTCTCTTAAGGTAAGTTCTCTATTCGTCTGATCATCCGGTAGCCCCCTTCTCTGCACCTGTTTTAGTTTGAATTCATCTTTCTTTACAGAAAGTGGAGAATGGAATTATTATGTAGCCCAACTGCTCCATATTTCTTTGTTCTTCCTCTGCAACTCTATGCAAGACAGTGACTGGAATTCTCAGCTAGGACCTAATCCAACTCCCAGTGAAGTCAATGGAAAGGCACAGAGTAAGATTTTCAAAGGTACAAACGGTAATTAGATACCTAACTCCAGCATGGACTTTTGAAAAATCACCTCCACAATCATTTTTATGCTTAACATTTTCAATTAATGACACTTATCTTATCAACCAGGTGTAGGTGGACATCTTAGAGCTGTAGAATTTAAAGTTAACTTATAAAAGAAAATGTAGTACATTTAAAGTGGGCTATTAAAATCTTGTATGTTTGGACAGTTGAAATCTATCTGCATTTCCCTACAATTCCAATTACAAGACTAACAGAAAGGAAATTGCTGTCACATACTTTCTTCCTGTAGGCGTGCCATAACCTGGACATCAGTCAAGTCCTGCAGCTTATATCCCATAGAGATGGAGTCATCAGATGTACTCAGCTCACTGTCTACAGAGGACTGAGAGCTCAGTGCAGAATGCATGCTCAAGTAACCTTCAGGAAAAAAGAAAAGGAGACAAACACAGAACAATGAGGAGCAGAAAATGCTTTAGGCACCCACACAGAACCAATGATAAACTGTGTAATTTTATTCCAATGCCAGTTCCAGTCATGATGCAAAGAGATAAAGTTCAGCGCTGAGGTGGCCCAGCTTATTTGCTAGGAATAATTTACACAAGTCAGTAATGGCTGCAGAAGAGAGCGTGTTCCACATCTATCAGTACATTTTATGAGGTAGAGCCTGGCATGGTGCTTTGTGGCCTTCTCGAGAGGAGGAGAAATGCTCATTCTTTAATATGGACTTGAACCCAGAAATAGCTGCCAGAACATTTCTCTCGGTATTTAGTGTTTTTTGCACTTTTTTTGAGAAAGGTAATGCTGCAGCGCCAATGGCTCAATGTGAAATCTCAGGAGAACTTGCTATGGCATTTACATCTGGCCATAAGAGTGCTAAGATCTGAATCTCTCACACAGATTCACTCATTGAGTGAAAAGTCATTCAGTTTAATCTCAGTGACCCAATGGAAGGCAAAAAGCCCTCCTGTACTATTCAAATTATGAAGAATTACAACAGTGAGTTTGTTCTATGTGAGACAAGCTGTCACATAATATCCTTATGCAATGGTAGGTTTTATACTACGTACTTGTTATCTCATCCTCTGTTTTCCTCACCCCTGTTTCTGCCACTTTTTGCATCTTGTCATAAACCAAGACTGTGAAATTCTTTATCTATCTGTACAACACCTAGTACAATGAAATCCTTATTGGGACCTTTACATTGACGTAATATAAATAATAAAATACAAATTAGCAGGCTCTCTCTCTGATTAAGGAGAGAAATTTCTACTACAGGCACATACATGAATGAAAAAAAAATATTTTCAAATGAAAGCATTCATGATTTGTAATGTGAAAGTTTACCTAATAACATTTGTTTAATGATGTAAGTTTGGAAAGTCAATATTTTCCCACAGTACATTTATGAGATATTCCAATAGTTTACAGCGGGATAAGGTATATGAATACAGACCAGTTTACTGGCATACATTTGTTGGCGAAAGACATTTTCCTTACCTACAAGTCGTTTTTGGTGAACTGGTTACACCACTATTCATCCTCTGGTCTCAGGCAAATGGCAGTCAATCCAACATAGAATTGTTTGTACTCTGGCCCTTCTTCCCTTGTATTTTCTCCTCCTGCTTGGCAGCAGAGGAATGACTGCTAAAGGGTATCTTCTTATCCCACTTTACTAACCTAGCAGCTTAGTTAGCATATCTCCAGCCTCTTTCCATTTCATAAATACTGGATAAAAACAACCCTAAATACTTTTCAGTTCACATGAAAAGCAATGTCACGGGGGGTGGGGAGGGAGAAATCGAAGGGTGTGAAGATCTCTACATGGCAATTGCCTGCCTCCTCACTGATTCACATGACAAATTACTATAGCATGCACTAGAAGCAACCAAATGCCAAAATACAGAGATACAGATCCCATTACTTGTACAGTTATTTTAGGGCTGAAGAGAGAGAGAAAAATGAGTTCCAAACTAATAATAACTGCCCCTATATAACGGTTTGGACTGAGGAAGCAAACCCGCAAAAGAGAAGAACCTTAAGAATATGAAAATATAGACTCACAAGATTCTGTGCCTGTCTTATAGGAGTTGATATCACTAACATCTAAAGTAGGGTGAAGAGTGCAGCTTCCTGCTGAGAGTTCCTGCTCCTGTGGCTAGATCGTCGGGCTCAACGGGTAGTGATCAATGGCTCCATGTCTAGTTGGCAGCCGGTATCAAGCAGAGTGCCCCAAGGGTGGGTCCTGGAGCCGGCTTTGTTCAATATCTTCATTAATTACCTGGAGGATGGCATAGACTGCACCCTCAACAAGTTTGCAGATGTGACACTAAACTGGGAGGAGTGGTAGATACGCTGGAGGGTAGGGATAGGATACAGAGGGACCTAGAAAAATTAGAGGTTTGGGCCAAAAGAAATTTGATGAGGTTCAACAAGGACAAGTGCAGAGTCCTGCACTTAGGACAGAAGAATCCCATGCACTGCTACAGGCTAGGGGCCGAATGGCTAGGCAGCAGTTCTGCAGAAAAGGACGTAGGGGTAACAGTGAACGAGAAGCTGGATATGAGTCAACAGTGTGCCCTTGTTGCCAAGAAGGCTAAACGGCATTTTGGGCTGTATAAATAGGGGCACTGACAGCAGACTGAGGGACGTGATCATTCCCCTCTATTCTGTATTGGTGAGGCCTCATCTGGAGTACTGTGTCCAGTTTTGAGCCCCACACTACAAGAAGGATGTGGAAAAATTGGAAAGAATCCAGCGGAGGGCAACAAAAATGATTAAGGGGCTGGAGCACATGACTCATGAGGAGAGGTTGAGGGAACTGGGATTGTTTGGTCTGCAGAAAAGAAGACTATGGGGGGATTTGACAGCTGCTTTCACCTACCTGAAAGGGGGTTCCAAAAGAGGGTGGATCTAGACTGTTCTCAGTGGTACCAGATGACAGAACAAGGAGTAATGGTCTCAAGTTGCAGTGGGGGAAGTTTAGGTTGGATATTAGGAAAATCTTTTTCACTAGGAGGGTGGTGAAGCACTGGAATGGGTTACCTAGGGAGGTGGTGGAATCTCCTTAGTTAAAAACCTCTAAGGTCAGGCTTGACAAAGCCCTGGCTGGAATGATTTAGTTGGGGATTGGTCCTGCTTTGAGCAGGGGGTTGGACTAGATGACCTCCTGAGGTCCCTTCCAACCTTGATATTCTATGATTCTATGACAGAGGGTGAGGCACTCCTATGGTAGGAGAAGCAATACAAGTACTAAGATAAACAGAAGTTCTGTATCTTTAAAACAGACACTTTCAGTACAATGACCTTTTCCTCTTTGTCCTCATCTTTTCAAAGACATCAAAGATATTTCCAGCAGCTAAGCAAAAGTAGCAAGTTGATAAGATGTGGTGCATTGAAAAAAACAGCACAATGTTCTTCCAAAGACATTACCTTCCACCCTAAGAGGGCAAACCTGAAATACTCTGGACTGGCCAGTAGCAAGCAACAAACTCTGGGTGTTCTATATGCAAAGTCTTTTCTGAGAAAGGACTGCATAGATTTAACTTTGCATTAGTTATTCATGATGCACTAATTTTTGACAATCCTACTGACCAGTGACTTACTAAAATAAAAGCATTACCATACTTCTGTTTCTGTTCTGGTATTCCACAACAGATTTTACACTTCATTAACTGAGGGCAAGTCTACACTAAAAAATTAAGTCAATCTAAGTTACATTGACATACAGCCATTGCAGTAATTAAATCGCTTTTGCGTGTTCACACTACACTCCTTGTGTCGACGGTGTGTGTCCTCACCCGGAGCACTTCAACCAATTTAACTGTGAGCGTGAGGCATTGTGGGATGGCTTCTGAAAGGCAGCAACAGTCAATATAAGCAACGCAGCGCCCACACTGACTGCATCGACTTAAGCACTATGCTCCTTTCTGAGGTGGAGTTATTGAAGCTGGTGTAGTGGGAGAGTTACATCAGTGGAAGCTACATTTTAGTGTAGACGTTTACAGAGTTAGGTCAAAGTAAAAGACAGTTACCTTTTCTGTAACTGGGGTTCTTTGAGAGGTGTTGCTCATGTCCATTCCACAATAGGTGTGTGCGCTCTCCACATGCGCCGGTGCTGGAAGTTTTTCCCCTAGCAGTACCCATAGGGAAGCGCCCCTAGCAACTCCCAGAGTGGCGGCTCTATAGTGCGGTATAAGGGGCGCTGTGTGCTCCCCCCACCCTCAGTTCCTTCTTGTCAGACAACTTCGACAGAGGGGAAGGAGGGCGGGATGTGGAATAGACATGAGCAACACGTCTCGAAGAACACCAGTTACGGAAAAGGTAACTGTCTTTTCTTCTTCGAGTGATTGCTCAAATGCATTCCACAATAGGTGATTCCAAGCTATATCTGATGATTTAGTTGGGGATTGGTCCTGCTTTGAGTGGGGGTTGGACTAGATGACCTCCTGAGGTCCCTTTCAACCCTGATATTCTATGATTCTATTATCTGTTGGAGGTGGGTAGGAGTCCTCTCTGGTTTGGGAGACGATCGCATAATGCAAGGTGAACGTGTGAACCAAAGACCATGTGGCAGCCCTATAAGTGTCCTGAATGGGGACATGGGCTAAAAAGGCAGCTGACGACGCTTGCGCCCTCATCGAGTGCACCCTCACAATTGGCGGCGAGGGGATCCCTGCCAGCTCTTAACAGGTACGAACACACGAGGTGATTCAGTTGGAGAGCCACTGAGTGGAGATCGGCCGACCTCCCATGCGTTTGGCTGAGGCGATGGACAGCTGCGAGGACTTTCTGAATGGCTTTTACATTCCAGGTAAAAGGCCAGAGCCCATCTCACATCCAGCATGTGGAGGCAGCGCTCCTCACTGGATGCATGGGTCTTAAGCGTTGTGCGGGAATCTTTCAGGCCATGCAATTTCACATCTATCTGTTCCACAAATGGCCTTGCCATCCAACAGAAGGTCCTGTAACAAGTTCTGCGCCTCGCTGGATAGCCCAGACAGCAGGAGCCACGATGCCCTCCTCATGGACGCTGCGGAGGCCATAGACCTTGCAGCCGTATCCATAGCATCCGACACTGCCTGTAGGGTTGCCCTGGCAGCCGCTGTACCCTCCTCCACCAGAGCCTTAAACTCCTTCTTGTCATGCTCTTGGAGGGAGTCCTCGAATTTGGGTGGAGAGCCCCACAAGTTGAACTCATCTCCCCAGGAGGGCTTGGTGGTTCGCCACCCTTAACTGGAAACTCAAGGACGAATAAACCTTTCTCCTGAATAGATCCAGTCTCCTTGAGCCTTTATTCTTAGGAGTAGGGGCTGGTTGGCCCTGCCTCTCCCTGTGGTTGACCAACTCAACCATCAGGGAGTTGGGGGCAGGATAGGTGTACAGGTATTCATACCCCTTGGCAAGCACAAAGTACTTCTGTTCCGCCCTTTTAGAGATAGGGGGCAAGGAAGCCGGGGTTTGCCAAAAGGCGTTTGAAATCTTTGCCACCCCTTCATGTAGTGAGAGGGCCACCCTGCCCAACGCTGAGGCCAAGAGGATGTTGAAGAGGGAGTCCGAGGGTTCCTCCACATCCTCGGCTTCAAGGTTAAGGCTTGATACCACCCTTTTCAACAGTTCCTGGTGGGCTTTAGAGTCCTCCTGCAGGACAGGCAGAGGAGGGGCCATAATTGCCTCATCAGGGGAGGATGAGGAGAGGGGTGCAGTACTCTGCGTACCCACCAGTGCCGCAGACCCCACCACTTGGTCCCCCTCCGGGCACAGAACCGGTAATAAACGCCCCACCGACTCCTTCCTCAGAGGAAGAGATAGGGAGGCCGATGGTCTCTCCGAGGCTCCGGCCACTGAGTGAGCCACCACTGGGGGCTGCATCAGGGGCCACGGGGCCCATTGGTACCACGGTGCCGGCCAAAGAGTCCAGTGCCACTGCACCTGCTGTGGCACCAGCAGAGCAGGCTGTTCAGCCTGACTAGCCTGTCCCAACGACTGACGACTGCGAAGGGAGACTGCGACGGCGAGGTGCCAGTGATCAACACCTGTGACTGCGGGAGCAGTGCCGTGGCGGGGACCTCGACCAAGACAAAGAATGGGAACAGTCCCTCGAGGCAGAGTGGTACCTGGAACCAGACAACCTGGGAGTCGATAGGGACCGGCACAGACTATACACGGGGCAGTTGCTGAGCAGCAAACAGCGTCAGGAACATTCCCTAGACCATGAACGGTACCGACCAGGTGGCAACTGAGGGAATCCAAGCGGTGGCTTGCCTCTGGACTGGGGAGCCAAAGATGGTGGTGCCCCTAGTACTGGCAGAGACATAACGTCCTGGGTCGCTTGCAGGACCTCCGGCGTGGAGGGCACCCAGACATCCGGGGAGGTTGATGCAGAGAGGGCCGGGCTACTCCACTCAACCTGAGTCGGAGGCCGGGAGGCCGACGGGGACAGAGAACTGCCCAACATGGGTCTAGTCTCTGCCCCGGTCTTACTCTGGTGTCCCGGTGGAGAAGACCTCTTCTTTGCTTTCTTGGAACGTCCTGCGAACGGGGAGCGGTGCTGGCTGGTGGAAGGCACCGAAGGGTCACTGCGCACTGATGCCACGGTGCTTGGTGCTGACTCGGAGCGGCGCACCGGAGTCAGGGTCAAGGCCGACTCCATCAAAATGGCTCGAAGCCGAATGTCTCGTTCCTTCTTAGTACGAGGCTTGAAGGATCTGTAAATCTTGCAGTGATTGCTGAGATGGGTTTCCCCCGAACCACATAAACAGTCAGCGTGAGGATCACTCATGGGCATTGCCCGCTTGCAAGTGTTGCACAACTTAAAGCCCGGGGCATGCCCCGACCCAGGCGCACTAAACTAACTCTAAACTAAACTACTTTAACTATAGGTGTTACTATGAACTAACAGCATCCAAGAGGGAAGCTGCAGCCAAGCTGGAGTAGAGCAGTTCCGATGCACCTTCACTGGTGGCAAGAAGGAACTGAGGGTGGGGGGAGCACACAGCACCCCTTATACCGCACCATAGAGGCACCACTCCAGAGGTTGCTAGGGGCACTCCCCTAGGGGTACTGCTAGGAGAAAAATTTCCTGCACCGTTGCACGTGGCGAGCATGCACGCCTATTGTGGAATGCACATGAGCAATCACTCAAAGAAGCTGCCTTACATTGACCTAACTCTGTAGTGTAGACCAGGCCTCAGATAGCAAATAATTTTTGTGTGGAGTGAAGTGATGAGCAACTGTAGAAAGATTTTCGTTTACTACAAGCCATTTACAAAGTTTGTTTCTATCCCATTCTTGAATTCTTTCCTTTGAAAGTGTCCTGATAGAAGGGATAGGGGATGAAGAGACTCATAGGTGCTAGGATAATACAAATAATAAAGAAGGTGGTGGTCGTGGTGAAGAAATACAAAAGAATTTTCTCCAGAATGGCAACAAAATACTTCAATATGCAGTATACCAGGAATTCATCCTGACAGAATCAGCCACCGCTCTCCTGGAATCATTGGCATCTACAAGACTACAATAATGGGCAGAGACGGGGGAGGCCATAGACTTCAAGTAATCAAGTTGTAAAGCATGGGCCCTTTTGTGGTACTTAGGTGGGATGGCACCATCACACACACAAGTGATGCAAATTACTGCTAACAGCATTGCCAATCTTCTACCAAAAAACTCAAAGACAATTGTAAGCCAGTGAACAAAAAGATGAAATAACAGCTCAAGGAATCTTGTGCATGAAGTGCACCTTTGTCAAGTTTCTGCCAACCCTTCCTCCCTCAAACAGAAAAAGCAGCTGACGTTGATGGCATCCTTCCAGACTTTCTTAAATATCTTAGATCAAGAGGGCGCAACTGGAAGCCTACAATATTCACAAAAGTCATCATGACCAGCAAACTTCCAACAGCTTGGAGACAATCCATGGCCATCACTATTTTAAAACCTAGAAAGCTATCTCCCTATCGCTCTCCTTTGGCAAGGCTGACCCCCATCCTGGAGACCACAACGAACAGGGCAAAGCTGCTGTGACCAAGCTTTTGCACTAGCTGCACACACTGAGGCCAGCTGCCAGCGGAAATGACTGCAGCTTTTATCGACTTCTCATTGGCCTATGATATCATCATGGCATAAGGGTTTACTGGTGAAGCTTTCCAACCTGCTTCAACACAACCAGACATTTTGATTCATTAAGTCAATGTTCTCGGACAGAACATTCTGTGTCCATCTTGGAAGTCAGGGTAGCCAAAAGTGGAGTTTGAACAATGGCTTCCCACAGGGATCAGTACTAGCACTGCCCCTTTTTAACTTGTATTTTAAGTGATATGTTCAAAACGACATGCTGCATCATTTATGTTTATGCTTGGCACTAACGACACAGGCCACAACACTCAAGAAAGCGGAAGACACCCTTAATGATCTGAAGAGACTGGAAAACTATTTTTGGTACTGGTGGCTCATACCCAATCCATCAAATACGGTGTTTCAACTTTTCATCTTAACAATTCTGAAGCTAAGAGAATGCTAAATGTAAACTTTTGGGGCAAGTCAATTGCTCACAATCCTAATATCTGCTATCAATCACAGCCTTATCTATCAACAATATCTGAAGCAGGGGAGCAATAAAATGAAAAGTCACATTAATATACAAAAGCTAGCAGGTTCTAGTTGGGGTTGTGACTCTCGAATGCTACAAACTGCAACACTGGCTTTCGTTTAACTCCATAGTTGAGTACCACGCACCCGTTTGGGGAAGACGCTCTCGCACAGACCTTGTCAACACCTAGCTAAAGGCAGCTCTGACACTTGTAACTGGCACCCTGAAGTACACTCTGCTGCCCTGTCCTCAAGTCCTCACAAACATCCTTCCTTCAACCATCTGGCAAGAGATAGTAGCACTGTGCAACAACAACAAAAATCACTCACTCACTTGGCAATTGCCTTAAGTCCTGCTGACCATTCTGGGCATCTGGTGAAGCTCTTCTGTCATCTGTCAGCCAATGGGAGTTGCTCCAAAATACTATTGCATAAATGTTTCCAACCCCCACCCCTCACCAAAAGGCAAAAAAAGATCTATTTTTCTGATGTTTAAGAAATTTGCTTGGTAGTTCAAGATTTATATTCAAGGAACTTTCCATTGGACCAGGAAAAAGTCTTGGATTCTCAAAGTCAAACCCATTGCAGATCCACACCCCCGAGCGACATAGTTATACCAACCTAACCCTGTAACCACAGCATTATGTCAGCGGGAGAGCTTCTCCTGCTGACATAGCTAACACCTCTCAAGGAGGTGGATTAACTACACCGACAGGAGAGCTCTCCCCCTGTCGTTTAGAGCGTCTTCATTAAAGCGCTACAGTGGTGCAGCTGGACTGATGCAGCGTTTTAAGCGTAGACTTGCCCACAGTCACTAATAGAACTGGATTCCTGATCTGAACAGTCCTTTTGAGTAACCTCATATTAAACAAATTAATAACTAATTCAGCTCCTCAAAATACACTGCAACTATAAAAGAGATCCTTTCCTATAAAAATCAACCTACAGAACTTAAATAGTAAAAAGAAAGAAGAGTGTCCAAATAATTCAGTACTTCCAGAAACAGTGTTCTATTAAATCTAAAAAATCAAGGGGGGGAAAAAGTAACATCTCAAAAGCATACCTGCATCTGTCAAGATATCTGCATGTGAGGTTTTTAAAATATTAATGTGACTTTGAGTTTCAAGACAGACTGTGTTAAACATGCATTTTTTTTTTGAACATGCAAATCAGGTCTACACAAAAATGAAACAAGAGAAATTCTTTTGATAGGAAACCAAAGGCAGAGCATTGCTCTAACAGCAAACTAACCATGGGCTGCATTTAGGAGGGTTAAATGCTATCCCCGAAAGAGTCCATGTACAAATTTCATTGAGAGCAGACCATGTGCATCCAAAGGGCAGACTCTGATCTAAAGTGTTCAGGAGAAAAACTAGTAGTTTAATCATCATTTGACACAAATTAGAAGTTTTGGTCCCAAATTCCAATGAGGACAGATCCTCTGATGAAAATATGAGACGTATATAAATTATTCCTGTTGGAGGTCTTGGCCATCTTCTAATTTAAAAGTAATACAAATTTTATTCCAACAAAACAAGCAAAAGCTTTCCATCAGATTTTACTATTCCAATCTTTATTTAGCTACTCAATTATTTCACCATCTCTCTAAAAGGGGGAACTGCAAAGAGTTCGGTGTTTAGAGACAATTAGTATAATTTTCAAAAGCACCTAAGTCACTTATGAACTTATGTCCCATTAACTTTCAGTAAGACTTCAGCCCCTAAGTCCCTTAGGAGCTTTTGAAATTTTTACCCAATATCACCAAGTAACCATCTGAATTCAAGGGTTTTTTTTGGTTTTTTTTATGGTTAACTCTTTATTGTTTTATACTGGGCTATTTAAGGAGCAATGCTTCTTTGTTTTGTTTGAACCTAAACAGCTGTTTCATATTTTTGTAATGCCTAAAGTTAGTACAAATTAATTAGTTCTAAATATATATATTCAATTTAAATATATATAGATATAGATAGATATATAGAGAGAGATTATCACAAGACATTCAGGATGCAAGGAGGCTCCTTCCATGGTGAAGTTACCACTTCAAAAGATTCCCAATGGCTTCATGCATAGCTGAGGCTAGCAATATAAACCAATTTAAGTTATATCCATTGGATTCTCCTTTTCCTCACATCCCAAGATTCCCCCCCCCCGCCAAAAAAAAGCCAACAACAATTCTTCTTGCATAGTTTTAAAAGTTTCACTCTGCATTCTTGATATGCCATACCTGAGCTGCCACATGTTAGTAGTGGTTTGTTAGTTGATTTGAGGTGCCCTGGAGAGTTTAGTGCATTGCTACAGGAGCTTGTCTCTGTATTCAAGTTATGTGCACTTGGTGATGCCAATGGACTGCAATACAGGTTTTTCCACCTACCAGCTAGAAGGAAAATACAAGAAAGCCATATATATTACCAAATTAGCTTTGAAAATGAATGAGGTTGGGGAGAAAAAGGCAGTAAATCAAACAGGACCAAGCATTATCATCAGCATTTAGAATCATCCATCACAATAAGTGAAAAGCCACACGATATTTCTTCCTCTACTCGGCCACGCCCTTCTCCCCAACCCCTTACCTTGTATAATCACCTGTTTAGTATCCCAAGTGCAGCTTCTTCACCAAGACTGAGATTTTTCAAAGATGAATGGCCTTTTTCTTTTTCTTTTTTTTTTGGGGGGGGGAGGGGGACGGGGCAGGAGGGTGATCTCAGCCTTGGTCTTCAAAAAGGACTTTAAAATTTTGAAGCAGATCAATGAAAATGTGATGCAGAATTTAACTGATACTGAAAAAACATCATTAGTCTTTACATTCAGATGTGCACATTTCTTTGGATTTGTATTCTTGATATTAATATCAAAGTATTAAGCTACTTTGATATAACTTTGGCTCAAAACTTCAAACAAAGATGTTTAAAATATCTGATGTGCAAAACCCACACCCCAGAAACAATAAACAAAATACTGCAGATTAAAGACAGACAGATGATGCTCTAGTTAAAATGAAATGGGGGAGGTACAAAGCCTGATCAGAAAAGAGCTCAGCTCAAGAGAGTACTTTAATGGAAATATGAAAGAGAAAGTGAATGGTTAATAGAATAAAGACATCTTCATCCATCCTCTAGGTTACAGAAAGTTCACCAAAACAGACTGAGTTTTTAACCAAACCTGGCTCTACAACCTACATTCAGCTATCATACACCATCCTATCTTAAGGCCTGACTCAAAACAAATCTGATAATGTGCCTTGCTGAACATACTGTCAGCACATAACTACATTAAAAATACACCCTCCTATCAAGGACCTAGGCCCACATGGCTGAAGTAGGATTTCTTGGCTGAATCAAGGCAAATGTTAAAATTTTCACACAGAAGAAAGTGCTTAAGCAGACAGTAATGCCAGATGTATATGAAAATTATTTCCCCAGTAGCTAGGACTCTCAACTGACTTTCATATGTCAGTTTTCCCAGACATTGCTCTCCCAGTACCATGTTCTGCCAAGCACAGGACTTGGGTTTAGGAGGGATGTATTATGAATAAGGCTAAGATTCTGTCCTGGACATTTTTAGTAAAAGTCACGGACAAGTCACGGGCAAAAAAGAAAAATTCACAGACATCGTGACCTGTCCGTGACTTTTACTAAAAACGTCCAAGACAAAATGGGGCTCTGTGGATCCCCACACTGCCTGAAAGGGAGCAGCTCGGAGGTTCCCCAGGGTGACTGGGAGCTGCAAGGGCCTCCAGAGGCCCACAGGGGCCCTGCAGCTCCCCACCGCTGAGCTGGTGACTTCCGCAATGAAATCGTAGCCTTAATCATTAGTCAGGCCAGACATCAGAGATGATGCAACATGAATCACACTTTCCTGTCCCCTAACAACTAGTCACTGAAAGATGCTGCAGCGGGAGCTCACAATCTTTTTGAGTGCAGCAATCATAGTAGCAATTATGGGAGGAGAGTGGAAAAACAGATCACACATGACAGTGAGGATTAGAACGAATATAAAAGTGACTCAGTTAACTCTAGATTATCAACATTACTTTGTGGTTCCAGGATTGTGGAGAAAAGAGGTCAGGGGAATGATGGATGAGGGCTCTACCAGCATATTCACTTGTACCCAAAACTTCAATATTAACTGGCATAATGTGGAAATACTAGGGATGTAAATATCGTTTAAAAAGATAACCGTTTAAACTATTAAAATTATATAGTTTAACCAGTTAACCAATTAAAGGGAGAGGGTTCCCAGGTACCTAGTTTGTCCTGATGCGGCCTCCACAGATGCTCCATGGCATCCCAGCAGCGGCTTCCCTTCCCTGACCAGCATGCCATCTGCCTTCTCAGCCAAACCCCTTCCAGTGGCACAGGGGGAGGCCCGGGACTAATTTACACCCCGACGGAACCTGCAGCCCCTGCCTGCCCCTCTGGCCTAAACGCACTCCCCCTGCAAAGCCCACAGCGCGACCTGGGGAGGCTGAGGCCAGCTGGCCAGCGCGGCCCAGGGCTTGAGAACTGGTTCGAGACCTGCACGTAGGGGGGTTAACGGTTAGGCAGGGTTAACGATAAGACCAAATACTAACCAGTTAACCATTTAATATTGTACATCCCTAGGAAATACACAAGTATAAAGTTATCAATGTTACAGTGAAGTCAACTGTACATCTATTATTTCAAAACTCTTTTAAAAAAAGGATGTTCACAACACTGAATGGTCAGTTCCTTCCCAAACTGCATTAAAAAGAACAAACTCTGAGATACTGGCTCAGAAGGAAATATGTGACCACTGAAAGAGAATGTTCCATAACATTTTGTGCTTCAGTTCCTTCCTGAGCCAAATAACTATAAACTGCCAGTTAAAGCATAGAAGTAGTGCAGCAAAGGTTTTTACTGAAGGTGAAATGGTCACCATGGAATATATTAGGGTAATATCAAAAATTTGAATTTTTCCTAGACACACCACCAAAGATAGAAGATCAAAAGTTTTCATGCAGCATGACTAAGTTTTTAGCACTAACCATGTTTAACCATCACTAGAAATAATGCATGGGAGAATCACTACAGGAAGAGGAAGGTTAACAAAATTACTCAACTTTTTTTGCAGGGAGAGAAACTACAGAAGAGTTTTGTTTTCCACACATGCTTTACTCTGATTGCATATTTTTAATACCAATGTTTAAAGTTTTGTCTTCAATGAAAAAAAAAGGATCAAATTAAATCTTTTGTAAATACGACAGTCTGAAAACAATAAGTCATTCTCAGATTTATACATCTAATGTGAAATTTGAGTAAAAAGTCAGGTATAGATAGAAATCAGCAAGATTATCTCTTTTGCACTAGGTCAGAAGTGCCTGTATTAGTGTTAACCCATTTTAGCTTACCAAAATGAATGCAGAAAGTTCTAATTCTCAGAGTCAAAGCTAAATTTGCTTGATCTATTGCTTTTAATCTATATCCAATTTGCAAAGACATATCTCACTTCTGATTCCATTATTTGGTTTACAGGTATCTTTCTTAAGAAAGCACAGACGTTTTATATAATGACAAGCGTACTTTAGAAGCACTCCTGAATAGATAGATTGAGGTGCTCTATTTACTATTAAGTCTGTAATACACTATATTTTATTTCTAGTTCAACTATTACTTCATTAATAATGCAAGATATATCTAAGTATTCAAGATATATTTAGTGTACATACCTTGGTCAAGTCTATTTATAAGGGTTCGGCAGGCTACTTCGGTCTCAGCACTTGGGTTATCCAACACCTGTCGACACCATTTTAAAGGAGACTCTGTTTTCTGATCTGCAGTAGATTTTCTTGGAGAGACATACAGCCTTAAACAAAGGAATTGAAAAGGTATATTGGGTAAATGTTTATTAATTCAAACCCTCCTTTCATAATGTTGTAGAAAAATATGTTTTCTTAAACTACTTACAAGATCATTTGTGGTTTTTTTTAAAAGACACTGGAAAGAAGAGGAAGAAAGCCATTTGGGGGGAGGGATGGCTCAGTGGTTTGCGCATTGGCCTGCTAAACCCAGGGTTGTGAGTTCAATCCTTGAGGGAGCCACTTAGGAATCTGGGGCAAAAATCTGTCTGGGGATTGGTCCTGCTTTGAGCAGGGGGTTGGACTAGATGACCTCCTGAGGTCCCTTCCAATCCTGATAGTCTATGATTCATCCAAACAAGATGATTGTGTTACCATCTTTGATCCCCCTATAAGGCCTAAACAGAACTACATTTATGTCTACAATAATTTAGTCTACTTCTGTGATAAATGAAGGGGGTGGGGATAGCTCCCTTTTATGGGCAGCCAGCCAGTTAGCTACAAAATCCCTCTTGGTAGCTGTTCTCTACTTGCTTTACCTGTAAAGGGTTAAAAAGTCTGACTGCATGTATAGGTGAAAGGAAGTGAGTGGGCACCTGGCCAAAAGAGCCAATGGGAAGGTTAGAACTTTTAAAAATTGAAACAAGACTTCCCTTTTGTCTGTCTGTTGTTCTCCAGAGAGAAGAGACACAGAGCAGGAACAGGGCTGAACTATGCTGTAGGAAGCTTTAAGCCAGGTATGAAAAACCATTAGATCATACCTAGAGACTATTTATTTGAAACCCCCAGATATGTAAGTAGATCATGGAATGTCTAGGAAGATGCGATTAGGTTTCATCTTTTATTTTCCTTATTGGCTTTTTAAATTTTCTCTCTTTTTGTTCTTAATAAAATTTACCTTTTTTTTTTTAAGAACAGGATTTGGTTTTTGGTGTCCTAAGAGGTTTGTGCATATGTTGCTTAATTAGCCGGTGCAACAGCTGATTTCTTTTGTTTTTCTTTCTCAGCTCTTCCCCAGAGGAGGCATGAAAGCGCTTGAGGGTACCCCACAGGGAAGAATTCCCAAGTGCACCTTCCTGGGTCCAAAGGGTTTTTTTGCACTTGGGCAGTGGCAGCATATACCCATCCAAGGTCAGAGAGAAGTTGTGACCTTGGGAGTTTAATACTAGCCTAGAGTGGCCAATATTAAGTTTTTAGAATCCCTGTAGGCCCCCACCTTCTGCACTCAAAGTGCCAGAGTGGGGAATCAGCCCTGACAACGTCAACTGAGATCCATTCAAATACACTGCAGACCTTGCATACAGTGAACTGCAGGATTGGAGACTGCGGGTTCTACCAGAATATAAATAAGACTAACAGAGGTTTCCAGGTTCGAAGTACCCTTTCGCCTCCTCCATAATTTTCCACACTTATTAACTGGTTAAAAGAATCTGAGAGTAATGATTTTGATGCATCTTTCTAATCTGTCATGACAGAAAAATGGACTGACTATACTTCTAGGCAAACATGGAGTATCAAGGTCCAGGAAATAGACAGTAAAATTCCAGACTCCATATCCAAAAGATATGACATTTATTGCACGAATAAATCATGCAAAATTGGGTACATATATCCTTTTTATATTAACAGGTTAGAACATTTCATCTTGGAGTCCATATTACATAAGAACAGCCATACTGGTCAGACCAAAGGTCCATCAAGCCCAGTATCCTGTTCTCTGACAGTGGCCAATGGCAGGTAACTCCGAGGGGAACGAACAGATTATCATCAAGTGATCCATGCCCTGTCACCCAATCCCAGTTTCTGGCAAACAGAGGTTAGGGACACCATTCCTGCCCATCCACACTAATACCCATTGATGGACTTATCTTCCATTAATCTAACTCCCTTTTGAACCCCATTATAGTATTGCCCTTCACAACACCATCTGGCAAGAAGTTCCAGAGATTGACAGTGCACTGCGTGAAAAAATACTTTCCTGTTTGTTTTAAACCTGCTACCTATTAATTTCCTATGGTGGCTCCTTGTTCTTGTATTATGAGAAAGAGTAAATAACACTTCTTTATTTACTTTCTCTATACCACTCATGATTTTATAGACCTCTATCATATCCCCCCTTAGTCGCCTCTTCTCCAAGCTGAAAAGTCCCAGTCTTATTAATCTCTCCTCATATGGAAGCCGTTCTATACCCCTAATAATTTTTGTTGCCCTTTTCTGAACCTTTTCCAATTCCAATATATCTTTTTTGAGATGGGGCGACCACATCTGCACGCAGTATAGAGATGGTCGAGTTCAGGATCCTGAGAAAATGAAGAAAGGAGAGCAGCACAATACGGACCCTGGTCTTCAGAAAAGCAGACTTTGACTCCCTCAGGAAACTGATGGGCAGGATTCCCTGGGAGGCTAATATGAGGGGTGAAGGAGTCCAGGAGAGCTGGCTGTATTTTAAAGAAGCCTTATTGAGGGTGCAGGAACAAACCATTCCAATGCGCAGAAAGAATAGCAAATATGGCAGGCGACCAGCTTGGCTTAACAGTGAATTCTTCAGAGATCTTAAACACAAAAAGGAAGCTTACAAGAAGTGGAAACTTGTACAGATGACCAGGGAGGAGTATAAAAATATTGCTCGAGCATGCAGGGGTGTAATCAGGAAGGCCAAAGCACAATTGGAGTTGTAGCTAGCAAGGGATGTGAAGGGTAACAAGAAGGGTTTCTACAAGTATGTTAGCAACAAGAAAGTGGTCAGGAAAGTATAGGACCCTTACTGAATGGGGGAGGCAACCTAGTGACAGATGATGTGGAAAAAGCTGAAGTACTCAATGTTTTTTTTGCCTCGGTGTTCACAGACAATGTCAGCTCCCAGACAGCTGCACTGGGCAGCACAGGATGGGGAGGAGGTGAGCAGCCCTCAATAGTGAAAGAACAGGTTAAGGACTATGTAGAGAAGCTGGACATGCACAAGTCAATAGGTCTGGAACTAACGCATCCAAGGGTGCTGAGGGAATTGGCTGATGTGATTGCAGAGCCATTGGCCATTACTTAGAAAACTAGTGGCAATCGGGGGAGGTCCCAGGCTGGAAAAAGGCAAATGTAATACCCATCTTTAAAAAAGGGAAGAAGGAGAACCTGGGGAACTACAGACCAGTCAGCCTCACCTCAGTCCCTGGAAAAACCATGGAGCATATCCTCAAGGAATGCATTTTGAAGCACTTGGAGAAGAGGTAGGTGATCAGGAAAAGTCAATATGGAGTCACCAAGGGCAAGTCATGCCCACTTGATTGCCTTCTATGATGAGAACTGGCTCTGTGGATATGGGGAACGTGGTGGACGTGATATACCGTGACTTTAGCAAAGCTTTTGATAAGGTCTACCACAGTATTCTTGTCAGCAAGTTAAAAAAAAGTATGGATTGGATGAATGGACTATAAAGTGGACAGAAAGCTGGATAGATCATCAGGCTCAGTGGGTAGTGATCAACAGCTTGTTGTTTAGTTGGCAGCCAGTATCAAGCGGAGTGCCCCAGGGGTCAGTCCTGGGGCTGGTTTTGTTCAACATCTTTATTAATGATCTGCATGATGGGATGGTTTGCAACCTCAGCAAGTTTGCAGAGGACACTAAGTTGCTGGGAGAGGTAGATACACTGGAAGGTAGGGATAGGGGGCAGAGGAGGTGGATAGGACAGGGGCCTGGGCATAAGGGAACAGGGGGAGTTGGATGGGGCAGGAGTCCCGGGGGGCCGTCAGGGGCGAGAAGCAGGAGGGGATGGGATAGGGGGCGGGGGCAGGGGCAGGCCACGCCTGCCTATTTGGGGAGGCACAACCTCCCCTAACTGACCCTCCATACAATTTCTGAAACCCGATGTGGCCCTCAGGCCAAAGTTTGCCTGCCCCATGTCTAGATAAACGTAACTACGTCATCCCCCAGGGATAGACAGATGACCTCTTGAGGTCCCTTCTAGCACTACATTTCTATGATTCTATATACTGGAAGAAGCCAACAGACATTTTGTAACTTCTTACTGCAAATCTCATTGAACAGAAATTTCTATAGCCACAGGGGAACAGAAGCTCCCTGGGAATGGCAGAGAGAGAGAGAGAGAGACTGTTATACTATCAACTATTTAGCTTTTCAAGTTTAGGAAGTCAGTGTCTGAGTCTGAACTCGTCATTAGGCAAATAATTAATTGGGTGCTAGCACCATTGCTGGGTTAACAGAATCCATGCTTTTTCTTTTTCCTTTTTTAAAATTTTATTTTATTTTAAATACATACATAATAAGTTAATCAGTTAACAGAATAATAAAAACAAGAACAAGACTGGAAACAAAATACCCTCCACCAAACACTACAACACTTACTTTTTTTTTTTTTTAAAGTGCACTAAGACCCTGTTCCACAAAAGTTCCTTGTTTTATTCACACTTGAAATTTAAGGTATTTATGTTCACTTTTTCTCAGTCTGCAAGACTGATCACCCTACAGCTTCCCATCTTTTCCAAGTAACAACTCCATTCACAAAAGGCTGAGAAAGTAATGTCTCTCACACAATCAAATTCACTAAGAACTCAAAGTAAAACTTCTAGCACAGCTATTGTTTGGCACTGTTTTAAACATACTAAACAATTTATATTCTCTCTAAGGGCTTGTCTACACTTAAATTTTATAGTGCTCTAACTTGCTGGCTCAGGGGAGTGAAAAATCACCCCCCCGAGCGCAGCAAGTCTGAACACTTTAAAGCCCTAGTGTAGACAGGCTCCGAGCACTCGGAGCTAATCCCCTCATGGATGTGGATTACCAGGAGTGCTGGGAGAGAGCTCAGATGCAGTGGGAAAGAGACCCCCAGTATTTACATTTATTTAACATATTTTGATATATAAACTATGCCGTTCCAGAGTGTTTACAGGGCATCTACATTGTTCAATGAAGCATGTAAAATTCAGCACGTAATTCCCACATTTTTCTATTTCCAAAACCAAGTGTCCACCTCTCCTTAGCCAAAGGAAAGGTTACCATAGTTGGGACTTGAAATGTTTGGCCCATACTGAATAGTCTTCCAGATAATCCCTAAGATGACTGTACCACCAAGTATCATGCAATTTAAGACCATTGTGTTTACTGTTGTACATACAGTGAGTGAGATTCTGTGCCATACATTCAGGGTACCACAAAAACTTGTATGGGCTGCAGTAGTTAATCCCTCCAATTAAAAAGTAATTCATTATGTTTCTCATCTGCTTAAAAAAAGCACTTTTCCCTCACTGGCTTCACTCTACCTTGTCCTATAACAGACTAAGGTGCAGTTTTTCCCCATGGTGTCCCCAATGTTTTGTTTCCTTCTTTCTCACTACTTCCCATCCACCTCTTTCTCTCTCCCAGTCCACCTATCCCCTGTAGCCAGCTCACTCACCAACTCTCACACCCACCCCTCAGCAGAAGTGAACACAGCAGAAAATCTGCCCCCGATCTCAAGTTTATTCTTAAATCAAGTTTTCCTGCTTGTTGATTTACAAAATCAGTGATTTAAATCAATCCATTCTTTCTAAAACTAGATATAAAACAGCAAGAAATGACCCAAAAAGGGTAGGATTGAGAGGTTGTGGGAAGAGATACAGAAGATGATATATGTTCTAACTACCTACACATCTAGCTAATTCCTTTGTTTGTAAACTGCTTTTATAAATAGTAAGTACAGAAATTGACTTTTTTGAAGGGCAATGTAAGGGAGCAGTCCAGCAATCCTTCAACAAGTAAAAGCCAATGACTGCTACTGTCTACATTTATTTAGAAAGTTACTTGCAAGTTTGATAACATGCAAGGCAGGAAGCCAGCTTTCTCACAGACTAATTACTGGTGGTGCAAGCAGATATACCATTTTGAGTAGCTGTTTAAAAGAGATAAAGAGACCCAAGAAAATGAAAACAAAAAGTGAAGCTACAGACTTCAAAACTATTAAAAGTGAAGGCTGTTGAGTTACTATGTGAAATGTATCTATGAGCAGGGTGTATAAAATGGGTCTCTGATCAGTGTGATGTTATTTTTGACAACGTAACTGGTTTAGAAGGTGGGAGGGACTTCAATAGGATATTACATAGACACGTCCGGAGGACTGGACCCTTATTAAGTTAAGAGAAAAAAATATCTTCAGAACAGAGCTGAAGTCAAGAATGTTACTGTAATAGTCCATTTCTGATATTTTCATTTAAAAAAAAACTGCAAACTTCATGACTTTTTAGCATTTAAGGTTCCAAAAACAACCTTAACTCTGTCCCCTTGTTTCAATCAATGCTTATATTGGCCCCGAGCTTGCAAATATTCACACACGTGCTTAAGCACCTCACATCCTGGGCCTTAGAGGTTATTAGAAAAAATATTTGAAGTCTACTGAAGAGGTCGTAAGTCTCAATTAAAAAATGTCTGACAAAATAAGTATTCTAAAGACAAAACTCCTCTGGTTCAAGAGGTTTTAAGAAAGATAAGTCCAAAGCAGAAGCTACTTACCAAAATCTGATCTCTGAAATCCCACTAATCAATAAACATGCAAAATTGATGAATATTTATTTCTGTACATTTAATACTGCACAAACTTAAATGAGATAACTTTTACTTTATAATTTGGCTTGTTTTGGTTATTTATTATAGGCAAGGCTGGTATCACTGCCTGTTAAGGCTGCTCCACACTTCCGATTACAAGACCCTATTTTTACTTGCTTATAACTTTGTCCAACTTCAGCCTTAGAGTTGAAATTTTCCATTTGGATGTCAGACTCAAGCTGAATTTTTCTGGAAAATTTTAGCCAAAATGGTTCAGACATTTCCAAGACCAAGACTACTGAAAAATTCATTTTGCCCCCCATGTTAATTTTTGAGAGCTGTTCTTTTAAATGCTCTATTGCCTCTCTGCTTTGGAGAAGGGACTTGAAATTTGGCAGGTGTTAGCCTTTGTGTCAAAGATGTATCTTTGGCCACCGTCATGAAAACCATGCAAAATTATAACCCTTTTTTGGAAGGGTGCAGTGAGGGAGGAAACTGCAATTTGCATATGCTCAGTAGAGACTGATTTTTAGCAGCTAATATTTCCAAAGATTCCATTTTCACTGCATGCTCCATCTCCTCCCTGCTCCCATATGTGACTGCACTGCATACTGACCATCCCCAGAGAGTGACTGAATATGCACTAGCCTTGGGCTACAGGGGCTCAGGACTTACCCTGTAATAGCTCCTCTAGACCGGGACCAAGCACTTAAACTCAGTTCAGGAACCCAGTAGCTTCTGTCCTCTCAATAACCTCTCTGCTGGCATCCAGGAAGCATGGAGAAAGTTGCAATCTAATTCAAATGCACAAATGAAAAGCCAGTCCAAAGGGGGAGAGAAAGGAATAGACTGGGACAAATCGTCTGATGAGATTTGGAATTGGGGACGAGGGTGGGTGAGAGGGAAACTGACACTGGGAGTTGGAACAGGGCAGGCTACCACTGTTTGGGTAAGGCTCGGGGAAGAGAGGGAGACTAAAACTAGGGCCCTGGTGGGGGAGGGAGGGAGGGAATGGAGGAAGAATGAGGAAAGGAGGTTGTGATGCTCTGTACCTTGGGGGAACACCCAGCACCCCCATATTCATCCTTGTAAAATGATTGTGTGGTATCCAATGCAAAGTTTGTGATGTTGGCTGTCTTCGGAAGGCTCATGATGCACCAAGCATTTTTGTTATAGTGATGTTATAGTAATTGTTCTTACAGTAATGTTATAGTTTATAATGTCATGTATATAGTTATGAGGCTGAAAATGTGTTTTCATGGCTTAAAATAAGCCTAGGCAAAAACTCTCAAGGAGCAGAGGGGCAGTTCACACCTCATCAGGGCATGTATAGGACAAACCCAGTCCAGCCTCACAGGAACAAAGGACGCTGGCCTAGGCAGCGACAAAAGTATCTGTTGGACTCTCGAGTGAGTCACCCCCCTTCCCTTGGTCAGTCAAGGACCATGATAAGATAATGCTCACCTGACTTTGGGGGGGGGGGGGAGAAGAGAAAGGGTGCAAAGCCAAGAGGGAAGGAAGAACATGATAAAAGGGAGACATTTGCCATGCTCTTCCTCTCACTTCCACCTCCATCTACAGACACACCAAGCGACTGATCAAAGGGGAGAGCCTGGCTGAAGGACAACCAGCCAGCCTGTGGTGAAAAGCATCTAAGTTTGTAAGGACATCGAAAGTGTTAAGATCAGCTTAGAATGCGTTTTGCTTTTATTTCATTTGACCAAATCTGATGCATTATGCTTTGACTTATAATCAGTTAAAATTTATCTTTGTAGTTAATAAATCGGTTTATTCTACCTGAAGCAGTGCGTTTGGTTTGAGCCGTGTCAGAGACTTCCCTTAGGATAAAAAGCCTGATACATATACATTTCTTTGTTAAATTGACTAACTCATATAAGTTTGCAGCGTCTAGTGGGCATAACTGGACACTGCAAGATGGAGGTTCCTAGGGTTGTGTCTGGGACCAGAGATATTGGCTAGTGTCATTTGGTTGCACAATCCAAGGATTAGTTTACATGCCAGAAGCTGTGCATGAACAGCCCAGGAGTGGAGGTTCTCACAGCAGTGCAGGGTAAGGCTGGCTCCCAGAGTCAAGGATTGGAGTGACCTAGCAGATCACTAGTCCAGATAACACCAGAGGGGAACGTCATAGAGGGGAGGAAAGAACTGACAAGGATCAGGGATATGGAGGGAAAAATGAAGCTGGTTGGGTAAAGAGACTGGACAAGAAGTGGATTTCCCTCTCCTCCAACCCTAGATTGGATGAGAAGCCTGGCCAAGGTGACTGGGAGTCCGTGGGGTTGGAGGAGAAGACAGATTTAATGAGAAGCCATGAGGGGAGTGGAACTGGGACTGCGTGGGCAAGAATAGACAGACTAGGATTAGAAGTCTCAGGGTTAGAGACTAGGATGGCAAGAAGAATGAGACAAGGAGCCAGGGGTGGGGAAGAGACAGGACTAGGATAAGAAAAGTTTGGAGAGGACAGGGCAGAAGAGTCTGTCCTCACTAGAGCACAATCCCTTCCGGAACTTGGAATGGCACTTGAGTACCACCATTCCTCCGCTGTCAACCACTATCTGTGAAACCCACTAGCAAAAGATTTCTCATCTCCTTCTAGTGCTGGTCTCCAGAGAGCATGATCACCTACTATTGCTATCAATTACTCCATTAGCTCAAGCAGTGGAGTTCTGTGTAGTAGATCTAAAGGTTCCAACTCTACTGATGAACCATGCAGATGTAAATGTAATGCTAAAAAAATATTAAGGTTGCAGAGTCAAACACTCAAAAGTTAAATGTCAGATTAAAGTTGCCCGTGCAACCTTAATTTGGCCCCCTTGTGCACATACATTAGGATTCATCTTTAATTACATGATCATGCGTTATTTTTTCCACAAGACCCCTGCCTCATTCAGTGGACAGGATACACAGTGTTCACTTAATAAGTATCTAACCAATATTTTGTTTTATCCTCATTGTTCAGGTCTTAATTACAGTAAGATGTTCTCTTCTATAAACCCCGCCCTGCTGTAAAGGCAGAATTATTAATTTCCTCATGGATATTTCTATGGTGCTAGGTATTTGAGTACTTCTTAAACATTAATTTATCTTCACAAAAAACATGTGCGATGAGGGGGTATTAGCTTCATTTTATAGATTAGGACCAGAGGCACAGAAATCCATTAATTCTGGGTTCCCAATTTGAGAGAGGACATGATTTTTCAGAGTACTTAACATTATATTGCACTTTATGTATTCAGACAGTTCCCACTGACATCAGCTACAGCTGAGTGCTCAGTACTGATTAGTCAAATCAGGCCCCCGGGTCTCAAGATGGGCACTCAGAAAATGAGAGCCACATAATTAGAGACCATCTCTGACAAGTTTGGTTTCAGTGACTAGCTGTGTAGCAGAGGCAGGGATAGAAACCAATTCTGCAGGGCAGAAGTTAACCAACAAAGATGAGAGCATCCTTTCACTTCCTGCAATCCCGCCTTACTCACTAGACACCATCCAATTTCTGCAAGAAATGAGACAGGAGTCCTACTGACAACACCTTTCTTTGCTAGACAACCCTGATTCATTCCCAGAACACTGTGTAATCCTGTGCACTGAATGAGGCAGGAACCCTGTGGAAACCAAATAGTATGTGATCATGTAATTAAAGACTGTATCATAATGCATACGCAGTAGGGGTCCAAATTAATGACTGCACAAGCAACTTTAATGCCAGCATTTCCCAACTTGTGCGTGCTTGTCCTGCAACCTAACGTTTTTAATGCAGTTTTCTGTATGTTCTATAAAATCTATTTTAGAATTTCTTATTTTTAAAGTGTGACTCACTTCAGCATTAGACAAACTTAACAAGAGAACATGTCAAAAGGATTGTACTAATCAGTATTCCTAAAATTATAAAAAACCAAGATTTTTTTATACTCATGAGACTCACCACCAATGCTACTGTATAACAAGATTTTAACGTATATATTTAACACAGAACAGGAAAAGAAAAGCCTATAGCTAATAGCCTGTGACAAAGTTCCTCCTCTACCTTGGCGGGTCCTGCGCTTATTGGCGGATTTGCTCACCTCACAGAATCACCATGTGGGTCAGGAAACAGCCCAGAGACCTTCCCCTCTGGTAGAAACCACAGTCCAGGTCAATTTCTCCTGTGTCTGATCAGGAGTTGGGAGGTTTGGGGGGAAACTCAGGCCCGCTCTCTACTCCGGGTTCCAGCCCAGGGCCCTGTGGACTGCAGCTGTCTATAGTGCCTCCTGGTACAGTTGCATGACAGCTACAACTCCCTGGGCTACTTCCCCATGGCCTCCTCCCAAAACCTTCTTTATCCTCACCACAGGACCTTCCTCCTGGTGTCTGATAATGCTTGTACTTCTCAGTCCTCCAGCAGTATGTCTTCTCACTCTCAGCTCTTCGTGCCTCTTGCTCCCAGCTCCCCGCATGCACACCACAAACTGAAGTGAGGTCCTTTTTAAACTCAGGTACCCTGATTGGCTAGCCTGTCTTAATTGATTCTAGCAGTTTCTTAATTGGCTCCAGGTGTCTTAATTATCCTGCCTGTCTTAATTGGTTCTAGCAGGTTCCTGATTACTCTAGTGCAGCCCCTGCTCTGGTTACTCAGGGAACAGAAGACTACTCATCCAGCGACCAGTATATTTGCTCTCTACCAGACTCCTGTACTTCACTGGTCTGGGTCTGTCACAAGGCCTATAAGCCTATAGCCATAAAACAAGAGTTGAAGTAGATACACTGACCTAGAAATCTAGAATTTTTAATTAAATGTACTGCTTTAGACACACTTTGATACCTACTTAAATCCAGTTACTAGTACAATACCCTAAATTCGAAGTTATTTCATTAGCTCTCTTTTTAATCTATACATTTGATTATTATGATGATAATCTATGGAAGTTTGCATAGAAAGAAACATGCCCTATCACCCACACAGGAAAGTGCATTTTAATATACAACAATACGTTTGGGCATACTGTTATTGGCACAGTGTGATTAGTCTCATGCTTTCAGTCATCTAAACAGTGGAACTCCAAGACAAGTTCATCCCCCAAAATTGCTTGTTATTCTAACAGAATTGTTTGGCAGACAAAAACCTGAATGATTGAAACTATATAAATTTGTCAGTACTATTTCTGAAATCAGTACTTGTGGAGTTGTTATACCAAAAAACAAAAAAAAAACAAAAAAAAAAACGCAGCATTGCTATATTTCCTAAAGAAGCTATTTTTAAAAATTCAGTTGACTAATTTAAGCCTCCTGTTGATGGCATTCGTGACCCCAACCACATGGGAGACCCCCTTGAAGATTACAGCGAGTTGCCACCTTGCTTTAATCTTTGAGTCTATTTCCAGCTTGCAGGTACTGTCAAAGTCTTGTGCTGAATTCTTCTAATGCTCAAACATGCTATAATATCCAAGCAGTAAGGGCAAGCTATGTTCAGAATTTTAACATTAACCATTTTTTGCTATTTTCATACATACAAAATCCTCACACCCACCTCTCACACCCACCCACACTGGCCAACATGTTCAAAAGTGCCTACTAATTTTTGTGCCTCAGATTCTGGATGCCCTACTTGAGATGCCATAAAGGGTGCCAATTTTCAGGGCTGGGTTTCTCAGCACTTTCTGAAAATCAGGCCCCTTCAGGCATTTCAAACTAGGTACCCAAAAAAATCAAGGCACAAAAATTATGTTTCTTGTTTTGAAAGTCTTTGCCAGTTTTATTAAAATTTAACTAAAATTTAGCTCTTCCCATATCCCACATTTTTAAGTTGACCTACAGAACATAGGCTAGTGAAATACAAAGAGAAGTCTGATTAGTTCCCTCTAAACACTAGTGATCTATAATTTTTAGTGTGAAAATATCATCTTCTCCTTGTCCCTCTTACTCAGACTTTTCCTTATTTTACTTCCATCTTTTTAGGCGGCAAAAGATATACCTGAGTAACACTGGCACACTTAAACTGAAATACCACCCTATTTATGCAGATGAAATGCCATCTAAGATCAACTGTAGATAACTAGCTTTAAGTAGTTTTCTGGATTAACTACCTTTGCTCACAAGTATAGTAATCCTCACATTTGGTGTGAACAGTGACTTAAGATGGTCACCACTAACAGAAAGTGTAGCAATGCCAGTTTCATTAAAAACTGTCAAATCCATTTTATATTTGGTGACAAATGTTTCTAACCCTATGAACTCTCTCTGAATCATAGGTTGTATCAGCTGGAGTTGTCAGAATATGTAGGCAAGCTCTTACATGCCAATTTATCCTATGGCACTACAGAACTGTGGTTAACACTGAAAAAGACAGTCAACCTTTATTTTTCCCCTCTCAAATACATCTACCTGAAGCTGTGACATTTGCTTCCTAGAGTTTTATCTGCAAAACTCGAAGTCTTTGCAGTGCTTCAAAAACATCATGATTAAATGGACTGTGCATATGAGCAACCACACAAAGTTACATTACTATTCAAATTTAGCTTTTAAGACTACCTATTGATCTTGTTAAAAAGACAGCATAAGATATTAATAAACTGACAGTATATGAAAAGGAATATTTAGCATAAGCCTTTTTTTCTTTAGTAGCATGAAAATGACTAACTGGAATCCCAACATTTCACATTGGCAATCCAGGTACATTAGAATGCACTTCTTTCCCTACTACAATACAAGGAAATTCATGTACACACACTTCTTCGTGGGAGAAACCACCACAAGATATCCAACCTCCTGTGCCTCAGATCTACTAGCCAACAGCAAACAAAGGGCCTAATTCGTTATTTCCCTGCACCTTGCAACCATTGTGCTGTGTGGATGAAAAATGCTAGCATTCTAATTGCTAGCATTTTATACTCACTTTGCACCATTCTAAGTGATTAAACAAAGAACCTATTCTGATCCCGTTTATTCAAATAAAGTATAAAACAAAAATAGTGTAAGTTTGGAATAATGCCACAGAAATCAATGGAGTTACACTGGCATAAGAAGTAGGGAGAGTTCAAAATCAGACCCAAAATGCAGGGCAAAAATGAAGTGGGCTATAATTATTAACTGTATAGGAAATGTTTAGATTTGCCTGTTAATCTCAACATTAGTGATTTTAAGGTCCAGATTTACAAAGGAATTTAGGGGCCTAAAGATGCAGGCAGCTAGTAGAATTCACAAAACCACATAAATAGGTTTAAAAAAATCCAAACAGAACCACAGCACTAGTACAATGCTGCAAGACTTGCATCCAAAAACAATTGTAGAGAAACATTTAAATTTCAAACAAAGAATTCACTGGCATTCTAAGAAGTTGCATAGAAATATCAGTCTCAGTTTATTTAAAGGGACACTGTCAGGTTCATTTAGGTTTATAAATCCTTGTTTCTGCAAAATCTTTCTGACTTAAATATGTATAAATTGCACTGAACCGTTACTACAGAGAAGGCAAATTCACCACTCCGGAAAATTTGGCGCACACTGCTGAAATAAATTACTGAAACTGTGAGAACCTAACACTTATTTCCTTAACTTGTAAAATGTTCAGTGTAGATTTGATAGAAATAAGCCTTTACTGAATAACTAAACATCAGACTGGATTAAAAAACTGCTTTATGAAGCACATTTCTTTTAGCTCTACTTTGGCCATGGCTACACTTGCAAATTTGCAGCGCTGCAGCAGGGTGTGAAAACACACCCTCTCCAGCGCTGCAAATTGCGGCGCTGCAAAGCGCCAGTGTGGTCGCGGCTCCCAGCGCTGTACGTTATTCCCCACAGGGAGGTGGAGTACGGACAGCGCTGGGAGAGCTCTCTCCCAGCGCTGGCGCTTTGACTACACTTAGCGCTTCAAAGCGCTGCCGCGGCAGCGCTTTGAAGTGCAAGTGTAGCCATAGCCTCTGAATTTATGTCTGTTCTGCAGATGAACTGGTTAATGAAACGGCCTAAAATGTAGTTTGCAGTGTAGTTGTAGCTGTGTCAGTCCCAAACGCTTGTCTCTCTCACCAACAGAGCTTAGTCAATAAAAGCTATTAATTCACCCACCTTGTCTCTCAAAAAGATAGCTTGAAAGGAATAATCACAAATAAGTCACGAAGTGAACAAAAAGCACCACTACATGAGCACATTGTGGAAAAAGTGCATTACATTAAAAATGCTATTATATTTTCAACTCATCCTGTAGGTTTTACATCAGGGTAAATCACAGTGATTTAAATCAGTGACCACCAAGCCTTGATTTTAATTAACTTTTTCATTTCCAGTCTTCAGTTGTTTTCTAAACAAAAGTGCATTCTCACTGACTGATATAACCATTGAAACATGTTGATTTACAACTAAATAGAGCCTTTCCACTAGATTTGGTACATCTTTTTGCTACTTAAAAGGGTACACTTACAACTATATACATTTATTCAAACAATTATATAGCTTAATATTTCCAGATTCTTATTAATTGTACATTTTTAATGTTAGAAAATTGTGAACGATATATTGCTTATTTACTAAACTAATTTTTGCTCAAGATTAAGCCCGTGACCTGTCCATGACTTTTACTAAAAATACCCAACTAAAACTGGGAGGGGCAGGGGGGCACTCAAGGGGCACCACGGGTGCTGGGGCCGGGGGGGATTGGTAGGGCTGGGACAGGCTCCCTGTCCAGCTCCTGAGAAGTGGCAACCCCAGCTCCTTAGCTCTGCCCCAAGCCCCGGTTCTGTAGCTCCCATTGGACCAATGGGAGCTGCAAGGGTGGTATTTGGCTGCCGGCAGAGGCAGCATGTGGAGCTTCGGGAGGTGAGCCCCCCCCTCCAGGTAAGCACTCCCCCCAAACTCCTGCTGCTGGGGGTCAAGGGGGCCCCCGAGACTGCCCCAGCAGCAGCCGGTGCACATGGTCCAGGGGCTGCCCAAGCTGCTCAGGCGGCTCCTGGGCCAGCCGCAAGAGGCTGCTGCAGAAGTCATGGATTCCGTGACTTCCATGACACACACAGAGCCTTACTTATGATATGTTCTGACATGCTACATTAGGATGGTAACCGGAATTTATTTTTATTAAAACAACCCTAAATGCTTTGGACACAAACTTCTCTTATCAAAAGACATTTTACATTTGCAACTAAATGATTTATTAAACAGGAGTGATTAGCTGTAGTTAGTGAATTAAACTAAATTATTTTCAGCTCAGCCTGGGAAATTTTTCAAATACAGGTCTGCCGCATCTTATGCGCATTTAACATGCGCGATTTCAGCTTTACACGGTTGGCAAAAACAAAAAACAAAAAAAGAGAAAAACAACAATTTAAATACTGTTTCTGTAGTGCGGGAGATTCTGCCCACCATTCAACTCAATGTAATTTTGACTATAAGCGGTTTTCGCTTTACGCACTAACTGTGGAACGGAACACCCGCGTAAGATGAGACAGACCTGTATGCCTCAGTTTAAGTTGGCTAGAGCTTAAATTCATACTCGCTTAAATTTCTTGAAAATGTAACGGTCTCCTAACTTATTTAGGCTGCCCTATTATGTCATATTTATAAAACTAAACCTCGAAAGTTAGTCAGGGAAAAATCTCTCTTTCTTTATAAAGAAAAGCAGACTTTAATTCATAGTTTTTGATAGAGACTCGTGGTTTCAGCATGTTTGTTTGTTTTTAAAGCGATATTATAAGTAGGTTAGGCCTTGACATGCTTTGTGTTAAATTCAGATTTCATTTTAAACATAGTTCAAAGAACAAAAGGAAACATATTGATTTTTTTTTTAAATCCACCCTGTTTTACAAGCAAAATCAGATCTGTTAAGGGATTTTAGAAGCAGTATTTTCAGTGGCACTTATTCCTCTATTCTACTTGAAAGAAGCACATCTTTGTGTCTTTAAAAGCATATATGTCACTGTTTACAGGAACAAAGTTAGACCTACCTGTTTAGGTCCATAAGCACACACTCAGATGAACCAGGTAGTCTTGTGCTGAAAACGCTGGACTAGGATTCTGGAAACCTGAGTTCAGAGTCCCAGTTTTATTTCAAATATGCAACCTTGGAAAAAAGTCATTTAATTCTCTGTCTCAGTTCGCCTACATGTAACAGTACGTCTCTACCTCACAGGAGCATTGGAGGAAAACAATCTTTAAAGTTTGTGAGGTAGGTTCTAGACTGATGAGGGCCAAGCATGTAATAAATAGAACATGGTCATCTACATACCTATTGCACTTCCCCCATGTTGGCAGCATTTTTACAAGTGAGTAAGCCCCTTCATTTTCAGTTTAAACTAGGGCTGTCAAGTGATTTAAAAAATTAATCGCAATGAATCACACTGTTAAACAATAATAGAATACCATTTATTTAAATATTTTTGGATGTTTTCTACATTTTCAAATATATTGATTGTACAGTGCTCACTTTGTATTTATTTGATTACAAGAATTTGCACTGTAAAAAAACAAAAGAAATAGTATTTTTCAATTCACCTAATACATGTACTGTAGTGCAATCTCTTTATCATGAAAGTTGAACTTACAAATGTAGAATTATGTTGTAAAAATAACTGCACTCGAAAATAATGTAAAACGTTATAGCCTACAGTTCATTCAGTCCTACTTCTTGTTCAGCCAATCGCCAAGATGAACAAGTTGGTTTACATTTGCAGGAGATAATGCTGCCCGCTTCTTGTTTACAATGTCATCTGAAAGTGAGAACAGACGTTCGCATGGCACTGTTGTAGCTGGTATTGCAAGATATTTACGTGCCAGATGTGCTCAAGATTCATATGTCCCTTCATGCTTCAACCACCATTCCAGAAGACGTGTCCATGCTGATGACAGGTTCTGCTTGATAACGATCTAAAGCAGTGCAGTGTTCACTTTCATCATCTGAGTCAGATGCCACACCAGCAATAGGTTGGTTTTCTCTTTTGGTGGTTCGGGTTCGATAGTTTCCACATCGGAGTGTTGCTCTTTTAAGACTTCTGAAAGCTTGCTCCACACCTCATCCCTCTCAGATTTTGGAATGCACTTCAAATTCTTAAACCTTGGATCGAAAGCTGTAGCTATCTTTAGAAATCTCATATTGGTACCTTCTTTGTCTTCTGTCAAATTTGCAGTGAAAGTGTTCTTAAAATGAACATGTGCTGGGTAATCATCCGAGACTACTATAACATGAAATATATGGCAGAATGCAGGTAAAACAGAGCAGGGGACATACAGTTCTCCCGCAAGGAGTTCAGTCACAAATTTAATTAATGCATTTTTTTTATAACAAGAGTCATCAGCATGGAAGCACATCCTCTGGAATGGTGCCGAAGCATGAAGAGGCATACGAATGTTTAGCATATCTGGAATGTAAATACCTTGCAATGCTGGCTACAAAAGTAGCATGAAAATGCCAGTTCTCACTTTCTGGTGACACTGTAAATAAGAAGAGGGCAGCATTATCTCCTGTAAATGAAAACAATCTGGTTTGTCTTAGCGATTGGCTGAACAAGTAGTAGTACTGGGTGGACTTTTAGGCTCTGAAGTTTACATTGTTTTGTTTTGAGTGTAGTTACAGCAACAAAAAAATGTACATTTGTAAATTGCACTTTCACAACAAAGAAATTGCACTACAGTACTTCTGAGGTGAATTGAAAAAATATTTTTTGTTTATCATTTTACAGTGCAAATATTTGTAATAAAAAATAATATACATTTTGATTTCAATTACAACACAGAATACAGTATATATGAAAATGTAAAAAAACAAAATACTTAATAAATTTTCATTGGTGTTCTATTGTTTAACAGTGTGATTAAAACTGCAATTAATCACGATAAAATTTGAGTTAATAGCATGAGTTAACTGCAATTAATCAACAGCCCTAGTTTAAACTGATTTTTACCAAAAAAAATCCTGGGTTTTACAAAAAGTATTATTCTTTTTTCCCTCCCAATTTTCACCCTACTTTCGGGTCATTCAAATATATGTAAAAATAACTTGTTTTATTAGGAAGACACCATACATTGCATGAGATATATGTTTTACGATAATGCATTAATCTTTGAACAGACTAATGAATCTCACACCCATTTCAAGCTGTTAAGTAATGGTTTAAAGATTGACAGACTAAAATGAGAAGAAAACAAAAATCTGTATTAGAATGTGTTTCAGAACACAAGGAAGTATTGGAAAGTTTTAATAAAAACAAAAGCAGGAGAAAAGGGTGAAGTTGAGTGTATGAGCCACAAACGGTGTGGCCCAATTATTAAATGTAAATATTTACAGGCTAATAGTTCTGAATCTAAACAGTAAACTGTTTATTCAAATGAAAAGTTTTATTTGGGGATTAGAGATCTATTGATTTCTTAAACTCAGAGGTGGCATTGTGTTTGAGTTCTGTTTTAGTTCTGCAGCAAACCTCACTGAATTCCGTTCACCAAAGATTTAATCTGCTGAATACATTTTTTCCCGTCCTTCCATCCACCAAAATAAACCCTGATATTAACGCAGAAAAAAAATAGTTTTTTGCACCTATTTTACCTGTTTTTATTGTAGTAATAAACACTGAAATTCCTGGGAAAAATTAAATAAAATAAAAACCAAAAACAAAAGGCCCTGCAAGTGAGATATTCAGTACACAAGAACCCTTTGAAAGCCCACAGAGGTGTCAGAGATGTGTTTTCTGTTTGTTTCTTTAAAAAGGTTCAACGGGATATTTACAGGTTTTAGTGAGAGTAGATTTAGGGCCCAACAACCTTGATAGTTAACACAAATTGTCATCTACTGCACTGAGAAAGAATAAACATATTTGCTTCCAGTTATAGTAATCTTAGATGCTGGTTGTAATTAGATTGGGTAGAAAATTTTCATATGGAACTGTGAGTCCCTTTAAAAGTGAATGTTAATCTTACATTTGTCTTCTTTAACTGTTCCTTGTTTGTGTAGGTTAGATTTTGATCTTACACTGGTATCTGATTGAAAATGATAAATTCCTTCATTACACTAACAACATAACTGGACTTCAGAAGGCTCATTTATAAACATTAATATTGGAGTGTATGTACACAATTCTCTGTAGCACCTTTTCATTTTTGTTATATGCATTTGCATGTGGAGCCTGATCTATATTGTCCTGGTGAAGAAGTCAAACAAAGTTAACATTTCTTGCATTGATTAGTCTTGACTGCCAAGTGCCATTTGCTAAACACGCACCTTACTCAGCACTTGCCACAAGTGCCACAAACAAACAACTTTAATAGTTTCACATTCCAATAAATGTTTCTCATTTTTAAGAAATCTGATCACACATTTTTAGGTATTCTGAAGGTGTGCACAGTTGGATTATAAAAAGTGACAATCAAATCTGGCCAAATGTTTAGGCTTCATAAAAGTTTCACAGAAGCTAAGAATACCAAAAATATTTTCAACAGGGAGATAACCAATGGAAGTTTTTAAAGACATTCCAGCATTGCACTAGTACACAAGAACCTGAGAAACACAGGAAGAAATTAGATTAGAAGTATTTTTTAACTAGATGGAGTCTTTTCCGCTCCTCAAACTAGCAAGAGGAGACAGTAGTGCCATGTCATTTGAAAGATAATTGTTTCCCTGTATATTTATAATCAAATTTCAGATTTGAACTGTAACTGATGTCACTAAGGCAGGGGTTGGCAACCTCTGGCATGCGGCTCGCCAGGATAAGCACCCTGGCGGGCCGGGCCAGTATGTTTACTTGCCGCGTCGGCAGGTTTGGCCGATCACGGCTCCCACTGGCCCCAGTCCCAGACCAATGGAGATTGCGAGAAGCCGAGGCCAGCACATTCCTCGCCCGCACCGCCGCCCCCATTGGCCTGGGATGGCGAACCGCGGCCATTGGGAGCCGCAGTCGGCCGAACCGGCCGACGCAGCAGGTAAACAAATTGGCCCAGCCCGCCAGGGTGCTTACCCTGGCAAGCCGCGTGCCAGAGGTTGCCAACCCCTGCACTAAGATATTCATCTCCATACTAATGATATGCAAACAAAAATGTTTATATTTTTTTAAGTTATTTTTACAAGTATAAACTCTGTTTAGAACTCATTAATTTCTAAGGTTTGTTTTGCCCTGAGCACATATTCTGTAATAGGTATCTTCACTACAGTGTTGATGTCTGGTCTATTTGCAGATGCATAACAGTAAGAAAGCCACATTAAACATATCTAACATTCTGTGAATGCAATGAATGAAATCTTAAGATACTCACAATGTGCCTTACTTCTAAGTCAAGGCTACTATTGAGGAGTTGGAATTAGTTCTGAATGTTATCTTGTTTAGCAAGCAAAAGTGAAATTGGTAAGCATGCACACAAAAAAACAAGAAGTAGAGAGAGACAATTACCTCCTGTCAGTACACTCCATGTGATATTGGCTTTTTTTTTAAAACTACATCATGTTGTTGACTCATATTTAATTTGTGATCCATTATAACCCCCAGATCCTTGTCAGCAATATTACTGCCTAGCCAATTATTCCCCATTTTGTAGTTGTGCTTTGATTATTTCCTTCCTAAGTGGCTTGGCTTTATTGAACCTCATCTTGTTGATTTCAGACCAATTATAGTTAGTCTAAATGGTCAAGGATAGAAATAGTCTGTTTATGCTCGTTTCATTCAAGCACAGGCCTCTTGTAAACAAATAACTAACATTAACACCTTGATACCAGCTCCAGAAATGAAAATAGTGTACACTGTTCCATGTTAAAAGGGAATCAGATGAATAATGTTTAACATGGAAATTCCAACTGTAGTCTACATTCCAGAACCTTTGTAATACTCATATCTTTGACATACATACCAGCTGTCCTCTTCATCACTGCAGTTCCCAAGTTCTAGCACTTCCACTTCATCCAAAGCAGTATCATTCAAGAAGCTTCCTAAATCTCCACTCTCTTCATTTGGATTCTGTTCACTCATTTTTACAGATGGATGAATACCTATGGTGATTAAGTCTTCCACGAGTTCTGTGCTGCTACTCCTATCCAGACTTGAAGAACAGCTGACATTAACATCATTCTGCATTTCTGCATCATTCATATATGTTGAGTTGGGAGACACTTTCTCAGTAATACTAGGACGGCTATAATGCATTTGTACATCCACATCTTTTTTTAAGCAGTCGCTCTCTTTCACCTCTCTTCTTATTTTATTTAGTTTGTCATGTACATCTGCCATTATCTGTAATTCTTGCTTCTCTGTTATAGTGTTAATGCTATTGTTAATTTCCATTCCATTGAGTCCTGAGTTATGATTATTCACACCCGTGTTTGATTCTGTATTTGTCCCTAGCACATTTCTGTGGCTCCTAGTTCTCAGCTGCTGATTCTGGATCTCAAGTCTTCTCACTAGTTCCTGCAGCTTTCGCACCTCTTCCAACTCTGGGTGCACCTGATCAATACCTGGTTCCGTCTCAGATCCCATTGCAGAATTCTCTGTTGAGCCCCGCCCCAAGTCAGGTTCAAGGGCATGGTCCTGCTGAATGACAGGAGCGCTTCCAGGAACTACCATTTTCGAGACACACACAGCCTCACTGCAAGACATCAAAATATAGAAATTTAAGTGCATAAAGATGTACAAGCAGCAAAGAATCCTGTGGCACCTTATAGACTAACAGATGTTTTGCAGCATGAGCTTTCGTGGGTGAATACCCACTTCTTCGGATGCAAGCAGATGTACAATATCATTTTAAAATAAAGCATGGTTTTAAACAAAAATCCTGACAGTTTATAAGCTGAAACTAATTACCTTAGGAGTAGGATAATGTTTACATTTGAAGACTATCTGCTATAGACTAGATCCACCAAAATCAGTTTAAGTACATTAATCCAATGTTGGCTTCAAATATTTTCCAACCACAATATAAGGTTATAAATTCATTGAAATAACTGGATATCACTAAGAGATTCAGAAGCAATGTATGCCTATCTTTGTTAGGTATATTAAGCTGAACTTGTGTGCTGGAGGCAGTTTGGCCCCAGACATATTACAGAGCATATTACATGTATCCTTTCAAAGTACTTTGTTTGCGCAGCTATTGTTAGAAATTAGATTAAACCAATTTCCTTGCATGCAGTCATTTACAGTAGTTTAGTTTCCATCTGTTTACAAATACACTGAAAAAAACACTGACTGAACAAAGTCAGGAAGTAGAGCGAGATGCTCATCTCAGACAATGGAAAACATAAGGAAAATGGTAAAATACTTTGTGCAAGAGTTAACACTAGAAAAACACTTCAGAAAGTATTTCTATTGGCTCCGCTAAAAGATGATGCACTAACTAGATTATATCAGTAATAACAGCACCTCAGTTATTGTGGAACACATGAAAGTAATCATACATAACGTTTTTACTAGCATGCTTTTCTTGTTGCAGTGGCAAAATTTAAGAGGCAAACTCTCTGATCAAGAAATAAAATATCAGCAAGAAATAAAATATCAGACCTCATATTACAGGCTCCAATATGTTTTAGGAAGATAAACATGTGCTGTTCTTGAGTTAAGTGCTACTGTCTGTCTTCAAGCAATTATGGTGGTTGTGTTGACTAAAAAAAAAGGGTATGTATAGAGAACTATCAGTCAGCCATAAATTGCACACATATGCAGACTTGAAAAACACTGATGTGGTCCTGCACTTTCATTACCACCATTTTATACTTCTTAATCAGTCATCATAATTATAACTATACAAAGAAAATTACACAAAAAGTTATTTGAGCTGCATAGTTACTTACTGAAGTCATCCAGAAAATCTTCTGATTCTTCCCTGTGCAACCTTTGAAACATAAAAAGAACAGCTAAATTAGTTCCAAAACTGACCCTTCATTTAAAAGCCTCCCTTGTAATTTCAAGTTAGTGTCCCATGATACAGCAAGCAAACACACACACACTACAATTCTGGCCATGTCCATTTTATTGTGGAAAAAAAAAAGTTACAAGGACACAACCAACTTGAATTCTAATCAATTAAAACACACACAGACACCGTTTCAGGTGCTACATCTGTACTGAGAATCCAGGCCAGTTTCTGTGGGTTTATAGGCAAGTTCTCTCTCACACCACTCCTCTGGAGCTGCCTGAAAGACCCACAAAAAACAAGGAAAACTGCCGAACTATACAGAGGAAACAGTGAAAAAAAAAAAGACTACACAAAGTGCAGTCAAATGCATAAAGTAAACAAACTGGAAAAAAACAGAAAATTGTTTTTCTTCTAATGTCTCTGTTACCTTATGTTATTTGTAACAACAATACTTAATTTCTACAGGAAAAAAAGTGTGAAGGAGGGGGCTGTTTGTTTTTAAGTTGATGTTGCCTTTTCCCCCCTTGATTATCTATACACAAGATGAACATTTAAAGTTTAGACTGAGGTATTGTCTCTAAAGGCTTTGAACAAAAGGATGCTACAAGTGAACTGAATTCACTTTAAACAGTACTACTTAAAAGTTATGCATGATGAAAAAATGATACTGAGGTTGTTTTGGCATGGGGAACTCAAACTTGTTTGAGCTACAAAGCAATCCAATACTCAGTAACAAGCTTAGATCAAAAGTTTCTCTACATAAACATTTGCCTCTTCTGTCAATCCATTTGATCACTGAGTAAAAGAGACAAGTTATTTAAGAGGCACTTAATAGGTATGGTTCAGGGAGGCACTGAGGGAATCAGCATCAGAAGGGAATTTAAAACTTCCACTCTCACAGCAGAACACAGTGAACCAAAGGGGAAAAATAAAGAGCTTTGTCACTTGCATAATCAACTCCATCAAAGACTAAAGGAAATAAAGCTAGATTTTGTTTCACTGGGAAAACAGGCAAACAGATTAAAGAAACATTAGCCCTTCCACAAACAAACCAAATCTACAGATCACAGGCAACTACCAAATAAGCAGTAGTAGTAATATAGTATAAAAACACTTTTTTTAAAACCCTACAGTTCATTACTAAAAATTATTAGGCATAAAATAACGATGTAGATATTCTGAAAAGCAACATCTAGATTTTAACAGCGACAGCAGGGAGATGGACTGCCCCTGTGATAAATGACAAGGGATACAGCAGAAATGAACAACTGCCTAGGTTTCCCCACCCCTAGCATCAGCAAGGTCATTTCATAAAGAGCCCTTCCTCTTGCAGACAAACGCAACCCCCCCGCCCCTTCCTTTGGGCAAAGAAGCAGGGTTTAACCTAAAAAAGCAGGCCGGTGTGCTTGCATTTTTCAGCCCAGTGCATTGCCCTTCCTGCAAACCTGTCCCCGACCTGTCCAGGGGGTTGATGGTAATACAAAACCAAAGGCAAGAACCGAAACCACCACTCGCTACGTGCCATGCAGGCTGTTCAGTGAGAATCCGGATTCACCGCCTCTCCAGGGAGGGACACACACAGCGACCACCACGCCCGATTGCACCCACCCCTGATGCGCAGGGAGGGATGGACAGCTCCGGGAGGAGCCCCGGCCTGCTTGGCTGGCCACACAATGACACCAGCCCGTGTCCAGTGGAGAAATAGGTCGGGGAGGATTAAAGTCGGGGGCAAGCGCCGAGAGGGGACAGCGTGAAAAGCACAAACCCCTTAAACGGGGGCGGGGAATCCCCAGGGGCCCAGCAAGGGGGGAGCCCGGGGGGGGCGCTGGAACCCGGGAAAACAGGGGGCCCGCAGGGAGCGCTGCCCGCTGGCTGCCGCGGTAGCCCATGAAGCGGGAAACGGAGGCCGCGGTGCTGGCTGGGGGGGGGGGGGGAGCGGCCTCCGCACACACGGTACCTGCTGCGCGGCCGGTCCCAGGCTCGCGCCGCTGCCGCCTTTCCCCAGCTACGGTTGGAGCCTCTTTCGCTCCTGGAGGGGGAGGCTGCGGCGCGCGCATTCGAACCTCGCCCCGCCTCCTCCTCGGCGTGCGCCCCCCACAGTCGCCGGCCGAGTTGGCGCAGGGATAGTAGAGCGGAGCGCGCGCAGGCTGCTGCGGCAGGGGCGGGCTCTGCATCAAGGGCTGCGTGAAAGCGAAATGGTTGGTTGATGCTATGGTACACGGCTGGCGCCCCGGCAAGCCGGCGCACCGGAGAGCTGTATGCAAATTATGGAAATCAGCGATCAGATATTATGCAAATTGCTGTGTGAAACATGCGTGTCTTTACACCGTCTTTTGTGCAGTGTGCATGCATGTTCCTATGCCATCTCCCCTTGAGACGTCCGAAAGCACACTTCACCACCATTCTGCACTTGCTCAGCCCGTAGTTGAAGAGTTCCTTGTCGCTGTCCAAGGCGCCTGTATAGGGCTTCATGAGCCAGGGCATTAGAGGGTAGGCTGGGTCCCCGAGGATCACTATAGGCATCTGCACATCCCCAACAGTTATTTTGTGGTCCGGGAAGAAAGTACCTTCCTGCAGGCGTCTAAACAGACCACAGTTCCTGAAAACACGCGCGTCATGAACCTTGCCTGGCCACCCGACGCTGATGTTGGTAAAACATCCCCTATGGTCCACCAGTGCTTGCAGCACCATTGAAAAGTAGCCCGATTTCTCAGCAGCTGACTGTGGAAGAGGTGGACGATAAGGTGCGAGGAGTTGACAACGTCCATAACTGCAGCGGGCTCCATGCTCGCAGTGCTGTGGCGTCCGCACTGTCACTCACCAGAAAAGTGTGCGAACAGATTGCCCGCCAGCGACGGTTCAATGATGACAGTTACCCAAAAGCACCCTCGACACATTTTTTCCCCCAACAGGCATTGGGGGCTCTACCCAGCATTCCAATGGGCAGCGGGGACTGCGGGAACTGTGGGATAGCTGCCCACAGTGCACCGCTTCCAAAGTCGATGCTTGCCCCGTTAGTGTGGATTCACAAAGTCGAATTAGTGTCCTTAGTGTGGATACACAAATTCGACTTTGTAAGGTCGATTCCACAAATTCAACTTAAGTTGAATCGAACTACTCTTGTAGTGTAGACATACCCTAAGACACAGACTTTATATTAAAGCGTTTTTGAGATATTAATCAGAAATTAACTTTTCATCACTTCGTTAAAGGAACTGTAGCGCCCTTAGGAAGAATTTTAGGACACGTGTTCACAGAAATGTTTTTTCTTAAAATGACCTAAGGATTCACCCCCAAAGTTGTGTTGGACATTTTCCAATCACTCTGGGTATATCACAAAAATCACTCCTAATTTATGCAAAAATGTTTACTGTATATTTATATGCCCGCTGCAGGCGACTTTTTCAGTAAATTTAAAATTACAAACAACGCTACCAAAAGACTGTTGAACAGATTACACAAAATAAATCCACCAGAGTGAAACGGAAGCATGTACAAATGTACTGGTAACGGGAGCCCGTTTAATAAATGAGCTTAAGTGGTTAATATCTCTTGTGATATCTTAATATATCAATAAACAAAAACTTTTTTTTTTTGCAAAATACCTGTTTGTGATATCTTTAATGTTGCGTCTTGCTCACACTTTTCTGTAATTGCAGCACTCAGGGTGTCTTGTTGATCAACCCTTACAAAAAAAGTATCAACACATACTAATCCAACTAACTAATCTATGCGAGTACGTACTCGCCTAACCTTGGCACAAGGGTGGGAGCAGTCTGCAGTGTTGCTGGATGTGTCATAATTATCTGATTCTTTAATAATAAATCATATCTCAAAAAATCTTTGTAATTTTGTATGTGTATATTAAATCCTGATTTCAGCCGAAGTGAGAATAACTGTGACATATTACGTAAAGTGGTAAAGTAGATGTTAATATCAATTGTTATACAATCTGAAACTTTTTGACACCTTTAGGACTTTCTTGCTAAATATCATTCATTTTGGACTGAAAATGAAAAAAAAAAAAAAAACAATCCAGAGCAGTGGAGCAGTCAAGATTTTCTGTGCTCTGGCTCCGCTCCAGCGCCAGGCAAAAACCTGCAACTCCACTGCTCCGCTCCAAAGCCCTGGATGCAACGTCACTTTTGGAACACAGTGTCTCTGTGTTTTATGGCAAAAGGCTATTTGGCGAGAATTTAGAGCAACTCTCAATGTGTCAATACAACACATGCAACAGGTAGGTATTCAGAAACCACTCCCAGGAAGAGCACACACTGATGAAGAGCACCATCCTGCTAACTAGAATGTCCCCGAAAATGCAGAAGTCACATCTGGGGGAACATGAGTAGAATTAACTGAAAAAACAGTTTTAAAAATGCTTCTTTTTTGACTTTTTATACTGTTTTTTTTTTAATTTGATGCATTTTTAGAAAAAAAAATTTCCACCAGGGCTGGCTGGAAAACTGAAACATTTTTGGTGAAAATTGATGACATTGTATTATCAAAAAATTTGGGAAGATTTGGAGAGAAGGACAGTTGACAGGCAAGGATGGCAAATGTGGGTAGCCCAATGTGCAGCTAAGCACAGGATGGACTAAGGTCTAAGGTAATTTGAATATTCGATTTAAAATGTCTTTGGGGAAAAAAATTGGAAAATTCTGAGCAACTCTACACATAAGCATCATCTCATGGAAAGCTTCCAGGACCACAGAAGCATGCTTGGTCCTGCCTCAGTACAGAGGCTGGACTGGATGGCTTTTCAAAGTCTCTTCCTGCCCTACATATCTATGATTCTATAATTGTCCCAGGCCGGGGTAATCCATGGGTCAAATCCAGATCGCCAGACACTTTTGTACAGACCCTGAAATCTTTTTATTTACTTATTATCATCATTATTGTTATTTATTATTACTTTCTCTGGAGTATGGACCTTGACTATACCTTGACCAAGAAATGTGGATCTTGGCAATAAATAATTGACTAACCCTGGTCCCAGGAAACTCTCCAGAGAGCAAATAAGTAGTGTCTGAGGGAGCCCCATCGAGAACATCACACGAGACAGACTCACTTGTGCTCATTTCTAAATGCTGAAGAATTTTTAAATGGAGAATCCCTCACACTCTTGGAATGACTGGAGCAGGAGCTTCTAATTTAGATTCCCCTCTCATGCCCAGCAGCGACTGGTTTGGAGGGCAGTAGCTCATCCAGCCTTGAGCTGTATGCAAGGCTTTATGGCATTTAAATCCTACCTTCTCCTTTGAATACTTTGCCCCTAATTCTCATCACTCCACTTTTTTCCCAAAGCCTGAACCTTCAGAAAGTATGTGGTGGCTTTATTGATGCTAATATTCTTAGGCCATCAGGAAAAAAATCACACTGTCTATCAAACCAAATGACTCCAGTTGGCAATAAGAACATGTTTACATTGTGACACAGGTAAGTAAATTACAGGTAACACCTCGGTGTTTATTAGAATTGTACATAGATGTTAAACAAGTGCTACAGAGAAACACAGCAACCAACAACGATGAAGCAAAAAAACTGTAATGAATTGAAGCCTATTCCGCAATGCTTTGCAAGATCATATCAAACACCAAACAGGAAACTATGGAATTAGTTAACAATTAGCTGTGTGTATCTTCCGCAGAAGGAGCACCTATAATAGAGTGTCGTGTTGTGGGAATTTAAATAATCCCCTTGGACTGTGGGAGAGCCAGCCTTGCAACAGGAGTTTTGCAACAAAAATAGTGCCCCAAACACATCTACCTTGTCCCAGCTACTCTTCCAGTGGTTCCCAAGGTACTTCACACCAAGATTTTTAAAAGCGAGCAGTGATTGAGTGCCTCAATTTTGAGGTGTCCAATATGAGTGATGAATACTTGGAGCTATATTTTAAGGCAAGGTGGCTAAGTATTCAGGGTGATCAACAATCTCAGTGGCATAACTCTCAACCTTAACAAAGGCTGAATGTGAGAGCTAAAAATTACACAAGAGCTATATTTTGAGTTATGTACAACATTTGTTTCAACCTAAGTTTTGTGCTTCAGCATTTGTGCTGTAAATAATTTACAGTAATTATAGAAGTGGGATAACAACAGGCATTTATACGGAAGTCAATTTAGATCTCAGATGAGAGATATTCCTTGTAATGAGGGACAGTAGAGTTGAATATTCACTGGGCATGTTGTGTAAGGCCATCAGAGTCACCCCACACAAAGTTAAACTAGCATACCAGATGAAAAAATGTGCAAGCCCTCCAAAACATGTAGCAGACATGCATGGTGCTGAAGAAATCCACTGGAGAGTAGGAAGAGAAGGGAAATTGAAGCTCACACACAATTAAGGCAAAGTCAGTCTGCAAGTTCTTCAGAAAATCCATTGCAGGCAAGGGGAAAGCAATTGTCATTTATCATCAGAATATGGGAATGAAGTTCTCTTACAGCTAGATTCAGCCTGCATTGGATAAGTTCCCAAGACCCTAAGCTTGGCCTTTCACACCTTTAGTACCTATAGGCAGCCTGATTGATGTAATCAGATGCAGACCAAGATGCACTCCGATTGTAAAAATCAAAGAAAGGGAAAGATCAAAGAAAATCCTAACATAGCTTCAGAGAGAAGCTTCTGCCTGATTTCCAGGGTGCTAAGCACTCTCAAATCCCACTGAAGTTAATGGTAGCTGGAGGTGCTCTGCACCTTTCAGAAATCAGGCCACTTCTCTTTTACAGAGGACACTCCCTTGTCTCCTTAATGTCAGCACTTGTCTTGTGTGCTGTTAACAAAATAAACTAGTGGATGTTAAACTCATTCATTGTGATGAGATGGTGAGAGGGAAATAACTCCAGGAAAGGGGTAGCAGGAGATTTGGTATCTTAGCCAGTCAGGCACTGCTGGATACATTCCCATATACACTGCTGAAGTCTTCCAACTGGTTGGCTCCTTCAGTTCTTCAAGATCTAAGAGCAAAAAGGAGAAGCTGAGTGCAAGAACTGGGTGCTGCACAGAAAATAGCACTACAGAGGCCACTGGAGCAGATATAAGCATAGAAGGAGTGGGATGCAAAATCTTAGCTAGTCTTATCTAATCAAAAGTGACAATAAAGCAGCCGTGTACAATGAAGCATGTGTATATATCATCAGAGAGAGAGAACCATTTCTGATCTCATTGCAATGGCAGAGGCCACTCATTTTATCTTATGTTTGTGCCTTTATTTCAAGCTAGCTACCAAACAAAAGAAAACTAAAAAATAAATCTAGTTCCTTTTGGGTTGGCAAAAACTATAGTACAGTATCTTAAATTCAGACTTTTCATACTGCTTTTGACCCCCCAAAATCTTCACAAGCAGGAATCACTTCACCCACCACTGCAATGCTGCCACATCTAGCTGGAATGTGGCAGCTGTGTTTGTAGAAATTTTGGTGGTGCCCAGAACCCACCCCCCGAAACTCTGCCCCCCCAACTCTGCCCCCCTCCTGCCTAAGGCTCTGAACGGGAGTTTGGGTGGGGGGAGGAGGTCTGGGGTGCAGCCCTGGGCTGGGGATTAGGGTGCAGGAGGGGTGCAGGGTGCAGGCTCTGGGATGGAGTTTGGGGTGAGAGGGGGTTCAGGTTCTGGGAGGGAGTTTGGGGGCGGGGGTGTGTGTGAAGGGGAGGTGTGCATGCTCTGGGAGGGAGTATGGGGCTAGGAGGGGGTGCAAGGGTGAGGGCTGTGGGACTGAGGATGAGGGGTTTGGGGTGTGGGATGGGGCTCAGGGCTAGGGCAGAGGGTTGGGTGAGGGCTGTGGGGCTGAGGATGAGGGGTTCATGATGCAGGAGGGGGCTCAGGGCTGGGGCAGAGGATTAGGGTGCAGGGGGATGAGGGCTCTGGCTGGGGCTGGGGTTGGGGAGGTTGGGGCATTGGAGAGGCTCAGGGCTAGGGCAGAAGGGCAGGGTAAGAGCAGCCTGCCCTGCCATTAGTGGATGGAGGGCACTAGGACCCTGCAGCAGCAGTTGATGCTGGGAGCCGGCAGAGCAGAGTCAGCATGAGCTGCAGGCTCTGGGGCCCAGGGGAGGTGAGTGGGGGCAGCAAGTGGGGGCCGGGGGACACTCAGGGGAGGCGTGTGGGGGTAGCAGGCGGGGCCGGGGGAAGAGACCCAGCCCCAAACATTGGTGGAGCTGGGCCCCTGGGCCCTGAATATTGGTGGAGCCCAGGCACCACGAGTGTATATAACTGACCGCCCCAACCACAGGTTAGTACAGGAAATGCGGAGGAATATTGTATCCAGCTGATACTGAAGAAGATACTAACCATGTGTAACTGCCATTTCATTCACTAATCAAACCAGGTTTCTGCTTGATTTGACCAACTGAAATCACGATTTCTTCATTACTAGAGAGTATGTCCAGGAGAGGATGGCCCGGTTATGCAGATCCTCTGGACTAGCAATACATTTCTGTAGGTCAGGGACTTGGAGTAACAATGTAATGGTTGGGGTCTCAGTGCCTTCCATTGTAGGGACACAGGAAGATTCTTGTGCAGATGTGATTCTATGATTCTATGAGAAGCACAGAATTGTTGGCCACCCTATAACTGCAAGTGTTAGTGTTCACCATCCTTTATGCTTTCCATGAGCTAGTGTCCATCCAGTCATGCTAACCCTGGAAAAAGTGGCACTCACCTAGAAGAGCTTCTCATAGCACTGGTCACAGTGGACAATGTCACGATGAATGAATATTTTATCCAAGAGGTCTCCCATTGCCTTATGGCAAATCCCACACTGTGGAAACAAAAACAGGGGGTTGGATGGTTACCAGAGCCCTATTTAGAAGCATATATAGGAAGAGGATTGAGAAATGAGTGGCACTCTCTGTATTTTTAAGTGAATTTAAGCTGGTGAAAGGTGCTGGATTAATGGCCCTGAAGTCTAAAAATCTCTGCTTCTGTAAAGAACAGGTAAGCACAAGCCATATCACAGGAAGCTCCCCTTATACACCTCATCACCTCAGTGTACATCAACCTTGAGGAATGTACATCAACTTCAGGAAGAGAGGGAATGTCAGTCTCCATAACACATCCAAAACTCAGCTTCTCTGCTTGGGATGCTAATTGTGTGGTCGTTTTTTTAATGCAGACAACTGTGAACTAAGGCCACTAAGTAAATTCACCTTACCCACCAGTAGCAACAAGTTTCAGTCACTATTGGATATGAAATAGTGATCTACTATTACAAACCCTCTGAGCCATCCAATGCCTGACAATCACTGTTTGTTTGGTCAATTTTCTGTTTAATTTCACTGGATTATAAAATCAGTTCAATCAACATGATAACAAAGGGATCTTCTAGCTCAATAATTAGTTTATACAGCAGCCCAAGATAATTTTTGTGGGCACTTTCAAAATCTGAGGCGACATGACTTCCTACTCCAAGATGGACCCAGATCTCGTTTAATCTGCTTTTAAGATGAAAGTCTGAACAAATATTGCCTTATGATCACTTTCCCAGCCACAAGTCCCCTCCAGTTCCATTACATACCAACAAGTAGAGAATGACCTTTAGTAATAATGTCCCTTACCCTAAAGCAGTATTCATGGCAGTAAACATTGAGATGTTCTATCATTATCTTAGGGCAGTCTCGGATCTCATGGCCACAGTAAGTGCAGACACCGTCACATGACCTGTGGGGTTGGAGAGGAAAGGACTCGAATCACAACATCACCACACCTCGATAACACAAACAGTTCCAGTCCCTGAGTAGGAGTAAAGGCAATCTTAGATCTAACACCAGCACTACCATGCAGTACAAAAGTGGACATCTGTCCATATGTCTTGGCTGTGCCAAGAGCCGATACAGAAGTATCTGTGGTGTAGCAGGATTGCCAGAGTTCAAGGGCAAAGATTCCTATGTAGTTACTACAAAGCAGCATGGCAGCAGGAAGCACTGTTTTAATACCACCCCCAGTAACTCTATGGCTGATGCTCTTTATTCTCCTTGGACAGTTCTAACCTTCCTTACCAGGAAGCCAAAGAAAAGGACATTATTTTACTGAACACCTACATATGATATAAAAGATCATATACAGTAAAGCCTTAAAGAATGTTTCTGTATAACAGGGATTGGCAACCTTTGGCATGCGGTTCGCCAAGGTGAGCACCCTGGCAGCCGGGCTGTTTGTTTACCTGCTGCATCTGCAGGTTCAGCCGATCATGGCTCCCACTGGCTGTGGTTCGCCACTCCAGGCCAATGGGGGCGGCAGGAAGCGGCGGCCAGCACATCCCTCATCCCGCATCACTTCCCGCAGCCCCCATTGGCTAGAGTGGTGAACTGCGGCCAGTGGGAGGCACGATCGGCCAAACCTGCGGACACAGCAAGTAAACAAACCGGCCCGCCAGGCTACTTACCCTGGCGAGCCGCGTGCCAAAGGCTGCCGATCCCTGCTGTATAACATCCCCTGGAAATCACCCCAGTGCAATGAATTTTCCTACCTCTGGGAGGCACTGGTGTGCAGGTAGTTTGCTCTCTCTATGTCAGGCAAATCAACCAGGCTGTCACTGGAGAAGAGAGAGAGGGAGGGAGGGATCATTGCTTGACAGTCACATGTAGGAGCGGAAACATTAATCATCAGTGCAGTGCATCCGAAAATTCTAATTGGGTCACAGTGCTGCTGAGCAACTTCCCAGGTGCCTCTTTACTGACAAGAGGGTCGTCCCTTGCCTATTAAATATCAATAGACATTTTCTTAAAAGTGAGTGCTGTGCTAGTGAAAGTCAGCAAAGTGTCATCACCACAGACTGAACTTTCCTTTTATGCACAAGGCACATACTGAATGAGGGGCAGCAGAGCACAAGCTTTCCCTGCTCGGGCTGTGCGCCTCACTCCCAACCCAGAGGGACCACTCTGATGGTGAGACAGGGTAGTTTAGGCTCTAAGGCCCACCCAGTGCCTGGCCTCTCTGCTAAGTATGCTAACGAGGGTGCTAACTAAGGTATATGGTTTTGTGACCTGGAAAGAGATTATGTATGTGACGTTGCACTCTATATGATTTTATGAAAATATGCTTATGTAACTGGAATATGCCTTATGCAAAAGGTCTCTTGTAAGGTGTCATTACAAAGCTTATAATTTACTGAGTGTGATCATCCTATTTGTATAAATGTACCACTCTTGTATCTGAAATTAGAAATATGAAATATAACTCTGAGGGCCTATTGAAATTATGCAAAGTGTGGGCCATTAATGGTGGTTTGGAATCTTGATGGCTCCCATTAACCAGGACAATTGACTGCAGATGGCTCTGTTTTACCTGTAAGTCTTCCTGTATATGTGTGTGCTGGCATGTGGGTAATGAAGTCTTACAGTGACATGTGATCATGTCAGCTGAACTGGAATCCATCTCTAACCTAGTGCTTTTCCATTGAGAAGGTGGGGGAGGTGGGAACCCAGTGGGACAAAGGATTCCTGCCTTATGCAAAAGATATATAAATGGGTGGAACAGAACAAAGGAGGCCATCATGAGAAATCCCCTAGCTACCACCTGAGCTGGAACAAGGGCTGTACCGGGGAAAGGATTGTGCCCAGACTAGGAAGGCATCCAGTCTGTGAAAGAAACGTATTGAAACATCTTTCAGGGTGAGATATTATCTGTACTTAGTTGTATTACCGTATTAGGCTTAGATTTGCGTGTTTTATTTGATTTTGCCTGGTAATTCACTTTGTTCTGTCTGTTACTACTTGGAACCACTTAAATCCTACTTTCTGTATTTAATAAAATCACTTTTTACTTATTAATTAACCCAGAGTATGTATTAATACCTGGGCGCGGGGTGGGGGGGCAAACAGCTGTGCGTATCTATCAGTGTTATAGAGGGTGAACAATTTATGAGTTTACCCTGTATATGCATTATACAGGGTAAAACGGATTTATTTTGGTTTAGACCCCATTGGAAGTTGGGCATCTGAGTGTTAAAGACAGGAACACTTCTGTTAGCCACTTTCAGGTTAAGCCTGCAGCTGTGGGGCAAGTAATTCAGACCCTGGGTCTGTGTTGGAGCAGACGGGTGTGTCTGGTTCAACAAGACAGAGTGCTGGATTCCCGAGCTGCCAGGGCAGGAAAGCAGGGGCAGAAGTAGTCTTGGCACATCGGTTGGCAGTTCCCAAGGGGGTTTCTGTGATTCAGTCTGTCACAATGTATACAGCAAAAGCTGTGTACAGGCTGGTTTACCCAGCTAGCTTGAATCCAACTAGGTGGATAACTGAAGAGAGCACAGTGCAGGCTTCAGAATGGGCAAGCGCTAGCATTTGTGCCAAGCCCATGCTACGCAGTCTGAAGCCCATGCTGTGCTGCCTTCACTGCTATTGTTACCTGCACTAATTGGATTCAGCTTAGTTCAGACAAGCTAGCTTGTGCACAGCTTTTGTTGTGTACATATATCATGAGACCACTAACTCATTTGACATTGGCCATTGGACAGACTGGGGTGAAATTCTGGCTCCACTGAAGTCTGTGAAAAAACTCCCATTGATTGCAGTGTGGCCAGGATTTCACACAAGGCATCCTATTAACATTTTAGGATATCATTAATTTTGATTGTAGTGCAACTCTCAATACCTACCCAACGTGGTAGGCACTCCACAGACAAATAAAAGACACAATCCTTGCCCCAGTGAGCTTCACGTTTGTTTACTTTCTTGAAGACATTTGTGTTAGAAATACTGTGGGCACATGAGTGAATGCTGATATTCCAAATATAAAAGCACATCTCTAAGTCACTGAGATCTGCTTTTGAGACCAGAATAGCTAGAAACTGACAATGGTAACATTGCTGTGGCCAGCGGATTATAAACTCTAGCGCTGTACTGAGTGAGGATGAAAGCACAGCAAGCATGCATTTACACAAGATGTTAATGTTTACCAGGTGAGCATAAATAGAAAGCAAAGAGAGCCAAATACCACTCTGGTGAGTGGTGAGAATCTGAAATTCAGATTCTCACACTGGTGAGAATCTGAAATAACTTCACTGACTTTAAACAAAATTTAAAACACATTGTGAGTTTTGGCTTGAAAATAGATAATTTTTCAATCAAGAATGGTCCTATTTTTGACAGAAAACCCACAACAAATCTGTTTTCGCACCAAATCCAACCACTTTTGCAAATATGCAATGAAGCCCATCAGCATCAAACACTGAGGTTTTGGAATTTCAGTGTGACTGTTTCACTACCCTAAACCAACAGACTCAGTTCTGCATCTCCACTGTGGAGTGAGCCATGGATTGCTCATACCTGCTGTAGCGTGGAGATAACTCACGGCTGTTCACATACTCCTTCACAAAGAGGATCCCTTTGCTAGAGAAGGATGGAGACAGTAACAGAAACATTCACATCAGAGGAGTCAGGAACTAATGGAAGTGTGAGACACACTGTGTGTGTGTGTGTGTGTGCACATGCATGTGCATGGAAAGGGGGAAGGTGGGATGCAGGTGCTCTTGGATTATCACTGAATCTCAATTTACATTCAGTTTGACCATTTCCAACAATCTCAGGATTTAATAGCCATTAGCTCTCTCTTGCTCTCTCTGTCCTTTAACATTAAAAACCTACTACCTAGTGATACTTAAGAATGGTTGTCATTGCGAATTGATGGTTATCCTTTGTGCTGTTTTTCTTGCAGATCAGGAAACGGAACGTCCTTGCACTTGTGTTGTCCCCACACACACACACACTTTGTAATGCTCTCTTCAAAGTGACCTGCCCCCCATGTGTCTGTACTTCTGTCACAGATCCTACACAAGACATCATTCCTGCCAGCACACTCCCAGAGCCTGTGAGAATGAGCTAATCAGAGGCCGAGTTCAAGTAACCCATCTTTCTCCATGGTTCATTTTCATGGCTGCCTTTGGGCTACAACTAATCCTTTCTTCTTATGTGATCAAATTAAGCTGTGTTCCAGCTAAGGAAAGAAAAACAGAGCCTTTTCCTTTTGCATAGACTCTTCCAGAGCCAGCATCTCACACGAGCACTCTCTGCTTGTACAGTGATAGTTATCATAAACAGTGTGGCACTATGCCAGGGGCACTCCAACACTAGCCAACAGATGCCCACATTGTCATCTTAGCAGGAGTTTGAAAGCTGCAGATAATTTGCATTAAATGGACCAATTTCAGCTTTAAGGTGCAGCCTGTGGAGATTACATGTGCTAGTATGCAGTACCCTGGCTCGGCCAAGTTTACCTGACTAGGGCACTGTGGTCCTGCAGGTCAACCTTCTATAATAAAGCTACGGATGCCTATATGCTACACGGGCCCCCTGCAGCTGTATTTCGGCCTTGCCTACACTATGCAGTGCCTTTGCAGAATCACCCCTCTTCAAAAGCGAGTCCCGTTTGACAGACTGGCCTGTGATCCAAAGAATCAGAGCGTTCCAATCCGGGGCTAAGTGAGCAGAGCAGGAAGGTTTGCAAGCTGCATCACTTCATTCCATATTTTAGAGCTCAAAATATTTATCAGCCACATGAAACAGAACAGGTGAAGTCTACTCAGTGGGCCAAATTCTAGCTTTATCTTCTATCCTATCACCACAGTATCTAAGCACAGTGTATGCTCATAGTGCTCCCATTTCACTGCAGTAGAATCATAGAATCATAGAATCTCAGGGTTGGAAGGGACCTCAGGAGGTCATCTAGTCCAACCCCCTGCTCAAAGCAGGATCAAACCCAACTAAATCATCCCAGCCAGGGCTTTGTCAAGCCTGACCTTAAAAACCTCTAAGGAAGGAGATTCCACCACCTCCCTAGGTAACCCATTCCAGTGCTTCACCACTATACTAGTGAAAAAGTTTTTCCTAACGTCCAACCTAAACCTCCCCCTCTGCAACTTGAGACCATTACTCCTTGTTCTGTCATCTTCTACCACTGAGAACAGTCTAGATCCATCCTCTTTGGAACCCCCTTTCAGGTAGTTGAAAGCAGCTATCAAATCCCCACTCATTCTTCTCTTCTGCAGGCTAAACAATCTCAGTTCCCTCAGCCTCTCCTCGTAAGTCATGTGCTCCAGCCCCCTAATCATTTTTGTTGCCTTCCGCTGGACTCTCTCCAATTTATCCACATCCTTCTTGTAGTGTGGGGCCCAAAACTGGACACAGTACTCCAAATGAGGCCTCACCAGTGCTGAATAGAGGGGAATGATCACATCCCTCGATCTACTGGAAATGCCCCTACTTATACAACCCAAAATGCCATTAGCCTTCTTGGCAACAAGGGCACACTGTTGACTCATATTCAGCTTTTCGTCCACTGCAACCCCTAGGTCCCTTTCTGCAGAACTGCTGCCCAGCCATTCGGTCCCTAGTCTATAGCAGTGCATGGGATTCTTCCGTCCTAAATGCAGGACTCTGCACTTGTCCTTGTTGAACCTCATCATATTTCTTTTGGCCCAATCCTCTAATTTGTCTAGGTCCCTCTGTATCCTATCCCTACCCTCCAGCGTATCTACCACTCCTCCCAGTTTAGTGTCATCTGCAAACTTGCTAAGGGTGCAGTCCACACCATCCTCCAGATCATTAATGAAGATATTGAACAAAACCGGCCCCAGCACCGACCCTTGGGGCACTCCACTTGATACCGGCTGCCAACTAGACATGGAACCATTGATCACTACCCGTTGAGCCCGACCATCTAGCCAGTTTTCTATCCACAGTCCATTCATCCAGCCCAGACTTCTTTAACTTGCTGGCAAGAATACTGTGGGAGACTGTATCAAAAGCTTTGCTAAAGTCCAGAAATAGCACATCCACTGCTTTCCCCTCATCCACAGAGCCGGTTATCTCATCATAGAAGGCAATTAGGTTAGTCAGGCATGACTTGCCCTTGGTGAATCCATGCTGACTGTTCCTGATCACTTTCCCCTCCTTTAAGTGGTTCAGAATTGATTCCTTGAGGACCTGTTCCATGATTTTTCCAGGGACTGAGGTGAGACTGACTGGCCTGTAGTTCCCTGGATCTTCCTTCTTCCCTTTTTTAAAGATGGGCACTACATTAGCTTTTTTCCAGTCGTCCGGGACCTCCCCCGATCACCATGATTTTTCATGGACTTGTGCTCGTCCAGCTTTTTTAAATAGTCCCGAACTACTTATTTCTCCACAGAGAGCTGGTCACCTCCTCCCCATACCGTGCTGCAGAGTGCAGCTGTCTGGGAGCTGACCTTGTCTGTGAAGACAGAGGCAAAAAAAGCATTGAGTACACTAGCTTTCTCCACATCCTCTGTCACTAGGTTCCCTCCCTCATTCAACAAGAGGCCCACACTTTCCTTGACTTTCTTCTTGTTGCTAACATACCTGAAGAAACCCTTCTTGTTACTCCTAACATCTCCGGCTAGCTGCAACTCCAAGTGTGATTTGGCCTTCCTAATTTCACTCCTGCATGCCTGAGCAATACTTTTATACTCCTCCCTGGTTATTTGTCCAGTCTTCCACTTCTTGTAAGCTGTTTTTTTGTGTTTAAAACGAGCAAGGATTTCACTGTTAAGCCAAGCTGGTCGCCTGCCATATTTACTTTTCTTCCTACACATTGGGATGGTTTGTTCCTGCAACCTCAATAAGGATTCTTTAAAATACAGCCAGCTTCCCTCGACTCCTTTCCCCGTCATGTTATTCTCCCAGGGAACCTTGCCCATCAGTTCCCTGAGGGAGTCGAAGTCTGCTTCAGTAGGAGCCATTCACATGCATCAGGGACAGGATTTGGCTCTCTGTGAGGATCTGTGCATGAGAAGAGAATTACTCAGGATAACAAACACAGGGTAAGTCTTTTCCACTCTTTACCTTGCAGTGCTGGGGCTGGACTTGTGTCCCCCGGCTGATGAGCTGTGGTACTGAGAGCTGGCAGTAGACATGGAGATCCTCTCACTTGAAGCTGAGGGAAGCCTGGCAAGAGAGGGAAAAGGCTAAAAACACCTGGAACCTGAATTGCAGCAGGTGTCATGTCTGTATGCTAGGAGAGAATGGATAAGCAAGAACACAATGACATTGTTTCAAAGGTGTGGGACAATATTAAGTCCCTCAGTTGCATGAAATAGCATCCTGATTCATATTTTGTCACAGGTAACATAGGCTCATGTCCCTTCCCACGCCTGACACACAACATCTTAGGGCATGGCTACACCTGTGAGTTAGAGCGCATTAAAGCAGCCCAGTGTGCTCTAACTCACGACATGTCCACACTGGAAAGGCATGTAGAGCACTCTGACTCTGCAGCTAGAGCGCTCCTGGTACTCCACCTTGGCAAGTGGAATAATGTTTGATGTGCCCCGCTGGAGCGCCATGGCTCCAGTGTGGACACCCTGGTCTGTTAATGTGCTCTGATCAGCCTCCAGAAGTGTCCCACAATGCCTGTTCTAGCCACTCTGGTCACCAGTTTGAACTCTACTGCCCTGCCCTCAGGTGATCAACTGTCAGACCCACCCTTTAAATTCTCTGGGAATTTTGAAAATCCCCTTCCTGTTTGCTCAGCCAGGCGTGGAGTGCTCTCAGCGAATCTTTCCAGGTGACCATGCCTCCACGTGCCAGGCGATCCCCAGTATGGAGCAATGGCGATATGCTGGACCTCATCAATGTTTGGGGGAGGAAGCTGTCCAGTCCCAGCTGCACTCCAGCTATAGGAATTATGATACCTTCAGGCAGATATCAAGGGACATGATGAAAAGGGGCCATGACCGGGATGCTCTGCAGTGCAGGGTTAAAGTGAAGGAGCTGAGGAATGCCTACCGCAAAGCCCGCAAGGAAAACAGACGCTCCAGTGCTGCCCCCGCGACCTGCCGTTTTTACAAAGAGCTGGATGCGATACTTGGGGGCGACCCCACCTCCACTCCAAGTACCACCATGGACACTTCAGAGCCCAGTCCAACAAAGCAGGAGGAGGAGGAGGAACAAAGCGGGAGCGAGGGTGCTGAGGTGGAGGAAGACACCCCGGTATCCCTATATGCATGCAGCCAGGAGCTGTTCTCAAGCCAGGAGGAAGGTAGCCAGTCACGGCGGCCGGTGCTTGGGGAAGGACAAACACCAGAGGAGGTTCCCAGTAAGCGGCTTTTATTTTGCGAAGGAAGTTATTTGGTGCAGGCTCTTGGGGCGAGGAGGGTTAGGGCTGCATGCATGCCTAGATGCGGAATATGGCGTTGATGTGCTCTCTCACATCGCGGTAATTGGTCTCAGTGATCTCTTCAAAGGTCTCAGCCAGAACTTGGGCAATGTGCTGGAGCAGGTTTTGTGGGAGAGCCACTGTGGTCCTTGTCCCAGTCAGGCTAACATGTCCACGCCACTGTGCCATGAGGGGCGGGGGAACCACTGCTGCACACAGGCAAACTGTATATGGGCCAGGGCAGAAGCCACATTGTAGTAGAAGACCCTCCCTTGCTTCCCAGATCACCCTCAGTAGTGAGATATCTTCCAGGATGAACTGCTATGGAAAACGTGGGGACAGTGTTGAGTATAGGGGCCCCCTGCAGCTGTTGGCTCTCCCCAAGGCAGAGGACAGTACAGTCATGAAAGAATCAGTCCTCCTTAATCCTGTGCTTACTCACCATTTTGGGGCTCCCGGGGGTTATGTGCGCTCGCTTTGGGATGGGCAAATTGTGCTATTGTGTAGACTGTGCTTGCTCTCCTTAAGTACAGGGGAATGATTGCTCTGTCTGGTGTGAACGATGCTACCTCTGTTAAGTGTTGCATTTTGCCTTTACAGATGCAACCTTGAGATCTCAGCCGTCTGTGTTATCACCGGCTGACAGGCTGCAAAGAATCAGGAAGAGACCATGTAGAAGCAAAGAGGACATGCTGCATGAAGTCACAGTCCCTTAACGAAAATCAAAAAGTGCAGAAGTGGCGGGAGAGTGAAAGGAGGGTCTGCCAGCAGAATGCGGATCACCGTCACCAAAGCACGGAGAGGCTGATAAGCATCATGGAGCACCAAGCGGACTCGATCCAGGTGCTCGTAGCCATGCAGGCGGAGCACTACGTGCCCATCTCCGCCTGCAGCCCTTGTCCCAAAACTCTTTCCCTTGTGCCCCCATGTCACCTCCAACCCACTTTCCCCAACATCCCGGTTCTTATCTCCACTAGCTGCCTCCAACACCTGTAGCTTCACCACCCAGCCCTGAAAACTACGACCCTTACCCAGTGCACTCCACCCCCATCACCATGCAGTATAGCCATCCTGAAGTGCAGCACTCATTGCACAGCACTCCAAACAGGCTCCATTCCTGCAGACCGAAAGGGAAGACGGAGCATGCAGTACAAAAAACGTTGAAAGATGGTGCCAATTGTGGAAGGAAGCAGAGGGATTGCTGGGATGCGAACTGATACATCAGGGGGGATTGGGACAGGACCCAGAATGCCCCACGTCCTCTTCCCACAAGCCACAGCACCAGAATGGGAATAGGTGCTCTGTGGGATAGCTGCCCACAATGCACCACTCCCAATGCCACTGCAAGTGCCACAAATGTGGACATGCCAGTGCGCTAGCAGCTGTCAGTGTGGACAGACTGCAGCACTTTCCCTACTGCGCTCTACGAAGGCTGGTTTAACTGAAAGTGCTCTACATTTGCAAATATAGCCATGCCCTTAGAGAGAGGAGTAGCTTCTAAGAGGATTAATCCTGGGGCAGTACAGAGAAGGGAGGGTCAACTAAGAACTTCAAAAGACCAAAGACTGAGGAAGACAGGATAGGAAACAGCTCAGGGGACTTAGACATTGCTCTGGTTGGAGAACCAGGGAACAGGTCAGCATGTTTCGGGGGGATCCCCGCTGACTCAGTGGCAAGCACACTCGCCACTGCCAGGGCCCTGGGTTGGGACTTGAAGCAGGGAGGGCCCGAGTCCTCCTATCCCGAGCGCCACACACCCCTAGATGGCACCCCACTTCTGCAACAGGCCAATAGGCCAACACAGCCCCACGGAGGTGGGCAGCTTTATTGCCTCCTGCCAATAGGTCATGCAATCCACAGAGGTGGGCTACTCTATTGACTCCAGCCATTGGGCCACACAGCCCCATGAGGAAGGGTACCTTTATTGACTTCGGCCACTAGGATGTACTACCTTGTGTTATAGTCAGGGTCATCAGCATAGGACCTAACCTGCTGCGGTACATCCTTTCCCTTTCTTTGGACCAGAAGGGACCTAACACCCCATGACAGGGTGTACCTACACCGTTATAAAGAATCAATACAGCCTCAGAGAATGAATATTAATGTGTGATGAAGAATCCACAAACATTCTGAATACTCATTATACTTCCTCATCCCCATGCCCCCAAAACTGAAATTGAAATCCCAAAAACACACTGATTTAAAACACAATCCAGCTAACGGCAATGCCCATGACTGCTGCCAGGGGTTCAATAGGAACAGGCCCACTATGCTCAAGGTATTGAATGAACCAAATGATAGCACACTATTTGGCCTCGCAAATAAGGGTTTCATCCTGCTGGCTCCTTACCTTCCCATATTGGTGTCGAATTCATTGTGCCCTCTGGCTTTAGGACTCTCATATCTGGTGTTCCTGGGGCTGCTTCTCCCTTCATGACCTGGGACAATTCTGTTAAGGAAGCAAGAAAGCCCCATAACAGCTCCAGGACATAACATGTAGCAATTCAGGAATCAGTCAATTCCAAATATTTTGGCTCAATGGAGATATTTTAATGTAGCTCCCTTTCTGCCCTTCCCTGCTTCACACACCCAAGTTCTGCAATGCAGCAAATCATTTGAGGTCCAAAGGCCATGTAACCAGTTCCTGCAAGAGCTAACACTAATGCTTGATTACTAAGTTGAGGCATCTCTTGCATAGCTGCCTGGAAATTGACCTGTCTTGAACGCCGCTGGATCTCCTGGGGCTCACAACAAACATCACTGCACCACCTGCAATTCCCAACTGCTGACTTGGGGGGTGACGAGCTGACTCTGGGCTTGGCAACCTATGCATGTCAAGCAGTCCATGTATTGACAGAGTATGTATTTCTCCAGCATAGATCTGATCAAGGGAACAGCTTTAAACTGCAAGAAAAACTTTATTTTTCAGACAACACAACATTCCATAGTTCTATTTCTTACCCTGCTGCTTTGGGACACAGACTGTGTCTGTTTTTGTACAGCACCTATATTAATAACAGCACCACCTAGTTCTTACATAACACTTCCCTCCAGTAGGTTTAAAAGCACTTGACAAAGGAGATCAGTATCATGTCCATTTTACAGATGTGGAAACTGAGGCACAGAGTCAGGGCTGGCTCTGGCTTTTTTGCCGCCCCAAGCAAAAAAAAACCAAAAAACCTGTGCGGGGGCCAGAGCAGCAAAGGGGGGGAGAACAAACCTGCCGCTCAGCCGGAGCAGGGAAGGGGCGAGGGGGAACAAACCTGCTGGCTGGAGCAGCAAAGGGCCGGGTGGGGATGAAACCCGCCCACCAGTTGGAGCGATGGGGGGGGGAGGGGGAGAGGAGGGCGGGGAAGGGCAGGGGGGGGGCGTGAAGCAAACCTGCCGGCCAGAGCAGCAAATGGGGTGGGGGCGCAAAACAAACCGCCCGGCCAGCCGGAGCGGCGAAGGGAGGGCGTGAAACAAACTGGCCAGCTGGAGCAGCTAAGGGGGGGCGTGAAACCTGCTGGTCAGTCGGAGCGACGGAGGGGGGGCGCGTGAAACAAACTGCCCGGCCGGCCGGAGCAGTGAAGGGAAGAAAAAACAAAAAAGAAAAAAGAAAAAAAAATACCTGCAGGGTGGCGGGTGCAGGGGGACTCCCAGCCCCGCAGACCCCGGGCAGCGGAGTGCGCGCCCCGGCTAGCGGGGCGGGAGGGAAGACAGAAGCGGGGCGGCCAGGGCTTCCTTAAGGGGGCACTTGCCATGCGGCCCCTCCCGCCACGCCGCCTGCTGGGAGGGCTCCGCGCCACTCTGGTGGGCGGGCAGGGAGGGATGCAGGCTGCTGTGCCGGGCTTGCTGCAGACCTGGCACCACTCCCAGCAGCTCCCCTCCTCCGTGCTGCCGCCCCCTACAGGGCAGCAGGAGCAGCAAACCAAAAAGAAAAAAACCTGCAGGGGCGGCGGAAGGGCAACAAAAATAAAATAAAATAAAAGGATTGGGTGGAATGCCGCCCCTTGGAATCTGCCGCCCCAAGCACCAGCTTGCTCGGCTGGTGCCTGGAGCCAGCCCTGCACAGAGTGGTGGGCTGACTTCCAAGCTCACCCAGCAGACCAGCAGCTGAGCCAGAAATAGAAACCCAGGTCTCCGGAGTCCCAGTTCAGTGCTCTAGGCACTAGGCCGCACTGCCTCCTAGGCACCCTGATCCTGATTGGGTCCTCTTGGTATAACTTGGTATTTAATTCTAACGATTAAATTATGATAAAAAGTTAATGGTGAATTAAAGAGTGAAGGAAGGTGAGACTAAGGCCGTAGAGAAATGAATAGCTCTCTGGCCTATACATGTGATGCCCTTGCTCCGTGCACTGTGACATATTCCCTCTGAGTCCCAGTGGTGTAAAGCAGATCAGCAATGCAGCACTGCTCTAAAACACAGCAAACTGACCTCCTGACATTGCACTCTGCCAGAGTGGTGAGGAGAGACACACAATCTGGGGATCTCTCATGCATTTTGTTGTTGGTATTTATTTATTTATAATACAAAAATGCCTATGGGCTACAACTAAAACCAGGACCCCATTGTGCTAGACTCTGCGCAATCATAGCAAGAGACAGTATTGCCCCGAAAGAGTTTATAGTCCAAAGATACAAGACAGACACGGGTGGGAGAAATGGAGTATTATTGTGCCCATTTTATAGATCAGGACCTGAGGCACAGAGAGAGGAGATGATTTGCCCAAGGACACAGAAACATAATGAGATAAAGCCATGAATCATAGGGCTAGAAGGGATCACAAGGGTCATCTAGTCTAACCCTCTGCCAAGATGAAAGAAAGGTCAGGCAGGCCACCTAGGTGCAGAACCACACTCTTTCTTCTTTTGCTGAGGAGCTGGAGATCAGAGACTGTTGTTGGCTAAGGGCACAGCTACACTCCCAGAAAACACCCCAGTACTACAGACTAGGGCATACCAGCACTGGGATTGAACCAGAAACCTTTAAACTTTCAGTTTAATGCTCATCCAACAGAGCTACTTCATCAACTAAATGATCCCACATCTTCCAAGTCCCAGTCCAATGTCTGACCCTTGCTGCATTCTGTGATGTCTGGTAACACTACTCCATGTTACTGCCGCCAATCGGTACAAAACAGGCTCCTGTAGCCTGTTCTCTGATTACAGACTACAGTCTACATGATTCCTGGGCCTGGGCATAAGACTCCACTTTGCTTTCAGACCCCCTAGCCACACAGCAGCTTACTCTAAGTATCTCCAAGTTCTTTCCGTGACCATTCTCAACTCCCTATCTTCTGGTGTTGTATACTTAGTTGTCCAGATATGATGGGATCCTCTGACTGAGTTCTGACATGCTGGTGTTGTATCATTGGTGGTTCAGATATGAAGGCATCACATGACAGGTCTCTATCATGCTGAAAGTACTCTGTCTAGAGTGGGAGTTGGACTTGTTAAATATTAGAGTCACTGCAGCCTGTAAAGTCCCTCAGAGAATGAATTGATTTGCTATGCTTAACTTTGCAACAGTTAACCCATAGAGTCATAGTCTACATTTACTCCCACAATCCTAGAGCTGAACTTCCCAACATAGTACATGGATGCAAAATTCAGTAGTGCTATTAGTGATGTTCTGATTAACCTGGTGCCAAGGAATTAAACACAATCAAGCACATTCAGAGAGTAAAATCCTTGCTCTCTTTTCATTATTAATAGATGTATACAATCATACAGAGGGAGTTTTGCCATTGACACTCAGTGATGAGCTGCCAAATTTTTAACAACGGGTTCCCTCCTCCCTCCAAAATTTTAACAACGGGTTCCCTCCTTCCCCGTTGGGTCGTGCCCCATCCAACCCCTCATGTTCCTTAACACACACACTCCGAGACCCCTGACCCATCCCCCCCTTCCCTGTCCCCTGACTGCCCCTTGCTGCCCCACCCAACCCCTCCTCTCATTCTCAATGGCCCCCCAGAACCCCTACCCCATACAACTACCCCTTCTCTCTGACCCTGAGTGCCCCCACCACCTCATCCAACCCTGCTCTTTCCTGACGGCTCCCGGGACCCTTGCCCCATTCAATCCCCTGTTCCTGCCCTCTGACTGCCCTGACCCCTATCCACCCCACAACCCACCCCCTCCCTGCCCCCTTACCACACTGCCTGGGGACCGGGTCCACTCTGCCAGGACCACGACCGGGGCCCGACTCCCCGGGCCGGGCCCGACTCCCCGGGCCGGGCCGGCCCCGGGGCCCGCCTCCCCGGGCCGGGCCCGACTCCCGGCCAGGCGGCACCGGGCCCGCCCGGCCCGGGCGGGCCCGATTCCTGGGCCGGACTGACACCGGGGCCCGGCCCGACTCGCCGGGTCGCTCGGCCCGACTCCCCGGGCCGGAACGACACCGGGGCCCGGCCCGACTCGCCGAGCCGACTCCCTGGGCCGGGCCGGCACCGGGGCCCGGCCGCTCGGCCCGACTCCCGGCCGGGCCGGGGCCTGGCCGCTCGGCCCGACTCGGGCCGGCCGGCACCGGGGCCCGCCGCTGGGCCGACTCCCGGCCGGCACCGGGGCCCGGCCGCCGGCGGCAGCCGGGCCCGACTCCCGGGCCGGCGCTGGCTGGAGGAGCCGCGGTCTGGGACCGGGAGCTGCTGAGCCAGCCGCACCGCACCTCCCCTCCCCCTCCGCGCCCCAGCTTACCTGCTGGCTGCCTCCATGCTGCTTGTTCAGGCTTCCCGCGAACATATGATTCGCGGGAAGCAGGTGAGGGGGAGGAGAAGGGGGCGGAGCAGGAGAAGAGTGGGCGGGAACTTTTGTTAAATTTAGCAGCCCTTAACAAGCGGTTCTAAAATGGCTGCTAAAATTTAACAACGGGTTCGCGCGAACCCGTGCGAACCCGCTGCAGCTCACCCCTGTTGACACTAGTGGAGTCAGGATTTCATCAAGGGAATGTATCAATTCATGGAAACAACAGGGGATGAGGAGCCAAGATCCATCCAAGACAACAAGCAAGGCATTGATCTCACTGACTCCTTACTTTTCTGAGTTCAGGTCAGGCTCCTTGTGCCTCCTGGCTTGAGGACTCTCCTGACTCATCTCATGGTCGAGTTCAGGATCCTGACACAAGGAAAAAAGGAAAGCAGTAGAACAGAGACCCTGGACTTCAGAAAAGCAGACTTCGACTCCCTCAGGGAACTGATGGGCAAGGTCCCCTGGGAGAATAACATGACGGGGAAAGGAGTCGAGGAAAGCTGGCTGTATTTTAAAGAAACCTTATTGAGGTTGCAGGAACAAACCATCCCAATGTGTAGGAAGAAAAGTAAATATGGCAGGCGACCAGCTTGGCTTAACAGTGAAATCCTTGCTCATCTTAAACACAAAAAAACAGCTTACAAGAAGTGGAAGATTGGACAAATAACCGGGGAGGAGTATAAAAGTATTCCTCAGGCATGCAGGTGTGAAATTAGGAAGGCCAAATCACACTTGGAGTTGCAGCTAGCCGGAGATGTTAGGAGTAACAAGAAGGGTTTCTTTAGGTGTGTTAGCAACAGGAAGAAAGTCAAGGAAAGTGTGGGCCCCTTGCTGAATGAGGGAGGGAACCTAGGGAGAGAAAGCTCGTGTACTCAATGCTTTTTTTGCCACTGTCTTCACAGACATGGTCAGCTCCCAGAGAGCTGCACTCTGCAGCACGGTATGGGGAGGAGGTGACCAGCTCTCTGTGGAGAAAGAAGTAGTTTGGGACTATTTAGGAAAGCTGGACGAGCACAAGTCCATGGGGCCGGATGCGCTGCATCTGAGGGTGCTAAAGGAGTTGGCCGATGAGATTGCAGAGCCATTGGCCATTATCTTTGAAAAATCATGGCGATCGGGGGAGGTCCCGGACGACTGGAAAAAAGCTAATGTAGTGCCCATCTTTAAAAAAAGGGAAGAAGGAAGATCCAGGGAACTACAGGCCAGTCAGTCTCACCTCAGTCCCTGGAAAAATCATGGAACAGGTCCTCAAGGAATCAATCCTGAACCACTTAAAGGAGGGGAAAGTGATCAGGAACAGTCAGCATGGATTCACCAAGGGCAAGTCATGCCTGACTAACCTAATTGCCATCTATGATGAGATAACCGGCTCTGTGGATGAGGGGAAAGCAGTGGATGTGCTATTTCTGGACTTTAGCAAAGCTTTTGATACAGTCTCCCACAGTATTCTTGCCAGCAAGTTAAAGAAGTCTGGGCTGGATGAATGGACGGTAAGGTGGATAGAAAACTGGCTAGATGGTCGGGCTCAACGGGTCGTGATCAATGGTTCCATGTCTAGTTGGCAGCCGGTATCAAGTGGAGTGCCCCAAGGGTCGGTGCTGGGGCCGGTTTTATTCAATATCTTCATTAACGATCTGGAGGATGGTGTGGACTGCACCCTTAGCAAGTTTGCAGATGACACTAAACTGGGAGGAGTGGTTGATACGCTGGAGGGTAGGGATAGGCAGGGGCGGCTCTAGGCACCAGCAAAACAAGCTGGTGCCTAGGGCGGCAAAATCTAGGGGGCGTCCCCTGCGGCCGGGGGGGGGCGGCAGGCTGGGCCGGCGGACCTGCCGCAGTCATGCCTGCGGGAGGTCCACCGGAGCCCCGGGACGACTGGACCTGCCGCAGGCATGACTGCGGAGGGGGCGCTCGTCCCGCGGCTCGGCTGGACCTGACTGCGGCAGCTCAAGCGGAGCCGCCGGACCCGCGAACCATCCGCAGCTGCGGGAGGTCCAGCCGAGCCACGCGGGACCAGCGGTCCCTCTGCAGTCATGCCCGCGGGAGGTCCGCTGCTCCCGCGGCTCCGGGGCGCCTCCCGCGCATGACTGCTTGGGGCGGCCAAAAACGTAGAGCCGCCCCTGGGGATAGGATACAGAGGGACCTAGACAAATTAGAGGATTGGGCCAAAAGAAATATGATGAGGTTCAACAAGGACAAGTGCAGAGTCCTGCACTTAGGACAGAAGAATCCCATGCACTGCTACAGACTAGGGACCGAATGGCTGGGCAGCAGTTCTGCAGAAAAGGACCTAGGGGTTACGGTGGACGAAAAGCTGAATATGAGTCAACAGTGTGCCCTTGTTGCCAAGAAGGCTAATGGCATTTTGGGTTGTATAAGTAGGGGCATTTCCAGCAGATCAAGGGATGTGATCATTTCCTTCTACTCAGCACTGGTGAGGCCTCATTTGGAGTACTGTGTCCAGTTTTGGGCCCCACACTACAAGAAGGATGTGGATAAATTGGAGAGAGTCCAGCGGAGGGCAACAAAAATGATTAGGGGGCTGGAGCACATGACTTACAGTCTAACATCTGTAGTATGCAAAGTCATGGAAAAATCTTAAAAGAGAGAATGGTTCCGGGGCCGCATTTTATCTATTATTGCTGACTGAGGTAAACCAAGAGTAGGAGTAGGCTGATAAAGGGTTGATGGATGGAACCAAGTTTGGGGTATTGAAGAAAGGGGAGGGAGGATCGGGATATTCAGGGGATTGACCACCTTGTGGTTAATAACAGGATGAAATTCAAATTGAAATAGTGAGAGTGTAGGTTATGCATGCATTTAGGGATGTCTAGCAGAACTTTAGTTAAGCTGGGGACACACTCAGTTGGAAGTAAGGGAGGAGAGAAGGACCTAGGAGTCCTGGTTGGATCAAGATGACTATGAGTAGGCAATGTGATGTGGTTAAATCATTTGGAGTATTGTGTGCAGTTTTGGTCTCCCATGTTCATAGAGAAGAAGGAACAAAAACTAGAAGAACCACTAAGAAGGGCCTGAAGAATGAATGGAGAAGGATGAAAAAGGGAATGAGGAGGACTTGAGAGAGCTGTTTTTGTTTTCCAGAACAAAAAGAAGGATGAGGAGATATATGATTACTCTTATAAATATACAGGGATAAATACCAGAGGAAGAAGAATTATTTCAGCAGCTCAGTGCTAATGACACGAGAGACTGACGGATATAAACTGTCAGTCAGGAAATTATGACTTACGAGGAGAGGCTGAGGGAACTGAGATTGTTTAGCCTGCAGAAGAGAAGAATGAGGGGGGATTTGATAGCTGCTTTCAACTACCTGAAAGGGGGTTCCAAAGAGGATGGATCTAGACTGTTCTCAGTGGTAGAAGATGACAGAACAAGGAGTAATGGTCTCAAGTTGCAGAGGGAGAGGTTTAGGTTGGACATTAGGAAAAACTTTTTCACTAGTAGGGTGGTGAAGAACTGGAATGGGTTCCCTAGGGAGGTGGTGGAATCTCCTTCCTTAGAGGTTTTTAAGGTCAGGCTTGACAAAGTCCTGGCTGGGATGATTTAGTTGGGTTTGGTCCTGCTTTGAGCAGGGGGTTGGACTAGATGACCTCCTGAGGTCCCTTCCAACCCTGAGATTCTATGATTCTATGATCTCTCTGCTGCTCAAAGTTCTCTCTTTGTAATTTGGAGCAATCCTGGTAAAGCAGGAAAATGACTATGAATGTCTTCAGCACTTGTATCTGAACCAGTCAGAGATCAGCTCAGTGCACTGAGAAAGAAGGGTCAAACCAGGTTATTTAAAGAGTTCTAAGTAGCTTCTCTGGCAAAGCACCTTTTCGGCCTCGCCAGCCTGCACTATTTTTAGCCTTGGTGAGATGGACTTGGGGTAAAACAGTCCCTCTTGGCTGCACAGGGGCAGTCCGTCCTTCTCTCAGCCAGTTTTATGGGCTTGGTTTTCTGCCTACGTGGTTGGACTACTTGGGTCAGCAAACAGTGCACCCTCAACAGGCCATCAGTGTTGCCATGCTTGATTCCAGACCTATGTTGTACTCTGAAGTGTAAAGGTTGTAGCAACAGGAACCACCTTGTTACTCTTTTCAGAGTAGCAGCCGTGTTAGTCTGTATCCACAAAAAGAACAGGAGTACTTGTGGCACCTTAGAGACTAACAAATTTATTTGAGCATAAGCTTTTTTGGGCCACAGCCCACTTCTTCAGATGCATAGAATGGAACATATAGTAAGGAGATATATATATATGTTGTGACAAAGTTCCTCTTCTACCTTGGTGGGCCCTGCACTTATTGGCGGATTTGCTTGCCTCACAGATTCACCCTGTGGGTCGGGAAACAGCCCAGAGACCTTCCCCTCTGGTAGAAGCCACAGTCCAGGTCAATTCCTCCAGTGTTTGATCAGGAGTTGGGAGGTTTGGGGGGAACCAGGGCCCTCCCTCTACTCTGGGTTCCAGCCCAGGGTCCTGTGGACTGCAGCTGTCTAGAGTGCCTCCTGGTACAGGTGTGGGACAGCTACAACTCCCTGGGCTACTTCCCCATGGCCTCCTTCCAACACCTTCTTTGTCCTCACCACCGGACCTTCCTCCTGATGTCTGATAACACTTGTACTTCTCAGTCCTCCAGCAATATGCCTACTCACTCTCAGCTTCTTGCACGCCTCTTGCTCTCAGTTCCTCGCACGCACTTCCTCTCCTCTGGCTCCCTGGCTCCCTTTGGTCTGACTGGAGTGAGCCCTTTTATAGCATCAGAGGGGCCTTAATTAGAGTCAGGTGCTTAACAGCCTCACCTGACTCTAAGCAGGTTAATTGGAGTCAGCTGTTCTCATTAGCCTGGAGCAGCCCCTCCTCTGGTCACTCAGGGAACAGAAAACTACTTATCCAGTGGCCTGTATATCTCCCTTCTACTACTCTGTGGTTCCCAGCTGGCCTGGGTCTATCACAATACAGAATATGAAAAGGTGGAAGTAGCCATATCAACTCTAAGTGGCTAATTAATTAAGATGAGCAATTATCAGCAGGAGAAAAAAAACGTTTGTAGTGATAATCAAGATGGCCCATTTCAGATAAGAGATGTGAGGATACTTAACATGGGGAAATAGATTAAATCTGTGTAATGACTCAGCCATTCCCAGTCTTTATTCAAGCCTAAATTAATGGTATCTAGTTTGCATATTAATTCAGGCTCAGCAGTTTCTCATTGGAGTCTGTTTTTGAAGCTTTTCTGTTGCAAAATTGCTATCTTTAAGTCTGTTACTGAGTGACCAGAGAGGTTGAAGTGTTCTCCTACTGGTTTTTTAATGTTATGATTCCTGATGTCAGATTTGTGTCCATTTATTCTTTTGCGTAGAAACTATCTGGTTTGGCCAATGTACATGGCAGAGGGGCATTGCTGGTACATGATGGCATATATCACATTGGTGAAGGTGAATGAGTCCCTGATGGCGTGGCTGATGTGATTAGGTCCGAGGATGGTGTCACTTGAATAGATATGTGGACAGAGTTGGCATCGGGCTTTGTTGCAAGGATAGGTCCCTGGGTTATTGTTTTTTTTGTGTGGTTGCTGGTGAGTATTTGCTTCAGGTTTGGGGGTTGACTGTAAGCAAGGACTTGTCTGTCTCCCAACACCTGTGAGAGTGAAGGATCATCTTTCAGGATAGGTTATAGATCTTTGATGCTGCGCTGGAGAGGTTTTAGTTGGGGGCTGAAGGTGATGGCTAGTGACATTCTGTTATTTTCTTTGTTGGGCCTGTCCTGTAGTAGGTGACTTCTGGGTACTTTTCTGGCTCTGTCAATCTGTTTTTTTCACTTCAGGTGAGTATTGTAGTTTTAAGAATGCTTGATAGAGATCTTGTAGATGTTTGTCTCTGAGGGATTGGAGCAGATGCGATTGTATCTTAGAGCTTGGCTGTAGACAATGGATCATGTGGTGTGATGGAAGCTGGAGGCATGTAGGTAAGTATATTGGTCAGTAGGTTTCCGGTATAGGGTGGTGTTTATGTGACCATCGCTTATTAGCACAGTAGTGTCCAGGAAATGGACCACTAGTGTGGACTGGTCTAGGCTGAGGTTGATGGTGGGATGGAAATTGTTGAAATCATGGTGCAATTCCTCAAGGGCTTCTTTTCCACGGGTCCAGATGATGAAGACGTCATCAATGTAGTGTAAGTAGAGTAGGGGTGTTACGGAACGACAGCTGAGGAAGCGTTGTTCTAAGTCATCCATAAAAATGTAGGCATACTGTGGGGCCATGCGGGAGGAACAGAACTGGGTGTTCTTCTCTGACCATTTGCGAAAGAACCCAACCCAACCTCAGAGGCATGTTTTGTAAGATAAACTTGTTACCTAGGGAGGTGGTGGCATCTCCATCCTTAGAGGTTGTTAAGGCCCGGCTTGACAAAGCCCTTGCTTAGAGACACTCAGCAATGCCATACAGTCATGCTTGGATTTGTGTTCTACAAGCACATGGATTGAGAGTATAAAACAGGCAAAGTGGACACATACTGGGCCCTTCTCCTGCCCCACCTATGCTGCAAGCAAGCAACACACTGAGAAGAAGTCAAGACTCCAACACAGGAGATTGGCCCAGGTTTAAGGAACAAACCTGTATATTAAGGACTACAGTATCCAGTGGTGTGAGAAAAACTGCTTAATCTAGTTGCTGCCCAGTCTAATAGGGTTGAGAGTTCAGACTGCGTGCTTATATTTTATTTTATTTTGGTAACCACGCTGACTTGTTATGCTTTGGCTTATAATCACTTAAAATCTATCTTTATAGTTAATAAATCTGTTTGTTTATTCTACCTGAAGCAGTGCATTTGGTCTGATGTGTGTCAAAGACTCTCCTTGGGATAACAAGCCTGGTACATATAAATTTCTTTGTTAAATTGATGAACTTATATAAGCTTGCAGCGTCCAGTGGGTATAACTGAACACTGCAAGATGGAGGTTCCTAGGGTTGTTTCTGGGACCGGAGATATTGGCTAGTGGCATTCGGTTGCACGTAGCTGGGAGCAGCTTACATGCCAGAGGCTGTGCATGAACAGCCCAGGAGTGGGGGTTCTCACAGCAGAGCAGGATATGGCTGGATCCCAGAGTCAAGGATTGGAGTGACCTAGCAGACCACCGGTCCGGATAACACCAGAAGGAAACATCACACTCCCCACCCCAACTTTTCTAAATTGCCAGCAAATGGATAAATCCTTTATTTACCCAGCTCTGTTGATGGAGTGGTGTGGTTTGTTACTCAGGGAAGAAACTTGCCTTTTCACTTTTCATTGGACAATGTCTGAACTTTCATAATCCAGATTGCTCTCCTGTGACTTCAGAGTTGGGATTGCCTGTTGCTATGGCTCATAGTTTAGTGTGAAGCAAAGGGGTTAGAGAGAAATGCATTTCTGTGCTTTTGAGTGGGACAGGAATAAAATAAGATGGAGGAATTCTTGCACTGAGTAGCTAACTTTGGTGTATGCAATGTTGTTGTAGCCAGGTTGGTCCCAGGATATAAAGAGACAAGGTGAGTGAGGTAATAAAAGATATTACCTCACCCATATTGTCTAGCTAACTTTGTGTTAGTCCCACTGATTGATTACCCTCTGTGACACAGAGCCAGAAAGGGTTACACAACTAGCTGGCGAATTGACCCAGATTCAACCATTAGAGACATATTAGTAGACAAAGTTCATGGTTTTGTGTGTTTATATACATATTGTTAGAGGTTAACAATGTAACCAAACAGTTCCTGTCTATTGCTGTATTCTGTTAATTCAGAGATCAAAAGGAGATATTAACATTTAAATGAACTGTGAATGTAGTGATATCACTGTCTTGATTTCTCTTTTAAGTATATAGCAAATCACCTGCAAAAGGTGACAGGAGACAGGAAATTGCTTTTTGTTAATCCATGTAGTTAATTACTGGTGATATTTAAGAAATAGGAGGTTACTTCAAAAACACTACTGTTCACCAAAAGACTGCATGAAGTCAAAAGGCTGCCGAGAAAATGTATAAAGGGCTTTAGGGATCTGATCCTTTCATCTCAAAACTGCTTATGCTTCATCAGGGGAAATTTGAGCTACAATATTGAGATCTCCACTTCCATTCTGGGTCACCCTGATATTGAACATTGGACTGAACCTATGGACTAATTCTGAACAAACTCTTTGCCGCTCTAAAGCTCACCTTCTCTACTATGAAACTGGCCTTAGAATTCTATTCATGTCTGTATGTTTAATGATCTTTTAATCAATACTCTCTCTTTTCTTTTTTTTAATAAATTTCAGTTTAGTTAATACAATTTGGCTATAAGCATTTTTTTGGGTAAGATCTAAAATATTCATTGACCTGGGAGGTAATGTGTCCATCCTTTGGGATTGGTAGAACTTGTATATTATGATCAAGATTTTCAATAATCCTCATCATATTTGACTTGGTTGTCTGGGTGGGAGTCCAAAGCCTGGGTTGCTTCAAGGGAACTGTGTTTTTGGCTTCTGGGTAACCAATAACGTATTATAGAAGCTGTTTTGTTGCTAGCTTGGTGCATCTAAGTATTAGAATAACCACCAGTTTTGGGGATTATCTGTCCCTTTCTTTATAGTTTGCTCTAACTGAACAATCTTGGCGTGGCGCCCCATGGGACCCCAGACACCCCCTCCCACACGCCGTTCCAATTTGTAGTAGTTTGTGGCTCTATTACTCTCATGTCTTATCTCTCTGGTGGTGCTTCTCTCTCCACACCCTGTGGCAGAGCTGACAAAGAAGGAGAAAACCCATTAAGACAATTACTGTCAATATCTGAACCACCTGAGGGTTAAGCTTAATGCACAAAGAAAGAGAAGACAGTCAAGGTCTTGTGTCAATGGAGACCAATTTCAAAATTGTGCTCCAGGATGCCAACGAACTGACATGGGAACTGATCCTGCAAAGTGCAGAACACCTCCCAAAAGGGGCATGCATCTTCAGTTCCCATGCAGTTCAGTAGAAGTGCAAAGTAGTGACTATTTCACAAGATGGGATCAGCAGCTTGTAGGCACACGGCTCTAATCCAATTTTAGACACACATCTAGACACATAGCACTCTAAGTTTGTGACCTCTGATTAAGGCTGAACTTTACAAAGATTCTATTTGGATCCCAGCAGCGCTTGTGGCAGGGGGAGGGGCGCTTTTTTTTTTTTGTTGGGAGATAGCTCAGTGGTTTGAGCATTGGCCAGCTAAACCTCGGGTTGTGATTTCAATCCTTGAGAGGGCCATTTTGGGATCTGGGGCAAAAATCCATCTGGGGACTGGTCCTGCTTTGAGGAGGGGGTTGGACTAGATGACCTCCTGAGATCCCTTCCAACCCTGATATTCTGTGATTCTTTAGGTTCCCTGGAAATTAATACTTATGCTTCTGCATCATGTCCAGCCCCAACTCACAGGACGTGAGGGCTACAAATATGGTCCACAGAATCTCTAGGCTAGTGTCAGGGGCAGCTCTAGCAATTTCGCTGCCCCAAGCACGGTGGCACGCCACGGGGGGCGCTCTGCCGGTCGCCGGTCCCGCGGCTCCAGTGGACCTCCCGCAGATGTGCCTGCAGAGGGTCCGCTGGTCCCGCGGCTCCGGTGGACCTCCCGCAGGCACACCTGCGGATGCTCCACCAGAGCTGCGGGACCAGAGGACCCTCCGCAAGCACGCCTGCGGGAGGTCCACCGGAGCTGCCTGCTGCCCTCCCGGCAACCATCAGAGCGCCCCCTGCGGCATGCCGCCCCAAGCACGCGCTTGGCGTGCTGGGGCCTGGAGCCTCCCCTGGCTAGTGTCCACTTATGGTATTTATTGTGAATTTTGCAGAATGATGATACTTATGTACATAAGAACAGAAATACTGGGTCAGACCAAAGGTTCATCTAGCCCAATATCCTGTCTTCTGACAGTAGCCATTGCCAAGTATCCTAGAGGGAATGAACAGAACAGGTAATCATCAAGTGATCCATCCCCTCTTACTCATTCCCAGCTTCTGGCAAACAGAGGCTAGAGACACCATCCCTGCCCATCCTGGCTAATAGCCACTGATGGACCTACTCTCCATGAATTTATCTAGTTCTTTTTTTAACCCTGTCATAGTCTTGGCCTTCACAACATCCTCTGGCAAGGAGCTCCACAGGTTGACTGTGTGTTGTGTGAAGAAACACTTCCTTTTGTTTGTTTTAAACCTGCTGCCTAAGTCCCAGTCTTTTTAATCTCTCCTCATATGGAAGCTGTTCCATACCTCTAATCATATTTATTGCCTGTTTCTGAACCTTTTCAAATTCCAGTATATCTTTTTTGAGCTGGGGCAACCACATCTGCACGCAGTATTCAAGATGTGGGCGTACAATGGATTTATAGAGAGGCAATATGATGTTCTCTATTATCTATCTCTTTCTTGATGATTCCCAACAGTCTGTTAGCTTTTTTGACTGCTGCTGCACATTGAGTGAATGTTTTAGAGAACTATCCACAATGACTCAGATCTTTTCATTGAGTGGTAACAACTAATTTAGACCTCATCATTTTATATGTATAGTTGGCATTATGTTTTCCAATGTACATTACTTTGCATTTATCAACATTAAATTTCATCTGCCATTTTGTTGTCCAGTCACCCAGTTTTGTGAGATCCCTTTGTAACTCATCGCAGTCTGCTTTGGACTTATCTACCTTAAGTAGTTTTGTATCATCTGTCAATTTTGCCACCTCACTGTTTACCCCCTTTTTTCAGATCATTTATGAATACATTGAATAGGACTGGTCCCAGTACAGACTCCTGGGGGACACCACTATTTACCTCTCTCCATTCTAAAAACTGACTATTTATTCCTACCCTTTGTTTCCTATCTTTTAACCAGTTACTGATCCATGAGAGAACCTTCCCTCTTATCCCATGACAGCTTACTTTGCTTAATGGCCTTTGGTGAGGGACCTTCTCAAAGGCTATCTGAAAATCTAAGTACACTATATCCACTGGATCACCCTTGTCCACGTGCTTGTTGACCCCCTCAAATAATTCTAGTAGATTGGCAATGCATGATTTCCCTTTACAAAATCCATGTTGCCTCCTTCCCAATGTTTCCCAGTGTTCATCTATGTGTCTGATAATTCTGTTCCTTAGTATAGTTTCAACCAGTTTGCCTGCTACTGAAGTTAGGCTTACCAGCCTATAATTGCCATGATCACCTTTGGAGCCTTTTAAAAAAATTGTGTCACATTGGCATCAGAAGTTGATTTAAATGATAGGTTACCTAAAAAGAATGGCTCAGGTTTGGGAATCTCCCTCACATCCTCAGCCATGATGACTGATGCAAAGAATTCATTTAGTTTTTCCACAATGGCCTTATCGTCCTTGAGTGCTCCTTTAGCATCTCAATCGCCCAGTGGCCCCACTGGTTGTTTGGCAGGCTTCCTGCTTCTGAAGTACTTACATTTTTTATTTTTGCTACAAGTCTGTCTCCTATTTCCATCTCAATCACAGTTCAAGTGTATACATTTTTAATATATAAAGCAACACCTCCTCCCTTTCCCCCCTCCCTTCCATATGTTGAAAAAAAAAACATGGACATATCTGTTTGTTAGATCAGTGGTTCTCAACGGGGGTTGCGGCCCCCTGGGGGTGTCCAAACCCTTTCAGGGGGGCTTTGAGGCTCCGCAGCTAAAATCCAGAGCCCAAAGCCCCAGCACCTCCGTTGGCTGAAGCCAGGACCTGCAGGGTTGAAGCCCCGATCTCCGGTGCCCATGGACAGAGTTGAAAGGCCAGGGGGTGATCCCCCCCTTAAACTACACTGCAAGAGCAGGGCAATCCCAGGGCAGCTCCACCCCCCCCCACACACACCCCTCCTTCTCTCCCTGCCCCCTGGCCAGGTCGGAGGCTGCTCTGGCTAGTGCCATGGAGCAGGTAGCTGCAGCTTTCCCTCATCTCCTGTTGCTGCAGGGGGTTGAAGCTGTGTCTCAGCTCCCACTCCCCTTTGCTCACACAGCCGGAAAGAGCTGCCCGGGTTGGGGGATCTGGCTCCGTGGCTGGCAGAGCCCTCAGGGAAAAGGGACTGCAGGAGAGCTCTCCTGGTACACAGTCCCTAGTTACCTCCCTGCCTGCACATAGCCCCTAGCTACCCCCTCCCTGCACCAGGCTACCCCCTCCCTCTTCACCCTGAGCTAGCCCCCTGCCCACACACAAGCCCCTACCTACCCCCACACACACTGAGCTACCCCCCTGCCTGCACACAGCCCCTAGCTACCCCCTCCCTGCACCCTGAGCTATCCTCTGCCCACACACAGCCCTTACATATCACTCTCCCTGTACCCTGAGCTGTTTTCAAACTTTTTGAGCCGAGTTATAATTTTTGGTTGCACCCCCTCACACACACACAACTTAGTCAGGCTGGGCGGCCTGTTGAGGAGAGTCAGGGGGTGGAGGTGATGCTCCCCCCACAGACCCCACTGTAAGGATCTAGCTCGAGCCCCACTGGCCCCTGCCCACCTAAATTAGAAGTCAAACTATACCCACCCCTGAGGGCTTTCCCCGCTGCTGTCCCAGAGCCCCAAGTTCCCCCTTTCCCCCGGGCCCTGGAGTTTTTATAGCATGTTGTGAGGGGCCTCAGAAAGAAAAAGGCTGAGAACCCCTGTTCTCATGCATTGTGATACCTCTTGTGGTCCCTTGCTATGACAATACTGCTGACAGCTAGCATAGTCACCTATGTGATATCAACAACCCTTGCTATCACAACCCTTTGGTATACCCTACACCAGTGGTTTTCAGTCTTTTTAAATTTGTGAACCCCTTTGGAAATCTATTATCTGTATATAAAGTTGAATTCTGTTCAGTAAGTTTTCAGTCTGTCTTTCGCGGACGCCTTAGATATAGTTTAGACCACAGGTTGGGAACCACTGTCCTACACACTGAACTAAGAATTCCAGCTTTGCTTCCATGCCTCTCCAGAACAGCTGACTGTGACACTCTGTACCCCAAAGCAACACCCTGGCAACCCCATATGTACCCTGGTGATATAATTATGATATGCTGTGTACAAAGTATGTCTTGTAAGGTATCATTTTAAAAGTCTTAATCTGTTGAACATTAATATCCTGTTAAATTGTATGTGCTATCATTATATCTGGAGTTACAAAGTTTTGCTATCAAAATATGTTGTGAAGTTGGAAATACCCACAACCAGCCTTTCAGGTACAACAGTGAAGTCGTTGATAGTGTTGATGACCCATTAAGTGGAATCCACACTACCAAGGACTATCACAGGATCTTTGTACAATAAAGATTTCTCAGAGGGAGCATGTAAACAATGGACACTGTTTGACTCACATCATAGCAAAAGATCTTTCCAGCAAGCTCCTATAAAGGAGGGGAAGTGACATCATCATTTAGCCTCACTCCCCCCACAACTCAACACCTGGAAACACATCTGGAGAACAAAGACTGAACTGGGGAGGTAGTCCCAGGTTGAAGGGGATTTCCAACCTGCATATGGAAGATCTGTGACCTACTTGTATTATCTATCATGGTGAGACACTACTTGATTCAAATCCTGTCTAGTTTATAGAACTCAGATTGCGATTCTACTTTTTATTTCTTAGGTAACCAACTTTGATCTGTATGCTTACTACTTATAATAGCTTAAAATCTATTGTTCTGTAGTTAATCAATCTGTTTTATATTTTACCTAAAATAGTGTGTTTTGCTTGAAGTGTTTGGGGAATCTGCTCAGTGTACAAAAGCTGGTGCATGTGCACTTTCCTTTGTAGAAGTGGCAGACAGGGTAATAAACTTACACTGGTCAGGCTCCTGACCAGGGCAAGATGATACATTTCTGGGGTCCTAGGCTGTGGAGCTGGGGGAATTGGCTGGAGCCTCTCTATTGTTCATGAGTGGCTAGGAGAAGCATTCATGTAACTCAGCTGGGTGCGTCCCTGCCAGTGGATATCAGTTTAAGTGCAGGATCTGGAGAGGTTTGCAGCTCGTCACAGCATCACAGTGTGAAAGGGAGCCCAGGTTGTTAAGAGAGAGGGCTCAGCACAATCCCAGTTCCAGGTTGCACTCTTGGGAACCTGTCACACTGACTGCCAATTTTTTCCCATTGTCCTCAGATTTCTTGTGACAACACTAAATGCAAGACTTCCCATACCTTTCAGGGTCCAATTCCCCAGCCTCCATACACCCAGGAATTCTGTGTCTTGGGTCATTGATAGTAACATTGCTTTCTGTAGAATGAGAGCTGGACCTGCTGAAGAAAGAAAGTCATTGCAGGACACGAAAAGCCCCAGAGATCGGCTCATGGCATTACGATCTGAAACAGCACATTCTTAAGTGACACCTTTCCACAAGGAAAAGCGTACTGTGGGGAAAGTGTAAGCAGTAGGAATGAAATATGAAATCCCATTTGGTCAAGGCCTCTTAATACTGCACATTAATATGGACTGTCTAGAAAAAGTGCTATTATTGTCTGCAGAAAACTATATGATGTTTGATTATATATTGAGCATTGGCAGTGTGCTCAGTGCTTTACAATCATAAATGAAGACCGGGTACCTGACAATCTAAATCAAAGTCCTGATTCTACTTCCAAGACTTACCAGTGCAATATCCTCACTTGAGGACAATCTAAATCAAAGTCCTGATTCTACTTCCAAGACTTACCAGTGCAATATCCTCACTTGAGGTACCCGGTCTTCATTTATGATTGTAAAGCACTGAGCACACTGCCAATGCTCAATATATAATCAAACATCATATAGTTTTCTGCAGACAATAATAGCACTTTTTCTAGACAGTCCATATTAATGTGCAGTATTAAGAGGCCTTGACCAAATGGGATTCCATATTTCATTCCTACTGCTTACACTTTCCATGTCTAATATCACTCAGCAAAATACACATCTCCTTCTCACCTGTTGAAATCAAATTCTTCATTATCCAGGTGCATGGGGACTTTGTATCGGACCTCTTGGGTAACAGCGCTGTTGTCTCCAGAAGAAGGGCTGGACCTACCAAAGAATGAGGGTCATTCCAGTATGCAAAGGGCCTTGGAGATTGGCTCATGGAATTAGATTCTGAAATGGCTAGATCCTTTGTGAAATATCTGCTCCAGAACATGGCAATGTGGGGGAAGTATAGGCAATGCAAAATAAGCGTGGTCTACAGAACTCCTTTTGCTAAACTCCTCTTAGCACCACCCATGGGATGTACAGCATTCTATGGGCTTTCCTCCCAGCAGTAGTGGCTTGACAGTTGTAAGTGAAGAACAATAGCCAATGGAGTCTGACCCAGGGTCAGCACCTGCACATCAAGCCAACACCCAGGGTCAGAGTGGGAAAGAAGGAGGAGGTCTTATGATTAAGGCACAATGCTGGGAATGAGAAGACATGCACCTCTAATAGCTCTACCACTGATTCACTGTCTGTCCTTTGGCAAGAATCTTTTAGTTGCTGTGCCTCTGTTTCTTCATCTGTAACATGGGATAATCATATTTACTTAAGTCAGAGAGGGGGTTGTAAGGCTAAGTTCACTCATGTATAATTAATGTGTTAGGGTGTGAGCTGCTATAGAAATGACTATTTTGTTACTTGGGCTCTCTTATGCTGGAGTTAGGAGACCCTTAGCATGGGTCTAGGAGACCCTTAGCAAGGGACCACCCAACTATACACAAGTTGCAAGGTCTACAGAAGTCAGTGAGAGTTCTGCATGCATTTCTGAGGGATGGATTGTACCCATGAAGACACGCATGCAATGGATAGATCTTGGGAACATTGGGAGAAGCTTGGGCTATATTAGATCAGTTCACTGAGATTTGATTTTTCTGTGGATATCATCTGAATATTAATTACTCAAATTAAGCCCTTTGGCAGTGAGTTTGGAATTGCTTGGCCTAATTGCCCTGAACATTGTAGAGTAATAAAGTTTAAGGCCAGAAGGGACCAGCAGATCATCTAGTCTGACCTCATGTATGTCACAAACCACCAGCAACACACAGCACCTGCATATGCAGAATTAGGGCAAATTACTGTGTGCTACAGGAAAAGAACAGGAGGGACTAAGGTGCTACAGTGCCAAAGGTCCCTACAGGGAATAGATGGAATTGGCACCTGGCATGGGAATTTCAAATTGTGATGTTCTGCACCTGCTTGATGCTAACAGGTTAGGGAGCAACAGGCATTTCCAAAGCCTTAGACAAAAGGGGAACGGAACACAGCTAAAGAATTCATCATCAGAGCAATATGATGGTTGTTCCCCCTAACTCCTTACTTTGTCACATTCAGTTCAGGCTCTTTGTGTTCTGTGGCTCTGGTACTCTCGTATTTGATCTCTCTTGTGGGACGTCTCTCCTCATAGCATGGGACAGATCTGGTAAAGAAGGAAAAGCCCATCACTGGCACCTGAATCATCATGTAAAACTGTTCTGTGTGCTGAGAAAAAGGAAAGACTCTGTCCAACTGTTCAAAGGCTCTTTCTGTGGGGATTGTCTCATGGGCCCCAACTGCATTTCAATGTGCCAACCTACTGACACTGACTTTCTATTTATTTCAGTTGCCCTTCAACACCTCTGTTGCCTCTGCAGCATCTTATGGTCACTAGGATGGGAGAAGAGCCTATCCACATTAACATTGGCTAAGAACTAAGGGTACTAATCCCTCCAAGCACATGGCATTGACAAGAGAACAGAGCTCAAGTATTCGAATCTTGTCAGGAAAGGCTGAGGTGAAATACACCTCAAGCTCACCTTACGTCCTGCAAGCTGGGGTATCTACACTCTTCTGCACAGTCCCTTTCATCATTTCAGACTCCAGGGCTGATGGCTATAATAAGAGTGCCTTCTGAGAGCAGTGGACTTTAGATTTTCCTTTGTCCTCAGATTTCCTGGATAACCCCACTAAGTGCAACACCCAAGTACCTTTTATCTGTATCACCCAGGTATCCAGGGACTGTGAATCTGGCATCAGTGGGATGTGTGGGGATGTCTTTAGATTGGGGGCTGGACCTGCCAGAGGAGGAGAGTCATTAAACTGCTTCACTCGCTCATATGTGTTGTTAAAGTGTTTCAGAAAGGTCACTCAGTGGAATTACTGTTTAGACCAGTGGTTCTTAACCTGGGGTGCATACACCCCCTGGGGGTGGAGATACCCTTTCTGGGGGTTCGAGACATGCCAGATTTTTTTTAGAAGGTAAATAATCGAAAACACAAATTAAGCACAGGCACGTAAATACAGCTGTTTCATCAAACCTATGTATTTATTAACATTATACATTTTTTAATGATTACATACTGTAATATACAAACAAAAATATATCTAGGTTTAAGGGGTCTGAGAACATATTTTTTAGATTTAAGGGGTGCGAGAACATATTTTGATTTTTGATAAGGGGTGCAAGAACATATTTTGAGAACCAAATGGGTGCAGGCTGCAGTAAAGGTTAAGAACCACTGGTCTAGACTAACAAGGTTGCACTGTGTGAAACATTAGAAATGATCTGAAGAAAATAGGATGAAATTCAATAAGTACAAATGCAAAGTACTCCGTTTAGGAAGGAACAATCAGTTGCACACATACAAAATGGGAAATGACTGCCTAGGAAGGAGTACTGCAGAAAAGGATCTGGGGGTCATAACTGACCACAAGCTAAATATGAGTCAACAAAAAAAAGCTGCTGCTGCAAAAAAAAACCCCAAACATAATTCTGGGATGTATTAGCAGGAGTGTTATAAACTAGACATGAGAAGTAATTCTTCTACTCTACTCTACGTTGATTAAGCCTCAACTGTAGTATTGTGTCCATTTCTGGGCACCACATTTCAGAAAAGATGTGACAAATTGGAGAAAGTCCAGAGAAGAGCAACAAAAATGATTAAAGGGCTAGAAAACATGACCCATGAGAGAAGATTAAAAAATTGGGTTTGTCTAGTCTGGAAAAGGGAAGCCTGAGGGGGCATGATAACTGTTTTCAAGTATATAAAAGGTTGTTACAAGGAGAAAGAAGAAAAATTGTTCTTCTTAACCTCTGAAGATAGGACAAGAAGCAATGGGTTTAAATTGCAGCAAAGGAGATTTAGGTTGGTAATGAAGTAAAAATCTTAAGCGAATCCACATGTTCCATAGAATCTCTATGGATAGAAATTTCATGCTCTAATAAAAATATAACATTAGGGATCTATTATCGACCACCTGACCAGGACAATAATAGTGATGATGAAATGCTAAGAGAAATTAGAGAGGCTATCAAAATTAAGAACCCGATAATAGTGGGGGATTTCAATTATCCCCACATTGACTGGGAACATTTCACTTCAGGACGAAACGCAGAGATAAAATTTCTCGATACTTTAAATGACTGCTTCTTGGAGCAGCTGGTACGGGAACCCACAAGGGGAGAGGCAACTCTAGATTTAATCCTGAGTGGAGCACAGGAGCTGGTCCAAGAGGTAACTATAGCAGGACTGCTTGGAAATAGTGACCATAATACAATAACATTCAACATCCCTGTGGTGGGAAGAACATCTCAACAGCCCAACACTGTGGCATTTAATTTCAAAAGGGGGAACTATGCAAAAATGAGGGGGTTAGTTAAACAGAAGTTAAAAGGTACAGTGACTAAAGTGAAATCCCTGCAAGCTGCATGGGCGCTTTTTAAAGACACCATAATAGAGGCCCAACTTCAATGTATACCCCAAATTAAGAAACACAGTAAAAGATCTAAAAAAGAGCCACCGTAGCTTAACAACCATGTAAAAGAAGCAGTGAGAGAGAAAAAGACTTCCTTTAAAAAGTGGAAGTCAAATCCTAGTGAGGCAAATAGAAAGGAGCATAAACACTGCCAAATTAGGTGCAAGAGTATAATAAGAAAAGCCAAAGAGGAGTTTGAAGGACAGCTAGCCAAAAACTCCAAAGGTAATAACAAAATGTTTTTTAAGTATAGAATCATAGAATCATAGAATTCAAGATCAGAAGGGACCATTATGATCATCTAGTCTGACCTCCTGCAAGATGCAGGCCACATAAGCCGATCCACCCACTCCTTAAGCAAGCGACCCCTGCCCCATGCTTCGGAGGAAGGCGAAAAACCTCCAGGGCCACTGCCAATCTACCCTGGAGGAAAATTCCTTCCCAACCCCAAATATGGCGGTCAGCTGAACCCCGAGCATGCGGGCAAGACTCTCCAGCCATACCCTCTGGAAAAAGGCTAACAATATCCTATCATTGACCCATTGTACTAATTACCAGTGTGGCACTTAATTGACCTATTGACTAAGCCCGTTATCCTATCATACCATCTCCTCCATAAACTTATCTAGCTTAATCTTAAAGTCATGGAGGTCCTTCGCCCCCACTGTTTCCTTCGGAAGGCTGTTCCAGAATTGCACTCCTCTGATGGTTAGAAACCTTCGTCTAATTTCAAGCCTAAATTTCCTGACTGACAATTTATATCCGTTTGTCCTCATGTCCACATTAGCACTGAGCTGAAATAATTCCTCTCCTTCCCTGGTATTTATCCCTCTGATATATTTAAAGAGTGCAATCATATCTCCTCTTATCCTTCTTTTGGTTAAGGAAAACAAACCGAGCTCCTCAAGTCTCCTTTCATACGACAGGCTTTCCATTCCTCGGATCATTCTAGTGGCCCTTCTTTGTACCCGTTCCAGTTTGAATTCATCCTTCTTAAACATGGGAGACCAAAACTGCACACAATACTCCAAATGAGGTCTTACCAACGCCTTATATAACGGGACTAGCACCTCCTTATCAGTACATCAGAAGCAGGAAGCCTGCTAAATAACCAGTGGGGCCCCTTGATGATCGAGATACAAAAGGAGCGCTTAAAGATGATAAAGTCATTGCGGAGAAACTAAATGGATTCTTTGCTTCAGTCTTCACAGCTGAGGATGTTAGGGAGATTCCCAAACCTGAGCTGGCTTTTGTAGGTGACAAATCTGAGGAATTGTCACAGATTAAAGTGTCACAAGAGGAGGTTTTGGAATTAATTGATAAACTCAACATTAACAAGTCACCGGGATCAGATGGCACTCACCCAAGAGTTCTGAAAGAACTCAAATGTGAAGTTGCGGAACTATTAACTAAGATTTGTAACCTGTCCTTTAAATCAGCTTCGGTACCCAATGACTGGAAGTTAGCTAATGTAACGACAATATTTTAAAAGGGGTCTAGAGGTGATCCAAGCAATTACAGACCGGTAAGTCTAATGTCAGTACCGGGCAAATTAGTCGAAACAATAGTTAAGAATAAAACTGTCACATAGAAAAACATAAACTGTTGAGTAATAGTCAACATGGTTTCTGTAAAGGGAAATCGTGTATTACTAATCTATGAGAGTTCTTTGAAGGGGTCAACAAACATGTGGACAAGGGGGATCCGGTGGACATAGTATACTTAGATTTCCAGAAAGCTTTTGACAAGGTCCCTCACCAAAGGCTGTTACGTAAATTAAGCTGTCATGGGATAAAAGGGAAAGTCCTTTCATGGACTGAGAACTGGTTAAAGGACAGGGAACAAAGGGTAGGAATTAATGGTAAATTCTCAGAATGGAGAGGGGTAACTAGTGGTGTTCCCCAAGGGTCAGTCCTAGGACCAATCCTATTCAATTTATTCATAAATGATCTGGAGAAAGGGGTAAACAGTGAGGTGGCAAAGTTTGCAGATGATACTAAACTGCTCAAGATAGTTAAGACCAAAGCAGACTGTGAAGAACTTAAAAAAGATCTCACAAAACTAAGTGATTGGGCAACAAAATGGCAAATGAAATTTAATGTGGATAAATGTAAAGTAATGCACATTGGAAAAAATAACCCCAACTATACATACATTATGATGGGGGCTAATTTAGCTACAACGAGTCAGGAAAAAGATCTTGGAGTCATCGTGGACAGTTCTCTGAAGATGTCCACGCAGTGTGCAGAGGCGGTCAAAAAAGCAAACAGGATGTTAGGAATCATTAAAAAGGTGATAGAGAATAAGACTGAGAATATATTATTGCCCTTATATAAATCCATGGTACGGCCACATCTCGAATACTGTGTACAGATGTGGTCTCCTCACCTCAAAAAAGTTATTCTAGCACTAGAAAAGGTTCAAAAAAGGACAACTAAAATGATTAGGGGTTGGAGAAGGTCCCATATGAGGAAAGATTAACGAGGCTAGGACTCTTCAGCTTGGAAAAGAGGAGACTAAGGGGGGATATGATAGAGGTATATAAAATCATGAGTGATGTGGAGAAAGTGAATAAGGAAAAGTTATTTACTTATTCCCATAATACAAGAACTAGGGGTCACCAAATGAAATTAATAGGCAGCAGGTTTAAAACAAATAAAAGGAAGTTCTTCTTCACGCAGTGCACAGTCAACTTGTGGAACTCCTTACCTGAGGAGGTTGTGAAGGCTAGGACTATAACAGTGTTTAAAAGAGAACTGGATAAATTCATGGTGGTTAAGTCCATAAGTGGCTATTGGCCAGGATGAGTGGGGAGTGGTGTCCCTAGCCTCTGTTTGTCAGAGGGTGGAGATGGATGGCAGGAGAGAGATCACTTGATCATTGCCTGTTAGGTTCACTCCCTCTGGGGCACCTGGCAATAGCCGCTGTCAGTAGACAGATACTGGGCTGGATGGACCTTTGGTCTGACCCAGTACGGCCGTTCTTATGTTCTTATGACATTAGGAAAAACTTCCTAACTGTCAGGGTGATTAAGCACTGGAATAAATTGCCAAGGGAGGTTGTAGAATCTCCATCACTGGAGATTTTTAAGAGCAAGTTAGACAAACACCTGTCAGGGATGGTCTAGATCAGGGGTCCGCAACCTTTCAGAAGTGCTGTGCCGAGTCTTCATTTATTCACTCTAATTTAAAGGTTTCGTGTGCCGGTCATACATTTTAACGTTTTTATAAGGTCTCTTTCTATAAGTCTATATTATATAACTACACTATTGTTGTATGTAAAGTAAACAAGGTTTTCAAAATGTTTAAGAAGCATCATTTAAAATTAAATTAAAATGCTGATCTTACGCTGCCAGCCTGCTCAGCTCGCTGCCAGCCTGGGGTTCTGTTCACCTAGGCCGGCAGCAGGCTGAGCAGGGCCTGCGGCCGGGACCCCAGACCTGGGTGGGGAGGTTTCAGGGGTCAGGGCAGAGGGCTGGGGTGTGGGGGGGTTCAGGGATGAGGGCTGGGGTGTGTGTGGGGTGTAGGGCAGAAGCCTGTGGGGGGGGTCAAGGGTCAGGGCAGAGGCTGGGGGTGTGTGGGGGGTGCAGGGCAGAAGGCTGAGTGTGTGGGGGGGGTCAGGGCAGAGGGATGGGGCTGTGGGGATGCAGAGCAGAGGGCTGGGGTGTGTGGGGGTTCAAGGGTCAGGGCAGAGGGCTGGTGGGTATGGGGGCTGCAGGGCAGAAAGCTGAGTATGTGGGAGGGGGTCAGGGCAGAAGGCTGGGTGTGTGAGGGGGTTCAAGGGTCAGGGCAGAGGGCTGGGTGGTATGGAGGCTGCAGGGCAGAATGCTGAGTGTGGGGGGGGTAAGGGCACAGGGCTGGGAGGGGTGGGGGGTTTAGGACAGAAAACACTGTGGGGGGGATCAGGGCAGAGGGCTGGGAGGGGTGGGGGGTGTAGGACAGAAGACAGTGTGGGGGGGATCAGGGCAGAGGGCTGGGGTGCTCGGCCCATAGGGGTGCTCCCAGCCCCCTGCCCTGAGCGGCTCAGGGCAAGGGGCTGGAAGAGAGATGCCTGTTCCACCCCCTTCCCCAAGGCTCCACCTCTACCTCTCTCTGTCCCCTCTAGGGAACTGCCTGCACGCTGTTGCTCTTCCCCCCTCCCCCTCGCTAGGGCCATCAGCTGATTGGTGCAGGGACGGAGAGGGGGCGGGGCAGGAAAGCACCACTCTGGGGGAAGAAGCGGGGGAGAGGGAAGCTTGGTTGCCGCAGAACCAAGCTTCTGCCTCCTGCCCCCGCAGGGGAGAGCGGTGGATGGGGGGGGCTGAGTGGGGCTGGGGGCCAGGACTGTGGCAGGCAGCTGCGTGCCGCTCAAAATCGGCTTGCGTGCCATGTTTGGCACGCGTGCCGCAGGTTGCCGACCCCTGGTCTAGATAATACTGAGCCATGAGTGGAGGGGACTGGATTAGATGACCTCTTGAGGTCCCTTCCAGTCCTATGATTCTATGAAACTAGCAAGTAAGTGATGTGGAAAGCTGTGTTCCTTTCAGAAAAACATTCTCACTACCTCTTACCAAGAAATACAGACTTCTAGAGAACAAATGCAGTTACTCAGTCTCAGCTAGTGCAGCAATCCCCGATAAAGCATAGCAGAAGTTTCTTGCAGGAATCTTAGCTAAACCCAGGATTGCTATCAGCAACTCCATGGCTTCTGACTGCCTGTGGTTGGGTTTTTGCCAGCCCCCACATTGGGTTCACCATCCAACTCACAAAAAGGATAGAATAGTGTCACAAGATCATACCTCTCAACTTCCCAGTCCCTTTGGTGGGATCAAGTGTGAGACCAATATCCAAAACTAGGCACCCAAGTAAAAGAGACGCTGAGGGTCTTCAGCATCCATAGCTGCAACTCAACTATCACTTTCCTGATTCCACATGGCTGATGTCAAGTTTGAAAGTGAACAAACTTCAACACTTGTGTAGAATGAGACTCTAGATACCCAGGGAAATCACAAAAGTGAAGTGGACACAGCACAACTGTAGTTACCGCTACTAGCTTGGTTGATTCTGCAACAGAAAGCTTGATGAGCGATGAATCAACAAGACTAATAACCATGTGACTGCAGTTAAGCTGTGCCCGCTTCATGTCCTATACCTTTGGCTCAGGATGTGGATTGTGTTTCCTGGTCTTCTATGTACAAGATATCCCATTCTCATTCTCCTCTGCCCCACAGCCCTCTAGGTCACCCTGTCCCCTTTGGAAAGCTGATGCTAGTTTATCCCAATATTATCAGATCTCTACTTACACCACTGTGAATGCCATCTCTAGGCTCTTACCTTGTAAGGTCAGAATTTGTGTCATCCAGGTATTCAGTAACCCTGTACCGGTGGCGCGTCTCAGATGGGGGGTCCGCTGTATTGTCCATATAATATGAGTTGGACCTGCAAGGGAGAGAGACTCATGACACCTTGTAAGAGCAGTTTGATGAATGGAGTTAATGTCTGAAGTAACAAAATCATATGATGTGAAACTTTCCTTTTGGAAAAGGACTTACTGACCCACCAGCATACTATACAACATGACAGCCTACTGGTCAAAGTGTGCAGACTGGAATCTGGGAGACACATGCCAACATGGGAAAGAAGCTGAAGGACCTCAATGCACTTTTAATTGATGGGTTGTTTCTCTTCCCCAGGGACAATACATGCATCACCTCCCTCATAATTCTGCAGGAGTGCAGTCCCCTTGGCATGCCCTTTGTTAGGATGCTTTGGGGGAAGAAAAAGATCCCTCTATCCCAACGACAAGACAAAAACAGCAGCATGTGATGCTGTTAACAGACTCTGCTCTTACTTTATTGGGTCAAATTCATTGTCAACCTCTAGGGAATCAGGATACCTAGAAGAAAGGAAAGAAATCACCATTAGAAAGCATATCCATCATGCAGAGCACGGTAATTTGCATAGCATTACCCATTTCCTGAATATTTGTATCCAGCATTTATAAAAACCAAAAGGGCTCTCCTGAATCTTCCCAATGTCCAACAGGGAGACTGGGCTTCTTGGGAAGCCTCAGCAGCCAACAGTTTTTGGCAACAGTGAAAAGGCATCATCCTCTGGGGATAAGCCTCAGCATATTTCTTACTGGGAAACTCTCCATTGTTTTGGGAAAATAAATGCAAACTTCCCCACTTCCTGCTTTGTGTATCAGATGCAAGGAAGGTGGGGCCAGCCCTGAACATCAGGGTGAGTGACTGTCGGGTTACATCATCCCTATGCTGCCTTGGTGGAAAGTTACAGCAGCAGGACAACAAGAATAGAGGAGTTAGATAAAGTTGTTATGAGAAAGTAGGAAACTGCCAGAGCGAGGCAAATGCCAGGTGGCCTAACTGGGATCAGATAAGTTGCATGGGAAATGGGAAACCAGTAAGCAAAGGGCCATGCATGTGAAAAGTGTGTGTATCAGACAAAGAACCAATCAGCAGCAATGTAATGTTGGTGTGTCTGACGTTTGCTAATATGGAGAAGCCTATATAATATGATGCATTGTAAATAATAGATGATTCAGCTTGCAATCATATTGGTTGTTGTGCTTTATCCGGCTCGCATGCAACGCAACAAATGGTGACCCCGACGTGATTCGTATCGACTGAAAGTGTCGGTGGCCTGACCCAGGCAGAGAAGCCCTGAGCCCAGAGGCGAATGGCCAGGAGCCTGAGCCCAGAGGCGGGGAGTGCTTATCCGACGTGACTCGTATCGAGTGATGATAGTGTCGGGAGCCTGAGCCCAGAGGCGAACGGCCAGGAGCCTGAGCCCAGAGGCAGGAAGAAAAGGAGGCGCACCTGAGCTCAGTGTCGAGCGGTTAGGAGCCGCAGGGCGTCCGAAAAGGAGGCGCACCTGAGCTCAGTGTCGAGCGGCTAGGAGCCGCAGGGCGTCCGAAAAGGAGGCGCACCTGAGTTCAGTGTTGAGAGCGGCTATAAGCCGCGGAGGAGAAGGGCGGCTATAAGCCGCGGTGGAGAAGGGCAGAGCAGCTAACGTGAGTACCGCTGTATCAGCTGAAGAAAAGATAACACAGAAGCTTTATTTGCACATTATGAACCGACAGGGGGAAAAGATTTCCCCTGCTGCACTGATTTACTTATTAAGAAGAGAGGGGGAGTTGGGGAGGCTCCTCCTGACCGGCCTTCGGGCACAGGACGAGGAGGTGCTCCGCTGGAAGCGAGCCCTGGACGGGAAGACGTTGGAGTGCATGGCGCAGGCAGAGGCTCGTGAGGAGGTGCTCCGCTGGAAGCGAGCCCTGGACGGGAAAGTTTTGGAGTGCATGGCACAGGCAGAGGCTCGTGAGCAGGCAGAGGCACGTGAGGAGGTGCTCCGCTGCAAGCGAGCCCTGGACGGGAAAACTTTGGAGTGCATGGCGCAGGCAGAGGCTCGTACGGGGACAGTGCCGGGAATACCGTTATGCTTCTCCGGTATGAGCAGCAACAGCTGGGTGTTCTGACACAGGATTTACAGTTTAAAAGAAGCCAAGCAGGGACAGAAAAGGACAAGGTAACGTGCTGGCTAATCTCTCCCTCGTTCGCTGCAGCCCCCACGTCCTGATTATTTCCCCCGTAGAAGCTGAACCACGACGGTGGTGGAAAAGAAGAAAAAACACTCACGTTGTTGATATTGCCAAAGACCAGAAATTCCTGACTAAAAAGACATTGAGAACTGACCCTGGTGAAGAAATAAAGAATTGTACACTGGCAGGAAGAAATTTGGGACTCCTGCTGAGAAATGTGATGTTAATTGGATTTTGGGACTTATTCTACAGGCTGCGCCCTGTGTTTTGGATAAAATTTTTAGCATATATTGCCCTCCCTAATTGGATTGTAATGATATTACCCCCCCCCCCATTACTAACCCCGGTTTTTTAGATTTTAATTGTTTTTTGTTTTTAAAGTTTGAGAAAACTCAGCCAAAAGGTTTGTTGAGTATTCTCAAGGGGGGGGGGGGAGTTTATGGTGTTATTAGGCATAAATTTAGGTAATTTGGGAGAATGGCTTTGAATTTATGTGATCCAAAGTACTTTTATGTAAAGTGCTTTTGTTAGCCTTATTAGATTTTGTTAATTTTGTGTTATGTGCTGATTATTGGTTGTTGTAGATTGCTTGATACTAGATGTAGTCTATATAATAATAGATAGGTTGAAAGCAGATGTTGTAATTAAAGTTATGCATGAAAATGTAGCCCCCACGGTGGGAAAGTATAGATAATTGCTTGCAGTAGAGATTAGAAGGGTGGGGGCTAGTTAAGAAGTACACCCTCCTAGCTAAATTGATAGTGAAATAAGTTGGTGTTCATGTAAGGAACGGTTTAGGAAGAGGAAAAAAGGATCGGGCCCAGGCGGCGGGCAACAGACAACAAGCTTGGAAAACTGGTTGATAACCTTGAGGGTGTAGTTGATAGAAAAGGTAATTAACTATAAGCAGAGTAAAAAGTTAACTCTGTGATTGCTAGAGGGAACAGCAGTTGAATTTTGTAAAATGCTAAAAGAAAAGTTTTTGGTGTTTTTAAATGTTTGTAAATAAATTTAGGTAAAGATATTAGTTTGTAATTGTTTGGCTATGAATAATTTTGCTGTATTAGCTGAAGAATGTATATAGTGCTATGTAATTGTAATTGTATTAGGCTTAAGGGCATATAAGTGGTGGTGTTTTTTTTTTTATTTAGTGTTTAATAGCAGAAGTTAATAGTAAGAATCCTTAAACTGTGGATAGCTTTGAATTTAGAAGTAAGCCAGGATGCAATTGTATTATTGTAAATGATTTAATTGACGAAGTGATTTTCCTGTTTTGTACGCCCTTTGCAATGAAGTTTGAAGAGGTTTATTGGATGTTTTTCTTTTTTTTTAAGAAAAGAGGGGGAGATGTCGGGTTACATCATCCCTATGCTGCCTTGGTGGAAAGTTACAGCAGCAGGACAACAAGAATAGAGGAGTTAGATAAAGTTGTTATGAGAAAGTAGGGAACTGCCAGAGCGAGGCAAATGCCAGGTGGCCTAACTGGGATCAGATAAGTTGCATGGGAAATGGGAAACCAGTAAGCAAAGGGCCATGCATGTGAAAAGTGTGTGTATCAGACAAAGAACCAATCAGCAGCAATGTAATGTTGGTGTGTCTGACGTTTGCTAATATGGAGAAGCCTATATAATATGATGCATTGTAAATAATAGATGATTCAGCTTGCAATCATATTGGTTGTTGTGCTTTATCCGGCCCGCATGCAACGCAACAAGTGACAGAGGATGGTAGTATGGAATGCATATGGAGATTCAGACAAAGCCATTTTCACAGGACCAGCCCATAACATTTTGGCACCTGAGGCAGTGAGCTCAAATGATGCCCTCTCGCTTTGGCCACAACTTTGAAAGGTCTCAATTCTACCTTCTTCCTGTTCTACTCCTCTCCTGATACTGCTCTGCTACCTACCCCAATAAAGGAGAACTAACAACTTAAAATGCCTTGTTCAAAAAATTTAAGTAACACTTAACTTTCAAACACCTGAACAGCAAATCTAACTTTTCTTGTCTGCATAGTAAGCACTGGCATTTTTATTTGTTTGAATAATCAAAGTGGTGCTTTCCATGCCTTCTTGGTTGCAAAGATTTGAACTGCTTCCTGAAAGTCCACAGTCTGGGCCAGGTCATGCTCTACTGAGATGCTTGCAAGGCTGACCAGCCTCTCCTGTGTCATTGTGGAGTGTAGATGTGTTTTTATTAACTTCAGCTTGGAGAAGCTGCGTTCTCCACTGGCAACTGTTACCGGAAGTGTTAGAAGTATGCGCAGAGCAACAAAAGCATCTGGAAAGAGGGTGGTCATCTTATTTGTGCACATATATTCCAGAACAGCCTTTGGAGTTGATCCTGCTGAAATGTATCTTGAAAGGGCTTTCAGTTCATCACCTAAATCACTCGCATCAATATCACGCATGTCATCATGTGTCAGTACTGTCTCAAGTGCCCTGCACTGCTGGTGTAGGTCTTCTTCAGGTATAGTGAGGAGTTTTGGAATATCATACAACATCCCAAATATACTGCTGTGTTCTTTGAGCTGCATGAAAGGTTCTTCAACTGACTGTATTGCACAATCTAGCACCTGGTTAAAGAATTCAACTTTGAATTGTTGTTTGGAGTCTCTTATGGGATTATCCCGTGCCTTGTAATCAAAATGTCTTTTTCGTCAGTGACTCTTGTATTCTTGAATGGGTGGGAAAATAGCTTCAGTGTGAAGTTCCTCTGCCAACTTCTGTGCACTCTTCAGAATGTATTGAAATCCCTCATCTGACTGGTAAGACTGTAGGTATGACTTTGCTTTGTCCAGTTGTTCCATTGCTCCAGATATATCAAGGTCAACACCTTGGAGTCTCTTGCTTACAACATTTATTTCAAACAGTATGTCATGCCACAACACTAAGCCACACAGAAATGTGAAGTTATGTATGTTTCTGGTGATTCCATTTCCCTCTGCCACTGTTCTCCCATGAACAATTCCTATCCTAGCATTATCCTCCATAATGGCAACTATGGCATCATCTATCTTCCCAATTTGGTGTTTGATAGGCTTTATCGCCTCCACTCGACTTTCCCATCATGTGGCACTCAGTGGTTTCAGTGTCAGAGAGGATGTTCCCAGATGTTGCTTCAAAATTTGCCATCGATGAGCGGATGCAGAGAAAAATACATAGATGCTTTGAATTACATTAAAAAATTCAGCAGCCTCACTAGAAGCTGATGCTGCATCACTGACCATCAAGTTCAATGAATGAGAACTGCATGGGACAAAAAAAGCTCAAAGGTTTAACTCTCGGATCCGTGTATGCACTCCTCTGTTCTTTCCTCTCATGTTGGCACCATTATCGTGGCCCTGACCTCTCATGTCAGCTATCGCAGTTCCCATATCTTCCAGCTTTTTAAGAAGCACATTTGTCATACCAAGTCCTGTAGTATCATCAATGTCAATAAATTCTAAAAAATGCTCTCTGACAGTCTCCATTGCAGGGACATTTTCACTAGGTTCTATAGTTACAAAACGCACCATCAAAGTCATTTGTTCCATATGGCTGATGTCAGGTGTGCAGTCCAGAATAACAGAGTGGTAGCTTGCTGACTTCAGATCTGCCACAATCTTCTGTTTGACTTTTGTTGCCAGTAACTGTATGATCTCACTTTGAATTGTTTTTCCAAGGTAGTGGTGTGTTTACATTTCTTGAGTGGTGACTCTTCTTAGATGCTCCTGGAGTACAGCATCAAACTCAGACATAACCTCCACAATTTTAAGGAAGTTTCCATTGTTTGGCACATACAGTTGATCCGAAGTGCCACACAGTGCTAGGTTTTGGGTAGCAAGCATTCGCACAATGACAATAAGCCTTTTCAGAACATTTTGCCAGTAAAGAGACTCTGATGCAATCTTCTCTTGATGCTGATCATCTATGGTGGCCTTTAACCTTAGTTTCATCTCAAGCTCTTTCCACCTATGGAATGCTTTCTGGTGATTTGCTGCGTTCTCGTGGCATGCCAGATTTCTAGCCAGATTCTTCCAGTTCTTTGTTCCTGTAGAACCCAATGTGGCTGGAACATTAGACTGGAAGACTTTGCAACAAAAACAGTATGCAGCATTCTGGGTTTTTGAGTACATAAGCCATGGCCTCTCCACTTTGTCACCATTGGGGATTTCAAACCAGTAATGTGTTGGATGGAAACTTCTATTTTCATTGTCTTTGGGGAACATGAAGTTTTTCACTTGCTGTGGCCCATGCAGTAGAAGGAAGTACCTCAAGCTACTGCTCAAGTGGATCCACAGTCCTGGATCATCTAGACTTAAGGAACAAAACTCAGCAGCAGCAGCTGTTTCTCGCACCTCCACCACACTCTTCTCTGATCTACACTTTTCTTCAGGAATGTGCCTGGTTACATCCAGTTGAGATGGAGATATGGATGCTTCAGTAGCTGCCAGGTCACCTGCACTCTGATTAACTGGAAGATCAGGCATCTCCACACCACTCACATCCTCACTGGGGCCAGAAGGCTCACTGTGAACATTTGTGTCAATGTATCTCAGTTGAGCTCCTTCCTGCTTAGATAGAAAAGCTTCCTTTCTTTTTCTGAATGCTGCTTTCACTTGTGACTGCTATTCTGTCCCAGTTATAGTGGCTCCCAACACTCAGTTGAAGGGGACAAATAAGCAGGGCCTGATTGAGGGAAGATATCAGTGTATTAAGGGCCTAACTGGCTCCTACTACTTCAGTTGACTGCCTGTTCTCCTCAAGTGGGTTCAGGGAAGCAGCAGGAAACAGGAAGGTAATAATTGGAGATATACCAATATCCTAGAACTGGAAGGGACCTTGAAAGGTCATTGAATCCAGCCCCCTGCCTTCACTAGCAGGACCAATTTTTTTTTTTTTGCCCTAGATCCCTAAATGGCCCCCTCAAGGATTGAACTCACAACCCTGGGGTTAGCAGGCCACTGCTCAAACCACTGAGCTATCCCTCCTGCTTGAGAAGCTGGTGTTAATCAGTCCAGGCTCCTGGGGTGCTAGAGAGGTACATAAGAGGTTCCTCCTCCTCTCTCTCCCTGCAGTTCCTCCTGATTTCTGTTATTCCCTCTCACCTTTTCTCCTGCCTGCCTGTTATGTCTCTTGTGCCCTCCTTCCTCCAGCACAGCACTCCACCATCTCTGTGCATCTCGAGCAGAAATAATACATATGCATCAGCAGCAGACACAATTTTCTACACTCTGGGTCCTAGTGGTGCCCCCACACAGTCTGGCACCTGAGGCAGCTGCCTCAGTTCACCTCACGGTAAGGCCAGCCCTGCATTTTCAGGTACATTGGGACAGTCTGCAGCCCCTACTTCAATCCCACTCACACATGCCCAGAGTGAGCAAGAATGACCCTTACCCCTTACTGCTTGTTTCCAGGGAGATGACCGTGAGGGGAACTTCAGATTTTTGGTCCAACAATGTATTCTGTTTTCTTGTTTCATGGCTGTAGGGATAAATGAATAAAATAAAGCACAGGGCTTTGATTTCCTACATCACATACCCTCTCTTGGTAATGGTTTCTTCTACACTGGTGCCTAGTGACATTAATACTTGCCCATGTTCTACATCAGGGGTTCTTTGTATGGTTCTAGGTACTGTAGCACCTGAATGCCTCTTAGACATTAATGGACATGTCTTCACAATGGTCCTGTATGGCAGGTTCATTATGCCTTTTTTACCGATGGAGAACTGAGCTACAGGTAAAGTAAGTGACTTGCCCAGTGTCACTCAGGGAGTCAGTGGCAGAACTGGGACTAGAACCCAGATCTCTTGAGTTGCAGCACAGGAAGCCGTTCTTATCAGTTTAATATCTGATATGTCCTTAACATTAAATGCCTCTGAGAAAAATTATTAGCACAAAAATCAAGTTCAAAGGTGCCCACCCCTTTGGAAATTCACTTAGCTAGTATCACTTATAAAAACACTAGAGTGAGCTCCAGACCCAAAGGCTGCAGTGACACAATGAAAACTACAGAGGGTTTGGAGTCATTGTGTCGAAGGCTGCTTTGCACAAGGGAAAATACTCTACACATTGATTACTAATTAAAAGGAGGCTAGATGTCCGGCAATGCTACCTCTCCTCAGAAGAAATGGGGTCACAGTTATTCACATGCACTTCCTCCTTCTAACTATGGAAATAAGATACACACAGAGTGAAAAGGGTTCAGTCTTTCTTCTTTTGTTCCCCAAATTCCTTTCCTATCTTCAGACAAACCTGCTGTGGGGAACATGGGAAGACTAGTCAAAGGAAACTTTTTAACCAGCTCTTCTGAGCACAGAGCATTTGGTTTATTTTAACAGGTGCTGACTTTGTTTGTTTGAAAAGTGTGAATTGGGAGTGCTTTGTTCCAGATGGACCTTGAGTGGTTGATTAGAGGGAAGGTTTTGAGCTGGGGCAACTGCTTCGAGCCAGCAGCCTTATAAAAAAGCAGTCAGTTGCGAACGGAGTGAGCTGCAAACAGAGGAAGTTTGCCGGGGGGAGTTCCCACAGAGTTTTTGCCTTTCAGGCTTCTGTGAGCAGTAAATCTGCTGAAGAGGCTCTTAGAAGAACACAATATGGATAAACAACAAAGAATCCTGTGGCACCTTATAGACTAACAGACGTTTTGCAGCATGAGCTTTCGTGGGTGAATACCCACTTCTTCGGATGCAAGAAGAAGTGGGTATTCACCTCATGCTCTGTTAGTCTATAAGGTGCCACAGGATTCTTTGTTGCTTTTACAGATCCAGACTAACACGGCTACCCCTCTGATACTTGACAATATGGATAGTGAGCGATCAGCAGTTGTGACCTGCACAGGACGTGCCATGTTTGTCTTTCTCCCAGAGGATAGAAGCGACTTTGTCTATATGAAGTGCAAGCTGGTCTCCATATTGGAAGAAAAGGTTAAAGGACTAGAGACGCAAGTATCAACCCTGCATTGCATCAGAGAAAATGAAGACTTTCTGGATAGAAGTCAGCATTTGGTACTGCAGGCATAGCATGCTGAAGAATCAGAGAGGGCAGTGCAGAACAGGGAAGAAAATTGGCAGCATGTGACCTTCAGAAGAATAAAGAGGAGAACCTATGTACCCCCAATACAGATAGAGGTGAGAAACCATTTTTGGGCTCTCTGCAGAGGTACTATGGCGGAGAATGGTTTGGAGGAGTCATCTGAGGGAAGGAATCAGAAGGAGACCCCCTCGACCAGAAGGCATAGGATGTATTGTTCTAGGGATTGACATGGCCACTACTCCCAAGAGGAGGAGATGGGTGGTGGTGGTTGGGGACTCCCTCCTAAGGGGGACAGAGTTATCCATCTGCCGTCCAGGCCGGGAAACTTGAGAAGTGTGCTGCTTGCCTGGAGCTAGAATTCAGAATGTGACAGAGTGTTTGCCGAGACTGATCAAGCCCGCGGACTGCTACACCTTCCTGCTTCTCCACATGGGCACCAATGATATTGCCAAGAATGACCTTGGAACTATGTGGCTCTGGGAAGAAGAATGAAGGAGTTTGAGGCGCAGGTTGTGTTCCCGTCCTCCTCCCTGTTGAAGAAAAAGGCCCAGGTAAGGACTATCAAATTGTGGAAGTAAATGAGTGGTTGCACAGGTGGTGTCAGAGAGAAGGCTTTGGATTCTTTGACCATGGGATGTTGTTCCAAGAAGAAAGATTGCTAGGAAGAGATGGGATCCACCTAACAAAGAGAGAGAAAAGCATCTTCACAGGCAGGCTTCCTAACCTACTGAGGAGAGCTTTAAACTAGGTTCACCAGGGGATGGAGACCTAAGCCCAGAGGTAAGTGTGGAAGTGGGATACCCGTGGAGGAAACACAAGGAGGAGGATGCAACAGGGGAAGCCTCTTGATTCATACTAAGAATGTAGGGCAATTGGCTAGTTATCTTAGATGCCTGTATACGAATGCGGGAAGCCTGGGAAACAAGCACGAAGAATTGGAAGTCCTGGCACAATCAAGGAACTATGATGTGATTGGAATAATAGAGACTTGGTGGGGTAACTCACATGACTGGAGCACTATCAAGTCTGGGTATAAACTGTTCAGAGGACAGGCGGGGGATAAAAGGTGGAAGAGTTGAACTGTATGTAAGAGAGCAGTATGATTGCTTAGAGCTCCAGTATGAAACTGGAAATAAGCGTGTTGAGAGTCTTTTGAGTTAAGTGTAGAGGCAAGTGCAAAAAGGGTGATGTCATGGTGGGTGTCTGCTATAGACCACCAGACCAGAAGGATGAGGTAGATGAGGATTTCTTCAGACAACTAACAGAAGTTTCCAGATCACAGGCCCTGGTTCTCATGGGGGACTTCCAGGGCCACCCAGAGGATTCAGGGGCCTGGGGCAAAGCAATTTCAGGGGCCCCTTCCATAAAAAAAGTTGCAATACTTTATTCTCGTGGGGGCCTTTGCAGGGCCCGGAGCAAATTGCCCCACTTGCCGCCCCCCAGACCGCCCTGGGAAAAATAAACATTTAAAAACCTTCCACATCTCAGCACAAACCCAGTTTTGAGAAAACTTATTTTCAAGTCACCTTTACAAGGTATCACTGGTTCTCAGCATCAGTTAGTGCTAAAAGGCACTAAAGCTCATTAAAAGGGTTGGACAAATATTTTCCATCAAAACTTTTTTGGATCGAAAACTAGGGGTTTTTAAAAAGCAGAAAAAATCACGGACAATGTCTGCTTTCCTTCAAAATTTGTTGTGGTTTTTTTAATTGAAAAGCTGAAATTAGTCTGCCAAAACCTGAACATGGCTTGGGGTTTCAGAAGTGCGTGGCCAAATATTTGCTGCTTGCTGTGTTTGATTGTTTAAAGAAACAATTAAAAAATTCTGCTTAAAAAAATCCAAAACTTTTGAACCACCTCAGCTTGTGACCAAACGCCTGAGCCCATCCAGTCAGAGATTTTTCCAGGTTTCTGATACTCTGCTGGCTTCCTTGACTCATATCTGTCTCAATAACTTTGGGTTCATTTAGGTTAGAACATAAGAATGGCCACACTGGGTCAGACCAAAGGTCCATCCAGCCCAGTATCCTAGCTACAGACAGTGGCCAATGCCAGATGACCCAGAGGGAGTGAACCTAACAGGTAATGATCAAGTGATCTCTCTCCTGCCATCCATCTCCACCCTCTGACAAACAGAGGCTAGGGACACCATTCCTTACCCATCCTGGCTAATAGCCATTAATGGACTTAATCTCCATGAATTTATCTGTTTCCTAGAGACTGGCTCCATGGGGTCCCTCACAAACTGGAGATGGTTACTGTGGGTTTGTCTTTAGTATAGTTTATGTACATACTTCACGGACTGAGCATTTGAGCTTGTTCCAGAATCTAGGATGAGCCTATGTTATGAAAACTGAAATGCTCAAAATAGCACATGCATGTGAATGGACACAGGATGCTAAAATTAAATTAACCCAGGGGGTCTCAAACTGGGGGTCGGGACCCCTCAAAGGGTCACAAGGTTATTACTGGGGGTTGTGAGGTGTCAGCCTCCACCTCAAACCCTGCTTTGCCTCCAGCATTTATAATAGTGTTAAATATATAAAAAGTGTTTTTAATTTATAAGGTGGGGGGTCGCACTCAGAGGTTTGCTATGTGAAAGAGGTCACCAGTACAAACGTTTGAGAACCACTGAATTAACCCCTTTGGAGCCTCGGGGAATGCAGGGGGGAGGTCTCCCTTGGTAGGGTTGGGAAGGAGGTAGGTGGTGTAGGATATTGCTCTTCTCATGTGATCCCTCCCCCATGGCTCTCTTGGCTCTATCTCTGTTAATCTAAAATGGCTAATTTTAAATGAGGCTACCCTCCCCTGACATGAATCTCCCTATGGCACTGAAATTAAATGTAGACTATAATTTGGCATTTGAGAAGTGAAAGGGACTTCTAAAGCCCTAAGGGAAAAGATAACAGCTTGGCTCTTTGTGTTAAATAGCTGTCTGCAAGCCTCAAACTACTGAATGAGCTTTAGGGCAGGGAAGGCTGTGCCTCCCCAAACAGCCTGGCCCTGCCCCATCTGACCCCCACCCACTTCCTGCCCCCCGACTTCCCTCCTCAGAATCCTTGACCCATCTTGCTCCTTGTCCCCTGATCACCCCCCTGAGATCCCCCCCAACCACCACCCTTGGACCCCCCCCACGAACCTCCCCCCGCTCCCTGTCCCCTGACTGCCCCAACCCCATCCATCCCCCGCCAAGTCCTGATAGACCCCCAGAATGCCCACGATCCAACTCCCATTCCCCGTCCCCTAATCGCGCCCCCCCGAACCTCTGCCCCCTCCCTGTCCCCTGACTGTCCCCAGGACTCCCTGCCCCTTATCCAACCCCCCAGCCCCCTTACCATGCTGCTTACCTCCACCTCCCCCCTTCTCCCGGAGCCTCAGTGCGCCATGTCCACGAGTGGCCCTGGACAGCACTGCAGCAGCGTGGCTCCTGCGGGACCTGAGCTCACAGCCCCGCCTCCTTACCACGCGGCTCCAAGCGGGAGGAGCTCAGGCCCTGCCCAAGCCACACTGCTTTAGCTCTGTCCAGGGCCACGGCACGCTGAGGCGCTGGGGTATAGGGAAAGGTGGAGGTGGGTCCAGGGCGAGCCTCCAACATTCTCGTGGGGTCCCCTGCGGGGCCCGGGGCAAATTTCCCCACTCCCCCCGCCCCCGGGTGGCCCTGGGGACTTCAGTCGCTCTGACATCTGCTGGAAGACCAATATAGCAGCGCACAGACAATCCAGGAAGTTTTTGGAGAATGTTGGGGACAACTTCCTGGTGCAAGTGCTGGAGGAACCAACAAGGGGCCATGCTCCTCTTGACCTGCTGCTCACAAACAGAGAAGAATTGGTAGGGGAAGTAGAAGTGGGTGGCAACCTGGGCAGCAGTGACAATGAGATGGTTGAGTTCAGGATCCTGATAAAAGGAAGAAAGGAGAGCATCAGAACTCTGGACTTCAGAAAAGCAGACTTTGACTCCCTCAGGGAACTGATGGGCAGGATCCCCTGGGAGGCTAATATGAGGGAGCAAGGAGTCCAGGAGAGCTGGCTGCATTTTAAAGAAGCCTTACTGAGGGCGCAGGAACAAACCATCCTGATGTGCCGAAAGAATAGCAAATATGGCAGGCAACCAGATTGACTTGACTTAGATAAATCTTCAGTGAGCTTAAACACAGAAAGGAAGCTTACAAGAAGTGGAAACTTGGACAGATGACTAGGGAGGAGAACAAAAATATTGCTCGAGCATGCAGGGGTGTAATCAGGAAGGCCAAAGCACAATTGGAGTTGCAGTTAGCAAGGGATATGAAGGGTAACAAAAAGGGTTTCTACAGGTATGTTAGTGTAAGTAGAGTCTGGATGAGCTCTCCCCTGACATCTAGTGGTGAGCTGTGGAAAAAGATTCAGAAGCTGATCTGGTTTGAAAGGACACATCCACCTTGCGTAGGTGCTCAGCATGATGGGACTGCTTGCTCAAATGATCACTTGTGGCTGGTGTTGGATCCCCAGTCTCCTTGTTTTGGGGGCAGGATTGCTATCCTTGTTGTGTGAACCCAGGGCAGCAAAACTGTACCTGGCATACCCCCAATGGAGGGACTCACCCTCAACCTAACAGCACTCGCTAGGCAGGGGACATGGGTTCCAAAGCCCAATGAGATGAGAGGGGATGAGTATAGGTACATGTATTCAGGGTGGTTGGCTGTATTAAGGGTTTTAGAGGCTATTTATTTGACTCTCCTTCTCCAGGATATAATAAAAGAGCTAATTTAGACTCAATTGAGAGTTTTGTTACATGCTACAAAGCTAAAATCACTGATACCTAGGTCTAAATATTAGATCTACTTTGACACTGTGTCTCTACTGCAAGAGACTGTCCAGTGTGCACCAGCAGTAAAGTTCCCCCACTAACAGCTGAACTCACGGAGAGCTGTGTTAAGTGTATGGGGGAGGGGCTGAAGACATCTTGGTGAGCTGGCAGCTGGTGGAGAACCATGACCAGCAGGGTGGCTGGTGGAGAGGGCCCAAGCAGAGACCCCCAGAAACATGGCATTTGGCTGTTGGGGTGACAAGCGAGTGCCTGAGCAGTGCAGCATTTAAGGTGCCTCCTTACCACCTCCTGTGCCTTCCACACAGGGTGGGATATGAACTCAGTGGATGAACCTCTGAATTCTGGGGCTGCACTGGCCAAGGGCAGGAACTGTGAGTGGGGTACAGAGAAGGGATGGGCACGTTAAAGGGACTTTGGGGTTGCTGGACTTAAGACCCTGATGGGAAAAGGACACTGCCCAACTTACTTGGGGGTGGGTCTTTTGCTCATGGTTTATGTTTATGTGCTCTAGGAGCAGTGTTTTTCCAAAATAATGCTGAGTTAATTCCCTCCTTTTATTAAAAGATTTTGATACACTCATACTCTGTGCTTGTGAGAGGGGAAGTATTGCCTCTTAGAAGTGTAATTGTCCCAGGTCACTGGGTGGGGGCTTGAGCCAGTTTTGTGTTGTATTGTGGAAAAGGAACCCCTAGATACTGAACCCAGCCCTTGTTGCTGCTGGCTCCACCTGGCAGAAGGGTTACAATAGCAACAAGAAAGTGGTCAGGGAAAGTGTGGGACCCTTACTGAATGGGAGAGCCAACCTAGTGAGAGATGATATGAAAAAAGCTGAAGTACTCAATGCTTTTTTTGCCTCAGTCTTCACAGATAAGGTCAGCTCCCAGACAGCTGCACTGGGCAGCACAGGATGGGGAGGAGGTGAGCAGCCCTCAGTGGTGAAGACCAGGTGAAGGACTATTTAGATAAGCTGGACATGCACAAGTCCATGGGGACAGATGCAATGCATCTGAGGGTACTGAGGGAGTTGGCTGATGTGATTGCAGAGCCACTGGCCATTATCTCTGAAAACTTGTGGTGACTGGGGGAAGTCCAGGACAATTCAAAAAAGGTATATATAGTGCCCATCTTTGAAAAGAGAAGATGGAGAATCCAGGGAATTACAGACCGATCATCCTCACCTCAGTCCCCAGAAAAATCATGGCATAGGTCCTCGAGGAATCCATTTTGAAGCACTTGGAGGAGAGGAAAGTGACCACGAACAGTCAACATGTATTCACCAAAGTCAAGTCATGCCTGACCAAACTGATTGCCTTCTATGATGAGATAATTGACACTGTGGATATGGGGAAAGCCATGGACTTGACTTTAGCAAAGCTTTTGATATGGTCTCCCACAGAATTCTTGCCAGCAGTTTAAAAAAGTATGGATTGGATGAATGGACTATAAGATGGACAGAAAGCTGGCTAGATCATCAGGCTCAACGGGTAGTGATCAATGTCTCGATGTCTAGTTGGCAGTTGGTATCAAATGGAGTGCCCCAGGGGTCAGTCCTGGGGCCGGTTTTGTTCAACATCTTCATTAATGATCTGGCTGATGGGATGGATTGCACCCTCAGCAAGTTTGCGGATGACACTAAGCTGCAGGGAGAGAGGTAGATATGGGAGAGTCTGGACAGGGTCCAGAGTGATCTAGACAAATTGGAGGATTGGACCAAAAAAAATCTGATGAGGCTCAGCAAGGACAAGTGCAGAGTTCTGCACTTAGGACGGAAGAATCTCATGCACCGCTATAGGTTGGGGACCAACTGGCTAAGCGACAGTTCTGCAGAAAAGGACCCGGGGATTATAGTGGATGAGAAGCTAGAAATAAGTCAACAGTGTGCCCTTGTTGCCAAGAAGGCTAATGGCATATTGGGCTGCATTAGTAGGAGCGTTGCCAGCAGATCGAGGGAAGTGATTATTCCCCTCTATTCGGCACTGGTGAGGCCACATCTGGAGTACTGCATCTAGTTTTGGGGCCCCCACTACAGAAAGGAGAGAGTCCAGCGGAGAGCAACTAAAATGATTAGGGGGCTGGAGCACATGACTTATGAGGAGAGGCTGAGGGAACTGGGGTTATTTAGTCTGAAGAAAAGAAGAGTGAGGGGGGATTTGATAGGAGCCTTCAACTACCTGAAGGGGGGTTCCAAAGAGGATGGATCGAGGCTGTTCTCAGTGATGGCAAATGACAGAACTAAGGAGCAATGGTTTCAAGTTGCAGTGGCGGAGGTCTAGGGTGGATATTAGGAAAAATTATTTCACTAGGAGTATGGTGAAACACTGGCATGGGTTATCTAGGAAGGTGGTGGAATCTCCATCCTTTGAGGTTTTTAAAGCCCGGTTTGACAAAGCCCTGGCTGGGCTGATTTAGTTAGTGTTGGTCCTGCTTTGAGCAGGGAATTGGACTAGATGACCTGAGGTCTCTTCCAACCATAATATTTTATGATTCTATGACTTTGCAGCTGGTGAAAGAGCATAGGCGTGCACAGCACATTTCATTAGGGTGTGCACTCAGGGAATTTTATTTATTTATTTATTTATTTTAAAGACAAACATCATAAAGGTTGGGGTACAGGAGGGAGTGCGGGTTGTGAGAGGGGATGTGGTGTGCAGGAAGGGGCTCAGGGCAAGGGATTGGGGCAGAGGAGGGGTATGGGGTGTAGGAGGGGGCTCAGGGCAGGGGTTGGGGTGCAGGGTGCAGCAGAGGGCTCAGGGCAGGGGTTGGGGTGCGAGGTGCAGGAGGGGGCTTAGGGCAGGGGTTGGGGTACAGGAGGGTGGGGGGTTCAGGCAGGGGGCTCAGAGCAGGGAATTGGGGTGCAGGAGGGGTGCGGCGGGAGCTCAGGAGAGGGAATTGGGGTGCAGGAGGGGTGCAGGGTGCAGGTAGGGGGCTCAGGGCAGGGGGCTGGGGTTTGGGGTGCAGGTAGGGGGCTCAGGGCAGGGAGTTGGGGGGCAGGGTGCAGGAGGGGTTCGGGCTCCAGCCCGGCACCACTTACCTGCAGCGGCATGCTCCCTGCCTGCCTACCCTGGCCCCACGCCACACTGCTCACAACGTCCCTGTGCAGCCCCTGGGGGGGCACAGGGCTCCGAGTGCTACCCTTGCCACGCCTCCAGGTACCTCCCCTGCAGGGGGTGGTGCCTGGAGCGAAGCACAGAGCCCTCTGCCCCCCTGGGGCCCCAGGGACATGGTGCCATGCCAGCCGCTTCTGAGAGTGGTGCGGGGCCTGCCACACCACGGGGGGCACACCCGGCACACCCCATGCACACGCCTATGTGAAAGAGGCTGTATGGCAGTCAATGGGGGCACACCCGGCACACCCCATGCACACGCATATGTGAAAGAGGCTGTATGGCAGTCAATTTATCCACAGCACAGGAAGCCTCAGTGCAAGCTTCCATCACACACTGCATCACCAACCTGCCTCCCACCTGAGCTGGAGAGACAACCTCTAGGCACAGGAGGGAAGTGTGATGGAGTATATGTTCCCCCATCTCTGGCTGAGCAAGAAATGGGTTAATCCCCTTTGCTTTGCTGAGAGGAGGTATCTACCCCTTCAGGAGTGTTGGAGTGTTGGGGAAGGGGATGATACAGGTGTTTCTACTGGTGGTCTGGACCTGTTTGAAGGGACTTACAAGCCATTTGTCTCTTCCCCTTTGGTATTTAAAGCAAACTAGATTCATTTGAGAGTTCTGGTTCTTTCTCAGCGATTGCTAGAGCTGAGCTATGGGGGAGGGATATCTCAGTGGTTTGAGCATTGGCCTGCTAAACCCGGGGTTGTGAGCTCAATCCTTGAGGGGGCCATTTAGGGATCTGGGGCAAAAATCTTTCCGGAGATTGGTCCTGCTTTGAGCCGGGGGTTAAAGTAGATGACCGTCTGGGAAGCCTTCCAACCCTGATATTCTAAGCTGCCAGGCCTAGAGAAAGGAGGTTGCTACTCTGGTCTAGTAGGCTGCTGGGAGCTGGAGTTGGCAGCTGTTTCTCCTAAAAGTGGAAACTATACAAATGAGTAGTCTTCTGAGTGGGGATATGGGGATGGCAGAGAGAGAGGGAAAGGAAGAGGGGAAACTGCCAGGGCATGCAATGTCTTAAACACCACCTGCCCTCAGGGTGAATTCTCATGGTAACACTAGGTTAGAGGTTTGTTATAGAAGTGGATGGGTGAGATTGTATGGCCTGCATTGTGCAGGAGGTCAGACTAGATGATCATAATGGTCCCTTCTGACCTTAAAGTCTATGAGTCTAGTACAGGGGCTTCAATTTGCATCTTCCTCTCCTCTCTTTCTCCAGCACACATGAATCAGGTCAACAGTCAAACCTGATTTGAGATCCTGCTAGCTGAAATGAGCTATATAAATGAGTGCTACATCACTGATCTTATGCTGAAGGTAAGTAGGGCAGTGGTGGGCAGCTTTCATTAGAGATGTGGGGAGAACACTCACAACAGCTACTTCTGAATAGAATGTGCTCCAGGGGTAGAAGAGGCATTTAGCTACTTGCCATGCTACCTTCACGTCAGGCTGCCCCATTTTCCTGGTGTGATGAAGTGGGGATTTTCCCTTGTTATCTTGTATGTGAGTCTTAGGGTACGTCTACACTACGGGACTATTCCGAATTTGCATAAACCGGTTTTGTAAAACAGATTGTATAAAATTGAGTGCGTGCAGCCACACTAAACACATTAAATTGGTGGTGTGCGTCCACGGTCCGAGGCTAGCATCGACTTCTGGAGCGTTGCACTGTGGGTAGCTATTCCGTAGCTATCCCATAGTTCCCGCAGCCTCCCCCGCCCCTTGGAATTTCCGGGTTGAGATCCCAGTGCCTGATGGGGCAATAATCATTGTCGCGGGTGGTTCTGGGTAAATGTTGTCAGTCACTCCTTCCTCTGGGAAAGCAACGGCAGACAAGCATTTCGCGCCTTTTTTCCCTGGATTGCCCTGGCAGATGCCATAGCATGGCAATCATGGAGCCTGTTTTGCCTTTTGTGACTGTCACTGTATGTGTACTAGATGCCGCTAACAGAGGCGATTCAGCAGCGCTACACAGCAGCATGCTTTTGCTTTTGCATGACAGCAGAGATGGTTATCAGCCATACTGTACCATCTACCAATCCATAAATTGGTAATAAGATGATCGTGGCTACCAGTCCTTTTGCACTGTTCCATTTGCTGCTGTCATAAGTGCCCCTGGCTGCTCTTAGCCAGGGGCGCAAAAGCCAAAATTGGGAATGACTCCCTGAGTCAATCCCTCCTTTTTGGTATCTAAAAATAGAATCAGTCCTGCCTAGAATATGGGCAAGTGTACTAGAGAACCACTGTATCAGAGAACCAGAGAGCACAGCTGCTCTGTGTCAGATCCTGCAGAAATTATGAGCTGTATTCTATTCACATTGGGTGCTCCTGCAACAACCCCACCTGTTGATTCCGTTCTTCCCTCAGCCTTCCTGGGCTACCGTAGCATTGTCCCCCCACTTGTGTGATGAAGTAATAAATAATGCAGGAATAAGACACAGTGACTTGTTAGTGAGATATGAGTGGAAGGCAGCCTCCAGCTGCTATGATAGTCCAGACAGGACAGTAAGGAGTGTGTAGGAGAGGAGCCCAGCATCCCTCTGCTAGTTCAGGGGCACTTGAATCTTTTCTTTACACATGAAGGGTGGGGGCTGATGGAGCTCAGCCCCCTGTTGCTATGACGACTATGGTTATCAGCCATACTGCACCATCTACCAGGAAAAATTGGCCAGGCGCCCTTGATCGACCTAACAGATGCTGGTCATCATGGTTACCAGTCCTTTTGCACTGCCCCATGTGCCAATAGGCTGACGAGGACAGATACCAGTCGTATTGTACCATCAGCCAGCCATAGCGTGGGGGGAGCAAGGATGTTGGTGTTGAGTGCTGCACCATCGCGTCTATCTGCAGCATTCAGTAAAGATAGGGTGACATGTAAAAGAGTCAAGAGAGGATTGTTTTCCCTTTCACTTCTGGGGGTGGGGGGGGGTGCATAAATTGCCGAGCTATGCCCTGACCCACCGCGGACACTGTTTTTGACCCTAGAAGCATTTGGAGCTCAGCCAAGAATGCAAATGCTTTTCAGAGACTGCAGGAACTGTGGGATAGCTTGAGTCCTCCAGTCCATGAGTGTCCATTTGATTCTTTGGCTTTCCGTTACGCTTGTCACGCAGCAGTGCGCTGAGTCCCTGCTATGGCATCTGTCTGGAGATATTTAAAAAATGATTTTGAATTTCGTCTTCTGTAACGGAGCGCTGATAGAACAGATTTGCCTGCCCTTACAGCGATCACGTCCGCATCGTCCATGCGGGAGCTCTTTCTTTATTTTAATTTTTAACTGCATCACCACCCGTGCTGATCAGAGCTCCACGCTGGGCAAACAGGAAATATTCAAAAGTTCGCGGGGCTTTTCCTGTCTACCTGGCCACTGCATCCGAGTTCAGATTGCTGTCCAGAGCGGTCAGTGGTGCACTGTGGGATACCGCCCGGAGGCCAATAGCATCGATCTGCGGCCACACTAACCCCAATCTGATATGGTAATACCGATATTAGCCCTACTCCTCTCGTTAGGGAGGAGTACAGAAACCGGTTTAAAGAGCCCTTTATACCGATATAAAGGGCCTCTTAGTGTGGACGGTTGTGGCGTTAAATCGGTTTTACGCTCCTAAAACTGGTTTAAACGCGTAGTGTAGACCAGGCTTTACTGTTGGGCCTATGTGAGTTTTACAGCATCTATTTCACTCTCTGCACAACGCTCATTTCACTGCAGGAGGAGGGAAGTTGTTTCATACAGACTCTACCTTTCCCCTGTGGAAATGGTGGTGGCTTTTGGAATCGATTCATCCCAGGAGATCAGGTCAGGCTCCTCTTTAACTGGTTTGTCACTAGTAACAAAAAACCAAAAGTAAGACTCACTATGTAGTACTTGTACTGTAGCCTAATATAACTTACTGAAATATAATACAGGGGTGCATAGGAAAAAACAGAGAGATATACTGGGGGATAGTCCACTCTGCTCAAGCTAATCATATGAATCAGAGCCACCATGGACCTGTTCAGCTGCTGTGTCTATTTTCTCGCTCTGCCAATTGTTCCCTACAGTGTAATCTTTCTTCACTCTTTGCCCTGCCTAACTCAGGTAACAGCGATCCCCTCTGTCTTTTGGGAGACTATCCCACACACAGAATGATTGCACTGGTAGGAGTGGCCATGTCAGATAACTCCCACCATGGCCAGTGCTCTATGATCATGCATTCACTGCAATAATGAGACAGGGAGATATATTCATGGACCTTGACTAAGGGAACATCAACACAGTCTGAACTTTACCTTTTCTCTGGGGAGGAGGTGACTCTCAACTTTATTTCACTCTGAGGCATTGGCTTGGGGACATTTATAACTCTTTCTTCACTGATGAATATAGAAAGAAAGTTGCAATTAACTGGACATGCTACCACAAACTCATATGGTACATCCAAGTCCTCTATAGTTATTGAAGTTTCATATAGCAAAGGAAGACAGAATTTAAAAGGAAAGACCAAATAAATAGGTCGGAAGCCTGTTTTGATCCAACCAAATCATAGCAAACAACTTCTGAGCAGTGAACATGAGAGGGAAGAGAACTCCACTAACATGGGACATAGTAAGCAAATGAGTTTCTTCCACCCATGGAAGTCTGAATCTGAGGAAAGGACAGAAGGATCTCTGAAACAGACAAAGGGTATAACCTAGGCCAGAGGAGGTCTGTATAAAAGAAATGGGTAGCAAGCCTTCTCAGCTGGACCGGCGGGTATAACTGAGATTGGGGCAGAGGAGATCTGAATATGGGGAAGCTGGCAGCCCCCATCTACTCCTGGGTAAAACAAACTAAGTGCCTCACTGCTTCCTCATTGGGCAGAGCAGCTTCTTTCTCAATGCTGAGAGGAACCACTCCTTCCTCAGTGGAATTAGTGAAGGCAATAGCATAGCAAGTGGCACCACCGGCCACACAAAGTACATATGAGTTGGGAGCACCCACTGGCATGCAGGCTCATTTAATGTAACAAACTACACAGCAATTCTACCTTCTGCCTGTAGCCAGAGTGGGTTTGGATGTTGTTGCTTCACCTGGAGAAGTCCCAACAGGCTTCTCCTCATCCACTTTGTCACTGATAATCACAATAAATAATAATTAATAAAACACAAGATCAAGTGTGTATGCCCCCATGCTTTCCAAGACACCCAGCACTGCACTGAACACTCCATGCCAGATAGAAATGCGTGCACATGGAGTGAAGGTCTGCTCCCTGCAGCAATGCAACGAACACTTCTGAAATACTGAATAAACTGTTCTTCTGGATCTGATCACTTCCCCTCTTCCCACAGGAATCAAAATGGAGCTCCAATGTTCCTGAAGTTCATTGCATGTGGTCTTGACACTTCATAGTGATTACGTGAGTTTAGAGTGTGTGCATGATCTTACCTGGGAAGCTCCTTGTCTGGCTTTTTAGCTACTTTTGTGCCTGGGCTCTGGTGCAGCACTGGAGGGAGCCACAGTGACTCAAACTCAAAGCACTCTCCCACTGTGATTGGCAGGTGTACAGCTTGCTGGGGGCAGTTGGGAGCCCATTAGGAAAAGTAAGGAATGGCTCCCTTTGGGCTAGGGTGACCAGATGTCCCAATTTTATAGAGACAGTCCCAATTTTTGGATCTTTTTCTTATATAGGCTCCTATTACCCCTCACCCCCTGTCCCGATTTTTCACACGTGCTGTCTGGTCACCCTACTTTGGCCCCATTCCCACCCCTGCCCTTTTGTCCCCTAGAATTAGTTGACCTGTTTCTTTTGGCCCCCTCTCCTCTTCAGCAGGGGTGGCCAAGGTTGTAACAGAGTTTAAGGCCAGAAGGGCCCACTAGATCATCTATTCTAACCTCCCATAGAACACAAGCCACCAGCCTCACCCAGCACCCACACACTAAACCCAAAATGAGACCAAAGTAGAGGAGATCACAGGAGACTAGACTATTATGTGCCACAGGCAGAGAATAAAAGGGACTAGGGTGCACCAGTGCCCAAAACCCTGCATTGGCAGGGAAATGATGAAGTGAGAGACACCCAGATAATCCTGGCAAGTGACCTGCATCCCCACAGTGCAGAGGAACGAAAAACCCACCCAAGCTCACTGCTGATCTGATCTGGAGGAGAATTCCTTTCCAACTCCACATATGGTGGACAGTTAAACCCTGAGTATGTGAGCTAGCCAACCACCTCAGAGAGAGAATGCTCAGTGCCACCTCAGAATTCTGGTCTACCCTGCCTACTGTACCATCTCCAGCCATAGCCATCCTTGGTGCTTCTTGTGGGAAGGGACCCTCCATCATCAACTGTGGTCAGAATGACTGTCACCTTTCACCAGCAACTATCTTCAGTGTCACACAGGAAGACAAGCTGGAAAATGGACCCCATCCCAAACACACACACAGTAATCCAGAGTCAGGGACACTACCTTTTGCCACCAAGACCAAACCTTGATGAAGTCAGAAGGGTCTGACTCTGCATGTGCCGTCCTCCTTCCTCCTCAATCTCAACCCTTTCAGGATGAAAAATAAAGACACAAACATTACATCATTCCACACACATGCACACACACTTGTTCAAACATTTTATTTCATCTCCCCTCATGCTGTAGAATTTTTCTCTGCTCATCTTAGGGTCAAATTTTGCTTCTGTCCCTAGAGTCCACAGCTGGACTTAACAATGAATATGTTGTTAACTGGCTGAGTGAAGCAAGCCTTTACCCTCACCTTGATAGTCTTTCTTTGTATGGGACTGACTGCTCAGGAAGCTAAAAGCCCAATGGTGGCCCTGATTGCAGGGGTCAATCTCTTCTTGAAGAAGAAGGGAAGTGGGTCCCCAGGATCTCCCAACCACAGTTCCAGGATTCCTGACAATCCATGGCTGTCATCTTCCAGTTCAATATCTAGGGCTATGTCTACACAGCGTACCTTACAACAGCTGCCACGCTATTGTAAGCGTACAGCCACGCTGTTGTAAGGTGCACTGTATAGCCATTTTGTCTCCTGGCGACAAAATAAGGCCACCTACAATGAAGGGTGGTAGTTTCAAGGATGAGAGCGCAGCTTCCGCTAACAAAGTCCTGTCCACTCCTGTGCTTTTTGTTGTTAAAACTTTTGTTGTTCAGGGGGGTGTTTTTTCACACCCCTGAGTGAAAAAAGTTGTAATGATGAAAGTGCCAGTGTAGAGATAGCCTAAGTCACCGTGTTCATCCCACGAGGAGCTTTCCAGTGCCAGTATAAGTCAGCCCAGATAGATGGGTCCAGCCTATCTAGGCATTTTCCCTGCCTCCAATTTTACACCAGACGGAAATGCCAAACCCTAGCCCTTAGTAGAAACCACTACACTGAGATGGTACCATAGAAGGGGAGTTCTACTGTAATTTTTGGGGCACAGAGCCAGAGACTCACCTCTTGGCAATGAAGGGTGGTACTTCTTGTGTTGGGCTTCTGTAAAGGAGATACAAGGGCAAAGATTGCATGAAGCCAGTGAGCAAACCTGGCATGTGGGCAGTTCTCACAGGAAGTGCTGAGACAAATTCAACAGAGACCTGAAGGATGATGCTATTTTACATATAGGGCCATGTAATGCAGTTCGCACAGATTTAGCAGTGAGTGGGTATACAAAACCAATGTAACTTACACACCTAGGGGACAAAAACAGGAAAAGCATCTGATAAGAAGGTGTAAAATAAAGCCACCCACTCTTATTTTACACCTTTCTTTTAGTAGTTTTTTTCTTGTTACACACAAAATCCTTCTGTCTCCTAGCCACATATACGGCATTTGTTTTGCACACCAGCTGAATTCCAAATCAGTGCAAGGTACACTATCTTATTGCCCTTGTGTAAATTACACCATCTTATGTCACTGTTGTGGCACATTCCTTCTTTGCTTCTCCCATTTCCTCACAGGCACTGCCAGCCTCCCTGCCACCTCATTGTGCCACCCAGAGTTAGACCAAGAGGGAAAAAGATGTCCTTTAAGCTGCAAAAATTGCAGTCACTTGTCCTGGAAGATCAATCTTATTTTGACCAGTAGAACTGACCTTTACAACTCCCAGGGGAGAGGTGGCTAGAGGAGCTTCCTACACCAGTAGTATCTCCTGCATACTTACACTACTACTGTTACTGGAGCTGCCGCTGAGATGGGGGCTCATAACATATGGTAAAAGACAGTCCCTGCCCCAAGGAGCTTATCTAAACTTGATGCAAATCCTGCTTGGAATCCAATTTCTTTGTGGGAGATTCCTTGGCCCATACCAATGTTTACAAGCCCCTTCTGCCCCTGCCCCTCTCTCCAGGGTGCAATAAAGCTGGGCTGGAGAAAACAGGTGCTTGGGATGTTCTGAGCAGCCAGGCCTGAAAATATGGGTCTTAGTTGTGGGTTCTAGACAGTTAGGAATATTTTTTTCAAAGATTTCAGGCTGTTTTTCTTTCCTTTTGCTCCTTTCCCTCTCGGATGGGAAACACTTCAAAGGTCCTTCAGTGAATATGCCCAGTTCTGCAGTTCCTTGGACTTTTCTCAGTTAGGACTTGATTCAAAGCCAATAGAAGCCAATGGAAAGATTCACATTGCCTTCAATGGATCAGGCCCATAAGTCCCTGTGAAACATTTGCTAATAGTTTCCCTTTCTGTTCACCCCTCCCATGAGACTCACCCATTGCTTTTCTTGGCAGCAGAGAGGACGTAAGAGCGCTCCCTGCTGGCTGTGCGCCTCAGTACACTGTTGGCTGCCTCTGTCCTGGAAAGGAAGGAAGAGATACCCCTGGGGGAATTCTACGCCACTGCGCAGACGCAGAATTTATGTCCCCTGCAGGTTTCTTTGTTTCCCCACAGAAAAATGACTTTCTGACAGGGAAGCAAAGGGAAGCCACAAAAGCGGTCATGTGACCCTCCCCAGCAGTATGTTTCGGGTGCACAGGGCAGCTGACAGAGAGGTAAATCACTGTGGGGCAGGGGCGGGACTGGGGAAGATATGGCTGGTGGCTCCTTCCCTGTGCCGGGCTCAGCTGCTAGTCCCAGCTGGGTTGGGAAGGATGGAAGTTCTTCTTCCCCTTCATGGCATCCGGGGCCATGTCAGCCCTCCCCCAGATTCCCTTCCCCCCCCCCCAGCTCTTCCTGCACCAATCGTTCCTCAGCTGCAGCGGGAGAGATCACTGTACAGAGAGCTGATCCCCCATCCATCCAACCCCCATGCATCCAGACCCCCTCATACCCAGACCCTCCCACCAAGCCTCACCTACACCGCACCCAGAACCCCCCTCCCCAAAGAGCCCCACTCCCCCTGTACCTGGACCACCCTGATGAGCCACCAGCACCCGGATCCCCAACCTACCGAGCCCCAAACAGCTGCACCTGGGTCCCAACCCCAATAAGCCCCACTCCCCCAGCATCTGGCTCTCCGCACTGAGCCCCCCAAACCAAGATCCCCCTGCTGACCTCTATCCCCCCTACACTCAGACTCCACTGCTGAGCTCTAACCACCTTCACCTGGATCCTCCTGCAGAGTTCCATCACCGTTGCACCCAGAACCCCCCAAGTAAGCCCCTGTGCATCTAGATCCACCCAGCACCCCGATCCCCCACTGAGCCGCTTGCACCCAGATTGCCCCACACACGACCCTCTCAACCCACACCTGGATTCCCCCCACACTAAGCCTCTCCACACTTGGATCCTGCCTGCCCATACCTAGTGCACCTGGCACGGAGGGGCAGGGCTCTGGGGTGTTACTGGGGCAGGCCCGGTCAGTCCTTGCACTGTGTCAAGGTTGGGTGCAGCCTTATTGCTGAGTCCATGTCCTGGGGGTGGGAGGGGGAGCTACACAGTGATCTCCTACCTCTGTGCAACCAGTGCCCTGTGCTCCCAATGCCATGCTGGAGCCTCTGTATTTATTTGACAAATAAAATTTGTAGAATTTTAAAATATTGTTGACAGAATTTTAATTTTTTTTGGCACAGAATGCCCTCAGGAGTAAAAAGAGCACATTCCAGTGATGAAGCTGGGAGGCAGGAGACTGAGATGGTAGGGGCTAGAGGTGAATGAGTCACTGAAGGCTTGTACCAGACTCCGCTGGAAAGAACATAAATCAAGCAAGAGCTAAGGGTAGTAACAATGGCCTATCTGTCCATTTATTCTGTTCCCATCACTGTGGTGGTCAGGTATCAATTCCCGCCTTCATACTATTTATACTGTGCTAGGTGTGTATGTAGCTCTGTGCAATGGGTGATATGTGCCAAGCAATCAATAGAGTCCCTAGCTCAAGGGGATTACTGTCCAAAGGCAATGAAAGGTTGCAATATGGTACATAATAAAACAATGCAAATACAGAGTGTGGGGCCTGGGCTTCACAGCTGGATTGCTGAATGGACCAGGTGTGTCTATACAGATTCATTTGAAGATTTTGGTACCACTAAATGTGGATGGGGTGCTGCCAACCTCAGTTTTTTGCCCACAGTGGAATGTGGGCAAAATCACAGAACTGCAAGGGACCTCGAGAGGTCATCTAGTCCAGTCCTCTCCACTCACGGCAGGACTAAGTATTATCTAGACCAGCCCTGAGGGGTGTTTGTCTAACCTGCTCTTAAAAATCTCCAATGATGGAGATTCCGCAACCTCCCTAAGCAATTTGTTCCAGTGCTTAACCACCCTGACAGTTAGGAAATTTTTCCTAATGTCCAACCTAAACCTCTCTGGCTGCAGTTCAAGCCCATTGCTTCTTGTCCTATCCTCAGAGGTTAAGAAGAACAATTTTTCTCCTTCCTTGTAACAACCTATTATGTACCTGAAAACTAATGTCATGTCCCCTCTCAATCTTCTCTTTTCCAGATTAAACAAACCCAGTTTTTTTCAATCTTCTCTCACAGGACATGTTTTCTAGACTTTTAATCATTTTTGTTGCTCTTCTCTGGACTTTCTCCAATTTGTCCATATCTTTCCTGAAATGTGGCACCCAGAACTGGACACAATACTCCAGTTGAGGCCTAATCAGTGTGGAGTAGAGCAGAAGAATTATTTTTCATGTCTTGCTTACCACACTCCTGCTAATACATCCCAGAATGATGTTCGCTTTTTTTGCAGCAGTGTTACACTGTTGACTCATATTTAGCTTGTGGTCCACTATGACCCCAAGATCCCTTTCCGTCTTACTCCTTCCTAGGCAGCCATTTCCCATTTTGTATGTGTACAACTGATTGTTCCTTCCTAAGTGGAGCACTCTGCATTTGTCTTAATTAAACATCATACTGTTTACCTCAGACCATTTCTCCAGTTTGTCCAGATCATTTTGAATTATAACCCTATCCTCCAAAGCACTTGCAACCCCTCCCAGCTTGGTATCATCCGCAAACTTTGTAAGTGTACTCCCTATGCCATTATCTAAATCGATAAAGATATTGAACAAAACTGGCCCAAGAACTGATCCCTGCAGGACCCCACTCGTTATGCCCTTCTGCATGACTGTAAACCACTGATAACTACTTTCTGGGTATGGCTTTCCAACCAGTTATTCACCCACCTTATAGTAGCTCCATCTAGGTTGCATTTCCCTAATTTGTTTATGAGAAAGTCAGGTGAGATAGTATCAAAAACTTTACTAAAGTCAAGATATACCACATCTACCACTTGCCCCCTATCCACAAAGCTTGTTACCCTGTCAAAGAAAGCTATCAGGTTGATATGACACAATTTGTTCTTCACAAATCCATGCTGTTACTTATCACCTTATTATCTTCTAGATGCTTGCAAATTGATTATTTAATTATTTGCTCTATTATCTTTCCGGGTACAGAAGTTAAGCTAACTGGTCTGTAATTCCTCGGGTTGTCCTTATTTCCCTTTTTATAGATTGACACTATATTTGCCCTTTTCCAGTCTTCTAGAATGTCTCCTGTCTTCCATGACTTTTCAAAGATAATGGATAATGGCTCAAATATCAACTCAGTCAGCTACTTGAGTATTCTAGGATGCATTTCATCAGGCCCTGATGATTTGAAGACATCTAAGTAATTTTTAACTTGTTCTTTCCTATTTTAGCCTCTGATTCTACCTCATTTTCACTGGCATTCACTATGTTAGAAGTTCAATCACCACCAATCTTCTTGGTGAAAACCAAAACAAACAAGTCAATAAGCACCTCTGCCATTTCCACATTTTCTGTTATTGTCTTTTCCCCCTCATTGAGTAACATCCCTACCCTGTCCTTGGTCTTCCTCTTGCTTCGAATGTATTTGTAAAATGGTTTCTTGTTACCATTTATGTCTAGCTTGTTTGATCTTGTTTTGTGCCTTGGCCTTTCTAATTTTGTCCCTACCTACTTGTGTTATTTGTTTATATTCATCCTTTGTAATTTCACCTAGTTTGCACTTTTTGTAGGACTCCTTTTTGATTTTTAGATCATTGAAGATCTTCTGGTTAAGCCAGGTGGTCTCTTGCCATACTTCCTATCTTTCCTACATAGTGGGATAGTTTGCTTTTGTGCCCTTAATAATGTCTCTTTGAAAAACTGCCAACTGTTTTCAATTGTTTTCCCCCTTAGACTTGTTTCCCATGGGATCTTACTTACCAACTCCCCGAGTTTGATAAAGTCTGCCTTCTTGAAATTTATTGTCTTTATTTTCTCTTCTCCTTCCTACCATTCCTTATAATCATGAACTCTACCATTTCATGGTTCCTTTCACCCAAACTGCCTCCATTTTCAAATTCTCAACCAGTTCCTCCTTATTCGTCAAAATAAAATCTAGAATAGCCTCTCCCCTAGTAGCTTTCTCCACCTTCAGAAATAAAAAAGTGTCTTCAATACATTCCAAGAACTTGCTGGATAATCTGTGTTATTTTCCCAACAGATGTAGTTCTGAGCAGTTGAAGTCCCCCATCACCACCAAGTCCCGTGCTTTGGATGATTTTGTTAGTTGTTTAAAAAAAGCCTCATTCACCTCTTTTTCTTGGTTAGGTGGTCAAGGCCTACTATGACATCACCATTGTTTTTTACCTCTTTTATCCTTACCCAGAGCCTTTCAACAAGTCTTCCAAAATATATGTTTCCATTCCTAAAGTCCCATGCCAGAAAAAGGTACTTCTGAAAATATTATTTCAAGTGTCAGGAACTCTGATTCGCTGCTTCTGAGGCAGTGTTCCAGGAAGTCCTGCCTTACAGAGGAAGTGATGTGAAAGCTAGAGCTTGGCCTGAGCTATGGAAGTTCAGATCTGGATTTAGATCCAAATGCAAAAATATCCAGACTTAGAATTCTGGAGCCCAGGTCTGGCTACAGAAAGGGGCTTGCTCACTTTACTTCCAGGATAATCCTGAGTCTTTACACCATTTTTTCAATCAATTCACATAGACTGTATGTAGCTGATGGGTTCCCCACCTCCTCTCACTCGCTAGGAAATTAATTGGGCCATACTGTCATTTTGAATCATGTCAGGCTTTTAATTATATTTTGTTAGGGGCCCAGAGGCCTGGGGGCATTGATGCACTGTATATAGAAATGCATTATTATTCTGACTGGCTCACAGGGGCGGCTCTAGGCACCAGCAAAACAAGCTGGTGCCTAGGGCGGCAAAATCTAGGGGGCGGCAAAAGGCTGGGGCCCCAGCTCATCCTGCCGCTGCGAGCTGAGGAGCGGCCCGTCCCCTGCCGCCGGGGGGGCGGCAGGCTGGGCCGGCGGACCTGCCGCAGTCATGCCTGCGGGCGGTCCACCGGAGCCCCGGGACGACTGGACCTGCCGCAGGCATGACTGCGGAGGGGGCGCTCGTCCCGCGGCTCGGCTGGACCTCCCGCAGGCATGACTGCGGCAGCTCAAGCGGAGCCGCCGGACCCGCGAACCGTCCGCAGCCGCAGTCATGTCCAGCTGAGCCACGCGGGACCAGCGGTCCTCTGCAGTCATGCGGCCAAAACATAGAGCCGCCCCTGCTGGCTCAGCTAAAGTTTTCATAAACTTGACCCACATGATGCTGGTAGAGAAGATGAAAAGATACTTTCTGTTGTGTCTATTGAATCCCCAAAACCCCTGCATGGAAAGATGTTGGCTGCAGCAGTTTGTACCTCTTCTTATGTTCATCTGGGGAAAAGGCTGGTTTCTCTTCATCTGACTCCACTGATATTTGCCTGACATTGAATGGAGCCCTGAATCCAAGAGAAGAAGAGAACTATGTTAATGGCTTTGCTTTTGTACTTAGTCATAAAAGAATTTAAAGCAATGGGCACTGGATAACAGACTTTGAAGCAGCCTTAGCCAGGTGAGCATAGATGATGAGATGACTTACGGGTAGACGTCAGTATAGCACCTAAAGGAGGGCACCAGAATCCTGACCCTCATTCATGGGAGAGGCACTTTTATTTTCCATGCACAATGGTGAAAACATATCCCTGTCCAGGTTTTCTGATTTACAGGGCTTGAGCCTCAACAGATGATAATGCTGAATGCTCAGCCAGAACCTGCTTTGATCAGAAAAGTCAGGCAGTGGCCTGGCAGCAGGCCCGGACACGAGATTTCTGCATTTCTTGCTTTCAGACAGGCCACAGATACTGCAAAGCAAGCATCTCTTGTGGTAGTTTGGAGGCTTCTGACTCCTGTCCCAACTGGGTTTACTAAGAACAAAATTCACCCCATGCAGAAGGAAGCTCCACACAGTAACTTCTTTTAAAATGAAGGGCAGTGGAATGTTCAGCAAGCCAAGCGATCAGCCTGGCTGAGCAGGTGGCTCCACCATGCAGGCGAATGCACCAGGCGAGGCCCTGCAGTTGGATAAGCAGTGCACTGCTCCTCTTGGTACACTCACAGTTTCTTGTAATCCTCAGTTGTCATCTTGTATCCGGAGGAGAAGCGGGGGAGGCTGGCACTCTTAGCCTGAGCTGCAGTACTGCAGATAACACACAGTCACTTCCATTAATGTGACACTTGTGACCTCTTGCCCTCCCGCCAGATTCCCTCCCATGAAGATTAGAGAATGTTTCACAAGAGAAGGGTAAAAAGGATGAGCTAATGTATCATGTTGATTACTTTAGCCAGTGTATGGACAGCAGATTGTTCTTCTGAGCTGTCCTGGGCCCAGGATATGATATAATAGATATGAGGGCCCAGTAGTTTCCCAAGGACTCCTGAGAAAAGACGGTTACTCACCATTGTAACTGTTGTTCTTCGAGATGTGTTGCTCATATCCATTCCAGTTAGGTGTGTGCACGCCGCGTGCACACTCGTCGGAAGATTTTTACCCTAGCAACACTCGGTGGGTCGGCTGGGCGCCCCCTGGAGTGGCACCGCTATAGCGCCAGATATATACCCCTGCTGACCCATCCGCTCCTCAGTTCCTTCTTGCCAGCTACTCCGACAGTGGGGAAGGAGGGCGGGTCTGGAATGGATATGAGCAACACATCTCGAAGAACAACAGTTACAACGGTGAGTAACCGTCTTTTCTTCTTCGAGTGATTGCTCATATGCATTCCAGTTAGGTGATTCCCAAGCCTTACCTAGGCGGTGGGGTCGGAGAGAGACGTGGCAGAGTGTAAGTCTGCTGAGCCGAAGGCTGTATCGTCTCTGGATTGTTGTACCAATGCATAGTGGGAAGCAAAGGTGTGAACCGAAGACCAGGTAGCTGCCCGACAGATTTCCTGGATGGGGACATGGGCCAGGAAGGTGGCAGAAGAGGCCTGTGCTCTTGTGGAGTGAGCAGTAAGGTGGCTAGCCTGAACATGAGCGAGCTCGTAGCATGTCTTGATACAGGATGTCACCCAAGACGAGATCCCCTGGGACGAGACTGGCATGCCCTTCATGCGGTCCGCCACTGCCACAAAGAGCTGGGGCGAACGTCGAAAGGGTTTTGTCCGCTCTATATAAAAGACTAGAGCCCTACAGACGTCCAAAGTATGAAGGTGCTGTTCCCGGCGCGATGAGTGCAGTTTCGGGAAGAAAACCAGGAGGAAGATGTCCTGGTTTACATGAAAAGCAGACACCACCTTGGGGAGAAAAGAGGGGTGTGGTCGGAGGTGCACCTTGTCTTTGTGGAAGATCGTATAAGGTGGTTCCACCGTCAGGGCGCGAAGTTCTGAGACTCGCCTCGCCAAAGTGATAGCAACGAGGAAGGCCGTCTTCCAGGAGAGAGATAAAAGGGAACACGTGGCCATAGGCTCGAAAGGGGGCCCCATAAGTTTGGCTAAGACCAGGTTTAAGTCCCAGGTAGGGGCCGGGCACTGGATCTGTGGGTACAACCGTTCTAGTCCCTTAAGGAACCGGGAAACCATCTGGTTAGAAAAAATAGAACGGCCATCTTCGCCTGGCCGGAAGGCCGAGATAGCCGCCAGGTGCACCTTTAAGGAGGAGACCGCAAGGCCCTGCTCCTTGAGGGACCAAAGGTAGTCCAATATCTTTGGGACAGACACCAGATGAGGATCGCAGCCGTTCTGATTGCACCAGAGGGCGAAACACTTCCACTTGGTGAGGTAAGTCGACCTAGTGGAAGGTTTCCTGCTCCCCAGAAGCACCTGCTGTACTGCAGCAGAACAACTCCGCTCCGCCTGAGTCAACCACGCAGGAGCCATGCCGTGAGGTGAAGGGACTGCAGAAGCCTGCCGAAGTCCTGCATTATGAGATCCGGCCATAACGGCAGCGGAATTGGCTCCACCACTGATAGGTCGAACAGCAGGGTGTACCAATGCTGCCTCGGCCATGCTGGAGCAATGAGAATAAGGTTGGATCTGTCCCTCCGGAGCTTGAGCAGCACTCTGTGAATGAGGGGAAATGGTGGGAAGGCATAAAACAGGTGTCTCGTCCACGGGAGGAGAAAAGCGTCTGAGAGGGAGCCTGGGGAGCGTCCCTGGTAGGAGCAGAACATGTGGAATTTCCTGTTCTCTCTGGAGGCAAAGAGGTCTACTTGGGGAAAGCCCCACCTCCGGAAAACTGTATGGATGACATCGGGATGGATCGACCATTCGTGAGACAGGAATGACCTGCTGAGGCGATCTGCCAGGGTGTTCTGTACTCCTGGGAGAAAAGACGCTACTAAATGAATAGAGTGGGCTATGCAGAAGTCCCACAGTTGGATGGCTTCTTGACAAAGTAGGGAGGAACGCGCCCCACCCTGCTTGTTTATGTAGAACATTGTCATCGTGTTGTCCGTGAACACGGACACACAGCGGCCTTGTAGTTGGACTCGAAATGTCTGGCACGCCAGGCGGACTGCCCTCAGCTCCCTGACGTTGATATGTAGGGCCAGCTCGTGGGGTGACCAGAGGCCTTGAGTGTGTAGGTTCCCGAGGTGGGCACCCCAACCCAAGGATGATGCGTCTGTGGTCAGCGCTACGGAGGGTTGGGGAGGGTGGAACGGTACCCCTGCGCAAACCACCGCAGGGTCTAACCACCAATTGAGGGAGTCGAGGACTGTCCCAGGAATCGTGACCACCGAGTCTATATTGTCCCTGTGCGGACGGTATAGTGACGCGAGCCATGTTTGGAAATGCTGAAGCCGGAGTTTCGCGTACAGAGTCACGAAAGTGCATGAGGCCATGTGACCTAGCAGGCTGAGGCAGGTGCGCACTGACGTTGTCGGGAAGGATTGGAAGCTTCGAATGATCGAAGACATGGCCTGAAACCGAGGCAGAGGGAGGCAGGCCCTGGCCAGATTGGAGTCCAGCACTGCTCCAATAAATTCTATCCGCTGAGTTGGAGTCAGGGTAGACTTTTCGGCGTTGACCATAAGGCCTAGCCTGCCGAAGAGGTCTGTGACTACGCGCATGTGCTGAGACACCTGCAGTTGGGAAGTCCCGCGAACCAGCCAGTCGTCGAGGTACGGGTAGACGTGTATTCGACGACAGCGGAGGGCTGCAGCGACCACAGCCATGCACTTGGTGAAGACCCTCGGCGCCGTAGAGAGGCCGAAGGGGAGCACCGTGAATTGGTAGTGCTGATGGTTGACGACAAAGCGAAGGTAGCGTCGATGTGGCGGGTAAATGGCAATGTGGAAGTATGCGTCCTTCATATCGAGGGTAGCCCAATAAATTTAGGAGGTTTTTAAGAGATTAATTAATGTTAGTTAGAGTTAGTTTGTTTAGGTTGACCTGGTGACTGGTGGAAGCAAGATAATGAAAGAAGATATGAATTGTGTGAAGATTATTACGAGCAAATGCGCAGTCTTAGTCTTCTTTGTTTTTTTTTCTAGTGAGAGCTAAGAAAGCTTATAAACAATAAAAATGTGTTTTTTGTTTTGTTTGTATTATTATTATAGAAAAATTGTGTGTAAAAAAAAAAGCTTTGCTGTGATTGTTAGTTGAGAGACTGAGTCCAGACCCTGTGTCCTATGGCACTCTCTCCCTCCATGGTAATTACTGGAGAAATAATAAAGTATTTGATTTTGCTGCATCCAAACAAAAAGTGAGAACTGAGTTTTTCTTCGACAGCGGCATACCAGTCTCCAGGATCCAGGGAAGGGATAATGGTCCCCAGGGTTACCATGCGGAACTTGAGCTTCACCATAAATCTGTTGAGCTCTCGCAGGTCTAGGATTGGTCGCAGACCCCCCTTTGCCTTGGGGATTAGGAAATAGCAGGAATAAAACCCCCTGCCCCTCATGCCTTCTGGCACCTCCTCTATGGCACCCAAACTCAAGAGAGTCTCTACCTCTTGCAAGAGGAATTGCTCGTGAGAGGGGTCCCTGAAGAGGGACGGGTAGGGAGGGTGGGAAGGAGGGGGAGAACAAAATTGGAGGTGGTATCCCGCTTCCACCGTGCGGAGGACCCAGCTGTTGGAGGTTATCTGGGACCAGGCAGGGAGGAAATGGGAGAGGCGGCTGGAAAAAAATGGGGAAGGATCCAGTAGGGAAACTGGTGGGCCGTCCTCGGGCATCCTATCAAAAGTTCTGCTTCGACCCCGAAGATGGTTTTGGGGGCGGTTGGGCTTGGTTCCCCTGGTTGCCCGATTGTCTCCGCCTGTTCACCCTGCCACGACGCCTGGTGTCTTGTCGCGGCCTGGGTTGATTATAGGGGCAGTAGGGCTGGGGCCGGAAGGACCTAAGTTGGGTTACCGGAGTCTGCATGCCCAACGAGCGTATTGTAATGCGGTTGTCCTTGAGGCTCTACAGTCGTGGGTCGGTTTTTTCTGAAAAGAGACCCTGACCGTCAAAGGGCAAATCCTGAATCGTTTGCTGCAATTCAGGTGGGAGAGTCGAAGCTTGGAGCCAGGATATGCGCCTCATTGTTATGCCAGAGGCCAGGGTTCTGGCCGCCGAGTCCGCTGAATCCAGGGAGGCCTGGAGGGCAGTTCTGGCTACTTTCTTACCCTCTTCCAAAAGGACTCTGTACGGGAGTCTTGTGGCAGAAGCTCAGCGAACTTGCCTACAGACACCCATGTATTAAAGCTGTAGCGGCTTAGGAGGGCCTGCTGGTTGGCCACCCTAAGTTGAAGGCCGCCAGCCGAGTAGATCTTATGGCCTAGAAGGTCCATGCGCCTCGCCTCCTTCGCCTTAGGAGCCGGCGCTTGCTGGCCATGTCGTTCTCGTTCATTGACGGATTGAACTACCAGTGAACAGGGAGGAGGGTGGGTGTACAGATATTCATAGCCCTTTGACGGGACCATGTATTTTCTTTCTACTCCCCGAGCCGTCGGTGGGATGGAGGCCGGGGACTGCCATATGTTATCGGCATTGTTCTGAATGGTACATATAAACGGCAGGGCCACTCGGAGGGGGGCATCCGCTGTCAATATGTCCACCACTGGGTCCTCCACTTCTGCTACCTCCTCAACCGGCAGGTTCATATTTTGGGCTACCCTCCTCAACAAGTCCTGATGCGCCCGAAGGTCAATAGGAGGAGGACCCGAGGAGGATGTTCCTGCAACTGCCTTATCAGATGAGGAGGAGGAGGAGAGGCCCGGTACCAAGGGGTCCTGTGGTGGGTCAGTGAGCGGCGGAGCAGCGTCTGCGGCGAGAGGAGCTTCAAGTTCCTCCAAAGCAAGTGATGCCTCGTCCATGGTTGTAGGAGGAGGCCTGCTGACCGTGGCTTCTGGAGCTCGATGGTCAGAGGGGCCTGAGCGCTGAGCCGTGAATGGGGCACCTTGCGCTTCGTGGTACGCCCACAGGGTCCAGAAGGCCCATTGAGGAAGGCCTTGGTCTTGGCCTTGAGGCTCGGACTGCTGGTATGCAGCACTGTCGGCGTGGGACGAGATGGATGGATGTCTCGAAGGCCATGGCGGTGCCAAGAAGCCCTGCGGTGCCACCGATTCAGCCGTTCGGTCCCGGGGTGGTACCGAGGAACGGTACCGGTCCTGTCGGTGCCGGGAGTGAGATCGGGACCATCTACCGCGCCGGTGCCGGGAGGTCGACCGGGATCTCGAGTCTCTATGGTGAGAACGGCTGCGGGACGTGTGGTACCGAGAGCGGTACCGAGAGCCTGATCAGTGCCGATAACGTCTGCCTGGCGACCGGGATCGTGATCGTCTCCGCGAGTATGACTGGTACCGCGATGGAGAGCGATACCGGGACTGCGAGCGGTGCCAGGATCGGGACCGGTGTGAGCGGGAACGTCTCCGAGATCGGGATCTGGAGTGACGCTGCTCTTGGTGGTCCGGAGAAGGAGGCCTCATTATGGCCGGCTTGCCAACTGACTTGACAACCCGCACCGGCGGTGCCGGGGGTTGAGGCTCCATCAGCGCAATTAGCTCTCTTGCCGTCGAGAAAGTCTCGGGAGTTGAAGGGAGAGCTAGCTCAACCGCAGTGTGGACCGGGGAGCAGTGTGGTACCGGACTCAACGGCCCTTGCGGTGCCGGAGTCGACAGTGCCGTGCTAGGAGGAGCTTGGAGTTGCGGTGCCGGAGTTGGTGGTGCTGGTGTAGGTACCGGGGTTCGGCCTACGGGCCTGGACGCATGGTCTTTTTTGGAGGATGAAGTCTGCACCGCCTTACGTTTCCCCGAGGGGGAGAGGGAACGGTGCCAGGGAACCGGTGCCGGCTGTTGTCGGTGCCGGGCCTCAGTGCCAGAGTGAGTTGGTGCCGAAGGCACGCTCCTCACCGATGCAGACTGCTGGGCGGTCGGTGCCAGCGCCGCAGGGCTAAGTGCCGACTCCATTAGGAGCTGCTTTAAGCGAAAGTCCCGCTCCTTCTTTGTTCTTGGCTTGAATGATTTGCAAATGTGACACTTATCAGGAAGGTGAGACTCTCCTAAGCACTTCAGGCAAGATTCATGAGGGTCTCCAACCGGCATCGGCTTCTGGCAGGCCGAGCACGGCTTAAATCCCGGTGCCTTGGGCATGAGCCCAGACCGGGTCAGGGGAAAAAGGGGGCTAGTCCCCCAATCCCCCAGTGAACTATACACTAACTACAACTAAACTAGTAAACTAACTCTAACTAAACCAAAGTTGAACTATATACACAATAAGGTAGAAACAAGAGCGAAAAGCTAGGGTTGTGGAGGACAACGATGCCGCACTCCACTGTTCCAACGACCGTCACAGCGATAAGAAGGAACTGAGGAGCGGATGGGTCAGCAGGGGTATATATCTGGCGCTATAGCGGCGCCACTCCAGGGGGCGCCCAGCCGACCCACCGAGTGTTGCTAGGGTAAAAATCTTCCGACGAGCGTGCACGCGGCGCGCACACACCTAACTGGAATGCATATGAGCAATCACTCGAAGAAGAACCGTCATTACTAGGTTTGGAATCCCCCTCCACCACACAACCCTATCTTGTTACAAGGAGAGTCAGACACACATCTTGTAACACTGCTCTCTCTAGCATTATCCACTGGTCAGTAAAGGGGGAAATGCATGGGTGTGCCATGGTGGCAAAGAAGCCATAAATCATCCTGCCATGGGGAAGGCACAGGACTGGCTATGCTAGCTTTGCAACTCTCCACCCCCCAAGTACTCCTGATGCCAGGGGCATGTAATGAGTGCTCAGGGGTAGGCTAGTGGCAGCAGGAGCGGTGCCAGGGTTTCTGGCACCCTAGGCAGAATTCGGGGGGCGGCATTTTGTGCACTCCCCACGGGGCGCGCGGGAGCTTCCGGTTCCACTCCTATAGCACCGTCGAAGAAGGACCCTCCACCGAAATGCCGCAGGCGACAGCGGCAGTCATTGAGCTGCTCAATTGCCTGCCGCTGTTTTCCACGGCATGTCGGCAGAAGGTCCTTCTTCGGCGGTGTGACAGGAGAGGAACCCGAAGCTCCCGTGAGCCCCGTGGAGCGCACACAAAATGCCGCCCCCCGAATCCTGTTGCCCTAGGCGACCGCCTAGGGTCGCCTATATGGAAGCGCCAGCCCTGAATGGCAGGCTGGGAGTGAGAGGTGTGTGACCACAACCTCACCTCATCTACTCCAGCTTTCAAAAATAAACATCATCTTAATAAAATATTTTTGTTATTTTTGTGATTAGGTTTGTTACAATGATTATTGAATGAAACCAGCATGGACATTTTCTCAAGGTTCCTACCCACACCAAAAAGCTCTAATCAGCACATGTTTTCTGGGACGAGCATCCCAAGATAAAAAAACGAGGGCACACCCAGAATACTCCCACTCCAGACAACTTCCGGCAGTCTTCTCGGAGGTCAGCAGTGGGCCAAGCTGAACCTTTCCACTATGTGCCACAACCAGTTCAGTTTAGAGATGGCATTAAGCCTAAGAATTGGGATCCGAGTTTGGAGTTTTTAATGCACTTCAAGTGCAGTGGGTTGGGTCCAAGTCTCTCTCTAGTTTGTTAGAAGCTTCATCGTCTCGGGATTCTGAATTGTGGTTGGAGAGGCTCTGCCAGAGTTTAATGGAGATCTGTGGGACTCTACAGGCACTGTATGAAATCAAACACTGGGCACCAGTGTATGCAGAATATTCCAAAATGCTAAGCAGGTCTTGTATGAAGAATAGGATCAGACAAACCTTTTCGGCGTGCCATTGAAATAGAAGGTGCTTTCAGGCAGAGTCTTGTCAATGGTCCTGGTGAACACCCCCCTATAGGAAGAGGAGAACTGTAGTTAGATTCTTAGAACCAAAATTACAGAAAAGCTGAGAGAGCCACTGAGAAAGGCCCTAGAGGAGAGGACCATGCTAAAGTGGGCCCCAAATCTGTCTCTCTGTCAGATCTATTAAGCTGCAGATTTTCCACATAGATTGCAGGGCTCTCATCACCTCCAGTACATTATGACTGTATAATCTCTGTCCATCACAATGGCATCTATATAGCCTGATGGGGATGCACTGCCCAGCCTCGCATTCCATGGAAGTATGATGACTTTGTGACCCTTGAGTGTGTACCAGGATTCATCCAGCACCCAAAGGGTAATGGAATTGTGAGAGGAAGCAAATACACCTAGCGTTTTGGCTAATGCAAGGGCCTATGTATCATGTTGAGGGGAAGAGGTTGGGTCAGAAACAGATTAAACCATTTCATGGTCGTAGTCAATACTTAATCAGCTCCCAAATGGACTTGGGAGTGTGGCAATACAGGATACATGATCCTCTGTCAGACCACAGAGGACCAGGTCCATTGCTGGTCAACACCTAGTGCTGCAGTGGAAGATGAATCCCACAGTGCTCTGAGTTTCTAGTGCACTGCTTTTTACAAGGGACTGGGAGAGACTTCCTGACACCCTCACCAAGTGACCACCTTACTCCTCAGGCTATGACAACTGATTTCCCATCACTGCCAGGGCTCTGCTTGTTAAGCACCCAAACATGTCTACCCACAGGGGATCCCCACAGTCAGACACCACCATAACAGTGAAACACAGGTGATATTGATATTTCACCCATTTTATCCTCTACTGTCTTAGCCTCTGTCACCTGCAGCCCCAGTGTTTCTAACTCCGGGGATGGGGCTCTGCATACCAACCTGATGAGATAACCGGAGTTGGGCTTGGAACTTGGCAACCTACACAGGGAATAGAAATCAAAAACTCACAAGGAAGAAATGGGAGCAGCAATATCCATAGGGTACAAACAGGAGTGGCTCCAGGCCCCAGCACGCCAAGCGCGTGCTTGGGTCAGCATGCCGCGGGGGAGCGCTCTGCCAGTTGCCGGGAGGGTCTGCGGAGGGCCTGCTTTGGTGGAGCCGCGGGACCAGCGGACCCTCCGCAGGAACACCTGTGGGAGGTCCACCGGAGCCGCGGGACCGGCGACCGGCAGAGCGCCCCCTGCGGCATGCCGCCGTGCTTGGGGCAGTGAAATGTCTAGAGCCGCCCCTGGGTACAAGGCTGTCAGTGCAACAGGGCTTCTGGTGCTGTCCAAAGCCACAATAGTGGAAATCCAGAGCAGCGAGCCCCGTGATGCTATTTCACATCCCCATCCAAAGTTTATGTAGCCTCTATTGTTTACAACTAGCTCCAAAGGATTTTTTTTACACTATTTCAGGATGTGCTATAAGGGGCTCTATCAGGAAACTGACTAATTCTTTAAAAATTTGTGCTGACAGTCTATTTAATTCCAGACACAAAGATAAATCCACAGATGGAATATAAAGGCATGGATAATGGATCAAACATTGTCTCTCTTATAGAACAACATATTTACATTAACTTATTCAAATGTCCATCTGCAGAAGGGGCTTGCTGTTCAGCCAGGGAGGGAGTTTGGAGAAACACTCCCTTAGGGGAACAGGAAGGAAACATTGTGAAAAAGGGTTAGAACCTGCAAATTGTGACATGCTAAAAGGACTGACATAAAAACCTGTGAAATATTGAGTCAGAAATGTCTTTCTGACAGTGAAAGTAGGACAGGGACTGGAGGCGAAGCAGCATAGGAATGGCCACACTGGATTTTCAAAAGTGACTAGTCATTTGAGGTGCTTCAATGTTTGGGTGCTCAACCTGAGATACCTTAAAGGCTCTGATTTGTAGCGACTGGGGCTCAGGTCCTCAGAGGTGCTTAGGCTCTTTCAGTGGGAGTTAGAAGCCTAAATACCTTTGAGGATCTGGGTTTTGGTGAAAGTCTGGCCCCTTTTAACATGTCTCAAGTTGGGCACCCAGAATCACTAGATGCTCTTGGAAAGCTTGGCCCATTAATTATTTGTATTGCAGTAGCATGTCAGAACCCCAGTCACGGACCAGGACCCCAATGCTGGGCGCTGTACAAACAGAACAAAAAGACAGTGGTCCTCGTTACCCTCGGGTTTCTGAGCACCTCGCTCTCCCCCTTACCTCAGCTCCAGCAGACTCCACTCCTCCCCTTTTCACTGCCCCTAAGGCATCACATTGCCAATGTCACAGGGGTGTGCGCCGGGGTGGGGGGAGGGCAAGCAGGGGCACAGGCAGGGCCGGCTTTAGCAGGTGCAGGGCCCGATTCCGGGGGGTGTGTGTGCTTGTACTCACCGGGCAGCGCTCCCAGTCTTCGCCAGCACTTCAGATTGCCAGGCGGGAGATCGGGACCGCGGGGCTGCCGCGCTCCGGCTGGGGTTGCGGGGCCGTGGGGCTGAAGTGCTACTGCTAGGGCCGCGGGGCTGTCGCGCTCCGGCCGAAGCTCCGGCCGGGAGATCGGGGTCGCGGGGCTGCCGCGTTCCGGCCGAAGCTGCGGCCGGGAGATCGGGGCCGCGGAGCTGTCGCGCTCCAGCTGGGGTCACCGGGCTGCCGCGCTCCAGCTGGGGTCGTGGGGCAGCTGGGCTGCAGTGCTACCGCCCGGGTTGCGGGGCCGCGGGGCTGCCGCACTCCGGCCAGAGTCGCGGGGCCGGAAGACCCTGGCAGAGCAGACTGCCCAAGGGTGAGTAAAACAAATTAAAAAGGCGCCTAAGTGGCGGTGCCGATTCCAGGGAATCTGTCAAATCGGCCTAAAGCCAGCCCAGGGCACAGGCCCCCCAATCAATGGGAGCACAGAACTCCACCTGGGCGGGAAGACTGAGCTCCTCCGGCCTTGAGGCTGCAGGGGGAGATCCAGATTCTCCGGCTTCTGGGTGAGAGCGAACTCCATCAGCCATGGGGGGCAGGCATGGAGAGCGAACTCCGCCAGCCCTGGGGCACAGAAAATGCCGCTCCAAAAGCGGCTAAATTTTTATTCCAGTGCACTCACCTGCAATGTCACCAAAGTTGCTGTTATTATCTATTGTGCCTCAATGTGCATGTTGCTTTACAGGAAGGCCTCAAGCAAAGGCCCTCCCGGGAGAAGCCTGCCATGGGGGATGCAAGGAGAACTGACAAGAGGTCATGGAGGAGAAGGGGGAAGTGGCAGCAAACTGCTCACAGGAGAGTTATTAATGAAAAATTCAGATCGGCGAGGACTGTCACTTTTCAGCAATGGGACTGCAGCCAGCAGGGGGCTCAAACACCGGGCTAATCGCTGCCCCATGTTTTTATTTTCTTAGGATCTGAACAGCTGGATCCTTATCCCCAGGCACCACACTGGCACAGGAATCCACCTGTAAGCTTGCAGAATCAGGGCCATCCAAAGCACCGTGCCAGCACACGGATCCACCTGCATCAGTGAGCTTGCAGGCTTAGGGCCAGAGGTGGATTAAGGTTTCCTGGGGTCCTGGGCCAGAGCAAGTGGGGGGGCCCTCACTACCCCTTCTGCCTGCAGTCCCGCCCCTTCTGCCTGTGGCCCTGCCCATGGCCACACCCCATTCTGCCCCTTTCCCCCGCAGCCCCACCCCTGTTCCACCCACGGCCATGCACCATTCCACCCCCACAGACACACTGTTGCCCTGCAACCCGTTTGCTCCTTTCTGCCTCCCCCTCCATGGCGCTAACACGAGAGAAGCCATGGCAGCGAGTGAGAGCTCCTCCAGTCCTGGGGCCACAGTCAGGGTCCAGGCACTGGGGCTTCCCCCACCCACTCCCTGCTTGGCGCTTCTGCCAGGGCTCTGGACTTCCGCCACAGTGCAGTAGATTTCTGCTGAGGGTGGGGCACACATTTTTCTGGGGCTGCCGAATTGGCCAGGGCGCCTGGGCACAGACCCTGTCAGCTCATTGGATAATCTGCCACTGCTTGGGACCACACATAGCACTATGGTGGCACACGGATCCATCTGCATGTATGAACTTGCAGGATCGGGGCCATGCTCTGTCCAAGATGAACGCTTGCAGACTGCTGTGCTGAGCACAATGGGTGCAGCTCTCCTCCAGCATTACATTTTATAACCGAATAATACCAGGAGTGGGTGTGAGGAGACCTCGAAGAATCCCATGTCCAGGCAGATGCAATGGCACTACATATTTATACCATCCCAGCCAGAAGCCTTCAGTTACCTGTTACCGTGGGGTGTAACAGATGCTGAGGCTGGGGATCCCCTGTCAATCTTCTCAGACCTACATGGTGAGTGCCTGGTGGGAGGAAGGAACAGAATCACAATGGTAACAGTCCCATTCACACAATTCTCAACTGCTTTAGACATGCCAAATGTGACAGTTATGTGAGTAAAATGCACCTCCCGTGCCATCCCATGTGCATGGCACATCGTGGTGCCAGTGTGGCAATGGCGTGCTGCAGCCAGAGAGGACATCCAGAGGAATTCACCCATGAAGGAAATCCCGTGCAGGCAATGCTCCCTGAAGAACCACATTGGTGTCATCATATTCACCCAGCTCTTTCATCCACAGATCTCAAAGCAACTCACCATGAGGCAAGGAGCATTATCCCCATTGCACAGATGGGGAAAGTGAGGCACAGAGTGGGAAGTGACTTGCTCAAAGTCACACAGCAAGTCTGTGGCAGAGCCAGGCATAGAACCCAGGTCTCCTGAATGTTACTCTGGTGCACCCAGCCACTGGGATTGCACTGTCTGTCTCCCTATTTTGCTGCTGTTATTTAGAGAGTGCTCATGCTGCAGATGCTGCTTTATAAACAAGTAGGGAGAAAAGTCGCTGCCAGAGATTCTACAGCATCCAAACTGGTGTGGGGATGGGGCATCCTGTGGTCAGCTGCCAGCTTGCTGACGCACTCAGGTTTCATCAGCACTGGGGAGGCTTGTTCAGAGAGGAGGGAGATTTTTTGTTTTGTTTTTCATTAAGCAGTTTAATAAAACACTAGCCCTTTAAGTGTCTTTAGTCCCATGCTCTGCCCAATGCACCTTGCAAGGGTAATGCCATGCCACTGGGATCAGCAGGGTGTGTGTGTGTGTGTGTGTGTGTGTGTGTGTGTGTGTGTGTAGCTGTGTTGGCTTTACAACACTTAGGGTCCAGGATTCCACCACATGGGGCAACCTCCATCTGCCCACTTCTGGCAGCTTTGCAGCCCCTTTTTACCATGCCAGCAACTACAGGGCCAAAACACTGGGCAGGACTGGCTCCATGAGTTCAGCTGATCCTCACCCATTTGCAGTTGGACATCTCTTGGGGATTAAAAACACCTCCGAGCTCCTGGGTTCGTGGTTCTCTGGAAAGGTCATTTCCATTTGACTATCAAAAGTAAATACAAGCAATGCGTCCATTTGATTGTGAGTTTACTGCCAGCCACATGGCCTTGTGCCACCCTTAAGGAATGCCTGATGATGATGGGGTTGTCTCATGACTCCATTGAGTTTGGGGAAGGGACTCTACCAAAATAGCACAGAATTCTGGGAGGAAGGGGCAACAAGCTGTAGGTGGGAGAGACTGGTAACTCTACTTACAATGGGCTGCTCTTCGTCTCTTCCTCATTGTCTGAGTTTTGTGGGTAGATCCAGCTCTTATCCCCTTTTAGTGTGGTGCGTACCTTCATCTGCCTGATGATCTTCTTGCGATCTTCTTCACTGGGTGGAATAACACCCCCTGATACAGAACAAGAGGAGATGGTTTAGGGGATGTGTGGGACTGAGGGAATGGGCTTGCTGAATAAGCACTGAGCTCCCACTACCAACTGACCCACCCTGGAGCCATTCCAGTTGGGAACAGCTCTTATTTCCCCCTTCTTATTCTAATAGATTTAAAATACCGAGGGAATCTTTCACCTACTCATACAGGCTTTGGCAGTTGGAATTTGCCAGCTGGCAAAGTCAGAGGCAGACTCCAGACTGGATTTAGGGTGCCACTTTACACTGAATATCCTGGACTACAGGACCCTTTACTGGAATTCACAGACTCATTTGCTCGTGCTCCTTTAAAGGGAGTACCTAGCATGAATGAGTTGTTTTTCTACCACAGAGAACCAAAGACATTCAGGTGACTGTCTGCTCGCTTATCTAAAAGGCAGTAAGTTTGCCTCCACATTCCCTCTCCCTGAATCTATGTAGAGTGGCTGAAGCTAATGCAAGTGTTAGGTTGGAAAAAACCATGTTTCTGGTTGTCATGCATGGTTTGCCATTTCTGCCACCTGGTGGTGAGACAAGTTTAGGACTTGCTCAATGGGAGGACGGACAGATTGAAAGAACATAGGATTCCCTCCTGCAAACCTTGTCTAATGACAGCCTCAAATTAGCAGATTAAAGAGACCCTTGCCTTGCTCATTTCTACCCTTCCATTCCCAATTGCTATTTCAAATGCAAGTGATCAATCCATGCCTTCCAGAATATGCGTACCACACCTGGCACAATGGGGCTTTCATTTTGATTGTGGCACAAGCACTAGCCTCCTGTCCCTATAATGCCTTTTCCTTCAGTGCTACTCTGTCAAAAATCTATTTATCTTCCATTGGCTCTGTCCTCTCACCTATTAGGAGCCTTAATTACATAATTCACTGGAATAAGTGTTGTTAACGTTAATTAAAACATTGAAGCAGGAGATGTGAAAATGCCATAGGTTGGAAATTAGGACATGCTGCATCATCAGCAGGGTAGAGATCAGGTGAGAGAAAGCAGTTCAGGGGAGATGGGAGAGAGTGAGGGTTGGACAGGGTGGTGTTTGAGAGGACCAAAGAAGCCTAGGGAGGGGCTAGAGAAAGTGCAAGACGCTGAGGAAAGCCAGGGTGTGGAGGAGCTGTATGTGGCGGGGAGGGGAGAGGAATATCAAAACATGGATTGATCTTGCAGATTGCTAAACACTATCTGCAAGGGGCTGAGAACAGCTGGATGGAGAATGGGAATTTTCGTGGGGAAAATCCCCATTCAAAATAGACTCCCCCTTGCATACAAACAGTTTTTCCAGGAGAAATTTTTGAAAAATGAGATGGTGTGAGGAAAGCTTGCTGCCAAAAAGCCTCCAACTTTTCCAGTTGGAAACCAGCAAAGGATTCCTGCCTTGTGCATTTTCCTGAATATGCAGATAGCCTGAAACTAATGGGAATAGCTATACCAGTATAAGCATCTTCATAATGGCATAACTGCATCCAAACTAGGGAGTTATACCACTTTAGGTAAACCAGTCTAGTTAACTTGTGTGTGTAAACAAGTTACTGTCAGAGAGGAACACTTTCACTTTTAAAGAGTAATGCTTAAAAGTTAAAAGTGGAGGCCTAGTGTCTAGAGCAGTGGCTGGGGCTAAGACCAGGGTTCTGTTCTCAGCTCTGCCATTGGCTGAATGACCTTGGGCAAGTCACTTCACCTCCACGTGCCTCAGTTTCCCCATCTGTGCAATGGGGATAATGATTCTGACTCCTTTGTAAAGCACTTTGGGAGCTACTATTACTATTAAAAGTGACATCAATTGCTTCATTGAAATGAACAAAGTTATCCAAACTATTAGTTTCAGGCTGCTTGCAGATTCAGGAAAATGCACAAGGCAGGAATCCTTTGTCTCTCTCTGGGTTCCCACCCCTCCTTCTAAATGGAAAAGCAGCAGGTTAAAGATAGATTCCAGTTCAGGTGACATGATCACATGTCACTGTAAGACTCCAAGCCCTCATTCCTCCCAGCCTGTCTCATAGGAGGCCAGCCAATGTACAGGATCCCCCTGGACCCTTATCTTGCCAGACCCTGAGATATCAAAATGCCAGGAACATGATTAAATTAAGAGCCAACACAAAGGGGAAACACTGGAGGGAAAGAGAAGCCAGTGACTGATTACAAAGGACACCATCGGTAATGAACAAACTAACCTCAAACTACAGTAACTGAACAGAGGGCGTGGTATCATAAAGATACTTGTAAACATCCATCAGTGATAACAATTTGGGGATAAGAATTTTGACACGGATGTTAAACCTTATCATAATGCTACTTTTCAATTAATACCTATAAACAGGTTTAAAGCTTACGACAGCAGAGAAATCATAAAAAAATCTGGTTTGCTGTGTGTGAATGGGGAAACTGAGGCATACTGCCTCATGGCCTTAAAGGCTGAATGCCAAGAGAACTATAACAACAAACTGCCTTCGAGATAGTCAGTGGCTAACCCTCTTCCAGTAACCTAAGGGGGGAGGTGTGACTGTACCTCGGGGGAACACCCTGCACCCCCATGTTCATCTTTATAAAATGAGTGTGTGGTATCCAATGCAAAGATTGTCATACTGGGTGTCTTCAGAAGGCTCATAATACACTGAGCATGTTTGTTATAGTGATATTATAGTAATTGTTAAAGTAAAGTTATAGGTTATAATTTCATGTATATCATTATGAGGCTGAAATGTATCCTCATGGCTTAAAGCAAGCCCAGGCAAAAACTCTCCAAGAACAGAGAGGCAGTTCACACCTCATCAGGGCATGGATGGGACAAACCCTGCCCAGCCTCACAGAAACAACGGACACTGGCTTAGGCAGTAACAAAAGAATCTGTTAGACCCTTGAGGGAGTCACCCCCTTCCTTTGGGCAGTTTGGCAGCAATGCTCACCTGACTCAGAAGTGTGGCGGGGGTGGGGGGAAGCCAAGAGAAAAGAAAGGACATGATAAAAGGGAGAGACATTTTGCCATGATCTCTCTCTCTCTTCCACCTACATCTACAGACACCACCACCACCAAGCGACTGAAATGCTGACCAAAGGGGAGAGCCTGACTGAAAAGTAACCAGACAGCCTGTGGGGAGAAGCATCTAAGTTTTTAAGGACATTGAAAGTATTAAGATTAGCTTAGAATGCGTTTTGCTTTTATTTCATTTGACCAAATCTGACTTGTTATACTTTGACTTATAATCACTTAAAATCTATCTTTATACCTAATAAATCTGTTTGTTTATTCTACTTGAAGCAGTGTGTTTGGTTTGAAGCATATCAGAGAACAAGCCTGGTACATATCAATTTCTTTGTTAAATTGACAAACTTATATAAGCTTGCAGTGTCCATCAGACATAACTGGACACTGCAAGACGTAGGTTCCTAGGGTTGCTTCTGGGACCAGAGATATTGGCTAGTGTCATTCTCTTGCAAATAGCTGGGAGTAGCTTACATGCCAGAGGCTGTGTGTGAACAGCCCAGAAGTGGGGAGCTGTCACAGCAGAGCAGGATAAGGCTGGCTCCCATAGTCAAGGATTGGAGAAGCCTAGCAGATCACCGATCCAGATAGCACCAGAGGGGACCATCACATGTATTACCCTGGTGGAATCTCCATCCTTAAGCCTGGCTTGACAAAGCCCTGGCTTGGATGATTTAGTTGGGGTTGGTCCTGCTTTGAGTAGGGGGTTGGACTAGAAGACCTCCTGAGGTCTCTTCCAACCCTAATCTTCTATGATTACTTTTAATATGAAGCCTCAGGTTCTGTAGCAGGGGTGGAATCTGTTGTTGACTTGTGGGATATATGTTGCCCCAATAAGAATTTTATACACTCCTTCTGTGCCAGCCATGACAGTACAGGGTTGCTTACATTATTGTTTTGTTCATCCTGAAATTCATTGGAAGTTACTAGTTTTGCACCTTTCTCTATCTTTGTAGGCATTACAATTCTACCCCAGTGAAATATCAAACACAGAATTCTGTAGAAAGTAAATACATGACAATCTGTTGAGTAAGGCTGAGAGGAAAGAGTAGGACCAATGAATTTCAGACATCATACATTGGAATAGGGGAAATCACAGATGTTAGAGTTCATATAACAAATAGCAAATAGCATGATCTTAAGGAAGGAGAGCACTGCAAAGCAGCTTAGGTAGGGGCAAGATAAATTACCTTTGCTGACACCAAGAGACATCATGGTTCTCTCAAATTTTCTCCTACTTCAGTTCCCAGTTCAAGGCAATGGGTCCACCTGAAAAAATGAAAAAGCGTGAGAAACCCAAATTATTGCTCCAGTTATAAATGGTTTCCAGACAGGATCTGAGTGAGTGTGTGAATTACATATCACAGTAATATCACACTGGCAGAAATGAGACGGGGAAGGTCTATTTGCCCCTCTATTTTATTTCATCCTCTTGGCCAACTGGAGTCTTTCCCATCACTGTTCTCATGGATCCATGTGAAAAGTTGTTCAGAATTAAGGGATCATAGCAATGTCGGTCTGGAAAGGACCTTGAGAGGTCATCTAGTCCATCCCCTTGCTCTGAGGCAGGATCAAGATGGGTAAAACTCACTTGGATTCATGCCCAGGTCCACTAATTCCATAGTCTAGTCATGGCAGACATGCCTATCCAGGCTCAGCAGAGGAAGAGGTACCCCAGGGTCATATGCCTCAAACCACTCAGACAAGACAGAGAACAAGACACATATTGATGTTGCTATAACACTGACATTCTTTTAAAGCAGCATCACTTTTCCAGGCAGAACTGACAATTCCTGTTCCCTGCCTAATGATCTCACAAGCAGGTAGCAAGCTGTAGTAACCTTAGCCTATAGATACCTACACACATTGTTGTCTCTTTTACAAGTGCATAAATGACTTAATGACTGACAATTAAGAGTCTCTTTCATCCAAAGAGCTATATTCTCTACAGTCTGGTATGCAAGGACTCTCTTCTTCTCCTTCTTGTATAGCAGCAGGTGCTGTCATGTATGGGGCCTTTCAGCAATTTCTGTGAGAACATCATGACAGTTACAAAGCTGTGGATCTATAGAACCTTATCCAGCAGTGAAACATGGCTGCTGAAGAGTGGCACACTGACATTTGCGATTCTCACCATCTTCGTCCTCTGCTCTGTATTAAGAGACAAGATCAGCAACGAGAACGTTTGTAGCCAGACCCAGTAACCATTTCCATCAACACCGGTTCAGGTTCCGTGGCTTTCTTGGTATGGACCAGGGGTAGGCAACCTATGGCACGGGTGCTGAAGGCGGCACACAAGCTGATTTTCAGTGGCACTCACACTTCCTGGGTCCTGGCCACCAGTCCAGGGGTCTCTGCATTTTAATTTAATTTTAAATGAAGCTTCTTAAACATTCTGAAACCTTATTTACTTTACATACAACAATAGTTTAGTTATATATTATAGACTTATAGAAAGAGACCTTCTAAAAAGGTTAACACGTATTATTGGCACGCAAAACCTTACATTAAAGTGACTAAACGAAGACTCAGCACACCACATCTGAAAGATTGCTGACCCCTGGTATGGACATATAATTACAATGAAAGACCATTACCACGGGACCAGAGATCCTGTGGTAATCACAAATTTCAGGGGTGCAGTAAGATTACTAGTGATGAACATAATCTGAATAGCAAGCCAGACCACTTGAAGGACCGAGCTAGAAATCGATCTGCCTGGCACTCAGAATGCAAGGATGCTACATCCCTTTGGGATTTGCATGATGATGATTTGCATGATCTCCTTTGAGTGTAATCCTCTGCAGCAATGTTCTCCAAGGCATCTGAGTCAGTTTGAACCAGTGCATCAACTGGGAAGCTAGGAAGTATTTTGCTACTGGAGGTATCACCTTTCCTATGAAATACAACACCAAAGTCCTGGCTATGAATGGTCATTGGACATCCCATGCATTTGGGGCATCCCAGACTAGGGTTAATGTGAGTGTCTTGGCCAAATTCCAGTTTGGCTAATTATATGCTGCCTGTCTAAATCCTCTCTGAAAACATTACAAGAGAGCAGAATTTTTCACTTCTTGTCCTAAAGGATTATCCTGTGCCACTGCTTCCGACAGCTGTGTATTCCTTTCCAGAAGCAGCCATGCTCCCTGTGTGTACAGTCTGTAAGTGCTTGGGAATCTTCAAGATGCTGCATGAATATAAAGTTAAGTTATTATTACCTGTGGGTGGCTTGTGTCTGAAATATTGCATGGAAACCACGCTCCCATTAAAAAATACCTAGTACTGATCTCACGGCATCGCTGCTTGGTGAAGTCCTCACCCTTTGCTTGGCACATGGGAAGCTGAATAACCACCTCTGCTCTTTGCAGATGCAACTTCCCTCCTAGTTTGCACTGAATTCTGGAACACAACCAAAGTGCAATAAATTCAGGACAACTCCTGCTCTCAGGCTCCATTCACCTGCTCGACCTTTCCCTTCTAGAATGCTAGTTTAACTCCCACTGCATGTAGACAGCCCTCTCCTGCCCCCACCCTTCCCAGACTGTCCTTCTTGAGGCCTTTCCGCTCAGACTCACAAGGGGACAGAGACAGAACAAGGACAATAATCCTATTATGGATGGCCATACAGTATTTCAATTCTAATCTTTGATATGCAAGATGCTCTGATGCATTTCTTCCTCCCTTCTAGTTAACAAGTTATTTCCTATTCCTGCAGTAACTGTATGGTATAAAACAACCCAGGAACAGGGACAAAGGGGAAAATGGTGGCAAGGAACTAGCCCAAACATAGGGCTAGTTGAGAATTTTTTGGATGAATTGTTTTTCACTGAAAGAGGCTAACTTGTCAAAACCAAAACTGTTCTTGAGTCAGAGTCAGGTTTGAGAAAAACAGAAAAAAAAGTCAAAATTGAAATGAAACATTTTGAAATTTTCAAAATAAAATGCTTCCATAAACGCAAACCAAAACATTTCTCGGTGTTTTGCATTGCAATTTTTTTTGAGATTTTGACTTTTTATCTTGATTTAAGATGACAGCAAATTGTGAACTCTTGAATATTTGAGGGAAACTGTTTTGCACCCAGCTCTACCCAACAGTCAGATGCTGCCCTTGATCCAGCTCTATTTGATTCATGTTGAGTTAAAAGCAGCGGCGTCGCTAGACTGATGGCTAGTTGAAAATGTTCTGCCTGATTTGATAGAATCAACATGCATCAATTCCATCAACAGTTTCAACGGAAACCAGATAAGCAGGTACCCAGGCTGACACTGCCTATGAGCTGTCAAGTTTCCTAGATTGGTCAGATCCCCAGGATGGTCAGCTACTCAGCTTCTTAGCTTCCTGGTCTGCAAAGAAGTAGCTAGCTGGGAATCCAGGCAGCCTAGGAGCCTGGCAGCATGCCAGGCTGACAGCAAGCAAGCAAGCTGAAAAATTTTGTTTTGGTTCTCCTGAAACAGAATTTTTCTGGAAGTCCTTCCCTGCAAAAAATATAATGTTTCTGAGTTTTTGTCCCAATATGAAATTATTCGCAGGAAGCAATTTCTATTTCCTGGCCAGCTCTAGTGATAGCCTTAAAACAGAAGTAATTTAGTGAAGTGTTTTTGAGAATCTGGAGTGTTGATACACACATAAGCTAGTGTAAATGAGAGGACAAATCAGTTATTTAGTACAGAGGAGCAGAGCTTTCCATGTAATATAAATCAGTTTTAGAATCATGCAAATAGGATTCATAAAAAGATGAGATTCTGGGCTTGTGCAGCATAGAACTCACAGCCCAGGTTGTTAAAGCTATGGTGGCTTTAAGCTACCTTTGCACCCACCCAATGCTGAGCTGCTCTAGGTGCACCTCTCCTGGACTGCAGTGCTACCTGAAATCTCCCAGCTGTTCTCCCACCCCCAGTGCATCCCTCCCATCACCACAGTCCCACATGCCCTATCCAAAGACTCATGAAAGCATCCTCAGAGGGCAGCTTACAGTTGTCTTCTGCAGTGCTTGTACAGAGCGAGTCTTTTATATGGCAGGTAATGGGGCCAGAGCAGTGATGAGAATCTCAGCCCAAGAATTTTGCTTGGGACTTCTCCCTAGACATAGCTGACACATCATCTAGCCAGTACTATCGATGATATTAGCCTCTTACCCAACTTTATCTGCCTTTAACAATACACCCCAAAATTAAAGGAGGTACCAATGGACATCAAAGGACGTATGAATAAATACACAGTTCTGATGCCTGAAACTACAAATTGGCCAACCCTACTACCTGATCTTTCAGGCTTCTCTATCTTTCCATTCACATCAGCGTGGGAGAGCGCATCACAAATATCATCACAGATATTTCTGGCTCTGCAGACAGGTGTTTGGGCATGTTGATGGCTCATTAGGGCTGGCTCTGTGGGACTGGCAGTGGTTCCCACACATTGTTTTTCCAACCGTGACTCACACAGCAGCAGCCAGCCCTGCCCTTCCTTGACAGGCATGCTATGGCCTAGTAAGGTACAAGCACGCTGAGTGTGGTGGTTCAGAGTCAGTGGCAGGCCAGTGTCTGGGAGATCCATCTCTAGAGCCTCAGTAAAGGGCCACACCACAGTTTCAGGGGCTGCCCAAGTGCAGAATTCCAAGCAGATTTCCTAATGACGTGTTGGAGACAATGAGATTTTTTATAAAGCAAATAACCTATTGCAGGAGAGTGCACTGCAAGAAATGGGACAGTAAACACAAACAGGGTCTAGTACCAAACCACACTCCTGGTCTGAGGCAGACAACGTTTAATTGATTACTGCAGTCCACATAGGAAGAGCCTCCCAAGATAATTCTCAGCTACCAGGAGAACTTCTGGCTTTGTGGTGGGGGACAAGTTGACTACTTTTTAGTGTGGAATGTCTATCCTGGGAAGGCTATGCCAAGGCACACTTGGGGTTGTTAAGTATAAATGAGTCTTCTTCCAGTGCCAGAGCACAATAGGATCCATGCAGCGCCTCAGACACACAAGTTACACAGCCTCTCCAGATGTTAGCACTCCAATTAGACGGAGGTCTAGCTCAGTGGTTTGATCATTAGCCTGCTAAGTCTAGGGTTGTCAGCTCAATCCTTGAGGGGGCCACTTAGGGATCTGGGGCAAAAATCAGTACTTGGTCCTGCCTAGTGAAGGTAGGGAGCTGGACTCGATGTCCCTTCCAGTTCTAGGAGATATAGGCATATTTCCATATTGGCCTCCACAAATCACTCCTGGATAGAGTACAGTGTGAGATGACAAAGACATGGATCAATAATGGCAAGCTCTATATCTGAGAGGAAGAGTTCTGCTGCCTTGCAAACTGAGGCTGAGTAGCACTTATAGCTGCTATTTGGAGATCGAGGTGTATGCCCTGAAGCCTCTGCAGCTCTTTAACAATTGAGCCCTAACTCAGTTGTCCTGTAAACTTCACGGAGTCTACACATGTGTTGAAAGCTAGCCATGCGCTTAAACACCTGGTTGAACAGGGGCCTTGGAGAGCAGATTCTCTTGACACCTGAAGCTTACCATTGCATTGTCAAACGTGGGGTGGCTCTTCTCTTAAGTGGGACGCTTCAGAGAGAACATATCACACCAGCACTCTGAGAGCTACTCTGGGTTTCTACCCAATTTCAGATCTACAGTAAGATTGACTTTAAGCTGTATCATCTCCAGAAGCCTCTATGGGCTAGGGCAGTGGCTTTCAATATTTCCAGACTACTGTACCCCTTTCAGGAGTTTGATTTGTCTTGCATATCCCCAAGTTTCACCTCGCTTAAAAACTACTTGATTACAAAATCAGACAGAAAGGTGCAAAAGTGTCACAACACATTATTACTTTCTCATTTTTACCATATAATTATAAAATAACTTAACTAGAATATAAATATTGTACTTACATTTCAGTGTATAGTATACAAAGCACTATAAACAAGTCATTGTCTATATGAAATTTTAGTTTGTACTGACTTCACTAGTGCTTTTTATGCAGCTTGTTGTAAAACTATACAAATATCTAGATGAGTTGACATACCCCCTGGAAGACCTCTGCGTAGCCCTGGTTGAGAACCACTGGGCTAGGGTGTGGCCACCTCAGGGCCACCTGTTCTTCTGTACCACACCGAGAATTAGATGCTCTGTGGGAACATTGTGAATGTTAGAGTCAAGAGTGAAGCAGCCACATTAGCCAGTTTTCTGCAGTAGGTTCACAAGGAGAATAGGCTTTTTCTTCAGGAGAAAGGAGTCCCTGCCTCAATTAATTTAGAGCACAACACAAGACTCACCTTCCTTATTAATGGAAGCTAAAAAGTGGCCAACTTTTATCCTTTGCTTAGATATCATCCCCCAACATGATCACAGAAATGTCCTAACCAAGGGAGGGGCAGAGCCAGAGATCCATAACTGGACAGAAATTATACTTCTTGTATTTAACACCTAAAGTACTATGGTAATTGGCACAATAGAGAAAGACACAGCTCCAGACCATCCATGGTAGAACAAACACAACAGGGACCAAGCAGTTGCTGGAACTGAACTGGAAACCTCTCCTTCCTGCTTGACACTGATTCTCAGCAGATAGCCTGGCAGTTTGAGATGGCGATATTGACAGTTGCATTAGAGAACCATGCATAAACAGAGATACATGAGACACTCCAAGACAAACTGAAAGAGGGACAGAGCAACAAACAGCAAACTTCTTATCAGGAAAAAAAGCTTTAGAGGCTCATCTGATAATACCGCCTCCCTCTCGCTTCCCTCGTGCCCACTCGCCTCCCTCCTATCTCTTTATAGGTCATTATCAAAAACTTCCAAATCAAATTGGCTTGAGATCCCCTTCCATTAATACAACATGTAATGCATCTGTACTTCAACAAAGAGACAATTAGATTTTAAAACAAAATGCTTGGCAAGCATTTTCTTCATCACTAGTAGCTATTGAACCTGAAGCCCCCAACAAATGAAGAGCACAAATCATAGCTCAAAGTTTCTTCAGAGATCTGAGTTCAGGATTTAGGGTGAGGTTTTCAAAAGCACTCAGTGTTGACCCATTGGAGTCACTAATTCACTTCAGAAAATCCCAGCTTTGGCCCAGATTCACACTAGAACCAGTTGCTGGGCTAGACTAGAAGTGAGATTTTGTTACATCATTTTTATATTGGCAAAAGCCCTAGTGTAGACGCAGTTACACCAGCTTATGGCAGTATAGCTGGTAAGAGAGCTTTGGCCAGCATGTCTTATTTCATTTGGAAAGTGGTTTAAGCTACATCAGTAACAGCACTCTTTTGCTGGGATAAGCTATGTCTTCACTAGCTAGACCAGCTTACCCTTTCCAGTGTAGACAAGCCTAAAGTCTATTGACACTGCAATTGATAGGGGTGATTCCCAATGCAGCAGACAGATTGGTGTTAGCTCAGCTTGAGCAAGGGGACTAGAACTAGCAATGTGAATGCTACCTCATGGGCAGAGGCTCAGGCTGGCCACCCGAGCTTGGACTTGGGAGGGTGGGCAGACTTGGACTTGAGCAACAATCCTAGCCCTCGCCCATGCCACAATGGCCACATGACTATTGTTAGCATGCTAGCTCCATAGGAACTTGTGCAAATTTGTGTACTCAAGCTGGGACTGAATGTAGTCAAGGAGGCTGAAGCTCTGGGCAAGTCTACACAGTAGAGCACTACATCAGCACAGCTGCACCACTGTAGCACGGGCGGTGAAGATGCACTATGCCAATGGGTGAGTGCTCTCCTGTCGACATAATTACTCCACTTTGGCAAGAAGTGGAAGCTACGTTGCTGGTTGAGTGTTTCCCACCAATATAGCACTGGCGTGAACTGCGCAAAACTTGTGTCACTCAGGAGGGAGGGATGACTTTTTCACACTCCCGAGTGACGTAAGTTAGAGCAACTTAGGCAATGGTGTAGACCTGCCCTCTGAGACCAGCTAGAACGGCTCTCCTCCCTGCCCCACCTTAGGCACATTGTCAGTCACTGCAGTGGAGGCTCAGATTTCTGAACTCAGCAAGGAAGGGAAGGGAAAAACAAATCAGTGCTGAGGTATTTTGTTTGGACTGAACCAAAATCCCAGAGCCGAACACCCCCAGCTCTGGATAAGAAGGATCATTATTTGTTTGTTTGGTGCAGCAAATCCCATGCTCATCTGGTGCTGCAATATTGCCCTCAGCTTTGTGTATGGTTTGTGCCCCCCTGGATTCTGAGCTCATGGTCTGGACACAAAAGTTGTGCTCCAACCAGTGAGGCTCATCTGGCCTGCTAGGCAGTGGTGATGGACGCCTTGCTGATCGTGAGTGCTGGGAGCTGTTTGACCATCTCTGGCTCTCCATAGGCTCTTCTGAAATATCTTCCACAGTCACCTTTCATAACTACTTTTCAACACCAAAACCCTCCTGACTAAGTGAGGAGCAAGAGCAGAGCATGTCCCCTGGCCTCCCTTTTGAGCCACAGACTAGAAATAGTGCCAGCACCAGAGAATTTACAAGAGTTCTTCCAGGGAATTATGGCAGTGTGACCTCTTCTCCCATAATTCTCTTGTGCCACTCCAGGTAGCCTAGAAGAACTTTTGAAATCTCCCAGAAGTTACAGCTTCTGGTGGCAGTACCAGGAAATGTGGGATAGGTACCCAAAAGGCACTGTGACTACAGCTGTGTAAATCGCTGTTAGAGTGGACACAGGGCAAAACTGCAACCATTCTGAACCCAAAACAGCATGGCTTTTGTGGACACATTGACTGCTTTGTGGGTACTTCCAGCAGTGCTGTCCCACAGATTCAATGATGTTGTTAGCTAATGTAGAAAGTTATTAAATTCTCATGCACCTCTTGCTAAAAAAATAGTCACAGGGCAGAATATAAGCATGAATCATGTGGTGAGAATAAACAGTCATAACGTGCAATCAGCCCTGACTTGCTCTTGAATACCTGGTTGTCCAGGATGGACCATGGGAGGCTGAGGAAAATACCATTGCTTAGGTTGTTATGTGGAGAAGGGGATGTCTATTGGCATCATGTTACAGACTGAAGTGGCATCAGGGGAGAGGCTGGGCCTCAAGACAAGTCCAGAGGACAGTGATGGGAGGTGGCTGCTGTGATGGGAAATAGAAAAAAGAAAAGAAGACAAGACATCCACATTACATGAGTCAGAGCAGGGATGGGCAACCTGCAGCCTGTGGGCCACATGCAGGTCACCAGGGTAATCAATGGCGGGCTGCCAGACAGTTCGTTTACATTTGCACAACCTCCCGCAGCTCCCAGTGGCCACGGTTCACCGTTCCCAGCCAATAGGAGCTGCGGGAAGCAGTGCGGGCAGCAGGGACGTGCTGGCCACTGCTTCCTGCAGCTCCCATTGGCCAGGAACAGCAAACTGCGGCCACTGGGAGCTGTGGACGGCCGTGCAAATGTAAACAAACTGTCTGGCAGCCCGTTAGCGGATTACCCTGACGGGCTGCAGCTTTCCCACCACTGAGTCAGAGAAAATATAGCAGCTTCTCTGGAGTATCTTTGTGGCTCTCTACGGGAGGGGAATGCCTGGTAAGTATTTTAGCTCCAAAACCAACTCTTACATTGAGATGTGTCCAGGTACCTATTTTGGAGCCCTTCAGTCTGATCTCCATATTTATAGGGCACAGGAGAGGAAGAACTATTAGCAAGCTGTAAACTGTCCCAGTCAGTTGATCAGTCATCTTGCTATTTGTACTACCTGCTGGCAGGATGAAAGGGTTTTGTGATTTCTGGGGGAGGAGGAGGATAAACAGAACTCTGTAAGAAAGCTACCACAGCCCCAAGTGTGATTCCACAAGGCAGGAGAAAATAATGGCAATGGATCCCATTTATACCATAGTTCACCCAACCCCTCACACAGATAACATCAATTTCAGTTTTATATAGCACTTTGTATCCCATAGCACTTCACAGCCTCTGTAGTACTACCTGTAGCACCACTGAAATGCGGCCACCTTTAGGGTGGGTGTGAAAACAAACCAGCATGCTGCCTCTTGTGTAATGGAAGATGCATTTCCCCATGAGATCACTGACATTCATGCACTGCACACAGGGCGTCACATTTTCAGGTCTTGGCTGAATAACAAGGATCTCTCTTGGCTGAGCCTTCAGATCCTGCCACCCTCTGAAAACTTTGTAGCAGATCTTCCTGGTGTCTATTTTCTAGCTCTAAAGGCTGAGTGCAGTGCGGAGCAGGATGGGAGAGGCTGAGAGAGCCCAACTCCCTGAGGGAGTGTCTATGGAATTCTTCAGGGAACTATGCAAATTGACATGGCCCAGAACATGTTCTCTGCACAAAGAGTCCGCAGAGCCTGCCAAGAAACTCTGCATGCCCTTACCTGTTGCTTCGGCAAAGTTCCTGCTCCTGAGCCTGTTACTTCCTCGACATTTCACCATATCACTTGCTCTTCCACAGCCCCTTTCACCACAATGCACTTTATGTGGATAGAATTCTTAGTTAAATTGCCTTTCAGAGGAGAGAGAGCCCCCACTCCTCCAGCTGACCACAAGTTTTCATTACAGATCCCCAGTAATTGTCATGAGGGGGTATTAATCCCAGTGCCCTGGCTATTTTCCAGGTTGGGTGCCTACACTTGGCCTAACTACAGGTCTTAACTGAGCATTCTGGATTATTTGCCCCATCTTCCTCCCTGCCCCTCTTGATCTCTACTCTGCTGCCAGCCTCACAACCCCCTGCGCTCTTCACCATCTGCCAGGCTTTCCTTCCCCTATTTCCCCTCTACCCCCAGAGTCCCTTCTCCCACTCCCATACCCCTGCCTTTGCACCTCCCAATTAAAATCAACAGCAGCAGCAACAGCAGGTTGCCTGCAAAAAAAACCAAACCCTTGATAACATTTAGGCTGCTGGTATGCAGAGACCACTGACTGTCATGCTGACCACTTTGCTTCCTTGTTTCTTTGTACTCCCTGTCTGCCTCCCTCTAGCTGTCTCTTGTCTTCCATGTAGAGTGTTAGCTCTTGATTCCATTTAGGTGCCTAACTCTCATTACCTTCAAGAATCCAGGCCTTTGGTGCAGGGACTGTCTTTTTTTTGTCTGTACAGCACCTAGCACCATGGGGTCCTGGTCCATGACTGGGCTCCTAGATTCAACACTAATACAAATCAACAGTGACTCAGCATGTGGCTACTACAGCCATGAGGCAAATCTCGTCTGTTATAGCACTTTTTCCTAGCCTTTGTCCATGTTACACTATAAGACAAGCTCTTTGGGAACGGGGTCAAACTATTTTTTCCATTTTCATTGATTGTTTTGTCAAATATTTTCACTTCAGTTGAAAACTGAAAATAAGTCAACTTACAAAGTTTCCTGATTTTGGTTGCTAGAAACTGATTTTATTTTTCAGTTTTTCAATAACCACCCCGCCCCCAAAATTTCAACAACAATGGAAAGGTTTTTAAACACAAAAAATCCACTTAATCAAAAAACTATTTTTGCCTTTTAAAAAAAGTTTAAATGGAAGGTTTTCAGCCAGCGTGAAATGTAAATGCTTCAAAGAAGGAACTGTGTGTGTTCATCCAGGCCCCAGCACAATGGGACCTCAGTCCTCATGTAGCACCCAAAGGCTTGCCCACAATGTAAAGGACATAACAACAGTTCTTCACTTCCTCTATGTCATGTTGCTGAGCTCTGTTATATAGCTGCCATGTTCCACGCCAGAACTGGCTGCACTTCAAGGAGCAGAAATGATCCCTTAATAGCCCTTTCCTATGAAAGGTCCCAGGGTGTAAGACTGAGTGTTTGTGAAGTGCTCAGAGATCCTTAAATTAAGATTCAGTTGAAGTGCAAAATATTGGCATGTGATTCTACTCTGAAAAATAACCTTACAAAAATTGCCCCTTCTACTCACTAGATCTTCTCACTGTGTATATCAAACTCTTCTACAGCTTCTTACTCGTGGTAGACCTGTAGAGCCAGTGGGCTGGAGTCTCTTCCATCTTGGGCAGCAGTGACAGAATGGCTTGTTAAATTCCAATTAGTTACACCTGTGCAAACCTATTGAAGGTAAGGGGGCCCTACAGGTGTCACTGAGACAGGGCATAGTTTGAAGACAGTAAGTAACACAAGTGTCCTTGATAGCATAATTGAGCCTGTAGATACTTTTTTAGATGATTCCTGGAAAGGAAGGCACCCAGTGTGACTCTCCGATCCCAGCGGGAGTTTGCAGGGTCGGCGGTTAGAAAACCATCATTTTACTTGGAAACTGAGCATTTTTCATATGGAGTCAGTAGGAGACAGGAAAAGTGGGATCCCAATTGCCATTTTCATAGTTGCTTATCAAAAAAGTGGAGTCACACTTTAAAAGTAAGCCTCACAACCTGCCTGTGAGCTATCCACATGTTACCAGTGGGGCAACTGAGCACAAACATGTGACATGATGGCCATCCATGTCAGGCAGCAAATCAGTGGCAGAGCTACAAATAGACTTCAGGAGTCCTAAGTCCTCGTCCCTTCCTCTTGCTACAAGACACTGCTCCCATCTTTCATGCTGATCCTACAAATGGAGGCAGATGGCCCTTGGATTAATTATATTTTGCCCTGTAATGCAAGTAAAGATCCTTCTTCATCTTCTTATCTGTAACCCTAGAGAGAACAGGCTAACCAGCTACTGGCAGCATCTGACTGCCCATGCTTCCTGTTTCGTAACAATTTAAACATGTTTTCCATATTGCCAAATCTGTCTTCATAAACTCACATGCCACACTGCTTGTGAAAGAGAACAAACATAAGGGATAATGCAGACTGCTTTTATTCACAGTGCCTAGATTCATTATTGGCCAACTCCTTTCTCATTCTCCTTAAGGGTTTGTTGGAAAGATTACTCAATGGTTTTCTGCGGACAAATCACATGCAATCTCTTGACACAAGCCCATGGCTACCTAAGACTGCAGTTGTCATTATACCAGCTAGAGTGGTCAGTCAGAACTTCCAGGCAACAGTGGGGATAGAATTCATATCTCCTTGCGCCTTCTCATAGGCCCCTCCCTCTTGAGCCAAAGGAGAATCTGCCTTAGCTTTAGAAGCATAGGGTCTATGACACATAAAGCAGTTCAGTTTCTGTCCAGAAGAGGGCTGTGCTACGCTGTATGCACATACACAAACAGACAGTACCCCCCGCCACAAGCCAGTTCATTACAATGGTTTATGGCAAACAGAAACTACAGTTTATATATATACACAAGTTAATGGACCAAAAGCAGTTATTATTCCTCATCAGTTGCTTAAATATGCAGGTATCTTATGCTCTATCCTGTCCACATTTTTCTTTTTCTCCCAGTTCAGTATAGCTACCTCTGTTTTGTGCATCAGCACATTTATACAAAGTAGTGGATACACAGGTCTTAAATTCTTTCTGCCCCAAAGACTGGTTAGAACTTGTTTGGTTCCTAAACACATGCCTGCCATCTTTCCAACGGACCTTGCTTACTAGAGACATTTCTTCTTCAGCAATAAGAACGAATAGGAGGAAAATAAAATCAAGGGAGGCTATCATACCTCAATCGCAGAAAAATAATTTCTTCTTCCCCAGCAAACAGTGCCACACTTTACGTCTTTAAGAGAATCTAGTGGATTCATTGTCCCTTCCAATCAGTGACTACACTTGAAAACATGTGTCCCCTGCTCCCCCACCCTTCCCCTCCACCAATATTGAAAGTGATCCTCTACTAAAGTGAGCAGGGTCAATAGAGTTCAACACCAGTTGTAAGGAAGCATGAGTCACACCCCTTTTAGAACAAAGGGGTCACCCATGCTTTGCTGCATTGAATTCATTTGGCCCTGCCAATGCTAGCTGGACAAACATTTTCAACAATGGTTGAAGCGCTAGATTTCCCCCCTTGCCCAAACAGCAGGATTCTTTAGTATAGACATGCCTGTGACGGCCACTAGATCAAATGCCTTTGGGATTTGGGGGACCGAGAAAAGGGAGTGGGGTTATTTTCATTTAAAGATTATTCCACAATGAGAGCAGAGCTCTGCTTAACCCAATCAGATTCTGTCAAAGTTCTGGCAAAACCATTCTTGTCTGCCATTTCCAAACATGGTTGTAACTAGCCTGAGTTTAACAGGGCTTTAGCTCCAGCATGGACAGGGAATCAAACATGCTAATGGAAACCATGCACCTAATCTCTCCACACCAGCCTCCAGCAGAGACATGGCAAGATTTCCACATAGAGCTGGTAACTGCAAATGGGCAAGAACCAAAATCCTGGATCCAAATGCAACTCATTCAGCATGTGACACAGCCCTCACTCTGCCTGATTCACAGAGCATATGGTCTGCTGCAGCCCCCCAACAGAAGAATTAATCTCTAAACTCAGACTTCACTCCGAAAACAAGTGCCTATGAAAGATTCTCAGCATTGGATGAAGAGACTATCACCAAGAAGAGACCCAAGAAGTCACCGGCCAGCAGCTCATCTCCACTAGAAATAGAAGGAAGCACTGGACATATTTGGGGCAGGTACACTGGATGCCAACACACAGATTCCCACATGAAGCTGTCAAGTGGAAACTGGCTGGTGTGAGGAAATGAGGACATGGTACACCCAAGAGAAAGCTTAAGAACATGGCAAGCAGGGTAGAATAGATGGAAGCAGCAGCAAGCGACAGAGAGGGAAGGAAGATACTAGTTTTTGCCTTATGGTCCAACATTGGTACAAGAAGAATGTAATAAAAATCAGGCTTCACTGATTGAATCCCCAGCAGTGCTGAACATAAGGATTGTTACACAAACACCTCTGAAATGTAATGGCTGTATAGCTCAAAATCTGAAGCCAAACTCTCATAGGTAGATAGAGCTAAACTTTGCAAATAGCCTCATGCAAAAGCCTGCAGCTGCTGAACATTTCCAGACATGGTTTTGAAATCCTGATCCAAATTTTGCAGCTTAGATCCTTTTGTGTTTGCCACCAAAAGGATTCAGCAAACTGGTCATGTTACAAAAGTATTTGGCTGTAACCCCAGTGAGGAATAGCTCCACACAAGGTCAAAAGCACTGCCACATAAAAGGACTTAAAATGAAGTGCGTGGAATAAAAGAACAATACCTAGCTCTTATATAGCACTTTTTGTCCATAGATCTCAAAGCACTTCACAATGGAAGTCCCTATTTTCCTTATTTTTCAGATGGGGAAACTGAGGCATAGAGAAGGAAGTGATTGGCCTGAAGTCACCCAGCAAAGTAGTAGCAGAGCTGGAAACTGAACTCAGGCCTCTTGCAGCCCAGTCCAGTGCCCTAGTGAGTTGGGTGCGTAGGGTGGGTGCCTCTGATTTACTGAGCAGGTCAAAATAACTCCTGTGAAATATCTATGGAGGGGCCTTCAGTAAGCTGTGCTTTTTGATCAGTGACTGAGAACCTGATTCCCATCGCCCTTGCATTGGTGTAATCTCATTAACGTCAATGATGGTAACTCTTGATTTACCCCACTGAAAGGAGAGAAATATCAGGGCCACAGGCACTTTCCAAGACTGAACTAAAAGGAAGTTAAAGAACAGGCCCAGCACACAACTCGGGACTGTGCAGCTACCTGCTAAAACACATCTGAGTCATTGTTCTGAAAAACTGCCCTTTCCAACACTGGCACCTGCCATGGTAAGACAACGCCTCCCCAGAGAGCTTTAGGGACAGTGCAGTACTTGTCTCTGTCAGAAAAGCACAGCTAATTATTTTTGCTCAGAGCCAACTCAATGCCCTGCGCAAAGGTGGCTTTAAGAGGATGTCACAGGTGCTTCTTTAGCTACCCAGTGTGCCGCACTGCCTAGCCTGTTTCCATGGTCCCTCAGTCCAGGGCCGTCCTTAAGCATATGCAGCATATGCAGCTGGGTCAGGCACCCAAAAATTTGGGGCAGCACCGGGACCATTGGCGTCGACTTCTCATCTTGCCAGGGGGTGCTCGACCTGCCCACCTCCATTCCTCGCCCCACACCCACTTCACCCAAGTCCCTGCCCCGCCTCTTCCTGCCCTTGCTCCACCCCCACCCCACCTCCTCCTCCGAGAGACGGGGGAGCTTGACACCAGTGGGTGCTCCACACCCATTAAATTTTCCCTGTGGGTGCTCCAGCCCCAGAGCACCCACCCACGGAGTCCACGCCTATGACCAGGCCAGTAAAAGCAGTTTGGCTCCCGCACACCCAGCACACGCTGCAGTCTCCTTACTAGGCAGAAGGCTGGGGCCGTATTCACAGACCCGAATGCGCATGAGGGAGAGGGTATGAGGGTCTGTGGGGAACTGTGGATCTCCGCCAGGGAGCTTGGTATCCTCTTTGCTGCCTTGTCCCTTCCCTAGGGCTGTGAGCCCGGGCTGCTGCTCGGTGTGTGTCAGCAATGGGGGGGTCTGCAGATGGGGGTGGTGGTTGTGCCCCAAGTCGGGCATAGGGGCACCTTTAATAGTACTGCTTAGGGCCCCATAAATCCTAAGGATTGCCCTGCCTCAATCAAAAACACACCAGGTTGTTGCCCTTTCACCACTTGCACATTTATTCCTCAGCTCTCTCACAAACAGAACAAGATATTGTAGCAGGAGCCTTCCATGTTGTACCCTTCCCTCAACTTCCTGTCTTCCCCTTACATCCTTCCAATTACAGCTATCATATCATTAACCCAGCTATTACCACCCAAGTGTCCTAATCCCCCAGTAGAAAGTGATTAACTGCTGCCAGCTGAGCCTGCAGCCTTTTCTGTGCTGCAGCAACTCTAGGGATCAGGGTGCTGCTGCTAGTGCTCTGTCCTGGAGACCATGTAACACAGCATGGCATTGCCTCAGCATCTGGGCTGGGGTGGGGGTTCATACCCCTCTCTACTACAAACCTGTCCTTTATGATGCTGTTGACATGGCCTGGCTGGTGCCCATTTTGGTATGGTAATTCTCTCTGAAAGGCAGAAATGAGGTAGAGGCCTGACTAGCTCTGGGAAGGGTAGTGGAGCCGTTTTCTTCTCAGTCACCGCTCAGGTCCCATAGCTGAGGAGACATATGCATGCTAGCTCTGAGTGAGCTACCACACTGAAAACAGAACATAACTACAGCTGTGCAAATAGCAGCAAGGGCTAGCTGCCCGGAGCCTGAGCCCATAGGTCGGTACTCAGGGTGGCCAGCCCCTCTCGCTGTGGCTACATTTCTATTTTTAGGATGCTAGTGCTTCTGTCTCCTTGAGCTGTAATTTATACCTTCCAGTTCTAGTGTAGACAAAAGAGAACAACAGCCTCTCTCAACTAGAACTTAAACTAGTTGCTCTAAAAGGTTGGTTCAGCCTGAGCTTAACCACAAGGCTTAGGGACAAAGTGTGAGTCCATCAAAAGTGAGCTGTCCTAGTTAGTATTTCCACCCTGGGACCTAGGCTGGATGCCTTGAGCACATCTTTTCACAGAGTGCTGCAGAAGTACCTACTTCACCTAGCTGACCTCAGCTCTGCTCCCCTCCTGGACAAGTTTCCCTGCCACACTCTGCACTTCAGCCAAACAGCGGGCATCTTTCCCTTGCTCCTGAAGTGTTAACCCTCTCTTTTCTGAATGGAATCAATGCATCTTGGCATTGTCCCCAACATGAATCCAGCCTAGGCTAATAGTGACCAAAAACTGATTACAGTTCAGGGTCTTCTATGGACTGAGATGATGGCAAGGGCAAGTCATGCCTGAGTAACCTAATTGCCTTCTATGATGAGATAACTGGCTCTGTGGATGAGGGGAAAGCAGTGGATGTGCTATTTCTGGACTTTAGCAAAGCTTTTGATACAGTCTCCCACAGTATTCTTGCCAGCAAGTTAAAGAAGTCTGGGCTGGATGAATGGACGGTAAGGTGGATAGAAAACTGGCTAGATGGTCGGGCTTAACGGGTAGTGATCAATGGTTCCATGTCTAGTTGGCAGCCGGTATCAAGTGGAGTGCCCCAAGGGTCGGTGCTGGGGCCGGTTTTATTCAATATCTTCATTAATGATCTGGAGGATGGTGTGGACTGCACCCTTAGCAAGTTTGCAGATGACACTAAACTGGGAGGAGTGGTTGATACGCTGGAGGGTAGGGCTAGGATACAGAGGGACCTAGACAAATTAGAGGATTGGGCCAAAAGAAATATGATGAGGTTCAACAAGGACAAGTGCAGAGTCCTGCACTTAGGACAGAAGAATCCCATGCACTGCTACAGACTAGGGACCGAATGGCTGGGCAGCAGTTCTGCAGAAAAGGACCTAGGGGTTACGGTGGACGAAAAGCTGAATATGAGTCAACAGTGTGCCCTTGTTGCCAAGAAGGCTAATGGCATTTTGGGTTGTATAAGTAGGGGCATTTCCAGCAGATCAAGGGATGTGATCATTCCCCTCTATTCAGCACTGGTGAGGCCTCATTTGGAGTACTGTGTCCAGTTTTGGGCCCCACACTACAAGAAGGATGTGGATAAATTGGAGAGAGTCCAGCGGAAGGCAACAAAAATGATTAGGGGGCTGGAGCACATGACTTATGAGGAGAGGCTGAGGGAACTGGGATTGTTTAGTCTGCAGAAGAGAAGAACGAGGGGGGATTTGATAGCTGCTTTCAACTACCTGAAAGGGGGTTCCAAAGAGGATGGATCTAGACTGTTCTCAGTGGTAGAAGATGACAGAACAAGGAGTAATGGTTTCAAGTTGCAGAGGGGGAGGTTTAGGTTGGACATTAGGAAAAACTTTTTCACTAGTAGGGTGGTGAAGAACTGGAATGGGTTACCTAGGGAGGTGGTGGAATCTCCTTCCTTAGAGGTTTTTAAGGTCAGGCTTGACAAAGCCCTGGCTGGGATGATTTAGTTGGGTTTGGTCCTGCTTTGAGCAGGGGGTTGGACTAGATGACCTCCTGAGGTCCCTTCCAACCCTGAGATTCTATGATTCTATGGCCCCTCTCCAGTTCCTAATAGACAAGTGGTGTCTCAGCAGCACTCAGCAGCAGTCTATCTATGCCATTGGTAAAATTCACATTGGTTTCACCAGAAGCAGAGTTAGGCCAATGCTGAGCACTTTTGAAAATCCACCTACAGTGTCTACATCACAAAATGCATGCTCACATCTGGCCAGGAACTGAGCTGACTGTGCTCATCTGAACAGGTCACCAACTACCAGGTGACTAGGATAAATAGGAGACTTCACTCTCCAAAGCTATCCAGCTGGCACCTTTCACTTGGAGTGGAAGGTGCTGTCTGGGGTTCTCTGCTCAGTGCCCCCCTCTGGTTCCCTTGTTTTAATCCTGTGATGCTCACTCTCATCTAGACTTTCTACATTTGTAGTCCTCCGTAATCTGGTGCAACCCTCCCATTCCTCACTGCTTAAAATCCCTCATTCTGTTCAGTATCATGGAGCAAAACTTGTGAGTCTCTGTTCTAGACACCATCACTCTCAGATGAAAATAGCACACACAGGACGCACAACCACAAGGTTTATGTTTGGGACTTTGGGCAATCAGTACAACAGAGGCAGCAGTTGCAGCAAGAAAGTTTAGGATTGGTAGTGAATCAAAAGTGTAATGGATCATATTTTAAGCCAATATCCGCATGCAGAGTCATTGGGCCCATTTCTTAAAACCACTGTGGATACATAACAATGAAGCAATCTACACATCCTTGGTTCAGACAAGATACAATCAGCAAGAGAGAAACTTCTGCCTGAGCAATTTAACAGCATATATCAGACTCAGCCCTTGTGAAAAGAACTGAGTAGTTAAAGAAACAGATGGGAAAGGGGGACAGCCAAGGAAAGGAAGTTCTGCAGCTAGTGGCCCGAGCATGTTTTCATTACATACCCCCTGACTCATTTCTGCCACCCGACCTTGTCCCTGCCTCTGGTCACTGTACGTTACCTGTGCTCTGTGCCCAATCCACCGAGGACAGGAGTCAGTAACAGTTATAACCTAGGGAACTTTATTCCCTTGGGCTTTTAGCTTTGGAGGTCCCTAGTTCAATGCCTGGTGTCAGCCAAGATGGCAACCGTTAGAACAGCAAAGCAATCTGGGGAGGTAGCATTCTTGTAAAGCACTTCCATTTAAATGCTTGGCACAAGCTGAGCTATCCAGGCTAATGTTATAAGCGGCGGCAGAGTGGAGAACCCCATTTAACATAAAACCCATGTTGGAAAGCAGAAGCTCCAAACCTCTGAACTGTGTGTTTTGGACAAATGACCAATATGGACTAGATGGAAGCCATCAAATTCATTTTACCTGTGATTCAAAATCCAGCTCTGAAGCCAGGTCTCTAGAAGCACAACTGTATGGTGCCACCCAATCTCTTTGTCATATTGACGCTAGGGGTTGTTTTCAAATGTGAGCTCCTAACAGGTCACTGAGATCAAACATTAATATATCCCAGTCAGCACATAGACATATAAAATGGGCATTTACTCAGCTAAGATATTATGGACACACCATCCGAAGTTTGCCAGTTTCTACTGCGAACAGCCAACCATGGAATATGAATGTTCTGTTTAAGAAGACAATATGCGTCTCCTGCTAGGAGCCAACTCTGGGGAAAAAATGGTGGGTGCAAACAGAAAAGAAAATACACAGATAAAAATTGAGGCTTCCAACAGGAGTGGGAGAATAAGTACTTTTTTGTTGAATGTAAATGGTAAGGCCATGTGTCTTCTTTGCCAGACATATATCTCGCAGTTCAAATCTTCAAACTTGCAGCATCATTTCGCTTCTAGCCATGCACATATGGATCAAGAATTCCCACAATGTTCTGAACTCCACACTTTAAAACTGAAAACTTTGAAAAAAACAAACATATGTAGAAGCCCAGTTCTTCATGAGATTTGCCAACTGATCGCAGACTGTAACGTTAGCCTCCTATTATGGGGCCTGGCACATAGCCCATGTGAAAAAGCCCTACTCTGAAGGAGAGCCTATAAAAACGTGCCTCACTAATGTGATTTCAATCCTGTCACCAGAGAACGAGAATCTATAGAGGAAAATTTCTGGCCTGAAACAATAGAATGCAAAATCTCCGACCTGAACAGATGCAGCAGAACTCCTAAAATGGAGCACACCTAGGTATGTGAGTGTGATTAAAGATCTTAAGGACAGTTTTGAGGAAAGATTCCAAGATCAGCAGCAGAAAAGACCTCAGATCAGCTTTCTGATTGACCTTTTTAGTGCTGAAGCCAATTGTCTGAAGCCCCCTTTAGTCACTGATGAAGCAACATCCCAGATGGAAATAATAGAACTTTTGGAAGATGACAGATTGAAATCTGTTCAGAAGACAGAGAGGACCCTCACTTTCTGGAAATCTGTACCAAAGGATAAATACCCCAAATTAGAAGTGCAGCCTTAAAATTAATCTTGATGTTTGCCTCAACCTATCTTTGTGAGTCTGTTTTCTCAACACTCAAATGTGAAATCCAAGTGTAAGCGGGGGAATGGTCCCGCTATTGTGGGGAACTTTCCTGACTTCTGCACTACCCCAGTGAAGTGGGCTAGCGAAAGGATCTGAGTCCTCGCTCCCACTTCCTTTACCCAGAGGCCTCCCTGCCCTCGAGGACTCCCCTTCCACTCTCCTGTCTGGCAAAGTCCTCGTAACCCTGACAAGGCTGGGCCCAGGATTCCTGGGGGGCTCGACCCCCAACCCTGCTGTGGTCACCTAGGACAGGGGCTAGGGTGTCCCCACTCCGGGGTACCCTCTCTGCACTGGGCACCTCCCTGACCCACTGATTATTCCATACAATTTAAAGCAAATACAAGTTGTTTAATTAACAATTCATTTTAAAAAAGAATAAGGAAAAATGGGAAAGGTTACAGGAAAACACATCACCCTGCTCTGTGGCAGGGAACACCACAAACAGTGTATCAGGACATCAAGGCAGTTCACAGTTTGTTCCTTGTAGGTCCCAGGCCTCCGTCTCAAGCCCTGGCTGTGCTGCAGAGATGCTGCGGGTTGGACACTTGCAATGGTGGTGGCCCCACATCACCGGGCTTTGGGTGGTAGGACCCTTCTTCCCAGCATCAGCCCCCCATCAGGTTAAGAACCCCCTCCCAGCCTGGCTTGCAAGGACCCTTGGCTGGGGGTGTCTTTCTGTACTGGGCCCTTTGCCCAAAGTCCCCCACTTGGCTGGCCCCAACTGCTCACCACACCTGGCTCTGTGGCTGCAGCTCTGCTCCCAGCACAGGATCTGCTCTCCCTGGGCTGGGTCTCTTGCTCTGTGGCTGCAGCTCTGCTCCCAGCACAGGATCTGCTCTCCCTGGGCTGGGTCTCTTGCTCTGTGGCTGCAGCTCTGCTCCCAGCACAGGATCTGCTCTCCCTGGGCTGGGTCTCTTGCTGTGGCTGCAGCTCTGCTCCCAGCACAGGATCTGCTCTCTCTGGGCTGTCTCGGGCTCTGTGGCTGCAGCTCTGGCCCCTCTGGATCTGGCACGGCTCTGTTCTCCAGCTCAGCTTGGGCCCCTGCTTTCTCCTTACCTCGGCCCCACTCTGTCTGACCCAGGCAATTTCAGCTCACATGGAGGACGGGACCCCCCTGGCCTCCTGACTCCCTGATTAGCCTGCCCTCCCTGTCAATCAGGCTGACCTGGAGCGTTGGCCTCTCGCCATTGTTCCTGGGGACCGTCAGTCTCAGGGTCTTGATTTACCATCGACCCTTCCCCTTTTAGTACTGGGAGCTAGCCAACCAAAACACCCCCACTGAATGTTAGTAAGGGGACAACCCCTTACACAAGCACTGATCCGTTTGGACAGACAGCCACTTAAGAGAACTGCTCCGTGTGAGCACAACTGAACACAAACCAAACTTCAATGGAATTGTTAAAAGCAAAGATTGCCAGAAGTTTCACTAAGTAAAAGATTAAGTTGTTATTATCGTTAACTATACATTATAAATGTATAATAAATATACATTATCAACTTATACAATGATTATGAGTGTGTATATATATATATATATATATATATATATATATACACACACTGTGGCTCTTTGGCAGGGGTGAAAGTAACTTACAGGATTTACCGGTAATGCCGGAGTCCTGAGGAGGGCGTGGCCTCATCTGGAAGAGGTGTGGCCTCATCCAGAAGAGGCGTGGCCTCTCAAGATATAAAGGCCCTGGGGCACTAGCTGTGGCTGGGAGACCCAGGGCCTTTAAATCAACCAGAGGCTCCCAGCTGAAGATGTGGCTGGGAGCCCCCTGGGCTCAGGGGCAAATTAAAGGGCCCAGAGCTCCTGCCACTGAGGGGAGCTGGGAGCCCTTTAAATCCTGGCCCCAGCCCGGCCGCCAGAGCCGTGGCCGGGATTCAAAGGGCTCTGGGCTGCCCGCAGAGGGCTGCCTGCAGCGGCTGGGAGCTTTGAGCCCTTTAAATCCCGGCCCCTGCCTGGCTGCCGGAGCCACATTCGGGATTCAAAGGGCTCTGGGCTGCCCGCAGCGGCGGGGAGCTCTGAGCTCTTTAAATCTCAGCCGCAGCTGGGATTGAAAGGGCTCTGGGCTGCCCGCGGCTTTCAATCCCCGCCATGGAAGCCGGTGCGGTCCAGCATGGTGTACTGGCTCTTGCCGGTACACCGGACCGGACCGGACCGGACCAGCTTACTTTCACCTCTGGTCTTTGGCAATGTACATTGGTAAATTCTGGCTCCTTCTCAGGCTCAGGTTGGCCACCCCTGTTCTAGAGTGACCAGGTGTTTGGTTTTTGACCAGAACACCTGGTCAAAAAGTTACCCTGGCAGCTCTGGCCAGCACTACTGACCGAGCCATAAAAGTCCAGTTGGCAGTGCTGCGGGACTAAGGCAAGCTAGTCCCTACCTGCACTGCACCCTGGAAGTGGCCAACAGGTCTGGCTCCTAGGCAGGGGGGCCATGGAGCTCCGCACGCTGCCCACCCCCCAAGCACCAGCTCTGTACTCCCATTGGCCGGGCGGTGCCTGCGGGCAAGAGCAGCGTGCAGAGCCATGTGCGTGCCTCTGCCTAGGAGCCAGACCTGCTGCTGGCTGCTTCCGGGGAGCAGCCCAGTCTCTGGTGCCAGGACAGGCAGGAAGTCTGCCTTAGCACCACTGCTGCGCCTCTGACCAGGAGCTGCCAGAGGTAAGCCCATGCCCCAACCCTGAGCCCCACCCCCAGAGCCCGCACCTCCAGCCCAGAGCCCGTACCCCCTCCCACATCCCAACCGCCTGCCTCAACCCACAGCCCCCTCCCACATTCTGAATACCTCGGTCCCACCCTCCAGCCTGGATCCTCCTTCTGCACCCTAAACCCCTCATCCCCAGCCCCACCCCAAAGCCAGCACTCCCAGCCCAGAGCCCTAACCCCCTTCTACTCCCCAACCCCCTGCCTCAACCCACAGCTCTCTCCCGCACTCCAAATCCCTTGGCCTCACCCCTCAGCCTGAAGACCCCTCCTGCACCCCAAAGCAGTCATCCTGGCCCCACCCCAGAGCCCACACCCCCCTCCCACATTCTGAATCCCTTGCCCCCCCCAGCCTGGAGCCCCCTTCTGCACCCTAAACCCCTCATCCCCAGCCCCATCCCAGAGCCTGTGCCCCCAGAGCCCTAACCCCGTCCCACACCCCAACTCACAGCCCCAGCCCAGAGCCCCCTCCCACACCCTGAATCCCTCATCCCCAGCCCCACCCCAGAGCCAGCACTCCCAGCCCAGAGCCTTAACCCCCTCCCACTCCCCAACCCCCTGCCTCAACCCACAGCTCTCTCCCGCACTCCAAATCCCTTGGCCTCACCCCTCAGCCTGAAGACCCCTCCTGCACCCCAAAGCAGTCATCCTTGGCTCCACCCCAGAGCCTGTGCCTCCAGAGCCCTAATCCCGTCCCGCACCCTAACTCTCTGCCCCAGCCCAGAGCCCCCTCCTGCACCCTGAAGCCCTCATTTCTAGCCTCACGCTGGAGCCCGCACCACCAGTTAGAGTCCTCATCCCCTCCCACACCCCCACCCTCTGCCCGAGCTCAGTGGGGGAGAGTGAGCCACCAAGGGAGGGTGAATGTAGTGAGTGGGGTTGGGGGGGCTCAGGGAAGGGGAAGGGCTAGGGTGTTCAGTTTTGTGTGATTAGAAAGTTGGCCACCCTACCTATCTCCAGTAGCTAATGTGTTACCCGATAAGTGTTAGCACTGGCTGCCTTGACCAAACTGAACACTTGCTACTTAGTTCAGTCCTCTAACTTGTTTCCCAACACCTGGGAGCCCATCCCCCATTGGTGACCTCCTTCCAGCACTTTCCCCTATGCTGAAAACATTAATTCCGGACATCCCTGCCAGATGAATAAATGGAATTCTGTGCCATTATATAAAATGGTGGTTTGAAAACTGTTGTTTAGATTTTAACCTCCAGGGTGTGTTGGTCTGAAGGCAAAGAATCGTTTCAACCCTTCCTCTGGTCCTGGTTGCTGCAGCGATCAGGGTTCAGTTTAATTTTGTAAGTGATTTGCTTAGCTGGTTCCAGAGACTGGTAATGGGAGATGAAACCTTTCCCCTCTTCAGCACCCTTTCAAATCCAGCTCAGGGCAACAGAGAAATGGAATGAAATGAGTTTGAGTACTTAGTTCAGTTGCTTGTGAACAGATGTTCACATCACAAAGCCCACCAACATGGGCTGCTGCAGCAGAAGAGCTAAAGGAGGAATAGGTCCCACAAATGAACTTCTGTCTCAACTGGGGTGGAGGTGGGCTCTACAGGTGATGGTTGAGACACATGGGTGAGACAGGGTGTAGGGGTGAAGACTGCCCTGCCTTCCTGCCTGTGTAGTACCCAGGCTTGCAACCAAACAGATGCTTAGCTGGCTTGAGACATTTACTGGTTTTGCTAGTTTCTGATCCTGTCAGTGCCAGAGACACAATCCCAGACTTGGGATGAGCCAGAGTGGCAAATCTATATGAAGTTCTATGGCATCAGCATCTCAGGATCAACCCAGAGCAGACAAAGGCTTGCACAGAACTGCCTTCTGAGCACCAGTCAGTGTTTTGTATTATAACACAAAAGAGTGGGCAAAATCCCAACCTAAGAACCCTTCCAGGAGATGGGTGCTACGAGTTCTGACATTTTTGTTGTTGACAATCACAGAGTTAAAGCGTTAACAAAGGAAACATTTCCTTGACCCCCTCTCCCCTTTCCGCATGTGTAATATTATTGCACATATAATCAACAGCATGTGGGGTCACTAACCGGACTGGGACCCTATTGTGCTATACAAACAGAAATTGATAGTCCCATATCCAGTGAGCTTACTATTATCACCATACACATTTCTAAAACACATTTCACAACACTGTGCCCACCATTTAATTAATTATTATTAAAGTACTTCCTTTATTTTAAAAAGGAGAGCAATGGTCTCCATACCCACATAAACTTCAGCTTGAGCCCTGACCGCAATATAAAAAAAGAAAAGTAAAGACACCATTTTCCCTAGAGTCAAGGGTTCAGCCAAGCCTTATGTTCACATTACAGCCATCTCATCGATGAAGCATCATGAACAGCTCGATTTTCAACTGAAAATGTTCAACTTTTGCAATGGAAAACAGCTTTCTTTTTAACAAAATGGAATTTTTTTGTCAAAAAAATCCATTTTTGTCAAAATTTTTCAGGGTTTCATAAAAAAAAAGACATGAAAATTTGTTAAAAACTGAACAAAAAATTGGGTTTCAGATTTTTGGGATTTTTTTTTTAAATGAAAAACCATAATTTTTGAGGACACATTTGACAAGCTTAATTTTCATTTAGTTGTTTTGCAGGCATAAAAAATAAACTCAACTAATACTCCTGAGCTGTTCTCCTCAGGAGCCTTTTGCCTTTGGAGAGCTAGGTCTGCATGTTGCCTTGGCTCACAAGTGAAATGAGCTGGGCACGGCTGCATCACAGTTCTTAGCCACCACATCACTTGCTGAGATAGCCAAGTCTTTGTTAGGCAGAGACCTAGAACTAGACTAGCAGGTGGGGTGGAAAGGATGTACCAGGATTTGAGGTGCAGTGGAGAAGTTAGGGTTGACAGAGGTGCCTGCCTACACTAGACCGGCCCTACCCGTACTGTCAGTCCCATACCTCCCTTCCAAAAGCATTAATTTACATACTAATTCAGAGATAAGCAAACAAGCCTCTGCAGGAGAAAGGGTTTGCCAGAAGTTTCATAAGCCTCCTAGCCCTCCATCACCACTCTCTTGCTCTCCAGCCCATCAAGTTAATACATACAAAGGGGAGACCAGTTCTTACTCAGTATATAATGATCTTAGGTAGAACAGTGGCTTCAGAGAGGTTGGTAGGAAGGAATGCTGCGGTCAGACAAGGCTAAAGCCTGGTCTACACTACGCGTTTAAACCGGTTTTAGGAGCATTAAACCGATTTAACGCCACACCCGTCCACACTAAGAGGCCCTTTATATCGGTATAAAGGGCTCTTTAAACCGGTTTCTGTACTCCTCCCTAACGAGAGGAGTAGCGCTAATATCGGTATTACCATATCGGATTAGGGTTAGTGTGGCCGCAGATCGACGGTATTGGCCTCCGGGCGGTATCCCACAGTGCACCACTGACCGCTCTGGACAGTAATCTGAACTCGGATGCAGTGGCCAGCTAGACAGGAAAAGCCCCGTGAACTTTTGAATATTTCCTGTTTGCCCAGCGTGGAGCTCCGATCAGCACGTGTGGCGATGCAGTTAAAAATCAAAATAAAGAAAGAGCTCCCGCATGGACCATGCGGACGTGATCGCTGTAAGGGCAGGCAAATCTGTTCTATCAGCGCTCCGTTACAGAAGACGAATTAAAAAACATTTTTAAAAAATCTCCAGACAGACGCCATAGCAGGGACTCAGCGCACTGCTGCGTGACAAGCGTAACGGAAAGCCAAGGAATCAAATGGACGCTCATGGACTGGAGGACTCAAGCTATCCCACAGTTCCTGCAGTCTCTCTGAAAAGCATTTGCATTCTTGGCTGAGCTCCAAATGCTTCTAGGGTCAAACACAGTGTCCGCGGTGGGTCAGGGCATAGCTCGGCAATTTACGCACCCCCCCACCCACCCCCAGAAGTGAAAGGGAAAACAATCCTCTCTTGACTCTTTTACATGTCACCCTATCTTTACTGAATGCTGCAGATAGAGGCGATGCTGCAGCACTCAACACCAACATCCTTCCTCCCCCTCCGCCATGGGTGGCTGATGGTGCAAAACGACTGGTACCCGTCCTCATCATCAGCCTATTGGCACATGGGGCAGTGCAAAAGGGCTGGTAACCATGCTGACTAGCATCTGTCAGGTCAATCAAGGGCGCCTGGCCCTAATTTTTCCTGGTAGATGGTGCAGTATGGCTGATAACCATAGTCGTCATAGCAACAGGGGGCTGAGCTCTGTCAGCCCCCACCCTTCATGTGTAAATAAAAGATTCAAGTGCCCCTGGACTAGCAGAGGGATGATGGGCTCCTCTCCTCCACACTCCTTACTGTCCTGTCTGGACTATCATAGCAGCTGGAGGCTGCCTTCCACTCATTTCTCACTAACAAGTCAGTGTGTCTTATTCCTGCATTCTTTATTACTTCATCACACAAGTGGGGGGACAATGCTACAGTAGCCCAGGAAGGCTGGGGGAAGAACGGAATCAACAGGTGGGATTGTTGCAGGAGCACCCCCTGTGAATAGCATACAGCTCATAATTTCTGCAGGATCTGACACAGAGCAGCTGTGCTCTCTGGTTCTCTGATACAGTGGTTCTCTAGTACACTTGCCCATATTCTAGGCAGGACTGATTCTATTTTTAGATTCCAAAAAGGAGGGATTGACTCTGGGAGTCATTCCCAATTTTGGTTTTTGCGCCCCTGGCTAAGAGCAGCCAGGGGCACTTATGACAGCAGCAAATGGTGCAAAACAACTGGTAGCCATGATAATCTTTTTACCAATTTATGGATTGGTAGATGGTGCAGTATGGCTGATAACCATCTCTGCTGTCATGCAAAAGCAAAAGCATGCTGCTGTGTAGCGCTGCTGAATCGCCTCTGTCAGCGGCATCTAGTACACATACGGTGACAGTCACAAAAGGCAAAACAGGCTCCATGATTGCCATGCTATGGCATCTGCCAGGGCAATCCAGGGAAAAAAGGCGCAAAATGCTTGTCTGACGTTGCTTTCCCAGAGGAAGGAGTGACTGACGACATTTACCCAGAACCACCCGCGACAATGATTTTTGCCCCATCAGGCACTGGGATCTCAACCCGGAAATTCCAATGGGCGGGGGAGGCTGCGGGAACTATGGGAAAGCTACGGAATAGCTACCCACAGTGCAACGCTCCAGAAATCGATGCTAGCCTCGGACCGTGGACGCACACCACCGATTTAATGTGTTTAGTGTGGCCACGCGCACTCGATTTTATACAATCTGTTTTACAAAACCGGTTTATGCAAATTCGGAATAGTCCCATAGTGTAGACGTACCCTAAGAGGTAAATGGATATGGATTATATCTGACCTGAGCCCAAGCCACAAAGTCCAGATCCAGATCTGGCCCCTCCTAAGTTTCTGGTCCACTCAGGTTCTCATACCACACTCAGCACTCTGGTAGCCCAGCAGCACTTGGACCCAGGCTATTACTGTCCATTATAGAGGGATTTCAGATACAGGTCCTGCATGCTCCACTGCACGCTGGGAGCTGGGATTTTGATTCAGGCCCAGCTCTGCTAACAGCAAAAGCCTTTGGCTGAATCCCAGCACTGGCAGGTTATAAACAGCCTTTTCTTACAGTGAGCACGGGAGAGAAGAGGAGAACAGAAAGACAGAGGCTCTGTCTCGCTCTTTCCAGATGCCCCAAGAAGCACAAGTGGCCCTACCTGTGGCAGCTTTTCAGCTCAGGTTTCCCCAAAAGGCGAACTTGAGAATGGTGTGTGAAGTGGCTCAAGCTGTCTCCCCCAGCTCCCTGCAGGTCTCTTCTTTGCACTCCCCAGCAGCTGCAGTGGGTTACCTGCTAGGGCTGGCTTCCAAAAGCCAAGCCTTGTTCTGAGGAGGAGATATGGGTGTGTCTTGCCCTTCAGGGGAAGATCAAACAGGTTTCTCTGTTCAGATGCAGTCTCCCTGCCTCTCACCAAGGAGGTGCCCTTCTCCCTCCGCATTCCTCGCATACCCTGGTGACGCTGAGTGGTGCTCAGATTATTACGAGAATAATCTGGCTAACAAATAGCAGCCTCTCTGCCGGAAGCAAAGCAAATACACTGTTCCAACCACTGCTGTTCTAAGGTGGAGCCAGGCTAACAGGACACTTGGATTGGTGCTCTGAGTATCATGCTGGTGGCACAACTGGACTTCTTGTTGAACGGGTTGTGTGCGTGTGTCTCATCCACCAACCAGGCCAGATAGACAAGAAAAAGCACCAAGAAGAAACCATCTCTCCACTGGTTGTCCTCGGAGCTTGGCAGGGGGTTGAAAGAAACTTTCATCCTCACAGCACGGTCCTTCTCTAATCCCAATGGCACATGACACTGCAAAGAAGGCAGCTTGCTCTAGTGCAAGGCCTAAGGCAAGTTGGATCATAGCAAGTCTAAGACAAACAAACAGAGTGCTGAGCTGGATCTGGGGGCAGGTAAATATCTGTCCAGGTTTGGCTGAGGGGGAGGTGGTCAAGACTGTGGTAGCATTTCCCATTGAAAAAAGGGAGTGCATCATTGCTTGACCCCATAGGAAGTACGCTTGTAAGGATCCTGCACTTTTCAGCATGATGCCATCATATATGTTTGTAGGATGGGGATACCTGCACCAGGTCAGGAGCTCATCAGCTTGGAAATAGACCTCCTGGGGTTAATTTGATCTGTTTTGAGATTTTTGAACTCTTGGCTTTACCAGTCTTCCCATGCGTTAGTCAAGGACTGGCACCACATCAGAGACTATAGCAATTGGGGGCAGTATATAAACATGGGGGGGGGGGGTCGCTAGCCTGAGATACTGCCCATGCTACAATATCCACTCTGCTATTTTTAAACACCCTAGCTCCAGCAGGTCTGGCCACCTGGGCTGGGAGGCTTGCTAATAGTTGCGGGTATAGATATACCTGAAGAGTTGCCAAGGCAGTCATACTGTGCTCCCCAATTGGCAAATGCAGACATAACATAGAAAAGACGGTTACTCACCTTTGTAACTGTTGTTCTTCGAGATGTGTTGCTCATATCCATTCCAGTTAGGTGTGCGCGTGCACGTTTGTCGGAAGACTTTAACCCTAGCAACACTCGGTGGGTCAGCTGGGCGCCCCCTGGAGTGGCGCCGCTATGGCACCGGATATATACCCCAGCCGACCCATCTACCCCTCAGTTCCTTCTTACCGGCTACTCCGACAGTGGGGAAGGAGGGCGGGTTTGCAATGGATATGAGCAACACATCTTGAAGAACACTAGTTACAAAGGTGAGTAACCATCTTTTCTTCTTCGAGTGATTGCTCATATCCATTCCAGTTAGGTGATTCCCAAGCCTTACCTAGGCAGTGGGGTCGGAGTGAGATGTGGCAGAGTGCAGAACCGCCAAGCCAAAGGCTGCATCATCTCTAGATTGTTGGACCAGAGCATAGTGTGAAGCAAAGGTGTGGACCGATGACCAGGTAGCTGCGCAACATATTTCCTGGATTGGTACATGGGCCAGGAAGGCGGCTGATGAAGCCTAAGATCTGGTAGAATGGGCGGTGAGATGGCCCGAGGGAACATGAGCCAAGGCATAGCACGTGCGTATGCACGCCGTTACCCAAGAGGAGATCCTCTGTGCGGAGATGGGCAGGCCTTTCATCCGGTCAGCCACTGCAACGAAGAGTTGGGGGGATTTTCGGAAGGGCTTTGTCCGATCAATATAAAAAGCGAGCGCCCTACGGACATCTAAGGAGTGTAGCTGCTGCTCCCGTGGGGATGAATGAGGCTTCGGGAAGAAGACCGGAAGGAAGATGTCCTGATTGGTATGGAAGGCCGATACCACCTTAGGGAGGAATGCCGGATGTGGTCGCAACTGTACCTTGTCCTTGTGAAAGACAGTATACGGTGGGCCCACCGTAAGCACTCAAAGTTCGGAGACCCACCTGGCCGATGTAATGGCTACTAGGAAAACTGTCTTCCAGGACAAGTATAGCAGTGAGCAAGTTGCCAACGGCTCAAATGGCGGAATCATAAACCTGTTTAGGACTAGGTTGAGGTCCCAGGTAGGGGTAGGGTGGCGTACTTGGGGGTAGAGGCACTCCAGGCCCTTACGAAATCAAGTAACTAAGGGGTGGGAAAACACTGAGTGGCCACTCTCTTCTGGATGGAATGTGGAGATGGCCGCCAAGTGCACCCGCAAAGAAGATATCGCCAGGCCCTGCTGCTTGAGGGACCAGAGGTACTCCAAGATAGTAGGGATGGAGACCTCTGAGGGAGTAGCATTCTGCATCTCACACCAGCAGGAGAAGCGCTTCCACTTGGCCAGATATGTGGACCAAGTGGAAGGTTTTCTGCTACTCAGGAGAATATGCTGTACTGGAGCGGAGCAGCGTAATTCTGATTTGTCTAGCCACGCAGGAGCCATGCCGTGAGGTGGAGGGCCCGCAGGTCCGGGTGGCGGAGATTGCCGTGATCCTGGGTTATAAGGTCCGGGTGGAGTGGCAGGGTAATTGGGCTGGCTATGGAGAGGTTGAGCAGTGTGGTGTACCAGTGCTGTCTGGGTCACGCTGGTGCGATCATGATTAGATGCGCTCTGTCCTGGCGGAGTTTTAACAGGACCCTGTGAACCAGCGGGAACGGTGGGAAGGCATAGAGCAGTCGGTGCTTCCATGACATGAGGAATGCGTCCGAGATCAATCCCGGTGAAAGACCCTGGAAGGAGCAAAACACTTGGCATTTCCTGTTCGCTCAAGACGCGAATAGGTCTATGTGGGGAAAGCCCCACTTCTGGAAGATCGAATGAATGTCTGGTCTTATCGACCATTCGTGACACAGGAAGGATCTGCTCAGCCGATCCGCCAGAGTGTTCCGAACCCCTGGGAGAAAGGACGCTACCAGGTCCATCGAGTGGGCTTTGCAGAATTCCCAGAGTCGGATGGTCTCCTGACAGAGGGCGAGAAGATCAAGTCCCTGCCTGCTTGTTTATATAATACATGGCCGTTGTGTTGTCTGTAAACACTGAGAAACAACGGCCATGCAGATGCTTCTGGAATGCACTGGCATGCCAGGCGGACCGCTCTCAGCTCTCGGACATTTATGTGAAGCGCCAGTTCCTCCAATGACCAAAGGCCCTGGGTGCGAAGGTGTCCGAGGTGAGCCCCCCATCCGAGGGATGACGCGTCTGTCATCAGGGATAGTGAGGGTTGAGGCAGATGGAACGGTAACCCAGCACACACCAGGGAGGGGGTTAGCCACCAGTCGAGGGAGCGTAGGGTGCTCGGTGGAATGGTGACTCTTGTGTCTATTGGGTCCCTGCCCGGACGATACACCGAATTGAGCCACGTTTGGAGGGGTCGAAGGCGGAGCCTGGCATATTTGGTCACATAAGTGCAGGCAGCCATGTGACCTAGGAGACCGAGACAGGTGTTAGCCGAGGTCGTGGGGAAGTTCTGCAGACCTCGGATGATTGCTGCCATTGCCTGGAATCGCAGCTGAGGCAGGTAGGCCTTGGCTAGAGTGGAGTCCAGGGTAGCTCCTATGAAGTCTAGCCATTGAGTAGGGACTAGTGTGGATTTCTCCGTATTGAGCATCAGGCCTAAACGTGTAAATAGGTCCCTGACGATGCCTACGTGCTGCATGACTTGCGCCTCGGAGGTCCCCCTGATGAGCCAGTCATCCAGATACGGGAATACATGAATCCCCCGTCGGCGGAGGTGTGCGGCGACTACGGCCATACACTTTGTGAACACCCTTGGGGCTGTGGAGAGGCCAAAGGGAAGGACCGCAAATTGGAAATGTCGATGGTTGGCTACTAAACAAAGATACCTCCTGTGCGGAGGAAAAATGGTGATGTGAAAGTACGCGTCCTTCATATTGAGGGCAGCATACCAGTCTCCAGGATCCAAGGATGGGATAATGGTCCCCAGGGGGACCATGCGGAACTTCAACTTTATCATGACATCAACGTTAACATCAACTTTTGAGGCCTCGCAGGTCTAGGATAGGCCTGAGGCCTCCCTTCGACTTGGGGATCAGGAAGTAACATGAGTAAAAACCTTTGCCCCTTTCTTCCTTTGGTACCTCCTCTATCGCTCCGATGGCAAGGAGCGTCTGCTCCTCTTGTAAGAGGAATTGCTCGTGAGAGGGGTCCCTGAAGAGGGACTGGGATGGGGGGTGGAAAGGCGGGGTTGAAACAAATTGGAGGTGGTATCCTTGTTTCACGGTGCATAGGACCCAGATGTCTGAGGTCAGTTGGGACCACGCCGGGAGGAAGTAGCAGAGGCGGTTGGAGAAGGGAGGAAAAGGATCCTATCCAGAAACTGGTACGCTGTCCTCGGGTGAACCTTCAAAAGGCAGACTTTGGTCCCGCCAGTGGTTTGGAGGGACCGTGGTTTTGGCCCGCCTGGGGTCCTGACTGACATCTACGCCCACCTCGTCCGCGCCGCCTGCTAAAGTCTTGCCTGTGCCTGGGCACAAAGTACGGGCGGTAAGGTTGGGGATGGAAAGGTCTGCGTTGGGTCACAGGTGTATGCATGCCCAAGGAACGCATGATGACCCTATTGTCCTTTAAGCTTTGTAGCCTGGGGTCAGTCTTGTCCGAGAACAGACCCTTACCATCAAAGGCAGTGATGAGCTGCCAAAATCTTAACAACCGGTTCCCTATAAAAAGTTCTGATTTAAGGGGGGGAGGGGCCGGGGCGGGGGAGACATATCCGTGGGGCCGGGGGCCCCTGCAGGGCCTGGGGCAAATTGCCCTACTTGCCCCCCCGGCAACCCTAGAGCTTGCAGCCTCCTCCCCCCTTACCTTGCCGGCAGCTCAAAGCAGCAGGACGACTCAGGAGCTCAGCTGAGCTGCCCAGCTGGTGCTGGCGGCTGGCCATGCTGCAGCTGGGGGAAGCAGGGCAAGGGCCAGGGGAGCCTCAGCCTCCCCAGCTGGGAATCCTGGGAGCAACAGGATGGTCCAGCCCGCAGACCGGAGTTCTTTGCCCACTCCCTGGCCCCATTAACAACCGGTTCTCCACAGAGGTCTAATTTTAGCAACCGGTTCTTGGGAACCTGTGGGAACCTGCTCCAGCTCACCACTGATCAAAAGGGTAAGTCTTGGATGGTATATTGTAACTCCGGCGGGAGGTTGGAGACCTGCAGCCATGAGATGCATCTCATGGTGATACCGGAGGCCAGAGTTCTGGCTGCCGAGTCGGCCGCATCTAGAGAGGCTTGGAGGGAGGTTCTGGCTACCTTCCTCCCTTCCTCCAGGAAAGCAGCGAATTCCTGGCGGGAGTCCTGGGGGAGTAGTTCTTGGAATCTACTCAGCTCCGCCCAGGTGACTATATTGGTTCAGTAGAGCCTGCTTGTTTGCTACCCTGAACTGTAGGGTGCCTGCCGAGTACACCTTGTGATCGAGTAGGTCCATTCGCCTAGCCTCCTTGGACTTCGGGGCTGGCGCTTGTTGGCCATGGCGCTCCCTCTCGTTGACCAATTGGACAACTAAGGAGGAGGGAGGGGGGTGGACATACAGGTATTCGTACCCCCGAGAGGGTACCATATATTTACACTCGACCCCCTTTGCTGTAGGGGGGATGGAGGCTGGGGACTGCCATAAGGTGTCAGCATTGGCTTGGATTGTCCTGATGAAGGGCAAAGCTACTCTAGTGGGGGTATCTGCCGACAGGATGCTGACCACTGGGTCTTCGACCTCCGGGACCTCCTCTACCTGGAGGTTCATATTGAGCGCAACCCTCCTGAGGAGGTCCTGATGGGCCCTTAGGTCTATTGGTGGTGGCCCCGAGGAGGAGGTCCCTGCCACTGCCTCATCTGGTGAAGAAGAGGATGAAACACCAGGGACGAGCGGGTCCTGTATGACCTCTTGCTCTTGCGTCGGTTCCTGCTCTAGTGGTACCGGGGAACCTGGTGGATGGACCAGCGGGTCATCTGTCCCGGTTGGAGGGGGACGGCTAACTGCGGCCTCTGGTGCTCGATGTTCTGACAAAGCAAAGCGTGCCGGAGCTAACGGAGCACCTTGGGTCTGGTGACACGCCCAAGGTGTCCAAAAGGGCCACTGTTGAGGACCTTGGTCTTGAGGCCGGGCTTCTTGGAAAACTCCGGCGGGCACATCCGAATCGCAGTCTTAGGTATAGTAGCTGTCCATGTGGGATGACACCGATGGATGTCTGGATGGCCATGGAGGAGCAGAGAAGCCTTGGGCAGATGTCCTGACAGACCTGGTTCCCCTACGCACCAGGGACCGGTGCCATGAAGCATCTCGGTACCGAGAGTGAGATCGGGACCTTTGACCGGACCGACGCCGGGAGGTCGACCGAGATCTTGAATCCCGGCGTTGTGAGTGGCTTCGGGAGGTACGGTGCTGGGAGCAGTGCCGGGATCTGGAGCGGTGCTGAGAGTAGTGAGCCGGTGAACGGGATACCGACCAGTGCCGCGAGTCTCACCAGTACCGTGTAGCGGAACGATGCCGGGACTGCGAGTGGCGTCGAGAGCGGGAGCGCCGTCTGGACCTGGAGCGTCTGCGGGACCGTGATCGTGAGCGGTGCCGGTCCGCTGCGCCAACAGAGGGTGGTCTAATCAAGGCTGGCTTGCCAATCGATTGAATTACCCTCACCGGCGGTGCCGGGGGTGGAGGCAGTGCCGAGTCTGTCAGCTGCGAGCAGCGGCACGGGAGCCGGCGAACAGGGCTGCTAACAGGGGAGTTTGAGTGGGAGTTCCCATTGGAGGAGCAGGTATTTGTATTTGCATCTGTCTTTGTAGTGCTTGTATCTATCTGTAGAGGCCCGTAGGGGCAGACTGCTGAGCGGGCAGCCGAGCCCTGAGTAGGGGGCGGAGCTAGGCTGAGGAGGGGCCTATAAAAGCGGCCGCCCAGCCAGGCAGCGGCACAGCTGCGAGCAGCGGCACGGGAGCCGGTGACCAGGGCTGCTAACAGGGGAGTTTGAGTGGGAGTTTACAGGGGGAGTTGGAAGGGGCAGGGGGCGCGGTGCTGCGTGTGCTGTGTTCCCCAGGTGAGAAGGCTGATAGAGGCAGAGACAACAGCAGCCATGAGCCAAGCAGCAGAGGATACAATGAGGATGATTGCATGCGGCAGCTGCAGTATGTACATGGTCCTAGTGGGGGCACTGGAACAGAGGTATGTATGCATGAAGTGCCGCCTAATAGAGCTGATGGAAGAAAAGATCCTAGGTCTAGAGATGCAGGTATAAACCCTGGTAGAGATTAGAAGGGGGCTTGAGCAGCTGATGGAGCAAAGGCAAGCTGTGGCTGAAGGGGAATGCTCAGAGGTACAGGGAGAAGCAGGGGCTAAGGCCTGTGAAGGGGGAATGCTGGATGGGGAACATGGGCAGTGGAAGCATGTGACCATGAGAAGCAGGAAGGGGAAAAGGAGAGCCAGTGAAGGAGAAATAGAGCTAAGGAACAGGTTTAAAGGTTTGGAGAATGAGGAAGGGGTACAGCAGGTGGTAGCTGACGGTGGGAGGGCAAGGAAGAAGAGAATAGCGGCTAGTCCGATAGAAAGAGGGGAGGAGTCGATGGAGACAGCACCAACTTTGGGCCCCAGGAGGATGCAGGATGGCTTAAGGGGGACTACAAGGGAGGATAGAAATGGAAGGCGCTTGCAACCAGGGGGAACGGGGGATAGGTTAGCAGACCGCACTGTCACCAGGCAAAGGCAGGTCTACGTGATTGGGGATTCCATACTGAGAAGGTTGGACAGGCCTGTGACCAGGGCCGATCCGGAGAACAGAAGGATGTGCTGTCTACCGGGCGCTAAAATACGGGATGTGGACCTGAGGTTGAAAAGGATCCTAAAAGGAGCAGGTAAGAACCCGTTGATCATCCTTCATGTAGGAACGAATGACATGGCTAGATTCTCGCTGGAGAGAATCAAGGGAGACTATGCCAGGCTGGATAAGACGCTCAAGGAAATTGAGGCTCAGGTGATCTTCAGTGGGATTCTACCTGTCCCTAGGGAAGGGCGACAAAGGGGTGACAGGATTGTGATGATAAATAGTTGGCTCAGGGAATGGTGCTATAAGGAGGGCTTTGGGATGTATGGGCACTGGGAGGCTTTCAGGGACAGAGAACTGTTCTCACGGGATGGGCTCCACCTGAGTAGGGAAGGAAATAGACTTCTAGGAGGGAGGCTGGCTCATCTGATCAAAAGAGCTTTAAACTAGGTATTGGGGGAGACGGTTGGGAGATGTCCAGGCACTCTCCACGCCAAATTTAAACATTGAGAGGGAGGACAACAGGATAAGAATGGATATAGCCAGAGGGAGGGGTTTGGACATAAGGAAGAGGGGGGGGATGGATACTAGACCAATAGGTCATACTGGTGGTACTGTGTCCCTACCAAATTGGGTAACAAAGGTGAGAGAAGCCAAACAGCAAAAATTAGGATGTTTGTTCACCAATGCAAGAAGCCTAGGTAACAAAATGGAGGAATTGGAGCTCCTGGTCCGAGAATTGAAACCGGATATCGTAGGAATAACCGAAACATGGTGGAACGGTAGTCATGACTGGAGTACAGGTATGGAAGGGTATGTGCTGTTTAGGAAAGACCGAAACAAAGGTAAAGGTGGGGGAGTAGCATTGTATGTCAATAATGAGGTAAACTGTAATGAAATAACTAGTAATGGAATGGATAATACGGAGTCTGTTTGGGCAATGGTCACATTAGGGAAGAAAACTACTAGAGCCTCCCCTGGGATAGTGATTGGGGTGTGCTACAGACTGCCGGGATCTAGCCTGGATATGGATAGAGAACTCTTTAATGTTTTTAAGGAGGTAAATACTAATAGGAACTGTATGATCATGGGAGACTTTAACTTCCCGGATATAGATTGGGGAACAAATGCTAGTAATAATAATAGGGCTCAGCTTTTCCTAGATGTGATAGCTGATGAATTCCTTCATCAAGTAGTAGCTGAACCGACGAGGATGCCATTTTAGATTTGGTTTTGGTGAGTAGTGAGGACCTTGTTGAGGAAATGGTTGTAGGGGACAACCTTGGCTCGAGTGATCATGAGCTAATTCGGTTCAAAATAAATGGAAGGATAAACACAATTGCATCTGAGACTAAGGTTTACGATTTCAAAAGGGCTAATTTTACTAAATTAAGATGACTAGTTAGGGAAGTGGATTGGACTAACATATTTAGGGATCTAAAGGCGGAAGACGCCTGGGATTATTTCAGGTTGAAGTTGCAGGAGCTGTCAGAGGCCTGTATCCCGAGAAAGGGAAAACGGTCCATAGGTAGCAGTTTTAGACCGAGCTGGATGAGCAAGCATCTCAGAGGGGTGATTAAGAAAAAACAGAAAGCGTACAAGGAGTGGAAGATGGGAGGGATCAGCAAAGAAACCTACCTTATTGAGGTCAGAGGGTGTAGGGATGCAGTGAGAAAGGCCAAAAGCCGGGTAGAAATGGACCTTGTGAAGAGAATTAAAACCAATAGTAAAAGGTTTTTTAGCCATATAAATAGGAAGAAAACCAAGAAAGAAGAAGTGGGACCGCTTAAAACTGTAAACGGAGTGGAGATTAAGGATAAGCTAGGCATGGCACAATATCTAAACGAATATTTTGCCTCGGTCTTTAATGAGGCTAATGAAGGGCTTAGGAATAGTGGCAGAGTGACTGATGGGAATGAAGGTGCGGGGTTGGAAATTACAGTATCCAAGGTAGAAGCCAAACTTGAACAGCTTAACGGTAGTAAATCAGGCGGCCCGGATAATCTTCATCCTAGAATATTAAAGGAATTGGCGAGTGAAATTGCAAGCCCGTTAGCGATAATTTTTAACAAATCTCTAAACTCGGGGGTTGTACCGTTTGACTGGAGATTAGCTAATATAGTTCCTATTTTCAAGAAGGGGAAAAAAAGGTGACCCGGATAACTACAGGCCTGTTAGTTTAACATCTGTAGTATGTAAAGTCATGGAAAAAATATTAAAGGAGAGAGTAGTTACGGACCTTGAGGTCAATGGCAATTGGGACAAATTACAACATGGTTTTACGAAAGGTAGATCGTGCCAAACCAACTTGATTTCCTTCTTTGAGAAAGTAACAGATATTTTAGACAAGGGAAATGCGGTGGATCTAATATATCTTGATTTCAGTAAGGCGTTTGATACGGTACCGCATGAAGAATTACTGGTTAAATTGGAAAAGAAATTGAAATGAAAATCCAGAGGTGGATAAGGAACTGGTTAAAGGGGAGACTGCAGCGGGTTGTACTGAAAGGTGATCTGTCGGGTTGGAGGGAGGTTACCAGTGGAGTTCCTCAAGGTTCGGTTTTGGGTCCGATCTTATTCAATCTATTTATCACTGACCTCGGAACCAAAAGTAGGAGTGGGCTGATAAAGTTTGCGGATGACACGAAGTCGGGAGGTATTGCCAATTCAGAGAAGGATCGGGATATCCTCCAGGGAGATTTGGATGACCTTGTAAACTGGAGTATTAGTAATAGGATGAAATTCAATAGTGAGAAGTGTAAGGTTATGCATTTAGGGATGACTAACAGGAATTTTACTTTTAAGTTGGGGACGCACCAGTTAGAAGTAACGGAAGAGGAGAAGGACCTAGGAGTCCTGGTTGATCGCAGGATGACTATGAGTCGGCAACGTGATGTGGCTGTTAAAAAAGCTAATGCGGTCTTGGGATGCATTAGGCGAGGTATTTCTAGTAGATATAAGGAGGTGCTAGTCCCGTTATACAAGGCGTTGGTGAGACCTCATTTGGAGTACTGTGTGCAGTTTTGGTCTCCCATGTTTAAGAAGGATGAATTCAAACTGGAACGGGTACAAAGAAGGGCCACTAGAATGATCCGAGGAATGGAAAGCCTGTCGTATGAAAGGAGACTTGAGGAGCTCAGTTTGTTTTCCTTAACACAAAAGAAGGTTGAGAGGAGATATGATTGCTCTCTTTAAATATATCAGAGGGATAAATACCAGGGAGGGAGAGGAATTATTTCAGCTCAGTACTAATGTGGACACGAGAACAAATGGATATAAATTGGCAGTCGGGAAGTTTAGGCTTGAAATTAGACGAAGGTTTCTAACCATCAGGGGAGTGAAATTCTGGAACAGCCTACCGAGGGAAACAGTGGGGGCGAAGGACCTCTCTGGCTTTAAGATTAAGCTTGATAAGTTTATGGAGGGAATGGTTTGATAGGATAAAGTGATTTAGTCAATAGGTCAATAACGTGCTGCCACTGGTAATTAGTACCGAGAGTCAATGTTGGGATATTGAAAGTCTTTTTCCTGAGTGTCTGGCTGGAGAGTCTTGCCCACATGCTCGGGGTTCAGCTGATCGCCATATTTGGGGTCGGGAAGGAATTTTCCTCCAGGGTAGATTGGCAGTGGCCCTGGAGGTTTTTCGCCTTCTTCTGCAGCATGGGGCAGGGGTCGCTTGCTGGAGGATTATCTGCTACTTGAAGTCTTTAAATCAGGATTTGGGGACTTCAACAGCTGAGTCAAGGGAGAGAATTATTTCAGGAGTGGGTGGGTCAGCTTTTGTGGCCTGCATCTTGCGGGAGGTCAGACTAGATGATCATAATGGTCCCTTCTGATCTTAAGTTCTATGATTCTATGAAGGTGATCAGGTCTCTCGCTGCTGAGAAAGCCTTCGGCGTGGACGGCATGGTGAGCTCTACCGTGGCAGGCGCCGGGGAGGTCACAGGCGCCGGACTCGACGGCCCTTATGGGACCTGAATCGGCGGTGCCGGCTTAGTCGGTGCCGTGGTGGGTGTCGGTGCCGGCCGGTCCAACCTAGGCGCACTCTCTGGCTGCGGTGCGGGCGGTGCCGAGGCGGCAGGAGTCTTGGCTTTCCTTACCCTCGGGGAGAGGGAGCGCTGCGGGGCCGACTTCGGTGCTGGTGACGTCCGGCTCCGAGAGGCCTTGGGCATACCGGTACGGTACGGTGCCGAGGAGGTGCTTCTGCTCTCCGACTGAGCAGCGCTCGGTGCCGAAGATGGAGGGGTGAGAGCCGCCTCCATGAGGAGCTGTTTAAGCCTTATGTCCTGCTCCTTTTTAGTCCGTGTCTTGAAAGCTCTGCAAATGGGGCACTTAGCTGAAAAGTGTGATTCCCCAAGGCACTTCAAACAGGAGTTGTGCAGATCTCCTGTCGGCATTGGCCTGTGGCAGGCCGAGCACGGCTTGAAACCCGGTGAGCCGGGCATGTGCTCCGGCACCGGGTGCGGGGAAGGGGCTAATCCCCGAACCCCTCTAACTATTACTACACTAACTATACTATTAAACAAGTAAATATGACTATATTATATATATATATATATAAGAATTATAACTATGTACACAACAACGAACGAGAAACTACGAGTAAGCTAGGGAAGTGGAGGTCAGCTGAGCCACGCTCCACTGTTCCAACGACCGACACGGGCGGTAAGAAGGAACTGACGGGTGGATGGGTCGGCTGGGGTATATATCCGGTGCCATAGTGACGCCACTCCAGGGGGCACCCAGCCGACTCAACGAGTGTTGCTAGGGTAAAAGTCTTCCAATGAACGTGCATGCAGCGCGCGCACACCTAACTGGAATGGATATGAGCAATCACTCGAAGAAGAAATAGGCTCTCTGTTTTTCAGGAGTCATTAATTTCATTTGGGGGAGTTACTTTTAGCAATTTTTGAATGCTATGTAGAAATGGCAGGTTTCGAGGCTCTTGCTTTGACACTGTAATGGTAAGACTGTTTGGGTACTGCACAAAATTCTTGTCTAAGTAGGATCTGTGTTAATTTTTATTTTATAAACACATACAGGTTAGTTTAAGCTTTGTATCCATGTTATTGAAATCTTGGTTCAGCATGTAGTGCATTGTTCCCTGGGGCACGTTAACATACTGTGTCAAACAGCACTACAGTAAAGCCCTCTAGGTAAACTTTAGTGTGCATGTTAATGCACAACACCAGGAGAATCAGGCACAACACATTAGTGCGCTTTAGAAATCATAGCCCCCTAATCCACATTCTGACTCCATGTGGACAAGCCCTTAGGTACAAGTCAGGGTGCAGGGACATCGCCTATATAACCAAACTGCACTGGGAAATGTGTGAAAGGAACACAAATTGAGTAACTGGTGTCTGGCCAGTGTTGATTGGCTAAACATCAATTTCTTTTCTTTTCTTTTTTTTTTTTTTGAATAGGGAGTTTTATTAAAAAATCAGTTTATTAGTTAAAAACCTAAACCCAGAAGCCCTACATATAATCTCTTCTTTAGATATCTAGTGTCAAAACCATGGCCCCCATCACAGGAAGCAATGGCATTGTCCATGGATTGACACAATGTCTAAGCGCTCACATTTGGTTATAAACTACTGAATCTTCATCACCAGGACATGAGAAACCCAGCATTTCTTTGCAACTGGTTTAGCCAACAATGATGCCAGAAAGGCACTGAGAAGGAAGAGCTGAAGCCACAACAAATGTAAACAGGCTTTCTTCCATTGATTTGTATTTATATCTGGTGCAAAGGTAGCCCTAGGAAGGGTCCAATTCTTCCTACGGCCACTGGCCTCCTTGTATGACATTGGAACAAGTCACTTGACCTCTGCATACATCAATCAACATTTCTGGAAACTGAGCATAAGGGGAAAGAGCAGGTCCATGGCAGAAGCCAGAAGCTCTATGCTAGTCAAGTTTCTCTGGATGAATGAACTAACCTTGCTCTCCCATGGGAATAACAAGCAGTTTTCAGGACAGGTCAGAACGCAATGACAGCATGTTTTCCTGCTACTCTTGTGGCAGGGCCAGCTGCTGTTAATGTGCTAAAGTGAAGTATTGTTTCCATTCAACTACTTCCTGATAAATATGACACTGACTAGCTTATTGCTCTGGCCCATGGGGCAGGTTTTGGTTCACATTTGGGTTCTTGTCTCTCACTCCCCATTTGGGAGATTCCCCCCTTCACCCATTTCTGCTGGCAGTAAAGCAGTTCCACTGCACTGTCAATCACTAATAAAATAATCATGGCTACCCGTACAGAGCACTTACCTTGACCTTTGGTTTCCACATGCTGTTCAGATACTAATCATCATGTCACCACTGTATTGTATTGGTCAGGTTAGGAATATTCAGCTCATTGAAATACTTGATTTGCCAAACCCCTCATTGTGGTTTATTTGAATTAAGCTCTCAGACACATTGCAGTGTTAAACACTCCCTCCCAAAGCTGGCTGAATGTTACCCCATAGCAAGCACACCCACAAACCCTGATTAGGATTTTTCTCCCTCCTAATTACAGGTGTTTAATTTTTTTAAATGAAGGTGCATGTGAAAATAATAGCAGTTGCCAGAGGCAGGAATTAATGCTAGCAAGTGTTATGGATACTTCCCACACTACCTTGTGCCAGTCCCCCTGCCTGGTGAGCTGCAGCACCTCTGGGCCTTTCTTGATCAGAGGCTGCCCAGCATGTAGTTATGTAGAGGGGCAAATATCCAGGCACTCAGGTAAGCCAGGCTCTTTGTCCCCTATCATTGCTACAGGGGTGGCTCCAGGCCCCAGCACCCCAAGCGTGTGCTTGGGGCGGCATGCCGCGGGGGGCGCTCTGCCGGTCGCCGGGAGGGCGGCAGGCGGCTCCGATGGACCTCCTGCAGGCGTGCCGAGCGTCCGCTGGTCCCGCGGCTTCGGGGGAGCATCCGCAGGCACGTCTACAGGAGGTCCACCGGAGCCATGGGACCGGCGACCGGCAGAGCGCCCCCCGCGGAGTGCCGCCGTGCTTGGGGCGGCGAAATTGCTAGAGCCGTCCCTGCATTGCTAGACACTGTATAGGGGTTTATGAGCCTGCTATTGTCCCAGAACTAACAGAATCAGTCCTTTAGTACAAGCAGTTGAGGCTCATGCTTTTCCAGGCAAAGGTTCCCAGATTCAGTACCCATAGATGTGCTATTACTTCAAGGTGGAACTCATGTTCAGTTGTGAGCTAAGCCAACTTTTGAAACAAGTTTCTAGAAGAAGCAGGTTAACTCTCTGTGAGGTGAACACTGACAGGAGCAGATCCTGGGCCAATGGAAGTCACTGGAAAAACTTCTGTGATGTACAATCAGGCTCCATGTGTGGCAGCTTTAGTATATGCAGGGAAGGCCAACAGGGTCCATCTAAAAGCCCCTGCACAGCTGCTGCATTTCTGGACTAAAGGCAATAGACAATGGAATGATTAATGCCAACATAGTAAGTGTGCTATGGGAAACCAAGTCACTCAGCCCAAATGTCAGTGGAATTATCGTGACATGTTTCAACAATGCAACATTTCTATGGCAACACATGCACATTCCTGCAGCAGAGGAGGGCTTTCTGGTTTGACCGGACCCTAGTTCAATCCATGGAACAGTGTTCTTAGGTAAATCTCAGCCTGGAGTATCTGATTTCACCCAGAATGGATGCTGGCTACATCTCCTTTAAGACGATGGCATGAGCTGGCCCCATGGTGATGTTGCACAATCTAGCTACTGATTGGTGGAGGCTGTCAGGGTTCCCTCCCCACTATGAACTCTGGAGTACAGAAGTGGGGACCCGCATGAAAGACCCCTGTAATCGACCGCGCCGGGGCTCGACCCTCCTGAGGGCAGGAGGGGAGCCACACCGACTCACTCCACGTCTTCTGTGGAACCGGCTGAACAACAATAAACAGTGTTTAAGAAGCTCAGGCCCTCTGTTGCAGGGGCTGAGCGGCAATACAGTACACGGAGCTCAGGCCCTTTGGAGCAGGGGCTGAGCAGCAAACAGTATATAGGGAGCTCAGGCCCTTTGGTGCAGGGGCTGAGCGAGGGGAAAAACTGCCACCCGTGAGTGGGGTGGCAGGGGGGACACAGGCCCACCCACTCCACTGCGTCACAGCCCGGGGCCCTAGCAGCGGCTATCACCGCTGATGGTCAGTGGGGTCCTGACCGCAACACACTGACATTGGGACCTCTGTGTCTGTAGCCTGACAGGGGTCGGCTACCCCCGGGCTACTTCCATTTTCCCCCTCAGGGCTTACCTCGTCCGGGGCACCAGCTCCAGGCCAGTCAACCTGCATAGGCTCCTCAAGACCAGGGCTTGGTGGCAGGTCTGGCAGCTCCTCGGGGAAGTCCGGCCAGGCGTGCTCAGGCGGCTCCTCCGGGTAACAGCAGGGGCGGGGATGCTCCGGCAGTTCCTCTTCGTAGGGAGTGCGGGGAAGTTCCAGCGGATGCTCCCAGTACCGGTCACGGGGAAGCTCCGGCGGCTCCTCGTCGTAGTGGGCCCGGGGAAGCTCCGGCCAATCAGGACAGCTGCCTCGGGTCCTGGAAGGTTCCCAGTCAGGAGCTCTCGCTGGCACGTCTGCTCCTGGTGGTGGCTGGGCTCTGACTGAGCTCTGGCAGCCGGCTTTTCTACTTCCTGTCCCACCCCTTGACTTCTGGGGGGCAGGGACAGGTGATGGTGGCTCCGCCCAGTTGGGTGTCTGTGAGGGTGCTCCCTCTGCTGGGCAGGAGGGGAGCCACACCGACTCACTACACACACACACCCACCCTTAAGTCTGGCTCCCGCCTGTTGGGGCCAGGCTCTTCCATCCCCCCCAATACAGGACAGGAAGTCCGCGTTGGCATGGTCCTTGCCAGCCTGATGCTGGATGGTGAACGCATAGGGCTGCAAGGCCAAGTACCAGCGCATGATGCGGGCGTTATTGTCCTTCATACGCATCAGCCACCGGAGTGGGGCATGGTCCGTGACCAGGGTGAAGGGCACCCCCAGGAGGTAGAAGCGGAGGGATTCGCAGGCCCATTTTACGGCAAGCGCCTCCTTTTCTATCACAGAGTAGTTCTTTTCTCGAGGAAACAGCTTCCGACTGAGGTATAGCACGGGGTGGTCCTGACCATCCACCTCTTGGGACAGGACCGCCCCAGCCCCACCTCGGAGGCATCTGTCTGAAGAATGAACCCTCGATGGAAGTCCGGGCTATACAGGACTGGGTCCTGACAGAGGCACCTCTGGAGGGTCCGGAAGGCTGTCTCGCACTCCGGGGTCCACCGCACCTGCCGGGGGCTGTCTTTGGTCAGCAGTTCAGTTAGGGGTGCCGCTATGGACGCGAATTGCGGGACGAACCTCCGATAGTACCCGACGAGGCCCAGGAACTGCCGAGCATGCCGTTTAGTTGTCAGGGTAGGACAGTCCATTAGGGCTTGCACCTTCCCCACAAGGGGTTTGACCTGACCTCCCCCAACCGTTAACCCAGGTAGGTAGTCTCCTGCCAGGCAATGCGGCATTTCTTGGGGTTGGCTGTCAAACCCGCCTGCCGCAGGGATCTCAGGACCGCCGCGACCCGGGGCAGATGGTCTTCCCATCGGCAGCTATAGATGATGACGTCGTCTAAGTAAGCGGCCGCATAGTCGCGATGGGATTGTAGCAAGTGGTCCATCAGTCTCTGGAAGGTCGCGGGGGCCCCATGAAGACCGAAAGGCATTCGGGTAAATTGGTATAGCCCCGTCAGGGTGGCAAAGGCGGTTTTCTCCTTGGAGGCTTCGTCGAGGGGAATTTGCCAATACCCCTTGCTGAGGTCGAGGGTGGTAATAAACTGTGCCTCTCCCAGTCAGCCCAGTAACTCGTCTACGTGGGGCATCGGGTAGGTGTCGAAGCGCGAGATGGCATTCACTCTCCGGAAATCGATACAGAAGCGACGGGTGCCATCTGGCTTGGGCACCAGGACTACCGGGCTGCGCCACTCGCTTTGGGACAGCTCAATGACTCCCAAAGCCAGCATTGCTCGAACCTCCTCCTCGACGTCCTCACGCATCTGGTAGGGCAGGGGCCGGGATGTTTCTCGGACCACCTTCCCGGGCTCGGTCTGAATCGAGTGGCAGACCAGAGTGGTGTAGCCCGGGACTGCTGTGAAGGTCTTCTGGAAGGCCCGCAGGAGACAGTTGGCCTGCTTGCGCTGGTCTTCGGTCAGCGACTTGCCCAGCATGGGTGCCGGGGGGTCCTCCGTCTGGGGCATGTGGGGCCCCAGTTCTAGTTCGGGCGGTAATGGGTTAATTAAGAGGCCCTCCCGGTCACGCCACGGTTTCAGCAGGTTTACGTGATACTGTTGGGTCCCCTTGCGTTTATCCGGTTGGCGAACCTCGTAGGTGACCGGTTTCACTTTCTGGACTACTTCGTACGGTCCCTGCCAGCGGGCCAACAGCTTGGACTCACTTGAAGGTAGGAGGAGTAGGACTCGATCCCCCGGCATGAACTCCCAGGCCTGGGCCTCCCGGTTGTAGGCCCGCTCCTGCCGCTCCTGTGCCACTCTTAAATTCTCCCGCGCCACGGTCCCCGCCTGGGCCAAGTACCCCTGCAATTGGAGGACGTAATTCAGGAGGCCCTGGGCGGGGGAGGTCGACTGTTCCCAGGTTTCCCGCATTAGATCCAAGAGGCCCCGTGGCTGGCGTCCGTATAGTAGCTCAAACGGAGAAAACTTCGTTGAGGTCTGGGGAACTTCCCGGATGGCTAACAGCAGGGCCGGCAGGAACTGGTCCCAGTGGCGGAGCTCCCCCGGTGGGAATTTTCGCATCATTCCCTTCAGGGTTCGATTAAAGCGTTCCACTAGCCCGTCCGGCTGTGGGTGGTAGACTGACGTGCGGAGCTGCTTTATCCCTAAGAGGGTAGACACCTGTCTTAGCAGTTGGGAGGTGAAGTTGGTCCCTTGGTCAGTCAGAATTTCCCTGGGGAGCCCTACCCGCGCGAAGACCTTCACCAACTCCCCGGCGATGGTCCGGGCGGTAACACTCCGCAAGGGGATGGCCTCTGGGAATCGGGAGGCATAGTCCACAAGGACCAGAACATATTGAAATCCGGCCGTACTTCTCAGTAGTGGGCCCACGAGGTCCATGGCGACCCTCTCAAAAGGTGTCTCCATCAAGGGCATGGGGACCAGGGGCGCCCTGGGCACCCCAGGCGGAGCAGCTAGCTGACACTCCGGGCAGGAACGGCAATACGTCTTTATGTCTTGGTAGATCCCCGGCCAGAAGAACCGTCCTAGGATCCGCGCGAGGGTCTTCTCCTGCCCCAGGTGCCCGGCGGCCGGCACATCATGGGCTAACTTCATTACGGCCCGCCGGTGACACTGGGGAACCAGCAGCTGTGTCTGCGGCTCCTGGGTGCACGGGTCCCGGTCCATCCGGTAAAGGCGGTCCTGGCGCAGTTCAAAGTGTGGCCATTGGGCAGCTCACTGGGGATCAATGACCGCCCCATCCACCGTCGCGAGTTGCTCATAACAGCAGCTGAGTGTAGGGTCTGCCCGTTGGTCCCGGCAGAAGTTGGTGTCGAGGCGGGGTTCAAGGGTGGGCTCTGGCTGTAGCCCCGCTACATCCGTAGTCTCCGCCTCACTATCCGTGACGTCCTCGGGGCCCTCGGGCGAGGGCTCCTGGTGGTCCGCTTCTAGGGCCGGCATGGCTCGCAGAACTTCCTCGAAGGCGGGCCAGTCCCGACCCAGGATAACGGGATATGCTAGGCGGGGCGCTAGGCCGACTGTCAAACTCCGGGTGACGCCTGCGATCGTCAGGGGAACTCGGGCGCTGGGGTAGGGCCAGACATCCCCGTGGATACATTGCAAATGGATCAACCCTAAGCGGGAGTCGGCCGGAGGGCCCAAGTCCTGACGGATTAATGTCTGGCCACATCCGGAGTCGATCAAGGCCTGTGTGGTCCGGTTGCCAACGACCACCGGGACTGTGAGCTTGGGGTTCAAGGGCGGCCGGGCCCGGTTGAGCCCTGCCCAGACTTGCCCGTAGTTGCAGTCCATGTTGGGGCAGTCTCGCTGGAGGTGTCCCATTTTTCCGCAGCCGAAACAGGGACCAAGCTCAGGCCGCCTACTCCGGGAGGCCACTCGGCTTGGACTCCGGGGGGGGGAGGGGGGCTCTGTCGGGTCCCCGGGGGTCCCTGGCCGGGGGGGGGGGGTTGGTCCCGTCCGGGGGGGCCGCTTCCAGGCGCCGGACCCGGGGCTCCGAGTGGGAACTAGGTCCGCGGCCTGAGTGCCGTGCCTCGCTCGGGGTGTTCCCCTTCTTCTCCATGTGGGCTGGTTCGGACCTGGTGCTGGGACGCGGAAAGATGGGGCCCACCGCAGTTTCAGTGGCGAGGAAGTCCTCCATGAGCGACACAGCCACGGCTAGCGTCGCCGGCCGGTGGCGGAGCACCCAGGCCCTTCCTCGGGAGGGCAGGGTGTGGATGAACTGTTCCAAGATGACCTGCTCGGTCACCTCCTCCGCCGTCCGGACGTCCGGTTGTAGCCACCGCCGGCAGGCCTCCTTTAAAGTCTGGGCCACCAACCGTGGCCGGGCGCCCGGGGGGGTAGGTCTGGCTCCAGAACCATTGCCTGAAGGTCTCGGGGCTGACGTCCAGGGCGTCTAATATCGCGGCTCTCACCCGGTCATATTCCTCTTTCGCCAGTCCGCGGTAGGCCGTCTGGGCCGCCCCGGTCAAATATGGGGCTAGCAGCGTGGCCCACTGGTCTCGGGCCCACCTGGCGATGAGGGCCACGCGCTCAAATGTGACTAAGAAGGCCTCGGGGTCGTTGTCCGGGCCCATCTTGGTCAGTCGGAGGTGGGCAGCTAAGCGGGGCGCCCCCGGCCCTTCCCCTGCTGGTCCCTCCGCGGGGCAAGGGAGTGTAACCAGCAGTTGTTGCAGCTGGTTCCCCAGCTGCTGCAGCAACTGCTGCTGCTGTTCCAGCTGGGCCGCATGCTGCTCCTGCTGTAGCCGGAGGTGGGCGGCGTCCCTCTGCTGCTGCTGCTCGAGTTGGGCGGCCTGCTGCTGCTGCTGCTGTTGCAGTTGGGCTGCCTGCTGCCGGTCCTGACTTTCCACGAGCAGCTGGATCAAACGGTCTATATCCATTCTGTCTTGGGAAGGGGTGGGCAGCTGCCACTCCCCTTCCTAGCCCCTTCTCACAGGGGCAGGAGTTCGTAGCCTCAGAGAAGGCACCAGTGTAATCGACCGCGCCAGGGCTCGACCCTCCTGAGGGCAGGACGGGAGCCACACCGACTCACTCCACGTCTTCTGTGGAACTGGCTGAACAACAATAAACAGTGTTTAGGAAGCTCAGGCCCTCTGTTGCAGGGGCCGAGCGGCAATACAGTACACGGAGCTCAGGCCCTTTGGTGCAGGGCTGAGCAGCAAACAGTACAAAAGGCTCAGGCCCTTGATTGCAGGGGCTGAGCAGCAAACAGTACAAGAAAGCTTGGGCCCTTTGTTGCAGGGGCTGAGCAGCAAACAGTATATAGAGAGCTCGGGCCCTTTGGGGCAGGGGCTGAGCAGCAAACAGTAGATAGGGAGCTCGGGCCCTTTGTTGCAGGGGCTGAGCAGCAAACAGTAGATAGGGAGCTCGGGCCCTTTGGGGCAGGGGCTGAGCAGCAAACAGTAGATAGGGAGCTCAGGCCCTTTGGTGCAGGGGCTGAGCGAGGAGAAAAACTGCCACCCGTGAGTGGGGTGGCAGGGGGGACACAGGCCCACCCACTCCACTGCGTCCCAGCCCGGGGCCCTAGCAGCGGCTATCACCGCTGATGGTCAGTGGGGTCCTGATCGCAACACACTGACATTGGGACCTCTGTGTCTGTAGCCTGACAGGGGTCGGCTACCCCCGGGCTACTTCCATTTTCCCCCTCAGGGCTTACCTCGTCCGGGGCACCAGCTCCAGGCCAGTCAACCTGCATAGGCTCCTCAAGACCAGGGCTTGGTGGCAGGTCTGGCAGCTCCTCGGGGAAGTTCGGCCAGGCGTGCTCAGGCGGCTCCTCCAGGTAACAGCAGGGGCGGGGACACTCTGGCGGTTCCTCTTCGTAGAGGGTGTGGGGAAGTTCCAGCAGCTACTCCCAGTACTGGTCACGGGGAAGCTCCGGCGGCTCCTCGTCGTAGTGGGCCCGGGGAAGCTCCGGCCAATTAGGACAGCTACCTCGGGTCCTGGAAGGTTCCCAGTCAGGAGCTCTCGCCGGCACGTCTGCTTCCGGCGGCGGCTGGGCTCTGACTGAGCTCTGGCGGCCAGCTTTTCTACTTCCTGTTCCGCCCCTTGACTTCCGGGGGGCGGGGACAGGTGGTGGTGGCTCTGCCCAGTTGGGTGTCTGTGAGGGTGCTCCCTCTGCTGGGCAGGAGGGGAGCCACACCGACTCACTACAACCCCCTAAACTTATTTCTAGCAGCTTAGGTTAAAACTTCCCCAAGGCACAAATCCTTTCCTTGTCCTTGGATGGTACTGCTGCCACCACCAAGAGATTTAGACGAAGATTCAGGAAAAGGATCCTTTGGAGTTCCTATTTTCCCAAAATATCCCCCCAATTCCCTTCACCCCCTTTTCTGGGGAGGCTTGAGAATAATATACCAACCAATTGCCTTTAATAAAAGTACAGACCAGATCCTTTATTTTTAGGACAGTAAAAATCAATCAAGTTCTTAAAAGAAGAACTTTATAATAAAGAAAAAAGTAAAAGCAGCACCTCTGTAATTTTAGATGTATAATTTCAAAGTATCTTTTCAAGAGATAGGTTACCTGCTTGGTCTCTCTCTCTCTCGCTATCCAGAGGGAACAAACAAAGAGAGAACACACAAAACCTACCCCCCTCCTCCCAGATTTGAAAGTATCTTCTTTTCCCATTGGTCCTTCTGCTCAGCTGCCAACTAGGTTAATTGAACTGATTAACCACTTACAGGTAAAATGATTCTGTACCTCTGTCTGTACCTCTGGCCAGGAGGGATTTTATGTTACTGCGTACATAAAGATTGTTACCCTTCCCTTTATATTTATGACAGAGGCATTGGCAAAATACTCCTCCTAAGAGACATCGGTAGGCTAGGAAAGAAATATATCTTTGGTGAGCTCCAAAGCAGATCATTTTCAGCGAGATCAGCAAAACACAAGAATTGCATAACACAAGAAAGCTCGTACTGAGCAGGCAGTAAGTTCCTAACGCTACAAAATGCAGCCAGCATGACTGAAGCATATGACTTGATTGCCACTATCTTGGCTTGCATCACAATAGATATTGTTATGGGTCAAATTTATCAAGCCCTTTCCAGCCACGGTATTTGAGTCTGTGACCCCCAGCACTAGTGAATTCCACAGGCTGACTATACACAGTACAAGAGTATTTCCTTTTATTTTCTATTTACTAATCTCTACTTTAATTGGCTATTGTGGGTAAAAGGAAGGTGAGCAATCAATCCCTCCCTTTGGCCTCATGCCAGGGTCACACAGAACTAAGGCTTTCCTCCTTTAAGTTGATTGAAGGAGACTGTGAAGCATAGAAGGGTGCGTAAACCATAACACTCACTTGTTGCAAGGGAATTAAACTGGCTTTTCGGCAGTTGTCATTACCTAGCTCTGCCAAAATGCCAGACCTCACCGCCCTCAATCCAGTAGCGGGTGTCAGAACTATGCCTCGCACCCTTCCCTGTCTTGCTGCGACATACGGAAATCTCAGCAACTCCAGGGAATCTCATGTTGGTCAAGGCACTCCCTTGCTGGAGTTGGTCAAAAAATCCCGAATTAAGCCTCCTGCTCCAATGTGAAATGGGATAACAGGCATGGGGGGGGCTCCCCAGTCCAGAGGCACTATTAGAGAGAAGCCACTCCAAACTGCAGCTGCTTATCTACAGCCAGAGAGATCCCAGCTCTGGCATTGCATTTGGGTTGAAGAGTTAAACACATGAAGTGCCTAGAGGAGGCACAAAGGAGCAGCATGTCAGGGATGAGGAGTAGGGCTTGAAGGGTACACTAAAACCAGGAACTATTTCAGCATGTGTTTTACGGAATGCCCCCACCCTGCCATCCAGCCCCCAGTGTACAAAATGGGCATGAGCCTTCCCCCAACCAGGCTTTCAAAACATACCCAAACCTCATCACTCCAAGCCCAATGGGCCAGAAAGTCTCTGTTTCCCCCTCCCCCAAATCTCATGGTCTTGTTATAACTCACATTACGTTTAGTGAGGTTCACCTCTGTAAAGATAGCAACAAGGGGTTCCATCATTATGGCCTCCCACCACAGCCAACTCAAGTGTGCTCTCTTTACAGCTAAAAAGATTTTTTCCCCTGATCATCAGCCTTGTAAATGCTCTCTGGGATCTGAATCAAGCAGGGTGCTTTCCTGCTCCCATATTAAAGACCAAATTACATCTGTGCAACCCCAGGGCCTTCAAAGGGTTTGCACAGGTGTAACTGGAACTCAGTAAACAATTCTGTTGATGAGGCACAAGAAGAAATAAGCATCAGCCCACTCATTCTCCCTTTTGCTGGATCCACAGGGATAATGGGAGTACGAGGCAGTACAAATGTGTGCATATCACTAATGTCAGCAGATATGACTCTGGTACACGTAGGGATCTGCTGAGTAGGAAAGTGCAATTTTCATATAGTCTTTTTCAAAAAACCCGTACTTTACCATTGGGATACTAAAAACAAGATCCTAACATAATAGACATGGAAGGTAGCGTACCTCCAATGGGAGATGTAACCTGTACACAGTTCAGGCCCTTAGCTCTTTCCACCTGAAACCTACCACATACCCGTTCCTGGGACTGACTCAGAAATCAGTCCCCATGTCTTTGTGCTTCCAGGGCATGCGATTCAGCAGTAGACATACCATGGCTGCTGATCTGCTTTGTACTGATTGTTCTTCTCACCTGCTCCCAGCTACTAACCATTCTCCTACAACTGAGCAATGCTTTTGCCTTTTTTGGTAGTTTGCTGAGAGCTCTACAGCAGCTCTGACTCAAGAGAGAAGACTGAATGATTGGCATCCTCAGCTACGGTAGTTCCAACTAAGTACCGGGTAAAGCTCTTGAGCTTAGCCCATGATCGTCCTACTGGCCATGCTGGACCAAAGACCTTTTGAGGAGGTCATTCCACTGGGAGGGAATAGGCAAGATGTTTCTACTTATGTCCGGTCTTGTGAGGTGTGCCAAAGAGTGGGAAAACCCCAAGACCAGGTAAAAGCCCCTCTCCAGCCACTCCCCATAACTGAGATCCTTTTCAGCAAGTGGCTGTGGATATTCTGGGTCCTTTCCCAAAGAAGACACCCAGAGGAAAGCAGTACATACTGACTTTCATGGATTTTGCTACCTGATGGCTGGAAGCCGTAGCTCTAAGCAACACCAGGGCTAAAAATGTGTGCCAGGCACTAAAAGACATTTTTGCCAGGGTAGGTTGGCCCTCCAACATCCTTACAGATACGGGAACTAATTTCCTGTCAGGGACCATGAAAAGCCTGTAGGAAGCTCATGAGGTGAACTACTTGGTTGCCACCCCTTACCACCATCAAACGAATGACCTGGTGGAGAGTTTTAATGGAACTTTGGGGGCCATGATACGTAAATTCGTAAATGAGCACTCCAGTGATTGGGACCTAGTGTTGCAGCAGTTGCTCTTTGCCTACAGGGCTGTACCACATCCCAGGTTGGGCTTTTCACCATTTGAACTTGTGTATGTCTGCAAGGTTAAGCGGCCATTACAGTTAGTGAAGCAGCAATGGGAGGGTTCTACATCTTCTCCAGGTACTAACATTCTGGACTTTGTAAGCAAACTACAAAACACCCTCCAAGACTCTTTCGCCCTTGCTAGAGAAAACCTAAAAGAGACTCAGGAAGAGCAAAAAGCCTGGTATGATAAACATGCCAGACAGCGTTCCTTCAAAGTAGGGGACCAAGTTATGGTCTTGAAGGCGCTCCAGGCCCATAAGATGGAAGCATCATGGGGAGGGCCATTCCCGGTCCAAGAGCACCTGGGAGCTGTTAACTATCTCATAGCATCCCCCACCTCAAACCTAAAGCCTAAAGTGTACCATGTTAATTCTCTAAAGTCCTTTTATTCCAGAGAACTAGGGTATGTCTACACTACAAAATTAGGTGAAATCTATAGAAATTGTTTTTTTAGAAATCGTTTTTATACAGTCGATTGTGCGTGTCCCCACACAAAATGCTCTAAGTGCATTAACTCGGCAGTCTGCATCCACAGTACTGAGGCTAGCATCGACTTCTGGAGCGTTGAACTGTGAGTAGCTGTGGGTAGCTAACCCACAGTTCCTGCAGTCTCCGCTGACCATTGGGATTCTGGGTTGAGATCCCAATGCTTGATGGGGTAAAATCAGTGTTGCGGATGGTTCTGGGTACATGTCATTAGGCCCCCCTCTCCCTTCCTCCTTCCATGAAAACAATGGCAGACAATTGTTTTGTGCCTTTTTTCCTGGGTTACCTGAGCAGACATCATACCACAGCAAGCATGGAGCCCACTCAGCTCACCATCACCGTACGTCTCCTGGATGCTGGCAGACGTAGGACTGCATTGCTACACAGCAACAGCTCTTTGCCTTTTGGCAGCAGATGGTGCATTACTATTGGTAGCCATTGTCGTCGTACTCCTGGGTGCTCTTTTAGCCGACCTCGGTGAGGTTGGTCAGGGGTGCCTGGGCAGACATAGGAGTTTGCTGCCAGCCTAAGATGTAAAAGATAGATGGAGTGGATCAAAACAAGAAATTGACCCAATTTGTTTTGTGAAATCAACAGCCTGCTAAACCCAGGGTTTTGAGTTCAATCCTTGAGGGGGGCCGTTCTGTGTGACAGTCGTTTGTGTTTCTCCTTGATGCAAAGCCACCTTTCTCTTGATTTTAATTCCCTGTAAGCCATGTCATCAGTCGCCCCTCCCTCTGTCAGAGCAACGACGAACAATTGTTTCGCGCCTTTTTTCAGCGCAGAATCAGAAGCTGCAAAAGCAAAACCAGGCGAGGAGGCGACGGCAGCGCAGTGACGAGAGTGATGAGGACAGAGACATGGACATAGACTTCTCACAAAGTACGGGCCGGGCAATGTGCACATCATGCTGATGAGCTCCGCATGGTCACCTGTGCTGATCAGCTCGCCACGCTGGCCAAACAGGAAATGAAATTCAAAAGTTTGCCGGCCTTTTCCTGTCTACCTGGCCAGTGCATCTGAGTTGAGAGCACTGTCCAGAGCGGTCACAATGGAGCACTCTGGGATAGCTCCCAGAGGCCAATACCATTGAATTGCATCCACACTACCGCAAATTTGACCCAGCAAGGCCAATTTCAGCGCTAATCCCCTTGTCGGAGGTGGAGTGAAGAAATCGATTTAAAGAGCCCTTTAAGTCGAAAAAAAGGGCTTTGTCGTGTGGACGGGTCCAGGCTTAAATTGAGGCAACGCTGCTAAATTCGACCTAAAATCGTAGCATAGACCAGGCCTTAAAGGTTTGTCAGTTTACAGCCCAGGGAGGAGATGACGCTGCATGGCCTGAAGGTGTCTACTACGAAGGAAAAAGTGATGGTGGCGTGGAAGAGGTGAACCTCTCCGTGATCCTTGGAAGTATGCAGCGACAGCAGATCAAGGAGCTGTGCACTAGCTTCGCGCCGATGTTCTCAGCCACCCCAGGATGGACCGAACAGGCATACCACTCCATTGACACAGGTACTGCTCACGCAATTAGAGTCCAACCTTACCTGTCTCCTCATGCTCAAACTGCTCTAGAACTGGAGATCCAGGACATGCTACAGATGGGTGTAATCCGCCCCTCTAACAGTGCATGGGTATCTCCAGTGGTTCTAGTTCCTAAACCTGATGGGGAGATATGCTTTTGTGTGGACTACCGTAAGCTAAATGCTGTAACTCGTCCCAACAACAATCCAATGCCACGCACAGATGAGCTATTGGAGAAACTGGGATGTGCCCAGTTCATCTCTGTCTGAGACAAATACAGGTTCGAACAGCTTTTTATTGGGAGAGGAAAAAACAAGCTGCAGCAGAATAAAGTTTAAAGACAAATGGCTGTGTTTATTTGGGGGAGAGTTACAACCTGGGCCAGGGAAAGGGGTGATTCTTTAACTGAGATTTTATCAAAATGCAAGCACACCCAAAAATTGTTAGAGTACAAATTCACCTGAGAAATTATTAACATACAAATTTACACTACTCACTACTTTACACTAAGTGGACAAACATGCACCAATTGCACAAGAAGGAAATTCGGGTTCGTCAGAGCGGTGCCCGGTGCAACACACAAAAGGAGCCCACAGACTACTGCCTCAATCGCCCTTGCTTTCACACCAAGGGTTTTACCCAAAGTGTGGTGCAGCTGTGATTGTCCAGATTCCACTCACTCAGACCGCGGGGACAGAAGCCCCTTGGTTGGCCAATCCCCAGATAGAGACGGCACCCAGACTCAAACACTCCACAGAAGGATGGAGAGACACAGAGACAGAACAGCCCTCAGTCCCAACAAAGAGGGAACCAACAAAGGGTAGAGGGGAGAAGCTAGATAACAGTAATTAACCAGAACAGTAATTTACACAACTTGAAACAGTCTATTTACATCTAACAACAAGAAACTAAACAACCTGTGATCAACTGCTCACTAAAATCCAGAACAAATACACAAAACTGAATAAACTGTACACAAATAAACCAAATATTGCAAGATACAACAATTAACCAGAACAATAATTAATACTCTTATATACTGTACACATGCAACGTTGCACTAAGTAAGGGAGGGGAAAAGGGGAAGAGGTTAAGCAAACAGAGTATTTACAGAAATTACAATGAATATACCACACTCCAGGCGCAGGTGACCAGCAGTACAGACACCGAGTACGTGGCAAGTTGGTGGGGGGAGGGTAATCCAAGAAACGACACGAGCCAAGCTAGCTAAATCTGGAGACCCTTCTGGCTGAAAGGGTGATCAGGCCTTTCAGCTAACATGCAGATACTCCTGCAGATTTTGGTGGGAGACAGTTTTATTCGAAGGCTCTTACTCGTGTCAGCGTCTGATTGGTCCCTGGCTCCTACACCCTCCAGGCTCCGAGCTGTTGCCCTCTACGCAAACAGGAGCTGCACTTGGCACACTAGCCTTATGCACACGGCACTAGCCTGACCCCTAGGTGACCAGGCAAAAAGAGCGGGAAAAAGGCACACGGCACTATAATGTTGCACACTGCACCTTAGGGCTGCACACAGCACCACGGTGTTGCTGGGCAAGGTTAGGTTCCTGCCCTTTCTATTTTCCCGCCTTTTCTGAGGAACAAGAACCTGATCCAAAATGGAGGTTGCCTTGTCCTTTTACCAGAACAAAATGGCCGTAGACCGACAATTGGCCATACAGAAACCATAACTGAGCATAGGGTTGCAACAATCTCTACCTTAGACTTAACCAAGGGGTACTGTCAAGTACCGCTAGATGAATCCGCCAAGGAAAGGTCACCCTTCATCACTCAAATTGGACCGTATGCATTTAATGTGCTCCCTTTCGGGCTGCGAAATGCACCTGCCACCTTCCAAAAACTTCAAGATGGTCTCTTAGCAGGATTGGGAGAATCTGCCGTCGCCTACCTTGACGATCTGGCCATCTTTTCTGATTCATGGGCAGAACACCTGGAACATCTGCAAAAAGTCTTCAAGTGCATAAGGGAGGTAGGACTAACTGTTAAGGCTAAAAAGTGTCAAATAGGCCTAAACAGAGTGACTTACCTTGGACACTAGGTGGGTCAAAGAACTATCAACCCCCTACAGGACAAAGTGGATGCTATCCAAAAGTGGCCAGTCCCAAAGTCAAAGAAACAGGTCCAATCCTTCTTAGGCTTGGCCAGATATTACAGGCGATTTATACCACACTACAGCCAAATTGCTGCCCCCATGACACACCTAACCAAAAAGAAACAGCCAAATGCAGTTCAGTGGACTGAAGAGTGTCAGAAGGCCTTTAATCAGCTTAAAGCGACACTCATGTCTGACCCTGTGCTAAGGGCCCCAGACTTTGACAAACCATTCCTAGTAACCACAGATGCGTCCGAGCATGGTGTGGGAACAGTTTTAATGCAGGAAGGACCGGATCAAGAATTCCATCCTGTCGTGTATCTCAGCAAGAAACTGTCTGAGAGGGAAAGCCACTGGTCAATCAGTGAAAAGGAACGCTATGCCATTGTGTACACCTTGGAAAAGCTACACCCATACATTTGGGGACGGCATTTCCAACTACAAACTGACCATGCTGGGCTGAAGTGGCTTCATACTGCCAAGGGAAATAACAAAAAACTTCTTTGGTGGAGTTTAGTTCTCCAAGATTTTGATTTTGAAATACAACACATTTCAGGAACTTCTAACAAAGTGGCTGATGTGCTCTCCCCTGAACGTTTCCCAGAATCAACTGATTAAAAATTGTTCTTGGAATGTGGGACATATTGTTAGTTTTTATATAATCAGTAGCATGTCTAATGTGTCTTATTAACTCTGTTTTCTCCTAGAGCTCCAGGAAGAAATCACAGCCAGTGTGGAACCAGCTGTCCAACACTATCTGTGGTTTGGGGGGCATGTCATAACTCTAAAGGGAAAGGTAACAACCCTCCTGTATACAATTCTATAAATTCCCTCCTGGCCAGAGGCACCAAATCCTTTTACCTGTAAAGGGTTAAGAAGCTCAGGTAACCTGGCTGACACCTGACCCAAAGGACCAATAAGGGAACAAGATACTTTCAAATCTGGGGGGCAGGGCTTTTGTTTGTGCTCTTTGTTTTTGGGTGGTGTTCGCTCTTGGGACTAAAAGGGACCGGACATCAATCCATGTTCTCCAAATCTTTCTGCACAAGTCTCTCATATTTCAAACTTGTAAGTAACAGCCAGGCAAGGCGTGTTAGTTTTATCTTTGTTTTCTCAACTTGTAAAAGTTCCTTTTGCTAGAGGGTTTACCTCTGTTTGCTGTAATTTTGAACCTAAGGCTAGAGGAGGTTCCTAAGGGCTCTTTGAATCTGATTACCCTGTAAAGTAATTTTCCATCCTGATTTTACAGAGATGAAGTTTACCTTTTCTTTTAATAAAATTCTTCTTTTAAGAACAGGATTCTTCAGTTCTCTTGAGTTCAGAGTGGGGAAGGAACCTTGACAGGCCTGATGGTTGGCAACCCACAACTATAGACCGGAGGATGAATAAACTTTATGCTCAAACAGGTCTAGTCTGAGTCTTTATTCTTAGGAGTAGTCCCCGGTTGACCCGGTCTCTCTCTGTGGCTGACTGCCTCTACCACTAGGGAATTGGGAGCAGTGGGGGTATAAAGGTACTTGTGACCCTTGGATGGCATAAAGTACTTGCGCTCCGCTATCTTGGAGAGCGGAGGCAAGAAGAAGGGAGCTTGCCAGAGGGCATTTGTAATTTTCTTTACCCTCTCATGTAGCGCCAAAGCTAGCCTGGCCAGGGCTACGGGGCAGAGACCATAGAGAGTCTGTGGGTTCCTTTAACTCCTCCGCCTAGAGGCCCAGATTGGCGGCGACCCTCTTTAACAGCTCTTGATGTGCCTTAGCATCATCCTGGGAACCAGTGGAGAGGGCCCCACTATAGCTTCGTCCGGCGACAACGAGGAGGAAGCCAGTAGCAAGGAGTCCTCCGCAACCAGAAGTGGTCCAGCAGCTTGCTCGCCCACTTCCTCCTGTGCCTATTAGAACAAATTCATTTCATGATTCGACAACAAAATATGCAAAGAGGTAGTGATGATAAAACATGGTCACCATTATGTTTTGTTTAATAGTGGACATAAGTTTTAAGAGTATCGCTTTGGCTGGCTTTCTCCCCTTAAATCTCACTTGTTCCTCCAGCACATCTCCCAAACACACTCTTCAATGTATTTTGTCCATGATTGCACCATAAGAAATATCCAACACACTCAATTAGTGGTGGGAGGTGGATGAAAGTGAGACTTGTTTAGAATGGCTGTTAATCCACTGCCATTAGGATAGGCTGGCATAGTCACCAAAGCAGCAAAATAGAAGTCATGGGCGGAGACAGCAGGGGATGGAATCAGGATGTGCTAGCTCACTACTTTAGGAGGAAATATTAGGATGTTTATTCAAACAGTAGCAGCCAATAGCTATTTTAGAACAGGCTGTCACACAAAGCAGTCACAGAGAAGTACGGGCTGTTAGTACAACTACAGGATGAAGTCCTTCAACCCAGAGAAACTTGTTATCCCTAGGAGAGGCTTGAGGAAAGGTTAATCTGTCCAGAGAATTCAGGTCTCTTCAGTTTCTCTGCGTCTCCTTACTTTGCCCGGCGTAGGTGGGAAAAGCTCTGGATAGTCCTCTCCACTGCTTCATCCAGGCTCACCACCGGCTTGTAGCCCATGTCCCTTTTGGCCCTCTTGCAACTGTAGTAATGGAATGTCCCAGCTAATGCTACCCGCATGGGGGTGAAGGTAGGTTTGATCGTTATGAGTGGACTCAGCAGCAGCAACCCCAGAGACAGTAAGAGGGCTAAGTAATATGCCACCCAATAGGGGATTTGGTATTTGGGTGCATCGTAGTTCAAGCCAGTCAAGATACGAGACATGAATGACCAGAAAGGGACTGGCTCATCATTTGTGATGTGAAATGCCTGAAAGAAAAAACAAAAAAAGCCTTGTGATTAAATGTGACAATTTGGACACATTTTTATAAAATCATAGTTTTCGTTTCATTTTATTGTTGACTAGATTAACACCCGCAGCTTTGCTCTGATGATTCTTAGTATCAGACTTAAAAAAGAAAATTAACTACATTTAATATCAAGAAATGGCCATTAACGGAGCTACAACTCTCTCCCTTGTTAAGAGAGCCCACTGCTCCCAACAAACCAGAAGTGAAAATTCACACCCCCGAGTGACATAGTTAAGCCAGCCTAAGTCCCCATGTAGACAGCTCTAGGTTGACAGAAGAATTCTTCTGTTGACCTAGCTACCACCTCTCGGGGAGGAGGATTACCTATGCCGATTGGACCAACCCTCTTGTTGGTGTAGACAGTGTCTACACTGAAGCGATACAGCTGCACAGCTGTGCCACTGTAGCATTTTAAGCGTAGACAAGACCTCAGACTATTAGTGATTGTTGCACTGTTTAATTCTTTACCCAAAGATAACCCTGACAATTTCTGCTGCCTTGGAGTAGGTGTTTTGTAACTGCTATGTTATACTTTTAAGTTTAAGTCTAAGTCTAAGTCTATCTTTAACCCTTATGGTTAAAGGCTATTTAACTATTGTATTGCCAATCCTACTAGCAGAAACATGCAGCTATTTCAGGAGCGTGGGCAGAGCATGGATAGGGTACCACACTCCCCCAACCCCAGCTAAGTCCCGACCATGGGGTGCGGCAGAACAGTGCATGTTGGGGTGAGGAGATGGAGTCTGAGGGAAGTTTACACAGCACTTTTTCATAGTGGGTTTTATTCTAGTTAGTGCAGTCACTTTCCTGTGCAATAAAAATTCATCCAAGTCATTGAGAGGAAAGAAGAGCTAAGGGAACAAAATGTGTGAGAACAAGGAGGACACAAAGAAATGGAACCTCTGATCACACCCAGTTTTGCTATCCATATGCAACGGAGAGAATACCTTACCTTCCCACACAGGGGAGAGTCTTTATGAAGATGTTCTGCAGCTAGTATGTGCCCATGGACCACATTTTCCACAAAGGTAAAGTCTACTAGGTTCTTCCCGTCCCTGCATACACAAAAGGAAAAAACTTATCTCAATGTACAAGGCAGCTGAAAATCAGCAAGTGGCAAAAGGCAAAGCTGAGCTACCAGCTACCTCTTCCCCAGATGTCAGAAAAAGGTGCTGCTTCAGGGCTGGAGCACCCATGGGGAAAAATTAGTGGGTGCGCTGCACCCACCAGCAGCCAAGCTCCCCTCTCCTCACCTCTTTCTTCCCCCCCACCCAAGCACACTATGTCCCTGCTCCTCCCCTTCCCTCCCAGCGCTTTCCGCCCCCCGACAGCTGTTTGGCAGCACTCAGGACTTCCCAGGAGGGAGGGGGAGAAGAGGCAGGGAAGGGACAGGGACTTGGGGGAAGAAGGTAGAATGGGGCGGGAAGGGGGCAGGGCTGAGAAAAGGTGGGGCAGGGAGGTATGGGGGTGGGGCAAGGGGGGTGCAGGGGCAGGAAGAGGTGGGCCGGGGCAGGGCCGGGGGAGTCGAGCACCCACCGGGCAGAGGGGAAGTCGGCACCTATGGCTTCAGGCCAACCTGTTTCTGAACGAGAAGTCTCTAAGGCTTTGCCTACACTACGGACCTTACAGTGGCACAGCTGTACTGTTGCAGCTGCGCCACTGCAAGGTCTCCCATGTAGCTGCTCTATGCCAATGGGAGAGCTCTCTCCCACCAGCATAATTAAACCATCCCCAATGAGCAGTGGTAGCTATGTTAATTGGAGAGTGTGTTTTTTTCACACACCAAACCGATAAAAGTGCTAGTGTAGACAAACCTAAATCACTATTCAGGAGAGCAGAGCAAGCCTGGCACCACCCCAGCTCCTGTCCAAAGCCTTCAAAACCTGCAGTCACACCTAATTGAAATCTGAAGGTTTGGGGACACATAGAACATCAGTGGAACAATCCACAGATGCAGGACAAATATGGATATTGTATCTAGCATAAAAGTGGTCATTTAAGGACAAGCTTTCTGCTCAATTATGAATTTGCCTGGCTCATTAAATTTAAAATTTCATCCAAATTTAGCCCTGGCCAAAGTGAGGGGGATCTTCACCTGCTTACATCAGAGTTGAATTTAACCCACTGTGTTCATTTCTCTTTAAGAGCCTAATTAAATCAACAACTGGATTGTCAGATGCACTCTCCCAGCCCCTATCCCTGAAAGCAAATTATTGTGAAACAATTGTCCTGATGATTTATAATTTTCAGTCATTCTGGCTTTAATGGGTCATACAAAGACAGAAAAGAAAATAGTCTTCACTGGAAGGGAATACATGAGTGTTTCTAGTTATGCACAGCCAACAGCTTTCTGATGGAGGAAAGTGGAGACTGCACAAGAAATGTTTCCGTATCATAAGATAGGAAAGCTTACATTTATTTGGATTAATGATTCATAAAGCAGCTTGAGAGGGGAAGTTTAATTGATGGTAGAGGTGCAAGCTAACACAAAAGCCACACAAGACACCTCTCTTTCTAAATGTCAGGGGGTAGCCGTGTTAGTCTGTATCCACAAAAACAACAAGGAATCCGGTGGCACCTTAAAGACTAACAGATTTATTTGGGCATGAGCTTTTGTGGGTTAAAAAAAAAACAACAAAAAAACCAAAAAAAACCCACCACTCACTTCTTCAGAACTTTTTTACCCACAAAAGCTCATGCCCAAAGAAATCTGTTAGTCTTTAAGGTACCACCGGACTCCTTGTTTTTCTCTCTAAATCTCTCTCTCACACACACACACCTACCCCTCCCGGCATGCAATTAAATCCATCATAAACTGGACAGGAAATGTATTTTTTAAATCACAATACATGAGTCTAAGAAAAAAAGTCTTAATGGCAGTCAGTACTATTTCTTGCTCTAAGTTTTAAATTCCACACTACAAGTTGTGCCACTTTCAATGAGGAAGCAAAGTTTTTGAACCTTATTATAGTTATCAATATGAATATCAAAATGCAATTTAAGTGTTGAGATCACAATAAGAGTTGAAAGCAAGAATTGTATAACACTAGATGAGCTAATGTAACAATCCATGCTCTGTCAGGTCTTGTTGCATATTATAGATGAACATAACTGGACCATGCTGAATGTGTGACTGGTCAGCTTTGAACTACTGTCCCAACTACTAGGTCTGTGGCATTTGAATGCAACTTCTCTCTGATTTACAGGTCAATCTTTGGTTTGACCTGTAATGTCACAATCATAATTTAGCCATAATGATCAAGAATCTTCACTATAAGCTAGCATAGAACAACAAACTCAAAGATGGTCTATCTGATAAAGGCTCATATGCCACTCATTACTGTAGAGTTTTAGCACCTTCCAGTAGTGCATTAAGCAATATTTGTACATAGGTATATTATAATTATATTCATTTGTTCTAGATTGTTCATAGATAGCTCAAGTGATGTAGTCTCTTCAAACAGGAGACAGTCATCTCAGTGCCAGTATCCCACAAAAAGAAGGCTTCTTCAAAATGAACCCTTGGTCAAAGCAGTGGTGGTATAGCTGGGGAACCCATAATTTCCTGGAAATTTTTTTTGATTCCTGAGTAGGTTCTGTGCAGAAGTTGATGGACTGTTAAATCACACATTCTGCCTAGTTCTTGGGCATCTCCAGTCAAGGCCTTTGATTTAACATTGGAGAAGCACCATCCACATCTTTGATACTACAGATTTAATAATACTCTCTTCCAAAAGGGGCATGTCACTTTGTTATCAAATTTCCCATGAGACAAAGATGTCTGAGCCTCTCTCACCCAATCATGAACTTCATTTTGCCACTCTTAGCTGCCTGAATGAGGATGGGAACCAGCTGGAGGTCCCTGGGACCAAATATCCCATGAGGGCGAATGGCAGTTGTGAAGAAATCATCATCTGGGTCATTAGCATTTAGCACTTCCTGTGGGAGACAAAAAGTTAGTCAAGAAAGACTGGTGAGACCAACAGATGGCTTAGAAATGCATCCCTTGTGTCATCCCATTGAACTGCTTCTCACTAGAAAAATGCTTCCTCCACATCTTTTGGGAAAACCTCTCTCCAGCATCAATATATGAGCTAATGCCCATCTATGCCTTAGGGGAACACCTTTTTCCTCTGGATTGCCTCCTTTTTTCCCCCCACTCGTCTTCCTGTCAGGAAGGCAGCAGACAAGGCCACATCCAGTTTCATTGTCAGACACAACTTCACAGATCAGTCAGCAAAGAAGAGAGCAAAGGAGGTCTCTCAACAAGGACCAAGGAAATCATATCTATAGGTGAACAATGGAATTCCGGAACTGCACCGCTCCATCCCATTCCTTGCTTAGGTAGTGGGGAATAGGAGAATCAGAAAATTATTTTTCCACCCCAAAATCCTTTAGCTCGTCAATAAATGAAAGATTTCCATCATTAGCTCCCTTAATGCACCTTTTGAGAAAGAATCATCTCACTCCACTGGAAGCACCAACTGATAACATGCAGACTTAGTTTAGTTTTAGTTCCATTAGGAGTTTCCAAACAACATGTTCTACCATATTCCAGCAGCTGGTGTCTTTCCCGGAAGAAACCCATGTTATTTGTTATGAAGTACTGAGTTGTATGTGCAAATAAATATGGATATTTCCACTGCTTAGACCTGGGGTAGGCAACCTATGGCACAGGTGCTGAAGGCGGCACGCAAGCTGATTTTCAGTGGCACTCACACTGCCCAGGTCCTGGCCACCAGTCCGGGGGGCTCTGCATTTTAATTTAATTTTAAACGAAGCTTCTTAAACATTCTGAAACCTTATTTACTTTACATACAACAATAGTTTAGTTATATATTATAGACTTATAAAAAGAGAGGGGGGAGGGATAGCTCAGTGGTTTGAGCATTGGCCTGCTAAACCCAGGGTTGTGAGTTCAATCCTTGAGGGGGCCACTTAGGGATCTGGGGCAAAAATTGATCCTGCTAGTGAAGGCAGGGGGCTAGACTCGACTCAATGACCTTTCAAGGTCCCTTCCAGTTCTAGGAGATTGGTATATCTCCAATTATTAGATCATCTTAAAATGTATTACTGGCACGCGAAACCTTAAATTAGAGTGAATAAATGAAGACTCGGCACACCTCTTCTGAAAGGTTGCCGACCCCTGGCTTAGACAAAAACAAAGGCATAATTATGGGCATACTGAGCTGGATTTATCTAATCATGTATTCATAAGCCTCCTACTACATTAGATCATCAATCTGCAAGGCAGCTGAGTTTGCAAATGAACAGATGCTCTGATGAGATTTTTGAATAGCAAATTCTTAATTTTTTTTTAAAAAAAGCTTTGTGTTTTTTCAAGGAATGTAAAAATGCTGTTAAGCCTAATACTTTTGCTTAAGGGGCCACTGTCAACTTAAATTGGTATTCAAATGTAAATTGTTGAGATTGAGATTGTTTCCATACCTTTTTTTTAAATTCCAACTACAAGGATTTGGTTGTGTTTCATTTAAACAGTCCCCTGCCATATTTAACACCCAACTCCTGCTCTTTCTGTGTCCTGGGACGAAAGTTCTTGCAGATGCAACACTTCTCTTTTATGTGGGATTCCACTACACACTCCAAACAGCTGCTGTGCGGGTCTCTAACAGGCATAGGCCTGTTGCAGTCAGAGCAGGGTTTAAAATCTGGAGACGAGGGCATGCCCTGCCTGGAGCAAAGTCCCTGCCTGGATCCTAATGGACTATTTACTATATAACTACTACATAGAAACTATTATAAACAAATTATTTGCAGATATAGCACAAAGATCAAGTAGGAAAAAAAAATGCTGACCACCTGTGAAGTCAGAGAAAGAAGCACTCCTACTAACCACCATGGTTAGTAAGAATGAACTGAGAGGACACTGGGATGGCGGCACCTGATATACCAACGCACAAGCACAGCACTCAAGGGGGCACCACAGCCAGCCCTCTGGATACCGCGAAGGCAAAAGTCTCCGATAACTGTGCACGTGGGTGCACACACACTTAGAATGGAATCGACATGAGCAAGCACCTAAAGAAGAACAGCTCTGGTGAAATGAATGGTACATTTTATATCTTAGAGCTATCCTTTCAGGCTCTGAGAACTCAGGCAAACTTTGCTGCATCAGTTATACTTGGGTCACGTTTTAAAGGTTTTCTTTGCAACCATAAGAGCTAGAGATGTCTTGTTTTTTAAATGAAAGCTGAGACTCTGAAAAACAACTAAGAAGTCTGTCCACCCCATGGCTAGTTGTCTGCCCCCACTGCACAAGGCATGCCCCACTTTGGGAAGAGGAGGTTACTTACTGTAATTGGATACTCTTCACAATGTGCGGTCCCTATTTGGATTCTAAATGTGGGTGTGCATGCTCACCATGTGCTGGAGCTGGAATTATTCATAGTAGTGTCCGCTGACCACCGCATACGAGGCTTTAAGAAGCTGGGCAGGTCAACGCTGCTCCAGTTTCCTCTTCCTGGCAACAAAGCAGCCCAGAGTAGAGGGGAAAGAGAGCAGGACTGGAATCCAGATAGGGACCACACATCTTGAAGAACCTCCAGTTACAGTAAGTAACCTCCTCTTCTTCGAGTGGTGGTCCCTATGTGGATTTCAAACGTGGGAGAGTAGTGAGTAGTGCACAGGTAGAAGGTGGCTGTGAGGGCTTGGAAGAAGAGATAGTACGAAGTACAGCATGGCCCACTGCAGCATTTGTTGATTTGGCAGAGGTGATGGCATAATAAGCAGAAAAGGTGTAGACCGAGGCACAGGTGGCAGCTTGACTGTTGTCATGCCATGGGACATCCGCCAGGAAAGTGGATGTAGCAGCGTGAGCCAGTGTGGACTGGGCCATGACTCCCGGGGGGAGGGAGGGAGGGAAGAGAAATATGGGAGAGCATGTAGAGGTCCATGAAGCAACAAGAGGCATTGCAACGAAAGGGCATGGCTGCAACAACACTCCGCAACAGTGATAAAAAGCCAATGGGGAGGCCTGAAAAGCACTGGGTTCGCTGGAGGTAAAAGGCCAATTCATGGCATACATCCAGGGTGTGAAAACACATTCCTGGGAAGAGACCTGCAGTTTAGGGTAGAAGGTGGGGATGTGCACAGATTGGTTGAGGTGAAATGGGGAGGAAACTTTGGGGAGGAATTTGGGATGGAGACAAAGGGAGACCTTGTCTTTCTGCAAAACAATAAAGGGGGGTCCTGCCATCATGGCTGCTAGGTTCACTAACTCGTCTTAGAGGTGTGATGGCCACCAAGATCACCACCTTCATGGAGAGATTTGGGCGAGGGAGCATGTTGCAAGCGGCTCAAATGGTGGTTTGGTGAGGGCCAAGAGGATGAGGTTAAGGTCCCAGAAAGAAGTAGGCTTTTATATGGTGAGGAAGGCATTAAGAAAGCTATGCAAAAAGGAGGAGGTAGTCGGGTGGATGAAGACGGAAAAATCGAAGCACTAAGCACTGCCAGGTAGATGCAGACAGAAGAGTGGGCAAGGCCCGACTGATGGAGGTGGAGGAAGTAGTCCAGAATGGCAGGAACGGAGATAATCCAAGGGGAGCCCAGGCGACAAAATGGCACCCTTTGGCATGGTAACATGCCCTACCAGATGAGTGGCAACTCCGGGAAAGGATGCCATGAACAGGAGAGGAATGTGTGTTGTCTACACATGAGCCCCATCAAATACCAGGCCGTGAAGTGGAAAGGACCCAGGTTGGGGTGGTGGTGTCAGCCATGTTGTGTGAGGAGATTCAGGATGTCCGGAAGACGTATCTAGGGGTGAACAGAGAGGTGGAGGAGAGTTATGTACCAATACCGGTGAGAAGAGGAGGGGACTCTGAGGAGAAGAGTTGCGCAATTTCGCTGTACTTCGCAGAGGACTTGGGGAAGTAAGGAAATAGGCAGAAAAGCATAGCATAGACTGGGGATCCAGGGAACGAGGAGGGCGTTGCCCTAGGAGCCTGGGCCAAGAGCACCTCTGGAGCAAAAGAGGGGAAGTTTGTGGTTTTCTGGCATGGCAAAGAGGTCCCAAGTCAGCATGCCCCACAGGTGGAAAAGGGACCGGAGTTGTAAAGTTCCCACTTGTGATTGGCATGGAAGGAGTAGCTGAGCATGTCTGCCATGGAGTTGCTGGTTCTGGGAAGATGTGCTGCCTGCAACATGTCGTGCTGGAGGCACCAGTTCCACAGGAGGATGGCCTTGGTAGAGAGAGAGGGATGGGGCGCCACCCTGCTTGTTGATGTAAATAGCAGTTGTACACAGCGGGATCGAAGGAGAGGTAGGAAGGCCCAGCAGGCAAGGCAAACGGCTTGCAGCTCTAGGATGCTGAGACGCATCCGTGCTTCCCTGAGTGACCAGAGGCCCTGAGCCACATGGTTGTCTAGATGAGCGCCCCAGCCAACGAGCAAAGCATCTGTTGCGAGGGTAAGGTGGGGTGTGGGAGGTGCGAAGGGAACGCCAGTCAAAACTGTGGCTGGATTGCACCACCAGATGAGAAAGGCAAGAACTGGTGGGGGAATGAGGACTCATTTTGTTGAGGTGGTCAGACTGCAGGTTGTAGATGGACCGGAGCCACAGTTGGAGGCAGCACAGATGGAAATGGGTGTATGGGGTAACGGAGGTGCAGGCTGCCATATTACCCAGAAGGGAGAGGCAACACGGATGTGGGTACATGGGTGTCAGCAGAGCTGTGCAAGGAGAGTGATAAGAGTGGTGAAGCATTCTGAGGGAAGGTAAGCCCAGGCTGCAACGAGCACCTATAAAGGTGAGGGAACGGGTAGGGGTGAAGATAGACTTTTCCTCATTGATGCAAACCCCTAGGGCGCCAAGGAGGACACGCAGGGTTTGAATAGTGGTGAGGAGATGGGCTTGGGGTGATGCAATGAAGAGCCAATCATTTAGGCACGGGAACACAGAATGGCCCAGGCAGTGCTGACACGAGGGCAAAGACCTTTGTGAAGACGCGGGGAGCATTAACAATCCCAAAGGGGATGGCCCGGAACTGATAATGAGAGCGTTGACTGTGAAGCAGAGGAACTTGCAATGAGCAGGGTGGATGTCAATATGGAAATATAAATAAAGGATGCCTTCATACTGTGAACCAAGCTCCATGGGGAGAGGGGGAATAATGAGGGGGAGGGTGAACCATGAGGAAATGGAAGTTGCAAATAAATTTGTTCAGAAGGCGGAGGTCCAAAACAGTACTGAGGCCACTGTCCTTCGAAAAGAGGAAATAGGGGGAACAGAAGCCCCAGCAGCACTTGAGTTGGAAGACATACACTTCCTTCTGGAGGAGGAGAGAGTGTGATAATGTGGCAGGGTGCTCCTGGGATGGGCAGCAAGTCAGGAAGGAGATAAACTCAATGAGGTACCCACAATGAACAATGTCTAGCACCCAGCAATCTGTGGTAATGCTGCCTCAGTTGTGAGCAAAGAGGCCAAGGTGACCCTCGAAAACCACCTGTGGAGTGGAGGGAAGATGGTGGGGAGGTTCATGGATCTCAGGGAAGGCGTCAAAAGGGCTGCTTTGAGGAATGTTGGGGACAGATGAAGAAGCAGTGGCAGGGAAGCAAGGTTGCTGGGTGCACAGGTGGTGCCAAAAAGAATCCTGTGAGCGCTGAGAATAGGGCTGGTGGTAAGGCTGGTACATGGTCTGAGGGCGGGGTCGGAAGGAGGACCGTTGTTGGTAACGGGTCGGGGGAGGGGAGGATAAAAGCCCAGGGACTGGAGAGTGGCACAGGAGTCCTTGAGGAAGTATAGGGACTCATCCATCTTGAAGCTGAACAACTTATGGTCATCAAAGGGGAGGTCCTCAAGGGTGGTTTGGACCTCTTTTGGGAAGCCACTGGATTGAAGCCAGAAGTCTCAGCAAAGGACAACCCCGGATGCTAGCAAGCAGGATGCAGTATTGGCAGCATCGACCACAGCCTGGACAGCAACCTTGGCCACCAACTTGCCTTCATCCAGTTGGCATTGGAAGTCTTGTTGCTTCTCTGGGGGAAGGAAGGCCTGGAAGTCTGCAAGCTTGGAGTATGTTAGGAAGTCATACCTGGCCAAGATGGCCTGGTAGCTGGCGATGCAGAATTGAAGGCCAGCAGAGGAGCAGACCTTGCAGCCCATGAGGTCCAACTTCTTGGCAGCCCAATCAGGGATGTAGACCGCAGGTGTTGGCGGGCGTGCTTGGTCACAGGCGAGTTATGGAGTGGGTGGTTGAATGAAAAGAAAGTCCATGCCCTTAGAGGGAATGCAATAGCAGCATTCCACCTGCTATGGCGTTGGGGCACAGGAGGCCGGGGTGTGCCAAACAGTCTGGGCCGGTTGTAAGAGTGCATTGTGAATGGGGAGGGCAATACATGAGGGTCCAGGAGATCGTAGGATGTCCAAGAATTGATCCTGTGGGTCCTGGACATCTTGGACAGGAAGATTGAGGGCAGTAGTCATATGCTGAAATAAGTCCTGGTACTGCACTAGGTCGGCAAGACATAACAGTGTAGGAGGGATGATGGCATTATCGGGAGACGAGGAAGTGCCCGTATGGACTGGGGTTGGTAAGGTCACTGTCAGTAACACCAGTGCCGCCGGAACAGGGATAGCCTGTGGGTCCTCAAAGATGGAGGAAGGGGCCACATGCGTTGGGGATGGACAGTGTCACAAGTGAGGTGGCATGCCATGGTCACGGTAGGGCTTCCACATGGCCCAGCATACGGGTCGCCAGGCGGGGGTGGTGCTCGGAAGTAATGGTACCATGGATTGGCCGGTGGGGCATATGTGGGAGGGTATGGATGGCACTGAAGGTCCGGGCTGTAGGACCGTACAGGCGAGAATGTGGCGTTCAGTTCGGAAGACCACTTAGATTTGGAAGACAGATCTGGTAGGGGCAGAGCCGTCAGGACCACTGGCACCGCTGGTGTGAGAGGACAGTCCAGAGGCAACAGGGGCTCCTCTGTAGATGGGCCCAGCATAGAAGAGCAGAGAAGGTTGGAATAGGAGCAGCTCGTCCACGAGGGATGGTAGGCGGATAGTGACAGAGGTCCTGGGACAGGGCAGGGAGACCATGTATGGCAGCATAAGTTCAGCCGTTGGTGTAAGGGGAGACAAGCGTTCTGGAGTACATGGTACCAGGCAGGTATGTCTGGATGGACTTGGCAGGCTGAACAGAGCCAGAGGTGACAGCAGCGAGCCAGACACCGTGGCCGGTGGTAGGCTGAACAGAGCCAGAGGCGACAGCAGCGGGCCAGACACCATGGCCGGTGGCAGTGCCAGCGGAGCGCAGGTCTTAGATTTGTGCTCAGAGCGGGACTTCTTTGGAGCAGGAGTGTCTGAGTTGGTGAGCAACTTCTCACCTGACCTGGCACGGCTCAGGGAGGCAACGCTGTGCTTGGAGGCAGTTGCCATCAGGGAGCTCCCTTTGTGCCCATGAGTGTGCTTTTTATGTAGCTGGTGCTGGGTGGGGTGGCTCTGGAGAGGTGTTCACTGCCAGTGTTGAACCCCACTCCAGCAGATCCTGGAAGCACACACGGTTGCATCGCATTGCCTCTTCCATGAGGTTTTTGCGGAGGTGACGTTCTCTGGCCTTGCAGATGCGTGACAGAAACGACTGACAAACAGATCAGCGGGCAGCAATGAGCTTCGCCATGGCAATGGTGGTGCTCATTGCTCACAGAAAAGGACTGCAGGCATGAAGCACGGTATTTGAACTCAGCTTGCCAGACAAAAAGTCCCCAGAGGGGAGAAGTCCAGGGGAAACAGATAACTAATTAATGATAAACAAATAAGTACACTACAAAAAACTAACTAAGGAGAAAAAACTATGTACAATGGACAGAAGCAGTTCTCTTATCAAGCTAAGAGCAGCAAGGAACAGGGGTTCCAACTCTGGCCATGTGGTGGTAAGAGGGAACTGGAGCGGCATCGACCCACGCAACCTCTTAAAGCCTCAGAACGCGCGGGTCAATGGACACTACTATGAACAGTTTTGGCTCCAGCATCTGGCACAAATGCGCACCCACATTTGGAATCCACATAGGGACCATCACTCGAAGAAGAAATGCTGGTTTAAGTACAGAATGTGATAGTATTAGCAGCATGGTGCTGTATACCTTCTCCTGCAGGATCTTGGTCTCTGTGTAGTAGTCGATGGGCTTCTTTGCATAAGGGAGGTCTTCTGTTCCATTCTTGATGTCTGTGCCCTCAAAGACTACACTGGCACTGCTGGTTAACACCAGTTTCTGACAATGATTATGGAAGAAAAAGTAATGTATTAGAGGATAAGCCAAAAGATGTATTGTTTACAAAGGCTGCATGAAAAGTCAAAGTGAAGGAACAATATTAGCCTCTTCTTGGCTAGTTCTACAGAGAATGCAGCAGTTCCTTTTAGAGATGCTTTAATTGAAAATGATCTGAAAATTACAGGTTATAAAAACCCCATATTCATAATTGAGCTCCATTAGACGGCACACTGCTGTAAAAATCAGAGGAACTCCCTATTCTAAGGAATGTATTTAGTTATTTATTTCTATGAACTGTTTATTAATTTTTTAATACACATAGAAAATGCAAACAAAATATACATAAACTTCTCATAATACATATGTGATACTGGCAAACCAGATGCCAGCTCTTGCCCATGCTGCCGGCATTAGCTAAGAACTGACAAACTCATAGCTGGAGATCAGACCAGTTCACCTGTATGTTAGTTTTGCTCAAAAAAACTAAGGTATTTAATGTTTAGACTCTACGAAATGCTTGTAAAATTTTGCATGCATTAATCTCACTTGTAATGTTGGTATTCCATACTAAGAAAATGCATAAGTTTTGCTTTATAACTTTGAAAATATTTACTCTGAACTTGTGAACCCAGGCACCGGAATCATGCATCCCGCTCATCCCAAAGGACTATCAAAATCAGATGGGCCATCAAGGAACATCGCAATACAATGGACTGGTTAATGGGCCTCTCACACCTGGGAAATTCTAACAAAACAAAGTCACAAGAAGATTTTTTCTCTCTTTGGCCCTGTGAGAGTTCAGACTGCAGAGCTACCAAACTGAAGCCAGAGATCCCCAGGGGCGGTCTTCTGGGTCTGCTCTGAAAGACACTTTGAATTGACAGATTACTACAACTCTGTCACTCTTAGAATTTAGATGGTAAGTAATTTGTTTGTTTGCTTTAAGTTGTAACTAACTCTTTTTCCCCCTAGTTAATAAACCTTTAGATAATTTATTATAAGACTGGCTACAGGCATTGTCTTTGGTGTAAAATCTAGGGAACCAGTTGATTTGGGATAAGTAACTGGTCTCTTGGGATTGGAAGCAATGTGAATATGGTATGATTGTGGTGTACATAACCATTTATCACCAAGCCCAGTTTGTCTAGATGACAAGATAGACTGGAGAGTCTAAGAGGACTGTCTGACTCTATGCTAAAACTGTTATAGTGATCCAGGAGTTCACATTTGGTGAAATCTAATTACAGAATACATCACCAGTTTGTGGTATCTGCCCTGGTTCTGACAATCTGCCCTGAGATAGAAACTCATGGTTGTGAGCCACTGCAGACCGCCTGACGACATAAACATCTCATAATATATCCTACTCTAAGGATTTTATAATCCTACTGAAGTGATCAAATGCTTCAGAAACAGGTGAAGTGGACACTTCAGAAAATTTCCAGTGTTGTCAATCAAGAGGGAAAAATAGTTTCCAAGGAGAACTTGAATGCCCACTTACCCTGCTTTCCTGGTACATTTCAACTCTTAATACCAATGGCTGCTTTTTAAGAGGTATTTGCTAGTCTTTAAAGTATCTTAAAAATATTTTTATGCTACATTTGTTAGAATATGATATGGCCCAGCAGATTTGAAATGGGAAGTCAGAGATATATAGAGAAATACCATCAACCAAATTACCCTCTGAAACACAACTTTTTAATCTTTTACACTTTAAAAGAGACATTACTTTCTGGCTAAAGTACTGGACTCAGATGTACTCCTTGTTCTGACAAATCCCAATCTGAAACCTGAAGGTAAACAACACATGGCCCATTTTCCTCCCAGCAGCCTATTACAGAAAGAAAGCAATTGTGGGATGGGAGTCCATACTTGACATGCATCATTTAATTCTGTGTATTGTTTTCGTAACTCTGTATTTCCACCCAGAGACTGTACAATGGGGTATTTCATAAGCAACTTTCCCTCCACCAAAAAATAAAGTCTCTCATTCATCCAGTGCTCAAGGATTTCAATATGCAGAAATTGAAATAAAAAGCTCATGTGATGTCAGAAAGATCAAGGGGAAAATGGTGCAGTTGTCTTACAGTTACTATTGGAGTCACTGAGTTCACATTTCTTTAATGCCGCTATTGCTCTATATCCTTATATCAGGACTTCAGCATCTCACGTTTCCCCCCCATATGATGTTCTACTCTTACCTGAACCCCAGCTTCTTTGCAGGCTTCAATGACAGTTTTGGTCCCCATAAAATTCACCTTGTAAAACAGATCCCTGTTGTCACTGGAAGGTGCTGGTGAAGCACAGTGAAAAGCCACTGTCACACCTTGTAGAGCTGGGAACAGGTCCTAGGGGGACAGATGAGACAAGGCACCAGTGAAAACACCAGGAGTACTTTCCATTTGGAAAGTGTATAGGTTATATGAACACACACATGCCCACATTTTTGTTGTGAAACATAACAGCCACATCATCTTCATGAAGCTGAAGAGTCAAGATATAGGACCAGCTCTTGTATCTCCAGACCCGTTACTGCTAGGCAGGAAGCTCCATTTGTTGTTTTTTCCCCCCAGAAAAAAAATCCAGAAGCTTTCTAAGGCTTGGAAACAACTAGTCAGCTGCAGGCAGAAGGCCAAGGACACCTCAGATAGGAGTTAATAACTCAGCATGGAACCCTTCCAAGGATTTAACCCCAAATCCCAACGTTACTGCCCAGCTTTATGGTGCATCCCTCGTAAGGAGTACATCATGCCTGTGGAGGAGTCCTCTCTAAGACACATGCAGCAATTTATTTCCAAGACACGTCATGATGCATGTCTCCACATTGCAAGGCAGGTATAAGCCCTGTCCTTGTACAGATACAAGCTAAAACAACCAAGGACTGTTCCAAAGAGTTCAAGAAGAGTCCCCCTCTTAGGGATTATTTTTAGCCACTGGCGAAAGAGAAGCAAGGGACTGCACTGGCAGAGAGGGGACATAGTTGATCACCCTTTCACAAGGTCGTACTGCAACCCTTCCACAAAATACTGCTGTAGCGTTGACCTTCCCACCTTTCAAGGAACACATTACATGTCTCATACAAAAACTGAGTCAATTACCTTGGGGAATGTGCCTCTACGAGATCCTAAGCTCAGTCTATATATTTCACTTTTGTTCCCTAACACAGTATTATATTTGTTAGCTCTGTTCATACTATACCTTTTTACTGCAGAGATCTCCCAGGAAAAACTGCACTTTATCATTCTCAAACCCCTTTTGGATATCAAACACATTGACTGTGTAGCCTTTCTCCAGCAGCTTCTCCACCATGTGTTGGCCTAAGAATCCTGAGCCACCTATCACGGTACATTTCTTACTGGCCTGCAGAGGCAAGAAGGGGAGAGAAGTATCATAACAAGCAGACACGCTTGTGAAGTCTTTCAGTAAACCCAGGATTGAACTTCACAGGATCATATGAGTAATGATCTCAGTCACTTGGCTGAAGTTCAGAATTCAAATTTTCCACTGCTGCAGTTAGACAAGTCAGTAATTAGGCTGACCAGAGGACTCTGAATCCAGGTATTAAGCGACTCACTGGCACAGCTTATGTCCTTTGTAAGAAAACCCTGTCTCATTCTCTCTCATTGACTAGGTTTATCCTGACTGTATTTACCTTCCCAGGAGGTTGATTATAGTGCAAAATTTCATTAGGCTAATTTATTTTGTTTAATTTCCCAGTTCTTGTATCAAGCAGGCTGAAACTGCTCTAGAGCCAGAGACACGGGAAACAAGAGCTTACCCACCCCTAAAAATATGATGAACCAAGTTCTACACAATCCTATCTGACTTTATGTACTGATTCACAACCCATGTAATGCCACTAATTTGGCTCAGATATAAAACAAATACATTAGTTTCCCAATATTAGAAAAATCCGTTCAGTTTCCTGTAAACAGTAGCTGCAATTCTTGGGCTTTGCAACATGCCAGCTATCTACCTCCTCCCCCATTCTGCCAACGAGCCCCACTCTTTATATATTCCAATTGCTCACTCATTTACAATCTCGATCTCTAGAGCACTCAGATTGCAAAATTCTTGTCTACTTCGATACACATGTATTTCATACTGTGCAGGCAATGTATCTACAAACCAAAGCATGAATGATAGGTGCAGTTGTAGATCTATTTTCCCCAAGTGTCTCTTAAAATCAATGGGAACAAAGTCCACTCTGGCTGTCAGTAGCTCCTAGTCTCCAGAGGTTTCCTTCATATATAGCTGTAACCCTCCCACAAACTTAGCTTACTATAGTTAAGTCCAAGAGTTTCATTCTCAGTGATGGAAAGGAGCAGGTGAAACTAGCTCTCACACAAAGCTTGGAGCAAGACTAATGGGTCCAAAACCAGGAAGGCAGCCAAGCAGATACAGCTTATCCTTTTAATTAATCCTTAGCCTTTCTTCTATGAAGACATTGGTCAGAGTCAATATCAGGCACTCTGGTCTAGGTACTCACCTGCCTGAAATAAGACCAGTGACCTATCTGCTCAGCACCAGCATTGAGTGAGCAACTGAGGCTTTGCAGAAGAGCTTTGTACAGAGAACCCTTTGTCCTGGTTGCAAACAGATTTGCTCCTATCGTTATTACACAAAAACTCGCCTCAGCAAATCTTCTACAGAGTTCAAGGGGAAAATTATCCCAGTGAAACTACCCAAGGCAGGTGATTGTTCAATGGATTCTAAGTGCTGTGTCTTTAGACTGGGATCACATTTGCAGAGTACCAGTGTTCCAGAACGGAGATGAGAAAAAAATATTTCCTTTGAACTTACTGGTCTGAGTCGTGTGGCCATTTCTTGGAGGATTCACTGCAAATCTAATTCCAAAAAAAAAAAGAAAAAAAAAGTTAATACTTTAACATATCACATTTAATTAATGAGTGGTGCAAAGAACTTAAACACCTGCCATTTAAACTGGAAAACACAGACTTTCCCCATATAACATTACCATAGCAGATGAGTAACTTGGATCAATCTTGTATACTTTACTCACTAGCATTGTCCTCTTAAGGAAAGCACACTGTTTTTGTGTAGGTCCCACAAAAATAAAATGGCTATTTTTCATAAAACATAGTTGAGCTCTTACTATTTTAAGCTCCAGAAAATACATAATTATTGAAATTCAAATTGATATAAAGATTCTATGTCAATAACAGAACTCCAAACAGGTTTATGTAACTCAGGTATTTGTATATTTGTGGAAAAATGACTCTTAATCAGCAAATCCTTCTCATTTTAGCCAGTTTAAACTGCCGTGCCATCTCTGAATTGAACACTAGAATGCAAACACATCAGTAGACTGTGCAAAATAATTCCCAGAGAGCAGCCTGGGAGTGGGGCAGAAGCTCCCTGCAAATGTGGGGGATTGAGGGGTGGTACTGAGACTCAGCCAGGAAATGGAGTGTTTCTAGGCTGGAAAGGAGGCTCCCAGGGGTACCTGCCTACTCCAGCCCCTGCAGGTCCCACTCTCTGGCCTAACCCCCAACCCCTGGTAGCCACTCCAGCCTCTCTGGCTCCCACTCTTACCTCCCCTCCCAGTATGAGTTTACTGTGTGACTATTGCAGGGGTAGGGGCTAGACCGCCCCTCCAGTTCCACCACTCTGGGCCCATCAAGAACTACTGCAGATCTGTTGAGGTCCATCTGCACAACATCCAGAGGCAGAGGAACCAATGGTCACATGGTTTATCCTTAGCCAAGACAGGATTGAAGCACCATAATATAAAATTATTTTCTAATAATAATGGCATTGCAAACTCCCAAACTGGAACTAGGGCCCCATTGTGCTGAGCACTGTACAACAGAGAAAAGAGACAATCCCCACCCTGAATTGCTTACAATTTAAAGACAAAAAGAAAGACTATAACACAGGGGTTAGCAACCGTTCAGAAGTGCTGTGCCAAGTCTTCATTTATTCACTCTAATTTAAGGTTTCGTGTGCCAGTCATACATTTTAATGTTTTTAGAAGGTCTCTTTCTATAAGTCTATAATACATAACTAAACTATGGTTGTATGTAAAGTAAATAAGGTTTTTAAAATGTTTAAGAAACTTCATTTAAAATTAAATTAAAACGCAGAGGTCCCGGAGCGGTGGCCAGGACCCGGGCAGTGTGAGTGCCACTGAAAATCAGCTCGCATGCTGCCTTTGGCCATAGGTTGCCTACCCCTCCTATAACATAAGCAAACGAATCTGGTTAGGAATTGGCCCCGCTTATTTAGTTACATTGAAAACAAACAAGGTACACTAACTGGGGAGGAAGAATCACAGCTTGTCTCTAGTCCAGCTATGATTAACAGGCTGGGGTTTGTAGGTATAACAGCAAAGGTGACTCTTAAGGAAGAATCTGAGGTTAAATTAGTGGCGGTTCGGATTTTATCAGGGAGATTTTGCCAGGGAAGAGTAGTATTGTCAGTCCCCAGTCTTCAAAAATCAGAGTCTGGCCCTGGAAAAACATTAGATTGGCTTAAAATTCATGATGTATTTTGCATGATAAAAGATTTCTGTGCCTTCACATTGCACCTGCTTCCTCACCATGACAGCTAGAAACTTTCTTTAAAAGAATGAAAACTGAAGTACTGTACTGTATAGCAGTTCCAGCACCTGGAGCTTTAATAAAAGCACAAGAGTTGGCAACACAAAGGCAATATGGGAGAGAGCTCCTAGGTGAGTCCCTGCCCCGGGCTAAAGCCTGGGAGATACCACCCCTCCCAACGCCCATATTAAAATGACACATGTGAATGACAAACACAGCCCATAACTCCCCCTGTTCATGGGCGGCGAGTTCTATGGGCCCTTGGTGCCTGGGCACCAGGAATATCCCTGGCCCAGGGACCTGGCTCCAGCAGTTTCCCTCCCCTCCCCACCTGCTGCCCCCTGGCAATTTAAAACAGTGGGGCTGAGCGGCTTCTTGCAGACTCATTCAATGTGGCTGCCCACACGTCCTTGCAGCCCATGGGGGGGGGAGGAAGTAGTAGCCCCCACCCTGAATGCCCCCACGGCCAATGGGAAGCTGCAGGGGCGGTGCCTGGGAACAGCAGCATAGGGCCGCTGCTGGAGGAGGTGCCCCAGGTAAGCACCAAACCCCCCCATCTACTTCCAAAGCTTGCACCCCCACCACCTCCTCCTCCTCCTCCATCTCCACCCCCTGTCCCAGCCCAGAGCCTGCACTCAGCACCCAAACTCCCTCCCAGAGGCTGCACCTCAGGTCCCCTCCCTGACCCGAACTCCCTCCCCGAGCCAGACCTCTCACCCCTTCTGCACCCCAACTCCCTCCTAGAACCTGCACCTGCCCCAGCCCAGAGCATGCACCCCAGACCCCCTCCCCCACCAAACTCCCTCCCTGAACCCAATCCCTCATACCCCTTGCACCCAAACTCTCTCCCAGAGCCTGACCTCTCACCCCTTCTGCACCCAAACTCCCTCTCAGAGCCTACACCCTGCACTCCTCCTGTACCCCAATCCCCTGCCCCATCCCAAAAAACCCCTCCCTCCCAGCGCCTTAGGCAAGTGGTGGTGATGGGGAGTTTGCCGGAGGGGGTTCTGGGAACCACCAAAATGTCTACAAACCTGCTCCTGTTCCTATAGCCCAAGGACTCCCATTATCCCCCCTTTCCCCCCAACCAGCATTCGGGACTCCCCATCCACAGGTCCCTACGGCCGCGAGCACCCAGACACCCTCCCTCCAGCCCTGCCGCCTCCCAGCCCCCCCCTTGTGCCCCCAACCTCCTGCCACAGCCCTTCCCCACCTACCTGGCGCCCAGCCCCGCGAAGAAGCAGGCAGGACCCCTACACCGCCGCTGCGCTCACCAGCCCTGTCCCAGCCTCAACCCTCAAAGCGGCAACAGCCTTTCCCGCTAGCTCCGCCCTTCTCGCAGCCCAGCCCCTGGGCCGAGAATCAGCCGAGCCCCAACACGCTCAGTGATTGGGTCCCCGGATACAGAGCTTCAGCCAATCAACTTGGCGGAAGGCGGAATAGACCCCCCCCCTTCTTCCGGATCCGCCCACTAAGCGTCTTGACCAATCGGCATAGGAGCGGGTCTCCAGAGCTAGGCCTTTAATCAATGGAAAACGTGGTTGCTATGGCACCAAGATAGAACTATTGGCTTACGGGGAAGGCTGCCGTTGATACTGGGCCCGCCCCCTTTTTTCTGTCCGGAGCGGAGGCGCTGCTCCCGCGGTACCGGCCTGCGGGATGGTGAGGGGGGCGAGGCGGGACGCACAACACGGCGTGGCGCGGGCTAGGCCGGCTGCTTGCGGGAGTGACCGCAGTGTAGTGCAGCGGCAGTAGGCCCCGAAGGCTGTCCAGGGATTTAGCAACCCCAGCCCCACACAGCGGCTGGGGCAGTGGGCCCTGGGGTGGTCACCGCCCCGCGGGAGGCAGCCCTGGGGCTGGGTCCGGGCTGGCGTGGCAGGTACCGAGTTCCTAGCTGCATCCTTGCCCGTGCTGTAGTGGCGCTTCCAAGGGGGCTGCAGGCCCCACATGCGCGTGTCCTCCTCCCACCCCGCCATAATAACACCACCACATTTTGTCAATGTCAAAGTACATTACAAAGGAGGGTGGTAGCATTATCCCCATTTTACAGGTGGGGAAACTGAGGCACAGTGCAGGGACATTACTTACTGAAGGTCCCTCTGCAGGCTAATAAAGGTGCTGGGATTAGAACCAGGTCTTCTGAGACTGGTTCAGTGCTAATTTATTAGGCTACACTGCCACAGTGTGTTGCTCCAGTTGATCTAAGTGGCATGACCTAGGTAGGCGACAGGCCCTAGTGTGTGCTACATGGTGCTGGTCCCAGCTGCGTGGCTTGCAAACATATTCTGGTGTGCACTGTATCATCTTGATCCCAACCATGTAGCCAGGGCTGTCGCTAGGGGTGTGTGGGGCCTCGGACTACCCCCCCCACTCCATCCCAGACCCCACCCCTACTTCACCCTTTCCTTTAAGCCCCCACCTGCCTCTTCCTTCCCCTGCTCCACCCCTGCCTTGCCTTTTTCTGGCTTCCGCCCCCTCCTCTGAGCAACACCGGGAGCTGGTGGGGAGGGTTGGGGTCACTGCTGCCGCTTCCCGCTGGTGAGTGCAGGCCTGACCTTTGCTGCTGGTGCTAGCCTGGCCCCCCACACCCTAATCACACACAGCCCAGGCTGGCCTAGCACCCCTCCTCCTCCCCCCCCCCGCACGACACACAGAGCTGTCCCTAGGGTATGGTGATTCGTGGCAGCTGCTGTGGGGTCCCCCAAAGTGTGGGGCCCCCCAAAGTGCTGGGCTTAGGGGCTGCCCTGATTCGCTGTACCCTGCAAAAATTACCAGTCTCAGCATACATTGCACTGTCTCAATTTCAATGCACTTACATACAAATATAGATGGAGCATAATATGCAGGGATCTATCATCCCTGCAAGTTACACCTTCAGGCTGGAGCCTTCTGTCTTCACAAGCCATACCTCTGTCCTTTAAAAGGGCAGCTTTTTACATTTTTGTGTGGCCACAAGTGTCTATTGTTCTCTGGCTTCTCTGGAAATCACAAGGGTTGCTGAGAATGGAAGCTTTTGATTTCATTCCGGATTGTTCTCCCCTGACACTGAGAGTCTTGTCTGCCTACTTTGGGAATCTAATTCTAGTCTCTGCTCTTCTGTTAATATTTCAAGGCTTCCAGCTTCAAGAAATCTACTTTAGGGGCAGTAGCCCAGAGGAAGAAGACAGGTCCTAAACTTGAACTAACTGAAGACCAGAAGCAGGAGATCCGAGAGGCTTTTGATCTGTTTGATACCGATGGCACTGGGAACATAGATGTTAAGGAGCTAAAGGCAAGATTAAACTCAATGTTAAAGAGAAAAAGGACCTAGCCGTATAGAGACCTAAACTAATTTAAGCTGGGGCAGAGGAGGGTTGATCCCTTTACAACACAAAGCCGCTGCATCCCCACACAACCGCCATCTGTCGCTCTTTGTGCTGTCCCCTTCTCCCATGGGTCTCTTTGGAGCTGGGTTGGCAAAAACACACTCTGGATTGTAGTTCTAGGATGTCATGAGCTTTGTATGTGTTGGTAGAAGGTCAAAGGTTTTTGGTTATTATGAAAGCCACCTTAGGCTCATACCATTATGAAAGCCATTGTTAAAGAACATGCCAGTGTCATCATTTCTGTGTCTCTGTGACAGAGCAGATATTTGGGGCTTCCACCTCACTCATTCTGCTAGGGAGGATTAACCCTGTCTAGGATTTTCCTGCTTTCTACAGCTCCCTCTTCTGCTTCTCCAGTTTAAACCCTGCCACACTCAGAGGGCCATGCAGAAAGGCAACCTCATGGCAGGAGGGATAGCTCAAGGGTTTGAGCATTGGCCTGCTAAACCCAGGGTTGTGAGTTCAGTCTTTGATTTAGGGATCTGGGGCACACAAAAAAATAAAAAAAATCTGTCAGAGATGGTGCTTGGTCCTGCTCTGAAGGCAGGGGACTGGACTCAATGACCTTTCAAGGTTCCTTCCAGTTCTATGAGATCATAGAATCATAGACTATCAGGGTTGGAAGGGACCTCAGAAGGTCATCTAGTCCAACCCCCTGCTCAAAGCAGGACCAAAACCAACTAAATCATCCCAGCCAGGGCTTTGTCAAGCCTGACCTTAAAAACCTCTAAGGAAGGAGATTCCACTACCTCCCTAGGTAACCCATTCCAGTTCTTCACCACTCTACTAGTGAAAAAGTTTTTCCTAATGTCCAACCTAAGATAAGTATACTTCCATAACAAAAAAAACAACTTTCAAGTCTGCCATTTGTCTCTTCACCAGGGAATGTAAAAGCAGTGTGTGGAGGGGTGAGGAAACTCTCAAATATGCTGAGGGGATTCTAAGTGTTTTTTCTACACTCTTTGAGAGAAATTTCCATTATGTCAGTGGAATGTGGCAGGGGCTGAAGCAACTTCTATGTACATGATGGACAAAACCAACTATTCAGCTTTTTTAAAGGAGATTTGTAGAGGAACCAGAATCCCAGCTGTTTTAGACTTTCTTCTGAAGGTTTATGTCAAGGTGTAAACGCAAACTCCCCCTGGGCTTAAGTGCTGGTTGACTTGAGGAGCACAGTAGATTGGAGTTCAGTACAGTACTAGACATGATGGGATCTTCTCCCATGGGGTCACGTTCCTTGAAGGCTGTGACCTTTCTTTTCCCTCCAATTACCTCCCTAGAAGCTCCAGGAAGTCTGTATATCTGAGGTTCCTCATTCTGAATGTAGTGTCCACATAGTAATGTAGTGACCCTTTGACCAGTAGAATAGGAGAGCTCTCTGCATTTTCCTGTACCCCATCCACACTTGATTTCCCATAGAGAAAAGGTGGTCTTTTAGCTCTGTTCTATTTGTTTTCCCAAACCTTTCACCTAACCAGAACACTTATCCTCTGAGTGGGTGTCCGAGTTCTAAGCCAGAAAGAGGGAAAACCCAGACCTCAAAAAGTGACTTAGAATGCTAAAGATCAAATGAATAAGGTTAAAGACCTGAGGATCAGGGGGAACAATTTCTTATGTGGCATGGGTGATGAGTCTTACATCTTTGGCTTTTTTCTTATGGGGGAAAGAGGGTCTGCAGAACACCAAGAACTTCTCTCTTCCATTAATTTTCCCCTTTACTGACTCCACTTCCTTGCTAGTACTGACTAGATATTTTCCAGAGCATGTCTAGAGAGCTCCTATACAAGCCGAAGGAGTTACTGTAAAGGCATTCAGCTCTCTCCAGGTTGCTAAGTGTTATTAGGAGACCATTTTTCCATCACCTGCTCTTCGACCTTGCTGTTTGCCTTGAGGAAAAAATACCTAATTTAACCACAGTGTGACATAGTTTAACTTTTTTTTCTTTCGTACTTCTATTTCCATTGCCCACTGAGGAGCTAATCTTTTTTCATTGTTTGCAGGTGGCCATGAGAGCACTAGGGTTTGAACCCAAAAAAGAAGAGATCAAGAAAATGATATCAGACATTGATAAGGAAGGAACAGGAAAGATCAGCTTCAATGACTTTCTGGTGGTGATGACTCAGAAGATGGTATGTAAATTGGGACAGTTACAATGAAACCAACTTTGCAAGTTGCTGAATGCTTTTCAATTCCTGTTGACTTCAGTGGGAATTGAAAGGACGCAAAACTTCCCTGCCTAATCTTAGCAACCACATGTACAAAAGTTGTGGTTGCGAATAGGAACCATCCCATCATAGTTGGTGGTGTCTTTAAGATCTTTCTCTCTGATAAGATTGCTTAAAAAGAAGGGTGTGGAGAGAAACTAATATCAAAACCACACAAGAGAAGAAAAACATTGGCCACCAAGAAGAGAAGCTGTGATAAGTTTTGGTAAGTTGAGGATGACAGTGATAGTCATTATGCCAGTGCAATGTTTTTCCAAATTTAAGATCTCTACTGCCATGATCTATGTACTGTACCTAAAAATTCTTAGAAAAACTCATTGATAACAAAATAGCATATTTGACAGTGTAGAAGCTTGATGCTGCAAAACTTTAATCATGCAAAGATCTGGTCCTAGACATGAAAGGAACAGAAAAGTGACATTCAGAGAACATCATTACATTGGCAAAATTAAGGCTCGCTAAGTGCTTTCACTCACTATTTGCATAATTTATAATAATTGGGTTTATATTGAATCTTATCTGAGTTTCCTGTGTTTCTAATGTTTATTTTGATAACTACAATTTTACACTTAAGTTATTGATATATACTCTTAGACTTAACTACAAGTTAACAAAGTTTTTGGCTATGAACTGGTATGTTGTTTACTTCTTTAAGGCTGAAAAAGATTCCAAAGAGGAGATTCTAAAAGCCTTCAAACTGTTTGATGATGATGAAACTGGCAAAATCTCTTTCAAAAACCTTAAACGTGTGGCCAAGGAACTTGGGGAAAATCTCACAGATGAGGAGCTACAGGTTTGTCCCTTGTATGATTTTTGCCCACGTATGTTGTGTACATAGTAGTTGTGACAGGTTGGATTGGATCACAGAACCCCCCTTGAGAGCTGCCACCTGATGTGCCAAGACTACTTCTACCCCTGCCTTCTCTGCCAGCTCGGGGCCTCAGCACCTTGTCTTGCTGAGCCAGACACTCCCGTCTGCTCTAACAAAGACCAAGGGTCTGAATTACTTGCCTCAAAGCTGCGAGTTTACCTGAAAGCAGCTAACAGAAGTGTTCCTGTCTTTAACACTCAGATGCCCAACTCCCAATGGGGTCTAAACCCAAATAAATCCGTTTTACCCTGTATAAAGCTTATGCAGGGTAAACTCATAAATTGTTTGCCGTCTATAACACTGATAGAGAGAGATGCACAGTTGTTTGCTCCCCTAGGTATTAATACATACTCTGAGTTAATTATTAAGTAAAATGTGATTTTTATTAGATACATAAAGTAGGATTTAAGTGGTTCCAAGTAGTAACAGACAGAACAAAGTAAGTCACCAAGCAAAATAAAATAAAATGTGCAAATCTATGTCTAATCAAACTGAATACTGATAATCTCACCCTCAGAGATGCTTCAGTACTTTTTTTTTTTTCCCCTCCTATCTCAGACTGGACACCTTCTAGGCCCGGGCATAATTCTTTCCCCTGGTACAGCTCTTGTTCCAGCTCAGGTGGTAGCAAGGGGATTCTTCATGATGGCTCCTTCCCTCTCTTTGTTCTGTTCCATCCCTTTATATATCTTTTGCATAAGGCGGGAATCCTTTGCCCCTCTCTGGGTTCCCACCCCCTCCTTCTCAATGGAAAGACACCAGGTTAGAGATGGATTCCAGTTCAGGTGAAATGATCACATGTCACTGCAAGACTTCATTGCCCACTTGCCAGCACACGTGTACAGGAAGACTTACAGGTAAAACACACCCATCTGCAGACAATTGTCCTGGTTAATGGGAGTCATCAAGATTCCAAACCACCATTAATGGCCCACACTTTGCACAATTACAATAGGACCTCAGTTATATTTCATATTTCTAGTTTCAGATACAAAAGTGGTACATTTATACAAATAGGATGATCACACTCAGTAGATTATAAGCTTTGTAATGATGCCTTAGAAGAGACCTTTTGCATGAAGCATATTCCAGTTACATTATATTCACTCTTTAGCATATTTTTATAAAACCATATAGACTGCAATGTCACAGTAGTCACTGATTGTATTACTCCACTCAGATTTAATTCATTAACTTTCATTTTTTAACTTAAGTGAAACTGCTGCAAAATCACCAGTCTGCTGCACTAGAGTGCCACAGAATCCAGAAGTTTTGCAACAGAGTTCTGGTTTAGTTTGTCACACAGTACATGGGGCCTTGAATATGCTCTTTTTAAAGAGATGGGTGTACAATGTAGTGGAAAGAGCCTAAAATATAAGCCCTCCCCACTCTGAACTCTGGGGTACAGATGTGGGGACCCACATGAAAGACCCCCCTAAATTTATATTCCACCATCTTAAGTTAAAACTTCCCCAAGGCACAAATTCCTTTCCTTGTTCTTGGATGGTATTACTGCCACCACCATGTGATTTAAACAAACATTCAGGCATGGGCCACTTGGAGCCCTATTTCTCCCCGCCCTTCAAAAAAAATATCCCCCCAAGCCTCTTCATCCCCTTTCCTGGGCGGGGTGGGGGGGGCGCTTGAGAATAATATACCAACAGTTAAGTTAACAAAGTGAGCACAGACCAAATCCCTGGTTTTTAGGACTCTGAAAATCAACCAGGTTCTTAAAAGAAGAATTTTATTTAAAAAAAAAAAAAAGGTAAAAGAATCACACCTGCAAAATCAGAATGGAAGATAACTTTACAGGGTAAATAAAAAGATTTAAAACCCAGAGGATTCCCCTTTGATTCTGCTTCTCAGTTACAAAACAGGAATAAAATTACCTCTTAGAATAGGGAAAATTCATAAGATAAAACAAAAGATAATCTAACGCATTTCCTTGCTATTACTTACAATTTGTAATCTTAGATCCTTATTTCAGGTAGGGTTTTAGGAGATTTTTTTTCTTGCCCTGGTCCCTCTCTGTCCGAGAGAGAACCCACAAAGAGAGCACCAACAAAAAACCCCCCCACACACATACAGATTTGAAAGGATCTTCTTCCCTTATTGGTCCTTTTGGTCAGGTGTCAACCAGGTTATTTGAACTTTTTAACCCCTTAGAGGTAAAGGAGAAATTTTATGCTACCCTTCGCTGTGTGTTTGACAGGCCTGAACTAAAGTAGTGGGCAAGCTTTGCTGATATAAAGCAAAGTTAGGCTGTGAGCAAACATCAGGCTTTGCCTGCTTGCACAGTTACAGAATTTGGCAAGAACAAGACTAATATTGCACAAAACACACATTTCTAAGAAGTGGTAGGCACAAAGTACTTATGCAAACTCATTTTAGAAGAGTGGTACCAGAGCATTTCAGTATTAAAGATGGTACAAAAACATTCCCCAAAGATAACAGGGACACATTGACCCTCCTAAAAATAGGGTCAGAATAACAGTGTAATGAATAAAAATGTATAAGGTGATGGGTGGTAACTGGCTACGTCAGAGGGTGCTAACTAACCACGTCAGAGGGGCAATACGTAACTTGTTTATACTAACGTATAAAATTAAGTCTCCGAGGAAGTGTCTTTGGCCAGCCTAAGGGGCAGTGAAAAGTCCTGCCACTAACTAAGCTGCATCCATTGTCCTGGGCATATGTGTCTTAGTATCCTCGTAGAGTCTGCCAGGTGCTATTACTGTGCTTCATCAACAATAAACCTAGCTGTGTGTCTTCATTCCTAAACAGATCTTGTGGTCATTGGGCGGTTTGCTCAAGGTCTGCACAAAGCTGGGACAGCGCACAGGAAAAACACACACGCAGCCGAATATCTAACAACGTTGGTGACCCGCTAGATCTTTTGTTCTTTCACACTCCATAGACCAGATCCCCAGTCCCCGACATATTCCCTTTGCATTGCTTGGTAGTGCAAAAGGTCCGTAAGACTGCCCTAACCAAGTACTTGAGGATTTCCCTTGTGTGGGGAAATTCCTTGGTGGAATAACTGGTTCTGTGTTAAAACCCTCTCAGTCTTCAAGGCATGGGGATGGTAGGGCAAGGGAATGTGTCCAGAGTGCTGCTGTGTGCCTACAAACCCTGGTTCGTGTTATGGCTCTGTGGGGGCTATTCTTAGCCAGCACAATCGTGTGGCTGCTCTGGCTTATGTGGAAGAGGCACACCACAGGCACCAGGATCAGGGATGGGATGTAAAAGTTATTTAAACCCACTCTTGCCCTGGATGCAAGCAGGTAAATTTGTAAATTATCTTTGTAACAACAGAAAGTGCTGAGTTTTACTTAAATTATCTCCATTTCCTGCTGCCCTTTCCTTTCCCACTCCCTCCTATTTCCTGTACTCTGCTGGTGTCATTCTTGCTCAAATGGCACTACTCTGGGACTAAAGAGTGCAAGTTAAAGATCCACACCACAATGGGAGCTCTTGCCCAGTGCAGACATTGTAATGTATTAAGTGAATGTTGTGCTGTCCTTCTGCATCTTAAATCAAAGTCCTTTCCATGTGCACTACTACAAAAAATAAAGTTAAAGAGTTTATGAATATCTGTGTCTGAAATAGGTTCTAAAGGCCAAGACTGTGTTGAGTGTATATGGCCGGATGGATCCTACTTACAGTTACACTTTTGTAAATCCCAGGTAACTCCAATGTCTTCAGTGAAATTGCAGTACTCTGGAGTTACAAAGATGCAATACAGCAGGATCTGTTGTTTTCTTCCAGGATAGTTTCTGTACCACACAGTGTGTATAGTAGCATAACAACTGCTTTTGAATAGATTGGATGTGAAATTTGCTGTAATAAAATCCTGTGTTCTTTTTATTCCATTTCCCTCCCTTCCCTGATATACCTTAATGGACCCATCTAATTTGGTCTCTGAATCCTTAACATCATGCAGGAAATGATTGATGAAGCAGATCGAGATGGAGATGGGGAAGTGAATGAGCAGGAATTCCTGAGGATCATGAAGAAGACCAGTCTTTACTGATATGTTTGTTGTGGATTTTCTTTTTATACAGTTGGAAATATATTTGGTAGGTGCATGAGTTTTCTCCAGTCTCTGTCATTTCTCAGGGACAAAGGAAAAGTTGGGTCATTGTGTTCTGTGTGTCTGATCTTTAAACTTCATTTGTGAAATGTTCCAACTGCTAAGCTGAAACTGTTTTCAATGAGAAAAACCTTCACACATTTATTCTTATAGGTTTTTCACACCCAGTTTGTTTCAAATATACAATTCATATTTGCAGAGCCATATTTGACTAAAAACGCACCGGAAAGAGATTGTGTATGCTTACAGAATTGTTAATACAAGAGAGGACTCATAGCCAGAGATTTCTGATACAAACTGCCTCACAGTAAACGGTGAATTTGAATCCAGAGTTTTGGTTTGGGCGCAGTGATATTAAATGCTGCATTTAACAGAGTGACAGGAACCCTTTCCTTCTTTTATTATACCGTTGAAAAACATGTAAGTGAGCAGATTGTTGCAGCTTAACATACTGCTATCAGAGAAGTTCTTCTTTGTGCAATCTGCCCTTAATAGTGGGGGACGGGGAAGAAGAGAAGTTACAACTGTTAAAAAAACAGAGAGCTGTATGTTGTGGGGAATATTCAATGGCTCCTAATTGTACAATTTTGTTTGAAATGAAATACTGGTGGTTTTTTTTTAGCCATCATGGTTGTAGAAATAAACATACACAAACATGAATATAAAGGGACACAGCTGCCTTCTTGAATTTGCAAACAACCTAAAGCAAATGTGCCAAATTCTCCTAATAGACTGTTAATATATTAATGGTCAATTTTAGGTGTGACAAAGTGGGGGGGTTTCTTAGTGTTTTGCTATGTATTTGCTATGTGCTGCATATTTAACGAGGTGGTGGAAGAGGGTGTTCGTTGTTGCAGAGGACCAGGCATGATCTCACCTAGTAGCCTGGATCCCAGACAATGACCTGAATATTATAGAACTTAGCAACCAGAGGCCCAGGGCCAGATTCATTTTTTGTGGGCCCTGCGCCAAACATATTTGTGGGCCTCCTGGGGAATGATTGTAAAAGGGGCTGGGAGCAAAACCACAGTGGGGCGGGAGCTAGGGTTGGTTCCTGGAGCAAGGGAGGGACCGGGGTAAACTGCAAGCACAGCAGGGTTGGGGAGGGGGTAAACAGGATCTACCCCTCCCGCCCACCCCTGCCCACATAGAGCGGGTGCCTACCTGGTTCTAGCCCATTCTCTTCATCTCTCTGTGCACTGAGCTGTCCAGCCCTCTGGGGTGGGTGTTGGGGGAGGGAGGAGAGGAGGCTAATGTGGTTACTCCTATAACCGGACTTTTAGTTTCCAGTCAGCACTGCTAACCCCTCACTCAGGTCCCATTTTCTACTGGAGTTTCCAGTCTAAAACTGGATACCTGGCAACAGGGCTGTCAGAAAAGACTGAGGGGGCGAGCAATCATTTTTTAAAATGAGAGGGCTAAGCCTTACGCAGGCAGGGAGAGAGGGGAAGCAAGTGGTGGGTGGGCTAGGGAGTGGAGAGGAGCTAGTGGGCAAGGCCAGGTCTGCTGTAGGGCCCAGGTAGGTTGGAGACTGGGGGGGATCAGTGGACACAGTATCCCCAGCCCAGGTGACGTGACAGCCAGTGGTGGATTTAGAGTTAGTGGGGCCCCTTGGCCCTGTGCTCAGCTTCATTTTTGGGGCCCCTCCTTGGGACCCAGCCAAGAAAAAGAAGGGGGGGTGTTGTGAGCTGTCAGTCTCCACCCCAAACCCTGCTTTGTCTCCAGCATTTATAATGGTGTAAAATGTATTAAAAAAGTGTTTTTAATTTACACGGGGTCACACTCAGAGGCTTCCTGTGTGAAAGGGGTCACCAGTACAAAAGTTTGAGAACTAGTGATATAGAGCTTCCTTGCTGGGTCTAATGATTGACCAGGGACTGGCTGGTGGAGAACTTTTGTTTTGCTGATGTTCAGAGTTAGCTCTAGACTTTTGTAAGCTTCAGAGAAGCAATTAAGGGTGTTTGATGATCCTCCTTTGAATGTGCAACTATTGCACAAGCATCTGCATACTGGAGTTTGGTTACTGTTGCCAATATTACTTTAGTTCAGGCACAGAGACGAGAAAGGTTGAAGAGGTTGATGTCAATCCTATATTGGATGCCAATGCCCTATGGTAGACTGTCTTGGATTAGTGTTTTCATAGCTGCTAAGTAAATGGAGAAAATGGTGGGTGCCAGTACACAGCCTTGTTTTACGCCAGTTCGAATGACAAAGGGCTCAGAGGTAGAGCCACTGCACAAGATGGAGGCAGTCATCTGGTCATGGAGGAGTCTTACAATGGTGACAAATTTGCTTGGGCAGCCAAACTATGACATGATTTTCCACAGAGGCTCACGGGTGACAGAGTTGAAGGCTTTGGTCAGAGCCATAAAGGCCATATACAGCTCTTGGTGGTGGTCTTGACATTTTTGCTGGATCTGCTTGGCTGCAAAAATCCATGTCGGTTGTGCCTTGTGATGGTCTGAAGCCACACTGGGACTCTAGATGTACTTCCCTTGCAACAGGGAGCAGGCAATTCAATAAGAGTCTAGCAAAAATCTTCCCAGCAATCGAGAGGAGGGCAATGCCTCAATAGTTGCAAAAGACTGGCTCCTAATTGTGTCCCTTTTTGAAAATAGTGACGATATTAGCATTACATAAGTCAGCAGGGATTTCTTCAGTGTGCCAGATTTTGAGGAGCAGCAAGTGAAGCTTGTTAGTTTTTCTTCTCTCATTTTCAGTACTTCAGCTGGCATGCCATCAGGGCCTGGTGATTTATTGTTCTTCATGTGTTTAATTGCTTTGCAGACCTCCTCAGATGTTGGTGGGTTGGCAAGAGTTTCCCAGGGATGGAGTTGATGGTGTTGTCACTCACAGTTGAGTCTCAATTTAGAAGCTTTTGGTAGTGTTCCATCCAGTGCTCTTTGATGGGTTCGTTATCTTTAAGAAAGGTACTACCATCTTGCATATACTTAACACCCTAATAATGATGCTGTCTGTAGTCTTGTACTTCTGGTAGGGTCACCTATGGCAGTGTAACCCTTCTGCCTGTCAGAGTTGGCAGCAACAAGGGCTGGGTTCAGTATCTAGGGGTTCCTTTTCAATAACACAAGGCAAAACCGGCTCGAGCCCCCACCCAGTGACGTGGGACAATTACATACCACTCCCCTGGGTGCCTCTAAGTGGCAATACTTCCCCTTTTGCAAGCACAGAGTCTGAGTGTAGCAAAAACCTTGTTTCGCTCCTTTAGTAAAATGTGGCATTATGTGGGGAAACACCACAAACAAGCTTCATAACAGAAACCATGAGCAAAAGACCCACCCCCAAGTAAGTTTGGAAGTGTCCTTTTCCCCTCAGGGTCTTAAGTCACCCCCCCCTCCAATTTCTGTCCTTGGTCAGTGCAGCCCCAGAGTTCAGAAGTTCATCTGCAGGGTTTACCTCCTAGCCTGAGTGGAAGGGGGGGAGGTATGGGGGCTACTTACATGCTCCATTGCTTGGGTCAACGGCCAACTGCCACGCCTCTCTGCCAGCCATCCTGCTAGCTGCTCACCATGTCTTCAGCCCCCCCCATGCTTAACACATCTCTGAGTGACTTCAGCTTTTAGTAACTTTAACTCTTTAGTGATTTCAGCTGTTAGTAGGGGAGCCTCAGTGCTGGCGCACCCAGAACCACTAGCCCAAAGTATGTCTAATACTTAGACCTAGGAATTAGCCATTTCAGCTTTGCAGCACATAACAAGACTCCTAATAGAGTCAGAATTAGCTCTGTTGTTATACTGTGGAGAGAGGAAGAACCAAAGTGGTGTTTAGGGCCGACCCTACCAGGCGCACATATCCATCCCCAGCTTATCTCTATTCACTGGGCTTTGGAACCCATGTCCCTTGCAGAGTGAGTGCTACTTAGTTGAGGGCGAGTCCCTCCGTCATAAAATGCCAAGTACAGTTCTACTGTCCTTGATTCACATAACCAGGATAACAACACTTCATTACTCCTGCCCCAATAACAAAGAGACTGGGGATCCCGCAGCAGCCAAATTGACCATTTGGGCAAGCAGTCTCATTATGCTAGGCAGGGTGGGTGTGCCCGTGCAAACTTGATCAGCCCCTGAACTCCTTTTCCATAGCTCACCACCAGATGTCAGGGTAGAGCTCATTCTGACTCTCCTTACAGCAGTAAGGTCAAAGGTGAAGTACTAGACAAAGTGCAGCCTAGCACAGCTCAACCCAGTATAAGACCTCAATGTCAGAACAGTTGGATGAAGCAGGATCACCTCTTAATGGCTGCAAAGGCGGACGAAGACTGCAACGGAGGAGAAACCCCCGGTCATCTTGGACCTCCTTGCCACCAGACACAGATGCCTCTTCTGCCAAGATTTGTGTGGCTGCTGGTGCACATCAGCTCTTCCACATTAAACTACTCACGCACAGGCTTCTTTCACGGGAAGAACTTTTTTTCCCACCCCTACCCATAAAAGTCCTGCGGCAATGAGCAAGTGGCGATGGGAACAGGTGAAGTGAGACACACACACAGGCGGTGACCGCAAGATGGTCGTCATCCCTGTACTGGGATGGGGGGCATTTTCAGCAGCAGTGGTCATGACTGAGCAGGCCTTTTTAGGCACCCCTCTGCTCACCCCATATGGAGATGGGACTAAAAAAGGGATATAGGCTATATCCCACGATACCTGACTGGAGAACCATGTCCAGAGGCATCACTTCCCAGTGTGGTCAAAACCAAAAATGTTTCTTGCAACTTGGAATGTCTGTACTCTACTAGATGGATCAAAAAGTGAAAGACCCAAATGCAGATAGAGCAATTGTTGATCGAGAACTCTCGAGGTACTACATTGGCATTGCTGCGCTCAACGAAACAAGACATGCAGATGAAAGCCACTTGAGGGATGAGAGTGGCGGATGTACTTTCTTCTGGAAAGGAAACCAGCAAGCGACAGGTGTCGACTTTGCAATCAAAAACCTGCTAGTCAACCACCTGACTGAGCTCCCTGTTGGCATCAACGAGCGCCTTATGACCCTCAACATCCAATTGGTTAATAAGTCATTTGCCACTATGATCAATGCATATCCACCAACTGTTGATGCTGAAGAAGAACAGAAAGTATCCTTCTAAACTGACCTTGATAACATTTTGTCATCCATTCCAAAAACAGATAAGATAATGCTTTTAGGAGACTTTAATACAAGAGTTGGCTGAGATGCTAACATATGGAGTAGCACCACTGGGAAGGAAGGACAAGACCAGTTCCAATGGCATCCTTCTACTCAGCAAATGTGCACAGCACAACCTTGTGGTCACAAACACAATCTTCAGACAAAGCAACAAGTACAAAACAACTTGGCAACACCCCCACTCAAAACAGTGGCACCTCCTAGACTGTGTCATTGTAAGAACACAGGATTGAAGAGATATCAAAATCACCCATGTCATGGGAAGAGTCGATGATTGCTGGACTGACCACCGCCTGGTGAGGTTAATCATGTACATCAGGATTTCAATGAAATATAGAACCCAGTCCAAATCTCACAGACTGCAATACTACATCCAAAGATTTCACTCCTCAGTGCACCAAGAGAACTTCCAAACACTCCTCAGTGAAAAACTGGCCATATGCACACCTGGAAATGACAGCACAAGTGTCAAAGAAGACTGGGAAGCCCTAAAACAGACCATCCATGAGGTTTGTGAGGAATCCATTGGCCTTGCTACCATCAGGATTGGTTTGACAACAACAACATTAAGATTACAGCCCTTTTGGACCAGAAGAGAAAAGCTTTCTGTGATTCACAAAACCAACCACTATCCAGTCAGAAGCAGCGCTCTTTCCATCAAGTTCAAAGGAGGATCTGAGAAATCAAAAACAAAAGAGTTGGAAAGACTTTGGCCTGCTTGGCCTCCGTAAGGCTGATGAGTGACATCTGGTAAGTTTTGGGCATATGTATAGGAACTTTTATTGTTTTGCATATGCTTTCTCTGAAATGCTTTAACCTTAAGAATAAAGCTGCTTGCTTAGAAAGAGTTGCATAGTAACTTGTAATTGCTGGGAATATGCTGTTCATAGCCATCAGTGATTCAGTTAGGCAGGGTGGCTTGCTGGGGATATCACAGCGTAAGGCAGGCAGCTGGGCAGCTTTAAAAACCTGGTCGTAAGGAAGTGGGACATGGGTACCTTCCCAGAGACTGATGATGGTTGGAGGCAAAGTTCTGCACATTCCACTATCTTGCTCTCTGTTCTCATGTCACAGGGACCAAGGCCAATAGTGTGGTAATGCCAATCAGTTTGACTGAGCCATGTGTTTAAATACTAGATGGATGCCAGTGGAGATGGTTGGATTGCCAGACTCTGAATCAATGAGGGGGTTGAATACAACTGTAAACTACCCAGGTGATGGCTGAGATCCTTGTATGAGCTGACAATGAATCCATCATTGTATATTATTTATTATAAAGGCACTGGGCCATTATGGTACTGCATAGGAATCCCCAGATTTCTATTTAGATAAGGGTGCCATTTGGGTATATATTTTAAAGACTCAGTTGAATAGTGCTATGATTGTACATTCATTGGGCAGCACAAATATGACATGCTGATGAGTGAGCTGATTGGGAAAATAGATTGGAACAGGAGTCTCCCATCTTTTGCATGGCTGTTAATGCTGGACAATCAAGGCATCCAGCCCCCAGTCTCCCACCAAGGGGTTCCCTCTCTGCTTATAACACCTGTAGATCAGTGATGCTGAATTCTGTGGCAGCAGACAGAACTTTTAAAATAGGGATGTTTTGACAGAAATGAATACAAACATGTTGGTTATTTTGATACAAAATTGAAAAGGGCCCGTATCCTGATTGCAATCTCCAATTACTACAATACAAGTCAGTAATAAAAGTACAAAGTGACTACAAAATATGTAACAGGAGTGTGTTTGTGACATTCCTCAGGGTACAATCTGGACAGAAGGACAGCTGCATCCCCTCAAATCTTCTACCTGGGGAGAGCAATCATGCCTGGTCCTGCTCTCACACAGCCTCTAATATGCAAAAATCACTCCCATCTGAATTGTAAGCATGTCATAATATTACATTACAGGGTGACAGTAAATTCCCAGTTCCAGGCTTGTCCCCAGAAAAGTGTATCTTGTACTGCCCAGCTCTTTCCTTCTGTGCATTACGAGCTCATAGAAAGTCTGTCATTTCAATAATAGAAAATGATATGCACAGATCAGGTAACCCCAAATAGAGGTTCCCAAACACTTCACTCCAAACATACAGTGATAAAACAATAAAAAAGTGTATTAACAAGAGAGAGATTTTAAGTGATTACAAGTCAGAAGGCATAAAAGTCAGAATTCATTAAAAAGAAAATAAAATATAAAACACAAACTAATAGCTAATGTAGCAAGCTAAATGAAGTCAAAGCAAAAGCTTTTCTGATCTCATGCTTTTTGCTGAAAGCCTCCCAGTCAGGAGTCCGCCCCAGTTCAGTGTTTCTTCAGGTGGTGTTGCTGCCGTCAGCAGAGAGGAATGGAGGAGATAGGTAATTTGTGTTGAGTGGCCTCTATTCTTATACCTTTCTCTCCTCTTTAAGGATTATCTCCTGGTGGGGTACAGGCGACAGCGTCTATCACACAGGAACCCTCAACTGTTCCCTTGTCTAAAATGTAAATTTCTTGTTCACACCCTACTTCCTGCCACAGGGTGGATGTTTACCCAGGTGATAGTCTATTTGATTATACTGATACCTAGCTGAGGTGCTTTTTGTCTCTGAGGAACTGTTTTGGGCTGTTTTTCTAACATTGGAACATGTCACAGCAATGTTATAGAGTAGAATCTTATAATATTACATACAAAGTTGCCACACATTTTACCAGGACAATAATGTTTAGCAGATTATGAGTTTTCAAATGATACATTTTGTACAAAGTATGCCTTGTGAAGTATCATTGTCTTGTAAACGTGATGAACATGGAGTACAGGCTGTCACAATGTGTGCAAATGTTTGTCTATGCATGCAAAACAGCACTAATTTCATTGTTACAATTAACATATACGTTGTAAATGTCCTAATGGCATGTACGCTTAGAAGTTGGTCTGTGTTTCAGGCAAAGATAGCAAAGGAAGACGCAGGGGCTGTAGGAAATCAAACTCCACTCCTGAGATTTATATTCTGCAGATAAATGTGCTTAAATGAGAGCAGATAAAAATAATAATGTTCAAAAAAATCAGTCCAGTTGGTTTTATTAAGAAAATTATAGCAGAATGGAATTAAGATACAGAGGTAGGAAAGGAAATTAAATCAGTTTCTTTAAATGTAGCCAAAACATAAAATTTCAGTGAGTTTTTGGAAGGAAAACTGTATCTTCAAATAATTAGAAATGTCAGACACTAATGTCTTTGAGTTTCTTGTTTGCTTTTAAAGTATGGATCTTTCATTGAAAACAGGAATTCCCAAACACAAATGTTAAGGTTCAGCATATTTATCAGTAATTCAACCTGAAACACATGGTATAGATGGTGTAGTTATCACAAAAACGAGTTGTCAAGGGTGATCCCCCATTCTGGCACTTCGAGTGCAGGAGGTGGGGGCCCACAAGGATTTTAAAAATTAATGCTGGCCACTCCAGGCTTGTATTAAACTAAAAATAAAATACCTTTTCTCTGACCTTGGCTTGGTAAATGCGGCCACCACCCAAATGCAAACCCCCTCTCAGATCCCAGGAAGGCACACTTGGGAATTCCTGCTTGTGGGGTATCCTCAAGCCCTTGCACACACACACCCCCTCCGGGGAAGAGCTCAGAAACAAAACAAAGGAAATTAGCTGTTGCCACCACGTAATTTAACAACATATGCAACAAACCTCTTAGAACACCAAAAATCCAATCCTGTTCTTAAAAAAGGAAAATTTTATTAAAAACAAAAAGAAAGAAAATACATTTGTAACTTAGGCTTTTATGAGATTTTAAAGGAGCAATTCCAAAAATTAAGCACCCAAAATAGCTCTCTTGAGGTTCAGCTTAAAGGTTACAAGCAAAACAAAAGCATCTGACTGGTTAACCTAGCGAGGAGGGCTTTAAACTAGGTTCAACGGGGACAGGTGAGCAAAGCCCACAGGTAAGTGGGGAACATGGAAACCTGGGAGATGGGTCGGAAACAAGAGGGAGCATGGGCTATAATGGCAGAGAGAAAGGAGGGTCAGGGCAAAACTGGGAGGCAAGATCAAACCAGTATCTTAGATGCCTATATACAAATGCGAGAAGTATGGGTAATAAGCAGGAAGAACTGGAAGTTTTAATAAATAAATACAACTATTACATTGCTGGCATCACTGAAACTTGGTGGGATAATACACATGATTGGAATGTTGGTGTGGATGGGTACAGCTTGCTCTGGAAGGATAGACGGGGAAAAGGGAGGAGGTGTTGCCTTATATATTAAAAATGTACACACTTGGACTGAGGTGGAGATGGACATAGGAGACGGAAGTGTTGAGAGTCTCTGGGTTAGGCTAAAAGGGGTAAAAAAACAAGGGTGATGTCGTGCTAGGAGTCTACTACAGGCCACCTAACCAGGTAGAAGAGGTGGATGAGGCTTTTTTTAAACAACTAATGCCTAACATAGTGAATGCTTATGGAAAGTGGGTAGGTTTAGAAGATAAAATAAAAAAAGAACAAGTTAAAAATCACTTAGAAAAGTTAGATGCCTGCAAGTCACCAGGGCCTGATGAAATGCATCCTAGAATACTCAAGGAGCTAATAGAGGAGGTATCTGAGCCTCTAGCTATTATCTTTGGAAAATCATGGGAGACGGGAGAGATTCCAGAAGACTGGAAAAGGGCAAATATAGTGCCCATCTATAAAAAGGGAAATAAAAACAAACCAGGAAACTACAGACCAGTTAGTTTAACTTCTGTGCCAGGGAAGATAATGGAGCAAGTAATTAAGGAAATCATCTGCAAACACTTGGAAGGTGGTAAGGTGATAGGGAATAGCCAGCATGGATTTGTAAAGAACAAATTGTGTCAAACCAATCTGATAGCTTTCTTTGATAGGATAACAAGTCTTGTGGATAAGGGAGAAGCGGTGGATGTGGTATACCTAGACTTTAGTAAGGCATTTGATATGGTCTCGCATGATATTCTTATCGATAAACTAGGCAAATACAATTTAGATGGGTCTACCATAAGGTGGGTGCATAACTGGCTGGATAACCATACTCAGAGAGTAGTTATTAATGGTTCCCAATCCTGCTGGAAAGGTATAACAAGTGGGGTTCCGCAGGGGTCTGTTTTGGGACCGGCTCTGTTCAATATCTTCATCAATGACTTAGATGTTGGCATAGAAAGTATGCTTATTAAGTTTGCAGATGATACCAAACTGGGAGGGATTGCAACTGCTTTGGAGGACAAGGTCATAATTCAAAATGATCTGGACAAATTGGAGAAATGGTCTGAGGTAAACTGGATGAAGTTTAATAAAGACAAATGCAAAGTGCTCCACTTAGGAAGGAACAATCAGTTTCACGCATACAGAATGAGAAGAGACTGTCTAGGAAGGAGTATGGCAGAAAGGGATCTAGGGGTTATAGTGGACCACAAGCTAAATATGAGTCAACAGTGTGATGCTGTTGCAAAAAAAGCAAACGTGATTCTGGGATGCATTAACAGGTATGTTGTGAGCAAGACACGAGAAGTCATTCTTCCGCTCTACTCTGCGCTGGTTAGGCCTCAACTGGAGTATTGTGTCCAGTTCTGGGCACCGCATTTCAAGAAAGATGTGGATAAACTGGAGAGGGTCCAGAGAAGAGCAACAAGAATGATTAAAGGTCTTGAGAACATGACCTACGAAGGAAGGCTGAAAGAATTGGGTTTGTTTAGTTTGGAAAAGAAAAGATTGAGAAGGGGACATGATAGCATTTTTCAGGTATCTAAAAGGGTGTCATCAGGAGGAAGGAGAAAACTTGTTCACCTTAGCCTCTAATGATAGAACAAGAAGCAATGGACTTAAACTGCAGCAAGGGAGATTTAGGTTGGACATTAGGAAAAAGTTCCCAACTGTCAGGGTGGTTAAACACTGGAATAAATTGCCTAGGGAGGTTGTGGAATCTCCATCTCTGGAGATATTTAAGAGTAGGTTAGATAAATGTCTATCAGGGATGGTCTAGACAGTATTTGGTCCTGCCATGATGGCAGGGGACTGGACTCGATGACCTCTTGAGGTCCCTTCCAGTTCTAGAGTCAGAGTCTATGAATCTGGGGTTAGCACAGAGGAGTCCACAAGCCTTACAGAAAATAAAATAAATAAACCTAATCACATCTATCTAAACATTCCCTGTCCCAATGAATCCTGCTAGGTATGGATGATGATTTTTCATGCCTGGTCCAAACTTTACACGGCATTGCAGCTGCCCCTGTCTCTTCAGCCCGTAGAGAACAACAGAGACAAAGGTGAAGCTTTTCCCCCATTTTAAAAAGTTCTAGCCTTCCTATTTACTCTTTTGGTCAGGTGCCCACTCCCTTTTCTTTACCTGGGGAACTTTTTTAACTCTTTACAGTACAGGTAAAGCAAGCAGCCACCAAGAGGGACTTTGTAGCTAGTTGGCTGGCTGGGTGTCCATAAAAGGGAGCTACCTCCCCACTTCATTTATCACACAAGCAATATATATGCAGGAAACTGTGAGGTGCAGTTAAACTTGAGCAATCCAAAGATGTGAAGGTACACCTGGCCAACCTTCACACTGCAGTGATGCCACAAGACAAATAAAAATGTGTCTTTAAAAATCAGTTACAGCTAATTGGGGACTAAAAGCAAATGCCTTAATCAGACTGATGTTTGCATGGTGTCACTCCAGGACAGAGCTATGGTTATTCGGGTGCCCTAAGACAATACCACATTTGCAATGCTCTTGCAGTTAGGAGCATTAGGCTGCAAATACTCAGGGACATGAATGTGTTGTTGAACAGTGTTGCTTTGCTCTCCAGGTGGCCCAGCTCCCTGTCCTTGAATAGCTCGGTATTCCCCAAGAGGCCTCTCTCACAACATCCTTCACCAACATTTTTGCCACAGACGCAGGTATGCTTGTGGCTAGTCACAGCAGCTCAACTCTCAGGCTCCCCAGTGTCATGTGTGTGGAGGCCACAAGAGAATGTTGACGTCTGTGGTGGAAATGCACCTTAATCATTGCCCTCAGCCCAGCTCAGTGCTTTCCCCTGCTACAGCCCTGCCATGCAGGGAGGAGGGAGAAAATTCCCTCCGAGCAGCAGTGGAACTCCCTTCCCCAGGTGAGGGCACAGTGAATATATGTTTGCATGGGGCGGTTAGTGGAGTGAGGTCTGGGCAAATGAGTAAATGATGGGGTGTCCAAAGCAATGAGAGAAGAGACTGCTAAGGAGACAGACTGAAATAAATTTCCCCTTAGAATCATAGAATATTAGGGTTGGAAGAGACCTCAGGCGGTCATCTAGTCCAATCCCCTGCTCAAAGCAGGACCATCACCAACTAAATCATCCTAGCCAGGGCTTTGTCAAGCCAGGCCTTAAAAACCTCTGAGGATGAAGATTCCACCACCTCCCTAGGTAACACAGTCCAGTGCTTCACCACCCTCCTAGTGAAATAGTGTTTCCTAATATCCAACCCCAACCTCCCCCACTGCAACTTGAGACCATTGCTTCATGTTCTGTCATCTGCTACCACTGAGAACAGCTGATCTCCATCCTCTTTGGAACCCTCCTTCAGGTAGTTGAAGGCTGCTATCAAATCCCCCGTCACTCTTCTCTTCTGCAGACTAAATAACCACAGTTCCCTCATCCTCTCCTCGTAAGTCATGTGCCCCAGCCCCCATATCATTTTCTTTGCCCTCTGCTGGACTCTCTCCAATTTGTCCACATCCCTTCTGTAGTGGGGGGATCAAAACTGGATGCAGTACTCCAGGTGTGGCTTCACCAGTGTTGAATAGAGGGGAATAATCACTTCCCTCGATCTGCTGGCAATGCTCCCACTAATACAGCCCAATATGCCATTGGCCTTCTTGGCAATGAGGGCACACTGCTGACTCATAGCCAGCTTCTCGTCCACTGTAATCCCTAGGTCCTTTTCTGCAGAACTGCTGCTTAGCCAGTCGGTCCCTAGCCTGTAGCGGTGCATGGGATTCTTTCTTCCTAAGTGCAGGACTCTGCACTTGTCCTTGTTGAACCTCATCAGATTTCTTTTGGCCCAATCCTCCAATTTGTCTAGGTCACTCTGGACTCTATCCCTACCCTCCAGTGTCTCTACCTCTCTCCCCAGCTTAGTGTCACCTGCGAACTTGCTGAGGGTGCAATCAATCGCATCATCCAAATCATTAATAAACATGAACAAAACTGGCCCCAGGACTGACTCCTGGGACACTCCGCTTGATACCAGCTGCTAAGTAGACATCGAGCCATTGATCACTAGTGTTGAGCCTGACAATCTAGCCAGCTTTCTATCCACCTTATAGTCTATTCATCCAATCCATATTTCTTTAACTTGCTGGCAAGAATACTGTGGGAGACTGTATCAGAAGCTTTGCTAAAGTCAAGGTATATCACATCTGCCGCTTTCCCCATATCCACAGAGCCAGTTATCTCATATAGAAGGCAATCAGGTTGGTCAGGCATGACTTGCCCTTGGTGAATCCATGTTGACTGTTCCTGATCACCTTCCTCCCCTCCAAGTGCTTCAAAAAAACCCTTGAGCACCTACTCCATGATTTTGCCAGGGACTGAAGTGAGGCTGTAGTTCCCCGGGTTCTCTTTCTTCCCTTTTTAAAATTTGGGCACTAGATTTGCCTTTTTCCAATCATCTGGGACCTCCCCCAATCACCACAAATTTTCAAAGATAATGGCCAATGGCTCTGCAATCGCATCAGCCAATTCCCTCAGCACCCTGGGATGCATTAGATCTGGACCCATGGACTTGTGCATGTCCAGCTTTTCTAAATAGTCTTTAACCTGTTCTTTCACCACTGAGGGCTGCTCACCTCCTTCCCATACTGTGTTGTCCAGTGCAGCAGTCTGGGAGCTGATCTTGTCTGTGAAGACTGAGGCAAAAAAAGCATTGAGTACTTCAGCTTTTTCCACATCTTCTGTCACTATGTTGCCTCCCTCATTTAGTAAGGGTCCCACACTTCCCCTGACCTTCTTGTTGCTAACATACCTGTAGAAACCCTTCTTGTTACCCTTCACATCCCTTGCTAGCTACAACTCCAATTGTGCCTTGGCCTTCCTGATTACACCCCTGCATGCTCTAGCAATATTTTTATACTCCTCCCTTCTCTTGTGTGTTGTCGTGTTCCCAATTACAAAGGACTAAAGAACATGAATGTGTCAGTCACTCTAGATGCCTTTTATTTCAGATTAAGGGGAGCATACAGATTTATTTTAATGGAAAATGAGAACAAATCTACATTCTATACTCAGGAATAAATAAAACTGAAAAATCCTACTAGCTCTTAAACAATTTTCCTGTGAGATAAATCCAATAACATATTAGCAGATAGACTGTGAATACAACAGGGAAAGAAAGGGAAACAAAAATCCAAGGGATGGTATATAATCCTTTGTAGATTAAGGAAGTGAAGTTTTTGAAACCCTTAGACCCTGAATCCCTCATTATATTAATTTGAAACCAGCTTAGCACTGTAATAAAGAGGTAGAAGTGGAAGTAAATGAACAGGGATTCAACTTGGGAGAAGGGTTAAAATCCATGTGCATTTTATATAACAACCTGGTATATGGATTGTGCCAGCTCTTTTTCAGACCCAAAGTCCAGAGTTTGGTCTGAAGACCAAAGGCCTAGCAAATAGTGAATAGCTAAGAGAAAGCTGGGGTAAACAAGATAACATTGCCTTTGCTAAGATATGCTTGGTCAGTAGCAATGCCAGATGTTGAAGCAATAACTGAATAATTATGTTTCATCCAATGTTTCAAATTGAACAAAGGATCCCTGTTCCTATTGTGTTTCTCCTGAAGGGAAACAGTCTTCCCACAGATCCAGCCTTGAGTTTATGAAAAGTTGGCACATGTCAGTATAAAATATGGCATCCTTCTACCTCCCTTCCCAGGGACCAATGCCCTGCCTTAAAACATAAAGGGGACAATCTTTATTGCCATATACTTTCACTGTTTCTTTGCTTTAACCCCTAGGAATGTACCTGTTGGACAATCAAAGGAGTTGCTCCATTTCTATGGACCCCAAATCAGAATTCAACATATATATTTTATACTAATAACATTTTATCAATTTATTAATTAAATGTTAACTTGCTAACTTGAGACCATGGGCGGAGACATTGTGTAACCTTTTAACCATTGGCTAATGTGCTATCTCATCTTGCTGCAAAACCTATCCCGGGGTGTGGAACTGCCTACCCTGTCATTTTCCCCCACACATGGAAAATCTATATATTCTATTGTAATCAATTGATTGACAGTGTCTCTGAGCCTAATAAGCAAGGTGACACTCCGCCTGCACTGTGTGTAATAAACTCCTATGCTTGAAATCTACCTTGTGGATTTATGTCCTTCAATGGGAAAATCCCGTATGTCCCAAGATGTCGGCACGAGACATTTAAAGATGATTAGTGTCAAGTCCAATATATGGAGGGCAGCAAGTCGGCATGACATGTCCACAGTTACAACAGGAGCTAAGAGAAAAATCCGTGAGTATCTGAGAGTGGACGAGACATGTTCTGGAATGCCCACTGCAGGATCCCATCAAAGGAGCTCTGGAAGACAAAACAGAGGCATCAGAGGGGTAGTATGTATTTAGGGCGTCTCAGGAAAGCAAAGGAAGGGCTTCATGAGGGCAGTAAGAAGGTTTTCTCCAAGTGAGAGAGGAAGATTAGGAGAACATGTTCATCTGGCTATATGAGGCACTTGCATGTGCACGCCTTTGCTCTCTGTCCCCCGCTTTAATGGGCATCGATTTCAAACACAGTATACAAAAATAAACCTGCTTTACGCATTATCAGCCTTGTTAATGGGCCTGTTCAGACTCTGACCCTGTCTCAGCCTGTACCCTGGCTCCCCAGGAGCCCTAACCTACACCTTTTGCCAGCAGGGGTTTCTGATGGCACAGCAAGGCTTACAGGGAATACTCATTGACACAGGACTGCCCATTCAGTGCAGTCATATCTGGACTGCTGAAGGTGTTGCAGTATTTCTGTACTTGGACCCAGCTGCTTTTAGGCCTGGATTGGGTGAGAAGCCTTTGCAAACAGAGGTGAATAGAGTGTCTGTGAATTCCATGACCTGTAGGAACTGCTCTGTTCAGATTGTGGACTATTTTCTTGCATAAAATAAAATCGGAGAGATGAGAAGATGAAATGGTTTATTACCTCACCCAGGAGAGAGTCCAGCTCTTCTTTATTCAGGATCGGGTCATTCCCAGTAGATTCTTCCACTGCCTGGAATCAAGAACATGGCCAGACTGCTCAGTTTCCCAACATGAAGGTGAAATGTTAAACACAATGGGTCTGAGTCTCTACCCAGTTACACTAGTTTATGATGGAGTAATACCATTGTCATCAATGGAGTTATACCAACATAAGCCTTCTGTAACCAAGAGGAGAATCAATTCCAGTCAAGCTCATCTGTTACTGAGAATTAAATACACTTGTTGCTCCATGAAGTTTGTTTAGAAGACAGTTGGGAATGGGGAACAAAGTAGTGCTAAACTCACAAGAACCTAAGCCAGAGCAGGGATGTTACACAGATGATTATGCCAGGCATGGCCAAACTGTGGTTTGTGAGCCACCTGTGGCTCTTTTACAGGTAAAGTGTGGCTTGCAGAGCCCTTGCCCCCATTTTCTGCCTACCAGACTGGGCAGGGGGAGGAGGAGAGCTCAGGGCTCAGGTGGGGTAGTGAGACTAGTGGTTTCTATTCTGCAGAGAGGGAGGTCTAAGGGCTTTAGCCCTGTTAGGGGGGATCAGGGCAGAATCCCTACCCTCCAGCAGGTGCTGCCCTTTGGGCCAGATTGTGTGTCTTGTGGCTCTCAAACTTCTGAAGATTATTGGAGGGTCAGTAAATGTGACCACTCCTGGTTATGCTTTCATTACTTGGATTAGCATGGTGGTCCCTTCTGGTCCTGAATGACTAAGGTTCTTGGGAGTGAATATTGGCACGGTGACTGGCTATGTCTTCTCTGCAATTATTAGAGTGGTTAGTAAGTGTGGCAGTGTCTATGAAGTGATATACTGCGATATGTGCTTCTCTGGTAACATTCTCAAAAGGGCTTCTAAAAATTTGACCTCCAGTCTATACCAGGCTGTACGGGGGATTCCCTTAACCAGATGGACTTGGAACTGTGTACTAAGTTCGGGGAACTGTGAATCTTATTACTCTTATGATAAGCATGTTATACTGTAGCGCTAGGCATGTGTATGGTGCTTTACAGAAGACGAGGATCATCTAGGAAGGTTGGGCTTGTGGTTAAAGCACATGACTGTAAGTCATGTGATCTGGATTCTGTTCCCCCACAGATCCAGGTAGAGCACAACTTCTCGCTGCCTCCATTTCATCATTTGTAAAAGAAACTGGAGCTTTCCTACCTCACAAGGCTACTATAAGTATACCTGTATTTGTGAAGTGCTTTGAGAGTCTTTGATGGAAGATGATACAGAAGGGTAAGCATCTGCTGGAAGAGGTTGCTCCCACTGATATGCACTTTGCTAAGTAGCCCTAAAAATGTCATCTAGGACTTCCACATGCACTGCAGAAAAGTACTGACCTTTGCTGCTCTTAGTGCATGGTTATTTGAGGTCACTGTTCCCTCCAGGCCACTGGTTCCAGAGCTGCCAGAGCAGGACTTGCATAGCAAGATTTCACTGGAACAGAAGATAAAGATTATGGATCCTAGTCAAAGCATCACCCTGCAGACTGGAAAAATTAAGGAGAGCCTTTGTATATGTTGCTATTTCGGATCAGAAAAGATAAGTGAGACAGAGTACTATGAAGGATTTAAGACAGTATAGAGAATTTCAGTGCCATCTTTGACAGCAAGCCAGTAGCCTTCAGCTTCTAAAGACTGGCCAGACCCCATAGTGGAATATAGTGTGTGTGCATGGGGTCGGGAACATAGAGCATGAGTGCAAAGTACCAGAGTCATGGGAAGCTACCAGAGATTTGAGAGAATCAAATGTACTTTTCATCTTGAGAAACTGGAGAACAGAGTGTCCAGCGAGTGTAACTTATCCCTTGTAAAATAATAGACAAAATACCTGTTTCTGGATTAAATCAGGTACACCCAGGTGGGAGATGGCAATGACTTTGCAGTCGTGCACCTCACCTGAGCCGCTCTGCTTGGGCAGGGAAGTGGCAGTTGGCGTGGAAGGCCTTGAAGCACTGGGCACAGTAGGTCATGTCTCCTCCTCCCCTGCAGACTCCACATCTCTCACCAACTGTCAGTTTCTGTGGAAAGGAAAGGTGGAGAATTTGGATTTTATACTCAGCCCCACTGTGACATTCTATACCTTGGGGGAGCGTCCTGTAACCCCCATATTCCTCATTTTTATATAATTGTGATCTTACATATAAAGCATGCCTTGTAAGGTATCAAGTTATGATCTGCTGAGTCATTTCTCTGTCTATATATGTATATCATTAATGCGTATAAGTCATGAGAATTGTGTAGTATGGTTGTCACTAAAACATGCTGTAAATTGGGGAATCAGCCAGACATTAGCTCCCCAGAAGCAACAGCAAGAAAAGTAACCAGCACCTGGGCAGGGTTTCAAACAACCCAACAACAACCTTTGTCCAGCAAGGGAACTACAATTCAATGACTCACCTGCATGAGGCCACACCAGGGGAATTGTTCAACCTTGCCGGGAGACTCAGCAATGCTCTCAGACATGCCTGGACTTGTGTTTTCCAAGCACATGGACTGAGGGTATAAAACAGGCAGAGTGGACACATACTGGGCCCTTCTCCTGCCCCCACCCATTCTGCAAGCAACTAAGACACTGAGACGACAAGACTCCAACAGAGGAGATTGGCCCAGATTTCAGGGGTGAAATCTGTATATTAAGGACTGCAATATCCAGTGGGGTGAGAAAAACTGCTTGATCTAGTTGTTGCCCAGTCTAATAGGGTTGAGAGTTTAGACTGCATGATTATTTTATTTCTTTTGGTAACCAACTCTGACTTTTTGCCTATCACTTAAAACCTATCTTTTATAGTCAATAAATTTGTTTTACTGTTTATCTTTACCAGTGAATTTGTATGAAATGTGTGGCAAATCTGCTCAGGTTTGACAAAGCCTTGTGTATATACACTTCCCATTGTTGAAGTGGTGAACCAATTAATAAATTTGCACTGCCCATCTTACAAGACAGTATATTCCTGAGGTACAGTGCTGGGAGCTGGGGGGATTTGCCTCTGGTGCCTTTCTCTGTGTGATTCATGGGTGACTCTGGGAGCATTCATGCAATCTAGTTAGGTAGGGGCGCCACATGCTTTTGTGCTGAGTGATCACAGCACTTGGAGGGGTTTGCTGCTGGTCACTAGCAAAGCATTGTGAGAGACAGCCCAGGCTGGAGAGCGTTAACGGGACACAGCGGTCTCACAGTCCCAGGCTGTACACTGTGTGGGATCCCATCACATTCATATTCTGGCTCAGTCATGGGGCCTGCTGGGTATATGTGCTCTGACCATCCCTACCAGCCCACCTCCTTTTTAGGTGCAGTGCCTCCTCTGCCGCTGGCCCCTTCTCCTTTCCCTGCCTTCTTTCCCCCTACTTTGCAGCAGGCATTGTGCATGCTCTGCTTTACAGGACACACACACTGACCCCACACCTGCTGCTCTGAGCACTGGGGTGGCAACTCCATGGAGTATTTTGGGGTACATTTGTACTGCTGAGGATAAGCTGAATATGCCTTATAGCCAGCTCAGATATGCTGAACATACTCTCTGAATCTGAACTCTGTGCACACCATGGTTTTAAAGGCCCTGTAGAATAAGGTGGTTGAAAATCACATGGAAAGCAGAGCCACAAACTAGCTGTCTCTCCAGGCCCAGACTTGACAGAAGCTGGAGGGTTGAGGCTGGCATTACCACTGGCATTGGTGAGTGGGAAGGCGCAGTGGGCAGAGGTTGTTTGAAGGTGAATGAGGCATCGGAGCCTGGCGTGGGTTCTTTGATAAGAATCCTCTCTCTGTCTCCAGCTGCCCTCTGTCCATACAGACCCTTCTAGGCACAAACAGAAGTGTCGTTAGTTAGTCCCTCCAGAGGAGACACCTCAGGCCCCTGCAGGTGGATCTGCTGATGACAGTTCTGTATAGAGGCACTTCAGTCTCCTGGATGGCTATACTGAGTTAGACCAATGGTCCCTCTAGCCCAGTATGCCAGTACCAGAGCTTCAGGGTGAGTGCACAGAACAGGGTATTTGGAGTGATCCACCCCATCTTCTCTTCCTGGTAGTCAGAGGTTCTGGGTTGTCCCAAGCATGGGGTTGGGTCCCTGACCATCTTGGCTAATAGCTATTGATACCTTATCCTCCATGAACTTATCTAATTATTTTTTTGATCCCAGTTACACTTTTGGCCTTCACAACATCCCCTGGCTATGAAGTCCACAGGTTAATTGTGCATTATATGAAAAAGTACTTCCTCTTGTTTGTATTAAACCTGTTAAGCCTATTCATTTCCTCGAGTGATCCCTGTTTTTTGTATTGGGGGAAAGGGTAAATAGAAGTTTTCTATTCATTGTTTCCTCACCATTCATGATTTTATAGACCTCTGTCATCCCCCCTTAACCATCTCCTTTCTAAACGGAACAGTCCTAATCTTTAGTCTATCCTTGTATGGAAGCCTTTCCATTCCCTTGATCACTTTTGTGCCCTTCTCTGAACTTTTCCAGTTGCACTATAACATTTCTGAGATGGGGAAACCAGAACTGGAAACAGTAACGTGGCATAACATGGATTTATATAATGGCATTATGGTATTTTCTATCCTTTCCTGGTATTTCCTAGCACTCTGTTCACCTTTTTGACTGCTGCTGCGCATTGAGCAGAAGTTTTTAGAGAACTGAACAATGACTTTAAGATCTTGATTGAGTAATAACAGCTAATTTAGAGCCCGTCATTTTATGTGCAGTTGGGATTATTTTTTTCCAATGTGCATTACTTTGCATTTACCAATGTTGAATTTCATCTGCCACTTTGTTGCCCAGTCACCCATTTGTGAAAACTGATCATTTATTCCTATCCTTTGCTTCCTATCTTTTAATCACTTACTGACCCAAAAGAGGACCTTCTCTCTTATCCTATGACCACTTTGCTTCCTTAAGAGCTCTTGGTGAGGGACCTTGTCAAAGGCTTTCTGAAAATCCCAAGTACACTGTGCTGACTGGATCACCCTCCTCCATGTGCTTGTTGACACCCTCAAAGAATTCATCCCAACTGAGGGAAGTGAACCATCCCAACAGACTGGGAAAAAACTCTGAGCAAAATCTTGCCCACCCTTTCTTGTATAAGTAGAAGGGACAGAGGAGGGTGGCCGTAGGGGGGTTCACATGTCACATTACACACAAGGCAGGGTAATCCCAACAGCACCTGGAACATAATCCTCCCATTTTGCCCAATTTCTCTCTAGGGCACAGAAGAAGAGCGGTGTGGGGATATCGATAGAGGAGTGGTTGGACGTGGCTAAGTTTGGTGAAGCAAGGCTCCTAGCTATACCTGTGTCTCAGATGGTGGCTCTCTGGCCCGCTCCTCTTCTATGCGCTGGTCCTGCTTCACTTTCTCAGTTGAGCAGGAGATGCATCTCCATGTCCCGCTGTCCAAAGTCAGACGGTAAAGAAATAGGTCAGCAAATGTTTAGGGGGAACAAAAGAAATGAGAAAGCAAAGCCAACCTGCATTTACTACAATGGTGCTTTCCTATAGATACAATGGATTTTTTCCTGGAGACTCAACTGATTGGTCACAGTTGTGTAAAGCAACAGTACTGGCTAGTGGCCAGTTCTGTGAACAGCAATGAATTACAATGAAGCTATGCTGATTTACACCTGCTAAGGACCTGGCCCTGCATGTAGGCTCCACAAGTACCCAAGGTCTCTGCCTCTGTAGGAATCATAGAATATCAGGGTTGGAAGGGATCTCAGGAGGTCATCTGGTCCAACCCCCTGATCAAAGCAGGACTAATCCCCAACTAAATCCTATGTTTAGGGAAGAAGGAAGCCTTCCTATATTTAGGACAATAAGTTTTGTTTTTTATTTTAAATGTGGTTAAGAAAATCAGGCAAAATAATGCAAAATTATTTCAGCATTTTTTTAGCCCAACACTGAGCACTTTGAAAATCCTGCATCTTCCCCCCACCCTTGGACCAAAGTGAGCCGATGGGGTGATAGAGCAGTAAATACTCTGTGGGGAGTGTGCCTGGGAGTGCTTGTTGTTACCTTGGAATTTCTGTCAGTGGGGGCACGAGGCAGGCCAGATGGAAAGCTTTGGGGCAGCCGTCACAGCAGATCAGCTCCCCACCATCCCTGCACACTGCACATTCATCATCATTCTTCTGACCCAGGGAGGCAAATAGCGCACGATGTAACAGAAAGCAAAAGTACAGAGACTCAAAGCCAACTTCTCCCTCACTATAACTATGGTGATCTGTTACACTAGCGCAGAGCAATCCAGGATACTGCAGGACAAACTGGACTTGGTCTCTTATAAAGGGTCATGTTCCAGCACAGGTGACCAACTGGTGAATCCTTGCTATCAGATGTCACAAAACTAATAACTGGAGCAAAACATTAGTATCCTGGACTTCAGAAAATATCTCTCTCTTCTCCCTACGGGATGACTAAACAGAATACAGAGCTGAGCAGCCAAGGGAGGTGAATGCTCAGGGGACAGCATGTAGTACAGCTGGCTGGCAGATGTAGCATTATAACAGAAGCCTCCTGACTTCTGTAGCCAGGTACTGTCTATGGTATTTCAGAGACATTACACCTGGCAGGTGCTTCCTTGTTGGGGATCTGGCAAGGAATTAAAGCAGTGAATGCTTCATCCTTAATTCCAAGCTCCAGAATCCCACAAATTCAACAGACACTTGTTTCCATTGGGTTATACAACACATCTGACAGTCTGCAGGGAAGCCCTGAACCTCTGAAAACCTTTCCGCATTTTATGCTTTCAACATGTAAGTCTAGTGCCCACACACAGACCATCAGTTAAGCAGGGAGCTCTTGGGCTGGGCAGTGGATGGAAATGGTGGCTGTTTCACTTTGGAATCTTCTGGGGAATTCCAGTTTGCCCGAGGCAGGGGGCTTTTCGCTAGCAAATGTTTGTCCTGACCAAGCCCTTGTGTCTCCCCCTCTCTGGTAGCAAGACTACCAGGCTGAGGAAACCAGAGACTGAGGAAACCAGAGACTTCCAGGAGTCATGTACTAATTCCATGCAGCACCTTGAGGCTCAACAGGAGAATCTCACTCTCACTGAGACAAGGTCGTGCAGCAAAGAGGCACACTGCTATCCACCATGAGAGAATCAATGAAAACAAGATGTGGGCCCTGCACAACATTTGGAAAATTCGCCCTGGAGGAGGAGGAGGAGGGAGTGACACGGGACAGAAACAGTTTGCCTGCTCCTGGCAGAGGGGAAGAGAAGCTCAGCTCCCTAGTAGGGTTTTTACCTGGTGGAGGGTTTGATCCACGGTGTGAACAGGGGTGACATGGAGGCTGCTCTGTGAGTTTATTTTCAGCTCCCCATTCTGCAGAGTGAGATGGACAGGGGGTGAGGCAGGAAATGCTGCTGTGATCAGTCTGGCTGTATAAATGCACATCCCATAGATGCATGTCCTGTCTCAGACAGATGCTAGGTCTAGACTCTAGAGCATCCTGTGTTCTCCTGCAATGGAATCTGACTCGTGCCAACTGGCTGGAGAAGCTGTTGTGCTGCGGGAAGAACACTGCTCTGAGAGCACTTTAGGCCAAGCTGGTTCAGAGAGTAGGGAGAGGTTAGAAAACCACTCACACCTTTCACATTCAGCACAAGGTCTGCCCAACCTGCCCAGGGCCAAGCCAAGCACAAACCTGCTCAATAGTTTATGAAGAAAAAGGACAAGGCTGAGCTGAGCTGTATGGGTGGAACCAGCACAGCGTGTGAAACCCCTTACTGCAAAGGGGACTCAAACAGGACAAAGATGTAAAAACAACTCGTGTTTGCTGAAAGCATACATATTGGGGCCCTTGAAATCCTTTGGCTCGCACACTGGGCTTCAGGCTTCGGCTTTTGTTCTTTCCCCCAGGTTCTTCAAACTTGCTTGGTGCATAAAACTCGCCTCCAACTTTGACACATTTCTTCGAGCCCCCTGGAAGAGAGGATACTCGCTTATGTAAGTTGTGTGCTGGGAGCACACGCACATGCTGCTTGAATGATGCTCGGGTGCAGGGGAAGGTTTCGTTGTTAATGTGGTAAGGACGCAGAACAGATGTAAAAGCATTACATTTTAGAAATGTTTGAAAACCATCTTCTCTGTTTCCCTCCCAGAGCCCAGTTCAGGAGTCAGCACTTCCTCTGAAGCAGCTGATGACACCACGGGCCCCAGAAAATGTTGCAGGCAGAAGTTCAGGTCCCTGTTTAGCTGCTAGCGATGGGATGGACTCTTATCAGGGAACTTAATCCTGAGCCCAAGGCTTGGCAGGTAAATGAAGGATCTGACCTGCAAGGGCTTTGTCAAGAATCATCCACACGATATGCTGACGTTTCAAGGGCCAAATCCTAGTGATAGGGCAGAGAGCACAGCAGGGACAGTGGCTGGTAGCTGCACACCCTGCCATGTGCAGCCTGTTAGTGAGAATCATGGGGCAGGACACCACCTGTCCAGCTGGCCCAGCAAGGTGTAGTGCTGGGTCCTGCTGCCACTTGCTACTTCATGTTGCTGCAAAAATAACTCTTGTGCACCATGGCAGGATGCTACGTACATGCCCACATCACAACAACTACTGCTCACAACTCCACCCTCCTTACACAGGCAGGGGTAGCCAGAAGGCTGTGTTTGTTTATATTCTGCCGTGACTTTTAAAAAATTAAAGACCATCTATGCTAGGAGGAGGGGGTCTCCCAGTCCAGGGTTACAGTACCTCTATACTTTCCACCTGAACCGGGACACCCTTGGGGGTTTCCCCATCCCCCATATCCCATCTCCTCCCCAATGCTGACCCTATCCGTGTCTCTGTTCTTCTTCCCACAGCCATCCACGCTTTCCACCAGTGTATGCTACTTACAGAGCCCTCTGGCTGGTCTGATCTGCTAACTCACCCCCCCAGGCCCACCCTGCCGGCCCCACCATCCACCCTACTAGCCCCTCTGCCAGCAAGCACTGAAATCTTGCCCTACCTATAATTGCCTGGGTGGCTTCTAGCTTCAAGAAGGAGGGTCCTTTCACTCTGATTAACCTGAACTAAATCTGTCCCCTGGAACCAGGCTGTCCTCAGGAAGGGGAAAAACCTGGAATGGAATTGGCCCACATTGTTGTCATGAGCACTGTTCTTGAACTCCCTAGATACTCAGCTGTGTGTCTCATTATAGTCACTACCAGCCCCAAGTTCATGATTTCCTGTCCCAAGAACATTGGCATATCTACCTGACTCAAACACCTGTTTGATGAGAATTCCTTCTACAGCCCCGCAGCTCACTGGTAGTTCACTGGATGACACAGTAACAGCCCTCTGGACTGAGGCAGCCATACTCTGAATGCCTATGGTTTTAAAACAGTCATTATCAATGAAACACGAAGCCTTTGTACATATATTCTCCCAAGGGATGGGGGAGGGCTATGGTTTGAAGTATGTTAAAAACTGGCAAGGCATTAAATACAACCTGATGACCCCAATCGGGGGCTCCCCCAACCCTGATGATTGCATCTCCCTGCAAGGCCCATCCCAATCTCTGCTAGATCACAAGCCCCTGGCTGGCCACTTGATCTGGTCCCATGCCTGGCAGGGCAGTAGAATGCAGACCTCTCTTCCCCACCTGCTGAGATCAGCATCTGGGGAGGTCGGTTTAAATAGGGATTTGATTTCAAATGAAAGGAGATTGGTGGGCTCAGTCTTGTCCCTAGTAAATCATTGGTCATATCACACATTACAGGGCATGACTGAAAGTCTCTGCACACCAGCCAAGCCCAGCTTTGGAGCAAGGTGTGCCCAAGGTGTGTTGGCAGAGCTGTGTAGGGAAGGTCATGCAGTTGATGGGTTTGCTGGGTTTTCTGAATCCATTGCTACTAGTCCTTTAGCTTCACAAACACTAAGAATCCTCCCTTCACCCACTGAACCCTGATCTTTCCCATCTCCTTATACCAGCATGCTGCCACCTAACCCTTTGAGGTGCCTGTGTGGTGCTGCCCTTGTCACCTGGTTCTGGGAGCTGCTGCTTCCCTGAGACATTTAACTTAATCTAATGTTGTGTATGGGAGACGCCAACCCACTAGCACTCACATGGGCCATTGCTATGCAGGGTGATGGATTCTCTTCCCATGCTGAAGGAGGCCCAGTGACACCCAGCTCAGGAATGGTTTTAGCCTGTTCATTGCTGGATGGTGCTAACAACAAAGATTTCTTCAAACAGGGCTGAGAGGAAACCTCACTGATGGGGTAAGACACATCACTCACCATTTCCCAGAGGGAAACGTTGGATCTCCACACCTTCTGGTTTCTTTACAGCTTTTGCCTTTGGCAGGGTCCCTGTGGAATTATAATATGGGTTAGAGACAAGGGTACACATTGGATGTTATTAGAAAGAGCTCTTAATTCGCCTCCTGGTTAGATAATGGAAACCTTACAAGAAACTGGAACAGTAGGCAGGGATGGTGAATGCTCCAACATGAGCAGCCAGATCTAGGTGCTTAGATTGCACCTGCTGGGGTGTAAGAGAAACTATGTCAGCAGTAAGAACTCCTTCTTGAAAGTGGTTACATTCCTTCTTGCATATGCAGTCATGGTGCACACCTCTGGGCACAATGGGCAGCTTTAGAAACTCAGCTGAAGTCCAAAGACCATAAATAAATGATTGCATCTCCCTGCAATGTATATTATAGATTTATATGAACTTTAAAGAGATTTGTAGATTCTAAGGCCAGAGGGGACCATTGTGATCATCCAGTCTGACCCCCTGATCCCCAGAGACCTGTCCCCAAATAAATCCTAGAGCTGAGCTTTTTGAAAAATATCCAATGTGACTTTTCTTACATTTTCTCCAACTCTTTATTCTTTTTCCTCTTCTTCCATCTACCACTTTTCCTTCCTTTCTCTCTCCATTCTGTTAGGTTCTCTCCTTTCAGCTCTCTTTTCCTCTCCTCTATCTCCATTCTTAAAATTCTCAATCTTCATTCTTTTCTCCTCTCTTCTTCCTCTCCTTCCATCCCTTCTTCCAGTCATCCTGGTTCTCCGCTATTCTTTCCATTTCCTTCTTCATTTCTACATTCTCCATCTCATCCTTCCTTACTCCTCCTGCCGCCCCTCCCCCCGACAACTGGCATCTCCCTGCAAGGCCCAGCCAAATCTCTGCCTGATCACAAGCCCCTAGCTGGGACTTTGATCTGCTCCCTTGCCTGGCTGGGCAGCAGAATGCAGACCTCTCTTCCCCACTCCATTTAGATAGCTTCAGAGGGGATGGGGAGCTACTTGAGGCCTACAAGAAGCCAGAATAGAAGCTGTTGGACCCAAGTGGGAAGAGCTGCTTGAAGGTCCAAAACAGGACAGCTGCTCTTTGTTGCCTGTAGAGCCTGGGGGAATTGTGAACGTAAGAAGGGCCTGGTGAGATATTTGCTTGATGGGTTTGGGAGGCTGTGTACCAGCACAGCTCAGGATCCAGCATGGGCCAGGCAGTGAAAGAGGCTCTGTACCAGGATTCGAGTTGCATTTCAGCAAGGGCTGAGCTGACTGGGGAGAGTCCCGTTCCTCTGGTGCTTTCCTCTTCGGCTGCTGTTTGTGCTGCACCAACGTCTTGGGGCTGGGGGGTGGTTTCCTCCCCCGGCGCTGTCTGCTGAGATCCACATCTGGAAAGAATGACAGCAGAGAGATTGGCATCAGGGCAGGGACACTTCAAACTGCCCAGTGCTTTGCTGGGGCTCTAGATTTCTTAAGTTCCCCAGTGATCTGGTGCAAGTTCACCCCTTGGTGCTGATCGTTCCTGAGACAATCACTGCTTGCTTCTCCCCTCCCGCCCTGCTCCCTGTGCACTTCATTGCTGGCCTGATGGCTGTCATTGTGCACCTCTCCTGGGGCTGGAATTGGAGTACGAGAGGCAAAGCTCTTTGTTCCTAAAGAGGAGGGACTCTCATGGAGCAGAGGCCTGCTAGGTAGGGAGTTGTTCTCTTCACAGTCCGTCTGAGCACCCTCCTACCTTTGGGAAAGTTGCTCTGAATAGGCTGGAGCTTGGAGTATCTCTCCAGGTTGTAATCCTTGAAGAGGACCCTCCAGAAGTCCTGGATGGAGGATGAATCCCGGTTCAGTAGCCAGGTCAGCATGGCATGGAAGGCCTTGTGAGAACCCTCCTGCTCCTTCAAACTCAGTGTTTCCTTCAAGAACAAAAAGAGCAGTGTAATCAAATGTTCAGTTCTCAAGGGCATCCCTCCTGTTCCCATGCCTCCCACCACCTTCTCCCCCGATGGTGCCTGGGTGTGCATGAATGGATGCTTTAGTCAGCCATTAAAGGAAAGCATAAAGATCACATGCAATGGGGCGCTGGGGTAAGCCGTGTTGTGTTGTGTGTGGTGGGGGAAGTGAGACCCTAGGATGGACTGAATGAGGCTGAAACCATGTTTGACAAATAGCATAAGATTTGAAATTGTATTGCCTAGAGCTGATGACACAGTCACATTATAAATGTAGCATAAGAGGTGGAGGGGGGTGAGTGATGAAAACAGCAGAGAAAGGGCAGAAAGAAGCCAAGAGTCCATTGTAAGTATAAAAGCAAAGGACTTTAATCAAAGAGCCCCTAAAAAGTACATTAAGTTGACTTACAATGTTCCCTTAACAACCATCATATAAAATAGCCACCACTTCCTAAAAATTGGTGTTAAGGGCAAAAGTGCATCTGACCTGCAATCTGACCAGCACTAAATTCTAATGACTGAGCCTCTAGCACCAGAGATCAGCTTTATAATTACTTGGCTCCACCCCTTTTAGTTTCATCCAATCCGCTCCCCCTTCCTCCTCATGCTGTTTCCCCCTTTTATTTGTGTGTATGTGTTCCCACCATGGAAACACTTTTCACCTGATGTATTCCAGTCAAGAGGATGTAGGGGCCCCCACCAAGAAACCATCCAAACCAAACAAACCAGAATTACAACAAACACACAGAGTATTTAACGTTCCACTCCTTGGAGGGCAGGGGCGCTGCCATGCTGACTTCCTTGCAGTATTGTCAGTTCCGAGTTTACAAAGGCTCCAGTAGCCCATGCTCAGAAGGGGCCCCGCCTGCTCTGCTTGCACTGCGCCCTGAGACCCCGCTGGGTCCCCCTGCCCACCACTTGCTTCTTCTCTGCCTGCCTGCAGGCTCCTCCCAGCTCCCTGGCCCCACCCCCTGCTCCTCTCAGCCCCCTGGCTGGACCCCAGTGCACCTCTGGCTCTGGGCAGTCTCTGCTTCCCACTGCCTGTGGGGCCCCACCTGTCTCCCTGGAGCTGAGCCACCTGGGACTGGTGCAGAAGCCTGGCCAGTCTCAGCCAACTGAAGGGGGAGACAGTGTGGGGGGCTTGGCTGGACCCCTCCAGGCAAGTGCGTCTTGAGGGAGCCCAGCTGGGCAGGCCCTGACCTGGCTGATCACACCTGAGGGGCCAGAACGAGGGGGGGGTGGGTGGGCTGTGTGGTATGGCATGGGCCTGCCCCCCGGGCAGGCCACTGTGCATCTGGCAACTGCCGGTTTGAAAATAGTGCCCTGGCACTGGGCTGAGCGGGGCTTCCCCTGCCATGCCATGCCCCATTGCCTGTGGCTGGCCCCTTGCTCTGGGGACTGACCTCCCCGCGCCATGCTCCATTGCTTCCATGGGGGCCCACAAATATGTTTGATGCCGGGCCCATGAAAGGTTAATCCAGCCCTGATTACACTCCAGACAGAAGGATGTGCTGTGTAAGAATAAAAATAGCAGCATTTCAAAGCCCCACCTAATGACTCTAATAGAGTCCAGCAGCCACCTGCAGGAATTATGGCCTCTGCTGATTCAAGAGAAAACTCCTGAAAACTGCCTCCAGGTAAGACTCAGCAGTCTCCACCTTCTGGGGAGGGCAGCTGAAAAAGGAAGTCAGCTCTGCAGCGTGTATCCTTCAGTTGTTTCTCCTTCCCTATTTTAACCTTAAACATTATATATAACTAACCAGGCAGTTTTACTACAACTACATTTCAAATGTCTCTCCCCACAGGCCCAGCCCTTGGGGTTCCACACTGTCTGCACTAGCTTGTGCCAGTACGATCATCCTTGCTGATAGGCCTCCCAGCTAGCTGCAGTGGGGAAGGGAATCGGAGTGTCAGATACAAACCAAGGAAATACACCTCATCCCTCAGTGGAATATTTCCAGTTTTTCCAATTCCTTTTCAAGAGTATAAACCTGGAGCTCTAGTCAAGCTTTTCATAAGTGCCCAGTGGTTTGGGGTGCTCAGCTTGACACCTGACTTTCAGATGGTGGGTACTCAGGACTTTCTGAAACTCCTGCCCCTTTAAGGGGCACCCATAATCACTAGTTACTTGAAAGTCTTGGTTTATATGCATGCACATGTATACGTACATGTGCACATACAGAGCAGTGCACAATCATTGCCCAGTCCTGAAGGAATGTAGTCATAACCCCAGTAATTCCCAAAGTGAGCTTAAAATATGACACTTTCCTCCACCCCCAAAAGACATTGACAATCCCTTTTACAACTCTCCACACCTCTGAGACCCTTTCTTCCAGATTTACAAGTATCCACATTCAAACTGCTTCTAGGGTTAGAATCCTCACTAGAAAATCGCCTCAGACATTAGACCTGAGGAGGTCACTTAGCATGGAGTGCCAGTGTTCTTCTCACCTTGAACATCTCCTCTGTGACAACGTCATGATCAGCAAGTCCATGAAGCAATGGGAAAACGTCGTCCACAGCCATGGAGATCTCCGTGCGGTATAGCTTCAGTAGCTGCCGCAGGTCCCCTTCTCCCAAGGGCCTGTCAGTGCTGGACATCCTGCAAGGGATCCGTATTTGTGGGGGTTTCAGCTGGAGCGGGAGAATCTCCCCTACAGTCAACACCATTGGGAGAGACTGGAACTGCAGTAACTGAGACACCTGGGCTGCCTATGCTCTTACATCATTCCCTGTGAAGCCTGGTTCTGGGAAAGGCAGGCACTGAAACAGGGAGAAGAATGTGCATCTTATTTAGGACAGGCCTTGCTGTGTCAAGACAGGTGCCAAACTTCCCCTTTAATAGAAATCTAGGTGTCTTGTCACCAATAGCCAGCTCAGCTGTCAATCGCTGGCTATTGAGCTGAACCCAGGAATCCCATTAAGTTCAGTTATTGCATTCACATTTCTATACTCATGCTAACGTCACTTTCCATGAATTTCTTCTCCTGGCTCTCCTCTCTGACTGTTCCTCACCTGTCCCTGGACCGAGACACCACCAGACTGGATGTGCTATGCCTCAAGTGCTGACTCTTTGCCCACGCTGTTCAATAAGGCTGGGTGGTAGGTATTCTCCTCTGTGTGTGTGTACACGAAGATGCAGAAAGGGTGGTTGGTTGGTTGTACATCCACCAGCCACACTGAAATGTGTTAGTAGCTAAGCTTGGTGTCTGTGGAATCCATCCTTTGCCCTTTAGCATGCAACACTTCCTTGAGCTCTTTATACAGGTTAATCTGTGGAGGGAGGGGAAAAAACAAACTACTATTATTGAGGAACCAATTGGGTCCCAAGGATGAACTTCTGAAGCTTGATTGGAGCTGGGAAGGTATCTCTAATTAAGCTCATTTGCTCAGTTTGACTTTATAAGAGTTTGTCGGGGGTTTTTTCCCCTCGCTTCACTTAAACCCTGCAGATTATTTTAAATTGGTGCAAACCAAAATTGCTTAGTTAATTTTAGTGAGATGTAAAACTACGGTAGGTGCATTTTCAGATCCGTAATGCTAGTATAAAATGGTCAATACACATTTTACAAACACTCTGGCAGTTAGTGGCCACAGAGGAGTCTCCAGTTGTCATAGGCCATGTGTGCAGCTTGCTGTATGATTTACTATTTGTGCCAATCAAACAAACAATTTGTGTATTTGATTTTTTAACCAGTATTCACTATGTAGAAATATTTCTGCTTATTCAGCCCCTGTCACATCTGATTTCTGAAGTGTTTAATGTCTGGCTGCTGCTTATACCAGTTGGATGGTTGTCTTTACAAAAGAAAGACAGCTGGATGACACATGACACATATTTACAGGCTTGCTTGATTAGACTACATGTCAGCTTTTTAATAATTCTATTCATTTGATGGCAGTAAACTGTTTGGCAGTACCTGAAATTCTGACCTGCTCATATTGTCAGAATGAAGAGTGTAGTTTCCTGTTCCTCTTAGGAACAGAACCTGCAAAACCTTAAGCACATGCCTAACTTTCCAACCAATTTGAAATCAATACTCATGGGGGTAAAGTTATGCACATGTGTGATTGCAGGATCAGGAAATTAATTTTGAAATTATTAGTTGATACACTTCTGCAGTTTCCACCCAACCTTCAGTTTTTGTTTTGTCAGTGAACCCTTCTAATAATGGATGCTCAACACTTCAAATGCATTTGTATTTCAGCCCATGAGCAGGATGAGAGTGTTTTGAGGCTTGGCTCTGCCACAATTGCTTGTTACACACGCTGCACTCCAACTATTTAGGTGAGTATCCTTCCAACTTCTGTAACTGGAGTCTGTATCTTTTCTATGCGTAAAATCCTGAAAACCGTGTCTCCTGCAGAGGGGAGCCCCACACCAGCTTGTGGTTGGGAGCCAGGCCAGCATGGTATGAAGTGCAAAGTGACTACTAAGAGTGTTGGCTGGGCTCCTCACCCATGGAGCAGCAGGGCATGGTTTGGCATTTAAAATATGACAAGCACCAGTTTGCACAGGGGTTCTGTACAATAAGCAATATATTCACACTGGAAAATGAAACTTTTGTATACAACTGCTGCCTCAGGGATGCTGTATACTATGGGAAACAAACTTTATACTCCACCACCTAGCAGGAAAGGATCCTTTATTTCAGAATAAATGGGAGATCCTGTTCACCATGGTAAAGGTAAGGGTAGGTAAAGGTGGGCATTCCAAAGCCTTTGCGAAGATCTGCTCTATGTGTTTGGGTAACTATTAACTGATCAATGCCAGGTGAAACTTAGAAGCTACAGAATCATTCAGATTTCCAAATGGAATATCTCTGCACCTACGCCATTCAATGGTCAGCACTATTTTCCCTATGAAATATAATCTCTTCCTATAGTGTTCATTAGTGTCAACTGATTGCTAGCTGTAGATAGTTTTGGTTCTATATTAACCTTGATGAGACAAATTCAGAGATTTCAGCTTATACAAGGCAAAAGTAGCCCAACCCTCAGTATATTGGTGTTACTCACAATACCTCTCTTTGTTCTTGTAATGAACTAAGAGTCACCTCAGAATTTATGTACTTTCCAGGGCACCTGTTGTTTTCATCCAGAAACTCTCCTATGTAATTGTATCACCAGTGACCTGTCTCTTAATGTTTCTTCCTGTTCTCAGTGAAGTCATTGGAGTCTTGCCATTGACTTCAGCGAAGGTTGAATCAGGCCTGTATTGCATACAGCCTGTTGTGCTATAAGATGATGGCAGAGAAATTCAGTCTGAGCTGAAAATCTCAGCAGCCCATGTTGGCTCAAATAAACTGTTAAAATGAGAGCAGTAGACTGACATCACACATAGAGACATAATCTAGGAAGAAAAATAAAACTGTTGCTTACTGAGGGCTACAGATTATCACAGGATTGTAGAAAGCACTGTAATTCAGGGCTGAATATAGTCGCTTGCTTATGACTTCTCTTGCCCCTTCAACAATTGACATCTGTTTCCTTACCAACATTTTTTGTTCTTTTCCCATTCCCAGCTCTTCCTCACGCTGCTTTGATACTGTAAGGCTGCTCATCATGTGTGTGCTGAGTTGTTGGCCTCTTCTGAGGAGTAGAAAATATTGTAGGATGCAATTCAGTAACCTAAATGTATAAAGTAAATTGTCTTTTGACAAAGTTTGTAGGCCTAAAACATGACCCTTTAGTCTACCCACCTCACACCTGCTCCACAATCCCTCTGAGCCCTGTCCTTGGCTAAGGACTCAGTAGAATGTGTGTGAGTGCTCTCCACATCAGGAAGACTCCCAGAAAGTTTCTGGGAACAAGCCAGGCCCAGCTCCAGTTCTCTGGTGAAGGGCTTCAGGAAAAGGCTGTAGATGTTTATGGCAGCTCTGCTGATGAGAGCAATTTGACAGTGGTGCAGTCGCACCTCTAGAGTTAAGGCTGCATCCTGACTTCTGTTTAAAGGTTGCCCATTCAAAGTCCTCTAACATCAATGTTCAGTCAGATTCCTTTGCAAATTTGTGTGCCTCAGGAGAGTGCAGGGTGTAGGCTTCAGGCCGCAGATGTGGGGTAACTTGAGTGAGAGTGCTGCAGCAATATAAGCCCTGAAAAAAATGCATTTTCAAACAGTTTCTAGGTGGTTTTTATTTGTGCAGAGCTAGAGATCAAACAATTGATGTAGTGCAGGTCACAATGGGCTCACTCTGGACACATTTCCTCAGGGTAGTGCATAATACACACTAAACCTTTGGAAACCTACATTGAGAATGATTCAAGACAATGTGCATGCCCCAGTTAAAAAAAAAAGGCAGCCAGAGGGTTTCCATTCCTGTTTTATATGCTTTAAAGCTCAACTCTTGTCAGTTCTCTGACATCCAAATGGTTAACCAGATTGCTTCCAAATTTGGTGTGCCTCATGCAGGCAGGGGGCAGCGTTAGTGATCCAAAATCTGGGGCTGTTTGCCCAGAGTATTCCAAGTTATAGGCCCCTGCCAAAAATCAGTTCCCTTCTGCTCCCTTGTACTGTTAAACTGAGAGTTACAAATGACTAGATCAGTGGTTCTCAACCTATTTACCATTATGGGCCACATATGCAGCTCTCAAGTGTTATGTGGGCCATCCACACTATATATATTATACCTTTGTGGCCCTGAGGATGTCATATGGGCTACAAGCAGCCCACAGGTTGAGAACCACTGAATTAGATGAATCACAGAGTGCATAGAGATTGTTGGTTATGAACTTGCCCTTCAATTAACAGAACTAAGGATAAGTTTCTTACAAGCTCCCACCTAAGACATCCTCAGCCACGAAGACCGATGCAAAGAATTCATCTACAGTAGTTTCTCCGCAATGGCCTTATTGTCCTTGAGTGCTCCTTTGGCATCTTGATCAGCCAGTGGTCCCTTTGATTGTTTTAGGAAGTTTCCTGCTTGTGATGTACTTAATTTTTTGATATTTGGCTAGCTGTTCTTCAAATTGTTTTTTGGCCTTCCTAATTATATTTTTACTCTTTGTTTGCCAGAGTTTATGCTCCTTTCTATTTTCCTCACTAGGATTTAACTTCCACTTTTTAAAGGATGCCTTTTTGCCTCTCACTGCTTGTTTTACTTTCTTGTTTAGCCATGGTGGCACTTTTTTGGTTCTCTTACTGTGTTTTTTTTAATTTGGGGTATACGTTTAAGTTGAGCTTCTATTATGGTGTCTTTAAAAAGTTTCCATGCAACTTACAGGGATTTCACTTTTGGTGCTGTACCTTTTAATTTCTGTTTAACTAACTTCCTCATTTTTGTGTAGTCCCCCTTTCTGAAATTAAATAGGCTGCTGTGGTGTTTTCCCCATCACAAGGATGTTACATTTAATTATATTATGGTCACTATTACCAAGTGGTCCAGCTATATTCACCTCTTGGACCAAATCCTGTGCTCCACTTAGGACTAAATCAAGAATTGCCTCTCCTCTGGTGGGTTCCAGGACTAGCTGCTCCAAGAAGCAGTCATTTAAGGCGTCAAGAAACTTTATCTCTGCATCCTCTTCTGAGGTGACATGTACCCCATCAATATGGGGATAGTTGAAATCCCCCATTATTATTGAGGTTTTTCATTTAATAGCCTCTCTAATCTCCCTGAACATTTCACAGTCACTATCACCATCCTGGTCAGATGGTCAGTAATGTATCCCTACTGCTATATGCTTATTATTCAAGCATGGAATAATTCTATGGTACAGTTTGGTTCATTTAAGATTTTTACTTCATTTGATTCTACGCTTTCTTTCACATAAAGTGCCACACCCAACCAGCACGACCTGTTCTGTCCTTCTGATATATTTTGTACCCTGGTATTACCGTGTCCCATTGATTATCCTCATTCCACCAAGTTTCTGTGATGCCTATTATATCAATATTCTTATTTAATATAAGGCACTCTAGTTCACCCATCTTATTAGACTTCTAGCATAGGTATATAAACACTTAAACTTGTCACTTTTTAGCTGTCTGCCATTACATGATGTAATTGAATGGAACTTTTTTTCATTTAACTCTTTCTAATCAGATCTTACCTGTATTTTATCAGCTTTCATCCTTACCTCCTTACTAGGTCATAGAGAAACTCCATTAATAGATCCTCCCCTAAGAGATGTCTCTGTCTGAACCATGTGCTTCTCTGCACCTGTCGGCTTTCTCCCAGACCTTAGTTTAAAAACTGCTCAACGACCCTTTTAATTTTAAGTGCCAGCAATCTAGTTCCATTTTGTTTTAGGTGGAGCCCATCCTTCCTGCATAGGCTCCCCCTTTCCCAAAAGTTTCCCCAGTTCCTAATAAATCAAAACCCCTTCTCCCTACACCATTGTCTCATCCATGCATTGAGACCCTGCAGTTCTGCCAGTCTAACTGGCCCTGCACCTGGAACTGGAAGCATTTCAGAGAATGGAGGTCCTGGACTTCAATCTCTTACCTAGCAGCCTAAATTTGGCCTCCAGGACGTCTCTCCTATCCTTTCCTATGTCATTGGTACCTACATGTACCACAACCACTGGCTCCTCCCCAGCACTACACATAAGTCTATCTAGATGTCTCGAGAGAGCCACAACCTTCGCACCAGGCAGGCAAGTCACCATGCCGTTCTCCTGGTCATCACAAACCCACCTATCTATGTTTCTAATGATCGAATTGCACATTACTAATACCTGTCTCTTCCTAATAACTGGAGTTCCCTCCCCCAGAGAGAGATCCTCACTGTGAGAGGATACCACAACATCATCTGGAAGGAGGGTCCCAAATATGGGATCATTTTCCTCTGCTGCGGTTGGATGTTCTCCTTCCCTGAGACTTTCATTCTCCTCAACAGCACAGAGGCTGTCAGACCAGGGATGGGACTGTTCTACTGTGTCCCGGAAAGTCTCATCTATGTACCTCTGTCTCCCTTAGCTTCTCCAGTTCAGCCACTGTGGTCTCCAAAGCCCGTACATAGTATTTGAGGGCCAGGAACTCCTTGCACTGAATGATGGGCAGGAAATCATACATGCTGCACTGGGTGCAATAAACTGGATAGCCCCCACTCTGTTGCTGGACTTCTGCCTGAATTCTCTTTTTACTCCTGAAGCTTGTTGCTTTATTGCTGTTTTGTTTTTATCACAGGGTGTTTTTAGCTTTAAGGTTAAAGAATGTTAAATTTATCTAGACACTCCTCCCCACACACTTCCGCTCCTGTTTGCTAGCTCCTCTGGTCACTTAGGATCAGGCATTTTAAAGCCCTGGTCTTCCCGAGTAGCCTACCCCCTGGTTAAAGATTGATGAGTGCTAAAGAGCTTAGGGCATGGCTACACTTGCAGATGTAGAGTGCTGTGAGTTAAACCCACCTTCGGAGAGCGCATTAGGGAAAGCGCTGCAGTCTGTCCATACTGACAGCTGCAAAGCACACTGGCGTGGCCACATTTGTGGCACTTGCAGCAGCATTGGGAGCAGTGCATTATGGGCAGCTATCCCACAGAGCACCTCTTCCCACTGTGGCTTGTGGGAAGGGGGCATGGAGTGCGGGGCATTCTGGGTCCCGTCCCAATGCCCCGTGATGCATCAGTTCGCATCCCAGCATTCCCTTTGCTTCCATCCACATTTGGTACCATCTTTCAACGTTTTTTGTATTGCACACTGTCTTCCCTTTTGGTCTGCAGGAATGGAGCCCGAACTACTGAGGAGTATGCTGACAAGTCTTGCCAGCACATCACGTTTGGCAGTCGAGTTTTTCCTTATGATCCAAAGTGACAGTGAGTGCCGACAATATCAACTCGAGTAACACATATGACACGAGTTTGCTTGTGGCATTCACGGGCATGCTCACCACAGCGGAACACCGCTTTTGGGCTTGGGAAACAAGCACTGAGTGGTGGGATCACATTGTCATGCAAGTCTGGAATGACGAGCAGTGGCTGCAGAACTTTCGGATGAGAAAAGCCACTTTCATGGGACTGTGTGAGGAGCTCGCCCCCACCTGTAGCACAAGAACACGAGATTGAGAGCTGCCCTGACAATGGAGAAGTAGGCGGCTATTGCAATCTGGAAGCCAACGAAGCTACGATCCCTTGTTGCGGGTGGTTTTATTTTGTCATCAGGAGAGCTTTCTCTAGGCAACAAAGAGCAGCTACACTGCGTACCTTACAACAATGCGGTTGTAGCAGCACAGCCGCGCCATTGTAAGGTACATAGTGTAGACATAGCGTTAGGCACCCCCACTTTCCCAGTTCCCAGGGCTTGGAGCCCTAGGAACCCAGTTCCTAGGGCTCAAGGTGTAATCTTTTGTGGGCTTGCAGGGCCTTTTACCAGTGAAAGTCTTAGAAGTTAAGTATATTACTGTGTATTTATTAACAGTTACCAAAACACAATACACTTGCTAAGCATACAATGCTCAACACTCCCAATAAGGCAGACAAACTTTTCTTGGTGGCTAGTTAAGATTAGCTCGTTCTGGACTTAAGCTTCTGCACAGTATGATTGGCAGGATGTTGAGGTCTGGCGACTCTGATCTTGGGCTGTGTCCTGGAGTTAGGTTCCAAAGAACTTCCTTTTGGACCCATTTATATAGTTAACACCTGGGTCCTACTTAACCAATCATTTTAAACTGAAGTACTACAAAACTGTATTTTTCACCAATCCTAGCCCATTATGAAACAATTCTTTAACCAATCAGACCCCACCACCTTAGTTGATTTAAATTTTGACAAAAACAAAATTAAAGAACAGACAGTGATAACTATAGGTAAACAAATGAAAGTATTAGAAATTAAAGAACATACAAAAGCAATCAATGGTATCTTTTCAACCAAAACTTCTGGGAAGTGGTTTTGCCAAACAGTGTTACCTTGCAAAGTTCTGTTTACACATTTTAAGATTTGTCTGTTTGGTCACTATTATAAAAAGGTAATAATTGGAGATATACCAATCTCCTAGAACTGGAAGGGACCTTGAAAGGTCATCTAGTCCAGCCCCTGCCTTCACTAGCAGGACCAATTTTTGCTCCAGATCCCTAAGTGGCCTCCTCAAGGATTGAACTCACAACCCTGGGTTTAGCAGGCCAATGCTCAAACCACTCAAATCCCTCCCCCTATTGGCGCTATTAGGGCAGAAATGCTTCTTAACAACCCATTATATTATATTCTTTTGGTGCAGTTTAGATGGGACATCATGTGACTCCCTGCTTCTTAGCTCATGGCTGCTGCTGCTTACTGCAGAAAGCCCTTCACTTGCAACAATCACTCTATAGCTGACCTCTAAGTTCTCATATCAAAGGAAACCTGCAAAACCCCTTGAATAGATGAGCCTGGGAGCTTAAATTCATAACTTAGCTAGACACTAAAAATCATGGACACTTTGTAACCCACTAACCCTCTTTTGTCCTATGACTGCGGAGGTGTTAACTGCACACTTCACTTTGAATAGTCTCTTTGCAATGTGTTTACTCCTTGTCTGCTCCACTGAAGGCAAGTCTACACTTAAAAGGCTGCATTGGTGCAGCTACACCACTGTAGTGCTTTAATGAAGACACTCTAAGCCAGTGGTTTTCCAAACATTTTTTCTAGCAATCCAATTGAAGAAAACTGTTGATGCCCACGACCCAAGAGAGCTGGGGATAAGGGGTAAGAGGGGCTCAGGGCTGGGGCAGAGGATTGGGGCACAGGCTTACCTCGGGTGGCAGTGCAGCGGGGGTGCTAAGGCAGGCTTTCTGCCTGTCCTGGCACCATGCAGACCATGCTGCACCCTGGAAGTGGCCAACAGCAGGTCCAGCTTCTGGGCAGAGGTGCGCAAGCGGATCTGTGCGGCTCTTGCCCGCAGGCATTGGCGCCCTGCCCCCCCGCCCCAGCTCTGGTGCTTGGGGCGGGAGCAGTGCACAGAGCCCCGTAACCCAACTGCAAAGGAGCTGGACCTGCTGCCGGCCACTTCTGGGGTGCAGCGTGGTGTCAGAGCAGGTAGGGACTAACCTGCCTTAGCCGGGCAGCACCGCTGATGGGACTTTTAACAGCCCGGTCGGCGGTGCTAACCAGAGCCGCCGTGACCCAGTGCCTTACATTCCGTGACTCAGTACTGGGTCATTGCCCACAGTATGAAAACCACTGCTCTAAGCTAACAGGAGAGATCCATCTCCACACCGACATAATGCTGTCTACATGGGGGGTTAAGTTGGTATTACTATGTTGCTCGGGGGTATGAAAATGTGGATTTTCACACCCCTGAGCAACATAGTTATACAGATAAAGGTCTGTAGTGTAGACCAGACCTGCGTACCTTTGCCTGACCTGAAGAAGAGCTCTGTATAAGAGCAAAAGCTTGTCTCTTTCACTAACAGAAGCTGGTCCAATAAACAATATTACCTCACCCACCTTGTCCCTCTAATATGCTGGGACCAACATGGCAACAGCAACACTGCAAATGGTAACTAATTGACATATATGAGAATTATTGTGACATAAGTGGGTAATAAACCAATTAGCAGTGGGAACCCTCAAGAGAAGTCGGGTTAAAAATACAGATAAGGAAAAGATGTGAAAACCATTCGAAATACGCGCAAGATAAAGTGGGTGTTAGCATAACACAACAGGCACGAGTGTTCAGAGATGCCATGATAAACACATACTGACTCTTGGGTATCTCCACAAAGGATGGTGTAAGGCAGGGATTCACAACCTTTGGCACACGGCTTGCCAGAGTAAGCACCCTGGCGGGCTGGGCCCATTTGTTTAACTGCCACATCCGCAGGTTTGGCTGATTGCGGCTCCCACTGGCCACGGCTCGCCGTCCCAGGACAACGGGGGCTGCAGGAAGTGGCACAGGCCGAGGGATGTGCTGGCCGCTGCTTCCCGCCGGTGGGAGCCATGATCGGCCAAACCCACGGATGCGGCAGGTAAACAAACCAGCCAGGCCCGCTAGGGTGCTTACCCTGGCGAGCCACGTGCCAAAGGTTGCCGATCCCTGGTGTAAGTAATGCAAGCGCTGGACATCTGGCAGTATCTTCCTATTTTTTGCTCTATTGCAGTGTGTGTATTTTAGAGGGCTGGACCACATGATTTATGAGGCGAGGCTGAGGGAACTGGGATTTAGTCTACAGAAGAGAACGAGGGGATTTGATAGCTGCTTTCAACTACCTGAAAGGGGGTTCCAAAAAGGATGGATCTAGACTGTTCTCAGTGATACCAGATGACAGAACAAGGAGTAATGGTCTCAAATTGCAGTGGGGGAGGTTTAGGCTGGATATTAGAAAAATCTTTTTCACTAGGAGGGTGTGAAGCACTGGAATGGGTTACCTAGGGAGGTGGTGGAATCTCCTTCCTTAGAGGTTTTTAAGGTCAGGCTTGACAAAGCCCTGGCTGGGATGATTTAGTTGGGGAGTGGTCCCGCTTTGAGCAGGGGGTTGGAGTAGATGACCTCCTGAGATCCCTTCCAACCCTCATATTCTATGTTTCTATGATTTTTGCCTGGCTAGCTAATAAAATTAGTATGTAATCAAAGAGTAGTGTGATGTCCCTGCTGTGTATTTTGGGATCCTCATTCTGATGACAAGTTCTCTACAGTAGCTGATCTTGGGGCTGACCCCTACCAGACCACTATATTTTAAATCTGGGGAGATTAACAGATTAAGCTACATACTACCAAGGAAACTGGAGACCTCCAAATTAAGACTGTACGCCTTTCTGTAAGATACACTTTAGTCAAGTTATTGGGCTCTGTAACCAAGTGAAATTTAATGGCCTGTGATTTACAAGGGGTTAGACTAGATCAGGGATCGGCAACCTTTAGCATGTGGCTCGCCAGGGGAAAACACCTTAGCAGCCGGGCTGTTTGTTTACCTGCCGCTCCCTCGGCCTGTGCCGTTTCCCACAGCCCCCATTGGCCTGGGACAGCAAACTGCAGCCAGTGGGAGCCATTGTCAGCCGAACCTGAGGATGCAGCAGGTAAACAAACCAGCCTGACCCTCCAGGGGTCTTCCCCTGGCGAGCTGCGTGCCAAAGGTTGCCGTTCCCTGGACTAGATGATCTAATGGTCCCTTCTAGCCTTAACCTCTACGAACTGGGAATATTATCAAAGCACTATTCAACAGTGTTAAAAACCATATTCAAACCACACTGGGTTTCTGTTTAATACGTTTCAGTTTACATCACTTGCTGTATTTGTAGTGTGAAGTGGGTTTTACAGCAGGGATTGAAAATCATACTGTTCCAAGATCTAAGACTGGCCAAATTCGGTCCCAGACCAGTGCTCAAGCAGTGCTGCTGCTGTGAGTGCCCAGTGACTGGTTTAAGGTCTAATATATCTCAGGTCTTGAAGGCAAGAAAGTTGAAATGTGACACGCAAATCATTAAATTCAATTTCCTTTTAAACTTTGTTAATGATCTTTACTGCACTGAGTTTGGTTAATATTTTGGAATAAATCCTCAAGGGACCTCAGTTATTTATGTGAAAGTTAACTGAGTAACCAATAAGAGACTAAGTATATTATTCAGAGAGGCAGACAGTTACATCCTTTGAGGGAGAGAGATAATGTAGCTACATATACTTGAGCCTGAGAGGCAAGGCCATTGCCTCCTTCACAATACCAGCAGTTCTTCTTTATTCTATATGAATTTGAAATGCAACATTAAAACTACTAATTTAAGTAAGTACTCACTGGGAGTGGGATTTCAAAGCAGTCAAAGGACAAAGGTAATTAGCTAGTTTTACTATTAGTCCCGATTCTAAAAGGTGCCAAACATCCTCAATTCCCACTGAAATTAATGGGAGTTGTGACTGCTCAGCATCTGCACTTTAAATTAGCTTTATCAACAATATTGTATTACTTCCCAGTAGTCAACTAGAATCCTGTTGACACTATTGGCCCACCATTGCTATCACCATGAATTTTCAGATTTAAATAGCTGAAATCATGAAATGTACTATTTAAAAAATCCTATTACTGTGAAATTGACCCAAATGGACCATGAATTTGGTAGGGCCCTAGACATAGTCGTTTTTTGCACTGTTTTTTAAAAATGGTCATGCAAAAATCAAAGTTGGGAGGTTTTCTGTTTATGAATCAGATCACTTCTGAGAATGGAAACGACTCTTCCATTCCTTGTTCTGTTTGCAACGCGATTACGTTATCTCTGTGGACAACAGAGAATCGTGCTAAAACTTTAGCCTTTCACTTCTGGAAATGAAGATTTTATATATTGTCTTAGATGACAAGTGAAAGTATTTGGTACTCTTAACTGTATCCTTAGTGAACATTCATCCAAAAAAGTCTAGTACAGACAGGGCCTTAGATGAAGAGACTTGTACTGCTACATAACCTCCAGATCATCTATCTCTAAGCCTTCATATCATTAGTTAATGACTGCTTTTTCCTTTGGAGTTCATAATCTTTTACAGTTTCTGCCAATCTCATTACTTCAATGCTCTTCCCTCCAAGGTGGATGTTTCTGAATGTTGTTAGAGTATCTACATCAGTGACTTCCAAATGATCATGCTATTTCAAGATCTCCTAAACATCTTGTTGCTAACTTCTACTACAGTAGCTTCAGCTTGAGACCGATGTGTACTAGGAGTTTTTAAACTTGTCAACAGTCTCATAGAACCCAGGCCTAACTTTCCTGATGCTCATACGTATACGTTGACATTCAAGAGGCATACTATCACCAGCTGATGTTGATGAGCTGGCAGTCCACGTAGAATATGGACGCTTTCTTTTCCTCTTAGATGAAAAATCTGGAACACCTTCATCCTCCTCCTCTTCTACAACATATGATTTATTTACACTCATACTGTCATCTGACTTCTCATCAGTTTTGTAAGTCTCTTCTTTGACTTCACTTGTCTCTTTTTTTTCTGCAATTTTTCTCAAGTGCTCCAGGCACTGTAGTTTTCTTCTTTCTATCATCTTAATTTCTTTCTTGTCCATGAAATCTTTATGGTACATTTTTCTCTCACTTCTTTGGTTTTCAAGAAATTTCCACTCAACGTCTGTCATTTTTATACCACTGTATTGTTCCAGCTCATTTCTTATCACGGTGTCTGTACAAAATATGTCAAAGAGCTGTTCTGAACTCCTGTTGAATATGTCTGCCTTCTCTGTAAATGACTGATTTTGTCTCTGCTTTCTGGTTTGATAGAGTTTTGTGAATTCCTCATACATTTTGAGAATATTCTTCTTTATATTTTCTGTTGCTATGGTGTGTAAGTTGCAAAACAACCAGTGTTCCTGCAGAAGTTCAGCAAGCAATTGGGCTGCATCTTCTTTTGACCGTTGTGCTTGCCCAGCTCTTTTGGGTTGCAACAGATACAACATGTTCTGAATGACATCCTTATTTGTAGGCAGAATTCCTTGGGAAAATTCTGATGACTCTACATAGTCAACGTTTCCAAGAGTTTTCTTTGCTTTAGACCCCGTATCCAACGATTCCATCACTACTTTCTTATCGTCTTGTAATTTCGACAACCTGAAAGTAAGATGAAACTCAAAATTAGAATTTTTGCAGCAAGAACAAACATCAGAACAGTCTGAGAAAAGGACAAAGTTTACATGAAAAAAGACATTCTAAGATATTATAGAATACGCAAATACTGTTGGATATCTGCTCCCTTAGATCAGTCCATCTAGATGTCTGCACAATGAAACTGTCCTGCTGATCTGTTTAACTTCTTTATATAAACGTTAATATTTATTATCGGTTAGTTTTGTCACTTTTTGGACTGAATTTCTTAAACATTAGCTTTTCAATATTACAAATGCTCAATCCATTGTGCTTTAACTTTTGAAACACAAAGAAAGAGTGTATCCACACTAGCCACTCTGAAACAGTCTAAGCTTTACCCTGCATCCACACTAGGGCTGCCTTAAACTGATGCAGGTGTAGTGGATGGGCTGTCATCTCAAAGAAGATCCAATCTCCTCACCCCACCCTTTAAAATGCATCCTGGCCGCATCATGCAACAACTGCCCCTAATGTATCCAATCCCCCATACAGCTCAAAATACCCACAGGATCTGGTGCGGAACACTCTAAAGTGACACTGTTGAATCCTTTGCAAAAAATTATTCATTGTCATCAAAAGATGATGTTGCCCTGTTGGACCTGAACTGCTCTGACAAAGCAGAGCCCTAATGAGAGATGGTTGGCACTTCCTTTTGGCCCTGGGGGGCCCAATGGAGGGGGATGAGGCTGCTGTCAATAGAATCCAAGCATCTGCATTATTTGGTTCATCAGGTATAAATCATGATTTGGCACCTGTACTAGCAGCTGGTGAGCCACAGTTGGCTCAGTTTGGGACATCTGGTGGCCAGGACAAGGGGTATGACAGAAGTGGGGGCAGGGCATTTCAGAGATGAGGATGGGGTGGTTCATGGGCAGAGGGGAACATTTAACAGGAGGCCATTGCTAGGAGGGGGACCCCAAAGGGAAATGTGTCAGAGTTCACAGTTAGCTTAGAATGTGTCTATGCAGGAACCATTAGCTGAGCATTTGGAGGGAGTAATCATGAGTGGGGCACCATTTCTGAGGAGAGGACTCTGAGGAAGTAGCGGTTTGAAAGGGGACTCTTAGCTGGCAAACTGAGGTGGTCCACTGGCTGTGAGCTCTAAGCTGTGTCAGTCAGTAATGCACAATTGTGCCAATGTACACACTGGATTGATCTCCAATTGACTGAAGTATTATCCCTAAAAATTTCAGACAGAGTGAGCACTAATTGTTACCTAACACTGCTTGAAGCACCTTGTGTCCATGTACAAAAGTGCTTTTCATCTGATTAAGGGGGCACAATCTACATTAACCCTGGTACATTTTTCTAAAGGTGACAAAACCTGTGTATGGGATAGGGTTGCCAGTTTTCTACTCACACAAAACCAAACAGCCTTGCCCCACCCCCTACCCCGCCCCTCCTCCAAGGCTTCACTCCTGCTCACTCCATCCCCCCTCCCTTGGTCGCTCACTCTCCCTACCCTCACTCACTGGCTCATTTTCACTGGGCTGGGTCAGGGGGTTGGGGTGTGGGAGGGGGTGAGGGCGCCATCTGAGGATGCAGGCTCCAGGGTGGGGCCGGGGGTGAGGGATTTGGAGTGCAGGAAGGGGGTCCAGGCTGGTGAGGGAGGGATCCACGGGGTTCAGAATATGGGAGGGGGCTCTGGGCTGAGGCAGGGGGTTGGAGTGTGGAAGGAGATATGGGCTCTGGGCTGAGGGTGCAGGTTCCGGGGTGGGGCCAGAAATGAGGGGTTCAGGGTGTGAGAGGGGGCTCCGGGCTGGAGTGCAGTGGGGGTGAGGGCTCTGTCTGGGGGTGTGGGCTCTAGTGTGGGGCTGAGGATTTAGGGTGCAGGTCATAGACTTTAAGGTCAGAAGGGACCATTATGATAATCTAGTCTGACCTCCTGCACAACGCAGGCCACAGAATCTAACCCACCCACTCCCGCGACAAACCTCTAACCTATGTTTGAGCCACTGAAGTCCTCAAATCATGGCTTAAAGACTTCAAAGTGCAGAGAATTATCCAACAAGTGACCCATGTCCCACGCTGCAGAGGAAGGCGAAAAACCCCCAGGGCCTCTGCCAATTTGCCCTGGAGGAAAATTCCGTCCCAACCCCAAATATGGCAATCAGTTAAACCCTGAGCACGTGGGCAAGACTCACCAGCCAGACGCTCAGCAAAGAATTCTCTGTAGTAACTCAGATCCCACCCCATCTAACATCCCATCACAAGCCATTGGGCATAGTTACCGCTAATAGTCAAAGGGCAATTAATTGCCAAAATTAGGCTATCCCATCATACCATCCCTTCCATAAACTTATCAAGCTTAATCTTGAAGCCAGATAGGTCTTTTGCCCCCACTACTCCCCTTGGAAGGCTGTTCCAGAACTTCACTCCTCTAATAGTTAGAAACCTTTGTCTAATTTCAAGTCTAAACTTCCTGATGGCCAGTTTATATCCATTTGTTCTTGTGTCAACATTGGTGCTTAACTTAAATAACTCCTCTCCCTCCCTGGTATTTATCCCTCTGATATATTTATAAAGAACAATCATATCTCCCCTCAGCCTTCTTCTGGTTAGGCTAAACAAGCCAAGCTCTTTGAGTCTCCTTTCATAAGAAAGGTTTTCCATTCCTTGGATCATCCTAGTAGCCCTTCTCTGTACCTGTTCCAGTTTGAATTCATCCTTCTTAAACACGGGAGACCAGAACAGCACACAGTATTCCAGATGAGGTCTCACCAATGCCAGGTGGGAGCTCCGGGCTGGGATCGAGGGCAGGAAGGGGATCAGGGCTGGGCAGGGATGCAGGGGGGTCAGGAGTACAGGGTCTGGCCAGCGCTTACCTCAGGCAGCTCCCAGAAGCAACAGCACGTTCCCCCTCCGGCTCCTATGCGGAGGCATGACCAGGCAGCTCTGTGCATTGCCCCAACCACAGGCGCCGCCCCCGCAGCTCCCATTGGTCATGGTTCCCAGCTGGGAACTGGCACTTGGGCAATGCACGGAGCCCGTTGGCTACCCCTATGTCTAGGAGCCAGAGAGGGAACATGCCGCTGCTTCTGGGAGCCGCACAGAGCTGCAGCAGGCAGGGACCCTGCCTTAGCTCTGCTGCGCCGCTGACTGGACTTTTAACAGCCCAGTCGGCAGGGTCCCTTTTCAACCAGGCATTTCGGTTGAAAACCAGACACCTAGCAACCCTAGTGTGGGGGCTGGGAGGGAAGAGAGAAAGGGTCAGCTGCCCTGCGGTTGGTGGAACGAGGAGTGTAAATAGGACCCCCCTCGCTACACAAACATTATTAGCAACTACTGCAAGTTTAGTACAAGTTTTGTGCTTTTTGAAGTCCATAAAGCCCCACCCCCTGGACTCTGGTGATTCCAGGAGAACCTGCGTTCGTTACACACCAAGAACCGTTGTAGAGTGCAACATGCAGAGAAAATCTGCCAGGGGGGAAACAAACCCATTTGTTACTAACATCCATCTCCTGACCTCAGACACCTGGGAACTGGCCCTACGGGAGATAGGTCAGTCGGGGGGGGGGGGGGGAGGAGAAAGGCCCAGGGCCCCTGGAGGCGGGACTCAGGGCAGCCCCATGCCCCTGCCACCCAAAACCTGCCCAGCGCGGCCCTGACACCTCCCCCGCGGCTGCTCAGCCCGGACCCCGGAGGACGCTGGGGGCTCGAACTGTCACAGCCCCCGAAGTTCCTAGGCCCGAGCCGCGCGTCCCCGACCCACCCCAGTCCAGCCCCTCGGCGGATCTCACCGCCATCTTGGAGGGGGCCCTGTGGAGTTTGCGCAGCTCCGGGGAGAGAGGGCCGAGAGCAGCGTTACCTGCGCCATCTTGGAGATGGGCAGCGCGTCCTTCCGGGAGTTCCGTCCTCCAGCCGGCCTAGCCTGGCCGCTCTGTGGCCTACACCGGAACTGCCTCTCTTGCTGCGTCTCCGCCTATAGCGTCTGCCCGGCTTGTCTTTCCGCCCGCCCGACTCTATGACCGGGGTGGATAGAGCCTCTAGTCCAACGTGCGCGAGTAATAACGGCCTCCTGCGGCAGCTCGGCCCAGGCCGCCTTCGGCGGGAGGTGCAGGTAAGGGGGAGAGCAGCCCCTGCCCCTAGACAAGGCGATGATTGGTCGGTGCCTGGGTATTAACTGTTGGTAACCAATGGCCACTCCCCAATCAACTCACTGTTGAGTTGATTGGTCAGTGCCTGGGTATTAGTACAAGTAACCAAGGGCTGAAGGACAAAGAGCTGATTGGTTGGTGCTTGGGTATTAATAGTTGGTAACCAGTTACTGCAGCCTAAGGGTCAGTGTGCTGATTGGCCTGTGGCTGAGTATTAGTGCCGGTAACCAATGGCTGTCCTCTGAAGCATTGGGTGGGCGGGTTCCAGTAATACCTGCTGATGAACCAGTGTTGAGCTGGTGTCTAATGGAGCAGGTGGCTGGGAGGAGTTGAACTGAATGAACTGCCCCTGAGCTGGGACCTGGGTAGGGTGACCAGACCTCCCGATTTTATCAGGACTGTCCAGATATTTACTTGTTTGTCCTGCGTCCCAACCGAACATCGGTTGAGATGCAAATTGTCCCGATATTTTACCCTCCTGCGCACAGGCAGAGGGGGCTCATGCCCCCCTGCCCCAACTCTACCCCGGCCCCACCCCAACTCCGCCCTTCCCCGCATTGGATTCCTCCCCAAATCCCTGCCCCGTCCCCATCCCCCAGCTCCGCCCCCTCACTGCCCTATTGGATCTCTCCCCAAATCCCCGCCCTGCCCCCAGCCCTGCCCCCTCACTGCCCTATTGGATCTCCCCCCAAATCCCCGCCCTGCCCCCATCCCCCAGCCCTGCCCCCTCATTGCCCTATTGGATCTCTCCCCAAATCCCCGCCCTGGCCCCACTTCTTTCCCAATCATTCCTGCTCCTCACTCCTCCTTCCCTCCCAGGCTTACATGAACCGGTTGTGTGGCAGTGCAAGCGCTGGCGGGAGGGGGGAGAAGCAGGACGCGGCAGCCAGCTCAGGGGAGGTGGAGGCAGAGTGATGGCAAGCTGGTGCGGGGGGCGGGGCGAGGCAGGGAGCTGCCGGTGGGTTCTCAGCCCCCACCAATTTTTCCTATGCCCCGGCGGCTCTTGTTTTTGTTTTTTCCTTGGCTGCCGGATCTTGGGGTTTTGTTTGTTTGTTTGTTTTTGTTGTTGTTGCTCCTCTGGCACTCACCCCCCCTTCCCCCTCTGCGTCCCCATATTTCACATCTCTCATCTGGTCACCCTAGCCTAGACCAAGGACTTGCTCCTTCAGGTCTTTACAGTGGGCTCAGCTGGGCACATGCAGCTCTCCCTCACTACACTGTGCTCAGACCCGGTCAGAGGGTAGGATTTAACAACTGGTAGCCATATGGCTCATTGCAGCAGCAATAGCGGTGGTTGGTATCAGCATAGGCGCCAACTCCGTGGGTGCTCCAGGGCTGACTCTGGCGCCGACTCCGTGGATGCACCGTTCCAATTAAACATGTGAGCAATCAGAGAGTTCTCTTCTGATCAGGGCTGTCAAACGACTGAAAAAAAAATGATCACAATCACAAGATTAAAAAAATAGTTACAATTAATTGCTGCTTTAATTGCACTGTTAAACAATAATAGAATACCAATGTAAGTTTATTATAAATATTTTGGATGTTTTACTACATTTTCAGATATATTGATTTTAATTACAACATGGGATACAAAGTGTACAGTGCTCTCTTTATACTATTATTTTTTATTACAAATATTTGCACTGTAAAAAAATAAAAGAAATAGTATTAAGGTTTAAGAATCTGAAGTGCCTTCCAAAATCTGAGAGAGACAAGGTGTGGAATATATTGTCAGAAGTCTTAAAAGAGCAACACTCCAATGCGGAAACTAAAGAACCCAAATCATCAAAAAAGAAAATCAACCTTCTGTTGGTGGCATCTGACTCAGAGGATGAAAATGAAGGTGCGTAAGTCCACATTGCTTTGGATTGTCATCAGCATGGAATCATGTCCTCTAGAATGGTGGTCGAAGCATGAAGGGGCATGGGCGGCGGATATAATAGGCCAGAGGAGGCTCCGCCTCCTGTGGTGCTGCTGCGGCTGCTGGGAAAAAGTGCCATGTGAACTGTTCTCATTTTCAGATGACATTGTAAATCAGAAGCAGGCAGCGTTATTTCATTCATTCACATAGTCTTCTCTGGGCCATATTCTAGCTGCTGTAGCTGGTTCCTAGTTTTTTTTTTTTTTTTGAAGCTCAACCTGCCAGCCATTTCTTCTTTTTTTCTTCTTTTTCTCCTCCCTCATGGTCCTCTCTCTCTCCATGTGCTCATGGTAATCCCCTGGCCTGCAAGAAGGTGTCAAGGTGGCTTCCTCTTGCTGGCTCACACCCCCACCCCCCAGCAGCGTCATTGATCTTTTTTTCTTTTTCTTTTTCAAGGCTTCTCTCTCTTGTAACTCTATGTTTGGCGTTCTGTAGCTTTTTTTTTTTTTGGAGTTGGAGCCCCCGGCCCCCCCCCTCCCTCCCTCCCCCTGACTTGGGACAGGCAGATGGCCCCAAAGGACCTATCTGGTGGAGTTAGCGTTATTTCCCATAATGTATATAAACATGTTTGTTTAGTGATTGGCTGAACAAGAAATAGACTGACTGGACTTTTAGGCTCTAAAATTTTCCAATGTTTTGTTTTTTGAGTGCAGTTATGTTAAAAACAAACAAAAAAACTACATTTGTAAGTTTCATTTTTTACATAAAAGATTTCACTATAATACTTATATCAGGTGAATTGAAAAATACTATTTTTTATCTTTTTTTACAGTGCAAATATTTGTAATAACATAATATAAAGTGAGCACTGTGCACTTTGTAATTGAAATCAGTATATTTGAAAATGTAGAAAAACATCCACAAATATTTATAATAAATTTAAATTGGTATTGTATAATTGTTTAACAGTGCAATTAAAACTGCGAGCAGCCACCGCTCTCCAGCTGTCCAGCTCTGAAGACAGCGCTGCCACCAGCAGCAGCACAGAAGTAAGGGTAGCAGTACCACAATTCCCCTACAATAACCTTGCGACTCCCCCCACCTCTCTCCCCCAACTTCTTTTTGGGTCAGGACTAGGATGACCAGGTGTCCGGTTTTCGAGCGGAAAACCCAGTCAAAAAGGGAACCTGTTAAAAGTCCGGTCAGCGGTGCTGCGACGCTAAGGCAGGCTAGGCCCTACCTGTCCTGGGGCACCACGCTGCGCCCCAGAAGTGGCCAGCAGATCCAGCTTCTAGACGGGGAAGTCATGGGGCTCGGCGTCTTGCTCCCACTCCGAGCACTGGCTCCAGGGTCCCATTGGCTGGGAACTGGCCAATGGGAGCTTGGGGAGGGGGGGCGGTGCCTGCGAACAAGAGCAGTGCGCGCCACGGAACCTCTTGTCCCTTCCTTCCCCACCTAGGAGACTGACCTGCTGGTCTCTTCTGGGGCGCAGCACAGAACCAGGACAGACAGGGACTAGCCTGCCTTAGCCCTGCTGCTCCACTGACTGGGAGCTGCCTGAGGTAAGCCCAAGCCACTGCCCCAGCCCTGAGCCCCCCCCCGAACCCGGAGCCCCCCCCCGAACCCGGAGCTCCCCAAACTCCTCATCCTCAACCCCACCCCAGAGCCCACACCTCCAGCCCAGAGCCCTCACTCCCCCTGAACCCCAACCGCCTGCCCCACCCCAGAGCCCTCCCACATCCCAACCACCTGCCTAAACCCACAGCCCCCTCCCACATTCTGAATCCCTTGGCCCCACCCCGCAGCCTGGAGCTCCCTCCTGCACCCCAAACTCCTCATCCCCATTCCCAACTCCACCTTAAAGCCCACATCCCCAGCTGGAGCCCTCACCCCCTCCCTCACCCCAACTCCCTGCCCTCCTGCACTTGAACCCCTCGTTTCTGGCCCCATTCCAGAGCCTGCACCCCCATTTAGAGTCCTCACAGCCTCTCGCACCCCACCCCTCTGCCCCAGCCCAGTGAAAGTGAGTGAGGGTGGGGGAGAGTGAGCCACCAAAGGAGGGGGAATGTAGTGAGCAGGGGGTGGGGCCTCAGGGAAGGGGCAGGAAGGTGTTCAGTTTTGTGCCAATAGAAAGTTGGCAACCCTAGTCAGGACCCCTACAATTAGAACACTACGAAATTTCAGATTTAAATAGCTGAAATCATGAAATGTACTATTTAAAAAAATCCTATTACTGTGAAATTGACCAAAATGGACTGTGAATTTGGTAGGGTCCTAGACATAGTCATTTATCGCACTGTTTTTTAAAAATGGCCATGCAAAAATCAAAGTTGGAAGATTTTTTGTTTATGAATCAGATCACTTCTGAGAATGGAAATGACTCTTCCATTCCTTGTTCTGTTTGCAACACGATTACGTTATCTCTGTGGACAACAAAGAATCGTGCTAAAACTTTAGCCTTTCACTTCTGGAAATGAAGATTTTATATATTGTCTTAGATGACAAGTGAAAGTATTTGGTACTCTTAACTGTATGCTTAGTGAGCATTCATATCCTCGCTCATTTTGCTTTAATCACTTCCTGTCTTAATCCTGTCATTTCTCTTTTTTATATTCAAGTACACCTCAGTGAGCCCATGATATTATGGTGGCCAGACTATTCTCTTATTTAAAAAAACCCAGGATCACTCACTCTCTGATATCTCATTCAGATTTGTCCCTTGAAGTGTTTAACTGGTCTTGGGACAGATTCAGCTGCTACAGAAAGGAAGCTTTCATGTTTTAAAGAAAAAACTTCTGGTCCTTATGGTTATGAATAGAACTTGCCAAACATGAACCAAGTGTAATAGTTCTCAAAGTGATCTTGGAATCTGCAGGCAGCCTGAATCAAAGCTCTGAGAGGTGTGAACTGTCCCAGTCAACTCAGTGGCATTTTAACTCTTAAGACTGATGCCCCTTTAGCAGCCAGATTTTAAAACAGTGTAGGTGTGCAGTTGCATGCTTAATTTGCACAATCACTGCAATTGCCTGCATCAAGAAATTGTAGACAAGTGAGTAGCCTGATAAACGAAGAACAGGTATACCAGATACTTTTAGGGTCACTGCTATCGTGTTTTCCTACTGAGTGATGCTGAATGCAACAGTAACTTTACTAACTAGAATCTGAGGTACATAAAACTCATATTCTACTCTAATCTTGGTACAAGTTTCCAGTTGTGATTGGTGGGAACTCTGCTGTAGACAGAGCAGTGTATGGCCCTTGTTGTGCAGACTTGGCTTACAGAGAATCCTTAAAAATATAGTTTAGCCTTCTGTATAGAATGAGAAGACATCCTTATTTTGGTTGAACTCTGGTGCGTAGGTAGGTATTGCGCTGCCCCACACCACAGACAAGGCTGCTACAGAGTGAAGAATCAGTGGATCGCAGAGTTTGGTAGAAGGTCTCAAAGAATTGTGGGAAAGAATCATAACCACTTTAGGAGGTGAGTATATTTTCACAGATGATATAGGAGAGATGTAGAATGAGAGGGAAGAGAGAGGGTTCCTGATAAAATCCTCCCCAGTCCTTTCTACTAGAGCATTCCTGAATATACACATCATGCGCAAAGTATAAACAAGCCTCTGAACCGTTTTATTAACACTTCACTGGAAAGGAGAGGCATAAATAGTAGGCAGAAATGTTACAGTAGAAATACGTTTACTAAGTTACTAGAGAGAGTCACCATTCAGCATTTCACCATCTCATCAAGAATTCAGTGATTACTATAAGTTTGCATAGAAACTAAAAAATGTTTAGGGAAGAATGAAACAAACTGTAGACACTTGTGTTTTATGTAGAAATCATAATATGATCAGGAAACTCACGTGTGTGTTTGTCAAGCTTAAACTTTTACTGTTCATACTGATCTTGTATGTAGATTTCTGCAGAATGGAGGGGGACCAAGTGGAAAAAATGGTGCTAACAAAAGATGGGAGAAAAACTGCTGTGGATAAGGAGTGTGATGGGGAAGAAAATAAGTCAGTGGAAAGGTGAGTGAGTGGCTTCTCTATTTTTCCTGGTTTGGAGGGGTGAGAGGAGAGAGAGAGCATTTTTATAAAACTTAGAAGGTTGAAATTTTTCTGAGTTGCTGGGAAATCTATTCTTAAAATTCATAAGAACAATAACAGGTCTTAGGCCTAGATATTCATGCAGGTCATGATTAAGACTCAGCTCAAAATGTCTGACTTAAGATCCAGTTGTGATCTCTTCTTACATGATGATGATCAGGGCTGGGATCGCTCAGGTTTTTTTTTTGGAGGTGGGGAGGTGATCATTCTGCTCTAGTGCTATGATCTTATTTGAGAGGGGAAGAGGGTAATGCTGGCTCCACATGAAACCTGGTTAAAGCTCTATTTTAGTGTAAAGAAGAGCTGTGCTCTCTGTGAAGTGGTAACATTCATTGTTTGATCCTGCTGACAGCTGACTCTCTTCCTCCTCTCCTATTCTGACTCTCTCTCTCTCTGCTTCCTTACCTACAGCAAGGTTTACATGGATTACAATGCAACCACCCCAATGGCACCAGAGGTGATCCAAACTGTAACAGAGGCCATGCATGAGGCCTGGGGTAACCCCAGCAGTTCTTACACAGCAGGTAAGAGCAGCTCTTGAAGGAAGGGAAAGAGGTAATCTCAGGAAGGAGCAGGGGAATTGGGTTCACAGGCAGTCCTGATCATTATGAATAGAACATTCCACTAGCCGCATAGGCACCGACTCTGTGGGTGGTCCGGGGCTGGAGCACCCACAGGGAAAAATTGGTGGATGCTTAGCACCCACCGGCAGCTCCCCGCCCCACCTCCCCAGCCCAGCTCACCTCCACCTCTGTTCTGCCTCCTCCCCTGAGTGCGCCACCATGTCCTTCTTCTCCCCTCTCCCTCCCAGCCTTGTACCACAAAACTTCACGCGGCAAGGGAGGGAGAGAGGAGGAGGGGGAATGCGGTGCACTTGGGGGGGAAGAGGCAGGGCCGGGGCGGGGATTTGGGGAGGGAGGGAGTGGAGTTGGGGGGGGTGCGAGCACCCACTGGCGCCAACTAGCCGTAAACCTCTTTGAGACTACTCGTGTGCAAATGTTTGCAGGATTAAAGCCTATCATTGTAGCAAATTCATAGTTACAAATCTGAGCATATGCAGACAAGAATTTGAATGCTTTATACATTCTAACGTATGTAAGATTTATGTTCACATTTGGCTAGTGGTACACACTACATTGAAGCTTACAGCTAGGGACGTCTGGAAGACAAGAATTCCATTTTGTGAAAAATTTCAAAGTTTCGATATTTGCTTCCATTCCAGTGCAGAATGAAACCAAGACTGTTCTAAGTTTTTTGTGGGGGGACAAAAACAGAAAGAGAGAATAGCCAGAATAGTGAAAAGTCTCCAAAGCAGGGATTTGACATTGGGTATGCTGATAAGTACCCTAAACATCAGGGTATTGGCTGTCTGGGGTGGGTTGGTTCTCTCTCTCTCTGGCTTTCATCAGAAATTCCATCCTGGACCTGAGAAACCTTCCTGTCACAACTGATATGCTTCCACGACAGGTTTCAGTTTTGATAAATCAGCATTTTCTGACAAAAAAATCTTTTGTTGAAAAGTTTCTGACCAACTCTAATTGGAGCCAGGCCAAAAGTAAATGTTCTGCCATTTTTTAGTTATTTGCCAACAAAAACTTAGAATGTAAACTTTTCAGGGTGGGAACTGTCTAGCACAGTGGAGACCCTCGATGCTAATGCAATGCAAATAAATAATCATACTAATAATTAGTAATAAAGGCTGGACACTTTTTAAAAAGCTGATGCAGTGTAATTTAACCCACTCCTCTAAATGGAAAAATGGCAGAATTGATTGAATTCAATCACCCTAAAGAGAATTTCACCTTGGACTGAGGCCAAGAATGATGAGTTTCATATAAAAATTAAAGTTTTTGACAGTCTGCATGAATAGTAGAAAAAAGGGTCATTTAAGAAAAAAAAGCTCACCTCAAAAGTCCAGGATTTTCAAAAATGGGTGCCTAAAGATAGGCTCCTAAATTTATATTTAGTTATCTAAATAAACGTCCTGACTCTCAAAAAACAAACAAAGAACAGTGCTTTCAGCAAGTCTCGTTGGTGCTCAGCACTATTAAAAGTCTGGCCACTTTTTTAGGTGCCTTAATATGGACTTCAGAGTCTAAACGTTAGGCATCCACTTTTGAAAATCTTGGCCCCTAGCTACGGAGTTCATGACCCAGTAAAATTAATAAAAATAAACTTCTAAATAAAAGGAAACTTTCTTACTCTTTCAGATTGGAAAATCAGAGAGTTACAGCCTCTGTTTGGGTGTTCAGTGTAGGTGCTGTTAGGACACCCCTTAGTGAGAAATATAAAGTTCAGGAGGACATTTAAACTTCAGCTGAAAAAAACCAAACCAACTTTCAAGAAGACTTCCAGGGAAAGAATTTCACCTACTGTGCTATCTGACTCTGACTCTGATACATTCTAGATACCTCCTTTGTCTTTTCTCTCCCTGCTCCTGTCTGCTAACTCATTCTGTTTGAACTGTGATTTATTTTTAGTTCGTTTATATTTTCAGCTATTGAGCAACTGCACTGAACTTGCATAGGGTGGGGGGAAGAGCTTCCTCATATGTCCCATGATGGATACATGAGCAAGTGGATGTATGAAAGGAATATGTCTGCAGAAAGAAGTACATGCAATTTCAAGAGACAATCCTTTCTTGCTGAGTGCAGGTTCTAACTGCAAATGATGGGGATTTCCTGTGTTTGTGATTGGGAATCGTTTATGTCATCTGTATGAAAGTGATTTTTGTTTGCTATCACTGTCACCCAAGGACACTCTCTTCTAAACACTTTATTACTTCTTGACCTTTTTATCTTACAGAGAGAAAATCAAATAAATATGGACAAGAATCCACCTTATACATTAAATCAAACATCTGTGGAAATACATTAAATACCTTTTAAACGAACCTCTAGTACAGGAATAAACATCCAGTGTTGCGTCCTTTCTACAGTTTTCTACTATAAATATGTAATAAACACAACTTGATCAACTGCATACATTGATCCTGCAGGTAGAAAGGCCAAGGAGATCATAAATAAAGCTCGGGAGAGCCTGGCCCGGATGGTGGGAGGAAGGCCCCAGGATATCATTTTCACCTCAGGGGGCACAGAGGTGAGTGCATAAATCCCAGCCTCATCCTCCCTGAACAGGACGAGTGCTTATATTGTGGTGTTTGAGAGAATAGACGGTAACGCCTCCTCTACATGTGGTGATGCATCCTGCAGAGGGGTGGGGAGTGGCATACTTTCTTAAGTGCACTAAAGTGCTCATTAATTGATCCATGTAGAAAGTGCTGGTGCACAATAATGATTCCGTAGTACAGTTTAACATAGAAAATCGGGACATCTGGTCACTCCAGAACAGGACTCGGCAGCCTCTGGTACACGGCTCGCCCTGGTAAGTACCCTGGCTGGCTGGGCCAGTTTGTTTACCTGCCGCGTCCGCAGGTTCAGCTGATCACAGCTGCCAATAGCCGCAGTTCGCTGCTCCAGGCCAATGGGGGCTGCGGGAAGCAGCACGGGCCAAGGGATGTGGTGGCCATGGCTTCCCGCCGCCCCCATTGACCTGGAGCAGCGAACCACAGCCAGTGGGAGCGGCGATCAGCCGAACCTGCAGATGCAGCAGGTAAACAAACTGGCCCAGCCCACCAGGGTGCTTACCCTGGTGAGCCGCATGCCAGAGGTTGCCGACTCCTGTTCTGGAGTGACCAGATGTCCCGATTTTCTAGGGACAGTCCCGATATTCAGCGTGTGAAAACTGTTACCCAGAGATGATGAGCACAAATGACCCCTCCTCTCACAGTCTGAAGATGACCCAACACCCCTGGTTAAAGGACCTGTTAGAGGAGTTCATTTCCCATTGACATTTTCAATCTGCCCTAACGGTTATGTTTTCACAAAAAGCATTTTAAGCTGTTACTTGCATGCAGATAAGTGAGAAATTGAAAGTAAGGGATTCTGTGCCCTACCCAGTGCCGTTGGTTATACTCTGCTCTGACAGTTTCCCTCTTACCTCTCTGCAGGCAAATAATTTAGTTATCCACACGGCACTGAGGCATTTTAGAGAGAGTCAGGTGCTGGGACAGGATGGGCCTCGTGAGGATCACAAAAGGGCAGCCGGGGCCACTCCTCATTTCATTACATCAAATGTGGAACATGACTCGGTCCGTTTGCCATTGGAGCACCTTGTGAAAGAGCACATGGCAGGTGAGTACATGTGGATTATAGGGGGTTGCAAGGGAGTGTCATTGATATATACTCCCCATCTACAGGCCCTCTGTTGAGCTGCTTTTCACAGGCGCTTTTGTTTCAAAATAATAAATACAAGTCTCCTTTCTTTGCACACTGCACTTTTCCCAGTTCATGAAATGGAAGGTTCTGAATGGGGTGCTTGCAAAAGCAATCTCAACTAGCGTAATCACTGCAGTTACTTTGTCAGATGATTATGATCAAGGTCCTGCAGGGAACACAGAGTTTGAGGTGCTGATGGTAGCACCAAGGTAATTTTCTCTTTTTTTTAAACTACAGTGGAAAAGTCCAATGTTTTGTGCTGTTTTCTCCAGCCCTCAGTGAAGGGTACATAGCACTCTCCCTCTGACCTGACCAAGTGTTGCTTTCCCTGGTCAGTAAATGCACTATTTTAGTGGCAGCTCTGAAGGCTTTAGCTCAACAATCTGGGCCTCTTGCCCCCTTTTCTCTTTGTCCTCTCTATCCTGCATCCACTGTGTATGGTCAGGAAGGCAAGCAGCCACCACGTCTGCAAGGACATTCCTCATGTGGCCACTAGCTGGTGTTCTAACATGTGTATTTCACCCATTGCTTAAAAGCTGGGGGCATTATCCTCACATCTAGTCAAGTGTCTCCTTCCTCAAGGTATGACAAGACCCTAAGTAGTTTCTGACATTCCACCTGCCCTACGCAATATGCAACCACAGTTTTATCAAGCCAGCTGCTAGACTATACTCTAAGTTCTTGTTGCCTATGAGGTATTAGTCTGTATGATGAATCTAATTGCTCGTGTCTTGCCATGCAGAAGCCACCTTTGTCCCAGTGTCCAAGATCACTGGGCAAGTGGAAGTTGATGATACCATTGCAGCAATCCGTCCAACCACGTGCCTGGTTTCCATCATGCTGGCCAATAATGAGACTGGGGTAATCATGGTTAGTTGGACCCTGGGTTTTATTTACCATGGATTAGAGGGAAGGGGGATCAAATCTGTGCTACATTCTCTGTTTAACATTTGTTATTTTGGCATCTTCTGTGCACTGAGGTGCTTCCTCTGCCTGGTCTTTTGTCCTGGGCTCTCTTTCCCTATCTCTCTTTTATTTTCTCCCTCTTTGTTACCCCATTCTCATGTCCCTATCTTCTTTTTTCTCCCCTTCTGTCTGTCAGCCTAAAACAGTGGTTCCCAGATTGTGGTAGCTGGAACATTTTTTGGTGGCCTTCAAAGATTTGGCTGGTCACTTGCTGCTGGCTTCTCCTCCACTGGCTACACTTCACGTTAGACAAACACTTGTCAGGGTTGGTTTAGATATACTTAATCCTGGCTCAGCCAGGGGATGGACTAGATAACATCTTGAGGATCCTTCCAGTCCTACATTTCTATGATTCTTTTATTAGAAAAGTATTTAAGGTCACTTTTCCATGCAAGGTCTTTCTTTAGGGGGATGTTATGTAATAGCGAATGGAGGGAAGGTGGCCGGCAGGATAGTGAATAGGAAGGGAGGCAGTCACAAATGGGAGGGGAGGTGTTCATGAGACATTCTAACAAGATGTGTTACACAGTGTGAAGAGTTTGAGACCCCAATCACCTGAGAGTGTTCTGTCCCACCAGCCCATCTCAGAGCTCAGCCAGCGGATTCAGATCCTGAATCAGAACAGAATGGCATTAGGGCTGCCCAGGATTTTGATGCACACAGACGCAGCCCAGATGATAGGGAAGGGGCAAGTGGATGGGCAGGATCTGGGAGTGGATTACCTCACCATTGTGGGACACAAGGTATGCCTCTATTCTCCTTCGATTTCTCTCTTCATGTCACACTGGAGCTGACCATATATTTAAATCACCTTTCAATACAAGAACCTTCTCTTCTGAATTATTGCATCTTCTGAGTAGAATTCTTTGTATTCTCTGCCTTAGGGCTAGCCAAAGAATGGCTGCTGATAGAAAGCGGTTTTCTAATTTTTTGCAAAAGGGAAAGGAAAAGCCAACTTTCTTAGTATAAGTCTGGAGGACAAAAAACATCCTTCAGAGAAGCCTGCATCAGGGCTAGAACATGTTACCCCAACCAGTGTTGTGGCAGGGGCTTTGGGAATCCAAATGCTGTCCGCTCGCTCTCTGCTTTTCTGACTCCAAACGAGGCATGTGGGTGAATGTTCTTCTCTTGTTAAGGTAGTAACTCAGGATTTGGGTTGATCTACTTGTGTATGGCTCACATACAGAGCATCCTCATCTCCCTGTGGCACAGAGAGAGAGGGAATAAGGCAGTCCAGCCAGTCGCTCTTTCTACTTTGGAGGATTTAATGCATTAGACTTTTGTTCAAGTATTAAAGCTTCTCACTAGATGGCACTCTGGAAATAGTCTTTACTGTACCCAGCTGTGTTTTGTTCGTGTGTATATATACAGTGTGTGCACACAGGTGGTACAGTGATGTGAGGACATGGACAATGGACAGCCAGTTATACAGTACTTTACTTTTCTTAAACACTCTGCAACCCTATGACAGACTTGTGTCTGCACAGCTATCCTCAGAGCAAGATGGTACAAAAGATGAGAGGGTTCCATGGTTCCTAGGCCATCAGTAAGATGAAGATGGAGGATAAGGCTTTTATTCTTGTTCTGGAGGTATCCTGTTGGCAAAAGAACCACAGAGAAGGAGGAACTGGAGCTTGCAATAGTAGGGAATTGACTAGGACTGTGCAGGGCTGTTGTGAGGACTAACTGGAGAGAGAGAATAAATTGCTTGGAATGGGAAAATAATAGAGTATAGGGTAAGTGTTGAGTATTATTATTATAAATTGTTGGGAAAGTGAAAGTGGGAAGGATCAGGATCAGAATGGGTAGAATCCAGAAACCCTCTCCAAGAGGTGCCAAGTGAAGTGGGAAGGGGGAATTACGATGTTTCCTTGAGTTCCCTTTCTTAGAGGTGGTGGTTTTCATTGCAGTTCTATGCCCCACGGATTGGAGCACTGTATGTTCGAGGGCCTGGGGTCACCACTCCTCTGCATCCCATGCTGTTTGGAGGGGGACAGGAGCGGAATTTCCGTCCTGGGTAAGGTGAATGGCCGGATGGGTGAGCAGATGTTTCACTGGGTCAGTACATTTCGAGGACTGGCTAAGTGAGCAGATGGCTGTACTATTTAGTGAATGCGCCCTGTGAGAAGCTCTGGAGTACTCACTTCCATTGGTCTTTCTGGGGTGACAAGTTGTAAGATGCTTAGAGAAAAAATGAGTTAGTTTGTTAATTGCACTGAAGATGTCAAGTGTCATATAAATACTAAACGCAAAATTGTAAGCATTGAAGGCCATCCAGGATTCCATCACTGTGCTCCACACCACAGTTAGAGCCTCACAGCACCAATGGGGCTAGAACCCAGAACCCCCTGATCCTGCACTTGAGCTGAGAAACTCTGTTACTTGTTAGTTGTGTGGGGCCTGAGGCTCAGCTGAGCAATTCTAATCCCTTCCAGTAGAGGGCGAAATGTCAGATACATGTAGCTACATCCTGCATGAAAGGCAGGCTGCATCCACACTCAGGGCGGTATGTACCTACACAGAGCCGTGAAAGGGAGCTGCTGGAGCCTTTCCCCACTGCCTCTTTCCTCCCAGATCCTTTTCCTGCTGCTGGAGCCTTTCACTGTGGAGAGGAAAGGTGCTGGCGGAGGGCTGCCGGTGGCTTTCTCTGCTTAAACAAAAGGCTCCGAGCCCTTTCCCATTGCCTTTCCCGCTGTTGGAGCCTTTCACTGCAACAGGGAGGTAATGGGACACTACACTGCTAAATATAACAATGTAGATGTGGGAGGCACTGCTTGGGCGTGTAGATAGCCTTGTAGGTATACACCCTAGGATTCAGGCGTGTAGGGCACTCTGCTTGCCTAAACTGTGCCTCAGCATCTACATTGCTGTTTATACCTGTGCTAGCTGGGCATGTGGTGTCTGTACTCTACATGCCACTGCATCAGTAGATGTACCCTAAAAGTCTGCGTGGTTGGAAGTCTCTCCCCATTGGAAGGAACAGTCTGATCAGCCAGCCAGATGTAGGGCATAATTAGATTGATAATCAAACACATTTCATTTTATTCCCAGCCTGTCTCTCCTGTAAGAACTGTACAAAGGACAGTAAGGTTTCTTCTGGGTGTGGGAGAAGAACTCTGCTGCTGGTGTATACACATTGGTGTCTGTTATGCTCTTGACTAAATGCATTCTGAATACAGTATCACTGACTTTGAGTAAGCCACATGTCAAATTTAGTTGGATTCACAAAGAGAAGACCATTTTGAAGTTCTCCTGGATTCCTAAAAGCCATCTGCAGACTTCTCAGTGACAGCTTCAAGCTAGTCACTGATTTTTGCAGCCAGAGGTAGAGTTTTCCATGTAGGAAAAAGCAACATTGATTCTCTTGACTAACTGAAAAATATCAGTTTCCTTTACCACAGCTGTGAACAAATAGGGAGTTAAGCACCTAACTGGCCACTTGTGCACACAGTTGTTTGTTGTGGTAATTACCCCACATGTTGCCTTGCAGTTGTGCTCACATTACCTGTGTATGCAAGTGAGGCTACTGCCTTTTAAAAATGGGGCTCTCAGCACCCATTAATTTCCTGGGGAAGATGGAAATAAATAATTTCTGTACAAATGTTTCTCTTTCAGGACAGAGAATACGCCAATGATTGCTGGCCTTGGCAAGGTGAGTTCAGAAGGAATCAAGGGAGAAAAAGGAGTGTGAGTCAAACATTAATGGTGCCTGACAGATAAGTAACTAACTTGTCTGCTGTGCTCCAAGCTCTTAAAAAAAAACAACACCCTAACTAAAAAAGAAAAGTCAACTTGTAGCAAAACAAGACTACAGTGTAAACCCTTGTTTTCTGTTATTAGCCAAAGGAAATTTTTTTAAGTGATTCTGGGAGATTTAGCTGAACAACTTCCCATGCTAGTAATGGGAGTCACCCAGCTAAATCTGCACAATGCTTTGAGGATGTTGGGATAAGTGTGTATGTCACAGGAAGAGGGGTGTGTGGCGGATATGAGTCTAAGGCTACGTCTATACTACCCGCCCGGGTCGGCGGGTAGCGTTCGACTTCTCGGAGTTCGATATATCGCGTCTCATCTAGACGCGATATATCGAACTCCGAACGCGCTCCCATCGACTCCGGAACTCCACCACCGCGAACGGCGGTGGCGGAGTCGACAGGGGAGCCGCGGACTTCGATCCCGCGGCGTCTGGATGGGTGAGTAGTTCGAACTAAGGTAGTTCGAGTTCAGCTACGCTATTCGCGTAACTGAACTTGCGTACCTTAGTTCGACTCCCCCCCCAAGTGTAGACCAGGCCTTAGAGTACAGACACCACATGCCCAGCTAGCACAGGTATGAACAGCAGTGTAGATGCTGAGGCACAGCTTAGGCAAGCAGAGTGCCCTACACTCCTGAATCGTAGGGTGTATACCTACAAGGCTATCTACATGCCCAAGCCGTGCCTCCCACGTCTGCATTGTTATTTTTAGAAGTGTAGTCTTGATCTTGAAAAATGGCCTTTGTAATTCATGAAAGATCTGTAATAAAGCACAGCATGATCTACTATTCCTTCTACTTCCCCCTCCTTTCCCCTTCTGTGACCTGTACAGTTCTGTTCCCCAGCACTCAAGCCAAAGTTTGGGGGAAGACTGCTACATGTTTGCATTCACTTGTGGAATAATAGCACATTTGAAAACTATATCACCAAGAAGAGATTTGTTTATAAAGAGGCCAAAACTACATAGGGGTTTCTGGTGCACAGAGCTCTGATTAGGAAAAGTTAGAGGTAGGGGACTTCTCCACCCCCTGTGGCTCTCTAGACCAAGTTTGTGAGAGGGGCTGGGGAAGGCGGATAGCCCATGCACGGTTTGATATCCGGGAAGCATTCTTCAGAGCAGGTGAACAAACTGCACAGTGCCTATCACTGGTTTGGCAAGTCACCAGGAATCTGAACGCTGCACCGAATTGTCCTATAAATGTGCCAAACTAAGGCCAGGACTTTGTAAGGAGCTTAGCTCCTGTTTAGGCATCGAAATAAGGGGACAGATTTCTGAAGTGCTCAGTGTGCTGAATGCACAGCTGTTGTGAAATCTGGCCCCACACCACACAAATGTACTGGTACTTGGGTTCTAAAAGTGCCCCTTGGAGGAGAAATGCTGTGAGGGCCCAGAGCATGTGGAGTTTGGGCTTCATTTCACCAGACTAGGATTTGTGCGCCACTGATGGTACCAGCATCCCCCTTGAGGTGGCTTCCTTCTCCGGATTGGGGGCTAGGCACTTTAAGAACATAAGAACAGCCATACTAGGTTCAACCAAAGGTCCGTCTAGCCTAGTATCCTGTCTTCCGACAGTGGCCAATGCAAATTCCACCTTGGTGGAATTAGTTCATGTATAAGCTCTTCCACCCCCAAGTGTGCCTCCTATTAGGTCAGAAAAGTTGGCTTATATACAGGTACATGAGGCAGATGAAATGATTCCATTCTGATTGGTTGTTAGTACTTGTACACCCATATCCATAGTTCCTGGTAAAGGCAAAACATATGCCTACCTCGACTTAGACTCAGAAGCTGAGAGTGAATGACAGGGGATGGATCACTCGATGATTGCCTGTTCTGTTCATTCCCTCTGAAGCACCTGGAATTGGCCACTGTCGGAAGACAGGATACTGGGCTAGATGGACCATTGGTCTGATTCAGTATGGCTGTTTTTATGGTACATTTCCAGGGGATTATTGTTCTTCTGACATGATTGTGACCAGGTCTTGTGTTACAGTTGCTGAGAAATATAGCATCCGATTTGTTTTCTTCCCCGCCTTCAGGCTGCTGAGCTGGTAAACAAAAACTGTGAGGATTATGAGGCTCACATGAAGGAGGTTCGGGATTACTTGGAGGAGAGGCTAGAAGTGAGCACACCTCGTTCCTATTACGTTTATGCTCCTGCTGGAGTCCCTGATCTCTGGGCGGTCTGTACAGCAAGCTTCTTAGAGGAGGAGGAGGAGAAAAGAGCGTGTTTTTCAAGAGCATCAGCAATTTGGAAGGACTGTGACAAAAGCATCTGGCAGGGAGACACACAGCGCACAACATCAGTGGGCACTGAAATGGGGGAAGGAAGTAGTTGAGATGTAGTAAGCTGAGCAGGGGTGTGCATATATGATCATGAAGAAAGAGGGAGGAGGAAATGGACTGAGAAGGATAGAGGGAAGAAGGGTAGGTGGTCACACACTACATGGGCCAGGTAAGTACCTAGATAAGGGGTGGGCAAACTTTTTGGTCCGAGGGCCACATCGGAGTTCTAAAACTGTATGGAGGGCTGGGTAGGGAAGGCTTTGCCTTCTCAAACAGCCTGGCCCCCGCCGTCTCCCACTTCCCATCCCCTGACTGCCCCCCTCAGAACCTCCTACCCACCCTATCCCCCCGCTCCTTGTCCCCTGATCACCCCTTCCTGGGACCCCTGCCCCAACCTCCCCCCGAGACCCCCCACCATCCAACCCTCCCCCACTCCCTCTCCCCTCACTGCCCCTGCCTCAGAACCTCCACCCCATCCAACTGCCCCTGTTCCCTGACTGCCCTCCGGGACCCCTCGCCCCATATCCATCCCTCGTTCCCCCCCCCCTGACCGCCCCCCCCCAGAACCTCCGCCCCATCCAACTGCCCTCTGTTCCCTGTCCCCTGACTGCCTCTTATCCATCTCTCGCTCCCCACCCCCTGACTGCCCCCCCAGAACCTCTGCCCCATCCAGCCCCCCCACTTCTCGCCCCCTTACTATGCTGCTCAGAGCGGCAGGAGCTCGCAGCCCTGCCACCCAGCCAGAGCCAGCCACGCTAGCTGCACTGCCCGGCAGGAGCGGCAGGCTAGAGCGCTGGCGGCATGGCACTGTGTGGGAGGCGGAACGGTTGGGGAGAGGTCAGGGGCTAGCCTTCCCGGCCGGGAGCTCCAGGGCCGGGCAGGACGGTCCTGCGGGCCGGATATGGCCCATGGGCCGTAGTTTGCCCACCTCTGACCTAGATAATAGATAAAAAAGGGGGTGAAATGGAACTCCCCCCGCTTTCAGATTGTTCGGCTCCTCAGCCAACACTGGCCCTCCCCAGCTTTCTTGTAGAAGGAAGTGGCAACCCTTCTCACTGGCTTTCTGTTTGTGGCCATGACTCCTCCTGATTCAGTGGCATGCATCCCCCCTATACAGAGATGCTGGATGCTGTTTTGCCCCTGATGCCCCTAACTTGTAGTCCTTCTGCATTGGCCCTTAGGGCCCTCTGACGGGGTGCAGGAATCATGGGGAGGCAGGATTGGCCAGGTCACTTCCACAACATGCTACTCACCCACCCTGGAACTCTCCCTGCAGCAGAGCCTCTTGCAATGGCCGTGAGTGTAGAGTCAGCAGAGCAGGGTCTGCAACTTCCTTAGGGTGACTCCTACACTGGTTTATTTTCTGTGGGGGCCTTGGAGTCCCCTTGCACCAGTGAAGCCAGAGCAAAGTGACCATGGCACAGTGGTGAATTCCCCAGAAACAGTCTAGAGCTTGTATGTCCCAATCTGCCAGCTCAATGTTCAAATCACCAATCAGCCTGGGCTGTGTATGTGTCAAGTCCCCAGGAGGTCTCCCCAAAGCCCTAGTGGTGCGTGGGGATGAAGGCTTATAGGGGCTTTAGGGTGAGTTCCTCCTGCCCAGCCGCATCCTACCCAGGGCAGAGCAGTTTGCATTCATGGAGCTGTTAATGTTTATTTTATTTTCCAGGCTTCATTTGGAAAGCAGAGACTCCACTTTAACAGTCAGTTTCCAGGTGCCAAGCGGCTCTGCAACACTTGTAACTTTTCTATTTGGGGGCCAGGGCTGCAAGGTATCTCTCTTCTATCCTAGCGACGGTCATCCTTTACATCTCTGTCTGGGCCCCCAATTCCCCTTCACTCTAGCCCGCTGCTCCTCCTTTTGTGCTATCAGACAAGAAGACGTATTGCATGGCCACCTCAGCCATGGAGCAGGATGCCAAAGACCTGCACAAGCCTGAGAGCAGCGGCTCATTGATCTTGTGGGAGGATGCCAGGCATAGGGCTGAATCACCAGAGTCCCCTCATCTGTGCAGAAGCATATCAGGCCTGCCAGGGCCAGGCATGGACCTCTTACCCTGAGCAGAGAGGAAAATGACCCTGCCAAAACATTGCTCAGAGGTTGTGCTGAAAGGGTTGTTTGAAGTGTAGGTTGGTCATTTGTGTATGGGAGGTTTAAAGAAGGGTCCCTGTGCTGTCATTCAGCTTGGTAAGTATCCTGTGCTGAGCGGGGCCTGTGCTTTGTCTCTTCTGCAGGGCGGATGGTGCTGTCCCACTGCAAGACTCTACTCGCCAGTGTTGGTGCTGCATGCCATTCGGAGAAGGGTGATCAGTAAGTAATCCATGTTGTGATACTGAGTTGAAGGGGACTGAGTTTGCACCTTTATGAAATAGTTTCTCATAAATAATTGCTCCTTCAAACAGCTCCTTGGGGATCACACAAGAAGATTAGTCCTTTCCACATGGTCCCAAGTAACCCCCAGGAGTAGGTTGAGGATGTACAGTAAACACAATTGAGTCACTGAGTAACAGGGATTAGTGTGACATTGGGTAGTTTCTCACTGAATAGACAGGGCAGTGAGATGCTCAGGTGGTGGCTCGCTCTCCTGCTGTTGTGTGCCACGTCACAGATGGTATGCAGAGAGCACGTGGAAATCAGGGAAGCTGACCTGAGGAGCTCAGCATTTGCAGGGTCAGAATGAGAGCAGTCAGACTGGAAAGATAGGGCACCTCAAGACCAGCTGAGCCATGAGGCTAGAAGAGTCCAGATTGTTCAGAGCCCAAAATTTGAGCAAGAAACCTTGGTGTTTTAATAGAATCATAGAGATCGAGTACCCTGAGTGTCTTTATTTTTAGTGCTATAGACTGTCATGTGGAATGGGTCACTGGCTTACGCCTGGCTGGCTGAAATACTGCAGGCCAAAAGTACTGTGGAATCAGCGTGTTTAGCTCCAGTGGGCAGGGGCAAGGGCAAGTATTTCACATCACTGTCTTGACACCTCCAGCTGATTAGATTGAACAGCACTGACCAACTCCTAGAAGAATCCGGTGCCTTTCAGCCAGAATGAGGGGGAGAGTGTATAGACTTGAAATTAGTTTAGACTTGAAATTAGACGAAGGTTCTAACCATTAGAGGAGTGAAGTTCTGGAACAGCCTTCCAAGGGGAGTAGTGGGGGCAAAAGACATATCTGGCTTCAAGACTAAGCTTGATAAGTTTATGGAAGGGATGGTATGATGGGATAGCCTAATTTTGGCAATTAATTTGGCAATTGATCTTTGATTAGGTAAGTATGCCCAGTGGTCTGTGATGGGATGTTAGATGGGGTGGGATCTGAGTTACTACAGCGAATTCTTTCCTGGGTGTCTGGCTGGTGAGTCTTGCCCACATGTTCAGGGTTTAACTGATCGCCATATTTGGGGTCGGGAAGGAATTTTCCTCCAGGGCAGATTGGCAGAGGCCCTGGAGGTTTTTTGCCTTCCTCTGCAGCATGGGGCACGGGTTACTTGCTGGAGGATTCTCTGCAGCTTGAGGTCTTCAAACCACAATTTGAGGACTTCAATAACTCAGAAATAGGTTAGGGGTTTGTTACAGGAGTAGATGGGTGAGATTCTGTGGCCTGCATTGTGCAGGAGGTTAGACTAGATGATCATAATGGTCCCTTCTGACCTTAAAGTCTATGAGTCTATAATCTGCTTGGAGGAGGGGACTGCTACTCTCAGACAATTATACTTGTTTTCATTATCATAGTGAATTTTACAGGGGAGGAATGTGTTTCCTTGATGTTTAAAGGGTTAAACCCTGCTTTCATTGTGTTGTTTTCCAGGCCCTCCTCTATACTGCTCAGCTGTGGGATTCCCTATGAAGTGGCTCAGAATGCCCTGCGGCTCAGTGTGGGGCGGGACACCACCAAGGAAGATGTGGACATAATAGTGGAAGATCTGAAGCAGTCTGTGGCTCAGCTGGAACAGAACAGAGACACTTAGAGATTAGGGATCAGGACGGGGAACTAAGAGGAGAGATCTCCTTGAAAGAAACAGATTCCTGGAGCATGATTCTCCCCTGCCCTGTACCTGGTGTGTCATTTAAGGGGTGTGACAAGCTGTCCAGTCAGAACAGTAGTGTTTTACACCTGCCTTGGTTTGGTGTAAATGGCTGCAGAAGGTGCAGGGCAATGAAGAATCAGACCTTTAGACTCTTCCCATTCCTGAAGAACTGGCTGTCCTGTGCTGGGAGAACTGCAGCTGTTATTACATGTTCATTCCTTTAGGACATCGGAGTGTGGCAAGTAATATCACTGCTTAAGTTTGGGAAACTTTTGAACGCTCACTTGTTCTACTGAGAAGTTAAAAACTCTGGGTTTGGGGACTGTGCATTTGGGTCTTGGGGGGAGGGGGAGTGTTAATGTATTCAGCTATGTTTGTATCCAGGGGAGCGGCTGTAATTGTGCACAGGTGTGCCTGGGCTAGCACAGAGGAATGAGAGTAGGAGTTTGCATTCAGGAGCACTCTATGAGGGATTAGGAAGGCATGTATGTGTTCCTGGGATACCTGTATTTGCACATAGGAGGCTGTGTGAGAATGCCTGCATTTATGCATAGGATGGTGTATGTATGTCTTAAGGGTGCCAATCTTAGAATGTGTGTGTGCAATCAGGAGGTGGTTGGGCTAGTGTACAGGATGTGTGTGCATTCAGAGGAAGAGTTAGCATGCATGCGTCATTTTGTCACATCTGGCCAGTCCCACCTTTCTGAGCATCAGAATTGTAGAATCTGTGATGCGCGCACACACACTCTACGTGCACATAGCTATGAGCATTAAAGATCTTCGCTCTGACTTCCCCATGAAGGAAACAGGCTTTCCAGGACTCATGGAAATTAGGAAAACTTTTGTTTCAAATCAGTGTCTTTCCAGGAAAGGAGGTTGCCAGACAAGGCTGTTATTGGTATCTCTCAAAGGCAGGAATATAACATTTACTGTACCACATTAGATCCTTGGTACCTTGGCTGGTACCTTGCCTCCGACTGGCCAATACCTGATGTTTCAGAGGATTTGTTGGTACTGAAGGAACTAGAATACTACTTTTAAGTATTCCTCAAACTCTTTTATGATCGTCCTTATAACACCTGCACTGGTTACTCTTGTTGGTGTTGACAGTGCATTCTTCCTATTACTTTTCCTGCCAGGGAGCAGGTCCTACATTCAGCTGTGAATTCTTTGAAGGGAATGCACTGTCTATTATGCACCTGCTCCTGTGGAGAACAGAACTTGGCCACTCAAGTGGCTCTTTTATTCCTACTGCTAATCAATGGATTAGAAATAAACTGATAAAGCAGTAACTCATCATGGGAGAACAGCCTGGCAGGGTGAAGTGAGGAGATGGGGAAGGACTAATATGTCTGTGTTTTCACAGATAGTAAAAGATATCTCTGTTAAACTGAAACATTTTAATTAAAAGCACATTTTCCTTCAGAAGTTTCTGTTTTATGTTGGGGACCTAGGAGTTCATGAGACAGTTAGGCTGGCAAATATCATGGTGAAAGGAGGTGGAAGAGACAACTCTGATTGAGAGCATTTCAAAGGCTGCCATGTCTCTTCACATATGACATGATAAGGGTCTGGGGAAAGTATGCATGCCCTTCCAGGTGTGGTTACATGTTGATAGATGTTTAGCTGCATGTGCGTGTTCCCTCTGTGTGCCACCCCAGCACGGCAGACCTCAAGCGAACTAACCAATGACCACAAGATCCATTAAGAGACGAAGGCACCCAGCCAGGTTTATTGTCAATGAAGCATGATACCAGTATCCCACAGACTCTACCAGACCACTAATAAATGTATGCCCATAACAATGGACCAGCTCAGTGAACGGTGTGACTTTCCATTCCTCCCGTGGCCAGACAAAGATGCTCCCTCTGAGATACATCTTTATACCCTGATACAAACAAGTTAGTACTGCCCCTCTGACATAGTTACTGTAGTTACTGCCCCCTGACATGGCTAGTTTTCACTCATCCTTGTACATATAGGTTCGATTAAAACATCTCTATTACATACTGTCAGCCTGACCTTATCTTTTAGGAGGGATCACTTGGGGAAAGTTTTTGTACCGTCCTTGGTATCGGGATGTTCAGGTACCACTTGATTCTGGGATGTGTTCACGTGAGTACTCTGTGACTAGCATTCCTTAGGAATGTGTATTTCTGCAATATTAGCCCTGTTCTTGCCAGATTCTGTGAACCAGTCCTGCCTCATACCAGGCCTCTGATACAAGGACTTACATCTCAGGCTCTCTTCCTACTACACCAGGTCTACACATTTCAGCTTACAGCTGCCAACATTTTTGAGAGGGATAACGTGAAGTGAGGGTGGCTGTTTCCATCCAACTGTGGAATATTAAGGGCAAAGGTCCCTTCTGAGCCATATACTCTCCCTTTGGAATTGCTGTGAGATGACTCTGAATTGGACATAAATCAGCCATATGTGAATGTATCCATTCCAGCATGCACCAGCAGCCATAAACCTCCATGCAAGTTGTGTTTGAATGTAAGATTCATCACTCAGACTCCTCCTAAACCGCTTAATTACAAAATTAGACTGGAATGAAGTATTTACCGAGTGACTGCAGATTAGATCTGAGCATCCTGATAACATTTATCCCCCTGTGCTGATAACATTACTGGTGTCCTGTTTAATTACTATGATTTTATAAGCTTGTGAAAGAAATCATAGAAACTTTGTGAAACTGTGCAATATGTTAAAAATCCTGCCCCCATTCCTAAGGCCGCTTCTTGCTGCTGTGGAGTTCTGTGTCAAATACTACAGGGCCATAGTTGCATTCTGGGTCCCTGATCCTGCTGCTATTGAAATCAGTGGCCAAAATTCCATTGACTTCATTTGATCAGGATCGGGGTCAGGAAGGAGCTTGTTATCTGTCCTCTGGGGGAGCTGTAAGAGAGATCAGGTGGCCTCCTAATGCCTGGAAAAGAGACAAAGGCCGGAGGAGGGAGTGTCAGTGCCTGTGCGGACTTCTGGGAAGTGCACGGTGTGGAAGGGAATGCTGTGATGCTTTGGAACAACTCCATACAAAGCCAGTCAGGACTCTGGGGGAGCCTCCTCTCTCTGAGCATACTGTTGCCAGGGCAAGAAGCTTACACAGAAGCTTGGGGAAGCCAGAGGGCCTGCACCCCAATTCTGCAGTCAGATGTGACTCTCAGCTAGTGTAAAACAGAAGGTTTATTAGTTGAAAGGAACACAATGTAGGACAGAACTTATTAGCACAGAAATCAGTGACTTTCAGCCAAGTCCATCTTGGGGAGTCCTGGGCCAGAAGCCCTAGACTCCCCCTCTTCCAGTGCCCCCAAGCAGACTGCCAGCTTCCAGCAACCTGACCTCAGACACCCCGTTGCTCCTCCTCCTTGTTTTTATCTTGCTTCCTGGACAAAGAGTCACCTGGTCATCACTTAGGGTATGTCTTCACTACCCTCCATATCGGCGGGTAGCAGTCGATTTCTCGGAGTTCGATATATCGCGTCTCATCTAGACACGATATATCGAACTCCGAACGCGCTCCCGTCGATTCCGGAACTCCACCACCGCGAACGGCGGTGGCGGAGTCAATGGGGGAGCCGCGGACGTCGATCCTGCGCTGTGAGGAAGGGTAAGTAATTCGAACTAAGGTACTTCGACTTCAGCTACCGTAGCTGAAGTTGCGTACCTTAGATCGAACCCCCGCCCTAGTGTAGACCAGGCCTTAGTTGTATCCCCCTTCTATGTCTCAGGTTACGAAGAGCATTGGTCATAGCATATGTATTCATGCAAAACAGTAAAACTCACATAGGCTCAAGAGTAAGACTCACATACAACATAACAAGGGAAAATCCCTACTTCATCATATCTCTCTTCCCTTTGAGACTGAACAGAACGGAGTCACTTTAGCCAATGGCCTGGGGAAGTTCGGGCCCCCCTCTCCGGGACAAAGCATCAGCTATAACATTTGCACTCCCTTTAACATGGACCACCTCCATCTCATACTCCTGGAGGGATGGAGTCCACCTCAGAAGCTTGACATTGGCTCCTTGCATCTGGTGCAGCCACGGCAGGGCAAGTGGTCAGTGCACACAGTGAAGTGGCGTCCAAATAGATCTGGCAGCAGCCTTTTAAGAGCCCACCCCAGGGCCAGGCGGGCATTCCTTCTCTATGGCCACATAGCTCTGCTCCTGGGGCAACAACTTCCTGCTCAGGTACATGATAGGGTGTTTCTCCCCTTGCTTCAGTGTGCATCAGCACCACACCCAGCCCTGTGTCTGAGGCATCAGTGAACACCATAAAGGGCTTGTCAAAGTCTGGGTTTCCCAGAACCAGGCCCTTGACCAGATCCTCCTTCAGTGTGCAGAGAGCCCTCTGGCACTGCCTCATCCAGACCAGCTTGTCTGGCTCACCCTTCTTGCATAGCTCAGTGATGGGAGCTGACGCAGAGCTAAAGTGGGGCACAAACCTCTGGTAAGCCCTGCCATCCCAGTAAAGGCATGGGCCTGTTTCTTACTCTGGGGAGCAGGCCAATCTCTGATTGCCTCTGCCTTGGCCGAATCTGCCTTTAGGCAGCCGCCCCTCACCCTGTGGTCCAAGTACAACACCTCTGCCATCCCCACCTTGCACTTGCCAGCTTTTATAGTCAGTCCTGCATCCTGGAGGCAACCCAGACCCCTCTTTATCTATGACATATGGTCCTCCCAGTTCTGGCTAATGACACAAATATAATCAATGTCCACTAGGGTAAAACTCTCCATCCCCCTCAGTAAATGATCCCCCTGGTGCTGGCAGGTGACCAGCACCTCCTTGAGGCCAAAAGGTAGGACCAGGGATTTGTACAGCTCCAAAGGGGTGACAAAAGCAGGTTTCAACCTGGCATCTGGATCCAAAGGCACCTGCCAGAAGCCTTTGGTGAGATCCCTGGTTGTGGGGTACTGAGTCCCCCGCAACTTGTCAAGGATCTCATCAGGCCTAGTCATGGGGCAGGCCTCAGGCATGGTGATGGCATTGAGCTTCCAATAGGCCACACAGAATCGGATCGACTCATCTTTCCTGGGGACCAGCACCACAGAAGAGGCCCTGGAACTGGTGGATGGCTGGATCACCCATAAAGCCAACATGTCTCTGACCTCTTTCTCCAGGGTGTGTTCCCAGTTTCTCTGAATGAGGAACACCTGATGAGAGGGCCGGCTCCCATCTCCACCCAGTGGACAGCTCAATTATTGAGCCCAGGCTGGTTGGAAAACAGCTGTTGGCAAGAATCTCTGCTTGCTGGGCAGGGGTTAGCTAGTCAGAGAGGGGAATTGATTCCAGCAAGGGGCTGGCTCCTGTCTGAGGGAAGAGACCCACCAGGGGATCTTCCCCCTTCTCCCACTGGCCACACACAGCCAGTACCAGCCTCTCTATGTCACAGTACGGCTCCATCATATCGACCTGGTACCCTCGGTCGCTGTGAGCCAGGTTGGACAGTTCCACCACATCGTTCTCCTCATTCAGCTGCTTGATGACCTTGAAGGGCCTCTGCCAGGCAGCTTGCAGCTTATTCTTCCTCACCAGGATGAGAACCCTCACCTGGTCCCTGGTGCCATAGGCTGAGCGGTCGTACCAGACCTTCTGCCTCTCTTGGGCCCTGGGTAGGTTCTCCCTGGCCAGACCCATGAGCTCAGCGAGCTTTTCTCAGAAAGTCAGTACATATTCCACCACTGATTCTCCATTGGGGGAGGCCTTCCCCTACCATCCGTCCTTCACCAAGTCCAGGGCCACCTTCTGAAAAGGCTCCTCTATGACAGGCAGGTATCTCAAGGCTGCTTTACCCTTGTCCAGGGCCTTTTGCACCTCTGGACAAGGCAGCCCTGGTTGGCAGCTGTCCCGCCCTGGCCGTGGTTCCCCACACTCTGCTGGGGTCTCTGATCCCCCTGGACTCAGCTTTGTCCCTGCTGTCCCAGCCCTGGTCTACACTACAAATTTAGCAGCGTTAAATCGATTTAACCCTGCACCCATCCACACGATGAAGCCGTTATTTTCGATTTAAAGGGCTGTTAAAATCGATTTTGGTACTCCTCCCCCGACGAGAGGATTAGCACTGAAATTGACCTTGCTGGGTCGAATTTGGGTTAGTGTGGTTGCAATTTGATGGTATTGGCCTCCGGGAGCTATCCCAGAGTGCTCCATTGTGACTGCTCTGGACAGTGCTCTCAACTCTGATATACTGGCTGGGTAGAAATGACACATTTCCTGTTTGGCCAGTGTGGTGATCTGCAGGGGAGTGCAGAGCTCATCAGCAGAGGTGACCATGATGGAGTCCCAGAATCACAAAAGAGCCCCAGCATGGACCGAACAGGAGGTATGGGATCTGATCGCTGTATGGGGAGACGAATCCATGCTAACAGAACTCTGTTCCAAAAGACGAAATGCCCAAACATTTGAAAAAATCTCCAAGGGCATGAAGGACAGAAGCTATAACAGGGACCCGCAGCAGTGCTGCATGAAACTTAAGGAGCTGAGGCAAGCCTACCAAAACACCAGAGAGGCAAACGGCCGCTCCGGGTCAGAGCCCCAGACATGCCGCTTCTATGATGAGCTGCATGCCATGCTAGGGGGTGCAGCCACCACTACCCCACCCCTGTGCTTTGACTCCGTTAATGGAGTAACACGCAACAGGGATGTGGGTTTTGGGAACGAGGAAGATGATATGGAGGAAGTTGAAGATAGCTCACAGCAAGGAAGCGGAGAAACTGTTTTCCCCAACAGCCAGGAACTGTTTCTCACCCTGGACCTGGAGTCAGTACCCCTTGAACCCACCCAAGGCTGCCTCTCGGTCCTGCCAGGCAGAGAAGGGACCTCTGGTGAGTGTACCTTTGTAAATATTATACACAGTTTAAAAGCAAGCGTGTTTAATGATTAATTTTCCCTGGTATTCGCAGCCAGTACAGCTACTGGAAAAGTCTGTTAACGTGTCTGGGGATGGAGCGGAAATCCTCCAAGGACATCTCCACGAAGCTCTCCTGGATGTACTCCCAAAGCCTTTGCAAAAGGTTTCTGGGGAGGGCGACCTTATTCTATCCGCCATGGTAGAACACTTTACCACCCCAGGCCAGTAGCACGTAGTCGGGAATCATTGCATAACAAAGCATGGCAGCGTAAGGTCCCGGTGTTTGCTGGCATTCAAACAGCATCTGTTCTTTATCTCTCTGTGTTATCCTCAGGAGAGTGATATCATTCCTGGACAACTGGTTGAAATAGGGTGATTTTATTAAGGGGACATTCAGAGGTGCCCATTCCTGCTGGGCTGTTTGCCTGTGGCTGAACAGAAATGTTCCCCGCTGTTAGTCACGCAGTGTGGGGAGGGGTGAAGTGATCATCCCAGAGAATTGTGGGGGGGGGGAGGTTAGTTGGGTTTGTGCTGCACGTTACCCTGAAAACCTCAGCCCCACCTCCTTTTAAATGGCCAACCCATTTTAAATGGCCAACCCAATGGCTGCTTGGTATGGGAAATGAGGCCACTGCTGTTTAAAACCATTCCCATATGTTATGAAGGTTAAAGAAGCCAAGAGACTCTGGCTTACCATGGCTGCCTGCAAGCCAAATTTTGTTGCCTGGCCCTGTGTGAAAGATCTCTCACACCAAACTGGCATACCCTCAATAAGAGGCAAAATGTGACCTTGTACCGAAAGCACGTGTGCTATGTAATGTTAACAGCAAGGTTTACCGTGAAAGAGTCTACCAATTGTTCTCTAAAATGTGTCTTTTAAACTACCACTCTCCCTTTTTTTTCCTCCACCAGCTGCAAATGTTTCAATGCTCACTCTATCTTCTCCTTCCCAGAGTTAGCGAAGATTAGAAGGTGATAAAAACCACACTTGTTAAGAGATGTTCTCTGAGCTCATGCAGTCCTCCCACACTGAAAGAGCCCAGCAGAATGCATGGAGGAAGACAATGTCAGAATCCAGGAAAGCACAATATGAACGCAAGGACAGGTGGCGGGCTAAAGATAATAAGTGGCGGGCAGAAGATGGTAGGTGGTGTCAGCTTGGTGACAGAAGGCAAGAGGCAATGCTGAGGCTACTGGAGGAACAAACTAATATGCTCTGGCGTATGGTTGAGGTTCAGGAAAGGCAGCTTGAGCACAGACCGCCGCTACAGCCCCTGTGTAACCAACCACCCTCCTCCCCAAGTTCCATAGCCTCCTCACCCAGACGCCCAAGAATGCGGTGGGGGGGGCCTCCGGGCACCCAACCACTCCACCCCAGAGGACTGCCCAAGCAACAGGAAGCTGGCATTCAATAAGTTTTAAAGTACAGTGTGGCCTTGTCCTTCCCTCCTCCCCACCTCAACCGGTGCTTTCCTCCTCCCTCACCCCTCCCAGGCTACCTTGGCAGTTATCCCCCTATTTGTGTGATGAATTAATAAAGAATGCATGAATATGAAGCAACAATGACTTTATTGCCTCTGCAAGCGGTGATCGAAGAGGGGAGGGGAGGGTGGTTAGCTTACAGGGAAGTAGAGTGAACCAAGGGGGTGGGGGTCATCAAGGAAAAACAAACAGAACTTTCACACCATAGCCTGGCCAGTCATGAAACTGGTTTTCAAAGCTTCTCTGATGCACAGCGCATCCTGCTGTGCTCTTCTAACCACCCTGGTGTCTGGCTGCGCGTAATCAGCGGCCAGGAGATTTGCCTCAACCTCCCACCCCATCATAAACGTCTCCCCCTTACTCTGTGGAGTGCACAGCAAGCGGTAATAACAATGGGAATATTGGTTTCGCTGAGGTCTATCCAAGTCAGTAAACTGCGCCAGCGCGCTTTTAAACATCCAAATGCACATTCTTCCACCATTCTGCACTTGTTCAGCCTATAGTTGAACAGCTCCTGACTACTGTCCAGGCTGCCTGTGTATGGCTTCATGAGCCATGGCATTAAGGGGTAGGCTGGGTCCCCAAGGATAACTATAGGCATTTCAACATCCCCAACGGTTATTTTCTGGTCTGGGAAGAAAGTCCCTTGCTGCAGCTTTTAAAACAGGCCAGAGTTCCTGAAGATGTGAGCGGCATGTACCTTTCCCAGCCATCCCACGTTGATGTTGGTGAAACATCCCTTGTGATCCACCGGTGCTTGCAGCAGCATTGAAAAGTACCCCTTACGGTTTATGTACTTGCTGGCTTGGTGCTCCAGTGTCAAGATAGGGATATGGGTTCTGTCTATTGCCCCACCACAGTTAGGGAATCCCATTGCAGCAAAGCCATCTACTATGACCTGCACATTTCCCAGAGTCACTACCTTTCGTAGCAGCAGCTCTTTGACTGCACTGGCTACTTGGATCACAGCAGCCCCCACAGTAAATTTGCCCACTCCAAATTGATGCCCAACTGACCGGTAGCTGTCTGGCATTGCAAGCTTCCAGAGGGCTATCACAACTCGCTTGTGAACTGTGAGGGCTGCTCTCTCCTTGGTATTCTTGCACTTCAGGGCAGGGGAAAGCAAGACAAAGTTCCATGAAAGTGTCCTTACGCACATAGGCGGCAGGTTTGTATAATTTTTGGTGGGGCCCAAAATGGTGGTGCCCCCCCGCTCCCGCCCTGTAAGCCGATATAAAATGAAGCTATAACGCGTCAGTGCCACAAGATTACAAGGGTCAATTAAAAGTGGAAAGTCAGAAGCAGCACTTGCCTACTTCAATATACAGTATTATATTTTGTTGCACTTGTTGTGATGAAGCGGGAATGTTAATATTTTCTCTGAATACTGTGTGGGTGCCTCAGTTTCCCCTGCAAGATGCCAACTGAAGGTGTTGGGGACAAAGAGATCAGGTGGCCTCCTTGTCCGGAAGAGACACAGAGGCCAGAGGAGGGAGTGTCAGTTTGGAGCTGGCTGGGGAAATGGGGAGAGACCCAGAACTTGGTTCTGGGCTCCCCACCCCCTAAGATAGACCTGACAGAGGGGTTCTGTTTTCTGTACCAACAAGCTCTGTTTAAACTGTGTTCCCGTCATCTCATAGACTCATAGACTTTAAGGTCAGAAGGGACCATTATGATCATCTAGTCTGACCTCCTGCACAATACAGCCCACAGAATCTCACCCACCCACTCCTGTAACAAACCTCTAACCTATGTCTTAGTTATTGAAGTCCTCAAATCGTGGTTTAAAGACCTCAAGGTGCAGAGAATCCTCCAGCAAGTGACCAGTGCCCCACGCTGCAGAGGAAGGCAACAAACCTCCAGGACCTCTGCCAATCTGCCCTGGAAGAAAATTCCTTCCCGACCCCAAATATGGTGATCAGTTAAACCCTGAGCATGTGGGCAAGACTCACCAGCCAGCACCCAAGAAAGAATTCTGTAGTAACTCAGATCTCATCCCAGACCATTGGGCATATTTACCTGCAAACCTTCTGTTTTACTGTCTGGCTGAGAGTCACATCTGACTGCGGAGTTGGGGTGCAGGGACCTCTGGTTGCCCCAGGACCCGCCTGGGCAGACTTGCTGTGGAAAGTGCATGATGTGGAAGGGCTGAATGCTCTGAGGTCAGACCCAGGAAGGTGTAAGCTTCTTGCCCTGGAGACAGTATGCTCCGAGAGAGGAGGCTCCCCCAGAGTCCTGACTGGCTTTGTATGGAGTTGTTCCAAAGCATCACAGCATCCCCTTCCACACCATGCACTTCCCAGAAGTCCGCACAGGCACTGACACTCCCTCCTCTGGCCTTTGTCTCTTTTCCAGGCATTAGAAGGCCACCCGATCTCTCTGTTTTCCAACACCTTCAGTTGGCACCTTGCAGGGGAAACTGATTTGGGAGAAATGAAGTAAAAGCTGCCCAAACGGAGCTTGAATTTTGAGGTGTTCAAATCTGGAAGGCAGGTGCTGGGGGTGGGAGAGGGCTGTGGGCTCCATGGGGGAGCATGGCAGCAACTGTCTGGAGCTGCATGGAGCCAGACACGCTGGTCTGAGTGGCACAGTAAGCAGTTTGGGGGTTGGAGAAGGGGTAGGAAGTTCCGGGGGGGGGCAGTCAAGGGACAAGGAGCAGGGGGGGTTGGATGGGGCACAGGTTCGGAGGGGCAGTCAGGGGACAGGCAGCAATTGGATAGGCATGGGAGTCCAGGAAGTTTATCAGGGGACAGGTAGGGGGTGCGGTCCTGGGGGGAAGTTGGGTGGAGTCTCAGGAGGGGGCTGTTGGGGACAAGGAGAAGGGAGGCTTAGATAGGGGCTGGGGTCCCAAGGGGCAGTTAGGGGCAGGGGTCTCGGGAGGGTAATCGGGGACAAGGACCAGTGGTGCTTAGATAGGGGTGGGGTCCTGAGGGGCAATTGGGGCAGGGGTCTGGGGAGGGGGCAATCAGCGGCCAGGGGCTGGGATTCAAAGGGCTCTGGGCTGCAGGCAGCCGCGGGGAGTCCTGAGCCCTTTAAATCCCAGCCGCCGCCGCAAAGCCTGCGGGCAGCGCAGAGCCGTCTGACTCCCGGCCGCGGCTGGGATTTAAAGGACTCAGGGCTCCCCGCGGCTGCCCGCAGCCCAGAGCCCTTTGAATCCCCGCCCCTGGCTGCTGATTGCCCTCCCCAGACCCCTGCCCCAATTGCCCTCAGGACCCCACCCCTATCTAAGCACCACTGGTCCTTGTCCCCGATTACCCCCTCCCAGACAACTGCCCCTTGGAACCCCAGCCCCTATCTAAGTCTCCTTCCCTTGTCCCCAACTGCCCCCTCCTGAGACCCCACCCAACTTCCCCAGGACCCCACCCCCTAACTGTCCCCTGATAAACCCCCTGGACTCCCATGCCTATCCAATTGCTGCCTGTCCCCTGACTGCCCCTCTGAACCTCTGCCCCATCCAACCCCCCCTGCTCCTTGTCCCTTGACTGCCCCCCGGAACCTCCTACCCCTTCTCCAACCCCCAAACCGCTTACTATGCCACTCAGACCAGCATGTCTGGCTCCGTGCAGCTCCAGACAGTTGCTGCCATGCTCCCCCATGGAGCCCACAGCCCTCTTCCACCCCCAGCACCTGCCTTCCAGATTTGAACACCTCAAAATTCAGGAGTGCTCAAGCTCCGTTTGGGCAGCTTTTACTTCATTTCTCCCAAATCAAATATACTGATCCACTGTAACTTGCTGTAGAAAAAGTAGGATAAAATTGAGCAAGAAATGCTTATTAGCACTGGAATTGCTACTTTCAACAGCCATTGCCTTTTTGTTTGTTTGAAAGGAAGACAGTGAGATTGCATTGGCAAATTCCCCATAGAAAGAAAGAGTGGAACAAAAGAATAATAAAGGCTCCTCAACTTTTCCTCATTTATGGAGGACAGTCTTATAATATGCATCCAGATATCCTCCAATCACACAAGCTGAAAATTGTCCCACTTTACTGCAGCTCTGTAAGCATATGGGAACCAATCCTGTCTGTGTTTTGTGCACATCCAAAATTCTGGCTGAACAACCCACCCTGGGAGCGAGTTACCAGTGACCCAGGGCTGGGGCGGAAGGAGGTGTGGGGGGGGCACTGGTGTGGGGAGCCCAGGGCTAGGGCAGCAGCAGGGTGGAGGGAGGGCACTGGTGGGGAGGAAAGGGGGAAGCCCAGCACTGGGGTGACAGGGGGTGTGTGTGGGTGGGGGGAGAGCCCAGGACTGGGGCAGCAGGAGGGTACGGGGGGAGCCCAGGGCTGGGAAGGGGGACAGCAAAAAACCTAGAGCTGGACCTGCCCACAACCCCCAGCTGTGTCCTTGTGTGTGTCTGTCTCCATCATCCCTGGCTGTGTCTGTCTGTCCCACAACCCCCTGGCTGTGTCCGTGTGTGTGTCTGTCCCACAGGCCCCCCCCCCCAAGCTGTGTGTGTGTGTGTCTGGCTGCCCCCAGAGCTCACCGGCTGTGTCTGTCTGACAGTGACAGACCCTGCTGCTGCTCTGCCCAGCGCTGAGAGCCGCTGCCTGTGGCTACCTCCCCCTCCCTGCTGTGGAGGCGTGGCCAGGCAGCTCCGGCACCGCCCCCGGCAGCTCCCATTGGCTGGGGTACCCGGCCAATGGGCTGTGAGCCAAGTCAGCCCCTGAGCCTCTCCGGGGCTGGGGAGAGCTGCCGCTGCGGTGAGAGCGCCCACATTGCTGGCGCGGGGACCCCCGCAGCACAGGGCCTGGGGCCCAAACATTGGTGGAGCTGGGCCCACCCTCGGGATTATTGGTGGGGCCTGGGCTCCATGGGCCCATAGAACTCGCCGCCTATGCTTACGCATGCAAAAGTTTCACAGCCACTGGGAATCGTCCCAGACATGCAACACTCTGTGGTCCCACCAGTCTGTGCTTGTTTCCTGGGCCCAGAATCGGCGTTCCACAGCATGAACCTGCCCCATTACCACCATGATGTCCACATTGCCGGGGCCCGTACTTTTAGAGAAGTCTGTGTCCATGTCTATGTCCCCATCACTCTTGTCACCGCGCTGCCGTCGCCTCCTTGCCTGGTTTTGCTTTTGCAGGTTCTGGTTCTGCATATACTGCAGGATAATGTGCATGGTATTTACAGTGCTCATAATTGCAGCGGTGATCTGAGAGGCTCCATGCTTGCCGTGCTATGGCGTCTGTGCTGAAAAAAAGCGTGAGACGATTGTCTGCTGTTGGTCTGATGGAGGGAGGGGGGGAACAAATGAATACAAAACAAATCTGGTCTCTTTCTTGTTTTGATCCACTCCATCTCTCTTATACATCTTAGGCTGGCAGCAGACGGTGCAGTATGACTGCTAGTCATCGTCATCTTGCTGCTCGCCAGAAGATGGTGCAGTATGACTGCTGGCCATCGTCATCTCCCATTTATGTCCAGGTGCCCCCAACCGACCTCACCAAGGTCAGCTAAAAGAGCACCCAGGAGATGACTACGATGGCTACCAATCATAATGCACCATCTGCTGCCAAAAGGCAATGAGCTGCTGCAGTGTAGCAATGCAGTACCACCTCTGCCAGCACCCAGGAGACATACGGTGATGGTGAGCTAAGCGATCTCCATGCTTGCCATGGTATGTCATCTGCACGGGTAACCCAGGAAAAAAGGCGAGAAACAATTTATTGCCATTGCTTTCGTGGAGGGATGACATGTACCTAAAACCACCTGTGACAATGTTTTTGCCTCATCAGGCATTGGGGGCTCAACCCAGAATTCCAATGAGCGGTGGAGACTGCGGGAACTGTGGGATAGCTACCCACAGTGCAATGCTCCAAAAGTCGACACTAGCCTCAGTACTGTGGACGCACTCCGCCAACTTAATGCGCTTAATGGAGACACACACAATTGACTGTATAAAATTGATTTCTAAAAAATCGACTTCTATAAAATCAACCTAATTTCATAGTGTAGACATACTCAGAGAATCCCATTGGCTCACCTTTGTGTCTGAGCAGGAATTAATGTCAAGAACAACCAGGTACTTACCTGTTAAGGCCACCAGCTGGGTGATAAGTATCAGTTTGCCATGGTGCAAACCTAGATGACAAATTGGGTAATTCAGGATCATTGTTTTGCAGCCAATATATTTCTCTGTTTTCTCTTTCTCTTTGTGAATGCAGGACTGAGGGAAGAAGAGGCATTCCACAGCGCCTCCACTTTAAGCACTATGTCCTTTTCCATCATGGCCCTTGAGATCTGCCCATAGGTATTGTAATTCCTACGGCTGGAGTGCAGTTGGGACTGGACAGCTTCCTCCCCCCAAACACTGATGAGGTCCAGCACCTCGCCATTGCTCCATACTGGGAATCGCCTGGCGCATGGAGGCATGTCACCTGGAAAGATGCACTGAGAGCACTCCATGCCTTGCTGAGCAAACATGAAGGGGAATTTCAAAATTCCCAGAGAATGTAAAGGGCGGGTCTGGCGGTTGGTCACCCGAGGGCAGGGCAGTAGAGTTCAAAGTGATGACCAGAGTGGCTAAAACAGGCATTGTGGGACACTTCTGAAGGCTGATCAGAGTGCATTAATAGACCAGGGTGTCCACACTGGCACCATGGAGCTCCAGCCAGGGCACAGCAAGCTTTATGCTTCTCATGGAGGTGGATTACCAGAAGCACTCCAGCCGCGGAGTCTAGGTGCTCTACATGTGCCTTGCCAGTGTGGACATCTCAGGAGTTAGGGTGCCTGGGGCTGATTTAATGCGCTCTAACTTGCAAGTGTAGACAAGGCCTAAGATAGGACAAAATATGCCCAAGTGTGTCAGTGGTGTGGGGTTACCTTGGTGTCTTGTTACCAAGCAGCTGCATGTCACAAGTGTTTGTGTTGTCCGTGAATATGAAATCCCCCTGCAGAGGTGTACAAGCTCACAGTGCCCTGACACCTCCCAGCAGAGTTCTGTACAGGGTTCTCCCCTGGGGACCCTGCTACACTCTGCCTCGCATCAAGAGGTTGGCATTCACCTGGGAACCTGGGTCTAGTATCCACCTAGGAAAGGATTGCTGTTGAAGCAAAGGGGCTTACAATTAATTACATATTCCTGGAGCCCTGGACACCAATCACAATTCAGTACAAAAGGGGCAGCCACTTCAACCCTCACCCCTGTAACAATTCCCTTCAGGAGCCCTCGGTCTCCTGTTCCACACAGCATCTACCCTGGACCTTCACTCCCGATAGCCACCAGCACTCAAGCTGTTAAGTGTGCTTCCCCGTGGATAGAGCAGAGAGGAGACAGGATGGGCAGGTGATGGCAGGGGTCAGCTCAGCCCTGCAGTGAGGGAGGTCAGAGGTAGGTCTGCGAGATGATGGCCGGGGGGATTTGGACATAGAATGAGGGATAGATGAGAGAGGGATGGCAGCGATGAGATGGCAGGGGAGTGCTGCATAGGCGTGAAGTTAGACCTGCAGTAGATATCCTTTTCCTGTCAGATGAGAAGTACAGTACCCAGGTCTACAGTCCCAAGAAAATCAATGCAAGTCTGCCATCTGCTGGCACCAATATAATTTACACTCCCCAAAGATACCAATATTGTGAGCAAACCCATTAGGTGAGATTTAAAAATAAATAAATACATACATAAATAAATAAAAGCCTACGGGAGCTCAATCCTCAAATTCCACTGGAATTCATGGACAGTGACACCAAGAGAGAGGATGGGCCAGTGTTTGGGGCACTAGCCTAGGACTTGGGAGAACCTGGATTTGATTCCCTGCTCTGCCAGGCAGTCTGTGGCAAGTCACTCAGCCTCTCTGTGCCTCAGTTCCCCACCTGTATAATGGGAAAACAGCCCTCCCCTGCCTCACAGGGGTGCTGTGAGGACCAGTGCATTAAAAGAGATTGGGAGGCCCTCAGATACTATAGGAATGAGGGCTAGATATGGGCCTAAGGGTGCCTTTAGAAATCCCAGCCATTTTCCATCTCTCATGCTCTGGTCATAGTGAGCTCTCTCCTTCCACACATTTATCGTTTTGTCTACAACAAAAATAAGACCTTTCTGAATATGTCCAGTTTTAAGGCTCTGGGGCTAAGCAATGGCCCTGGACAATGGTGCTTGTAATGTTTCCCATAGGTCTGAGTGCCCCTGTATCTCACCTATTCCCCATCCATTAGAGGGGAACAGCACTGGAGTGGCCTCCCCATTGCCCCATCCCTCCCACATACAGGTCTGCCAAAAGTTGCCCCAGGGAGCTGCTCAGAGTCAGTGATAGACTAGGGCTGCCTGAGTGGCCAGGAAGCTCAAGCAAACCTGCTCAGGGTTTGGAGGTTTTAAAAGACCACAACAGCAGGTGAGTTTTCCTTGGTGTTGCAGGGCAAGTACACCCCATCCCTCTTTGGGGTGGGGCAAGGGTGCCACGGTTAAGTCCTCCTGCCTGCCCTTAGCCTGAGGGCAGTACAGCCCAATGGCTAGAGTCAATGTGTTCGCCCTTGTCGTCAGGGAAGTATGGCCTAATACCCAGAGTCTATACATAGAATCATAGAATATCAGGGTTGGAAGGGACCTCAGGAGGTCATCTAGTTCAATCCCCTGCTCAAAACAGAACCAACAACAACTAAATCATCCCAGCCAGGGCTTTGTCAAGCCTGACCTTAAAAACCTCCAAGGAAGGAGATTCCACCCCCCACCCCAGGTAACCCATTCCAGTGCTTCCCCATCCTCCCAGTGAAAACGTTTTTCCTAACATCCAACCTAAACCTCCCCCTCTGCAACTTGAGACCATTGCTCCTTGTTCTGTCATCAGGTACCACTGAGAACAGTCTAGATCCATCCTCTTTGGAATCCCCTTTCAGGTAGTTGAAAGCAGCTATCAAATCCCCCCTCATTCTTCTCTTCTACAGACTAAACAATCCCAGTTCCCCCAGCTTCTCCTCATAAGTCATGTGCTCCAGCCCCCTGATCATTTTTGTTGCCCTCTGCTGGACTTTTTCCAATTTTCCACATCCTTCTTGTAGCGTGGGGCCCAAAAGTGGACTCATAGACTTTAAGGTCAGAAGGGACCATTATGATCATCTAGTCTGACCTCCTGCGGGCCACAGACTCTCACCCACCCACTCCTGTGACAAACCCCTAACCTATGTCTGAGTTATTGAAGTCCTCAAATCGTGGTTTAAAGACCTCAAGGTGCAGAGAATCCTCCAGCAAGTGACCCATGCCCCACGTTGCAGAGGCAGGCAAAAAACCTCCAGGGCCTTTGACAATCTGCCCTAGAGAAAAATTCCTTCCTGACCTCAAATATGGCAATCAGCTAAACCCTGAGCATGTGGGTAAGACTCACCAGCCAGCACCCAGGAAAGAATTCTCTGTAGTAACTCAAATCCCGCCCCATCTAACATCCCATCACAGGCCACTGGGCATATTTACCTTTAATAATCTCCAGATGAGGCCTCATCAATGCCAAATAGAGGTGAATGATCATGTCCCTCGATCTGCTGGCATGCTCCTACTTATACAACCCAAAATGCCGTTAGCCTTCTTGGCAACAAGGGCACACTGTTGACTCATAGCCAGCTTCTCATCCACTGTAACCCCTAGGTCCTTTTCTGCAGAACTGCTGCCTAGCCACTCGATCCCTAGTCTGTAGCAGTGCATGGGATTCTTCCGTCCTAAGTACAGGACTCTGCACTTGTCCTTGTTTAACCTCATCAGATTTCTTTTGGCCCAATCCTCCAATTCGTCTAGGTCCCTCTGTATCCTATCCCTACCCTCCAGTGTATCTACCACTCCTCTCAGTTTAGTGTCATCTGCAAACTTGCTGAGGGTGCAGTCCACATCCTCCTCCTGATCATTAATGAAGATATTGAACAAAACCGGCCCCAGGACTAACCTTTGGGGCACTCTGCTTGAAACTGGCTGCCAACTGCGGTACTGACATCAGCTCTTGGCTGCTGCTGGGTCTCTGTTCCAAGCCGGGTTGCTACGCCCCACTCCCCATAGGGAGCCCTGCTGCCCCCCAGTGTCCTGGCTCCCCACTCCTGGCAGGGAGCCCGATGCTTGGAGCCCAACTGCCCCCCTGACTCTCAGTTCCCCGCTGAGAGCAAAAGAGCCAACCAGACTCTGGGTGCGAGAGGCCCCACATGGCTTCTGCCCCACTCTCTCACTCCTGGCTGGGAGCAAGAAGGCAAGAAGCCCAGGGGAACAGCCTCTCAGGCCTCTCCTCCCGCCTCCCCCGCTTCAGTCAGTGGAAGTGCTCCTGGTGAGGACACGCACCACCGACAGAAGGAGGACAGTGTGGGTATCAGCCACCACAGTAATTACTGTGGTGGCTGTAAGTCAACTTAACCTAGATCGACTTAAGACTGTAGTGCAGACAGGCCCATAAGTCTGAGGCTACTGCTCTAACCCTGAGCCCTCTTTTCCCTCTAATGTACCTCCTGGCCCTATCTGCTATGTATTATTATTGTTACCAAGAGCTAGAACAATGCTAACCAATCAGATTCCATATGAGTTTATCTGCTGACATCCAGTTCTGGGGAACGCCTAGCATCATGGGTTCCTGGCCTCCAGAGGCTCCGAGGCACTACCACCATACAAACAAGTAACAGTACCTACTTCTTATACAGCACTACTCATCAGTAGTTCTTACAAAGCATTTTACAGTATATTGTGCAGCTAGAGAAACAGAGGCATACAGCTGCAATGTAACTTGTCCCAGGTCATCCAGCAGGCTAGGGGTGAATCTGGGAACAGAGCCCAGATCTGTGAGTCCTACTTGGGTGATCTATCCACTAGGCAATGCTGCCCAGTTAAATACATAATAATATCAAGATGTATTGACAAAAAGGGTATTTGATAGTCTTCAACTATCTGAAGGGGGGGTTCCAAAGAGGATGGAGCTAAGTTCTTCAAAGTGGTGGGGGAGGTCTGGGTTGGATATTAGGAAAAACTATATCACTATGGGGGTGGTGAAGCACTGGAATGGGTTACCTAGGGAGGTGGTGGAATCTCCTTCCTTAGAGGTTTTTAAGGCCCAGCTTGACAAAGCCCTGGCTGGGATAATTTAATTGGTCCTGCTTTGAGCAGGAAGTTGGACTAGATGACCTCCTGAGGTCTCTTCCAACCCTAATCTATGATTCTATGAAGAGGTCAATTTTGGCCTCATAATCACCTTGGTCACTATTTACCTTCTGGATCGAGATACTATCAAAAGTGCTAAATACTGGAATCTGATCCCCCCCCCCCCCCCCCGTTATTTGAAATATAATTTTAGATAGCTCGGTAGATAGCTCCTTTTGGTCTTTGGAAACATGATCCAAAATAACCCTGGCTATGGGATAATACTGCTACACCATTAAAAGGAAGCAGAAAGCTGATAAGGCCAGGAATACATTAGCCAAAGATGTTTTCCCCAGCCCTCCAGGTCCTCACTTGCTGTTTTCATGGGGGTTATTTAATCTTTTACACAGGGTGGTTAAATGAACTGTGTCCGCAGTCAGTAGCTTGATGCTACTGCAAGGGAAGAGGATAGAGGCGTCCAAATGGAGAGTCCCTGTGATTTCCATCTCCTCTCTAACCTGTAGGTACTGCTTGTACCGTGTGCAGTAACATGATGGGGAGCACCCAGTTGCCATGAATGGGGCCCAGGCTTCAGGAGGATGCAGCATGACCCTCCCCAAGTGAACATCCATCTCTGATAGCCAGCATCAGCCCGTATTTAACCCACCAACTGTTCTTCTTGCACAGGCAACTTTCACCGACATTGGCCTCGCCACACAGGATGCCAAGGGAGGCACTGCACTGCACTGCACTTTGCAGCCAGAAGCGGCCACGCTGCCATTCTGGACAGACTTCCCCTAATAGAGATTGCAATAGTGAAGGACCACTGGGGAGGAACCCCCTGCATGATGCTGCTTAGAATGGGCAGCTGGAGGTAAGATATGGGGTTAGGAACAAGAGGGCTTGCTTAGCGACCATCCAAACTCCTGGGCTGTTAGGGACCCTGGGGGAAGGAGGGGTGTGTGTGGCAGAGGGGTTACTTTGTTCTGAAACTTTTTTCCTTTCTGGAAATAGATGAGTGTCTCCTATAGGCAATGCGCTCCCAAGTATCCTGGGGCTTCCCTGATTTTCAGGGCGTCTCCCTGGCCTGTCTAGACTGGAGGTGGTGGCCCTGCCATAACTTGAGTGAACTGATTGCCAATTAACAGGTGTTAACTAACATGATGTCAACACTGATCTAGACATTCCACAAAGCATTCCAGGACATAAACATTCAGGATCTGAGTTAGTTAACGTGTTAATTGGCAAGCAGCTCACCCTCTAGTTACAGTAGGACCAAAAAGGCTAGTCTAGACAAGGCCGCTGAACAGAAAGAGTCTCCATTCTTTTTATTTTTTCTTATGCATATTTCTCAAGTGTCTTACTAAAAAACCTCCCAATGTCCAAACTTCCTAAGGGATTTAAAGGGGACAGCTGGGATTTTATCCAGGGGGGGACAGAAATTGGGCCTCAAGAATCTTGAGTCTCTGAAATAAATCCAGTGAGAGGACAGTTGTGCTCCCGTAATGAGTGGACAAGGGGAAGGGGGTAATTCTGTCAAGTGAAATTTGGATTAAGTAAAGTTAGCTTGGAACATTAGGAAAGTTTAATACAAGTATTGGAGATGATGTAAAACGAGAGGAAGCGAAAAGCAGCATTGCTGGCCCAGGCATTCAAAAATCAAGTCAGGCTCCAAAACATGAGTGACATAATAACTCACGAGATTTAAAGTGTGCATTTGCCTTCAAGTCTTTGAACCACAAGGGCAAGAAATTAACTTTTAAAGAATATGGAAGCTGAGAGTTTCACATAATCACATGATTCCAGGAGCTAGGGATTTAAGAAGAAAAAGCCCAAATATCACAAGATGTGATAAAAACACAAGAGTTGGCAATGCTGGGAAATGGGGAATGAGAGAACAAAAATACAAATACAGTTTGCTTCATGTGCTAGAGACAGGAGAGCTCACCAGGGGGCAAAAATGTTAAAAAAAAAAAAAGCCGCAGGCTGTCTGAGCGGCTAGAGTGCTCAGCTGCCATATTTCTGTCTCCTCGCTGTGACTCCTGGGCAGCAGCTTCGGGCGTGGCATTACCTGCACTCAGCACCTCCTGTTGTTCTGCAGCAACATGTCTGGCCTGGCTGTAGCAAGAAGAGTGTTGATAGGCCCTTGAGGGAGCCATTGCAGTAGTCCTCGGCTCCTCACAAGACACTGAGATTTGCAGTATGTTAAAGGCTGCTGTAACAATTTTTGTAGAACTTGCCACTTTGCACAGTGATACTGTGTGACCCATTGTCCCCACCAGCACAGCATGAGCCCTGAGCCCAAGAGGACAGGACAGAATGACAAGCATGCAGCAGACAGCAGCAGCAGAGCACCGAGACAGCCAGGAGCAGTACATGAGCAGATGAGGTGCCGCAGAGCAGGAATGGAGGGGAAAGATCCAGGGCCAAGAGCTGCAGGTAGAAACCTGCAGAGAGAAACCTGGAGGAGCTGCAAAGAATGGCAAGCAAGCAATGAAGGGAACGAAGCAACGCAAGGGGCAAGGGGGAAGCAAGGGCTAAAGGGGCCAGGGGGGAAGGGAGAGGGCAGAGGGTGAAGGTGTGTGTGCCAAGTGAGGAGGAGGCAGTGGAGAGAAAAAGAGAGCAGTGAGAGGGGGGAGATAGAGCTAGAGAACAGGGAAGAAGGGAAGAGGAATGAGGTGAGGAGACAGGTAGGGAGGAGGTTGGGAGAGGGTGAAAGTACAAGTGGCCAGAGAAGGCCAAGGAGAGGGGAGAAGATGGAGAGTCTCAGGAGAGGGCAGGGGAGGTTACAGGATGGCTGGAGGGGGAACATGGAGGGATAAGATAGGAATGGAAGGAATGGAAGGGCAGGGGGGGGGACAGGGATACAGGGGGCACAGGGCCCAGGCCCCAGGGCGCAGGTCTACGTGATTGGGGATTCCATGGGGTGGAAGGGTGGGATAGGCCTGTGACCAGGGCCGATCCGAAAAACAGGAAGTGGTGTGGGTGTGCTGGGGCGCTAAAACTACGGATTGGGAAAAAAGGTTGGGAAGAGGAGAGAGTAAGAGGAGAAGAACCCTTTGATCATTCTTCATGGGATATGGGAGGAGAATGAGAACTAGCAGATTCTAGGGAGAGGGGAGAGCCAGGAGGGGTAAGACGCTCAAGAAAGACGCTCAGGTCAGATGATCTTCAGTGGGATCCCTGGGATCCTACCTGTTGGAAAAGGGGGTGAGAAAAGAAGTGAGAAGATAGTGACGTTGGCTGAGGGTGAGGAGTGGTAGGGAGGGAGGGCTGGGATGATGGGCACTGGGAGGCTTTGGGGACAGACAACTGTTTCTCGGATGGGCTCTCCACCTAAGGGAAGGAAGGAAGTAGACTTAGGAGGGAGGCTGGCTCACCTGATTAAAAGAGCTTGACACTGAGGAGGGGGTTGGGAGGGCGGTTGGGCTCCAGGCTGGTGATTTACATACAAACACGAAAACGAGAACAACAAAGAGAAGGCAGGCAGGGGTAAGGGAGAGGGCAGGTGGAAGGAAGAGGGGACAGGTCATGCTGGTAGTACTGTGCCCTACCGGGTGTGTCCCTGAAAAGAGGTGAAAAGAGTGAGGAAAGCCAGGCAAAAAATTAGGATGTTGTTCACCAATGTAAGAAAATGGAGGAACTGGAGCTCTTGGTGAACTGATTGAGAATGGTCCGAGAATTGAATATAATGGTGGAATGGAAAACAAGTGGAGATGTAGTGAGTATATGTGGAGTACAGGTATGAAGTTTTAGGAAAGTTTAAAAAAAAAGGTAGGGGGAGGTAATGCATTATCAATAATGAGTGAAAAAAAATGTAAGAAAAAAATATGCAAATAATGCAATGGATATGGATGAGCTGGTCTGTCTGGTCAATGGGGAAGAAGAAGAGAAGAAAACTAGCCCGGGATAGTGATTGGGGTGTGCTATAGATAGATACTACCCTAGAGACGGACGAGTAGAGAATTTTTTTTTTTTTTAGGTAAACACTAATAGGAACTGCTTGATCATGGGGGGGATTTAACCCTGATATGATATAGATTGAAAAAAATGTAGTAACAAATAATAGGCTCAGCTTTCCCCTAGACGATAGCTGATGAATTCCTTCATCAAGTGATTGCTGAACCGACGAGGGGGATGCAGATCTGGTTTGGTTGAGGAAATAGTTGCTTGGGACAACCTTGTGAGTGATCATGATGAGAGCTCAAGTGATCAAAGCTAATGAGAGGATAATCAATAGTGCATCTGAGACTAGGGTTTATGATTTGATTTAGTTTTTGATTTAACTACTAAAACTACTTACTAAACTAGACAGACTAGTTAAGTAGTAGACTGGCCTAAGATCTATGATGGATGGGCAGGATGATTTGGGGTAGGTTCCAGTTTGAGTTGCAGGAGATATCATCCCAAAAGGAAAGAAAAAGGGTAGTAGTTAGTTTAGACCGAGCTGGATGAGCAAGCGTCTCAGAGCAGAGACAGAAAAAACAGAAAAAAAGAAAGGACTGGGACTGGAGGGGGAGGGATCAGCAAAGAAACTTGAGGAGGAGAGGGAGGGAAGCAGTGAGAGAGAAAAAAACGGGGTGGTGGAGATGACTTAATAAGGGGATAAAAAAAATAGCAAAAGGTTTTTTATAGCCATATAGGAAGAAAACCAGGAAAGAAAGAAGTGGGACCTTAAAAACTTTGAACGGAGGAGATTAGGGATAATCTGAAAATGGCACAATATCTGACGAATATTTTGCCTCGGTCTTCAATGAGGCTGAATATTAATAAGGGAATTTTAATATATCTCAGTTATTTATGGATTGAGATTAGCTAATGTAATTCCTGGACTGGAGAATTCAAAAAGTGAAAAATCTCTAGTAGTAGCAAAAGGCCTTTCTGTTTAACATCTGTAGTAGGCAAATTATAAAGAAAAGAAAAAAAAGAGAAGTCATGGAAAAAAGGAGGGCAAGATTGCACACAGCATGGATAATGCATGGGTAAATCGTACTTAGAGTGAAACCAACCTAGATTAAATGAGAAAGTTCTTAAAAGTAACAGATGATTTCAGAAAAATCTAATATATCTAGATTTGTATATTTAATCTAGATTTCAGTGGATTGGAAATGGTTTGATTGATTAAATTTGGGGGGATTGAAATGAATGGGATTGGAATGAAATGGAAGGTGGTAAGGAGAGACTGGTGGGGGTAGTGGCAGGGAAGGAACTGTCAGGGGGGAGGGGGTTGGGAGTTAGGGAAGGGGTTGGGTTTGGGTTTTATTTATCAAGTTTATTTTATTCAATCTTAGGATTGCTGGGGAAGGAACCTGTTAAGTGGGCTGATAAGTAAGGACCAAGTTGGGACACCAGGAAGGGAGCTGAAGGAGGAGGGGATATCAAAGGAGGAGGATATCCTCCAGGGAGATTTGGATGACCTGGTTATTAGGAGAGAGAGTAAGTTATGTAAGAAGAGATGGTTATTAGAATAGGTTATAATTTTAGGGATGTTTAACAAGAATTTTAGACCAGAGGCAAAGGAGGAGAGAGGGAGGACTGAGGAGTCCTGGTTGATGGGAGCAGGCACAATGATGAGGCCGTTAATGAAGCTGTTGCTGTACCAGGATGCATAATATGAGGTATTTTAGTAGTTTCTAGTAGGGGAGGGATAAAGGGAAGTGCTGTTTATATAGAATTATTGGAGAGATTATGGTGAGACCTTTGGTCTCCCATTTAGTCTCCCATTTTTTGAAGGAGGATTCAAAACAAAACAGGTAGGCCACTAGAATGGTCCTGGAGAAAAAAGGAGTGGAATGATGAAGGAGGAGAGAGGAGAGCTGTTTTTTTTTTCTGTTGTTTGTCCTTAAAAGGAAGAGAAGATGAAGAATGATATTATATCAGATAATATAAATAAGGAAGAAATACCAAGGAGAGGAGAAGTAAGAATGTGGACACTAATGTGGACATGTGGAAGACAATGGAATGGAAATAAATTGTAGATTAGGAGAAGTTTTTTTTAACTATCAGAGGAGTGCACTACAGGACAAGTGCAATAGGAAACACAGGGAGAGGAAGGAACCTCCAGGACTTAAGAAGACTTAGCTCTTAAAGATGGAGAGATAATGGAGAGAGATAGATGATAGGAGGGTCAGTTATTTAATTATTTTAATCTGGTAAATATAAATAGTACAATGGGTCATATATATATCTTAACCTTTTTTTCCAGGGGTATAGCTGGAGAGTCTTGCCCGCATGCTCGGTTGTTCAGACCGCGCCATTTGGGGGGGAAGGAGGAATTTCTCCAGGTAGATTGGCTGTGGCCCTGAGGTTTTTCATGGGGGGGGGCTAATGCCAATGGAGTGAGATCGAAATGGCCCCTGCATCTTGCAGGAGGTCAGACTAGATGATCATATTGGTCCCTTCTGATCTATGATTCTATGATTCTATGATTTGTCTGGTCAGAGAAATGCACAGCAGTGGCAACCCTACCTGCTCAGTCCTGAACTAGAAGGATAGCAACAATGACTTAGGGTCTGAAGGTAAACCTAGGAAGAGACTCAAGTCTTGGAGAAGGGTCTGGGGAACCTAGAGGGGCAGGTGTGAGAAGGCAACACCAAATAACTCCATCTGTGACTCATTTCAGGGATTTTGTGCATCACACATTTCCCCGTGGCATTCCTGAGTGTTCCTTCAGGGCAGCAAGGGAGTGTTACAATAAAGGGAATGTCTGGGTGAAATCACTGATCAGAGTGCCCAGTTCATGCCTGAGTCTTGTTCTTGTCCTGAGTTTCGAGAGCTGTATCAGCTCGGGCTGACTTCTTGCTGAATCCCAATAAATAGGAGTGGCCGGATCAGCACTTGAGCTGATATTTTTGAAGACAGACCCTGTGGAAGTTGCAGTATGCCCCCTGGTGGCCACCATTGTTTAATCCAATTGAAGGGATCAGGTGGACTTAACAGAACTAAGCAGAGGGTGCTGGCAGAAATGTGTTTCAGGTCCCTCCTAGGTCCTGGGCACTATGTAAAGCTATGATGTTGTTGTTTATCTGCTTGCAGTGCTGTCAGACTTTGATTTCCCACCGAACAGACCCAAGTCGCTGGGATGGGGATGGCTCCTTCCCTCTCCCTCAGCTCTTCCGTTAACCCTGACTCCCCCAAGCCTGTGCACTGCTTTTGACAGGTGCAGGGAATACAATTCTGTATTGTAATTTAAATGAATTACACAAAGTTCTGTATTAATATGCCTCATAAGGAATCTATTTGTCAAAAAAAATTTACCAGAATCTTTTTTATTTTTGGTCTGTATTGTTACAGACATACTTGCTGGCAGATATTTTGAAATAAATTACCAAAATAATTGTTACTGGCATGATTATATTGTGTTATTTTGATAAAATATGCAAAATTTTGCAGAATTTTCAAATATGATAATTTTTTTTTTGGCACAGAATTCCCCCAGGAGTAAGAGCTGCTCAGACTGTGGGACACCCACAGGGTTAGGTTGCCAGACTCCCTGAATGCTGCAAAAAGACAAGGAGGACAGCCTCCATGCCCATGGCATGATCGGAGTGAAACCTCAGAGTGACTCGTTAGCTACACAGGCTTGTCCTTTGCAATTCATTGTGTCCAACCCCCAGGCTTTTCTATGACATTTTCATTATTTTTCATATTATTTACTAATCTCCAAAGAAAATTAACTCAAATAATATCATGGGCTCAAGCGATCCATTTGGGTCTAAGGTAATCATCATTGAGTCTAGGGATCATCCTCAAACCCAGCACACAGTCCATGTGCCAGCATCAGAGGGGGACCAGTTTTAGAAGCAATCACCATCAATGGAATTCTGCTCACAGAAGCGTCTGGGAGTCTTCCCTGGTGGCCATTAATGAGTAAAATCGTGCATTTTAGTAAGTAGATTTTAACCTGCACATGAAGCTGATATTGGAGTTAAACTTGGAATTTCTATATTTATCAATTTCTGAATAATGACCCTCTTTTTTTTTTAAAGGAACCATAAAGGGGCTGGGGGGGGAGAGGAATGACCCTTCATGGTATTGTTTAAATTATGCCTTTTTAAATTAAATTCTGCATAACTTAACAAGGAAGGAGGATGGAGATGGTGGGGTTGTTTCTAAAGATAAGCGAATTGTATTGTCTGTATTGATAGTAAGCATGGGAAAGGTTTTCTACACAAAAAACACTGGGGTGTGTGTGTGGAGGGGTGATCCATAGCACCCCATCAGGGTGCAAGATTGTGTAGGTCCACCTCCAATACAGAGAGGGAAAGGGGACTGAATACAATAACAATGTACTAGCCCTGAAGCCTGTGTGGGTTTTTCCTGCCTCTTTCCTTTCCCCATCTTTCGCCTCCTCCTCCCTCCACAAGCTCCAAATCTTTCTTTTTCCTCAGGGTTTCCCCACATCTCCTTGTACAGGTTTCCTCTTCAGCCCCTCTTTTCATCTCCACCCTGGAGCATTAGCACATTGCCTGGGTTTGGCATGCATGTGGACACCGTCTCGTCTCCCTCCCTGAGCCATCACCGGCACCTGGCATCTTTGCATAGCCAGAGATAGGTGCTTGTGTGGGGGGCTGAGCCAAAGCCCAGGGAAGTCAATGGAACAACTCATATGGATTCTGGGTCAGCCTTGCACAGCACAAGATCTAGGAGGCAGGATTTGATCAGAAAGGGAGACAGTCTGCCTCCTTCCCAACACATGCTGGAACCCACATTGTCAGCCAGGGCTGCCAGGGTACCCCATTGTGCCTGGGGGTTGCAAGAGCTGTCACAGGTGGTGTCTAGCATATTTGAGGTCATGTGGCTGATTTTTCAGCTTATTTTAATGGTTATTTGAGCCCTCAAAACATGTTTTGTTCCCTGTTTGGTTGCCCCCAAAAGGGAAAAAACTGTCTGAGGCCGAGTCTATATCAGTTTGAACCCATGAGATATCTCCCTTCCTCTCTCTCCCAGGATTTAGAGAATATCCCCCCTCCTTCCTCCCTATGCAGCTCTTTAATCTGGAAGCAGCATTTTTGGGCGGGGCTGGAAATGTGAGTGGCCTGACAGTGGGAATTCTAGCAAAGCCTGCTCTCCCAAAACATGGATGAAATCAGTGCTTACAGTGAGGCTGTCTGAGAGTGAACTGGGGAGTGGAGCTGAGTTTTCATCCCAGCCACTGCTAGCCTGTAGGTGGGAAAAGGAATGAGGGGAGCCTCAATGGGCTGTGAATGGGCGGGGTTTGGGGAACTCCTATTTATGATCTATGCATGGAATGTTTGCAGTGACCGCAGTGTGTGGGGAGACAGAGATGTGCCATGGGGATAGGAAGGGAGGGGTGATACAATAAAGAGAAAACGAGGAATGGGTGTGGGGGAGTTTGGATGGCAAGGACATTGGGTTTCGGCATAACCCCCATCACCTGCAAGGCAAAGGAAAGGACCCAAATAGCCATGCTCTGCACCTGGAGGAGAGTAACAAATTGCCTTCTGGACAAAGGAGGCAGCATTAAGCCCTGGACTGAGGGGGGAGACTGCAAAGAAGACCGGTTTCCCAGCGGGAGAGGAGTCCTGAGCTAGGGCCAACAAGGGAAAGGCAGTTGAAGTCGAGCCCCTGAAAAGCAGAGAACCTTTTATGTGGAACTGAATCCTGGAAGGGGACCAAACTCTTGTGTGACATGGCCAGAGGGCTGAGCCACAGGAAACCCAGCGAGGGACTCCAGAGGAGGGACCAGCTGGTGCTGACGATCGCAGTCAAGGAAGTGGCCACCAGAGGGAGTGTGAGGCAAAGTCCTCTGCAACGCTGTGTTCAGGCACAAGGGAGCACCCTAGAGGTAAGGCTTACCTCTTACAGGGTGTTGCCTCAGGATACAGGACAGTTTGATAGCAAAGAGGGGTTTGTGCCTTGGAATGTATGGGTGGATCAGTCAGTGGGGAGGAGTTTGATTAGGAACATTTGCCACTTTGTGTGGGGGCTGTGCAATGACCTTTGTGTGGGGGTGTATGCAATGACCTTTGTGTGGGTGTGTGTGCAATGACCTTTCCTCCCCACCCTGGGCATCCATTAGGGTTCCAGTCTCCCTCCTCTGACACCCCAGTCCCTTCCATCTCTCCAACCACTAGCCCCAGCCATGAAATGGCAATGCGCCAGTCACATGTTTACTGTCCTTACTACCATCAGGGGCCAGAGGAAGATGGCAGTGCCAGCCAGCTAGGTGAATTTGCTGCCCCACCTGGTACCCAGCCACAGAAATTCCTTGTCCTCTCCCTCCCTTGGCTTGCTATTAATAGATGGGAACACTTTGGTGTCTGTCCCTGGCCAGAGGCAGGGGATGGGATGGCTGGGTAGACATCTGCTGGTGCATGTTCCATCTATCACTGCCTCAGGTGGTGATACAGGTACCCAGGGAGCCATGCTGATACAGAGCTGACAAGAAGCCTTTCTGGAGGAGTTGGTGTCACAATGGAGGGTGAAAATGCTCAGCTGAAGCTCTCATTTTGCACACGTTTACATGGGCAGCAGGAGAGAATGGTAGCTGCAGAACTGGCATTATGATCTCACAGCAAGCGACCTGAGAAGCCAGGTCTGAATTCCTGAGTGGGCTCTCAAGTTTCCTTTAAATAGTTCCCTGAACAAAGTGTGGTAAATACTTGCCATGGCCCAAGATTTGTAGTGGGCACTTCTGAAACCGGAGCCCTCTGTCACCGCTGAATTTCGAGCTGAAATATTGATGGGAAAAATCTCTCCACCAAACTCTCCAGCACTGGCTGATTAACACTGTGCTATCCACATGCCCCTGCCTGGGCCTGGCTTCAAGGACTCTGGCTCACTGTAGCTTTCCTCCTCTTCTCCCTCTTGCTCACGCTGTATAACAGCAAACTACAAAGCCTTGCATTTGATCCAAGACTGGCTCACCCAACTCCTACTTTAATCAGGTTGTGCTGATTCCTTCGCTCCGGAGCCCTTCCTGCTGGCTGAGGGTCATTCCTTACAGCGTAACCAGGAGAGTGAGCTGCCTTACCCCAGACACACCTCAATACTGCTTTGTAAATTGGCCAATAGGAGGCACCTTTCCAACAAAGAGCTGTCACCTTCCAGTCTCCTCTTCACCTGGCCACGTAGAGCTGACGCATGTTACTCTTGCAATGCAGTACATCGGACAAAGGCTTTCTCCAAGCTGCAATTGGAAAACAAAACACTTTGTTAGAAAGAATTAAGGTTGAAAGTGAAGTCCAGTGAAAATGCAAAACACAAGGGCCTTTATCAAGCTTCTACCCCAAGCACCAGAGGTCAGGTGTCCAGCCAGTCTCCTCAAGCCATTTGGGCAGTGTGAAGGGCTATGGAACTCTGGCTTGTAATGGGGAACTAGCTTCAACCTTAATAACTATGGGAACATTCCATAATAAACAGGTGTTTCTTCTTCAAGTAGTATCCTTGTGGGTGCTCCACTGTATGTGTGCTTGCCTCCCTGTGTTGTTGATAGGAGAACTTTGGTAGCAGTGTCCATTGGGCCCACAGATGCACTGTCTCTCCTCGTGTTGTGTCACAAGGCTAGCTGGCACGTGCGGACTAACTCACCTCGGTTCCTTCTGAATCGCCGTGGCTAGAGATGGAGCCCCTTGCAGTCCATTGGGATCATTGCTCTATTTGCATTTGTATAGTTAGTTAGTCTGTTAGTATAGTATAATTATAGTTTTAGTCTTTACCCCTTTTGTTCTTCATCCAAAACAATTTAAAAAAATATATTTTTCCAATTTTCTTCCTCATCAGGGACCCTTCCTCCCCCTGCAATGGGGTATGCCCAGTTCACTGGGCTTCAAGAAGTGCCTCACTTGCAAGGAGGCGATCCTGATTGCAGACAAGCATTTCCAGTGCATTCACTGCATCAGGGAAGACCACATCCAGCAGAACTGTGATTTCTGCCAGCAACTCTGGCCACAATCCCATAAGGACAGAGAGCACCAGCAGAAGATTATCTTCATGGGGGCATATCTCAGGCCCTCACAGGACCTGCGCTATGAGTCACCTGGCAAACACGAGTCTTCCCTACAGCCCCCTACATCTAAAGGCTTTGGGTCAAAGAAACAGATAGCTTGTGAGAGGGGTGAGCAATCTAAGAAGAGAGCGGGAAGTCCCCATAATGAGCCCTGAGATAGCCGTAAGTGGTCTCCATCTTGCTCGGTATCTTCAACACTGTTGGCACCGAGACCATCTCAGTCCAGTAGCCATGGCTCATGTAAACTGGCAGCAGCTGATACCACTGGCATTTCCATGGACCTGATTGGCACGGGTGCTGAGTCATCGGCAATGAGGGTTAGGAGTAAGCACTCTGCTAAAAAGGCACTGTCAGTATGCAAGTCTTCATAGGTACCATCACTGATGTTTCATCTATTTCTCCTACTTTTGAAGGTCCTGATGAAAATAAAAAGAGATGGAGCCCAGGGCATTCTGATTGCTCCTACTTGGCCAAGACAGACCTGGTACTCTTACCTGTCACAGCTCGCGACATGTCCACCGATCTTTCTCCCGGACATTTCACACCTCCTTTCACAGAACAGAGGACATGCCCTGCCTCCAAACTTGGGGATTCTCCACCTTAAGGCATGGCTTCTCCTTGATTCCAACACCTAGAAAGCTCCTGTTCAAGGGAGGTCCAAGAGATTCTGTTGCACAGTAGAGAGTCTTGAACTTGACGTACCTTTACCAGCAAAAATGGACCAGGTTGCAGATTTGGAATTCTTCCCAACAAATCTCCCCAACTTCCACAACTCTTCCATATATTCTAGACTATTGATTCTCAAACTTTTGTACTGGTGACCCCTTTCACACAGCAAGCCTCTGAGTGCGACCTCCCCCCTTATAAATTAAAAACACTTTTTAATATATTTAACGCTATTATAAATGCTGGAGGCAAAGTGGAGTTTGGGGTGGAGGCTGACAGCTTGCAACCCCCCATGTAATAACCTTATGACCCCCTGAGGGGTCACAAACCCCAGTTTTAGAACCCCTGTTCTAGACTATGCATTGACCCTAAAGAGACTGGGTCTATCTCTAAGCTCTCTCAGGGTCCACCTAGCAGCTATTACAGCTTTTCACCTGTGACGGGTTTGGTCACAGAGACCCCGTTGGGACTGTCACCTGACGTGCTGAGATTACCTCTCAGCCCATTTTCCCTGACAGCTTGGGACTCCAGAACCATGGCTTTTGAGCCAGACATGATAGCCTGCTGCAACACAGACCCAGAGTCTGGTCCATGCCCCCTCAGCCTGCGCTGCTTCCAGCAGCTCCCATTGGCCTGGAGCAGCGATCCGCGGCCAGTGGGAGCTGCGATCGGCCAGACCTGCAGACGGGGCAGGTAAACACACCGGCCCGGCCTACCAGGGGCTTTCCCTACACAAGCAGTGACTTCTGTTTGAGAAATCCTGAGCTAGATGACAGGATGGATTGCACCCTCAGCAAGTTTGAAGATGACACTAAGCTGGGGGGGGGAGAGGTAGATACATTGGAGGGTATGGATAGGATCCAGAGCGACCTAGACAAATTGGAGGATTGGGCCAAAAGAAATCTGATGAGGTTCAACAAGGACAAGTGCAGAGTCCTGCACTTAGGACGGAAGAATCCCATGCACCACTACAAGCTGGGGACTGACTGGCTAAGCAGTAGTTCTGCAGAAAAGGACCTGGAGATTACAATGGATGAGAAGCTGGATATGAGTCAGCAGCGTGCCCTTGCTGCCAAGAAGGCTAATGGCATATTGGACTGCATTAGTAGGAGCATTGCCAGCAGATCGAGGGAAGTGATTATTCCCCTCTATTTGGCACTGGTGAGGCCACATCTGGAGTATTGCATCCAGTTTTGGGACCCCCACTAGAGAAAGGATGTGGACAAATTAGAGAGAATCCAGCAGAGGGCAACAAAAATGATTGGGGGTCTGGGGCACATAACTTAAGAGGAGAGGCTGAGGGAACTGGGCTTGTTTAGTCTGTAGAAGAGAAGAGTGAGGGGGGATCTGATAGCAGCCTTCAATTACCTGAAGCGGGGTTCCAAAGAGTATGGATCTAGGCTTTTCTCAGTGGTGGCAGATGACAGAACAAGAAGCAATGGTCTCAAGTTGCAGTGGGGGAGGTCTAGGCTGGATATTAGGAAACACTATTTCACTAGGAGGGTGGTGAAGCACTGGAATGTGTTACCTAGGGAGATGGTGGAATCTCCATCCTTAGAGGTTTTAAGGCCCGGTTTTACAAAGCCCTGGCTGGGATGATTTAGTTGGTGTTGGTCCTGCTTTGAGCTGGGTGTTGGACTAGATGATCTCCTGAGGTCTCTTCCAACCCTAATATTCTATGGTTCTATGACTATATGTTCAGTCTGACGGGTGCTATTGATGAAGATCTCTGATCCCAGGTGCAGGGGGCATTGCGTCTCCTACAGTGAAGCACCCACAGGGACACAGCTCGAAGAACCTCAGTTACTGCACAGGCTGAGTAACCCTCTCATCTTGTGCCAGCATTGCCCTTTACTTAAATAACTCCTCTGGAGTTTATCCCTCTGATGTACTTATATAGAGCAATCATATCTTGCCTCAGCCTTCCTTTAGAAGGCTAAACAAGCCAAGCTCCTTAAGGCAGGTGCTCAGCATCTTTGAAAATCAAGTCATTTGTTTAGATGCCAGCCTTTAGGAACATAAGTTTCAAAATGTTGGCCGTGGTTCCCCATCAGCCCCTCTGATCATATCACCAGCATTTTGTGGAACATGTTTTTATTCACAGTATGTTTGCTGTGCGGGAATCATGAACCAGTTGAGATGTGCAGGCTCCTGGAGGGGACTCTGGCTGTCTCACTCCTCAGTGTAAATGGATAGTTACTGGTATCACTGTTGCTGTCACTGTCCCAAAAAGTATTGGACAGCACACCCATGCTTGGCCAAGCTCCAGCTGAGTAAGGACGACAGGATAGAGCCCAAGGAGCTGGGGTACCAGCTGATCTTTCCAAACAGAGCCATGGAGCGTTTAACTTTCATCTGGAGATGTGGGGACAAATGGGTGATGGCACCCTGCCCGATCACTGCATTGTTACTAAAGATCACAAAGTCTGGGCATGGGAAGTGCCAACCGCTGGTGCCACACACACATCTGTGGTGGTTTTGCTTGCAGGTTTTAGGGCATTTGTCTCCATCCTGTACTACTTGGAAGCACCAGCAATAATAATAAATAATAACAATATCTAGGTCTTGTCAAATGCTGTGGACCTGCATGTGACTGGAATGTCTGGGCCAGCAGCTACTGGCATGTACTCTGTAAATGTAGGGTGGAGTGAAGAGAGCTTCCCAAGCAGCAGTCTAGGTAGCTCAGTGACAAGCTGTGCACTGGCAGGTAGCTGCTGTGTGGCTGTTGTGCCCTGCTCTCTGGCCTTGCTGTAATTAGACCCGCAGGACATATGTGTCTGTGTGTACTGACAGGATTGTTCACCAGCCTCCTGTGCTAGAATTACATGTTCTTTTCAGTACCTTTGGCACCCTCTTCCCTCCTGTTTCCTCTTTGCTGGCACTGTCTTTGTTCCACTATGTGCCATTTATTTCCTATGTATTTATAAAGCCTTCTCAGCCAGCCCTCAGGCACCATCCCTTACCATCATGTCTGAACTGGCAGACTGTGGCACGAGGTGGTTTGGGTGCCAGCTGCAGCCAGCTTTCCTATGCTATTCCCTAGAGCAGCTCCTTCCAGAGGTGCAGGAACAGTTTGTATGGTGGGGGTGCTGAGAGCCATTGAACCAAATTGTAAACCCTGTATAGGATGGAAACCACTTCAAGCCAGAGGGTGCTGCAGCACCCCTCGCACCCTTAGTTCCAGCACCTATGGCTCCTTCAGGCTGAGAATTTGGGACTAGAGTTATAGTGAATGGCCTAGCATGCCCCCTGCTGGGCTGTCTGAGGCCTTGGCCTTGTCATATGATTTCTAATCCTGATGTCTAATGCACTGCTCAGCCTTCTAGCGTATTTTCTCTAGTGCTATTAGTGTTTCCAGACTGGAATATGAATGAAAGATCTGGGGGTTGGAAGGAAGGAAGGGAGGCTTTAAGCCATCATTTACACTCCCTCACTCCTGGAGCTGGCAAGGGGAGCAGCCAGAGGGGGGCAATCCAGGCCTCAGCATAAATTAGAACAGTCTCCAGGCTATAGGAAGAACATAAGAATGGCCCTACTGGGTCAGACCAATGGTCCATCTAGCCCAGTATCCTGTCTTCCGACAGTGGCTGGTGCCAGATGCTTCAAAGGGAATGAACAGAACAGGCAATTATTGAGTGATCCATCCCGTTGTCTAGTCCTAGAAGCTGACAGTCAGAGGTTTAGGGACATCTAAAGCATGGGGTTGTGTCCATGACCATCTTGGCTAATAGCCATTGATGGATCTATCCTCCGTGAACTTATCTAGTTCTTTTTTGAACCCTGCTATAGTCTTGGCCTTCACAACATTCCCTGGCAATGAGTTCCACAGATTGACTGTGCATTGCGTGAAGAAATACTTCCTTTTGTTTGTTTTAAACCTGCTGCCTATTAATTTCATTGGGTGACCCCTAGTTCTTGTGTTATGAGAAGGAGTAAATAACACTTCCTTATTCACTTTCTCCACACCAGTCATGATTGTGTAGACCCTGTCATATCACCCCTTAGTTGTCTCCTTTCCAAGCTGAAAAGTATCAGTCTTATTAATCTCTCCTCATATGGAAGCTGTTCCACACCCCTAGTCATTTCTGTTGCCCTTCCCTGTACCTTTTCCAGTTCTAACGTATCTTTTTGGAGATGAGGCCATTCCAGCAACCGGGAAGCAGCTGGGGGTGAAGGGATAGCCTAGCCATGCCACCACTGGCCTGGCCACTTCCCCTTGTGTGGGGGCTGAGAAGGAATGTATAAGAGCAGGAAGGTGCCTCTAAGCCACCCAACGATTTCTCCAAACAGGGAGCATCCTCAGGGATCTGGAGCCATGTGCTTTCTAGCTGCTTGAACAGCACAAGGCAGCTGGGACTTGGATCTGGCCCCTCATCTCAAACTACCTTTGTTCTTTACATACTCTCTTTGATGTAGTGCAAACATCCCAATCTCTGTGATTGAAGAACACCACTCCTGCTAACATACTAAGAGTTCTGTGCAAAGGGAGTGGAGCAGAGTCTTCTGCTAGAATAATGCTGTAAAAGCATTAACCTGTGGCAGGGAGGAGAAAGGTTGGTACCTGAATCTGTAATTGAATCTCAGCATGCTGATAATTGCTCTGAGTACTTTGATCTCATGGGTCATGATTGTACCCTAACCTCTCGATTGAATTACACATTTGTAACCTATCTCTGCACATCCATTATATCCATGTATAATGTATGGAGGCCTGAAGAAGAGGCACAGAGTAGCAGTAACAAAAGGCAAACACTGTAGGACAGTGATAATGCCAATTTCACTATTGTCCTGGGCCATGGGGAGATTTTCAAAGGCACAAATGGGAGTCAACACTCATTGACTTTTAATGGGAGCTGGGTGCCTAACTCCCTTGGGTTCTTTTGAAAATGCCAACCAGCACATATAACCCTCTGATGAAATAGCAATGGATACAGTTCCAGAATGATGGGAACCTTGTAGGGGGCTGATCCTGCCAGCCAGGGCCGGCTCCAGACCCCAGCGCGACAAGCACGCGCGTGGGGCGGCAGTTGTTGTCAGGGGCGGCAGATTGGGCCGGCGGACCTGCCGCAGTCATGCCTGTGGGAGGTCCGCCGGAGCCCCGGGACGACCGGACCTGCCGCAGGCATGACTGCGGCAGCTCAACCGGAGCCGCCAGACCAGCCAACCGTCCGCAGCTGCGGGAGGTCCAGCCGAGCCGCGCGACTAGCGGACCCTCACCAGTCAAGCCAGCAGAAGGTCCGCTGCTCCCGGGGCTCCGGGGCGTCTCCCGCGCATGACTGCTTGGGGCGGCCGAATATGTAGAGCCGGCCCTGCTGCCAGCATTCACACATGTAAGTAATGTGATACAGGGGAGAGCTCTCCTTGAGGTCAATACGGCTACTTCTGTGATTGAAGTTACTCCTGTGTGTATGTAGGAGCAGGACTCAGGTAAGCAGGCAGCTCCAGTTCAGTGAGCATTGTTAGGGGAAAGGCCCTCTGTAACGGGTCGGTGTGGCTCCCCTCCTCCCCTGGGAGGGTTGAGCCCCGGACACCGGAAGGGGTGGGGCTACAGAGCAGTGAGCCCGCCCCTCAGAGGGTCAGGCGGCGACCCAGAAGTATAAAAGCCGGCCATCCTAGCTCAGTCAGGGCCCAGCCACCGCCGGGAGCGGACCTGCCCAAGAGAGCTTGGGGCTGGGAAGCCGCCGGGGCCCAGAGCAGTTGCCCGGACTGGCCGGAGCTCCCCCTCGCTCGCTACTGGGAGGACCCACCGGAGCTTCCCCGCACCACATACGAGGAGGAGCCGCCAGAGACTTCCCCGCTCCCTTGTTGTTACCCCGAGGAACCCCCGGAACAGAATTGGCCGGACTTCCCCGAGGAACTGCCGGATCTACCCCCCAGTCCGGGCTGCAAGGAGCCCATGCAGTTAGACTTCCCGGGAGTGGACACCGCGGACCAGGTAGGCCCCGAGGGGGAAATTGGAAGTGGCCCGGGGGCAGCTGACCTCAGTCAGGCTGCTGATCAAACAATGCCCATGTCAGTGTGTTGCGGTCAGGATCCCCACTGACCGTCAGCAGTCATAGCCGCTGCCTAGGGCCCCGGGCCGGGACGCAGTGGAGTGGGTGGGCCTGCGTCCCCCCTGCCACCCCACTTGCGGGTGGCAGTTTTCCCCCTCACCCCAGTGCTCAGCCCCTGCACCTACGTGCCTGAGCCCTAATTGTTGTTGCCCCGCCCTAATCCAGGGCCTGGGCCTTCCTAAATTATTTACTGCTCAGCCCCTGCACCAAAGGGCCTGAGCCACTTTGTACTGTTTGCTGCTCAGCCCCTGCCACCAAGGGCCTGACCTTCCTGACTGTTTGTTTACTGCTCAGCCTCTGCTACAAAGGGCCTGAGCTCCCTGAACTATATTGTTGCTCAGCCTTGCAGCAGAGGGCCTGAGCCCTGATTGACTCTTGCATTGTTGCTCAGCCTTAAAGGAACAGGGCAGAACCCGCGTAAGAACCACGGGCTGGTGTGGCTCCCCTCCTCTCCGTGGAGGGTTGAGCCCCAGACCCACATGTTTACACCCTCCAAGAATCCTGCACTGAGGGGGACAAGGAATAAAAGCAGTTTTGTCTCAAAGGGCATGATTCTGCTCCCAGTAACATCATTCTTTATGTTCTATTGTATTGGCAAAACGCCCACTGATGGCAGTGTGAGCAAAGCTGGACCTGGCATTACTCAGATAGGCAAATATCACGCCGAGTTAAAGTTCCAGATACAGAGATGTCAGCTCTGATTTCCTAAGTGTGTGTCATTTGGTCACAGGTGTTCTCCAAGTTCTTGTGTTAACCTATAATAATAGCCTCTGGGATTGTACCATTTTAGGGGGTTGGGTTCTGAAGCAGCAAATTGGCAGGCAACATCTTTCTAAAAGGCATACTGGAGTTCAACAAGCAGCTATGGGCTTGATGCACAAATTACTGGGTGAGGTTCTCTGGCCTGGGTCAGACTAGATTATCATAATGGTCTCATCTGATCTTAACACCTGAGAATCTGCAGTATAAAGCAAAAAGCAGCATAACTTCCATCTCTGATGGGTATTTTCAGTGCAAAGCAAGAGAGGCAGAACCTCTGTGGTGAAGCAGAGAAAGAGAGAGGGGCCATAGGGAGAACACTGTTACCCTTATTCTAACAATGTTCCTTGTTCAGTGTTAGAAGAAAGTGACTGTGTGATTCTTTTCCATTGTTACCTGCCAGCATTGGTTTGGGCTTTCTGCAGCTCATTCCTTCCTCAGGACAAAATTATGCTCCTGCAAGTGCGAGGTGCTCTTCAGGGGGAGCAGAGCAGCAATAGGGAAGTCTATCCCCTATCCTGCATCTGTAGGGCAGGATGGCTCAGGGGGCTAAGAGACCAACATCCTGCAACACTCTTCACTGCTGCTCTATGTGTTCCTCCTTTGTGCCAACTGCCAGAGACAGGATGTCCACTGGGGGCTACCCTCCATAGCCAGGTGAACATGTCCTCCAAAGGCTCTGGAATGATGAGGAGTGTAGCTATACTGCAGATCAAGAGAACCTTCCTCTCAGCTTCCACCCATGCTGCCAAATCCCACCCTAAAGAGTTGTCCAGAGAGTTCAATCATGTCATCAATCCCAAGTGGCTATAGCCTGCAACAGAACCCAGCAAAAAGCATCATGGATCTGCTCCCCCTCTAAACCCACCAAGCAACCAGAGTTCAGCACGTTCAAGCAGTCCTGGGTATGCTAAAGGAGTCTCAACCCAACACCTGTGAATCTGACCCATTCCTTTCCTGGCTGGTGAAAGTTATAAGCAAGGCTACGATTTAGTCACGGGTCACAGGCAATAAACAAAAAGTCATGGCCTGTCCATGACTTTTACTAAAAATACCCCTAATTAAGTCTTAGATACTGGGGGGAAGCACGCCCACAGACACTGCTGCTCCTGGATGGGAGGCTCCAGTGGATGCTGCTGCTCCTGGTGGGGGAGGTGGCCTGGGGCCCTGCCACCGCTGCTCCGGGTGTGGGGTGGCCTGGGGCTCCGCTGCTGCTCCTGGACCGCTGCTCTGGGACAGTGCCTAGGATCAGCTGCCTGGGGCCACCCAAGCAGTGACTGGTACAGCTGGCCCCGGGGCCGCCCCAGCAACTCAGGCAGCCCTGGGGTCTGCTGCACCAGCTGCTACAGAAGGCACAGAGGTCCCGGAAAGTCACAGAATCCATGACTTACGTGAAAGACTCGCAGCCTTAGTTAAAAGCAGTTGATGCCACTTCTGAAGAAATGGCCAACACATCATTCAGGGAGGGACTCTTCCCTTCCTCCTTCAAACAGACAGTAGTCCGACCATCACCAAAGAAATCTGGTCACATTGATTCTAGCCAACTGCCTCGCAGTGTCAAACCTCTCATTCCTCAGCATGCTCATAGAGAAGCTAGCAAAAGGCCAGCAGCAAGCCAATCTAATTGAGGCCAACATTCTAGCCAACACACACTCTGGATTCAGGCTGGGACATGGGATGGGAACAGCTCTAATGGCACTGATGAATGATCTCCTGCTGTCAATGGAGAAAGGGAACCATCCATTCTCACCCTCCAGGATATCTCTGCAGCATTCGATACTGTTGACTATGAGATACTGATGTCCTGCCTGAGAGAGGTGGCAGACATCCAGGAGTTTAAGCATGGGCAGCAGGTGAAGCTTCCCCTCGGAGGCTAGCTCCCCATCCTGCCTCTTCCAACGCACGGCCCTGCCCACACTACACCCCCACTCAGCCCCAGCAGCAACCCAGGCCCCACGTCCTCCCCTACTCAGTTCCCTCCCTGCTCACCACGTGTCCCTCCTCTCCTTCCCCTCTCCTTACTCAGCCCTCAGCCACCGCTCGCCACATCCCTACTCAGTCCTTGTCTTCAAAGTGTTGGGCCCAGGATATCAAAAACAACCTAGAGTTTCAGGATGGGGAGTGTGGGCAACAACTCAGCTTCTCTAGCACAAAGGATCTTTCCACCTTTATGGTAAAGCAGAAGATGGAACTTTCTCACAAGCCGATCTCACACTGTGGAACAGATCTAAGGCCCATCACATGCACCACAAACACAAGGTGCATTCTTTGACCTGCTTTCTCTAGTCTGTTTGTGTTAGTGTGTGCATTTAAAACCACAAACCAACCCTGGTGAAATAAAACACTCCATTGCATGCCCAGTTCTCCCCCTGGGGAGAGAATGAGAGCACAAACATGAGAGAGATGTTAGTCGCCTCGCTTAGTGCCCAGCTGGAAATGAGAATAGAATAGGTATGTTAGCTGGGCCTGCTGCTTGAGTGCTAGGTCTGTATCCTGCCCCATGTTGGCCCCTTGTGTGCTGTGGGAGGGAGAGCACCCTCTGACTTCCCTCCCCACAGATGATCAACACACAGCAGGTCTGAATTTTGCAGTAAACAGATGATCTGGTGTCACAGTGCCCTTTGCTCCTCACTGAAAAGTTTGTGGTCAGACTGGAAGCCAGTGCAATATTGTTAAAGCAAATGGCAAGATTTGGGTGCATGTTGAAATCTGACATTGGGACAGTGATCAAGGGCAAAGTCAACAGCGATGGTCAGATGAAGAATTGAGACTGCAGCTGGTGCATGGCTGGGGCAAAGCAAACGGGGGAATCAGCACCAGGGACAGGACAGGTTACCAGCCTGTTTCCTTTGAGAGGTGCCCCTGCAGATCCCCACTCTTTGGATTAGTGCACCCAAGTATGCAAATTCAGCATCTTCTGGAAAGCAGCGGCCTTGCCATCACTCGCCCTTGCCCTCACACAGGGTTCTGGGCAGGCCCGGCTCCAGCTTTTTTGTCACGGGAAGCGGGGGAAAAAAAAAAAGATAAAGCCGTGATTGGCGGCACTTGAGCGGCAGCTTTACCGCGCTGCTTCTTTCTTCGGTGGCAATTCGGTGGCAGGTCCTTCCCTCTGAGAGGGACTGAGGGACCGGCCACCAAATTGCCTCCCAAGACCCGGACGTGCCGCCCCTTTTCATTGGCTGCCCCAAGCACCTGCTTGGTTCGCTGTTGCCTGGAGCCGGGCCGGGTTCTGGGGTATAAACAGGGCACATGGCCCCAGCTGTCCTTCACTTCTTGCTGATAGCCAAAGGTGTATTGAGCCCAGAGCTCGCCTCTGACCTCAGCATTCCCTCCATGCTTTGCTCCTCTGTTCTGCCCCTTAGGTTGCTATTTTTCTTTGTTTTAGATTTTTGTTAAAGAACCAACATCCCCCAAGTGTTGGTGCCTGTGCCTGGAGCCCAGCCCTCTTGGCTGCTCCCTCTTTTCCAAATATCGGTCCTGTTAGGCTGACTTCGCATTGCTGCTCTCCCTGTCTTGGATCTACTGAGCCGGCAGCCAGCATGGCTGAGCAGCGCTGCCTCCCTTCATAGAGTCAGTAGCTTTCAGAAATAGCAGTGGGGAGCCAGAGGGGAGGGAGTGGAGGCAGCCAAGCAAATCTTTCCCATAATGGCCTCAGGTAAAAGATCCAGGCCCCTCCCATCCCAAGCTGCTTGCCACTTGACTCCTAACCTTCAAATATTAATGCAATGCTAATTGTGACGCTCTGACCTCCCCTCCTGCCACCTCCTCTTGCTGCACAATACAGTCTCTGACTGTCTCCAAGCTAAAGGGCTGGGAGCTCCAGTTTCTCCTGTCAGGAAGCCACCTGGGACCAGCAATGATTCCTTGGCCATCCCAATTCTGAGCTTCCAAAGCTCTGGATCCACAGCAGAATTTTACCCTCTCCTCCCCTGTGGAGGGTGCTTCAGATGAACGCTGGACAGGACTGGAGGGGTGGCACTGGTATGTATACTCTCATACAGATTTAGTTTTAGGCTGTAGTTTTGGCTCATGGGGCCTCACTAAACCAGACTCCTCTTTATCTCTGTTGCCATGGTGCCCCCTATTGGTTCAGTGAGACTGCATTCCTGCCATTAGCTTGCCCCAGGGAGAAGGGAAATCTTGCCAACCCACCCATGGACAGAGGTAGAGCCTTGACTGCTTGCCTCTGTACTTCAGCCTAAGCAGGTTGTGTGTGAATGTGGTCTTTGTGCTCCAGGATCCAGACATGAATCACTGATATCAGGAGATGTGGTTTCAGTTCTCAACCTGAAAACACAGTGGAGAATAGAAGCATGTTCTTGTCAGGACTAGTATCTTCAGGGCTTTTTCTGTACTCCAAAGAGTCTCACTCCTGCTAAATCTCTCCTAGTTGATCAGTAAAGGATAGTAACTGGCAGAGAGTTTCATAATCCAGCAGTTCACAGGACCTTGCTCCTCCATCTCTACCTTCTAAATTCAGTGACATGCTGCAAACATGAAGGAGTAACTAAGCTGCTCTGGGCTTACTGGGAGCTGAGCTCCAGAACGGCTGGATGTCTTTCTAGAAGAGTTGCTCTAGCTGAATGAGAAAGTAATGGGCTTGGTACAGGAATCACAGGATGACGTTTGATGGACTGGGTCAACAAGGGCTCAGACTAGATGATCGTAACAGTCCCTTCTGGCCTTGAATTCTCTGAATCTTGGAGCTGAGACCTAATGTTACCTAAAAAGTTCATACTGATTCCTTTGCAACAAGAACAAAATGCTCCAAAGCTGACAGGATGAAATAGAAAGTAAAAAGAAAGAAGGAAAGACAGCAGCTAGTTGATCAAGCTGAGCTTGTGCTGGATTAGTCTTCTATTCAGCATAGTTTTCTGTGCTCTGCCCGTCAGCTCACAGCTCTGGACTCTACAAACACTCCAAATGCTAGCCTAAAAGGGAGTCTAATCAGAACGCTGTACAGTGTGTGCATACATGCACACAATTCCCAGCAGAGATAAACTGCATAGAGGAGTGGGAGGGGGCACTCAGCATACTATGTTAGGAATTGATCTCCCAGTCCTTTTGGGATAATCATGCTTCTCCAATAGATTGTAAAGAGTTGATGATGAAGCAATGTAAATACTGATCCCCAAGTAAGGGCTAGTGCCCTAGAAAAGAGCAGGCTGCATGCTTACATGTTTCGTTCATTGTAAGGGTTATTATGAATATTCCTTGTCAATCATATAGTTAATGAGTTTACTGACCTAGTACAGTAGTGCATCATTTTGACTGACACTACAGGACTCTTATCAGAGAGATCTCTGCTGCTACAAAAACTCAGGTGAGTTACAAGCTCAGTCTAATACATTTGTCAAATAATGATTCATGTCTTTTAAAATGTCTGTAACTGCATTGCTCAGGACCTAGCTATGAGGATGGATCACTTTTTGCCAATTTTATTTAGACAGGAAGTATATTTAGCCTGGCCAGTGCTGCCTGGGACACTATCCTGAGTTCATACAGGACCTGACAGATATGTAATCCCACTGTACTGAACGTATCATGCATTAGTCGCTTCCTGAGCTGGGCTGGCACCAGCCCAAGCAGGTCACCCCAGAGATGTAGTGAACCAGTGCAACTTCCAGGCAGTGTCAGTATGGGGTGCTCCTGTGGTGTCCCAGGCATAAATTCCCAGTGGAATGGCCAGAGAATGGCAGAGGGTGAATTCTACCCTTCTGTTAGAACTTCCCTGCTGGTGCAGGAGGGTGCAGATTGCAGCCCCTGCAGCACTGGAAGGAGTCAAACCCATAATGTCCTACCTCAGAGGGTTACTACACTAGCAGATAATAGATCATGGTTTGGAGCACTCCTGATACAGGTGGTGTATTCTCCTAAGGGCTTCATTGGTGTAGCAGAACTGTATGTGTGTTACAATCAAACAGTTCACTTGATCAAATTAACAATTCACGCTGAGACCTGGCCAGAAGACTGAAACTTCTAGGCATTCGATTGACTGAAAATGAGGACCAAACATTTGTTCAAAACCCTACATTTACTTCCTGAATTAAACACACTTTATTGCATTGTGTCAATTGCCCAGAGAGTCTATTGGCCGGTAGGTACATTAGTAAGGCACTGTGGTTGGTATCACTCTGTGCTAAGCAGCCAGTGTGATGAGACTTTGTTTTACAGTCTTTCCACTTTTTGCTATGACTCAGGTGCCTACTGCTCTTTCCCTGAGGTTGGCTTACCTTTCTTGGAGGATGGCTCATCCCCAGGTGCTTCTTCTAGCTAACACTTAGATGGGCTCTTACATCACTACTTAGAACCTGGGGTAATAGAAATGAATATTCTGTGCAAAAAAATCTGTGCAAGGTAATCCCTTGACCTTAATGTGCCACTGATGGAGCCCATTGGCAACTGCTATGCAAAGGGTTGCAAGGCTTCTGCAATTTGTACTTCTGTGTACCAGCCAGTCAGTGTCCTTCGTACCCTCTGCTCCTCCCATTTCCCTCAATGAGAGTCCCAGTAGGAGCTGGGGTCGGTGCCCGTGGCCTAAAACACTGCACAGCTGGTAGAAAAGGTAAATTAGAACAGCAGAGAGATTCAAGTAGCGATTTACGGTGCCCTCCAAAGCTCTACTGTGCATGGTCATGCACTTAGGGTCTAATAAGAATTTATGCTACATGCTGGGGTTTCATCAGTTGGGAGTGACCGCGGAGGAGACAAACCTGGGTGTGGGGGTCCATCACCACCAATGTGATGCAGCTGTAAAAAAGGCAAATGGGGTATCAGGTAAGACATTCCAGTCGAGATAGGGAAGTAGTAATGCCACAGTATACGGCATTGGGGATACCTCATTTGGAATACTATGAACTGTTCTGGTCACACAGTTTCAATCCATCTTTTGTGATGGTAGAACAGATGCAGAGAAGAGCTACTAGATGATCAAGGGAACAGAGGATCTATCATCTGAGAGGAGACTGAAAGAGCTTGTCTTGTTTAGTCTCACAAAAAGGAGGCTGAGAAGGGATACGATTGCTTTCTATAAATTCATTGTAGAGTAAATACCAGGGAGAGTGAAGCTCATTTAAGCTAAAGGGTAATGTTGGCACAAGAACAAAGTGGTATAAACTGGCCACAAATAAATTTATGCTGGAAATTAGAAGAAGGCTTCTAACCATCAGAGAGGTGAGGTTCTGGAACAGCATCCCAGTAGGAGTTGTGTGGACAAACAACTTAACTAGTTTTGAGAGAGACCTGGACAAATGTATGAGTGCAATTGCATGATGGGATTGTTTGTTATGGTGCAAGGCAGGGCTTGGCAGCCCTGGGGGGCGGGGTCACTTCCAATTTATGCCTTATGTTCCTAAAGCTCATGTTTCAGGACTTCTGCCAGCCACCTGCAGGAGTCAGGAAGGGATTCCCCCCCACCCCGCCCCATGTATTCTGGGAGAGTTTTTTATCTTCTTCCTCTGAAGCATTAAGTACAGCCACAGCTGGAGATGGGACACTTGGTGGAATGGGCCAGGGCTCTGTGGAGACACCCAGTATTCTCTCTCTCAGCTGCATGGCTGGCTGGTTCTTGATCACATGCTCAGGGTCTAACTGATCGCCATGTGTGGGGTCAGGAAGAAATTTCACCCCAGCTCAGACTGGCCTTGACCTTAGAGGTTTTCATCTTCCTCAGCAGCGTGTGGGTGCAGGTCACTTGCTAGATTATCTGGGTGTATCTCACTTAATCATTTCCCTGCACTGTGGGGTCCTCTGGCACTGGGACACCTCCTGTTCTCTGCCTGTGGCATGTAATAGTCTGGTCTCCTAGGGGCTGTGAGACTTTGGTCTCATTTTGGTTGTCTGGTCCAGTGTGTAGGTGCTGGGTGGTGCTGATGGCCTGTGCCATACGGAGCTCAGGCTGGATGAGTTGAAGGGACCACTAGAGCAATGACTCTATATTCATTTGGGCTGTAGTCAGTGACAGGCTAGTGCCTAAACCTACTGGCACTGATGATGTGAAGGGACATGGGTAACGGCGTGTGTCTCTGTGTCTGTTACCATGTTCCGTTTGGTATCAGAGCTTTGGAACATCCCCCCACATCCCTCCCACCCCTCTCAAAAAACCTGCCATCTTGCCCTGTTGTGCTGCATGCTGAAATCAGTCAGAGTTACAGTGTGGTGCAGGGTCCTTTCTTTATGCAGGTGATCACTGTTGCTGAGCAGGAGGTCCTCTGCTACTCCATCTCTGTGGCTTCTTTTTTTAATAACAGTCCTTCCAAATGAGGACGAGCAGGATTAGAACCAATTTCCATGTGGCATTATTGTGACAGGTGCACTGGTTCCTTCCCCTGAGGAGAATGAGATCTGTCTCACAGCAGTAACCTATGGTTTAAGGGAGGCCACTGTGGAAGAGGCCAAACTAACAGACCGATCACTCCCAAACTCCTCCCTGGGGGATAATTGTTCATTCCCCCCTGCACTGGGCAAATGGACGGTCAGGTGTTGTGCTTCCCTGTGCTTCCTCTTTCATAGTTGTCTGTGTCCCAGTAGTCTGCTCAGTGGAGGACTTCTAGTAGCCAGGAGGGTCAAGTGGCCAAGATCCCAGTAATAAAGAGCCAGCACACTGGTGACTACTACCGACCAGAGAGTGGACAAGCACGCCTCAGAATGTCAAGTGAGGCCATCACCATGATGGAGAATGGCAAGGTACCCTACTGCCTGCTGGGGGGTTGGTGTAAGACAGAGCTCGTCTTTGCTTCTTTGGAAGGTTCCTGGAGGAGATCAACTTTCCCGTTGTTTGATTGTGTCAAAATAAAATAGGTATGTCTCTGGCACATGACTGGAAAAATGAATAGTGGAAAGGTATCTTAAAAGAAACTGCTTAACTAGAGCTGGGAAAATTCTGCAAACATTTATTTGAATGTCAACACTAGACCTGATTTTCCTCTTGCTTATGTCTGTTTTACACTGGCACGGCTCCCTGAACTTCCGGTGTAAATGACAGCAGACTCTAGCCCCATGAATTTCCTTCCATAGTATTCACAACCTTTTATCAGAGGGGTAGTTGTGTTAGTCTGGATCTGTAAAAAGCAACAGAGAGTCCTGTGGCACCTTTAAGACTAACAGATGTATTGGAGCATAAGCTTTCGTCTGACAAAGTGGGTATTCATCCACGAAAGCTTATGCTCCAATACATCTGTTTTCCATGTGGCATTAAAGGTGCCACAGGACTCTCTGTTGCTTTTTACAACCTTTTATATTTGTCTTTCCTGAACATTTTTGTAGGGAATTTTCTTCCCAAGAACATTTGTGGAACAGGAGAGTTTCACAAATACTTGTGCCAATACGTATTGGCGCAACTGCTTGAGCTGAAACTGAAAAGAAGTAGCTGAGGGATTGGCAAATATCCAATCAGGTCACAGGAACAATAGCAAGTAACTCAGGACATGTGAGCGAATTACAAATGGCAAATACCAGAAGTCTCATCCAGTAATTTACAAGGAATCTTTAAGTTGAAACACATAATTCAACACATAATTTCAGATAATGAAACACATTTGTAAAAATCTAAGTCTGTTCAGGGATAATTTGGGAACAGAAAAAGGGGCAAAAACATCAAAGAAGTGCAGGTTGTTTGTTGTTTTTCTGTGAGTAGTCCACTCAAGTCCTGAATCTCCCAGTAAGGAGCAGTGGGGAATCTCACCTGTCTGGAATCTGCAGTGCTGTGTGGGTATGCATAACCCCTAACATTGGCAGGGCTATGTATGCTTGATGCCAGCTGACATTGGGAAGGCAAGAGCTGTGGGGACACTCACAGTGCTGCTGTGCTAACTGGCACTACCAGTAAGTGGCCATGAAGCTGCTCTAATTGGTGGAGTCAAAAGGAAAAGCAGTAGAAAGACCCGATGTTATATTGGAAGATGTAGACACTGAAAGGTGTTTCACATTTTCAGAGGTGAAAGAGCCCTTCCTTCTCTGTGTCTTTCTAGGCTCTGGCATCAGTGAATCCTCTGCCAATGGGAGTAAGCCACACGCTAGCCATGGTGAAAGAAGGAATTATCCACACACACCAGAACATAGCCAGTGAGTACAGGCTCTCGTATTTCTTCTGAAACTCTCAGCAACAGATGTGAGTGTCAGAGCTTCCTGGCTGTTCTGCTGTTAAATGGCCAGGGGCAATCCTGTAGTATTTCAGTGGTACATACTAGTGACTATCCGTGTTCACAGGAACTGTAAAATAGCAAATACATATGCACTGTATGGGTCAAATCCTCAGCTGGTGTCAACTGTCCTCAAGCCATTAACTTCATTAAAACTGAAAATTGACTTCCATGGAACTGTATCATCTACACCAGCTGAAGACTGCCCCAAAGTGTTTGTATTATATTTTCAAACATTTTACAGTGAAATTGGAAATTGCTGTAAATGTTGTAATCATTTAAAATGTGTTCTCTAGGGTGACTGAGTTTTGCTGGAGGGCTAATGGAGTATTGACTTCCCTTGCTGATGAATACCATCACTCAGTCTGTATTCTTAATCATGCAAATCACTGTAATGCTAAAGCGAAATACCCCCTTCAAATTGTTCTCACTAGCTCTCTGTCCCCAAGCATACAGCCCGTAAAGGGCAGGGTCGCCATTCGATGGAGAACTGCATCCCCTACTCTTCCCATTGCCCTGAAACTCTTTTACATAAGCCTGAGCTTTCGTGGGTGAATACCCACTTCATCGGATGCATGTAGTGGAAATTTCCAGAGACCGGTATAAATATGCCAGCAAGAATCAGGCTACAGATAATGAGGTTAGTTCAATCAGGGAGGATGAGGCCCTCTTCTAGCAGTTGAGGGGTGAACACCAAGGGAGGAGAAACTGCTTTTGTAGTTGGCTAGTTAAATGAACTGAAGCTCAGCAGTTTCTCTTTGAAGTCTGGTCCTGAAATTTGATCTACAACCTATCCTGGACAACGATCCCTCACTTTCACAGGCCTGGGTTGGCAGGCCAGTCCTCGCCCACAGACAACCCGCCAACCTGAAGCATATTCTCACCAGCAACTACACCACACGATAGCAACTCTAACTCAGGAACCAATCCATGCAACAAACCTCAATGCCAACTCTGCCCACATATCTACACCAGTGACACCATCACAGGACCTAACCAGATCAGCCACACCATCACTGGTTCATTCACCTGCACGTCCACCAATGTAATATATGCCAGCAATGCCCCTCTGCTATGTACATCAACCAAACTGGACAGTCCCTACGTAAAAGGATAAATGGACACAAATCAGATATTAGGAATGGCAATATACAAAAACCTATAGGAGAAAACTTCAATCTCCTTAGACATATAATAGCAGATTTAAAGGTAGCCATCCCGCAGCAAAAGAACGTCAGGACCAGACTTCAAAGAGAAACTGCTGAGCTTCAGTTCATCTGCAAATTTGACACCATCAGCTCAGGATTAAACAAAGACTGTGAATGGCTAGCCAACTACAAAAGCAGTTTCTCCTCCCTTGGTGTTCACATCTCAGCTGCAAGAAGAGGGCCTCATCCTCCCTGACTGAACTAACCTCGTTATCTCTAGCTGATTCTTGCTTGCATATTTATACCTGCCTCTGGAAATTTCCACTGCATTGCATCCGATGAAGTGGATATTCACCCACGAAAGCTCATGCTCCAATATGTCTGTTAGTTAATCTATAAGGTGCCACAGAACTTTTTGCTGCTTTTACAGATCCAGACTAACACGGCTACCCCTCTGATATTTTAATAAGCCTGTATTTCTTCTCTCCCTTCCAGCCACAAGGTCCTCCAACATGCTGAAACCCAGCGAGCCCAGCAAACCACTCATAGCAGAGCCGAAGCTCAGCAAATCCCTGCAGAAGGCCAGGATCACAGCCTTGTTTGCACACTCTGTATGTCGCTCACTCATCCCCACAGCTCCCTTTGGATTTTCTCTCCCTTTCTGTCTATTTCTACTTGGCCTCTCCTTTGCTCTTCAGGGATGCCTCTTCAGCAGAACTTACCAGGTTTCTGATCAGTTCTCAAGGCAACAATCCCCATTCAGCTACAATTTGTTGTCTGTAGCAACACCACCCATCTTTCCTGAGTTGGATACTCCCTTTCTCCCAGCCACAGCCACTCTGCTGGCTGCAGGCTGGGGAGTGGTGTAGAAGCCATTATGGTGGCGCTATACCACCAGAGGATTCTGCCAAAAGAGGGTAGATCTTCCAGCAGCTGCATAGACTGGCTGTGGAATAGCACAAAGCCACACTAACATCCCATTATAGTTACCACTGCTGCAATCTGTGTCAGCAGCCAACAGAACAAACCCCAGGGGCCAGTGCTGGCAAGGTATTTACTCAGGTTCCTTGCCTCTCCCCCCACGCCTCCAAAGCCATTTGGATTGCTTCTAGAAATCAGGAGAATGGGTGAAGTTGTGGCATGTGAGACGTTTGTCCTTTCAACAGTCAACATGTTTCACAAACATTTTTGTGCCCCATTCAATATTTTATTTTCAAAATTTGTGTTAAGAAAATGATCAAAACCATTACTGGCCATTTCCATCCCCCCAAACCCTGGTTGTCACAGCACATCAGAGGGCTGACTTGCTGACAAGGATATAGCTGGTGCCAAGGCCTGGTGCCGGGAGTTTGGCACCTAACTCCCGCCGGCCCTTGTGAACATCTGTGCTCAAGCATTACGTTAGTGGCTGCTGTGCTGCTGAAGGTGCTGCCCTGCTCTGAACACACCCAAACGTGGCTGGAGAAGATGCTTTGCCCCTGAGGCTCCTGTCCCTCACAACCTGAGCATGTTCCATCTGCCAGGGCCTCTGGATGGTGCTAGTGCATGTCACAGCCTTGCCCGTTAGTTATCTGCACACACTCCAGCTCTCAGCAATTCAGCCTGGCAGTAGGTGGGCACTCCATACCCTGGGCTCCCAGCCTGCAGTGCTGATGGGTGGCTGGAAGGGTTGGGTGTGGAAACACACACTCATTGTGTGAAATTCAGAGCGCAAATTTCTCCAAGACATACTCTTGGAATTGGATCTTGGGCTAGAGCCCCAAATCTTGCTGAGCTGTGCTGAGGGGGCAAGGTGGTGTCTTAAAGCCCTCTAGATCCCTGTCAGTCAGGAGTGCACATAGAGGTCAGTTTGACCCTCAGAGTATCTTAGAGCAGCCTCGAGGCCAGTCTAAGCTATGGTGGCTGGAACAGCTCCTAATGGCTGGAACAGCTCCTGGTGGCCGCTCTGCTGGTCCAGAATTGAAATACGCTCCAGACATAGTCCCTTCCATCCCAGGCCACCCCCTGACCTACCCTAGCACCTCTCCCCTACACAAAGCTGCTTTGCCTGTCTGAGCAGAGCAACCCAGCCAGCATCGGCAGGAGGGTCTGACCCTATGTGCTCCTACCTCACCTCCCTTTGGTACATTGCATGAAGTCCTCTTAAAAACCAGCTGTACTGGAAAAACATGAGCAGTGACTCCTATCATTGCGCAGGGCGAGAAGACTGCACCAGCAGATCCTGTGCAGAGCAGTTGCATCTCCCCAACACTGGATGAGCCGTACCCATCAGACCTAGATGCCCTGGTGCCCACCCATGATGAACAAGGCCACTTGATTCCCGAGTGGAAGCGGCAGGTGATGGTGAGGAAGCTGCAGGCTCGGCTGGAAGCAGAAGAGGGCAAGGGCAGGAAGGTATGGTACTGCACTGAACGAAGGAGAACTGGCTGTTTTAGGCTGGGTTAAAAGTCTTTATAGGCTTCTCTTTGCTTTGCTTGTTCCTCTTGCTTCTTCCCAGCTCACTCCCTAACTTTCTGTCAGCTATGTCATGCCTTACTTCAGTCCTGAATTCTAATGTCATGAGATCATTGCACTCCTGGTTTTCCATCACTGGTACAGTCACTTCAGTAGAACTACATGAGGGTCCAACCCACAGTCCCAGGGCAGGGCAGGGTTCAGGCCTTTGTCTATTCTTGAAGCTCAGTGCAGACAAAGGCCTCGCAAAATTTTGGTTCGAGGGGGGCCCGAACCAACATTTCTAAGGAAAATTCCAGTTCAATTCAAACCAAAATCTTTCTTTCCCCAAAGTTTTTTCAAAATGAAAATTCAAGTAAAAGAGTTGTTTTAGTTGACTTGAGATGTTTAGAGTCAACTTGAAGTGATTTTTGTTTGTTTGTGCTTTGAATCAGTCGTTTTTGAAGTGTTTCACCCTTTTTTTTGTCAATTCAAAAAGCCCTTTCAAATTGAAGAGTCGAAATGAAACATTTTGATACAAAACGGTCACAAACTTTTCAATTCTTTCGGAAAAAAAAAATTCAACCAAAATCTTTCACTGAATTTGACTCCAACTTGACAAATACGTTTCAGGACTCGAAAATGCTAGTTTTTTTTTTTTTCATTGAAATAATCAGTCAAAACCATGTTGTCCAGCTCCAGTGCAGACCCAATGAAAGCTACGTGGTGCCAGAGCAAGGACTGTGCACTCAGACAATGCCAATGACTTTCAAGCCAACGTGCCCCTTAGAACAATAGACACAGAGACCTTCTCAAAGCAAGGGGGAGCCCTGGACCTGTGTGTTAGGGAGCCTGTGTGGACCTGTGTGTTGAGGAGCCTTCTCTGTTCTTTAGCAGTCACAACCTCTCTAATCACCAGTCGTAGAAGCTGTGGGAGCCAAATCCTGTGCACGTTCATCATATTGCTGGGGTGTCAGTGCGCTTGTGTCACACCAGTGTGTGCGTGTGTAGGGGGGGTCACCTGAAGCCCTGGCTCTAGCAGATTACATTAATGACCTCCTGCAGTCTCTCACTTTCTGTCTCCCGCATGCAGAGCAGTGGAGGCAGTTCGGTGGAGATGGGGGACTGGAGGTATTCACAGGCCCACAATGGTATCCTGGGCCCCTTCGGGGAGCTGCTGACCGAGGACGACCTATTTTACTTGGAGAAGCAGATTGAGAATCTGCAGCTGAGGAAGAGATGTCAGGAGTGTGAAAGAGAGCTGGGGCGCCTGGTGGAGGAGCTGCAGACCATCCTTCCTGCCCCCATTGTCCATATCACCGTCAACAGCCAACTCCTGCACCAGGATGGCCAGGCGCTCCCTATCTGGTGCAGCCGCATCTCTGGCATGGTGAAAAGCATGTCCGTGCTGCTCACTAATGTAAACGGCCTGAGGAAGGAGGCGGAGATGCCATCCCCTAAAGAACCATCCAGGCCTGGTGAAGGGAAGTACCCTCCTGGAGGCAGTGCAGAGAGGGAGATCCTGGAGTGTGGCGTCTCTGTCAGGAAGCTGAGAGGTAATTTTGAGAAACATGTTCTCCCAGGACAAAGAATGGCCTTGGAGCTCCGAGGGGTGGAGGCCACGCCTTGGGAACACTCAGGAAGGTGCTGGTCAGGTGAGGATCTTATTTCTCAAAAGCAGTGGAGCACCAGTAAGAGCCAGAGAAAACTAGTCTGTGAAGAACATGCATGTGGAGATATGGAGAATGCCAGTGTCTCTGGGATCAGCTGCAAAGAGGCTTCCTCAGATGTGAGCAGGTCTCTTGTTCCAATGGCAGAGCCCACTAGCCTCAGGAAAGAACGAATAGTGATGCTCTTTCTGAGCCACTGGAAGAAATCTGCTTACATGCCTTCCTTGAAAATCACAGCCAGGAAAACACTTGAGTCCCAGAGAGTCAGGAAAATAAGAGAGGTGAAGGCTGCTGCAGAGGTCAGAAAGGAACAGATTCCTGAGGAGAAGCCGGTGGTGGAAATGAGCAAACTGGGCTATTTAATTCAGCAAAGGAGCACCATCAAGAACCTGATTGGCAACTGGAAGGACATCATCTCTCAGGTGCCCTCACAACAGATCCGGCGCCTGAACCGCCAGCAGGCTATCTATTCCCCAGAGCAGTTCCTGCCCCATGTCAATGGGGTGCCCACCGATTACAACAGCCTGACCCTTGACCTCTTTATGCTTGGCTACTTCCACATCCTAGAGCTGGACCTTCCTCAGGAGGAACGGAAAATGAGGCACCTCCTCTGCTTTGAGGTGTTTGACCACTTGGGCAGATACCCCTGGGAGACTGTGCGAGCCTTCCACAAGGCAGTGACTGATGAAATCAGTGCTGGCAAGCGAGGCTGGAAAGACAGTTTTGAGGACATTAAGTTCAGGTTTTTTGGTAACACCAAGGACCCAGCCAGGGAGCTGGAACCAAGCAGAGCATCAGCAGAAAGCACTCTAAAGCCAGTGCCCAGAGTTAGGGTTCGGAGCACTGCTCTTGAACAGGCTGGATATGATCCAGGAAACTGTTCTGAGCTAGGCAGCTTCAACAATGATGAGATCTGCAGGTACATTGACCGCAGCTTTGCCTTCTGGAAGGAGAAAGAAGCCGAGATCTTCAACTTTGAGGAGTGAGTTCTTTTGGCCATGTTGGAACTGCCTTCCCTTGGCCTTGTGTGAGTGGGAGTTTGGGGGTTGGATTGCTCCTGGGATGCTGGTTCCTCCTCCTCCCCATCTCTCAGATACTGCAAGGAATATGCCTAGAAGGGTTCAGAAATTTTTCATGAAGCAGGTTGCCTGTCCTGAGGAAGAAATTTCAGAACCATCAGGAAGATTTTCCAAGGCACAAATGGGAATTCAGCACCCAGCTCTCATTGTGCCTTTGACAGTCTACTCCAAGATTCTTCCTCTCTGCCTTTTCAGCGGTTAAGATGTGGGATGCCTCTTCTTTTCAAGCCAGCTGCCATCTCTTAAACAAGACTGCTCTCCACCCCAGCCCACCCTCCTTTGCTGTGCGAACAGGTGAGGATTAGCTATTTCATCTCTGGCAGGAGAATCTCCATGATTCTTTGTCTGCATAGCATGACTTTAAACACTATGGAAAGATCCAGGTGGAGCTGAACCTGTCAATGGGCTGCCCTCTGCACAAACACGCACAGACCCTGGTACCATGGGATGGCTTTGATGGTACAGGGAGTATCGAACGACAAATACAAGTGCAACCAGCAATGGAAGCTAAGGAAATGATTGGCAGCAGTAAAAGGCCAGCAGCCTGCTGGAAACTGATGGCCCTGCATATGTCACCCTTGCCCTCGCCTGACCAGTGCAGAGACTGACATGGACTGCACAGGGAGGTACATGTGGAGTGTCTGAGCCGAGGGAAAGTGTTGTGAGGAGCTCAGGAGAGGAGCTGTGGGATATTAAAGCTGAGCAATGCTCTGGCTTGGGGTGGACCTGTGGTGGTCAGCAGGCAGAGGCAGGGAATTCCAGGGAGGAAGGGGAGGGAAGGGCTCAGGTCATCTCTGGCTCGTGCTTGGAACATCATTGTTGGGCTCAAGAAGGAGCTCCCCTCACCTTTTAGTGACTGGATTGTGCATCATCTCAACAAGAGTCCCAAAGGGGGAAAGTAAATGGCAGCGTGCCACAAGTCAAAGATTACAAATAAGGCAATGGACGGGTGATTGTGAGCCAATGCCAGGACTGAGCCTGATTGTTCTTTCACTTACATGTAACTGCAGGGATTTCAGTGGGGTGACTCCTGATTTACACCACAGCGAGAGAGGAGAAACCTGGCACTTTGTGACCATTTCACCTCCATAGCCTGCATGAGTTGGAGTTCTGTAAAGATCAAAAATCCCCAGTGAACACCTAAGTGATTCGTTAACGTTCAAAAGTAGTTAAATAGCAAACAGAAAACGCTACTGATTTACTATAATTCTCCAAAAGAAAGAATCTTTCTTCCTTGGTACAGCATCTCCTGTTATGATTACAGACTGAATCATATTTTCATTTTATAATTGTTTCTTTAAAAAAAGCTCACACTTTTTCTTTGTATAAACTTTTAAATAGTATTGATTTTCCCATGGGCTGAGGCTTAATAAACAGTTTTCTGTCTCACTGAAATCATCGGTTTTTCTTGACAATTCATTGAATTGGGTTCATTACCTTGGGAATCACTCGTCAAAGGGTTGGGCACATTCTGCACCACCTGGAGTCTTTAGAGACTGGAAGTCTTTCGAAAGGATATGATTGAGCCCAAAACCAAGTTCTCGGTGAAGTTCTCTGGCCTGTGTTGTGCAGGAGGTCAGACTAGATGATTACAATAGCCGCAAAATCTCTGGATCTATGAAATTCTGAGGTTTCACTGTTACAGCCCAGGGATGAAGGAGGAAAAAGCTGCCCATGTGTACTGGGATGTGAGTAGATATCAATGAGCACCCAGAAGAGTCCCAAAGGTAAGGCTGTAGGCAGGGTCTCTACTCCCCAGACAGCTCTGGGCACTCTGAGGAAGCAGCACCTGATTGTGCTCACACTCTCATCGGTCCTACACTGTTGTACTGTCTCTCCACTTTCCCCTGCTACATGTGACCCTAGAATCAGGCTCCCTGCTGAGGGTGGGAAAGCTACAGATCTTGGTTCCAGTGTCACTGCTCTCTTGATGTATTTGTGGACATTCCTGCGGGAGGGGTATGGAGCCACTTAAAGGCCTCCAATCTAAGGAGCGAGATAAGTAGCATATCATACTATATTTAGCCAAGAGTAATGCAAATGGTAGATAGGAGAGGAGAAAATATATTCACTGGCACAGAGTTATTGACTGTTTAGAATGGGGGTCGGCAACCTTTCAGAAGTGCTGTGCCGAGTCGTAATTTATAAACTTTAATTTAAGGTTTCGTGTGCCGGTAATACATTTTAATGTTTTTTAGAAGGTCTCTCTCTATAAGTCTATATATTATATAACTAAACTAGTGTTGTAAAATAAACAAGGTTTTCAAAATGTTTAAGAAGCTTCATTTAAAATTAAATTAAAATGCTGATCTTACGCCACTGGCCCACTCAGCCCTCTGCTGGTCTGGGCTTCTCTTCACTAGGCCAGCAGCAGCTGGGCGGGGCCTGCGGCCGGGACCCCGGCTGGCAAGGGTCCGGCAGCTAGAACCCCAGACTGGCAGCGGGCTGTGCGGGGCCAGCGGCTGGGACCCCAGACCAGCAGTGGGCTCAGCCCACTGCCACTCAGGGGTTCCATCTGCCGGCTCCTGCCTGCCGGGATCCTGGATGCCAGACCCGCTCAGCCCGCTGCCAGTCTGGGGTCCTGGCCCTGCCCACATACAGTGGGTACCTACCTTCTCCCTGGGTTCTGGCCCATTCTCTTCCTCTCTCTGCACTGAGCTGAGGGTGGGAGTGCACTGAGCACAGGGCTGGGGGTGAAGGGTCTGGCCAGGAGCTAGAATGAGGGAGGGGGCTCAGGGTTGGGGCAGGAGATTTGGGTGTGGGGCACTTACCAGGGCAGCTCCAATTTGGTGCAAGGGGTGAAGGTGGGAATGTGGGGTGTGTGTGTGCAGGAGCTCCCGTTTGGTGCTCAGGGCGGGGGTGGGGATCTGGGGGTGTGTGCATGGGGTGTGGGGGGGCTGGGTATGTGGGGGGGTGCAAGATTCAGGGCTGGGGTCGTGGGGGGTGGTGAAGGAGTCAAGCAGAGGGCTGGGTGTGCATGAGTGGGGTACAGGGCTCAGGGCAGGGGCCTGGGGTGTGTGCGGGGCAGAGGGCTCAGGGCATGGGTGTGCAGGGCTGCGGGGCTCAGGGAAGAGGGCTCTGTATGTGTGTGGGGGGGGTCAGGGCAGGGGGCTGGAGGGGATATGCCCCTATTCCACCCACCCATCACTTCCCTAAGGCCCTGCCCCCGCTTCTTCTCTGCCTCCACCAGGAGCAGCGAGCACGCTGACTCTGCTCCTTCCGGACCCCCTCCCTCACAAGGGCCATCAGCTGATCGGCCAGCAGGGAGGGAGGGAGGCAGGCGGTGCAACCATTTAGGCAACCTAAGTGGTCGCCTAGGACACTAGGATTTGGGGGGGCAGCATTTTCTTCGGCAGCAACCACGGCAGCCAGATCTTCGGCCACCCTGGTAGCTGCTGGCATTTAGGCAGAGGGAGCTGGGGCAGGGGAACACGGGGAGGGCCGCCTGCAGCAAGTAAGGGGGGGCGGCATGCAGGGGACAGAGAGGCGGAGGAAGGGCAGGAACCCAGCACACTACGGGAAGAGGCAGGGGAGCTGGCAGGACCAAGTTTTTGCCCATAGGCGTGCACAACACATTTGATTAGGGTGTGCACCCAGGGAGCCCTGCCCTAGCCCTGCCCCTGCCATGCCCTAGCCCTACCCCCGCCCTGCCCCATCCACTCCCTCCTACTTCCCGCCCCCTGACTTCCCCCCTCAGAACCCAGAACCCCCCCCAGCTCCTTGTCCCCTGACTACCCCCTCCTGGGACCCCTGCCTCTAACTGCCCCCCCAGGACCCCACCCCCTATCTAAGCCTCCCTGCTCCTTGTCCCCTGACTGCCCCCCTAGGACTCCACCCCCTAACTGTCCCCTGACTGCCCTGACCCTTATCTACACCCCCGCCCCCAGACAGACCCCTGGGACTCCCATGCCTATCCAACCACTCCCCGCCCCCTAACAGGACCCCAGAACTCCTGACCCATACAACGCCCCCTGCTCCCTACTGCCCCAACCCCTCTCCACACCCCTGCCTCCTGACAGCCCCCAAACTCCTGAATCATCCAACCCCCAACTCCTAGTCCCCTGACCACCCTGTCCAGAGACCCCCACCCTAACTGCCCCCAGGACCCTCCTTGCTCCCTGTCCCCTGACTGCCCTGACTCCTATCCACCCCCACCCCCTGACAGACCCCGGGACTCCCATGCCTCATCCAGCCCCCCTGCTCCCTGACTGCCCCCTCCAGGGACCCCCGCCCCTCCTGGGATCCCACCCCTATCCAACCCACCCTGCTCCCTGTCCCCTGACTGCCCCCACCCCTTATCCAAACCCCTAGCCCCGGACCCCTTACCATGAGACTCCTAGCAGCATGTTCTGCTCCACGCAGAGCCAAACACGCTGCCCCGTGGGAGCGCGCAGCCCTACCCCTCAGAGTGCTGTGCATGCAGCGGCATGGCTCCAGGGGAAGGCAGGGGAGGGGCCAGCGGCTTGCTGCACTTGGCATTTTGGCTTGGGAGTGTGGACCCCACGGCTTGCCGCGCTGGGAGAGTGGGGCCATTTGCCTACCCCTGCATTAGAGTGTGCCTGGGCACACCCAGTGCGCACGTTTATGCTTCTGATCCCTGCCCCTGCGGGGATGGGGGGGCAGAGAAGAGTGGGCCGGGCCAGGCCTGGCTGGATTTTTAATGGCACGCTGCTGCCATTAAAAATCGGCTCGCGTGCCATAGGTTGCCGACCCCCTGGTTTAGAACGAGGGGAATAGATTGTGTTGAAAGGGATCATTCCCTTCCTCCTCTGCATGCAGACTCAAACCACTGATCTGTTGAGCTATTTTGAATTGAATGATAGTTTTTCTTCTAATGTTCTCTGCATATTTCCACTCTTGGGATGTGCCCATCAGTGCAGATACCTTGATCCCACAAGTGGGACTATGCAGAGTCCATCTTGAAGAACTCCAGTTAGAGGTAAGTTACCTCTATTTAACAGAGCTGACCCAGAGATCTAGACCACCCCTTATCTGTATTTCAGTGCAGCGAAACAAATATGATTTGGGGGCTGGAGGAACTGACTTACAAGTTGAGGTTAAAATAGCTCAAGGGGGACTTTCAAAGTCCCTCAGCATTGACTGCCATTGAAGTCAATAGTAAAACTGCTGGCGACTTTAAGAGGAGCAAAGTTAGGCCAACACTAAGCATTTTAGAACTCCCACCCTAAATGTGTAGCTTGGCTAAATCATAGCTAAAGGGGACTGTGGTGGTGAACTTCAAATGCCTGAAGAGCGTGAGCAACAGGGCAGGGGGGAATTACTTAACATGAAAAGGGTATAACCCAGAATGATGGTATGAACCATAGCAAGGGGAAATTTAGGTTGAATATCATGAAAAAAAAAATCCCATGGTGCGATGTACCTGGCTGCGGAAGTGCTGGAAACCCAATTGCTAGGGGATCTTAGCAACAGGCTGAACAAAGCAGTAGAAAACGTCCTGTTGGGGCCAGTCTGGCCCAGGCAAGGAGATGGAGTGGTGGATTAGACAGGTCTTCTCCAGCTTTGGATTCTAGAATTCAGTGACCCCCTTGCTGCCTTCCTTACAATCAACTTTTTAATTTAGGAAATGTACAAAGGACTTGCTTACGCACACACGAATGCAGCATAAATGTCTAAAGGGGTAAATCAATCCCTGAGTAGAGTAGAATTGGTATGATCATGGATTAGTAATAGACGGGTGACTGAGAGACCTGTTTGGGTACAGCTGGAATAATGCTGGATATCGTGTTCAGGCTGTCCTCAAAAGAGAGCGAACACATGGAAGGGTTTGAAGTGGAAATACTTTAAATTATACTACCATAAAAAGCAAAGCAATAGCAACCAATGCGCTCTAAAGTGTGAGACTCCAGGCTGTGTGGCAGCATTGCTGTTGCTGTGAGTATCCTTGTTAGAAACAGGAGATAAGTGTCCTCCAGTTTCTGTGCCACTCATGACAAGCCTGGCGCTGCAGTGAGCTCATTCAGCAGTCTATTACTGGAGTCAGGAGCACAGAGTCATTTGCAACACCAATTAAATCAAGAGTGAAAGACAAATTGCTTTGCTGTGTCACAGAGCACTCCACCTGGGGCACTATCAAGTGTCAGAGACTCAGAACATTTAGGGCTGAATGACCAGCATAGATCAACAGGTTCAACCCACCAGCCCCAAACCTAGGGCTGTGTCCAGGGACACAGCATGCAGCTGGAATAGTGTCTTGTGCACTGGGTAGCATCCTGGGAGCACGAGAGGATGAACTCCCAGGCTAGAGGGGTTGCAGAGATTTCCATTGAGGCTTCCCACAGGGTCCTGCTCCACCCCCTATTCTGTTCTGCCGTGGAAAGGCTGGGAGAAGAGCTAGGAAGAAGTGGGGAGCTGGGGTATTTTCAGAGTGCTGATGTCACAGCTCTGTGTCTGTTCATTTTGTCCAACCCTGCTGAAGGGATTGAGTGATTGGTCCATGAATAAAAGCATGGGGGTGAAAGCTCAATCCAGAGGAGTGTGCCGTGATATTGGCAGGTTGAAGGAGCTGCCAGAGCACATCATAAAGATTCTGTTGACCCTAATGTAGAGGGGTGTCTGCTGTTCGCCAGCTGAGTTTGATATGTGGTGGTCTTGTTAGACTTCCAGCTGCTGTTAGGGAATCATATTATAGAAGTGACCAGGACAGCTTTTTCCAGGTTATAACCCTGCCTCCTCCCTGCATGTGCATCTTGCTGGTCTCACCCTTGCAGTCCAGGATTACACTAGTGCAATGGGGACATGCCTTAAATCAGTGGTTCTCAACCAGGGGTCCAGGGCCTCCTGGGGGGAGCCACAAGCAGCTTTCAAGGGGTCCACCACACAGGGCTGGCATCAGACTTGCTGGGACCCAGGGCAGAAAGCCAAAGCACCACTGCATGGAGCTGAAGCCCAGGGACCCGAGGCCCACACCCAGGGCTGAAGCCAAAGCTCAGCAACTTAGCTTCACAGGGCCTCCTGTGGTGTGGGACCCTGGGCAATTCCCCTGCTTGCCAACCCCTTATGTTGGCCCTGGCTTTTATATGCAGAAAAACAGTTGTTGTGGCACAAGTGGGCTGTGGAGTTTTTATAGCATGTTGGGGGGAACCCCTGCCTTAAATCAACCGAATGCTAAATCAGGGGCAGCCTGGTGAGCAGCTCACCATCAGCACTTAATAGCAGGGCTCCAGAATCTGCCTCCCTGCCTGCCCGCCCAGGGATTTCCAGGTGGAGTTTAAGGTGCTGACTCAGGACCTGCCTATCTGAGAGGCCTCTCTCCTGTCCCGTGACACTGCTGCAGGTTTGCTGCTATGCCCTTGGTACAGAAGAGGTGGGGCTGGTAGGAGATTTTGGGAAGGGCTGAAGAGATCTGTGCGGGGGTTGGCTGGAGGTTTGGATTTGTGGCAAGACCAGGGTTTGGTGGGAAATTTGGTGGCTTCTCTTGGGCAGAGAGCTGTGGGTTTGCTGCTGGGTGGCAGTGCCTTGGTTGCATTGGTAACTATTGGGCTCCTGGGGTCTGGCTTAGGCCTTCTATTACTTTTTATTTGGTGAAGTAAAAAAAAAACCACATCTACTCTGTAATGATCAAAGTGGAGCAGTTCAAGGCACCAGCGGGTCCCACACCATGCCTAAGGTGATTGTTGGGATTCTCCCATGCAAGAACAACAGCAGAGGTCAGAGTTATTGCATGTGGTACAGAGACAAACACACACTGATTCCAAAAGGGGCTAAGCTTTCAACCTTGTCAGTGTCAGTGAGGGTCGGTGTTTTAGTCTAGTGTTTTAGTCTTTGGCATGCAGCTTGCCAGCAAGCCCAGGCGATCCTGGGGCGAGTGCTCTGTCCCCCTGAGCTCATGGAGGAGACTTCCCCTGGGGAGGGAGGGGGCCTGCACCAGAGCTGGTCTGGGGACAAAGAAGTCATTTACCTGGCGAGGCTGCCTTCCAAAGGCCAGCAAAGCCCGGCTTACACAGCCCCACCTCTGCCTCCTTCCTGGCCCCCTGCCTTTCTCTCCTGGCAGGTTGCTTTAAGAGCAGGTGGCCTGGAGACAGTAACTGTCAAAGAACTTCTCACCTCCCCCACCCCACAGACAGGCTGCTGTCTAAAAATAACGCCCCTGGTCTCCAGCCAGGCTGTCCCTAAGCTGTGCCCCTCCTGAGTGCTGAGCTCCCACGGCTGGGAATCTGGCTGCACCCTGCTCTCCCCAGGCTGGCCTAGCGCCGCTGATCGAACAGGCCAGTCAATCGATCGGCTGGACAGAGGCATTTCGGAGGCAGCTGCGAGGTAAGCTGGGGCTGCCAGCACTGGCCTGTGCCAGCGTGGGAAGGTGCTGGATGAAGGGCACAGCATGCAGTGAGGGCACAGTACCGGCTGGTGCCTAGGCTCACAGTGCTGCACATAGAGAAAAGCCCCAGTTAATAACAGCTCCTTTGTTTGGTGGGTGCCAGCCCTCTTCAGTGCTTGTACTGCAGGGAGCCTTTCAGAGTGGGCCCCCAAACTGCTGCTGTCGCCATGCAGCACCAGGGGAGTCACCCTTCAGCCCTCCCCACCAACCCTTCTCTCCAGAGTGTGTCAGGAATGGTGTGCAGGCTTCAGAGCCCCCCAGGCCATCTGTCCCCACGGTACCCTGGTAAATCCAGGTAGCCTGCAGCCAGAGCATGCTCCCTCACTCTCACCATGTGCTCTCTGGAGGAGCATGCAAACGCTTTGTGGGATTTGGAGCTATAACAAGGCTAGAGGGAGAGAGGAGGAAAACAGGCGATTCTGGGAGGAGAAGCTCATATTAGGCCAGATCCTCAGATGGTGAAATTTGGGGTAGCATCATTGTAGTCAATGGCCAGTGGCAAGGGGACTGGCCTGGGTGTCAGGAAAGTCTTCCTGGCTTTGCTACAGACTGATTGTGGGACCCTGGACTAATCATTGCACCTCTTTGTGCCCCTATTTTCTCTGTCTGGTTAGACTGGCAGCTCTTCAGGATAGGACTGTCTCATCCTATGTGTTTGTATCATTGTCATGCCCATTGGTTGTTTTATTAGCGTAGCACATGGGAGCCCCAGTCATGGGCCAGGTGTCCAGCATGCCAGGTGCTGCATGAACAGAGAACAAACCGTCCCTGTGGTGTAAGGATAGATCTACACCTAAAACTTAGGTTGACCCTGCTCCAGCTCAGGGCTGTGATGAATTCCACTCCTGGTGAGACAGAGGTAGGATGGACTTCACCTCTGTTGTAGATGCAGCTAGGTGGATGGAATAATTATTACTTTACCCAGCACATGGGGAGCTGCCACACAGCTCTCCCCCTCAGCCCCTCTCTCCAGAGTACGTTGGAGGGATTCTTCCCGTGACCTAGCTACTGCCTCTCGGAGAGGTGGACTAACGCCATCACTGGAAAACCCTCTTCTGTTAATGTAGGAAGCATCTACACCATGGCGCTACAGCATCAGACCTGCAGTGCCATCGCTACACTGCTGTAGTTTAGATATACCCTTAATATAAGATGAGTGACAGCATCTGGATACAGAAAGACAAATGGGAGCGGGAGGAGAATACAAGGAAACAATGAGGCTACCAGTCATCAGGCTAGGTGGTGGTCTCAGAACACCAGCAGCCTAAACACTGTCAGGGTTCTTGTAAGCTTCATGGCAAAGGAGAGGTTTAAGACAGGTTTTGGAGGAGGACAATGGGTTAGTTTTGCGGATGTTTACTGGGAGGGGCAGCCTGGGGGAAAAGCCACATAGGCCAATGAAAATATGTTTCATTCAATCAGATTCTCTCCTCTTTCTAAGAGGAGCCAGAAATTGGTTCCCAACAGGGGACAGTCAGTGAAGAGAGGGGCTGCAGGAGAGAGGCACTTAGTCCAGCAAGGGGAAGTGCTCTGGTATACACCTATGAGCCTGGAATCTCTGGAGACATGTGATTCATGCGGGGTGGGGGTGAGATGAGTGCATTGACACACAAGTCACAGAAGCACTCATCATCAACCCTGCTTGTGCCTTTAAGTTGTTTGGGAGACTCAGCCTTTATGAACACACATTGTTGCTGGAGGAGAGCGTTGCTACTGACCTTCCCTTCCAGGGCAACCAGCTAATTATTCATTCCCCTCTTTCATTGCTTGCTAAGCAGGCTGGAGTTTCCATGTTAGAGCCCCAAGAGCAGGAGTGGGCTTTATCAGAGGATAGCACCATGGTGAGGAACGTTGATGACTTCGATTTCTCCCTCCCATCCCACCCTCAGGCCATCCTGGAAGGCCTGCGGAGCCTGCGCTCCAATCCGAAGCTCTCCGACGTCACGCTGCTTGTGGGTGGGCATGAGTTCCCCTGCCACCGCAGCATCCTGGCCCTCTGCAGCCACTACTTCAATGCCATGTTCACTGGTGACTTTATTGAGAGCATCTCAGCCCATGTGGAGATCAAAGAGGTGGATCCTGTTGTCATGGAGACTCTGATCGACTTTGCTTATACAGGAAAGATCACCATCAACCAGGGGAATGTGGAGGCACTAATCCGGACCTCCAACCAGCTCCACTTCCCCACCATCCAGAAAGTCTGCAGCCGCTACCTGAGACAGCAGATGGATGCAACCAACTGCCTGGGCATCTGTGAGTTTGGGGAGAACCATGGCTGCCCGGAAGTGTCCTCAAAGGCCTGGGCTTTCCTGCAGGAGAACTTTGAGGCTGTATCGCACCAGGAGGAGTTTCTCCAGCTATCCAAGGAGAGGCTGGTAGTCTACTTGTCCAATGACCTGCTGCAGGTACAGGAAGAACAGAGCCTAGCTGAGGCTATGCTTAGGTGGGTGAGGTACGAAGAAGCATCTAGAGCCAAGCACCTGCCAGAGCTCCTACACCTGGTGCACCTGGCTTCACTACCAGACCAGTACCTGCAGAACCTACTCTCATTGGAGCCGCTGATCCAAGATTCGGAAGCTTGCAAAGCCGTCATCTCCAGCTACCGAAGCACGGTCAGTGCTGTAAGGTATCAGAATGGCCCTGTCTAGATGGAGCTTCTGTCCTGGAGGGAGGTTGCCAGTGGGAAATGATCTGCATCAGTGTCCAATCAGATTCCTAGATGTGAGAGTCCAGGTCAGACTACCTTTCCACTTCAATGGTGAATGTGGTTCAAAAGGTGCTATAGAAATGCTGAGGGAGATGCCCCAAAGGCCAGCAGTGGGAAGTGGGGCTTTCCCCAGAGTCAGCTAGGCACAGGAATCGAGTGCAGGCCCAGAGCCACCCCAAATCATCTCTGTAGTCAAGCCTCTTCCAGCTCAGTGCAGAAATCCACTGTAGGCTCTGCAGGAGCTTTACCCGATCCTCTCTCTCAGTGAGCACAACCACTCCTAGCTTCTCTGCCTGGGAAGGGTCTACCAGCTATAGTCGCACTGCTATAGCCCGCTGTGTAGACACTCCTAGTCTGGTACATGAGTGGCCTTTTTTGGTTTAGTTTAACCTCCTGTCCAAGTTTAATGGAATAAAGGCTCCTCTTGTCCTGGAATGAGAGTGTCTGCCCAGGGGTGGTGGGGTAGGAGGAGAGATGTACTGGGATAGCTATATCAGTTTAAATTTACCCCTTAGTTTATACCAGAAACACTTTCCTGTCTAGCCAAAGCCTTTAAGGAACTATATCTAAAATGTGTAATTGGTGAACAGACAAATTGAGGAGACAAGTCAGGTCAAATAACCAACCCAAACCTCCTCCTGAAGTTTGAGCTCACCCCTCCAGCTCTTGGAAGGCTGTGATAGTTTAATTGTATCTTCATTTTCACATGCATCAGCACCACATTTTGGTAGAGCCTAGAGGCATAAACACCACAGGAAAGGCTTATAAGGTGGGTATTTCCAACCCAACTGAAACCAGGCCAGGCCAAAATGCTTGCACAGATACTGTGTGTTCACAAGATTCCCAGACCACGGAATTAGTTGGCATAACTTTGAACAAGCACAGAGATTCTGGGGTTGGGAAGGAATTTTCCTCCAGGGTAGATTGGCAGTAGCCCTGGAGGTTTTTCGCCTTCCTCCGAAGCATGGGGCAGGGGTCGCTTGCTGGTGGATTATCTGCTACATGAAGTCTTTAAATCATGATTTGGAGCATTCAACAGCAGAGTCAAGGGAGTGAATTAGTTCAGGAGTGGGTGGATCGGCTTATGGTGCCTGCATCTTGCAGGAGGTCAGACTAGATGATCATAATGGTCCCTTCTGATCTTGAATTCTATGATTCTATGATTCTATGATTCTTGGGTGCTAATCTGAACCAAACCAATGAGTCTGAGTTCTTGGAGAGAGGGGGAAAGTTGTTCTTCCACCACTAATTTCCATAACTCATTTATTCTTGCTTTATTCCAAACAAATGAACAGAGCGACCTTTACTTATTGGTTTGCTTTCTGAAATGCACCTCACTCACCACATCTCAGGATGCAGGTACAAACAGAGAGAGCTATGATGATTTACACATAAGAACAGCCCTATTGGGTCAGACCAAAGGTCCATCTAGCCCAGTATCCTGTCTTCCGACAGCTAGTAGCCATTGATGGACCTATCCTCCATGAATTTATCTAGTTCTTTTTTGAACCCTGTTATGGTCTTGACCTTCACAACATCCTCTAGCAAGGAGTTCCACAGGTTGATTGTGTATTGTGTGAAGAAATACTTCCTTTTATTTGTTTTAAACCTGCTGCCTATTAATTTCATTTGGTGACCCCTAGTTCTTGTGTTATGAGAAGGAACACTTGTTGGGGGCGGAACAGATCTGGACAAGGAGACAAAGTCTGGAGATAAACATGAGAAGGGAGGGACAGGCAGTAGAAACAAAAGTGAAACTGTTTGAGCAGCACATTCCAGAAGTCCGAGTGTAGCCTTCATTGATTTGAGATCTATCATACCATTCTCTCACTAGAAGGGAAAACCTATAATGGCAGCAGGTCATAAAAGAGACCAAGTTTGGGAATATTTTAATGAAGTGCCTCTACATGTGGGTAAGACAGGCATGTGTGCAAAATGCAAACAGTGCAACAAAGAAATGCAGGGCCTGGTTGCCTAAATGAAACAACATCATGAGAAGTGCTCCTTCTCAGGAGGAAGCTGCAGTGAAGATGAAAGGAACATGTCTGAACGTGCAGGATCTTCAGGTTGGTCAATTTTTTTATTTCATACTTCTTTCTTAAGGACTGCCTGCCTTCTTTCTGGACTATTCTTGAATTCTTATGTTTGGTACTTATGGTACTATCATTTTAGATGCAGTTGTGATAAAAAAACAAATAGCTGAAATAGGCAGATCTTCCTTTTACAATTTCACCTTTAAAGTAGTACTGAGTTTCAGTGAATGCAGTGAGTAATACTAAATGAGCAGTATGGTAATAATAATTAACTAACTGCATTGACTTACAGGATTCTGAAGACTATCCAGCTTCAAGATCACTATCATTTTCTATAGTTTCAGAGTGAAACACTATCACTGGCAGATAAGTCACATCATGTATGTCACATCGTACGACAGTATATACTGTCATGCTACAGGCGATATACTGTAGTAAAAAGAAAAAAAAATCTCCATCATCCAGAAAAAAACATACCGTATTTTCCGGTGTATAAGGCGACAGGGCGTATAAGACGACCCCCTAATTTTACAGTTAAAATATAGGTTTTGGCCTATATTCGCCCTATAAGATGACCCCCGCTTCCGAGGCGGGGAGCCCAGAACCTTTTAAATCCCAGCCGCGGCCGGGAGTCAGAGGGCTCTGGGCTGTCCGCTGTGGCGGGGAGCCCAGAGCCTTTTAAATCCCAGCCGCGGCCGGGAATCAGAGGGCTCTGGGCTGCCCGCTGCGGCGGGGAGCCCAGAGCCTTTTAAATCCCAGCCGCGGCCGGGAGTCAGAGGGCTCTGGGCTGCCCGCTGCGGCGGGGAGCACAGAGCCTTTTAAATCCCAGCCGCCCGCTGGGATTTATTTATACCCCGCGTATAAGATGACCCCCGATTTTTGGGGGTTGTTTTTTAATATAGAAAGTCGTCTTATACGCCGGAATATACGGTAGATAAATTTGTGATAAGAACCAGTAGATTACAAAAAGAGGTAATTTATGAAAAACTTGCCCGGTTTGTTTATGCAACAAACTCTCCTTTCCATATGACTGAGAACCTACACTACATTAACAGTCATTAAGACCAGGATAATACAGTTCCACCCAACAGAGCAGACGTCGCAGGCAAATTGCTGGATAAAGTGTATGAAAGAGAAATTGAGCAGTGTGCAAAAGGTCTAGAGGGTGAAATTATTAACCTGAATCTTGATGGGTGGAGCAATGTCCACAATGATCCTGTTGTATGTGCTTGTGTGACAACAGAAGGGAATGTCATCCTTACAGAAACAATTGATACATCAGGAAATGCACAGACAGCAGAATACTTACAAGAAGTAGTAGTAAAAGCTATCACAAACTGAAAGAAAATAAATTTAAAATGTCTAATATGCAGCTTGGTCAGACAATGCTGCAAATCATAGAACAGGGATCAGCAACCTTTGGCACGCGGCTCTCCAGGGTAAGCATCCGCAGGTTTGGTCGATCACGGCCCCAACTGGCCATGGTGCGCCCGTCTCAGGCCAATGGGGGCTGTGGAAAGCAGCGCAGGCCGAGGGATGTGCTGGCCACCACTTCCCGCCGCCCCCATTGGCCTGTAGCAGCGAACCGCAGCCAGTGGGAGCTGTGATCAGCCGAACTTGCGGACGCGGCAGGTAAACAAACCGGCCTGGCCCACCAGGGTGCTTACCCTGGCAAGCCGCGTGCCAAAGGTTGCCGAGCTCTGTCATAGAATATCAGCTTGGAAGGGACTTCAGGAGGTATCCAAGATGAGAAGAAATTATTTAGAAGAGAATGAAGAGAGTCCCAAAGCTAATAAACATGCAGTTGCAGTGCTCATTTGATGCACCTCCTAGCCAAAGACTGCAGTGTTCCAGAAATAAAGGCTAATGCTGAAATGGCAAAATACTTCTGTAACAACCACTTTGCAGCAGCTGCTCTGAAAAAAGTGGGAGGAACCAAGCGAACTCTCCCACAAGAAGTGTGATGGAACTCAGTAGTGGATTGTTTTGAGCACTATATCAATAACTGGTCTAATCTGATGACAGTTTGTGAACAAAATCATGAAAAACTAGATGGCACTGTCACAGCCAAAGTTCTCAACATTGGGCTTAAGAGAAATGTTGAACAGATGCTGAGTACCCTGAAGCCTATTTCTGTAGCCTTGAACAAAATGCAGGGAAATAGCTGTTTTATTGCTGATGCTGTTGACATTTGGAAGGAACTGAGTGAGATCTTAAAAAAGAGAAATATGCAATGACAGAGTTAAATTACAAGCATTAAAAAAATGAATGGGACAAGCACTATCTCCAGCTCATTTTCTTGCAAATATTCTCAATACTTGGTACCAGGGTCAAACATTAACTGCTGAAAAAGAGGAGTTGGCTATGACATGGACATCCAGCAATCATCTCTCCATAATGCCAACTATAATGAACTTCAGAGCTAATGGTGAACCAGTCAAGAAATATATGTTTGCTGATGATGTTTTAAAGAAAGTCATACCAGTGACTTAAGCATTTGGATTCAGAGACTTTTGAAGTGATAATCTCACTTTTAATAGCATTAGCTTCTTCTGCAGGTGTAGAAGGAATATTTTCTTCCTTTGGACTAATTCATTCCAAATTGAGAAATCATTTGGGACCTGAAAAATCAGGAAAGCTTGTTTTTCTTTTCTAGATTATAAACAAACAGGAAAATGAAAGTGAAGACGACTGAGTTAGCTGCAGAAGCCAATATTTTAAGTTTCTCATGTTGAGCTGGCTGACTGTCGATTTAATTTGTTTTCTTAAAATATATTTCATTTAACTATTTTAGTTAAAAACAATTGTAACAAAAACAAACCTGATTTAAAAAAAACATAAATGTTTAAATTAAAAAAAATTCATATGCTTGTTGTGTTAAATTATATGTTGGCTGTTGAAGAAAAAAAATCCAGAATACATAATGTTATTGTTTTAGTTAAAACAAACAATTTAAAATGTGTCTGGTGATGTTCTCCTCCTAATGCAGCATGGCAAGAAAATCCTCCAAATATGAATGAGTTCATGCCTCCCAATGACTTCATAAATATCTGCTTCAATTACCTTTGGTAAATGAAATAACCAAACAACCATTCATTTTCTGATATAGCTATAAAACTAATCTGAACACTTTTCAAAATAAATCACTTTAAAAATGTGTGTATCTTCTAAAAATGAAACCTACATCTGAGTTGTGAAGAATATGTATTAAGGTTATAACAACCAACAAGAATGCACTTTTATGTAGAAATCCATGATTAAATCAAGTCTTCCTGACTAGTGATTTAAATCAATCAAATCCACCCTGAAAGAGTTTCCTTTGATGGCTAGTAGACAGTAATTTGACGCTGATGTTCTCTTTATGAGGAGTGCAGTGGTGGTGAGGGTCAGGAAGACACAGGACTTTTGGGGCAGGAAAAGCATCTGCTTTCAATGGATAAATATGCACAGAACCCCCCCCCCAATGCTCCCAGTGAATGGGAAAGGATGGGAGACACCTGTGCCAGCCACCATGGCTAGCTCAGCTCAGCACAGGGCTCCAGAGCTGTAGCTGCTGGGCAGGCAGGTGCAGTGGTTCATAGGCAATAACCAAGCAGTATAGCCTGGTTAGATATTGTTAGTGGGAGGATGCACAGCAGCAGTGCAACACACAGTCTGCCCTGGTTTCAGAGGGGCAGCCGTGTTAGTCTGTATCAGCAAAAACAACAAGGAATCCTTGTGGCACCTTAGAGACTAACAAATGTATTTGGGCATTAGCTTTTGTGGGCTAAAACCCACTTCATCAGATGCATGGAGTGGGAAATACAGAGGCAGGTATAAATACACAGCACATGAAAAGATGGGAGTTGCCTTACCAAGTGGGAGGTCAGTGCTAACGAGCCAATTCAATTAAATTCTATTCAAGGGACACCATCATAGGTCCTAACCACATCAGCCACATCATCGGGGGCTCGTTCACCTGCACATCTACCAATGTGATATATGCCATTATTATGCCCCTCTGCCATGTACATTGGCCAAACCGGACAGTCTTTACGCAAAAGAATACATGGACACAGATCTGACATCAAGAATTATAACATTCAAAAACTAGTAAGAGAACACTTCAATTTCCCTGGACACTCAATAACAGACTTAAAAATGGTAATTCTTCAACAAAAAAGCTTCAAAACCAGACTCCTAGAAACTGCAGAACTGGAATTAATTTACAAATGGGACACCATAAAATTAGGCCTGAATAAAGACTGGGAGTGGAGGAGTCACTACAAAAACTAAATTTCCCCTGCTGATACTCACATCTTCTTGTCAACTGTTTGAAATGAGCCACTTTGATTACATTGAACTCTTTAGCATTACAAAAGTGATTTTTCTTCCCTTGATATCCACCCCTTCTTGTCAACTGTTGAGAATAGCCCAGTTCCACCTTAATTGAATTGGTTTGTTAGCACTGACCCCCAACTTGGTAAGGCAACTCCCATCTTTTCATGTGCTGTGTATTTATACCTGCCTCTGTATTTTCCACTCCATGCATCTGATGAAGTGAGTTTTAGCCCATGAAAGCTTAAGCCCAAATAAATTTGTTAGTCTAAGGTGCCACAAGGACTCCTTGTTGTTTTTACAGTCTGCACTATGAGCCCTGGGAGCAGCAGCAGCACGGTCAGTCCACACAGGGATAAAGAAGAGAGACAGAGTGATTTTCTGCCCAGATAATGGCAAAGGTAGCAGCCTCGGTGATGAAGGAGCATGTCAAGCAGAGAGGAGGCAGCAGGGAATGCTGGCCCAAGCTGAGGTTGCAGTGGATGGGTCCCCTCAACTCCCTGCTCAGCAGGCTTTGCTCTCTTCCCCCTATGCCCCCATCCCATTTTCAATAACATAGCTGATTTTGGGCTGGCAGCATTCACATTTCCAAAACAACCATTGCACCATGGCTGGATAAACTCATAGGCATGTGCCCTGGCACATGACATCGGAATCTCAGCTTGCATTTAACACAGAAGGTTTGTAGCCCTTCTGGTGGCCAAGGAAAGCTTAAGAATGTGCCCTTGCATGTAAGTGATACAGCACCATGAGTCTGCAGACAGCCTCCTGCAGAAGGAGCAGCAGTCTCTAGAGCCAGAGAGGAAGCCCCATGGCTCTCCACCCACCACCAGAGCAGACCTACTGCCATTCTAGAACTCCTGTCCAGGAGAATGAGGGGCAGGAGCTAGCTGCTGAGTCTGGTGACATGTTTCTTTTATCTTCTATAAGGTGGAAAACAGGTCCTTTGTCCAGAAGAGCCTGCTTGCCCTTCCACAGAAGCTGGAGGAAGTGCTGGTGGTGGTCGCGGGTCGAGCTCTGGAAGAGAATGAAGCGGAAGATGTGGAGTTGCCAGTCTCCCGGAACTTCACCTTTTACAATCCCAAGACCAGTAAGCAAGCAAAAGCAAGCCTGTTCCTAGCTGAGGTTCCGGCCAGGCCCAATGTAGGCGTGTGTGGCCTTTCTGCACAATCAATCTCCGAGGGAGGCCACACTCCTTTGCTGTCATACCCCATTAAGGACAATCTAAGATAATGGGGATGTTAGCAGTCTTGGTGCTCAAGCCCTCCAGTAGGGTTAAGCAGTGAGTGGGTTCTGTGGCCCAAGCCCTCAGGCAGGGCAGGGCATCAAACGACCTAAAGCCCAACCCTAAGACAGGGTATAGTCAGGGAACCTAGGCCCTCATATGGGCAGGGTACCAAACACAGTCTTGGGTTCTAGACCTCAGGCAAGGGTGAGTGCCCAACACAGTCTAGGGGGCTCCAGCAAGGGGTCAGGCACCCAGGTACAATGCTCTGGGAAGAGATAGACAAGCACAGGTCTCTTGGCCTGAAGAGGGGGAGTACTGCCAGGGATAGGGGGATGCAGGCCCACCTGACCCCACTGCATCCCAGCCCAGGGCCCTAACAGTGGCAGAGCCGTCTGCCACTGGGTCACAGGGAATCCCACTACAACACACTGACCATGTTTTAGATGCTCTTGCAGCCAGACTACAGTCAGCTATCCCTGGGCTCCTTCCTACCCTCCTCTCAAGGTGTACCTGTACATCCTCCATCTCCTCAGGGTATACTGCCAGAGGCAATCCCAGCAGCTCTTCAGCATTGGCTGTGTTGCCGACACAGAATGCCCGAGGACAGCAACAGCGGTTTGTTGCCCGGTGTGCTTCGCTCCAATAAACACACCAAGGTGGAGAAGCAGACAAAGTTTATTTGAGATCTCAAAGCGGTGCCAGGAGACAGACTTGTCTCAGATCAAGCACCCAGCTACAAGCAGCTTTTCTCTTTTTTATACATAACTTTAACTAAGCCTCTTCTATCCCCCCCTCCACTCCCCCTACCTTTCATTCCCATGTAGCAGATACACTTTGCAATAGCAATTACATTAAGCAGTTAAGTCATACTTGGCGGGAACCAGCCTAGCTCATTAGTAACTCTTCTTTGAACCGTTATCTTGTTTTATTTCTTTTGATCTGTTATTTTGCCCCTTAGCCAGAGGCATACAGGCCTCATTATTATTTCCTAGTACTGGTGTGAGTGGGGTTGCACCTGATAACTAGCTGTTACACATTCCATTCTCTGTTGCTAGCTTGTTAGGTCGATTAAAGTTCAAACATGGAAAGGCTTTGGTCAGACATGGAGTGACTTTAGTTCATTCAGGCCTAGTACAGGAAGGCTTCATTGACACTTATGGTTTTCCACCCTCCTGAGTTACCTAGAGTCATGCCTAGTAACACCAACAACTGGGTCTGGCAGCTCTGGTAGCTTGGGCAAGTCCTCAGGGTAACTGACATCCTCGGCAGTGGGGAAAGCACATCCATCTCCTATGGCAGCTGCTACCCAACTGAGCTACAGGGCCCCACCTTTTATACCTCCTGTGCCTATCCCACCCCTGTGCTTCTGGCATGGTGAGCATGACCTTCCTGGTTCTGCCCACCGGGGGGCGTCTGGCCCTCCCTCACTGTCAATCTCCGAGGGAGGCCATGCCTGTTTGCTACACCCAGGGTTACATCCAGTTCAGGCAGGACTTCAGTGGTGCAGCTTGCTGAATAACTGCAGTATTGGAGCAGAGTTCCAGTTGTCTACTGGAGGTCTTACACCGGAAGGGGTGAGGCAGTGAGTACATGCATGCTGGGGATTCCCCAGCTGCCCTGTTCGAACCACTCTCCATCCCCTGTGCGCTGCTGGATTAGCGCTAAGAAGATGGAGCTCTGGATTTGACCCTAAAAGTTTTGTGGGCAAAGCGTGTGATGCAATAGATGTGCAGTCTTTCTCTCATAAGCTTTTCCCCTTGGGAGAGAGAAATTTCTGCCAGTTGCTATGTGTTCTGGTCTCCTCTTAGCCTCTGTGTGTCACCTGTCCAAAGCCATTGAGTAGGATCAAGAGGATGAACTCACACAGCTAACCGTGCCTTGGTGAAGTTGGGGGGGGGGGTGAGGGGCTGCTGATGGTGTGTGGTCCCCTAGAGAGGACGAAGGACCAGAAATCAGGAGACCTGCCTTCTCTTCCCAGCTCTGGCACTGGCTCACTTAGGCCCTATAGTTTTAAACAGAGAGGCCTAAATTCAGGGGCTACCGTTGAAAATGTTGGCACCTCTTCAGTTTCCTGTCTGTTAGGTGGGGATGTTGCCAACCCCCCTTTGAAATGCCAGCTAGTATTGTTTGTATAAAATATATGTGGCAGGACTGAGAACCAGACGCTGAACTAGCACTCTTTGTAGTGCTTGTATCTATCCGTAGGGGCAGACTGCTGAGCGGGCAGCCGAGCCCTGAGTAGGGGGCGGAGCTAGGCTGAGGAGGGGCCTATAAAAGCGGCCGCCCAGCCAGGCAGCGACACAGCTGCGAGCAGCGGCACAGGAGCCGGCGACCAGGGCTGCTAACAGGGGAGTTTGAGTGGGAGATTACAGGGGGAGGCGGAAGGGGCAGGGGGCGCGGTGCTGTGTTCCCCAGGTGAGAATGCTGATAGAGGCAGAGACAACAGCAGCCATGAGCCAAGCAGCAGAGGATACAACGAGGATGATTGCATGCAGCAGCTGCGGTATGTACATGGTCCTAGCAGGGGTGCCGGAACAGAGGTATGTATGCATGAAGTGCCGCCTAATAGACCTGCTGGAAGAAAAGATCCAAGGTCTAGAGATGCAGGTAGAAACCCTGGTAGAGTTTAGAAGGGGGTTTGAGCAGCTGATGGAGCAAAGGCAAGCTGTGGCTGAAGGGGAATGCTCAGGGATGGTACTGTGTCCCTACCAAATTGGGTAACAAAGGTGAGAGAAGCCAAACAGCAAAAATTAGGATGTTTGTTCACCAATGCGAGAAGCCTAGGTAACAAAATGGAGGAATTGGAGCTCCTGGTCCGAGAGTTGAAACCGGATATCGTAGGAATAACCAAAACATGGGTAGTCACGACTGAGTACAGGGGTATGGAGGTATGCTGTGCTGTTTAGGAAAGAAAAAACAAAGGTAAAAGGTGGGGGAGTATGTGTGTATAAAATTATAGGTAAAAACTAAATAAATAAATAAAAAATAATGGGATAATACAGTCTTTGTTGTTTGGGGTCACATTTAGGAAGAAAACTACTAGAGCCCTCCTGGGAGTGATTGGGGTGTGCTATAGACCGCCGGGATCTAGCCTGGATATGGATAGAGAACTCTTTAATGTTTTTAAGGAGGTAAATACTAATAGGAACTGTATGATCATGGGAGACTTTAACTTCCCGGATATAGATTGGGGAACAAATGCTAGTAATAATAATAGGGCTCAGCTTTTCCTAGACATGATAGCTGATGAATTCCTTCATCAAGTAGTTGCTGAACCGACCAGGGGGGATGCCATTTTAGATTTGTTTTTGGTGAGTAGTGAGGACCTTGTTGAAGAAATGGTTGTAGGGGACAACCTTGGCTCGAGTGATCATGAGCTAATTCGGTTCAAAATAAATGGAAGGATAAACACAATTGCATCTGAGACTAAGGTTTACGATTTCAAAAGGGCTAACTTTACAAAATTAAGGTGACTAATTAGGGAAGTGGATTGGACTAACATATTTAGGGATCTAAAGGTGGAAGACGCCTGGGATTATTTCAGGTTGAAGTTGCAGGAGCTGTCAGAGGCCTGTATCCTGAGAAAGGGAAAACGGTTGGTCGGTAGCAGTTTTAGACCGAGCTGGATGAGCAAGTGTCTCAGAGGGGTGATTAAGAAAAAACAGAAAGCGTACAGGGAGTGGAAGATGGGAGGGATCAGCAAAGAAACCTACCTTAATGAGGTCAGGGGGTGTAGGGATGCAGTGAGAAAAGCCAAAAGCCGGGTAGAGATGGACCTTGCGAAGGGAATTAAAACCAATAGTAAAAGGTTTTTTAGCCATATAAATGGGAAGAAAACCAAGAAAGAAGAAGTGGGACCGCTTAAAACTGTAAACGGAGTGGAGATCAAGGATAAGCTAGGCATGGCACAATATCTAAACGAATATTTTGCCTCGGTCTTTAATAAGGATAATGAAGGGCTTAGGAATAGTGACAGAGTGACTGATGGGAATGAAGGTACGGGGTTAGAAATTACAGTATCCGAGGTAGAAGCCAAACTTGAACAGCTTAACGGTAGTAAATCAGGCGGCCCAGATAATCTTCATCCTAGAATATTAAAGGAATTGGCGAATGAAATTGCAAGCCCGTTAGCGATAATTTTTAATGAATCTCTGAACTCGGGGTTTGTACCGTTTGACTGGAGATTAGCTAATATAGTTCCTATTTTCAAGAAGGGGAAAAAAAGTGACCCAGGTAACTACAGGCCTGTTAGTTTAACATCTGTAGTATGCAAAGTCATGGAAAAAATATTAAAGGAGAGAGTAGTTACGGACCTTGAGGTCAATGGCAATTGGGACAAATTACAACATGGTTTTACGAAAGGTAGATCGTGCCAAACCAACCTGATCTCCTTCTTTGAGAAAGTAACAGATTTTTTAGACAAGGGAAATGCGGTGGATCTAATATATCTTGATTTCAGTAAGGCATTTGATATGGTACCGCATGAAGAATTACTGGTTAAATTGGAAAAGATGGGGATTGAAATGAAAATCCAGAGGTGGATAAGGAACTGGTTAAAGGGGATACTGCAGCAGGTCGTATTGAAAGGTGATCTGTGGGGTTGGAGGGAGGTTACCAGTGGAGTTCCTCAAGGTTCGGTTTTGGATCCGATCTTATTCAACCTATTTATCACTGACCTCGGAACCAAAAGTAGGAGTGGGCTGATAAAGTTTGCAGATGACACGAAGTTGGGAGGTATTGCCAATTCGGAGAAGGATCGGGATATCCTCCAGGGAGATTTGGATGACCTTGTAAACTGGAGTATTAGTAATAGGATGAAATTCAATAGTGAGAAGTGTAAGGTTATGCATTTAGGGATGACTAACAGGAATTTTACTTTTAAGCTGGGGACGCACCAGTTGGAAGAGGAGAAGGACCTAGGAGTCCTGGTTGATCGCAGGATGACTATGAGTCGGCAATGTGATGTGGCCGTTAAAAAAGCTAATGCGGTCTTGGGATGCATTAGGCGAGGTATTTCTAGTAGAGATAAGGAGGTGCTAGTCCCGTTATACAAGGCGTTGGTGAGACCTCATTTGGAGTACTGTGTGCAGTTTTGGTCTCCCATGTTTAAGAAGGATGAATTCAAACTGGAACAGGTACAAAGAAGGGCCACTAGAATGATCCGAGGAATGGAAAGCCTGTCGTATGAAAAGAGACTTGAGGAGCTCGGTTTGTTTTCCTTAACCAAAAGAAGGATAAGAGGAGATATGATTGCACTCTTTAAATATATCAGAGGGATAAATACCAGGGAGGGAGAGGAATTATTTCAGCTCAGTACTAATGTGGACACGAGAACAAATGGATATAAATTGGCAGTCAGGAAGTTTAGGCTTGAAATTAGACGAAGGTTTCTAACCATCAGGGGAGTGAAGTTCTGGAACAGCCTACCGAGGGAAACAGTGGGGGCAAAGGACCTCTCTGGCTTTAAGATTAAGCTTGATAAGTTTATGGAGGGAATGGTTTGATAGGATAACACTATTTAGTCAATAGGTCAATAACGTGCTGCCACTGGTAATTAGTACCAAGAGTCAATGTTGGGATATTGAAAGTCTTTTTCCTGAGTGTCTGGCTGGAGAGTCTTGCCCGCATGCTCGGGGTTCAGCTGATCGCCATATTTGGGGTCGGGAAGGAATTTTCCTCCAGGGTAGATTGGCAGTGGCCCTGGAGGTTTTTCGCCGTCCTCTGCAGCATGGGGCAGGGGTCGCTTGCTGGAGGATTATCTGCTACTTGAAGTCTTTAAACCAGGATTTGAGGACTTCAACAGCTGAGTCAAGGGAGAGAATTATTTCAAGAGTGGGTGGGTCAGCTTTTGTGGCCTGCATTTTGCGGGAGGTCAGACTAGATGATCATAATGGTCCCTTCTGATCTTAAGTTCTATGATTCTATGACTCTGCTCACTGGAAGGCCAATTAGTTTCCCAGAGAAAGGCCTGATTGAGAAAAGCTGGGGCTAACTGCTAGGGAGCTAAGGAGCTAGTTAACCTATTAACTGGAAAAGCAGAAAGGTACACAAGAAGGAAGTGCAAAGTGGGAATGAGAGACAGAAAGAGAGAGTGGGAGAGGTTAGCATGACCAGAATGAAGGGATATCTCTGCCTGGAGAGATCTCTCTCCTCTCTTGTCTCTGGCAAAAGGGGATGTCCCTGTAAATAGAGTTGCTGCCCAGGCCTGTTAAAGGGTGGTGGTTGAGATTAAAATCAGTAAACTACATGTCAGTGTTTTCAAACTGGAGGTGTGAGAGCCATTTGTGTGAGAAGACAGGAGTCACAATACACAGGTCTCAGTCAGACCCTATGCAGAAGAAGGAATGGAGTCTCTCCGTCATTGTCTCCCCATAGACCAAAAAATAGATGCTTCCTCCCCACATCCCACCATCCCTCCCAGGATGCTGGATCCTGGTTCCACTGAAGCCAGCAACCAAACTCTCACTGACTTCAGTGGAGCCAGTTTTGACCCATTTATTCGGACTATTGCCCATTCTTATCCACAGGGCCACTAATTGGGGGCCTTCACTGCCCTGGGAGTGTGTGTGATGAGAATGCCCCACAGCTCACACAGCTCTAGGCAATTGGTTCTAAAATGCAGATTAAAAGCAAACAAAAAAAGATGCCTGGGTGCTGTGAGTCTGGTCACAGTTTCCGAGTCCATAACTGGCCGTGAGCTCCTTAATTTCTCAAAGGCCTCCGCTCCTGAGAGTGGTCCTGGAACCATGCTGCAGAGCACTGTGCTGGTGGCTCACAAACAAAGCGGCTGTGCCAGGGGCTAAATTACCAGTGAATCCTTTACATCAGAGATTTAGACACACACAGTAACTAGCCGAGTTCATCCTAGAATGAAGCCGTTACCAGGGTGATGTAATGCTCTGAGTCATTGGCTTTTGTCATTCACTGAACAGCTGCTTTCCCCACAGGCTGATGCTCCTGCAATCACACAGCCTAATGCTAACTCTATTCTCCAGGTGACAAGCCCATGAGTCAGATTTTCTGAAGCTTGGCTGTGGAGACGGCATAATCCTGGCAGACTGATGCAATTGCAGGAGACTTTGACAACATTATGTACACAAGGACCAGCGCTAATTAACACAAACAATTCCCCTGTAGCCAAATGAACGTAGCCAGGTCTCAACCTCCCCGTGCTATGTTGTAAGGGCCTGAGCAAATGTCCATTGAAGTCAATGAAAAGATTCCCACGGACTTCAGTGAGCTGTAGGTCAGGCCATGAGGCAGCAGAGCAGTTTTAACGCAGGTATGATTTAGTGTCGTACAGAAGAGAAGACACTCCAGTACCAGTGCAGTAGTCAGTGGGTAGCCGTTGTAGTCCTGCATGCTATGAGAAGTGTACAATCTCACACTTCCAGGCACAAACTGATTTCCACAGGCATGGGGCAGGTTTCCTCTCTTGCCATGTACAGCGTGGCACAGACAAGTATGGTGGAAGCTCAAGGCATTGGTGTCTGCCAGAGGCAGACACAGGGATTCCAGTACATTTCTACAGTAACAGGGCTGGATCGCCAGCAGGTGTAAATTATTGTAATGCCACTGAAGGCAATTGGCCAGATCCCCAGTTGATGAAATTGGTGTAGCTCCATGAGGTCAGTGGAAGTGTGTTAATTTATACCAGCTGGGATCAGGCCCACAGAATCAGGAGATTTCCATTTTAATGGCAGCTTTATTTTCAGTTCTTTAAGACCTGCGGGTGGAGCCATTTGGGTACCAAAAGGGGAAAGGGTTGCATCAGAATTACACTTGTAAGCATTTCTCACCCATCGCCTACAGATACTGTATTACAGCAGAGATGTCTGGGGAATATTGGGGTGTTGTCTAAGGGAGCCTGCATAACACTGTTCAGAATAGAACAGGCGCTGTTCTTAGGCTTCCTGCTTTCCTTTCGAAGAGTGCATCCAGAGTGAAATGAATGGCAGTTGTGCAGTTCAATGTATTGCAAAAGCTTGGTGGAGTTTGGCCAGCTTTTGTTACTGGCGAGCTGTAAAGACTCCTTTTCAATATTCCTTCTGTTGTAAGCAGTACATGAGGATCTCCACTGAATTTCCTAAAGGCCCACTGTGCCAAATAGCTAGGGGAGTGTTGGAGGGGGTAGGGAAATCTGGGGAAGGGACCGTTTTAACAGTTCTGATCCTACCTCTTATTTACAGCAGAGGAGGCATGTTGTCTTGCATTTCGGTCACATGTTGGGAAGATAGGAGCACTGGGAAGTATGTAGTGGCTTATGCCCTTGGATCTGGTCTAAGCCTTTAGGTTCTTTATGGCTTTTCTGTGTTTCAGAAAGATGGATGGCTCTTCCTGACTTTCCGGACTACAATAAATGGGGCTTTTCTCTGGTGGCACTAAATAATTATGTTTACGTAACAGGTATGTAACTTGGGGCTCTCATCCAACCCCTTTGCAGAATCTAAGCTGGAACCTAACCTTTGGAATTCCTTGTGTTTCCCTTCACGTGGCTGGTCTGATTGACCCACAGGGTATTTTTTCAAACAGAGAAAATAAATGACAAATTCATTTAATAAATGTTACTCTTTCCATGGCATCCAGAGGACATTTTGCCAATAAGCAGCAACTCTGAGGAAGTTCTATGGTATCACATAGCTCCTGGGCAGTAGTTCAGCTATTTCCAGGTTGTATAAGTTCAGAGCTTTTAGGCTGATTTAATTAAATTAATGAATGGAAGAATGGCTCACGACACCACAGTGCCATGAATTAATTATGCCCCAGGCTGTACTTCATGCTCGGATGGTGTGGTTTTTGGAGACCCCCTTCTCTCTTTATCTACCTGCTGAAGTTCATCTCGCTAGGCCTGGCAGTAGCTGGGCTTTTCAGTAGAGGGCTCTCTTCTGTGGATTTTACTCCTTCTCATCATCTGCCTGAGTTTAAATTTGGTGACCTTTTGTTTGCTTGGGCTTTAGATTAGCTTGTTTTTATTTTCTGGGGGTTGCTTCTATTGAGCTGCAGCCAGCAGCCTGTGGTGCTGTGTTCTTGTAAAGTTGTCTTCAAATCTGTTTTGATGGTCATGGTTTGATTTAATGCCTGTGAAGGGGCCTAGATGTCAAGGCAAAAGATGCAGTGTAAGACCACTACCCGGGGCAGGGCTGACTTTGCCCTACAACATTTTCTCTGTGTGTGTGATGGATTATTCTCTTCCTAGGTGGCTCCAGGGGGACGCAGAATGACACCTGGTCCACAACCCAGTCCTGGTGCTTCCGTCTCAAGGAGGGTGCATGGAAACCCATTGCACCAATGCTGAAACCCCGAACAAACCATGCCAGTGCTGTCCTCAATGGAGAGATCTATGCCATTGGGGGTAGGCACCATCCATCTCTCTGGCCACCTCCCCTCCCTATTGTCTGTCAGTCTCTAATACGGCCACAATACAAAGTATTTCACAATAATCGAGTCCAGAACAATGGATTTAAACAGCAGGTGAAGAAGTTTATTAAGATGCCAATTGAAATATTTGTGTTTGCTGCTCAGTTAAGGCAGAGACTGCAGAAAATAGGAGAATGCAACCTACTATAAACTTACATAAGCACCTGCTAATATGACTGCATCCTAGCAACATTCAACCACATGCAGCTGTGCAGGCATTTAATATCTGCAGAGACCACATGCACTATCATCCATCCTATGTCGGCAGTCAGCATATACATGCACAGTAAGCAGGCTCACTCCTGGATCAGATCCTGCCTTCATTCTGCAAATGATGCCAGTCTCAGTTACCCATTTAAACCCTATTCAAACAGGTGCCTTTGCACTTTCTCCCATGTCATCCCTTTGGTATGGAGACACCCATAGGGCCAGCTCATTGTTCTTCAGATCCCGTGCTGAGATCCCTGCAGACCACTTGACTGTGGTTATGCAGCTGGCATGCTGTGCCCCCTGCTCAGCATGCTGATCGCTCTGGTCAAATTGTTCCCTTGTACTCTGTTCGTTGTATCCATCTATTGTCTCCTGTCTTGTACTGAGACTGGAACTGCTTTGGGTCAGGGCCTGTCTCTTTGTCATGTGTTTGTACAGCATGTGGCATGGTGGGGCTCCGGACTCCCGATGCTACTGTAATGCAAATAATACTCCCTGTGCTGTGCTTACCTCTCGCTTGTCTCCTCTCTTGTATGTAGGGACCACAGTGGACACAGTGGAAGTGGAGTGCTATGACCCTTATAATAATAGCTGGTGCCCCATCAGCCCTGCCCTGAAGTATGTGAGCAACTTCACTGCAACTGGATGTCTGGGGAAGCTCTACCTCATTGGCTCTTGTGCTGTCAAGTACAACGCACTAACCCTGCAGTGTTACAACCCCGTCATAGGTAAGGAGAAGGAACAGCAATAAGAATTTTGGATGCAAATGCTCGAGCCTCAGAAAGGTCCCTCCCAACAATGCTGTGCCAGTCCTGGTGCACGCTCATCGTGTTCACCTACAACGTGTGTGTTGCCCTGCATGAAATAGGATGCAAGGATAGAACCGGAGCGTATGTGAGTCAGTGATGCATCAGTTATGTTTGTGTCAGCCTGTTCATCTCGAATCAGGGGCCAGGGAACGCGGTGGCACTTCTGTGCCCGTTGTGTAGCAGGAAGGAGGGATTCCTGCTGGGAGACGCTGTAAATTCTGCACTCATTCTGTGTCAAGGCCTAAATTCTTTGGTTTGGGGGTGGCTCGGCATAGCTCCATTGCCCTCCATGGAATGATACTGATTTCCACCAGCTGAGGGTTGGTGCCTTGTTCCCTTAGGTATGGTGAAACTTCAGACAATTGCTGCCCGTTTCATGTAGCCATTTCTAGTTATTTAAAACACACGAGACGTTGAACTGTCTCTGGTTATTTACTTACATGGAGTTTCATAAGACCCAGTATGAGAACATTAGTGAGCATGAACCAAATTTAAATGGGGCAAAAGTGCTACCTACACAGTGTCCAAGATATTTCTGATTTACAGTATTTGTGGATGAGCAAACTGAGTCAGCTTCAGCTATTATCTCTCCCCCAGAGTGAACCCCAGACTCGCATTCTCTTCTAGTTCAGGAACTGTTCACTGTGAGCCAGATTGTGAACTTCTTATTCACTCTAGTGAGCATTAACTTACACAAGCTAGCTCTATTGAAGGCAAGGAGAGGCAGTGTGGCCTAGTGGATAGAGCACTGGACTGGGACTCAGGAGAGCTGGCTTCTATTCCTGGTGCTGCAGCTGGCCTGTGGATAACTTTGAGCAAGTCCCATCACCTCTCTGTGCCTCAGTTTCTCCATTTGTAAAATGGAGATCATGATACTGACTCCTTTGTAAAGTGCTGTGAGAGCAACTAATTGACATAAGAACTGGATATTATTATTATAATATTGCTCATGTGAGTAACTGTTCCCCAGTGGGAGTAAGGGTCTCACATTCTGGCCCTGTGTCTCCCACTATCATCTGGACACTCTTTCCCACATCTGATATGGCTCTTCATTGGAAGGCCAGGTGTGCTGGCTCCTTTGTGATCCCCTTTCCAGCGCTGCCACTACGTGTGTCTCAGAGGGACAAATGTGTACATGACATCCGCATGATACGGTAGTGGCACGAGACAATGTGATGATCTGTGATCCTGGAAAGTTATTTAGTGGTTCACATGTTTGGGAAACCCTTTACTAGCACCCATCCTCTTACTCAGAAGTCATACAAAGTGACTGTGCATTAGCATACCTTGAGTAAAGGAGTCATATGACAAGCATATGTTAGCTGGTACCCAGAATCACCCTTTGCTCTGTCCCTACATGATACACCAAAATGGTTAAAGCGAGACTGGTGCTGTCTAGTTCCCATGAAAGAAGACATGTGTCTTCACTCCATTCGCTGATTTAAATACCATAGCCCAGTTTAACTTCATGTTGACTCACCAGAAGCTTTAACCTTTGAAACTAGCACAAAGATAGATAAACTGAGACAACTCCAAAATATGCTCCTTCTTTTGCCTCTTCATATCCACGCCAGTGTCCAGCTGGTCTCAGGACCACAGTTTGCTCCCTACAAGCGAATTACATGCCAGGCTAATGTTAATCAGGTCAGCCAATGCATGGCGAAAACCCCTCATGACTGGCTTGTATATTGGTACAAGGCCCAAATGGTAAGAGGTCAGTTATAAGGCCTAATTCTGAGAGTATTTACACCCATAATGCCATGAATGTAAATGGGTTGACTCCTGATTTACACCAGTGTAAGTGATATGAGAATCAGCCCAGTAAGTTACTATGATGGGCCAGCCTGCTCTCTCCTCTCCTTGTGACTCTGTCACCCTAGGGGTAACTCTCATTAACACCCTATGAGAACTTCATTACTAGTCCAGGTTCCTAAGCACTTTCACTAACTGATGATGTCTGTTTTTGGCAGATGTGTGGAGTATAATCGCATCCCCATTCATCCCGAAGTACCTCTCTGCCCCACGCTGTGCCTCCCTGCATGGAGCAATTTACCTCATTGGGGACAACACAAAGAAGGTGTATGTGTATGATCCGGATGCTAACATCTGGCAAAAGGTAGGTGGAGTGGGTCACTGGGGTGCACCATGCTGAACATAGATTCCCCAGTGCCATGTTGAAGGGAGGGCTCTATTTGATATATATGTGGATTTCATAGTGCCTAACTCAGAGTATTGGGACACCCCTTCTCTATAACCCTGTCCTGGGAGAAAGCAAGGTTTGGTCACAATAGTTATTCAATCCTAGGCTTTTCCACATTGACCAACTAATATGGCCTTGGGTCAGAACAATTCTTCTGTGGCTCGTGGGCAATTTGGCCTGGAGGCTAGTTCCAGTCTGCATTCCTTTTGAGTAGTGTCTGCCAGAACCATCTATTGAACTGACTGAGGTTGGAGCAAGGGGCCAGTGAGCTGAGACCCCCCCCAAACTCATTTCCCCACAGTTCAAAGTAAAGCTCCGGCCATTGCTGCTTCTACCAGGGATTGAGGGAACTGGGATTGTTTAGTTTAGTCTGCAGAAAAGAAGAATGAGGGGGGATTTGATAGCTGCTTTCAACTAGCTGAAAGGGGGTTCCAAAGAGGATGGCTCTAGACTGTTCTCAGTGGTACCAGATGACAGAACAAGGAGTAATGGTCTCAAGTTGCAGTGGGGGAGGTTTAGGTTGGATATTAGGAAAAACTTTTTCACTAGGAGGGTGGTGAAGCACTGGAATGGGTTACCTAGGGAGATGGTGGAATCTCCTTCCTTGGAGGTTTTTAAGGTCAGGCTTGACAAAGCCCTGGTTGGGATGATTTAGTTGGGGATTGGTCTTGCTTTGAGCAGGGGGTTGGACTAGATGACCTCCTAAGGTCCCTTCCAACCCTAATCTTCTATGATTCTACCACCCGAGTCCCTAGGAATGGGACCCTCAAACAGAGGCTTATCCTCTTCTTTGAGTGATTCTCCAGCCAAAGGGAAGCTGGTGGCTTTGATCTAAGCCCCTAAATGCCTATCCCAGAGCTCCAGGAAAGCCTGACTTAGAGTGAAGGGATCCCAGGAAGCAGCATGACAGAACCCACTTCCCTGGGCCCCGTTGGCCTTCGAGGAGCTGTGTGTAATGTTGTTGCAGGGCTGGGTTACACGAGATCATTCTGAAATCCTGCTGCAGCTGTTCACATGGCGTCAGTGCTCAGCTGACCAAGCTGCCAATACTCCAGACAGGTGCGGAGAGAGCTCTGCCAGTCTCTCCCTCCCTCTGCTCCCTTTTTTTTTCTGCTTATGAATAATGTTCAGTGCCCCATTGGTCACCCATTGGTTCCAGTTCTGGGACTGGTTCTGTTAACTCTTTCAGCATAGCATGCACAGTTCTCCTTCCTTCTCTGCCTATAGAGCAGAGTGTTCCTCAGGTCTAAGGTCACCCAGCACAACTCTAGTAGCATCATCTCTGACAGGGGTTCTCAACCTTTTTCTTCCTGAGGCCCCCTGAACATGCTTGTTGGCCCAGCTGTGCCACAACCACTTTTTTTTTGCTTATAAAAGCCAGGATCCGCATTAGGAGGTAGTAAGCAGGGCAGTTACTCATGACCCCATGCCACAGGGAGCATTGTGAAACTAAATTGCTCAGGCTTCAACTTTAGCCCTGGGTGGTGGGCTTGGGGGTACATTCCTGTGCAGCGGAGCTCTGGCTTTCTGCCCTGGGTCCTAGCGAGTATAATTCCGGCTATGCATGGCGGACCCCCTGAATCCTCTTACAGCCCCTAAGTAGGCCCCAGACACCTGGTTGAGAACCACTGGTCTAGGAGAAGCTGGAGGTATCTTGATCAAGTGTCCTTGTGCAAAGTGGGGCAAGCAGGCAGACAGGATGGGCTGGTAGCTTGGCTGATTTCAGTTCCAGCCCCAGTTTCACTTTCTCTATTTCTTTCATGTTATTCCACCCACCTGTCCTGGTGTCAGGATTCAGTGTAAGCACTGCAACTCCTGGGTATTGCTCTGGTCAGGGCTACCTTTCCCTCCCCCTCCTCGTCACAGCTTAGTCTCGCCACCTGTCATAGCCGGTAAGCTCCCAGTAACTGTCATTGCTTTCCAGGTGTGTACAGCACCTAGCACAGCGGGGCCCTGATCCCTGTCTCAGCTTAGACACTACTGTAATAAAAGTGATACTGATAGACTCAGAAAGAAGGGATAAGGCCTGTGACCCTAACTGGGTCTTATGCCACTTTTGTCCTGTATGTATTTTGAGGCAGGGTTATGGAAGTGGAGCTCCTGTAATACCCAGCCACCATGGCTAAGTGAGCTGCACTGAAACCTTCTTAGCCATGTTGATATGGGGGTCTAAAATAGCTGTTACTGGGGTCTAAATTAGCTGTTACCACTCAAGAAAGAGATCTTGGAGTCATTGTGGATAGTTCTCTGAAAACATCCACTCAATGTGCAGTGGCAGTCAAAAAAGTGAACAGAATGTTGGGAATAATTAAGGAAGGGATAGATAATAGGACAGAAAATATCATGTTGCCTCTATATAAATCCATAGTACTCCCACATCTTGAATACTGTGTGCCAATGTGGTCTCCCCATCTCGAAAAAAGATATATTAGAATTGGAAAAGGTTCAGAAAAGGGCAATAAAAATTATTAGGGGTATGGAAAGGTTTCCGTATGAGGAGAGATTAATAAGACTGGGACTTTTAATCTTGGAACAGAGACAGCTAAGGGGAGATATGATTGAGGTCTATAAAATCATGACTGGTGTGGAGAAAGTAAATAAGGAAGTGTTGTTTACTAGTTCTCATAACACAAGATCTAGGGGTCACCTAATGAAATTAATAGGCAGCAGGTTTAAAACAAACAAAAGGAAGTATTTCTTCACACAACGCACAGTCAACCTGTGGAGCTCCTTGTCAGAGGATGTTGTGAAGGCCAAGACCATAACAGGGCTCAAAAAAGAACTAGATAAATTCATGGAGGGTAGGTCCATCAATGGCTATTAGCCAGGATGGGCAGGAATGGTGTCCCTACCCTCTGTTTGCCAGAAGCTGGGAATGAGCGACAGGGGATGGATCACTTGATGATTACCTGTTCTGTTCATTCCCTCTGGGCCACCTGGCACTGACCACTGTTGGAAGACAAATGGACTTTTGGTCTGACCCACTAGGGCCATTCTTATGTTCTTATGATATGTAAGTGTCATAATTAGGCTTCAGAGTTAACACCTCATTGACATGTAAATCCCAGTGTGATAGATGCCATAGAAATACCACAGACAGATTAAATGAGTTAAGGTGTTTCTGGGGCAGCTGGGAGCTCTTTTAATAATAATACTACCTGGCTCTCACCAGCACTTTTCATCAGGAACACACAAACTATCATTATCTCCATTGTTTACAGCTGGGGACTCAGACACAGAGACGTGAAGTGACTTGCCCAAATTGCCCAATAGCAGAAATGGGACTAGAAGCCAGGTTTCCTGAATCCTAGTGCAGTGCTCAGGCCATTAGGCTGTTTTTGTTATAAGCAGCCTGTATTTATTGGGTGGGATTTACAAAGTTTTCTTTACAGCTAGCTGAGCTACAAACTTAGGCAAAAAGTTTCACATCTTGGCACCTGAGTCCACAGTTAAGTATCTGCATGAAAGCAGCCTGGTTTTTCAGAGGTGCTCACCACCTGCAGCCCTCCCTGTGGATTTAGGTGGCTCATTTGGAAAATGGGTTATTTATTTATTTTAATGAAAGTTTTAAATACTTCAGTAACTGCTGGGCCCCAGGGCATGGAATGTTGTTCCAGCCCCACTCCAGCACTAGATGTGCTGTGCTCTTCCTGATTGATGCACACAAGTCACGGCACTGTCAGCAGGGCCCCTCATACAATTCCCATTCAACTCAGTAACATGGATGTCTCATCACATCTTAACAATACTGCTGGGTCCTCTAGGAGCTGGGCTAAGATCCCGGAACCTCATTCCACTTATGAGGTCTTTGAGATTTCAGCCCAGAAATTACTCCTTATTGCATAAGTGCCCTGTGCAATTCACTCAGGGTCTTCCTTGAGGGTTGTCTCTAGCCCCCAAAAGAGCTCACCTGGGTTTAGTGGAACTTTCGGCCCAGGAAATCTGGCCTGGCTGGGTTATGTGTTAGAGTACTTGCGCTGCTTTTATGTGGGCTGGTAACCCACCCACTCTGCAGTGAGGACACAGGATGAATCCCTCCAGTGCTGACAGTCCCCCAATGTCTTCCCACAATTCCCCCTGAGTGCCCATAAGAACAGGGAAAGAATCACAGAGGGGCTCAGCTCACTGCAGTGCAAAGAACCCTGGGATGTGCCCCTAGAAGTCCTAGTGAGTGTAGAGCTAATAAGGGCACTACAACTGGGGTGTGGCTTTGCAGTGGGGCTGCTCACACCCAGACTAGGTTCATCTGGGTGTCAATCACCTGAGTTAACTCTGCATTGAAGACATATCTGTTCTTCCACCCCCTTTCCTCTTGTAAGAAATGGAGATGGAAAGATGTTTACTTGAAGGATGTTACTCAGACCCTACATGTTTCGGTATGCAGTACAGAGTTCCAGCCAGGGTGTGGCGCCTGGTAAGGAACTGGAGACAAAGCTGGAACTCAAGCTGTGTGGAACCCTGTTTGTCTGTTTGTATATAATGAATGCCTCCTGTGTAAGGCAGCCTGGAATCCATATATCATGATGTGGTGTGAGTGGGCTATAGCCCTATATCATGATTGATATCTCCTACAGGTGCAGCTGCTTCACACGCTGCATGAAAATGGAGGCATGGTGCCACTGGGAGGCAAACTCTTTGTGACAGGTGGACGCTGGAAGGGCCTGGATGGTGACTACCGGGTGGAGATGGAAGTTTATGATTGTGCCAAAGATATTTGGACAAGGGCGGGAGCCCTGCCCTGCCTCTGGCTCTACCACAGCTCTTCCTCCATCTTCATGGATACGTCAAAGTGGACAGAGCCCTTCCTGGGAAACCATGTCCAGTAGGAGAGGCTGGGACCCTCACCCAGGGCTTTAATGGTCCTGCCCAGGATTTGGAAGGACAAAGTGATGGTTTATTTGTTTGAATTATCACCATTTTTGCATGTATTTTTGCCTTCACGTTTCATGTGGAACTTGGATTAGCACAATGGTCACCAACTGACTGGTCTATCCTGGAGCTTCTGACAGTTGATCATGATCTCTGGCTGCTAAAAGTCAGGCAGTGCAGCAGGACTAAGGCAGGCTCCTTGCCTGCCCAGACCACGGTCCCGCGCTGCTCTCGGAAGTGGCCAGCACAGCCGTTGAGGCCCCTGGGGGGAGGGGGCAGGGGGTCTCCATGCACTGCTCCTGCCTACAAGCACTGCCCCACCGCTCCCATTGGCTGGGAATGGGGAACTGCAGCCAATGGGAGCTGCGGGGGCAGTGCCTGCAGAGAGGGGCAGCATGCAGAGCCATATGCCCGCTGCAGGGGCATGTTGGCTGCTTCCAGGAGTGGTGTGGGGCCGGGGAAGGCAGGGAGGCTGCCTTAGCCCTGCTGCGCTGCCCTCTCAGAGCCAGTACCCTGTACCCCCTCGTGTACCCCAACATTCGTTCCCAGCCTGGAGCCCCCTTCTGCACCCAAACTCCCTCCCAGAGCCTGCATCGCGCACTCCCTCCTGCACCCCAACCCCAGTCCTGAGCCCCCTCCCAGAGCCAGCACCCCATAACCCCTCCCACACTCCTGACCCCTCGGCCCAGCCCAGAGCCTGCACCCCTTTCTGCACCCCAACTCCCTGCCCCAGCCCGGTGAAAGTGAGGGAGGGTGAGGGAGAGCGAGCGATGGAGGGAGGGCAGATGGAGTGAGAAGGGCCGGGCCTTGGGGAATGGGTGGGGTAGATCCTGAGTTGCACTTAAATTAAAAAATGATCTTGTGTGTAAAAGGTTGGAGGCCACTGGATTAGAATTACTAAGCCGTATGTAATGCTGACTGCTCCCAGCAGGTGTCACTGTACAGCAGAAGGACTTAGTACAGGGATCGGCAACCTTTGGCATGTAGCTTGCCAGGGTAAGCACCCTGGCAGGCCGGGCCGGTTTCTTTACCTACCGCGTCTGCGGGTTCGATTGATCGCTGCTCCCACTGGCCATGGTTGCCACTCCAGGCCAATGGGGGTGGCGGGAAGTAGCGGCCAGCACATCCCTCGGCCCACGCTGTTTCCTGCAGCCCCCATTGGCCTGGAACGGCGAACCGTGGGAACCGCGATCGGCCAAACCTGCGGACGCGGCAGGCAAATGGGCCAAGCCCACCTGGATGCTTACCCTGGCAAGCCACGTGCCAAAGTAACAAGAAGGGTTTCTTCAGGTATGTTAGCAACAAGCAGAAAGTCAAGGAAAGTGTGGGCCCCTTACTGAATGAGGGAGGCAACCAAGTGACAGAGGATGTGGAAAAAGCTAATGTACTCAATGCTTTTTTTGCCACTGTGTTCATGAACAAGGTCAGCTCCCAGACTCCTGCACTGGGCTGCACAGCATGGGGAGGAGGTGACCAGCCTTCTGTGGAGAGAGAAGTGGTTCAGGACTATTTAGAAAAGCTGAACAAGCACAAGTCCAAGGGGCTGGATGCACTACATCCGAGGGGGCTAATTATCTTTGAAAACTCATGGCAATCAGGAGAGGTCCCGGATGACTGGAAAAAGGCTAATGTAGTGTCCATCTTTAAAAAAGGGGAGGAGGAGGATCTGGGGAACTACAGGCCAGTCAGCCTCACTTCAGTCCCCGGAAAAATCATGGAGCAGGTCCTCAAGGAATCAATTCTGAAGCATTTAGAGGAGAGGAAAGTGATCAGGAACAGTCAGCATGGATTCACCAAGGACCAGTCATGCCTGACTTACCTAATTGCCTTCTATGATGAGATAACTGGCTCTGTGGATGTGGGGAAAGCAGTGGACATGTTATATCTTGACTTTAGCAAAGCTTTTGATACAGTCTCCCACAGTATTCTTGCCAGCAAGCTAAAGAAGTATGGGCTGGATGAATGGACGGTAAGGTGGATAGAAAGCTGGCTAGATCATTGGGCTCAACGGGTAGTGATCAATGGCTCCATGTGTAGTTGGCAGCCAGTATCAAGCGGAGTTGGTCCTGGGGCCGGTTATGTTCAGTATCTTCATTAATAAACTGGAGGATGGCGTGGACTTCACCCTCAGCAAATTTGCAGATGACACTAAACTGGGAGGAGTGGTAAATATGCTGGCGGGTAGGGATAAGATACTAGACAAATTAGAGGATTGGGCCAAAAGAAATATGATGAGGTTCAACAAGGACAAGTGCAGAGTCCTGCACTTAGGACGGAAGAATCCCATGCACTGCTACAGACTAGGGACGGAATGGCTAGGCAGCAGTTCTGCAGAAAAGGACCTAGGGGTTACAGTGGATGAGAAGCTGGATATGAGTCAACAGCCTTTTGAGCTGTATAAGTAGGGGCATTGCCAGCAGATCGAAGGACGTGATCATTCCCCTCTATTCAGCACTGGTGAGGCCTCATCTGGAGTACTGTGTCCAGTTTTGGGCCCCACACTACAAGAAGGATGTGAAAAAATTGGAAAGAGTCCAGCGGAGGGCAACAAAAATGATTAGGGGGCTGGATCACATGACTTATGAGGAGAGGCTGAGGGAACTGGGATTGTTTAGTCTACAGAAGAGAAGAATGAGGGGGGATTTGATAGCTGCTTTCAACTACCTGAAAGGGGATTCCAAAGAGGATGGATCTAGACTGTTCTCAGTGGTACCAGATGACAGAACAAGAAGTAATGGTCTCAAGCTGCAGTGGGGGAGGTTTAGGTTGGATATGAGGAAAAACTTTTTCACTAGGAGGGTGGTGAAGCCCTGGAATGGGTTACCTAGGGAGGTGGTGGAATCTTCTTCCTTGGAGGTTTTTAAAGTCAGGCTTGACAAAGTCCTGGCTGGGATGATTTAGTTGGGGATTGGTCCTGCTTTGAGCAGGGGGTTGGACTAGATGACCTCCTGAGGTCCCTTCCAACCCTGATATTCTATGATTCTATGAATTACACCTCCAGCTGGTGCTGACATTAGCAACGTTTACCACAATATTTTTGCCAAATGTTCATCGAAGCTGTGAGTGAATCTTGATGTTGTTGTTTAATGTAACATTTCGAAAATGACTTTGATAAAAATGACAGCAGACAATTTTGAGAAAAAATTTCAAACCCTGCAAAATGGCAACAACTTTGAAATATTGCTGGTTTTTTGCACCATTTTCCTAGTTTTTGAGCAGCCCATGGCCAGAACCCAGTCATGCTGCTCACAACAGGCTGCAAACCTGCCCTGGTGCGGGAATTGACCAAGTGCGCAATCATGCTCCATGGTACCTCTCTACCCGAGGTAACTGTGAATGGCTACCATACTAGACAATATTTCTTTCAGCATGGCTGTTAGGAGCTGGCAGCCATGCAGCATTTGATGTGCTCAGCAGAATTGTTTCAGAATGTTCCTAGTGAAATAAAAATTTCTCGTGTAAAAACAAAGGGTGCAGTGTTCAGCTTTGCGAGGCTCATGTTCAGTGTATCTAGGAGGAGAGGCAACGGTAGCGCTAAACCACCTTTTTGTCTCCTCCCCATCCTGGGCTGGCCAGGGGCGAAACTGGTGGCTGGTACAACTTAGAGGAGCCACAGGACTGCTCTAAGTTGCAAGAGCTAGAATGGTCCCCTCGCAACGTTGTTGCTGGCCAGACTGCAGTAAGGCACAGCTGACTCTGACATGCTTCCTGCACCAGCTCAGGATTCTGCCAGCTGTGGGGAATCAGTAATTGCCTCTTCGTGGCAGCTTTAAAGTTCTACATGCCGCTTTGGCAACACATGGACCTCAGCAGCTCCGAGGATCTGGCTCCAAATGTTCAGTGTGTGCAGCAATGATGCTAACCAGGTTATGATCATTTTAGGGGATCTGAGGTCCCAATTTGTATCCAGCTCAAGCAGGTGCCTCCGGAATCATATAAGTGGAACTAATGTGTCTCACCGTTTACTCTTCTTACCACGTTTGCAAACTGGAATGAAGCACAGTTTCAGAGCACAGCAGCAAATAAACAGCTCTCCCCCGGCTCTGCTGCTGTACTGTTTTCTTTCCAATGTCACTACTCTGCCTGCAGCTCAGGGCCTTCTTCCTACAGTGCACTGCAGCCAACACTGGGGCCTGCAATGAGATGCTCGCCCTCTTTGCTGCCTGTCACCTTTCCTACCTACTGAAACCAGAAGCGTGTCCTGCACTGGCTCTGGTTTAGTGCTGTGTCTGCACTGGCCCCTCGTTCCCAGACACAGATACCTAGTCCATACTGGATCAGAGTCATGGCCCACACGCAAACCACTCAAATCTGCAGGGTGGCAGTGGGGAGAGAACCCAGCTATGCCCACCTCAAAGGCACAGGCCTCTGCCACATTAGCAGAAGGCGAATCTGCCAGTCTGAAACACAGCACAGGGTGGTGGTCTTTCTCTCATTCCTGCACCACCCTGCACAGAGTTCATGCCAGTGTCGGAGAAAAACTCAGTTCTCGCTTTTTTGTTTGGGTGCAGCAGAGTCAGATACTTTATTCTGTTTAGCAGCTACAACACGGAGAGAGTGCACTAGGACATAGGGTCTCCCCTTCCTAAACAGGTCTCTCAATAGGTAAACAATTACAACAAGCATTTATACTTTTGTTACAGACAATAATAAGCAACAGCTGCATTTTGTTTATACATAGGTCATCCTGATATCTTGTTTTTCTCACTTAAGAGACGCCAGTCTACATATTGTATTATCTACATAAGGTCGAAAAACAACTTCTCACACAGTTCTTTTCCACTCACCTCACACAATCCTTGCTTCTACAAATCTCGCGTTATTAGGGTTACAGTTAGCCTAACTCTTGCTAACAGAGACTGTCATGCATTAAGATCCCCTACAAATCCCTGTCAGTTATTTCTCTACTTCCACACCAGCATTGCAAAATGTGAAGTCATCTGTAGCTTGTATTACACATCTTTAACCCTACCTTGATGAATCATGGGACTTTCACAGGCTGAGCACCCTGGAGCCCCAGATTCAATATGACCTAGATGGTGGCAATATTGCCCTTTCTCAGACAGAGTATATTAAAGGTTGTTTGCTCACTGCTTAGCTAAGATTTGAGATACTTAGGACAGAAGAATCCCATGCACTGCTACAGGCTGGAGACCGACTGGCTAAGCAGCAGTTCTGCAGAAAAGGACCTGGGGATTACAATGAATGAGAAGCTAGATATGAGTCAGCAGTGTGCCCTTGCTGCCAAGAAGTCTAATGGCATATTGGGCTGCATTAGTAGGAGCATTGCCAGCAGATCGAGGGAAGTGATTATTCTCATCTATCAGGTACTGGTGAGGCCACACCTAGGGTATTGCATCCAGTTTTGGGACCCCCCGCTGTAGAAAGGATGTGGACAAATTGGAGAGAGTCCTGTGGAGGGCAACAAAAATGATCAAGGGGCTGGGGCACATAACTTACGAGGAGAGGCTGAGGAAACTGGGCTTGTTTAGTCTGCAGAAGAGAAGAGTGAGGGGGGATTTGATAGCAGCCTTCAACTACCTGAATGGGGGGTTCCAAAGAGGATGGAGCTAGGCTGTTCTCAGTGGTGGCAGATGACAGAACAAGAAGCAGTTGTCTCAAGTTGCAGTGGGGGAGGTCTAGGTTAGATGTTAGGAAAAACTATTTCACTAGGAGGGTGTTGAAGCACTGGAATGGGTTACCTAGGGATGTGGTGGAATCTCCATCCTTAGAGGTTTTTAAGGCCCGGCTTGACAAAGGCCTGGCTGGGATGATTTAGTTGGTGTTGGTCCTGCTCTGAGCAGGGGGTTGGACTAGATGACCTCCTGAGGTCTCTTCCAACCCTAATCTTCTATGATTCTATAAAAAAGGGACTGCTACTTGGGCATGACAGTCCTGGGTCTGTTTTAAAAATGCCACCTCACTTGAGACAGCTAAACTAGCACCGGCAACTCCTGTAGAGCAGAGCCGGCTCCAGGGGTTTTGCTGCCCCAAGCAGCCAAAAAAAAAAAAGAAAGCCACGATCGCGATCTGCGGCAATTCAGCGGGAGGTCCTTCGCTCCGAGTGGGAGTGAGGGACCCTCCACCGAATTGCTGCGGAATACCTGAAAGTGCCGCCCCGCTCCAGAGTTGCCACCCCAAGCACCTGCTTGATAAGCTGGTGCCTGGAGCCGGCCCTACTGTAGAGCCTCCCCCAGATCAAGCAGCAGTGTAGCGTGCTCATTGTGCACTCTGTGCTCTCACTTTTCTGTCCTGGTGAGTAAGGAGAATGTGCTCCCTCATCCCCACACAGATACTGATGGCGCCCCACTCAGCCAGAAAGCAAACCTCCCACCTGGTCACTGCTAGGAGAGACGCAGAGCTCACCAGAGTCACTGCACTGTCCCATCCGTGGTGTGATAGGTTTCCCCCCTTTCTGGGTGCCACCTGATATACTAGAGTCCCACTGAGCCTGCCCGTGCCACCAGCCTGGGCTCCCTCATCCTGTTCTGCTGATCCAGCCCTCAAGCCTCCTCTAGCACACACACAGGTAAGGACACATCCAGTGCAGAATGACACAGACACTGAGATCAGTTCTGTGTGGGAAGAATCAGCTTGGGGATTGCTCGGCACCCATGTGCACACCCCCTCTGGAGTGTAAACTCAAAATTATATTGTCTTGCACTGCACAGAGATCAGTACAGCATAAGCTCATGAAAATCGCCCCTCTCCCCCAGTGTGGAGGAAGACATGCACAGCTTTTTGCTCTCCTCTTCCCCCATTATGAATTGCACAAATTGGGTTTCAGAAAACAAAACAAGTTTATTAACTACAAAGGATAGATTTTAAGTGATTATAAGGGATAGCAAACAGATCAAAGAAGATTACTGAGCAAATAAAGCAAACATGCAAACTAAGCTTAATACACTAAGGAAACTGGCTACCAGTAATAATTTCTCACCTTAAATGCTATTTTAAGCAGGTTGCAGGGATTCTTGAAGATAAACTTCTTTTGTTTGCATCTTAGAACTCCAGATATTCCTGTCACAGGCCAGACACCTTCTAGCCAGGGTCCAGTTCTTCCTCAGTTCAGTCTTAGGTGTTTTTAGCAGTCATCTTGGGCAGGGATTCAGTGAAGAACTGACGCTGATTAACTCACTTCCCAGCCTTAAATAGGATTGATATATAGTGGGAATCCTTTGTTTCCTATTTTGATCCCCACCCCCCTACTAGTGGAAAAATACCAGCAGTTTAAGATGGTGTCCAGTAGCAGGTGACATGATCACATGACCCTGCAGTGTCAAAGCAGCAGCCCAGAAAGCTTCTCAGGGTGGTGGGATCTTCAAAGTCCTATTGTTCTTCCTAATGGTTTATTGACTAACCAGCCAGACTGATTGTATTTTGTCTGGTGGGCATTCCCCAGATGCAAACACTTGTGCAATTGTTACATAGTCAATATTCCTAACTTCAGATACAGAAATGATACATGCACACAAATAGGATAATCACATTCAGTAAATCATAACCTTCCCAATAATATCACACATGACCCATCTTGCATAAAACATATCTTAGTTATGCCATATTCATATAATAACAATATCTCTAAGAAGAATATGAGGTGTAGTGTCACACATGGGTTAGCATGTGATCCAAAACCCCTGTTTGGAAAGACTGCTGCAGGCCCCCATATCCCCGCGCCAGCAGTCATAGGTGAGTTATCACAGCCCTGCAGCCACCAGTGATTGTACCCTTTTTTGATGCATTTAATAGAGATGTTTCAAGACTCCTTTGAATGGCCACCCCTTCCCCTCTCCTCCCGTCCCACAGAAACTGGTCTGCTTTACGGCCTGCAAACAACAGAGCCTAGTGTCCAGACCATGTATGGGACATGTTCACAGCTCATTTTACATGCGCTGCAAACCCTTTGGACCCAGAGGAAGTATCCGAGCCAAAGGTATTGAGCTCCTCTCCACCCTGTTCCACCAATACCTGGCAAGCAGCCTGCCATAGCATACAGGAAACCATCTCCCTATGCTCAGCTGTCCCTCCCTGGGCTGACCAGGCTTGTGTATGGTGGGAAGTCACTGCCAGCAGTTGGCTGGGTTAGTTTCACTTGGTTACTGACTGCTGGGCCTCAAGGGGAAGTCCCATAGACAGGCAAGAGGCCACACATTGACTTCCCATTCGTATTGCTTTGTTTTCAGGGACGGCTGGAGGTTTCATTCCCATGACTTCATCTACAAGGTCCTTCCCTCTGACGGGGAGCGAGAGTGAACAGCTTGGCTACATCAGTCTGCTGGGAGCTGTGGGCCAAGACAGTGACACGAGAGCTCAAGAATGAGGATTAGATTTCACTGGAGCGTGAAGGAGAGGAAGGGGAAGAGTCCAGCTTTCTTCACTCCCCTCCCCCCGTGCTCTTTACGTTTCCACACATCCGTCCCAGCTGAGCCTCCTCAAAGGTGCCCAACAACACAGCCCTTAATGTTTAAACTAACTGGTTGATTTATGAGGAAGGGAGACTTAAAAATTGATTGCTGGTCTCTATCTATGCAGGGTCTGCTTTCAGAATGACCTTTGACCGCTATGACACTGCAGAATGCCACTCCAGTGGTCAAACTGGACTATTCTCATACACCAAGCATGGGTAATAATATTACTGTCTCAGCACCGTGCTGCGATCAGAGCAGGCAAGTGCTCTGCAGCCCTGCCATACCAGGCTATGGCACAGCGCAGAGCTATCATTACATGTGGATTTGCTGGAAGACTAAACCAATTAGATCTGGCCCTCTGGCAGCCCCTATGACATCATTAATATTGCTCACTGTTTAGGAAAATAACTTGGTCCACATGACAACAAGCCCAAGTCACCTCCATTAGCCTGCTGAACAGGATTCCAGCAAGAGTGTCATCCTGTTGGAAGGTTTTAATGATGTCACAGGTGCTATTACCAGACCGTGTCAGCTGGCTCATTCCACCTTGTTGCTCCAGAGTGACCAAGTACCTGACCCTAATGAAGAGGGGTTTGTAGGTCTAGAGATGGCTCCGCTTGTACCCTATGGCACATGGAATTACTCTGCTTGCCAAGCCCTCACTGTTTATTGAGCCACCACTGTAAGGAGCTCTCACTAACATTCAGCATGTAGGAAACCTAGCTAGCCCTTGGATAATGGTCTCTTGGGAACACCTTGCTCTTAGTGTGTCAGGACCATGTCATGGAGAGTCACATTTGCAAGCTATATTCACACACTGAACCTAAAATAGCGGGAGCCATGCATAGTGCTCAATGCAGCTGCTGAGTGTGAGCCACCCACTGATGCCACAAGATTCCACAGGTGCTGAGTGCAGGGAGAGAGATGGGCGCTCTGGATGGCCTTAGTCTGTGTGTGCAGCCCAAGTCACCCCAGAATGCAGAGGCTGAGCACAATAACTTCTGAGAGTGAGAGAAACAGCCCACTGATGTTAAGGGAAAGATTCCCATCAACATCCATGGGATTTGGCTCAGTCCCATAGGGTGCAGCAAGCCAAGAGGACTGAGAGGAGCATAGGACATAAGCAAGGGTGTGGGGAGGACAAAGAACTTGAACTTGGTGTGATAAAAGCCAAAGGGGCAGGGAAGGCAGTCAGGGTAACTGGGGAAAAGATGAGTATAGCTGCAGTATTTTTGACAGTGTGGAGAGAGAAGAGGGTGGCTGGAAAAGAGGTTACAGTAATCACGGCAGGCGATGGCCAAGGGATGACCAAGGCTTATAGCGGCAAGGGCAGTGAGGACAGGGCACGCTTTGAGCTGATACAGAGCACAGCTGAACAAAGACATTGGTAGGTTGTGATTTCTATGCACTGTTGTCTATTTATCATTGGTTGTTATTTATTCCAACACATTTGGGCTCCAGGTTGTTCATGCACTATTTGGCAAGGCACTGTTTGTGGAGTATGGTGAGTTACTGTCACGGGGTGGTTGGCCTTTCCTACCTACTGAAACCTGCGCTGGCTCTGGCTTAGTGCTGTGTCTGCACTGGCCCCTCGTTCCCAGACACAGATACCTAGTCCATACTGGATCAGAGTCATGGCCCACACGCAAACCACTCAAATCTGCAGGGTGGCAGTGGGGAGAGAACCCAGCTATGCCCACCTCAAAGGCACAGGCCTCTGCCACATTAGCTGAAGGCAAATCTGCCAGTCTGAAACACAGCACAGGGTGGTGGTCTTTCTCTCATTCCTGCACCACCACCAACCTGCACAGAGTTCATGCCAGTGTCGGAGAAAAACTCAGTTCTCGCTTTTTTGTTTGGGTGCAGCAGAGTCAGATACTTTATTCTGTTTAGCAGCTACAACAGAGAGAGAGACAGGAGAAGGCCAGAAATGTGCCTGGGTGTGGTGGCAGATGCCGGAGTGTGGTATGTGCTACATTAGTGACCTAGCTCTTGAGAGATTTTAAGGCCTACATGCACTGGGGGTGAGCCTGGACTGATTGGGGCCTTTGGTTGTGGATTATTTATTTTTGTAACAATCTGGCCTCAAGGAGGAAGAGAGCCTGTTGTGCCGGCCTTACGGGGCCAAGAGGGGATGTGGGATTTAATACTGGTGTTAGGCCCCCAGCCACAAGGGGGTTCTCAGGTATAAGGGGGGACTCATGCACAGTCACGTCAGTCATATGCAGTGGCAGATTAGCCACTGGGCCAACCGGGCCCATGTCCAGGGGCCCCAGCCAATTGGGGAGCCCTGGAAAAATGGGCACCCCCCCGCATCACAACCTGTTCCGCCTGCCTGGCGCTCCTGCCAGGGAGTGGGGGAAGTCCCTGTGCCCTGACCCCATTTCCCTGGCAGAAGCACTGGGGAGGAGGGTGGGGGAGACTGCAGGCAGAAGGGGTGGGGTGGGGCCCCCATTTGCTCTGGCCCAGGGCCTCACAAAGTGGTAATCTGCCTCTGGTCACATGATACGGTTTCTGCTTCATGATTGGAACAACAAAAATCTTTGGGGTTCCCCAAGATGACTCAGGAGAAATCGTGGTTCCATTGACTTCAGTGGGGCTGGGATCCCACTCTCTGTCTCTTTAGCGGCTCCACTCTCTTGTTTCAAGCTAAGCACATGTTTATGTGCTTTGCTGGATTGGGGACACAGTGCTCAGCACCTGGCAAGACTGAAAGCTACGCATGGGATGAGTTCCCTGCTCCACAGCCACTGGCCAGCCCTGGCAATTGGGCCCAGTATTTCTGGTGTATATTCGATAAAATCCTGCTCTTCCCTGTGTGCTCCTGGGGGACCCAAGCCAGTTTTAACCCAATTTCCATGTGGGTAGGGAAGACTACTGGCTTTGGGGTTGGCACTAGCTACTTCCATGCCCTAGGCAGGACTGACCCGATTCTAGGATGGCCAGAGTAATGTTGTCATAGCAGCTCCAAGCCCTGGCAGCTGTTGCTGCCTGGTCAGGAGAGGGGACTCCCTTAAAGGGTAAAGCCCTAGTGTGTCCCAGCAGGAAACTGAGCAAGTTAGAACCCCTCCTATGAGTTCAGCACCCACCAATGTGGCATATCTCTATGTGCTCATGGTAACTGAAGGCCAGATCTTCCTTCACTAATGAGTGGAGCAATCCATGCCCACCTCAGCCATGCCCATCCTATCCGTAGCCAGTGAGGCACTGGCAACTGGATGCTCAGGATGGCCCATGGAAGGGTCTGGGGAGCTCAAGGGGGAAATGATGCAGCGCCTCCAGTTAATAAGTGGTGCAGTCAGCTGTCCTGAGCAGGAATACCCTATGGTCCCTCTGAAGCCTTGCTGAAGAATCACTTGCATAAAGCATGCAGAGCCCTGGATGGGGTTAGTTCTTTGCTGGGCAAATAGGGGCCATTGCCTCTCAGGATGAGCTGGTAGCTCCAGCCACTGCTGCCATAGCCAGACACGCAATGAGGGTCACTCAGATCACCGTGGGCTGAAAGGAGGCTAGAGGCTGCTGGCTTTGGATTTGCTTCAGTCCCCTCGCCTGTGGCCCTCTCCATGAAAATTGCCTTCTACTTAGTGTGACTGGAGCCTCTGTGCACCTGTCCCTGGGTTCCCAGCTGCCAGTCTCTAGCTCATGGAGCCAGAGGCTGGAAATGGTTGCACCTAACAATTGGAGCCAGGAGGGGGCTCTCTGGCTCCCCGGAGTGCGTGCGTGAGGCAGTGCCTATGAGGCGGGGAATTCAAGCTCATTAAAAGGAGTGGATGTAAGCAAGAATATCAGACAGAGACAGCCAAGGTCTGCTGCACCAGGAGCAGTGCCCACAGAAAGCCAGGGAGAGAGAGGGCAGTGCACCAGTCCTGGGTGTCTCTCATGAGCCACAGATCCCAGCCAGGGCCAGGCTGGAGTGAGAGCCACCAGCAGAGAAACTGGGCATTCTCCTGCCCCCTCCAGCTGTGAAGGGAAGGAGCACAGGAGAGCTGCTGGGAAGAGACTGTACTTACAGCTCCAAAGGCAGCCCAAGAAAGGAGGCAAGCAAGGGAGATAGCCCTCTCCCAGTTGGACTCAGCCCCAGCTGGTGGGTTTTTAAGCCCACGCCCAGACTCTTGGTCCAAGCTCTCACGAGCGTATGGGAGCAGGAAGTACTCTGAAGTACAGGGACATTTCTCTAAGGGATCCTTGAGCCTACACAATGTGCTTTCCCCCCACAAAGTAGGACACATTGCCCTCTCCTCGGGCCAGGTGGCTCAGCTGTCGAGTACCAGCCAGCTGTTCTGCAAGGGCAACCCAACTCCTGAGCTGGAGCTGATGGGAGGACAGGCCTGACATTGCTGGAATATCATCTCTTCCCCCAAACACGCCATTCCTGACAGGACACAGTCTGATTTCTTCTTGCTCTTACGGGCAATGCCTGCCTCTGAGTGGCCATAGAAACTCTGGCTTCTCGAGAGAAGGGACCACCTCTTTGGTGCCGTGTTGAAGGATGGCTGGATCCCTCCCTGCCACCCGCTGGCTCCTATTACTGTGTGTGGGATTCCTGGCAGTGGCCTCGTGTGTTGGCTCAGTGGGGTCAGAGAAACTTGGAAGGAGAAGAAGCCAAGAGAAGACATCCCAGTGGAATGAGTATCCCACAGGCCAGGGAAAAAGCAGCATGCTTCTGCCAGCCTCTAACGACCCGGTAAGCATTTATTCTACCAGCACCTAGTTGTAGGGAATTGAGCACAGATCTAAACTCAGAGCAACCAAAGCAGGAAAGTGGGTGATGCGCAGAGAGTCTAATTTCTGAGCTGAGTGAATGTGATTGCAAGTAAAATCTACTCAGGGATTTTGAGTTGTGTGATGACTTTTTACACACACATGTACACACAGTGAGTAACTGGGGTGAGGGGTAGGGATGGTTTTGTACTTTTTCACCTTTGGGTGACTATGCTTGTTTATTGTCAATGAGCAACTGACTTTTGCCATGAGAAAGACTCTAACATATTGAGGGGACCAAACCAAGCTCTGTGAAAGCAAGTCTACTGGCTCATAAAATGTTAGCAAGTGCCCCAAATCTTTTCCAGTTTTGTCATAAATATTTTGCAGAGCAAACATTTTCTCAGCTCTGTTGAAAACATACAATCACAGAGTTTGTCTTGCAGCTTATAGGTTACAGCTGATCAACTGTGTCACATAAAAACTGCAGTGGGATTGACCTGTGGTCCACCTGATCAGGAACCTGTCTCCAAGTACAGATACTCCAGAGGCAGGGGCAAGAATCCTCATAATGGACAATTATGGAGAGACAGTTTCTTCCTTTCCCCAAGCAGTTAGTAACAGCTTATATCCTAAACATTAGGTTTCAGAGCCCGTCTAAAATTTTGCATGTTATCTAATGTCACCGTTGATGTCATTCTGATTAACTGTACAACCATCTAATCCTTTGTTCAATTCAGCTAAGCTTTTGGCCTCACTAATACCTTGTGGCAATGAGTTCCATAGATCAACTGTGCATTATACAAAAAAAATCCTTTGATCTTTTTTTAAATTGGTAGCCTTTCACTCGCACTGACTGTCCCTTTATTCTTATGTTACAAGAAGGTAATTGTGAGTTCCTGATTGACCATATCTGCGCTACTTTAAAAACAAATCCAAATGCAGGGGTGATGTGCAAAGGTGACTGTGTAAGTAGGTTTGTGGGAGGTTAAGATAATATAATTTAACCTGAGGGGTGTAAATTATCCCAATCTAGACTCTAATCCACTACCACCAAATTTGCTGCAATAATTTGCTAACCCACATTCCCACATGAGTGCAGACAAGCTCCGAAGGATAAAACTGAATTGCTCTAAGAGGAGCCCTAAACTCCAGCCCTCACATAGTCTGTCCTTTTGGAGCAGTTGATGGACCAGGAGGCTCAGTCCTTACCCGCCCAGAAATCCCTTCCACTTATCTGCTCAAGCAGTTATTAAAGGTGCTATTGGCAGGGTTAAACTCTCTCCCAGATGAGAGTGCTGCTCAGGAGAATGAATTTCCTACCCCCGTTCCTCTGCTCTCAGACCAGGGGAAAGACAGAAGCTGTGTCCAATAGTTTGTGAATGGGTGGAAAACTTACGGCTAGTGATGCCAGCTGTTACTGTTTGACAGGGGTCTTCTTTTATATCCCACCCGACCCCCGGGGGCCTTCTTTGGCATCATTCCAACAATGCCCACTGCACTGGGCTAGGGAGATTCGTAAATGCCTTAAATTTGGTGAGCTGTATAGCTGGGGGAGCCCAGCTAGGGCAGCTTTGCAAATCAGTCAGCATAGAAACAAATTAGCTGCTTAAAAAATGTGTGGACCTTGGGGGCTCTGCCAGCAGGTCCTGCTCAGAGAGGCTGGGAGAGTCCAAAGTGCTGCACCAGCAATCTGGAAAGTGCCCTAGCTCACTGTGGATGTAAAGGCAGGCAAAAAGTGGGCCAGCTGTGAGGCTAGCCATACCAATGACTTGGGATCTTCAGGCTTTTCCAAATTAGCAGCAGCATTGCACAGAACACTAGTTTAAAATACTGGGAACACAATACACTGGACTCACTGCAGTGGTGTTTTATAGTGCTGCTCCAGGAGTGCATATTAAAAATTCAGCTTCCACGATCATTCAGGCCTGTTCTTACCCAAAATTAACTTGCAGCAAATCTCAGTGTGGACATGTTGGGTACGTAGGCTTGGAAGGATTAGGATTTTATTGGTAAATGTCAATAAATGTTGATTTTTGCCATACACGCACAAACCAACAAAAAAGTATTTCCATTGATGATCACTGAAATTTACAGATAGGCAAAGTAAGAAAAATGCTGCTTGAGGAATTATTTGAGTTTTGATTTAAGGATATTCACGTTGTATTGTTTGCCATGGGATGTTGACAATTTGAGTTTTAACAGTTATAAAGCGTTAACTTTTGGAATCGCAATGTCTGCTAGCATTAGCAGACACCCCTGCCACAATTTTCTGCAGACGTGGACATTTAAATTGATAAAACTCTAAACAAATGGTTAAAAATAAAATTGATATTATCCCTCAGAATTATAAACTGAGTTCTGCCCCGCCTAAGTATACACTTGGGCAATCAGCCTTTGTTACATCTTTTTTCTAGAGCTCTTCTGCTTCTCACTCACCAATTTGTAAGCACCTAGAGGGTTATAAGAAATAGCCAGGATGGATTTGTCAAGAACAAATCATGCCAAACCAACCTAATTTCCTTCTTTGACAGGTTTAGTGGATAGAGGGGAAGCTGTAGACATGATATGTCTTGATTTGTAGTAAGGCTTTTGAAACAGTGCCACATGGCATGAGCAAACTACAGAAATGCTGTCTAGATTAAATTACCATAAAATGGGTGAACAACTGGTTAAAAGATCACAATCAAAGAGTAGTTATCAACGGTTCACCGTCACACTGGGAGGGTGTATCTAGTGGGGTGCTGCAGGGCTCTGTCCTGAGTCTGGTACTAGTCAATATTTTAGTGGATGACTTGGATAATGGAGTGGAGAGTGTGCTTATAAAATGTATGGGAGACACTAAAATGGCACTTTGGAGGACAGGATTAGAACTGAACATGACCTTGACAAATTGGAGAATTGGTCTGAAATCAACAAGATGAAATTCATTAAAGACAAGTGCACAGTACCATACTTAGGAAGAAAAAAAAATCAAATGCACAACTACAAAATGGGTAATAATTGGCTAGGTGGTAGTACTGCAAAAAGGGTTAAACTGGATCACAAATTGAATATGAGTTGACCAGTTGGGGAAAATGCTAATATCAGGCTGAGATTATATAAGCATGAGTGTCATGTAAGACATTGGAGGTAACTGTCCCATTCTACATGGCACTGGTGAGGCCTCAGATGGAGTAGAGAGTCCAGTTCTGGGCACTACACTTTAGGAAAAATTAGGACAAACTGGACAAATTTAGACTAACCTGACCTATGAGGAAAAGTTTTAAAAAACTAGGCATGTTTAGTCATGAGAAAAAAAGACTGAGACAGTCTTGATAACAGTCTTTAAATATGTTAAGGGCTGTTATAAAGAGGACAGGGATCAGTTGTTCTCCATCTCCACTGAAGGCTATCTGAAAGTCCTGCCTGCATCTCCCACTGGTGTACCATTCCCTTGCTAATGAGCAGGTGGAGAGACATGGCAAGTACAGCAAATGGAAGATCTCTAGCTGCTCCTGCACTGCCCCGGTACCTTCCCACATCACCTTTGTGTGGTAGAGATAGGGGAGATGGAGCAACAGAAAAGTTCAAACACTGGCCCAAGGGCACATAAGAAGTGCCTGGCAGTGCTGAGATGGCACCTAATTCTTCAGACGCTTATGCTGTGGATTTTTGTACTCTCTGCTTGAAGCCTAATAAACTGTAAACTCCCTGGGGAAATAAAAACACATGCAACGTGAGAAGGGACTTGGAAGTGACAATGGACAGCAAGTTAGATGGCACCAATGTAGTCCGTGCAGTTGTATTGTACAATGGTGTATGGAGATGTCTCTGGTCTAGCTCCTCAGCTGGTGTAAACTGAACTAATACTGCCTGGAGACTGATGCTCTTGCTGTCCAGCACTGTGAAGGGCAGCAGCATGCTGGGTGACCAGAGCACAGCACTGCGACTCAGGAGATCTTGGATCTAATCCACAAAATGCTGGTGGCTCACGGTGTGATCCTGCACAAGTCACACAGCTTCTCTGTGCCTCAGTATTCCCATCTAATAAAAATGAAACCTCAGGCATGTTCTCTTCCCTTCAGCCATACAGCCCTCCAGACTCTATGGACCAAGTGTGAGTCGCTCATCCAACCATGCCCCTAGCTTATTAGGGGGAATCCCTCCTAGGGGATAGGAATCCCTCCTAGCCACAGTAAATATGCTGTGTCACTGGTGGAGCTGAGGTTTCTCTGTGACACCCATCACATCAGGCAGGAGGTGAACCACAGTAGCTGGTCTGCTGAAGCCTGGTCCTCTGGCACCTGCCAACACTGCTCAGTAATCCTCCAGAGGGGCTGCTGCTGAGGGCCTGATGTCCTCTCTCCCTTCCCCCAGCACTCATTGATTTCAGTGAGAGGTAGGCAGCTAGGCAAAAAACCTTGGAAGAGCAGGCCTTAGCCCACTGCCTCTGCCACAATCACAGCTGCTGTTGCAACAGCCAGGGAGAGACTAGGCCCAGAACTCAGACCTAGACATCTTGCATGGCTGATCTTTGCTACAATGAACAACGTGCTAGTGTTATACTAGGGGCTTTATAAACTTCATGGGCCAGACCCTGAGCTAGTGTAAGTTGACACTGACTTCAGTGGAGCTGGGCCACTTTACACCAAAGGAGGTTCTGGCCTTATTTGCCACATGCTTTATGGATAGGGTGACCAGATAGCAAGTGTGAAAAATTGGGACAGGGTGTCGGGGGTAATAGGTAATATAAGACAAAGGTCCAAATATTGGGACATCTGGTCACTCTAGTTATGGCTACAGTGCAGTCAGAGGCATGACTGCAGCATGTGCAGACATACCTGATCTAGCTCTGATCTAGTTAGTGTGAGTAACACAGAAGCTGCAGTAGCACAGACAGCAACATGGGTTAGCCATGTAAGGACATAGTGGGGAGTAGCTCAGTGGTTTGAGCATTGGCCTGCTAAACCCAGGGTTAACAAGTTCAATCCTTGAGGGGGCCACTTAGGGATCTGGGGCAAAAATCTGTCTGAGGATTGGTTCTGCTTTGAGCAGGGGGTTGGCCTAGATGACCTCCTGAGGTCTCTTCCAATCCTGATAGTCTATGATTCTATGACATACCTAGAGTCCCATGCTGAGACAACATCACTGCTATTGTTATTCACACTGGCTAGGATATGGCTACACAGGCTGCAGTCACACCTCTGACTGCAGTGCAGATAGACCCATACAAGAATTAGAATAATAGAATATCAGGGTTGGAAGAGACCTCAGGAGGTCATCTACTCCAATCCCCTGCTCAAAGCAGGACCAATCCACAACTACATTCCAGTCAGGGCTTCATCAAGCCTGACCTTAAAAACCTCCAAGGAAGGAGATTCCACCTAGGTAACCCATTTCAGTGCTTCACCACCCTCCCAGTGAAAAAGTTTTTCCTAATATCCAACCTAAACTTCCCCCACTGCAACTTGAGACCATTGCTTCTTGTTCTGTCATCTGCCACCACTGAGAACAGCATACCTCCATCCTCTTTGGAATCCCCTTTCAGGGAGTTGAAAGCAGCTATCAAATCCCTCCTCATCCTTCTCTTCTGCAGACTAAACAATCCCAGTTCCCTCAGTCTCTCCTCATAAGTCATGTGCTCCAGCCCCTAATCATTTTTGTTGCCCTCCACTGGATCTCTTTCCAATTTTTTCACATCCTTCTTGTAGTGTGGGGTCCAAAACTGGACACAGTACTCCAGATGAGGCCTCACCAATACAGAATAGAGGGGAATGATCACATCCCTCAATCTGCTGGCAATGCCCCTACTTATACAGCCCAAAATGCTGTTAGCCTTCTTGGCAACAAGGGCACCCTGTTGACTCATATCCAGCTTCTCGTCCACTGTAACCCCTAGGTCCTTCTCTGCAGAACTGCTGCCTAGCCATTCGGTCCCTAGTCTGTAGCAGTGCATGGGATTCTTCCATCCTAAGTGCAGGACTCTGCACTTGTCCTTGTTGAACCTCATCAGATTTCTTTTGGCCCTATCCTCTAATTTGTCTAGGTCCCTCTGTATCCTATCCCTACCCTCCAGCGTATCTACCACTCCTCCCAGTTTAGTGTCATTGCAAACTCGCTGAGGGTGTAATCCACGTGATCCTCCAGATCATTAATGAAGATATTGAACAAAACCAGCCCCAGGACCGACCCTTGGGCCACTCCGCTTGATATCGGCTGCCAACTAGACATGGAGCCATTGATCACTACCCGTTGAGCCCAATGATCTAGCCAGCTTTCGATCCACCTTATAGTCCATTCATCCAGCCCATACTTCTTTAACTTGCTGGCAAGAATACTGTGGGACACCGTATCAAAAGCTTTGCTAAAGTCAAGGAATAACACATCCACTGCTTTCCCCTCATCCACAGAGCCAGTTATGTCATTATAAAAGGCAATTAAGTTAGTCAGGCATGACTTGTCCTTGGTGAATCCATGCTGACTGTTCCTGATCACTTTCCTCTCCTCCAAGTGCTCCATGATTTTTCCAGGGACTGAGGTGAGGCTGACTGGCCTGTAGTTCACCAGATCCTCCTTCTTCCCTTTTTTAAAGATAGGCACTACATTAGCCTTTTTCCAGTCATCCGAGACCTCCCCCGATCGCCATGAGTTTTAAAAAATAATTGCCAATGGCTCTGCAATCACATCCGCCAACTCCTTTAGCACCCTCGGATGAAGTGCATCTGGCCCCATGGAATTGTGCTCGTCCAGCTTTAGCATCAACCACACCTTGATTAGTATTTACTTCTTGGATCAGTATTTTGATATTGATTTCAGCATCAGTCAATGAACATATGTGGTTACATTACAGACTGTCAATACCAGATGATCCAACAGGGAAGCCAGAGCATGGTATCAGTGAGTTAGGTGTGATGACACTTGCTAGGTGAAACAGGAACTGTGTCACAGATACAGCAGTAGTCTAGGGCAGCAGCTGACAAATTTAAATTGCAGGAAAGACTTAGCACTTCACCAAGACGCTGATTTGTGCTCTTGTGAAGTTTTAAGTGGACCTGTGTTAGCTGTAATTCACCAAACCTTTCCACTAACGCACCCTACCTCCCCCCACCCTGTGCAATGAACCAGCACACAGGTACCACCGGCCCATATGCCCACAACCCACCCCCACACTGGGCTAACATTCATGGTTGCAAAAAGCGCTGTGGGCTGTTTAATGACCTCCATTTACATCCCCTCCAAAATATGCACCCCAGAAACACTGCTGTTGCTGGCACTGGGTTAGTGTCCACCCAGAGAAAAGCATGCCCTCTACAGAGTTTCTTTGAGTCCAGAGTTTTTCAGAGGTCCCCCAGTGAGAAGGGCACAGCTCCCTGGCCAGCAGCTAAGGCAGTCTCAGTGGTAAGGAACTCATTAACACTCCGGCAAAGCACAGACTGGTTTCCAGCTGCTGAGTTCCTGTCCCTGCTGTGTAATAGAAGTAGTGATGAAGAGCAGCACCCACCTGTGTCTGAACCACCCAGCAGCCCACAGAGCTGATTACTGTCACTTTCTGTGTTCTTATTCTTTGATCGTCCAACAGGAACCCCTTCCTGAGCAGTCTCGCAGCATCGACCCCCGGGACGCCTGGATGCTCTTTATGAAACAGTCAAATAAAGGGGTGAACAGCAAGAAACGGGGCAAAGGCAAATCAAAAAAATTCAACGTATGTATTCACATCCCCGGTGTGTCTGCACAACCCACCCCAGGAAGCCCTGGCTCAGACTCATTGCGCCCCATCCCATACAGAGATCCCAGGCCTGCTGCACCGCCACCCCATGCAGAGATCTGAACTGTGCCTGCTGCGCCCATCCTACACAGACATCCCTGGCACTGACCTACTGCGCCCCTCCCCTGACAGAGCTCCTCAGCCTGGGCCCACTGCACCCCCTCCCCTCACATTGCTCCTCAGCCTGGGCCCACTGCACCCTCCCCATAGAGCTCCTCAGCCTGGGCCCCCTGCACCCTCCCCATACAGCTCCTCAGCCTGGGCCCCCTGCACCCTCCCCATACAGCTCCTCAGCCTGGGCCCCCTGCACCCTCCCCATACAGCTCCTCAGCCTGGGCCCACTGCACCCTCCCCATACAGCTCCTCAGCCTGGGCCCCCTGCACCCTCCCCATACAGCTCCTCAGCCTGGGCCCCCTGCACCCTCCCCATACAGCTCCTCAGCCTGGGCCCACTGCACCCTCCCCATACAGCTCCTCAGCCTGGGCCCCCTGCACCCTCCCCATACAGCTCCTCAGCCTGGGCCCCCTGCACCCTCCCCATAGAGCTCCTCAGCCTGGGCCCACTGCACCCCCCCCCATAGAGCTCCTCAGCCTGGGCCCACTGCGCCCTCCCCATAGAGCTCCTCAGCCTGGGCCCACTGTGCCCCTCCCCTCTCAGAGATGCTCAGCGTGGGCGCATTACACCCCACCCCACATGGAGAGCCCTGGCCCAAGCCTGCTGTGCCCCCAACCCAGAGAGCCTGGCCTGGGCCAATGGCATCCCTAGTGTAACAGCCCTGCTCCTTCTGAGCCCAGAACAGACCGAGGGGATGGGGCTGAAAACAGTGACCAAGCCAGCAGAGATGGCCAATCCTGCTTAGAGTCCAGCACAGAGTTCAGAACAGGCAGGTGCCCTTTTGGGCAATGGGAAGGGGAAGGGTGCCAGGATGTGGGTGACTAGAGGCTGGCACTGTGGGATGGAGCCATTCTTATTGGATCTACACTGTCTGGCTGTGCCCTAATTTGAACTGAGCAGCTCTGTGCTCTGTCTGGGGTTCCAGTTTGGCCTGCCAGGCCCACCAGGTCCCCCTGGCCCTCAAGGAGCCCTAGTGACACCAGAAGAATTGCTGAAGGACTTCCGGCTGCTGCTGAAAGGTACAGTATGAAAACCAGTGCATGGAGTGGGCTGAGTGCGTCTCCACAGGCACTTCAGGTGGGCTGGGGAGGTGGGTGCCCCATGCTGCAGGGAGCGTGACACTGAAGCGACAAGAGCTCATGTCCTACTGGGGGGCAAGGTCATCTCCCTCCCTCGGGGTTGAGGTTAAGGACGGAGCGTAAGGGCTAGTCTACACTGGCAATGCTAAAGTGCTGCCCTGGCAGCACTTTAATATGGCTTGTGTAGTCACGGCAGAGTGCTGGGAGACAGCTCTTCCAGCGCTCTAAAAAAACTCCACCTCCACAAGTGGTGTAGCTACCAGTGCTTGGAGAGCGACTCCCAGCACTGGTGCACTATCTACACTGGCAGCCTGGCTTTTCACATCCCTGAGTGAGAAAGTTGCAGCACTGCAAAGGGCCAGTGTAGACAAGCCCTTAGTGGTTGCTGTCTAGTGCATATAGGGAGTTGACCCCTTGGTGAGTGCAGGGGCAGTAAGTTGGCAAGCAGTGCTGCTTAGCCTGCCTGCCCAGACACAAGAGCCAACTAACCGGAGCAGGGCAGAAAGGGGGGGTATGTCTGGGGTGGTATCTTACGCCCTCTTACACGAGTGCTCAGCCAGACAAACTCCAGCCCCAGGAGAAGCTTTACACTTTCAGTGTATCGGTTATTTTGACATAATTTTCCAGCACAGAGTTTTACACTCACACATCAGGACATGACTAACTACAAACCTCAAATGTGCACTTTGTCTAATGTCACAAATAATAATTGCTAACCAGGGCCGGCTCCAGGCACCAGCATTCCAAGCTGGTGCTTGGGGCGGCATTCTGCAAGGGGCGGCAGTCCCTGTTGTTTTGCCCGCAAGCAGCGCGCCAAATTGCCGCCGCGGGCGGCGGGGGCAGTCTGTGCGCCGTTAGGGCAGCAGGCGCGTTTCTGCGGTGGCGGCAATTCGGCGGCAGCTTCTATGTTTAGCTGTCTGCAGCGGCTTCAGCTAAACATAGAAGCTGCTGCCAAATTGCTGCCGCGCAGAAATGCACCTGCCGCCCTAAGGGCAGACGGACTGCCCCCACCACCCGTGGCGGCAATTCAGCGCACTGCTTGGGGCAGCGAAAACTGTAGAGCCAGCCCTGTCGCTAACACACATCTTGGTGATGAGGTACTTATTTGTCTGTGTTTGTGTGTGTGTGTGTTGGGGGGTGTTAGGGAAGTGACTTTAGCCCCAATCCAACCTCCATTGCAGTCTTTGGAGAGTTTCCCACTTTCTGCAGTGGTAGGTGTGTACTTGTGTGGTGAGATTTGTGTGTGTCACAAACTCATTCCCTGTTTATCTCCAACACCTCAGAGGACTTCCCATTAGTTTTTTGGCTCAACACTTAAGAATCAAACTCAGCAACAATAATTGGGAACCCCAGAGAACTAATATCCCTTTCCTGGCTTCATGACTGCAATGAAAACCAATGGGAGCATTCTCCAACAAACCTCACTGCTGCCTAAAATGACCAGGACAGAACATTTGCCTGGATCAAACACATGAATGCAGGGGTGACTGGGATTCAGTCTCACATGATGGTGCCAGCTTGCTAGGCTTTGACTAGAATTCACATCAGTGTCCATCCTGCTTCCATTGACATCAAGGGGCATTTTACCATTGGCTCCAGTGGGAGCAGTCATTTGTGAAAACCCTTTGTACATCGGTGACTCCTAAAACTGGTTCTCTGGGGGGCGTTCTCTCAGAGGTGGTAAAGGAGCGGGAGAGAATGAGCCTGAAGGCCTGTGAAGGTTGCCAGGAAGGTGAGGAAGAGGAGGAGAGAGGAGAAGATGACATCTTGGCACTTGTTGCTGGTCCGTTGGCAAAGACTAAGCCACAGCATCGAGTGGAGGCAGCCTTCCACTGCCGAATACGGAGAAACATTTCCATTGAACGAAGATCCCTGCAAGAGCTTCAGATCTATTACATAGTGAGTGGGGGAGGGAGTTTGCCATGCTGGACTGGCAAAAATGCAGATTCAGCAACACTGACACATTTCCCAAATTTGTGTTGGTTTTGCCAAATTGTTTTGGTCAAAAAACAAACCGTCCAAAAATTGACATTTTTCTAAATGAAACGTTTCAAATTTTTGGCTCAAAACACCTTTTAGTTTCAAAATTTTCTTTAATTTTATTTTAAAAACCCAACCAAAATGTTTTTAAAAGGCTGGAATCAAAATGAAACATTTCAATTTTGCCTAAATGAAATATTTTGTTTGACGTGAAACAATTTTTTTTCTACTTTTTGATTTGCTGAAACATTTCATTTTTGGTTCAGCCTGAAATTGTATCTTTTTTTCCCCAATTTTTCAGAATTGCCAGTGAATTAAACAAAATCCATTATTCTCAGAGCTATAGTCCCAGCATCTGATCTCTCTGAGGAAGGTGAATATAACTTCAATCCAACCCCCATGGGAGTCTATGAGAAGATTCCCATTGACTTCAGTGAGCATTGGATCAGGTCCTAACCTCCCAAATGCACCTTGCCATTTGTGCCATACTATAGGTGTGTGTGTGCCAGGAGTAGGGGAAGGGGGGTTACTTCATTTGAGCCTCCTAGCCAATTGCAGACCAATTAAAATCCCTAGACAAACTTTTGTGTACCAATGGAGATAAGGCTGAGTACACATCAGTAACTTACGATACAAAAATATTACAGGGATGTTATTTTTAGCCCCAAAATAAGCATTACAGACCAGGAAATTCGGAGTTAAGGTTAAACATACATGAAATCTAGATACAGTAGAACCTCAGAGTTATGAACACCTCGGGAATGGAGGTTGTTCGTAACTCTGAACAAAACATTACAGTTCTTTCAAAAGTTTACAACTGAACATAGACTTAATACAGCTTTGAAACTTTCCCATGCAGAAGAAAAATACTGCTTTTAACCATCTTAATTTAATGAAACAAGCACAGAAACAGTTTCCTTACTTTGTCAAATCATTTTTTTAATCTTGTCAGATCTTTCCCTTTTTTTTGAAGTAGTTTGTATTTAATACAGTCCTATACTGTATTTGCTTTTATTTTGGTCTCTCCTGCTGCCTGATTGTGTATGTCTGGTTCCAAATGAGCTGTGTGGTTGACCAGTCAATTTGTAATTCTGATGTTCATAACTCTGATGTTCTACTGTTTATTAAGACCTGTAAGTGCAGTTAAGACACCCAGAACAACCTTAAAAACTCTGCTCTATAATGATGCCATATACTACACATACAGTTAAGAATCATGCATTTTTTCCCCACGATTTCTCCTCATAGTGTCACTACAACCCAGAATTACCTGTCCTGAAGAATTTACAACCTATACAGACAAGACTAAAGGAGTACTATTATCCCCATTTTCCAGATGAGGAAAAGAGGCAAAGAGAGATTATGCAGCTTGCCCACAGCCACATAAGAAGTCTGTGGCAGAACTAGGAACTGGACTCTGAGTAGGGTTGCCAACTTTCTAATTTCTGAAAACCGGACACTACAGAAGGAAAGCTGGAACCACCCCCCTCCACCTCTTCTCCTGAGGCCCCCACCCCCATCACTCACTACTCTCCTCCCTTCCCCTTCCTTGATCCCTTCCCCGCCCCCCTCCCCCCCACACACAGCTGGGCACTCTCTACTCCGGGGCTAGGATGGGAGCCTGCCTGCCCATGAGATGCAGGTAGGAGATGGCCCCAGCTGAGCAGGGGCTGGTGTGGGTTGATGACCCAGTGCCTACTCCCTTGGACCCCCCACCTGTGGTAACTGGACTTTTGTTGTCATCAGTACATGTGACTTGACACTGTACAGGTCCCCTTTCAACCAGACTTTCCGGTCAAAAACTGGACACCTGGCAACCCTAACTCTGAGCTTTCCAAAGTCCTTCACCAGCCATCCTCCCTTTTTAATCTACTGATCAAAATTTGCTTTCAGGTATTATTTGATGAATAATTCTGAGTAACAAACAGATTTGAAAACAATCATGGTCAAACGTCAGATAATCTGTGAACAACTAGAAAACAAGACAAATTTTCAAATACATTGTTAGGCCTGGTCTGTACCTTTTTATGGCATAACTATGGCAGTAACAGGTCTAGTGTAGATACAGTTATACTCTGTGTGCTGCAATCACCCTCCGCTTGCACTGCAAACACAGTGCATGTCTGTTTCCTGAGAGGACGCTGCTAGCTGAGCGGCGGCGCCCATCTCCTAATGCAATATGTAGAGTTGGAATGGTGTCTCGCAGTGTGCACAGTCTTGCCTTTCTCTTTGTTACTAGCCTCAGAAAGAGGGGGTGTTCCATCGAGGCCTGGGGCTGAACCTGACCAGCGGCCAATACACAGCACCGGTTGCAGGGTATTACACCTTCACCTCCACCTTGCACATCGGTAAGCTTTCCTGCTGCCTGGCACACGGAGCTGGCCTCCACAGCATGGCGATTCTGTTGAATCATAGAAGATTAGGGTTGGAAGAGACCTCAGGAGGTCATCAAGTCCAACCCCCTGTTCAAAGCAGGACCAACCCCCAACTAAATCATCCCAACCAGGGTATTGACAAGCTGGGCATTAAAAACCTCTAAGGATGGAGATTCCACCACTTCCCTAGGTAACCCATTCCAGTGCTTTCACCCTCCTAGTGAAACAGTGTTTCCTAATATCCAACCTAGACCATCCCTACTGCAACTTGAGACCATTACTCCTTGTTCTGTCTTCTGCCACCACTGAGAACAGCCTAGCTCCATCCACTTTGGAACCCCCCTTCAGGTAGTTGAAGGCTGCTATCAAATCCCCCCTCACTCTTCTCTTCTGAAGACTAAATAAGCCCAGTTCCTTCAGACTCTCCTCATAAGTCATGTGCCCCAGCCCCCTAATCATCTTTGTTGCCCTCCGCTGGACTCTCTCCAATTTGTCCACATCCTTTCTGTAGTGGGGGCCCCAAAACTGGACACAATACTCTAGATGTTTCCTCACCAAGGGAATAATCAGTTCTCTTGATCTGCTGGCAGCGCTTCTACTAATGCAGCCCAGTATGTCATTAGCCTTCTTGGCAACAAAGGCACACTGTTGACTCATATCCAGCTTCTCGTCCACTGTAATCCCCAGGTCCTTTTCTGCAGAACTGCCACTTATCCAGTCAGTCCCCAATGTCGAAGAAAAACTCAGTTCTCGCTTTCTGTTTGGGTGCAGCAAAATCAAATACTTTATTCTTTCTCTAGTAATTACAATAGAGGGAGAGAGTGTCCTAGGAAACAGGGTTGCCCCTTGTCCCGGACAGGTCTCTCTCAATTAGTAAACAATCACTACAAGCATTTATACCTTTGTTACAGACAATAGCTAGCAATCCTGGAGACAGTAAAAAGAAAACATTTGCATTTGTTTATACATAAGCTTCTTTGCTATCTTATTTGTCTCACTACTAGAAAAAAGCAAGACTGCATATTGCAAGGTTGTAATGACTTTTCACACAGTTCACTCTGTTCCACATTATCTTGCTTCTACAAATCTCACATCATTAGGGTCACAGCTAGCCTAACTCATGCTAACTTAACTAACATGCATTTAAGATCCCTTCAAATCCTTATTAATTATTTCCTGGCCTCCACACCAACCTGGGCTTCTTCCGTCCTAAGTGCAGGACTCTGCATTTGTCCTTATTGAACCTCATCAGATTTCTTTTGGCCCAATCCTCCAATTTGTCTAGATCACTCTGGACCCTATCCCTACCCTCCAGTGTATCTACCTCTCCCCCAGCTTAGTGTCATCTGTGAACTTGCTGAGGGTGCAATCCATCCCAACATCCAGATCATTAATGAAGATATTGAACAAAACCAGCCCCAGGAACGACCCTTGGGGCACTCCGCTTGGTACTGGCTGCCAGCTAGACATTGAGCCGTTGATCACTACTTGTTGAGCCTGATGATCTAGCCAGCTTTCTATCCACCTTATAGGCCATTCATCCAATCCATATTTCTTTAACTTGCTGGCAAGAATACTGTGGGACACCGTATCAAAAGCTTTGCTAAAGTCAAGGTGTATCATGTCTATTGCTTTCCCCATATCCACAGAGCCAATTATCTCATCATAGAAGGCAATCAGGTTGGTCAGGCATGACTTGCCCTGGGGAATCCATGTTTACTGTTCCTGATCACCTTCCTCTCCTCCAAGCTTCAAAATGGTTTCCTTGAGGACCTGCTCCATGATTTTCCCAGGGACTGAGGTGAGCCTGACCGGGCTATAGTTCCCTGGATTCTCCTTCTTCCCTTATTTAAAGATAGGCACTATATTTGCCTTTTTCCAATCATCCAGGACCTCGCCTGATCGCCACGAGTTTTCAAAGATAATGGCCAATGGCTCTGCTATCACATCCGCCAACTCCCTCAGCACCCTTGGATGCACTGCATCCAGCCCCATGGACTTGTGTATGTCCAGCTTTTCTAAATAGTCCTTAACCTGTCCTTTCACCACTGAGGGCTGCTCATCTCCTCCCCATACTGTGCTGCCCAGTGCAGCAGTCTGGGAGCTGACCTTGTCTGTGAAGACTTGAGGCAGAAAAAGCATTGAGTACGTCAGCTTTTTCCACATCTTCTGTCACTAGGTTGCCTCCCCCATTCAGTAAGGGTCCAACACTTTTCCTAACCTTCTTCTTGTTGCTAGCATACCTGTAGAAACCCATCTTGTTATTCTTCACATCCCTTGCTGCAACTCCAATTGTGCTTTGGCCTTCCTGATTACACCCCTGCATGCTCAAGCAATATTTTTATATTCCTCCATCATCATCCTCCAGGACTCTCTGGGACAGAAACCTTAGTGGCATAAATAAGTGTAGCTCCATTGAAGTTACTGTGCCAGATCCTCTGCTGGTATAAATCAGCATAGTTCCACTGGAGTCAACATACTGTGGGTATGACTTGATGTAGTTCCACTGACGATCATTTGGCTACACTAATTTACACCAGCTGAGGCCCAGACCCAGCTATTCAATCGGTGCATTCTGGCTGGCCAGCTGTGTGGGCATGTCTGGCTTCCCTGGGGGGCTGAGGCCTAAGGCCTTTACAGGGGGTTCTGTTCAGAAGGGGAGAACATCTCATCCCTGTCTCATTAGCTCTTCTGTGTTTATAGTTCATGGAGAACAACAGAAGAAAGGGCAACAGCGTGCAAGAGATCGCCTGCGGGTACTGATCTGCGTTCAGTCTCTGTGTCAACATAACATGTGAGTGTGCCTGGTAGAGACATGCCCTCCCTGCTAGCACAGCCAGACTTCTTTTAAATGTAAAAACTGTTTTTCTCTCTCTTATCCCAGAAGGTGAGTGCACAAAAAGGAGGGGCCCACAGTGCATAGGGCACACAGATCATGGCACCGCTGTGGCTGTTGGGAGCCGATGGAGGATTTCCTATGTAGGGGAATCCCAGGGTGGCCTGGAACCTCTGTAGCTGCTTCCACACCATCCCCTTTCTCATCTCTCAGAGTAGGGGATCTGGCTGGGAAAAAGAGAGCCTGTCTGGGGTATCCCAGCACCCTGGTGATTCCTAGCTGCCTGAATAGCTTCTGGGGCCATTGACAGCTGGGTTTAAACTAGAGCAGCCTTAAGGCTGATCTAACTTAGACTAGCAACTGGCTTGGCCCCCAGATCAGGTGACATAATATCACCTTTGTATGTCCTTTATGTGCTCCAGTCCTGAACTGCATTGAGCACTGCACTGGACTGGGGCCTGTAACTGGATCTAACAGTATCATCACAGCTACCACTTGTTAAAAAAATGTCAGTGGAACAGTTTTCCACCAAAAAAGTGCAGTTTCATCAAAATCCAAACGTTTCACTGGAACGTGTCAATTTCAATGACATGCTTGAAGTGAAAAAGTTGAAATGACTTCAGTTTTCTCGTTTTATTTTTATAGTATATCAAATGTTCATTTACATATATTCAATATTTTAATATCATATAAACATCAAAGCAAAGTGAATTGACGTTCTCAAAATGAAATGTTTCAATAGTTATGAATGGAATTTTTTTTTAAAATTTTCATTCCACAGGACATTTTGAAATTTTAGCATTTTGTTCTATTTCAGAATGAATGTATTAAAAAAAAAACAGAATTGCCTGTGGAATGGAAATGCCAATTTCAGCCAGCTCTAATCACAACCATGCTCTATGGGCCAAATTAATAGTGGCGCCTGTGGGATTGTCTACATGGGGACTCTTAGGAAGGTTAATCTGAATGAACTTTTAAAGTGGTTTCTCCTGTCAGTGCAGGTACTCCACCTTTCTGCGAGGCAGTAGCTATGTCAACAGGAGAATTCTCCCATTGACTTAGTGCTGTATACACCAGGAGTTAGGTTAATTTAACTGGACTGCTCAGGGAAATGTGAATTTTTTCACACCCCCAAACAACTTAGGGTATGTCTACACTGCCCATATCACAGCGCTGCATGGGCAGTGTAGTCACACTTTATCGCTGGGGGAGAGCTCTCACAGCAATAAAATAAAATAAAAAACAAACCCTCAAACGAGTGGTGGTAGCTTTATCACCAAGAGCTATGCTGTCTATACTGGTGCTTTTCAGCGCTAAAACTTTTGTTGCTCAGGGGTGTGTTTTTTCACACCCCTGAATGACAAAAGTTTTAGCGCTGAAAGTGGCAGTGTAGACATAGCCTTAGTTATACCAACCTAAGTTCCTAGTGTAGACCGGGCCTTAGATTCCCTCTCACTTACATGCATCTTACCAATGTGCAACTTAGACCACATCTGACTTTGGTCCCTGGATGCATAGTTTATAGCGGGCCCTATGTGTCTGGTAGTCAGCAAGAGAGTGATGGAGTTTTGTCACTATAGCTTTGTGACAAAGATCAAAAATATTTCCACACTGCACACACTCTGTGCTAGGTACTGCTCACAAAACAGTACCACAAACCAAGGGAAACAATAGTCCTGCAGAGTTGTGACATTTAGTTATTTGGAAATGTTGTCAACCCCTCCTGGCTAATGTCCGCTGATCACAGAGCTGATCCATGCATGGGACCAAATTAAATTCCATATGCTGGTCTCAGCTAGAACTCTGGGTTGTTATCCAGAAAAAGTGCAAAGCCCCAAATCTCTCGCCTCTGTATAAACAAATCTCACCTCCACAAGGTACACTGTAAAGAAGGCCAATTTTAGCAAGGATCATGCCAGAAGAGGCACGTGCATCTGTCATTACCATCTGAGGCATATACATACAGAACCCATGCATCGAGCTTGGCTAAGATTTTCAAAGCTCCCTAGGGGGTTTGACTGTCCAAAACCCATTAGGTTGGAAAAAACCTCATCCATTCTCTCGCTCTCTATAGCTCTCCATGTTATTACACATGTATCCCAAGTGACTTTGCCTGCATAACTTCTACTGAAATGGGATTTTAATTATATGTCACTTTGTTAGGTAGATAATAAAATACTTAGTGTTCTGGAGTGACACCCTCTCAGTTAGAAAGGTAGGTCAGGTGCTATGCCGCTTCCATCACTGGCCCCCTGCTGACACTGCCAGCATAAATGCTAACTTTAATGGCTGGCTTGTGCTGGCCACTAAGGAATCATAGAATCATAGAAGATTAGGGTTGGAAGAAACCTCAGAAGGTCATCTAGTTCAACCCCCTGCTCAAATCAGGACCAAGCCCACGAAATCATCCCAACTCATATGACTCATTTCATATGCGTGATCCCATTGCCATCAGATTGTAAGGGCTTCCAGTCACAACCAGGGTAGGCTAGATGGCCATACATGGGGTAAGTAAGGCATTTTCTCCCAGGTCAGATTAGTAGAGTTGGGGCTTTTTCACCTTCCCCTGCAGCGTGTGGCAGGTGACCATCCAGGATTATCTGGAGCTATCTCACAATCATTTCCCTGCCATTGCAGGGGCTGTGAGCACTGGTGCACCTTGGGCCCTCCTAGTCTATTCCTGTGGCACATCTCAAGTTTCCTGTGGGCTGTAATACTTTTTTCTAATGTCTGTTGTTGGATTGAGTGTGTGGATGATGGGGAGTGGAGGGGACCAGTAATATACAGGTCAGAGGGGGTGATCTACTGGTCCCTTACAGCCATAAACTCTATGACCCTCTGTGAGCCAGTCCTAGTAGGGAAAAGCACTAGGTGTGCTAGCTAGCCCCTTAGTTTGCATAATAAATTGATGGATGGGATGAACCCTCCAGAACATAGCTGGGATAAATATATCAACATGGGGGCGTGAGAAGGCCTACTGAGCCTCTGACCATGCTGCACCCACTCCGTGGCAAGAGGTTGTCAAGCACCAGGCCACCCCTGGGACCATTCTTGAGGACTATACTTGGTTTGGTTTTTTAAACAAAATTTAGAATTAAATGTAAATAATGATACAGAGGGTGATGAGCAGCTTTGCAGCGAGGGGACAAGTTTGCCAGGGCATTGTGCAGTCCTCCCCTTCTCTTTAACGTCTGGAACTGGGGATGGGGGAGGCAATCACACTCTATTACTGTAGATAACTGGCTAGTTGGTGAATTCTGGGTTGTACATGGATCACACAGGTCACCTCAGTGCTGACATTGCTGTTTCTTGTCCTCAGTTCTCTGGAGACGGTGGCTGGTTTAGACAGCAGTGAACTTTTCACCATCTCAGTCAGTGGAGTCCTGTACTTACAGGTAAACATGGGCAAATTAATGAGGCCAAGGGGTGTTCCTTATGGGCAGACCCACCTTGTGCAGTGTGCTATTGACATGAGAATGCAGCACAACTGGGCAGCTAACTTTTCACAACAATAACTCTACCCCCGGGGGCCAGGCAGCTTTGTACAGCCCACATTGAAGTCCATGCTATCTTCAGCATGCTAGCTAGCTCAAAGCAAACAGGAGTATACCTACCCCATCTGTAATCACACCTCTGATGGCGTTGCATGCCCTAATTGAGCACATCCATTCCCAAATGCAGCAGGAAGTCACTGTGGTTTACAAGCTCTTCAATGCAGGAGGCCATGTCCTTTTCTACAGAAAGCGCTCTGCATTGTGGGTGCTACTGGAACCAATCAATGAAGATGACAGGCACGTGCTTCTGTGCTGGCTTTCCTCTGCAGTTGGGCAGGAAGTTCATTCCTCAGTCTTCCTCTGCATCATTTTTCAAAACCAGCCTCAATAATACTGGCATGATCAGCCTTCTATCTCTCTGGGGGCTGAGACCCAGAACCTCAAAGGTATCTGATTTAAACAGGATTAAGCACCTAAAGATCTTTGAGGATGTAGACCTGAGTCCCACCAGTGATTTGCCACAGTACTGCAAGGTTTAGTCTTTAGGGTGTCCTTGCCTACAGTCAGTGGCTTACAGCCAGCCAACTACTCTGGTACTATATACCGTAGTCCTGATGCTCCCCGCCTGGCAGCTTGTGTGGTCATTACCACCTCTATAAAGTGCATATAAAATGCTATTATTTTGACTGGGTAAATGCCTGCATGAGGTGCAGGACAATGGGGAAGCCAGCTGCCTAAGGCACCTAAAGGGATAATGCACCATAGCACTGATAGACCAAGTCCCACCATTGGCAGACACCCATTACTAAAGGGTAGAGCTTTTGCACTGCACTATTTTAGTGTTTCCCAACAGAGAGTGATACAGATCAGTCACATTCAGATGTTTGGTGTCAGCCCAAAGGGTTTGGCTTTGAAAAGGAGAAGGGATAGTTTAGCAAAGCAGCAAAAGTAAGTTTCTACATTTCGGTGGGACTATTCATCTGTCTGACAGCAGGCTTCAGTGCATTGCTCAAGTGAGGCTGGAGAGTGTACAAAATACACAGGATATGCAAAACAGCAGAGTCCTCATTATAACCTTAACTTTGGCATTTCCCGCTTAGTAACATTCTGGTGGATAATTCGGAACCATCCTATTTTGGAGATTGGTTGAGTCCTGACCCAAACCAGCATGTGCTATTGGCTTGTAGCAGCCTGTACTGGCTGCAGCACTGTGCAGAACGGGCTTAGCATTCCACATGGCAGCCCTGCCCACTCAGCCATGGCATTCTCTAGGGCAGGGCCTACTTTGTCTGTGGTGGGGGAATTCTTCCCCCCCTTCCAGGCTTTTTACAGCGCCCTTGATGCAGCTAGTATGCTATATAGGGTATAAACACTGCACAGTAAGTCCAGGCTCTGACTCAGGCTTGAGCCCAAGCCCACACACAATCTGACCCAGGTTCTATGACCTTGCTAGAGAGTGGATCAGGCCAAGTCCCACTGTGTCTCGGGTCTAAGCCCTGTAATTTTGCACTATGGATACAGGTCATGCCCCAGACCCACCTCAGAAGGTCTGCATTGGCAGTATGACTGTTAGCATAGCTATGAGTCCAGCACTTCTAAACCCAGGTTTACAATGGTGTGGGAACACTCAAACATGAGCTTGGAAACACTGAGTCCACCAGTCTGGGTCCCACCACTCCGGAGTTAGTGGTGCAGCATGACCATAGCCAGAGGGGCTGGAACAAGGGACACAAACTGCCCCATGTTCTGCTTTAAGTGTAAAACATGACAACTTTAAGTAGTGCATCACAACCTACATAGCTAGTTATTGCTCTATAGATCTGCTGCATTTACATGACACACTCCTCTATGTGCTGATTATGGCAACCTGGGACTATTTTCACTGTCACTCTCATTTCTTCCTTTCAGGCTGGCCAGTATGCCTCAGTTTTTGTAGATAACGCCACTGGATCATCCCTCACTGTTCGAAGTGGCTCGGATTTCAGTGCTGTTCTTCTGGGGGTGTGAATGGTCTCAAACCATCTACCCTTACATGCTGTAAGCTGAATTGGTCTCTTCGCAAGAACCACCTTAATTCCCTCCCACCCAAGCACAGGGAGCAAAGCATAGTGAGGTCAGGAGCAGCAGTCTCTACAAATTCTACTTGTGCAGCCACCAGCCACCATACTTTGCACAAGATCTCAAGCATCCAAAGATGGAGAGCCGGAAAGAAAATTGGAAGCATGAAAAAAGGAGGACTCACTAAATCCATCCCCCTTTAATTTAATTTATGGCCAGATTTTGAAGCTTATTTTACACGGACAATTATAATATGGCTGACTTCTAAAACCAGACCAACTTTTATAAAGGAACCCCTCCCCCCATCAAGCACGAATGCTTAGGAAAAGGTGATTTGAAGAAGCCTTCACCCATAGACTAGCACTTTGGCAGTTTTTTGCTGTTCAGTTTTTCAGCAGCCAAAGCCAGATTATGTATATAGCTCTAGCTTTCTTATAGCTTATCAGCTAAGGTTTGCTATCAGCAGGCACTGGTACTTGGAAGTTAATTTTCAATGCAGAGCAGTGTCCTGATAAGGCAGCAGACTAGTTAGAACGTGAATTACTATCCAATGATTTTCCACTTTCTAAGCATGGTGTACTCACATCACCACCCCATTCTCTGCCCATGGCAGAGAGCCCAGTCAATGGGTGGTGGAGATACACACTGTTACGCCTGGTTTTGGTCCCGATAGCGCAGTCTAACTCCTATTAACCCAGTGGGACTACGTGCATAAATAAGGGCTGCAGGAATGGGCCCTAAATTAATAACAAAGGCAGGGAAAGAAAAAGATGCAGTCTCATTTCTTAGTACCATGTACTTAATTCTTGAGCTCCTGCCAGAACTTCAATGAGAGATACTAGAACTACACTCAGCTCCACCTTCATGATAGCAGGACAGGGGGCTCAACTCTCTCTGAATTTTATTTTTTCCCCCAACAACAAAGCTTTTCCAGTCCTGCTGGAGAAACTGCTTTCACAGCAAACTCTCCTTTCAGGAAACAAAGTTAACTTGGACTAGGGCATTTGCTGTTGGCAGCACTTTCACAAAATCTTTCAGGAAAAAGCTACATACGCTGTCCTTTACATAAAATATTAGCGCTCTCTACAAACCAGCTCATATAATTCACTGGTTAGAAAACAGTAAGTACCTCTCTACTGCAATAAAAGACCAGCAGCATGGCTGCAGCTGGCCCAGGTCAGCTGACAAGGCTCAGGCTGTGGGGCTTAAAATTGCAGTATAGACATTCAGATTCATGCTGAGACCCCACAATGAGGGAGGGTCTCTGAGCCCAGGCTCCAGCCTGAGCCTCAACATCTTTGCTGCAATTTTTAGCCCCACCGCCCAAGTTAAATGACCTGGGCTCTGAGTTTCAGTGCTGCGAGTTTTTCATTGCAGTGTAGCCATACCCTAACTGTTGTCTTGGAAAAGCTTTACAAGTATTTTGAAGCCCTGGTAACAAAGTAGGACATAAGCCTCAAGTTCAAAAATTTGGTGCTTTCAGCTTTTTATGGTATGTAGCAACTTACACACCAAATTCCTGCAGTCTTTACTCTAGCTGAACTCCCACTGAAGTTGCGGAGAATTCAAGCCTGAAAGCCCTTCTCTTTACAAGGAAAAGAAGTTGTGTTCTTACTACCTGGTAAAATCCTAGTGAACACAGACCATGTTGTAGCTTTCACACAAATCAGCAGATCAAGGCAAACGTCAGGGTTCCCCATGGCAGATCAAGGTAAGATCTGAAGGACACTGCCAGGATTTACTGTTTCATACAAATTAACTGCCTTGTCTTCATTAGGATTTTACCACATTAGTTAACACAAGGAAAAAATACAGCTAGTCTTGTAATGAAGAGGCATCAAAAAAGGACAGCAGTTCACTCTTAGGCATTGATCCTGCAAAGTGAGCAGTCCCCTGGGAAGTCTGTGGGAGTAGGGGACATGGTGCAGCTTGCAGAGCCAATCTGCTTGTGTCCTTAAAATAAACTCAGCCTATTGCTATTCAGTGAATGACAACTCAGCATGCCCCTCCCCCCAAGAGGTAACACTGCTCAGCAGCAGAATGTCCAAAATGGACTTCTGTTCAGGATGTCATCATAATGGGTTGCTATTCTTCACAGCAAAACACTAAAGCAAGTGTTGAAACGTTAAATAAAGTCTAGACAAGACAGCTAAACTGTCTTAGGTGTTCTCTCAGTAAGTTGCTCACCCCGGCTACCCTACCCTGGAAACGTCAGCAGGCCTCCCATCTTTGACTACAATAAAGCTAAGGTTAGCCCTGGTCCTCCAAAAGCAGATTGCAATTGGTCTCCAAGCTACAACTATTGTGAAACTCCTACATTCCTCTCCCTGCAGTATAGATAAATGTATGGTATAAAGCATTTTATGAAAAAAATATTTATTGGATGGTACTGTAATATGGAATATATTTATGTAACTGACACAAGTTGTGCTTTCAGTAATGTTTCACCAAAGAGGCTTGAGAAGGGGAGGGATGACAGAAAAATGAATCTATAGCCAAAGAAAACAAAAGGGAAGTGTGGGGAGAGAAAATGGGAAGAAGAAACAAAGGACTCTCTCCTCACACTTGAGACACAAAAAAGCAGAGGCAGCAAAGAGAAAAGGAATAAAAAAGTTCACCCAGCTCCAGATCCTCAAAGGTATTTAAGCATTTAAGTGCACATCTTGAAAGCAGTAAAGATAGCCCGAAGCTTCCCTGCTTAGAGATGCCCCATCCACTCCTATCTGATGCCAGTCACACTCCCAGCTGGCATTAGAGGCATCTTCCAACTGCCTCTGCCTCCACCCCCATTATTCTGATAAGCTGAGACAAGTGGGGGACGGGGCAAGGAGGAGTAGGAGCAGGCTGTTTTTGTTCTGAGAACTGTTACCAGTAACGTTATTTTTCCTCTCATTTGTGGCTTTCTTCCCCCTCCCTCCCTCATTAATTTCCAAGCTCCTAAATAATTGCATCCTCTGCCTGTTCACGTCACTACACAATTACCAGAGGCAAGTCTAAACCTGCCCTTTAGTTTCTGACAGTAGATTTGCTAGCACCCAGGATTTCTCTTCACCTCTTCAGAAGAGTAAGTGTCTTCTGAGGAAGCGCCTCCACTATTTTTGCTCGATTTCACAATGTTTAACATTTTAAAAGGGGCAACCCTACATCCACTGAAATCAAGAGCAAAACTTCCCTTGACTTCCAAGGCACCAGAATTGGGCTTGACAAACATTTTGCATACAGGCTGAATTTCAGACCAGATGCATCTATCAACTACCTTCTTAATCAGGGGCGGCTCCAGGCCCCAGCACGCCAAGCGCGTGCTTGGGGTAGCATGCCGCGGGGGGCCCTCTGCCGGTCGCCGGGAGGCGGCTCCAGTGGACCTCCCGCAGGCGTGCCTGCGGAGGGTCCGCTGGTCCTGCAGCTTCAGTGGAGCATCCGCAGTCACTGCTCCAGGGTGGTAGACTAGCCATTTGTGAATGGGTAACTGGAAACTGATGCAATTTAATCCTTGCTTCTGCAGGTAGAGTAACAGCTTCTCAGAACCACCATTTTATAGGGGAATGGGTGAAAAGGAGAGCATGAGAAGAAGACTGCAGTTTTCAAACAGTTTCTCAACATCAGAAGCTACTTCATGATTTTTATCCAGTTTTCCCGGGCGGCAAGTTCTATAGGCCCGTGGTGTCTGGGAACCAGGAATACTCCTGGCTCAGGGCCCAGCTCCAGCAACGTTTGAGGCCAGGTCTCTCCTTCAGTCCTGACTTCTGTCCCCAGGTGCTTTCCCTCCACGCATCCCTGAGATGATTTAAAACGGGCCAGGGCCCCCTCCACCACCAGCAGCACAGCAGAGCTGAGCAGCTTCCTCTCTGCTCATTCCATGTGGCTGCCAGCCCCTCCCTGCAGCCCCTGGGCAGGGTGGGTCTGTGTCCCGCCCCAAGCGCTCCTGCGGCCAATAGGAAGCTGTGGGGGCAGTGCCTGGGGGGGCAACATGCAGAGGCCCCCCAGCCTGCCCTGCCTAGGAGCCCCACCTAAGCACCACACTCCCCACCCCCTCCCAGAGCCTGCACCCCCACCCCCAGCCCAGAGCCTGCACCCCTCACCCCCTAACACCCCCACACCATCACAGAGCCTGCACCCCAACCTTCTCCCCTGACCCAAACTCCCTCCCAGAGCGTTAGGCAGGTGGGGGCAGAGTTTGGGGGTTGGGGAGGCGGGCTCTGGGTTCCACCAAAATTTCTACAAACCTGCCACCCCTGCTAGTTTTGATCTTGCCTTTGACTGCAATTACTGTTAAAAGCCTCAAGACAATTGTTCTTTCCCCTACAGATTTTGTCCATTTCTATTTGGCAGTCTCCTCCCCTCACAGCTATGTTTAACTGGCTCAAAATTACAATGATAAAAAGGCACGTTCTTGCAACTACAGTTCCAATACCTATGGTAAAGGGTTATGCTTTGCTTAGTATCAGAGGGGTAGCCGTGTTAGTCTGGATCTGTAAAAAGCGACAAAGCCATATGGCACCTTATAGACTAACAGACGTATTAGAGCATAAGCTTTCATGGGTGAATACCCACTTCGTTGGATGATTTGCTTAGATTTTCATTATTAGGCAGTTGAAACTGAATGATGAATTTCCACATGAAGCCCCAACTGTAGTAGCAGGAAATGCAATCTGTCCTGTACAGAAATTCATTTATAAAATATGGCAAACAAAAATACGAACTAAAACAATTAGAAAAAGAAGTTTATTTACAATTAAGAGCATCCAGGGAGGAGACACATACATCGCCCCCCAGATTCTCTCCCCCTCTCTCTCTCACACACACACACACTTTGTTGTTGTATTTAAATCCATCACATGCAGCTCTGGACTGCATCCCTGCATGTTTTCCTTCAGTGCTCGATCCGGACCACCACTACAGTGACATTATCCGCAGAACCTCGCTGCACTGCTTTGCTGGCCAGCCTGTTACAGGCTGCTTCATATCGAGCGTCAGCTGCTGATTTTCCTTCTCTTGTTTGGATATTCTTGTCCTGTTGGAAGAGGAAGTTGACCATACTACTCACACAAACCTGTTCTGCTGAATGTAAACATTTCACACTGCTCTGCAATCATGCGACTACAGTTTTATGCTGCACAATCCAACGGCAACTTCACGTGGGCAACACTAAACAGCCTCCTGTTCTTCAGGATTCCATTTCTTCCAGCTCTAGGAAAAAGCCCAGACTGCTCACACATGGAATTTAACAACATGCAAGGAAAGCTCTCTCATACTGGCTAAGGAGCAGCTCTCCTTCATACTGGGGCTGGGAGACAATAAAATGGTGATGGTCCCATGAAGCAGAGATGGATTAAACAGGACAAATAATGGCAATAAGCAATCATTTGAGAATGAGGCAATCCTACAGTATTTTAGAATAGCTCTCATTCAATAAGCTGCCAGAGCACTGGTTCCACCTAGAAGTGTATTTCTCTTCTATGCTCTCCCTTTCCTAGCATGCTAGTATTTCACACCTTCTGCACTGATGAAACTGCACATGCAAGTCCACCCTAGAGCTGCCTTCTCCTCACCTCCAGGCAGGACAAGATGAAGTTTACAGCTTCTTCTGGTGAGAAGACCTTGAAGAGGCCATCACAGGCCAGCATAATGAACCTGAAAGAGAATCAACGCTAGGCAATATGTAGGGCTCTACCAAATTCACGGCCATGAAAAACGCACCAGGGACTGTGAAATCTGATCTCCCTCCGTGAAATCTGGCCTTGTGTGTGCTTTTACCCTACACTACACAGATTTCACAGGGGAGACCAGTTTTTCTCAAATTGCGGGTCCTGACCCAAAAGGGAGTTGCAGGGGGGATTCTGCGATATTGCCATCCTCACGTCTGCACCGCTCTCAGAGCTGGGCAGCCAGCGAGCAGTGGCTGTTGGCCGGGCACCCAGCTCTGAAGGCAACACACACACACACACACACAAGGGTGGAAATACCATACCATGCCATCCTTATTCTGCGCTGCTGGTGGTGGCGCTGCCTTCAGAGCTGTGCTCTCAGTCAGCAGCTGCCGCTCTCCAGGTACTCAGCTCTGAAGGCAGCATTGCCGCCAGCAGCAGCACACAAATAAGGGTAGCAGTACCACAACCCCCCCCCCCCTCCTTTTTAGGTCAGGACCCCTACAATTACAACACCGTGAAATTTCAGATTTTAATAGATCAAATCATGAAATTTACGATTTTTAAATCCTATGACTGTGAAATTGACCAAATACAGATAACTTTTGACAGCACTGCTATCAGCTGCTGGAAAGTAAGCTGATGCCCCCTGAGGCTATCCTCCTTACATATTCCCTACACATAAACTAGAGAACATGCCAAAAGTATAATAAAGATGCAGTAGCAGAGTTCCTATGTCAGGACATACTATGGGGCTCTACAAACAATGAATACAATGACTTGTTATGCAAAGTCACTGTGTGTGTTGCCCATATATAGTTATTTCTGTTCCTGCAGGAACTCACTCTTCCCTTCAAAGTTCTGTTCTTCCATCTCTCTCCCCTGTAAAGTGGCTAAAAGCAAGGGAATATAAGGGTATCAGCAGGGCTGGTGCCCCAGTACAACCACCAGGGCATCCCACATTACAGCATCTAGTGCGCGTCTCAGAGCCCCCACAAGCACCCTTAATTCAGGCATTTCCTAACTTGACTCTGATGCCTTTGCCCAGCCAGAATTAGTCCCATTCCCACCCTGTCTCATCAGGTATCTCCTCATTTCCCCTCCCGTCTCCTCACCAGTTTCCCAGTCAGTCCCCGCTCCTTGTTCCATTCTACTACCCATCCCTTCCATCTCAGGTCCCCTCTGCATTTAAATCAGGCACTTTCCTCCTCCATGCTGCCTGGAACTAGCAGGGGGGAGCATTGAGTACAAGAGGGTCCCTGCTCTCCATTTCAGGGCCCAGCTCTGGCCCTGGCATGACCCTCAGCAGCACAGTGAAAAATTGCAAAGGAAGTCTGCTCTAGCCCCAGAATGGAGCATGCCTAGTGCAGACAGAATCTTTGGAGATTTTAGCCGTGATGTTTTAACAAGTCTTTGTTGAGCACGTGTGAGTTATGATTTTTCAAAGGCTTATATATCATCTTGGCTGAATTTGGGCACATTTTTGTGAGGATGGCAAAAAGTACATCTCGGATGCAAAGGCCACCCCAAATAGCAAGTCACTGCTCCAGAGAATGAGCGTGCTAGCAGTTCAAGGGAAATTCTGCCAGAATTTTTAACATAAGCAAAAAATAATGTCTTTTTCTCTAGCCTCATTCTGTTGTGTCTGAAATGTTCCAAGATAGTTCAGGCTGAGGCATGCACCCAGCATGCATCATTTCAGTCCAAATGGTTAGAATTTGGCAAATTTACAAGCAAATGAAAACAGGGTCTTAAAAGCAAGAACTGTCAGGCAACCTTAATAATCGGAGGCATCAGCCCTGCCTATAATACTGCATTTGAATGACTGTAGATGGTAAGCTGTTTAGTGCAGGGGCTGTGTCAGTCTGTAGTTCTGTAATTGCTACAAATGCTTGCACTGCTCCACACATGATGAACCCTTTCAATTAATTCTCCATCAAAAAACAAATTTAAGAAAAGAGCCATCACAGTGATGAGAATAAGGAGTAGTTGGATGACTCTGGTGATCTGACTTGAGAAGATTCTGAATTACGAACTGCTAAACAGAAATGGCACTGAACACGCACCTTGCTTTACCCTCTGCTTGGACAAGCTTTACCTGTCATTATGCGTGAGCTGGCAGCGTTTGATATCCGGTACAGAAATGACACCACTGCGCTTGTACTGTCCATCCCCAATGGAGCGGGAAACCTCCAGCACACCCAGCACTCGTCCGTCCCTGAATGATGAAAAGGAAGCCCAGTTGGGACAAAATAATTCACAGGACACCAGCTTTCCCTATACCGGACACATCCCTTCCTCTCTCGCTGGAAGACTGACTGCACATTCTCAAGCAGATGCTTACGGCTGAAATGCAGAGGAGCTATTCCTGATGGCCTACTCTTTAGACACTATGGGTAAAACCCTGCACCCACTTAAATTAGGAGGAGTTTTGCCATTGCCTAAAAATAGGCTGGATTTCATCCCATGTCTCCTATTTCTTAAGCCATAGCATTCAGGGTGAACAAACTCCACACAGAAACTTCAACAATGACAGAAGATAGGGAGAGATCGAAAGAAACCATCAGTAGGATTAACCATTTTATTTTCTTTGGACTTGCCCTAAACTGAGAGGCGTTCAATGTAACAGGGCAGGAAAACATAATTCAAAAACATAAGGTCTGAGCATAGTGTGTGTAACCAGGGCTTGTTTAAGTCAGCATTAATAAAACCCCAACGTTGACTTCAAAAAGGAGAGACTACACATAGGAGATATTTTTTAACAGAAGACAGTGAGGATTAAGAATGGACCACAAGTGATTTGCTAATGAAAGTAAGTTTCCATCACGAGCTCAGAAGAGGATTATAATTTTGAATGGAAATACCATTGCATTGGGGGAGGCAAGAAAATGGAGTGGGATCATCATATGTAGTGTTATACTAAGACAGAAAAAATGAAGCACCTGGACCTGGCTATTTTTCCACCAATTAAAGTGCTCGACCTTGACAATCTGTCAAATTGACTTGTCACTAATCTTCTGTTTCAGTTAAGAGTGGGAATGTTGTGACACATTCCCTGTAGCTGGATGCCTCTGACTTCCCTGACCCCTCAATGTTTGGGTTCTACTGTGGTTATGGCTCTGACCAATGATCTCTTCTCAATCAGAGATAACTAGAGCTATCTGCTGCCTTTGATACCACTGATTATAAGATCCTGCTAACTCACCTACAGATCAAAAGGTGTAGATGGGGCTACTTTTTGGAGGCTTCATTCTTTTGCTTTAAAAATACTGCTTTAAAAATATTAGTGCATCAGTAAGACAGTGGGGTGGACAAGTTTAGTGCTATTCTGTTGCTCCTCTGTCACTGGCCACCCTTGCTATCTTCTTAAGGAACTTAAGCAGTGTTATTACTAAGCTGAGTCCTAATCAATGGATCCTAATCTAAATGGCTGTTTAGCTTTCAATTTTTTGTTAACTATTAATTGCTTCTGGTTATAAAACAGGGCTCTACTTTCCCTGCTCTCATCCTCCACCCCGATCCCTTCAGCCTGTTAAGAGGACAAGGAAAGAAAGCTAGTTTACAGGGATGGTAAAAATGAGCTTCCAGAGAGGAAAAATGCTTACCTATCTTTTGTAACCGTTGTTTTTCGAGATGTTGCTCATGTCCATTCCATTCTAAGTGTGCGCGTGCCCATGTGCACAGTTGTCAGACATTTTTGCCTTAGTGGTATCCATAAGGCCAGCTGTGGCGCCCTCTGGAGCATTGCGCTCATGCGCCAGTATATGAGGCTCTACTGGCCCTACGCCCTCTCAGTTCCTTCTTGCCGGCAACTCCAACAGAGGGACAGGAGGGCATGTGGTGGAATGGACAGGAGCCACACATGTTGAAGAACAACAGTTACGAAAGGTAGCTAACCATTTTTTCCCCTCTGAGTGCTTGCTCATGTCAATTCTATTCTAGGTGACTCACAAGCTGTACCCTTGGAGGTGGGTTCGGCGTTCACGGTCGCGTGGCTTAGAACACAGCTCTACCAAAGCCACCATCGTCCCAGGCCTGCTGGGTAAGTGCGAAATGGGACATGAATGTGTGGATGGACGACCAGGCAGCGGCCCTGTAGATATCTTGGATCGGCACCTGAGCCAGGAAGGCCTCCACCGAGATTTGTGCTCCACTTGAGTGGGTGGTTATAATTGCTGGTGGGGGCACTTTCACCTGTTCATAGCAAAAACAAATGCAGGTGGTGTACACGATGAAATTCTCTGGGTGGACATAAGAAGGCCCTTCCATCCTGTCTGCCACCATGACGAATAGTTTCATTGACTTATGGAATGGATTAGTTCTGTGTAAACAGTTAGTGCCCTCCTGACATCCAGAGAGTGTAATCCACGCTCCTCACGTGACTTATACTTACCGATTTTCTTTCCAAAACCTCATATGTCCTGGCTGGCATGAAACTGTTAAACTACCTTGTGCAGGAAGGCTGGGTGTGGCTGCAGCTGAACCTTGTCCTTGTGGAACACCATATAGGGCAGCTCCAAGGTACGCACCCTAATGTCAAGACCCTACAGGCTGATGTTATTGCCATGAGGAATGAGACCTTCCATGAAAGCAGAAAGAAGGGAACAGGAAGGAAGCCAATGGCTCGAAAGGGGGGCCCTTGAGCCTTGATAGTGTGAGATTCAGGTCCTGAGGAGGGACAGGATCACGGACCTGAGGATAGAGCCGCTCCAGACCTTTTAGAAACTGGACTGTCATGTTGTGAGCAAACACTGATCTGCCCTGGAACAGAGGGTGGAAGGCTGAAATAGCGGCTAAGTGGACCTTGATCGAAGAAAGAGACAAGCCCTGTAGCCTGAGATGTAGAAGATTGGCCCAAACAGTCCAGGATCGACTGTAGTGAGGCCTAAGACCTTGATCCAAGGCCCAACATGTGAACCTGTTTTCATTTGGCCAGGTAGGTTGCCCTGGTGGAGGGTTTCCTGCTGCCCAATAGGACCTGTTGGACTCGGGCCAAGGACTCCTGCTTCTCTGCATTCAACCATGCAGCAGCCAAGCCGTCGTGCAGCACGGCCAGGTTTGGGTGCAGAAGTCTGCCGTGGTTCTGGGACACCAGGTCTAGCCAGAGTGGCAGCTGCAGCAGAGCGGCCACCGAGAGATCCAGCACTGTGACAAATCAGTACTGGCAAGGCCAAGCCAGAACTATGAGGATTACCCTCACCATGTCCTGCTTGAGCTTCATGAGGACTCTGGATTAAGGGCACTGGTGGGAAGGCGTACATTAGGGCTCCCAACCACGGGAGCAAGAAGGCATCAGACAGGGAGCCTCTGTCAATTCCCCAAATCAAGCAGAATATGTGGCACTTCCTGTTCTATCTGGAGGTGAACAAGTCCACTTAGGGAGTTCCCCACCTCTGGAAGATCATGCTGACCACCTCTGGGTGGAGTGACCACTTGTGGCGAGACGAGAAGATCCTGCTGAGGCGATCTGCCAACATGTTCCTGGCCCCGGGGAGGTGCGTTGCCACGAGATGGATGGCATGCTTCACACAGAAATCCCACAGCCAGAGAGCTTCTTGGCAAAGGGCTGACGACCAGGCTCCATCTCGCTTGTTGATATAAAACATTGTGGCGGTGTTGTCCATCAGGATGTGGACCACCTTGCCCCTCAGATGAGGCAGGAAAGCCTGGCTGGCCAAGCGAATTGCTCTGAGCTTTCAGACGTTTATGTGGAGGGAGCGATCATCTTGTGACCAATGACCTTGTGCGCTGAGATTGCCCAGGCGGGCTCCCCACCCCAGGCGCAAGGCATCAGAAACCAGGGTCAGCGACGGTGACACAAATGGAACTCCCTCCAACACCAATCCAGGGTCCAACCACCATTCCATGGATGACCGTATGTGGTCTGGCACCCTGACCAGGCGGTCTAGGTTGTGCCTATTGGAGATGTAGACTGACACCAGCCATGCTTGCAGGGTCTGAGATGGAGCCGGGCATGACATACCACAGAGTACAGGCTGCCATGTGGCCTAACAACCTTAGGCATGTGTAAGCAGTGGTGAGCAGGCAGGACCTCATATGCAAGATCAGGTCTCTCATGGCTCAGAAATGGGCCTCTGGGAGGAAGCACCTTGCCCGTGTGGAGTCGAGGACCACCCCTGCTATGAACTCTGTTCGTTGCACCAGTATTAGGGTTGATTTCTTTTAGTTTATTAACAGACCCAGATCGTGACATGTGGAACGTACCAGATCGAGGCTCCTTTGTACCTGATCCCGGAGTAGACCCCTTTCCCCCTCATTTCCCGAGGGATCTCCTCTACCACAAGGCTTGAAACCCAGGGACTGGGGCATGCCCCACCCTGGGGCAAAGTCCCTGCTGAGACTCTAACTTACTAAACTAATCCTTATAACTTAACACCTAATTACTAACTACTGTACACAACTATTTGCCGACGACCTTGCACTCCTTTCACACAGCAAACAGCAGATGCAAGAGAAGATCAACGTAGTGGCAGCCACATCATCACAGGTTGGCCTCAACATCCACAAGGACAAGACCAAGATCCTCAAGATTAACTCCATCAGCAACGACCCAGTCACACTGAATGGAAGCCCCCTGGAAGAAGTGCAGTCCTTCACCTATCTAGGCAGTATCATCGATCAGCAGGGTGGCACAGACGCAGACATCAAAGCAAGGATTGGTAAGGCAAGAGCAGCCTTCCTACAGCTCAAGAACATCTGGAGCTCCAGAGAGCTATCTTTGGTAATAAAGATTCGACTGTTCAATTCCAACATGAAACCAGTCCTACTGTATGGAGCTGAAACCTGGAGGACAACTAAAAACAACCACTAGGAAGATCCAGACCTTCATAAATAGCTGCCTTAGAAGGATTCTTCAGATCCACTGGCCAGACACCATCAGTAATATCCACCTCTTGGAGAGGACTCGTCAACCTCCAGCAGAGGAAGAAATTAGAAGAAGGTGGGGCTGGATAGGACACACACTACGCAAGCAGCCAACCAACATCGCCAGACAGGCATTGCGGTGGAACCCCCAAGGCAACCGGAAAAGAGGCCGTCCAAGAAACACCTGGCGACGTGACCTTCAGGCTGATTGCACAAAAATGGGCTATACCTGGTACCAGTTAGAGTAAATGGCCCAGGATAGAGGACTCTGGAGATCTGTTGTTGGCGGCCCATACCATGACTGGGGTGACGGGCATGAATGAATGAATGAATGAATGTAAACAACTATATATAAAGAGAACAGACAATAGGTGCTGGGGAAAACCATTATCCACTTGCCGAGGCCAGGGGAAGTCACTCTGACAAACTGTAGGGGCAGTAAGAAGGAACTGACAGGACGTAAGGCTGGTGACTCCTCATATACCAGCGCATGAGTGCGGCACTCCAGAGGGTGCCAAAGCCGGCCCTCCCGATACTGCTAAGGCAAAAAATTCTGACTGTGCATGTGGGCGTGCACGCACCTAGAATGGAATTGACATGAGCAAGCACTCGAAGAAGCAGTGTTAAGAAATTACACAAATCTAAGCATGCCTTTTCCTGTACCCTCTCTTCCCACAAACTGACAAGAGAGAACAACCCACTGTATCATTACAGTGTTTGTACCAAGCAACTTCTTCAAACAGCACATGATGATCTGCTTTCTGGCAGGCCAGGGATATGCAGGAGACAAGCCCTGGAGGCAGATTTTGTTTTTAAAGGAGCTGTGACATGCAGAAACATGAGTGATGTGCACAAAAAGGAGAGAGAACCATGTGCCCCTCCCATTTCAAGGCTGTCAAGAGCCTGGGGGCATTTGGTAATGGGCCTTTCACTTCCAGGTCACTGATTCAATTCCAGCAAGGTCAATAAACGCACACTCTAGGGATATCTAACAAAGCTTAAATACATAAATTATGCCCAGAGCATGGGATTTTTCAAAAGCACTCAATACTGACTTAATTGCTCCCAATGAAATCAACAAACACCTTTGAAAATCCTACCTTAACCGTGCACCTGGCATAATTCAACATAAGGCACCATCAATAGTAGCAGGAAGCCTCTGTCAGATGGCTTTTCAGTGGCCTGCCTTGGCAGTGTCACTGTAGCTCCCAGTGGCCAGGTGTCCAAATAGAAACCACAGACCAGCATTAATCTTCACCCTCATTGGCAGCCTTAGCAAAACACAAGGGTAGGTCCCTTCATGTTAGGGCAGAGGTACAGGATAATGGAGAAAGTCTGATGTATGTGCTATACCCATCTTTTATTTACTAGCTGTATTGTGGTGGCGCCTAGAGGCCTAGAGACCATTATGCTAAGTACTGTACAAACATAAGACAGTCCCTGCCCTAAAAAATTTATAATCCAAGTGTAAGACAAGAGCCAACACACTGAATCATCATACAGGAGTACAAAGTAACAGATGATTCTGATCACCATAATAAGCAGCTGTCACAGCAAACCAGCAGCCTAACCACTGACTTTTTTTTGGTAACACTATGGCAGAGGTGAGTTTTATGGAAGGATCTGAAGGACAGAATGGAGGCTTTGCCCAAGACATGGGAGAAAGCACGAAGGTGCAGCCAAGAGCAATGAAGGCTGACATCAACAGCAGAGCAAGGGTACAGGCTGACATCTCATTTATGAAACAACAGGCTGGGAATAAGCCATGGAGTGTCTTAAAAGTGAGAACACCACATCATGCCTTCTTTCCATCACCCTTACTGACCTTCTAGCCCTCTTAGAACTAGAGCAGTCAATAGATTAAAAAAATTAATCGCTATTAAGTAATAATAGAATACCATTTATTTAAATATTTTTGGATGTTTTCTACATTTTCAATTATATTGATTTCAGTTGCAACATAGAATACAAAGTGTACAGTGCTCACTTTATATTTATTTTTTATTACAAATATTTGCACTGTAAAAGACAAAAGAAATATTATTTTTCAATTCACCTAATACAAGTACTGTAATGCAATCTCTATCATGAAAGTTGAACTTACAAATGTAGAATTATGTACAAAAAAGCCTGCATTCAAAAACAAAACAATGTTCTCATGGCACTGTTGTAGCTGGCATCGCAATTTGCGCTAAAGTTTCATATGCCCTTTGATGCTTCAACTACCATTCCAGAGGATATGCATCCAGCTGACGATGGGTTCTGCTCAATAATGATCCAAAGCAATGCGGACCGACACATGTTCATTTTCATATCTGAGTCAGATGCCACCAGCAGAAGGTTGATTTTCTTTTCTGATAGTTCAGGTTCTGTAGTTTCTGCATCAGACAGTGTTGCTCTTTTAAGACTTCTGAAAGCATGCTCCACACTTCATCCCTCTCAGATTTTGGAAGGCACTTCAAATTCTTAAACCTTGGGTCAAGTGCTGTAGCTATCTTTAGAAACTGCACATTGGTATCTTCTTTGCATTTTGTCAAATTTGCAGTGAAAGTGTTCTTAAAACGAACAACATGTGCTGGGTCATCATCCGAGACAGCTATAACACTAAATATATCACAGAATGCAGGTAAAACAGCAGGAGAAAATTCTCCCCCAAGAAGTTCAGTCAAAAAATGTAATTAACGCATTATTTTAACAAGCATCATCAGCATGGAAGCATGTCCTCTGGAATGATGGCCGAAGCACGAAGAGGCATATGAATCTTTAGCGCATCTGGTACAGATATCTTGCGACGCTAGCTACAACAGTGCCATGTGAATGCCTTTTCTCACTTTCAGATGACGTTGTAATTAAGAATTATCTCCCATAAATGTAAACAAACTTGTTTCTCTTAGTGATTGGCTGAACAAGAAGTAGGACTGAGTGGACTTGTAGGCTCTAAAATTTTAGATTGCTTTGTTTTTGAGTGCAGTTATGTAACAAAAAAGATTTTTAAGTTGCACTTTCATGATAAAGAGATTGCACTAGTGTACTTGTATGAGGTGAATTGAAAAATACTATTTCTTTTGTTTATCATTTTTACAGTGCAAATATTTGTAAAAAATATAAAGTGAGCACTGTACACTTTGAATTGTGTTGTAACTGAAATAGATTTGAAAATGTAGAAAAACATTAAAAATGTTTAATAAATTTCAATTTGTATTCTATTGTTTAACAGTGCGATTAACCACAATTTTTTTGAGATAATTGAGTGAGTTAACTGCGATTAATTGACAGCCCTACTTAGAACTAATTCATAATTCCCAACTGGCTTTTCAAAAAAAGACTTTCCATGCAGAGACCTGCTCCATCCTGATCTCTGTATCCCCCCTTTGCCAATCCACTTACACTGCTCCTCCAATCATGGCCTCATCGTTGCCTAGGCCCTGATTCTCCAGTTGGTAGTTGCTTATTTCTTCAAGCTGCCCCATCCCTCATCAGCTTGCCCCCTTACTTTTTCAGAGACACTGCCTATTTAATTCTCTCTTTAGTTAAGCTTTACTGGTGTATCTTTATATAGTATCATTAATACACAGCATTACTTGTATTATGTGATGACTAATACATAGAGGCAATTGTGCAGAGACCTAAAGTATGTGTTACTCAAATGTAAACCTTTGAATTCAAAACGGTAGACAGAACCTACTCCACCACCAAAAACTTGGACGAACTCCATTCTGGTGCTTCTCTTATTTGTTAAACTGCAATAATTAACTCAGTGTGCTGACAGTTCCCTTCCTCCCTCTCTCTCTGGTACAAAACATTTAATCACTGAAACAGGGGTAGATTCCTAGTCAATGGAGATGTTGCCTAACGTCTGCAAAGAACTAATAGAGACTTGTTCATCTCCTTCCTACTTGCAGAGATGGATTGGTGATAAACACAAATAATGGCATGTGCTCTCTGAAGATAAGGGACATGTCATTTCTAGAGAAAGCTCGTCTTACAAGCCTTAGCCCACCCATTCCCACACCCTGCAACATACGATTCCAGGGGAGCTTGAAGCACATGCATTCCGAATGTTTAGGAATTTAAAAAACACACACCAAATGACATCTTTTCACTCTGATTTGGACTTCCCTGTAAAAGTCAAGATGTAACTAGTTGAAACATTGACTGCGTCAAGAGGAAACCTTCAAGAAAGTGAGCAAATATTAAAATACAGCAGATATTTAAGTATTTATATACCAGGCTGAAAGTGTCTATGTGTTCACATGCACACAGAGTGAGTGCACTTGAAAAGAAGCCCATTCCAGCTCTAGAAAGAGTACCCATTTTAAATATAGAGAACATCTCAAACCTTAACCATCACTAAGGGCTTGTCTATACAGTGCATGGCAATCTGGGATGGAAATCTACCTGGCATTAGCCTGCTGCGCATTAACTGTTTGGCTGGACCCTGCTGAGACATACTACTATGCTACTCTGCTTTGAAATGGGAGTATATCAATGCGCACTACAGAACTTTCAGTGTGCATCAACAGGATCCATGTGGACAGTGTACAGCACACTAGAGTGGAGTGGATTTACACCTCACCTTGCCATGCATTGACTGACTGTATAGACAACCCCCTAATTGATTAACTAAGGGTGTCACTGTATGCATAACAACATTTCAAGGAAATGAGGAAGCAGCTTTAGAAACACTCAAGGAGCAATTTTTAGCTGTTATAGACTTTTTTAAAATCAACATCAGGAAATTCTTTATTTCCTTCAAAAATGTTTTAGTTTATACATGCTTGTTTAGTGCCATCTGGCTTTCATTCAAAGACACATAACACTGCTCCACCCTCCTGTCATTGCAACACAGTACCATGCCTCTAGCACAAATCCACTCTCAGTTTCTTTCTAAGGCCAGAAAAATTAATTCCAGCCAACCATTCCAGTTACGGGATTCTTGGAGGGCACCCCATAAACAACTGCTTCTCTAGCATGATTCCTATGTGCCTTGATTTTCAAAAATGCTAAGCACAATCGATTTCTGTGGGAGTTGGGTGTGCTCAGCAGGTCGAAACCAGATGAGAGTTCAGGCTCATTCCCATCTCTTCTCTTGTGCTTTCTCTTGTTTACCTGACATTTCCTCCAGCCTTCTGTATCCTCATTCGCTCCTCATATTGGGTAGGGTTGTGTTCTTTACTGAGACTTAAGGCTGTATGTTTCTGACTTTCCTTGTTGTAACGACACAAAATCGCCTGTGCTGACAAAAATCCCTTGTGAGTAAATGGTATTAAGCCTGTAATAAAGTCTCTACCAAAAAAAAGCAGAACAAAGGTTCTCGGGTTCAATTCCCCCGGAAATAAAAACTCATGCCAAGACCAAAAGATATTGTACTGAATATCCCTTTGGCAAGGAAGAGGATTGGTCTTACGAATCCCATAAATTACTTGCCCTTCAAAAATAATTTTAAAATAAATTGAATATACCACTAACTAAAAGATATAATCAGGTATCTAGCACAACCTAGCGTCCACCAGGACAGCTAAAGAACACAACAGGTTTGCAGTAGGGCATAACATCACGTTATGGCAAACCGCTAAATATTAACAAATTTTGTAAGTGCTTATATACAAATGCTAGAAGTCATATTTGCCCTTCTTAGTAGAAACTTGGTGGAATGATGATAATCAATGGACACAGTAATACCAGGGCACAAAATATATAGGAATGACAGAACAGGTCATGCTGGTGGGGGAGTGGCACTATATGTGAAAGAAAGCATCGAGTCAAATATAGAACAAATCTTAAAATGAACCAAACTGTACTACAGAAAATCTTCATGAATAGAAGTTCCATGCTTGAATAATAAGAATATAGCAGTAGAGATATATTACTGGCCACCTGACCAAGATGGTGATTGTGACTGTGAAATGCTCAGGGAGATTAGAGGCTATAAAAAATAGCAGCAAAGAGTCGTGTGGCACCTTATAGACTAAAGCATCCGACGAAGTGGGTATTCACCCACGAAAGCTCATGCTCCAATACGTCTGTTAGTCTATAAGGTGCCACAGGACTCTTTGCTGCTTTTACAGATCCAGACTAACACGGCTACCCCTCTGATATAAAAAATAGAAATCTCAGTAATAATGGGCGATTTCAACTATCCCTATCATGACTGGGTACATGTCATCTCTGGATAGGACTCAGAGATAAAGTATTTTGACACCATAAATGACTGCTTGCTGGAGCAGCTAGTCCTGGAAACCACAACGGGAGGACTAAATCAAGAATTGCGTCTAAATGGAGTACAGGATCTAGTCCAAGAGGTCAATATAGCTGAACTGTTTGATAATAGCAACCATAATATAATTAAATTTAACATCCCTGTGGGGGGCAGAAGGGGAGGAGAGACACCAATGAAGCCCCCCCCCCACATTATCATTTAATTTCAGAAAGGGGAACTACAAAAAAAGGGGAAGCTAGTTAAACAGAAATTAAAAAGGTCAAGTCCCAAAAGTGAAATGCCTGCAAGCTGAATGGAAACTTTTTAAAAAACAACACCATAATAGATGCTCATATTAAATGCATACCCCAAATTAAAAAAACATAGTAAGAGGAACAAAAAAGTACCATCATGACTAAACAAAGTAAAAGAAGTGGTTAAAGCCAAAAATGCATCCTTTAAAAATTAGAAGTTAAATCCTACTGAGGAAAACAGAAAGGACCATAAGCTTTGGCAAGTCAAGTGTAAAAGTATAATTAGGCAGGCCAAAAAAGAATTTTAAGAGCAACTAGCCAGAGACTCAAAAAACTAACAATTTTAAGTACATCAGAAGCAGAAAGTCTGCCAAACAATCAGTGGGGCCATTGGATGGTCGAGGTGCTAAATGAGCACTCAAGGAAGATAAGGTCATTGCAGAAAAACAATTCTTGCATCAGTCTTCACTGCAGAGAATATGAGGGAGATTCCCCATACCTGAACCATTCTTCTTAGATGTCTCACCTGAGGAACTGTCCCAGATCGGGGTGTCATTAGAGGATGTTTTGGAACAAACTGATACATTAAAATAATCACCAGGACCAGATGGGGCTTCACCCAAGAGTTCTGAAGGAACTCAAATATGAAATTGCAGAACTACTAACTGTGGTATGTAACCAATTGCTTAAATCAGCTTCTGTACCAGGTGACTGGAGGATAAGGGGGAGGGATAGCTCAGTGGTTTGGGCATTGGCCTACTAAACCCAGGGTTGTGAGTTCAATCCTTGAGGGGGCCACTTAGGGATCTGGGGCAAAAAAATCAGTACTTGGTCCTGCTAGTGAAGGCAGGGGACTGGACTCAATGACCTTTCAAGGTCTCTTTCAGTTCTAGGAGATTAGCTATATATAATAATATTGGAGATATACCAATGTGATGCCAGTTTTTTAAAAAAGCTTCAGAGACTATCCCAGCAATTACAGTCCAGTAAGCCTAACTACAGTACCGGGCAAATTGGTTGAAACTATAATAAGGAATTGCCAGATACACAGAAGTGATTTGTTAGCGAAGTCAACATGGCTTTTGTAAATGCCTCAATCTATTCGAATTCTTGGAGGGGGTCAACAAGCATGTGGACAAGGGTGATCCAGTGGATATAGTGTGCTTGGACTTCAGAAGGCCATTGACAAGGCCCCTCAAAGGCTTTTAAGCAAAGTTGTCATGGGATAAGAGGGAAGGTCCTCTCATGGATCAGTAACTGGTTAAAAGATGGGGGGAAGACAGGGGGGAGAGAAGGGTAGGAATAAATGGCCAGTTTTCCGAATGGAGAGAGGTAAACAGTGGTGTTCCCCAGGGACAAATGATCTGAAAAAGGGAGGTGACAAAATTTACACACGATACAAAATTACTCAAGTCCAAAACAGACTGAAAAGAATTACAAAGGGATCTCACAAAACTGGGTGACTGCGCAACAAATTGGCAGATGAATTCAATGTTGATCATTGCAAATTGAAAACATAATCCCAACTATATATCTAAAGTGATGGGGTCTAAATTAGCTGATGCCACTCAAGAAAGATCTTGGAGTCATTGTGGATAGTTTTCTGAAAACATCCGCTCAATGTGCAGTGGCAGTCAAAAAAGCGAACAGAATGTTGGGAAACATTCAGAAAGGGATAGATAAGAAGACAGAAAATATCATATTTCCCCTGTATAAATCCATGGTATGCTCAGACCTTGAATACTATGTACAGATCTGTTCGCCCCATCTCAAAAAGATATATTGGAATTGGAAAAAGTTCAGAAAAAGGCAACAAAAATGATTAGAGGTATGAGGAATGATTAAAAAGACTGGGACTTCTCAGCTTGGAAAAGAGACAACTAAGAGGGGATATATGATAGAGGTCTATAAAAATCTAGACTGGTGTGGAGAAAGTGAATAAGGAAGTGTTATTGACTCCTTCACATAACACAGGATCTAGGGGTCACCCAATGAAATTAAGAGGCAGCATATTAAACAAACAGGGATAGCTCAGTGGTTTGAGCACTGACCTGCTAAACCCAGGATTATGAGTTCAAATCCTTGAGGGGGCCATTTAGGGAACTGGGGTAAAACAAAAAACAAAAACACACCAAAAAAAAACTGTCTGGGGATTTGTCCTGCTTTGAGCAGGGGGCTGGATTAAATGACCTCCTGAGGTCCCTTCCAACCCTGATATTCTATGATTCTAAGAGGAAATACTTCTTCACACAATACAAAGTCAACCTGTAGAACTTGTTGCAGGGGATGCTGTGAAGGCCAAAACTAGAACAGGGTTCAAAAAAGAACTAGTTAAATTCCTGGAGGATAGGTCCATCAATGGCTATTAGCCAGGATGGTCAGAGATGCAACCTCATGCTCTGAGTGTCCCCAGTTTCTGTTTGCCATGAAGCTGGGAATGAATGACAGGGGATGAATCACTCCATGACTTTCTGTTCTGTTCATTCCCTCTGAAGCACCTGGCATTGGTCACTGTTAGAAGACAGGATACTGATCTAGATGGACCACTGGTCTGACCCAGTATGGCCATTTTTATGTTCTTGTAAGTTGAAACTTATAGTAGCTGTGTGTCCCTCTAGGTTCTATCCTCTTCAAGAAGGAATCTTTGTAGGAATAGTTGGGGAGATCCCAGCTACTTCTGTCAAGTCTCTTTCAGTGAAATAATGGTTGTGTGGGTAGGGAAATCTATTACTTTAGCATCTCCCAACAAGAATCCCTACAAAAAGAGTGGAAATCCATTCCTCCTGTAGGTACTGGGGATGTTATACAATTAAAATCTATGTAGTAGGTTTCTCAGTGCTACTTACCCGGCTGTCTCCAAGGTTGGCAATGTAAAGAATATTATCTACAGCCAGGACACAGGTTGCTGTGGAACCATCCTTCCAGGCAGGCTTCCTGAAGGCACCAGAAATACGGTTACAATGGAAAAAGCTAGTTTTTGTTAGAGGTTCTATTTCTAAAGGTTCAGAGAACCCTGCAAAGGATGCCTCCATTGCAAGGCATTCAGAAGTCAGCTAGTCCAAAACCACCAAGCTTCTGTTTGGGAGTTCTCCCTATTTTGCTCACAGGTTTTTGTTAAATTAATTATATAAAACAGGTTTATAGACAAGATACATACAAAGATGAAGACAGATTAGCAACATAGAGCAGCAATTTCTAACTGTGGGGTGGCACACCCAAGGAGGGGTTCTAAGGGATGGCTGCAGGTAAGAGCTACCTCTCTGCAGCTGCTGGAACCTGACCCTGTTTTTCTTCTCCTCCCATCCTATGCTACACTCGACTCCAGGGAAACTCAATTAAGGGTATGACACAATCAGTTTCACAGTAACTGCCCATCTTTCAGTGCCTAAAAAATAATGGAAGTTCTCCCTAAGGGGCAACTTCCACAGAGTGTAGGGCAGATGGATGGTGAGGAAATAAACAGTAACAGAGGAGAATGTGCAATCTACTCACTCTTCCCCTCTACCCTCATAGTATGGGTACCAGATATTTCAACTCATCACCCACAGTACCCACCATCCTCCAGCTTCAGCAATCCTCACCCCCTGTTTAAGTTGTTTTCCTGACATTTGGCTTGCTGTAGTTCAACTAGTGTCTGGACAGCACTGTGTAAAATCAGAAATTCTGCTTGGATTATAGCTGCAGCACTGTTTTCCTTATTGTGGACCAGATATAACAGTATAACAATTGAGTGTCAGTTTTTAAACTTATCTGCTCATAAATCATCTTTCATTGAGTTTTCCTGATGCTGAAGAGCCTAATTAAATTTCTCCATAATTTCAACATGCTGATATTATTACTAACAAGTTTGCAAATGCAGCCTGTAGATTACAGAATATAATATATACAGGTCAGATGGAGTGGGTTTTTTTGCTTTGTTTTTTTAAATACACACATGGTTTTGGGAAAGATAATTATTTTAACTAATTCTGTTAGTACTTTTTTGTGCCTACACTGGTGACGTTTGCTTTGTTTAACTGGTTAGGGTTAGAGGGCTGAGCCAGAGTTTGGTTTGTGATGTTGTACACAAGAAGTGAAATTTCTAATCTCACTGCTGGATGTTTTGATATTCTCTCCAGCTATGTTATAGATGAAAAGTTATGAAATGGAAAGGATATACAAGGCTGGTAGCCAAGATGGATTAACCCAGCATGTATCTTGCTTAAGTATAAAGCAATACATGGTGGCATCTCAAAGTGTTAGGTCCACCCCTCCGCCACATGTGGGGATAGGCTGTGTTTTTCCTTAAGGAAAATAAGTCTCCATTAGAACAAAGCTAAAAAGAAGTATAGTCAATTAGAAAGATGATTCAAATATTAGTCATTAACCATCAGATCCATTCATCCTTTAGGAGTGGTTCTCAACCCTTTTCTTTGAGGCCTACCCAACATGCTGTAAGAACTCCACGGCCCACCTGTGCCACAGTAACTGTTTTCCTGCATATAAAAGCCAGGGTTGGCGTTAGGGGTAACAAGGAGGGCAATTACTCACGGCCCTACACCACAGGGGGCCCCGTGAAGCTAAGTTGCTCAGTCTTTGGCTTCAGCCCTGGGTGGCTAGGCCACAGGCTTCAATCCCGTGTGGTGGGGCTTCGGCTTTCTGCCCTAGGCCCCATTAAGTCGAATGCCAGCCCTGCTTGGCAGACCCCCTGAAACCTGATTGCTGTCCCCCAGGGGGTCCCGAACCCCTGGTTGAGAACTACTGCTTTAGAAAGCAGTCTTGAAAATAATGCAAGATTTAACTAGTGAACTTTTATCTGCCTGTCTCATGTTAACTACATAACTTAAGGCATGAAAAAAAAAAATCTCAGTGATTCACTAGAATCCTTGATCATGACCATTGCTCTATGTGGGAGTATATCTGCTGGTAGCCACCTCAATTCTGGATAGAGGGCGATGCAGAACTCCCTGAATATCTGGAATTCCTTGTGCTAGGAACATGCCACTCCGTCACACTATGAGCTTGCAGATTTAAGTTAAAAAAGCTATTGCTTTCACTGAAGTGTTTTTTTACCCATGAAATCTTATGCCCAAATAAATCTGTTAGTCTTTAAGGTGCCACCGGACTCCTTGTTGTTTCTGTTATTTTGGTAATATGCAAGATCTCCTTGGATACAGGTCACAACAGGTGCTACAGAAGAGAGGTAGAGAGGCCAGTTTTGGCTCACATTCTGGCCCCGTAATACCTCACTCCCCATGGCAATCCTGGTCATACCCTTACAGCGTAGGGTAGCCCTATGTTGCTGTCCTGTACAACCTGTAGTGTAGGGGGGGCAGGGCCAGAGCGCACTACACTCCGGCTATTATGGCCACTCTGCCAGCTTATCAGCAGCCATTGAAGGATGTGGCTCCAACTTGCATATGGGCCAACTGGACTCTTGGCAAGGAGCAATGACGACTTTTCAGAATGGAGAGGGGTAACTAGTGGTGTTCTGCAAGGGTCAGTCCTAGGACCAACCCTATTCAACTTATTCATACATGATCTAGAGAAAGGGGTAAAAAGTGAGGTGGCAAAGTTTGCAGATGATGCTAAACTGCTCGAGATAGTTAAGACCAAAGCAGACTGTGAAGAACTTCAAAAAGATCTCATAAAACTAAGTGATTGGGCAACAAAATGGCAAATGAAATTTAATGTGGATAAATGTAAAGTAATGCAAATTGGGAAAAATAACCCCAACTATACATACAATATGATGGAGGCTAATTTAGCTACAACTAATCAGGAAAGATCTTGGAGTCATTGTGGATAGTTCTCTGAAGACGTTCACGCAGCGTGCAGCGGCAGAAAAAAAGCAACAGAATGTTAGGAATCATTAAAAAAGGGATGGAGAATATCTTATTGCCCTTATATAAATCCATGGTACACCCACATCTTGAATACTGAATGTAGATGTGGTCTCCTCATCTCAAAAAAGATATACTGGCATCAGAAAAGGTTCAGAGAAGGGCAACTAAAATGATTAGGGGTTTGGAACGGGTCCCATATGAGGAGAAATTAAAAAGGCTAGGACTCTTCAGCTTGGAAAAGAGGAGAATAAGGGAGGATATGATAGAGGTACATAAAATCATGAGTGATATGGAGAAAGTGAATAAGGAAAAGTTATTTACTTGTTCCCATAATATAAGAACTAGGGGCCACCAAATGAAATTAATGGGCAGCAGGTTTAAAACAAAAGGAAGTTCTTCTTCACACAGCGCACAGTCAACTTGTGGAACTCTTTGCCTGAGGAGGTTGTGAAAGCTAGGACTATAACAGGGTTTAAAAGAAAACTGGATAAATTCATGGAGGTTAAGTCCACTAATGGGTATTAGCCAGGATGGGTAAGGAATGGTGTCTCTAGCCTCTGTTTGTCAGAGGGTGGTGATGGACAACAGGATCACTTGATCATTACCTGTTAGGTTTACTCCCTCTGGGGCCTCTGGCATTGGCCACTGTCGCTAGACAGGATACTGGGCTGGACGGACCTTTGGTCTGACCCAGTATGGCCATTCTTATGTTCTTTGCCCCAGTGTAGGAGCTTCACCTTCTGGCTGTACCACTTAGGAGGTACAACTCAGAATTGGGGTCTGGGAGAGAGAAACATTTTTAATAGTTACAAGTAGCTCTGGGGGACACTTATACTTACTGACTGGAGGCCTGCTTCAGGAACTCCTCATCTGTATGTTTGAAAGAGTCCAGAAGGCATCTCTTCACCGTTTTCTCCACACTGACTACCTCTCCTGTCACAAAAGAGAAAGTGGAGCATGCTCCTTTTGAAACACCATGCTCATCTAATCCCTGTCCCCTTCCTCACCTGTCTGACATGCATAAATAGGTCACACTGCACGCATGTTACTTACGTAGAGCAGACATGACCCATGTGCCCAACTGCCAAAGATCCAGATATAAAAGCGCATGGCCAGTTTGTATAAGCCTAGTTATTCACCCTTGAAGACAAGGGACACCAATTGTGATGCTATTATTTTCCTCAGCCATATTCTCAGATCTGCTATGGCTATTTCATCGAACTTGCCTAACCTAGTTAACGCTGTTATGGCTTTTGGCTTGAGAGCAGATTTGTGAGGCTAAACAACTTATCACACCTTACCTATCTCCAGCCTAGAGGCATGGTCGCCCAATACGCCACACACAGCTACGTCCCTGACTCTGGCTGTCCAAAGTCATTTCTTAGTGGACACACCGCAGCAGCAAGTCATGAGGAATGAAAGATGATGCACATGCCCCCACATGGCCCTCTCTTACCTTTAGGAAATTTCTTAATCAGGTTTTGGTGCAAATTCTGTGCTGCAAATTTTGAAGCTCGAACTCCCCCATGGCCATCAAAAACAGCAAAGTATGAGACACGGGTTCTGCAAAGGAAGAAACATTAACGTAAACTAGCTGTGAAAAGGCTGGTATCAACCAGAAGTTAAGATTTAGTAAAGAGGCTTGTGTCCCTAGCACCTCTCCCAACCTGTATTGGAACAGAAAATGCAGTGTTTCCTCTGAAAAGCGTAGAGCTAGCATGTATGAGTACTAAAAAAGTTTCCCCACCTCCCCCAGGAAATGAAGGAAAGGAAAAGAGGCTATGGCCCCAGTTACATTTAAACAGCAGCTAAACATTCCACCTCATGGGCACTCCAGCTCTGGAGCTTCTCTCCCAACAATTTCAGAATTTGCTATTCACAGATGCCAGTCCAACACATCCCAGAATTCTCTGCATGCAGAATGGTTGCTAGAGCTGTGCAATACACAAGAGACATGGGGACATACTAACTATTGTCAAATTGCCTTTTGTTCTCCAAACTTTAGATCACATATTTAGCTTTAAAAGAATGTGTTTAAGTGATCTTTTATGGCCTGTCAGTGTTGTTTTTAAAAATGATACATTCCACCACTTCCCCTCTAATCACCTGAAAGGTATAGTTAATTTGAGTGTTTGATACCTGATGCCTTCTCTTCTCCAAGTATCCAAGCTCCTCATCACTGCCACAATTGGGATTTTAACTGTTGTGAAACCCCAAAGGCAAGGCTTAAACAGCTATACTCAAGTTCAGAGCCTTCAGGTATCTTGGGCCTGATATCCAGAGGTACTAGGAGGAGTTGACTTCTACTGAAGTCAACGGGACTGGTGGGTATTCAGGACTTCAAGGGGAAAATAAATAAATAAAAAGAAAAACATCAGGTCATAGGCACCTGATGTGGACCACCTAACAAATGAGGCAACTTTTGCATCATCAAACCTTACATGATTTTCTCAAGATCAGTGGCAGAGCTAGGAATACAATCCAGATCACCCATGCCACCACACAACGCAATATTTAGTCATGAGCAGTCATTGCTCAGAGTGAGGGATCATTGTCAAGAGCTCAAGCAAAGTTAATGGGAGCTCTTTCATCTTCTTGTCATGACTCTATTCTACTACAATGTTACTCCCTGGCTCCGGAGGTCTGGCCTACTTACATTTGAGAGGGAAGGGGTCTGCACTCCTCAGTGATGTCATTCAAGATGACATGTGCATCCTGCATCTCCTCTCGTTCACCTTTCCTCTCTGCCACATAACCTTTCAGTCCAAAGATGCCTCCAGATGCTAGTGAGGAAAAAGCAAAATTACACACATGAAACTCCTCTGTTTCCTAAGCCTGATTTACAAACTTGTGATCATGTTGCTTTATGCAAGATTCTGACCATCTCATGGCATCATGACAAGAAGCATGTCTTGCCCTGCATGGGCTGTACTTGAAATCAAAGTTTTTTTTAAAAAAGGGTCAGCTTTTGGAATCTTTTGCTGCAAATGACATGCTTTGTGAAACTAGTATTAAGTGTCCCCAACATCAGAAACTGTAAGGCAGTTTGCATCCTACTGAAGCAGGGCAACCAAGCTTGAGTGCTAAAGCTACATCAGACTGGGATATCATTGCACAACCAGGAGATGGATGCACTCCATGGAAACTCTCTTGATCAGGAGTTCAAACTCCCATCTGCAGACCCACGAGCCTCCCCAATGTGGCCTGCGGGGCTCCAGCAGTTTTGGGGCCAGATCTCTCCCTTGGCCACACCTGCCGCCCCCGGGTCCTCCCACCTCAGGGGCCCTGGCAGTGCAGTGGAGCTGAGCGGTGTCTGCCTGCTCGCTCCAGTGGCTGCCGGTGCCTCCCTGCGGCCCAGGGGCGGGGTGGGGCTGTGCCTCCGCATGCTGCTGCTGCCCCGATCACCCCTGCGGCCAATGGGACGCTGCGAGGGCGGTGCCTGGGGGCAGAAGCACGCAGAGGCTCCCCGGCCTGCCCCAGAGCCCCAGGTTAGCGCCGCACCCCCGACCTGAGCCTGGGCCAACACCCCCTCCTGCCCCCAAACTCCCTCCCAGAGCCTGCGCCCCATCCCCACACTCCCTCCTGCCCCAAAACTCCCTCCTAGAGTCTGCACCCCAATTGGCTACCCCAGACGTCCTCCCCCACCCAAACTCCGTCCCAGAGCCTTAGGCAGGTGAGAGGGTGGAGTTTTTGGGGGGTGGGTTCTGGGCGGCATGAGTGACATTGGCCTGTTGGGAAGATTTGAGGACTGGCACTGGCCCTAAGGTAAATTGAGTTTGAGACCCCTGCTCTTGATGAAACAGTAAATCTCTAATGAGGCTGCTAACAATAGATAAAATAAAGCTAAACCAAATGCTGTTTCAATCAAATTTATCTTTTAGTTTGAACCTACTGAACACATCCAGTTCTCAATGCCTAGTGCAATGTTAGGAAATCTGTATCACTACTGTGTCTTACACATCTGCACCAAAAGACAAGCAAGCCAGATGTTAAAGGTTAAGCCATTTTTCTCAGTTCTCTCTTTTCATTGCAACCATTTGATGGAGTGACAAGATGCTAGAGGGGCAAGATTGTCTAAACCACTCTGCCAGGAGTCAAACAGTCACTTCCACACCTCTGCTACTCCAGGACTTGTGCTCCGACTGTAGGTATCTGCATGATTGTGAGAGTATCCACTATTATACTTCTCGGCTGGTTCATCACAACTGCTAATAGCCTCCCAAATTAATAAGAACATACTTAGGGGATGCACCCAAACTCTGGGATCTAAGTATGAACTCTGCCAGCAGGCAGCACACTTCATTTCTTAGAGTAACCATAGAAAGTGTACTGAGAAACCAAAGATTAGCTTTGATCTGGACTTACTCAGCCCCACGTAAAGAGTACAAAACAGAGTACATTTGTTTTCAAACTGTCTGAAAACCTTTACAAACTTTCTTTTCCACAAGTTCTTCACGGCCATTCTTCTCTTCCTCCGAGATTTTCCTCTTCTCGCCTTTCCCATGATTCCCTACTGCTGAGACCTGCTCAGTGATGCATGAAGCTAGAAGACAGCAAAAATACAGATATCTGAAGACTTTGCAGAAGTGTTTTCTGCTCTTTTTTGTTTTTATTTATGGGAACCACTCACCTCTTACACTGAAGAGAACAATTCCTTTTACACTGAAGTATTATGGACCTACAGTACTACTACTAGTCTGGTAAATTTTGGTTGGCAGACTCCTGTCTCCCCCACTTTGGCCTTGTCAGTTTCCTATCTACCAAACTGATCTGGGTTGACTGCTTAGATATGTTAAAACTAAAAGTTTAAAGCTGAGGAATTTCTAGTTTTTGCAACAAGACTATCATGCCTGAAAAGGATTGTTACTTTCTAGGAGAGACAATACTATTCTTTTATAGAAGATATATAAGAGACAGGATGGATTACAAAATAAAGTCAGGAGTGATGAGGTAGAAACATAATTAGCATGGGATCTGAAGTGACAGTGGATTCAGTGCTCATGGAATGAGTCTCTTCCTAGTCCCTAAGGACTTTCTGCCTACATGATGAAAATTTGGCAAATCTGCCAGTCTAGCTTTAAGTTACACCACAACTGTAACAGCAGTAGGTAGTTCTGGCCAGGATCAAGTCACAGCAGCAATGCTGTAAGAAGCTTGTATAGTGCTTAACTGCGGCATGTGTAATTATAGCCAGTGCTCTTTACACTTTTCACTTTAGAGAGCACTAAGTTCACTCCAACCTCCAAAAAGCATATAGTACAACAGTGGCTCTCAACCTTTCCAGACTACTGTACCCTCTTCAGGAATCTGATTTGTCTTCTGTACCCCCAAATTTCACCTCACTTTAAAAGTGCTTGCTTACAAAATAAGACATAAAAATAGAAAAAAGGGTCACAGCTCACTAGTACTGAAACACTGCTTATTTTCTCATTTTTACCATATAATCAACAAATAAATCAACTGGAATATAAATATTGTACTTACATTTCAGTGTATAAACAAGTCATTGTATGAAATTTTAGTTTTTACTGACTTTGCTCGTGCTTTTTATGTAGCCTATTATAAAAACTAGACAAATATCTAGATGAGTTGATGTACCTCCTGGAAGACCTCTGCATACCCCTGGTTGAGAATTACTGTATTATAAAACCCATTATCTGCAGTCTTTCAAGGACATCAGAGATGTTATGGAGTCAGCTAGAAGGAACTGATGCAGGTACTTACTTCTGCAGATAGACCCATGTTTGATGAACTTAGATTTTTAGTTACATGAATATGTCTCCACAAGTGCCCAAATACTCACCAAGATACAGGCAAGATTGTTGGAAAGAACAAGATGAATTATAATCCCAGTATGATAAGCTATGCTAACAAATTCCATGAGAAAAGACATGTAACAGCCTTCATGAGAGTCCCTCCATACAAGTCCCTTACCTGAGTCACCACTGCTGGCTGGTGGGAGATCATCAAAGAGCAAAGGTCCTCCTGTCCCTGAAAAACAAGAAAACAGTCAACAAATGTAAATTGAGTGCCTTCACCCCACGAGCAGAATTCTGATCATGTCCAACAGATGTGTGAAGGCTACAAAACGTCAGCTTACTCAGACCAGATCAGTTTAAACGTGTACCTCTCCAGGATATAAAACAATTATTAGCAGACAATGGGAGAACCTAGGTCTTATGTTGATATTTTTAATATGCCCCATATTAACATTTCAAAAAATATGAATGATCCATATTAAGATAGCAATTTATATTAGTTGAAGAAATGAGTGAGGAGGAAGAAGATGGACACAAACATGTAGATATTCTGGAAGATTTTATTGTATACTTATGTATAATAAAAAAGGTTTAGACAAAATCTCAGTGTGAGAAGAGATGCTGATGCAAACAAGCTAGGTAGATGCCAAGACAACAATTACAGTCCTCATACCTGAGTCAGCACTGCTGACCGGTGGAAGATCATCAAAAAGCAAAGGCCCTGTTTGTGCTTCTTTCCCTAAAACACATCAGAGCAGAGTCAGAACACACCTGAAAAGTTATCCACAGGAAGAAAAGGAATGCCCCATTACTCTAGAACAATCCTTGCCCCAAATGAACCCCTCCACCCTAACTATAGACTGCTACTGCACAAGACAGAAACTGCCACTTTCCTGGAAATAGTCAGAACTCCTGTGTAATCATTTCTAGCTAAAGCACTTCTGATTTACAAGAGTTAAAATGACTCCTTTAGAAACCTTGGCTATTGTAGGAAATGAAGGGGCAGAGATTCTATTAGGTTATTTCAGATAACACTGCTAAGTATTTACATGAAGACCAATGGCCTTTAGCAGAGGAGACACAAATGGCAAATTGAAGAAATCTGCATCTTTATCACTGATGTTCTAAGTAATTTGAATTCCTCACAGGATCTGAAGTACACCTCAGTTCTTCTCCCATTTTGCTCTCTTCCTTTTCTACCAACCAGGGCTTTTTCTTCTGAACCACATCCATCTACCCTGCTGAGCTCTTCTAAGATGCTGGAAGCCCGTGGCTTTCAGTTCACAGCAAATAGCTAGTAGATGTTCATCTCCATACAACCATCTGATGTCATGTATGATTAAGAGCTGGGACCTCATGATTATTCACAGTATGTTACTTGGAGAAAGGAATGCTATCAAACAAATACTGCAATGCTGACTATTTAAAAAAAACCTCAAGTGAGCACCTTTTAAATAATAGGTTTTGTTTATTTATTTTTTAAAAGTTCAAGAGGTTTTCTGCTCCTCTTTTGGTGTTTGAAGATATTTTCAGCAAGGTAAATATAGCAATATGGGGGAAAACAGCAAAGCGGACTATACCAAGTGCTGTAAAAAGCACAAAACAAACTAAAAACAGAAAAAAAATCTTAACTTCACCCAGTTACAATAATCCTAGTTGTTACTTGTAACTACAGTAGGTAAAATAAAAATAAAAACCCTCTTCAGGCACTCTTCAAGTTGGTGATATCCCCTTAAAAATGCTCAGCCTGAGCTGATTATTGGTTAACTTCAAAACAAACAGAAAGGAGGCTTCTTGTTGAGATATTTCTTTTTAGTTACGCGAATATGGTATGGCGTTTAAAGAATCATTATAGTGGCTAAGGCCCACTCCTGCAAAGCTTACATATGCTTAACTTTAAGGAATGTGACTAGTCTGCTTGACTTTATGGGACTACTCATGATGTGTAATGTCAGGTTTAAGTCTTTGCAGAATTGGGGCCCAACTATGTTAGAGGGTGGAAAAACATTACAACGACAATATATAGTTGAACTGGAAATGAATTCCAGTGAATTGCCTGAAGTAGGTCACACCTCAGCATGTTATTCAGGTTATATTTCTGTGCAGATCTCCCACAAACAGTCATTTTAACGGGAAGAAAAAAATATATGACTGTAGTGAGTTGGTGTGGCTCCCCTCCTGCCCAGCAGAGGGAGCGCCCTTGCAGACACCCAAGTGGGCGGAGCTACTGCCACCTGTCCCCGCCCCCCGGAAGTCAAGGGGCAGGACAGGAAGTAGAAAAGCCGGCCGCCAGAGCTCAGTCAGAGCCCAGCCGCTGCCGGGAGCTCGTGACTGGGAACCCTCCAGGACCCAAGGCAGCTGTCCTGACTGGCCGGAGCTTCCCCGCGCCCGCTACAAGGAGGAGCCACCGGAGCTCCCCTGCGGCCAGTACTGGGAGGAGCCGCTGGAACTCCTCCGCGGCCACTATGAGGAGGAGCCATCGGATCCTCCCCGTCCCTGCTGTTACCCGGAGGAGCCGCCCGAGCACACCTGGCCGGACTTCCCCGAGGAGCTGCCGGACCTGCCACAAGGCCCTGGTCGAGAGGAGCCCATGCTGGTGGACTGGCCTGGAACCGGAGCCACGGACGAGGTAGGCCCTGAGGGGGAAAGTGGAAGTAGCCTGGGGGTAGCCGACCCCAGTCTGGCTGCAGACACATACAAGCCCATGTCGGTGTGTTGCGGTCAGGACCCCACCGACCCGCAGCGGTGTTAGCCGCTGCCAGGGCCCCGGGCTGGGACGCAGTGGAGTGGGTGGGCCTGCGTCCCCCCTGCCACCCCACTCACGGGTGGCAGTTTTCCCCCTCACCTAACGCTCAGGTGTAAGGACCTGGGCCTGTGTACTGTTTGCCGCTCAGCCCCTGCACCAAAGGGCCTGGGCTCCCTGAACTGTTTGTTGCTCAGCCCTTGTAACAGAGGACACGTAGGGAGTCAGTGTGGCGCCCCTCTTGCCCCCAGGAGGGTCAAGCCCCGGCGCGATCGATTATACTGACCAAAAAGGGAGTCTTTTCTTCTTACTGTTGAACTAACAAAACAATGACCAGTTCAACTTATCTGGGCTCTTATTCACTCCTGGGGGAATTCTGCACCAAAACATTAAAAATTCTCCATATTTTGTCAAAACAACAATAGAATCATGCCAGTTACAATTGTTTTGGTAATTTATTTCAAAATATCTGTCAGCAAGTATGTCTGTAACAATATAGACTAAAGGGAAAAAAAGATTCTGGTAATTTTTTTTTTTACATATTCCTTATGAGGCATATTAATACAGGACTTTGTGTAATTCATTTAAATTACAATACAGAACTGTATTTCCTGCACCAGTCAGAAGCAGTACACAGGCTTGGCAGGGGCAGGAGTAATGGAAGAGCTGAGGGAGAGGGAAGGAGCCTAGGAGTGAATCTGGAGGATGCTAGGTGTGAGGTTTTTCTTTTTGGGGGGTGGGTGGGACTGTTAGGGTGTTGGGAAGCCTCCCCCATGCAGACCTAGGCTGACCCCAAGCCTCTCCCATTCAGTCAGGCACATCTGCCCTTGTCCCTGCACTTCTCATCCCCCTGGGTCTCTGCAGCCCCTCTCCCCTGTACCCAGGTTCAACACTATCACCCCACTAGTCCATGCTCCAGTTTGGCTGGGGGGTGGGGGGGAGGAAGAGAAGAGAACAGGACATACTGAATCCGTCTGTGACACACAACCCCAACCCAGCCACCTTGTGTGTCCCACTCTGCCTTAACATGGCTCCGTGGGCAGGGTGCTGTGATGAACTCTACTCCTGGGGGAATTCTGCAGCACTGGGCATAGAATTTTGTATTTTCCTGCATAAGATACATTTTGCCTAAGAAGTGCTGCAATTGTGCCTTTTGCCCATCACAGGGCACTAGAATAGCTGGCATGAACACAGCTGGCTGTTCTGGCACCACAGAAGATTAGAACTGCAGCACTTCTTAGGCAAAATGTTTTTTATGCAGGAAAATACAAAATAATGCGAGACAGATGAATTATGCGCGTCCGCAGATGCATAGAATTCCCCCAGGAATATCACTCTGGTGACTTATCAGAACACCTGAAATGCACTTAAGGAAGCAGTTGGCCTTGAGCTCAAATCCTGTCTGGGATATGTTTACATCAGAAAGACATAATTTAAACATTTCTTTTACTTGACAAAATACATAACCAGTAAAGTGGATTTAATGACTTCTAGTAAATTGACAATATATTTCACAATAGGTACACAATACAAAACCATACCGATAATTATACTAATAAGTTATTAAAATAGTTCTGAATGCCTATAAAAAGTGGTATCAAAACTAATATTTGCCATAAAAGAAATGATGGAAAAAAAGACTGAGGGTTGGACTCTTCCACCCTTTATGCACATTAAATCAGTAGGACTGTGTGTATAACCAGGTACGCTGAACATGACTAAGAGGGGAGATATCTGGCCCTACAGAGCACCAAGTTAACAAAGTATCACTTAAATATTCACCCCCAGTTTTTACAAATGCACATACAGGAGTCTGGGCAGGCTACAGAAGCTGTCACCATCTTGTATAACCCTCTCCCATTTTCTATTTTGTACAGACACTGCGGCCATTATGTGGCCAAATTATTTTGTGATAAGTGGTCAGATTTTTCAAAGGTACTGAGAAGCTGTGGGTGCGCAACACATTTGAAAGTCACTCATTTTTAATTTATACCACGATATTTTTCTTATATTAATAAACATTTGTGCAAAAGGCTATATATGCACACTAAGCATAAACCAAAAACTCCATAGACACCCACATCCACTAATGGAGGGATTTCCCCAACACATTTTGCTTATACCAAATGTGCAGAGTGACAATAGCAGGAGCATCTACCAGGGCAGATGCTGTGGTGCTGAACTATGGACAGACCAATTTCTAATACATCCAACAAGGGTTTTAATTCAAACCAGATTATGGAAATCCCATGTTCTCCCACTTTATTTTTTAAAATTTCTCTTGAAGAGATTTCTGCAATAAATCCCATTTGTGCTGCTTTTCCTGCACATGGCGCTTCTCCACCAGTGCTGGCAAGAGAAACACTGGTAAGGATTCCGGGAGAGGGATAGCTCAGTGGTTTGTGCATTGGCTTGCTAAACCCAGGATTGTGAGTTCAATCCTTGAGGGGGCCATTTAGGGATCTGGGGCAGAAATCTTTCTGGGGATTGGCCCTGCTTTGAGCAGGGGGTTGGATTAGATGACCTCCTGAGGTCCCTTCCAACCCTGATATTCTATGATTCTATTATTGTGTCCTATTCACTCTGTTGTTGGGCAGGGATGAGGGGAAGAGAAAAAACAGAGCAGTGGCAAGGGACAAAATATGGAAGTGGAAATGGGACACACAAAGGGGCATAAGATTAAATTAGTTTGGTCTCACACATCCATGGCCAGAAAAAAGGCAGTACTGACTGACTACATAGAAAAAATATGGACTCTTAGAATATCCCAGAGAGACATGAAGGCAGAGACAGGAAACAGAGCAGGAAAGGGGGGGGGAGAGAGAGAAAGAAAGAAAGAAGCAAGATAGAGGGGAATGCACAAAATCCAAAAGGACTAGAAAGAAACAAAACACAGAAAATTGAATGGCTTAACTAACAGAAGTAGAGGGAGAGACAAAAAGATTAGATCAGCATCAGGAAAAAAGCTCACAAAAATCATTCTCCCTCCTCCCCGCAAAAGTGTCTTGATTCTCTACCCTCTCTTGCAGAAGATGAAATAGTGCGCACATTTAAAACATTTCCCAGCCTCGCAGCTAAAAATGAAAAAAATCCCTAGCCATGAAGATGGAGACTGATTTAGTTACCAAAGTGAAAAATAGGTTTTAGACAAGCCATAGTAGAAAAAGAAGTGAAGCATTTGTAAGCAGGGAAAGGTCAGGCATGTGGGAGAAGGCTATATCCCCTTACCTGAGCTGCTAGATGGTGGGAGATCATCAAAAAGCAAAGATCCTCCTTTCAGTGCTTCGGTCCCTGAAACCCATCAGAAAACAGTAACAATATGACCAGAGCACCCAGAGTGATTTACACACAGAATGAAATTTTTAACCCCTCTCTGTCTATGACAACCCTAGTTTATAAATGCACTGCTTCAGGATATAACAGCTGTTACTGCAAAGAGATTTGTCAGGTATTTCAGTCTGAAAGCTTAATCTATTTAGTTTATCAAAGAGAAGGTTAAGAGGCAACTTAATCTCAGTCTACAAGTACATGCAAGAGATTTCTGATAGCAGTCAGCTCCCTAATTTAGCAGAAAAAGGCAAAACAAGATCCAATGATTGCAAGCTGAAGCTCGGCAAGTCAATCTAGAAATAAGGCACATTTTTAAGCGAGGATAATTAGCCATTGGCACAATTTACCTAGGAATGTGGTGGATTCTCCATCACTTTCTGTCTATAAGCTAAGACTGGATATCTTTCTAAAAGGTGTTATAGCTGAAGCAGGAGTTATGGTCTTGATGTAGGAATTAGGTGCGGTGTTTTGGCCTGTGTTATGCAGGTCAGGCTAGATACCTTAGAAATTACTAGATTTAAAGGCCAAGTAGGACCATTCTACGTTATCTAACACTATGGTATATCAGTGCCAGATAAAAAACAAAAAAGCCTAGGACTTACATGCATATTTTCCATACATTTAAACCAGTGGTTCTTAATCTCGGGTGCGAGATGCCCTTTCTGGGGGTATGAGACATGCCAGATTTTTTTTAGAAGGTAAATCATTGAAAACACAAATTAAGCAAAGGCACGCAAGTACAACTATTTTGTTTCATCAAACCTATGTATTTATTAACATTATACATTTTTAAACAATTACCGCATTACATTTTAAATGTGAAATTAAAATATATAATTCTCTCTCTTTCGTTCTATAGTTATGATATATCTAGGTTTAAAGAACTGACCTACTTCAACGATTTTTGATAAGGGGTGCGAAAACATATTTTTGAGAACCAAAGGGGTGCAGGTTGCAGTAAAGGTTAAGAACAACTGATTTAAACATTTAGCATCCCTTTCACCAACCCAAACATCCACGATTTGAAGAGAGTCAAAACAGATGATATTTTGAGGACATTATGCCGAAAATTCCAAAGGGACATTAACGCTTATTGGATAATGCTAACACAGGGGTGGGCAAACTACGGCCCGCAGGCGGCATCCAGCCCATCACACTTTTTAAACTGGTCTGCAAGCCCCCGCTAGGGAGCGGGGTCAGGAGCTTGCCTTGCTCTGCTCGTGCAGGAGCTCCGTGCAGCTCCCGGAAACAGGGGCAGTCAGGGGGCTCTGTATGCTGCCCCCGCCCCAAGTGCAGGTTCTGCAGCTCCCATTGGCTGGTAACCACGGCCAATGGGCAGTTCCTGCAGAGCAGCACAAAGAGCAGCATGGCCCCGCCTCCATGTGAGAGCCGGAGGGGAGACGGGCCACTGTTTCCAGGAGTCACTTCAGGTAAGTGCCGCCAGATCCTGCACTCCTGAGCACACCCCAACCCCCTGCCCTGATTGCCCACCAACCCTTTGATCCAAGCTCAGAGCAACCTCCTGCATCTCAAACCCCTCATCCCCAGCCACGATGGATTTTATTTAAATCACTAGTCAGGAAGACTCAATTTAATCATGGATTTCTACATAAAAGTGCATTCTTGTTGGTTGTTATAACCTTAATACATATTCTTCACAACTCAGAGATAGGTGTAGATTTCATTTTTAGAAGGTACACACTATACATCTTTAAAGTGATATATTTTGAAAACTTTTCAGATTAATTTTACAGCTATATCAGAAAATGAATGACTGGTTAGTTATTTCATTTACCAAAGGTAATTGAAGCAGATATTTATGAAGTCACTAGGCTGTGAACTGTCATTCACATTTGGAGGATTTTCTTGCCATGCTGTATTAGGAGGAGAACATCACCAGACAGACATTTAAATTGTTTTATTTAACTAAAACAACGTTATGTATTCTGGATTTTTTTCTTCAACAGCAAACATATTTTAACAAAACAAGCATATGAATTTTTGAATTTAGTTAAACATTCAAGTTTTTTAAAATCAGGTTTGTTTTTGTTAAAATTGTTTTTAACGTTAAATGAAATATTTTAAAAAAACAACTTAAATTGACTGTCAGCCAGCTCAACATGAGAAACTTAAAATATTGGCTTCTGTAGCTAACTCAGTCGTCTTCACCTTCCTTTTCCTGTTTGTTCATAATCTGGAAAAGAAAAACAAGCTTTCCTGCTTTTTCAGGTCCCAAACAATTTCTCAATTTGGAATGAATTAGTCCAAAGGAAAAATATTCTTTCTACACCAGCAGAAGAAGCTACTGCTGTTAAAAATGAGATCATCAATCCAAATGCTTAAGTCACTGGTTTGACTTTCTTTAAAACATCATCAGCAAACCTGTATTTCTTGAATGGTTTACCCTTAGCTCTGAAGTTTATTATAGTTGGCATTATGGAGGGATGATTGCTGGATGTCCATGTCATAGCCAACTCCTCTTCTCTAGCAGTTAATGTTTGACCCTGGTACCGAGCATTGAGAATATTTGCAAGAAAACGAGCTGGAGACAGTGCTTGTCCCATTCCTTTTTTTTAAGGCTTGTAATGTCTCTGTTCCATCACTTGTCTTGTGGCAGAGTTAGCTTGGTTCCTCCCACTTTATTCAGAGCAGCTGCTGCAAACTGGTTGTTATGGAAGTATTTTGCAATTTCAAGAACATTAGCCTTTATTTCTGGAACACTGCAGTCTTTGGCTAAGAGGTGCATCAAAAGAGCACTGCAACCGTATATTTTTAGCTTGGGACTCTTCATTCTCTTCTAAATAATTTCTTCTCATCTTGGATACATTTGCAGCATTGTCTGTGACCAAGCTGCGTATTAGACATTTGAATTTGTTTTCAGTTTGTGATAGCTTTTACTGCTGCTACTTGTAAGTACTCCGTCTGTGCAGTTCCTGATGTATCAATTGTTCCTGTAAAGAAGACATTCCCTTCTTCTGTTGTCACACAAGCACATACAACAGGATTATTGTGGACACTGCTCCACCCATCAAGACTCAGGTTAACAATTTCACTCTCTAGACCTTTTGCACACTGCTCAATTTCTCTTTTATACACTATATCCAGCAATTTGCCCGTGACATCTGCTCTGTTCGGTGGACTGTATCCTGGTCTTAATGATCGAACCATGTTAGTGTAGGTTTGCACAGAAAAGAGAGTTTGTTGCATAAACACACCGGGCAAGTTTTTCATCAATTACCTCTTTTATAATCTACTGGTTCTTATCACAAACTTATCTGTGGTTGTTTCTGGATAATGGAGTTTGGTTTTTTTCCTTTTTGATACAGGTGATATACTGTGGCTATGTGACATACGTGATGTGACTGAAACACTATAATTGGCAGGTAACGTTGAAACTATAGAAAATGGTGATCTTGAAGATGGCTAGTCTTCAGGATCCTGCATGTTGAGAATGATTCTCCTAAACAAAATAAGTCAATGCAGTTATTTAATTATTATTACCATACTGCTCATTTAGTATTACTCAGTACTACTTTAAAGGTGAAATTAAAATAGGCAGATCTTCCTTTTATAGTTATTTATTTTTTTATCACAATTGCATCTAAAATGATAGTAGCATAGAGTAACAACTACATTTTTTTCCTCAAACATGAGAATTCAAGAATAGTCCAGAAGGTAGAAGACAGGCAGTCCTGAAGAAAGAAGTATAAAATAAAAAAGTTGACCAACCTGAAGATCCTGCATGTTCAGACATGTCGCTTTCAGCATCTTCAACGCAGCTTCCTCCTGAGAAGGAGCACATCTCATGATGTTGTTTCATTCGGGCAGCCAGGCCTTGCATTTCTTTGTTGCACTGTTTGCATTTTGTATGCATGCCTGTCTTACCCACAGGTAGAGGAACTTCATTAAAATATTCCCAAACTTGGTCTCTTACGGCCTGCTGCCATTATAGGTTTTCCCTACTAGTGAGAGAATGGTATGGTAGATATCAAATCAATGAAGGCTACACACAGAAAGACCTCAAGACTTCTGGAATATGCTGCTCAAACAGTTTCACTTTCTGTGACATCTGTCACCCCATTGATCGCCAGGGTTGATTCGGCTGATCTGGCTGGCTAGGCGGGTGTCCCCTTCCTCCCTCACCGCTCCATGTGCGTCCCTCCCGAAGCTGCGCGCTCGGTCGAAGAGGACGACCTCTCAGATAGAGGAGTACCATTCTTCGGTCAAGGGTTTACGGTAGCTGCACTCCCCTGCTAGAACCTCCAAACAAGCCCCTCCCTTCTCACATTTATCTCCAGACTACTACTCCTTTTGCCCAGATCTGTTCCGCCCCCAACAATCTTCTATTCATTGAACTTTCTGAAACTTTTTGCATTTTTAGAGAGAGGTAAGGGATTGATTCAGTGTACACAAATTTGCAGAGGGACAATAGGGTTGAGGTCTGTTATTTCTCACCTCTATATTATTTATTTATTTAAAAAACATGTTTGCTGTTAACAAGCATGTTATCTCTGGAGACAAATCCACAGTTTGAGAACTGCAAATAAGCATCTCTCATGGTATCTTCTAGACTGAGCACTGAGTCCCATGGAGTAGATAGAAAGATTAACTTAAATAATCTGTACAGAAGCCCCTGGAATCCCATAAAATTGGGTCCCTAATCCATGAACTATTGGAACTCATTTACAAAACTTTTCTTAAACATTACATGGAATATTTTGTCTCATACTATAAAATTTATAACCCCTATTCCATGATGAGATATTTCTGAGCTATAACGTATCTTAATTAAAACTATCTTTAGATATGCTTTTTGAGGAAAAAACCTATAAAAAAAATCCGATTTAAATAAAAAAAATCCGATTTAAAAAAAATTAAAATCATTTTTATCCACCCTGTCCCCACCCAGAGTCTGCATGCACCCCCAGCCACAGCCTCACCCCCCCATGCACCCCAATACCCTGCCCCATTCGAGAGCCCCTCTGAACCCCTCCATCCCACTCTGGAGCACCCTCCTGCACCCCAAACCCATCATCCCTGGCCCCACCCCAGAGTCTGCACCCCCAGCCAGAGCCCTCATCCCCCCACCCCGTGTACTCCACTTCCCTGCCCCAGCTGGCCTTCTATACAATTTCCATACCGAGATGTAGCCCTCAGGCCAAAATGTTTGCCCACCTCTGTGCTAACAGCACTATCAAGTATTCATGGAGAAACCCAAGAGATGGGCCTTGGTTACACTGGTGCTTTACAGCGCTGCAACTTTCTCGCTCAGGGGTGTGAAAAAACACCCCTCTGAGCACAGCAATTTACAGCGCTGTAAAGCGCAGCGCTGGCGCCACGACCACACTCGCACTTCAAAGTGCTGCCGCAGGAGCGCTGTACAGCTGCAAGTGTAGCCATACCCATGGTCTATATTCACTTTGGATCTGTTGGGGAAAGATCCTGGGAAGCTAAGTGAGAGCATGAAGACTAAGGCGATGTCTACACTACAAAGTTAAGTCAATTTATGTTACATCGACATACAGCCACTTCTGTATTTAAACCGCTGTTGAATGTCCACACTATCCACCTTGTGTCCACAGTAGCAGCTCTTGCATCGATACAGAGATCAGTGCACCACGAGTAGCTAATCCCACTGTGCAACTGACCAAAAGGTGTTTTGGGAAGGATTTTTAATGCCTCACGGGGGTAGGTTTAGCATCACATGCTACGGGTTTCTCAATCCCATCATTCCATGGGCATCCTGCTCTGGTATCCTGTGAGCCAGCCATCTGTGTCAGAAAGCATGGATCCTGCACTGCTCTTCAGTATTTTGCTGTGCTCTATGAACACATGAGGAGTTCAACGGGGTGCTATTCACCACCACCCTGAACCCCAGCCTGCTCCTTACAGAAGCAGCGTGTCTGCAGCTCCACACTTCTCCCTTACCTTCTACTATGCCTGCCACAGCTCTTCAGATTTTTACACAGCACAGCTGCATGTCCCTGTCATAGTCCTCCTACTCCATGCCCTGAGCAAGTTCTTGCAGCTGGACTGGAGTTGTGCCTACACAGCTTCCTCTCTCCACAGACCCAGGAAATCAACCACAGACTCCACACAGACCCAAGAAATCCCATGGACTCCACACAGGAGCATGTTTGCTGCACGGAGCCAGAATGCTATATGAGGTTTCTATACTGAGCAAACAGGAAGAGCGAATTCAAAAAACTTTCCAGGGCTTTAACAGGGGAGGGATGTTCACCTGTGTACCTGGCTGCAGGGCAGTGGCGTTCAAAACGGCATCCAGTGTGCACAGGATGGGCAACGTGGGATACCTCCTGGAGGACACTTAGGCCTGGTCTACACCGGGGGGTGGAGGGAGGAGAATCGATTTAAGATACGCAACTTCAGCTATGAGAATAGCATAGGTGAAGTCAACGTATCTTAGATCGAATTAAAATTACTTACTTCGCATCCTCGCGGCGCTCAATCGACGGCCGCAGCTCCCCTGTCGACTTTGCTTCCGCCTTTCGCACTGCTGGAGTTCAGCAGTCGAGGGGAGAGTGATCGGGGATCGATTTATCGTGTCTACACTACACATGATAAATTGATCCCCGACAGATCGATCACTGCCCAGAGGCGTACCCTAAGGTGCAACCTAAGGGTATGTCTACACTACATCTATTGGGGAACAGACACAATAAAATCAATCCCCGATTGCTCTGCTGTTGACAGAACTCCACCGCGCACGAGAGACGGAAGCGGAGTTAATGGGGGAGTGGCAGCGGTCGACTCGCCGCCATCCTCACAGCCAGGTAAATCGACCTAAGCTACACTGGCCTCGGCTACCTGAAGCTGCGTATCTTAGGTTGACTCCCACCCTCAGCGTAGACCTAGCATAAGCAATGCAGTGTTTACACTGACGGCTGTAAGTCGCCCTACACTATCTCCTCAAGGTGGTTTTATTATATCAGCGTAACAGGAAAGTTAAAATGGCAGGAGGAGCATTGCATTCAATAATACTGTGTCTTTTCCCTGAGTTTACTTCAAGGACCAGTCCACCTCTCTCTAGCCTGCATTCACTCCCTCCCTGCCTTATATTTCTGCCTCTTCTCTCCTTTCTCCCCCGCAGACCTAGATGGACGCTGTACATGTATCTCCTCTCTGACGTTGCCTCTCCTCGCGCACACAGCGCAGTGGAGTTTACCCGACACCAAACAGCCCCGAGCTGATCCCCCAGCCGAAGCCCTGGGCCACTGAGACAGAGACGCCAGGATCCCGCCGGCAGCAGGACGAGACTCAGCCCCCACCCAGGGCGCAATCAGTCGCACCTGTCGGAGCTGTCCCCCGCGGGGGCCAGGCTGCAGCTGTCCCCTGGCTAGAGCCGTGGCGGGCCGGACCCTGGCTCGCCACCCACAGGTCCGCTCCGCTCCGCCCCGCCCGCCTCTCTCGGCGAGCAGGGGCTGCGGAGGCCGCGGGTCTCGGGCCGGCCACGGCGGCCCGCCACAACCAGCCACTTGGGCCCACCCGCGGAGCGCGGCGCAGGAGGACCCGGCCGCACAGGGACGGGCCCGGGAGCGTCACCCCGCGAGGCGGACGGGGCAGGCCCGGGGGCTTCACCTCGCGCCGCGACCGGGAGGGGCGAGGGCAGCGGCTGCTGAGCCTGGCCCCGCCCTGAGGGGCGCAGGGCCCGCTGGGAGATCTCGGGCCCGGCCGCGGCCCCCCGCGGCGGGAAAAGGTGGGGCCGCGCTCACCTGCTGCCGAGGGATCCGGCTCCGGGAAGTCCCCGAACAAATCCATCCGGGCCCGGCCCGGCCCGAGACTCCAGAGCCCGCTTCCTAGTTCCTGCTCCTCCTAAGGCCCCGTTCCGCCCTCCCTTAATCAGCTCGCGGGGCGGGACCAGAACCCCTCGCCTGCCAATCACCCCCGAGGGGCGGGACTAGAGCTCTCTCGTCTACCAATCACCCCGAGGGGCGGGACTAGAGCCTCTCCCCTACCAATCACCCCCGAGGGGCGGGACCAAAGCCACCTCCTATCAATCACCCGGCGGGGGCAGGGCCCCTGAGGTCGCTACTAGCGTCTAGTTACAAGGCAGGTCCCAAGGCCTCTCTCAGCTGCCAGTCATCCTGTGGGAGGGTCCGAGCAGAGCCGTCAATTACCTGCTGGGAAATGAGGGGTCCTCAGGCCAGGCCCCTGTGCTGTGGCCATCGCGGGGCGGGCAGGGCCTGCAGGTCTGGCCTTGGCCTTGGCCTGAGGTCAGGCTCTGGGGCTGCTGATGCAGGGCAGGGGTGTTACCCAGGACAGGTGCAATGGCCCTGCTGTGCCTGCTGCCCCCAACTGCCAAGCCCACCATCGCCCCCGTGGCCACACCCGCGCTGCTAGGTGGGAAGAACCCAGCTAAAAGCCCAAGTTGGCAGGGGAGGAATTAGAAATCTATAGAGCCATGTGAGGGCTGTCCAGGTTTTTCCACATTCATCCCTTTTCTGAGGTAGCTTTCCTGGGACATGTGTAAGGCTGCTCACCACATACCGTTTTTCTGGCTCAGGATCATCCTGGATGGCCCAGATTTATGTACCTCAGAGGTGGCAACCCTAAGACACCGGAGGCACATCAGTGCTTCTTCTAGGACTATATGAAGATTCTTCCATTACCTCCTTTGTCAGCTTTCCCTTCAGACTGTGGGAGTCAAGCAGCTTCTGTTTTCCCAAAGATTTAGTTTGCTCCTGATGCCATGCAATGAGGATGTGACACAGAAGAGTGCTGATAGGAGACTGCTCTTTGCTTCTTGGGTCTAGTCACCTGACATGGATCAGGGTTATAGAAGCGTAATGTTCCAGTTACATGGTAAGAGGTCAGTATCCACTAATTCCGGTGTCCACTGTGAACGCCCCCCCTCCCCACTCTTACCAAGTATGCCACACGTGGCAGGATCTATTTCTCTGTGACATAATCCAATACAACATAACACAACCTTGATGCAAGCCGTGTGGGAAAATATGATACACCAGAGGGTGGGGTGGAACCATCCCATTTTAGTTCCCAAAATATTTTCTGACACTAGTATTTGTCCTGCTGATACTAAAATGTAATTTTGTCTGCAAGGCCATATTTATTCTTGAACTCCCCACATGATTTTGCTTTCCACATGACAGAGGCATCTATATAGCAGAAATCTTTTCTTTGGTCACTGCAGGAATGTATTAATCAGATTTAGGAATTCTGGGTTTCCAAATACCATATTCACATTGACAGATCATGCTAGTCACATAGTTTAAGGCACTAGTGAAAGGTGTTTAGATACCATGGTGATGGGCATAGTATCAGAAATGGATTATAATAGAATCTGCAACATTTTCTCTGAGAGCTTGCAGTGTTTTTAGTTTTGTCCCCTAATATTTTATATATTACTATCTCCCTAGATGGCTTCTGTCTATATTCACAAAACCAGGAAGAACGGAAGGGATAAGATGACTGTTTCAGTCTTAGATAAGAGTACACATATGACCTCTGTGTTTGCGGCCCAGAAATAGAATGTAAAATTTGAGAACTGGAGCTAGCTGAAAAATGAGGAACAGTTTAATGAAAACATTTCATCCAGCTCTTCTGAGAGCTGAGGTCTCCCTCAACAGACTGGCACTTATTAGCACTGGCCATGCTAGACAGGCTCACATAGAGTCAAATTCACTGCTCGTCTAAAGTGAAGTTGATTCATTGGATTTTACAGAGTTGTGCATACTGACATCCGCAGTGAATTTGGCTCATTAGATCCACTGTCGTTTCTTCTTCAACTGTGAAGGTTTTTAAGTGCCTCAGGAATAATTATCTGAGCCAGATGAACCAGTCTGAAGTAGAAACACTGAACCCAATTGTCCCTCTCCATAGAACCCCGGCCCAGGATGATCTCTGGGGAAGGAAATCTTCATGAGCTTTTAAGTCTTTATAACAGAGTTCTGCTAATGACTATTTTCATGGTGTTGACATCTATGGTATATTTTTTGATACATCACTGTGCAGTACCTTGTGCATTGCACATTGCCTGTTTTAAGATGTTCCTTAGGTTTTTTGTGCTCAGAGTATGTTTGCCTGTGACTAGCAGAAGCATTTAATAAAAGATTTAGGTAACTAGCTTCAGGGTTCCTTTGGGGAGGGATGAGTGGCTTATGAACTCTTAGACCCTTAGCTATTCTATGTAGAAAGTTCGGTCTGGGAGGATTAGGTCTGATTCTCGTCTGACTTATACCAGTGTAAATCAGGAGTAACTCCACAGAAATAAATGGAGACTGACCAATATAAAAGTTTCGATCCTGCAATGTGCTACTCCTGTGGGAATTCTGTGCCAAAAATTAAAAACTTTGTGCACAATATTTTAAAATTCTGCATATTTTATTTGTCAAAATAACATCATAAAAATCATGCCAGTTTCAATTATTTTGGTAATTTATTTCAAAATACTGTACATGTCAGCAACTATGTCAATAACAATAAAGGCACAAAAATTTTCCTCCAGTAGAGAAACCCATTTTTCTGCCCCCTCCCCCTCAGAGCCCAGTAGGGGGGGCAGACACTCACACTCCCTACCCCCCCCAGAGCCCAGCTGTGGAGTGCCCCCCAGCCTAGACACCTGAACCCCCTACCTCTCAGAGCCCAGTAGGGGGGGCAGATACTCACACTCCCTACCCCCCCAGAGCCCAGCTGTGGAGTGCCCCCCAGCCTAGACACCTGAACCCCCTACCTCTCAGAGCCCAGCTACAGAGCTCCCTCCACCCAGACGCACCCAGCTTGGGGCTTCCCGAGCCCAGACATTTGTACTCCCCTCCAGAGCTCAGCTGCCAAGGCCCATCCCAACCCACACACTTGCTCCCCCTCCCCACCAGAGTCCAGCTGCGGGGTGCACCGCAGCCCAGACTCTTACACCCCCTCCCCACCAGAATCCAGCTGTGGGGCACACCCCAGCCCAGACTGGGGGGAGGGGTAGCTCAGTGGTTTGAGCATTGGCCTGCTAAACCCAGGGTTATGAGTTCAATCCTTGCGGAGGCCACTTAGGGATCTGGGGCAAAAATTGGTCCTGCTAGTGAAGGCAGGGGGCTGGACTTAATGCCCTTTCAAGGTCCTTTCCAGTTCTAGGAGATTGGTATATCTTCAATTATTACCTATTATTACCAGACACCTACACCCTCTAGCCCCCAGGGATCCAGAGGGAGAAACAGCCTGATGCTGGGTCCTGAGCTTGTGTGGAGATTCCTGCAGGCTGCCTCCTTCCTTCAGGATGTGCAGGAACTGCAGCTGCCAGGAACCCTCCAGCTCCTTCCCCCTATCCCCAGCACTGTCTTTTATTTGTGAGCTGTGCTCTGCTGGGTCCGGTAACTCCTAATAGCAGCTAGCAGCTCTGCAGCCTATTTCTGTGGGAGAAAAAGGAAATTCTACATTCACATTAATTTCTGCACAAATTCTGCATTTGCAATGGTGCAAATTCCCCCAGGAGTAATGTGCTGAGCACTCTGGTCCCAATCTAACAAAGCACTTAAGCTTGTAATCATTGATGTCAGTGGACTACTCACATCCTTAAATGTTTTGCTGTGTTGTGGCCAGAGATCTGAGCATTTTGTGTAAGAGAGCACTAAATGAGAGGGCAATTGAACCCATTGTGATTATCACCTTAAGTGCTACTGTTCTTTTACTATATACTAGTATGACAAAGCTCAAATGGTATAAAATATCTGAACATACATATAGGCATCCCCTTGAAGCTACAGCAACATAGAATCATAGGATTAGAAGGGACTGCAAGGGTCATCTAGTTTAACCCCCTGCCAAGATGCAGGATTTGTTGTGGTTAAACCATCCAAGACTGGTGGCTATCTAGCCTCCTTTTAAAAATCTCCTGTGAAGGAGCTTCCACAACCTCCTGAGGCAGTTTTTCCATTGTCCTACTGTTCTTCAAGTTAGGAAGTTTTTCCTGAGATTTAATCTAATAGACCACCCTTTATTGGGTTGAGAAGAGAATTCATTTGTCACACTAATTTATCTCTAGAGATATGTTGAGTTAAAACCTTATTTCATTTTATTAAACCTGACCTCACCTATTTCTTTAAGAAAAAAAAAGACCAAGGAGCCATTGTCCAGTATTTGCATAAATGCCACATTTATTTCTTAACCGAACAATGCCTTAAGTATACACAAACAGTTTAAGACCCTAAATTCCAACACTCATAGTTTAAGACATCGAGAAAACTAGACTCATGACTTCAATAGTTTTGTTATTATACAGTAGTACAGGATGTGCCCACAGCAATCACATATATACAAAGCAAGAGAAACGGTCTCCCAGCACTTGGGGATGGCATCACAGGAAGAACTCATGTGGACAAACTAGATAATGGAAGCACAGGCAAAAACAAACAAAACAAAACCCTTAAAACAAAACAAAAAATCCCCAACCAAACTAAAATAAAATTAACCACAATCGCCTTCATTTTACAGTAAGGTCTTAATAACAAGTTGAATCTCATGAAGAGTTCCTTCATACAGCTCACTGATTACCAGACAGAAAGAGAGACAGTAAGAGCATCTTAGAAATCTGTTAGACTTATGGGCTGCTGCTGCTGCTGTTTATGACATGCAGTAGCACGTTTCCTTCATCATTAGCAACAGCTGGAAATGTTTATGTGCGCTTCTCCAGTTCTCAGTCAGGTGCCACCTCCTTTCCCACTGTAAAAACTCAGTAACTTCTTGCTTGTTTCTTTTGAGGTCAATTTGGGAAATCTTTCTCTCTGGTTACCAGACCAGCAGTTCTCTGAAGGCCCTTTGAGGGCTGGTATTTTTCTTTTGAGTGAGCACCTCATTGTTGGCTGAAGATCTTTAGGATGGGTGCTTCATACAAAAAACTTAATGTAGACAAATGACTGCCCCTTGCATGATTACAAGAGACCAGGCAAAGAGAGTCAATTGATTTTGAAGCTGTTTCCCCATGACAAACTTGTTCCATGAAATTATCTTATCCTAACTTCCTGTTAAGTCATGATTAACTTTGATGACATCATTGTATCTCACTGACCTCTGTTACACCAAGGAAACAATATGATTCTATTACAGTAGAACTGCTGTTACTTCTGAGTGACCAGTCTACATCTCAGCTGTTTAACACTGAATTTAATTAGTTTTCAAATTCATCTACACATATTGAAACATACTAGATGATTTATCCAAATACACCCATTTTGGATTCTTTCTTCATTATAAGGACTATATGGGTCTTTTCCTATGCCATTCTTACCCTCACAACAAAGTTTCTATGCCTCAGCTTTGACCGAAGCTAAAAGATTTACCCATTCTTTAATGTTTAAATCTTGAAGACCCTTTTCATCATCTAGGCATTTTGCCGCCCCAAGCACGGCAGGCAGGCTGCCTTTGGCGGCTTGCCTGCTGCCCTCGCGGCCACCGGCAGATGCCCCCAGTGGCTTGCAGCCCCAAGCACGCGCTCGGCGTGCTGGTGCCTGGAGCCGCCCCTGCTTTTCATCCTCAAATCCAATGGAAAGAACAATGAATAGAATTTAATCTCAGCTACTCTAAGGGCTGGTAAATGTATCCTCTACTTAAATTTTTGAGAATGCATGTCTCTCTGGGTGGGACTCTCAACAGCAGGGATGCTACGTGAGGAAGGGTGTGGGGTGTCAGATATAGAAGAGGACTCTCCAGATATAGAAGACATAGAATTAGGACTCTCCTGCCATTCCTCAGACGGTACTAAAGAAAATAACCCTTTGTGGGAGTCCACATGAACAGCAGATGGCTACTATTTGGATATTTTATTGGGAGCCAGTATAAGTCCCATAAGCAGTCATTACTCCTCAACTCTAGATCTTTATATTTGCGGCCTGATCCAAGCCCACTGGTGTCAATGGAAAGACTCCCACTGACTTTGGATCAGATCTCAGTCTCTAACTCAGAAAAGTAGTGTGCTCTGCAGATTTGCTGGCCTCAGGCACACGGCACTGACTGAGTGAAACTAGATGTCTTCTCCATAACCAAACCATCAAGACCATGCTCTTCAGGATTGCTGACCTAAGGCATGACCCATAACCGTATCACCCACAAGCCATCCTTCCTCTCTGACCTGACAGGGATTCCCAGAGGACCCAACACTGGCATTTGTATCCCTTTCTCATTTTTCTCCTGTGATTCTGTGTCTAGTCCAAAACAAATACAGGCATGTATATAAGGAAGCATGGTGATATACTTTTATAACCTAGCTACCTCCACTCTAGATTGCTCTAACCAGGGGAAATCTCTGAGAAGACTGAATAGGAGATTAAAAAAACCCAGAAGACCAAGAATGTCTTGATTTACCCTTAAAATCCAGAGTTCAGTTGGGATGAGAATGGAAATTTAATAAGCCTGTTTTGCCAAATGAAGGGGCTTAAAATTTCATATGCTTCCTAAGATTGGCTCCAGAAGACTTTGGTTTACACTAGCTCTTGATAGAACTGTACTAGCCATTCAGGAATTTTCTTAGAAACTGCATTTAAACAACAAGTCTTTGACTATGAATTATGTTAAAATAAATACTCAAGCTAAGTGGTCTTTACCAAGGGCCTGATTCAAAATGCACTGAAGCTGATGGGAGACTTTCCATTGGCCATCATCAGGGCCTCAGTGGAAGGATCTATTTGCTGCCAGAGCAGAGATTACTGAAATGTATTTTCACCAGCTGACAATCAGTTCTTTGAGTTGAGGTTTAGCAGTTAGAATGAGCCCTAGTCCTTTCTATGAAAGCTCCCCTATACAGTCAAGCAAAGCTGAGAGATAGAACAAAGAATTAAGAATTAAAAAACCCTAGAATTTAAGACTGATTAATATGGATATATACACAAGGGGAGGAGCGCTCTAACTGTTCTAAGTTTTGATTCAGCAGTCAGCAAAAAACTGCGGCATGTACTAAACATTAAATATGTGCTTCATTCCATTCAGTATGATTTAAGCACATGCTTAATTGCTTTGCTGGATAGGGATGGACATAAGCATGTGCTTACGTGCTTTTCTGAACTGGGGACATAGTTTGGAGTTTCTCTCTTGCAGATTCTCATTGAGGGCAAAGCATCTCTCTCTGTGTATATAACAACACATAAGATTTATTTGTATGTATAAAGCGCTTATCCCAGGCATTAGGCAATTAATCTAATTATGAAAATTTAGTCCTGGATTTAAAAAAATAATTCTAAGGCCATAAGGAATAGCTGTAAAAACAAGAGACCTTCACCTGGGTCAGCAAGTTGCTGTCTAACCCATCTACCCATGTAGGACTGGCACAAAGAAGAAAAGCCCGCTGAAAGGAACAAGCACTGGCACCTGCAGGAACCCACAGTGCCATCCAGGTCAGAGAGATAGAATGAAATTCCCTGGGACTGGGAGTGATGCCGTGGAGCTGGTCAAAAGCAAATTGGGGTCCAGAGGGGAAAAAAAAGCACTGGTCATGCAGCATGAGAGCTGAGCTAAATAGTGGCTCAATACAAATGCACTGTCTCTGTGCAGACAGGAGGCAGAGGCTGGGGAATGAAATCTTTCTTCACACTGCAGCATCGTCACGGGCAATAGCTGGGAACTTTTGTGTGTGTGTGACATATCTACCAGCCCGCTGACGTTGCATGGAGGCTTTGTTGGGCTCCCCACATGTCCCCTTATCCCATGCCCTAGCCTTCCCAAAACAAGAAAAAGCGAAAGAAGAAATACAGTGCATAGACCATCTCCACTGGAGCCACATATACAATACTCAACAAGCACAACAGAGAGGATGGAAAAGTGCCAAAGAGAACCAAGGCACAGCCGTGCTGTGCAAATTAAAGTCAGCGTGAAGTGTGACGATGAAGCATGGACCAGTGATGGTCCTGGGAGATGTATGGAGGGAGGGGGAGCTCCCCATGTTTCTGCCTGGAGTTGGGTGCATACAACCAACTGGAAATCTTAATTAAACAATCTGGGTAATTAAAAATTAATGAAGATATTTGCTGCTGAAGTTACTTTAAAAAGCTTATAGCAAGGTCAGCACCAGTTGACCAGGTCCTTCCCATGGGAAGAGGGATTATTAATGATGCCATATCTCTGCTTTGGTACGCTTCCCCCACCAACTTAGCTGTTCTATGTAGACAGTCTAAGCCCAATAGAGAGGTGGGGCAAGGAGAAGGAGGATGAAATTAATGTTTTAAATGGGAGAGGGGAATAAGAAAATGTCATCATATATAAAAGTAAAAAGTCTCAATTTCTCTCATCCTTGCCCATCTTCATGCCATTCTCTCTGCTACCCATTCAGGTGCTGCAAACAGATTCTTCCCATAAGAAAGAGAAGGGAAGTAAAAGCCCTTTCAGAAAAGGACAGTGAAACTTAGCCATCTGGTTCAAGACAACTGTTCTGAATTTAGACTCCAGTATAATTTTAAGATCTAGCTTTAACCCCCACCAGTAACAACCCTTTATTAACTCTGATCATCTGCACAGACGTAACTATATGGGCACCTCCCCAAGATTCACTAATGAACCAGCATTTGGGTGTAGTAGCCAGTAGCCACCTGATAGCCCAGAACAAGCTATTGCTAGTTAAGCACAACGCAGGTCTGCAGTAATGCACACGTCAGGTCTGTCATCTCTCTCCGTATTACACTTGCTGGCAGGATGCAATCCCTCCTGACCTCTCCCCACTTCCCAGCTGGGTGGGTTTGATCAGAGAGGATTCTTGAGCTCCATCTACAGTGAGTCCCTGTGACACTGATTAATCCTTTTGGAGGTTTCCCAGCTAGAGATTAGTACAGTACAGTATAGATGGACTGCATACTTACTAGAACAGGGGTACGCAACCTATGGCATGCGTGCCAAAGGCGGCACGCAAGCTGATTTTCAGTGGGACTCACACTGCCTGGGTCCTGGCCACCGCTTCGGGGGGCTCTGCATTTTAATTTAATTTTAAATGAAGCTTCTTAAACATTTTAAAAACCTTATTTACTTTACAAACAACAATAGTTTAGTTGTATATTATAGACTTATAGAAAGAGACCTTCTAAAAACGTTAAAATGTATGACTGGCACGCAAAACCTTAAATTAGAGTGAATAAATGAAGACTCGGCACAGCACTTCTGAAAGGTTGCCAACCCCTGTACTAGGTGACTGAGGATATTGAGAGACAGGCTGCATTGTACTCATTTGGAGCATTCAAACAGCACCCCACCCCAAAAGTGAACTGGCAGAACCATCTGCCCTTCCAGAACTTCAGATCCCCTTTCCATCCCTTTCACCCCATTTGAAGTTGGGCCCTGAAAACAGACAGAATAGAGGGTAGAACCAACCAGAACTTGTCGTCATTGCATTCTACCTGTCCAGTCACTGAACCCTACATTGCTGGGTTTCAAGCACTTGGGGGAATGGAGGGGATGGGATACACACACACGCACACACACACAAAGTGCTTCGATAAGTGCGGTGACTTGTCCGTGTGCATGTCTTTGCTGTGCTATGTGTGGATTGCCTCGTTTGGGAGGGCACAGTGTACTATCCAATCACCACTGGAGGAAAAGTGGTTTGAGCTCTGGAGACAAGGCTAAAGAGATAGGGTAGGGGCAGGAGAGTGAGAGTTCTGAAGTCAGTGTGTATGTGTTTGCACAGAGGTGGGAGCATGACCTCCTGAATCCATCCAGACCTCCCAGTGCTGGGATAGAGAAAGAAGACAAAGATGGCATCACAAAACGGCCTGACAACCCCCTCCCCACTGGCCCACCGTCCAAGGCCCTGCCTTCCCTTGGGGAGGCTTTATGTATGCAGACATGAGCAACAAATCGGGATAAACTCAATGTACAGATTTCAGTGAAGTAAATAGAAATAAATACTTTATAAATATAATCTCAAACTACCATAACTTAATCTATCTTCTTTTAAAACATCAATAAGTTAAGAAGTATCAGTACTTAAACCTATCACTTTCTCTTCACATGGAAGCAATTCCTCATGACTAGTAATCTCTGATCTTTCAAACGCTCCTGCCTCCTTAAATTGAAGCCTTGCTTTAAAATAAAAAACACAGCTCCTGCTTTTGAGAGTTACAGGTCATGTGACACCAAGGTCACTCAATGAGGAGATGGGCAGAAGATCACATACGCACAAGAAATCATGACCAGGCTGTACCAGGCTTTTGTAGATACAACAGAAATTTTCCCAGTGAAGGTAAAGCAAGATGGATCCATTTGTGGAGCAGGCAGCTAGGGTGGTGGATGGCATGAAAGATTTGACGTTAAGATAAGGACTCTTGTATAGAACCAGCAATCTTGATCCTGCTGGCAGGCAGATGAGGTGGAGAATGGTTTTAGGTTAGATTCTCATCTGGGCTGTTCTCCTTCTGGACAGCTTGGATCTGTTTTGGAAACCAGGAGACAAAAGGAGTCAAAGGACTAGAAAAGGAATGCGGAGAGAAAGAAATGGAGGCAGACACTCTCCTTGTGAGAGACCCTGTCATGGAGGTAGAAAGGTGCCAGACAGACAGAAACTATGGGGTGAATTAACATCGGCACAGACCAGACAAGACCAGACCCATCCACAGCCCATCTAATCCATTTGTACCTGACAGGGGTCAGCATCAGCATTAATCAAAGAGAGGGTGGGTAGGTATGTTTCTTTATACAATGACTACAGGGAATTTCTGTTTATTTATTTATCTTCTTTTAATTCTACTACTGAAATGATGATGATTTGTTCTAGGGATTAGGGATCAGATCCTCAACTGATGTAAAACTGGGTTCAAAAAAGAACTAGATATGTTCATGGAGGATAGGCGAATCAATGGCTATTAGCCAGGATGGGCAGGGTTGCAAAACCATGCTCTGAAGTGTCCCTAGCCTCTGTTTGCCAGAAGCTGGGAATGAGCGACAGGGGATGGATCACTTGATGATTAACTGTTCTGTTCATTCCCTCTGGGGCACCTGGCATTGGCAACTGTCGGAAGACAGAATACTGGGCTAGATGGACCTTTGGTCTGACCCAGTATGGCTGTTCTTATGTTCTTATAAATAGTGTCACTCCATTGACTTCAATAGACTGATGCCTAGTTACACCAGCTGAGGATCTATCCCTGAAATTCTGTGTTTATTTCAGTGTGTGTGTGTGTGTGGGGGGGGGGGGGGGACGACAGTGTCCTTGTAACATTAAGGTGGCACAGTTGGAATCACAGTTAAAATGAAGTCCTAAATGCTGCACAAAACAATGAGGCCACCAGAGAAGTGCTTGTACAGCCTACCCCATGGTGTACCCCAATCCAGCTGGACTAAACCATCATAATTAAGGTTCAGAGTTGTGGAGAAACCCAGCTGTTCTGGGATATGGAGCAAAATTTTGTATTGTCAGTGGAGATAGAATAGAGCACCACCATGTTGCCCGCCCGTAATTTTAACCCCTTAAGATGCAGTGTCTGCATCTGCATAGAGTCCGTGAAGCAGATTGGGCTATATAAAGGCAGCATTTGAATTTTATAAGCAATGGTGCTGAGAGTAAGGAAGAAGATTTCAACATCCAATTTGAAATACAAATGGAAGGGACCAAAAGTAGCACCATCTCTTTGATAGAAAAAAATTAAACCAAGAGCCCTTCTCACAAGGCTACTGAGCTGAAGTGGATGGAGGGGAAAGAGTGTCTGGAAATTGCCCTATTTTGCTCATTTGATGCTGCCAACCCCTTGCAATAATGTTACAACCACCAGACAGCAGGCCTTGCTCCCTGCAGCTCCACCTTCAAAAATACATGGAAGATGCTTGATAACTGGGTAGGAAAAGGCATCACAGAGCAGATTTGGGGAGCAAGAAACCAAGCTGGAGGATCAAAACCAAGCTTCTGCTATAGCAGCCTAGAGTGTTACTAACAGGTTACCATTCTGTCTCCTTATGGAATGGTTTAAAATGTCCCCAGGTACCTTATGGATCCAGCTAGCAGAGGGTTAAATGCATACAGCCAGTCGTGCATATCCTTGTCGCTGCTTGCCTGCAGCAGGATTCCACGATGCTCGGTGCATACTGCAAACGTGTTGGGGGTCTGAAACAGAACAATGCCATGAATGAGTCCACAGGGCTACCTGAGATGACACTGAGCAACATGCAGCACAACTTGGAGCGTGAAGGGACATAGAACAGGACCCAGACGATGCCAGAGAAGACACTATCACAGTAGGCTACGTTTCCTTGAATGTGAAATTTCTCTGCTTTTCAGAACAGTCACAGATCAGAGCTCTGTTGTGGCTTCTCTGCAGAGGGGAGAGTGGATTCTGACACCATGAGAACATTTCTCATTTTTAAAGGTGCAATTTCATCCTTTGGCACCCTGTGCCGACATGGAAACTAGGTGTGAGCCATCGAGCAGCACAGGATCTCCCTAAAGCTGGCTCTGTGGGGAGTATTAGCACACCACTGTGCTCCTAGACTCTCTTCTCCCTTCACCACCATGTTGTGAACGTCGCTGTTCCTTTCACGTACCAGTTTCTGATCCCTATGGTTTTTCCCCATCCTCGGCCCAAAGCCATCACTGTAGCCCCTCCCTTTTACTTTTAACATGGTTTCAGACATGTGCTGCCGTTCTGGTTCTCCCCCTTGCACTTGCAGCACAGCCTTGGACACAAGCTGTGCTTCCCCTGTTTTGCCCGTGTCACGACCTCCAGCAATTACCTTGAGCATGGCCTGCTGGTCCTCACTGTACTCCACCTGAGCGGAGGAGAGGTTGAGGATGGCTCTCTCCACAGAATCCTTGTCCGTGTTGTAGATGTAGACATAGGGGCGCCTCACCACCACATAACGCTTCACCCAGCCATTGGTGTGAGGCTCGAGGAAGTGCAGGTAGCCTTTCTTTGAGACAATGGGACTGCAAAGGGCAAGACAGGGCAGCCTTATGCTTAGTGACTGCAGAAAACCACCCAGCGAAAGGGTTAAAACCCCAAGGACTTGTCCCTACTCTTGCTGTTTTGCAGATTGTCCCTCACCTCCTTCCTGCAAATCCCGCCCCCTCTCCCGATGCAGACTGCCAGCCTTGAACCTCCTGCCCTGTGACCTTCTTGTCACTTGGCAGCAGCTACTATGAACACCTTCCATCTTCCTGTGTCCCCAGCGAGGCTTCCAGCCATTTGAGAAGGGAGCTGTATGTGGCTGTACTCAGACAGGAACACCTGCCCACTCCAGCAGGGAGAGCTCCAGCCATGAGGGCATTCAGAGCACACTGACACCTCCTGCTTCAAATAAACCAACAGCTCATACCTCACTCGGATCTCCTGAATATCGGGGACCAGTAAGCGCTGGGTCTCTTTCTCATCTTCAGGCCCATGTGTAGGAGACTTCTTCTGTTCTCCCTCCACTACAGGTTCTGGCTCAGGGCTTTCTGCCCTGGAAGAGAGATGGGAGGTTCTGGAAAGGGAAGAAAGGTATTTAATCACAGTGATGCCTTCACAGTGACTTTTGCCAATAGCCATCTCTGATTTTCTTCTGAAAACTGGCTAAATTGGTGCGCATGAAAGTGACCTACTGATAGCAGTGGCTAGACCCAGGTATAGCTATATCCCTGTGGACATCCCCCCCTCCAAATCACTGTCCATGCTCGTCACTTCTGGCATTCAAACCTCCCGTGATGTTGGCACTGTTCCTCTTTTGCACAGAGACTGATGGTCAGGCCAATCTCATGGTGGGTTGGTGTCTGGACTAGCGATCAGGCTGACCCTGTCCATGTTTGTTTGGGCCTCAGTTTGCATTTCTCGGCCCTCAGTGGTCTGGCTGCATCTCTCTTACCTGACCTCAGTGGCGTTATACCGTCCTTCTAGCAGTGATGGACAGGTGGAAGAGGGAGTCAGGGTGGTGACACCAAGAGCTGGCATAGAGGAGTCTCTCAGCAGGGTCACAGACATTTCTGACAGCTGCAGGAGGAAAGGAATCATTTCCTGGAGTCACAATCTAATCTGAGCTATAGGACATGGGCCTGAAGGGCAAAGGCCAAAGTTCGGTCTGGTGAACTGAAGACAATGGAGTTTCACCTGCTTATTCGTAGTATGAATTTGGCTCTAGCTGGGTAACGAGAGCTCTCCCGTGCTGCAGAGACAATTCCTATTCCATATTTGCATGGTTACTGGGGTCTTTTAACGGTCACAGTGAACAGATGAGGGACAGCTTCTCAAAGTCAGTGTGATCCCTAGAGGAAAAGGGAGCTAGGCCGATATGACACAGTTGAGGGTGCTATATTTTATAGCTCTTGCCCTTTGGTTAGAGAAGATATTTGATATACTAATGCCCTTGATTCCCCACCTCCCCACCCCCAAGTTTACCAGCTAGGGAAAGTTGTACAGCCCCGCTAGCAGAGGCAGACTCCATGGACGGGGCAGGTCACCAGACCTTCCTTCTCCCCACATAGGTGATCTTCAGGGTAGGTCATCTGCTCTTTCCCATACCTTGCCTACATCTCCCTCCGTCTTCCTTTCCCTTCCACTCCTGGGTGCTCCCAATGGAAAAGACATCAGGGACTGGAAGGGTCAGACTCACTGGCCCCTGCCCTCCTGTGCTCTGCTCTGGAGAAGTAAGTGGGAGCCAAAGTGGGAAGCTTTGTCACAGTGCTGACACTGGCCTCCTTCTGGAGCTGGCCCTAGTCCTGAGGTCCCAGAGCACCGGTGTTTCTAGGCTGGTAGCTGGGGGGTGGGTTTCTGGAAGCCGCTAGATTCACAAGACTGATCCCGCTCCTTCTCAGTCCCATAAGGGAGGAACTGCAGTCAGGCCAGGAGACAGATATTAGGAGAGGCAACTTCTCCTCCCATCCTTCTCTGCTCAGCCAAAGCAGAGAGAGACGTGGAGGTGGTAATCTTGTGGAATGCAGCACCATGCACCTCTCTAGTAGTGATGACTGTGGCATGCCATCAACGTTAGCACACAAAGCATGCTTAAAGTGGAGTGAAATGGCACCCTGAGGCCTTGTTCACATACCAGTGGGAATCTCCTTCTAAGACAGGGGTTCTCAAACTGGGGGTCGGGACCCCTCAGGGAGTCATGAGGCTATTACATGGGGGGGGGTCACGAGCTGTCAATCTCCACCCCAAACCCCGCTTTGCCTCTAGTATTTATAATGGTGTTAAATATATTAAAAAGTGTTTTTAATTTATAAGGGGAGGTCGGACTCAGAGGCTTGCTATGTGAAGGGGTCACCAGTAAAAAAAATTGAGAGCCACTGTGCTAAGATTCCTGATGCAGGCCAGGCCAGGAGCTTAATATCAGCAGGTGTCACTGTCTGAGCAGAACCTGCACTTCCATACTGCTTATCACATCATTGTCAGAGGCAGGGAGTGCTAATGGTGCTGGGAAGCTGGTCCTACCTTACTCTCGCTGGCGCTGATGCAGACATGGCTGTGACTGTACTCCCTGTTAAATGTATGTGTGAGAAGACGCAAGCACTGCAGGGGAAACAAAAGGCAACATCCAGTTGGCAAGCAAGACCTCTCCCCATGAACACGTAAACATCTTCCAGTCCTGCCAGTGACTCTCCCCATCTGCCCTTCTCTGCCAGTCCTGAAATGCGCGGCTCTGTCTCAGCTTCCTCAGGATAAATATTTCAAAGGCAACATTCTGCTGATCAGGAGGAACAGCTGTGAGCACCAAATCCATCTAATGGATTCCCCTGCTTGCCTCAGACCTTCCATGAATTCTCCTTCCACATCTCCTGCCCACTGCCTCCTCCCCTAATCACTGCCCCTGCTGAAACCCTCCTCCATGCTGTCACCTCCTTGCACCTTGATGAGGGCCACTCCCTTCTCTGTGGCCTCCCATGCTTCACTGCAGCCTATGTAGGATGCTGCTGCTCATTTGCTCCCCAGCGTCTAGCCTTCTAGAGAGGCTGGCTTGCTGCAATACAATACCTTGACGGCAAGCTCTTTCTGCCTCTCGCTGGGGGTCTCCAAGGGCGAGTTCCTGCCCTCTGAGGCACCATCTGCTGAGAGTGGAGAGGAGACACAGGAAGTGCTATGGGAGTCGGAATCCTCACTGGAACATGGGGACAGGGACTCCAGGCCTGATCGTTGGGTCGTCTCCAGTTTCTCACGTAGGAGCAGGTAATGTCTCGTCTTCTCAACCTGGACAAAGACATTAACTTTCCAGTTCAAGTGTCTGGCACTTAACTTCACTTGCATTATTCCCTTCCCACTGCATTGCCTTGTTCAAACACACGGTGATGAGTACCTTGGAGAGAACGAATGTCAAAGATCCTACATGGGCTACTATGGGAACACTTTAAGAGGACGTTATACCACAACTATCATAAACTCAATAAAATACCTACTAGTGGCCTACCAAAAAAACTCAGTTACCTAGCTTTCGTAACTGTTGTTCTTTGAGACGTGTTACTCCTGTCCGTTCCATGCTAGGACTGTGCACACTTACGTGCACGGCTTCCAAAGATTTTTCTTAGTGGTATCCGTAGGGCCGACTCTGGCGCCTTCTCAGTTCTTTCGTGCCATTGACTCTAACAGTGGGGTAGGAGGGCAAGTCATGGAATGGACATGAGCAACACATCTCAAAGAATAACAGTTACAAAAGGTAGGTGACCATTTTTACTTCTTCGTGTGCTTGCTCATGTTGATTCCATGTTAGGTGACTCACAAACAATATCCCCGGAGGTGGGCTCGGCATTCATGCTTGTGCTGCTTGCAACACTGCTCTGCTGAAGCTGGCATCATCCCAGGCCATGATGGTGTAGTGGGACACAAAAGTATGCAGTGAAGACCAGATGGTGGCTCTACAGATATCCTGGATCAGTACCTGCGCAAGGAAGGCCCGCTGACGAAACTTGCACTCTGGTGGAATGGGCAGTCACAATGGCTGGAGGCGACCCCCCCCCCCCATAGCAGAATCTGATGCACGCGATTATCCACAAGAAGATTCTCTGAGTGGACATGGGCAGACCTTTCATCCTGCCCGCCACTGTGATGAAGAGCTGTGTTGACTCAGTGAAGAGTTTGGTCCTCTTGATATAGAAGGCTAAGGCCTGCCTAACATCCAAAGAGTTTAACTGACACTCCTTGTTCATCTTGTGAGGCTTCAGAAAGAAAACCAGTAGAAAGATGTCCTGATTATTGTGGAACTGTGACACCACCTTAGGTAAGAAGGCTGGGTGGGGATGCAGCTTGACCTTTTCCTTGTAGAACATTGTATAAGGGGGTTCAGATGTCAACGCTCTAATCTTGGAGGCCCTGAGAGCCAAAGTGATAGCCACCAGGAAGGAGACCTTCCATGAGATGAGCAGCAGAGAACACGAAGCCAGAGGCTCGAAAGGCGGGCCCATGAGCCTCGCTGGCACCAGGTTTAGGTCCCAAGGAGGAACTGGATCATGAACCTGCAGGTATAGCCTCTCCAGACCTTTCAGGAACCTAATTGTAATGTCATAAACAAAGACTGATCTGCCCTGGACCGGAAGGTGAAAGGCTGATATGGCTGACAAGGAGCCTTGGTGCTTGAGATGGAGCAGGTAGTCCAAGGTGAATTGTAGTGATGACCAGGAGGGAGAGAGACCTGAGCCCGTGGCCCAATAGGTGAAGCACTTCCACTTGGCCAGATAAGTTGCCTTGATGGAGGGCTTCCTCCTACCCAACAGGATATGCTGGACTTGGTCCAAGCAGGCCTCTTCCTCTGCATTCAGCCATGCAGAAGCCATGCCGTCAGATGCAGTGATGCTAGGTTCAGATGGAGCAGATGGCCTCAGTTCTGTGAGAGCAAGTCCAGTCGAAGCGGGAGCTCTAGCAGGGTTGCCACCAAGAGGTCCAAAAGTGCTGGCGAGGCCACACTGGAGCTACCAGGATGCCTTTTGCTTTGTTCCTCTTGACCTTCAGTAGGACCTTGTGAACCAGGGGTATCGGCGGGAAGGCGTAGAGCAGTGTTCCTATCCAAATGAGCAGGAAAGCGTTGGACAGGGAGCCTCTGGCTAGCCCGCGAAACAAGCACAACTACTGACACTTCCTATTATGACTGAACGCGAATTGGTCCACCTGGGGAGTCCCCCACTTTCGGAAGATCATGCTGATGATCTCTGGGTGGAGTGACCACTTGTGGAGAGAGAAGAAGGACCTGCTGAGGAGATCCGCCCATGCATTTCAGGTGCTCAGGAGGGTCAAAGCATAGGCATTGACTCCATGGGAGCTCTGGGGCTGGAGCACCCACGGGGAAAAATTAGTGGGTGCACCGCACCCACCAGCAGCCAAGCTCCCCACTCCTCCCTCTTCCTCCCAGTGCTTCCTGCCCCACAGCTGCCTAACAGCTGTTTGGCAGAAATTAGGACTTTCCAGGAGGGAGGGAGGGAGAGAGGGGGAGGAGCGCGGACATGGCGTGCTCAGGGGAGGGGGTGGAGAAGAGGCAGGGCAGGGGCAGGGACTTGGGGGAAGGGGGTGGAATGGGGGTGGGGCGATGGCAGTGCAGGGGCGGGAAGAGGTGGGGTGGGGTGGGGGTTAAGCACCCACCAGGCAGAGGGGAAGTTGACGCCTATGGTGCAAAGCCTCGAGATGAATGGCATGATGCTCACAGAAGTCCCACAGGTGAAGAGTCTCTTGACACAGGCCGATGAGTGGGCTCTGTCTTGCGTGTTGATGTAAAACATTACAGCTGTATTGTTCATTAAGATCTGTACCACTCTGGTCCTTAGATAGGGGAGGAATACCCGGTAAGCCAGGTGTATCACCTTGAGTTCCCTGACATTTATGTGGCGGGAACAATCCTCCTGAGACCAGAGGCCTTGGCCATCCCGGATCTGATTTGTTGGAGACCAACATTACCGATGGGAGTGGAACTACGAAGGGGACCCCATCCAAAACAGCTTGCGGTTCCATCCACCAAGACAGAGATGACAGGACATTTGACCACTAAGTCCAAATTGTGTCTGTTGGGAGAGAAGACCGACACCAGCCATGTCTGTAGAGATCTGAGCCGTAGCTGCGCATCAAGCCACGTAGGTATAGACTGCCATGTGACCTAGCAGCTTGAGGCATACCTGGGTAGTCATGAGCGGGTGGGCTCTGACCTGCTCGATGAGATCCAACATAACTCAAAATTGGGACTCCGGCAGGTAGGCTCTGGCATGGGTGGAGTTAAATACTGCTCCTATAAACTCTATTCTTAGAACGGGAGTCTGAGTCAATTTTTGTTTGTTGATAAGCAGGCCTAGATCCTGACATGTGGCTTGTATGAAAGAAAGGCCACACTGCACCTGGTCCTGTGACCCGCCTCTGACAAACCAGTCACTGAGGTATGGGTAGATCTGAATGCCTCAGTGCTTCAGGTAAGTGGCCACCACCACCATGCACTTCCTGTATCAGACAGGAGGCGCTGCAGTCTGCTCTCCCAGTTAGGCTGTGGATAACAGCCGGGAGTACAGTCCTGGCATCATAGGGAGCCCTCATGGGTTCCAGTTTGGCCAATGTAGTGGCCATTGACCTTGCAGCCAGACACTCGCTGCAGGGCCGGTACCGCAGTCATGGGCCAAATGGAACAAAATCCCCTTCTGATTCTGAGGAGGAGTTCTCTCTTGGGGACCACGGTGGCACTAACGGTGCCTCTCACTGCTGGCTATGGTGCAGGGCTGAGCGGTACTGAGGGGAAGGTGACCGGAGGCAGGGATACAAAGATTGGTGCCGCATCGGAGACTGGTGTCAAGTTGGTGGTGAGACACGTGGAGAAGGAAACCAAGGCATCGGAGTTCAGGAACAGGGCATCAGTGAGCGGCGGTGCGATGACGGTGATCAGTGCTGGGAGGAGGGCAGCCAGTACCCGGGAGATTGGGACTGACGCTGTGAGGTTGGTGATCTGTGTCTCAGAGCTCGGGATCAGGAATGTGGGGCTGGGAACCAGGCACATGGGGTCAGAGACCACAGATGCGGTGCTGGAGACCAGAGACTTGGAGTTGTGCGTTGGTGTCAGGACTGTTGTGAATGGTGATGACCAAGCAACACTGGGGCAACCCCATGGAAGGCTTTCCTTTGGGATGGGGAGGTCTTCACTGGCTCCACCAGTGGAGGGAAGTTCCGTGGTGTATGCGGCACCAGTAGGGCCATGAGGTCCCTGGCCACTTGAAAGACCTGCGGCACTGAGGGCACCATAAGGCATATGGGACCCCTGCTGCTGCCTGGAGTCAGAGGCAGTTCCTGTACTGGGCTCGGAGCCCTGGGCAGAGAGGCTGCACCTTTCAGTCCTGACAAAGGCAGATGGGCCAACATGGGTCCTTTGCCTGCCGCCTTTCCCGTCCTTCTTCGAGACCAGGGAGCGCCCATGTTCAGCGCGCTGCTTCCTGTGGTGCTTCTATGGCAACGGCAATGGTGAGCAGTGCCGAGCTGAAGCCAGTGCCAGTGGGGCGCTCCGAACCAAGGCTGAGGTACTAGGCGCTGAGTCGGAGCAGGGGGGTTCCAAGGCTGGTCTAAGTGCTGCCTCCATCAGAAGGGCTTGGAGACGAATCTCTGTCTTTTTGAATAACAAGGAGCCCGGTGGCACCTTAAAGACTAGCAGATTTATTTGGGCATAAGCTTTTGTGGGTAAAAAACCCACTTCTTCAGATGCATCAAAAGCTTATGCCCAAATAAATCTGTTAGTCTTTAAGGTGCCACTGGAATCCTCATTGTTTTTGTGGCCACAAACTAACATGGCTACCCCTCTGATGCTTGACACCATGCAAGGCTCTCTTTTTGAGTGCATGCTGTAGAACCCTTACAAATTTTGCACTTCTCTTTAACATGCGATTCCTCCAGACACTTCAGACAGCTTGTGTGGGGGTCACTGAACGGCATGAGGCTTGTGGCAAATGGCACATGGGGACTGGGGCATGCCTAAGGGGACTAATGACTATTCTAACTTAACTAACTCTACTTAAGGTAATTATACAAAACTATATACAAAAACTATGAAAGGTAAATCACTAAGAGCACTTTGCGAATCACAAAGGGAGAAAGTCGTTCCAGCAACCATCATGGGCGGTAAGAAGGGACTGAGATGGCACAATGCCAGTGGTGCCTCATATACCAGCGCATGAGCACAGGGCTCCAGGGGGCGCCAGAGCCAACCCTACAGATACCACTAAGGAAAAAATCTCTGGCAGTCGTGTACGTGGGTGCGCACACACCTAGCCTGGAATCGACATGAACCATAGAAGATTAGGGTTGGAAGAGACCTCAGAAGGTCATCTAGTCCAACCCCCTGCTCAAAGCAGGACCAACACCAACTAAATTATCCCAGCCAGGGTTTTGTCAAGCCGGGCCTTAAAAACCTCTAAGGATGGAGACGACACCACCTCCCTAGTGTGAAAGTAGAATGAATTATATTGTAAAAATAAGAATGGATTAAAGAAATGTTGTATGTACCTTTAAGCAGAAATAAGAAATGTTGAAATACAGATGCCAGGAAAAGAAACATTAGGCATAAACAATGGTGCTAATGGCGAAACATTAACAGAAGATGGGTAATAGTTAGTAAGGAAATAAGATATGCATGCCTAGCCCAGGTAAACTTATCTGATTCTGCTTCCTTTGTTATCTTGTTAAGTTCTCACCCTTTATCTATATAAATAAAATAGTTTGTGTCTTGCATGGTGCTCACATTATCTGGGTGTTATTAGCAGAGCGCTGTGCTAATAAAACAGAGTGGTCTGACAAACTGTGAGTCCTGAGTTTAACTTTGACACTAGGTAACCCATTCCACCCAACTAGTGAAATAGTTTTTCCTAATATCCAACCTAGACCTCCCCCACTGCAACTTGAGACAATTGCTTCTTGTTCTGTCATCTGCTACCACTGAGAACAGCCTAGCTCCATCCTCTGTGGGAAACCCCCTTCAGGTAGTTAAAGGCTGCTATCAAATCCCCTCTCACTCTTCTCTTCTGCAAACTAAATAAGCCCAATTCCCTCAGTCTCTCCTTGTAAGTCATGTATCTCAGCACCCTAATCATTTTCATTGCCCTCTGCTGGACTCTCTCCAATTTGTCCAAATCCTTTCTGTAATGGGGGCCCCAAAACTGGATGCAATACTCCAGATGTGGCCTCACAGGTGCCCAATAGAGGGGAATAATCACTTCCTTTCATCTGCTGGCAACGCTCCTACTAATGTATCCCAGTATGCCATTAGCCTTCTTGGCAACAAGGGCACATTGTTGACTCATATCCAGTTTCTTGTCCACTGTAACCCCCAGGTCCTTTTCTGCAGAACTGCCACTTAGCCAGTTAGTCCCCAGTCTGTAGCAGTGCATGGGAGTCTTCCGTCTTAAGTGCAGGACTCTGCACTTGTCCTTGTTGAACCTCATCAAATTTCTTTTGGCCCAATCCTCCAATTTGTCTAGGTCACTCTGGATCCTAACCCTACCCTCCAGCATATCTACCTCTCCTCCCAGCTTAGTCTGATCTGCGAATTTGCTGAGGGTACAATCCATCCCACTTGGATTAATGAAGCAAGCACTCGAAGAAGAACATAAGAGACCTCTGCACAGCCCTCCCTGCTAAAGCTTCATAGGTCCAAACTGCCACAAAACAGTGCTTGATCTCTGCAAGAGAAGCCATGGGGATGGAGTCAAATGGCAGGAAAGTAGCACCAACAGTTGCATGTTGTATCCACTTCTAGTGTATCTCAAAGGCAAAGCATCAGACACGCCTTAGTGGACATGGGTAGGAGAAGCTGCCAGTTAAACAGGATGTTTGACCTTGCATTTGGCCATTACAAGTCAAGGTCCATTGGTTGACTGAAGTTCCTGGCAATAGGTTTCTAGGGTGCAGTCTTACCTCTTGTAGGAGGCTGAGTTTCTCCAGTTCCCACTGATGATCCAGGATGAGGCTATCACTTCGAGGTCTCCACCCAGCCAGGTTCTCCTCACCCCGCACGTATGCAACAGAGGTGTCCAGCACACGCCTGCGTCGTCTCTGCATACCTGAAGGAGAGAAGCTCTCCACTTTAGAGATCATTGTTCATGCCTTTAGATTGGAGGCTGCGGCTGGCAAGATGGAGAATGGCCTAAGGTGATGCACATCTAATTGCAGACATGCTCCATATACCTGCACTGCAGCATGGTAGTGTGTGTATGTGTGTGTGTGTCAGATTTTGGGGAGATAACAACATGCATAGACTAGCCATTCTCCGTCTCCCCCACACCCACTATGGGACTGGATATGCTGGGTTGCTGCAGGTGCTGACCTTCACAACCTGTCATCTAATGAAGACAGAAAGGGCCACACATATTAATCCCCTTAAGCCAATGGCATTACACCAGGGATGGATTTAGCCCCCAAAGTTTAAGTCCTTTTTAAAAATAAGCAGCCAAAACAATCCAACCCCAAAATGAATCCCAGAGGTTTTGGTCCCCTTTAAGTTCCAGCAATGGAGTCCCCATGGGGAAAATAACCCTAAAGCAACCCAGAGGTAGAGAAGAACTTCCCACCTGGACTGCCGGCATCAGCCACACGGCAAAGGCTGAGCTCATACACCCCAGTCACACGGTTACTGCAAGCAAACGGAAGGCAACAGGTTACACACTGCTGAGGGCAGATGCTCCTCACACAGCCCCTCTTCTGAGGGAGGCAGTGGCTGAGAGGTGGCATCTAGGGAAATGGGGCTCAGGTCCCAGCTGTGACAATGGTGGGTGTGCCCTAGTTCTCATTACAAAGCGACTAGCCAGCGATAACAATGTGGTACATAATTCATTAGAAGAGCGTTGAACAAGCTCTTGCTCTGGCAATGTCCTTCAAATTCTCCTGAATGTTCATACTCATGTGGTGGGGCCTGCAGTCCTGGGACCGAGTCCACTTCTTGCTCTCTAGCACATTGCGACAAAGGGTTAGTAGTGCATTAAACACCCTCAAGCGATTCTTCTTTTCTCCCAGGGAAAATCCCTGGGAGCCCTATGCCTGCCTTCCAGCTGATCTCCTTTACTCTCCCACTCTCAGGTCAATGCCGGATGGACTAGTCTAGCTGAAAAGGACTGGACACTGGTCCCTTCAGAGCCCATCAGTGCTGCCTCTGTGCTGGCTGAGTGGCTAGGTGGAGATCATGAGGTATTTCCTCTTCCTTGCCAGCTTGAGAACAGCAATCCTACAGCCCCAGCACACTGTGCCACTACTAGATAACCAGGTTAGCCAGCATCCTCCCATGGAACACAGTATCTGGATCCTGGGGCTGTTATAATGCACTGATTTCTCTGTTTCCGGACAAGGGAGGAAGGAAAGGAGAGAAAGATAATTATAGACCATCCCAGAACCTCAGCATTAGTCCCTGTTCTCATGTCCCTTCTGGCAGAGAACAATGCACGTGAACACGCAGCACTGCACAATCACCAGGAAACACAGGGCCTGATTCTTCATGACTTTGCACTTTGTATAATCATTTTCCCCTATGCAGTGAGTACAATCATTTGCCCCATCCAGATCAGAACGGAAGCATTTCACACTCACCCACTGTGCACAGATTTCACTGTCTACACAAGGTGTGAGGCTGTGGGGAACCAGGTGCATGATTTCTAGCTGTGCCAGACAGAATATATTTCCTGCGATACCCTTGTTAGAGGACTGCACTTGACGCAGCTTGTTCAAGGCTATGTTACCAATCCAACCCCTCAGAACAGTCTATGCCATTTAGTTTCTTACAAACATAACAAAGCCCTCACCCCATGCTCTGGGTGGCCCAGCAGAGTTTCATTCCACAATGCAATAGTATGATAGAACAGACTGCTCTTTCAACCCTAATCAATATACACCAGCAAACAAAATAAATTTTTCCAGCCCTGAATCACGCCCTCAAGACATTTTTGCAAAAAGAAATTCTGTTTTAGTTAATAAAGTTCAGGTTTTTGTCAAAAAAAACCAAACAAACTTTTGTTTGGTATTTGGTAATAGTTTTAAACCAAAACACTTTCTTGATAAAAACCTGAAAACTTTCAACAACAATGAACAAATCTTTTCCATCAACCTTTTTTTGCAGGAGAAAATAATCATTTCCTGGCCAGCTCTGGTTATCCCGCCCTCTGCATGACAAACACAGAGCTCCTCTGGAATCAATTACATCAATAAATCAGGATCCTCTGATCAGGAACCTGCAGTGTGTGGAACTAGTTTATTCACTTAATAGAGTGGTAAGGGACAGATTTGCAAAAGTATTTGATGCAGATAGAAGCCTAGTGGGATATTTAAAAGCTGCTAGGTACCTAAGTACCTTTGAGGACTTGGGCCTAAGTACCTTAGGAAGGTTTGGGGTGACCAGCACTATGGACAGCTAAGACATTGTCACTGTTAATAACCATTGCTAATTATTCTTCAGTGTCTTCCTTTCTCCTTTTGAAAAGGAAAGAAGATTCCTCTACCTCTCCGAGGCTCGCAGGCTCCCGCTGCCAAAGAGATTGCGGATGGAGCGAGATGCTGGAAGTTTGGCATCTCTGGAGTAGAAGACCATGCAGAAATCTTTGGTGATCACAGCTGGCTGGGTGCAGTTCTCCATCTGCAGTAGGGTGGAGAAAGAGGATGAAGGGAGAATTATGGAGACGGCTCGTAATGAGGCTAACATCAACTCCTCCCCATCAGTTTGAGTGAGGGATGACAGCGTCTGTAATGTTAGTAAAGACCACTGTGTCTGAGTGGTCCATATTCAGAGAGACGAGCACACTGTGACTAGACAATGGCGATTCCCTGGCTTTATCATATGTCATCTCCTAATATACATGCCTCAAACTATGAGGCCGGCCATTCTAGAATGACTCAAGCATGCCCAGGGAAAGTGGCTATCAACTGGGGGATTACTTCTTTCCTGCTTTACACTTGGGACTTCGCAAAGGCCAAACTGCCTACTGTATAAAGAATATTCAGCAGAGGGGTGTGGGCTTGATTCTCCACTGCGCCAAGCCATTCTGCTCCCTTGGTCCTGGGTTTCTGCAAGAAGATTTCCCCACCACTCTGATAAAAAGCTTTTGGTTGGGGAGGGCCAACCTTAGAGAAAATGCCTGTCCTCACAGAGTTAATAGCCTTGAGAAAAACTAGGCCTAAACCAAGCAAGGGCACTTTAAAATGGCAGTGCCTTTTCAGGAACATGCTCAATGAATGTTAAGTAGCCCCCTGCCTTACCCCTGCTGCTGATTATAACCAGCCCTTTCTTCTCTGTTACATGCAGTGACCTTCTTCTTTGTGTTCCTAACACCAGCTGTCTAGTTTTCAGCGTTTCTCCTTCCAGATGCTGCCCGGAGCTAAACTTTCCACCTACCTCCAAGCTGCACTGTTTATTTTGTCTGTTAGCACTGGGCCCCATCCCACCAGGTGCTGAGCACCCTTGACTCTCATTGATCTTGCAGGAGGCACTCTGCTCCGCACAGGACCACTTCTGCTGACTGAAGACCGGGCCCAGCCCAACAGCCCTACCCCGATGACAGCACTCTGGCACTGGAAAACAATCATCCGTGACACTGCAGGGAACTGCTGACCATCTGGAGGAGAACACAAGCTCAAAGAGATGGACACAGCGTGCAGAGAAACACCATGTGCTGGACTGTCACCTGACAATGCAGCCTGAGGAAGGGCTTGTGTGTAGCTGTGCTGCTCTACAAGCAGGGCATGACTTAGATTCTAACTTTCTCCCAAGCATTGGTTCTGGTGTGCAGGCTGGCAAGTGGTGCACTCACTCCCTGCCCACCTGCACAGGGTGTGGAGTAGCAGCCTGTATGGGCTTTGGCAATGAGCACCCCTTACGCCCTGTTACTGCCAGAGGTGTAGCAATGTTCCCACCCAATGGTTCTAATTCTGCACTGCACTGATTTCAGTGGAGCTACCCTACTGTAAAACTGGCATGCTGGAGTGGGGACTTAGACCCTGCAGCTCTGGGTTGTCTGGCAGTGTAAGAACTGTCTGCACGTGAGGGATAGTGTACATTGCACAAACATCTTGAGTTACTTGGAAGAACTGGAGTAGCTCATGCAAGGGACTGGAGTAGAGAGGAGGTGGAAGAACCTTGCTCTTACAGACCATATTGCCTACTCTGTGTGCTGATGGGCAGGTTAAGGAACACGGGAAGGTTCTTGCCTCAATGTAAGCAGACAGGGTAATGAAGATTTTCTCTCTGTAAGGCGTGACTCGGTTCAACAGCAGGGAGTTATGCATGGAGCTGTCCCACGCTGCTTCAAACTGGTAAAACGTTCTGGAAGGAAACAGCAGAGGCCTGGTAAAAACACAACTACACCTTAAGTTAGAGCTGCAGAAACATGTAACATGCACACACAACACCACATTTGTGACAGATGGGCAGCCATTCTGGAGTTCTCAGGTTCAAGTCAACTCTCAGAAGGGGCAGGCTGAGGGGAACCCCCCCTCCCCTCCCCCAGCTCTGAAAGATATTGTAACATTTCAGTGAGGAAGCTTCATTTGAGGGGTTTGCATTGCAAATTTGAGGAAGAATCTTCTGTGTGGATTAAACATGGACAGAGAAGATTTGAAAGCAGTGGGATGCAGCCTACTGGCAATACTATGGAAATGGGAGAAGTGCGAGAAAGAGGTGAAGGGAAAGCAAGAGAAGGACAGAAAGAAAGCTAGAGGAGGAGATGGAGAAAAGGAAATAGCTGTATCAGCACCAGGTACTGTCTCTAGCCAAAAGAAATGTGCAGCACTCCAGGACCACATCTGTGCAGTTAAATGTGGATAACAAACAGGCTTCCTTCCACGTGAAGGAAGAATTACTTTCTGTGAGCATGGTCAGAACGGAAAAGAGTGAGGATGCTTAGTAGAGTTATTGCTGTCATCTCTCTCAGGCACTTTATGCTCTCTGTGATTTTTTTTTTTTTACCTTTTACCTGACACCAAATCCCACCACTTCCCTCCAAGATTAAGCTGTGAGCTCAAAGTGTCCATCAAAGCTTGGCAGTTAATTCCTTTACTGTTCATCTCTGGCACACAGCCACAGGCTCTGAGCCAATTCAGCATTGGCCTAAGCGAGTTCAACTCCAGTGAAGTCAATGGAGCTCCATGTTCATTGTCCCCTTGCTCCCCGTCATTTAATGTCTGTGCTAAATTAAGGAGGGCTGGGCTGACAGAGGAATTTAATATCCATGGCCCCAAAGCATTTAAACATGGGCTTAACTAAAGTACTGCTTAGGTGGCTTTGAAGTCAAGGGGATGTAAGCATGTGCCTAACATTAAGCATATGTTTCCATGCTTTGCTGAATAGAGATGGATTTCTGAATCAGGGCCCAGGCTCACTCTTTCTAAACACCTCCACTCTGGCCACCAACATATCCACTGATTGTCCCTTTCTCCTGTGAAATTAGCTGCACTGATCTCAAGAAGTAAATATGTGCATATACTGGAATACAGAGCTAGGCTTTTGAGAAGTTTGCCTGCCAAATTAATGCAGTTTTGGGAGAGACAAGCTGGTACCATAAAAGATATCAATCCTGCCCACAGGTAATCAGAACTGGTAGCAACTGTGCTCTGCTGCACTTCCTGGAAACACCTCTTCTAAAGACAGGACTCCCATGAAGGACATCACAGCCTCACACTTTTTGCCCTATCATTTTTAGGGTCAATATTTTCTGGCTGAAACAAATTAAGCTGAGGTCCCAAAATCCCGGACCTGTCCTGGGTCATTAGAACAGCCCACTATGCTGACAGTCTATTTGTTAAGCCCATCTGGCTCTCAGCTCTAGTGTTTAGGGTTTACCTTCCAGCATACTGAAGACTATTTTTGAAAGCCACACTCAGAAGCCAATCAAAGATGACATCTACTCAGGACTCCCCCATATTTCCGTTTGAGCATACTCGAGAAGATATGATTCAAAATCATTTCCACACAGACAATCCATCATCACTGCTCACCAACACTCAGTGTCAACACAGTCAAACATCTCTTTTACAAGATCCCAGGACTGTTCTTAGAAAACGATGTGTTGGATTCGATCCCACTTTGGGGAGCAGGGAAAGGCTCTTGTCAAAGCACATTTGACCGTGTTTGTTGATACACTGTTATTATCTCATTTTAAGCACCACATTGTAAATAACATGAGATAATTGTTCTGGAACATGTCGCAAACACTGAAACTAAATGAGAAAGACCATCACCACTGTTAGAAACAAGTCACCGGAGGACAGGTAACTCCAAAGGGAAGGTTATAAGATAAGGAAAGGAGCAAAAAGCAGAGGAACAAGTCCGAGGAGAAAGAGAAAAAGCAGAAGGGAACAGACCGAGCAAGTACACGTGAGAAAAGTGAGAGAGAAATACCTAGTGTAATTTCCCAGTGAAATGCTATAAGTGGAAGGCAACCCAAGACACAAACACAAACATACGCACACACAAAGAAATTTAAATGTCAGAAAGCATTGTTCATATGGGGTCTGGTAACAAGCTAACTCCACAGCTCCAGGAGGTGTGGGTGAGTGTGGAGAGGTGGCAGTCAGAGCTAGTTGTGAGTTTGCTGCTGGTGGGGAACCAGGAAGGAAACAAAGATCACATTCTCTCTCCATCCCCATGGTGGTAACGTAAGGGCAGGTCCATACTCACCGCGCGGGTCGACGCGGTGAGTTCGACTTCACGGAGTTCAAACTATCGCGTCTGATCTAGACGCGATAGTTCGAACTCCGGAAGCGCCGCGGTCGACTCCGGTACTCCACCACTGCAAACGGTGGTGGTGGAGTCAACGGGGGAGCCGTGGAGTTCGACCCCGCCGCGTCTGGACGGGTGAGTAGTTCGAATTAGGGTACTTCGAATTCAGCTACGCTATTCCCGTAGCTGAATTTGCGTACCCTAATTCGAACCCCCTTTTTAGTGTGGACCAGGCCTAATAGGAGGAACCCTGGGCCAGACAGTTTCACAGAACCCTGGATATGCAAAGGACACCCACCCTGCCCACAATAGGGGAATTTAGATTCTGTTCATTCAATTAATGGGCTTTCCTGCCCTGCTGTATCAATGGATCTCTGCCCTTGCCTGCAGAGAACACCCTCTTTTGTAACAAAAGAGGAACCCGTTGTCCGTGCTCCTTGGGGCATGGACTACAGACCCTGCTGAAACTAGGTTCCATTGCCCCTCATGCGATCAGAGATGGGAAAGATTTTACCATGCATTTTCACTAATAGCACAACAGTCTTTCAGCTCCCTTCCAAGAAAGATGCCATTAGGAGTTCATCATTTCTATCACGCTAGTGGGCAACTGATGTGATTAATGTCAAAGATGCGCCATCTCAAAGAGCCACAGACACAGCATGCTGTGTGGTTGAGAACTTGGGACTAAATATGCACCTTTTAAATGTAAGGGTGAGGAATGAGCAGTGCAGATCTTGTGAGAAACAAATGGACCCTCAGCATATATACCTGCTGCTGTGAATGCTCTTTCATCTGGATGCCCCAAGGCAACCATTTGTTTTGAGAGCTCCTTCCCACCCGTTAGACCAAAAATCAACTTCAGCCCTATTCCCTCTGGAGAGGGGAAGGGTACCCAGTTTCCAGTCGTTCAAATTCAGAGTTTCTGCCAATGCACTTTGATCCTGAGCTACAATCCCCTTGCTGTTCCAGTCCAGGGCCTCTCTTGAGTTGGGTCTCCCAATCCCAACAAACTGCACCGAGTAGTCGGGTGGTTTTGCAATATATCAAAATGTGGTGGATGAGGCCACCACACCCCCTTTTCACTTGTTAGTTGATCCAAAATTTGCACTCTGGTCCTTTGGCAGGGTAGTCACCTGCTCCCTGGTCTGGAAAAGGTTACAACCAGCCTGGAGAGAGGGCTGGGGCTGCGAGCTAAAATCTAGGCTGACTGGGGAAGCAGCCACAGCTGGGCCACACCCCAATCAGACCTCAGCTGACCCTGATAAAAGGGCTATGAGCCAGGAGGGAGAAGGACCTGGCTGCTTGAAAGAGAAGGGTACTTGAGATATAGCAGTTCTGGGGAAAGGGAGGAGGAGCTGGGGAGCTCCAGCCTGGCAACTCCCCAGGCTGCAGGCCTTGATAGAGGCCTATGCAGGTACGGGGGCTAGGAGGAGCAGCCTGGGGTTAGGCAGAGACAGCTGGTCTGACCCCCACTTGCCAATGATGAGTGGCCTTTTACAGACTACAGTCTGCCCCAGTGAGCGGGGGCTAGATGATGACTGGCAGTAGCCACCAAGGCAAGGTGGGGATAGAGGGTTGGGGGTTCCGCTGGGAGGGGAGACCCAGACTGTGGGTTACTGCTGGGGCAGGATAAGGGGCACCGGAGTCTAGGGGGCCAGAGGCAGGCGACACACCAGCCAACAGAGGGTGCTCCAAGCTGAACGAGAGCTAAATCCTGACATGACCAGCAGGAGGTGCCACACCAGTGAGTCGTCACATTGCTACAGGTCCCCAGACTAGTGAATTAGCCCAATGCACCGTGGAAGTTCTGTCATTGCTCATTCATGCATGCATCCTTTCAATCCTGAAGCCAACAGCTTTTTCATATCGCAGAACGAAGTTAAGGATAACTTGCAGTAGACTGAGCAAACTGTTAGTTCCAACAAAGAGAAAAAGGGACTCTAGTGCAAATTGTTTTTAAAAGTAATATTTTGCAATGCGCTTCCCTAAAGAAACCGAATCAACCAGTCAAATGTTGTAAAGCACAAACCATGTCCCTTCTTTCCCCACCCCCCACACCTCACCCCCATACTGGAAAGACATTCTGATGTGCCTGCTCTGGTATGATCCCACTGGTTAGGGCCTGAGCAGGGCTGGCCTTACCATGAGGTGAACTGAGGCAACTGCCTCAGGTGCCAGACTGGGGGGGGCACCACTAGGACCCAGAGTGTAGAAAATAGTGTCTGCTGCTGGTGCGTATGTATTCTCTCTGCTCTGGATGCACAGAGATGGTGGAGTGCTGTGCTGGAGGAAGGAGGGCACAAGAGACATAACAGGCAGGCAGGAGAAAAGGTGAGAGGCAATAACAGAAAGCAGCAGGAGCTTCAGGGACAGAGAGGAGGAAGAACCTCTTATGTACCTCTCTAGCTTATGTACCCCCCAGGAGCCTGGATTGATTAACACCAGCTTCTCAGGGAGCTTCCTGTTTCCTGCTGCTTCCCTGAACCCATTTGAGGAGAACAGGCAGTCAACTAAAGTAGTAGGAGCCAGTTAGGCCCTTAAGACGCTGATCTCTTCCCTCATTCAGGCCCTACTACCACCAGCCTGCTTATTTGTCCCCTTCAACTGAGTGTTGAGAGCCACTGGGGCAGCATTCAGAAAAAGAAAGAAAGCAAAGGAAGCTTTTCTATCTAAGCAGGAAGGAGCTCTCCTGAGATACATAGACACAAATGCAACAAAGAATCCTGTGGCACCTTATAGACTAACAGACGTTTTGCAGCATGAGCTTTCGTGGGTGAATACCCACTTCTTCAGATGCAACACAAATAGACACAAATGTTCACGGTGAGCCTTCCGGCCCCAGTGAGGATGTGAGTGGTGAGAAGATGTCCGATCTTCCAGTTAGTCAGAGTGCAGGTGACCTGGCAGCTACTGCAGCATCCATATCTCCATCTCAAATTGATGCAACCAGGCAAGAAAAGTGTAGATCAGAGAAGAATATGGTGGAGGCACAAGAACAGCTGCTGCTGAGTTTTGTTCCTTAAGTTTAGATGATCCAGGACTGTGGACCCACTTGAGCAGTAGCCTGAGGGACTTCCTTGTACTGCATGGGCCACAGCAAGTGAAAAATTTCATGTTCCCCAAAGACAATGAAAATAGAAGTTTCCATCCAACACATTACTGGCGTGAAATCCCCAATGGTGACAAAGTAGAGAGGCCATGGCTTATGTACTCAAAAACCCAGAATGCTGCATACTGTTTTTGTTGCAAACTCTTCCAGTCTAATGTTCCAGCCACATTGGGTTCTACAGGAACAAAGAACTGGAAAAATCTAGGCAGCAAATCACTAGAAAGCATTGCATAGGTGGAAAGAGCTTGAGATGAGACTAAGTTAAAGGCCACCATAGACGATCAGCATCAAGAGAAGATTGCATCAGAGTCTCTTTACTGGCAAAATGTTCTGAAAAGGCTCATTGCCATTGTGAGAATGCTTGCTACTCAAAACCTAGCACTGCGTGGCACTTCAGATCAGCTGTATGTGCTAAACAATGGAAACTTCCTTAAAATTGTGGTGCTGATGGATGAGTTTGATGCTGTACTCCAGGAGCAACTAAGAAGAGTCACCACCCAAGAAATGTACACACACCACTACCTTGGAAAAACAATTCAAAATGAGATCATACAGTTACTGGCAACAAAAGTCAAACAGAAGATTGTGGCAGATCTGAAGTCAGCAAGCTACTATTCTGGACTGCACATCTGACATCAGCCATACGGAACAAATGGCTTTAATGGTGCATTTTGTAACAACAACAGAACCTAGTGAAAATGTCCCTGCAATGGTGACTGTCAGAGAACATTTTCTAGAATGTATTCACATTGATGATACTACAGGAGTTGGTATGACAAATGTGCTTCTTAAAAAGCTGGAAGATACGAGAATTGCGATAGCTGACATGAGAGGTCAGGGCTACGATAATGTTGCCAGCATGAGAGGAAAGAACAGAGTAATGCAGACACGGATCCGAGAGTTAAACCCTTGAGCTTTTTTTGTCCCACGCAGTTCTCATTCATTGAACTTGGTGGTCAGTGATGCAGCATCAGCGTCTAGTGAGGGGGCTGAATTTTTTAATGTAATTCAAAGCATCTATGTATTTTTCTCTGCATCAACTCATCGATGGCAAATTTTGAAGCAACATCTGAGAACACCCTCTCTGACACTGAAACCACTGAGTGCCACACAATGGGAGAGTCGAGTGGAGGCAATAAAGCCTATCAAACACCAAATTGGGAAGATAGATGATGCCATAGTTGCCATTATGGAGTATAATGCTATGACAGGAACTGTTCATGGGAGAACAGTGGCAGAGGGAAATGGAATCACCAGAAACATACATAACTTCAAATTTCTGTGTGGCTTAGTGTTGTGGCATGACATACTGTTTGAAATAAATGTTGTAAGCAAGAGACTCCAAGGTGTTGACCTTGATCTATGTGGAGCAATGGAACAAATGGACAAAGCAAAGTCATACCTACAGTCTTACTGGTCAGATGAGGGATTTCAAAACATTCTGAAGAGTGCACAGAAGTTGGCAGAGGAACTTCACACTGAAGCTATTTTCCCACCCATTCAAGAATACAAGAGTCATCGAAGAAGACATTTTGATTACGAGGCATGGGATAATCCCATAAGACTCCAAAGAACAATTCAAAATTGAATTCTTTAACCAGGTGCTAAATTGTGCAATACAGTCAGTTAAGGAACATTTCATGCAGCTCAAGGAACACAGCAGTATATTTGGGATGTTGTATGATATTCCAAAACTCCTCACTATACCTGAAGAAGACCTACACCAGCAATGCAGGGCACTAGAGACAGTGTTAACACATGATGACATGTGCAATATTGATGCGAGTGATTTAGGTGATGAACTGAAAGCCCTTTCAAGATACATTTCAGCAGGATCAACTCCAAAGGCTGTTCTGGAACAAATGTGCACAAATAAGATGACCACCCTCTTTCCAAATTATTTTGTTGCTCTGCGCATACTTCTAACACTTCCTGTAACAGTTGCCAGTGGACAATGCAGCTTCTCCAAGCTGAAGTTAATAAAAACACATCTATGCTCCACAATGACACAGGAGAGGCTGGTCAGCTTTGCAAGCATCTCAATAGAGCATGACCTGGCCCAGACTGTGGGCCTTCAGGAAGCAGTTCAAATCTTTGCAACTAAGAATGCATGGAAAGCACCACTTTGATTATTCAAAGAGATAAAAATGCCAGTGCTTACTATGCAGACAAGAAAAGTTACATTTGCTGTTCAGGTGTTTGAAAGTTAAGTGTTACTTAAAAATTTTGAACAAGGCATTTTAAGTTGTTAGTTCTCCTTTATTGGGGTAGGTAGCAGAGCAGTACCATGAGAGGTGTAGAACAGGAAGAAGGCAGAATTGAGATCTTTCAAAGTTTTGGCCCAAGCGAGGGGGTACGGGGGCGTCATTTGAGTTCCCTGCCTCAGGTGCCAAAATGTTATGGGCCAGCCCTGGGCCTGAGGTGCAGTTATGGGATAGGATTTCAACGCTTTCCCATAGCATGTGTTGAATTCCACAAGAGTCTGTGGCAAACCCCTTTGCAAAGACCTGAGAACCAGAAAGAGCTGGCATCTCCCACCCATGCTCTGGTTTGGTGGCACAAAGGGCTGTAAGATAGGCTTACCGAGCCAGCTGAGCATCCCAAGAGTGGGGAATCCGTGGGGGGCTAAAGCTATGTTGCCACTACACTAGCCACTCCCATAGTCCTCACTGCAGGGGATGTTACCAGCGAGAGGCCTAGCCAGAGCATTCAGGAAAGGCCTGGCTGGCATGATGACACCCTAGAGGCCAAACTGTGGGTGGAAAGCCACCTTTGCCCCCCATGACCGTGGCAATGGGTCCTGCCCTGAGCACAAAGCTTGAGCAGACCAGACACCCAGATGTTACCTAGGCAATAATATTGTATTAGTCAAACAAAATATTGTGGGCCTGATTTTGATGTTAGTTTCACCTGTGTAAATCGGAAAACTGAATTCAGTGGCAGGGCACTGGGGTAAATGAGATCACAATGATATCCAATATTTGAAAAACTCTTAAGAATTGCAAATGCACAATGGCCATGTGACTTGTCTGTAATTAAAGAAGAGCTTACTTGGTAAAAAATATGAGCTGCATAGTAATTGCCTTGGAAGCGAATGCATGTTGATTTATGAGACAGAAATCATCATGTCTTGTATTTAACAAGTAATGCAAAGCTCCACAAATGCCATGGAAAGCAAGAGCACTTGCATAATACAAATCCTGCTGGATTTTCAAAGTAGAATTAAAAACAAAACCTAAACCTAAACCCAAGTGGAATAGAGTGTCTCCTCTTTCTCCACTAAAAAGAACGATGGCAGAGTTTCATTTCTAATTTAAAACTTGATTCTGAAACACTTCACTCAAAGGAAATCAGTCTCCAGTAGTTAGGAATACTTTAGATTCGGGGTTGGGGGTTTTTAGGCCATAGGAGAATTTGCTCTCAGTCCCTGTACTGGCTTCCACAGATCTCTTCCTAATGTTACTCCTGCCGTAAATGGGTAACTGCAAGATAAAGAATCAGACCAAAGACTAAGGATTCAGTAAAAGGCATCTCAGGTAGCTAGTCCATTACTCCTTTTCACAAATCTAGCCAGGGGTAGGAAAAAAACACTCCAAAATCAAGTTCCCAGGCTGCTGGTGCCCTTTACTCTACCTCTGATGGCTAAAGAGTTAATTCGCCAAAGCCCACTGAAATCAATAGAAAAGCTCCCACCAACTTCAAGTTTTGGATCAGGCCCTTAGTGCTTAAATTCACTGCCCAAAAATGTGTTGACCGAGAGTTACGGCTGAAGAGAAGTGCCTCGTACCCTTCCAGAACAGCAATTCTTAGGTCCCTGCACAGCAGGCAATTCAGAGTTAAAGTGCACACCAGCCCCACTCCCCAACCTTAACTCTGCCCTCACTGAGTGATGCCCCAGTCTGCCCCATCACATGTGATGACCTCTATCTTTCCAGGAGATACGGAGCACTGTGGGGACACTGGGAGAAACTGTCAGACCATGTCCTCACTAAGGCAAAAGAATAATGTAGGTCAGGTTTAGTGAGCAATAACTGGCTATGCCTGGCCTGAACCATTTCACCTGCTCTGCACACACCACCCCATAGCTGCCAGATGTCACCACCCTTGATCCTTGTCTTAAGGAGTCCCTCTGGAAAATCATCTGACACTACACCCCATATTCATCATGGGATATTAAATGATTATGGCATAATTATGATGCATTTTGTACAAGATGGGTAATGTAAGGTGTCATTGGAAAGTTATGATTTGCTGAATATGATTCCTACTTGTATGCATGTATCATTTTTGTATTTTAAGGTATGAATATTGACTATGTATCAGTATTCCAGAGTAAGCACATTTGAGAACACCCACAGCTAGCACGTCAGGTACAACAATGAAGGTAAATAGTGCTGATGGCCCATCAGCAAAGACAATGGACCACGGTAGAGCTTAGCCTTCCTGAGCCAGCCTGTAAGTACTGTCTGCTTTTACTCAGCAGGACATGCAAGGGCATGTGACCAGACCACATGACACTGAACTCCATTTTGATACCTGTATTTTTCCACAAGCTGGTCTGGGAACTGAGTTTGGAACAAAGGGTTCCTGCCATATGGTAAAGCTATATAAGGTGGGGTGAGACATCATCTAGTGGCCTCACTTCCCACACAAGAGAACTCCTGGAAACACACAAGGAAAAAAGACTGAACTGGGGGAAGTGCTGGTCCCAGGCTAAAAAGATTTCTAGCCAGTGTATGGAAACCTGGTGAACTGCTTGTATCATCAGCCAGGGTGAGAAACTGCTAATTCATATCCAATCTATCTAGTATGTTAGGCTTAGTTTGTGTTTTGTTTATTTGCTAGGAAACCTGCTTTGATCTGTTTGCTATCACTTATAATCACTTAAAATCTATCTTTTGTAATTAGTGAACGTGGGTGTTTTTCTTTATCTAAACCAGAGTGCCTTTGAGTGAAGTGTCTGGGGAAAAATCTCAGCTTGGTTAACACAGGCTTGTTGCATTTCCTTCCCACATCAAGCAGAAGGCGAACTTTATTAAGGAGCGTACATTGTACCCTGTATGACAGTATTGTGATGGTCGGTGCCCCCCATAAGGCTTTATAAAAATATGCTTATGTATATGTGTGTGTGTGTGTGTGTGTGTGTGTGTGTGTGTGTGTGTGTGTGTGTGTATATATATATATATATATATATATATATAACATAACTAGACTGTGTTGTATGCTACATATGCCATGTAACATATCTCTGTAAAGGTTATGATCTACTAAATCTATTAATCCTATTTGTAGGCATGTATCATTTTTGTATTTGAAGTTATGAATATTGACTGCATACTTGTTTAATTCTAAGTAGTCTGTAGTGAAGCAGTTGGTCAGCTTCCTGAGAAAAGACTATTCTCAGTAAGTGCCCAGTCAAGAAACACTTAACAATGAACTTGGAGACACCAATTCACATCTGGGCTTTCCCAGGAATGTGGCTTGGCTGGTAAGGAACTCAGACATGCATGGACATGTGATTTGCCCAGGTGACTGCAAAACTCCATTTTGTAGCTGGACTTTGCATAAGAGAGAGGAGGGGGTCTCCATCCACAAGAGAAAGTCTATTTAAGCCCGTGGGAGCCCCCTCCATTTGGTCTTCAGCTGGCTAAAGAGAGAGCCTCTCCACCCCGAAAGATACCTGAAAGAAACTGGAACAAAGGACAGTGACTGCAAGGGGTGTGAGTGATTGCTGGACCCAGACCAAAAGGAGATTAGTCTGTAAAAGGGAGCATTTTGTAACTGGAAAGGATCTTATCTCTATTCAGTTCCTTACTGTATTAGACATAGACTTGCATGTTCTATTTTATTTTACTTGGTAATTCACTTTGTTCTGTCTGTTACTACTTGGAATAATGTAATCCTATTTTCTGTATTTAATAAAATCACTTTTTTACTTATTAATTAACCCAGAGTATGTATTAATGCCGGGGGGGGGGGGGGAAAGAACAGCTGTGCATACCTCTCTATCAGTGTTATAGAGGACAAACATTTATGAGTTTACCCTGTATAAGCTTTATACAGGGTAAAACGAATTTATTTTAGTTTTAGACCCCATTGGGAGTTGTGCATCTGAGTGTTAAAGACAAGCACACTTCTGTTAGCTGCTTTCAGTTAAGTCTGCAGCTTTGGGGCAAGTAATTCAGACCCTGGGTCTTTGTTGGAGCAGACAGGTGTGTCTGGCTCAGCAAGACAGGGTGCTGGGGTTCCAAGCTGGCAGGGAAAGAAGGAGCAGAGGTAGTCTTGGCACGTCAGGTGGCAGCTCCCAAGGGGGTTCTGTGATTCAACCCGTCACAGTGGTGTAGTCGGCAGGATCTGTGCACAGCTGATTGCTTAGAGTTAGGTAGTGAATTTAAGTGAGTTTTAAGTGTGGTGCCTGGAGAACAGACATAGTGGTTACTGGTTTGTTATTTTCTGTTTGCTTATTTTGGGCAAGGAAAGTAGGGACAAAAAAGGAAGCAAAATAAATAAGATTAAAGATCAGAAGAAGCTAAAACTATACAAGTTGCAAATTGCCCAGAAAAGCTGAACACTGGGCGCTGGGAAAGTCTCCGATAACTAAGAATCCCCTGAGTTGAGTGTATCCCAGTTTCAGTGAACTGCAGAGGGGGTGTGGACCAGCACAAGAAAACAGGAAAATGACGACCAGTGAAGCAGCTACTAAACTAGAGCTGGCTAGGCTGGACGCAGAAAAGAAGGCAAAGGACCGGGAGTTTCAATTGAAACTCACAGAGGAAGAGGAAGCCAGGGAGATGGCTGCCCATAAAAGAGCAAGGGGGGGGCAGAAGAGGCTGCCCACAAGAAAGCTATGGAGGCTGAAACAGCCAGGGCGGAAGCTGCCCACAAGAGAACTATTGAGGCCCAAAAGCATGAACTGGCTGTTATGGGGTTGAGGGGACAAAACCCTTCAGCTGGTGGATCAACTTCCCCAAATGGGAGCGACTATGTCCACAGTATTATGAATCCAGCAATATTGCCAAATATTTCATCACCTTTGAAAGACCGTGCACCCTCCATGCAATTCCTGAAGATCAAAAGATGACCACATTGATAGCAAAATTGACTGGCAGAGCTCTGGACATATTCAATAAGACGCCTATTAATGATGCTTCAAACTATGGCAAATTTAAGGAACTGGTTTTAAAACAGTTTCAGGTTACATCTGAAACCTACAGGGTTAAATTCAGAAGTCTTAAGAGGGGATCTGGATTAAGTAATGTGGTTTATGTAAATAAAATAAGAGGTTTGGTAAATAAGTGGGTGAGGGGAAATGTATTACAAGCTTGGAAGAAATGTGTGATTTGGTTACTCAGGAACAATTCCTGAATATCTTCAGTGATGATATAAAACAGTATCTGTGGAACAAAAAGGTGGATGCAGTAGGTGAATTAGCTGGGTAGGCAGACTCTTATGAGCAAGCACAAGCTGTAATCAAACATAAACCACTGGCAGAGGGGTACAGGGCTGGGGGAAAGCAGAATCACCGTTTTACCCCTCGGGGGAAAAGGAGGCTGAGTGTTCACCTCCCCATTCCCCTGTTACTTGTCCCAAATTTCCTGTGCAAGCAGAGAAGCCCAAGAGGTGCTATCACTGTAAATCCACTGAGCACCTGAGGAATAAGTGTCCCTTGCTGAGTGGGAACAAGCAGCAAGTAACACATAAAACTGCTACTTCTCAGAGTATAGCTGCTGCCTCTTTCCACACAGGATTTGTAAAGCTTGCTTCCACACAACAAGCAGTGAGCATATGCATGTTGTTAAACTGAATGGAAAAGTGCTTCTTGGCCTAAGAGATACGAGTACTAAGATTTCTGTGGTCAGGAGGGACCTGATCCAGGAGAAGGATTTATTGCCTGGGAAACTAGCAGAATTGGAGCTGGTGGGGGGATTACAAAGTCCTTGCACCTTCACCTAAAGTACACATGCAAACTGGGGGTTTACAGGCTGAACTGACCGTTTCAATGGTGGCACACAATTTTGCACCGTTTCTACTGGGAAATGATTTTTTTAATGTGGCCGAATCTGTCCCAAGTTGGTTAGCAGTGAAAAGGAATCTTGTGCTAAAAGCCCCAGGGTGCGTGGGGGGGGGTGAAGTCGCATGGACTGCTAGGGGAATAGAAAAGTGTCCCTTAGATTCCTCTATAGCAGCAAAGAATGCAGCTTTGGAGGCAGGGATGGCTGTAGCCAGTTCCTGTAGCCCCGGGGCTCAAGGCAAGTCCCAGAGAGAGGGGCTGGACAAAGCCAGCTCTCCTCCTGTAATCAGCTCCCTGGGGGAGGGGGATGTACCACCTTAAAGCAAGGGGGGCACCCCAGCTGCTGACTGCCAGAAATTTGCAGGTCAGCAGGGGGCAGGGCCTGCCCTGGGGTGCACAGAGACATGTGTCCCGGAAGGTGGAAGTTGGGGTCCTGGTGATTGCTGGCAAGCCCAACCTGAGTGAAGATGGGGGAATTTTGCTGGCCAGTGAAGGGTCTGTCATAGCAGGTAGCTGTGAGCCCACAGCTGGTCCAGGGTCACCTTCCCTTTTGGGGGGACACAGAAGTGTCTGACCCAGAGGGGAGCCCAAAGAGGAAAGTCCAGACAGAAGCGGGGGGGTGAGGGGGGTGGAAAGTCCGCCCACCTTTTGTAGGGAGGATCTTTCCCAGGAGGAGGGTGAAAAGTCTGCATTTAAAATGTCAGACCCCTCTCCTGAGAATCAGGTTTTAGGAAAAACTGGGGGTCAGATCTCCGGGAGGGGGGAGTCCATCCAGCTGACCTGTTGGGAACAGAAAGTGGGGTTTTACCAAACCAAGGCACTCCATTGGAAGATGTTCTTGCAAGGCTTGTAAGGGATAAAACTCTCTCTCCAAGACAGGAGGGGGAAATCTCTGCATGGGTGAAACTTCACAAGGGAGTGGGGTCCAGCCCAGAGAAATTCCAGAGGGAGGGGCCAAGGGCAGGCATGGTTGCAGTACACCCTTTCCTTGCCAAGGCCAGCCTCAGACACATGCCTGAATTAAAAGCCTTCTCCAAAGAGGCAAAAAAATCCTTCTGTACTTAATAAACGTGTTCTATTGTTTTATCTACACCAGTGTGCTTGGACTCAAGTGTCTGGAAAACACTATTTGGGAAAACAGGATTTGTATGTATCATTTTCTAATAATAAATGACGGACTTTATATGCGCTTGTGTTGTCCAGGCGTGTTCTGGGCAGCACAAGATGCACATTTCTGCGGGAAAGTCTGGGACTGAAAATTTGCTGGTGTTGCCCTGCACTGTAATTCAAGAGTGGCTGTCTACGGCACTCACCCAGTGAAACTGGGAGTGATTTACACGCTGGAGGCTCTGTGTAAGCAGACCAGAAGTCGTTGCTCACAGCGAGGCAGTGTAAAAGGCACCCCAGACTGGGGAATTGAGGGGACACAGCTGTTCAACAGTCCGGACTGTACCCTGGGTAATGTCACAATCCCATCCTCCCCCGGGAAGTTTGTTGTGTTGTTGTAGTCATGCTGCTCCCAGCATATGATCGAGACAAGATACGCAAAGTAATATCTTTTATTGGACCAACTTCTGTTGGTAGAAGGTACAAGCTTCCAACCTTCACAGAGCTCTTCAGGGATATTACTTCACCCACCTTGTCTCTCGCAACATGGGAAGCATGAGACAGAGCAAGAAGGCCAATCAAAGGTCCCTTCTCCACAATTTTTTGGCTTTTTATAGTCTCATCTTTCCACTTCTCCCATCTCCTCTTTGCCTCTTCCTAGTTTTTGTTGCCTGCTTTTGTATTTCCAGCACCCCACCACAATGGTATATATAGCATCGACACATATCTATATCCCACCGTCTCCCCTGTGCACCTATTTCCCTATAGCCTCCCCTCTGCCTTTAGAGCTCTGCTTTTCCTCCACCCCTCCCCACAAGTGAGCAGTTTATTAATGATATTGACAGGCACCAGTTACCCTTTGCTGGCTGGTGCCCATTAGTTATGGAACTGGGAACTTTTCTTTAAACAAAATTAAATTACTTGCAAAAACCCCACAATTATCTGACAATTATGCACAGTTAGGCATTCAAAAGTCCAGAGAACCATTGCTACGGTCGAACATACCTTAGCACTGCTTCTTGTGTGTATGCATGTACAGACGGCCATATCCCTAAATGGTATAAATTGGCACAGCTCCATTGACTTCAATGGGCCAGATCCCCCTTGGTGTAAACTGGCACAGCTCCACTGAAGTCAACTCAATAGTAAAACTATTACACGGTAATAAGAAGACCCCAGGATCCCTGCAGGCTGCGATCGTATCAAGATTTGACTCTGAGAAGAGAGTGCATTAACTTACAGTTCCAAACACTTCCTCTGGTAATGTCCAAAGAACAAGGGGCCAGCCCTTCAGCTGGTGTAAACCTGCAAGGGCGCCATGGTGCTCTACACCAGCTGAGGATCTGGCCCATTATCTCCCTTCAGCACTCAGAGGGTCAGACCAGATGATCCGATGTTGATGGGCTGAAGGGGAGAGGGATAGCTCAGTGGTTTGAGCACTGGCCTGCTAAACCCAGGGTTGTAGGTTCATCCTTGGGCCATTTAGGGATCTGGGGCAAAAATCTGTCTGGGGGTTGTACTAGATGACCTCCTGAGGTCCCTTCCAACCCTGATATTGTATGATGATAATCCTTTCTGACCTTAAAAACCTTGGGGCCTGATTTTCAGCTATGCCAAGGCCCAGTTATACTGATCTGGCAGTGGAAAGGGGCCTTAAAATGGGTGTTCACTTTGAGGTCCATTAAATTTGCAGAGGGATGCTAAGGGGCCTTAGCAAAACTGAGAATTCAAGCCAGTGAATCTGACTCCACAGAGGTTTCTTAGGTGGAAATTCTGTCAAGCAGGCCAGAGACTAACAAGCTTGGGTGAAATCCTGCCTCATTGGAGTCAATGGCAAAACTCCCACCAAATTCAGTGGAGCCAGGATTTCGCCTGTTATGTCCCTTCCTTCTACATGCAGCTTGTACATTGCTCCCAAGCTCAGCTACATTGCTTCCATTTCTCTCCCCTTTCTATCTTTCATACGGTATCTTTTCCAAAGTGCCCTCCCCATCCACGCACTGCAGTCCAGCTTCTCACGCAGCCTGGGTCAGCTCCCAGCTCCCCAAAACGCTCCTGGGCCGAAGCTGGGAGAGGGTACAAGAGGGGGAAGGATGGTCTTTGCCAAATGTCACAAAGTTACAACAGCAGCAAAATCGAAGGAAAAGCCAGCCAGAGGAACAGAGGCTAACGAGAGAGCGATCCAAACAAACAGGGAAGCCCAAGGGACAGAAACAGAACAAAAGAGCAGCCCAGAGACGTGGAAGAGAAAGGGAAGCCAGTGGATGGAGTGTCTGGAAATTTCAGTTCTGTCTCTGAAGGGGAGGAAGAGTGCCAAGGAGGGGAGAGGAAGTGAAGAAAAAAACCCAAGGGAAACAAATACTACCTAGGCATATCCGAATCAAGAAACTGCCTGCAAAAACACAAAACAATCACATGGTTAGTGTGGGTTCAAATGGACGGCAGCAGCAGCAGCATTGTAGGGAAGTGATTCAGATGCCTAATGCCTCCACGCAGCCCCTGCTGCCCTTCCTTGCCTCATGCAGGGCAGCAGGGTTGCAGCGAAGGGGCCAGACACCTTGTAGGCATGCGTGGATGTGTGAGCAGCGTTGTGTGTGGCTTGGGTTGTTGTCTGGGGAGTTGTAAAGGGGAAGAGACCAGATCCCTTTCCTGACGGTGGTGACAGAGTGTGAACAAGAAACATCCTTATCTCGGCTGGCTAGGGTGAGGAGGAGGAGAGACAATCCTAGCTACAGGGGCTATTTGCAGTGGAAACCTAAAGCATGCCTGAGCCTGTGGGGGAAGAGTCTGGGGCTGCTGGCGCTACAGGTTAAAGCCAACTCCTTGAGGGCCTAGCTAACACCTCCAGAGGGAGGCCTTTCCTGGTTCTCATCAGGAACAACTTACATTGAAACATCCGTGGTGGGGGAGAAGGGCAGCCCAGGGGGTGGGCCCAGGGCCTGCTTGCTGCAATGAGGACTGAAGGACATACAAGAGCAAAGCAGGGAGCAAAAGCAGTTCAGAAAGAGGGTTCGATGCATCCCATTCCATTGGCTGTCATCCCTTTGTCCCTACATCCAGGGTCTCCCCAGGGCTAAGGCCAAACCAAGCAAAAAGCCCATGCAGGGTTGAAGCAAAGGGAATTTGTGAAGATGTTTCATTCCATTGTCCTGTGGAAATTCAATCCTCTTTCCCTTTTCACATGTTCCAGTTACCCCTTCTCCTCCCTGCACCACCCCTTCTGCCCATGCTCCTGAGGGCTTCTGGTCCCAGTTGTGGAGAGAAGCAGTGGTCCAAGGTTTCCGTCCCTGGGAGAGAGCACTGCATTTTCACACACCCAGTTGAGATTCTGGGACAGAAAGCTAGATACAAACCTGATGCCCTGGGTCCCTCAAGTTGTAAGCAACACCTCCCCTTTGCTTGGTAAACAGTCTTGTGACAAGCAACTCTGCAAACAAGCACCTCTCCACTCTCTGGAGAACTCCATGCCAGGGCTGAAATCCCCTGCCCAGAATGACCTCTTCTAGCGTGCAGTGCTCAAACGGGGAGGAAGAAGAGGGAGAGATTCCCAAGGTGCCACAGCATTGCTCTCGTGTGTGGAGTAGGGCAAAAGAATGAGCACTGCAGAACGGGCCCAGTCACACTGTGCTATGTCAGATTTAACGGGCCAGATCCCCAGCTGGTGCAAATCAGCCCTTAGCTCCACTGGAGTCACTGAGTCAGATCCCCAGCTGGTGTAAATTGTTGTGGCTCCTGATTTATACTAGTTCAGGATCTAGCCCTAATTCTTCCAGCTGTCGGTTACACTGTTTCTCAATGACTGGTCTGTGGACTGGCGCCGGCTCTGAGATTTCCCTGATACAGTTTAGGAAGGCAGCAAGCTGGTCCTTGATAGCGAAAGGTTGAGAAACGCTGCGTCTATTACGCTTGGTTTGTATCGATTTCTGTCTTGCTCAGGACAGGCAGGAACAAATGATCTGAGCTACCCAGAGAGGTGCTGAAGTGCAGCTATTCTGAGTCCCTGCTACCTCTGAACACTGCTGCTGTCAGCCTCACGCAGCGTCACCTGCATGGTATCTGACAGCACACAGTGGAGCCTGCCCTACTGCCCTGATCCAATCCTTTCCTCGGGGTCACTCACTGCACAGTGACTCTTCAGATGCAACTGCTTGTCGTGTGACTCACGTTACGCCTGGCCCACCCTTGCCCTTCCCCACTCCACTCATGTACTCACTCCAGCAACCTGCTGTCTTGCTCTTGCCCCCTCGGTCAGCCACCCAGCTGGCGAGGGGCTCTGCTGGCCTGGGGCAGAGTGCTGGCCTGTGGGCATTGCTGGGTGAGGCAGATTATGTAAGTGAGCACACAGGTCACAGTGGGACTGACCATTTCTCCTGCACTGAGCTTTCTGGGTTTTAAACTGTATTCCCTCAATTATACCATGTGCCCATAGGCAGGGCAGCCCTGGCAGGAGGAAGGAAGAGGAGATGTCCCCAAGGATACAAGGAAGGAAGCTGTAACAGAGACCAGCTCAGTTTCCTTCCTGCCATGTTCCAAGGACAGGCAGTGCAATGCTTCACGTTGGCCACACACAATGCGGATGTCCCCTGCATTGCCAGTGATGATCTCTCATCTCCTCTATGCAAATTACAAGCAAACTCTGTGACTAGTGACTGCCCCCACTTCCTGCTGGATGTGCTCTCAATCTTCTCCTAAAACACACTGTGCAACCACTTCCACCCAGAATCCATCCCAGCGTGGACCCGTGACAGCTCTCCAGGCTAGACATCTTGCTGGGGCTGCCCTGAGCTGCAGCAGTGACCTGGAGCTCTGCTCTGTGGTGCCAGTAGCAGTCGCTCCACAGCCACTACTGACCTACTGACTGGTTATTTATTCCCAGGTTGCTGCTAGGGTTCCGAGTTCTGGTGTTTGCTGCCACCCCCTTACGACTTAGCCAAAAGCATCACCACTAGCAGAGCCCCTATAAGCATCTGACTGACACTGCAGCATACAGCTATACTGGGTCTCAGAGAAGCATAGGTGACAGTCTCAGCATCTAAAGGGAGGTGCATACAATATTGCCTATCAGTTGAATGTAGGGCCATGGGGCCTCACCACCCTGGGTCAATGCTGCTACAACACATGGATGGGGGATGGCATCTTAAAATCCAGAGGTGGGTGAAAATCCAAAGACTCCTTTGATGTTGGTGTAATATTTTGAAAATGTCACTGGGAAGTGAGGCCCCCTTTGGCACATGCCCATGGCAGCCCTGGGTGGTGCAAGGAAGACCTGCCTCAGCAGCCTCGGGTGAAAGCTGTCAGCCAGATAATGATCTGAGATGCCATCAGTGTGTGTGTTTGTGTGTGGTGGGATTTGGGGAAGCCCACCTCGAATCCCTGGGCTTCTGTGGATTCTCCACTGTTCCTGCCTTGTGGTGCAGCCATGTCGCCATCCCGCCAGTGCCCTCTGAAATGCAGACTCAGCACAATCACGCCCCCCACCCCCCACAAGTGGTCCTGCAGCAGCAAGAAGGCCCTGATGGGCAAGACCTTGGGGGCAGGAGGGAGAGAAGCCCCCATAAACACAGACAGCCCTTGTCAACCTAACTGGATCAGACATTGCCTAGCGCCCCAGGACAGCAGGGCAAAGTGAAGAGATGGCAAAGCCAGGCCAGACCCACCGATCATCCTGGGAGGGGTTGACGTATCCAGACGACAGGATATTCAGAGACAAGATGTTGGGGTCAATCAGAGACTCGTCCCCTTCTGGGGTGTTTCGGATCCGACCTGCCAACACACGTCAGAACACACTGTTTGGAGGCTGGGCAGTGGTGGGGGGGGGAGGGGGCACAGGTCAATGGGGATGGTTCACAGTTCCAAGCTGCATAGCAGGGTAAATGGTAAAGGTGAGACTTGGGGGAAGATGCTTAATGTCAGCATCATATCCTCCTTCAGCCCCTTGGGACAGGCCCCTATATCCACCGCCTCCTGCTAGAGCCTAGAGACCACACTGCCCAGGCTCATCTCCATGGGTGGGAGGGTGCATGGCTCCAGGGGGACCACTAGGAGGAGCTCTGTGAGCCTGCTACCACACCCCTGTGCACGTCTGGCTCACTCCCTTCCACGTGGCCGGACAGCCCCAAAGGCCAGTAGCCTCCAAAGGCCATGGAGAGGGGGAGGCATGTCCTTCCACCTTGTCCCCTCACCTACCTGTAAGGACATATGGATGGAGCCACTCCTGAGCTCCCCAAAGCAGCCTGGCCTTTACATGGGCTATGCAATGAAAGAGGTTTCTTGCCCCTTCTCCTCCACTATGCCCTGGGTAGAGAGCAGGCACCGGGAGGGCCCCAATTCCCCAAATGGGGGCTCAAAGAGCTGACAGAGGTCCCCCAGTCTAATCCGGAGTGTTAACAAGAATAATGGGGGCACAGCCTCAGCTGGTGGCAATTTCCATTAAAGTAAATGGAACTCTGACCATTGACAGCAGCTGAAGATCCGCCCCAGGACCCCTGCTGCAGCAGTAAGGGCCTAGCAGTGCAGCCTTGGCTCCTGGGGGTAGCCGGTACTCAACGAGGGGGCGCCTTGCTGAGTGATGTGCTGCTGAGCATGAGTAAAGGGGTGCCAGCTGGCTCCCAGCGATCATCTGCATTATTTCCCACAACAGGCCTGACAGAGTAGGAGGAACGGGAGCCCGGACAAAGCATGAGGGAGAAGAGATTATGGGAGAGAAGGGAACGGGAGGGAGCACACAGGTGTGAGGATGCAGGAGTGAGGCATCTGCTCAGACCCTGCCAACCAGCAACTCTGCTTACCTACAACCAGCTCTCGCACTTCTTTCCAGCGGACGAGGCTGCTGTTTTCATGCACTAACGTCACGGTGATCCTCCTCTGGATTCCCTGTCAGCACCACGCCAGAGAGAAAAGGGCAGTGGTGAAAACCAACAGCCCAACACCTAGTTGTTATGGGGATTAGGAAGATGGGCCAGTGGAGCGGCACAGGGACAAGGAGCAGGGCAAGGACCATACCTGGTGGAGCAGGAAGGTTCCGAGGCATGGCATCCCTCCGCGGTGATCAACAATGGCAGGAATGTAACTGAAAAAGGGAAACTCAGTGAGATGTGATCTGAGATGGAGGTGCTCCTCCCCATGCCAGGGCCTGGACGATCTCACCCCGCCACCCCAGGGCCTGGGGGGATCTCACAAACACACACCCCTGGGCCCAGGGGATCTCACACACCAATCCCCCAGGGACCAGGGGATCTCACCCATGTAACCCCCAGGGCCTGGGGGATCTCACATTCGCATCCTCCAAGGGGATCTCGAACTCGCATCCCTTGAGGTCCTGAGGGATCTGACACACACACCCACAGATCCTGGGGGATCTCACACATGTCCCACTCAGAGCCCAGGGGATCTCACACTCACAGCCCCCATTGCCTGGGGAATCTCACACATGCACACCCCAGGGCCAGGGGGATCTCACCCATGCACTCCCCAAAGCCCAGGGAATCTCCCAAGGGATCTCACACATGTATACCAGAGAGCCCGGGGGATCTCACACATGCACCCCAGAGGTCCTGGGGGATCTCATGCCTCCTCACAAGGCTGGGGGATCTCACACACGCACCCCCCAGGGCCCTGAGTATCTCAAATATCCACCCCAAGGGCCAGGGATCTCTCACAAGCACCCCCCAGTCACTGGGGGATCTCACACAGACACCCAACAGGTCCCGGGGATCTCACATACGGACACCCCCAAGGCTCGGGGGATCTCACCATCCCACCCCCCAGCATAGGTGACGACTTCCCCTGTTCCCGGTGGGTGCTCGACCTCACATACACCCCTGGCCCCGCCTCTACACCACCCTCACACCGCCCCCATTCCACCCCCTTACCCCAAGTCCCTGCCCCTGCCCCACCTCTTCTCCGCCTCCTCCCCTGAGCATGCCGCGTTCCCGCTCCTCCCCCTCCGTCCCAGAAAGTCATAAGCACCGCCAAACAGCTATTAGGTGGCAGTGCAGCAGGAAGCGCTGGGAGAGAGGGGGCGGAGTGAGGATGTGGCGCGCTCAGGGTGGGGAGGAGGAGTGGGGAGCTTGGCTGCCGGTGGGTGCACCCACTAACTTTTCCCTGTGGGTGCTCCAGCCCCAGAGCATCCAGGGAGACGGCACCTGTGTCCCACAGGGCCCGGGGGATCTCACATACGCATCCTCCCAGGGTCTGGGGGATCTGACAGACGTACCCTCCAGAACCCGGATGATCTGACACACGCACCCCCCAGGGTCTGGGAAATTTGAGACAGGCACCCCCCAGGACCCATGGGATTGGACACATGCACGCCCCCAGGGTATGGGGGATCTCACACATGCACCCCCAAAGCCCAGGGGATCTCAGACATTTGCACCCCATAGTCCTGGGGGATCACACACATGCACCCCCAGGGCCTGGAGGATCTGACACCCCCCCCACACACAGGGTTTGGGGGATCTCACAAACACACTCCACAGGTCCCAGGGGATCTCACACACGCAACCCATAGGTCCCAGGGGATCTCACTTATGCACTCCATAGGTCCTTGGGGATCTCACACACGCATCCCCCAAGGGTCTGGAGGATGAGACTCATGCCCTCCCCAGGGCCCAGAGGATCTGACACACGCATCCCCCCAGGGCCTGGTGGATCTGACACATGCAACCCACAGGGTCTGGGGGATCTCACACATGCAACCCATAGGTCCTGGGGGATCTCACACATGCACCCACCAGGCCCTAGGGATCTCACACATGCACCCCACATGGCCCGGGGAATCTCACACACGCACCCCACAAGGCCCAGGGGATCTCACACACGCACGCCTAAGGGCCTGGGGGATGTCATACACATATCCCTACGGCCTGGGGAATCTCACGCACCCCACATGGCCCAAGTGATCTCACACAAGCACCCCACAGGGCCTGGGGGATCTGACACACAAACCTCCCGGGCCCGGGGGATCTGACACCCCCCCCCAAGGCCCGGGGGATCTCACACTTGCACCCCCAGGGCCTGGAGGATGTCACACACACACCCCTCAGGGCCTAGGGATCTGATATACGTACCCCCAGGGCCCAGGGAATTTGACACAGGCACGCCTCAAGACCTGTGGGATCTCACACATGCACACCCTAGGGCCTGGGGGATCTTACCCACCCACCTCCCAGGGCCAGGGGGGAACTCACACACGCACCCCACAGAGTCTGGCGGATCTCACACACGCAATGCACCCCCCATGGCCTGGGGGAATCTCAGACTCGCACCCCAGAGGTCCTGGGGTATCTCACACACGCACCCCCAAGGACACAAGGGTTCTCACACACATGTGCACATCATAGGACCCTAGAGCTCTCTCTCTCTCTCACTCTCTCGTGATTCCCATTTGTGTTGCCAGTGCCATGCATGGAGGGTCCTGATGACTGGAAGAGATTTGGGTTCAGCCTTTCAGCTGGCAAAAGGGCATTCCAATGTCCTGAGCCCAGCCCAGCACACTGGAGACCAGACACAGGTGGGACAAGCCCAGACTCCATAGGGGCCATGCCTATGAGCGAACAGACTTTCTCCCGGAAGTAGCAGCAGGTGACTGGATATCTCCGATCATCAGTGGAGCCCTTAGAGCATCCCAGACTCAGAGGTGCTTGAATCCTTTATTGGCTGAGTTTTGCCTGTTGGTCCTGGTTGTGAATTACCCACAACCAGACTGTGATTTTAGACATTTATTTGTTATGCCCAATTGCCCGACCAATACTTTGTGCCAACATTTCTTTAACCTGTGGTTTGGTTTTCCAATGGATGCCTGTGAGAATTCCCTTTGGCGCCATGTGACTGCTCCCCCAACTCCCATGGTGTTGTGTCTGCCTCCTGCATGGGTCACCTAAAAGCAGCCACATTTGCAAATTATCGATGAACCACCAACACCAAATCTCTTGTGTGAATCCCAAAAAGAGTCTGCTGTGGGAGCAGGGCAGATGTGAGACGTCTTCACTATCGGTGTGACACCAAACAGACGGGGAATAAAAAACTCCTTCAATTGAAAACTCTAGGCTGGAGGTGAGAGTCTAGATGAGCCATTGCAAGCACTAGCCCAAGGAATTGTGGTTGGTTTGCAACTGCTTTTTTGCTGCATTTGTCCCGTGCTCCCCAGCTGCATGCTAGCGCCAGTCCCATGTCCCTCATTTGTTTACTTGTGGCAAGCTATTTTTTTGGCATCACTTATTGCCCCAACTCCCAACATCTTGTCAATCTTTCACCAGCAAATCCCACCTGGAATGCATAGGGAGGCCCACACACCTTCCGCTGTGGCAGTTCTGAAGACCCCTGTAAGATCCCTTAGCTGCACATAGGCTCATTAATGAGTGTGCTTTGGAAAGATTCTTCCCAGGCTCTTCCTACAGCTACCAAACAATTCAAAGCCTGCTGCTGATAGTGCAGGGCCCCCTACATGTGCCCTGTACCAGGCACTGGGGCAGCTGCTCCCACATACAGTAGACCTTTCATCTGGAAGAGCTGTAATTAAATCAACAGCTGTGGCTAACTGCTGGAGTGGGGAGAAGGTAATTGTATTACTGTCTAATTTCCTTTTCTCATTGTTCTGCATGAGGCAGCTACATCAGCACAATTCTCATAGCTCTTTGGACCACACTGTGCTTTGGGGAGAAACGTGTTCCATTTTGCAAGGAACATCTCAAAAAGTGACATTGTGGTTTGACACAGAATCATAGGCCTGGAAGGGACCTCAAGAAGTCATCTAGTCCAGTCCCCTGCACTCATGGCAGGACTAAGAATTATCTAGACCTTCCCTGACAGCTGAGCTCCCCAGAGTAGGATTCCCCCTACAGCTCCCCAGGATGGGATCCCCCGACAGTAGGGCACTCTGGTTCCCTTGTCAGCCCTCAGCAGAGGACGGTACTTACTCGCCATTGGCCTCCAGCTCGCAGATCTCAAAGAAGACCATCAGATCGTATTTGCACTGGCAGGGCCCGGCGCTGGGGCGTGCCAGGGTGCTCAGCTTCGTCGCTGGCACTACGGCGGGCAGAAAATAAGACTTACAAACAGGAAACGAGAAGCTGCTGAAGTGTGAGCTGGACTCACTGCACCACTCAGAAGATGAGTGTCAGTCAGAGCCAGGACCACTGGCAGTGACTGTCTAAGAGAGCAGCTAGCTGAGATCTAGCCCCAGCTGGAGATGACCTCTGACCCCCAACATGCCAAAAGAAGGGGGGAGAACATGCACAAACACATGCACCCACTCAGATTCTGTGAATCCTTACTCCCATTGTGGTGCATACTCCTGTCCGTAGTCCCACTGAAGCCAGCCGGCCGATGTGGGGAGCAAGGGTACGAAGGATCAGGCCCACACAGTGTATATGAGAGACGAGACACATACAGAAGAAGTGACTGCTGCTTTTGCTAAGCTCTGGCTGAGCATCGCCCTCTGACAGGCCACCCCCCCTCAGGCACTTCCAGCCAGAGGCCTGACCCCAAATCACAGAATGAGGAGGCACGACACACAGAGGCAACAGCAAACCAAGACACTAGGCTGCGAGGAAAACCACTGGGACTTGGGTGTCAGATGCTAAAATATTTGGTGCCCAATACGCTAGCCGGCTCACTGCTGGATGCGCTCTCTGGGCATGCTCTCTCTGCTGCTAGCTCAGCCACCTCGTTCCTTCTGCGAGAGAGGGAGGAGTCCAGCCCTGTCCCGTCCCCCCCGCCCCCATAATGAACTGTGCTGAAATGAAAAATGCAAGTACCCTCAGAAAGGTGTGCATTGCTTTGGGAACAGGCATGGCAATGCCATTCAGTACTGAGCTCTGTGGGTGTACCCCAGGCATTACATGGACACATTCCCCAGGGGAGGCATGGCTAGAATCCCGAGGAGCAGTGGGATCTTCCACAGTGGTGTCCAGAAACCAACCAGGTTGCGGAGCCTTTCTCACAGCACAGTTCATTACAGGTGGGAGAGGAGGGGGGTGCACAGGGCTGGACTCCTCCCTCTCTCGCGGAAGGAACGAGGTGGCTGAGCTAGCAGCAGAGAGCGCATCCAGCAGTGAGCCGGCTAGCACACCAGGCACCAAATATTTTATCAGCTGGAGGGATTTTTCATGCTCTTCAGGGTGGAGGGAAGGGAAACAAACAGAAACCCCAAAACAAAGCAAAACAGTTGAGACACGGAGTGGGAGTGAATGGACATCGTGGGGACGGGGTTGCAGTCTGCTTTGCCAATGCTGCACACTTCAGCCCTCTTTAACCACCCCCGAGCCCTCTGAGCCACTGCTTTAAACAGGTGTCCCACTCAAATCAACGTGTGTCAGGACAGAGCTGGTAGCACGTCTCTGCCCAACAAGGGGGAGGGGAGATGTAAGAGTGAAGGAAGGGGAGACACCCCGGGATGGGTATTCTGCAGTCTGGATGTGCACGCTGACGGGAAGCAATTTAATTTCAGCGCAGGAACCCTTTCCTATAACAAGTGGAATCAGGGCCATCCTTACCCATACGCAAAATACGCAGCTGCTCCGGGCACCAGGAAATTTGGGGCACCAAATTTCCTGGTGCCCTGCGCAGCTGTGTGCTGCTCCAGCCCCTGCTACGGTTCTTCTCCAGGGCCCCTGCCCTGCTCCGCCTCTTCCCCACCCCAGCCCTGCCTCTTCCCACCCCTGCTCTGCCCCAGCCCCGCCCCCACTCCCCTGAGCTCTGCAGCAGGGCTGGGTCTGTACTCACCAGCGGTGGGACACGCAGACCCGGCTCCAGCCACACCGCCGGTGAGTGCTGGGAGGTGGTTCTTCCCTGCCCCCCAACCCAGCCCCCCCCCCACAGAGACCTGGGGCCTGCCCCCCCACCCCCACGGAGGCCTGGGGACAGCCCCCCTGGTCTCCCTCGCAGAGGCCTGGCAGCGGGAGGGGGGGGGAGCTGCATAGGGCCCCAGAATAGCTAGGGATGGCCCTGAGTGGAATATTGACACTGAGGTTACAGTGCTAGTGAGACACCAAGGAATGGCTCTTCATGGATGACAACAGCTAGTGAAAGGATGAGAGCATCCCTGCAGGAAGGGAAAGGGATGAGGAAGGATTGCTGGAGTGCAGGAGGTACTCAGCATGCCAGTGGATAGGCCTACTTCCAAGCTAACCAGATCCTAATGAGCAGACTTGGAAGATTTAGAGCGCTGTGAATTATCCTGCGCTGATTTCTTGATACTGTCAAGATTTTCTGAGGTCCTGTTCTCTGCTACCAAGTTACCACAGGGCAGTAACCCTGGTCCAGTAAAAAACCAAACCGCCTGTGCTATCTATCACTTTACTGTGTGGCCCACGGGCTGCTCCAGCCAGCACCCTGCTTTACACTCAGCCATTGCCATCTGGGCTCCTTTCTGCGGCAAATGCAAAAGGGAAGGTGGCTAGCATCATCAGGCCTACCTGTTCATCTCACCACCAGGACTGCTCTCTGCTGAACATTCCCACAGAAATAGCTGCCCCCACCTGCAACACCCAGGAGTTCCCCAGACAAATGGTTTCTCTGTAGAGCTACACACCATGGCTGGCTCTATGGACATGTCAAAAAACCAATACGCCACGAATACCAGCTAGCCTGGAAAGGTCTCCTTCCCCCACTGCAGTGTCTCGATTTACAGAAGCCATCATAAGAACGTTATGCAATGCATCAAGCAAAACAGCATGAGAACCCACAGACAATTCAGTCTGTTATCAAAACACCATCTCCCATCACGCAGATCCTTACTGTGTACAAAACCAGGTGACTATGGTGTTATTGCAGAGCAGTCCAATGAGGAATGACCAATTCTCCCCCAATTCCCACATGCTTCCAAGTTGTGGCTTCTGAAGCCTAATGTACTTTAGAAGGGGAAAAACAATGGCCTACCTGGCTTGGACAACGGCATGACCCGGGGGAAGTGGCGTCGAGATGGTCTCAGTGGGCTATGGAGAGAAGAGACTCAGATGAAAGAATGCATGCAAAATAAATGACTGGTTCTCCCCATCTCACAACACAAGAACAAGGGGACACTCTATGAAGTTGGAAGATACCAACAAAAGGATATACTTTTGCAGGCAACATCTCATTCGACTGTGGAACTCACTAACACATGATGTTGAGACCAAGAATTTAGTAAGATTCATCTTTATTTTCATACATGTTAGAGGAATGGAAAACTCTGGCTTCTTAGCTAACGCTTCAAGATGCTGCAGAATTTAGTACTGCTAAGCTGTAGATACCAGAGAGTGTTTGCACAGAATTTATAGACCTGATCCATAGCTCACAGAAACCAATGGAACTACTCCCATTGATTTGGATAGGTTTTATCAGATCCTAGGTCCACATTATATGAGGCTGTGGTTACAGCATTAAAAAATAAGTCTGAGTCAACAAGAGGGGTGAGCCCATCCTCTGGATGTTACCCCTTCCCTACACCACACTGACCTGAGCACGTCCTTGCAGAGAGGAGGGAAGGGATGTTGCTGATAATGCCCAAACACCTCAAACACAATCGGTTGGCTCTTGATGTACTCAATGAATGACTTGGTCACCTCCACCGCAATCTGAGAGAGGGGAGCAGGGGACAAGCAACAACGCTTTAAAATGACATACAGCAGAAATCCATTCGTCTAGGCCCCTATCCAGCAAAGGATTTAAGCATGTGACTTCCACGGGATTACTCACACTCTAAAAATTAGACATGTGATGGATACAATATTTCGCTTACTAGTAAATGGTATTTCTCCAAGGAAACAGGCTCAGCTCACCCCTCTGATGGGTTTTTGCTTATGTCACACTTATACAATGATGGCATAATGCTGCTGGTTTAATTTCCCCAAAGCTAAGGCAGCCCTTTGATCTCTGTAGGAGGAAGCGGGGTGAATATTTCTGCATGGGAGTGGTTGGTCTTCCAGAGCAAAATGGTGAGACTGGTCTAGAGGCTCCACATAGAGACACTCAGTGTCAGAAAAATCTGGACCCATATTGCCAGGGGCTCCTACAGAGGTCTAGAGCTTTTCTACACCAGGTCCTTGAAGGAGAGGCTAATAATGTCAAAATAAATATGAAAAGCAGGAACCTCAGGATTAGGAGCCATGACCTTCACTGGAAGGACCGAAGGAACCTTAACAATGGCCTTTCTTCTTCTCTCTGGAGCTGGCTTTCCAGGCTTCACCTTTAAGCCGGTCCCAGGCTGTGACAGTGTTTGTGATCATGTGAGAGTGGACACAGGGAAGAGAAGGGGGAAGGATAACAACCCCTAACGACCTGGTCTGCTGGCTCTTAGGCCGGAGGTGGCCTGCTATCAGCCTGTGCTGCTTCAGAGAGAGATGATGGTTCAGGGGCAGGGCATGTTAGACACAATGGTCTAGAAAGTCTGGGCTCCTTGTCCCAAGAGAGTCTTTTGTTGGTTTTCTTTGTAGCACTCTTTGGTTTCTCTGCCATTCTCCTCTCACACAGATACCCTCTTGTCTAGAAGAGACTTAACTTGCTGACAAAAACCTACCCTGGGAAAGTTCAACAAGGAGGGTGTGACAGAGTGCTGGCTGTAGCACACTGATCACTGAAGGCTGCAGGCGTAATTGGAGCATACCAACCTGTTTCTGGTGGGGATTACTGACACTTGGGAGCCAGTGCTGAGCTAACAGATAACCGGCTTAGTTCCTGGGAGGATATACAATTGGGAGGACCAGGAAGTAAAAGGGGGAGCTTGGGGGACGGGGCGGGGGGGGAGGGGGAGGGCTGGGTGGACGAGAGAAGCTGTGTGCTCCTCCCACTGTGTACCTGTGCTGTGACCTGTCCTGTTTGGAAACAGAGGGTTACAGGGGCCTGATAGTGGGCCAGAAACGGATAGTTGGTGTTTGTGACGAAGAACCATGAACACAGGCGAGGCTGTGCTACTCACTGGGTAGCTGAAGAAGTGCCCTGTGACAGAGGAGAATGCCTGTGACAGTCAGAAGGACACACACATGGTTTCTTCTCCCACCAAAATGCAATCAATGCATTTTTTCCAGCCGCTGATCAAGTGTGATATAAGTGACAACCTGTTAACTTGTGAGCTGAGCCGGTTCACTCAGAGGAGCACCCTGTATGGTCTCTGATCACGTGACAGCAACGCACACTGTAACGAGAAGGAAGTTCTCAGATCTCCAGTATAAAGCAGCAGCCCACTGCAGAGTGTGAAGTGTATTACCCCATGGGCAGAGAGGAGAGCACATTGCCATGCGACTGGGAGGTGGTGCAATTACTGCTGTCAAACTGGCAGTGGTAGAGTGGGATTAGACCAGTGGTTCCCAAACCGTAGGGCATGCCCCTTTGGGGGGCACAGAGGAATGTTCAGGGGGACATGGTGGGGGTCTGAACCAGGCCCCATGGGGGGCAGGGCGGAAGTGCCACCCAGTCCCACTCTGCATCCAGCTCCACTCTGCTCCCACCTCCAGCCCCAGCAGCAGCTCCACTCCCAGGCCTGGCCCCAGCACTGGTTGCGGCTCCACTTCCGGCCCCAGTCCCTGAGCCCCAACAGGGCACGGACAGATTCCATTATGGGTAAGGAGAGGCACAACAGAAAAAGTTTGGGGAGCACTGGATTTGAAGGTTTCTATGCTCTGGGCAGACCCTGAATATTGCGGGGCAGAGCGAAAACAGCCTGGCCAGTGATACTAACGTTCTGGACATGATAGAACCCTAGAGGTGGTCCTCGTCCTGTGTTCTTCAAGGGCTCCGTTGAAAAGGCCTCATCGTGACGATGGATAAAGCTGCAAAGGGGGGAAGATTGTTACAGCGGCAGTGTGGTCGGCAGGGTGAACCGAGAATGACAGAGCTAGGTGGGAGCCAGCGTAGACTACCCCAGGTCTGAATGAAGATGACTCATTTCCCCTCCCCCCAGGGGGCTGCACTCTATAAGTTCAGATAGGCTGCTACAGAAAGCCAGCTCTCCATGGGCCTGATCCGCCGCACACTGCCGTCCATGGAAAGACGCCCACTAACTTTAGCAGGCTTTGGATCAGGCCTCAAGTGAATGAACAGACTCATTTTGCACTGCGTGACTCTCTCTCGGTTCTTTCCCTCTTTCATGAGGCATTGGACAAAAATTCAGAAGCGAAGAGGACAGTGTGGCCAATCTAGGTCTGGGCACTTGCCCTTTCCCATCTCAGGGCTGCCCAGAGACCCCCTGCCATGTAGCTGAGATCCCATTTCATTTAGGAATCCAGCAAGGGCAGGGCGGTTGCATGCCCCTGCTATCTGTTCATGATGCTCTTTGGGGAGTGCAACCTTCTGACTGAGGCAAAGGCAGAGTGGGAGGAAGAGGGAACAAACACCAGCAGCGCAGAGGGATCTGAGGACATCTCACTTAAACTGGCAGAAGATATCTGCATATTCTGCAGAGATGCTGGAGGCTTGCAGAACTGTCACTCGGAAGGTGAAGATGCTGCCCAGTGTCAGATGGTCCAGAACTGCTTCCAATGGGTCGTCTAGAGCAACTTTCTCTGGACTGTCGAGGAGGAGATCATCTGGAGTCACTGGGGGAGGAGGAGAGCCATTAGAAAAACTCCAGACAGCATCCGTCAAGGCCTAGTGAACATCCAGCATGTCTCACACCAACACAAGCATTCCTTTCAATGGAGCTGGCAGTTTACACCCTGCTGAGACTCTGGCCCTTTGCAATCCAGCGAGCAGTGAAACATTCTTTTGCTTTCTACTAGGTACACAGCTCCCGCCCAATGCCACTTCCCCCTGGACTAAAACAACCCTTTCACCTGCACAGGTGTTGTTGTTGACTTCATCTGCAGAAGGTCCAATGTCAGTTATCTGCCCCTGGCCTTCAACAATCCGCAGTTCCTCCTGCGAGGTCCCTGAACGAGACATCCCCGCCATGGGACAGGCCTCAGACTGGAACTGTCAGGCACAAGGGGAAATGGAACAAAGAGGCTGTGTGTGTAGGGAGGCCGCAGTCCTGACAGCACGCTCACCCTGCTAACGGCCATGAGCAGCCTTTTCGTCTCTTGCCTGGCATGCCTTCCCCTCTGTACTGCGTGGCAGACACCCAGTGAGGCATGAGAGGCTGCAGCTTTGATCTCCTCTACCACAGCAACATCTGAAGCCTCAACGTTAACATATGGCACACAGATTGGCCGAAGGGACAGGGTCAAGCAGCCCAGGGAATCCGTAATGAGAGAGGGAACCTTTGGCTGCTAAGACATTGTTCCAACCTGACCTAGGTCTGTACTGAGTGACCGTCATCTACCAGCTGTTCACTGGCCTGCGTGAAATGAACCAGAGGCTCCAGTTCCATTCAGCAAGGGTAGTGCCCATGCCACTCTGCTAGCAGGCCACTGCAGTCACGGTGTTTGTACTGGTGTGGCTGAGGCCAACCTTCAGGCCCACGAGGGATGTGGTCATCACTCCCTCTCCCAACCCAAAGCGCATCATATCTAGGGCACTCCTAGTCTTCTGCCATCTGAGACCAATAGGATAAAATACTAGGAACGGATTTGTTATCAGGGTATGAGTAATAGCAGGACCCAATACACTCCCCAGCAAGCTAAGGTCACAGAAAGATATTCTCACCTGGGGCTGGCTGCCATACTGTACCTTCTCAAAGTGCTGATCATCAAAGGATATTTTGGCTGTCCCTGACTGCCGTACTCCTGAACCATAATCCGGGGCTTCTTCATCCGCTGAAAGAGGACACATTACAGGAAGGCAAGACATTACAGGAAGGCAGAAAAAACTCACTCCTAAAGCAGATTGCAGCCAGAGTCAAGGTCTCTGGGATTGTGACCTTTCATACACGGCTCCCTGAGTTTCTTCTTCAGGGAATGCTTGAGTGGTCACTGGCTGCAGAATTTGATGAAAACCAGTGAATTCCAAAAGGCAATCATGGAAATGTTGCAAGAAGTGCTTTCCAGCCTCTGTTTCAGAGAGACGGTCAACAATTCTGCATTAGCTAACAGCCAGCTATGTGCACACTCATCTATAAATTGGTACCAACAGCACCACACTAATGCCCTTGCTAGTTAAGCAGATGATGGCCCAGATCATAAAACCATGACATGACATGGCAGAGTTTTCAGTTCTTTGCAAGACCATCCTATTAGAATAGCTGTGTGTGCATGTGTGCGTTAGGGATAGTGGTTGTACTTACAGAGCAGAATACGTACCTGAAATGAACAGTACCAGAAAAAAGTATTGCTATTAATTTTTCTCAGCCCTAGATTTATCATGAATAGAGCCAGATCCTGGTGGAATTGACCCCATCTGTGAATCACCTTGTTCAAGGTGACTGATAATTCACATTTGGGTCAGTTCCACCAGGGTCAGGTTCTATTCATGATAAATCTATGACAGGCCCCACTTCTCCTCGAATGCCATGAGTGAGAGGTCCTTCCGGATCAGGTTGGATCCAATTGATGGGGAAGCCTGGGACTGAATGAATTGGACAAAATAATTTCCTTCTCACCCCAGGAGACAGCAATTTGTCCCAGTAAGGCATGGATCTTGGAACATATTAACGCATGCACATGGGAACTGATGCTGAATCGATTTACACCATGTGTAACCCACTGAAATCAGGCGAGTTGCATGGGGTGGGAGCAGTACACAATATAACCCACAGACTGATGAGTGCCCTCTTGTGGCAGTTCTAATGACAGTACAGGAGATGCCTATTGGACTACAGCACCCACAATTCCTACCACAGGAAGCTTGATGTCCCTGTATTACTAGAGCAGGAAAACATTGCATGGTGGCCTGTGAGTGGCATACCTCCTGGCAAATCCTGTGTGTGTGCAATACTCCACTGGCCCACTTTGGGAAGGCGGTGGGAAAGAGTCTTGTGCACAATGCAACAGGGAGAGCAAGGTCTAAAGCTGGGGTGGCCAACCTGAGCCTGAGAAGGAGCCAGAATTTACCAATGTACATTGCCAAAGAGCCACAATAATACGTCAGCAGCCCCCCATCAGCTCCCTGCTCCCAGCGCCTCCCACCCACTGACAGTCCCGCGATCAGTGCCTCCCCCTCTCTCCCCGCACCTCCAGATCAGCTGTTTCGTGGTGTGCAGGAGGCTCTGGGAGGAAGGGGAGAGGAGTGAGGGCATGGCAGGCTCAGGGGAGGGGGCGAGAAGGGGTGGAGTGGGGGCAGGGCCTGTGGCAGAGCCAGGGGTTGAGCAGCAAACACCCCCTGGCACATCCTGACACCCCCAGAGTAAGTGCCTATACAAGGAGCCACATATTAACTTCTCAAGAGCTGCATGTGGCTCCGGAGCCACAGGTTAGCCACCCCGGTCTAAAGAAACGCTTAGGCTGTGGACTAATGGATTAGTGCCACCAGACCGAGCACATAGCATGGGACTCATCACGCTCAGGAAAGGGCATATGTCCCCATGAAATGTAATGGCCCTGAGAACTGGCTCTCCAGACTCACTATGGCACTGGGGCAAGGCCAGCTCAGAGCATCTGCCTGCCACTGGAAACCCATTGCTGCTCACCCAATGTACCTGAAATGGCCTGGACTGCCACGCGCAGGAAGCCTTTCACCTCGCCCTTCTCGCTGACGATGGCAACACGGTGCACTAGTGGCACTGGGTACAGCAGGTTGCTGAGATACACGAATGCCCTGAAAGAGTCAAGTAACACAGGAGAGGGGTCACTGTGCCCCCAGCCTGGGGTTTCCAAACACGCTCCGTGGCCAGATGGCAGCTGGGCTCACAGTTCACCGCTCACATCACAACATGGTGCTGCAAAGCAAAACTAAAGAAAGGCAGCCAGGGTCAGCCGGAAGTGTGTGTGGGGGGGGACTCAGCGTGCTTAGGACAGGCTGGTGGGAGGCAGAGCTACAGTAACGTCAGGTTCCTGCGAAAGTGGCAGCGAGTTAGTGAGCACCAGCGTACCGCTCGGCCTGTCATCTCCCTTGGGCGCGACAGCGTCGTGGGGAGGGCTGAGGAGGGGGCTGTGTCGGTGCAACAAGGAAGCTAGAAAAAGGACCTCTTGCTGTGGAGAACTGGAGAACTAGGACGGAAGGTGCTGTGAAACAACCACGGGTCTGCTGCAGATTAAAGGGTATGGGGAGGGGGACCGACAAGAGGGGACGAGGGTGGGTGCGGGGGAGAGAAGGCAGAGGAAAAGAGAGGCAGGAAGGAAAAGGGAAAAAGAAGAGGAGAAAGGGGAGGAGAGAGAGTGAAGGAAAGGAAGTTCTTGGTTAGAGCACAGAGCCTCCTGCAGACAGGCTGGGAAATGCAGACACCTGTCCAGAGTCTGAGACCGAGAAGCTATTGCAATGGTGGGTTTTCAGCCTGCTTTAAGAGAGGCCCGGCACATCCCCAAGATAGTGTACGAAAACCTATCCCCAAGAGAGGCAAGCCTGCCTTCAACCAGGGGTCTGTGTCTGCACCAAGTACAGGGGCCTGCTCAGTCAGTGCCCAGCTGGTAGAGCCTCCATGCAACAGCCAGGGGGAGGGGTTCAAGCTCCCCCCGGGCTGAGCCCCAGAAAGCACCCACCTTGTGAACACAGCTGGCTCTTCCGAATCAATCACCCTGTTGCATGCTGAGTAGTACCCTACTGCCATGGAAATCAGCACGGCTGCCTGCGGAGTAAGGACTACTCGAGGGGCCCTGTGCAGCCGTGACACCAGACAGGGAGTGGACAATGCTCAGTGAGTCACACCCAGGAACCACAGGCCAGAACCTCAGCTGGTGTAAATCAGTGGGGCCCCACTTACTATGCCATTTACCCCAGCTGAGGAGCTGGCCCTGCGAGTTCAATGCCCAGGCAGCAGGGCAGATGTGGGATGCCTGAATGCATGAGTGATGATGCTGACACCTCACTGTACCAGTTATAAACAGGGGCCAGCAGGAGGCAAACCTAGACCTGGAGCCCTCCCCTGAGCACTCCCAGAAGGAGAAGCTGCCTGTCAGGCTGGCGGGGAAAGCCCCTTTCCTTGGCCAGACTAGCGCCAGTTCCATCCCCCCACCCAGAAATCAGACACTAGCTCTAACAGGGCTTTCTTTATGCAAACGTGGTCCTCATGGAGGGTTCGGTTGTGCCCTGGTGCCACACAGCCATTTGGAGAGCACATGGGAATGGGGGCTGCCATCCCACTGCACGGCCACATCAGGCCCTTTTGGGTGCTGGGGCTGCCTGGCCACCAGCAGCCAGGGGACCCGGAGGAGGGGTGGTGAGTGAACACTGGCTCCACCCCCTATGCGTTGGCTGGCTGATGCAAGAGGAGGAGTGTGCTACATTGTCAATGGTTGCAGCAAATCACTCCCCCCGCCACCCGCCCAGGGCAATCACATCTGCCTGAGTCATGGGTGCCTTCCCTCTGTCCCCTGGGCTCAGCCTAGGGCTCAGTCTCACCCTAACTAAGCGAGCAAGCAGCGCAATGACTATGTTCATGTACACGGAGAAGCTGGAGGCTGCCTGGAACCCCGAGATTTCCAGACAAGTGATCTGCTCCTGCTTCCCAGCCCTTGAGACCCCATCTGTGCTCAGCACTTGGGAGGCATCATCTTTGGATGGCAAGTGGCTCCAATCCCTCACTGCTATTGCCTCTGTACGGTGAGCCAGGAGAACATTTTCAAGAGTGGCCAGTGCCTTGGAGCACTTTGGTTTCTGGTCGTCCAAGCTGGGGATCTGGTGCTGGCGAGAGTCACAAATGGTTACCTACTTCAATGCACCAGGAAGAACTGGATCAGTGGTGGAATGGAGTACATCTGGTCTGCACTGTAACACCTGGGTGAAACTGTACTCTGATGAGAACATTAATCCTGGACAGTAACTGAATCTTCACCTGGCATTGGTGCTGACTGAAGACTGCATTCCTACTCTCTGGCCCTTTACCTTGTGAAAGTACAAAAAGTTCTGAGAGAGAAAGGCAGCCAAAGAGAGAGGAAGACAGCTGCAGTTTGTGTTGTCTTTTTGGTGGTACTCACGTCATGTAGGCAACCCCAATCCAATCCGAACGCATCCAGGACAAGAGAGGACACTGGGGTGGAGACAGGGCTGTAGGTGATCTTAATTCTGGGGGATCATTTTTGCCTTGTGCAGGGCACACTCTGGAGCACACTATTGATATGTGTAACAGGAGACTTTTAACGTTGAAAACTTGCACATTTAAACTTCATCCTTAAAACCGTAGGCCTGGCATCATCACACTTCCCCTTTCAACGAGGTCATCGGAAGGCTATTACCAATTTACCGTCTCTTCTTGATTGAGGATTAAACTGCTAAGATTCTACCTGTAATTAGACCAGAATTTTGGAATGCAGCCCAGAGTCCAGTCTCAGCCAGATGCACCATCCCCTCTTTGCTGTTGAAAGGACATTTTCAGATGGCCATTACTGGAGCTAGAACCAGAACCTTGAAAAGGATTTGGAAGCCAAGGCAGAATGTGGTACACCCATCGGTCTGGGCTACCCAGAAGAGTCTGAAGAGTTTGAAGCCTCTCTGTGGTCTCCCTAGAACCACAGAAATATAGGGCTGGAAGGGACCCCAAGAGGCCATCTCGTCCTTCCCTCTGTGCTGAGATAATGTCGCAGGAAGCCTAGCCTTGCACTGGTGTAAACAAGTATCCCCATGACTAGGCCCACACTGCAGTCTGCTGGTCAGTCAAAACTGGGATAGGTTCTTGCTGGCCACTGCCTCTATTTAGGAGCAGCAAACTGTTCACCAGCGTCTCAGGACTGCACCTCCCCTTGACGACCAGAGAGCAGATGCTCTCAAACAGTGGGCAAGGCCATGGATCACATCAGCTCCTCAAAATGCTTCCCCCTTTCTTATCCACATCACCTCTGACTCGTAGTGAGCCTGCTCAGCTGCCTTCCATCCAGGGGCTGAGTTCTTTCACAAAGCTGCAGCATGCCTTTGTCCAGGGTGATGAGAACAGGCAACAGAAGTGGGAGGTTCCTTTCAGCAGGAGTTTTGTAATGACCTCAGTCCATAGTGGCATTGTGTGTGGTCAGAATATTCCATCATCAGCACTAAACTTGGTACTGGTTGTACAAAATTCCTCCCCCCATAACTTTTACTGTTGTTTGTAGCTGGTCTCCAGATTGGAAAAGCAGACTGATAAGCAGCCATCCTCAGCCCGAGTCTGAAGGAGTGCAGTGTGCAGCCTCTACAGGACTGCATCATACTTAGGCTCTGATGAATGGAGTGGCATAGGTTTGAAGAAAGCAAAGCCACTATATTAACAATGTCTCACCACACAGAGTAGCTAGGGCGCTTCTTCAGAGGGAGGCAACCAAGAATCTGTGACTATCCCTATGTGAACAGCCTTGTTATCTGTACATTTGGCTCCAGCGCCCTCCCTCAGAGCAGAGGTTTGACTGCTGAGCTGAAATAGCATCGTAAAGGCTGGGTGATTCCTGCAGAAAGGGCTCAAGCCTGCACCCGGGGAAGTCAATGACAGTGATCCCATTGAATGCAATAGGTGCAGGATCAGGCCTCAAATGTCCAGAGGAATTTATGCATCTTGGGGCCTGAGTCAGCTCCCTCTGGAGTCAATGGGAATCTTTCCACTGACTTCAGCGGCAGTTGAATTGGATCATTAAAGCACAAGGCAAGAACCAGCTTTAAACCCCAATCCTACAAGGTGCTGAGCCCTTCCTGGGAGATGCAGAGTATCTTCTGTTCCCAGTGAATCACCTCATAAGATGGAACTGCGGAGTCAGAGGATCGGAATCCTCTTGAGTGTTCTGGATCAGATAAGGTGCCATGCTCGGGGGAAGGAAGGAATTGAGTCTGGCACCCACCTGATGCCCTGTATTGGAGATGGCTTTACTTTGGTGTCTGTGAATACAGATCTGACTTTTGGCATCTTGCAGAAGGATCATAAGCCTGTTAAGCTTCCATCATAACAGTATGAAAAAACAGGTGAGCACATCTTGAAGCAGACTGAAACCAGAAAGGTTGAAGAGGGAGGAAGAGGAAGAGAGGAATAGGGAGAGGGAGGGAATATGTCACTAAAGGAAAAGGAAGGAGGGCAGAGACACTAACCACAAGATTGGTGAGGTGCAAAGATGGCATGCTCAGACCAAAGAAAAGCCTTTCAAAAAGAAGACAAAAGTGAAATAACCCCCAATTTTTGCTCAAGCTTTGGAGAGAGAGACAGCAGCTAAAAAAGAAAAAAAACAAAAAAGAAAAAAGAATAAAGAAAATAGGGGGAAAACTAATCAAAGACAAGGATCCAATCATAAACCAATCCAAGCACACTTCATGAGAAATGTGATCGGCACAGCTGCTGCGCAGGGAAAGCCAATTCGGTGTCTGACTCAAAAGAATTGGGAAGATTCAAATGGAATCCCAGGAACATCCCACAGGATGGGGGGTTCGGTTCATCTGGTAGTTTGTTTTGTTTTTTAAATCTCTGATTCCCCCAAGAGAAAAAAAAGTGGAAGAACCCAGCTCTTTCAGTCTGAGGCTGCAGTGACTCTTATCCCATCTTCCTCTCTCTCTTTTCTGGTCCCTTCTCCTCCCCTTCTCGGTCCCATTGCCCAAGTCCCATTGGCTGGAAAGGAGAACTCAGCTTCTTGCCTAGGCTTCTTGCTTTCACAAACATATTCGCAGCTCACAGGCCAAACTATGACCCAATGTAAATGGAAGCAATGCCACTGACTACAGTGAAGCTGCAGCTGCTTGCACCAAGTCTGAATTTGATCCAATTTTTAAAAGGACAGGAGTCCCTGAGACAACTATGGGCAAAACCTCTTTTTTCCCCTTGGAAAAGTCTAAACAGAACTGGGCTATCTGGTGCCGTGCTTGGCGATTTCAGGTGTTTTTCTCTAGCAGAATGAAATGGTGGCTGATTGAATCAAACATGTCACCAATTTCACAAAATCTGGAGTTCTTTTCCAGAATGAGCCATTGAAACATTCTGTTTTCACTAGCAAAAGGAAAAAAACAATTCTCTTTCCCTTTGGGCAGAGTCCACTCCCAGCACTGCAGGGCAGAGAAGCTCTCCCCACTCCAGAGCTTTTCTCCAAACCACCTGAGAACTTCTGGCAGCTCTTCTTCCCACACTACACTTTTCTGCATGGCTCTAGTTCGAACCACTGCAGAAAACAGTTTCCATCCATGTGCTAGCCAAAAGCAGCAAGTGGAAATGTCACCACTTCACAGCAGTAGTGGCTTAAAAATATATGACTTTTATAAAAAAAAAAAAAAAAAGATAAAATCCTCTTCCTCCACAGCCTTTGGTTTTAGCTTTTGAAGCCAACCTTATTCCCCACAGCTCTTCCCTGAGTCATCTGGGGAAATCCCACTCGCTACCAGCTGGACCTGCCTGCCTTGTAGTACTGTGCTCACTTTCTGCACCTCCCATCTCTTCCTCACATACCGCTCAGGGCCACTGGCTGCCTCTAAATCCCTCTTCTAACGACCAGAACCAGTGGGCCTTCTCTTACAGTTCACTGTGCTTGAGTTACACCTTGGTCTCTTGGCCATTCCACCACTCCCCAGAAGCCTGTACGTTCTCCTCCTGCTGGTGAGGATCTATGTCAGAGTCATGCATGGGATTTCCATGACATGCATGGGGTTTCCACTCCATGACTGCAAGGATGTGACTCTCACAATCCATGCAGGAGCAAAAGGCCATCCATTCTGCAGACATTTCATCATAAATGTTTCCAGCAGTAAACCCAATGCATTAAAGCTAGGGGAATACTTTGGGTCAGTTCTGTGTTCCTCTGTGTCATCACCACACAATTCTCTATCACATGAAACTCTTCTCGTTAAAGTGACCATATGAATCCAGTGGCTACTCGATCCTGGTCCCCGTTGACTCTGTGATACCTGTCTTGAAGCTCACTCTTTAAAGATGAGCTGGCTAGAGTAGCCTCTCCCTTCTTTGTTTCCTACCGACACTTGCCTTACCATCACACTGACCAGTACACCTGCCCTGCTGGCCATCTCTTTAAGGACACTGTTCAGCTAACCCATCCCGAGTGCCTGTGGAACGCATGCCCTCAACATGGGAACAGTGTCAGAAAGCAGTTCTCTCATACAAAAGAGCTAGTTCCTTCCCAGCATGCTCTCCTAAAACCTCACCAACCTTCCTACTAAACTGAACAGGGGGGAGCGGTCGTAAAATGGATCCCGGCCATCATACAGCGGGTACTCCGGAAAGATGTCTTCCTCCAGGTCCTCCTCCTCCTCCTCCTCCTCCTTCCCCACGTGCTGCTCGTCAGCAGGCTCGGTGATGTCGGAGTCGGGGTTCGAGAAGGTGGGGGAGGGGGTGAGATCAGCCATGCGCTCGCTCATGCATGTGTTGAAAAGAGGAGAGCTGTTGCAGCCAGAGATATCTGAACTAAGGTTAGTACAACAAGATAGAAGACAGGTTAACACCAGCTATTCCAAACAGGAGAGAGAGAAAGAATAGGCTTTTTCTTTTACACCAAGGACCATCGCTATTCAGGAGGGGAGTGGGAAATAAGACCTGCCTGTCCAAAGTGTATTACAAAGAAGCCCCCAGTGTTGCCAGCTAACAACTGGTGTGAAAGATGGGAACTGCCACCTCGGACTTTGCAGAGGATTCAGCAAAGCAGGAACGTAGCTCTGCCAACTAAGGCCCCAGTAGAGTGCCCACTGGCATCAAGGGGAGTCCTTCCACTGCTGTTAGCTGGCAAGGATCAGGCCTTGACTGCACCAAGGTTGGTCACGTTCGGCGGCACCCTACTGACAGGTCCGGTCCCTTCAGCACCTCCAACTGACAGCACTGTGCCCTTCCAACTGGCAGGTGGGAAGCACATGAGGCGACATGGCACGTACAGTACAGCACACCGAGATGTTCAGATGCCAATGAGCACACCTGCGTGTGTGCACACAAACACACATCGATGGACGTGGAAACCTGAAAGCAGGGTTCTCAACCTGTCCCCTTCCACAGCTCTCTTTCCATCATGGGGCCACACACAACCCACCCAGAATCCCCCTCCCATGCTGCAGGATGGGAAGGGCAGGGGGCTGCCATCCCCAGGTTGAGAGCTCGTGCCTTGTGGTTATTAGGCACAGCTTCAAAGAAGGTGATGGGAAGTTCACCACCAACTCACTGTAGCAGGGCACCGAATGGCTGGCAGTAGTAGGGGTCCCAGAAAATCATTCCTGAGTACCCAGGCAGAGAGCAGAGCAAAGTGATTGTGGAAAATAGCGCTCCTTGGATATTGGCTTGCTGCCTGGTGCAACCCTTTCACCCACAGCAGCCACTATGGTCTCTCTGCACCGCACCAGTTGTCCCCATCAAACCAAGCAACGTTTCCTTCTGTGGGCATGTTTGGATTGCAGATGGATTTAGAAAAAGGAGGAGCAAGGCTCTCACCTGCCAACCAGTCTGAACCAGGGGAAGCGGTCATAGAAGGGATCTCCACCGGTCACGACATTGTCACAGTCCTCAAGGATGCTAGAAGGCACTTCTGCTGCCCTGTCGTACATTTCACGCATCAGGTCCAGCCGCTGTCTGCAAGAAGAAACAGAGAGAAACAGATGTACACAATGAGGTTTAAGGATCTAGATCAGCTTCCAGGCCCTTGAGCACTGAGTCAGAGACACACACACCAGCCCCGTAACACTGTACTTCTAAGGTATCCAATGCATCACAGCCACACATACCATCCTCGTACCACTGTACTTCTGGGGTAGACAACACACAAACAACCTGAACTACAGGAACTGAATTCCTGCCCCCATGGTGCAGTTACCCTATGAAGGGAAAACCTCTCCGTCCATGCATGGTGTGGAGTGGGGAGAGCTGTAACAATAGAGCTAATGGAACCATGGGGATCATATGAGTGAGGAGGTAATCAGTTTAGCTTCATAATGGAATACAGATCTATGCTATTTTGCCATCTATTATTGCTCACTGATCGTTCTTGTTTATTTGTGAAGGTAGTGGTAATAAATGTGCAAGGGATAAACGCTCACTGATAGGCATGTGCATGCAACTTCAAACCAAGGGGCTAGGACCACAAGACAGGAGACTCCACAACTCTACTCTTCTTGTCCTGAACGTGCCAGCCGAGCAGGGCTGCTCTCAGCCCCACCCGCCCAGTACAATATATGTGGCTGTGCCCCAGTACCTCTGCTTCATTCTACCTGAGTTTCTCCAGAGTCCAGTAATGTGTTGCTCCATTCTTCTGGTCCTGCACCTCCACAGCCACAATGGTTCGTGGGAAGGGCCGTTTCTCTCGGTCTTTGGCAGCATTGGGGGGCAGCAGGTCAGGAGGCAGAGGGGAGTAAAGAGTGTCTGTGAGGAGGACGAACTGGAACTGGACCTGGGAATGGACAGAGGGTTGGAGAATCAGTATGTGTGTGGAAGGCTCATGGGGATCCCCAGCCAGTGCCTTTGGACTGTTGGCATCCATCCACTCTGTGTAACTCCTGAAATGCACAAGGGGCCACCACTGACCTCGGGGTAAGTGGGGTGTTAGTGACTTCCATGGAGTTACACGTGCTTACGCCAGGTTCAAATCTGACCCATTGTTTTTGGTAGAACCTGTAATATGGCTCATCTAGGAGCACGTTTTCTGGTCTTTGAGAGCCCCAGCCCTTGACCTCATTCACAGCTTCGCCATCTTGCTGGTATATGCAAGCTGATGAGACTCTACTGAAGCAGAGGGCTGCAGTTTCTGTCCCATGTGCTCACTGTTCATGCACAAACACCTCTTGGTTTGGTAATCACTGAGAAATGCACGTGCTTAGCTCTGCAACCAGCAACCATGAGGAAGTGGAGGCATCCAATTTCCTCCAAAAAATGGAAAGAAAATTCAGTTACATAACTCAGGGGTAAAATCCCAGAGATCCTGAGTGTGACAGAAGGTGCTTACTTTCTTTTTCAGCTCCACACTAATGGCATTGGCCTCCTTTAAGAAAATTGCATTGCCCCACAGCAGGTCCCGGAGAGACGTGAATTGGTACCACTTCCACTTCCTGAAGGCCCAGAGGGCCAGCTCAAACTCCCGCTCAGTCCACTGTACTGTTGAGACAAAGAGACAAGGTCACTTTCTTCAAAGGACACCCCCGACACTCCTCTGCCCACCACCACTAACACCAACACTCACCCAGCCTTGATTCCATCCAGGCTGTAGAGAGGTTTTCAGAGATTCCAAGGCAAGCAAGGACCACTGTGATCAGCTAGTCTGACCCCCTGTATAGCGCAGACCATAGACCTGCCCCAAATAATTCCTAGAGCAGAGCTTTTAGAAAAACACTCAGTCTTGATTGAAAACTTGCCAGTGATGGGGAATCCACCACGAGCCTTGGTAAATTGTCCCAATGGTTAAATCCTCTCACTGTTAAAAAATCATGTCTTATTTCCAATCTGAGTCTGTCTAGCTTCAATTTCCAGCCATTGGATTGTGTTTGACTTTTTTCTGCTCGATTGAGGAGCCCATGATCATGTATTTGCTCCCCATATAAGTACTTATAGAATGTGATCAAGTAACCTCTCCACCTTCTCTCTGTTAAGCTAAATAGACTGAGCTCCTTGAGTCTGTCACTACAAGACTCTTCTCTGACACCGCTCCAAATTTATCAACATCCTTCTTGAATTGTGGGCACCGGATCTGGACACAGTGTTCTAGCAGCAGTCGCCCCAGTGCCAAAGACAGAGGTAAAATAACTTCGCTAATCCTACTAACGATTCCCCTGTTTATACATCCCAGGAGCACACTAGCTCTTTTGGCCACAGCATTACACTGAGAGATTGTGGCCAGCTGATTATTCACCACAACCCCCAAATCTTTTTCAGAGTCCCTGCTTCCCAGGACAGAGCCCCCGTCCTGCAAGTGTGGCCTGCATTCTTTGTTCCTAGATGTATACAGTTACATTTAGCTGTGTTAAAACACGTTTGCTTGTCTCGTTTACCAAGCAATCCAGATCTCTCTGAATCAGTGACCTGCCCTCATCATTATTTACCACTCCCCCACTTTTTGCGTCATGTGCAAACTTTACCAGTGATAATTTTATGTGATCGGCTCTGAACATGAGGAAATACAGTTTTCTCTTCTTGCCCTAATAACTGTTCCACCCACAAGTCAGGAAGGCACCACAGTGCTAGGTCCAACAGAAATACCCCAGATACACAGGGAGGGCAACGTCCCCCATAAACCAAAACTAATTCCACTCTGTCAGCAGCCAAGGTAAATGAGGGATGGGAAAGGTTATTATGTGTATGAAACAGCAATACCAGCTCCCAAACATGGCTAAAAGTTCCCACCTCACTGCTAGAGGTGGGGGAAATAATTAATTACAATAACAGCACTGATTGTTTTAAATTGTAATGGCCTTATTCTCATTGACACTAATGCCCTTTGGCTGCCTTAAAGTGGGGTAATGTAATTTATATCCACTTTAATGCCCCTTTACAGTACCAGTGGGGTGTAAAGAGTCCTGGGTATAAAGAAGAATCAGGCCCTCTGGGTTATGCTGATACCCTTTCTCTGTTCTAGAAGTGTGACTTTCCCATCTGCCTTCCTTTAAAACAAAACAAAGAACCCACATTTTACCAGGGAACAACTAATTAATTTTCAATTAATGAATTCCCCACTGATTTATGCCAACCTTTCAACTATAGAAATTTTGCAATCTGACCTCATGCTTATTTCTTCATCTCTATGCCTTATCCATTTGTATGCTGCTTCTTGTTAACTGCACATCAAGAAGCAGTAGGCAGTACTACCATGAATGCAAGGAGTATGGAGAATGGGGTATGTGGGTGCAGTGTGAATAATTGCTATAACCATTATAACAGCTGTGTTTGAATTAGAGTTACAGTATCCAAAGCAGATACTGAAAATGCCAACAAATGAGCAGAGCTCCGGCCCCTGAATTCAGACGAGTGATTTAACAAGCAACAATCTTGACCCCCTGCCTCCTTCATTCAGCATTATTATCATCCCCTTTGTGGCATTAAACACACAGTGATACCACAGCTTTAGACACCTACAGTTATTTGATACTTTGATACTTAAATAGGGAAACTTTGGGGAAAGGGTGAGCCTATATAGGAAGGATGGGCTCCACCTAAACCAAAATGGAACCAGATTGCTGGCACTTAAAATTAAAAGGGTCATTGAGCAGTTTTTAAACTAAGGGCTGGGGGAAAGCCGACAGGTGCAGAGGAGCATGTGGTTCAGACAGAGACATCCCTTACGGGAGGATCTGTTAATGGAGAATCTCTATGTCCTAGTGAAGAGCAGAGGATGGAAAATGATAAAATACAGGCAGGGTCTAATCAGAAACAGTCAAATAAAAGAGTCCCATTCAATGACACCGTGTAATGGCAGACAGCTAAAAGGAGACAAGTTTTTAAAGTGTTTATATACCAATGCTAGAAGCCTAAGTAATAAAATTGGTGAACTAGAGTGCCTCGTATTAAATGAGGATAATGATACAATAGGCATCAGAGAAACTTGGTGGAATGAGGATAATCAATGGGATACAGTAATACCAGGGTACAAAATATATCGGAAGGACAGAACAGATTGTGCTGGTGGGGGAGTGGCATTATATATGAAAGAAAGCGTAGAATCAAATGAAGTAAAAATCGTAAATGAATCAAACTGTACCACAGAATCTCTATGGATAGAAATTCCATGCTCTAATAATAAGAATATAGCAGTAGGGATATATTACCGACCACCTGACCAGGATGGTGATAGTGACTGTGAAATGCTGAGGGAGATTAGAGGGCTATTAAAATAAAAAACTTAGTAATAATAATGGGGGATTTCAATTATCCCCATATTGACTAGGTACATGTCACCTCAGGAAGGGATGCAGAGATCAAGTTTCTTGACACCTTAAATGTGCCAAAAGTGAAATCTCTGCAAGTTTTGTGGAAACTTTTAAAAGACACCATAATAGAGGCTCAACTTAAATTTATACCCCAAATTAAAAAAACATATAATTTTTTTAATTATAAATGAAAAAAAAAAGAGCCACTGTGGCTAAACAACAAAGTAAAGAAGCAGTGAGAGGCAAAAAGGCATCCTTTAAAAAGTGGAAGTTAAATCCTAGTGAGGAAAATAAAAAGGAGCATAAACACTAGCAAATGAAGTGTAAAAATACAATTAGGAAGGACAAAAAAGAATCTGAGGAACAGTTAACCAAAGACTCAAAAAATAATAGCAAATTTTTCTTAAAGTATATCAGAAGCAGGAAGCCTGCTAAACAACCAGTGGACAATCTAGGTGCTAAAGGAGCACTCAAGGATGATAAGGCCATTGCGGAGAAACTAAATGAATTCTTTGCATCGGTCTTCACAGCTGAGGCTGTGAGGGAGATTCTCAAACCTGAGCCATTCTTTTTAGGTGACAGATCTGAGGAACTGTCCCAGATTGAGGTGTCATTAGAGGAGGTTTTGGAACAAATTGATAAATTAAACAGCAATAAGTCATTAGGACCAGATGGTATTCACCCAAGAGTTCTGAAGGAACTCAAATGTCAAATTGCAGAACTACTAACTGTAGTCTGTAACCATTTAAATCAGCTTCTGTACCAGATGAGTGGAGGACAGCTAATGTAGCACCAATTTTTAAAAAGGGCTCCAGAGGTGATCACAGCAATTCAGGCCCATAAGCCTGACTTCAGTACTGGGCAAACTGGTTGAAGCTATAATAAAGAACAATATTGTCATATATATAGATGTACATAATTTGTGGAGGAAGAGTCAACATAGTTTCAGTAAAAGGAAATCATGCCTCACTAATCTACTAGAATTCTTTGAGGGGGGTCAACAAGCATGTGGAACAAGGGGATCCAGTGGACATAGTTTACTTAGATTTTCAGAAAGCCTTTGACAAGTTCCCTCAATAAAGGCTCTTATGCAAGGTAAGCTGCCACGGGATAAGAGGGAAGGTACTGTCATGGATTGGTAGCTGGTTAAAAGATAGGAAACAAAGGGTAGGTATAAATGGTCACTTTTCAGAATGGAGAGAGGTAAATAGTGGTGTCCCCCAGGGGTCTGTTGTAGGACCAGTCCTATTCAACATATTCATAAATGATCTGGAAAAAGGGGTAAACAGTGAGGTGGCAAAATTTGCTGATGGCACAAAATTACTATCAAGTATCAGAGGGGTAGATGAAGTGGGTATTCACCCACGAAAGCTCATGCTCCAAAACGTCTGTTAGTCTATAAGGTGCCACAGGACTCTTTGCAGCTTTTACAAAATTACTAAAGATAGTTAAGACCCAGGCAGATTGCGAAAAGCTACAAAGGATCTCTCAAAACTGGGTGACTGGGCAACAAAATGGCAGATGAAATTTAATGTTGATAAATACAAAGTAATGCACATTGAAAAGCATAATCCCAACTATACATATAAAATGATGGGGTCTAAATTAGCTGTTACCACTCAAGAAACAGATCTTGGAGTCGTTGTGGATAGTTCTCTGAAAACATCCACTCAATGTACAGCGGTAGTCAAAAAAGCGAACAGAATGTTGGGAATAATTAAGAAAGGGATAGATACTAGGACAGAAATATCATGTTGCCGCTATATAAATCCATGGTATGCCCACATCTTGAATACTGTGTGCAGATATGGTCGCCCCATCTCAAAAAGGATATATTGGAATTGGAAAAGGTTCAGAAAAGGGCAATAAAAATGATTAGGGGTTTGGAACGGCTTCTGTATGAGGAGAGATTAATAAGACTTGGACTTTTCAGCTTGGAAAAGAGACAGCTAAAGGGAGATATGATTGAGGTCTATAAAATCATGACTGGTGTAGAGAAAGTAGATAAAGGAAGTGTTGTTTACTACTTCTCATAACACAAGAACTAGGGATCACCTAATGAAATTAACAGGCAGCAGGTTTAAAACAAATAAAAGGAAGTATTTCTTCACACAATGCACAATCAACCTGTGGAACTCCTTGCCAGAGGATGCTGTGAAGGCCAAGACCATAACAGGGTTCAAAAAAGAACTAGATAAATTCATGGAGGATAGGTACATCAATGGCTATCAGCCAGGCTGGGCAGGAATGGGGTCCCTAGCCAGAAGCTGGGAATGAGTGACAGGGGATGGATCACTTGATGATTACCTGTTCTGTTCATTCCCTCTGGGGTACCTGGCATTGGTCACTGTTGGAAGACAGGATACTGGGCTAGACAGACCTTTGGTCTGACTCACTAGGGCCATTCTTATAAGAGAGAGTCTCCTGCTGATACACCTGGATCTTCCGGACTTTCATCGTAACAGACCAGAGCCCCGCTCCCCGGGCCATCAGGAAGTGTCATTGGCCAGCAAAACTGGAAAAGGCTCGTTCTCTCATGCACAATTTATTTCAGTCGCTCTCTGCTTTCACTGATCTTTTACCTTCATCTTCGGGTTCTTCCTCTTCCTCATTGGCCTCAGGATAATACCTGGAGTCCATCTGCTTCTGTAAAGCCTCCAGTTTACTCTCATAGTCCTGCGGGAAAGGGGGGAAGATAAGGAAATAATCCACAAACATCTGTCTTCTTTATTTTGACCACCCCCTTCCTGTACCAGGTCTCTCTCGATCCCCATAAAACTGAAAAATGGCTCCACTCCCTGTAGAAAGCCAACCTACCCCCAGCTGTGTTCACTGGTCTAAAAGGCCCTGTGAGACGTGGACACACATGACATTTCCAGTCTAGGTAGCATCTTCAGAGGATGCAGATCCACCCTACTCATGTCAGCGCGCTATCCATTGTTCAGACTACAGACTCAACCCCAGTCTTGCTCTGATGAACCAGATAAGAAGCAGAATGTGTGTGCCACCTACCAGCCTCTGCTGCTCAAGAAGATAGTTGGCCTCTTCTCTCTCTTTGCGGTATTGGTCCTCCAGTTCCTGAAGCCTGGGAAGAATTAGGAAGGACAAAATGACAAACCTGGACAGATCCAGTTACTGGCTGACACCCCATTTCCTTCCCTTCTGCTCCACCTCTCCATATTCCCCCTCCCTCCATGATCCCTCATCTCCTCTGCCTCCCCCATGCCTACTCACCTCTGCTCCATCTCCTGCTTCATGTCAATGCCTTGTTTCTCCAGCAGCTCTCGCTGCGCGAAGGCCCAGTCCACTGGCTCCGCGGGGGTCTCTGCACATGGGGTCCGCTCCCGCTCCTGGCGAGCCTGCTCAGGGTGGTTGAATCGGAACACGTGGCTCTTCCCCATGATGATGCGGTTTCCTTGGGGAGGGCAGTTTAAGAGTTAACCAATGAGGTCTCCAGTATACGCAGGAACCCCAACTCAGTGGCAAGAGTTGCACAGCAGGATTTCCACCAACAAGGCCTCTCGTGTCCCATGACTTATGCCCTGATTCAACAGAGGACTTGAGCATGAGTAGCCCACTGACTATCCCCCACTGTCACTGCACTGATGCCGCTAGACTAGAACCACCATCTGCCCTGGTATGCTTCTATAAGGGGATCGATGTGGGTCAGTGGTTAAAGCAGTCTGTCAGTGCTGAGTCAATCACCCCCTCTGAAGCACGACCTACCAGATCGCAGGACACTGGGTTCCATCACTTTTTTGCCATTGACGTAGGTGTCGGCCCCTTCGCAAGGTTCTAGTGTCACCACTACTGCGGGAAAGGCATAGGAGAGAGAAAGAGACAGGAGAAGACATGTGAAGGACAGCAGAGGCCTGAAGGGCTGCTGGTCTCCTGATCTCATTGGAAATGTTGGCTGTGCAGGCCCTATGGGCTACGATAGGCAGGGAGGGCTGTTTGTTTAGCATCTTGATGCCAGTGGACACCCTGCTCCAGACGTGGAGCTGGGCCCAACAAATACAACAAGGTTGTATTTCAAAAGTGCCAGTGGAATTTAGGAGTGCGTCTTTCTGAAAATCAATGGGGCTGGTGCTCCTAAACCCCTGAGGTGCTTTTGAAGATCTCCCCCTCTATCTATATTTTAGTTATAAATATCAGGTTACTTTCCATATGTTCCCACAGAGCAGGCCTACACCACCTTCTTACCCCCATTATTTCACTGGCATTGATTGTCTCTTCCATGCCAAAGTCCAGCCTGGATCTGCACACTGCAAACTACCTGCCATCAGTCCTTGAGCATTAATCATGAGAGCCAGAATATGGCCCGCTCCCTCCCATGTCACAACTAGTCCCAGACAGCCTGGGGGCTGCTCACAGAACAAAGCACTATGTAGCATGTGTAAGAGGGGACAGCACATGATGCTGAGTAAACAGAGGGACCCTAGGATGCCCAGGGATCTGTGAGTTGCATTATTTGTTCTCTAGTCACTCGGTGAGAAGTACCCTCCAAACTGGACGTTATATTGTGATACTGCCACCTGCTGGCCAATTTGTCAAGCTAGGCTGCATGAGATTCCTCGACAGGGTGAAACAGGGATTGGGCCACTCCAGACTTTAACAATCCATTGCTTTTGCATGCCAGTGGGTTGCCCACCTCATTGCTGCTGCAGGTGGGAGGAGGGGCAGGAAAGCAGTCTCTATCCCTAAACCTGTAGTGATTTTACAGGACACTGCCAGCAAACCTGTATTATGTTGAGTCAGCCAGGCTGCCACTCTTCTTGGCGTCATCAATTTTATATTAGTAACAACCTCCCCTCACAGCACTGAGGAAACACCCACCAGTAACCTGAACCCGAACCCTGCTGCCTGCCTGTCTTCTCTCCTCTTGAGACTGCCCACTGGGTGCAGCAGGCTAAGGAATCTCTGTCTGCCGCACCACATGATTTACAATGTTTACATGAACTACAACCGTTCTGACTGGGCAAAGGGAAATGATCGTGCCTGAGCCAGACACATAGGTGCTGTAACTAGGGGTGCTGGGGTCTAAGTCCCCTCTAAGCTACGAGGCTGCCCAGCAAGCTATCAAGTGCCGTGCACTTCAGGTGTCCCTTCTCCCACTGTTGCGCTGCTCCTGCCCTTTGCCTCTGGCCAGCTCCCAGGAGCCTCCTGCTTGCTGTGCAGAGCGTGGGGGAGGAGAGGAGACTGCTGATGTCAGGGTGTCCCCCGCCCCTGTACCCCATCTCCACAGAGCGGGGGGGGACGGGACACGACAGGGCTCAGGACAGACCTGGCTGGCAACTGTTGCTGTGTCTGAACAAGCAGGGAGCAGGCTTCAGACTGCTGAGTGCCAATCTACTTAAAGGGGCAGCGTGTCTCTCTGTGTGTGTGTCTCTCTCTCTCTCTCTCTCTCTCTCTCACACACACACACACACACACACATTCTGTCTTTTACACTCACCTCCCAACACGTCAGAGTGTTTTTTTTAGTGTTTTGACTGGTCTATGCATTTCATAATTTCTATTTCTCTCTTACGCTTAAATTTAATTTTTTGATTAGTGAGTTCTAAAATGCCTACCCTGTCCTGGCTGGAGTAATTATCCCTATGGTAACTTTTTAAAAATATATAAATATCTAGGTTTCTTGTTTCTGCTGGTGGCGCACATCTTCACATTACCTCAATATGGTACACATTACAAAATTCATTGCACCCATGGATAGAAAAAATTAGAGGGAACAGGATGGGGGTGCTGCCGCATCCTCCGCCTTGAAGTGGTTTCCATTATATTACAGTTTGGTTCAATGGCTCTCAGCACCCCCACTACACCAATTGTTCCCGCACCCCAGGCATAGTGTGGAGGGAGCCACAATTCAAATCTCCAGCCTCACTCCTACTCTACCAACACAGCTCCTGACCTGAAGCAGCCCCCACTGTTTCAGTCCAGAGCCCCCGGCCCCCCAACTCTGACAAAGCAGAGCAGAGTCCTGACCTGCAGTTTCACTTGCTGACTCATTTCAACCAATAGAATTGAAGTACTGAAATGAACTAGAGGGAGGGAGTGATGACTGGCTGTGCTACCTCTGATGTCACCACTGCTCCACTGCCTGAGTACCAAATGGGCACAAGGTGAAAATCAGGCCTAGTCGCCAGTCACCATATTGAACAATATGCTTCCCTGTGCATCTCAGACTGCGAACAGCAAAATGCCACTGAGCTGAGTGCTAGGCCTCACTCTGCTTGGCTAGTGACATCTACCACTGATTCTAGGGGTTGGACCATGCTCCCATCAAAGCTACAAAGCATGTTCTGAAAGACTGCACAGGCACAGATTTGACAAGGAAGAGATTAAGAAAAAAACAGAGCCTGAGTCTCTGGCCTTTCCGCAAATCAATCCCAGAGATTTACCCCCCGCTTCCTGTGAGCAGGCAAGTTTGCACTCGTTTTGCAGGAGGGATAGCCTCAGACAATGCAGAATGTCTTTGGCAAGGGATTCAGCCTCCCTTTCTTTTCTTTTCTTTTCTTTCACACCCATCTTCTCTTCTTCCTGATTTGCCTTACAGAATAGCCTCTATTAGCAATTCCCTTCACTTCTGACAGTGGTGCGGCTATGGAAGGCAACAGTGCCGTACCAATGCTCCACACTGCTAGCTGCCTTTCAAGGGGTGTGACTGGGGAAGCTGGCACAGTCAGGAGATTGGTCTGACTGTGCTTCAACAAGTGCAAGAAAGGAAATAGGAATGACCCAACCCAGGAGACAGGTGGCGATATCACAGCACAGCCTGCGAAGGCTGTATTCCCACACACCCCACCTTGACAAGTAGATAGAGAGGAGCTACTCCATGCCTCTTGACAGGCATCAGTGCCCCAGTCCTCCTGGATGTAAGTAGAAGCTGGGGTGCCCTGGCTGCAAACACTAAGAAGGAGCTGCAGGTAGCCAGGTATGTGACTGAACTGGGGAGAGAGCACAGAGTGTGGACGTGTGAGGCTGTCTGTCCGAGGGTACCTTCGCCACCGGCTTTGGTGTTGCTGCGGAAAATGCAGTGCTCTTCCTTAATGAAGTGTCCGCTCAGCACGATGTCCTGCCTCCTCTCTGCGTCCTCTCGGCCGACCCTGCGGGCAGACACAGACTTAATGGAGTTCCCTGGCAACAATGCACCAGGTTTCAGGCCGCTGGCAGCAGCGCACTCAAAGGGCCTGATCCAAAGCCCACTGGTCATTCCATCTACTTTAATGGGCTTTGGATCCAGTCCTGGGAGATCCTCAGTGGGTAGCCAGGCCAACACCTTAATTGGAAGATGTCCTGGGGAAACATGACTTTTCACATGCCAGTATACACTAGCTAACACATCCCTTCCAAGTGGTGAAATTAGACTCTGCATCTGCTCTCCCCCCCTGCCCACCCAGGGTCTGTTCCCCCTTCACAGTACGCCTGGGTAGTGTAGGGCCATGGCTTCTGCAGAGGGGAGTCCTTGCCCATCCCCAAGATGGGACATTCTTCCACAAGGATAGGCTGCCCAGCTCCCCTTCACAGGGCAGCACATTAAATCCATGGGAACACATCAATTAGATTCCCCTTCAGTTCACTTCTCTGGGAAGGCCAGCCTGACCCAGGGACCATGCAGAGGGCAGGGCTGCAATTGTTCTATAGTATGAGGTCCCTTTGCCACTGGTGACCTGAGTTTGATAGCAACAGAGCACCAATACCTGGTTCAGCAGTGAATGAGGAGGAGAGGGCGATCCCATGCCCTGGGCCTGCCCTGCACTCATACAACCAGAGTCTGATGCTGTTCATTTCAGCAGACACATTGGTGCTACATGATTCTGTGGCGGTTACACCCTCACCTGGTTATCCCATCCTTAATGTAGTACAGAAGGCATTCAGACATCAGCGGGTCCTCGTTGAGATTGACCAGGTGAGGCGTCTGGGAGGGAAAGAGACAACGGGTCAAAGGCATCCTCAGTATCCATGCCAGACACAGAGCCATGTCCCAGGACAGCCCTGCCCTTGAAAACACACCCACCTGACAGGCTGCTCCACTGCATGGAGCCCCGACTCCTGCCCCAGCATAATTCCGGGAGAGAACTTTTGGGGTAGGTTGTGACACTCTGTACCTCGGGGGAACACCCAACACCCCATGTTCATCCTTGTAAAATGATTGTGTGGTATCCAATACAAAGTTTGTCATGTTGAGTGTCTTCAGAAGGCTCATGATGCACTGAGCATGGTTGTTATAGTGATGTTATAGTAGTTGTTCTAGTAATGTTATAGGTTATAATTTCATGTATATAGTTATGAGGCTGAAAATGTGCCCTCATGGCTTAAAATAAGCCCAGGCAAAAACTCTCCAAGAGGTGAGAGGCAGTTCAGACCTCATCACATCTGTATGGGACAAACCCAGCCCTAAAGGATGCTGACCTAGACAGCAACAAAAGAATCTGTTGGACTCTCGAGGGAGTCACCCTGCTGGGAGCAGCTTACATGCCAGAGGCTGTGCGTGAACAGCCCAGGAGTGGGGGTTCTCACAGCAGTGCAGGGTAAGGCTGGCTCCCAGAGCCAAGGATTGGAGTGGCCTAGCAGATCATCCGTCCAGATAACACCAGAGGGGAATGTCAATAAGGATTTTCAAAGGTGGAAAAAGAGAGTCAGATGCCCAACACCCACTGACATTCACTGGGCTTCTAACTCCTTTGACAGTCCCTGCCTCCCTGAACAGCGCCTCACAAGCTGATTAAAAATCAAAACAGAAGCAGGAACAGCAGAGCTGGGGCCTGGCTCCCCTGTGCCCTGCATCTCACCAGGCCATTTACTTTCATGCCAAGGAGGCATATCAGGCTTTCTATTCACAGCAAGCTACATTCACACCCGCTTTGCACAGGTGCCAGTGACGGTGCCACATGGGGGTGCAGGAAATCAGGTCTGTTCAGCATTGACATTGCTTCTCTAATTGGCTTGGAAAATGTTAAGAAATTTGCCTCAGCTGTCTAATACCACCCTGCATTTGAGTAAAAGTCAAGTGGGTCGTGTGAGCCAAGGGGCATGGACATACTACTGTAACACAGGAGGGCCTACTACATCCTGGAGCCGAGATTCCTGAATTCACCAGCACATGGTACAGCAGCTTCTTTATTCAATTACAGCCAGCCAAGTCCTCCCATGGCACAACTAACGCACCCCCAAATGGCCAAGGAGCAACCGTACTGCTAGGAGGAAGTGCTCAGTGCTGGCATTTTAGCTGCCCGAAGCAGAGTACTTCTGAGAGCAGGCTCACGCTGTTATAATCTTACACCTGATTGATCCCTTGTGGGAGATCCTCTAAAATCACAACCATAAAACCAGTCTAAATAGCATGCAAAGAGGATCGGAAACTGTCCCTCATGCAAGGACAAACAGTTAATACACACTGAGGAGTGGAAGGGTTGTTTATTAAAAGATGAAGATCACAGACCTCAAGCAATTCCTGATTTATAGGATTAGGTGATTCCTGAGTTGGGTTCCTAGATCCTCAGTCCCTGCCTCACAGGAAGAGAGCCCCGAGATGCATAAGTAGAAAGAATCAGTTACTGAGAGCTTGGCTACACTTGCAAGTTAGAGCGCATTAAATCAGCCCCGAGCACCCTAACTCCTGAGGTGTCCACACTGGCAAAGCACTTAGAGCGCCTGGACCCCGCAGCTGGAGCGCCCCTGGTAATCCACCTCCATGAAAAGCATAGAGCTAGCTGCGCCCTGGCTGAAACACCGGGGTGTCAGTGTGGACGACGTGTTGTATTATTGCACTGTGATTGGCCGCGAGAAATGTCCCATAATCCCTTGAAGTCAAGTGGCCACTTTGGTCATTGTTTTGAACTTGGCTGCAGGCATGTGGCTATCCCCTTTCAAAGCTCCATTTCTGACAGCCGGCATGCTTATCTGCTCCGGGACACAAAGCAAACCATTACTGTGGAATGCTGCTGCTGCAGAGGCAGGTGTTTGTGCTTGTGTGTGAGAGAGAGGTGGGCTGATGTCAGGGTTTCCCCCTGCCACTGTCTGAATTTGCAAGACAGCATGCTGACACACTGCCCCCCAAAACACACTGTCTCTCCCCCCACATACCCACAACACAAACTCTGTCACATTCCACGCCCCCATTTGAAAAGCACACTGCAGTCACCTGCACACTGGGATAGCTACCACAATGCACTGCTCTCTGTGGCATTGCAAGAGCTGCTAATGTGGCCATGCCCCTGTGCTTGCACCTGACAGTGTGAACACACTGTAGTGCTCTCTCTGCAGCTGTCTCCAAGGGCTGGTTTAACTCCCAGCATCTACATCTGCAAATGTAGCCAGAGCCTAGGTCTATCTGACAATTGGGAGTAGCCAAAATGTCTCTTCTGCATCCTCCACCCAATCTACTAAAGCCTGGTCGCAACAGATGATGAGGTTGCTTCTTTCCTCCTCCCCCTCACTGAGCTGGCTTCTTCCACTTCTTCCTCTCACTTTCTCATCTAGATCTTCCTGCTTTGCAGCCTGTGTTAAGCTAACCCTTGCAGCTTTGGCTTCGCCCTGGGACATCAGGTCTAACTTGGGGAGGACTGCTAAGGTGGTTTTTGTTAGGATATTGCACAAGTGTCTGTGGACAAGAATCTCTGTAACGCCTACATAAAATTCATCTCCTCATGCTGTATTGGGCATCTGAATAAGTGGCTTGATTTTCAGAGTTCTGAGCTCTGATTAACTACCCCACAACTCAACAGGAGTTGCGAGGTGCACAGCACTTTCTGATTTATCCAGATGCCCAAATATGGAGTTAAGTGCTTTGTTATAGGGATCCATTTTTGTAAAAGGCCTTGCTTTCTCTCTTTACCCATCTAGTTAAGTGTTAAATTAGACACCTGTTTTCTGGGTATCTAATGGTACTTATATGGCCCCTTTATTATAGCACCTAAGCACTCCACCATTTCTAATGTATTTACCCTCCAAACACTGCAGGAGATAGATGTGACACTCTGTACCTCGGAGGAATACCCAGCACCCACATGTTCATCCTTACAATATGCTTGTGTGGTATCTAATATGAAGTTTGTCATGTCAGGTGTCTTAGGAAGGCTCATGATCATAGAGAATCACAGTATACTGGGGTTGGAAGGGACCTCAGGAGGTCATCTAGTCTAACCCCCTGCTCAAAGCAGGACCAATCCCCTGACAGATTTTTGCCCCAGATCCATAAATGGCCCCATCAAGGATTGAACTCACAACCCTGGGTTTAGCAGGCCAATGTTCAAACCACTGAGCTATCCCTCCACTGAGCATTGTTGTTATGGTAATGTTATAGGTTGTAATTTCATGTATATAGTTATGAGGCTGAAAATGTGTCCTCATGGCTTAAAACAAGTCCAGGCAAAAACCCTCCAGGATCAGAGGGGCAGTTCACACTTCATCAGGGCATGTATGGGACAAACCCAGCCCAGCCTCACAGGAACAAAGGACACTGGCCTACGCAACAACAAAGGATCTGTTGGACTCTCGAGTGAGTCACCCCCCCCTGCCCTTTGGTTAGTTTGGCATTGCGATGAGGTAATGTTCACCTGACTCTGAAGGGGGGGGGGGGGGGGCAAAGCCAAGCGGGAAGAAAGGACATGATAAAGGGAGAGACGTTTGCCATGCTCTTCCTCTCTCTTCCACCTCCATCTACAGACATCACCACCAAGCAACTGAAGCGCTGATCAAAGGGGAGAGCCTGGCTGAAGAGCAACCAGCCAGCCTGTGGTGAGAAGCATCTAAGTTTGTAAGGGCATTGAAAGTGTTAAGATCAGTTTAGGATGCATTTTGCTTTTATTTCATTTGACCAAATCTGACTTGTTATGCTTTGACTTATAACTACTTAAAATTTATCTTTGTAGTTAATAAATCTGTTTGTTTATTCTACTTGAAGCAGTTAATTTGGTTTAAAGCATGTCAGAGACTCCCCTTGGGATAACAAGCCTGGTACATATCAATTTCTTTGTGAAACTGACGAACTCATATAAGCTTGCAGAGTCCAGCAGGCAAAACTGGCCACTGCAAGACGGAGGTTCCTAGGGTTGTGTCTGGGACCAGAGATATTGGCTAGTGTCATTCGGCTGCACAATCCAAGGAGCAGCTTACATGCCAGAGGCTGTGTGTGAACAGCCCAGGAGTGGGGGTTCTCACAGCAGAGCAGGGTAAGGCTGGCTCCCAGAGTCGAGGACTGGAGTGACCTAGCAGATCACTGGTCCGGATAACACCAGAGGGAAACATCACAGTAGGGAAGTGCTGCTCCCCCATTTTAGACATGGCAACTGAGCCTAAATGAGCTACTTGCCCATGGTCACACAGGTGATCTGATGGAGCATGAAATTGAACCGGGTTTCCTGCATCCCAGGTTAGTGTCCTAACTCATCCTTCATCTCTGACCTCCCACCTCTCCTTTCCCCACCGATTCTACAGAACCGTTATGTTGTAATTTCGAGGGGAGCCTCTTTCCTGTCTCACCCCATGCCAGCCACAGCTGGGTGGGCACAGCGTTAGTACACAGGAAAAGTGGGTGTCCTCTAGAACTTGAGAAGAGACCCTATAAGAAACATCTCATCCACCTGCCAGAGCTGCCTGTCGGGCCCCCACTCTGCCCCCGACCCTGGTTGAAGCATGAAGGGACATATGAATTGTTAGCGCATCAGGCATGTAAATCTCTTGCGACACCGGCTACAACAATCCCATGCAAATGCCTGTTCTCAATTTCAGATGACATTGTAAACAAGAAGCGGGCAGCATTATCTCCTGCAAATGTAAACAAACTTGTTTGTCTGTGCGATTGGCTGAACAAGAAGCAGGACTGAGTGTATTTGTAGGCGCTAAAGTTTTACATTGGTTTATTTTTGAATGCAGTTATTTTTTGTACATAATTCTATATTTGTACAACTTTCATGATAAAGAGATTGCACTACAGTACTTGTAGTGGCGGAATTGAAAAATACAATTACTTTTGTTTTTTACAGTGCAAGTATTTGTAATAAAAAATAAATATAATGTGAGCACTGTACACTTTGTATTCTGTGTTGTAACTGAAATCAATATATTTGAAAATGTAAAAAAAATCCTAAAATATTTAAATAGTATTCTATTATTGTTTAACAGCGCAATTAATCATGATTAATTTTTTAATCGCACAATTAATTGCGATTAAGTTTTTTAATCATTTGACAGCCCTAATAACAACAATAATGTATAATATATAGTGCCCAACCACAGCTCTTGAGTATGCAAGCGATTGGGGGCAGGAACAGAGGTTTCCTAGAATGCCTGGCACACTTTGGGACACTTCTACGGCATTAATAATAATTCAGCATCTTAAATCCACGATTAAGGCCTTGCATACTCCATGACAAACTGGACTCAAATCCTGCACCAAGGAATCCCTGGATTTTACATCAGCCTGGTGTGCCAGACAGCTAATTCAGAGGCTACTTCATTTACACTGGAAAATTGAGGTTTTTAATAAGCTGCATCGAAAAAAAAATCATACAATCAATCATTCCAGGAACCCCAGGTTATTTTATTTTGACAGTAAATTCTCCATCTGGAGAAGTGTGGCAGGCATTTTGGGACCGGGAAGGGAAAATCAGCTGGATGTTTCTATTAAAACAATCAGCAGTGAAACAGTGAACAGGGTTGATGTTTAAAGTGTAATTTTTATATTTCAGAGTCAACTGAGCTAGAGGGGGCAGTTCACACGTCTCGGAGCAATTCAGAAATGAGCTGGACTAATAGGAATTTAGCAGGGAGGTATTTTCCAAGTGCTGCTGCTGGGCAGTAGGTATATTTTTAGAAGGATCTGATTGGCCTGGTGGAAGAGATTAAAGGAATCCTACCTACCTTTTTAGGAGAGAACACACCCAGTGTGCCTCCATCTTCTCTCATGGCGACGCCCATTTCTGCCAGCAAAGCTTCCCTGAGCAACAGCAAAAGCAAAAGTCTGTCAAAACAGCCTGTGTTGTTAGTTTTTTGCATCAAAGCAGCCCCTAGAGAAGCCAACTGAGATCAGGATCCCACTGTGCTAAGGGCTGCACAGACATAGACCCTGCCTCGAAGCGCTCACAGTCCAACTGGAAACAAGGTGAATCTAGTGCATGACACAAACCAACGGAAGGAGGAGGGTGAAGGTGAAGGAGAGTAAGCATGAGAGGAACATGTGTTTACACAGACTAGCTATGGGCTTTGCTAGATATTTGTATAGTGCTTAGGAAAATGACCCCCATTATGAGAGTTCAATTAAACAATTAAATCAATAAAGAATATTAATGATTTCAGTAATGCCAGTTCCTTGAAGCCCTCTAAATTAAGGCAGACATTCCATTTATAATATTTAGTTAGTACCAGCTATTTGAGGATCTGAAAGCACCTTATAAACATTAATGAAGTAAGACTCAGCTGTGAAGCAGGATAGTACTATTAGCTCCGTGTTACAGATGGGGGAAATCAAGGCAGAGAGAGATTAAATAACTTGTAGGAGGTCATGAAGAAAGCTTGTAGACTGATTTGGTGCCTTACCAACAGGACCATCCACCTCTTCCTTTTGGAGGGTTGATCACTGTATTGAAATGGTTGTACGGGGACTTTATCTTCTCTTTCTCTCATCTCATTCACTTCTAAAATGTACCTGTCCCCTCACCCCTGACTGCCTCTGGAAAAGGGGCTGTGGGCATTGTGACGTTGCACTTCATAATGTTTTATGGAAATATGCTTATGAGTGTGAATATAATATAACTGGAATATGCTTTATGCAAAAGGTCTCTTGTAAGATATCATTACAAAGCTTATAATCTACTGAGTGTGTTCATCCTATTTGTATGAATGTATCATTCTTGTATCTGAAACTAGGACTATGAAGTGTAACTCTGAGGTCCTATTGTAATTATGTGAAGTGTGAGCCATTAATGGTGGTTTGGAAGCTTGATTGCTCCCATTGACTAGGACAATTGGTTGTAAATGGTCTGTTTACTTGCAAACCTTCCTGTGCATGTGTGGGCCAGCCCAGGAAGAATGGAGGCTGGGGTTTCAGAGGACATGTGACCATGTCACATGATGCTGGAATCCATCTTAAACCTGGTGCTTTTCCATTTAGGAGGAGGGGTGGGGACCCAGAGAAACAAAAGGTTCCCATCTTGTGCCAAAGCTATAAAAGGGGGAGGAACAGAACAAAGGGGGCTGCCAGTCATGAGAAAACCCCTAGTTTCCACCTAAGATGTCTGCTGAAACTAACAAGGACTGTACCAGGGGAAGGGATTGGACCCAGACTAGGAAGGAGTCTAATCTGTGAAAGAAGCTTATTGGAGCATCTCTGAGGGTGAGATTTTACCTGTATCAGTCTCTGAATGTATTAGGCTTGCGTGTTTTTGCTTGGTGACTTACTTTATTCTGTCTGTCATTACTTGAAACCACTTAAATACTACTTTTTATACTAAATAAAATCACTTTTGTTTATTAATTAACCCAGAGTAAGTGATTAATACCTGGGGGAGCAAACAGCTGTGCATCTCTCTCTATCAGTGTTATAGAGGGTGGACAATTTATGAGTTTACCCTGTATAAGCTTCAGACAGAGTAACTGGGTGTCTGGGTGCTGGAGACAGGTGACCTGCTCAGCAGTTTTTGGTTAAAGTCTGCAGCTTTGGGGGCATGGACCAGACCTGGGTCTGTGTTGCAGCAGACTAGTATGTCTACCTCAACAAGGCAGGGTTCTGGAGTCCCAAGCTGGCAGGGAAAACAGGCTCAGAGGTAATCTCAGCACATCAGGTGACAGTCCCAATGGGGTCTCTGACCTAACACGTCACAGGCATGTGTTGTGTCAGCATAGCTGGGTCTATGCAAAGCCCCCTACAGGAGTCATCAGTAGAGGAGGAGTGCCAGCCATGCTTTTGACAAAACTGGGGCATGGCCCGATGGTCTCAGTATCCTGGCTCTTCCTGGCTGCTGACGTCACTACAACCAGCACAGGCAGATGAACTGACTCCAGGAAACCCCCATGGAGGGAAGGTACAAAGGTGACATAAAGTGAACTGGACACTGAGTGAATGGGTCTTGCAGACATCACTACTGTACACTCACCTCTCCATGCGGATTGCTTCTGTCCTCCGCAACTTTTCTTCCCAGGTCTCGTTCAGCTCAGCAATGATCTTCTCTGTTTCCTGGCGAGCAGAGTTTAAATGTTAGTATTTTGTGACTGCTGTCACCTTTGGTAACAGAACTGCAAATGCTCTTTTAGGCTTTGCTCCGGAATCTCTGTTCTACGGAAGTCACAGTCACAGCGGCATTTATTAAGTCACACCACACAATGATCTTGCATAACGGACACAAATGAGACAGCTCTGTTTCCTGGCTGCAGAATGTGAATCCCAGTTCCAGGCTGGTTTCAATGTAAAGCACCCCTCAGGGAAAAGGCAGGATAAGAGGTTTTTCAACAAACCCTTACACCAGTCACAGTGTTTGAAGACAACATGTTAAGAAAGCAGATGACCCTCGGGCCTGCCATTCAGCGCTGGGCAGGACTGGGCCCACACTGTGGCCTGATGGCTCTACTGGTAAACCAGCATCAGTGATGGCTTCAGCAAAGCTCTCCCAATAGTGAGTTTGTTAGCTACCTGTCACTACCGAGCCATGAGGGGGAAGTGCAACCTCTCACCTTTTGGGAGTGCATCGCTAGACTCAAGATGGTCTTTTTAGCCTTCCAGCAGAGTAGTGAATAAAATACGTACATAAAACCTCAGGCCAAGATTTTCAGAAGCGCCCACTGATTTTGGGTGCCTTGATTTTGAGTTGCAACACTTTAGAGGAGCCTGATTTTTAGACAACATTAAGCACATTCCCTCTGAAAATCTCTAAATTCAAATTTCACTGTAAGAGGTCCAAAATTGGGCAATGAAAATCATGGGTTGCTTTTGAAACTTTTGGCCTAGAAAAAGACAGTTACTAACCTTTGTGTGACTGTTGTTCTTCGAGATGGGGGGTTGCACATGTCCATTTCGAGTTAGGTGTGTGTGCACCCTGAGCATCGCTGTCAGAATTTTTTCCCTTAGTGGTATCCATCGAGCTGGCTCCAGTGCCCCCTGGTGCCACAAGCTCATAGCACTGGTACAAGGGGCCCTGCTGAGCTCTGCCGAGCCTGCGTCCCTCAGTTTCTTCTTACTGACCACTCTGAGAGCAGGGACGGTGGGTGGGTCTTGCTTGCACATGTCCAGTCCAAGTTAAGTGACTCACAAGCAGTTGCATCGGAGGTGGACTCGGAGTTCAAGGACTGGAACACCACTTGGCGAAAGCGTGCATCGTCTCTGGCCTGCTGGGTGAGGGCATAGTGCAATGAGAACGTGTGCACTGAAGACCAGGTTGCTGCCTTACAGATATCCAGAATGGGAACCTGCACTAGAAAGGCCGCGGAATTGGCCTGGAACCTCCTGGAGTGAGCAGTGAGATTCGGTGGAGGAGGAATGCCTGCGAGATCATAACAAGTTTGGATACATGATGCAATCCAAGATGAAATCCTCTGAGTGGGGATGGGGAGCTCCTTCATTCTTTCAGCTATCGCTATGAAGAGCCGCAGTGACCTGGGGAACGGTTTTGTCCTCTGCGTATAAAACACCAGAGCCCGTCTAACACCCAAAGAGTGCAGGCATTGTTCCTCCCTATATGTATGAGGCTTTGGATAAAAGGCAGGCAGAAAAGTAGTTTGGTTGCAGTGGAACTGAGACACCACCTTTTGCAAGAATCTTGGGTGAGGCCATAGTTGCACCTTGTCCTTAAAGAAGATAGTGCATGGGGGCTTTGATACCCTCCTGGCCGAAATAATTGCCACTAGAAAGGCTACCTTCCATGACAGGTGAAGCAACAAGCATGTCACTAGTGGCTCGAAGGGTGGCCCTGTCAATCTGGAGAGAACCAGGTTCAAATCCCATGACACGATTGGCTTCCTCATCTGCGGGAATACCCTCTCTGGACCTCTGAGGAAACAGATCATCTCCTCATAGGAGAATACCGGCTTGTTGTTGATCTTTGAATGGAATGCTGAGATGGCGCCAGGTGGACCTTAATCAAGGAGAGGGCCAGCCCCTGCTCTTTCAGGGACAGAAGGTAGTCAATGATGAGTTGCAACATAGATTGCATTAGTGGGACTCCCCATTCAGAAGATCAGAGGGAGAAACACTTCCACTTCAACTAGTACATTGCCCTTGTGGATGGCTTCCTACTGCCCAGGAGAACTTTATGGATCTGCTCCGAACAAGCCAGTTCATCAGGATTTAGCCATAAAGATTCCAGGTCCTCAGGTGCAAAGAGCTGAGGTTTGGGTGAAGCAAATGTCCATGGTCTTGCGAGATTAAGTCCAGATGAAGTGGAAGCTCGATCAGTGTCTCCCAGGAAAGATGGAGAAGCATGGTGTAACAGTGTTGTCTGGGCCACTGTGGCAGGGCGACGACTCATCGGCATGGCGCCTCCTGCTGGTCGTCCATGGAATTAGCTCTTTCCAGCCCGGAGCGCCCTCTGCGGGCTGGCGTCTCACCTGCCGCTGGCCCCCATGTCCCTCTCGGACCCAGGTGCCCTTCTATGTCAGGGTTCTGCTCCCGCAGTAACCCACAAGCTGGGTCTCCCCAACCAGGGGAAACCCCAACCCTCTATCCCCACCTTGCCTCCGTGGCTACTGCCAGTCATCAACTAGCCCCTGCTCCCTGGGGCAGACTGCAGTCTGTAAACCACTCATCATCGGCAAGGGGGTCGGACCAGCTGCCTCTGCCTATATCTGGGCTGCCCCTCTGCAGCCCTAGTACCCTTTTGTGGGCCCTTAACTTGGCCTGCAGCCTGGGGCTTTGCTAGGCTGAAGTTTCCCAGCTCCCTCTGCCCTTCCCCAGCACTGCTCCACCCTAGGTACCCTCCTCAGCTTCCCAGGCAGCCAGGTCCTTCTCTCTCTAGAGCCAAAGAGAGAGTCTCCTTTGTCCTTCTGGCCCACTTCCCTCTTATAAGGGCCGGCTGGGCTCTGATTGCACTGACTACAGCTGTGGCTGATTTCCCAATCAGCCCAGCTTTTCCCCTGCCACAGCCCTCTCCCAGGGCTGTTTTAAACCGCTCAGGGCAGAAGCAGGTTAACCACACCGCTACAGCCACGCTGGAGCTATCAGTATGACTCGAGCTTGGTCCCGCTTGATCTTTGTCAGCACCCTGTAGATCAGCGAGATGGGTGGAAAGGCGTAGAGCAGATGAGATGACCAGGGCAGCAGAAAAGCATCTGTGATTGACCCAGGACTGTGACCTCTCAGGGAGCAGAACTGCTGGCACTTCCTGTTCATGTGGGTGGCAAATAGGTCTATGTGGGGAAACCCCCATTTGCGGAAGATATCCATTGTGACATCTGGGTGCAGTGACCACTCATGGTGAGTGGAGAAGGACTTGCTGAGGTGATCCACGATATGGTTTTGAACCCCTGGCAGATATAAAACTTTGAGCTCGATGGTGTGGGCGATACAAAATTCCCATAGATCAGCTGCCTCTTGACATGGGAGGAAGAACGAGCCCCACCCTGCTTGTTGATGTAATACATGGCTGATGTATTGTCCATGAGAACTGATGCTGTCAAGGTCATAATGTGGGGCAAGAACGCTTGGAAAGCAAGCCAGACTGCCCTGAGCAACTTGATGCTGATATGGAGAGAAAGTTCCTCCCTGGATCACAGACCTTGAGTCCTAAGGTGTCCCAGGTGGGCTCCCCAGCCCAGAGCCAAGGCATTGGAAAGCAGACCGTCCGGTGATCCGACCACCATGTCAAGGAGCGGAGGATGGGGGGTGGCACCGGGATTGCCCTGTTCAAGTGGTGCCTCGGAAGGCAGTACACCATGGCCAGCCAGGCTTGGAGAGGTCTGAGTCTCAGCCTCACGTGTCGCGCTACATAAGTGCACAAAGTGTCTGAGGAGGCTCAAGCAAAGCCAGATGGTTGTGATCGGTTGTGATTGCAGGGAATGAATTAGCATTGAAATTGCCTGAAAACATTCCTCCAGGAGGAGGGCTCTTGCCAGTGGGGAGTTGAGCACAGCCCCGATGAACTCTATTCTCTGGATAGTTGTCAGGGTTGACTTCTGCACATTAATGAGACAACCCAACACTTGGCAGATCGACTGTATTAGGTCGATGTCAGACTCAACTTGTGCTTGAGACCAGTCCTTGATGAGCCAGTCGTCGATAAATGGGAACACATGGACACCTCTTTTCCTCAGAAATGCTGTCACAACTGCCATGCACTTGGTGAAGACTCACGGGGTGGCCTAGAGACCAAAAGGCAAGGCCATGAATTGATAATGATCCTGGTTCACCACAAACCTCAGAAATCTTCTGTGGCCATGGAAAATCGAGATGTGGACGTAGGAGTCTTTTAAATTGAGGGTGGCATACCAATCCCCTGGTTCCAGTGACAGAATGATGGATGCCAAGGAGACCATGTGGAACTTCAGCTTCCTGAGATAGTGGTTGAGAGTTGACACATCTACAATGGGTCTGAGTCCTCCCTTGGCCTTGGGTACCATAAAATACCAGGAACTGAATCCTTTCCCCCTTCACGGCAGTGGAACCACCTCTACAGCTCCCAACCAAAGGAGAAACTGCACCTCCTGCTCTAGCAGAACAACATGAGAAGGGTCCCTGAAGGGAACGGTGAAGGTGAGTGGGAAGATGGGGTAGAAATAAAGTGAAGGTTCTAACAAAACTCTGTTGTGCTCAAAACCCAGCAGCTGAAAGTGAACCACTCCCAGGCCCTCAGAAAAGAGAGGGGTGACTGGATCCTGAGTAGGAATTGACAGGCTGTCCTCGATCAATTCATCAAAACGAGTATTTTGAGAATACCACGTGACATGGGGCTTTCTGAGAGGGTCCTCTGAAGGAAGAAGATGGCGGAGGTGGCCTGCGCCCAAACCCCTTATTCCTCTTTCTCCGCTGATCATGCCTGGCTAGCCCATAATGCTGAGGCCTATACGGTCTCCTGGGTTGTGCTGGAGAATGCAGGCCCAGGGATTTCAGAGTCACCCTACAATCTTTTAGGCCATGCAGTCTGGCATCAGTTTGCTCTGAAAAGAGCGATGGCCCCTCAAAAGGCAGGTCTTGCAAGGTCTGCTGTACTTCCTGCAGGCATCATGTAACCATGAGATCCTGTGCATGGTAACTGCTGTGGCCATAGATGTAGCCGCAGAGTCCATGGCATCCAGTGCTGCCTGCAGAGAGGACCCCATCTTGCCCTCCTCCACAAGGGTGGAGAACTCCTGCTGGCTGTCATGGAGAAGTCTGTTTTTGAACTTGTTCATTGCTTCCCACATGTTAAAGTCATAGTGGCCCAGCAGTGCCTGCTGGTTTGCTATGCGAAGTTGAAGCCCCCCCCGGTGGAGTTGGCTTTCCTGTCCAGTAGGTCGAGCTTCAGGGGTTCCTTCATTTTCAGTGCAGACCCTGGCTGGCCCTGACAGTCCCTCTTGTTGGCAGCCACCACAACAAGTGATCCGGGGGTGGAGGGTGAAAAAATAAAAACCTCACAACCCTTGACTAGCACAAAGTACTTCCACTCCATTCTCTTAGCAGTAGGAGGCTGGGTTCTGCCAGAGAGTCTTAATAGGTCCCATAATGGCCTCATGTAGGAGGAGAGCAACCTTTGCACAAAATCGCTGCTGATAAATTGTCCAAGAAGCTGTCAGAAGGCTCCTTGGCAACTTCTGCCTGCAGACCCAGATTGGATGCCACCCGATTAATAAGTCCTGGGGGGTCCTCAGATTATCCTGAAGCAGGGATGTCCCCTTCACCATTAGTTTATCATCAGGTGAAGACAAAGAGGAGGCATGCACTGCCATAGCCTCCACTATATCCTCCCCTTGGGAAGCCTGCTTGCGCTCATCAGTACCAGCCTTGATACTGGCTTTGGTACTGGGATGTGCTCCAGATTTGGTGCCAAGTGCAGAGCTCAGGCCAGTCCCACTATCGATACCATTGACAGGCGCCGATGTGGTACCAGTGGCATCCTACTCTCAGAGTATACTGAGTAGGAGTGTCTACAGCTAGTGCCGTGATCCAGGGAAAACCCCCACAGGTTCCAAAAAGGCCACTGTACCAGTGCCGGACCCCATGGGCCAAGTGTTCTAGGGCATCATGGCTTTCAGAGCTCCCGACAATGCCGATGGGCAATGGGTGTGGCCTCGGCAGTGGCAGCGAGGTGAGGAGCCGGAACCAGAGTCTGATTCCAAAGGGGAAGAGGAGGAGGAGGAGCATGGGGACCAAGGCGGTGCCAATCCTCCCAGAGCTGGGAAACAAGGCTGTGGCGATGCCTCAGGAGAGGTGATTAGGGGAGGCTCTCCCCTAGAAAGCGGCCTCAGTACCGACCTGAAGCTGGTCGATGCTTCAGAGCTGGCAAGCGGTGCCTGCAATGCCGCTTCTTGTGCCCCTGGTGAACCCGGTACCGGCAGAGTTAGCAAGTCGCTAGCCATTGCGTAAGCCTCCTAATCTGTATGCTAGTGGGAAGGGGGTTGCACCTCCCTTCATGGGGTTTGTGGTGCTGGCGCAGGTGACAGTGTCAGCAGCTGCTACGGTGCCAGAAAGTGGGAGTGATGCGGTGCAGGTCTTGCCCTATCCCTGTCTGCAGATCTTGACTTGTCTGCCCTTCTGTCTCCCTTTGGTGCGGAAGAACAGCTCTTCTCATCGTGCCTGCAATGCTTCTTCTTGGGCACTGGGGATGAGGAGCAATGCTGCAAGCTCCTAGCAGCGAGAGGTGCACTGCACTCCAAAGTTGATGCGCTCAGTGCTGAGTCAAGCGCCAGCTCCGAGGCGGGTCTCAATACTGCCTCCATCAGGAGGACTTTCAGTCTCGCTCCCCAGACTTTTTGAGTGTGTGGGATTAAACTCGCGACAAATCTGGCAGCGACCTTTTCTGTATCCTTCTCACAATCCCAAACACTTGAGAGAGCTCAAGAGAGGGTTGCTGTTGGGCACAGGCTTCCCACAGGTGGGGCCAGGCTTAAACCCTGGAGACTAAGGCATGCCCCAGCACCCAGAAGGAGGAACACCTCTCCAGACAAGGAGAGGTGTCCTAATTCCTATACTAAACTTACTAAAACTACATGAACTACTTAACTAACAACTATTTACAATAAAAACTATGCAAAAAAACACTATGAAAAACTTTGCCAAGACAAAGAGGAGAGTTCCAACAGCAGTCATGGGCAGTAAGAAGGAACTGAGGGACGCGGGCTCAGCACGGCCCCTTATACTGGCACTATGAGCGCGCAGCACCACGGAGCGCCAGAGCCAGCCCAACGGATACCACTAGGGAAAAAATTCCAACAGTGATGCTCAGTGTGTGCACACACCTAACTCGGAATGGCATGTACAAGCACTCGAAGAAGAACTGAGCTTCTGGAGGCTTTCTAAACCTGTGGGGAAATCTCCAAAAGGTCATCTTGGGGGCATGGACTCCACAAAGTGTCCCTGACAAAGTACCTGCTGTTCTCAATTGATTTCATTACTTCATAAGAAGCAGGAGGCTGCAGGAGATAATCTAGGAGGTGCACAAATAATAATAGCAGAGCATGGGCTGTTACAGTTGTTATCCGCAGGTTCAAATGCCACCATGGGGATATAAAATGGATGTTGCCAGATCAAGTGTGTTTCATCTTCCGCTAATCTCAATACAGCATGATGTCAGCATCGTCAGGCTCTTACCTTCAGCCTCTCAATGGCCTCTTCACTGCCTGGAGCAAACATGATGCGTTCGTGGAGGCTGGAGACAGAGGCAGCTCGGCTGGACAAGGCTGACAGCGAGGAGGATGGGCTCATCCCCACTAAGGCATTGGTCACTGTGGAGAGATTGTCAGGGCGTTGACTCAGTTCTGCCAGGCTACGGTTACCATTATTGTTCTCAAAGTCGGTCATGTCTATGGGGCAGGGAAGGGGGAAAGAGGGAGGGATGGACACGTGGACAGGAAGAAGGAAAAGGAAGATAGAGAAAAGAAAGGCAGTTGGGAAAAAGTGACAAGATGTGGTGAGCAGAAAGCTAGAAATTAAAACACAGAAATACACACAGCATCATGTGCCAGTGACAGGGCTAGAGGCACTCACACCATCTCTCTGCCAGAAGGAGCATTCACACCACATCCAGAACAGCCACGCTAACTGTTGCTACATGGTTCTTCGCCTCCCTTCCCTCCCATTATGTCCCCTGGCTTGTCAGGTAGAGAGCCAGGCAGAGGGCAGGAAAGCTTACTCATGACCGGGTTAGCTAATGACTAAATGGGCATGTAGAAGGGTGGTTACCCGCTCCTGCCCTGCGGGGCTTGAAACAGCCCAGGAGAGGGGCTGTGACTGGGGCAAGAAGCCTGGGCTGATTGGGGGAAAGTAGGTTCAGCTGAGGCCATGCCCCAATCAGGCCCAGCTGGCCCCTATAGGAGGCTGTGAGCCAGAAGCCCAGTAAGTCTCCCTCTGGTTGTAGAGGGAGAAGGGCCTGGCTGCAGGGACCTAAGCAAGACATCTAGATTGGGAGCAGGGCTGGGGAAAAGCCAGAAGAGCTGGGAGCTTGGGCCTGGAAAGCCCCAGGCTGCAGGCCTGACTGTAGGCTGAATAGGTGCAGGGTTGCAACAGGGCAGCCCATGGGGAGGCAGAGGCAGCAGGTCCGAACCCCCTTGCCTGTGATGAGTGGCTTATACTGCAGTCTGTCCCAGTGAATGGGGGCTAGATGGAGACTGGGCAGTAGCCAAGACTGAGGCGAAGTGGGGATAGTGGGTGGGGGTTCCCCTGGGAGGGGGAGACCCAGAACTGTGGGGGTACTGCCAGGGGACAGCGCCCAATTAAAGGGGCACTAGGGTCCTGGGAGGGACACGGGGGCCAGCAGTGGTGGCGACACACCAGACTGAAGAGGGTGCTCCAGAGGCTGGATGCTAATTCCTGAGGACAACCAGCAGGAGGCGCCGCAGGGGTGAGTCTGCACACACTTACAAGGCAGAAGACGCCAGTGGCCATTTTGGCCCCAATATGGCCTGATGTTCAGAAGAGCCTAGGGCACTGGGTGCTGCTCTCTTGTGAAAATCTGGCCATGAGTGTCACAATGGGAACTGCTGGATCTGTACAATGCTTAACATCACAGGATCCTGGGCCATGACTGAGGCTCCTAGGAGTTACCACAGTCCAAAGATATTATCACAACAATGGTGGCTCTCCTCAAAACCTGACCCATGACTCAATCTTCCCTTGGCTGGGTTGGTTTGTGTTCATTTCCCCAAGAATATTTAAGTGACTGGTGTTTTGTTCCCTTGAGCATTAGTCTGAATATGGGTATCCAGGAAAGCATGAGATGATTCATGCTGGGGTAGCTCATGCAGCTGCCCCATATCTAACAGGTTTGTGTCTTTGAGCAGGAGGCTGTTGGGAGGCAGGAGGGAGAGCCTAAGGGAGTGAAAAAGCCAACCAAATGGAGTGATCATCACTGAGTGAAGGGCTGGAGAAGTAGAAGTAACGGAAAGTTACCTTTGCCTGGGGACCTGGTGCATGTGATCCAGCCCCAGAACATGGAGTAAGGTGCCTGCTGTGCAGTCAGAGACTGAGGCTGAATAGTGATGGGGTGACAGTACCTCAGGACATCTTCCCTATGGAATCGCTACACATAGCACCGGCCACAATGGCACAGTGTTAGCGGGGAACCAAAGAGCTGCTGACATAGGGAGAGCCATCACCAGGGAGATATGGGGGAGCCAAGAGGCAACAATCACTTGATGCGATTGTGACAAAAGAAAATGAAATATCAGTCTGTTAGACAGCCCACAAATCTGCCGTTCTCCCTCAGCCCGGCAGGACCACAGCTATTTCTAAATCTGAGCCAATGCTCTTTCTTGTACAAAAGAGGATGGGAAAAGGCCTTTAAAGTCTGAAAATGTCCCAATCTTGCACTTCTCCTGCTCTCTGCCTTTGTAGAGAGCTCCCTCCACTCTCTCTGAGACATGCAACACCCCAAAAGATTTTTTCTGCCACAGCTCCTCTTTATAAAGGTTACGTCATCCAATCAGAGAATAGAGCCCATGACCAGTGCCCAATCAAATGGAATTCCTCACATCAAGTGCTGATAAGTATGGCTCTACCAAATTCATGGTCCATTTTGATCAACTTCTCGGTCATAGGGTTTTAAAAATCATAAATTTCATTATTTCAGCTATTTAAACCTGAAATGTCATTGTGTTGTAATTGTAGGGGTCATGACCCAAAAAGGAGTTGTGAAGGAGGGGTCACAAGGTTATGGGGGGAGGGGGTTGTAGTACTGCTACCCTTACTTCTGCACTGCTGCTAGCAGTGGCACTGCCTTCAGAGCTGGGTGGCTGGAGATCAGCAGCTGTTGGCTGGGATCCCAGCTCTGAAGGCTGCACTGCCACCAGCAGCAGAGCAGAAGGATGGCATGGTATGGTATTGCCACCTTTACTTCTGCACTGCTGCCTGCAAAGTTGGGCCCTCAGTCAGCAGCCACCACTCTCTGGCTGCCCAGCTCTGAAGGCAGCAGAGCAGAAGTAAGAATGGCATGGTATGGTATTGCCACCCTTACTTCCACACTGCTGCTGGGAGGGCACTGCCTTCAGAGCTGGTCACCTAGACAACAGCCACCTCTTCCCAGTTGCCCAGCAATGAAGGCAGCTCAGAAGTAAGGGTGGCAATACTGTGACCCCCCGTTAAAATAATCTTGCAACCCCAATGAAATTCCCTTTGGGGTCAGGACCCCCAATTTGAGAAATGTTGGTCTTCCCCATGAAATCTGTATAGTATAGGGTAAAAGCACTCAAATGACCAGACTTAACGGTCTGTGACACGTTTTTCATGGCCGTGAATTTGGTAGGGCCCTACTGATAAAAGAACTGGGGACAGTTGGCAAACAACCTGTAGGCGGATGTACGTTCATATAATTTACCTGTCCAACTATGATGCATAACAACCACCACATTTTTAGGAATCCTGGCCAGTTCATGGACAATGTGCAAACAGGAAAGTGACGAGGGCCGACACAAACTGTCTCATGGGGGCATTCACACTGCGCTGCGCTGTTTGTTCTAAGCATTGGTACCTTAATGCCACATCAGCATTGATACGTGATCCCCTTTCATGTGTTAGGATGAGGTTAATGTTAGTGACTACAGTTGTTTCTGATAATGGCCTGGTGTTGAGTCTGCGTTGGGGTTAGTGCATACATCTGCCTACATTTAGCATTTGGCCCGACACTTGGACTTCTAGGGGAGTTCTCATGGAAGCCTCCAAAGTCTCTTCCCTTCCAGTGGTGCACAGCAATGACTGCCATGGATCCAGGCCCCAGAGCCAAGGAAGTGATGGAGAGAGAGATAGGGCCTGCCCAGGTGGGCTGTAAGAAAGGCAGCTCTGCAATGTTGGAGATCTGGCATTGTCCGGGGTCACTGAAAGCAGGGAAGGAATTACTGTGCTGCTAGTTTAAAAACTGCTCAGATGTACTGGACACCAGCTGTCTGATGAAATGCCTGAGGAAGAGGGCAGGCCAAAAGCCAGCTGAATGCACTGCCAGGCCTTTCCAGGACTGGCTGTAGGCAGGTATGGGGTCAGCGGTAGCTGCATACGAGAGTGGGTGGAGTTTGCCAAAGTTGCGAGGTCTCATTGTCAGAGGTGCTGAGTTTGACCCCAGCTGAGGCTGTAGGTACTCTGCATCTCTGGAAGCCAGGCCCGGGGTGACTGACATGGGGCTGGCTTTCTGAGCTGGCTGTGGGGGCTTCTCTGTGGAGTCGCTATCTGCAAGTGTGCAGCGGCTACTGGTCTTGGGACTATGTGCCCCGCACTGACATTTGGAGGCTGGTCCTGACAACACCTGCTCTGATGGCAACCTGTTCAGGGGCCTGGCTAGAACACAGCACAGCCAGCCAGTTCCCTCTCCATTAAAACCCCATCTGCCTCATGATGCCCGGTTAGAAGTGACTCTGCTTCATCAAGCTGCTTGGCGCTTTTGCTGCGCCTTAACCTCTGCTTACCCCACTCTGAACTACCTGAGGCACCAAGAGCAGGATGGTAGCCGCAGCCCCGCTCCAATCAGACACCCCCTTGTGGGCCTGGAGGTGCTGGCCAGACCTTCCCCCCTTGCTCTCCACAACCACAGCCTGGCTGCTGCGGGGTGGGTGTATCAGGGAGGGTGGGATGGCCCTGCACACTCCCCCTACCCGCAGGGCACTCAGAATCTGGCCTTTCAGATTATGCCCACAAAGAGGACTCCGTGAGGGGCTAGGGCAAGGGCAGGCAAACTTTTTGGCCTGAGGTCCGCATCAGGTTTCGTAAATTGTATGGAGGGCTGGTTGGGGAGGGGGTTGTGGCCCAGCCCCCACCTCCTATCTGGCTCCCCCCCAGGGCCCCTGCCACATCCAACCACCCCTTCTCCCTGTCCTCTGAGTGCCCCCTGCCGCCCCATCCATCCCCCCCTACCCCCTGACTGCCCTCCCGGGACCCCTGCCCCCATTCAACCCCCTGTTCCCCCTCCAACCACCCTGCCCTCTATCCACACCCCCGCCCCCTGACCACCAGCCTGAACTCCCCTGCCCTCTATCCAACCAGCCCTTTTCCCTGCCCCCTTACCGCGCTGCTTGGAGCACCGGTGGCTGGCGGTGCTACAGCTGTGCTGCCTGGCTGGAGCCGGGCCACACTGCCACTGCCACCACACAGCTCAGAGCACCAGGTCAAGCCGGGCTCTGCAGCTGTGCTGCCCCAGGAGCTCACAGCCCTGCCGCCCAGAGCATTGCACCAGCGGCACAGCAAGTGTGCTGAGGCTGCGGGGGGCGGGGGACAGCAGGAGAGGGCCCGGGGGCTAGCCTCCTGGGCCAGGAGCTCGGGGGCCAGACAGGACTGTCCCGCCGGCTGGATGTGGCCATAGTTTGCCCACCTCTGGGCTAGGGGCAGCAGCACAGTGCCTGGCAGGCCAAGAGGGGCCCCCTTAAAGCCACATGTTGGGGGCCCAGATTTTACTGACTTTTTTTTAATTTTTTTGCCCAGGATACTCATGGCTCCCCTCTCTCTACACTATGGCAAACCTCCAGCCCCCAGGAAGCATGCTGGCACTCACACACCCCATGGAGAAGGCGCAGAGACACATATGCAGCTTACGAAGAGGGCCTCCAACCTGGACACATTTGTTAGTAGCCCTCAGGTCCATAGGCACGGACTTTGTCCTTCCCCAGAGGTTCTTGACCCCTGCTCGGCCCCAGGCCCTACCCCCACTCCATTCCTTCCCCCAAGCCCCCACCCCGCCCCACCCCACTTCTTCCCACCCCACTCCGCCCCATCCGCCAAGTGCACCCCGCCATCGCTCCTCCCCCTTCCAGCGCCTCCTGCACACCGCTAAATAGCTGATCCACGGCGGGTGGGAGGCACTGGGAGGAAGGGGGAGGCACTGATCAGTAGACCCTTGCACAGATACAAAAATGTGCAGAGAAAAGGTGGAGGAGTTGTACTGTATGTAAGAGAGCAGTATGATTGCTCAGAGCTCCAATATGAAACTGGGGAAAAGCCTGTTGAGTCTTCGGGTTAAATTTAGAGGCGAGAGCAACAAGGGTGATGTTGTGGCGTCTGCTATAGATCACCAGACCAGGACGATGAGGTAGATGAGGCTTTCTTCAGACACCTAACAGAAGTTTCCAGATCACAGCCCCTGGTTCTCATGGGGCACTTCAATCACCCTGACATCTGCTGGGAGAGCAATACAGCAATGCACAGACAATCCAGGAAGTTTTTGGGGAGTGTTGGGGACAACTTCCTGGTGCAAGTGCTAGGGGAAGCAACTAGGGGCCATGCTCCTCTTGACCATCTCACAAACAGGGAAGAATTGGTAGGGAAAGTAGAAGCAGTAACCATGGGCAGCAGTGACCATGAAATGGTCGAGTTCAGGATCCTGACAAAAGGAAGAAAGGAGAGCAGCAGAATATGGACCCTGGACTTCAGAAAAGCAGACTTTGACTCCCTCGTGGAACTGATGGGCAGAATCCCCTGGGAGGCTAATATGAGGGGGAAAGGAGTCCAGGAGAGCTGACTGTTTTTTAAAGAAGCTTCACTGAGGGCGCAGGAACAAACCATCCCGATGTGCAGAAAGAATAGCAAATATGGCAGGTGACCAGCTTGGCTTAACAGAAATCTTCGGAGAACTTAAACACAAAAAGGCAGCTTACAAGAAGTGGAAACTTGGACAGATGACTAGGCAGGAGTATAAAAATATTGCTCAAGCATGCAGGGGTGTAATCAGGAAGGCTAAAGCACAATTAGAGTTGGAGCTAGCAAGGGATGTGAAGGGTAACAAGAAAGGTTTCTACAGGTATGTTAGCAACAAGAAGGTGGTCAGGGAAATTGTGGGACCCTTGCTGAATGGGGGAGGCAACCTAGTGATAGATGATGTGGAAAAAGCTGAAGTACTCAATGCTTTTTTGGCCTGGTCTTCACAGAGGTGGTCAGCTCCCACACTGCTGCACTGGGCAGCACAGCATGGAGAGGAGGTGAGCAGCCCTCAGTAGTGAAAGAACAGGTTAAGGACTATTTAGAAAAGCACAAGTCCATGGGGACAGATCTAATGCTGAGGGAACTGGCTGATGTGATTGCAGAGCCATTGGCCATTATCTTTGAAAATTCATGGTGATTGGGGGAGTCCCAGACAACTGCAAAAAGCAAATATAGTGGCCATCTTTAAAAAGAGGGAAGAAGGAGAATCTGGGGAACTATAGACCGATCAGCCTCACCTCAGCCCCTGGAAAAATCGTGCAGCAGGCCCTCAAGGAATCCATTTTGAAGCACTTGGAGAGGAAGGTGATTAGGAAGGTGATCAGCATGGATTCACCAAGGGCAAGTCATGCCTGACCAACCTGATTGCCTTCTATGATGAGATAACTGGCTCTGTGGATATGGGGAAAACGGTGGATGTGATATACCTTGACTTTAGCAAAACTTTCGATATGCTCTCCCACAGTATTCTTGCCAGCAAGTTAAAGTATGGATTGGATGACTGGACTATAACATGGATAGAAAGTTGGCTAGATCGTCGGGCTCAATGGGTAGCAATCAACGGCTCAATGTCTAGTTGGTAGCCAGTATCAAGCGGAGGGTCCCAGGGGTCAGTCCTGGCACCCGTTTTGTTCAACATCTTCATTAATGATCTGGATAATGAGATGGATTGCATCCTCAACAAGTTTGCAGATGACACTGAACTGTGGGGGGAGGTAGATATGCTGGAGGGTAGGTATAGGGTCCAGAGTGACGTAGACAAGTTGCAGAATTGGGCCAGAATAATCTGATGAGGTTCAACAAGGATGAGTGCAGAGTCCTACACTTAGGATGGAAGAATCCCATGTACCGCTACAGGCTGGGGACTGACTGGCTAAGCAGCAGTTTTGCAGAAAAGGACCTGGGGATTATAGTGGATGAGAAGCTGGATATGAGTCAACAGTGTGCCCTTGTTGCCAAGAAGGCCAACGGCATATTGGGCTGCATTAGAAGGAGCAGTGCCAGCAGATCGAGGGAAGTGATTATTCCCCTCTATTCAGCACTGGTGAGGACACATCTGGAGTACTGCATCCAGTTTTGGGCCCCCCACTAAAATGATGTGGACAAATTGGAGAGAGTCCAGCAGAGGGCACAGAAAATGATTAGGGGGCTGAGGCACATGACTTATGAGGAGAGGTTGAGGGAACTGGGTTTATTTAGTCTGCAGAAGAGAAGAGTGAGGGGGGATTTGATAGCAGCCTTCAACTATCTGAAAGGGGGTTCCAAAGAGGATGGAGTTTGGCTGTTCTCAGCGGTGGCAGATCACAGAACAAGGACCAATGGTCTCAAGTTGCAGTGGGGGAGGTCTAGGTTGGATATTAGGAAAAACTATTTCACTAGGAGGGTGGTGAAGCACTGGAATTGGTTACCTAGGGAGGTGGTGGAATCTCCATCCTTAGAAGTTTTTAAACCCTGGCTTCACAAAGCCCTGGCTGGGATGATTTAGTTGGGGTTGGTCCTGCTTTGAGCAGGGGGTTGGACTAGATGACCTCCTGAGCTCTAACCCTAATCTTCTATGAACTGAGACCAGAAATCCAGGCCAGCTTCTCACAAGGAAAGGAAATCTGACTCATAAGTATGTTCCCAATGGACCAAGGAACCCAGGAGTCAATGGGCTGAGATCATTCTACCTGCACTAGGCTCCCATCAGCTATTAGTTCGTCTGGGACCATAGCAGGGTAATTGTAGGCTGTTTCTCTGCCAAACTGACATGGATTCTAGCTATGCCATTGACCAGGGATGTCAGCTGGACTGTTCACAGCTCTTTTACAAACAAGGCACAGACTGCAGGGCCTCCCAGCCTGCCAGCAAAAGGCAGTTCGCTTTGTCAAGTCTAGGAGCACATGTTCAGAAGCCCTGCTGGTCCCAGTCCAACCAGCAGCAGGATCAATGCTGGGTCACTGGGAACACTTGTGATTTTATATCAGTGGTGGGAAGCAGATAACTTAGTGCCCATAGTTAGGGTATTGCCAGCAGAACCAGTACTGGAATCGGTACTAGTCCCAAGCCCAGCAGAAGCAGCAACAGCACAGAAGCAGCAGAAACCATAGTTACAGCATGGAGAAAAGAGGCCCGGGAAGTTCACTTAGAAAATCAATTCCATCTCGCATGTTTTGGAGGAGAGCACAATGCAGGCAAATTCTTCAGCTAACCCCTGGCCCTCCAGTACATTGGCTCAAAGCCCAGCCAAGGCACTGACTGAGAAGCTGGCTAGCCTCAGTCTGACTTCCCCAGCTCAGCACCCAGGACCATATGGCTTGGGGCTGCACTACCTCTTGTGCAGAGCTGACACAGAGTTTGATGGAGACTGGTGCATGGCCTCCCCAGCCCTTGCCATATGTCAATCCCCGCCCCTCTTCCCCCTCACAACAGACGGCACTGTGGAGGTCCCCTTACTTGTGGATCTGGGAGAACCATCAAGCATGATAGCCTCACCTGAGGGCCAAGGATGAGCCTTCTAATGAGGAAAGGGAGCTCCCTGTGCAAAGAGGTTACTATGCCAATGCAGGCAGTTGCCCACCAATCCTCTTAAGTGATCTGTGCATCCCTTGGTCGCAGCAAAGTCCTGGCAGCTCTCAAGCTGAGCACTGTAGCAGGGCACTGCTGGGGAGGAGCAGATGACCACCTTAACACCTCCACAGCACAGCTGTGAGAGCACACAAGCTTCCCATAGCTGGGCCCTTGCTTATAAGCTATTGGACTCCTTTGCCATGCTGTATGTATGTTCCTTTGCTACAACCGAGTCTTGGAGAAGCAGTGAAGCACATAGAACACCCACAATGGGAAATACACACATTTAGGTCGTCCTGAAGCAGTGTTAGCTAAGAGAAAGAGAGGAGAGGGAGTGGGAAGAAAGACAAAGAAAACAGAACAAGAATAGGTTCATCTTTATAGGACTAAGGAACAGAGAAGCATGCCCCTCAGGTTGAGAAAAAAGGCCGTACATTGACCCAGCCTGGGGACATCTCCCTGGGGGCAACACAGGGAGTGCTCACCACGCTGAGACTGGCTCTTTGTTGGGACAGGAGTCCTGGGACTGATAGAACAGAGGATGAGCCTGTCCCCCTGGAGCCACCCTGGGGCTGGAGACTAGGGTTCATGGTCAGCATGAGGGGCATAGGCTAGAGTCCCCAGGATTATGGTGATCGCATGCATCTCCCTGATGTCGTAGGGGACTTTCCCAGCAGGCTGTGGCAGAGATGCAGTGTCAGGGAGAGGAACTACAAGGAGCAACAGGTCAGGGAATAGAGATGTCTTGGTGATGTAATGCCATTGAACAACATGGTGGGGATGAGGATGGCTGAGCCTGTCCTACCCCAGTAAACTGAGATTTAGAGAGCTCTATCTTGCTTCTCCTAAGCAAATCCCGGTCCCAGCCAAGAGCCCGGAACGGTACGTACTGTCAATGATGTCCCCAAGACCCTGGGAGTAGAGCAGATCTCTCAGACGAGCCACCTCATCCTTCAGCTCCCTGATCAGCTTATTGTTAGGATCCTCATTAATGACAGCGTTGCATCTGATCTGTTTGGCACGGTCAGCATACCTGCAGAAATGGGACACATGGCCAATCACCAGACTTCCTATCGCACTCACTCAGGTCTGAGACAGCATGGGCCAGGGGCTAGTGCATTGGACTGGCATTCAGGAGACCTGGGGTCTATTTGCATATAATAACATAAAGCATGGCTTCTGGCAGAGCCCTGGTTAGCACAGCTCAGACAGCCAAAGGCTCCCTCAGAGCTGTAGCCTTCCGGCCTTGAGACTCCCCATTCTACTCCCATCTGCAGTAACAGGCAGCGGGGGGCGGGGGACAGAGCAAATCCAACAACACAAGGGAGAGCGTCACAGTGTAGTCTAGTGCCAAGCTGGGAGAGGGACTAGGAAGGCCAGTGGCTGGAGGTGGAGGAGAGTGCTCTGTAACGCTACGGACAGAACAAATGGTTAGGGACCCTCATCTGCTGCTTTGACATTGACACAGAGCAGTGATAAGCACTGCCCAGAGGGGAGCTCTCTATCAGTGAGGGGCTATGGGACAGTAGTGGAATGAAGGAACAGTGAAGGCAACAGGAGGTGAATGTCTAAGGCTGTGACTTCAGATGTCACACTCCATGTTCCCCAGCCCCTGTGCAGGGGACGTGGGGATGAACTGTTGTCACAAAGGCCTACCTTAAAGTACTGAGGGTCTCATCGTAGTTGATATCAGCAGGGCTGAGAGCAGCAACCATAGCAGTCCTGGAGTTACCACCTGCCAGAGAAAAAAACCCTTGGCTCCATGAAGTGGATCTGTTCCTGGGCCCTCTTTGTAACCCCCCTTCTCTCTGCTTTCCCCTTCCTGCCAGAGCATCCCTGTCATTCTGCCCACAGAGCACACATACCAAACAGTATCCCCACCCCGCAGCCCCCAGCTCACATGGTCACATAGAATTCCAGCACAGGAACATCCGGTGCTTTGAATGAGTTGGGAGGGTCCCTGACAGCCGGAGGGCAAAGGGAGGAGGAGGAGTTAAAGCAATTAGACTACAAAAGTTCAGGAGACAGGGACCTCTGGAGGTCTGTTGCCTGGAAATTCAGTGAGTTAAGGCCAGAACCAGGGCAAACTAAGTGAACCAGATTCCTTCCCTCACCCAGGTTTTCCCGGAGAAGCCAGGTCAGCACGGAGTCCCGGTACGGGATGAAGTCTGTCTTTTTCTTCTTTTTGTTCTGGAGGAAGAGAGCACAGGAGGGAGATGAGACACCTCGTTCTCTTCAAAGGTCGTAGATTCTCAGTCAGTATCAACCAGTGTCATTTGCCTAGTGACTTCCAGCCACATCTGGCCAAAGGCACACTTTTGAGCTTCCCCTAGCCCAGAGCAAACCACCTACAGTTCAGAGGTTCGATAAGGACCCAAAGACTGTATGCTGTCCGAATTATCTACACCTAGCAATCCTGCAAGAAGAGTCCGTCTATGGAGATTTTCTGCTTTGGAGTGGACCAGAAACACATAAAGAACAACTCTGCCTCCCACTTCCAGCCCCCATCCTCCACAGCCAGGATGTGATGTCCAATGGATAGGACACTAGCCAAGGACTTGGGTCCAAGTCCCTGCTCTGCCCCAGACTCCTTGTGACACCTTGGCAAGTCACTTGGCCTTGGTACGCCCGACCTCACACAGGTGTTGTGAGGCGCCAGCTTCCATGGTAACAGGGGCCATACCAGCACCTGAGAGAGACAGAAGTGCAGGCAAGGCTGAGATGACTATAACAGACTGGAGGGAAGTGCACTGAATATTTTCAGACCTCAATAGAGGTGTTTGGTTTGGGTTCGGTTTGATTCTTATTGCAGCAGAACCAGTCTGTCCGTCCCTTACTCCCATCCAGCCCAGTTACACACCAGTGCCTAGGCCAGTGAACTATCCTCTTCATTCCCCCAAAAGATTTTACACAGAAGAATCAACAGTGCCCAGGTGACTTCCAGCTCTAGGCTGATCTTGCAACAATGGCAGCACAGCCCCAGGAGATGCCAAAACACCTGAGAAACACTATGCTACGCCTAATCTGCCTCGCTCCTCCCTCCATTTCCAGCTGACTCAGACTAGCAAAAGCCAGCCTGGCTCTCCTCTCCACCACAGCTGCTCCACTGAGATATTAATCTCAAACGCAGGGAGCTGAAGGGACCCAAGGTTAAAAGATGCTCTGTGGGCAGTGAATAGGTACCATTTTGACTGGCTTTGCTGTTGGCCAGCTCTTTGGTGCACTGCTTCTGCTGTAGGTCACCAGTCAGTGGAGCCAAGGGTTTGCAGCACAGAACCTCATTGGAGGTCAAATTGTGCCTGAATTTCAGAGCAGAGCTGAAAACAATGGGGCACTCAGTTTAAAAATCCACGCAATAGCATGGTCCTGGGCTGCATCTCAGTAACCTCCCCCTTTCCATCCACCACACCCCTGCCCGTGTTTGATCACCCAAGCCAAGGAACAGAACCCTCAAAGCACATACCTTATTGGGCCCCGAATCCTGAAAGGAAACCAGAGACATTGTTTACCATCACATGAGCATGTGAGACAAAGAGAGGCCAAAGAGGACGACAGTTTGCTTCAGTCGGGACAAGGGGCTGTGGGTAACTGCAACTTCCCCTCCACCACCCGGGAGAAGCTTCTACCTCTCTGAGATGAAAAGCTCTCCACAGAGAGCAGGCTCTGAGCATGGGCACTGCTGTGCAGCTCCCAATGGAGGGGTGAGCATGCAGGGGGGCAACCCACACAAAGGCTCCTCCCACCCTGCTCGCCCCTCTGCTAAGAGGAAGTGCAGGAGTTTAATCAGCTATGCTGTGGCACAGGACTTGTGACAGGGAGTTATTATTTAGATTGCCATAGCACCCTAAACACAGAGGGAAACAACCCCTCTCCCGGAGAGCATATACTGAGAAAAATCAAAGTCAGACAGAGGGCAGGGAAAGGGATCCCCATACCCACAAAGCGAACAAAGCAGTGAGAGACGCTCATGATCCTGGCTCCATTTCCTGTCCTGCCCAGCTGCCTAATGGCTCTAGCTCCTCTTAAAAACGTATCTGTTAATATATATCCATCAACGATCCCCAATCTCCATTCCCAGGAGATCCCAGCTCACCCTTCCCACCCCCCAAGTGCCCTGCCCCACCAGGCGCATACAACCAACACTCCAGCCAGTCCCATGTAACATGGATCATTCTAAAGATTCCCCCACTCCAGACTGGGGGAGTCTGCCAGGCACCCACTGCTGCCAGAGTCCATCAGGAACACCTGCCATTCTATGCCAGCAAAGGGGTGTGCAAGAGGGAGTGAGCTCAGGGGCTGATGTCCTTGAGCCACGGGAAGAGAGGGCTGTTTCCATCAAAAGCACCTTTGTTGGCTCGTTCCCGGAACGTTTGCCTCGGAGGATATTTCATAGTCACGGCACAAGGGACTACAAGGGCTGCTCATCCAATGGCATCACTGGGGCCTAGTGTGTGCCGCCCTAACTCATGGGGTGAGCACTGATTCATGTCAATGGGTCCATAAGTGTCAATGGGACTACCTGTGAGTCAGTGCTTCAGGGCTGCACAGTGTGGTTCTATGTAATCAGCCCCACCTGTGGACAGACCTCCTTGGCCGACCTACCATTTCAGCCAGCGCAGAGATGACCTTCCCCAGTGTGGTCAGAGACTTGTTGATGTTCGCTCCCTCCTGTTGAAGGAAGACAGAAAATCTAGCCTCCAAAAGTCAACTGATAGAGAGGGTCCTGACACATGAATCAGCTTAAGGGCATGTGGGTGTCTGCAGCTCAGCACAATAGCCAGGCTCAGATCCACAGATGATAGCAAACATGGCCAACAGCCAGCTCCCTCCCTGCCAGGGTCCCCCTGGGGAGAGAAAAGACATGGCATGTGGCTGGTCCCCCAGAGAAAACCAGTGGGGCGCAGTGGTTGTGGTGGGTTTAGTGGCTGATCAGAGAGTTGTTACTGGCACTCCAGCTGTCTGAGAATCCACCAAAGAAATGAGCACACCCCTCCGTGGTTGGGGTGCACCAACAGCGCCTCAAAAAGCACCCAGCACTGAGTGCAGCTCCTGACTCATGCTCTTCTCTTACCTTTAGCCTCGTGCCCTTGGCCCCTGTAGAGTCGGCCCGTTCACTCCCAGCCAGGTCAACCAGGCTGATTTTGCTGACCTATAAGCAAAGAGGGATGCCTGCCATTGAGGGCACAGCTATGACTTGCACCTATCCAGAAGTGTCCCCAAGCACTTGACACATTGCTATGCAAATGGTGCAAACAGGAATCACAATTCACCACTGAAATGCAACCACCTCTGGTGTGAAATGCAACAGCTGTTTAACAGTGTGCAGTCATGCTACACAGCAGTTTGGAGGAGAAGTAAATACTTGGTTCAACTGAAACTGTTAGGGGTGGAGAGGTGGATTTGAGGGAGGAAGAATGTGCTTATCCAAATTGGAATAGGGCCTGGACACTACAGCTAACACGCCTACTCTTGCAAAGAGTAACTTGAGGTGCTTAGTGGCCATAAGTAGTCAGGACCTCATCAAAAGACAATCCTGCCAGTAGCACAGCACCCCTGGCACCAGAACAAGGGATTGGTTCAATATATGCCCTGATGGTCTCCACCGGGGTGAGCTTTATTTTTGCACTAACAGCAGTTTGGGTCCGAGTCCTGTTTTATCTAGAGTCAGGGAGAGCAGGTTTCCAGCTCTGCCCATTCAAGGAGAGATTGGCAAAATCAGGAGTTGGTCAACAAACAAAACTGCAGGGTGGTTGGGCTCCAAGTCCCCGTTTGTTTGAGAAGTTCGATAAGTGGCTCAAGCTGGGTCGGTCGCCCTGGCACTGACCCAGGGTCGGGCGTACACTAGGCTTTTGCGGGGAAAGCTGCCCGCAGTTACTGCCACTACAATGTGTAGCAAGGCTCAGAGGGGCCCCAATGTGCTGAAAACCCTGCCCAGAGCAGGACTGAAGGACCCAACATGGGGAGCGTGCCTGGGGGTGCAGTATGGGAAGGGGACACAGAGTTTGGGTTGTGCAGGCAAGGCTTGCAAAGCTCTCCAATAGCCTTCTCCATCTCACCTTCTAACAATGATGCTTATTATTTATCTACCTCTTATCTCAGCCCCTTCAGCCCAACCGTCACACCCTCTCTCCACCAGCCAGAGCACAGGAACTGGGAAAGTGCTGCCCAGCCCCAATAAAGAAACGTCCCCTTTGTGCTCACCTTCTCGGTGGTGACGTCGGTTTCTGCATCGTGCCGTTTCTGGGTGAAGATGATGTTGAAGACAGCGTGCGATCGGCTGCTGGTTTCATTCATGTTTGTGGCAGCGACTGTCCTGTGGAGGGAAGAGGGCAGGGAGACATGGAGTCCTGCAGCTTGGCAGCCACTAGCAGCACTTGCTCAGAGCACAGAGCTGGTGACGTCAGGCAGAGCTCGGTGACTCCGCAAGGCAGGACTGAGAAGAGTGTAAGCCAGTGGAGCTCACGCTGGAGCACCTCTTAATGCCCAGCTCTGGTTTGGACACCTCCGCCTCTAAGAAGCTCACACAAAGCCTGCTGCAGTCAATGAGGGTCTCCCCATTGAATTCAGTGGGTTCTGCGCCAGGTCCCACACGCCCAGTCCCACCTCCACAGCTCCCTGGGGGCAAGACTCAGGATTGGCTCCATCAAGGGGCAATATGAGGCTAGTGGACAGCACTCAGGAGACAAGAGGAAAACAAACCTGGGTCGGTGAGTGGGTGCTACAGTGTGGCTGCTCTCTCTGATCCTGTCTGCTTTGTGCTCGTTGAGATACAGAGGCAAGAGCACAACAGGGCTCTCACCAGCAGCCCACCTAGCCAGCTCAGGAAAGAAGCCGAGTGATTTCTGAGGCCCTCCCAGCCAGAAGACAGGGGCCTAAGATGTGGGGCACACGCTGAGTGATGTAAAGCAGGGGATTCTCCGGACAGCAGGAGGGTGGGAAGGGAAGGAAAGGCAACCAAGACTGTGCCCCCCTCTCACCTGGCTTTATTCCCAGAGTCCATCAGGTCCTGGATGTCATTGTAGGAAGTGACGGCCAGCTTGGAGAGGTCCTCTACATAGGGACCCAGGAGGGGGTGCTCCCTTACCCTCAGGTTCCCCTTATTCTTGGGATTCAGCAGGTCCCGCACACGCTCACAATATATCTCCATGTAGCTCACCTAGGGGACAGAGCGCACAGGGTCCTTGTCTGACAATGGGGGGGGGGGGGCTCCCACATCACACAGGACACAGATCCAGTTGTCAACCACCGTGACACACCCAGTGTCTTGCTCTAGGAGCCGCCCCCTTCCAGGCAGTGATCCATTGATTTCAATGGCTGTGTTAGCGTGAATGAGGGCAGAGTCTGGCATAAGAGCCATGGGCAAACCCTGCCCAGCATGCAGCCAGCTTTCCACTGACCCTGCTGAGGCCCTGCATGCCTCATCTGCCAGTCTGCACAAGGGGCTATGGAAGAGCGAGTGACTTTGTCTACACACCAGAGTTGCTTAGTTAGCTAAACTGGATTCTAAATAGGTTTGTTACTGAATTAAACTGAACTGATATAAGGCACTTTTAAATCAGTCAAAGTGTCACCAAGCTAATGTTGACTTAAACCCCATGTAGTTAAAGGGATGCCAGGGAAGGCAGGCCAGGCCTGGGTGAGGTATGTATCTCGACAGCGATGTCAGATCCAGGCATGGGCCTGGAACCAGATCACAGCAGGACTCTCCCACTGTCCCATCCTGATGGCAGGTGCTGGAACCTGAGGGCTGCAGGCCAATGACTGCTGACCCATGAGAGCAGCTGTAGCTCATTAGACCCCCTCCCTGAACCCAGATGGGAGCAGGTCTCTGTGCAAGGGTACTAGGGCCTGGGAGTGACAGAGCAATGAAGCCAGGCCTCCTCAAGGGCCTGAGCCTGGAGCTGCAGGTAGTATTCCATGGGAGCTACTCTTTGGTTAATACACAAGGTAACTGACTCAGGAAAGGAGCAGGGCAGGCCCATGCAGTGGTGCTGGCAACGGCCCACCTTAACATATCATCCCTGTCTCCTCAATAGGTGCTCTCCCCAGCAGAACACCCCCGCTGTCAGCGGGAAGGGCCCCGTACCTCCACAGAATAGGACATGTTGTCATTCGTGGTGTCGTTGATTCGAGAGAAGAGGTCCTCGCACAGCTGCAGCAGACAAGGAGAGAAGGAGACATGGCTGCTCACATCCCCCATAATGCAGCCAGAGTCACTGGGGGGACGGCGCCAGGGAAACAAGGATTCTTCCTTGTACCCCAGAAATGGGAGCCGCAGAAAGGCAGGCAGGCAGGAGGGGAGCCTGTTCTCTGTGCTCACTCACACCCTGTTCTGAGTGACTCTGTGCGACATTTCGAGTAAGTGGCACAGTCAAAGGCACTGCCAGGACTGTGGATTTCAACTGCTTCAGCTCAGGGACGAATCAGACCTTTGTGGCCAGGTTAATGCCTGGTAGAACTCCCGCCTTGCGTGGAGTCAGAGCAGGGATCAGCCCAGCCAAAGCCTGCACTCGCTCACAGCCACTGGCTCTCGCAGGACTGGAGAGATGTATATGAGGACACAGTATGACTCAGTCATTCAGTCCAAAGGTTTCCCAGCCACTCAGGTATCTCTGCTTAGAGCCACCACCTACTTCACCTCTAGGTTCTGTGGACTGATGCCAGGGCTGGCTTTAGGAACTGTGAGGCCCGATTCGAATACCTGGTGGTGGTACGGGTCTTCGGTGGCACTTCGGCGGCGAGGGGTCTTTCACTCACTCCGGACCCCCTGCCGCCGAAATGCTGCCGAAGACCCAGAGCGAGTGAAGGACCCCCCGCCGCCAAAGTGCCGCCGAAGACCCGAACCGCCGCCAGGTATGTACAAAAAATTAAAAAGGCGCCTAAAGCGCGGGGCCCTCTTAGGTGTGGGGCCTGATTCCGGGGAATCAGTGGGATTGGCCTAAAGCCAGCCCTGACTGATGCTTTTACTGCCCCCTTTCTGTTCATGGCAGGTCTGGGATCTCCCTTGCTCTGCCCTGACCCTTTCCAGGTGACTCCCCAGATGCTTGATGGCCTGCAAGCAGCTCGTACCTTCTGCATTGATTCCCATCCCGGGCTCCTCGCTTCACATCCCCTCCCAACTGTAACTTTCCAGCTGCCCTGATTGGGAGAGAATCCAGGAGACCAGTAGCCATTCTTCCTCCCAGCCCTGCCCTTTGTCAAGTTCCAGGCAGCCAGTTCTGTGTTAATTTCCCATCTGGTTGGTAGCTCCTGTGCTCGCTGGTGCCACAGCCCTGTCGACTCCTCAGTCCTTGCTGCCATCACCCTGCTCTCCCCTGGCAGGTAACTGCTCCCTGTCTCCTTGCTGGCACACAGCAGCTATCAATGCCCCACATGCAGGGGGCGACAGCCTTTCACCCACATGGGAACTATTCATCTGCCCTGCCCTCCACCCCCCAGCAGCCTCCTTCTCCTTCACGCGCTTCCCCCCCGCCCCCGACCCAGCTATGAGTATTCTTTGTTCACATCAGCAGTGTGCTCTCCCCAAGGTGGTGATAGTCTCTGTTACCTGTGGGATGATGCCTTGCTGATCCTTCTCTTGCCTCCCCATCATGGTGTAGGATTTGCCAGCACCTGTCTGCCCATAGGCAAAGATACAGACGTTATAGCCCTCGAAGGCATGCTGCAACATTTCCTCCCCGATGTCCTGGTACACCTGCTTCTGAGATGCATAATTGATGTCTTCGGGCTGCGGGGAGGAGAAACCAGAGACAGAGGTCAGAAGGAAGGGAAGGTGTGAAAGAGAAAGTGGAAGGAAAGAAAACAAGAAAAATGGGGAACATCTGGCCCTCATTCTTCTCTCATTTGCACTGGTTTATCTGGGTGCAATTCCATTCATCTCAATGGAGCAAAGTTACTCCTGTTCCACCCTAGTGCAAGTCAGAGGAGTATCAGAGCCTGCATTATTTTCTCATACTACTGTTGCTGAGTCACTCGTGTATCAAGACCAGACACACACTGGGGCATCCCTGGCAATGGTTCAGCAATTGGGGAGGGGATCCTTTAACTTCCATGGCGTATGGCCACCAAGGAAAACCTCTCAGCACCAGTCTCTTGTGGCACTCCAATGCTGACACTGAGAGCTCTTGGCTTCCTGATCAAGGTACAGATAACGTGAATGGGGACGAGGGCTGCTCTGATGCACTTGGGGAATTGCTGGACAAGACTCCGCCTCACTATAATTGTGACACACCTGTCTGAGGATCTGAAAAGCTGCCCAGCTCTGGGCTACATCAGAGAGGGAGCTGCCAGCAGGGCATTCTCCACAAGAATCCCTGGACTTTGCCATTCAGACCTCTCTGGCTCTCAGAGCCTAGGCACAGTGCAAAGCCCCATTCTTTTGGGCAGTGTGACGGGGCATCCACCCCACACTGGCCAGTAAGGGGTTAATAGACCCCTAGGGAGGCTGTGTGAAAAGCAGCCAATGGGAAAGGGGCTGTGAGGAGCAGCCAATCAGGTCCCAGCAAGGAGCCTCAGGGCAGAGCAGGGCTCAGTAGCTGCCTGGAACTTGAGGAGGGAGGATTGTATCTGGAGTAGGCTGCAACCCGACAGCATCATGGACAGAGCAGTGCAGGTAGGAACCCAGGGAGAAGAGAAGGAGCTCCGGACAGGCTGCTGAGGCTAGGAAGGTCCATGGCCATGGGGAAGTGGCCCAAGGAAATGCAGTGACAGCAGAGGAAAAGGAGTTGCAGGTGGACTGTGGAGAAGGAGTGACAGGGTGCAGAAGGCAGACAGGAGTGTTGGCCTTCAGCTAATCCCTAGAGTGACCAGGGGGAGGCGCCAGTCTGGCAGTGAGTGACGCGCTCTGTGACAGGCAGGCATTTGGGAAGGGGTAAGATTTGTATTTGGGGGTTTAGGGCTGGAGGGGGAGATGGAAATTGCACTGCTGAGGGAAGCTGTTGGCTTGCTGCAGCCTAGCTGTGTCAGGTTGGATTGCACTAGTACCTATGCCTTTTCTGAGTTAGATGACTGAAACTGAAATAGATTGTTAAATAAGGAACTTGGCTCCAGCTGATGTGTCCTGGTAAAAAGCTTTCTCAGAAATGCTATCTGGTTTCTACCTCCAGTACAGCCCAAGACCACTCCTTCCAGCCTTGTAGCTAACACATTTGAGGCTCTTTAGTGCCCACTGAGCACAGGGGACACAGTAAGGAGCCAGGAACACAGCTGGGCAAAGAATTCACAACAGCTAGTCAGATTTCATGGCTAGTTGTGTGTGAATTGTCTGGGAGCAGACTGTTACTGTGTCTCAGGCTGGTCTGTTACGTGAAATTACTGAAACACTTCCCATGAATTACTTTCAACCTGTAGCTTGTTTGGGAGCATTTTGTTGCAAGTAATGAAAATTCAAGCTGTGATTGGTCACCTATATTCCTACTTCACGCTGTGATTGGTCCCCGTGTTTCTGCTTTCTGAGTGGAGGAATGGAATGGATAGATGCCAGTTTCCTGGAAGCAATGCTCATAGCCAGTAAAAAATGAGCTTCCAGCCACTATTCATGTTTCAGTGAATACCCCAGCCAGTGAACTCCTTGGCTAAAACAATTGTGAAAAGCAAGTGCACAAAGGGCACAAACACAGCTGAAGAACAATTATTTAGTGAATGTATTCATGGCACAGGACTTTTCACTGCATTCCCTTGGCCCCAGCTGTGCGGCTGGGCTACATTGTCATGGGATTACCCCAGATTGTTTTTTAGCTTAGATCAGCAGTTCTCGACCTTTTCTACCCTGTGACCTGAGTCACAACAGAAAACAATATCAGGATGTTGCTGCTACCTATAGTTCTGGGAACCTGCTCCCATCTAGCCATAATGAAAGGGCTTGTGTCCCCGCCCTCGGACCTGTTTGCAAACCCACGGCTTGGGTTCTTTCACAGTGGCTGGAAGGGGGAAGGGTGACCAGCTCTGGTGCACCACCCAGTGGTTGATTTGGGACCAGATCAGCTAAGTCATCTCTAAGGAGGTGAATCCTAAAGTACAATGGTCAAAAAGATTGCCCCCTCTTTCACAGCTGGCAGCTTGTCTAGTCCTTATATCAAAACCTTTGGATCACTCCATCCCATCTAAGACCAGCTTCTTAACAAACTCCCCATTGCAAGAGGGCCTCAGGGCAGGAAAATCCACCTGGAACAGCAGGTTTCCACTTACCGTAGTGTGAGACCAATAGGAATAGTCAAAGCTGAAGCTTTTGGGCGTCTCTTTTGGCTGCTTTGGGTTAACGATGGCTAGAAAGAAACACATAGATACAAACACACTGTAGATGAGCTGTCAGCATTTGGCCACCCTCATTAGCAATCAAACCTTTCTGGAGACACCTGCCATAAAGAACTGGAAATGAACAGCACAGCAGGTCATGGAGATGGAGCTTGCTTGCCTCTAGATCACTGGCTTACACCAACATTGGAAGGCTGCTGCTGCCATCTGATGGCTGGGTGTGGTTAAAGGAGGTAGAATCATAGAATACCAGGGTTGGAAGGGTCCTCAGGAGATCATCTAGTCCAACCCCCTGCTCAAAACAGGACCCATCCCCAGACAGATTTTTGCCCCAAATGGCCCCCTCAAGCATTGAACTCACAACCCTAGGTTTAGCAGGCCAATGCTCAAACCACTGAGCTATCCCTCCCCAAGTTGATGGTCTCAGTCCAGTTCTCAGTGTCCACATGACAAAACTGCCACCAAATCCCTTTTTGGCACTCTTAGCAGAGAGGCCAGGCACTGAACAGGCATGGAAACTGGACCACCTTTCCCCCTACAGATGGTCCCTACTAGCAAGGAGTGAGATGCAGGGGAAAGACAGGCAAATAGACAGTCCAATCTTCATCTGACTAGGCTATGTTACAGGCTTATCTCTTTGCCGAGGTAAGCACTCAGCAGGGAGGCGGGTGTTCTTGGCTGGCTAGTTTGTTTCAAGTGCAATAGGACTGGGAGGGGGGAGCAGGGATTTATTTTGATAGTACAGAAATAATGGGGTAATTGTATATAATCAAATAATGGGGCATCATTTCAACCAGGAGTCCTGCTCAGGACAAGGTTTATTAATCGGTAATGGCTTCACTTAGCAAAGGCGTAGATGGTGGTATCTGCAGCTCCAGCAGGTATGGGATAGTTCCCTGAAGCTGTGGCTGATGGGAGGGGGTTAGAGCCAGACCTTCGTAAGCAGTCTGATGCAATTCCTGTGCATGTTGTCCACACCCCTGCCAGCTGGACGGGGAAAGTGCTGGCATATACCGGGCTGCAGATGCATGGAAATCCAAACACTGCCTCCTGCTGTGCATCTCCAACACGCAGCTGAGAAATGCCATGAAGAGCCCATGTAGCCTGGGGCCCTCCAAATATGCCCAGAACCCCTCATTCATCTCATACTGCACAAAGGCCTGCGGATCACAGCAGCCACCTGGCTGACTAGAACTGCCTCCAGAGTCCATAACCACTGCTTGTGAGCCGGCCAGAGCTGGGGCTGCAAAGCAATGCAAACATCAGCTGCACCACTGGTGCTGGGCATGCTGCTGCAGAGCACTCCCTCCTCCCTGCCCCATGCCCCTGCCAGCCAATGGAGCAAGAAAACAACCCCGTCGCTTCTGGGTGGCTGGGTAGAGCGCTATGGTCCCAGCAGCACAGAGAAGTCTAAAGGACACGGGTGTGATCTGGGCTCCTCAGAGCCTAGAGTGAGAGGATAGGAGCCCACCTTTAACCCTTTGCCATCAGCCGCTGTGACCCCCAAGCTGTTAAACATCATTAACAGATAGAAAAGGCAGAGTCGGGGAATGCATCTGTTACCAGGGACAGCCATAGAGCCAGCTCTACTGAGTCAACCATCTGGCGGGGACAGTAAATCACATACTATCCTCAATGTAAGCCAGCCACCCTTCCCTACACACCATGCAGCGGCCATGACTCATCGCCTTCTCAGCCATTCTGCCCGGTTCTGGCTTCCTACAACCCAGTAACCTGCCTTACCCATTGTGTGTGTCGCCGGTGCTATGATCACACCAGCACATCACTTCAATGCAGCCAGCAGGCCTAGCAGGGCATTCCAGCCCCAGCAACCATAGGGGTGTCACGGGCCCAAGGACTCCCTCCCTCAGGAGGTCCCATGGGGAGGCAATTTAGCATTGTATGTTGCTAACACGGTTACAAGCATTGCAAGGCATTTCGGGGGAGGGTCAAAGGTGTGTGAGTGTAAACTGGAAGATTCCTTTACAGGTTGCAAAAGGCCAAAGGGGAGGGAGGATGAGAACAGAGAACGGGTTAACTAGACACTTCAGCTAGCTCCATCTGAAGATAAGATACTGACCTCGGTCCAAGGTCATGGGCTCGACGAGAAATCTGCAGCTGCCCAGCCGTGAGAAGAGGAGAACTAAGTTGAGCATGGCTGCAGAGATTGCAGTGAGAACAGTGAGAGCGAATAAGATGGTGAAGGCCAACCGGGGGAAAAACAAAGTCTCTGAAGCTGCTGTGTTTTGGGAAAGCCGAAGAGACCACAGCGAGCCGGTATGGACTGGTACAAAGAGCACCACGAACAGAGGGCCCTAAACAAAAATACCCCCAAATAACCCAGGACTTAAAAACCCTCCCAAGAGCCAAAGCAAGTCAGAGATCACAGTAGACCCTGGACAACCCGTGCACGGGACAAGAACTTCCAACCACCCCCTCCCTCTTCTTCTTCCATACACCCAGGCTTGGCCAGCCTCTTGTTGTGCGTGTGTGAGTATGAAAGTGGGTGAGGGCTGGGGTACTAATGCTTTCTTGCTTCCTTTGAGTGAGTGGGAGCAGTCCCAACACTCACCACTGTTATTTTATTATTTTATTAATACAGCTTTAAAACTTAGACACTTGGTGTGCTCCGTCATCTCCTCCCCTAAAGATCCTGTGGCCTCAGCCTGATCACCTTACACCTCAGGCAGATTGGTACTGTAAATCTGTCACAGTTTTGGTGGAGATTTGCGGAGGGGGGCCCTGTGGAGCGCACCAACTGCTTTGCCCTTGGTATTTCATGTTTGCTCTGTCCGGCACTGTTAGTATTACATGTTGAGGATTTTATGATTAAAGGTGTGCCCACTCTCAGCCTTATTAGGTCTGAGAACCGGAGAGAGGTTTGGCATTCCTCTCTCCACCCCAGTTGGCGGGGGTAGGGTGCAGGTGGGTATACCTCAGAGTTGTAGAAGTCCCGGGTAATGGGAGGAGGACTCAAGGAGTCTCACTCCACGCATATAATCCTCGGTGCATACACCCTCAGCCGTAGCATGCTTGAGTTGAAGAGGAGAACATAGGGTGTCTCACTCTGCCCGGGAAGGGTTTTTGGTGTATGGACTCTTGGTGGTATTGGACCGAGTAATATAGAGGGAGGCTTAGCGTCTCTCCCTCTAGCCCAGGGGGCGTGAACATTGTAAGCCCCGGATAAGCCCCGGATTGTGATAACATGTTCAGGAAACAGAAGAGTACAGCTGCGGACTCAGCAGTCGCGCAGTCATGGGCAATGGCATCAACGATGGGGTCAAGGCTGGACGCACGGGCATTATGGAGCGTGGACACGATAGTCCGGCCACCTGGCCCGCTGGTGTCACGGGAGGCAGGTGGACCTGATGCCTGAGCCATGGGGGAGGCATCAAAGAGGGACGGAACCCTGCAGCCTCTTTCAAAGGGGGGTGAGGACCTCTCACGGCTGGAGAAGGCTCTCACAAAGGTGGGATACAATCCCTGGGACTCCGTGTAAAAAAAGCAAAAGGGTAAAAACCTAGGGGCCTCTGTGGGAGTAATTTGAACTGCAGCAGCCATGTGGTATCAAATGTTGTCGGGACAGAAAGAGGAGTTGGGGAAAAGATGTGTACCCGACAGCTGGTGGAAATTGAGCAACTGAAAGCGCAGATTACTAACCAGGCTGCAACCCAAGCCTATGCCCAGGACAAGTTGCAAGCCTTGAAACAGGACTTCCAGGAAAAGGCAGAATGCACCCGCATGGAAGCACTGGCTAAGCAAGTACCAGTTTGTGCTCAGCATACGCCGCAAAGGCAGTGTGCTTGCCATGAAAAGGAAACTGAACAGTTAAAATGTCAATCGGCCGTGCGTTCGGTCCAGGTGGCGAGCCTCACGGGGAATGATTCGGGTGACTTGTGAGGATCCTACAATTTTGGGTGGAACCTGCACCAGCGGGTGAAGGAGGAGAAGGTCATATGTATGGCACCCCCAACCTTGAGGACAGCACCCCATGGGGTGATTATGAAGAGAAAAGGGACCAGGAGGGATGGGGGCTAGTTAAGGAGCCCACCCTCCTTGCTAAATTGGTAGTGGAACAAGCCTGTGCCCATGGAAAGGGACAGTTCAATGAGAAAAACAGGTTTGGGCCCAGATAAGCAGGCAGGCAACAAATAAAGAAACTGCAAAACAGGTTGGAAGCCTTGAGGGCATAGTGGCAGGAGTAAGGAAAGGAGTAAGTGCAGATATGGGGAATTTAAATCCCTGAAACAGTACTTGGAATGGTAAAATCTAAATTGATTAAGGTGTCATTTTGGAAGATAAGCAAGTGATTTAAGGAAAGAGAGTGAAAAGTTAACTCTGCAGAGGTTGGAGGGAATTAAGCAGTTAAATGTTGTAAAAGTGTTAAAGAAAAAGAGAATTCTTGGTTTCTTTGCAGCTATTCTGAAGGAAAATGGGCCCTTTTCCAAAGGAATGTCTGTAAATAATCCAGGCAAAAAAGCTATCTAATGGAAATCATTTGACTATGGACAATTTATTACTCAGATTTGCTAAAAGAACATAAGGGGGTTCTATTGGAATTTAACTGCCCAAAATGTATAACGGGGATGTAATCTATATATAGCTATGTAAAAACAAAGCAATGTAAAAGGAATGTGCATTTTCCCCAGTATATATGTGGTATATATTATAAAAAAGGTAAAAAAAAAATGCAAACCTACCATTACACTTAATTAAAATCCTATAAGGGCTCCAAAGGGAGCCACAAAAGGTTGTGTTTTCCTTTTTAAAATCACTGTGTTTTAAAAGCAAAAGTTAAAAGTAATCAGAACTCTGGTGAAAGTTGATTGTGTACCTTTTAAGACAGAGTCTCTGAGCTGCTAATGGCTTTGAATCCAAAAGCAAGCCAGAAAGCGTTTGTGTTAATGCAAATTACCTAACTAATAAAGATAGAAGCCATTAAAACCTGGCCTGCCTATAGAACAAACACCAAAAAATATGGGGGTAATTCCTCTGTTTTGCCTGCAATCAGCAAGGGTATTTATATAAAAAAAAATATTTTAAGCAAAAATCTGCCACCCCCCAAAGGGGTAGAAAGATGGGAATGCTGGTTGAAGAAGTGCGTGCTACAGATAGCTCTAAAGTCAGTGTGGTCTGTGGCCACCCTGATATCTCTGGGAAGTGAGCTTCGTAGCCACATGGAGATTCCTGGCCTGCCCCCGAGCAAAGCCTGCTGTGTGTGCACATGGGGTTTCCCTCTGAAGGCTGGCAGGCCTATTGGCTGGGCAGAGCGAGGCTGTCATGGAGAGTCATTATTATACAGGGTGGGGTAGTCCCTTGAGCCACTTGGCCCAGGGCCATGGAGGGCTCTCGAGAGAGGATGTGGTGGAGCCCTGGAGCAAAGCCTGCGTCACTGAGCACACACTCGGCTGTGTCCCCAACCAGCTGCAGTTATTCTGAGGTCAGCGGTTGCACACCTAGGTATGGAGGACCCCAGTCACCAGGCTAAGAGGGGGTGACTGCATGGATCACTAAGGCCAGCTCTGCATCTGGCAGGAGGAGGAGGAAGCAGAAGTCTCCCTGCCAGCTGCAGCTAGGGTAGGCTGGATTTTGCCACTGGGGCTGTTGGGGTACCCAGAAGCAAAGAGGAATACAGGTGGATACCCAAGCCACAGAATGACTTAGTGGTTATGCGGGGTGCGGGGGGGGAGGAAGTGTCTTAAAATTGCTCCTCCCTCGGTCAGCCCAGCTTCGGCTTCAGCCAGAACCCTGGGCAGTGGTGCTGTTGGTGTCTGATCCGGAGGGGATGCCCTGCTGGCAGCTTAGTCCACACTGTCTCTCACTCTCCCCTAGGGGCTACCAAGAGAGGCTGAACCAGGCAGGGCACCCACTTCTTGAGCTCCAGCAACAACCTGGCCCATGGCAAACCAGCACAATGGTGATACCACACTGAAAACCCACTGGCTAATGCCAACAGTGTATCTGTCCTTCACCCACTCGCCATTGCCCTTGGGCTCCAATAATCACGGAGATCATTCCAAAGTGCCCTGCATTTAGAACACAAGCTCTTCAGTTTGGATGGCCATGTCCCCTGCACACGGAAGCCAGGCAGCTAGCAGCACATCCTGGATCTTGTGCCTCGCCTCAGGCCTGGTCTGTAGGAGTGAAATCACACAGCACACAATTGGTCTGATCTGGAGAAGCACTCAATGCCCAGACTCCCACTGACTTCACACATTAACCAAGGCAAGTGTCATTTCAAGCCCTGTTCTGGGATGTGTATCTGACACCAAGGAGGAGTTCTGCGTGTTGAGTGCTTCCAGGATCAGACTTTAGTCTGGGATTTTCAAAGAAGATTTTCACAGAGAGTTAGGTGGCCAATTCCCATGGATCTGCACACCTAACTAGCTTAGGGCTTGGCTATACTTGCAGATGTGCAGCGCTGGGAGTTACAGCTGTCTTCGTACAGCTGTGTAGGGAAAGCGCTGGAGTGTGGCCACACTGACCGCTACCAGCGCTGCAGTGTGGCCACATTTGCAGCGGTGTTGGGAGTGGTGCATTATGGGCAGCTATCCCAGCGTTCAAGTGGCTGCAACGTGCTTTTCAAAAGAGGGGGGTGGGGTGGAGTGTGACAGGGAGCGTGGGGGGGGGGGAGAGAGAGAGAGAGAGAGAGTGTGGATTTTTGGAGCCGACACTGTGTCAGCAAATTCTGACCATTTCCCCGACGCCTCATTCACTCTTAAATGCAAACAGCCTGCAGACCAGATAAGCAGCTGCTCCGACGGACTCCCTTCCCCCCCTCCCCGCCATGCTGTTTCTCTCCTAAAGCAAACACTAGCTATAGACATTCATCCCCCTGCCTGCCACATTCACAGCAAACAGGAGCTGTGTTTGTTTTTTAGATAAGCAGCTCCGGGAGCCCCGAGTTCACAACCAAACAAAGAGAGACATCATAACAAAACAAAGAGTTCTTTAGTTAAAAGCATTATGGGAAAATTCTGCTGGAGGCCAATTACAGCGCTTTTGGTGGCCACACTGGCAGAACAGCGCTGCATCAGTTATACCCGAGGCAGAGCAGGAGTACAGCCAGCGCTGCAGCCAGGGAGATGCAGCACTGTATGTGCCTTGCAAGTGTGGACGGTGTGTAAGTTGCAGCGCTGTAAACCCACCACCAGCCCTGCAACTCTCCAGTGTAGCCAAGCCCTTAGGCTCCTTTGTAAATCAAGCCTGATGTCTACAGGCTGGCAGTGCCTACTATTACTTATCTAGGTGTTAGAATCATAGAAGATTAGGGTTGGAAGAGACCTCAGGAGGCCATCTGGTCCAACCTCCTGCTCAAAGCAGGACCAACCCCAACTAAATCATCCCAGCCAGGCCTTTGTCAAGCTGGACCCTAAAAACCTCTAAAGATGGCGATTTCACCACTTTCCAAGGTAACCCATTCCAGTGCTTCACAACCCTCCTAGTGAAATAGTTTTTCTTAATATCCAACCTAGACCTAACCCACTGCAATTTGAGACCATTGCTTCTTGTTCTATCACCTGCCACCACTGGGAACAGCCTAGCTCCATCCTCTTTGGAACCCACCCCTTCAGATAGTTGAAGGCTGCTATCAAATCCCCCCCTCACTCTTCTCTTCTGCAGACTAAATAAGCCCAGTTCCCTCAGCCGCTCCTCATAAGTCATGTGCCCCAGCTCCTTAATCATTTTCGTTGCCCTCTGCTGGACTCTCGCCAATTTGTCCACATCCTTTCTGTAGTGAGGAGCCCAAAACTGGATGCAAAACTGGACTCCAGATGTGGCCTCACCAGTGCCCAATAAAGGGAAATAATCACTTCCCTCGATCTGCTGGCAACATTCCTACTAATGCAGCCCAACATGCCGTTAGCCTTCTTGGCAACAAGGGCACACTGTTGACTCATATCCAGCTTCTCGTCCACTGTAATCCACAGGTCCTTTTCTGCACAACTGCCACTTAGCCAGTCAGTCCCCAGCCTGTAGCAGTGCCTGGGATTCTTCCATCCTAAGTGCAGGACTCTGCACTTGTCCTTGTTCAACCTCATCAGATTTCTTTAGACCAATCCTCCAATTGTTTAGTTCACTCTGGACCCTATCCCTACCCTCCAGCATACCTACCTCTCCCCGCAGCTTAGTGTCATCCGCAAACTTGCTGAGGGTGCAATCCATCCCATCATCCAGATCATTGTTCAAGATGTTGAACAAAACCAGCCCCAGGACAGACCCATGGGGCACTCCGCTTGATATTCCAATCCACCTCCCAATGACTTCATAAATATCTCCAATTCAACAGGTTAATCAATATTTGGAGGATTTTTCTGCCATGCTGTATTGGGAGAGGAACATCACCAGACAGACATTTAAATTGTCACAAAACAACAATGTTATGTGTTCTGGATTTTTTTTTTCTTCAACAGCAAACATAATATTTTAACAAAACAAGCATATGAATTTTTGAATTTAGTTAAACATTCAAGTTTTTTTAAAATCAGGTTTGTTTTTATTTAAATTGTTTTTAACTAAAATAGTTAAATGAAATTTAAAAAAAAACACAAAAATTAAATCAATTATGTCAGCCAGCTCAACATGAGAAACTTAAAATATTAGCTTCTGTAGCTAAGTCAATCGTCTTCACCTTCCTTTTCCTGTTTGTTCATAATCTGGAAAAGAAAAACAAGCTTTCTTGCTTTTTCAGGTCCCAAACGATTTCTCAATTTGAGATGAATTAGTCCATAGGAAGAAAATATTCCTTCCACACCAGCAGAAGAAGTTACTGCTGTTAAAAGTGAGATTATCACTCAACAGTCTCTGAATCCAAGTGCTTACGTGACTTCCATCAGTTCACTGGTGTGACTTTCTTTAAAACATCATCAGCAAACATCTATTTCTTGAACGGTTCACCCTAGCTCTGAAGTTTATTATAGTTGGCATTATGGAGAGATGATTGCTGGATGTCCATGTCATAACCAACTCCTCTGTTTCAGCAGTTAAGGTTTGACCCTGGTACCGAGCATTGAGAATATTTGCAAGAAAATGAGCTGGAGATAGTGCTTGTCCCATTCGTTTTTTAAGGCTTGTAATTTAACTCTGTCACTGCATATTTCTCTTTTTAAGATATCTCACTCAATTCCTTCCAAATTTCAACAGCATCAGCAATAAAACAGCTATTTCCCCTGCATTTTGTTCAAGGCTACAGAAATAGGCTTCAGGGTACTCAGCATGTGTTCAACATTTCTCTTAAGCCCAATGTTGAGAACTTTGGCTGCGACAGTGCCATCTATTTTTTCACGATTTTGTTCAGACTGTCATCAGATTAGGCCAGTTCTTGATTTAGTGCTCAAAACAGTCCACTACTGAGTTCCATCGCACGTCTTGTGGGAGAGTTAGTTTGGACACTTTTTTCAGAGCAGCTGGTTGTTACAGAAGTATTTTGCAATTTCAACAACATTAGCCTTTATTTCTGAAACACTGCAGTCTTTGGTTAAGAGGTGCATCAAATGAGCACTGCAACCGTATATTATTAGCTTGTGACTCTCTTCATTCTCTTCTAAACTTCTTCTCATCTTGGATACATTTGTGACCAAGCTGCGTATTAGACATTTTAATTTTTTTTTCAGTCTGTGATAGCTTTAACTGCTACTTCTTGTAAGTATTCTGCTGTCTGTGCATTTCCTGATGTATCAATTGTTTCTGTAAGGAAGACATTCCCTTCTTCTGTTGTCACACAAGCAACAGGATTATTGTAGACATTGCTCTACCCATCAACGCTCAGGTTAACAATTTCACCCTCTAGACCTTTTGCACACTGCTCAATTTCTCTTTCATACACTTTATCCAGCAATTTGCCTGTGACACCTGCTCTGTTGAGTGGACTGTATCCTGGTCTTAATGACTGAACCATGTTAATGAAGTGTGGGTTCTCAATCATACGGAAAGGAGAGTTTGTTGCATAAACAAACCAGGCAAGTTTTTAATCAATTATCTCTTTTTGTAATCTGCTGGTTCTTATCACAAACTTATGTATGGTTGTTTCTGGATGATAGAGATTTTTTTTTCTTTTTTTCTACAGGTGATATACTCTGGCTTTGTGCCATACATGATGTGACTGAAACACTGTCATTGGCAGATAACTCTGAAACTATAGAAAATGGTGGTGATCTTGAGGGTAGATAATCTTCAGAATCCTGTATGTTGAGGATGGATTCTCCTAAACAAAATAAGTCAATACAGTTATTTAATTATTATTACCATACTGCTCATTTAGTATTACTCATTGCATTCACCGACACTCAGTACTACTTTAAAGGTGAAATTGTAAAAGGAAGATCTGCCTATTTCAGCTATTTATTTTTTATCACAACTGCATCTAAAATGATAGTACCATAGAGTAACAACTATATTTTTTTCCTCAAACATGAGAATTCAAGAATAGTCCATAAGGAAGACTGGCAGTCCTTAAGAAAGAAGTATGAAATAAAAAAGTTGACCAACCTGAAGATCCTGCGTGTTCAGACATGTCGCTTTCATCATCTTCAACGCAGCTTCCTCCTGAGAAGGAACACTTCTCATGATGTTGTTTCATTCGGGCAGCCAGGCCTTGCATTTCTTTGTTGCACTGTCTGCATTTTGCACACATGCCTGTCTTACCCACAGGTAGAGGAACTTCATTAAAATATTCCCAAACTTGGTCTCTTACAGCCTGCTGCCATTACAGGTTTTCCCTTCTAGTGAAAGAATGGTATGGTAGATATCAAATCAATGAAGGCTACACTCGGACTTCTGGAATGTGCTGCTCAAACAGTTTCACTTTTGTTTCAACTGCCTGTCCCTCCCTTCTCACACTTATCTCCAGACTTCTTCTCCTTGTCCAGTTCTGTTCCGCCCAAACAATCTTCTATTCATTGAACTTTTTGAACTTTGCACTTTTAAGCCTGGTCTACACTACGCGTTTAAACCGGTTTTAGGAGTGTAAAACCGATTTAACGCCACAACCGTCCACACTAAGAGGCCCTTTATATCGGTATAAAGGGCTCTTTAAACCGGTTTCTGTACTCCTCCCTAACGAGAGGAGTAGGGCTAATATCGGTATTACCATATCGGATTGGGGTTAGTGTGGCCGCAGATCGACGGTATTGGCCTCCGGGCGGTATCCCACAGTGCACCACTGACCGCTCTGGACAGCAATCTGAACTCGGATGCAGTGGCCAGGTAGACAGGAAAAGCCCCGCGAACTTTTGAATATTTCCTGTTTGCCTAGCGTGGAGCTCAGATCAGCACGTGTGGCAATGCAGTTAAAAATCAAAATAAAGAAAGAGCTCCCGCATGGACCATGCGGATGTGATCGCTGTAAGGGCAGGCAAATCTGTTCTATCAGCGCTCCGTTACAGAAGATGAAATTCAAAATCATTTTTAAAAAATCTCCAGACAGACGCCATAGCAGGGGCTCAGCGCACTGCTGCGTGACAAACGTAACGGAAAGCCAAAGAATCAAATGGACGCTCATGGACTGGAGGACTCAAGCTATCCCACAGTTCCTGCAGTCTCCGAAAAGCATTTGCATTCTTGGCTGAGCTCCAAATGCTTCTAGGGTCAAACACAGTGTCCGCGGTGGGTCAGGGCATAGCTCGGCAATTTACGTACCCCCCCACGCACCCCCAGAAGTGAAAGGGAAAACAATCCTCTCTTGACTCTTTTACATGTCACCCTATCTTTACTGAATGCTGCAGATAGACGCGATGGTGCAGCACTCAACACCAACATCCTTGCTCCCCCCACGCTATGGCTGGCTGATGGTACAAAATGACTGGTATCTGTCCTCGTCATCAGCCTATTGGCACATGGGGCAGTGCAAAAGGACTGGTAACCATGCTGACTAGCATCTGTTAGGTCGATCAAGGGCGCCTGGTCCTAATTTTTCCTGGTAGATGGTACAGTATGGCTGATAACCATCGTCGTCATAGCAACAGGGGGCTGAGCTCCATCAGCCCCCACCCTTCATGTGTAAAGAAAAGATTCAAGTGCCCCTGAACTAGCAGAGGGATGCTGGGCTCCTCTCCTACACACTCCTTACTGTCCTGTCTGGACTATCATAGCAGCTGGAGGCTGCCTTCCACTCATATCTCACTAACAAGTCACTGTGTCTTATTCCTGCATTCTTTATTACTTCATCACACAAGTGGGGGTAGCCCAGGAAGGCTGAGGGAAGAACGGAATCAACAGGTGGGGTTGTTGCAGGAGCACCCCCTGTGAATAGAATACAGCTCATAATTTCTGCAGGATCTGACACAGAGCAGCTGTGCTCTCTGGTTCTCTGATACAGTGGTTCTCTAATACACTTGCCCATATTCTAGGCAGGACTGATTCTATTTTTAGATACCAAAAAGGAGGGATTGACTCAGGCTTTTGCGCCCCTGGCTAAGAGCAGCCAGGGGCACTTATGACAGCAGCAAATGGAACAGTGCAAAAGGACTGGTAGCCACGATCATCTTATTACCAATTTATGGATTGGTAGATGGTACAGTATGGCTGATAACCATCTCTGCTGTCATGCAAAAGCATGCTGCTGTGTAGCGCTGCTGAATCGCCTCTGTCAGCAGCATCTAGTACACATACGGTGACAGTCACAAAAGGCAAAACAGGCTCCATGATTGCCATGCTATGGCATCTGCCAGGGCAATCCAGGGAAAAAAAGGCGCGAAATGCTTGTCTGCCGTTGCTTTCCCAGAGGAAGGAGTGACTGACGACATTTACCCAGAACCACCCGCGACAATGATTATTGCCCCATCAGGCACTGGGATCTCAACCCGGAAATTCCAAGGGGCGGGGGAGGCTGCGGGAACTATGGGATAGCTACGGAATAGCTACCCACAGTGCAACGCTCCAGAAGTCGATGCTAGCCTCGGACCGTGGACGCACACCACCGATTTAATGTGTTTAGTGTGGCCGCGCGCACTCGATTTTATACAATCTGTTTTAAAAAACCGGTTTATGCAAATTCGGAATAGTCCCGTAGTGTAGACGTACCCTTAGAGAGAGGTAAGGAATTGACTCTGTGTACACAAATTTGCAGAGGGACAATAGGGTTGAGGTCTGTTATTTCTCACCTCTATTTATTTATTTTAAAACATTTTTGCTGTTAACAAGCATGTTATTTCTGGAGACACAAATCCACGGTTTGAGAACTACAAAACTAAGCATCTCTGATGATATCTTCTAGATCAGTGGTTCTTAACCTGGGGTGCGAAATGCCCATTCTGGGGGTGCAAGACATGCCAGATTTTTTTACAAATTAAGCACAGGCACATAAGTACAACTACTTTGTTTCATCAAACCTATGTATTTATTAACATTACACTTTTTTTTACGATTACTGCATTAAATTTTAACTGTGAAATTAAAATAAATATATAATTCTCTCTCTTTCGTTCTATAGTTATGATATATCTAGGTTTAAAGAACTGACCTACTTCAACGATTTTTGATAAGGGGTGCGAAAACATATTTTTGAGAACCAAAGGGGTGCAGGTTGCAGTAAAGGTTAAGAACCACTGTTCTAGACTGAGCACTGAGTCCCATTGGGTAGACAGAAAAATTAACCTAAATAATCTATACAGAAGCCCCTGGAACCGCATAAAATTGGGTCCCTAATCCATGAACTATTGGAACTCATTTACAAAACTCTTCTTAAACATTACATGAATATATTGTCTCATACTATAGAATTAGAATTTATAATCCCTATTCCATGAAACATTATAGCTCAAAGATAATTTATCTTTAGATAGGTTTTTCCCCAAAAAAGCATTTTTATCAAAAATTCAGATTTAAATAAAAAAACTGTGTTTTTTTTGTTTGTTTGTTTTAAATCATTGATTTTTATCCACCCTGGAGGTAACCAACACCCAGGTGGGTGTTGAACAGACATCACCAGCCATTGTCCAACAGAGGCATTACAATTCAATGACTCACTCACAGGAGACACACCTGGGTATTGCTTCACCTTGGGACTCAGCAATGCCCACCAGACATGCCTGGACTTGTGTTCTTCAAGTACACAGTGGCCCCATGCTTGGCCTTTTCTCTTTCCCCCACCAATGCTGCAAGCAACAAGGACACTCTGAAGACTCCAGCAGAGGAGACTGGCCCAGGTTTCAAGGGTGAAACCTATGTACTATGAACTGCAATATCCAGTGGGGTGAGGAAAAAGTCCAGTTAAGTCAACGGAAAGGCTCCTATTGACTCCAATGGGCTTTGGAACAAGTCCATATTGCCTATGTTCTATGAATGACCTTTCTCTGAAATCTGCCCTCTCTCTAGCCATTCTGACCCTAAAGCAGCAATGGACTGAATCCCCAGGCCAGAGTTTCATATGACTCCTTTAACCTCCTTGCTGCCTGAGCCAGGATTCACCTTGGGCTTACCAACTTCATCAGCTTTACCAGTGGGAGTCACAGATCCACTAGCACCAGTGGCATACACAGTCTAAAAGGGGCAGAGAGAGAGAGGATATCCATGGAGACCGAGCTATGGAAACAGATGAGCCTGCAGGATTCATAAGAGGGTAGCACAGAGTTAGAAATAACCCTCCAATTTATGATGTCCCCAGAAATGTCATCCAAGAGTCTCAGCTGTGCTGCTGTAAGAGCCGCCAGCTTTCACTGATTTAAGCAGCAGGTGATAGCAGATTTGATGCATGCAGCTACTAATTACCAACAATTCTGTGCTGCATGCAGATGATGCCCAGCACAAACTCCTGCCAGGCTCTTTTCCAGCCAGACCAGTGAGCAAGCAATAGAGACCAGAGGGGCAGGAGCACCCCCTTCCCTTTGGTGGCACCCCTTCCAGTCCTCCTTCAGAGATCAGTCCCCACAGGGGCTCTGCAGAAAGGAAGTCAGAATGCAGTATTTCTGGCCCCTCTGCTTCCCTGCCCTGCCGTGAAAAGAGGCAGTACAATGTTGGTCAAACCTGCTTCCTTGGGCTTTTAGGGGAGGGGGATTTTTCAGATGCTCAAAACCACTTCTAAATATTATTTCAGGGTGGTCATGGGCTGAGGGTCCCCCAGGTTTAGGGTGACAGTATGTCCCTGAAAGCTGCAAATGTCCCTGTATCTCTGGTGGCTTTGCAAAAACTGGTTATTTGTCCTGGCTTCTGTAACCCGCTGCAGAATGGCCAGTGAAACTGACAGCAGGCTGACATTCACCTCAAAGACTGCCTCCCAAGTGACCTGGAATACCCTGCCACCCTGCCCTTCCTCCCCAAGGCCTCCAAGTGAGTCTGCAAGCAGCCAGTCAAATCCAGATGGAGGTCAGAGGCTCCCTGTGCCTCTGAGCTGTGATACAGACAGACAGGATACTGGGAGCCCAGCACACAAGATGCAGATGGCACCTGAGCAAGCCTGCACTGGTGTCTGCCCTTTTCTTTACCCTCCCATTGCCACTGGTCTGCACTAGGAGCCTCGCTCAGAACAGCACTTAGGCATGTGCTTAACGTTAAGCAGCTGGGTAGTCCCAGTGGAACTTGAAATTAAATATCTACTTAAGGGCTTTGCTGAAACGGATGGCATTTTCTCCAGGTGTGCTTTAAGACTCTGCTGAATAAGGGTCAAAATTCACTTGCTGGCAGGAATATATTAGTGTAGTAATTAAAAAACAAGCTCTGAATTTATTTAATGTCCATTTTCCCCCCAAATGGCAAAGAGAACAGGAGGTTGGGGGCGAGGACATGGACATTGCAGGCTTTTCCATACACCAGTATGTGCACGTTGGGGCGTGTTGATAGGCAGCATTACTCAGTCAGCCTCTCATACACTGTGGAAGGATTTGGTGTTAATTAATAAACAAGCAGCTGCACTCACGGCAAAAAGGGGTCAGAAGTAATAGCACCATAGCAACTACACATCATATATCAATCAGGCCACAAGCCGCTCATGAATTTATTCCTGAGGGAATTCTGCGCCAAAAAAATAAAAATTCTGTGCACAATATTTTAAAATTCTGCATACAGTAAAACCTCAGAGTTACAAATACCTCAGGAATGGAGGTTGTTCGTAACTGAACAAAACGTTATGGTTGTTCTTTCAAAACTTTACAACTGAACATTGACTTAATACAGCTTTGAAACTTTACTATGCAGAAGAAAAATGCTGCTTTCCCTTTATTTTTAGTAGTTTACGTTTAACACAGTACTGTATTTGCATTTTTTTCTTTTTTTTGGTCTCTTCTGCTGCCTGATTGCGTAATTCCGGTTCCAAATGAGGTATGCGGTTGACTGGCCAGTTTATAACTCTGAGGTTCTACTGTATTTTATTTCCCAATAAATAAATGTAGAGGCTCCAGCATGGCAATGGAGAGCCCAGGCCACTGGCTGCATGGAGGTGGGAGACACCCTGCAGCCCTCCCTTCTCTCCCACCCCAGAACACAAACTCAGCAGTAAGGCTGCACCTGACCCTGACACAGCCCAAGGGCCAGGCCTGCCCCAGAAACACCCCGGGGCCCTGCCCCTCCATCAGGTGCACCAACATAGCAAACGGGAAGGACAGTCTTGAATGCACGCCCAGTCCTGGCCTCCAATCCAGGTGTGGGGCAAGCAGGCTCAGCCTGGCAGGATCCAAGTGTGTGTGTGTGGGGGGGGGTGGTTAATGTGAGGGGGATCCCGGTTGTGGGGTGAGAGGGTTCTTTCTGAGGCAATCTGGGTGCAGGCAGCTCAGTGGGGGGGGGGGTCCTGGATGTGCAGGGGCTTGTTGGGAGGGTTCCAGGTGCAGTAGGAATGGGATTCTGCAGGGGAGTCCATATGAAGGTGGTTGGGGCTCATCAGGGGGGCCTCTGGTTCTGGGGGCTGGAGTTTGGGGGCGGGGTGCGAGGGGCGAGGTCCAGGTGCTGAAGGAGTGGGGCTTGGCGGGATGGAGGTCCAGGTGGAGCTGGTTGGGGCTCATTGGGGTGCTCCAGGTGCAGGGGAGGGTGCTCATCAGGGTGTGATCTAGGTGCAGGACTGGGGACCCAGATGCAGGGGGGGAGGGGCTCAGTAGGGGTCTGAAAGCAGATGAGCTGGGACTCGAGGGCTGAGTTCAGGTGCAGGGGGGCTCAGCAGGAGGGGGTACAAGGGGGCTCCAGGTTCAGGGGCTAAGGCTTGGTGGAGGGATCTGGGTGTGGGGGAGGTCCAGATGCACGGGGGTTGGGTGGACAGGGGAGCAGTTCCCCGCACAGTGACCTCTCCCCCTGCAGTTGAGGCTCAATGGGGGCAGGAAGTGGGGGGGTGCAGAGGTTCCTGCAACTGGGGAAGGTTTCCGAGGATGGGTCTGACCCAGCCCCAGCCACCTTTTCCGGGGAAGAAGAAGTCCCATCCTCCTCCTCCAAACCCAGCTCAGCTGGGACTAGCAGCTGAACCCAGCACAGAGTAGCAGTCACCAGCCTATGCGTCCACAGCCCCGCCCTCCCAGTGATTTACTTCTCTGCTGGCTGCTTCAGGCACCCAAACAACATGCCTGTGCTGCTGGGGAGGGGCGTATGACCACTCTTGCAGTTTCTCTTTGCTTCCCTGTCCAAAAGTCATTTTTCTGCAGGGAAGCAAAAAAATCTGCAGTGGACATGAATTGTGTGTGTGCACACACAGTGGCACAGAATTCCCCCAGGAGTTCTAAGGAACAGCTAAAATGTGTATCCTTGGTGAAATCCAAGATATAAACCCACAACACCTGTGTGTTCATTTGGGAGGTCTAACATTCAGTCTGGGTATTTCTGTATCTCTAACTATGTACAAACTTGAAGCATGTGCTTAGGTCCCAGTGACTTCACCAGGCCTTCTCAAGGGATACATACCTCACACATCAAAGCTGGAGTCAATGCAATGTTAAGGTTACAGGTTTAAGCTCTCCCAGGTCAATGGGCTTGATTTTCAGCTGCTGTAAATCTGCACAGCTCAGCTGATTTCTGGCCAGGAAATGCAAATTGTTAGGTAACCATCGAAACTTGCCCACATTGCACATTCAATGTAGGGCCCAATTCTGCCCTCAGATACCAGTGACAGATACTGCACATGCATATCTGAAGGCAGAACTGGGCCTTCTGTATACTAAAGTTCCAATTTAACTCACTGTGCTTAGCAATGCAAAACATCCCACATGTCCCATCGACCCTGTTTAGTTTATCCAAGTTCTTCTATACCTTCAGAATGACAGTAGCTGAGTGCCTCCTGAAATGGATATGTTCAGGTTGCCATGGTAACTTTCACTTCTGCATTTTCTGGCCTTTGAATGATCACAAATGAACGGACAGGGTGGTTTGTGACAGAGTGCGAACTGCCGTGCATTTGCCAACAGGGATGAAATGATTCAGGACACCATGATTTGGGACTAATGCATCCACAGTCTGCAGAAAGCTGATAAATCAGAGTGCTACGCTTGACTCTGATGAACAACTGACATCATGAGAATGTGTAAAATGGCTAAAGCTCAGCTAACATCAGTGACTAAGAAGAAGGGAGTGCATGGCATAGCAAAACCTCCCCATGCTTCAGGCAACCAACAAATAAAGATCTAGGGTGAAATCCTGGCCCCACTGAAGTCAGTGGGAGTTTTGCACAAATGTAGTGAACACAGAGGGTCTGCGGCAAAGGCAGGGAAAATGCACAGACCTGGGGAGCGGTCAGGACAAATGTCACACATATAAAAACCAGAGGTCATGATGTAGCACTCAGCAAACCCAAAGGTGGCCATGGGGTGAATGAGTAGCCACAATGCAGCACAGAAGGTGCCTCAGAGGACGCCAGCAGTTGAACAATGGTTCCAGTGAGCACAATGGGCCATGAATAAACATAGGCTGGAAATCAGAAGGCAGCTCCCAACCATCAGAGGCTTCGGGGAGGCTAGCCCGCAGCCCTGTCCCTTCTGCATGAGGTTCTACCCCCCACGGCCGGAACCCCAAGCCACCACCCACCACCCGTGGAGCCCTGGGCTAGCCCCAGCCCAGCATCCCACAGCAGTGGCTGCAGCTAGGGAAGAGAGAGCCTTACCAGGCCTATTATACCCGCCGCTCATGGCTGGAAGTGATCTGGCAAAACATGTTAGCAAGGGGAAAGCCATGGCTCAGTCTGGCTTCTTTGGTGGCCTCTCTCTGACTGGATTCAAGATTAGTGGAAACAGCAGTGATATGCTGTATGATTTAATATGACCATTTACATCATTGATATTACAACAAATCTTGTACGAAGTATGTCATGTAAGGTGTCAGTGGAAAAATTACAGCCTGTCAAATAGGATTATCCTATTTATATAAATGTATCATCTTTGTATCTGAAGTTATAAATATTGGCTCTGCTCTGGCACCTTATATATGTATTGTATTCCAGGGTAACACCCACCGAACAGAATTTACGTTAGACACCTATGTGCTGATGGACCATTAAGGACACTTCACTGTTAAAATGGGCCATAGAAGAAACTTATCCACAGTAAGCCTTTCCTGTGGACACTTCAGAAAGAATATGGGCAATGGCTACCTCTGCAAGACATCAAAGCATGTAAAGACATGTGATGTGCTCATGTGACCCTGAATTCCATCTTGGGCCAGTAATTTTCCAGGCATCTGGGCTGTGGGCTTTGTTTGAGATACTAAATTTCCAGGCACATGGCAGAGTATTTAAAAGATCCCTGAGAGATCTCCATTTTGCCTCTTTCCTGCCCTGATTCTCTGGATTGTGGATTTACAACTAAAAGGAGCATTTTGAATTATGGACTAGATCTTCCAATCTTTTGGAAGTTACCAGAAAGACTTCACAAGACAGCAGTCTAAACCATCACTGCTACAAACCTGATCTAGGGATTTTGCAATTATTTGTATGTATATGATCTATTAACCATTATTAACTCTTCTTTTCTTTTCTTATCACAGCTTTAGTTTTTAGTTACTAAAGAACTGGCATCAGTGTGATTATTGGGTAGGATCTGAGTTATATATTGACCCGGCTATGTGGCCGATCCCTTAGGATTAGAAGGACCCTATATTTGATTAAGTTGGTTTTCAGTAACCATTCATCACAGAGTCCAGTGTCTGAGTGATGAGCCAAGGGCAGGGATGCCTAAGGAGACTGCATCTTCGACTACCTATTAACCAATGTGATGAGACAGAAGTTCATTTTGTTACTGGCTCAGTATAATCTAATAACAGAATAACCACCAGTTTGGGGTGAGTCTACCCTATTTCTCAGCAATTTGTCCTAAATTTGGCCTCCTCAGCTGTAACGCACTGAGGCACGGTGACAGGCAGTTTGAAAGAACTCTCTGCCCGTATAGGACAAATAACCCTGAGGGAAGACGCGAAGAGGAGGTTACTCACCTTGTGCAGTAACTGACGTTCTTCGAGATGAGTGTCCCTGTGGGTGCTCCACTCCAGGTGGGTGCACCCCTGCGCCTTTGATCGGAGATTTCTGCAGCAGTACTTGTACCGGCCACGTATGCACAGAGCCTGCCCCCCTCCGCTCTGAGTATACCTCTTAGTGAGCATGCGCGGCCGGTTCCCTCAGTTCCTTCTCTACAATGGAGGCTACCCCAACTCTGAAGTAGAGGGGAGGAGGGTGGGTAGTGGAGTGCCCACAGGGACACTCATCTCGACGAACGTCAGTTACTGCACAAGGTGAGTAATCTCCTCTTCGAGAGAGAGATGTTCCTGTGGGTGCTCCACTCCAGGTGGCTTAAAGCAGTATATCTCCAGGAGGTAGGGACTTCGGATCTGGTAGGAATGCAGTAGATAATACTGCTCTGCCTAATCATGTGTCAGAGAGCGGGCCCTGAGTAAGGGCGTAGTGTTTAACAAATGTGTGTTTGGAGGACCAAGTGGCTGCTTTACAAATGTCAGTCAATGGCACTTTACATAAGAAGGCTACAGAGGTAGATACAGATCTAGTGGAATGGGTTCTGATGGATGCTGGAGGTGAAACTTTTTTATCCGATAGCAGAGTCATATGCAATCGGAGATCCACTTTGAAAGTCTCTGGGTAGAGATAGGCATGCCTTTGGAGCGCTCCGCGATGGAGACAAAAAATCTAGAAGAGTTTCTGAAGGGTTTGGTTCTGTCCAAATAGAAGGACAAGGCCCTGCGCACATCAAGTGTGTGCGTTGTGGCTTCGAAGGAGTTTGCATGTGGTTTTGGGAAGAAAGTTGGTAGATGTATTGACTCATTAATTTGGAATGAGGCATGAACTTTTGGAAGGAATTTGGGGTGTAGCTTCAGGGTAACCTTGTCCTTGAAAAAGAGCTTACATGGTGGATCTGCCATGAGGGCTGCTATTTCTCCTGCCAGTCTGGCGGAGGTAATCGCCACCAAAAAAGCTGTTTTCATCGAGAGGTGCAATAGGGAGCAGGTGGCTAAGGGCTCAAAAGGTTGTTGAGTTAGACAGGACAATACTAAGTGAAGATCCCACAGAGGGGTAGGTAGCTTAATGTCTGGGTATAGGGTTTGGAGTCCCTTAAGGAAACGCTTGGTGATGGGATGAGCAAAGACCGAGGTATTGTCGATTGTATCATGAAAGGTTGTGATGGCAGCTAAGTGGACTCTGATGGAGCTGAAGGAAAGGCCGGATTGCTTAATGTCCAATAGGTAGTCGAGTATGCAGGGGAGGGGTGCGGATGTAGGAGAAAGTTGTTTAGTTGAACACCATTCTGTGAATTGCTTCCACTTTCGGAGATAGGTGGTACGGGTAGATTGTGTTCTGCTGTGTAGGAACACACTTTGAACTTGGTCGGAGCAAGCTAGTTCGTTTTGGGAGAACCATGCAGGTACCAGGCTTTGAGATGAAGCATGGAGAGACTGGGGTGAAGAAGCCGGCTGTGTTGCTGCGATAAAAGGTTCAGGATAAGAGGCAGCGAGATCGGTGGTCGAATTGACATTCTGGTGAGGAAAGGGAACCACGGTTGTCTCGGCCATGAAGGTGCAATCAAGATCACCCTGGCAAGGTCCGTTCGTATCTTTATGAGGACCCTGTTGAGAAGTGGTATTGGGGGAAATGCATAGAGTAAGTCCCGGTGCCATGGGATCATGAATGCGTCTCCGAGGGAGTGTTTGCCCAGTCCCGCTCTGGAGCAAAAATTGGGGCATTTCGTGTTTTTCGCAGTTGCAAAAAGGTCTATGGTTGGGTGACCCCAAGTGCGAAATATGTTGTAAATGATTCCCTCATCTATCTCCCATTTGTGCTCCCAGGGAAAACATCTGCTTAACTCGTCCGCAGTGGTATTCATCACCCCGTGGAGATAGGCAGCTGATATGCGGATGTGGTTCGCAAGGCACCAATTCCAGAGTTTTATGGCCTCTGAGCAGAGGGAGTGGGAGAGAGCCCCTCCTTGCCTGTTTACGTGGAACATGCAGGCAATGTTGTCTGTCATTATGCATACATGCTGATTCTTGATTAGTGGCAGGAAGTGGCGGCAGGCATTTCGTCTGGCTCGAAGTTCTAGGACATTTATGTGCAGGGAGGTCTCGGAGGGAGACCATAGCCCGTGGACTGTTTGGTGAGAGATGTGGGCACCCCAACCTCTGAGAGATGCGTCGGTAGCCATTATCAGAGTTGGGGAGGTCTGGAGGAAGGGGACTCCAGAGCAGAGGTTGGAGGGGACTGTCCACCATAGGAGAGAGTCTTTGACTCGGAAGGGTATGGCCAGAGGTTTGTTTAGCGAGTGCACGTTTGGTTTGTAAACCGTGGCCAGCCAAGCTTGGAAGCACCTCATGTAGAGACGTGCATTTTGGACCACAAAGGTGCACGAGGCCATGTGCCCTAGTAGTTGGAGGGAGTCTCGGGCAGTGACCTGGGGACTGTTGCAAAGTTTTGTAGCCAGCAGTTTTATGGTATTGAATCGGTCGGGTGGGAGAGTTGCCAGCCCCGTTCTGGAGTCGAGGTCTGCTCCTATAAACTCCAGGTGTTGGGTAGGATGTAATGTGGATTTGTTTCTGTTTATTTGCAGGCCCAGAGATAGGAAGCAATCGATGGTGAGTTGTGTGAAGTGGAGAGCTTCGTCGAACGTGGAGTGTAGGAACTTTACACTTCTCAAGCACTAAGGGGGTTGGAAAACCGCCCCCGGATTTAGAGCGGCTGAAGTGGTTCCCACCCCCACCCCCCACTCGATCAGGAGACACACAGATTAAGCGCTGACCAGGTGTTTACCACTGGAACACGCAGTGCATAAGGCACCAATCAGGGGAGGGGGCGAAGTAGTTGGATTGGGGTTGCACATGCGCATAATAGAATGATTTATGTAACCATTATAATAAAAGGACATGGAAAACCCCCACTCGGGGCGCTCCACTGGAACAGACTGACGGACTTGGCTTTATTTATTGCAACATCTGGTGACCCCGACGTGATTCCCCCTGCTCACCGGCTGGAATAGCCTTCGATGCATCGACCCTCGCTGAAAAGCCCCGTTTCGTGAGTATGGGGGGGAAACTGTCAGCTCGGCAGAAAGTTCATGCGAAAGAGCTGCAGGCTATCATAAAACAGGCTGGCAGGCCAGTCTCCCTGGGTCAGTTAGAACAGCTATTTGCTGAAATCAATCGCCAATGTCCTTGGTACCCGGATCACGGGTCACTGTCGGTAGATGATTGGATAAAGATAGGGGCGACACTGCACGTGGAGCCTCGAGCCGCGGTGCAGTGGCTCCTGCTTTGGCAGCGATGTAAGGAGGCTCTGGAGACAACCGGGATTGGAGCGTCATCCAGGGCTATCCTTCTCGCCCCCGTGCCTTGGGCCCCCCCTCCTTACCCTCGGATCTTGCCCCCTAAGCCGCCTGAGGCGGTACCCGAATGCCATGATGCATGTCCGGGTACGGATGGCTTTTCACAGCTGACTTTTCGGCTGTCCCCTTTTCAGGCAATGTTACAGAGGGAAAAGGAGGAGGGAGGACTGAACTCTGAGGAGATATGGGAGCTATTGGCTGCGTTCCCAGTGACACATCGCCCTGGCAACACAGAGGGGGAGGCTGAAGTGGAGATCACAACCCTCCCCTATTCCGTTCTCCGAGAGGCGAGACGAGCGGTTACTGAGTCTGGATTGAAATCCACCTTTACCCGAGGCATGTTAGAAGAGATTGCAAATGGATATAGTATGCTCCCCCAAGATTGGAAGGATTTTTGTAGGATGCTTTTAAGCCCCGCGCAGTATGTTATTTGGGATAGTGAATTTCAACAGGAAGCATTACAACAGGGGCGGGCATCGGGGGGGGCCTATACTCCCGAGCAGCTGTATGGAGTGGGACAGTTTGCCAGCATACGGGAGCAGGCTGCAAATATCCCTCTCGCAACGCTTCAAGTTGTGGGACGTTGTGTTTTAAAGGCCCTGTTTAAAGTACCGGTGACGGGGAAACCCTCCCGGTCCTTTACCGTCACCCGCCAGAGCCCTCAAGAGTTGTATGTGGAATTTATTAATAGATTACAGGAGGCTATTCAAAGGCAGGTAGATAATCCTGAAGCCCGGTGGGAATTAATGAGGAAACTCGCTTATCGGTATCCCCCTTGAGGGCTGGTGAATACTGGAGCTGACGTTACAGTCATCTCCGCTCGGCAGTGGCCGTCCACCTGGGACAAATTCGAAGTTCCAGCCATTTGGGGAGTGGGCGGATTGCAGGCTGCTCAACAAAGCACCCGATGGATTGCTATAACTCCGCGAGAAAGGGGAAAGGAGATTCTCCTTAAACCCTATATCATGGATATTGCTGTATCCCTATGGGGAAGAGATTTGTTAAGCAAATTTGGATCACATCTTACCATTCATGACTGAGTTTACTGCCCTTCCCCTTTTAGCTAACACATTTTGTTAGTGCCTGGCCGAGTTCTGCTGCCTTCATAGCAGCTTTTTTTGATTGTCCGCCAAGTCCCCCGCTTTCTTGGCTGTCCACCAAGCCCCCCTCTTTCTTGGCTGTCCGCCAAGTTTTAGCTCCAAGTGGTGTCCTTGACTGTGGCCAGTTTTTTTCTTTAACTTTTTCAGTTAACTCATTCTGTTCTTTTCGGATCCCATTGATAGTCATGCCTTTTTTCATGAAAATGCTAAAATTTTAGTGAAGCATTTTATGATCCTCCTAATTCAGGCCCAACGTATTGTTCAAACCTGTAATCATTGTGCAAGTCTTCATCATTATCCCGAACTGGGTGTTAATCCCCGCGGCCTTCAATCCAACCAAATTTGGCAAATGGATGTCACGCTTTATCCCCCTTTTTTCTCCTTGGAAATATTTACATGTTACCATTGATACCTACTCTCATTATATTTGGGCCACCCCCCAACGGGGCGAACAGGCCAAACATGTAATTAATCACGTTTTTGCTGCGGTGGCCGTTATGGGCCGCCCCCGACAGATAAAAACCCGATAACGGCCCCGCCTACATTTCTCACAGGTTTGCGGATTTTTGCACGCAGTGGCAAATTAACCACGTCTTTGGTATTCCGTACAATTCCACTGGTCAAGCCATTGTGGAACGGACCAATTGTACACTTAAAGAGTACCTAAAAAAGCAAAACAACACAGTGGGGGATGATGGGCCAACCCTGGGCGCCAAGCAAAATCAATTAGCGATAGTATTGTTTACCCTAAATACTTTAAATATTTTTCAAAATTTTACAGCCACTGAATGACATTTTAAGACGGAAACCCCGCTCCCACACCCATCTGTCAAATATAGGCAGAGCCCAGACCCTAATTGGTATGGCCCCGTTCCATTGATAACCTGGGGACGAGGGCATGCCGCTGTGCTTACTCCCACAGGTCCGTTGTGGGTCCCTGCCAAAAATGTGCGACCGTGGCACGATGACGTGGCATCAAAGCCTCAAGAACCCGATACCCAACTTCAATCTGAACCTAACTGAGACCTTTCCAGTGTGCCGAGCCACAAAGACGGCACCAAAGGTTACCTGGGGGCAGGTGAAATGACTGGCGCAGCAGGCTCAGTGGACGTTGGAGAATAACAAGGCCAAGCCTATCCCCGAGAATTTTACTGCTGCTATCTTTGCTTGTTTGACTGCTAATTCTTTTACCATATTGTTGTGTTGTTTTTGTGTTGCCAGTTGGGGCCGAACCCGAATTGCATAGCCACATGTGTTATAATATATGGGCTCGACTTGCGATCCTTGCCAATTAATCTTCCTTTTGTTTACAGCAGGCCCCTGAGATGCATGGCCTGTTGGGCACCTGCCTGGTCCCAGTATGTAAGGCGCCGGGCAGTGCTGCACATGCAACGGGGATATCTAATTTTATAAATGCCATCCATGGGATGGGTCCAAATTGTTTTGCAATATGCTTTGATTGTTATCGCCTGCTTGATTGGGTTTTTTTGCTTTGCTCAGTGTATTCCTAATATAATTAGGATGTGTTTTACACCCTGTCGGCGCAAACCCCTGCCTACACTCCAAGCCGTCATGTATGCATATAAAATCATGAAACATGCGGACCAGGCATGGGTCGACAAAACAGAAAAGGAGGGGATGTAGGAACTTTACACTTCTCAAGCACTAAGGGGGTTGGAAAACCGCCCCCGGATTTAGAGCGGCTGAAGTGGTTCCCACCCCCCCACACTCGATCAGGAGACACACAGATTAAGCGCTGACCAGGTGTTTACCACTGGAACACGCAGTGCATAAGGCACCAATCAGGGGAGGGGGCGAAGTAGTTGGATTGGGGTTGCACATGCGCATAATAGAATGATTTATGTAACCATTATAATAAAAGGACGTGGAAAACCCCCGCTCGGGGCGCTCCACTGGAACAGACTGACGGACTTGGCTTTATTTATTGCAACAGTGGAGGCCTTGAGAAGGCAATCGTCGAGGTAAGGGAATATTATGACCCCTTTTTTCCTGAGGTAGGCAGTGACTACCGCTAGGAGCGTGGAGAAAACTCGGGGGGCAGTGGAAAGGCCGAAGAGTAGAACTCTGTATTGGAAGTGCATTGAGCCAAGGGTAAAATGAAGGAAACATCTGTGGGCCGGATGGATAGTGCCGTGAAAATAGGCATCTTGTAGGTGGAGGGCTGAAAACCAATCGCCCTGCTCCAGCGCTGGAATTATGGTGGTAAGAGTAACCATCTTGAACTTCTGCTTTTTGATAAATTTGTTGAGCTGCCTGAGGTTGAGGATTGGTCGCCATCCTCCAGTTTTCTTTTCTGTTAAGAAATATTGGGAGTAGAACCCTTTCCCCTTGTGGCATTCGGGCACGAGTTCTATAGCCCCCAGTTGAAGGAGATGTTGCACTTCTTGCCAGAGGGGTAGCTCGTGAGAGGGGTCCCTGAAGAGGGACGGGGAGGGTGGGTGGGTGGGAGGTAAGGAGAGGAAGGGGATAGAATACCCAGTTGTGACAACCTCTAGAACCCACTTGTCGGTGGTAACGTCCTGCCATTAGTGAAAAAATGGCCGTAGGTGGTGCATACGCTGAAGTCGAAACGATGTTTTCGAGACCCTCGACCAAAGGTTCAAATCTACTTATTAGTTGGAGGAAGTTGAGGCGCCCCGGAAGAATTGGGGCAATGACGCTGATATCTGGATCTCTGGCGTTGGTGTTGCTGTTGTTGTTCCTGAGATCTATTTAAATGCTGAGTATATGGGGGGTAGCGTGGATGGTGGTAAGGTTGATATCTGTACTGTCGCCTTCTGGTCGTAAGGGTTTGGATTCCTAAAGACCGGAGGGTTGCCCTTGAATCCTTCATTGAGTGAAGCACATCATTCGTGATGGAAGCAAAGAGTTTATCACCATCGAAAGGAAGATCCTCTATGGTACTTTGAGCCTCGTGAGGAAAAGAGGAAGAGGAGAGCCATGAACCTCGGCGCATGACCACTGCAGTAGCAATGGATCTTACTGTGGTATTGGCTGCATCCAGAGCTGCTTGAAGAGCCGTGTGTGATATGATTTGGCCCTCAGAAACTAAAGCTGTGAATTGCTGTTTCTTTTGCTCTGGAATGTCTTCAATAAAGTCCATGAACTTGTTATAGTTTCTGTGGTCATACTTTGCAAGAACTGCAGTATAATTGGCAATTCGAAATTGTAAGGTTGAAGAGGCATACACTTTGCGACCAAGGAGGTCCAAGCGTTTGCTTTCCTTGTTGGCTGGGGCGGAGCGGAAATATTGTTGTTTGTTCCTTTGATTGGCTGTGTCCACTACCAGGGAGTTTGGCGCAGGATGTGAGAAAAGGAATTTGGAGCCCTTAGAGGGAATGAAGTATTTACGGGCCGCTTGTTTCAGGTAGGCTGGCTTGTGGCTGGAGCCTGCCAGATGGACTTAGCGCGTTCCAGAAGGGCTGCATTGATAGGTAATGCCACTCTAGATGAAGAAGAGGGTTGCAGGATGTCCGTTAACTCATGTTGTTGGTCAGGGACTTTCTCTAAATTGATTCTAAGGTCGCTGGCAACCCTTTTAAAAAGGTCCTGGAATTTCGAAAAATCGTCTGAAGATGTTTGAGGGGAGGGAAGTAAAGCTTCTTCAGGCATTACTTCAGTCGCTACTGGGTCAGGAGCAGGAGTTGATTGATCCTGCAAGTGGGAGGGTGCTGTCAAGTATGTCATATCATTTGGACGTTCGTCTCTGGTGGTACTAAGCAAGTGCCGCGCCTCGTCGAAGTGGAGTAGCGGGTGTGCTGCCAAGAAAAAGATGCCCATGGGGCCCAATACTGCCATGGTGGTGGGAAGGGCATAGGTGGTGCCATCCAGGGGTTCACACACCAGGAGGCAGGATCTCGAGGATAGGCTGAGGTAATTTTCCTGTGCCCACGGGTGATAGGGGTCCGAGGATGGGAGTCTGTATACATTGAAAAATCACCCTGTATTCCAGGTTCCTTCTCACTGGAGGAAGGCTGTTCGGACCCTGAATCATTCATAGGGGAGAAGCAGTCCTTAAGCAAGGGTGACTGCAGCATAGGTGACACTAAGAGATCGCTTGACTGGGTAAACTGCAGCGCTGAGGCAGCTGAAGGTGAAGGCTGAAGATGATAGAACTGCTGTGAGGGAACCCGGGTCTGCACCGGTGTTCTGAGTCTTGGCTCAGTGCCAGACAGTGCTGTTAATGCCGGTGCTAGAACCGGTGCAACGCTATTAATAGCGGTCTGTGGTGCCTCAGGGAGGCCCTGGTATGTCGGCACCACGTTTGTTGCAGTGCCGATGGATGCCATGAGCGAGGCAGGCAACTGGAAGCCTGAAGCCTCGGCACTGGAGCTTCGCGCTGCCTCCGCAGCCACAGGCGGGTTTGGTGCGGTGCCGGAGGAGCCCAGCTCGTCGAAAGTGCTCAAGCGGGGGAGCACAGGTAAAGAAATAGTAGATCTGACTGGAGAAGGTTTGTGTCTGAGGGTTTCCTTTGAGTTTGACAGAAGGTGCCCTCTTTTTGCCATTTTCTTATGCCTTCTTGAAGCGGAGGGGCTGTGGCGGTGAACGGAGGCAGAATCCGCGCCAGGGTCTGAGGCTGACCCTAAGGATTTTTGAAGTAGTATGAGTTTCAGTTTAAGCTCCCTGTCTTTTCTCGCTCTGGAGCTTAGTTTAGTGCAGTGGGCACACTTTTGGGGGATGTGGGCCTCCCCCAAGGATTTTATGCATTGCGAGTGTCCATCCGAAAGAGGAATAGGTTCCTTACAGGACGAGCAGTGCTTAAAGCCTGTGGAGCCAGGCATGTCGGAAGCGGCTGCGGCTGAGAGAAATTTTTTTTTAAATGGTAAAAAAAAAGGTAAGTAACACTAACTAACAACTAACTAACAAGAAACTAGCTAACTAGAAAGTTATTTTAAGATGAGGAAAGAAATTCTTTAACGAATCTGCTGAGCTCCGTCTCAAGCCGGGGACGGTAGAGAAGGAACTGAGGGAACCGGCCGCACATGCTCACTAAGAGATATACTCAGAGCGGGGGGGCAGGCTCTGTGCATGCGTGGCCGGTACTTGTACTGCTGCAGAAATCTCCGATCAAAGGCGCAGGGACACACCGACACCTAGAGTGGAGCACCCACAGGGACATCTCTCGAAGAAGAAGGGAACAACGTGGTGGATTCCCCGGCTTTCAATTCAGCAGTGCACTCGCTCTCAATGAGACCCACGTCTGGAGAGAAAATGTTAATGTACTTTTGGAAAGCAAGCAGTTATCTTTTCTTCTCAAAGCTTGTGTATCACGTGTTATACATGGGGGAAGGTAGGAAGGGAGAGATCAGCTGCTGTTCTGTTCTTCAAAGTGGGAACACAGGGTAAGTGTGATTCAGAGCTGCTCAGAAAGTTGATGGGGGCCATTGAGCGGTAGGGACAAAGCACCTCCCAGAAACAATGGAAAGGACAGAGTCAGCAGGAGCGCAGAGGGAGGGATGCAGCAGAGCGAGGGAGGAGCATTCAAGACAAACAAAGAAGTGATGTTGGGCAGCCAAGCTGCTGAAGTGGAAGCCAAGTGGGCAGAGCTGCAAGCTGGAAATTTGGTGAAGACCAATTACAGAGAATGTCTCTCTCCTTTCCTCCCATCCCACCTCTTTCTCCATCTTGCTGCACTCAGTAGTACTTAACCAATTACACACAAGATAAACATTTCCCAGGGCATTTAGTGAATTGTAATGCCAGGCAGTGATCAGTCCTCCAAATGGAAATCTTCCCCGCCCCAAGGAACTATTGCTTTTCATCTGCAGGCAAGGCCGGTGCAAGGAAGTTTCGCGCCCTAGGTGAAACTTCCACCTTGCACCCACCACCCAGCTAACCCTGCCCCCTCCTGGCAGCTAACTTAGCCCCCCACCGGGGAGCCCTCCCCGCAGCAGCTACCCCCCCCCCACGACAGCTAACCCCTCTCCACCCCCATCCCCCCACAGCAACTAACCCCGCCCGGGGAGACTCCCCCTGTCTCCCTATGGCAGCTAACCCCACCCGGGGAGACTCTCCTCCATCCCCCCATGGCAGCTAACCCTGCCTGGCCAAGGATAGGTCACACGTGCAGCATAGATATATTGAATTATTCCTGAATTCATCTCCAAAAGGAAAACAAGATTGCTAGTGACAGTGGCACAAACCCAAACTAGGATGAAGCAAGAACTCGTTTGCTTATCATTCTTGGAGCTAGAATACAGGTGCTCTTGTTCAGTAGCAAAGATAAACCATAAAAGACATTGTTTTTTCAAAGGCAATTCAGTCTGTATCTAAAATTATTCCCCCCACCCCGGAAGCTAACCCTGCCTGGGGAGACTTCCCCACCCCACCCCAGCCACGGCAGCTAACCCCGCCTGGGGAGACTTCCCCCGCGGAAGCTAACCCTGCCTGGGGAGACTTCTCCCTCCCCTCCCCCCCGCCACGGCAGCTAACCCTGCCTGGGGAGACTTCCCGACCCGGCAGCTAACCCTGCCTGGGTAGCCCGCCCCAGCTCACCTTGGCTCCGCTTCCTCCACTGAGCACGCGGGTTCCGTTCTAATTCTCCTCCCCGCCCAGGCTTGCGGCCGCGATTGGAGGAGACTTAGAGCTGGGCTGTGTGCTCAGCGGAGGAGGCAGAGTGGAGGTGAGCTGGGGCGGAGCTGTTCCCCTGTGCGACCCCGTTACTGCAGGCAGCCCTCCCGCGTGCCCCCAGCTCACCTCCACTCCACCTCCTCGCCTGAGGGGACTTTTAGGCGCCCCCAACCAAACTAGGCGGCCGCCTAGTTTGCCTAAATGGTTGCACCAGCCCTGTCTGCAGGAATTTTAATACCAGCTGCAGGCAGCTGGCCCCTTGGGGTTTTGAGAAAGGATGCTGCCCTACAGCAAATCTTATTTGATTACTGCAGCAAGGAGTATTCTCCAGGCAGAGCCGCCCATTCACACCCAGAGGAGAAGCCTTCCGTTTGACAGCAATTGGGGAAAGGGTGGCACACACCTGGGCTCCTGCCCCACTGGAGAAAGAGGAAACGTTTTTTGTAGGACAGACTCTTGGAAGAAGGATGGAGAACGTGCATGAGAGAAAAAGGAAAAGATCTGAAAACTCTGTTGTGGGATTTGGACACACTCATTTGGCAAAGGGGGTTTGGTTCCCAGAAAAGTTGGGAATGGGCAATGGAAAGGGACAAGGCACCTTTTACCTGCAACAACAAGGGATCCCAAGATGCAGAGCTGATTTAGCAAGGAAGGGCCACTGCAACACAACAATATAAACCATCAGACCACTGACCTGGCGTCTCGCATGCCGAGTTGGTAAAACAGCACCTGTGCCTCAGGCTAGGACAGAGGGCATTCGCTCTGCTTCCACCTGCTGACCATGAAGCAAAGACTGAGGCCTCTTGGGCAACTAAATCAGGGGAGAGATCAGACCGCCTGCATCTTGTTCAATATTCTCTCAAAAATCCTACATGTGCAAACTGTCAGGGCAGCCCTGATCCAGGCTCCTTCAGGATTGACTTCAGCTACAATAATATATCATTCCATTGCCAGTAGAATTCTTATCTCACACACAAGCCCAAACAACAAGTCTTTACCCTTCCTGAAAATATCTGGGATGGGATGGAACATGACATTGGCCAGCAAGCCCATTACCTCATTATCTAAAGCAGAAACTCAAAGAGATGGGACTTGATAGGCTTCAGAGCATCTCGTTGGCCGATGGGGGTTCTACTGATTCCGCTAATGTGCCGGCAAAACCGACAAAAGCACACAGACTGAAAATAGCTATGAAACAGCCGCTTTAATGGAGAAATGCAACAAGCCTATTGAATTGCCTCTCTGCCAACAGAGGCAGCAAGCATGCGTGTGAGGCCAGTGCAGAGAGGCACATGAATGCAGTTAGCTCAACTTTCAAGGACATTGGCGGAGCATCCCTCTAGAAATCCTCTGCTATTACCATCTCCTCACAGAGCTACAGTGAAACTTACAAGTGCACCACAGAGCAGATGGTCCTGCAGCCAGTGCAGCAACAGAGTTGACTCTGTACATCCATAGACAGCACACACAGGGAGCAACCATGGGCAAGTCCTCTAGCAATCCTCCAAGCACTCCCCAGTGGAGTCCCACCAGGCCAGAACTGGTGTGACTGAGAGGCTAATCAGGCCCAAGACCTCCCTGCACGTACATCATTCCTTCCACACTAGGCCTCCTCTCTCTCCCTCCCTGCCCAAATGCTAGAGAAGCCCTCACTGCCCTGCGCACTACAGCTGTCACGCTGGCCTACCCAACAGGTCTGATGGGAGGCTGAAAATAAACAGCTCTCATGCCTAGCTGAGGGGATTAGCCACTCATTTGCTATTCGGGTTTCAATGGCTGCTTTGTTTTGTGGATGATAAAAGCCTCCCTGTCAGCAGGGCTTTGGCTTCACTGCTTCTCTTGTCAGGAAAGCTCCCACACCAGCACCACTGACCAGAGACAAGGAGCTCTCACCCTGCAGCTGCCTGCAGGGTCAGCTTCAGCCTGGCCAGGAAGGCTAGAATCCTTGGGGGAGAACCAGCTCTCTCTACTGACGCAGAGCTACCACCTGTTCCGTGCCGCTGAAGGATCCAGCCAGCACTTCTAGGGACAGGCATGGGATCCCACGGGCCAGAGAAATGTGTGTGTAAGCACAAGATGAAAGAGAGGGAGCCTGGTAGCCATGTGTCTGCATCCCAATAGCCCCTTCATGGTCTGGGGTGGCTCTGTGGTGCTCTGCTTCTGTTTCCCTTTCTCAGGGCTTCTCAGCCTGGTTTGGCTGCTCCAGTGACTTGGCCATCCAGCTGAGTCGTTTAACAAAAACCTTTCTGAGGTACACCAGTCCAGTCCAAACAGCCACAAAAACCCCTCACTGAGGGTCTGGTCTGTCTTCCTGCTGTTTTACGGAGCAGAAGCTCTCAGCATATCCTTCCAGAAGTCCTCCTCCTTCTCCCCAGACTGGAGAAGACAAATTCCTCAGGGGAGAGCTCCTCTGCTCTTCTCTTCCCCTAAAGGGCTTAGTTAAGTCACATGACCTACAAGTCACATGACCTTGCTGCTTCTCACTACTGGGGATGGGACTGAATTTGTGTCACAGCTGGAGCTGGGCCTGACCTCTTTAAAAGGGCCAACCACAGTCCTACATTCCATTCTCCTTTCAGGACAGGGCAACAGTGGTAGGACAGGAGGCTACACTGGCGCAACAGTGTGGCAAATCCTGGACTATAACGCACCGGATGGAATTAATTCCCGTGGCATGTTGGGACAGGCAGGGAATATAGGGATTTCCTGTTACTGACCTGTCTCCATTGGGTTTGATCCCCTCTCTAGAAGATTCACATCTAAAGGGGTTTTCTGACCTCCTTCCATCACAAAATACCCAACTGGTACCAAATCATTCACACTATAAAACCTGCCTCTTTCATGATGCCTACAAGTCACCCTCATCTGGCATTGGGGTTAGGCGAGGGGCCAGCTGGGATTTCTGTTTTTCTGCTACATTCTCTCTGTTTCATTGTTACCTCCCACTTCTGTCTCCATCCACCTGTTGGATGTATAGACTGAGAGCTCTCTGGGACAGGGCTACCTTCTTTGTTACCTTTCTGTACTGCACCTAGTGCAATGGGGCTCAACTGAGATTGCTAGGTGCTACCGTAGTACTAGAATAATAAGTAGCACCCAAAAATGTGCGATTCACTTTATAGGATATGAAGAACTGCTCTGAGCAACTTCTGAGCTAAAGTCAGAGATGACACAAGTGAACATGGTAAACAAGAAGAGCAGAAGGAATTGAGGTGGGTAAGGGGTTGCAATAATATGACTATACGGACACTCAGTGAGGCATGTGCTCATCATGATGGGTCTGTAATCAACTCACTTACAAGCCACATGGCAGAGGGAGGTGTTTGCAGGGAGGAGGCGGTTGCATGGGAAAGGCTCTGGGGAGATGGTTCCATGCCTGGAAGCACAGACGTGGGAGAAGGGAAAGAAGAGATCCTCCAGGCACACATCATTGGCGGAGTGGAGGGCTGGGTGGGCATGTGAAAGGATTCAAGGGCACAGACACAAGGAACTGGATACACAGTGCTTTGGGAGCCTACACCCCATTCATGGATTGCAAACCCCTGCCTCCCAGCCAACACGGCAAAACTGAAGTTCTGCCTGACCCCCATGACTCAGGCTGAGCTTGGCAGGGCAGGCATGGCACCTGACCCACCAGGAGGTGGGTTCAGGATGTGCTGATGGAACTGGTGCACCCTAGCCCCTCTTGTGTAAGGGGGAAGAGTTCCTGGAGCTCTCTGGGGCCCATTCCAGAAGGTAGGCGACCTCGTCAACATCATCTGGACCAATCTGCCCACGAGACTTCCTGAGACATTCACCTCACAACAAAAGCTCTATGTTGTCACGGCAGCAAGACTAGTGCTCTCAGCGTGAGCTAGTCGCTTCTGCATCCACCCAGACCCAAAGCTTGTGACGTAGGATGTTTCATCCAGGAAGGAAGGAAGGAGTCTATTTTAATCACTCCCCCATATGGCCATTTGTATCCAATTCTACAGAAGTTACATGGAGAGCTGTACAGAATGCTGGGAAGGACAGTCCCTTTTGGCTGGGTCTTTCCTCAGCACTTTTTAAAGAGACCGTGTCAGCAGACAGCCTACTTCTGGGAGACTGTGATGCTCTTTACTTCGAGGGAACACCCTGCACCCCCACGTTCATCCTTATAATATGCTTGTGTGGTATCCAATGCAAAGTTTGTCGTGTCGGGTGTCTCCGGAAGGCTCATGATGTACTGAGCATTGTTGTCATAGTAATGTTATAGGTTATAATTTCATGTATATAGTTATGAGGCTGAAAATGTGTCCTCATGGCTTCAAACAAGCCCAGGCAAAGCTCTCCAGGAACAGAGGGGCAGTTCACACCTCATCAGGGCATGTATGGGACAAACCCAGCCCAGCCTCACAGGAACAAAGGACACTGGCCTAGGCAGTAACAAAGGATCTGTTGGACTCTCAAGTGAGTCACCCCCCTTCCCTTGGTCAGTTTGGGATTACGATGCGGTAATGCTCACCTGACTCGGGGACGGGGAGGCAAAGCCAAGAGGGAAGAAAGAACATGATAAAAGGGAGAGACGTTAGCCATACTCTCTCTCTTCCACCTCCATCTACAGACACCACCACCAAGCGACTGAAGTGCTGATCAAAGGGGAGAGACTGGCTGAAGGGCAACCAGCCAGCCTGTGGTGAGAAGCATCTAAGTTTGTAAAGGCACTGAAAGTGTTAAGATCAGCTTACAATGTGTTTTGCTTTTATTTCATTTGACGAAATCTGACTAATTGTGCTTTGACTTATAATCACTTAAAATCTTTGTGGTTAATAAGTCTGTTTGTTTATTCTACCTGAAGCAGTGTGTTTGGTTTGAAGCCTGTCAGAGACTCCCCTTGGGATAACAAGCCTGGTAAATATCAATTTCTTTGTTAAATTGACGAATTCATATAAGCTTGTAGAGTCAAGCAGGCATAACTGGACACTGCAAGACGAAGGTTCCTAGGGTTGTGTCTGGGATCAAAGATATTGGCTAGTGTCATTCGGCTGCACAATCTAAGCAGCGGCTGGCCAAAAGTGCTCACTCACGTAGCTGGGAGCAGCTTACATGCCAGAGGCTGTGTGTGAACAGCCCAGGAGTGGGGGTTCTCACAGCAGAGCAGGGTAAGGCTGGCTCCCAGAGACGAGGATTGGGGTGACGTAGCAGATCACCGGGCCAGATAACACCAGGGGAACGTTACAGAGACACTGCTCTCCAAAGCTGGAAAAGTCTGAGTCACATTCTCGGGAGTCATGTGAACGCCATCCCTTCCCTTTGGCAGATAAGAGTGTAGGTGCCTCATGCCCGGTTTAAAAAGCTCTCTAACATGCCTGCTGCATCACATTCAATTCTGTTGAACTTTGGGCAACACTCCAGAACCCCAAGGATGGAGGCCTATGTCCTCAAAGGTATTTAGGTATAGTCAATGGGAGTTAAGCACCTTCATGCCTCTGAGGATTTGGGCCAAAGTTACCATTATTACATTTGCTACCGACAAAGCATGTCAGGCTCAAGCAGAGGGGATCTCCAGCCCAGCTAGGTAATGTACTGTTCAGCAATGCAAGCTGGTTCCAAGGGGTCCAGGACTTAACATTGCAGCTATGTCATTGTGGGTTGATGGGCAGAGCTGTGGTAGAATCACATTGGGGGTAGAGGGTGGCTTCCTCCAAATTTTCAGTTTTTGTCAAAATTTTCCACCCAATTCTAGATCAGAGTCACAAACCCCCATCCTGGGCTGTGCCCCCCCCCCCACCCCCAACAATAATTCATGCTAACAATCTCCCACCTGATCTATTCCAACAGGTAATAAACTGCCCATACTCAGTACCTAGCCTCCTTAAGACCAAATGCAGAGTCCCAACAGATGTCGCTCCTCCAGTGCTCAGGAGAAGAGCTGGGACTTGCAGCACAACCAGAAGGTTAACTAATCTGCATTTGGGTGGACCAAGGAGGGGAGGTGCTTTCCATAATAAAAGACTCTCGTGATGTAGGGGAATCACAACAGTTCTCAATCGTGTCCATACAGGACAACTCCTGCGGAGTGACCACTTCTCCCACTCTGGCCCTTCCCTGCAGCATCCGTAGTGACTGTGTACTCATGCTAACGCGGCAGGGCTCTTTGTCCCCCTGCTGGTGGCTGGACCATGTATAGAGGTCTATGAGTCTGCTACTGCCCTTGAGCTCCCTGACCCGCTCCTTTAGCTCAACCAGACCCCGCAGATGACCTGGCCAGGGTTGCCATTATATTTACTTACAAACACAAAAATATATTAAGAGAGCATAGAGGGGATAATATGGAAACAAACGGCTTTACTGCAGTCTGGCTGGCTGTTTGATTACTTCCCCCCACCTATCATGCATTGTTTCCCCCCTTTTTCTCAGCAAAGGACAAAGGCACTGACTTTCTTATTTCCCTGGGCGGTGGAGGGGGGGTGCTCGACCCCCGGATCCGTCCCAGGCCCCGCCCCCACTCTACCTTTTCCCCAAGGCCCCACCTCCACCCCGCCTCTTCACGCCCCCGCCCCACCTCTTCCTGCCCCTGCTCCTTCCCCTCCCCCCCCCCAGAGCCTCCCACCCACCGCTGAACAGCTGGGCGGGGGGGGGAGGCGCTGGGAGGGAGGGAGAGGAGCTGATCCGGCAGGGCTTGCCGATAGGTGCTGAGTACCCACTATTTTTTTTTCCATGGGTGCTCCAGCCCCGGAGCCCACGGAGTCGGCCCATAGGCCACCTCTGAGAACCACTGATGGGCCGGGTTTTCAGCTGGTGTACATGGACGTCATTCCACTGAAGCCAATGGAGTTATGTCAAGGATTTCTCCCATAATTCTGCCAAGAATACAGTGTTTAGAAATCAATTCCTATGTTTGTAAATCTCATATTTGGAAGTATGCTAAAGATCATGGTACTCAGTAACCGTAGAGCCTCACTTCTGAAAGCCTCCACTGCATTTCAAATGGCTTTGCTGTTAAGAATCTTCTCAGGTCCCAGCCATGGGTGAGCAAATGGACCTGAGTGACTCTGCTTTATTACCACAACCATGATACATTTGAATGCAAGCCAACACTGAACACACTCCCAGCCCCGGAGCTCGCCGGTGGGAGAGAGGCCCTTCCCCCAGAGCTCCGGGAGAGAGAGGCCCTTCCCCCTGAGCTCCATGCAGGGGGGGAGAGGGCCCCTTCCCCCAGAGTCTGTGCTACTGGTGGGAGAGAGGGACCCTTCCTCCAGAGCTAGCTGCTGCCGGTGGGGAGAGGGCTGCGGGGAGTCCTCTGGACCCAGCCCTGGGGCAGTCTGGCGGCACTCCAAAATCCTCATCCCTGGCCCCACCCCAGAGCCTGCACCTCCAGCCAGAGCCCTCATCCCCCACATCCCAAACCTCTGCACCAGCCCTGAGGTGCCCCCACCCCGCATCCTGAACCCTTCATCCCCGGCCACACCCTGCAGCCCTCCCCCCGCACTCCACCTTCTGCCCTACCCTAGGCCACCTCCCACACTCCTTACCATAGGCTTACTAAGGCTAGTGTCTAGTGTTAATTATGTAAAGTGAGTTAAGCTGGAATGTATTGCAATATTATAATTTTATTAAAACTCTAGTCAAAAGATATAATTATGTTGGGTCACAGGCATCAATAATTTTCTTTAACTGGGTGACAAGGAAAAAAGTTTGAAAACCACTACACTAGTTGACTATCCAGAACATCACACAGCCTTGTCGTAGAGGTGACTGTATGGACTGCTGCACTAACTATGAGCATCCAGCAGTGCAATACAGCCATAAGCACCCTCCAGAGATGCAGGGATGGTGGGAGAGGCATGATTTGACTCTGCACCATCAGGAAATGCTCCTTTGATTTGTCAAACATCCACTCCAGGGGGCACTGGTGGCAATGGCCAAATGACCATAAGGCAGCAGCCACCACCAGAGTGCTTCCATGAATGGGAAAAAGTGGCAGATACACCATGTCCCAGACAGCCCAGTAAAGTTGATGCCCATATATATGTGACAACATTACAGCCAGATGACCCAGTATAGTCACCTGCATTGTCCAGCTCTGCAGTGGAGGGAACATGGTGATGTTGCAGCTTACATGAGATGGTGTGAGGCTTTGGTTGAGCCAGGACAGCTCTCTGAACTGGGAGGGGGAGGGGCCTGACAATTTCTGTGCAGAAAAATACTGAGTTCCCCAAAGGAGAAGAGGGGTGATCTCCAAAAAGCCCTCAGCCAAAGGGCCAGAGTCAGAACCTCCTGCTGGAAGTGCTGGTAGGTATATAGCCATTAGGAATCAAACGTCAGGGTGGTGTCCTGTGCTAGATGGCTGTGGTATTTTATAGTAACGCTGCACTATGGTCTAGTTACCAAAGGGGGGTAGCTGCACGAGGGAGACTGAAATGAGAAATTACGTATCGTCAACAGCAACCCATGACGGCCCTTTTCATAATGTGCTACAAGCAAATGAATCAAATGGGAGAGCGAATCCGAAGGCTCTCCCTAGGGTGGTAGTTCAACAATGCCTTACAGATGCTCTGAATAGAAGAAGAAGAATACTTAGCACTGCCCATCTGTAGATCTCCAAGTACTTTCCAAAGGAGGGCAGCACCATTATCCCCATTTTACAGAGGAGGAAACAAAGGCAAAGGGAGATAAAGTGACCTGCCCATAGTCACTCAGGAGGGCAGTGGCAGAGATGGGAACAGAGCCCAGCTCTTCGGAGTCCCAGTCTAGTGCTCTAGATGCTAGGCCATGCTGCCCCCCCTGGAGTGGACTGCTGTGAAGAAAGAGCCCTTCCACTGTCACAAGAATGACACAACATCGACTCCCCCATCTAACAACAATACAAACCAGCAGTAACCAGCCAACCAAAACATCCCCCAAGCAGAGTTTATACCCCAAAAAGTGAGGAGAGCCAGAGGCTCCATGGAGTCCACTGGGGATTTCACTATTGGTATCACTTTTACATGGAAGATGCTGAGATACCACAGTGATGGGTGACAGGATAAAACCCCTGAGGTGGCAAGAAGCGAGTTTATCCAACATTAGCGCCACACCATGAGCCCAAGTCTCCACCGCCTTGCGCCTGCAGAAGTGAGGTTACATCTGCGTTCAGCAAGAGCAAAGATGATATAAATTGCTACCAGAATACAATTCTCTGCCATAACTGATGCCACACCGTACAACACAGCAGACAACCAAACTCTATATCTGGAGTGTGAAGTTCAGATTTTATCACCAGGCTCATTATATTTGAGGCTTTTTTTAAATCCCCAGCTCCTAGATGCTTGTGATCACTCAAGAATCTCAGCTTTTATTGGGAAAAGAAAGTAGCTTTCTGGCCCTCACGGGTGCTGAGAAAACCCTGAAAACATGACCCATGTGTATTTGAGAGGCACAAAAGCCAGAAGGCAAAGAAAAATAACCCAAAATGTGTGATTTTTAAAAAAAACTCCCATGATTTTCAGACTCATGATTCTTGAGGGACTGACTCATGACATTGGGGCTAGCAATACTGGTGGCAGCAGGGGAAAGAGGGCCCCTCCCGAGTACCGGTAGGACCTCAGGTGGCTATTTTGCCATTAGCAGCAGCCAGCCCAGTGGAACTGAATGCAGATCTGGGTGTAGCCTGCCTCCTTCCTAGCCCCCAATGGCGTTTATGCGCAGGGCCAGGGCTGCTACTCACTGGTGGTGTTTCCTGTCATCTGGATGATGCATTTGGAATCCCGGCCCATCTCACGGGAGTTGAACGGACGCACTCGCACCGCCACCTTCACAGATGCTCCCGCCATCTTGCTGGCCTTAAGGTCGCTCTTTCCAGCAGGGGTTGCACTCCTGGCAACACAAGGAACGCCCTGGAAGGACCCAGAAAAGCATGTTAGGAAAAGTCTCTAAGCTCTGCAGGATGCTGCTGTAGGGAAGCTGTTGAAGTGTCCCTGAGACTGGGGCTCCCTTGCAGCAGCACCTGTTGAGCTCTCATCTGACATGGGAGGCTCACCATTTCCATGCTCTCAGGGAGCTGAGACGCAGTGACAAGCATGAGGCTAAAGCTTTCCAAGCAGCCAGAGAGTACACCTTAGCCTCGACTTCCCTGGGCCATGACCAGAACAGCCCGCTAGCACCGGGCTTGCCGGGTTCAGAGCAAGGGGAGCCGTGAAAGCATCAGGCAGGCAGGGACCTGCAACCCCATCCTCCTGGCAGCAGCTCATTGCTGCATGCCCCTTCCTAGTCTGATTTATTAGTCATCATCAGAGTAGCACCCAGAGGCCCAGGCTGAGATCAGGGCCCCCCCTGGGATGGGGCTGCGCACACACCCAGACCATGTCTCCACTAGGAAGGAAAGGAGTGTTCTTAACTCGAGCTAATTGTCTTAGTGAAGACGAGGCCATGTACAGGTTTCCCATGAGCCAGCAATAACTGAGAGCCTCAGCAATAACTGCCCATTCTCACCTCCCAGAGAGCCATGCTCTGTAGAGCACACATTGAGGCAAGGACGGAGAGCACTTTCCTGCAGATATGCTATACTTCCAGCCTCCTGGATCCCTTTCTATGCTGCTCCACAGACAGAGGGCCCCCGCTCCCTCACCCCACAGACTCTTTACCCTATGTTAATGCCACTGATTTCAACAGAACAACTCCTGGCTTGCACTAGGGTAAGCGAGGGGAGAATCAAGCCCAGAAAGCATGCTACCTTGCAGAGCCTTCTCCAGATCCTGAGGCTCCTCCCACACCTGATGAAATCTCATAGGCAACAGAGCAAAACTAGTGTGAGGTCAGAGTGATGCCTCAGATGCTGCTTCTCCTTACATAGCCCCTCAGGACCTCAGCTCTGGCTAACCCCAGGCAGCAGAGATGTGACAGAACACAAAGGCAATCCACAAACAGAGCCCTGTCCTTCATATGGTGTGATAAGCACCTCCCTGTCACACCCTGGCAAAGTGAGGGTGGGAGAAGGGTAGCTGGGCAAAGGAATGAATTTGTTTTGATTAGATGGGAAAAATTAAGCCCTTAGAATATCAGGGTTGGAAGTGACCTTGGGAGGTGATCTAGTCTAACCCCTTGCTCAAGGCAGGACTAATCCCCAGACAGATTTTTGCCATAGATCCCTAAATGGCCCCCTCAAGGATTGAACTCACAACCCTGGATTTAGCAGGCCAATGCTCAAACCACTAAGCTATCCCTTCCCCTCTTCTCAAGGAACACTATTATTTGATACTCATTTGGCTGTTGTGAAAAGGACTAAGTCATCCCAGTTTTCCAACAGGGGGCATGCTATATAAATGGGTGTAAATTCTGTAGGGAAACTGCACCCAGATTTTATGGTTTAGTGCATGGCTTATTCTCAGCACCTTTTCCCTCTCCAAATCCTCTGTGGGTTTGGTTTGTTTTTTACAAGCCCAGTGAATGCAGAAGTGCACGCTTGTCAAACGAGCTCCAGCGTGTCTTGAATGGAGATGCTGCTGGCATGCTGGTCTTTGCACTAAATTGTGCATTCAGGCACAAGGAGGCAGCACAGTGTTGCACGTTGCTGGTGAAGGAGCAAGCACCCATTGTGATTGCATGCCTACATCTCAGCTAGGCTCAGCAAAGTGCCAGATACACTGACATCTCGGTATTCAATATTTTGGCCCCTTTTCTATTTCAGCCCACAACTGGATTCTTACTGTCAAAACTGTTGTGAGTAGGTTGGGTCCAGCAAAGTCAAAGCTAAGAAAAACTGAGCTGTAGTCTGTTCTGCCTCCTGCATGATCAACAAAGTCACCAGCTGAGTTCTGCTTCCAGAATCTCTGCTCTCACTGATTTTGGAAGCAGAAAAGGTATGTTTGATTTTCAGAGGCCAGTTTCAGCTCTCAGCTAAACAAACCTTGCTTTGCTGAAACTCAGCACATTCAATTGTAGAAACTAGCAATACACATGGAACACAAACATGTCCTTTTTATAGTCATTTGCCTGACCCTAATCAGATCATTTGGCCTAGTGGACAGGGCCTAGCCTGGCAGGCCTGAGAGCCTAACTGCTGACTGACTGTGAGAACATCTCTTTTCTTTACCACCTTTTGTCTATTTAGACCAGAGTGGCCCACGGGACCGTCCTGCCTGGCCCTTGAGCTCCCAGCCAGGGAGGCTAGCCCCCAGCCCCTCCCCTGCTGTTCCCCCTCCCCAGCAGCCTCAGCTCGCCAAGCCACCAGTGCTCTGGGTGGCGGGGCTGCGAGCTCCTGCCGGGCAGCACGGCAGCAGGACTGGCTCCGGCTGGGCGGCGGGGCTGTGAGCTCCTGCTGCTCTGAGTTGCATGGTAAGGGGGCAGGAAGCGGGGGTTGGATAAGGGGCAGGGGGTTCCGGGGGGTAGTCAGGGAGCTGGGTCAGGGCAGTCAGGGGACAGGGAGCAGGGGGGGTTGGATAGAGGGTGGGGTCGGTTAGGGGCAGGGGGTCCCGGGAGAGGACTGTCAGGGGACAAGGAGCAGGGGGGTTAGATGGATCAGAGGTTCTATGGGGGGCAGTCAGGGGGCAGGAAGTGGGAAGGGGCAGATAGGGGGCAGGGGCCAGGCTGTTTGGGGAGGCACAGCCTTCCCTACCCGGCCCTCCATACAGTATCACAACCCCGACGTAGCCCTCGGGCCAAAAAGTTTGCCCACCCTGATCTAGACGTCAAGCTCTTTATGACATGGACTGTCTCTCACTATTAGAATTCTTTGAGGGGGTCAGCCAACATGTGGGCACAAGGGATACAGTGTACCTGCACTTTCAGAAATGCTTTGACAAGGTCCCTCACCAAAGGAGGGATGGTCCTCTCATGGATCAGTCACTGGTTAAATGATATGAAACAAAGGGTAGGAATAAATGTGCACTGTGAAAACTGACGACAGGTAAATAGCAGGGTCCCTGTGGCAGAGTGCTGGGCAGGAACACCTGAGCCAGCCCTCTGTCTCAACAGCTCTGATTAAGGGAGGTAAATTGGAGCTGGCTAGAGAAACCTGTGCCTGATTGGCAAAGGGGAAACAGCTGCCAGCCTCATTAGCCTGGGGCTATATACAGGCCCAGATAAAAGAGGCAGGGGTGAAACATGCTTCCTGCCTGGATACAGTAGCCAAGCAGTCCTCAAGGCTGAAAACCCCAAGCTGTATAGGGTGAGAAGGTGATAGGACTGCACCCTGTAAATACTGCACTGGTGATTGCTGAACCTGAGGGTCTCTGAGTGGTTTTTGGAGCAGAGACAGGACACCTGCTATGTCCTGTTACAGTCCCCAAGGATCTGTGCTGGGACCAGGGCTGTTCAACATATGAATAAATTATCTGGAAAATGGGGTAAAAAGTGAGGAGGCAATGTTTGTAGATGATACAAAATTATACAAGATAGTTATGTCCAAAGCTGACTGACAAGTTAAAGAGATCTTGCAAAACTGGGTGACAGGCACAGTGGATTTGATTTAAATCAAATTGATTTACTTCACTAGTCAGGAAAACTCAATTTAATCATGGATTTCTACATAAAAGTGCATTCTTGTTGGTTGTTATAACCTTAATACATATTCTTCACAACTCAGAGATGGATGTAGGTTTCATTTTTAGAAGGTACACACTATACATTTGAGTGAGTTATTTCTAAAACTTCAGATTAGTTTTACAGCTATATCAGAAAATGAATGATTGGTTATTTCATTTACCAAAGGTAATTGAAGCAGATATTTATGAAGTAATTGGGAAGCAAACCATCTCCAATTCAACAGGTTAATCATTAATATATGGAGGATTTTCTTGCCATGCTGTATTAGGAATAGACCATCACCAGACAGTTAATGTTGTTTTAGTTAAATAAGAATTTATGTATTATGGATTTTTTTTCTTCAACAGCAAACATATTATAACAAAACAAGCATATGAATTTTTTAAAAACTTTAACTAGATTCAAATCAGGTTTGATAAAATTGTTTAACTAAACTAGTTAAATGAAGTCTTTTTAAAAAAAAAATTAACCATGTCAGCAAGCTCAACGTGAGAAACTTAAAATATTGTCTTGTGCAGCTAACTCAGTCATCTTCACCTTCATTTCACTGTTTGCTCATAATCTGGAAAAGAAAAACAAGCTTTCCTGCTTTTTCAGGTCCCAGATGATTTCTCAATTTGGGATGAATTAGTCCAAAGGAAGAAAATATTCCTTCTACACCTGCAGAAGAAGCTACTGCTGTTAAAAGTGAGATTATCACTTCAACAGTCTTTGAATACAAGTGCTTAAGTGACTTCCACCAGTTCACTGGTGTGACTTTCTTTAAAACATCAGCAAACATATATTTCTTGAACGATTCTTATTCCCAAACTGGGTCTCTTTTATGGCCTGCTGCCATCATAGGTTTTCCCTTCTAGTGAGAGAATGGTATGGTAGATCTCAAATCAATGAAGACTACACTCAAAGACCTCAAGACTTCTGGAATATGCTGCTCAAACAGTTTCACTTTTGTTTCTACTGCCTGTCCCTCCCTTCTCACATTTATCTCCGGACTTCTCCATGTCCAGATCTGTTCTGCCCCCCAATAATCATAGAAGATTAGGGTTGGAAGGGACCTCAGGAGGTCATCTAGTCCAACCCCTCGCTCAAAGCAGGGCCAATCCCCAACTAAATCATCCCAACCAGGGCTTTGTCAAGCCTGACTTTAAAAATCTTTAAGGAAGGAGATTCCACCACCTCCCTAGGTAACCAATTCCAGTGCTTCACCACCCTCCTAGTGAAATAATGTTTCATAATATCCAACCTAGACCTCCCCTACTGCAACTTGAGATCATTACGGCTTATTCTGTCATCTGCCACCACTGAGAACAGCCGAGCTATATCCTCTGTGGGAATCCCCCTTCAGGTAGTTGAAGGCTGCTATCAAATCCCCCCTCACTCTTCTCTTCTGCAGACTAAACAAGCCCAGTTCCCTCAGCCTCTCCTTTTAAGTCATATGCCCCAGTACCATGATCATTTTAATTGCCCTTCGCTGGACTCTCTCCAATTTCTGTACTGGAGGGCCCCAAACTGGATGCAATACTCCAGATGAGGCCTCACCAGTGCAGAATAGAGAGGAATGATCATGTCCCTGGATATGCTGGCAATGCTCCTACTAATGCAGCCCACTATGCCGTTAGCCTTCTTGGAAACAAGGGCACGCTACTGACTCATATCCAGCTTCTCATCCACTGTAATCCCCAAGTCCTTTTCTGCAGAACTGATGCTTAGCCAGTCCATCCCCAGCCTGTAGCGGTGCATGGGATTCTTCCTTCCTAAGTGCAGGACTCTGCACTTGTCCTTGCTGAACCTCATCAGATTTCTTTTGGCCCAATCCTCCAGTTTGTCTAGGTCACTCTGGACCCTATCTCTACCCTCCAGCATATCAACCTCTCTCCCCCCAGCTGTGTGTCATCTGCAAACTTGCTGAGGGTGCAATCCATCCCATCATCCAGATCATTAATAAAGATGTTGAACTAATCATAAACCTTCTGAAACTTTGCACTTTTAGAGAGAGATAAGGGATTGATTCTGTACAACAATTTGCAGAGGGATAATAGGGATGAGGTCTTTTTTTCTCGCAAGATATTTATTTAAAAACATTTTTGCTGTTAATCATGTTATCTCTGGAGACAAATCCACAGTTTGTGAACTGGAAAACTAAGCATCTCTGATGGTAGTGCTCAGTCTAGAAGATGAGTCCTATTGGGTAAATAGAAAGATTAACCTAAATAATCTGTACAGAAGCCCCTGGAACCCCATAATCCATGAACTATTGGAACTCATTTACAAAAACTTTTCTTAAACATTACATGAATATACTGTCTTATACTTTAGACTTTATAATCCCTATTCCATGATAAAATATCTTTGAGCTATAATGTATCTTTAGATTGGATTTTTTTAAATAAAATGCCTTTTTTTTAAATAAAAAAAACAGATTTTGATTTGATTTTTTTTTAATCTTTGCTTTTTATCCATTCTGGTGACTGGGCAACAAAATGGCAGATGAAACTCAATGTTGATAAATGCTAAGTAATGTACATTGGAAAACATAATCCCACCTATACATATAAAAATATGAAGTCTAAATTAGCTGTTACCACTCAAGAAAGAGAGCTTGGAGTTATTGTGGATAGTTCCCTGAAAACATCCACTCAATGTGTAGTGGCTGTCAAAAAAAGCTAACAGAATGTTGGGAATCATTAGAACAGGGATAGATAAGGCAGAAAATACCATAATGCCACTGTATAAATCCATGCTACGCTGCCCCTTGAATACCACATGCAGTTCTGGGTGCCCCATCTCAAAAGAGATATATTAGAACTGGAAAAAGTGCAGAGAAGGGCAACAAAAATGACTAGAGGTATGGAACAGTTTCCATATGAGGAGAGATTAAAAAGGCATAAACTGTTCAGTTTAGTGAAGAGACAACTAAGGGAGGATATGATAGGTCTATAAAATTATGAATGGTATGAGAAAGTGAAGGAAGTGTTATTTACCCCTTCACATAACACAAGAACCAGGGCTCACCCAATGAAATTAATAGGCATCCGGTTTAAAACAAAAGGAAGTACTTCTTCACAGAGTGCACAGTCAACCTGTGGAACTCATTGCCAGGGGATGTTGTGAAGGCCAAAACTAGAACTGGGTTAAAAAAGGAATTAGATAATCATTGATGCACATACTATCCTTGAACTTATTAGCCAAGATGGTTAGGGACACAGTCTCATTCTCTGGGTGTCCCTAGTCTCTGATTGCCAGAAGCTGGGACTGGATGACAGGGGATGAATCACTCAAATTGCCCTATTCTGTTAATTCCCTCTGAAGCACCTGGCACCAGCCACTGTCGGAAGACTAGATGGATCACTGGTCTGACCCAGTATGGCCATTCTTATGTACATACAATGCCTGGCACAGTGGGGCCCCTGGCGCTACTCTTGCATAAGTGACAGTAATTTTAGGACAGAAACAAGTTCCAGAAACAATAATCAAGAACACTGCAGATTGATCCTGCAGCTGTTACTCCTGGGGATGGGTTGAGATTATGTTGCAGCCTCCTAAGGTATCTCTACACTGCATTGTAAAGCCAGGCTCAGATCTGGTATGAGCCCAATCCCCAGAACTATCCACACACAAATCTTTCTGACTCATGTCAGCAAGCACTCAGGGCCCAAGTCCTAGGCCCCACCTAGGAGAGTGGGTCTGAGCTGGAGTCCCACCGTGACTCAGGTCCAAGCCCTGTCATTGTGCAGCTCAAGTTGCAGCCAGTGGTGAGCTGCAGCCAGTTCGCACCGGATTGCGCGAACCGGTTGTTAAATTTAGAAGCCCGTTTAGAACCGGTTGTTCCTGGAGGGACAACTAGTTCCAAAAGGGCTTTTAAATTTAACTAAAGCTCTAGCTGCTCCCTACCCTTCCCCCAGCCCCAACTCACCTCACTCCGCCTCCTCTGCTGAAGCTCCTCCGGCTTCTCCTCCCCCTTCCCAGCTTCCCGCGAATCAGCTGTTCGCGCGGGAAGCTGGGAGGGCTGAGAAGCAAGCAGCGCTTCCACCAGGTGAGCTGGGGCCGGGGGTGCCAGCGCCGGTCGGCGAGGTCGTAGCGAGACTCTGGGGTCGGGCGGCTGGGCTCCTGCCCCCAGGGTCCAGCTGCGACCTCGGCCAGGCGGCACTGCTCCTGGCCGGGTCCGGCCGGACGGCGCGGTTCCTGACCGGGTGGCGCGGTTCCTGGCTGGGTCCGGCCGGGAGGCGCGGTTCCTGGCCGGGCGGCGCGGTTCCTGGCCGGGTCCGGCCGGGCGGCACGGTGGGAGGAGAATCCGGGGGGAAGCTTCCTGCAGGTGAGCTGGGGCAGGGTGGGGCGCAATGAGGACTCCAGGCTCCGCCCGGCCCTGCTCCAGCCACTGCCCGGCCCCAACTCCGGCTGCACGGCGCAGCTCCGACACTGGCCCCGACCCCGGCAGGGGTAAGAGGCCAGGGCCGGGACTGGGGCGGGGGAGGAGGGGTTGGATCGGGCAGAGGTTCTGGGGGGGCAGACAGGGGATGGGGAAGGGGGGGTTGGGTAGGCGCCGCGTGGGAGTTCCTGGGGTCTGTTGGGATGGTGGTGGATGGAGTCGGGGCAGTCAGGGGACAGGGAGCGGGGCAAGTTTGGCAGGGGGTGGGGTCCTGGGAAGGAGTGGTCAGGGGACAAGGAGCAGGGCAGGGGGGGGTTATGGGTTGTGGTTTCTGAGGGGGGGCAGGACATGGGTGGGGGGTGTACTCACTGGGCGGTTCCCTACCGGGTCTTTGGTGGTGGGTCCTTCAGCCGCTGGAGCCATGCCACCGAAGACCCAGTAGGGAACTGGTTCCTAAGATTTTGGCAGCTCATCACTGGTCGCAGCCCCTAGTCAGAAGGGCTGTGTAGTGTAGTATGAGATCCAGGTCCAGCAATCAGAAACCCAGGCTTACAATGCAATGTTGACACTCAAGCACAGGCTTGGAAATACCAAGTCCTCAAGTGCGGGTCCCACAGCCCCTGGTTTACAAGCAGTGTAGACATCCCCCTAGGGCCCTCCCAGTCGGAGAGCAGCCTTTTTCAAGAAACAAAATGTACCAGTGCTGCAGGAAAGATATATTTGTACTGGGGATTTAGGTGACTATCAAATACTGAGACACAGGGCCTGATTCTCCACTGTCCTCGGCAGTCACTTACTGCCAGGTATTCCAATCTGGTAGTGGTGTAACTGACCACACGTGGCAGCAGAGACCCTAGCCCACAAAGTCTGGGATGCTGTGAGCAGTGCTGTGCAAGCTCCCCCCGATCCAGCTCAGCCAAGTCACTCCTGCTATCCTCGTGCTGGCCCCCACCCAGATCTGCCAGTGCACGCCAGCGGTTCCTCCCATTCTATCCCTCAGGTACAGTGCTGGGTTAAAGGGCCCCGGCCAATTTGGGGGCCCCCACAGAAGCACCAGAACCTGAGTAGAAAGGGGGGGCACTGGAACTGTGGCCCAGCCCCCTGCTCCTCCTCTTTCCCCCAGGGCCCTGAACATTTGTTTTGCTTGGGGGTGGGTGGGAGTTCTCTCACTTTTTAAACTTTCTTTCCACTGGACAAAAAGCAGGAGAAAAGTTAAAAAAAATAAAAGTGGGAGAAAATGGGGAGGGGGGGCCCATCAACATAAAATAGTTTTTTCACTGGAAAATGAAGACACATGATTTTGTGGGAAATTGGGGGAGGGGGATGAAATTTGTTGAAAAAGTTTGGGGGGGAATCCAGAAAGTGTCAGGAAAATTGAGACCCAAATGAAAATCTCTCTCTCACACACACACACACAAAACCATTTTGCTAAAACAAAAATTATAATGGAAATTTTTGATGGGCTAGCTGCATGCCCGTTACAGAACACTTTCTAATGAAGGTGCTATCCTTTAGAGATGCGCTGCCTGTTTTTACATTGTGCTTGCATTATAATGATACAGCTTTATTTGGAAAAGTACAAATTATTTTTGGATTTAAGCAACACAACATAGTCTCATCACTGACAAATCTAGGCCCCAATTTAGGAAAGCAGCTAAGCGCAAGTGTGCATCAGTGTTCAAGCACACACTCAAGTACCTTTGTGAACAGGGGCCCTGGAGAGCACAATCACATTTTCAAACATGTCTCAGTCTCAGCTGTTTTATTGATTTCTTTAATGGAAAAAATAAAATTCTATTCCATGCCAAAAGCACTGTTCATGTGCCAAATGACAAAAATTTATTCCTGGATCATATCAGTAAATTCTCACCAAAACCATCTGCTTGAGCCTACAAATATGGAGACGTGGTCGTTTAGCCCTGTTCTATTCTGAGCAGAGAGCTGGCCAAACTCAGGGGCAATTTATCATTTCTTTAAAAGTTAAACAATTCCATGTGGCACTTGACAATAGCTACTTTCAAGCTCTTCCCCATCCCTCCGCTCATGTAACTCAAAAATCCGTTTTAAAAATCAAATAAATACCACAGATCTTTTGTCTGGCTAGCTGGTGCCTTTGTTTACAAAAAAGGCCTATTCACATCTGAAAAATGAGCTTGCAGTGAGGCTCAGTGACTGCTGTTCATCTCTGCTTTTTATACACCCTGCAATGTGATGGCCCACAGTGAATAAGATCCTGAATAAGGATTTATACAGGTTCAAAGCTTAACCAGCCCAGGTGAGCGAGTTAAGAATCTGTTTTAGTATGTAGATAGCCTCCATTTCCCTGACATATGAGCACCTCACCACCTTTAACAGATTTATCTTCCTCTTTACGAAGAAACACAGACAGGATCAGACCCAAAGTCCACCTAGCCCAGTATAACGTCTCCGAATATGGCCAGCACCAGCTGCTTCAGAGGGAAGTGTAAGATCCCCACAGTAGCAGATGTGGGATAATTTGTCCCCAACATAGGTCTCATCCTGGTCTCTAATCATGTCACCTTGGTTTATGGCCTGAAGTACAGTGGCTAACATGCCTTCCCAAGTATTGATTATCACTAGTTATGATGATTGTGTCTATCAAGGGAACATCCCTGGGAGGGGATGCCTTGCTGTGACCCTCATTGGGCAGGTGGGGAACTAAGGCACAGGGAGATGAAGCCCCAGCTCCTTGAAGGTGTTTACTCACCTAACTCCCATTGATTTCATGCCTAAGTGACAGAGAGGAAGCCTGTGAGAGCAGATAATGGAGCCTGGGTCTCCAAAAGCCCAGGCTAGTGCTGTGACCACTGAACCATCCTTCCCCATTTATTTCACTTAGAGTTTTCCACTACAGGTTTATGAATAATAAATACTGTACAAAACAACTGCATCTCTACCCCTGCCAGCAACGTTAGGGTTGGAACACAGACACACCAATGCGGAGACATTCCAAGTTGAAGCTCAAACAATGGGCCAGATCCCTGCAGGACAAAGCAGGCAGAAAGCTGCTCTACCAGAGCAGCTGGGATTCCTTTTGATGGTACAAAGCCAGCCATCCACACCCACCCTGACATATGGTAGGAAGGGACATAGCCAGAGTGCCTTGTGTTCCAACAATTCTCAGCCAGCGGAACAGTCCCCAGGTAACCATTCCAGCCAGGGTAACTTAGTGCAATCCTTAGGCTGCTCTAAGCTACACCAGGAGTTGAATCAGATCATGAGATCAGAGAGGTTTTTTATAGCTACATCTCCACCCTCCTCTCTTCAGCTGAGACCAAACCATCAAGCCACCTATATTATTCTTCTGTGACATCATATCCCAGAATCCTTTGTTTGAGCCAAACCAAACACACACAAACAAGTCTCCCATCCTCACCTACCCCCCAAAAAAGACCCAAAAGCCAACATTCAAAGTTAAGCCATACACAATGATTTCTAAAACTGACAGTTAATGGAGCCATATATGGTAAAAGTAGAAATTTCCATTCCAGCCAAAATGCCTTCACCTTGAAGAGAAACTGTGGTATTGAAAGCAGGCACCAACAGCTCTGTAGCTTGTATGGTCTTGTATTCAATATTGGTAACAATATTCCCGTATCATTCGTTAAAGGTGAGGTCTAGGAAAGGACAGAGATGTGTACTTCTGTTTAAACTAGGGAGGGGGCAACTTCTGCTGGGTACACAGGTTCAGGGAGCCAATATTTCCAAATATCAGTTGGGAAATATGCAGCTGCTGACGAGTCCACTGGGCCAGGATTATCGGCCATCAGCAAATTGACAGGCAGCCCGTAAAAAGCCATGAGCATTGGAGCAAGTCTGCAGGAAAAGGTGTCTGGGATCATGGAGAGGACCCGAGGCCTTCATGGGCCCACCGTGCATATGCCTTAATCCTGCCCTGGCCTTGATCCAAAACGAACACAGCTGTGGAAGGCAGTAGGAAAGGAACACAGAAAAGAGGCAGGGAGGCCGGTGACAGCTTGGGGTCAGAATTAAGGTGGTTTGGATGGCAATGGCTGTGCATTTCCTTACTTGCTAACATTTGGGATTATGTTTAACCTCACCTGGCTCTCCTCTTGACATTACTGACACATTATATACTAACCCTCCCCTCCAGCTGAAGGAGCGGTTTTCTCTGGGGCATTCATTCGCTTACATTTTGGCCCAGACGGGAAAGAAAAAGAAAGCAAGAGACTTTCTCTCTGTTGCTAGCTAGCTGCATGCAGAGCTCTCCTAAAAGTGCAGAGGGAATGGCGGCAGCAGCAAGGAGCAGACAGGCCCAGGCCCATGTACCGCAGCAGCACACACCAGATTTACGGCTCTCTCCTGTCACCGTCTGAGCTACAATTCCTGGACAGTGCTGCTGTTGCTTGGCGGCTGCAAAGGATCAGCACAGATGCTGGAGATGATGGCCCATGGGTACAATACACACAGCAGACACACTGTAATGCTGCTAAGCCTAGCAGGTTTTCAAACTGATGGAAGGGGGAAAAGCAGCATTATTAAATTGCACTGCTAATGGAAGGCCTGGGCTGCACGATTTGAGACCAGGAGCTACAGATATAGAATAAGGGTATGGCTACACTTGGGAGTTGCAGCGCTGGGAGTTACAGCATTGGTCGTACAGCTGTGTAGGGAAAGCGCTGGGGTGTGGCCACACTCACAGCTACCAGCGCTGCAGTGTGGCCACATTTGCAGCGCTGTTGGGAGTGATGCATTATGGGCAGCTATCCCAGCGTTCAAGTGGCAGCAACATGCTTTTCAAAAGAGGGGGGAGGGGTGGAGTGTGACAGGGACCGGGGGAGAGAGAGAGAGTGGATTTTTGGAGCCAACACTGTGTATCAGCTCCCTGCCTTGCAAAATCAGAAAATTTTCCCGACCCCTTACTCTTAACTGCAAACAACCTGCAGACCAGATAAGCAGCTGCTCCAACTGACTCCCTTTCTCCTCCCTGCCCCCGCTGTTTCTATCCTCAAGCAAACACTCATCCCCCTGCCTGCCTCATTCACAGCAAGGTAGTGGGTTATCTCATTTGATTGTTCACAGTCAGTTACAGATTGATCACAGCAAACAGGAGCTGTGTTTGTTTTTTAGATAAGCAGCTCCCGGAGTCCCGAGTTCACAACAAAACAAAGAGAGGCAGCATAACAAAACAAAGAGACTAATTTAGTTAAAAGCATTCTGGGATATCTCCTAATACCCTAGAGGCCAATAACAGCGCTGGTGTGTGGCCACACTTTACGAGCAATGCTGCAATCGTTATACCCCAAGCAGACCCAGGTGTACAGCCAGCGCTGCAGCCAGGGAGTTGCAGCGCTGGATGTGCCCCGCAGGTGTGGACAGTTACTAAGTGCAGTGCTGGAAAGCCTCCACCAGCGCTGCAACTCTCAAGTGTAGCCATACCCTAAGACTGGGAAGGGCTCAGCAAAGTGCATGGGCAACAGATCCTCTCAGCTGAAAGTGGCTATGGCTCAGTTTTCTCCCTTTCTTTGCCAGCTCTGGCCAGCCACCAGTGGCTGTTATATCTGCTCCTACACTTCCCATTACCTCTTCTGGATTCCAGAGAACTCCTGTAGCTGCCAGTGCTGTGAAGGGCAGAAGTGTCTCTGATCACTGCTGTTGGTCTCACAATGGCAAGGAGAACTCTGGCAATGCTGTTTTTGCTTTTGACTCCATTCAGCAAGCTCACCCCTCTGAATGCTCCCACACTCTGGTGCACATCAGATTAGGAACCTCCAGCGAGAATCCTCGGCTCCTGCACAATGGGTGTCTCTGATCCTGGAGGTCACATGTCCTAGTGCTCTCTTGAGGCTTGGAATTCTCCCTCTAATGCTGGCTTGGTGCCTCTTTTCCCAAACGCCCAGCAGCCACACAGCATCCAGTCTGATACTGGTGCTGCCACGCTACACTGCTGGTTCCAGCCCACAGCCATGCAGCGGGAGGTCACCAGCGCAACTGGGTTGTGTGTGATGCTACTACTGCTGGTTGTCATTCATGGCAGAACAAAAAATGAATCATATTTGCAAATGCAGTTCCTGAGTGCATGAGGAAGCCTAGCTCGGACAGAGAGGAGAAAGTAGTCTAGGGAGCAGAGTGAGTGTCTGATCAGTCTCTTATGAACAGCCCAGAGACACATGAGCCAAATTGGACAGCCTCTGGGACCAAACAGGGAGAAGATAAACTAGAGGTAGCCAAAGTCAAAGCATCTCCTGCACTGTTAGATTGTTTTATTGATACTGGATTAATTTATTATGCTCAATAACTATCACTGTTTCAATGGGAACTGCAGGTTCTCTGAGACAGTACATGAATAGAATGGTTGTAGTTTTCCACCATCCTCTCTCTCCAGTTAGCACCTGCTCAAAGGGATTCCGTTTGGATACTGCTACCACATTCTAGCTTAACGCTGAAGACTCACTTCCTTTTCCTTTGCTTTCACTCATTCACTTGGCAGCACACACTCACTTCGGGCTTGATCAGTCAGCGGGCATCTTTCCACTGGCTTCAGAGGGCTTTGCATCATACCCTTATTGCATTTCCTTTTGGATGGTGCCCGGAGATTTCCAGACGCTGTCAAGTGCTATCGACACTGAAGATGTCTACCCTAACTGCCCGCCATGTATCTCTTGTTGTGCAACTCCTTATCACACTGCTCCTTGAGTCATCACCACAGATAGCCCTTTTCCTCTGACTTCCTCTTCATCCTCCCATAGCCTCAGGTGCAGATGGTACTCATTTTCTGCCACGTATTTCAGTCTTGAGCTAGTCCATTCAGGCTTCTGGGTGTCATGTTGATGGATTTGGAGTCTGTGTCTTCTGTTCTGCATAATGTTCCTCTACGTCACCCTCTTCTTTTCTTCCCACGTGGTGTCCGTATTGTCACTTGATATGAAAAATGTGTTGGGGGCATCCTTAAAGCATATCCTACATATGTCCATCGTTGTCTTCTTACCATATTTGATGCTTTAGGCTGGTTTGCTCAAGAATGTCTGATGTTGCAAGAAACTCTTTCCAATGGAGTCTGAAAGATCTTCTGCAGGCATTTACTTTAGAATGAATTGATCTTATAAATTTCTTTTGTAGATGTCCATGACTCTGCTCCATAAAGGAGGACAGACGCGATGCCAATGTTAAAAAAGTGTATTTGTGAGTCAGTGCCAATCATGCTACTATTCCAAATCTTTTCAAGCTCATACAAGCTGTTTGCTGCTTTTGATATTTGTTGCTTAACATCTAGCACAGTTTCACCATAATTACTCATCCCAGTCTAGACAGGTAAAATGACTTACTTCTTCCAGGGTTTCTCCTTTTACTCCAATGGTTGCTTTTGGGACACTGATAGCCATATATTTTGTCTTCCCCTTGTTGCTAAACAAACCAACTTGTTTTGCCGTATCTGCCAAAGGCTGGGTCTTTTCTTCCACTGAGCGATGTATTGCACTAAGCAAGAACTAAAGGGATACTAGGGAGTCTGTTATTTTTCTTACTGTAGGAAAGAAAAAATGCTACTGCCACAATAGCATGCTTCAATCAAGGCACAAGTCATTTCTACACTAGTACCACTTAGGCCTAAAAAATACCACCTCTGAGACACTTATGGAGGGGAAATGAAGGCTGTTCGCAGGGAGTAACTGATTGATGGGATATGTTGATTGATTCATGCTGTATGTCAGATGCAGAATGACCAGAACTCCAGACAGCAAAGTCACAGATCTATGATTAAAACAGGTGTAGCTGGATGTAAATGGTTTAGTCTATTCCTGCTAGTATGGGATACAAGGCAGATGAATTTGTAAGGCTTTCCTACGTCCATTTATTAAAGCAGGATGTTAGGGCCAGTCCTGAGCATTTTACACAAATGATTTAAATTCCCCAAACCCAATTTAATAATCATATGAAACCCCTAAAATAAAACAAATGCAGTGTCTTGTTAAACCTTCAGAGGAAAGGCAAGTTGCAAACTTGGAGTAGTTCAGGGAATCAGATACATATAGGTGCGATGGGAGAGCAGAAACAAAATGTTGTGCCAAGCTTCTTTCACTGGAAATAAGCTGGTTTGTAGGGGATGATCATGGACAGTGCACAGCTGATGAGTAGGCCTATAAGAAAGGAGGACCCGACAAACATTGCGGGGGGCCACACCCATAAAAAGATATAAACAGCACAGAGTTAAAATTATATCAACTATCCTGGATGGCCCTGCAAGATTGATTGAAATCAGAGTGAAAAGTTGCTTCAGGGCTGGGTGAGTGAGATATTGCCACTATGCTTCCTGATTTGGAACAAACAAATTTCCTGTGTATCACCCCTTTATTTGAATAATATAAATCATGCACGTGGTCTATACAATATCCTACATGCGACACAGAAAACAAAGTTGATCTCATATCTTATAGAGCAAGAAAGAATTAAAGTTATAGATTAAGTATATTAAAACTCATATTTTAATTCACATGCTGTTCAAGTTATATTTAAAATAGAAGCATCAAGTCCTGCAGTCCTTACTTGGTTTTTACCCAGTCCTTACACTAGGCAAAATTCCCATTTGTTTCAAACAAAAATTTGACTGAGTAAGGCCAGAAGAACAGAGAAGAACAGAAAAAGGATATCAGGATTTGGTCCTGTGCTAATATTAGAGCTGGCCAGGAAATGATTTATTTTCTCTGCAACCATTTTTTATTAAAAATAAATAAATAAATAAAAATAAAAAAAAGGAGATTTTTCACTAAAATATTTTGGTTTTTTGATGAAAACCTAAAACGGTAGCTGGTTGGAAAATGGAATTCCCCTCTCAGAGGAAGTGCTGCTGCTTCTTCTGCATGGTGATAGGGGAACAGTGAAAACAATACTGTGACTACAGTTGGATCTTGAGGTTTCTTGTCCGTTCCAGAGCTGGGGGGGTAGCTATGTGAATGGCTGTCATACCTTCAGGATGAGCATAGATTGGGCAATTGTCCCTCATGTGTCCAACAGTTTGCAGTTTTTTGTGCTGAATCAGCATGAAACATCAAAATAGCAAAAATTTTCACATAATGAAAAGCCGAGAAGAAAATTGATTCAGAAATACTGAAATGACAAATACAGACTTTTTCAATGAAAAGCAAGTGTTTTGTTTCAAAATGTAGATTTTGAACTTTTGTTCAGACTTGACAGCTTGGGTTAAAATGACAAAAGCAAAATTTTCCTGTGGAGCAGACATTTTGAAATGAAAAAAAAAATTGTGAATGTTCATTCAAGATGAAAAAGATGAAAAAGATGAACACTTCAACCTCCCTGGCCACACAATAGCAGATTTTAAGGTGGCCATCTTACAGCAAAAAAACTTTAGGACCAGACTCCAGAGAGAAACTGCTGAGCTCCAGTTCATCTGCAAATTTAACACCATCAGTTTAGGACTAAACAAAGACTGTGAATGGCTTGCCAATTACAGAACCAGTTTCTCCTCCCTTGGTTTTCACACCTCAGCTGCTGGAACAGGGCCCCATCCTCCCTGATTGATCTAACCTCGTTATCTCTAGCTTGCTTCTTGCTTGCTTATATATACACACCTGCCCCTGGAAATTTCCACTGCTTGCATCCGAAGAAGTGGGTATTCACCCACGAAAGCTCATGCTGCAAAACGTCTGTTAGTCTATAAGGTGCCACAGGACTCTTTGCAATTTTCATTGCATTCTTCTAGTGCATATTTTCTCACAGGAAATTTAGGTGAAACCAGACAAACATTTTGGCCAAAATATATATTTTTTAAATGGAGGTTTGTTTTTTCAACAAAACTCTGGAAAATTAAATGAAAACTGACATTTTTTTGCCAAAAAATCTGTTTTGTAGAAAAGTATTGAGCAGCTCAATTAATACAGTGAGGGTCATACCTTTGTAATGTACATTTAGCCAAGTACTGTACCACTTCTACCACAGGTACATAGGTTTCGGACAAGGCTATCCTTGTCTTTTGCACTGACAGATGCCTTTTGGAAGAGAAGAGAGGGAAACAAAAGTTGTCACTCACAGCCCTCATTCCCCATCTACTAGCAGCTGTTTTAGGACACCCCTACCCAGGGATGAGCTGGAGCCGGTTCACACCGGTTCGCACGAACCGGTTGTTCAATTTAGAAGCGGTTTTAGAAGCGCTTGTGAACTGGGTTCCCTGCAAGGGAAGCTTTGATGGACTCTGGCCAGAAAGTGTGTAATTCCTCCTCCCAGCCGCCGGGGAGGCGCTGCGCTGCTCTGAGGGAGCCATGTGGGCTGCCTCCTGGCCCTGTTGCTGCTCCTGCTCCTTGGACCTCTGGCCCTGGGGCTCCTGCTGCTGCCTGGTGGGTCCCCGGCTGCTCTGCTGGGCCTGGGCTGCGTCCTGCTGCTCGGGCTGCTCCCAGCCGCTCTCCCCGTGTGAGTGTCTGCACCCCCCGCCCACAGCCACCCCCTGCCCCCCATCTTCACCCCCTGCCCACAGCCCCTGCCACCCCCCCTGCCCACAGCCCCTGCCATCCCTCCTGCCCCTGCCACCTCCTGCCCACAGCCCCTGCCATCCCTCCTGCCCTTCCCGCTGCCACCCCTGCCCACAGCCACCCCATCTACCCCCCCTACCCCCAGCCCCGGCCACCCCCCTACCCCCAGCCCCTGCCATCCCTCCTGCCCCCTTCCACCCCCCTACCCACAGCCCCTGCCATCCCTCCTGCCCCCTGCCACCCCCCTACCCACAGCCCCTGCCATCCCTCCTGCCCCTGCCACCCCTGCCCACAGCCAGCCCCTGCTGCACCTCCTGCCCTTCCGCTGCCACCCCTGCCCGCAGCCCCCCACCGCCACCCCCCGCCCACAGCCACCCCGTCTTCACCCCCTGCCCCCAGCCCCTGCCACCCCACAGCCCCTGCCATTCCTCCTGCCCCTGCCACCCCTACCCACAGCCCCTGCCATCCCTCCTGCCCCCTGCCACCTCCCTGCCCACAGCCAGCCCCTGCTGCACCTCCTGCCCTTCCCGCTGCCACCCCCCGCCCGCAGCCACCCACAGCCACCCCCTGCCCACAGCCACCCCGTCTTCACCCCCTGCCCCCAGCCCCTGCCACCACCCTACCCACAGCCCCTGCCATTCATCCTGCCCCTGCCCACAGCCAGCCCCTGCCCCTGCCACCCCTACCCACAGCCCCTGCCATTCCTCCTGCCACCCCCCTGCCCACAGCCAGCCCCTGCTGCACCTCCTGCCCTTCCCGCTGCCACCCCCTGCCCACAGCCACCCTGTCTTCACCCCCTGCCCCCAGCCCCTGCCACCCCCCCTGCCCACAGCCAGCTCCTGCTGCACCTCCTGCCCTGCCCGCAGCCACCCCCAGCCCCTGCCACTCCCCTGCCTGCAGCCACCCCCTGCCACAGCCACCCCGTCTTCACCCCCTGCTCCCATCCCCTGCCACCCCACCCCGTCACAGCCCCTGCCACCCTCCCTTGCCACAGCCCCTGCCACCCTCCCTGCCCCTGCCACAGCCCTGCCCACAGCCAGCCCCTGCCCCCTCCCTGCCACTCCCCCGCCCCCAGCCCCTGCCCCCCCTGCCCACAGCCCCTGCCCACAGCCAGCCCCTGCCACCCCCCCCGCCACAGCCCCTGCCCGCAGCTCCTGCCAGCCCCCTGCCCCCAGCCACAGCCCCTTTCCCCACCACAGCCCGTCTGCACCACCTGCCCACAGCCAGCCCCTGTTGCAACCAGCCCGTGTCACACTCCCTGCCTCCAGCTAGCCCTGCCCCACACCCCCGTCTGCAGCCAGCCCCATGTCCACTGGTGCCCTGCAGTTCCCAGGGCAGTAACCCTGCACACCTGCAGGAAGCAGCCGGGACCCACACATGTGCACACCCTAGGGTGACCAGACAGCAAGTGTGAAAAATCGGGACGGGGGTGAGGGGTAATAGGAGCTTATATAAGAAAAAGACCCAAAAATTGAGACTGTCCCTAGAAAATTGGGACATCTGGTCACCCTAGCACACCCCAAGGGAGTGGCGGGGACCCACACATGTGAAACGGAGCTCATTTCTAGTTCAGGCCCATCTTTTTAAAAAAGAACTTTAGGTAGGGTTAACATACATCTGTATTTTCCCAGAGATGTCAGGCTTTTAGGTTCTTAAATCGCTGTCTGGGTGGTAAATTTTAAAAATTCCTCCCGGGGAAAATACGGATGTATGGTAACCCTCTTGGTACAAAAAATACATACAGTGGCACATCCCTTAAATCAGAACTTTTTATAGGGAACCGGTTGATAAGATTTTAGCAGCTCATCACTGCCCCACCCCCCACCCTACCCCCCGACTACAGTTCAGAGGAGAGCCCTTTTCATCTGCTTGCCATGATGCAGCCACATGGCAAAGAAGCAGGGCCAGCTCCAGGCACCAGCGAAGCAAGCAGGTGCCTGGGGTGGCCAATAGAAAGGGGCGGCACTCCATCCGTTGTTGGGGCGGCACGTCTAGATCTGCGGCAGCAATTCGGCGGCGGGTACTTCAGCGCCTCGCTTCCTCTTCGGCGGCAGCTCAATTGCTCCACTTCAATCGGGTGTTTTCTTTTTTTTTTTTTTTCTTCGCCGCTTGCGAAGAAGGGCCATAGCAGAATGGCAGCACAGAGATAGATGAAGCAGGCACAGGGCCTGTGTCGATGCTGAAAGGTGGCACTGTCAGTGGCACAGTGACCCAGCACCCTTTGGTGGCACTATTCAGTGCTGGCTCTGAGGGCAGCGTGCCACCTCCTGAATTCCAGGGGCCCCTTCCTGAAGCACATGAGCTTTCCTCGGGGGTTTCCCAACCAATTGGGCCCACAAAAGGCTCCACCCAGCTTAGCTCATGAGATCTGACACAATCACAACCTGAGATAAGGACCTGTCTGTGCGACACAGGGACATTTTATGGCTGGGAGATAAACGACAGGCCTATCAGAGCATGCTGATTAATCCTACTTGATCTAGTTAATTTAGGAGGGATTAACTAACAAGCTTTCCCTTAATCCATGGCACTGCCTGCTCACAAACCCCACATGGCTCAGTCCACTGGGGGACAAAACAAGGGAGCAAGATCACATCCTGGACCCCCGGGATCGGGCAACAACTGCTCCCATTTAGAAGAGTCTTTTCTGCCTGCATTGCTTCCTGACAACTGTCCTTTGTCAACAGTTAATAAGAGACATTGGGGGGCGAGTGGAATCAGAGAGATGCCGAGTCAGCAGCCACTACTCCTTTAACTGGAAAATTCACTCTCACATGCCAAAGAGATGAGCTGTTCTGACCCCTGACAGTGCTCGCACCTTTCCTTACAACTGTGTTGCATCCTCTGAAGAAGGCAGCCATTCCGCAAGAAATCACACCATCATCTAACTCCTTCAGGCATCTCTCCTCCTCCCCTGCTACCAATGGAGCTCGGTTCCAGAGTCTGAATTCCCCTAAACGCTGCATGACGCAACAGTCCTACACCGACAGCACTCACAGCAAACATTGTTCAAAAGGCAAGAGCACGCTCCGGGAAAACAAAAACTCAATGGTGAAAATCTCTCTCTCATCTCCTCTCTTTTGTGCCTAAGCCTCATTTTAGCAGATTTGGTAAAATCCAGCCAGCTGCCTTTCCTGCCCAGCCTCTATGCAGAGGAGCCCATAATGAGTGCTGTTTTCCGAATCAATAATTCAGTAATCTGAGTGCAGCGCTGAAGACAGTAGTGGCTCTTATCACCATCCAGACGCTGGGCTCTCCGCTTTCAGATGGGAGGCAGACAGCGCAAGAGGAACGGCGATCAGGAGTAAGGGGGAGAGGTTGGACCAAAAAAGGGACAGGGCCCAGTTTCTGCAGCCTTGAACCAGAAATCACTAGGCTGTCACCGCCAGGAGCCCACAAAACCAATGGCCACTGCCTTTAAGCAACCAACATCTTTAACTCTGATGCACCCGATCCTTTCTAAACTGACACTCACTGGGGGCTCCAGACTGCAATACAGCACGCCCTGCCTGAGCCAGGGAAATACGGGTAAAGATAAGCACATGAGCACTCCCATTGAAGTCAAGGGACTATTCATGTGCTTAAAGTTAAGCACGTGATTCAGTGTTTCACTGGATAGGGCTAGAGCTCTCAGCACAGTACAGGATCAAGCCCTACACCCAGAATGTTAGCTGCCCCATTCAGGGCCCCTTCCCCAGTATTCTAGGGGTGGTGTTTCTGGAACTGAACACAGTCTGTTCTGTTGGCTGAGCTGGAATCAGCCTTGCAATCCAGCAGCAGCGGGACACAACTGCTCCTGCTCTTTTATTTCCACAGCTGCCACCACCCCAACTCAGCTCTGTGTGACATTGAAACCACGATCAGATATTCAGATTTCTGAATACATTGCTTGACCCAGAAATTTGTTTTTGCATGCACTGGCCTCCAACTGAACCGGTATATCTAGGGGAGGCATTAGAGTGACAGGGAAGTGCAGGATGGAGATGCAGCCCTTGTCTACCTTCTGCATATGCTCTGGAGCTGTCCAAAAATCAGTAGCTTTGAGAGAGGTGTGCTTTGGAGCTCACTAACAGGGCTTTGTGTTCCAGACAGAACTGTTCTTACTGGGGCTTCCCAATCCAAAGCTCTCACACAGGGGGCATGCACCTTTGGGGCTGAGCCCTATTTGGAGAGCTCCATAACTGGTGCCAATGCCTCCCGCTAGCCCTGGGCACAGGGGGAATTTCACCCGCACGGATTCACAAGAGCCCTGCTTCCTACGTGACAAACGACTGATGCAGAAGCACTGGAAATCCCTGTCCACATCCTGACACAGAAAACTAGTCCAGAGGTCACATGACATGGCATCGCTTGAAAGAGCAGTGTTAAGGGGGAGCATCACAACTGGGATGGCATTTGGGATCAGCTCCTCAGCTAGTGTAAACCAGCTGTGCTCTGCTGAAGTCAGAGGAGCGACACTCTTTTATCCCAACTGGGAATTAGGCCCATCACCTCCAGTGGAGCAATGCTGGTTTACACCAGCCAAGCATTTGGCCCATTGTCTTTAGTTCTGGGTTTGTTCCCATGACAGATGACTGAGTGAGGAGTACAAGGCGCTCCATTGTTGGGCTTTATTAAACAGCACCAGAGACAACTGTTGGTTGATGTCATTGTTCTGTGATGACATTGTCCTGGCTCTAGATGGCATCTATTCTCTGGGACCTGCTATGTGCCAAGCATCAGCTCTCCTTCATTTCCTGGGTCTTACACTCTCTCATCTCATCGCTTTGGTTTTCTCTGCAACACAAAGCCCGGAGCAAGCACCAGCCAGCCTCGCATGAGATGATGAATTTGGCTCTTGTGACAGTGCACCCCATAAGGCTTCATGGAAATATGCTTATGAATCATATATATATATATATATATATATGAATGACACAACTGGAATATGCTTTATGCTACATATGCCACGTAACATATCTCTGTAAAGACTATGACCTACTGAATTTATTCATCCTATTTGTATGCATGTGTCATTGTATTTGAAGTTATGAATATTGGCTGTGTACTTGCTTGATTTCTAAGTAGCCTTAGTACAGCATTTGCTCAGCTTCTTGAGAAAGGAATGTGCAAATTAAGTGCCCAATCAAGAAACACTTAAAGGACAATTAATCTTGGAAAGTTCCAATCCACCTAAGAAGTCTACCTGAGGACATTCAGGGTAGCATGTAAACAATGGCTGCTGCCTGTAAAAACTGGGTCATGCATGGACATGTGACTTGCCCATGTGACTCCAAAACTCCACCTTGGAATTGGACTTTGCATAGGAGAGAGTCTCCACCCACAAGAGAAAGTCTGCTTAAACCCTGGGAGACCCCTCCATTTTGTCTTCAGCTGGCTCAAGAGATAGCCTCTCCACCCCCAAGGATACTTGAAAGAAACTGGAACAAAGGACAGTAACTACAGGGGGTGTGAGTGATTGCTGACAGGGCCAAACTAGAAGGAGACTAGTCTGTAAGAGGAAGCTTACTGGCACACCATGGAGGGTGAGATATTGTCTGTATTCAGTTTTGTGAGTTTACCCTGTATAACTTTTATACAGGGTAAGACGGTTGTATTTGGGGTTTGGACCCCATTGGGAGCTGGGCATCTGAGTGTTAAAGACAGGAACACTTCTTAAGTTGCTTTCAGTTAAGTCTGCAGCTTTGGGGCATTTGGTTCAGACGCTGGATCTGTGTTAGGGCAGACTGGCGTGTCTGGCTCAACAAGACAGGGTGCTGGAGACCCAAGCTGGCAGGGAAAGCCGGGACAGAGGTAGTCTTGGCACATTGGTTGGCAGCCCCAGGGGTTTCTGTGATCATACAGTCCCCTTTTTGCATTATTTATTCTGTCATGTTTGCTTTTTTTGTTTTACTCCATACAACAAAAAAATATTTAATTTTAAAACAAACATGTGCAAATATAATGAATAGATGTTAATTCATAAGAACATAAGAACCGCCGTACCGGGTCAGACCAAAGGTCCATCTAGCCCAGTATCTGTCTACCAACAGTGGCCAATGCCAGGTGCCCCAGAGGGAGTGAACCTAACAGGCAATGATCAAGTGATCTCTCTCCTGCCATCCATCTCCATCCTCTGACAAACAGAGGCTAGGGACACCATTCTTTACCCATTCTGGCTAATAGCCATTTATGGACTTAACCACCATGAATTTATCCAGTTCTCTTTTAAACACTGTTATAGTCCTTCACAACCTCGCCTTCACAACCTCCTCAGGTAAGGAGTTCCACAAGTTGACTGTGCGCTGTGTGAAGAAGAACTTCCTTTTATTTGTTTTAAACCTGCTGCCTATTAATTTCATTTGTTAACCCCTAGTTCTTGTATTATGGGAATAAGTAAATAACTTTTCCTTATCCACTTTCTCAACATCACTCATGATTTTATACACCTCTATCATATCCCCCCTTAGTCTCCCCTTTTCCAAGCTGAAGAGTCCTAGCCTCTTTAATCTTTCCTCATATGGGACCCTCTCCAAACCCCTAATCATTTTAGTTGCCCTTTTCTGAACCTTTTCTAGTGCTAGAATATCTTTTTTGAGGTGAGGAGACCACAACTGTACACAGTATTCGAGATGTGGGCGTACCATGGATTTATATAAGGGCAATAATATATTCTCAGTCTTATTCTCTATACCCTTTTTAATGATTCCTAACATCCTGTTTGCTTTTTTGACCACCTCTGCACACTGCATGGACATCTTCAGAGAACTATCCACGATGACTCCAAGATCTTTTTCCTGACTCATCGTAGCTAAATTAGCCCCCATCATATTGTATGTATAGTTGGGGTTATTTTTTCCAATGTGCATTACTTTACATTTATCCACATTAAATGTCATTTGCCATTTTGTCGCCCAATCACTTAGTTTTGTGAGATCTTTTTGAAGTTCTTCACAATCTGCTTTGGTCTTAACTATCTTGAGTAGTTTAGTATCATTTGCAAACTTTGCCACCTCACTGTTTACCCCTTTCTCCAGATCATTTATGAATAAATTGAATAGGATTGGTCCTAGGACTGACCCTTGGGGAACACCACTAGTTACCCCTCTCCATTCTGAGAATTTACCATTAATTTCTACCCTTTGTTCCCTGTCTTTTAACCAGTTCTCAATCCATGAAAGGACCTTCCCTTTTATCCCATGACAGCTTAATTTACGTAAGAGCCTTTGGTGAGGGACCTTGTCAAAGGCTTTCTGGAAATCTAAGTACACTATGTCCACTGGATCCCCCTTGTCCACATATTTTTGACCCCTTCAAAGAACTCTAATAGATTAGTAAGACACGATTTCCCTTTACAGAAACTATGTTGACTATTGCTCAACAGTTTATGTTTTTCTGTGTGTCTGACAATTTTATTCTTAACTATTGTTTCGACTAATTTGCCTGGTACCAACGTTAGACTTACCGGTCTGTAATTGCTGGGATCACCTCTGGAGCCCTTTTAAAATATTGGCGTTACATTAGCTAACTTCCAGTCATTGCGTACCGAAGCCGATTTAAAGGACAGGTTACAAACCTTAGTTAATAGTTCTGCAACTTCACATTTGAGTTCTTTCAGAACTCTTGGGTGAATGCCATCGGGTCCCGGTGACTTGTTAATGTTGAGTTTATCAATTAATTCCAAAACCTCCTCTAGTGACACTTCAATCTGTGACAGTTCCTCAGATTTGTCACCTACAAAAGCCAGCTCAGGTTTGGGAATCTCCCTAACATCCTCAGCCGTGAAGACTGAAGCAAAGAATCCATTTAGTTTCTCCGCAATGACTTTATCGTCTTTAAGCTCTCCTTTTGTATCTCGATCGTCAAAGGGCCCCACTGGTTGTTTAGCAGGCTTCCTGCTTCTGATGTACTTAAAAAACATTTTGTTATTACCTTTGGAGTTTTTGGCTAGCCGTTCTTCAAACTCCTCTTTGGCTTTTCTTATTACACTCTTGCACTTAATTTGGCAGTGTGTATGCTCCTTTCTATTTGCCTCACTAGGATTTGAGTTCCCCTTTTTAAGGAAGTCTTTTTATCTCTTACTGCTTCTTTTACATGGTTGTTAAGCCACAGTGGCTCTTTTTTAGTTCTTTTACTGTGTTTCTTAATTTGGGGTATACATTGAAGTTGGGCCTCTATTATGATGTCTTTAAAAAGCGCCCATGCAGCTTGCAGGGATTTCACTTTAGTCACTGTACCTTTTAATTTCTGTTTAACTAGCCCCCTCATTTTTGTGTAGTTCCTCCTTTTGAAATTAAATGCCACAGTGTTGGGCTGTTGAGATGTTCTTCCCACCACAAGGATGTTAAATGTTATTATATCATGGTCACTATTTCCAAGCGGTCCTGCTATAGTTACCTCTTGGACCAGCTCCTGCGCTCCACTCAGGATTAAATCTAGAGTTGCCTCTCCCCTTGTGGGTTCCCGTACCAGCTGCTCCATGAAGCAGTCATTTAAAGTATCGAGAAATTTTATCTGTGCATTTCGTCCTGAAGTGAAATGTTCCCAGTCAATATGGGGATAATTGAAATCCCCCACTATTATTGGGTTCTTAATTTTGATAAGAACCCAAAACACCATCTTAACATTCAAAATAATTAAACAAATTGATGGGGGAGACTGAAGGACTGGGGAGGTTTGGGTAATAAATAGGGGGTCACCAGCTTGTCAGGTCTGCATGGTAGGGACTGCATGTCGGTACAACTCCTAGCACAGTCTGGCCCTGAACCTGACTACAGCCTCTGGGAACTGCCACAATATAGCTAGCAACTAAAGAAGCAGCATGGTCTAGTGGGTAGGGCACTGGACTGGCAGACAGGAGGCACAGGTGCCAATCCTGGCTAGGTCAATAGCCTGCTGGGTGAATTGGGCAAGTCACTTCACTTACACGTGTCTTTCCTGCCCACTGCCTCTCTTGTCTAGTTAAACTGTCGGTTCTCTGGGGCAGCAATTGTTCTAGTCACATTCAGGGCAGATGCTGCTGAAACATGAATAAAAGCAACAGTGACCATAAAGAAAAACAAAACAATGCCACCTAAGCAGCAAAAGGGTAGCTAAGATGGGTGTCAAGGGGGAGGGAGCCAGGTCCAGAGGCACCTCCTCAATGAAGGTTGTGTGTGTATGTGAGTGCAGTCACCTCTCCGCTCAATGAGGAGTTAGCCCAGCACTGTGGAGAATTCAAATGTATTCAGGGCTTTCAAAACCAAGCGCACCAGCAGGAAGTCTGTCACTGTGTAGGCAGACAGTGTAAGGAACGCACACTGGGTGTGGTGGGGTCACTGGCTCCCAAGCCGGCGGGGGCGGCTACTTTTCACCACAAGCCACTGGGCTTGGCAACAGCCCTGCTGAAAGGGGTAGACAGTGCCAGTGCCCTTTGGTGCAGTGGAAGATCCAAACTGGATCAGCAGGGGCGCAGCCTGCGCTGGCCGTGCAGCTGAGAGAACACCTTGGAGCCTCTGCTGGTTACATGGAAATGTTATGTCTGAAAGCCATGCCAGGATTCCTTACACCCAGCACCCAGTTTACACCCAGTGTGGACAGCTGCCATCTCAGTGAATTAAAATGGAGGATGCTGGAGTTGTGGAGTCACACCCACCTACCCTAGGGCTGGGCCAGGCCCACTAACTACAGACACCAGAAGAGAGACTAGACCCCTGCCCAGGAGCAGGGCTTTGTTCTCCTGGAATGGAGGATGAAGCAGCCCTGACATAAAGCTGCTCCACCAGAGTGCAGACCAAGCGCAAGGTCCATGGGGCAAGAGATAGACAGTACAGGTGGGTATCACTCTCCTGATGATATTTTGCCTCTTGTTTCGAAACAGCCTTGCCAGGAGGCCTCCTGTCTATGTTGGACAAGAGAAGTTATGATTGATACATGAGGTCTCTCAAGAATCTGATTCCCCACTGGTACCAGTGGAGTCCTATAGCTATGGCTGGGGACAAATGGATGGTGGTTCAAGATGACCCCAGTATTTAGTCACTGGATGTCGCTGCCCCAGCTGATGCATGGCTGACAGGCTTTGAGGGAGATGTCACCAGCTCCCCGCGTCACCATATCTACAATAGTTTAGGAAGTCACTATGGATCTGAGTCCCCATTGCCCAGCCCATGTGCAGTCACCAACCCCCACGCAAAGGTCAGAATGGTAACATGTTCTATTCCCTTTGCATGGATGTGAAGGGCTGCTCATGGGCCAGGGCAATGGGGAAACAAGCCCTGTGGGTGCCTACAGAGGGTAGCACTAGTTCTAGGCACAGGTACTGGACATGTCAGGGATTTGCTCAATATGCAGTGGGCCCAGCTCTGAAAATTTCATAGACCAATGGGCATGTGGGGCCCACCACTGCAACCCTCCCTCATGGTGGCTAGTACTTACTCACCCAGGAACCTCATGGGACACAATGGCTGTGTAAGGATGCAATAGTCAGTGGAGCCAAAGGCTGCAGGTTTGGCCCTTTACTTGGCTCTGCCGAAGCTTCAGGTGCTGTGTGTCCTGGTGAAGTGAGGATCGGGGGGCGGGGGGAGGAGAGAGAAGCAAAGGCGGCAACTAGGCGAAAGGACTCCCAGTAAAACAAAGGAAAATAATTAGGGCTGAAATCTGACAAACATACATCTTTGGGCACCCTCCCTTCTTATACTTAATGTTCAGCCAATCAGCTGCCTACCGAGAACTTCGTATCCAGCTGTACTTGAAGTTTCCTGCTCTCTACCTTCTACTTGTCCCCCAAGCCATAGGACCTGGGCCTGTTCTCTTGTCAACTTTCTCAAGCTATGTACAGTCAGTACTTGGATGGGCAACTCCAAGAAAAATTCAAGGCTCACTGGAAGTGGCACTGGTGATTCAAGAGCAGACATTCCCCCTGCCCCCCGCACATGCACACACACCCCCCTGCATCTGAGCCAGTGGCAGCAGAGGGCACCAAGTAGTTGGCTGAGGTCCTGACCTGCTGGCATAATTAGAAGTCTTCTGACATTAATTACAAGTGTTAGAATGGTGCTAGTGTCGTGTGTGTGTGTGCGCATGTGCGCCATGATGTCTCAACCAAACTTGCCATTTTGGAGGTTGCGTTCTGCCTGCCTAATGTCCTCTTCACTAAAACCAAAAACATTTGCTGTCCTAATCCAGGGGAACTGAATTGAGCCAGCACTCTGTGCGTTGTGCTGACACTGCTGCTATTAGCATTTGAAAAATAGTACCCAGCCCTTCTGATTGGGAAATAAACCTTTCCAAATTAACATGGCATTACACTGACGCCACTGCCAACCCTCAAAAGAATAAAAGCGTCAGCATGACCTTTCCTGGCATTTCAGGAGCCATTTACCCATCCACCCCCCCACAGAAGTGACGCTGGGGAGCACTGCTATAAGAGGGACAGGGGAGACAAGGTTGAGCTGAAGGGCTATCTTACAAAGTCTGCAGAAAAGCAGACCCGCTATCTCCAGTGTGTATCATTTTGTCCATCCATCTCTGTTGGGGTTGATAATGAAACCTAACGATGACAGGTTAAATCCTATTTGCAGTGTTGTTGTCGACATATCAGTCCCAGGATATGAGACAGACAAGGTAGGTAGGTAGGTGAAATCTTTTACAGAACCAACTTCTGTTGGTGGAACGGACAAGCTTTCGAGCTACACAGAGCTCTTCTTCAGGTCTAGTGCATTTTAGCAGAAACACCCACCTGCTCTGTGATTGTAGGGGCAGCCTGCTAAGACTGGTGCTGCTTTCCCCCTGCAATCTGAGCCCTGAACTACTGCCAAGTATTTGCTCTCCATGGGGCTAGACTTATAGGACTGGACTGTGTTAGAACAGTCTGTTTCCCAACAGGGCTGAAGCTGATAGCTACAGGTGTCTGCATTTAAATGGTACCTGTAGATAAAGTAAAAACTAGGAGTCCGGTGGACTGTTAGTCTTTAAGATGCCACTGGACTCCTCATTGATTCTGTGGATACAGACTAACATGACTACCCCTCTGATACGTAGATAAAGTAGAATCTGTGGAATTATTTGGGTTTCTTTGGAGTGAAGGTGCTGTAGGAATGTCAGATACTAGGTGGTGGTGTTGGGCTCCCAGTGAGCAGACACACCCAAATTCACAGAGTGGGACAGGCAGGAATAGCGTCTCCCAGCTCTCCTTCATCCCAGCTACAGACAGCAACTGCAGAGCTGTGCCTGGCCTCAGCAGAAGAGAGAGGAGCCTGAATTCGGCCCACTAGATCTTCCCCAGTGCGTGCCCAGGCACTAGCCGTGCTCAGTGCACTTAGCCATGTCCACAGGCAGCCATGTTGTTCCCAAGATGGCCTTGAGTGACAAAGCAGGCAGCATGCTCTGAACCCTGACCCTCCAAGTCTGGAAGCATTCCCTCCCACACACTCCCAGCCACCAATGACCCAGGGTGCCAGAGGCGCAAGATCATTCTCGAAGCTGGACTCTGGTAGGACAGGGCACGCTCCCAGCTGGGGCATGTCCCTCTTCCCTTTGTCTAGGAGGATGAGGACATTCAGAACGTGGACTGTGAGCCATCTGACCTTTTCAGCTCAGTTAGCAGAGCAGGCTCGAACCGCGGAATAGCACTACACACCCTCCCTCTTTCTCCTAACACCCAACAAATACACACGTGCTGCCAGCCCTACCACGACAGCAGCACAGCCTCAAAAACCTGCAAAATGGCCGACACCCAGCCATGGCTTCCCAGCCAAACCCTCTGCCCAGCCCCTTGGGATTTTGGAAAAAGGAGAAATGAAGACCTCTCCCTGGTGAGTAACATCTTCCCCCATGTGCATCGGATGAGAGCATCCACCGCAGCTGCTGCTAGGGACACTCTGCATTCCACCATACAGAGCGACTCTAACATGCACATCCATCCGCAGCTTCCCTTGAAGATGCTTATTCGTCAAAAAGCCTTTTGGTCAGTGCCCCTACCACAATCCCAAGGCAAACTGAATGTGGAAGGCAGATAGACAAGTCACCAACAAACCCAGTGACAGACCTGGACAGCGAGATGGACATTTTGCTTACACTCTCTCTGCCCCATTATGCCTCTCTGGAAAATGCCATTTATCCCAAGGAGCCCGGTTTGGAATCGAACCCAGGCACAGGGTGTTGCCAGGTCCCACGGCAGCCTGGATCCCATGACTTCTGCCCACTGGATGGCAGCCCCGGATCCAGGCCCCATGACTCTGCATTCTCTCCATCACTCTGCCACAAACAGGGTGGGGTGATGGTTTGTACTGAGGCATGGCTGCCTCCTAACCCTTCTCGCTGGATTTCTTTCTGTGATACATGCAGCAATGTAGCTATGGTGGTAAATAACAGGGAGCACCCAGGGCTGAGGCGCTGCCCAGAACAGGAGAGAGGATCAGGAGAAAGGGCTGGCAGAGAAGAGCCATGAGGAACTGCCATCCCTATTATTTAGGAGCAGATCCCAGCAGAATTCACTAGCCCAAACCCCTACTTCAGGGACAGGAATTTTGGATAGGGCAGGCAGGTACACACAGCCTGGGGGTAGGGTGACCAGACAGCAAATGTGAAAAATCAGGAGGGGGGGGGGGTAATAGGAGCCTATACAAGAAAAAGACCCAACAATCGGGACTGTCTCTATAAAATCAGGACATCTGGTCACCCTACCTGGGGAAAGCATCCGAGAAGCAGGGGAGATGCTGGGAAGCTACATGGATTCCTGATGAGCAAGCAGCAATATTTATTTTTTACTAGAGAAGCAACGTTCTCCCCCTGCCACACCCGACACTCGGCATCTCCAACCTTCCCTTGCCTGTTTTCCACTCCTGCCTCGCCAATCCCCTAGGATTATACCCTCCCCTCCCCACCACCATCTCCCCGGCTACTCCTGTTCTCGCTAAGGGTGGCAAGAAACCAGCCGTAGCGGGCATAACATCGGCTGATCCGCCCCTGCTCCCCGCACCCAGGGAGGGCTTGCACCCTGTTTCACCTGGGTGGGGTGGGAAGGTCTCATGGGGCTTGTCTCTCCCCCCACTGTCCCAACCCCGCCGGGGGTCCAGCCCAGCCAGGGAACAGGGCTGGGTGCGTGGCCCTAGGGGGTGCAGGGCGCTGCGAACCTGCTCCATTGTTCTCCCCGCAACGGCGAGGGAGCGGGGGTCTGACCCAAACGGGTCTGCCCAGGCTGCTGCCCAGCGGTGACGAATCCCAGCGGCAGCTGCTGGGGCTCCCGCCTCTGGCCGATGCACCTGCCGGGCCCGGGGCGGGAGGATGCTCTTACCTCGGCCGCGGCTCAGCGGCTCCCCGCGATCGCCACAGGCATCGGCAGACTGCAGCCGGCGCTCCGTGAGCTGCTCTGCGCCGCCGCCGCTGCCGCGCCGGGCTCAGGGGTGCGCGGCCCGCCCCTCCTCGGCCGCTGGTTGGCTGCGCTGGACGCCCGGCCAGCTAGCGGGGGGCCGCCGGGTGACATCACGGCTGGGGCCGGGCCGTCACTGCGGCAACGGGGGGGCGATCTCGAGGCACACAGCCCCTCCCCAAAAAACACTGTCCCTGGCACCGCCCACGGGACCCCCAGCCTCCTTCCCAAGCCCCTCCCAGGGACCTGCAGCCCCCCCCCGCACCTGCCCCTGGGACCCCCCAGCCTCCTTCCCAAGCCCCTCCCAGGGACCTGCAGCCCCCACCCACCCGCACCTGCCCCTGGGACCCCCCAGCCTCCTTCCCAAGCCCCTCCCATGGACCTGCAGCCCCCTGCACCTGCCCCTGGGACCCCCAGCCTCCTTCCCAAGCCCCTCCCATGGACCTGCAGCTCCCCGCACCTGCCCCTGGGACCCCCAGCCTCCTTCCCAAGCCCCTCCCAGGGACCAGCAGCCCCGCACCGGCCCCTGGGACCCCTCCAACCTCCTTCCCAAGCCCCTCCCAGGGACCTGCAGCCCCCGCACCGGCCCCTGGGACCCCCAGCCTCCTTCGCAAGCCCTCCCAGGGACCTGCAGCCCCCAGCCTCCGTCCCAAGCCCCTCCCAGGGACCTGCAGCCCCCTGCCCCGCCCCGGGACCCCAGCCTCCTTCCCAAGCCTCCCAGGGACCTGCACCCCCGGCACCCGCCTCCGGGACTCCCAGCCCCCTTCCCAAGCCCCTCCCAGGGACCTGCAGCCTCCCCCACAACTCTGGCTCCCACACCGCCAAACTCCTGCCCCCCTGGGATCCCCAGCCTGCAGTCCCCACTCCAACTCCTCCTCCCCACCAGCGCACAGACACAGCCCTCTATGGAGCCCCCCCCACCCAGGACTCCCAGCCCCTCCCCAAACTCTGCCCCTCCCAGGGACTCCGAACCCACCAGACCCCACCCCAACTCTTGCCTCCCCAAGGATCCTCAGCCCACAGCCCCCATCCCAAACCCTGCCCCCCAGAGACCACTAGCCCATCAGCTCTCATCCAAATCCTGCCTCCCAGGGGCGGCTCTAGGATTTGCGCTGCCCCAAGCAGGGCGGCACACCGCGGGGGAGCGCTCTGGCAGTCGCCGGTCCCGCGGCTCACAGTGGACCTCCTGCAGACATGCCTGCAGAGGGTCTGGTGGTCCCGCGGCTTCGGTGGACCTCCCGCAGGCGTGCCTGCGGATGCTCCACAGGAGCCGCGGGACCAGCGGACCTTCCGCAGGCATGCCTGCGGGAGGTCCGCCGGAGCCACCTGCCGCCCTCCCGCAGAACGCCGCCCCAAGCGCGTGCTTGGCGCGCTGGGGTCTGGAGCCGGCCCTGCTGCCTCCACAACCTCCAGAGACCCCCACCCAGCAGCCCTTACCCAAATCCTGCAACCCCCAGCCCTACTCCAAATCCCTCCCCCCTCCACCACACCACCCAGGCACAGCCCTATGCAGATCCCATCCAAAGCCCTCAGCCCAAATCCCACCCCCAGGACCCCCAGCCCAGCAGCCCCATCCTAAATCCTGCCCCTCCAGACCCACAGCTCAGCAGCCTCCACCCCAAATCCTCCCCCCACACTCACCACCCAGGCACATCCCCTGCAACTGCTGCACCTGCTGGAGCCCCAGCATAATCCCCCAAGACCCTCAGTCCAGCAGATCTCACCTGCTGCCCCAATCCCCCATGGAGACAGGGATGGTCTCGCCCCCGCTTCCCTCTCCCAGCCCTTAAAGGAGAAATAGCCTCACAGACACATAGCTGTGTTGTTAAAAAGATGCCTGTATGCAGGGAGCAGCATGATCCAGTGGATGGAGCACTGGGCTAGGATGCAGAAGACTGGACTTCTGTTCCCAGCACTGCCACCCACCTGTTGTGTGACCTTGAGCAATTTCCCCTTTCTGGGCCTCTTTTTCCCTGGTGTATTTAGGCTGTATGCCCTGCCCTGAAGAACTTGTCTCTCACTATGTGTATAGCATCTAGCGCAATGGGACCTCTAGGCCCCACTGTGATACAAACAATACTTTCCTTGGTCTGCTCATATCCTTCCCCCTTTCTCTACCTCCTCTCTTCAAGTTTCATCACCTCACCCTTACCCCAAACACTCTATTTCAGTGGTCCCCAATGCAGTGCCTGTGGGTGCCATGGCACCCGCCAGGGCAACTATGTGCACCAGTGTACTGTCTGGCGGATGAGCATCCGCCGAAATGCCGCCCACAAGCAGTGTCATCCAGAGGCGTCGCCGCTGAAATGCTGCCGTTTTTCGCCTATTGACGTTGCCACTTCTCGGCAGCATTTCGGCGGATGCTTGTCCGCCGGCCATGGTGGCTCGTCATCCAGCACCTGCCAGACAAAAAAGGTTGGGGACCACTGCTCTACTTTAATTCCACCTTGCCAAAATCTCTGACCTTGTCTCTATCACATCCCCCAATCACTAATGCCCACCTACCTTTGTGTGCACCGTTTCAGTGCCTTCTTCCATACCACTCCCATCCACCCAATAACTCCTCCTCATTCTCATTCTTTCTAATGATTCACCTCATCCATGCTGCCTGGGAGAAGTGAACCAAAGAGAACTACTAGTAGGAAATAAGGTTCATGCTTTTAAAGTTCTACTCTACCCTAGGGTTCTGCTCATTGCAATACCCCCACACACACTAAGTCTCTCCTCCTAGGGGAACCCCCAACCCTCTCACCCACCTTGCCTCCGTGGCTACTGCCAGTCATCATCTAGCCCCCACTCACTGGGGCAAACTGCAGTCTGTAAAGACCATTCATCATTGGCAAGGGGGGGTTGGACCTGCTGCCTTTGCCTAACCCCAGGCTGCCCCTCTAAAACCCCTGTACTGGCTTTGGCCTTTGGCAAGGCCTGCAGCCTGGGGATTTGCCAGGCTGGAGTTCCCCAGCTTTTCTTGCCTTTCCCCAGCCCTGCTCTACTTCCCATATCCTGAGTTCCCAGGCAACCATATCCTGAGAGAGACTGACTCCCTGCCTGCTTGCAGAAGCCCTTCTTATACCTCAGGTTTAGAGGTCAGCAGTAAGTGCTTCAGGGCAGGGAACCTGGCTTTTTATCTGCAGTGGCAGGACTTGGTTGTGCCAGATGCTCAGCATTCTGTCCATGCCCTGTACATGAATCATGTCATGGAATTCAGTGGTCACATCCTTAAAGCTGAACATCTGTGCAAGGGTTCTGGAACAATTTTTATAGCAGGGGTGCTGAGAGACATTAAACCAAACTGTAAACCCTGGATATAACGGAAACCACTTAAATCCAGGGGGTGCTGCAGCATCCCCCGCAATCCTAGTTCCAGCACCTATGCATCTGTGTCAATGTTTTACTGGCTCAGGCCCAGCATGCTCAGCACCTGGCAGGATAAACCCCTTGTTGGGAGACTGGCTGTGTGCTTCTGGCCTGCAGTACCACCTAATGGCAATAGTTTGGGGCATAACGCCTAACAGTGAGAGTCCAAGGGTCGGTTCCCCTGGCAGTTGCGGCTTGGGGTAGCATCACCCCTGCTGAGAGTTCCAAGGCTGCCCTGCCTAGCGGCAATAGTTTGGGGTAGCATCACCCCTGGCGAGAGCGGGGGTAGGGGAACCTGGGCCTACCCTACTCCACTGGGTTCCAACCCAGGGCCCTTGAAAGCAGTATCCCTTATACAGGGCCTGAGGCCTGATACCCCTAAACATGCTCCTTGAGTCCCTTCCTACCCTATCATCTTGGGCTAGAATTGGGGTCCCTCCTGTGTACCCTGCTGAGCTGCCTCCTCCACTGGCAAAAGCAAGTTGTCACCTTCAGCTTCCATGGTTGACAGGCTTCCAGTGGCTTGGGTCTGAGGCTCAGTCTTGGCAGCATGGAGCCCTGGTGGCTTCCCAGCAGGGGGCTGCCGCACCCAATTGCTCTCCTCCTGGGCCAGCCCAGACTGAGCTGAGTTGCTCCGCTTTAATTCTCCCTCCACCAGGAGCATGCCCAGCAGCAGCAAGGAGGCATGGCCTCCTGGGCCCAGAGTAGGTCTTTAACCCTTGCCTCACCAGTGTGGGGCTGGTATACCCCATCACATCCCTACAGCACCTAGGCTCTGGGTTCTGTAAATATAAAATAATTATAACAGGACTCCTCCCCAGTACAATCTCATCTCTCCCTACTTGCTCCAATCAGACACAGACAGACATCTTAGGAGCCTTCTTTCCCTGCATTCCTTCACTCAGTCCCAGTGAAGGAGGCAGTGGTAGCCTGTGATTAACCAGCTTGCACATAGGCGGCAGGTTTGTATAATTTTTGGTGGGGCCCAAAATGGTGGTGCCCCCCCGCTCCCGCCCTGTAAGCCGATATAAAATGAAGCTACAACGCGTCAGTGCCACAAGATTACAAGGGTCAATTAAAAGTGGATAGTCAGAAGCAGCACTTGCCTACTTCAATATACAGTATTATATTTTGTTGCATCTGTTGTGATGAAGTGGGAATGTTCTTAATATTTTCTCTGAATACTGTGTGGGTGCCTCAGTTTCCCCTGCAAGATGCCAACTGAAGGTGTTGGGGACAAAGAGATCAGGTGGCCTCCTTGTCCAGAAGAGACACAGAGGCCAGAGGAGGGAGTGTCAGTTTGGAGCTGGCTGGGGAAATTGGGAGAGACCCAGAACTTGGTTCTGGGCTCCCCACCCCCCAAGATGGACCTGACAGAGGGGTTCTGTTTTCTGTACCAACAAGCTCTGTTTAAACTGTGTTCCCGTCATCTAATAAACCTTCTGTTTTACTGTCTGGCTGAGAGTCACATCTGACTGCAGAGTTGGGGTGCAGCGACCTCTGGTTGCCCCAGGACCAGCCTGGGCAGACTCACTTTGGAAAGTGCATGATGTGGAAGGGCATGCTGAATGCTCCGAGGTCAGACCCAGGAAGGTGTAAGCTTCTTGCCCTGGAGACAGTATGCTCCGAGAGAGGAGGCTCCCCCAGAGTCCTGACTGGCTTTGTATGGAGATGTTCCAAAGCATCACAGCATCCCCTTCCACACCGTGCACTTCCCAGAAGTCCGCACAGGCACTGACACTCCCTCCTCCGGCCTTTGTCTCTTTTCCAGGCATTAGGAGGCCACCTGATCTCTCTGTTCTCCAACACCTTCAGTTGGCACCTTGCAGGGGAAACTGATTTGGGAGAAATGAAGTAAAAGCTGCCCAAACCGAGCTTGAGCATTTCTGAATTTTGAGGTGTTCAAATCTGGAAGGCAGGTGCTGGGGGTGGGAGAGGGCTGTGGGCTCCATGGGGGAGCATGGCAGCAACTGTCTGGAGCTGCATGGAGCCAGATACGCTGGTCTGAGTGGCACAGTAAGCAGTTTGGGGGTTGGAGAAGAGGTAGGGACTTCGGGGGGCAGTCAAGGGACAAGGAGCAGGAGGAGTTGGATGGGGCAGAGGTTCGAAGGGGCAGTCAGGGGACAGGCAGCAATTGGATAGGCATGGGAGTCTAAGAGGTTTATCAGGGGACAGGTAGGGGGTGCGGACCTGGCAGGGGCGGCTCTAGACACCAGCGCGCCAAGCAGGCGCTTGGGGCGGCCGTTTCCCGGGGGGGCGGCATTTGGCTCCGGTGGAGCTCCTGCCGGCATGCCTGCGGCAGGTCCACCGGAGCCCGGGACGAGCGGACCTGCCGCAGGCATGACTGCGGCGGGTCCCGTCTTCCCGCGGCTCCGGTTGAGCTCCCGCAGGCATGACTGCGGCAGGTCCGCTCGTCCCGGGCTCCGGTGGACCAGCCGCCGGCATGCCGGCCGGAGCTCAACCGGAGCCGCGGGAAGAGGGGACCCGCCGCGGGACCGGGGACGGGCGGCGCAGCGCTCCGCGCTGCTTGGGGCAGCCCGATTTCTAGAGCTGCCCCTGGGTCCTGGGGGGGGGAAGTTGGGTGGGGTCTCAGGAGGGGGCAGTTGGGGACAAGGAGAAGGGAGGCTTAGATAGGGGCTGAGGTCCCAAGGGGCAGTTAGGGGCAGGGGTCTCGGGAGGGGGTAATTGGGGAACAAGGACCAGTGGGGCTTAGATAGGGGGTGGAGGTTCTGGGGGGCAGTTGGGGCAGGGGTCTGGGGAGGGGGCAATCAGCGGACAGAGGCTGGGATTCAAAGGGCTCTGGGCTGCTGGCAGCCGCGGGGATCCCAGAGCCCTTTAAATCCCAGCCGGGGCCGGGAATCAGAGGGCTCTGGGCTGCCCGCTGCGGCGGGGAGCCCAGAACCCTTTAAATCTCAGCCGCTGCTGGGATTTAAAGGGCTCTGGGCTGCCTGCAACCGCGGGGAGCCCGCAGCCCTTAAAAACTCAGCCGCGGCAGGGATTTAAAGGGCTCTGGGCTGCCTGCAACCGGGGGGAGCTGAGACCCTTTTAAATCCCAGCCGCGGCCGGGAATCAGAGGGCTCTGCGCTGCCCGCTGCGGCGGGGAGCCCAGAGCCCTTTAAATCTCAGCCGCTGCTGGGATTTAAAGGGCTCTGGGCTGCCTGCAACCGCGGGGAGCCCAGAGCCTTTTAAATCCCAGCCGCAGCCGGGAATCAGAGGGCTCTGGGCTTCCCGCTGCAGCAGGCAGCCCAGAGCCCTCTGATTCCCGGCCGCGGCTGGGATTTAAAGGGCTCTGGGCTGCCTGCAACCGCGGGGAGCGCAGAGCCTTTTAAATCCCAGCCGCGGCTGGGATTTAAAGGGCTCTGGGCTGCCTGCAAACGCGGGGAGCCCAGAGCCTTTTAAATCTCAGCCGCTGCTGGGATTTAAAGGGCTCTGGGCTGCCTGCAAACGCGGGGAGCCCAGAGCCTTTTAAATCCCAGCTGCAGCCGGGAATCAGAGGGCTCTGGGCTGCCTGCTGCGGCGGGCAGCCCAGAGCCTTTTAAATCCCAGCCGCGGCCGGGAATCACAGGGCTCTGGGCTGCCTGCAACCGCGGGGAGCCCAGAGCCTTTTAAATCTCAGCCGCTGCTGGGATTTAAATCCCAGCGGCGGCTGGGATTTAAAAGGCTCTGGGCTGCCTGCAACCGCGGGGAGCGCAGAGCCTTTTAAATCCCAGCCGCGGCCGGGAATCAGAGGGCTCTGGGCTGCCTGCAACCGCGGGAGCCCAGAGCCTTTAAATCCCAGCCGCAGCCGGGAATCAGAGGCTCTGGGCTCCGCTGCAGCAGGCAGCCCAGAGCCCTCTGATTCCCGGCCGCGGCTGGGATTTAAAGGGCTCTGGGCTGCCTGCAACCGCGGGAGCGCAGAGTTTTTAAATCTCAGCCGCTGCTGGGATTTAAAGGGCTCTGGGCTGCCTGCAACCGCGGGGAGCCCAGAGCCTTTTAAATCCCAGCCGCCGCCGGGAATCAGAGGGCTCTGGGCTGCCTGCTGCGGCGGGCAGCCCAGAGCCTTTTAAATCCCAGCCGCGGCCGGGAATCAGAGGGCTCTGGGCTGCCTGCAACCGCGGGGAGCCCAGAGCCTTTTAAATCCCAGCCGCCACCGGGAATCAGAGGGCTCTGGGCTGCCTGCTGCGGCGGGCAGCCCAGAGCCTTTTAAATCCCAGCCGCGGCCGGGAATCAGAGGGCTCTGGGCTGCCTGCAACCGCGGGGAGCCCAGAGCCTTTTAAATCTCAGCCGCTGCTGGGATTTAAAGGGCTCTGGGCTGCCTGCAACCGCGGGGAGCCCAGAGCCTTTTAAATCCCAGCCGCAGCCGGGAATCAGAGGGCTCTGGGCTTCCCGCTGCAGCAGGCAGCCCAGAGCCCTCTGATTCCCGGCCGCGGCTGGGATTTAAAGGGCTCTGGGCAGCCCTGGCGGCGGCGGCGGCGGCAGCGGCGGGGGGGCGCTCCAAGCAGGGGAGAAAAAACATTGGTGGGGCAGAGCCCCTGCTTGGGATTTATTCATGGGGCTAAAGCCCCAGAGCCCCATATAAGTTGGCGCCTATGAGCTTGCACTGTAGTACCTGTAGGAAACACCATGGCCAGGCCTTTGTATGAGATTCATTTACCACCAAGCCTTTCATTCTCCTATCCCTGGCATAGCAGAACTGTCTTCCTGACATAGTTTCATAGATTCTAGTACTGGAAGGGACCTCGAGAGGTCATCGAGTCCAGTCCCCTGCCCTCATGGCAGGACCAAATACTGTCTAGACCATCCCTGATAGACATTTATCTAACCTACTCTTAAATATCTCCAGAGATGGAGATTCCACAACCTCCCTAGGCAATTTATTCCAGTGTTTAACCACCCTAACAGTTAGGAACTTTTTCCTAATGTCCAACCTAAACCTCCCTTGCTGCAGTTTAAGCCCATTGCTTCTTGTTCTATCCTTAGAGGCTAAGGTGAACAAGTTTTCTCCCTCCTCCTTATGACACTCTTTTAGATACCTGAAAACTGCTATCATGTCCCCTCTCAGTCTTCTCTTTTCCATACTAAACAAACTCAATTCTTTCAGCCTTCCTTCATAGGTCATGTTCTCAAGACCTTTAATCATTCTTGTTGCTCTTCTCTGGACCCTCTCCAATTTCTCCACATCTTTCTTGAAATGCAGTGCCCAGTCACAGTCTGTCAATTCCACAGAGACATGAATGGGAGATACAAAACCCAAGGAATGACAAATATTAGCTGGGTCTTTTTACTTAAAAACTTGAGTTTTTCACACACATCTGCTTTTCAAAGTCTCCAGAGATCAGATGTGCCATAAACAACAAGCCACAATGGAGCTTCATCCACAGCCCAGTGAAATCAGGAACCCCTGTCCATTCACTCTGCTGGGCTTAGGAGCAGGCCTCTGCCACCTAGTGTTTGCAGATGCAAATTCCGAGGGAGGGTCAAGTTTCTTTGGAAATTTATATCAGTCTTAGTTTTGTTTCAAAGGGCTTTAAAACAAGAGGCAGATCTTCAGCTGTTATAAATCAGAATTGCCCCATTGATTCCAATGGGCTTTGGAGGCCAGGGGCTATGGACCAGATTTCCAACACATCTCAGCACCCACAAGTGCAGCTGGATTTTCAACAGAGATCAACTCCCCTTTGACACAATCGGAGATACTGGGTGTAAGGCTAGATTTGCACATCAACTAGGAAGTGAGTGACCCACAAAGAGACAGTCCCAACAATAGAACACGATGCCATTGTACTTTGATTGTACATTCTTACTTAGGTTTCAGAGTAGCAGCCGTGTTAGTCTGTATCCGCAAAAAGAACAGGAGTACTTGTGGCACCTTAGAGACTAACAAATTTATTTCAGCATGAGCTTTCATGAGCTATAGCTCACTTCTTCGGATGCATAGAATGGAACACACAGACAGGAGATATTTATACATACAGAGAACATGAAAAGGTGGAAGTATGCATACCAACAGGAAGAGTCTAATCAATTGAGATGAGCTATCATCAGCAGGAGAAAAAAAACCAAAGGTTAGCTCATCTCAATTGATTAGACTCTTCCTGTTGGTATGCATACTTCCACACATATATTGGAATTGGAAAAGGTTCAGAAAAGGGCAACAAAAATCATTAGGGGCATGGAACGGCTTCTGTATAAGTAGAGATTAATAAGACTGGGACTTTTCAGCTTGGAAAAGAGACAGCTAAGGGGAGATATGATTGAGGTCTATAAAATCATGACTGGTGTAGAGAAAGTAGATGAGGAAGTGTTGCTTACTACTTCTCATAACACAAGAACTAGGGGTCACCCAATGAAATTAATAGGCAGCAGGTTTAAAACAAATAAAAGGAAGTATTTCTTCACACAACGCACAGTCAACCTGTGGAACTCCTTGCCAGCAGATGTTATGACGGCCAAGACCATAACTGGGTTAAAAAAAGAACTAGATAAATTCATGGAGGGTAGGTCCATCAATGGCTATTAGCCAGGATGGGCAGGAATGGTGTCCCTAGCCTCTGTTTGCCAGAAGCTGGGAATGAGTGACAGGGGACGGATCACTTGATGATTCCCTGTTCTGTTCATTCCCTCTGGGGCACCTGGCACTGGCCACTGTTGGAAGACAGGATAGTGGGCTAGATGGACCTTTGGTCTGACCCAGGAGGGCCATTCTTATGTCATGAGCACTTTATCCACCTCCACATCCTTCCTCAGACCAGATCTTTGCTGCGATGCCTACAAAAAAATTATGCTGACTGATAGTGTCTCATTGTTTCCTTGTACTCTCCTGCCTGTCTTGTGTATCCAGGTGTCCTGAATCCCAGTCCAGTGCTCTATGCACTAGCCCTCCTCACCCCTAACTTCTTGTGGCTACACTGAAAACAAAGTGTACACTTTTCTTACCTGCAAAGGGCACTTCTTTGCTGGACACAGCCAGGTTCTAGATGGGGTTTAAAACTGGCTGAAAAAAAATTATTTTTTTTAAACAAAAAAGCTAGGGATAAATTTTTCATGAAAAAAAGTCTCTCTTTTAAGCCAGCTGTAAGTTTCCTTTTTATAGCACTTGATTAGATGAGTGTGTGACCCAGGCATAATTGTAGATTTATTAAAATATTATTTAGATACCAAAATAAAGATATTTTTATCCTGGGAAACGTCAAATATCTATTAACTGAGAGCACACATTGCCCATGAAGCAGAACTGATACTTCTTGAGAGTAATGTCATACATACAGTTTGGTACTAAAAAGGATATAACCTAAGTTTATGGTGAGATGATGTATGTGGACTTCTATTTCAGAGCAATCAATGTGTGTCATTAGTATACCCATGTATAAATAAATGAATATTAGCATGTAGGGACAAAATCAGGAAAGCCAAGGCAAAGAATGAAATACCGACAAGGAATGTTAGAGACAACAAGAAGGGGTTTTTCAGATAACACAGACAAAAAAGAAAGATCAAGGATCAGGTGGCTTTGCTGCTCAGTGGAGAAGACAAGCTGGTAACGGAAGAGGATAGGAAGGCAGAGCTGCTCAATGTCTACTTTGCTTCAGTCTTCTCAAAAAAAAAAACATTTGACTGCACGACTGGTGAAGTTACCACAGATAATAAAAGGGAAGTGATGCTGATTGGAATAAGTAAAGAACACATCAGAGATATTCTGACCAATCTGAATTATATTAACTGACTGCTGAACATAGCTCAGTGGTTTGAGCATTAGCCTGTTAAATCCAGGGTTGTAAATTCAATCCTTGAGGGGGCCACTTAGGGATCTGGGCAACATCAGTACTTGGTCCTGCTAGTAAAGGCAGGGGGCTGGACTTGATGACCTTTCAAGAAGGTCATCCTAAATAAATAGGATATATTTATTTATTTATTTATAATTCAGATCAGTGGGGCCTGATGCTATTCATCTCAGGGTACTGAAGGAATTAGCTGAAGAAATCTTGGAGTCACTGGCCATAATTTTTGCAGCCTCATAGATGACAGAAGAGGTCCTGGAAGACTGGAGAAGGGCTAACATAGTGCCCATCTTTAAAAGGGGGGAAAAGGAGGAGCTGGGGAACTATAGACTAGTCAGCCTGATTTCGATACCTGGGAAGCTACTAGAGCAATGTATAAAACATTTGCAAATATCTGGAGAATGAAGGGGTGATCACTAGCAGCCAGCATGGATTTACTAAGAATAAATCATGCCAAACCAGCTTGATTTCCTTCTTTGATAGGGTAACTGGTTTGATGGATAGGGGGAACACATAGGATGTAATATACCTGGACTTCAGCAAGGCTTTTAACACAGTCCCACATAGCTTTCTGGTAAGACAGCTGGAGAAATGCGGGCTTTGCAGAACTACCATTAAGTTGATACATAATTGGTTAAACAACTGCAAACAAAGAGTAACTATTAGTGGAATGATGTCGGACTGGAGGGAGGTCTCAAGTGGTGGGTCTGGTGTTGTTTAATCTCTTTATTAATGCCCAGGATGTAGGAATAGAGAGCACACTGATCAAATTTGCAGATGACACAAACTTGGGGGCATTCCCAACACTTTGGAGGACAGCTAAAATTCAGAGGGATCTTGATAAACTGGAGAACTGGGCTATAGACAACAAAATTAAATTCAATAAAGATGCTGATGTGCTACACTTAGGGAAGAAAAACCAAATGCATGAATACAAAATGGGGGCTAACTGGCTTGGCAGCAGCAGTGCTAAGAAGGATCTGGGAGTTGTGGTGGATCACAACCTCAACATGAGTTACCAATGTGATGCTGTTGCAAAAAAAGCAAATGCAATTTTAGGTTGCATTAGCAGAGGCATAGCATGCAAGTCACAGGAGCTGATAGTACTTTTGGCGCTGGTTAGGCCTCACCTGGAGAACTGTGTCCCGTTTTGGTCACCAATGTGTATAGAAAGAATGTGGAGAAACTGGAAAGGATCCAGAGGTGAGTGACAAAGATGATCAAAGGGATGGAATGCAAGCCATACGAGCAAAGGTTGAAGGAACTGGGTATGTTCACTTTGGAAAAGAGGAGATGAAGGGGAACATGATAGCAGTCTTCAGATGCTTGAAAGGCTGCCATACAACAGATGGAGAAAGGTTGTTCTTTCTTGTACACAGGGCAGGACAAGAGGCAATGGGGTCAAACTACAGCACAGTAGATTTAGATTAAATCTCAGGAAACACTTCTTAACTGTAAGAACAGTAGGACAATGGAACAGATGCCTAGAGAGGTCGTGGAATCCCCTTCACTGAAGGTTTTCAAAAGGAGGCTGGAGCCATCCGTCTTGGAGGCTTAGACACAACAAATCTGGCATCTGGGCAGGGGGTTAGACTAGATCAGGGGTGTCCAAACTACGGCCCGCGGGCCAACTGCGGCCCGCGGGTCAGTTTTTATTGGCCCGCAGCAAATTCTGAAAATATAATTGAATATGGCCCGCACATGGCGCTTGAGCTCAACTCTGTTGCACTTCTCAGTTTCAACACTAGATGGAGCCAGTCACAGAAAAGGTGCTTCTCCACTAAACAAAATTAAGCAAAGAAAAATAGTTACCACGAGTCACCAGAAATGGCAGCACCGAAGAAACGCAAGATAGCAAGTGAGTGTAGAACAGGGGTGGGCAAACTATGGCCTGCAGGCCACATCCGACCCACGGGACCGTCCTGCTGAGCCCCCGAGCTTCTAGCCCGAGACGCTCGCCCCCGGCCCCTCCCACACTGTTCCCCCTCGCCCACAGCCTCAGCTCGCTCGCTCGCTCGCTCCACTGCCGGAGCCGGCACAAGGCTCTGCTGTGAGCTCCTTGGGCAGTGCAGCTGCAGAGCCAGGCCTGACCCAGTGCTCTGAGCTGCGCGGTGGCGGTGGTGGCATGTCCCGGCTCCAGCCGGGTGGCGCGGCTGTAACACTGCCAGCCACTGGTGCTCCAGGCAGCATGGTAAGGAGGCAGGGAGCAGGGTGGGTTGGATAGAGGGCAGGAGAGTCCGGGGTGGTGGTCAGGGGGCGGGGGTGTGGATAGGGGTTGGGGGGAACAGGGGGTTGAATGGGGGCAGGGGTCCCGGGGGATAGTCAGGAAGGAGGGGGGTTGGATGGGGTGGCAGGGGGCAGTGAGGGGCAGGGGTTCTGGGGCAGTCGGGGACAGGGAGAAGGGGTGGGTGGATGGGGCAGGGGTCCCGGGAGGGCCGTCAGGAATGAGAGGAGGGGTTGGATGGGGCGGCAGGGGCCCAGGGGCAGTCAGGGGACAGGGAGCAGGTGTGTGTGGATGGGGCAGGGGTCCCAGAGGGACCATCAGGGAATGGGGCAGTTGGATGGGGCAGGAGTCCTGGCCGGGGGGGAGTGGTAGATAGGAGGTGGGGGCTGGGGCATGACCCCCTCCCCTAACCGGCCCTCCATACAATTTACGAAACCCGATGCGGCCCTCAGGCCAAAAAGTTTGCCCGCCCCTGGACTAGATGATCCTTGCGGACCTTCTAACCCTGTGAGTCTATGTTTCTAATACATTTCAGTCAAGACTGGATGTTTTTCTGAAAGCTCTGCTCATAGCACAAGAACTAGGGGTCACCCAGGAATTGTTTTGGGACAGGTCTCTGGCCTGTGTTATGCAGAGGTCACACTAGCTGATCACAGTGGTCCCTTCTGGCCTTGGAATCTGTGAATCTATGAATGTCTATGGATCAAACCAGTGCATCTGACCTGAGTTGGTCTGCCCAGCACAAAGAAGATCCTGAACCCAGTTTTTCAGGCTAATAGAGGGGTCCTGCAGTGTTGGTATAGGGCAGCCACAGCAATTATTATGCCACTTCCCCTCTCAGACCCCACTGCAGGGGATGGCTGTTCCCCAAAGGGAAAGAGGTGTGGCAGGGCTAGGGCCAGGGCCATGGCATCCTGATGACCTAACAATTTTGGCTGCTGGAAGAGTCCTTGGAGGCCACAGGCAGTCAGCATACTTCAGAGCAACCCTGAGGCTGTTCTAAATTACACCGAGAACCTGGCTACCATAGAGGGATCAGGGGTGCAAGCAGCTTCTTTCCACACTCACCCATCTCCTCTATGCCCAGAACAGGCTGGGAACTGCTGAAGCTCAGGCCCTGTGATGCTGTTTCAGAAGGCTTTTGTGCAGCGTTAATGCTTTGAGACAGGCGGCAAATTGTATGGGCCTATGGTGCCTGGGCTCCAGGGTCTGGGGGCCCGGCTCCACCAATGTTGGGAGACGGGTCTCTCCCCTGGCCCTGCGTGCCACCCCCGCATGCCTCCCCTTGGCCCCAGAGCGTCCCTGCCTCAAGCGGGCAGCTGCCCTGCCACTCCACACTGTGCTCCCTCACTGCCGGCGCTGGCCACTGCTGCCTACAACACAAGAGCGGTGCCAGCCGCAGGCTGAGGTGGCTGCTGCACCAGCAGAGGGCAGAGGGGAGGAGGCGCACACATGGCAACCCTCCCCTCCTCCGGCACCCACCGGGAGGCAACGCTGAGGGGGTTTCTGGGAGACGGAGTCTGGACCTCACCTGAGCAGCTGCTGGGGCTTGGGTGAGTGTCCAACTGTGTGATCCGTGCCCCCCACCCCGACCCACCACTCCTGCCCCACGCTGGGCAAGGGGCAGCCCCATCCCCTGTGAGGCTATGGTGAGGGGTAGCAGGCTGCAGCAGGGGAAGAGGCCACAAGTGATGGCAGCCCCTTCCCCGCCCATCACCCACCACAGGGGAGGTGAAGGGGCTTCCTGGACCTGAGAGGGACCCGGCCCCTAGGAGCATGTGCAGTGACACTGCCAGGTGAGTGTGCTGCCAGGAGGGAGATGAGGACCCCTCCCTGGGAGCTTGCTGCTGCCGGCGGGGAGAGGGCTGGGAGGACTGTGGAGTCCTCCTCTCTGGCCCCAGCCCTGGCGCAGCCTGCCTGTACCCCAAACTCCTCATCCCCAGCCCCGCCCCACTCCAGAGCCTGCACCACCAGCCAGAGCTCTCACCCCTGCACACCAACCCTCTGCACCACCCGGAGCCCCCTCCTGCATCATGAACCCCTCATCCCCTGCCCCATCCTGCAGCCCTCACCCCCTCACCTCAACCCTCTGCCCTAGCCCTGAGCCCCTCCCACACTCCAAACCCCTCATTCCCAGCCCCACCCCAGCGCCTGCACCCCCAGCCAGAGCCCTCATCCCTTCACACCCCCCACATTGTGCAGTATAGGGAAACTGTTAAATGCTTACTGTTTCCAGTCCATGTTTACGTTATTTTATATATGTAAGCCTCTCTCTCTCTCTCTCTCTCTCTATATATATATATATATATAAGGCAGGTGTGTGTCAGTGGTGGGGGGACTTGGACCCGTTCTGGGCACCCTCAAAAAATTATACAAACCTGCCGCCCCTGCTTTGAGATGCTGAGTAACTGGCTGCGTTTGTTCTGCTTCCAAGTGAAGGCTCCATTCCTGCAAACATGCACACAAATAACTGGATGCACCTGAGAGAATAGCATGGCCTGGCTAACTGTGCCCGCTGCAGAGCCCTGCTTCGTGTGATGGGCACAGTCACCATGTAGGCAAGGCAACACACAGGGATGTATTGTACAGGACAGCCCAGCCCACCTGCAATCCCCAGTGCTGGCAACAAAAAAAGGCCAAAAAAATAAGTCAGAGTCATGACTAAAGCCTTGGTTTCTAATGAGTGCCTGACCCCTGCATCTCAGCACCTCCCAGCCCAGCACCCCACCGCTCTGTTTGCCCCAGCCTGGTGCCCCACTGCTCCGTGTGCCCCCCAGCTCCACATGCCCCAGCCTGACGCCCCACCGCTCCACGCACGCCAGCCTGGCACCCCAGTGCTCTGCACGCCACACAGCTCCATGTGCCCCAGACTGGTGTACCACTGCTCCACACACCCATAGGGTTGCCAGGTGTCCAGTTGTTGACCGGAATGCCTGGTCAAAAAGGAACCCTGGCAGCTCCAGTCAGCACTGCTGACTGGGCCGTTAGAAGTCCAGTCAGCAGCGCAGCAGGGCTAAGACAGGCTCGCTGCCTGCCGTGGCTCCACATAGCTCCCAGAAGCAGCGGCATGTCCCCCCTTCAGCTCCTATGCATAGGGACAGCCAGGGGGCTCCATGCACTATGCCCGCCCCAAGCACTGGCTCAGCAGCTCCTATTGGCTGGGAACAGTGGCCAACGTGAACTGCAGGGCAACGCCTGTGGATGGGGCAGCGTGCAGAGCCGCCTGGCTGCAGCCTCTGCGTAGGGTGGAGGGTGGGGACATGCAGCTGCTTCCGGGAGCTGCCTGAGGTAAGCACTGCTGGGAGCCTGCACCCCGATCCTCTCCTGGGCCCCAACTCCCTGCCCCAGCCCTAAGCCCCTTCCCCCCTCCAAACCCCTCAATCCCAGTCTGGAGCAACCTCCTGTACCCCAAGCCCCTCATCCCCAGCCCAACCAAAGAGCCACACCCCGGGCTGGAGCCAACCAGTACCTGGCTTCCTGCTACAGGTTTAAAGAAACTCAGACTTTCACACCACTACCATGTTCACTCTTCTCCAATGCCCCTTCCTGAGTTTGCAACCCCCTCCTCTCCCTCCTGGAAGCACACTCACCCACCCCGTGCTCTCTACCCAATCATCCAAACAGCTCCCTTACTACTGCACTCTTCCTGGTGACCCCTGCACCCCAATGCACCTGCTCAGGAACTCCCGATTTCCAAGCTTTTGCCAAGTTTTATCCTAACTCTTGCAGGCTTCCCAGGGGTTGCTTATTTAAACATCAAAATCTGGAAGAGATTTTCCCACTTCAGTAATTGCTATGGGCCTGATTCAAATCTCCCTTACACCCGGTATGATTCCATTGACTCATGTGGAGTTACTCCTGACTCACACTGATGGTAGCAAGATCAGGCTTGAGTCTTTAGAGACTTATCTCCAGCATAAGGAGATTTCCTTGCCTTTTTTGCTCCTGTTTTCAAATTAAAAAGACCTAGCAGCCAGGCCATCTGAAAGTATTTAGACCAAAGAAGACTGTATCGTAGCTGACAGCTGTTTTAGGCAGCATATCTTGGACCTTCTGCTTGCTAGAACAGTATCTGCAAGTTTTTGCATGTATTTTCAGGGTTTTTTTAAAACCTTTTAATGATGAACTACAAAGGGGAAATAAAATTGTGTGCTCTTTTTTTCTCTATATATAATGGACAGAAGCTCAAAAGAGGGTTTTGTTTTGTTTTTTAAGAAAGGTTTCTTTTCTGCTTGCTTTTTATCTTCGAAATATCAAGTTTTTTCTCCCTTGTTTTTTTAAATGGAGATCTCCTTGGAGGACTAGAGATCTGATTTCTTGGCTTTCAGCTGAACGAGTGTTGTTTAATCTTTCAAAAAAAAAAACATTTCCGCAGTGTATTTATTAGGAATTTGAATGGTTAGCAATAATAGAAACCAACGTGTTTTTAACAGTCTGGATAAAACTACTTACCCTATGCCACTGCTCAGGTTTCAGTCTCTTACTAGGTCATAATCCTACTGGTTCTCCAGAATCCATGATCGGGCTAAGACACAGACATGCAGCAGTTTAGACTGGGAAAGGACTTTTCACAAGCATGTTAGAGAAGGATAAGAATATTGTAATCAAAATAGTAAAGATGCAAGACTAACAATGTTATTGGCATAAAATATCATCCTGGGCAACACAATATAGGGAGGAGGTGAGCAGCCCTCAATGGTGAAAGAACAGGTTAAGGACTATTTAGAAAAAACTGGACATGCACAAGTCCATGGGTCCAGATCTAATGCATCCGAGGGTGCTGAGGGAATTGGCTGATGTGATTGCAGAGCGAGTGGCCATTATCTCTGAAAACTCGTGGCGATTTGGGGGAGGCCCCTGATGATTGGAAAAAGGGAAATATAGTGCCCATCTAGAACCCGGGGAACTACAGCCTCACCTCAGTCCCTGGAAAAATCATGGAGCAGGTCCTCAAGGAAACCATTTTGAAGCACTTGAAGGAGAGGAAGGTGATCAGGAACAGTCAACATGGATTCACCAATGGCAAGTCATGCCTCACCAACCTGATTGCCTGCTGTGATGAGATAACTGGCTCAGTGGATATGGGGAACGCAATGGATGTGATATACCTTGCTTGACTTTAGCAAAGCTTTTGACATGGTGTCCCACAGTATTCTTGCCATCAAGTTAAAAAAGTATAGATTGGATGAATGGACTATATGGTGGATAGAAAGCTGGCTAGACTCAACGGGTAGTGATCAATGGCTTGATGTCTAGTTGGCAGCCGGTATCAAGTGGAGTACTCCAGGGGTTGGTCCTGGGGCCAGTTTTCTGGGATAGATTTAACCCTCAGCAAGTTCGCAGATGACACTAAGCACTCAGTCCTGCACTTAGGATGGAAGAATCTCATGCACTGATATAGACTAGGGACCGAATGGCTAGGGGCAGCAGTTCTGCAGAAAAGGACCTAGGGGTTACAGTGGATGAGAAGCTGAATACGAGTCGACAGTGTGCCCTTGTTGCCAAGAAGGCTAATGGCATTTTGGGCTGTATAAGTAGGGGCATTGCCAGCAGATCGAGGAAAGTGATCATTCCCCTCTATTCGACAGGTGAGGTTTCATCTGGAGTACTGTGTCCAGTTTTGGGCCCCACATTACAAGAAAAGATGTGGAAAAATTGGAAAGAGTCCAGCGGAGGGCAACAAAAATTATTAGGGGGCTGGAGCACATGACTTATGAGGAGAGGCTGAGGGAACTGGGGATTGTTTAGTCTGCAGAAGAGAAGAATCATAGAATCATAGAATCTCAGGGTTGGAAGAGACCTCAGGAGGTCATCTAGTCCAACCCCCTGCTCAAAGCAGGACCAAACCCAACTAAATCATCCCAGCCAGGGCTTTGTCAAGCCTGACCTTAAAAACCTCTAAGGAAGGAGATTCCACCACCTCCCTAGGTAACCTATTCCAGTGTTTCACCACCCTCCTAGTGAAAAAGTTTTTCCTAATATCCAACCTAAACCTCCCCCTCTGCAACTTGAGACTTTTACTCCTTCTTCTGTCATCTTCTACCACTGAGAACAGTCTAGATCCATCCTCTTTGGAACCCCCTTTCAGGTAGTTGAAAGCAGCTATCAAATCCCCCCTCATTCTTCTCTTCTGCAGACTAAACAATCCCAGTTCCCTCAGCCTCTCCTCATAAATCATGTGCTCCAGCCCCCTAATCATTTTTGTTGCCCTCCGCTGGACTCTCTCCAATTTATCCACATCCTTCTTGTAGTGTGGGGCCCAAAACTGGACACAGTACTCCAAATGAGGCCTCACAAGTGCTGAGTAGAGGGGAATGATCACATCCCTCGATCTGCTGGAAATGCCCCTACTTATACAACCCAAAATGCCATTAGCCTTCTTGGCAACAAGGGCACACTGTTGACTCATATTCAGCTTTTCGTCCACCATAACCCCTAGGTCCTTTTCTGCAGAACTGCTGCCCAGCCATTCGGTCCCTAGTCTGTAGCAGTGCATGGGATTCTTCCGTCCTAAGTGCAGGACTCTGCACTTGTCCTTGTTGAACCTCATCATATTTCTTTTGGCCCAATCCTCTAATTTGTCTAGGTCCCTCTGTATCCTATCCCTACCCTCCAGCGTATCAACCACTCCTCCCAGTTTAGTGTCATCTGCAAACTTGCTAAGGGTGCAGTCCACACCATCCTCCAGATCGTTAATGAAGATATTGAATAAAACCGGCCCCAGCACCGACCCTTGGGGCACTCCACTTGATACCGGCTGCCAACTAGACATGGAACCATTGATCACTACCCGTTGAGCCCAACCATCTAGCCAGTTTTCTATCCCCCTTACCGTCCATTCATCCAGCCCATACTTCTTTAACTTGCTGGCAAGAATACTGTGGGAGACTGTATCAAAAGCTTTGCTAAAGTCCAGAAATAGCACATCCACTGCTTTCCCCTCATCCACAGAGCCAGTTATCTCATCATAGAAGGCAATTAGGCTAGTCAGGCATGACTTGCCCTTGGTGAATCCATGCTGACTGTTCCTGATCACTTTCCCCTCCTTTAAGTGGTTCAGAATTGATTCCTTGAGGACCTGTTCCATGATTTTTCCAGGGACTGAGGTGAGACTGACTGGCCTGTAGTTCCCAGGATCTTCCTTCTTCCCTTTTTTAAAGATGGGCACTACATTAGCCTTTTTCCAGTCATCCGGGACCTCCCCCAATCGCCATGAGTTTTCAAAGATAATGGCCAATGGCTCTGCAATATCATCGGCCAACTCCTTTAGCACCGGCCCCATGGACTTGTGCTCGTCCAGCTTTTCTAAATAGTCCCGAACTACTTCTTTCTCCACAGAGAGCTGGTCACCTCCTCCCCATACCGTGCTGCAGAGTGCAGCTGTCTGGGAGCTGACCTTGTCTGTGAAGACAGAAACAAAAAAAGCATTGAGTACACTAGCTTTCTCCACATCCTTTGTCACTAGGTTCCCTCCCTCATTCAGCAAGGGGCCCACACTTTCCTTGACTTTCTTCTTGTTAAGAACATAAGAACATAAGAATGGCCGTACCAGGTCAGACCAAAGGTCCATCTAGCCCAGTATCTGTCTACCGACAGTGGCCAATGCCAGGTGCCCCAGAGGGAGTGAACCTAATAGGCAATGATCAAGTGATCTCTCTCCTGCCATCCATCTCCATCCTCTGACGAACAGAGGCTAGGGACACCATTCTTACCCATCCTAGCTAATAGCCATTTATGGACTTAGCCACCATGAATTTATCCAGTCCCCTTTTAAACATTGTTATAGTCCTAGCCTTCACAACCTCCTCAGGTAAGGAGTTCCACAAGTTGACTGTGCGCTGCGTGAAGAACTTCCTTTTATTTGTTTTAATTTCATTTGGTGACCCCTAGTTCTTGTATTATGGGAATAAGTAAATAACTTTTCCTTATCCACTTTCTCTACATCACTCATGATTTTATATACCTCTATCATATCCCCCCTTAGTCTTCTCTTTTCCAAGCTGAAGAGTCCTAGCCTCTTTAATCTTTCCTCATATGGGACCCTCTCCAAACCCCTAATAATTTTAGTTGCCCTTTTTTTAACCTTTTCTAGTGCTAGAATATCTTTTTTGAGGTGAGGAGACCACATCTGTACACAGTATTCGAGATGTGGGCATACCATGGATTTATATAAGGGCACTAATATATTCTCAGTCTTATTTTCTATCCCTTTTTTAATGATTCCTAACATCCTGTTTGCTTTTTTGACCGCCTCTGCACACTGCGTGGACATCTTCAGAGAACTATCCACGATGACTCCAAGATCTTTTTCCTGACTCGTTGTAGCTAAATTAGCCCCCATCATGTTGTATGTATAGTTGGGGTTATTTTTTCCAATGTGCATTACTTTACATTTATCCACATTAAATTTCATTTGCCATTTTGTTGCCCAATCACTTAGTTTTGTGAGATCTTTTTGAAGTTCTTCACAATCTGCTATGGTCTTAACTATCTTGAGCAGTTTAGTATCATCTGCAAACTTTGCCACCTCACTGTTTACCCCTTTCTCCAGATCATTTATGAATAAGTGCTTGTATCTATCCGTAGGGGCAGACTGCTGAGCGGGCAGCCGAGCCCTGAGTAAGGGGCGGAGCTAGGCTGAGGAGGGGCCTATAAAAGTGGCCGCCCAGCCAGGCAGCGGCACAGGAGCTGGCGAACAGGGCTGCTAACAGGGGAATTTGAGTGGGAGTTTACAGGGGGAGGCGGAAGGGGGCGGCACCGTGTTTCCTGTGTTCCCCAGGTAGGAACACCGAGCGAGGCCGAGACAGCAGCAGCCATGAGCCAAGCAGCAGAGGATACACTGAGGATGATAGCATGCAGCAGCTGCGGTATGTACATGGTCCTAGCGGGGGACCCAGAACAGTACTATGTATGCATGAAGTGCTGCCTAATAGAGCTGCTGGAGGAAAAGATCCAGGGTCTAGAGCTGCAGGTAGAAACCCTGGTAGAGCATAGAAGGGGGTTCGAGCAGCTGATGGAGCAATGGCAAGCAGTGGCTGAAGGGGAATGCCCAGGAGTACAGGGGGCAGCAGGGGCTAAGGCCAGTGAGGGGGGACTGCCAGATGAGGAATATGGGCAGTGGAAGCATGTGACCGTGAGAAGCAGGAAGGGGAAAAGGAGAGCCAGTGAGGGAGAAATAGAGCTAAGGAACAGGTTTGAAGGTTTGGAGAATGAGGAAGGGGTACAGCAGGTGGTAGCTGACGGTGGGAGGGCAAGGAAAAAGAGAAGAGTGGCTAGTCCAATAGAAAGAGGGGAGGAGTCGATGGAGGCAGCACCAAGTTTGGGCCCAGGGAGGATGCAGGATGGCTTAAGGGGAACCACAAGGGATGATAGGAATGGAAGGAGTTTGCAACCAGGGGGGATGGAGGATAGGTTAGAGGACCGCACTGTCCCCAGGCAAAGGCAGGTCTATCTGATTGGGGATTCCATACTGAGAAGGTTGGACAGGCCTGTGACCAGGGCCGATCCAGAGAACAGAAGGGTGTGCTGTCTACCGGGCGCTAAAATACGGAAGGTGGACCTGAGTTTGAAAAGGATCCTAAGAGGAGCAGGTAAGAACCCTTGGATCATCCTTCATGTAGGAACGAATGACACGGCTAGATTCTCGCTAGAGAGGATCAAGGGAGACTATGCCAGGTTGGGTAAGACGCTCAAGGAAATTGAGGCTCAGGTGATCTTCAGTGGGATTCTACCTGTCCCTAGGGAAGGGCGCCAAAGGGGTGACAAGATCGTGACGATAAATAGTTGGCTGAGGGAGTGGTGTTACAAGGAGGGCTTTGGGATGTATGGGCACTGGGAGGCTTTCGGGGACAGAGAACTGTTCTCATGGGATGGGCTCCACCTAAGTAGGGAAGGAAGTAGAATTCTAGGAGGGAGGCTGGCTCATCTGATTAAAAGAGCTTTAAACAAGACATTGGGGGGAGACGGTTGGGAGAGGTCCAGGTACTCTCCACGCCAAATTTATACATTGAGAGTGAGAACAACAGGATAACAACAGATATAGCCAGAGGGGGAGGGTTAGGTATAAGGAAGAGGAGGGGGACGGATACTAGACCGACAGGTCATACTGGTGGTACTGTGTCCCTACCAAGTTGGGTGAAAAGGGTGAGAGGAGCCAAACAGCAAAAATTAGTATGTTTGTTCACCAATGCGAGAAGCTTAGGTAACAAAACGGAGGAACTGGAGCTCCTGGTCCGAGAATTGAAACCGGATATCGTAGGAATAACCGAAACATGGTGGAATGGTAGCCATGACTGGAGTACAGGTATGGAAGGGTATGTGCTGTTTAGGAAAGACCGAAACAAAGGTAAAGGTGGGGGAGTAGCATTGTATGTCAATAATGAGATGAAATGTAACGAAATAACTAGCAATGCAATGGATAATACGGAGTCTGTTTGGGCAATGGTGACATTGGGGAAGAAAACTACTAGAGCGTCCTCTGGGATAGTGATTGGGGTGTGCTATAGACCGCCGGGATCTAGCCTGGATATGGATAGAGAGCTCTTTAATGTTTTTAAGGAGGTAAATACTAATAGGAACTGTTTGATCATGGGAGACTTTAACTTCCCGGATATAGATTGGGAAACAAATGCTAGTAATAATAATAGGGCTCAGCTTTTCCTAGACGTGATAGCTGATGAATTCCTTCATCAAGTAGTTGCTGAACCGACGAAGGGAGATGCCATTTTAGATCTGATTTTGGTGAGTAACGAGGACCTTGTTGAGGAAATAGTTGTAGGGGACAACCTTGGCTCGAGTGATCATGAGCTAATTCGTTTCAAAATAAATGGAAGGATAAACAAAATTGCATCTGAGACTAAGGTTTACGATTTCAAAAGGGCTAACTTTACTAAATTAAGGCAACTAGTTAGGGAAGTGGATTGGACTAACATATTTAGGGATCTAAAGGTGGAAGACGCCTGGGGTTACTTCAGGTTGAAGTTGCAGGAGCTGTCAGAGGCCTGTATCCCGAGAAAGGGAAAACAGTTCGTAGGTAGCAGTTTTAGACCGAGCTGGATGAGCAAGCGTCTCAGAGGGGTGATTAAGAAAAAACAGAAAGTGTACAAGGACTGGAAAATGGGAGGGATCAGCAAAGAGACCTACCTTATTGAGGTCAGAGGGTGTAGGGAAGCAGTGAGAAAGGCAAAGAGCCGGGTGGAGATGGACCTAGCGAAGGGCATTAAAACCAATAGCAAAAGGTTTTTTAGCCATATAAATAGGAAGAAAACCAAGAAGGAAGAAGTGGGACCGCTTAAAACTTTAAACGGAGTGGAGATTAGGGATAATCTTGGCATGGCACAATATCTAAATGAATATTTTGCCTTGGTCTTTAATGAGGCTAATGAAGGGCTAAGGAATAGTGGTAGAGGGACTGACGGGAATGAAGATATGGGGGTAGACATTACGGTATCTGAGGTAGAAGCCAAACTTGAACAGCTTAACGGAAGTAAATCAGGGGGCCCGGATAATCTTCATCCTAGAATATTAAGAGAATTGGCAAGTGAAATTGCAAGCCCGTTAGCGATGATTTTTAATAAATCTCTAAACTCGGGGGTTGTACCGTTTGACTGGAGATTAGCTAATATAGTTCCTATATTCAAGAAGGTGGAAAAAAGTGACCCAGGTAACTACAGGCCTGTTAGTTTAACATCTGTAGTATGCAAAGTCATGGAAAAAATTTTAAAGGAGAGAGTGGTTATGGACCTTGAGGCCGATGGCAACTGGGACAAATTACAGCATGGTTTTACGAAAGGTAGATCGTGCCAAACCAACCTGATCTCCTTCTTTGAGAAAGTAACAGATTTTTTAGACAAGGGAAATGCGGTGGATCTAATATATCTTGATTTCAGTAAGGCGTTTGATACGGTACCGCATGAGGAATTACTGGTTACATTGGAAAAGATGGGGATCAAAATTAAAATCCAGAGGTGGATAAGGAGCTGGTTAAAGGGGAGACTGCAGAGGGTCGTATTGAAGGGTGATCTGTCGGGTTGGAGGGGGGTTACCAGTGGAGTTCCTCAAGGTTCGGTTTTGGGTCCGATTTTATTTAATCTATTTATCGCTGACCTTGGAACCAAAAGTAGGAGTGGGCTGATAAAGTTTGCGGATGACACCAAGTTGGGAGGTATTGCCAATTCGGAAAAAGATCGGGATATCCTCCAGGGAGATTTGGTTGACCTTGTAAACTGGAGTATTAGTAACAGGATGAAATTCAATAATGAGAAGTGTAAGGTTATGCATTTAGGGATGACTAACAAGAATTTTAGTTATAAGCTGGGGACGCACCAGTTGGAAGTAACGGAGGAGGAGAAGGACCTAGGAGTCCTGGTTGATCGTAGGATGACTATGAGTAGGCAATGTGATGTGTCCGTTAAAAAAGCTAATGCGGTCTTGGGATGCATTAGGCGAGGTATTTCTAGTAGAGATAAGGAGGTGCTAGTCCCGTTATATAAGGCGTTGGTGAGACCTCATTTGGAGTATTGTGTGCAGTTTTGGTCTCCCATGTTTAAGAAGGATGAATTCAAACTGGAACCGGTACAAAGAAGGGCCACTAGAATGATCCGAGGAATGGAAAGCCTGTCGTATGAAAGGAGACTTGAGGAGCTCGGTTTGTTTTCCTTAACCAAAAGAAGGATAAGAGGAGATATGATTGCACTCTTTAAATATATCAGTGGATAAATACCAGGAAGGAGAGGAATTATTTCAGCTCAGTGCTAATGTGGACACGAGGACAAACGGATATAAATTGTCAGTCAGGAAATTTAGGCTTGAAATTAGACGAAGGTTTCTAACCATCAGAGGAGTGCAATTCTGGAACAGCCTACCGAGGGAAACAGTGGGGGCGAAGGACCTCCATGACTTTAAGATTAAGCTGGATAAGTTTATGGAGGGGATGGTATGATAGGATAACGGGTTTAGTCAATAGGTCAATAACGTGCCACACTGGTAATTAGTACAAAGGGTCAATGTTGGGATATTGTTAGCCTTTTCCAGAGGGTCTGGCTGGAGAGTCTTGCCCACATGCTCGGGGTTCAGCTGATCGCCATATTTGGGGTCAGGAAGGAATTTTCCTCCAGGGTAGATTGGCAGTGGCCCTGGAGGTTTTTCGCCTTCCTCCGAAGCATGGGGCAGGGGTCGCTTGCTGGTGGATTATCTGCTACTTGAAGTCTTTAAATCATGATTTGGAGCATTCAACAGCAGAGTCAAGGGAGAGAATTAGTTCAGGAGTGGGTGGATCGGCTTATGTGGCCTGCATCTTGCAGGAGGTCAGACTAGATGATCATAATGGTCCCTTCTGATCTTGAATTCTATGATTCTATGAAGTTGAATAGGATTGGTCCTAGGACTGACCCCTGGGGAACACCACTAGTTACCCCTCTCCATTCTGAGAATTTACCATTAATTCCTACCCTTTGTTCCCTGTCCTTTAACCAGTTCTCAATCCATGAAAGGTCCTTCCCTTTTATCCCATGACAGCTTAATATACGTAAGAGCCTTTGGTGAGGGACCTTGTCAAAGGCTTTCTGGAAATCTAAGTACACTATGTCCACCGGATCCCCCTTGTCCACATGTTTGTTGACCCTTTCAAAGAACTCTAATAGATTAGTAAGACACGATTTCCCTTTACAGAAACCATGTTGACTATTGCTCATCCAAAGACTATTGTCTACGTGTCTGACAATTTTATTCTTAACTATTGTTTCAACTAATTTGCCCGGTACCGACGTTAGACTTACCGGTCTGTAATTGCCGGGATCACCCCTAAAGCCCTTTTTAAATATTGGCGTTACATTAGCTAACTTCCAGTCATTGGGTACCGAAGCCGATTTAAAGGACAGGTTACAAACCTTAGTTAATAGTTCCGCAACTTCACATTTGAGTTCTTTCAGAACTCTTGGGTGAATGCCATCTGGTCCCCGTGACTTGTTAATGTTGAGTTTATCAATTAATTCCAAAACCTCCTCTAGTGACACTTCAATCTGTGACAGTTCCTCAGATTGTTGCTAACATACCTGAAGAAACCCTTCTTGTTACTCCTAACATCTCCGGCTAGCTGCAACTCCAAGTGTGATTTGGCCTTCCTAATTTCACTCCTGCATGCCTGAGCAATACTTTTATACTCCTCCCTGGTTATTTGTCTGGAGAGGAGATTTGATAGCTGCTTTCAACTACCTGAAAGGGGGTTCTAAAGAGGATGGATCTAGACTGTTCTCAGTGGTACCAGATGACAGAAGAAGGAGTAATGGTCTCAAGTTGCAGTGGGGGAGGTTTAGGTTGGATATTAGGAAAAACTTTTTCACTAGGAGGGTGGTGAAACACTGGAATAGGTTACCTAGGGAGGTGGTGGAATCTCCTTCCTTAGGGGTTTTTAAGGTCAGGCTTGACAAAGCCCTGCTTGGGATGATTTAGTTGGTGTTCGTCCTGCTTTGGGCAGAGGTTTGGACTAGATGACCTCCTGAGGTCTATTCCAACTCTAATCTTTTATGATTCTATTATTCTATAAAATATTGGAGATTCCAGGGTAAGTGTTAAAAAGAAAAAACCTCACCAAACTCATAGCTTAAAGGTACAGTGTTATCTGCACACACTGGGTTTGTTGTGTTAACCACGGGATTGTGAAAGCAGAGGGGCTTTCCTTTTGTGTTTCAAAGGGGGAATACCTGCCCAACACCCAGGCCCCTTGGCCAGAGCATGAGCTTTCATAAATTTGGAACAAAAGATGACTCTGGTGAAGGGCTGTGGCATAGGGCTGGGAAAAGCGTTGTCTGGAAAAGTTGTTTTGTGCAATCTTTTTGGCTTGAGAACCTGAACACAGAGCTGAATTTCAGTTGGTGCCCTGTGTGACCAGTCATCTCCCCCAGCATGCCCCCTTGGGGCCCGGGGTGCTGCTGTAGCAGTCCTGCCTCAGTTTCCCCTGCTCAGCCCACTGCAGCAGCTGTCATGGCTTGCTGTTGTAACCTGATGCAGCGAATAGCCCTGTGGCGAAGTCTTTAACAAAAGTCCACCCCTTCCAGGGAAACAGAGTTTCTGTGTCCAAGTTCAAAACAAAAGATCTTTGTTCTGTCTCAAACTGGGCCCAGCCCCTCTTTCCCAAGGATTTGTCTTCTCTCCTCTAATTCTTCTGCCTACCCTCTAGGCCAGGGGTGGGCAAACCACGGCCCACGGGCCGGATCCGGCCCCTCAGGGCTTTGGATCCGGCCCATGGGATTGTCCCCCGTGGTGCTGCAGGCCCCACACCGGTCTCAGAAGCGGCCGGCACCACTTCTCTGCAGCCCCCCAGGGGCGGGGGGGCAGAGGGCTCCATGTGTTGCCTTGCCGCCAGGCACTGCCTCCCGCAGCTCCCATTGGTTGGGAACGGGGAACCATGGCCAATGGGAGCTTTGGAGGAGGTACCTGGAGGCGCGGCAGGGGCAGCGCATGCGGAGCCCTCCACCCCCCTTCCCCCAGGGGCCACAGCGCTTTCCGGAACGGCGCAGCGTGGGGCCAGGGCAGGCGTGCAGGGAGTCTGCCCTGGCCCCGGTTCGCACTGCTGCCACCCCAGAGCCGCTTTAGGTAAGTGGTACGGGCCGGAGCCCGAACCCCTCCTGCACCCCGCCCCCCAACTCCCTGTCCTAAGCCCTCTGCCTGCACCTCCCACCCCTCCTGCACCCCTGCCCTGAGTCCCCTCTCGCGCTCGGCACCCCTCCTGCACGCCAACCCCCTTCCGAGCTCCCTCATATGCCCTGCACCCCTCCTCTGCCCCAATCCCTTGCCCTGAGCCCCTTCCTGCACAGCACACCCCCTCCCACATCCCATACTCCCTCTTGCACCCCAACCCCTGCCCCGGCCCCGCATACAATTTCCCCACCCAGATGTGGCCCTCGGCCCAAAAAGTTTGCCCACCCCTGCTCTAGGCTCACCTTTCAGCTCTTCCTGGGCTCTTTTCCATCTCTCCTCTCAGCCCCTCCTTTGGGTTGCTTCCTGCTCTTTCCCATGCAAACCCTCCCAGGAGTCATCCACAGCTCTCAGGCTACCTTGTGCTCTCCACTGGCTCCACACAGCCTTTCTGTGGTGTCCTCCACCACTTCCTCTTTCTTCCCAGGGCCAAGCCTCTGGGCTAGGTAAGGGAGAGGCCTGACTGAGTCAGGTCAGATGACCCACCAGTCACCAGACCATCTTCATTTCCCCCACTTGGAGCCAGCCCACCTGTGCCACCCTGCTACATGGCTCCATGGGCAAGCTGCCTCGCTGCTTCTAGTGTTGCAGCTGCCACAGTTCAAGGCAAACAGGCTTTGAGGTGTGTCATGACTAAATCAGTCTAGGTGGCTGACATTTTTGAACAAAAAGTGTTTAGTTGAACATCACCTTTTCCCTGCCTTGGAAATGTTCTGCCCCAAAGGGCCATTTGATGACATATTTAATGAAAATGGCATCTAGGCTTTGTCATCGTTTTCCATTTAGTATTTTTCAATTCTTAAAATTGCCCACTGTCCAGATTGATGCCTGTTATTTCAAATAAACCAATTTTGAACCATCAGCAACAACAAAAAATAGTTTGGGTTTTTTTGCTTTTATATATATATAAATATAAAATAGCAATAAAAAAAGCTTCTTGGGGAAAAAAATCATCCCGGTCAGAAAAAGAACAAAACAAAAATTAGTCTGAAAAATATTGAGAGCTTTCCCTTTGTTTGACTAGCTTTAGAAAGCAGCCTAAGGAGAATAGCCTGACTCTGCCCCTCTTTTCCCTTCCAATGTGAAATTAACCAACTCCAGTGTGATGGGTTCAGTCACAGATACCGCCTTGGGACTGTCACCTGATGTGCTGAGATTATCCCTGAGCCCGTTTTCTCTGCAAGCTTGGGACTTCCAGAACCCTGCCTTGTTGAGCCAGACACTCTAGCCTGCTGCAACACAGATCCAGGGTCCAGGCCACGCCCCCAAAACTGTAGTCTTTAAGTGAAAACAGCTCTGCAGGTTACCTGACTCCAGCACCCAGACAACTAACTCCCAATGGGATCCAAACCCCAAATAAATCTGTTTTACTTTGTATAAAGCTTTACAGGGTAAACCCATAAATTGTCCATCTTCTATAACACTGATAGATATGCACTGCTGTTTGCTCCCCCAGGTATTAATCACTTACCCTGGGTTAATTAATAAACAAAAGTGATTTTATTAAGTATAAAAAAGTAGGATTTAAGTGGTTTCAAGTAATAACAGACAGAACAGAGTAAGTCACCAAGCAAAATAAAGCAAAAACACACAAGTCTAAGCCTAAAATACATTAGGAAACTGATTACAGATAATATCTTATCCCCAGAGATGTTCCAATAAGCTTCTTTCACAGACTAGACTCCTTCCCAGTCTGGGCCCAATCCTTTCCCCAGTACAGTCCTTGTTAGTTCCAGCAGACATCTTAGGTGGAAAACAGGTGGGAATCTTTTGTCTCTCTGGGTCCCCACCCCTCTTTCTAAATGGAAAAGTACCAGATTTAAGATGGATTTCAGCCTCAGGTGACATGGTCACATGTCCCTGTGAGACCTCATTCTTCATTACCATGGGCTGGCCCACATGTACACAGGAAGGCTTGCAGGTAAATAAACCCATTCACAGCCAATTGTCCTAGTCAATGGGAGCCATCAAGATTCTAAGCCACCATTAATGGCCCACACTTTGCATACAAATAGGATGAACACACTTGGTAGATTATAAGCTTTGTAATGATACCTTACAAGAGACCTTTTGCATAAAGAATATTCCAGTTACATCATTCACATTCATAAGCATATTTTCATAAAGCATATGGAATGCAACATCACATCCAGATCCTTCTCCACTGTGTGCTTGGAGACTGAGCAATACCAGCTGGGATGGTGGGCTTCCTGTCACCAGCTCACTAGGGGCTCACCTCATCTCCCTGCCTAGTATCTGTAAAAGTAGATGGTTGGATTCAGGGGAGAACACTGCAAAGTGTCTCCTGCTCACTCCACTGGAGCAGCAGGCAGAGGGGGCTGTCTGTAAAGAAAGGTCTCATCAAGAAATAAGGCATTCCCAAGGGAAGCGGTCTGAGGTGTCTTGACAGGGGAAAGCTGGCACTGTTCATCAGAATACAACCAGGGCAACAAGGAAGGGAAGTCATAAATCTTTAAAGCAGTGTCCATATCTTTATGGATCGCAGCACTTACAAGTTCAATAACTAGCCTGTTTCTCCCGTTACCATAACAACCACAGGATATGCATCTCCACTCTTCTTATTTTGGAATTTGACTGCATTTTGTCAGAAGGCCAGTCGTCATGGTAACACAGGCCTGCAGTTTCTGGCTTTCTTGCTGAAAAGCTCAGCTACCTGCCCTTCATTCAGAGGGGCTGAAGGGACAGATTGGGCTAGGAAAACATCTGGAAGCAAGTGAGATCCCTCAGCTGGGGTCAGCGTGGGATGGATGGGTCCCACCAGAGTGAATGGTGGTGCCTCAGTACAGCATCACGTGCACAGAACTCACTTGCCTGTTCTCAGCACAACCATGCTGTCCAGCTCCTAAAGTCTAAGTACTTTTTGTTAAACCCAAGACCCCAACACCCACATGGGCTTGATTCTTTGTTGCCCAGCATCTTTACACCTGTAAAAATACACCACCACTCCGACTTCATAGCACTTCCCCCACACACTGTGGTAAATGAGTACATGAGGCATCGGGCAACAGAGAATCAGATCCATAGCCATTGTAATGACATCAAACAGTGCCTGGCTGGTTTTCTTTATATACTCCACTTTGTCAGCCACTGGCTGACATGCCTGTGGCATGAATCTGATAGCAGGGATGTGCGTGTCACATACATGCCAGCCAGGATACATTTGATGAAATGGAATGTTTGACATGCATGTGTCTCTGCTGTACCAATTCCACACTTCATAGAATCACAGAAAGATAGGGCTGGGAGGGACTTTGAGATCATCAAGTCCAGCCCCTTGCACTGAGGCAGGACCAAGCAAACCTAGACCATCCCTGGCAGGTGTTTGTCCAACCTGTTCTTAAAAACCTCCAGTGATGGGGATTCCACAAGCTCCCTTGGAAGCTTGTTCCAGCGCTTAAGTACCCTGAGAGTTGGAAAGTTTTTCCCCTAGTATCTAACCTGAATCTCCCTTTGCTGCAGATTACGCCCAGGGGCGGCTCCAGGCCCTAGCACGCCAAGCGCGTGCTTGGGGTGGCATGCCGCGGGGGGTGCTCTGCCAGTCGTTGGGAGGGCGGCAGGCAGCTCCGGTGGACCCCCCGCAGGCATCCCTGTGGAGGGTCCGCTGGTCCGGTCCACCGGAGCCGCGGGACCAGCGGAGCCTCTGCAGGCACGTCTGCGGGAGGTCCACCAGAGCTGCGGGACCAGCGACCGGCAGAGCACCCCCCGCGGCGTGCTGCCGTGCTTGGGGCAGCGAAATGGCTAGAGCCGCCCCTGATTATGCCCATTACTGCTTGTTCTACTTTCAATGGACATGGAGAACAACTGGTCCCCATCTTCTCTATAACAGACCTTCACATATGTGAAGACTGTTCTCAGGTCTCCACCCCCCCGCCCAGCCTTTTTTTCTCAAGACTAACCATGCCCTGTTTTTTTAACCTTTCCTTACAGACCAGGTTTTCTAAACCTCTTATCATTTGATAAGAATTTATCATTTCATAGTCATAAGGAACTTCAGACTGGCTCAATAATCCACAAGGGGCTTATTTTAAGCATGGACTTCAAAAAGTTCCCAATTCTGGGACTGGAGCACAGGATTTTATTCAGAGAACACTGTGTGCCCACATTTCCACCTGTTTACACCACGCACCAAGACTGCCCAGCACCAACAGACGGACAGGTCATCCTTTGCCATGTTCCTTTCCTTCTGTACCAATAGCTGTTCAGGTTCTAAAAGTCACATACATCAATACTGAGGCTGCCATGGGGGAGAGAAAGAGAGAGAGAGAGACCTCATAATGGAAAGGTGCCAGAATTTGTCTTTACCTTGACCCTGCCTCCTATGCAATCTGTGCATTTGGTGTTGAGGACTGCATTCCCTTCTGTGCTTCTCCTAAAGCCCCACCCTTTGTAGTTCAGGGAGCATGGTCTCCACAGCCAACCTCCTGTCTCTCTCTGAGAAACAGGACCAGTGACCTTCCCTGGGTCCTGGGAAATTTCCCTACTGGTGTCCAAAATGTTCAGAGGATTTCTATACCATGCTTCCTAATCCTGCTCCCCCACAGCCTGAGCCAAAGCTCATTGAAATCAATAGGAGTCTTTCCACTGACTTTGATGGGCATTGGATCAGGTCTCCAGCTCTGCCCAGACCCTTTCCGTTCTTTCCCCTTGACTCTTCACAGGACTCTGGGGAAGTGATTCACTACTGCTCCCTGATTTATGGCCCCTGTGGCCATTTTGCCTCCAAGCTTCACTTCAGCTTACAATGGACTCTGTGTCATGGTGCAGTGAATTAAGCGATACACAGATAAACAGTTTTATAATATAGTTCAGTCCCTCTGCAACAGAGGGAAGTTTTTAGAAGCTGAGTGAGTAACCGTGGTCTTTTGAAAAACTGGGACTGAAGACTGAAAATGTCATTTTCAGTCTAGAGGGAATAAGATTGTTCTTCTCATTGCTTCTCCCTCTCAGAGACTTGATGCCCAGGGGCATGGCAGGACACAGGGATTAGCAACTCATAAAGGCAAACGCATTCTTCTCAAAATAGATCAGTAAACCACGCTGACAGGGATATCAGTTGGCAAAGCTTCTTTTTCCCAGAGAGTCATTTTTGTCTTGGTTCAATATTACCCAGGAATGTTGATGTGATTCAGGGGTGGACTTGGATGGAATGGGTTTCTGAGAAACAATTCTCAGCATTCATTGAATAACAGAACACATCTCTCTTATCCAGCACTTTTCACCCATAAGTCTCAAAGGACTTTGTAAAGGAAGATAAGTATTACTGTAGATGGTGAAACTGAGGCACAGAGAAGCCAAATGACTTGGCTGGTTCTGTTCTGTTCTTCTGTTCAGGTACTTTTATCATGGCAATCACCATGGCATGTGGCCATTTTCTAGAGTTAAGAGTAAACAATGACAGGAACATCTGTCCCCATTCTAGAGGAATGAAACTGGGTTATTAGTATGTATTTGTATTAGAATAGCACCTAACGACCCCAATCAAGACAAGGCAAAACAAGAGCCTTGTTGTGCTTGGTGCTGTACCTGCCTTAAAGAGCTGGAAGGAAAATCAGAGTTGTCACTTGCCCAAGGTCTCACAGCAGATATGAGTAGGGTGACCGTATTTCCCTATGCTGAATACGGTACACCTGGTAAAATAACTTGTATTCAAGCAAGTTCAATGGCAATCAGAACTATGTAGTACAAACATTCAAATTAACATCAAGTTGACTGAGCCCCCGGTAAAAAGAAATACTGAGTAGTTGGATTCTTTTTATTTATCTTAGTATTTTTAAGGCTTTAGGGTTCATATGGGGAGAGGTGACACACACACACACTCCCATTCACCCCTCACATAGAGGGAGGAGAGGGGTGTGATCGACCGAACTGACCCTCTCTGCCTGCTCTCTTCGCTCTCCCATGCCCCTGGGATGGACCCGCATCTCCTGGTATCTGGCACCACATCTTCCTGAGGCAACATGTGGGGGGGGGCACTTTTTCAGTACGGCACTTAGCCATGGCATCCCATTGGCTCCTTTGCTGACAAAAATGCGCAGAGCAGAGGTAGCTCATGGTGCTGTTTTCCATTTGTGGCTGGCCAAGAGACAGCTGTTTTCACCTTAGCACTTGTCACACTTAGCCTAGCCCTTTCCTTTGCATGCTGGGTTACTGAGATGCCCTCTCTGCACAGCCTTATGGAGCCTCTGCAAGCTGCTGGAGGACTCAGGAATGTCTGTTGTTAGCAAACAAAGGAATAGCTGAAAGACAGGAGAATCATAGGATATGTCTACACTATGGGATTATTCTGAATTTACATAAACGGGTTTAGTAAAACAGATTGTATAAAATCGAGTGCACGCGGCCACACTAAGCACATTAAATCAGTGGTGTGCATCCATGGTCCGAGGCTAGCGCCGATTTCTGGAGCGCTGCACTGTGGGTAGCTATTCTGTAGCTATCCCATAGTTCCCACAGTCTCCCCCGCCCCTTGGAATTCTGGGTTGAGATCCCAGTGCCTGATGGGGCAAAAATCATTGTCGCTGGTGGTTCTGGGTAAATGTCGTCAGTCATTTCTTCCTCCGGGGAAGCAACGGCAGACAATCATTTTGCACCCTTTCCCCCTGGATTGCCCTGGCAGACGCCATATCATGGCAACCACGGAGCCTGTTTTGCCTCTTGTCACTGTCACCGTATGTATACTAGATGCCGCTGACAGAGGCGATTCAGCAGCGCTACACAGCAGCATTAATTTGCTTTTGCATGATAGCAGAGATGGTTATCAGCCGTACTGTACCATCTACCATGCCATTGTAAATTGGCAATGAGATGACGGTTACCAGTCCTTTTGTGCTGCACCATCTGCTGCTGTCATAGGTGCCCCTGGCTGAGATCAGCCGGGGGTGCAAAAGACAAAAAGGGGAATGGCTCCCCGAGTCAATCCCTCCTTTACGGTATCTAAAAATAGAATCAGTCCTGCCTAGAATATGGGGCAAGTGCACTAGAGAACCAGTGTATCAGAGAACCAGAGAGCACAACCGCTCCGTGTCAGATCCCGCAGAAATGATGAGCTGTATGCCATTCACAGGGGGTGCCCCTGCAACAACCCCACCTGTTGATTCCCTCCTCCCCCAGCCTTCCTGGGCTACCGTTGCAGTGTCCCCGCATTTGTGTGATGAAGTAATAAAGAATGCAGGAATAAGAAACAGTGACTTGTTAGTGAGATATGAGGGGAAGGCAGCCTCCAGCTGCTATAATAGTCCAGACAGGACATTAAGCAGTGTGGGGGAGAGGAGCCCAGCATCCCGCTGCTATGATAGTCCAGGCAGAACAGAATCTTTTCTTTACACATGAAGGGTGGGGGCTGATGGAGCTCAGCCCCCTGTTGCTATGATGAAGATGGTTACCAGCCATACTGCACCATCTACCGGGAATGATCAGGAGTTTTTTACCCAGGCGCCCCCAGCCGACCTCACCGGAGGCCAGCCAGGAGCACTCACGGGCTGATGATGGGGACAGATACCAGTCCTTTTGCACTGCACCATCTGCCACAAGGCTGATGATGACAATGGATATCAGCCATATTGTACCATCAGCCACCCATGGGGGTGGGGCGAGGATGCTGCCGTTGACTGCTGCAGCATCGCGTCTATCAGCAGCATTCAGTAAACATAGGGTGACATTTAAAAGAGTCAAGAGAGGATTTTTTCCCTTTTACTTCTGGGGGTGGGTGAGGGGAGTAAATTGATGAGCTATGCCCTGAACCACCACGGACAATGTGTTTGACACTACAGCCATTGGGAGCTCAGCCAAGAATGCAAATGCTTTTCGGAGACTGCAGGAACTGTGGGATAGCTTGAGTCCTCAGTCCCCCCTCCCTCCCTCCATGAGCGTCCATTTGATTCTTTGGCTTTCCGTTACGTTTGTCATGCAGCAGCGTGCTGAGTCCCTGCTGTGGCCTCTGTCTGGAGATTTTTTAAAAATGCTTTGGAATTTCGTCTTCTGTAACAGAGCTCTGATAGAACAGATTTGCCTGCCCAAACAGCGATCACATCCGTACGGTCCACTCTGGAGATCTTTTTGGATTTTGATTTCGGACTGCATCGCCACCCGTGCTGATCGGAGCTCCACGCTGGGCAAACAGGAAATGATATTAAAAAGTTTGTGGGGCTTTTCCTGTCTACCTGGCCACTGCATCCGAGTTCTGATCTGATTGCTGTCCAGAGCGGTCAGTGGTGCACTGTGGGATACCGCCCGGAGGCCAATACCGTCGATTTGTGGCCACACTAACCCTAATCCGATATGGCAATACCGATATTAGCGCTACTCCTCTCGTTGGGGAGAAGTACAGAAACCGGTTTAAAGAGCCCTTTATAAAGGGCCTCTTAGTGTGGACGGGTGTGGCGTTAAATCGGTTTAATGCTCCTAAAACCGGTTTAAACGCGTAGTGTAGACCAGGCCATAGAAATTAGAGCGAGAAAAGAGGCAGGGAAGTGGGGAGATTTCAGTTACTCAGTTCCCTCCAGCCACTTTTGCAACCGAGTTCATCCGACAAGCTTTATTCTTTATGGCCCCAATTCAGGAACATATTAAGCACATGTTAGATGCTGTCCTGAACAGAGAGAGTTTTATTATCCTCTATGTAGTTACAGATTTTTCCTTTCGATATGTTTTCCATTATTGTTTTACAAGAGCAGAAGTTAGAATGACTGGACAGTAGTTGCCAGGTAACACTTAGTTCCAATTTTTTCTAAATAAAAGATCTTAATTGTGATGCTGGCAGACCAGGTGCCAGCTCATGCCAGAGCCCCAGGCCAATTCTCTTGTGTATCAGCATAGACCAAAGAGGTTGTTAAATGAATGAGAGTGTATTTGGTGTTTGAACTTCATGAAAACTAGTGGGAAGTTACTTGCATTGTTTTCACTTATCTGTATCTTCTTATAATGTAGTCACAAACAGTTTGTAGCCCCAGCACCTCTGGGTTTGCCACATCAGTTATGAATGTAAAACAATTGCTTGAGCCCTGGCACATCTTGCATTACAAATTAAGCGCTGGTAACAAACATTTACATTGTGCATAACCCTGTAACTAAATAACCCATCAAACATGAAAGCAGCTTTGTGGAATGCAAATGAAGAACTGTAACAGAAATGTGCTAATGTCAATGCAAGTGACAAATTCAAAGCAAGTGTGTGTAATCATTGGAGGTCACAGACTCTAAGTGCATTCCTCACTCACCGTCATCAAAGGCAAGGCCCACATGTGAGTGATGCTGTCAGCTTGTTTTCTGGGAGAAGCAGCTGTAAGTATGGATTCAAGGATGGATCCTGCATCTCTGGACTGTTTGGACTCTTATTGGGAAGGGTACCAGATGCAAAGCAGGGAGCCCCAGAGACAATCTGGGTACCCTGAAAAGTCTATTGGGAAACTGGCAGTTTATTACATCACTGCCACCATTTGGAATTACAACTGTGACTCACTTGTCCATATATTTTACCTGCTTTAACCTCCCAATAACTTCCATTTCCTTTTCTTAGCTAATAAACTTTTAGTTTGTTTACTATAGAATTGGCTGCCAATGTTATCTTTGGTGTTGGATCTCGGGTACCAATTGATCTGGGGGAAATGATTGGTCTCTTGGGACTAGAAGCACCCTGATGTGGTGTGATTTTTGGTTTAAATGACCTTTTGTCACAAAGTCCAATTTGTCTGGATGGCAAGATAGGCTGGAGAGTCTACGGAGACTGTGTGTGATTCCATGGTGAGACTGTTACAGTGATCCAGAAGTTCACATCTGTACTGGCTTGAGGAAATCTAGTTGTAGAACACACCACCAGCTTGGGGTGTGTGCCCTGCTTACTGACAGTCTGCCCTGAGGTTGGCACTCACAGTTGTGAGCCACTCCAGACAGTGTGACATCAATAATGTACTGGCTTTTCTGGTATCTCCCTGGCTCTCAGTGACTTTTCAAAAATAATTGTCCAGATTCTTCAAGTTCATTCATTCATTAGCTACTAATGCCCTCCACATTCGAGAAGGAATGATTCCTCCTTTAGAAGAGGGGCTTTATTATGTTTTTAAAAAGACCCAATGGAATCTCCAATCTTGAAATAACTAATGAAACAATTAGTATTTTGGGGCTATTCTCCAAAGCCCAAAACCAGCAAAGCACTGAAGCACATGTTGAAGCCCCAGTCTGAAAGGACTGAAGCATGCGCTGACTTGCTTTCCTGCATAGGGAGGGATGGAAGATGATAAATGCTTTGCCAAAGTGGGACTTAATATATTGTAGTAAATAGGCAGCAGGAGAACTGTGCCTGGTACAATCTGATCATGGGAGCAAAGCATGGCAAGGCCTCATTTCAGATTTTGCAGAGATAGGAAGCTTGGAAGCTTTTTATTTTGTCTCTGGCCAGGAAGGGATTCTCTTAACTGCTCCAACCGTTCATATCAAAAAATCCCAACATATGCCTGAAGCCCTGCTCTCTATTCTGTCCAGACCTCCAGAGCTCTGCAGGACTGTGCTGCTGCTTTAATGTGATCTCTTTTCAGGGTCAAGGTCAAGCACAGCCTTTGTGGGCTAGACTCTCCATCGCCCTGCACATTGTGTAATTGTGTAAAACGCTACTGAATCAGTCTTTGCCCCTGTGCAGTGTGAAAAGACGACACAAGGTGTGGGTGTCAACGTGCCTGTTCTGTGTATCTCAATACACTTTTGCAGCATCAGATGACAGATGCTGTAATGCCCTGGAAAACTCTCCCTATCCCACCTCTACACTGAGCCCAGAGTATGTGGGGACAGCACTGTGGGCATTTAGCTATGTTTAGTTTTGGGGCAGATTCTCCCAGGCTCTGCCCCTTGTGCAGCCATTTGTAAAGCCAATGTAAAATGCTACCAAATCAGAATGTCAAAAAGTTGCCGGAGTATGACTAATTATTCACATTCAGTGGCCTCTCAGCGGAAGCCTGGGAATGGGAGTGTTCAGCACTTGCTGCTGGTGGGAATCCCATAGTTTTACTTTTATTGCAGATCACCTTTGATTACTACTGAGTCAGGCAAAGGAGAAATCTGGTCAATAATGTGTGGTAAAGGTCTGGGCAAAGCTGCATTTGTAGGAGATAATAAACAAGAGATTGTGTTTCTGTGGGGAGGGCAAGCTGCCAACCACAATTAAGTCAGCTGCGGCTAGCTCCTGGCTCAGGAAACCATCTTTGGGCATGAATACCCTTGCTGATTACCCTCCCACCTCAAATATTTTGGAGAAGGTGGTGATGGGGCCACTCCATCTATAACTGGATCCTATAGATAAGACAGAAGAGCTCCATCACAATGTTATCAAGCAGCAGCAGTCTTTGTGATATAGTTGTTCTGGCTGTGGGATCCTGACACTTCATATCCCCCAAGGGCCCCGATATATGTGGGTTCAGCAGGGTTCATTTGGCCATCCCTCCTGTTCAACAAGTCCAGTGACTATGGGTGATGATGATACGCTTTTGGCTTCAGTATCATCCACCTGATGCCAAGAGGTGCTCAGATGCCATGGGAATGATATAAGTGGCTAACTAGACAGATGAGTAGACAAAAACATCAATGGTACTCTCCTCTACATCTCCTTTTCATTCCACTCACATTCTGCAGCTTCCTGGCTTTCCTGCTGCCTGAGCACCAGACAAATTTGCCTGTGGCTTACAGAAGTGATGGCTTTTGGCAGGGGATATCAGTAAGAGGAATGGGCAGAGGCAATGTTTGCACTGCCTCTCAACGATGCGTGTCCTTCTCCAGGGACCTCCAGAGTCCATTGCAGCACCTGGAGTCTCAGGCTGTGCCTCTCTCATGTGGATCTTCCAGTGACAACTCACATCTTTGTCACCCACAGACTAATATAAATCTACCCCAGGCCCAGGTTGTGCAGAACACCACAGTCTGTCTCCTAACCCCAGGGCTCTTAGTTGTGCAGCACTAGCTTCCATCACCTCCTGGATGAATAGTCTAGGGAGTGGTTATCTGTACCTCATCCGTTACTGCAGCTAACAGATCCTCTGGCCTAGACTGGCTGCTACAAGTCTAGCAGCAGGACCTCCTCAATACAGGGCTTCCAGCTTTGAAATTCACTCCCCGTGGCCAGCTGCCAGAGTCCAAGCTGCATGACCTTTAAGGGCAGGATGCGCTGCATATCTATTTGCTTTGGCTTTTGTTTGCTTTTTATTTCTTATTTGTTGTACTCTGGTTTAATCTCTTGTCCTGGCAATAGGATAGCTAACATTTCTGAAGGCAGCAATCATGGGTTTTAAGTGCTACCCACTGGGGATGGCTTTGGGTATTTTGTTTATGGTTAGCTTTGTACATGAGCGTGTAGATGCTGTGGTGATAGGCACTGTAGCGGGCCGCTGTGGCTCCCCTCCTCCCCAGAGAGGGTTGAGCCCCGGACACAGGAAGAGGCGGGGTTACAGAGTGGTGAGCCCGCCCCTCAAAGGGTCAGGCGGCGACCCGGAAGGATAAAAGCCAGCCCATCCAGCTCAGTCAGGCCCCAGCCACCACGGGGAGCAGACCTGCCTGAGGTTGCTCCTGACGGGGAAGCCGCTGGAGCCCAGAGCCCTTGCCCGGACTGGCCGGAGATACCCCCGACTCGCTACTGGGAAGACCTGCCGGAGATTCCCCGCGCCACCTATGAAGAGGAGCCGCTAGGAACCTCCCCACCACCGTGCTGTTACCCTGAGGAACCCCCGGAGCAGAGTTGGCCGGACTTCCCCGAGGACCTACCCGATCTACCCCCCAGCCCGGGGGGTGAGGAACCCATGCAGTGGGACTTCCCGGGACTGGACGCCGAGGTCCAGGTAGGACCCGAGGGGGATATTGGAAGTGGCCCAGGGGCAGCCGATCTCAGCCAGGCTGCTGACCAGGCAACCCCCATGTCAGTGTGTTGCGGTCAGGATCCCCACTGACCGTCAGCGGTAGCAACCGCTGCTTAGGGCCCCGGGCCGGGACACAGTGGAGTGGGTGGGCCTGTGTCCCCCCTGCCACCCCACTCACGGGTGGCAGTTATCCCCCTCACGTTTATTTCTCAGCCCTGCTGCAAGAGGCCTGAGCTCCCCTGTACTGTTTAGTGCTCAGTCCTGCCACAAGAGGCCTGAGCCTTCCTTGAACTGTTTATTGCTCAGCCCTGCTGCAAGAGGCCTGAGCTTCCCCCTGTACTGGTGGTTGCTCAGCACGGCTATAAGAAGCCGGAGCCGTCCTTGTACTGCTTATTGCTCAGCCCTGCCACCAGGGGCTCGAGCCCTCCTTCTACGGTTTACAGCCCGCCTTGTAGCCCAAGGCCGGAGACTCTGACTCTGTCGCCTAGCCTTAAAGGGACAGGACAGAGCCCCCCCCCCCCCCCCCGGTGAGACCAGCGGGCCGGTGTGGCTCCCCTCCTCCCCGGAGAGGGTTGAGCCCCGGACCCACCTGTTACAGGCACATATATAAAATATATAGTAGTTCTGCGTTTATTATAATTTAGTGATTATGGCCCTGATTCTCATTACACTACGATTTCTTTACACTTTACAGATACTGAATGGCACTGCATATAGACGTACAATAGATCTTGTAGCTGATTCTACAAGGACCTTTGTAAATGTAAGCAGAGTCTGAATGAGCTGACATCTAGTGATGAGCTGTGGAAGAGGACTTCAGGAGCTGATCTCGTTTGCATGGGCACACCCACCCTGCCTAGGTGCTCAGCATGATGGGATTGCTTGCCCAAATTATCACTTTTGGCTGGTGTTGTATCCCCAGTCTCCTTTTTATTGGGGCAGGAGAATAAAGTGTTGTTATCCTTATTGTGTGAATCGAGGGCAGCAGAGCTGTACTTGGCATATCCATATGGAGGGACTCCCCCTCACTTAAACAGCACTTGCTAGGCAGGTGGTGGTGGCTGACAGGGTATTTGTTGTGTTGCAGCCCTGCTTAAGGACCTTAGGTACAACTTGACCCATCCTCTCCCCATTGTGTAATAAAAGAGGTAATTTATACTCAATTGAGAGTCTTGTTACATACCACAGAGCTGAAATCACTGATATCTAGGTCTAAGCATTAGATCTGCTGTGGGACAGAGTCTCTGATGCAAGAGACTGTGCACCAGCAGTGAGGCTCCCCCACTAACAGCAGAAATCACTGAAAGCTGTATTAAGTGGTAGGACCTGAAGACATCTTGGTGATCATCTGGCAGGGTGGCCAGTGGAGAGGTGTGACAATTAGCTGGCAAGGGAGCTAGTGGAGAGGGCCAGAGCAGAACCCCACAGAGAGGCTCTCTCTTGATCGGAGTCACTCCTTTAAGAGGCCACACTGGGCTTTCCCCAGCCATTGGGGCCCCCAAGTAGCCTAGGAGCTAGGCTGTTCTCAGTGGTGGCAGATGACAAAACAAGAAGTAATGCTCTCAATTGCAGTGGAGGAGGTCTAGATTGAATATTAGGAAACACTATTTCACTAGGAGGGTGGTGAAGCACTGGAATGGGTTACCTAAGGAAATGGTGGAATCTCCAGCCTTAGAGGTTTTTAAGGCCCAGTTTGACAAATCCCTGGCTGGGATGATTTAGTTGGGGTTGGTCCTGCTTTGAGCAGGGGGTTGGACTAGATGACCTCCTGAGGTCTCTTCCAACCTGAATCTTCTATGATTCTATTATTCTAATTTCCCCTTTCTCTCACAGCCTTTAGCTGCATCCCAACTGTTTTCCTGGATGCAAACAAATTTGCATCACCACTCCCAGCAATGCAGCCTGAACAGTAACCTGTAAATGGTGGGAGATGGGCAATGCTAATCCATGTAGGTAACTACGAGTGGTGCTTAGGAAATAGAAGGTCTTACTTCAAAGCCACAGTGATGGCCTATTGTTCACCCAAGGACTGCATGCTGTCAAGAGCCTGCAAGAGAACTATACAAGGAACTCTTGGGCCCTGATCCTGTTATCTCAGATCTGCTTAAGCTTCGTCAGGGGAAATTTGAGTCACAAGCCTGCAGTCCTCAGCTCCACACTGGGTCACCCTGATATTGGATGTTGGACTATGACCCCTGGAACTAATTCTGAAAGAACTCTTTGCAACTCTAAAGCGCACCATCTATACCATGAAACTGACCTAAGAACTTTATTCATGTCTGTATGAATAATGATCTTTTAACCAATACTCATTTCAGACAGACACATCCCTTAGCGGAGGATTTATTAAATGGGAGACTCTATAGTCTAGTAAAGAGGAGAGGATAGAAGTCGACAAAATACAGGTAGGAGCAGAAGAGAAACAGTCATATGAAAATGTTCCATTCAATGACATCACATGAAGGCAGACAACTAAATATTGTCACATTTTATAAGTGCTGCATACAAATGCGAGAAGTCAAATACTAAGATGGGTGAACTTGGGTGCCTGGTATTTAAGAAGGATATTGAAATAATCACAGAAACTTGGGGGAATAATGATAATCATAGACTCATAGGCTTTAAGGCCAGAAGGGATCATCATGATCATCTAGTCTGACCTTCTGCACACTGCAGGCCACAGCACCTCACCCACCCACTCCTGTAATAGACCCCCTAACCTCTGGCTGAGTTATTGAAGTCCTTAAATCATGATTTAAAGACTTAAAGTTACAGAGAATCCACCATTTACTCTAGTTTAAGCCTGCAAGTGACCCATGCTGCAGAGGAAGGCAAAAAAACCCAGGGTCTCTGCCAATCTGATCTGGGGAAATTCCTTCCCAACCCTAAACATGGCAATCAATTAGACCCTGAGCATGTGGGTGAGACTCACCAGCCAGACACCTAGGAAAGAATTCTCTGTAGTAACTCATTGCTGTGTCCCATTGATGGGACATTAGATGGGGAGGGCTCTATCAGGGTACAAAAAAATATAGGAATGATAGAGTCATGCTGGTGGAGGATTGGCACGTTACGAGACAGAAAGTATCAAGTCAAATATAGTAAAAATCTTGAATGAACCAAACTGTACCTTAGAATCTCTCCAGATAGAGACTCTGTGCTTGAATAATAGGAGTAGAACAGTAGGAATAGCCTACCAACCACCTGACCAGGATCATGATGGTGATTCTGAAATATTCAGAGAGAATAGAGAGTCTACAAAAATAAGAAAACCCAACAATACTGGGGGATAAGAAAACCCCATACTGACTGGGAACATGTCTCCTCAGAATGTGATGGAAAGATAAGATTTCTAGACAACATAAATGACTGTTTCTTGGAACCCTGAAACCCACAAGGAGTGAGGCAATTCTTTATTTAGTCCTAGGTGGAACACAGGATCTGGTCCAAGAGGTGAATATATCTGAACCATTCAGTTTTAGCAAGCATGATTTTATTAAATTTAACATCCTTGTTAAGGGGCATATACCAAAGAAACCCACCAGAATAGCATTCCACTTCAAAAAGGGGAACTATACAAAAATGAGGAAGCTAGTTAAAGAGAAATTAAAAGGAACAGTCATAAGAGTGAAATGCCTGCAAGTTGCATAGAAACTATTTAAAACAGCATAATAGAGGCTCAAACTAAATGTATACCCATAGCAAAGTGAGACTCACCCGTGTGGCGCCTCCTGCTGATTATTCTGGGAATTAGCTCAATTTCAGCCCAGAGCACCCTCTGCTGGCCAGTGGCTCACTTGCCTCAGGCCCCATGTCCCACCCAGACCCCGGTGCCCTTTACCTCAGGGTTCTTCTCCTGCAGTATCCCTGCTCTGGGTCTCCCCTCCCAGGGGAACCCCCACCCTCTAAACCCATCTTGCCTCAGTGGCTACTGCCAGTCATCATCTAGCCCCTGCTCACTGGGGCAGACTGCAGTCTGTAAACCACACTGCCTCTGCCTAACCCCAGGCTGCACCTTTGCAACCCAGTTTTGGCCTTTAGCAAGGCTCGCAGCCTGGGGATTTACCAGGCTAGAGCTCCCCAGCTCCTCTTGCCTTTCCCCTGTCCTGTCCTGTCCTGTCCTGTCCTGAGAAACTAACCTAGCTCCTGGCTCACAGCCCTTTTATAGGGCCAGCTCTCTCCTAATTGGGCATGGCCCCAGCTGTGTCTGTCTTCCCAATCAGCCTATTCTTATTGGCTCTCAGCCTCAGACCTCGCCAAGGGCTGGCTTTTAACCCTTTCAGGGCCAGAGTGGCATGACTGCCCCACTATAATACCCCAAATCAAAGAGAGAGTTAGAGGACCAAAAAATGTCACCATGGCTGTTTAGCCATGTTTTAGAGTAAAAGAGGTGGTTAGAGGCAAAAAGGCATCCTTTAAAAATTGGAAGTCAAATCCTACTGAGGAAAAGAGAAAGGAGCATACACTCTGGCAAGTCATGGGTAAATTTATAATTAGGCAGGCCAAAAAAGAATTTTAAAAGCAACTAGCAAAAGACACAAAAATGAACAGCAAATTTTTTAAAGTACATCAGAAGCAGGAAGCCTGCCAAACAATCAGTGGGGACATTGGACAATCTAGGTGCTAAAGGAGAACTCAGGGAAAACTAGATTGTTGCAGAGAAGCTAAATGAATTCTTTGCATTGGTCTTCACTGCACAGGATGTGAGGGAGATTCCCAAACCTGAGCCATTCTTTATAGATAACAAATCTGAGGAACTCTCCCAGACTGAAGTGTCAATAGAGGAGGTTTTGGAACAAATTGATAAATTAAACAGTAAATCACCAGGACCAGATGGTATTTACCCAAGAGTTCTGAAGAAACTCAAATATGAAATTGAAGAACTACTATGTGTGGTGTGTAACCTATCGCTTAAATCTGACTCTGTACCAGATGACTGGAGGATAGCTAATGTGAGGCCATTTTTTTTAAATTCTCCAGAGGCAATCCTGGCAAATACAGGGTGGTAAGCCTAAATTCAGGCAAATTGGCTGAAGCCATAGTAAAGTACAGAATTATCAAAGACATAAATGAACACAATATGTTGGAATAGAGTCCACATGGCTGTTGTGAAGGGAAATCATGCTTCACCAATCTATTAGACTTCTTTGAGGCTGTCAACAGGTATGTGGACAAGGGTGATACAGTGGATATACTGTACTTGGACTTTCAGAAAGCCTTGGACATAGTCCCTCTCCAGAGACTCTTAACCAAAGTACGCAACCAGGGGACAAGAGAGAAGGTCCTCACATGGATCAGTAATTGGTTAAAAGATAGGAAACAAACTTTGTTTTGACAGTTTTGACAATGAGGAGGAATAAATAGCTGAGTCCCTCAAGGACCTGTACTAGGACCTGTGCTGTTTAACATATTCATAAATGACGTGAACACTGAGGTGGCAAAATTTGCAGACAGTATAAAATTACTGAAGACAGTTAGGACCAAAGCTGACTGTGAAGAGTTACAAAGGGATCTCACAAAATTGGATGACAAAATGGCAGCTTTAATTCAATGTTGATAAATGCAAAGTAACGTATATTGGAAAAAATAATCCCAACTATACATATTCGGTGATAGGGACTCAACTAGCTGTTACCACTCAAGAAAGAGATCTTGGAGTCATTGTGGATAGTTCTCTGAAAACATCTGTTCAATGTTTCACGGCAGTCTAAAAAGCTAACAGAATGTTAGGAACCATTAGGAAAGGGATAGACAATAAAACAGAAAATAACATAACGCTGCTATATAAATCCATGGTATGCCCACACCTTGAATACCACATGCAGTTCTGGATGCCCCATCTCAAAAGAGATATATTAGAATTGGAAAAGGTGCAGAGATGGGCAACAAAAATCATTAGGGACATGGAACAGCTTCCATATGAGATGAGATTAAAAAGATAGGGACTGTTCATCTTAGAAAAGAGATGACTAAGGGGAGATATGATAGAGGTCTATAAAATCATGAATGGTGTGGAGAAGATGAATAAGGAAGTGTTATTTACTCCTTCTCATAACACAAGAACCCAATGAAATTAATAAGCAGCAGGTTTAAAACAAACAAAAGGAAGTACTTCTTCACATAACACACAGTCAACCTGTGGAGCTCATTGTCATGGGATGTTGTTAAGGGCAAAACTGTAACTAGGTTAAAAAGAAGAATTAGATAAGTTCATGGAGGATAGGTCCATCGATGGCTATTAGCCAGTATTGTTAGGGACATGCTTTGGGTGTCCCTAAACCTCTGACTGCCAGAAGGTGGGAGTGGACGATAAGGGATGGACCACTTGATGTTTTGTTCATTTCCTGGCACTCATCACTGTTAGAAGACAGGATACTGGGCTAGATGGACCATTGGTTTGACCCAATGTTGCCGTTTTTATGTTCTTAATAACAAGATAATTAAAGCTAACAGTTTTGGAGGGGGTTCCCCAAATTTTAGTTCTAGGTACTACCACAAGTTCAGTATTGAATATAATTATACACACGTACATACATACACTGTCCTAGGGCTCTTCTCTGGGAGGAAATATTTACCCTTCACCGTCTCTGTGGAGTGGTATTCAATCCTTCTGTAGGGCATGCTGGCTCTTTAAAGTTGAGAAACAAAGGAAAGCCCCACAATCTCCTACAAACTCCCCTTGAGTCTGTGCAACAACAGTCTGCAATTTGCTCAATCTGCAGCCATCCTAGTCTTCATCTTCTCCAGAGGCGTTAGGGAGCCTGCTGTCTAATTCAACAAAACTGGCAAAGCCCCTGAATCCCAATCCATGCAGCAGCACTCTCGGGTCCTTGCGCTGCTCCACCACTGAGATTTCCACTCTGGTTCCCACCCTTCCTATTTATGAACTCCCCTCCCTCCCCTAGAATTCTCATTCATTCTCAGAGAGGGACTCAGGCAGTATCCTGTCAGGCTACTTACCCACAATGGAAATCAACCAAGCAGTTTCAAACAGCTAATGAGCATGCCCTGTGCTCACCATACCCTGTGCCTGCATCATTTAGGCCCACCCGGCAGAGTCACCAAGTGGCTTAGTCAAGTCTTCAGGCACCTAGAGCTCACCCCAAAAAACAAAACCAAGAGCCATTTGTCCTCCCCACTGTACCTCCTCTTATTCACACCATTACATGTTGCGACGCAAGCAGGAGGGTGACAGAAGGACTTCACAACCCAGCCCCTAACACTTTTAGCTTCTATCCTTCTGGAGAGTCTGGAGGTGGAAGGTGAAAGAGAAGCTCCTCTGCTGGCGTGACAATCAGCTAAACTCTTGCTAAACTCCGCGGTTCTTTTTCTAACCTGTCTCTAGATCTTTATTAACAATTGCTCCAAACTGAACCACTAAGCATCTCCCTGCACTAGGCAAGTGCCTGCTGTGCATATATTGTTGGAGCAGTTCTAATGAATAGCCATTTCCAAGTCTGTCAATCAGCCAGTTTCACAGAAGCCTTCAGCTGCCTTTGCTTTTAAAAAAAAATCATCAAAAACACAAAGCAAAAAGGGAAAGCTGCCAAGATCATTTTATAATTTACAATTTACACGGAGCCAATTGTTTGCCACCCACCTCAGCCTTCTACAAACAGATATTAACCCTCTCCAGCCCAATCAACCTGGAACACTCACTAAATATCTATGTCTCTCTATCTGTCTGAGCTGTCACTTTAACATCTATCAGCAGTGTATGGCGTTCTGAAGAGGTGAGTTATTACTGGATGGGTCCGTGACAATAAATTATAAACAGAAGCACAATATAAAAAAATCCAGCACACGTTTCTCCTTTGAGAGCACCGGTTCCAGCCGCTTTGCCTAGCGCAGCAGCACCACGGTGGGCAATGGGGCATTTGCACAGGGAAATGGCGCAGAGGAACTGGGCTCCACAGGAGCTGTCTCTGGCGTAGCCCAGCAGGAGAGATGGACAGGCGATGGGTCAATGGATAGGTTCACATGTAGATGCGCTGCACAACCCCCGCACCCATTGAGAAAGGGTGCCAGAGCTAGTACTGCAGTCCAGGGATCACACTAGCAAAGCAGCAGCTAAACTGATGTTCTGTGCCCTGGTGGGGAGGATTCCATCTCCCTCACTGATGTGAAAATCCTCAGATAAAGGCTGCACTCAGGGTTCAGGATTTAGGCTGTCAAACAGACTCAGCTAATAGTGTGGTCAGTGGATAGAGCAGTACAGTGGGACTTGGGAGACCTGAGTTCTGTGGGAGGGTGAGCTTGGATAAGTCACATCCCCTGCCTGTGCCTCAGTTTCCCCATCAGTACAATGGGGATTATGAGGCTTCTTACCTAAAATTGGGCCAGCTAGTAAGCTTAGGGAGAACTAATGACCCACCAGAGTTTGGAAGAAAGCAGCACGTTTATTATACTGATAGCTAAGCTCAAAAGAAGCGGGAGGGGGTCACACTCATATATTCAAGCTCCCAGGACAGGCACAGCAATGGAGATGTCAGGATCCTTCAAGGTAAGTGTCCCACGCGCAGCAATGGACGGTGCAATGGAGGTAAGTTTTCCTGAGGTATGATGAAATGCAACGCAGTGAACCACTGGCCAGGCAGTCCGGGCGAAGGGCCTTTATGGGAGGTACAAGCTTGTGAGTGCACTCCTGAGCACATGGCCCCTTCCCCTTTTAAGGACCTACTCCTCATGGCCTGCGACTAGAGATGACTTGGCCGCATCTGGTTGGTCACACTCCACCTCGGGCAGTGTCCATGCACTGGGTGTGTGAGCGCTGCCTAATTAGAGTCCCAGATACCTTGTCTACCTGGGAGCTCTTCTGATCTTCCAGCTGTTCAAGCAGCCCATTCATTCCACAAGCATTCCAGGAGGAAGGGGGAGGGAGAAAGCCACTTCATGGGTATTCAGAGAGGGAGAGGAGACAAAAGGTGGGGGGAGGTGTAACAGATCCTTTGAACATACAGGTTATACAGAGCATACCGATCACTGCTGCTCCTACAACAAGGCTGACCTCCTTTGCAAAGCACTTGTGAGATCTACTGATGAAAAGAGCTACATATTATTAACTTTTACTCCTGTCCAGTATCCTATACGCCAGGGATCGGCAACCTTTGGCATGCAGCTCACCAAGGTAAGCACCCTGGCGGGCCAGGCCGGTTTGTTTACCTGCCGTGTCCGCAGGTTCAGCTGATCACGGATCCCACTGGCTATGGCTTGCCACTCCAGGACAATGGGGGTGGCGGAAAGCGGTGGCCAGCACATTCCTCGGCCCGCGCCACGCCGCTTCCCGCAGCCCTCTTAGCCAAACCTGTGGACGCGGCAGGTAAACAAATGGGCCCGGCCCGCCAGGGTGCTTACCCTGGCCAGCCATGTGCCAAAGGTTGCTGATCCCTGCTATACACTAATGGTATATGAAATGACATGGAGACGTTCTTTTAAGAGGGACAAGGATTTTTTTTAATGTCTCCATATTTTAAGGCTAAAAACTGTAGCACAGTTCAAATGAAGGCATCAGCTGGGGATGGCGATGGTGCTTTCTGGGGGAGTATGGGAGGAGAGGGGTTGGTAGGCTGGTTTGTTAATTGGATTCTGGCCCATCAAGGGAAAGTACAGAGCTACAAAATCATTTGTATTTTTGAGAAACGCAAGAGCACAGCTCCTCAGCTGGTGCAGATCTACATCGCTCCGCTGATTTCCATGGAGCTGTGCCTGCTTTTATGATATACTTTCTGACTTCTTATTAACGGCCAGCAGGATGCAGTAGCGACGCAACATGGTCCAGTGGATCAGACATGGAAAATCAGGGTTATACTCCCCCCACCCAGCCTGTCATGGGTGGCCTTAGCCAAGGTATGTTGCCTTTGTCTGGTGTATTTATATTGCAAGCACCTTGGGGATGGCCCTACATGGTTGTACAGCATGTACTACAATGGGGCCCTGATCTTGTTGGGGCCCCTTTCTGCCACTGTACTAATTACCGTGAGAAAGGATAAGTAGGTCAGCTTCAGTATGGCTTTCCGGGGTGTTTTAAATGCTCATTTTGATTTGTTAGGCCTGGGTATTGCTTGTGTTAGACTCTCTCTTCCTACAGTTGGGGAAATTATTTGCCTAACTAGGGGGACAGGATAAAGCCTAGGTTGGAGGTTTATTATTAATTCATATATTTCCAAATCTAGACTAACGTGGCATTAGGGCTGAACGTGCTTTTGACATTATGGTTGCTTAATAGTGTAAGAAGAGAGTGCAGCGTTTATGCAGTATTGGTTTCCTTGCCATGCCAAAAAAAAATCAATAAAAATAAAGCAAAGGCACTGGATGGTGCAGGTGCTAGATAATGGGATGTAGTGCCTGGAGTGCTTTTATACCATGTAATGTTTTTGTCTGCTTGCTTTGCCATATCCCTGAAGCAGCATTGCACCTAAGGAATTATTCAATCAGAGAGACTAAAGGAAGTAAACAAACATCATCAGTGACATGCACAGCTTCTAAAATGATAGTTAATAATCAGCATTTCTCCAAGATCTAACTGCCTACAGAGTCAGTCAAATATATTGTGGTAGTACATAGGAACCTCAGCCATAGCCCAGGAGCCTGTGTGCATGGTGTTGGACAAACACAGAACAGTCCCTGCCCCAGAAAGCTGACAGTCTAATCAAGAACTTGATCTCAGAAAGTTCAGATTCATGTAACCCTCTGCAGCCGTCTCCAAAGAATGTACAATGGAAGACCTGGATAAGCAGCAAGGCTGAAGCACTCCTGGAGGTGCTCTTCCCAGAACGTGCTAAGGCTCACTGGCTGGGCTGCGAGGAAGCTGGCACTTGTCCCCTGTTGCACTGTCATCAGTTCAGGGGCTTTCCACAGCACAAAAGTTATGCTAAGAAATGAAACAAAATAAATGAGTTCAAAGGTCAAAGCCATGGAAGTACTGAGCCTGCACTGGGTAAAAGTGGCTGTCTGTTTGCAAAGCTCAGAGCTCATCAAATATTAACTATCCCCTCCCTGCCACATCCCTGATGAGGGAGTGAGGAAAATCCCCACTGGGATCATTTGGAAAGTTTCTCCTGCTCGAGCTTCACTGAAAAAGGAGCCATTCGCAAGTGTGAGACAGGGAAGCGGAATCAACAAATCAACATCGAGGAGGTGCCAGGTAGAAGGGCAGAGCTTAGGATGTCTACAAAACACGGGGAAGCTTCCCAAACAGGTGAGTAAGGAACAGATCCAGCCTCCAGGTGAAAGAACGCTTAGGACTAGCTGGCAGAAATCCTCCTCCAGTAGGGCTCTGTTCGTAGGATTAAAGGCAGCAATTCCACAGGGATAAACTGCCAGTGAACATTCTGGTCAGGGAGCTGGGCCTCATCAATCCCTTTGGACATTAGCCAACCCCACTGGTCTCTCGTGGTTCCCTGTCCTCACGCTTGAGCTGGATTGGTAGCCAGTTTTAGCTCCTCAAGCTTCCAACCACACCCACTGAGCACTAGGAGGAGAGGTCTCTGTGTCATAGGCCGCTTGAGCTGTTGTCTTGGGTTCTGCATGCAGTTAGCAAGTGGATGGGGTGAGAACCCCCAGCAGCAGTGCAATGGGATGAGAAGTCTTCAAATACTGTTTTCCTGGGGGCTAGAAGAGGTGGTCTCCATTGGATAAAGGCCTGCACTCACACACACACATACACACCTGCATATGCACACATCCATGAGAAGAAAAACACTTCACAAGGAAAGCGAGAGGAAAATCTGCAACTGTAAAGGGGTGGGGCCAAATTCTGCTCCTATTAAAATCAATAGCAAACTCCCACTGACTTCACTGGAGCAAGACTGAGCTGTAGACATAGGAAGGAATTAACAAGCACCACTTAGTCTGGCCGGGTGTTTGGGACTATGCAGGGGGTAGAGGTGCGCAGAGAGCAGAACTTTAGAAAGGAAGGGCGCTTGGGCTTCAAGCACTAGCCTCAGAGCGCTGGCTCAGTTCAGGGTCTGCCTGGCTTACTAGGTGACCTTTGGCAAGTCACTCGCTCTCTATAGCTCCCCATCCATACAACAGCGATAATGCTCCTCCCTCTCCTCCCTACCCCCGTGCCTTTCTGGTCTATGGAGATGGTAAGTTGTGGGGACAGGGACAGTCTCTGACTCCATATATGTTCCAGGCCTTGTTCCATGAGATCTCCAGTTCAGGATGGACCTCTGGGCTCTGCTCTAACAATAAAGACCATAAGCAGGCAGAGGAGGGAATCAAATTGTGTTTTATCTCATATATAAGCCCCCTCAAAATGGCTTACTTTGGGAGCAACTCCCTTCTCCCCAGCCTGCCCCCGACAACAATATTCCACTGTCAATTTACTTCTCTTAAACGCAAAGAGTCCAACTGCCTGGTCTTCTCCTTAACTGCACTATGTCCTTGGATTCTAAGTATGCTCCCCTTCTCTTCCCCATCCCACTAAGGGGCAGCCAAAGTGGAGGTGGGCTCGGAGGTCATGGCTGTGAGAAGTAACAGGGTGGTGCTGGATAATACCATCTGCCCAGCTGAAATCATCATCTGCAATGGCAAGATAGCTGACATTCTGCCCAAGAGGAGCTGGGCTTGTGCCAGCAGAGAGAAGGCAAGTATGGGCCAAAGTGCTAGATGAACTGGTATTGAGGAAACAACCATGTATCAAAGATGAGAGAGAAGGCAGAAGGAACAGCTATCAGGGATAGAGTAGTTGCATTTAAAAATCATTCCAAAAAGTGAAATCTTGAGGCAGATCCTCAGGTGAATCCACAAGACTCCAAAGACTACAGAGGTATATGTAGATTTACACCACTTAGGGTCTAACCCAGTGGATTATACTGGTGGAAGTGAGATCAGGCCCCTGGAACTTGGGACAAATAATGTAGAGGCAGCCCCTGAAGTACCCATCCCTAACTGTAGGAAAGATGCTGGGCCATTTTATTAGTTCCATATAGACGGCTAGCCTGTGACCTCCGTGACCTAAGAGTAACTCCATTCATTTGAATGGAACTACTCCAGAGTTGAACCAGCATCACTGAAAGTAATCAAGCTGTTCTTTCTTTACTTCAGTGCTGACCCTTAGTGTAGTGAGCCAGGGCTCTCAGAGACCAGAGTAATTGGTCAGCACACATTTCCTTTCAAGTTTCCATAAACATTGTTAGTAAATACTCTAGTTGTGCTCCGTTATCACAATTTCAGGTGTGTGTAATGGGGGAAAACAGATGTGTCCTTGTTGCCAAGAAGGCTAATGGCATTTTGGGCTGTACAAGTAGGAGCATTGCCAGCAGATCGAGGGACGTGATCATTCCCCTCTATTTGGCATTGGTGAGGCCTCATTTGAAGTACTGTGTCCAGTTTTGGGCCCCACACTACAAGAAGGATGTGGAAAAACTGAAAAGAGTCCAGCAGAGGGCAACAAAAATGATTAGGGGGCTGGAGCACATGACTTATGAGGAGAGGCTGAGGAAACTGGGATTATTTAGTCTGCAGAAGAGAAGAATGAGGGGGGAGTTGATAGCTGCTTTCAACTACCCGAAAGGGGGTTCCAAAGAGGATGGATCTAGACTGTTCTCAGTGGTGCCAGATGACAGAACAAGGAGTAATGGTCTCAAGTTGCAGTGGGGGAGGTTTAGGTTGGATATTAGGAAAAACTTTGTCACTAAGAGGGTGGTGAAGCATGGGCATGAGTTACCTAGGGAGGTGGTGGAATCTCCTTCCTTATAGGTTTTTGTCAAGTTTGATAAAGCCCTGGCTGGGATGATTTAGCTGGGGATTGGTCCTGCTTTGAGTAGAGGGTTGGACTAGATGGCCTCCTGAGGTCCTTTCCAACCCTTATATTCTATGATTCTATGCTTACTGATGTCTGGATAAGGAGAGGGAAGCCAGAAAACTTGACTGCTTTGGGCTAGATCCCCAGATGGTGTAAGTTAGTGTAGCACTGTTTAAGTCAACGGGCTATGCCAGTTTACACCGGTGGAGTATCTGGTCCAGAGATTGGCCTGAACCAGAAGAGACACAGAAATCACACCCACACACAGATCTGGTGAAGTTCACAGCGTGGGCAAGCCAGCTGGGCCCAACTCATCAAGATCACCTCTGTTCTGTCAGGTAAGTGCTAGAGCATGCAGAGGGGAAATCCTCCTCAGAGGGGACAGGGTCCCTCTCCCCCCAGATTTGCTGCTTGAACACGGCTGAAGCCGCTTGCCCTCACTCCGCCCCTCCCCGCACACTATCAGCAGGCATGAGTCACCTCTGGTCCTCCTTAACAGTGTATTTTCAAACATGCTGAAGCCAAGCCTCCCATTCTGTAGGTGCAAATTGCACTTACAGTGTTGTACTTCTTAGATGAACTGAAGGTGCACATCAGAGCACTTGCACCTCTAAAGTAGAGGTGCGAACTTGGCCAGTGCAAATTTCACCCACAATTGGAAGAACACCCTTTTGTAAGTTTGGCCCTTGGTATCAGGGACATGAACATGTGAAGTCAGCCATAAAATCTGTTTGGCATATTTTTAATACCTGATTAAAAGATCTTAGCAGGATCTAGTGCACAGGAGCAAACTGGACACATGAAAAGAATAGCCAAGTAAATCATTGATTAACTGGGACCATCAGACTGGCATGTCTGAGATTAGGGAGCTGTTTTGAAAGTCTGTAGGAATTGTACCTGGGTGCAGATGACCTTTAGAACATTTGCTACTTCACTGCAGGGCCGCCCAGAGGGTGGGGCAAGAGGGGCAATTTGCCCCAGGCCCCGCGTCCCGCAGGGGCCCCCACGAGTGTTTTCTGGGGCCCCTGCGGTTCCGGTTGAGCTCCCGCAGGCATGCCTGCGGCAGGTCGACCGGAGCCCGGGACGAGTGGACCTGCCGCAGGCATGACTGCGGAGGGGGCGCTCGTCCCGCGGCTCGGCTGGACCTCCCGCAGGCATGACTGCGGCAGGTCAAGCGGAGCCGCGGGACCACGGCACCCGCCGCAGTCACTCGTCCCGGGCTCCGGTCGACCTGCCGCAGGCATGCCTGCGGGAGCTCAACCGGAGCCAAATGCCGCCCCCCAGGTCTTCGGCGCGCTGGAGTCTAGAGCCGCCCCTGAGCGGGGCCCCCCGCCGCCGAAGACCCCGGGCCCCCGGAATTCTCTGGGCGGCCCTGCTTCACTGGCCTAGTATATCCATTGGAGGTATTCACAGTAGCCGTTGGGAAATCCACATTTTCCCATCACTCTGGAAGTCACTTCCTTACGGTGAAGCCCTGCACGGGACTATTTTTAAAATCCTGATCAGCGCCCCACCCTGTAATACACTCCCACCCACTCCCACATAGTTTCTTGCATTTTTATCCCACTCCCACCCGCAAAAACCTTAGATCCTGCAAAAGAGACAGATTTTTTATGCTACTAAAACAACAATTTTACCACTAAAAGAATAAAACAAATCTTGCTTAAACCATGTAAAAATACTTTAACTCCCGTTATAAGAGACATCAAATCTCTTTCTATCCCTTGCTTAAATTTAAGTATTAAAACCTTTATTTTAAAAAAGAAAAACTTGCTGTACATTGCTCAAATTCTATATAGGACAAGGTGACGAGAAAGTTAGTGTTTTCCTGAAAACCCCCCCAAAACTGGATTTTTTCCTCACCCAATCCCAACCGCAACAAAGTACATTTTACCCACTCCCACTTATGGCAGTAGTCCTGGGATCCACGGGATCCCACCCAGTCCTACTGCAGGGTTCTAGCCTGCATACAAGAAAGTGAGTTTAGCAGGGACATCACCTCTAGAGTACCCGCTCATGGTAAAGGGTGGCCCTGCAGGCACCCCGCATTCCCCTCCTGCGCCTCCTCATGACTTTCCATAGTCTAGAGTATTTAATATAAAAGGTTCCCCTTCTGGAGTCCGATTTATTGCAGTTGTACAGTTTCCAGTAGCCCTCTCCTTTCAGACCACTTCTAGCACTGCCTGAAGTGTGTGTGTTTGTGTATGTATGTGTGTGTTTGTGCATGTGGGGGGAGCAGTAATGATAATCTGGAGGCAGCTGCTGTGGTAACACAGTGCTTAAAATGCACCCTCAGTAACCCAGCTCAGTTTGTATTTGCTTTGCCAGGTCTGCACCATGCCCTTGAAGCCCGGCCTCCAGGCCCAAAGCCTTCCCGCTTTGCTAAGAGACTCCACCACCCTCCTGCCATAGTTACTTCTGTGCTTCTCCTTGCCCTCCAGCAGCTCCGCCATGGCGGGCAACAAAGTCTTGCAAGAAACAGAAAGAAACAAAATCATCCTGACAACAGGGCTTCCTTCCAGACAGCTCTCCTGGGGCGCCCGCAGCCTGTCAGCTTAAACACCCAGCCAGCAGCCTCCCCGGCTAGATCTCTCTGGGACTCCTGCAGGAGACTTTAGCTCATCCTTGGCTCCATCCAGACAATCCCTATCTACCCCCAAGATCTGATTGGGTCACACGGCTTACCTCATCTCTCCTCTCCCACCAGGAGAGTGGCTGGGGCTGAACCCATCTCCCCATAAAGGGCCAGCCACCCTGGGACACTGGGCCTTTTCAGTGCTAATCGCAATGTTGATGTGGTGCTGAGAGGATTCTAACATGACCTCCCCCCCAGGATTGTCTGTGAGTTCCTTTCTCCCCGCAGGTGCTGGATGTTGGCGATCTCGTGGTGATGCCTGGGATCATAGACACTCATGTCCACACATGTGAGCCAGGGCACACAGACTGGGAGGGTTACTCTTCTGCAACCAAGGCTGCTGCTGCAGGAGGCGTCACAACCCTGGTGGCTATGCCGCTGTACGGTACCAAAGGTGGGGTGGGAGCAGCATTACTAGGGTGACCAGACAGCAAATGTGAAAAATCGGGATGGGGGTGGGGGGTAATAGGAGCCTATATAAGAAAAAGACCCCAAAATCGGGACTGTCCCTATAAAATCAGGACATCTGGTCACCCTACACATTACTGCATGCACCTATGGGTTACCTCCTTGTTGCCATGCATTGGAAGGGGCCCATACAATGATAGCATGACCTTTGTAAAGGGAAGGATGGAGCGGAGAGTGAAGTGGCTCCTCACTGTGCATTGCACTGGGTTTGATGGGTCTTGGAGACCTGCCTGTCCTGCGTGTGGATAGTTAGGCGCACGCCATCTCCCACTGAAATCTGTGGGCATCTTTCCATCACCTGCAATGGGAGGTGGATCAGGGCCCCTGCAGAATGGGGCAGACCCTCCGTTGGTATAAAGGATGAACCTAAGCAAATTTACACCAGCTGAGGATCTGGCCCCAGGACTTCAGCCCACTCTTTGCAGGTGTTGAACATGTGCTGTTTGGGTTGCCCTTTCCCTCTGCAATGCTGCTGAGTTATTCTGTCTGTGAAGGGTATGGGGTGACAAAAGAATGGGAGCTCAATGGGTGCATACTATTTGATAAGCTCCTGCCAGGTCAGGGAAAGCCCAGCCTTTGCTGGGGGAAGCTATTCTCCACCACCCCACGCAGCTTGGAATGCAGGACAAATCCCCTACAAACTGCAGCTCAGAGCTTCAAGGGAAATAAACTGCATCCAAATCTGCCTGTTCCCAGCAAGCACTGCCACTTGGCCCAGCTCCTGAGTGACAAATGTGGTCTAACAGTGCTCTCTACTGGCCACACCTAGTACCCTCAGGACGAAAAGAAAAAGGATTTATAAGCAGAAGTTTATTCTGAGAGGAGGGGCAAAGATCCTCATTCTGATGTCCATCCCAAGGCTGACCTAGCGGAAGTAGGGATCCAGGCATGGAGGGTCCCAATAGCAGAAGGAGACCATCTACAGGGGATGAGAACATAAAGGGGCTTGTCGCTGTCAGGGGACTAGGAAGTATAATCCATTTGTAGGGGCTGAGGGCTTTGGAGGAATTGTCTGGTGGGGACGAGTGATCTAGGAGAGCACCAAAGTGTTGGTAGCTCTGGTCCCCATTTTGTTTTAATCATCCTCTGTCTACTCCCATCCCACTATATTATTACCCGCTTTTGCTCCCAGCGCCACACCGGGAAATGAGATCTGCCTATGATCCTCTATGGGAGCTAGCTGCGCCCCTGTCTACCCTGCACTCTCTTCATCCCACATCCCTTGTGCACTCTTTCTCTATATCTCTGTAGCATTCTCCCTTCCAGTCGAGAAACGGTTCTGGGCCTCGCTAAGCTGCTCTCTCTCTCTCTATGCCCTCCAGGAGCTATCTTCCCCCAACCACAACTCTGGCAAACTTTGAGGACAAGCTGCAGTCTGCCGAAGGGCAGTGCTACGTGGATGTAGCCTTCTGGGGTGGAGTCATCCCTGGAAACCAGGTCAGTGGCTGTCATTCAGCAAATGCAACAGCATGAAATACCAGCTGGAATGGTGCAAGGGCAGATACCCAGGACTCATCTCCTCTCTGGGGAGTTTCAGTGCTAGGAGCTAACGGGCTTAGTGCTTCTGGAAACCTGGCTGCAAGTCACTAAAAAATTGCTGCACAGTCAGTACAGACTGCGAAATAATGCAGAGGAAACTGATCAGTCCAACAAAGTTGTGGTGAATGCCTCCCACTCAGCTGATCTGCCTAACCACACTGGGGTCTCTTGGGGAAGGGACACAGAACAACGTCCAAGGGATGCTGCTAACGAATCTGCAACCACTGGCAAGGCTCCCATTGACTTCAATGGGGCCAGAGTTTGGCCCTGGCTCCTGTGAGGCTGATGAGAGAATCCCAGTCCCTGCTGTTGTTAGAAGGGGCACCTGGGCTGGGTCAGCTTGCAGGTGTTGGGAGGTTTGTGTTGGTCCAATCTATTAGCAATGGGGCAGTAAATATCATAATAATCATAGAATCCCATTGTCCTAGCACAGGGGTCAGAGGTTAGCGGGCATTGGCTGAGCAAAGTTGTTGGGTAACCACTAGCACAAATACAGCTTTGATCTGTTGAAATGAAGGATTTGCCTACTAAGGGGCATCTTGACCTTCAAAGTCCATTGGAATTTGACCTTCTGTGGAGGTAAATGTTGAAGAAACTGATGGCCCTATCCACTGTGGAGCAGAGCTGTCCCATATGCATGCTGAGTTATTGGCTAGGACGATGCCTCGTGAGGCATATGGACACTAGTTTAGGTGCTCGTCCTTTGGCAGATTTTGCTTAAATGTGGCTCTCATAGCTGGAGCCATCCAGAAGGGCTGGCTGAACCTGGTGCCTGATAACCTGCAAATGTAGAACATAACATCTATCTCAGTCACTGCCCTACTTTCATCATCTCAGATGGCTAGGCTATCATTCTGCAGCAAATGCTAGGGTTGGAATGCACTCCCTGCACAGGCTGCATTAGGCAGAACTGGTGCATAGTGGGATGTCCAGGCCTGAGTGCATCACTTCTGTTACCTGCTTTAGGATGAGCTCCTGTCCATGCTGCAGGCTGGAGTCCCAGGCTTTAAGTGCTCCCTGATTGCAAGTGGAGTGGAGGAATTCCCCCATGTCAGCCTCCAAGATCTGCACATGGCAATGAATGAGCTGCAAGGCACAGACTGTGTCCTCTTGGTAAGTGTCACTGCTTATGCTCAGCTACCCTGGTCCCATGAAGTTCAGGTCCCTGCTTTCTCTCTTCAGATTCAAGACCCAGTGCTACTGTAACCCACACACCTCCTGGGCGTGGTGTTCTGTCCCATCGAGTGGCACCGAGATCACTTAGAGAGAGATAAAATGAGTCTGCTCTACAGCCATATGCCTTTTAGCTCATGCAGTAGAGGCGCATGCATTTAGCTCCCGAGGTCCCAGGTTTGGTCCCGCCCACCAACGACCGGGGTCTGTCGGTGTTACACTACCAAATCAGAACAGCAGCATCTCCTATGCACTTGGCATAGGTGTAACTAACTGCACAAAGGGAAGGGCAGGGGAGGGCTCACATAGTTCAGTGGGCAGCATTCCTGCCCTGGAAACTAAAAGCAGATACTGGTTTCCAGCTTCCTCCTTCAAATATTACCTTCACAGACAACCATCCCCATGACAAGCCTCTCCCTCTGTGTGATCCCATGTGTGAGCACATGGAGACCCGGGGGACAAGCATCCCAGAAAAGCCATTGATAGATTAGGCAGAGCCAACCTTTCCTGGCACCCCAGAAAGGGAGGAAGTTGCCATCATTTGTGTGTCATCTCAACCCCCCAGGACAGGTGGTTTCTGAGGATTTTCAATCCCCAGGAGACAGCAGGGCTCTTCTGATATATGGCTCAGAGTGTGACCCACCAGGCCCTTCCATTTCCTTCCACAAATGGGAAAGAAGGGTAATGGGAGGAGTAGCCTTGGAAAGGGCTTACCTCCCCAACCTGTTAGCATTAACCCTTCCCTCCATTTGGATTCGCTTTCCAGTTCCACGCAGAGCAAGAGCTGGGCCAGTGGAAGCCGGCACTAGAGGGTACGTGGTGACGACTCTGGGATGGAAACCTACGGCAAGCACATCTCTCTATGTACACAGCCTGCAGGAGACATATGGGCCTGACTCTCACTTTACGCTGCCAGGGCAGGGCACACACAGACACCCCATGACATCGATGAATGTTGCAAGCAAGAGCCTACTGACAGGGGAGTCACGGAATAAAATTCCCCTAGCTGTTACCCTTTCTGGGCAGTTAGCCACTCTGTACACATCCCGGGCCAGGTCCTCCACTGGTGTAAATAGCCCACAGAGTCCAGGAGCACATCACTATGTCCCTTAGGCACAAACCTCCTGCACCTCGAGATGCAAACCTGACTCTATTTCCTTCTCCGGTGTCTGTGCAGACCCCACAGAGTACAGAGCACTCCTGGACTCCCGCCCCGATACAATGGAAGTGGAGGCCGTCCAGACCATTGCTAATCTCTGCCTCCAGTACACGTAAGGAACCATTCTCCTTGGGGTTGGGAAGCAGGAGGAGACATGTGAGTGCTTTAGTGGGAGTGACCTTTGACCTCCAGAAAGTTGCTCTCTGCAGGCCCCCCCATCTGGCTCTCTGCTTTCATTGCACAAAATGGTGTGTGGCCCCTATCCGTGCCAAGAGAGCTGTGGCAATGTAAACTGAGGGCAACCCGTCACTGGGCAGAAAGGTGCACACACACCCGGGCTTCCCCTCCAGCAGGGAAGCCAGTGACCCCCTTCCCTCACCCATCTCATAGGTACGGTGAGTTGGCGTACGCACGTGTCCTTGCCTCTCGGGCACCCCCCCCCCCCCCCGTCCAGATGCAGTGTTGCCTGGGATGTTGCCTCTCATACCCCTCTGGTGGCCACTTCCTGTGTTGTGGAGGCCACGCCCAGCTGCTCTCTTCCCCAGACTGCCTTGCTGGGTCTCCTGTGGCTTGGCTCTCTGGCCAAGTCACACGCTGGTTCAGTCCCCTTCCAGGTATCAAAAGGCCCAACTAATAGTCCTCCTGCCCTTCTCAGGTGCCACTAAAGGCCTCTGCTTCTTGGCCTCTTCTCCTGGCCCTGCAGAGCTTCTCCCGCAGGGTTCTCCTGCCTCCTTTCCCCAGGGATCTCCCTGTTGCAGAACTTCTCTTTTAACTCACACACCTCCTGGGCGTCTCCTCTATTCCCTCAGCCTCACACACCCTAGCTTGGGGCTCCCCTCTGCTCCTTGTGCAGCTCGCATGCTGGCTTCTGCAGGCTCTTCCCAGAGGGGACCCTCCTCCTTAGCTCTGGTGCTTCACCACCACAGCTGGGGTCAGTTTCTCTTTAAGCCTCAGGAGACGGAGCTGGAGTCACTAATTATCACTTGTGTTGCCAGCTCATCAGTGAGGCTGAGGACAGTGGCTAAGTCATGGGCAAGGCCCTCCCCCTAACCCACAGGTGGTGACATTTCAGCTCTGCTCTCAACCATCACGAGATGAAGAGTGAAGTCACGAGCCTGAGGACAGCTGCCCAGCCAGCAGGATAACGGTCTCATGCTCTCTCCTAATAGGGTGCCCTGCCACATCCTCCATCTCTCCTCTGCTCAAGCCCTGCCCATCATCAGAGAGGCTCGCCAGAAAGGGGCACCACTCACTATAGAGACTGCCCACCACTACCTCACCCTGACCTCTGAACGCATTCCACCTGGGGGCACCTACTACAAGTGCTGTCCTCCTATCAGGGCCAAAACCAATCAGGTAATGAGACCTAGAGGGGCTCCAGAGGGGAATTTCAGCCCAAGTCATCAGATGCCATGAGCATAACCGGGGCTGGGGGAAGGGGGCACCAGCAAAGGAGGGAAATGAGGCCACCATCTAAGAAGATACATTTCAGGAGCAGCAAAAGTCAGACTGGCCCAGCTCTTCAATCTCTGTGGAGCCCATCCTCTTGCCCCTCACTCCCATTCTGCAGAATCCAGGCAACTTTGTCAGTCATGTCTCCTCTGCTTCATTCACCTGGTGGTGAATCCTTGAGTGTGGCCTCGATCAGACACGGTCCACTCTTGGGATGGGCTGTTGTGGGACATGGTGAGGTTCGGAAAGGAGTGGCCAAGGCTACAGTGGCCAAGGCTCTAGGTGACCAAGGCCCAGACAAGGGGTTTAGTCGCAGGAACAGAAAGGAATGGGTGGGGTTTGGACATGTTATGGAGGGAGAGTGGCAGGGGTTAGAGATGGTCTGAACAGACATGATTGCTCTTGCTCTGAACAGAGGACAGGAAGGTAGGTCTGAGGGTCACCAGCACAAAACTCTCCTAGCTAAACCATGTGATTGGTGCTGAAGTTACGTGGGATGGAGCAGGCCAAGGAAACTAACAGAGGGAGGAGGGGAGGTACTGCCAAAGGAAGTACCAAAGGAGCCTCAGATAAGCAGTAGAAGCAGGAAAGTGCAGGCTCTGCAGCCTCAAGAATGGAGTGCTTCCAGGAAGCTGAAGTGCTCCATGGTGCCAAAGGCAGTGCTCCCTAATGGCTAGAGCACAGGCTTGGGATTCAGAAGACCTGGGTTCTAGTCCCAGTCAGCCTCTAGGTGACTGGGGGCATGTTGTATCCCCTCCCTGTGCTTTTGTTTCTCTCTCTGTTCGATGGATGTAATGATGTCCCCTCCTTTGTCAAGTGCTTGGAGACTAACTGGTGACAAGTGTTGGCTAAGAAGTGTTACGATTATTGTCAGTTAAAAGGACACAAATGAAGAGGCCATGAGCTCTGCGTTGGTGTCAGCTCTCTTGAGTTTCAAGATATCTGGTGTGTTTTGTAAAGCCCAGCTCGGGAAGTCAGAGTCTCACAGGAGAACAGTGGCTGTGGGTTGTGGTAGTTCAGTTTCTAGCCCCCGAGATTGTAGAGGAAAGTTTGAAAATGTGAAGCAAGTGCATCTGACGGGTTCAGAGATCAAGGACAAGTCAGCAGGTCCCCGAATGGATTGGGGCTTGGCCACACTGGATTTGGCTACAGAAAGGTAGCTGATGACCTTGGCAAGGGTGGCTGCTGTGGAGTCAAGGGAGCAGAAGCCAGACTGCCGGGGCCCCAGGAGAAAGGCAGGGCTGGGCAGTTACCCGTCTGGCTAGAGCAAGGTCCAGGTACTGAATAAACCAGCCTGGGTTGTGGGTGTCCAGGACGGGAGGCTATTAAAGCTGTGATAACCAAGGCCTCTCTTCAGTCAGTGAGGGATGTTTCCTAGCTTCCGTCTCCACACTGCTCAGTTCACAGCAGCCCCCTGGAAGATGGTGGAGCCCATCTTGGCAAGCAGGATGTCCCATTTAATGTTGTCAGGTGGAACCACTTCACTGTCTTATGAAAGACATCAGATGAAGCTTGTCAGGCCAGGAACATTCCAGCCCTCCAGGACAGAGCATGAAGGGCAAGGGGGTGTGAAGAGTGCATGTGGCTCGCTGCTCCTTCCGGTGGCTCTGGCAGGGCCTGGTGTGCCATCAGCTAGGGGGAAGCTGGCTTTGGACAGTTGCAATTAATTGCTATGGGATGAGATGTACTGATAAGCTATGGGGCTGTGTGCTATTCAGCCACTAGCTGTTTCGTACACTGGACACGGGTCCAGGCAGGGAAACAAAGCTGGAACAGGAGCTGTGTAGAAACCTTCTTGTTTATGTTTATATTTAGTAGTTTAATTTAATCAGTGTCTGTTATATAAGTCCATATCATGACTGTAAGTCCATATATCATGACAGGATGACTCAGACTAATTTAAGATTTTCTGCACATAATAATGGTCCTGTCAGACTAGCTGGCAGAGCAAATATCCTCTTCCGTACAGGAAAGAGTCCTCCACCCATCCCAGCCTGCTGTGAGGTTAACCTCTCTCTTTCTCTTGCTTCCAGGAGCAACTGTGGAGTGCTCTGCAAGAGGGGCTGATCGATATGGTGGTGTCAGCCCATAACCCCGGCTCACCAGATCTCAAAATCTTGGATGATGGAGACTTTTTCCAGGCACAGGCAGGCATTGCCTCACTGCAGTTTGGTAAGAGGGGTGGGTCAGACCAGACTGGCTGTACTGAGTGTGCGAGATATGGTGTGCAGCAGGGCTTAAATTCAGCCAGAGCCCTCCAGAGCAGAGCTCCGGTGAATGTTTTCAAAACCTTAGGAGCCCTGGTGCTTCCCCACATGGGGCAGAAGCCGTGAGTCCCAGTGCCTAATCCCCATCTAAAGCCCCAAGTCACCCTGCCCTGCAGTTGAAGCCCCGAGCCCTCAAGGTGGGAGGGGGCAGAGGTTCTGGGAAATAATCTCTGAGAACTTAAGCCCTGGTGTACACTCATGGCAACTCAGTGCTTGGTCATCTTCCGAGGGGATGGGGGCTGCTGCAGACTCCAGTTCTGACCCTCCCCCCCGGTGGTTTCATTAGCTGTACTGTGCCTTATCTACGGCCCAACCCCTCCAAGCCTCAAGATGACTAGCCCAGTCCTTCTGCATTATTCTATTCATGTTCTCCTACCATGTCTGTCACTCTGGTATCTGAGCACTTTCCAGTAGTGCATTAAGCGACAGGCCTAGCATCTGCCACATGTGGTCCATTCCTTCTTCCAAGTCCCAGGGGAAATAGTGCATGTGGCTGTTTTGTTGTTTAATGTTCAGTTCTGGGTATTGCATTGTCTGTTTTTATCAGCAAAGGCCAGGCGGAAGGAGTGCATCTTGCACTTGAAGGGGACAGCGATGAGAGTCGTGGGCATGCATTCCACACAGCCTCTGTTGGCTAAGGCATGTGGAAGAAGGCTGCAGTGGCTGTCCAAGCTCTGGCTAGCTCTAGCCCCTGTTATCAGCCCCTGTAGTGTAATGAGAAATAAATGCACTCACACTTACAATAAACAGAGACCCTTGTTCCCACTACTGATGGAGAAACATGGAGGGTGACTCTCAAATGTGGTAGAGACCTCTCCAGCTTCAGTTGCTGAATCTCAGGAGCCATGTGTGACCTTCCATGAGCAGGAGATAGAGCTGACCCATCAGTAACAGCCTTGACCCCCCTACACATGTCCTGATTACTGTTGGAACTACACGCAGGGCTTCCTCTGTTCTGGACCTCAGCAAAATCCAAGGGATTCTCCCTTCATGACGTGGTGCAACTGATGTGCAAAAATCCTGCCAGCCTGAGCCGACTGGATGACCGCAAGGGGGCGCTGTGCACAGGGATGGATGCTGACTTGGTGATCTGGGATCCAGACAAGGAGTTTGAGGTAATGATGGGAAAGGTAGCACAGAGTTGGAAATGCCCAACATTGGGTGTGTGCACTATAATAATCAATAGGGAATTAGGATGAGTCTTTGGCTTGATATGATCCATGACATAGGCTGAGATATACAATAGTATATACATAATGAATGGAAGGGCAGTCTTGATAGACTATGATCGGACACTTGTAGAATAAAATTTCACCTAACTTTTGGTTGCCACTTTCGTTCATCTCCTGTGACCTGTTACCCTGAAAAGGAACACGAGCCTCTGTTTATTTCCCTACTTGGGTAGGTCCAGGATGATGCTGGTTAAAAGAGTCCCATTCGTAGGTGGTGACAGGGGGCAGGCCATATTTGAAGACATTCTCAATTCAGCAGCCATAAAATTCATTGGTTTTTTTGTTGTTGTTGTTTTTAGGTGAAGAAAAACATGATTCAACATAAAAGCCAGGTACAAGAACAGTTCATACTTTCTATATTCACACAGTACATCCTCTTTCTCCCAACCCCCTCGGGAAAGTAGTAAGACTTTAAACTAACCCCCTTTTATTGTTGGTAACTTGCACCCTCACCTACTGTAGAACACACTGCTCCTTTGGCTTCTAGTTGTAAGAAAATCTTACAGAAGTACAAATGGTGTCTCAGACCCTGTAGGGATTCTAATTGCCATCTCTGTTTAGTCAGGGAGTTCCTTACACTGCCCAACAATGCACCTGAAAGGACACTGTCTTGTAGCGAGAGGATATTCAACCTTCATGTCGACTGTATCATTGGTTTCCTCTTGCAGAGGAAGATCCATAGCAATGGCCTACAGGAATGAGCATGGGGCTTGGGAGTTATGTCAATATCTGGCAACCTGTGGCTTGTAAATGGAAACTTGTGGTAAGAGTTTGCATTGCAATGGCTGGTGTGTTTTTTCTCCTAGCTGACCCCATACCTTGGCTTCCAGCTTCGTGGAGAGGTTTTTGCCACTCTTGTGCATGGCAGGTTGGTTTATCTGAAAGGAAAGTTCTCACCCAAGCCGGAAGGAGTCCTGCTTGTAACTCAGAGAAAGATGTCCACAACAGTCTCCTCCTCACCCTACTACTGACTAAGAATGGAGGAGAGAACATGACCATGAGACCAACCAAATTATTGAGAGCCCCCTGTAGACCTGGAAAGAGAAGAGAAGCATGTGGGGGTGGGGGTGGGGAAAACAGTCATGGAAGCAGAGGGCATGGCCCATTCCCTAGTTCACTTCCATAAACTCACGCTTGCAGGAAAAAGGGTTTGTGGGTGGCTGTAGAGACACTGCCTGATCTTTGGCTCAGCTGCTGGAGGAGGTCTCCAAGAGGAGAAGAGAAGTGAGACCAAAGGCGGTCAATGGAGAACAAAAAATTCCTCTCCTCTTGTTGCCTAGCACTGAGCCCCACACATCCAATTTACAACCCCAATGGGCAATCATTTTGCGGGGAGTTTCAAAGGAGCCTAAGGGGCTTAGGCACCCAGCTTCCCTTGCCTTTCAATTGGATTTGGGTGCCTAATTCCTACAGGATCCTGTTCAAATCCCAGCCTTGATGTTGCAATGACCTATGATGGCAATGGACTGAACTATGCCATGTATGTTAGAGTGACATTCTTTCCCCTTTGGTGCAATGGAGAGCTTTGCAGAACCACTGGAGTCCACCCCAAAGACAGAACTGTAAGCCAGCAAACCAGACCCTGAGGCAATGCTTCTGGCTGAGCTATGGAACATTGGACTTGTATATGAAAGCTTTTATTAAAGCAGCATGCCAACCTGTGGGTGTGTGAAGAGGTGTATTCAGTAGGTATTGGAATGCTTAGCTTTGGGCCAGAGGCAACAGCTGTGCCAATAGAATGTAATTAGTCCCTTTAGTCAAATACAGCGAAATCTAACTCTGCTGGGTGTTGCTAGAGGGCAATGGTAGAAGGAGATCCAATGGCTGGAAGCTGAACTCAGCAAAGTTCACAGAGGAAATACAGAGAAAAATGCTTAGACGGGAGTTTAATTGACCCAGAAACAGATTCCCAAGGGCTGGGGTAGTAACCCAAGTCCAGTCAAGCTCTAAAAGACACCGTTCTAAACAAGACAGCCCTTAGTTCCTCCTCAAGCTCCGGGACTTGATGCAGGAACCGCTGGGGGGAAGTTCTACAGCCCTCAGGCTATGCAGGAGGTCAGGCTAGATAATCACTGGCCTCCCTTCTAGCCTCAGCAGCTCTGAACAATCCACCGGTTTGTTGGCTAATATGAAATGTAATTAGCCTTGACTTGCTTTAGGCCTCTGCCGTACCAGTGCCTGGGATGCAGCGGGCTAGCCTGCTGGCCTTCTCCATCAGAGGGGCAGCTGTTGATTTGGGGTGGGGCTGGCTCTCCAGGGAGAGCTGGCACATTGCACATGGGAGAGTAGATATGTGAATTGCTCCCCCTCTTTGTACGGGCCAACCACACTCTTTCCCTTCATGTTGAGGATGAGGAAAGCATGAACAGAGATCTTTGAAATAGCACTGCCCATTGTATGATCTTATTCATCCCTATTTTCCTATGCTAGGCCTGACCCAAAGCCCCCTGCAGACAGTGAAGAGCCTCCTACGGACCTTAGAGGGCATTGGAACAGGGCTGTGCTGCTGCTCTCAGGAAATAGAGCTGGCTGGAAAATGTGGGCTTTTTTCTCATGTGGACATTTTCATCTTTTCATCACAACACTTCCCCCCAATCCCCACCCCCGGGGGTTCAGAGTTCAGGTTTTTCCTGGGAAGCAGACTTTTTCCATACACATTTTTGTTTAGTCAAACCCCCAATTTTCCACCAAATTCACAGTTCCCCTGGAAAAATTCCCACCATACCTCCTGAGTACGTAAAGCCCCTTGCACAACTGTCCCATCGGACTGTGACCATTGCATGGTCTCTGTCCTGCTGGATGTCATCAGCAACTTACACAAGATCTTCCCAAACACAGCCTAGCCCAATGCAGTCTGCTCAGCCTTCACCCTCCTTTTAAAAACCATCAGGAGCAGAGTAAACTGACTTTGGTGCTGTCATAAGAGGGAAGCAAACACTGGTAAAACATCAGCCAGTCTCTCAGCAAGTTATTTTAACCTTATGACTGTGGGGTGGAGGGGGGCGGTGTGTGCGTCTGCATGAGAGAGAGATCTATGCTTGTTACTTGTGTGTATGTATCATTTGAGTTAGGCAATAATTTTTCTTGCCTAGATCACTCCCTCTTGCCAAAAAGCCATGGAGAGGAGGGGAACAGCAGGGGAACTCCATGAAACTTCCCGGGCAGAGTCCGCCCCTGCCCCGCTCACTCTCTTCAGGGGTTTTCTGGCTGGCCTGGGGAGGGGTGTCAGCCCTGAAAACCTATTAGCTCCCAAAGCTCACCTGGCTGCTCTCCCTGGAATCCCTCTAAGGACATCCAGGGGCTTTGGCTCAGCACCTCGATAGTGGCCCCCTAGCTGAGAGGGGGCCCGGCTGCTCAGTGAATTTAACCTGAGGCTGCAGTAAATTAAATGTTGCCCAGGGAATCATGTTAAAAACAGACACTCGAGCATACAAACCCAACAACATGGGATCCCCACATGCACAGCCAGCCGCCATAGGGGCACCTAGGGGAACTCCCCCAGAAGAATTCAGAGACAAGGGGACATGATGATCTCTAGGAACAGCCCCAAACCCCTACATGTGCTCTGTGAAGGAGAGGGATGGACACAATAAGATGCACCAACTTTGCCTGCTCATTCCCGCGCACACCTGAAGGCAGAAAAGAACACCAGGCAGGCATCACTGCTGTTCACACTGCCCACACCACACCAGATGGGATAGGCTGGAGCAAGAGGGCTGATTGCTGGCAAAACCTCATGCATCCTGTGTTGGTTTTATAAATGAAACACCTTGTCCTGCTTTGGATTCACCGGGTATAGGGAGCAGTGCAAGGCTCCTCATCCAGTGAGGCAGAGATTGGTTCTAAGGAAGGTTCTTGGGCTCCCAAGAAGCAGCAGACCATAGGACTCTCTCGCAGATGTAGGACAGCATTAAACCTTCTGCTACAAACAGGTAGGGGAAGTAGAAGTGGGTGGCAACCTGCACAGCAGTGACCATGATATGGCTGAGTTCAGGATCCTGACAAAAGGAAGAAAGGAGAGTAGCAAAATATGGACCCTGGACTTCAGAAAAGCAGGCTTTGACTCCCCCAGAGAACTGAAGGGCAGGATCTCCTGGGAGGCTAATATGAGGGGGCAAGGAGTCCAGGAGAGCTGGCTTCATTTTAAAGAAGCCTTATTGAGGGTGCAGGAACAAGCCATCCCGATGTGCAGAAAGAATAGCAAATATGGCAGGCGACCAGCTTGGCTTAGCAGAGAAATCTTCAGTGAGCTTAAACACAAAAAGGAAGCTTACAAGAAGTGGAAACTTCATCAGATGACTAGGGAGGAGTATAAAAATATTGCTTGAGCGTGCAGGGGTATAAACAGTAAGGACAAAGCACAACTGGAATTGCAGCTAGCAAGGGATGTGAAGGGTAACAAGAAAGGTTTCTACAGGTATGTTAGCAACAAGAAAGTGGTCAGGGAAAGTGTGGGCCCCTTACTGAATGGGGGAAGCAACCTACTGACAGATGATGTGGAAAAAGCTGAAGTACTCAATGCTTTTTTTGCCTCAGTCTTCACAGACAAGGTCAGCCCCCAGACTGCTGCACTGGGTAACACAATATGGGGAGGATGTGAACAGCCCTCAGTGGTGAAAGAACAGGTTAAGGACTATTTAGAAAAGCTGGACATGCACAAGTCCATGGATCCAGATCTAATGCACCTGAGGGAATTGCCTGATGTGATTGCAGAGCCATTGGCCATTATCTTTGAAAATTCATGGTGATCGTGGTAGGTCCTGGATGATTGTAAAAAAGGCAAATATAGTGCCCATCTTTAAAAAAGCAAAGGAGGAGAACCCGGGGAACTACAGACCGGTCAGCCTCATCTCAGTCCCTTGAAAGGAGCAGGTCCTCAAGGAATCCATTTTGAAGCACTTGGAGGAGAGGAAGGTGATCAGGAACAGTCAGCATGAATTCACCAAGGGGAAGTCATGCCTGACCAACCTGATTGCTTTCCATGATGAGATCATTTGCTATGTCGATATGGGGAAAGCGGTGATATACCTTGACTTTAGCAAAGTTTTTGATAACAGTTTCCCACAGTATTCTTGCCAGCAAGGTAATAAAAGTATGGATTGGATGAATGGACTATAAAGTGGATAGAAAGCTGGCTAGATCATTGGGCTCAATGGGTAGTGATCAACAGCTTGATGTCTAGTTGGCAGCTGGTATCCAGAAGAGTGCCCCAGAGGTTCCAAAGAGGATGGAGCTCGGCTGTTCTCAGTGGTGGCAGATGACAGAACAAGGAGCAATGGTGTCAAGTTGCAGTGAGCGAGGTCTAGGTTGGATATTAGGAAAAACTACTTCACTAGGAGGGTGGTGAAGCACTGGAATGGGTTACCTAGGGAGGTGGTGGAATCTCCATCTTTAGAAGTTTTAAGGCCCGTCTTGACAAAGCCCTGGCTGGGTTGATATAGTTGATGTTGGTCCTGCTTTGAGCAGGGGGTTGGACTAGATGACCTCCTGAGGTCTCTTCCAATCCTAATCTTCTATGGTTCTATGACTTTGGAGACATTGGACTAGTAGGTTCACTAGAGGACTCTGTGAAACTGAAGAAGGCTTCCCTTCTTACCCACTCTCTCCTTGTGGTGCAGTGGCCCCACGTGGGCCTGCAACTGGAACCCTGGGGGGCAATGAGTATTACTGCATGGTTTCACCACCATCATGGGCCCAAACTCACAAAGGATCTGTAAAGATTTTGGCTAACCCAAGCTGGAAAATAAGCCCCCGGATCCTGTGAGGTAGGTTTTTAACTCACACTAAATCTTTGTTCCAATCTGGGTTCCCCGACCCAGCCTTGCTGCACACCCAATCCTTGCATGTGGATTCAAGAGCTCAACTATGCTCCATCTCTACTGGACATGCAAACACATTACATGATCTTATAAGTAGATGCAACTGTATCTTCTGCATTCATAAATCAGCCCATTGGTTTGTGCTGACTGAGGCAGAGAGTGTAGTGGAACATAGTCTCATTATTGCCCAAACAAGAACTGTACTGTCCCTTATGAGAGAGGCCAGACAGGTCTCCAGTGCAGTAAACACAGAGGGGCTGTGTTAGTTAAGATGCTGCTGGACATGCACATCCTCTGTAGCTCTCAGACAGGAGACTGTGCTGGGGTGATGGCTGCAGTCTTGGCTGATGCATCCGGGATTGACCTGGGGACCACCAGAGCTGAAAGTATGAACCTTTATAGCCTGGCCAAGGCTCTGTGGCTTGAGGCTACAACAGCCTGACAGCCTTTCTGGATGGGGACACACAATACACACACTGACCAGTGTGTTACATGCTTCTTCCAGACAGAGGAAGCTCATCCTAAGCATCTGACACCCACTGCAGTTTGACTCCCAAACCAGCTCCTACCTCTGTGATGGCTGCCAGCTTGGCCAACACAATCGGCATTGAACCAGGGGGCTCCCATGCTAATTGCATGAGCTGCTAGAAAGCAACCTTTTATAGTCTGGTCAAGTGGCTTCCATGGAACTGGCATGCTGGAAACCTGGGTGAAGCAAAGTGAAGACTCACCAGTGCAGCAGCTCCTGCTGGTTATCAGCTCAATTCCAGCTCTGGAGCACCCTCTGCCGGGTAATGTCTCACCTGCCTCAGGCCCTGTGTCCCTCCGAGACCCCAGTGTCCTTTACCTTGGGGTTCTGCCCAAGCAGTACCCCACCACACTCTGGGTCTCCCCTCCCAGGGGAACCCCCAGCCCTCTCACCCACCTTCCTTCAGTGGATACTGCCAGTCATCATCTAGCCCCCACTTACTGGGGCAAACTTCAGTCTGTAAAGGCCACTCATCGTTGGCAAGGGGGTCGGACCAGCTGCTTCTGCCTAAGCCCAGGCGGCAGCCTCTGCAACCCCTGTACCTGTTTTGGCCTTTTAGCAAGGCCTGCAGCCTGGGGACTTACCAGGCTAGAGCTCCCCAGCGCCTCTTGCCTTTCCCCAGCCCTGCTCTATTCTCTGTACCCTGAGCTCCCAGGCAGCTGGGTCCTTCTCCCTCCAAGGCTGGAGAGAGCCTGTCCCAGCTTCTCCCTAAGCCCTTATAACAGGGCCAAGTGTGGCCTGACTGGAGCATGGCCCCAGCTGTGGCTGCTTCCCCAATCAGCCCAGCCTTTTTTCTAGGAGCGGGATAACTGCCCCACTACACTGGGTTCTAGTCCTGGCTCCACTACTGGCGACCTTGGGTACGTCACGTAACTGCCGTGCCTCAGTTTCCCAATCTGTAAAATGAGGATAGTGATCCTGATCCCCCCCTTGGTAGAGTGCACTGAGATCTACTCAGGAAAAGCCTTGTATAAGAGTTAGATATTATTATTATAGCCAAGAGCTGCACCAGATCCATCTTTTCAGTGGCTCAGCCCCAGCTGCTGCATCACATGCATTGACCAGTGGGTTGACACAGTGAAACCTCACCACACAGCTCTGCCTAAACACTAAATTGCTTAAACAATCCTGGATGGGAGGGTTGGCTCCAACACCATGCTGATTGGGTAAGTTATTGTACACAAACACCCATGCAGTTATCCAGTCAGCTTTCACGTCAAGGGAGCACTCTTTCAACTACACTGTTGCCTCACAAGAAAAAAACACACAGCCCAGCTAAGTCAATAAAGTACAAAAACAGCTGGGGGTCTGACAGAGACTGGCTGTGGTGCTGCTCGAGGCACCATGTCAGCCTTCCCCAGCTGGGGTGAAACGGAGTCCTCCACAAGTCAGTTACACACTCCGTATATTCCATGTTGGCCAGGAAGATGCAGAAGGACCAGGCAAAGGGGGAACTAATTAACATAACAGAGTGAATTCTTGTCCCATAGCCTCACTCTTACAGCCACAGTCTTACATGCACGTTGGGCATGGCTGCCGGTATGACTCTTTGTGATGGTGGTAAATTCCACCCCCACACACCATCATCTGGGCATGCAATATCTTTCCCCAGAGCCAGTCAAATTGGGGTCCTGAGGAAAACAAAGAAAGAAGACTGGTTCCTACTCTTAGCTACCCCAGGATAACTTGGGGGAGATAATAGCATAGGGTATGGCCTGTGGAAAGAGGTGTGGCCAGGGCATCCTTGTATCACATTGATCCCCAGCTGCTTAACTGGCAGTGTAATTGAGAGCAGCTCCCAGGATGCTCTAAATCAGCGGTTCTCAACCAAGGCTCAGTGACTCAGGGGTCTGTGAGCCATTTCAGGGGGTCCACAAGCCCCGTGGCCCCAGCGTCCTGTGGATCTAAAGCCTCAAGTCCTCCTACCCTGCGGGGCTAAAGCTGGGAGCCCAGAACCCCAAGTCCCAGCGCCTCACATGGCAGAAGCCCCAAGCCCTGAGCTCCCCTGCCAGCAGCTGAAACCCAGAGCCCTGAGCTCCCCTCCCACATGGTTGATGCCCAGAGCCCCAAGACCCCCACTCTGCCCCACAGGGCTAAAGGTCCAAGCCCTGTGTCCCCCCTGGCACCTGAAGTCCAGAGCCCTGAGCCTCCCTGTGGCTGGAGCCTGGAGCCCTGGCCTCTCCTGTGCTGGGCCCTGGAATTTTGGGGGTATATTGAGGGGCCTCAGACAGAAAGAGGCTGAGAATCCCTGCTTTAAATTATGCCAAGGCCCCAGTCAAGCACATAGGTGGAGGAGGTCAAAGGCCAAGTTTGTCTCCTACATCCTAAACTGTACTGTGAGCTCCTTGGACATCATAGAGGCTCTGACTGGGCCCATACTCCTAAAGTGTGAAGCAACTGGGCAAAATGCTGTGCACAGTTAAACTGGTGTAAATCTGGACTACACTTGGTTATGCCAGCGTAAGCCCTGAGCGGCTCTAACTCAGCTGAGTTACTTTAGATTTGTACCAGGAGGACAGAGCAGCATTTGGCACCTGATGGATCATAAAAAGGGAAAGAGCTTTGGGCCTGCAGAGCTAAGAGTTTCAAATCTTGTCTTGAATGTTGCTCCTTTCTTCATCCCCTTCCTGCACGACCGCTTCTCATCACTGCCTGCATTACCACTGCGACATCCCTGTCTCTTACTATTGCAAGCTGGGGGCTCCTGTCTCCTGTGGGGGATTATTAGCCATTCTAATGCCACCAGCATGGAGTTCTTGCCATAAAGAGAGCAGAATACAACAGCACTGGTTGCCATTTCTGATCCATGATGAAAGGAAAGAGCCTGGCTTTTAAGCATTTAGAGGAGCCCCCTGGCCTGTGAGAGTGACACCACTCCAGGCTGTCCTCTTGTCAGACAGAGTAGGTTGGACTTGGATGGGTGACCTCTTGGAAAAGCCAGAAAGCAGCAGGAAAAGTTGCTTCCCCAAATGTGGCTCTACCTGTGGACCGAGTACTGAATCAGTGCCACACCATAGTGCTCGGAGCTGGCTTTCTTTTGAGACACACAACTGAGGTCCTGGGGTGCATTAAAGATCCATGGGGATGCATTTCTGTACAAGAGAACATGTGCATTAGCCATGCAGCCCTAGCCAAGTTCCAGGTGGTCTAGTTGCATTCTGCCTTTCTAAATTCCCCCTGAAGGTTCAATGCATCTTTCTTCTTCACTGCTTGTGTATTTTTAAACAGCTGCTATGTTTCAGCCCAGAGACAACTGCATGTCAGTGGAGAGTGACAGGAGTCCTATATACTCACTGAATCAGCTTGTAAAGTGTTTCTGGATGAAGGGGAAAGTACCTAGCCTCTACACATTTTGGTTTCTCTCTCTTTTGTTGTTGTTGTTAAATCCAGGATCCTGCAAAAGGACTCGTATAGAAACTATACAGATTAGTCGACAGTAAATGAGGATTGGGACTTGAGTGAGCAAAATGTGGCAGCATCCAGGAAAATCACAGAAACACAGAGGCACAGCACTGGGGAGGGGACTCATCCAAGAGAGGGAGGCGGCAAACCACATGGGGCAGCTATTGCTTGTGCACTGGTTCATGGAATTTCACTACCAGTAAGTTGAGATCCGAAGACCTGAGAAGTGCACTGATATGGCCAGCTATTAACCCCAGTTAATCCTGCTTCTCCACCTGCTAGTCTTGGCAAACTAGTAATAGTGCTAATTCAAGGTCCTAATCATGCACTACTGAAATCAATAGTAAGCATCCCATTGATTTCATTGGCACTTGATGAGGCCTAGGGGCCTGATCCCAAATCAATGAAATGACTCCTGCTAACTTTCCCAGGCTTTGGTTCAGGGCCCAAGTGAGGCTCAGAGGAAGAGGGGAGGAAGGGAAGGAAAGCAGAGGAAGTGGGGGGAAGAGGGAGAGTAGGAGGGAGAATGTGAGAAGGAAAAGAGAGAGAGAGAAACACCTCATGAGAGTTCAGAGCTCTCCATACTTCACACTCCTCCTCTTCGACAAGCTGTGCTGTGGAGTTCAGGCCACAAACCCACTGCAGCATCTAGTACTTCCCGGGCAATGTCTGTGACATCCCTGACTACAGGATAGGGACTGGATGTCACAAACACATCCCTGAAGGGAAATGCCAGGGAAGAAGCCTGGAACTGTTCACACACCAATATCTGAGTAACCCACAGTGATGAAAAGTGACTTCTTGAACAGGAATGGGACTCGGGAGAGCTGGGATCCATTCCCAGCTCTGCCATTGCCCTGCCGGATGACCTGGGACAAGACTCCCTCACCTCTCTGTGCCTGTTTTCCTTCTCACCCTCTGTACATCTCGGCTATTGAGACTGGAAGATCTTCGGGGCAGGGCTTCTCTGAGTGCTCAGTAGCATGGCTGCAGCCTCTCAGAGCTACCAGAAACCATGGCATGGTAAAAAGGACATAGGACAGGGAGTAAGGACCGGGCCCCAATAGGGCAGTCTGGCAGAGTGCAGCAGTGTATTGTTATCTCACTGAGCTTTAGGGAAAACTGGTCTGACCAAGCAAGTTAAACAAACATGGGGACTTTCTCCTGCAGCAGGAAATTATGTGGCTAAAGCAAGAAGCAGCAAAGCTGTTAGTGCCACATGAGCAGCGGCAGTCAGAGTGCCAGCTCCTACCAGGTGCAGAGTTCACAGGCCAGGAGGGCCAATGGGGCGGGGGGTGTTTTCAAGAGGAGCTCTCTGCATCAAGGAGGAGCCAGGGAGCTGCTGGGTCATTGGGAGGTGGGCTCAGGCTTTTATTGCCAGGACTGTGAAGGTCAGTGTGACAGGAAGTGGGGTTTGACAGGCTTTGAGTCACCACTGCCGGCAGAGGCTCTGTCAGAGAGGAACAGGAGCTTGAAGGCTAGTGGCAGCAGGCCCAGGGGCTGGTTGCTGTCAGGGCGAAGGTTCATTTTGTTATTTCTGGCCCAAAAGATGCACCGAGCAGTGATGGGCAGTGCCTCCCGAGTGCTCCAAGCTACGGCTCGGGCTTCTCTCTGTCTGCCTGTGCTCCCAGCTCCACGTTATCGCGCAATGTCTTCGCAACAGCTGCTGGTGCCACCCCCTGCAGTGCTGCAGCAGCCCCTGGCCGTTCCAGACAGGCTGCTCCTGGGGCCTGGGCCCTCAAACGTCCCTCCTCGGATCTTGAGTGCAGGAGGTCGGCAGCTAATTGGACACCTCCACAAGGAAATGTTCCAGGTGAGGGCTACAACTCAACTTTTCCAGAACATGGTCACTGACTCATTCCAAGTGTTTCCTGCAATCTGCAGCCTCCCCCTCTCCTCAAGCACCAGTGCAATGTTTTAGATAGCAAATGAAACCCACTTTCCCTTGCTCCCGATCTTCTTTTCCCCTCTTCTGGGTTCCATTCCCACATGAGGTCACTTTCTGAGTCTCCTAGGGCCCAGGTACTAATTGTAAATCACTGTTGGGCTGTCATTTCTCCTGGCCTCTTTCAGCTTTTGGTGTCAGTGTGTTTCTTGATATCTTTCCTCTGTGCGTGTGCCTCTGCCCCCAGGGCCACTGGGATGACTCATATGCTTCAGGCTCTTGCAGACTCAGAGCCACAGCTCTGATTCCTCCCCGTTCACCACTCTGGGGCTACTCCAAAGCCCGTGACCCTTTCAGTCAGTGGAAAGATTCCCACTGATTTGAATGGGCTTTGGATCAAGCTGACAAGCAGTTTGGAGAACTGCCTAGAGGACCACCGTCCACTGCCTGTCAGATTCCCAGTTCTCCCAGCATTTGGAGAACTCAGGGGTAAAAACAAAATCCTTTCCCTAACCTCCTTCAGTGCTTCCATGGCAAAGCTCTCCATGAGCGGTGCCAGCAGGGTCTGGCATTGGTTGCGTCTAGCTGTTTGGTGTGGGTCTCTAGCTCTTTAAATTGCTTTCAGAACTGAGTAGAGTATCTGTCTAGTTCAGTAGTGCCCCGTGGGCACCACAAGAGAGGCCTTCCACAAAGGGAGGGCTAGGGATCAGTTTTATTTTTGGTAAAACCAATTTCTGTAAGAAATAGCTAAAAGCTGTAAATATAGTGTGTTTGTGTCTCACAGTCAAATACTCTGCAGTAAGTGACAGCTCTGCTGGATCACATCATGAACTCCGTGATTTCTGCCTATCCCTGTTTCATTAGAAGTACTGCATGTATATCGCCTAGCACAGAGCAGAAACAACAGCAGGCAGACGAGGGCTGGAGCTCTGCACATTCTAGCTCCCCCTTTGATGGCTGATTATTTCCTCTGTATAAGAGTCACTGGAAGGGTGTAGATGTAAACTTTGGCCCACTACCAGCTGCCACATCCTAGTTGTTTTCCTCCTAGCACACAAAGTGTCACTGTTAGTGGGTGCCGATTTCAATGCAGTTACACTGCCAAACTGCAGGTGACTGCTTTAACTCTGATCTTGTCCATTCTCCTCAGATCATGGATGAAATCAAGCTGGGAATCCAGTATGCCTTCCAGACACAGAACCCACTGACTCTGGCCATCAGTGGCCCGGGCCACTGTGCCATGGAGGCTGCGCTTCTGAACACAGTGGAGGCTGGAGAGGTGGTGTTGATGGCAGTGAATGGAATCTGGGGCGAGCGCGCAACAGACATCTCCAAGAGACTGGGTATGGGACTTGGCCCCCTTCCCGTTTGCTGTGTGAGGCCCCCAGCTACAAACAGCTCCAGGATGGCTCAGACCAGGGACTAAGCTAGACTCTTGGTCACCCCGAGTGGCTCTCAGTAAAATGTGCGCCATGGCTAGGTCAGAACCATTATACAGAGACATGCTGCATCTTGACACACAGGGCCAAATCGCTCTGTCCAACTCTGGAGTGATTACACTGACCTAGTGTAACTGATAGCTCACCTGGACTCTCACTGCTCAGATACAGCATGGTCCTGCTCACTCTGTCCCAGATGGGCACTTGGCAGGCCTGAGAGAATTTGGACGAAATAGCCCTCTCTCCCTTTCCCACTGACTGTCTTCTGGGAACTCATAGAAATCAGGGAAGCTTTGGCAAATGCAGATTTGGTTAACAAGGGGCTTGCTGCAGAATAGAGAGAAAGCTTTCAGGCACTGAAGGAGAGAAGAAGTTGGGCAGGACTGATAGTATGTAAGATCCACGAAGACATATATTTCCCACCTGATTTCAATGGGAGTTAGGTGCCTTTGAGGATCTGTCATAAGGCCTTGTCTACACTGGGGTTCTATGCATTGGTGTAATTACACTGGGGTAGCTGGACCATTGTAAGCCCCTAGTGCAAATGCCTGGTATAGACACACTACACTAGGGTAAGCCATGAATTTTATCAGTGGAGCTAATCCCAGTTGCAAGCCTGGGTAAATTAAACCAGTGCAAGTGATGTATTACACTAATACAAGCATCACTAAGGGTTTGCTTTGGGCACATCCATCACTGTAGCTACCCTGCTGCAAAAACCCCAGTGCAGAGCAGCCTCACTGAGTAGAAGTAGGTCCAGGGGCCCTGCCATCAATACAGGCCTTTGGGGGTAGTGAAGGGGAACTGAATCCACCCAGGAAGCCTTAAAAAGAACAGACATCTCACGGAACCGTCACCCTTGCCTTCCTCAGAAATGCATGGAGTCCCTGTATGTGATATCCCAGTGGGAGCCATGACAGCTGCAGTTCTCGGTCTCTCAGTGAGAATCTGACTGCGCTGTGTAACACTGACACAGTCTTTGGGCTCCATGCAGGGATTCCTGGGCCAAACTCTCTGGCCTGCATGATACAGGAGACCAGACAAGATGATCCTGATGGCGTCTTCTGGCCTTTAGGTCTCTGACCCACACAGAGAAGCTTCTATTTCCCCTATTTCTAGTGAGCCAGTGGTTGGGACGGGGGATAGGGAGGCTGCTACCCAGGAGCACAGCAAGTCCAAGTTTAATCAGTGATATTGGGAGGGCTTTCAGCATTTTCCCAGTTTTCAACTGGACAAATTCCCATGAGGCCAGGCTGGACTTTGACAGGCATCTCCACTTTCCAGTTAATACATGACTTATTACATACCCAGAACAACAGCTCGAAGTTGGTCATGGTCCATCCGCTGATGAGTGGAGGCTTGGCACCATGGTGACCCCACCTCCCCACCCACCCCCTTTGGGGAGCTTTGTGCAATCAGACATGCTAATTCTCCCCAGGTCATTGCACCAACCCTAGGATGCTGGCTGCACTGTGCCAAGGTGCCCATGGGGAAGGGCTCTGTGCAGCCTCTCCCACACTTGAATACCGCAGCACAGCCAGCACAATCTGTCCCTCATTGTTTAATGTTGGGGGTTCAAGGCTACTGGTGCTATTCAGGGCTGTTGTTAGAGATGGGACTGCACAGCAGGGTCTGCTAGGGCATTTCTGTTAGGTCACTGACTCTGTCCCACCCCTTTCAGGAGCTGATGTCCACCAACTGGTGAAGCCCCCTGGAGAATACTTTGCACTACAGGAGATCGAGGAGGTGAGTGCTGCATGTATCAGAGCAAGGACGGTGGGACTAGACTGCAGTGTACAGGCGCTGGCTAGAACAGCCTGGGTGACTGTGGCCTCCTGGGACATAAGGAGAGGCAGGAATCCTTATGTTGCTGCAATGGCAGGCAGAGAAAGCAAGAATGGGCTATGCGAAGAGGAGAAACCATTCTCAATAGTCCCCTGATTGCATCCTCTGGGCTTACGAGTAGCTGCCCTGCCCAGGAGAACCCTGCAGCTCACCAAGTGGAGGGCGGGCAGCTACTCATACTATCAGAGCGTGTCTGCAGAGCCTCAGCTCCCTGCCCATCTCTGCCTACAGCCCTGAGAAATGTTGGGAAAAGGAGCATTCCCCATCCTAGCAGACAGTCAGGGGCACTGTGCGTCTCCGCTGGCTCCTGCCAAACGCAGCCCTCATGTGGGAACTCGTCCTGCACTGCTAGAGGGAAAGCAAAGGGCTGAGCCCCAGCTTGGTGCAATGGAAGCAATGCTGGTTTACACCACCTGATGACCTGGCCCTAAATCTGTTATGCTGCCACCCACACACCCTTTGCTTTGTTGTATAAGTGTTCGGGGCTGAGGGTTGTCTCCTTGGCTCTTCAGAGGAAAGACATGAGGGAGTACAGGAGGAAAGCATGGAGAAGTAAGAGAGAGAACCATGCACTGTTTCCACTAGACGCGCACGTATTTAACTGCAAGCGTATACAGTGAGCATTTTCAGGCAGGACTCCTTCACCCTGAGATTGCTGTGTAGCTTCCTAGCAGACCTGAATGCCTGGTACACCTACAGTGTCCAGAAGAGGGAGAGCGTTCATCACTAACAAGCCCACCTGGTTTTGTAACAGCATTATTCATTTGTGTTGTGTTAGCACAGGGATCGGCAGCCTTTGGCACGCGGCCCAACAGGATAAGCACCCTGGCAGGCTGGGCCGGGCCGGTTTGTTTACCAGCCGCGTCCACAGGTTCGGCCAATCGTGGCTCCCACTGGCCGCAGTTCGCTGCTCCGGGGCAATGGGGGCTGCGGGAAGTGGCAGCCAGCACATCCCTCAGCCTGTGCTGCTTCCCACAGCCCCCATTGGCCTGGGACGGCGAACCACAGCCAGAGGAAGCTGCGATCGGCCAAACCTGCAGATGCAGCAGGTAAACAAACCAGCCCAGCCAAAGGGTGCCAAAGGTTGCCGATCCCTGTGTTAGCACCTTGGAGCTGCCATGGACCAAGATCCCACTGTGCTAGGAGAGGTACAAACACAGCACAAAGAGAGCCTTCCCCAAAGAGCTGACAGTCCAAGTGTAAGATAGGAGACAACAGATGGCTACAGAAGGACAGGGGAGCACAAGGAAACAATGAAACAACAGGCAGGGTCTCGGCTCACCAGCCATCCCCAGAGTTTTGGCAGGCCCCACAGCAAAGGAGAGTTATAAGGTGGATTATGAGGTGTCTTTGTAGGGGTTTATAGGGAGCAGCCCCAAGAGTCAGAGGTAGGTTGGAAGAAGCATGAAGGCGCTAGTTTGAGGTAACAAGTGGGAGATGATGATGGCACATGCCTACAATAAATAGGAGCACCTTGTGGCACTGCTCTCATTGCACAGACACACCTGTCTTCCAGCAGGTGTGCCACCTCTGCAGCCCACCAGTACCTACACCTGACAGCAGCCACAGGAGAGCTCCCAGTGCACCACTGCCCATGCAGGCATCTGACAGTGTCTTTGCCAGCCAGTGCCATCTCAGTGTGGTGTTGCAGAAATTCTGCCTCACTTTCCCGCAACAGTCATTGGCCTTGTGCTGGGTGGCTGCTCCTATGACTCCAGCCTAGTTATTTATAGTCTCTCCCCTGCTGGGGCAATAAAGAGTCTGACTGACCAGGAGTCCAATGAAGGGTCAGTAATTCCAGGCCCCTGGGGGAGCACTCTGACCCCTTTGCTCCAAGAAGTTGCTGGAACCCCAGCCTGCCCACCCACTCCTCCAGGGTTCAGTCCAAGTGACCATACATTAAACAGTGGGGACTGTCTCCTCACAAACCCTCACTGCTTCCCTGGGCTGCTACCTACCTCAGCTCTCCTGGAAGCCTTTGCCAGACTCACACTCTGCTTCTGCCTCTCTAGAAGTCCAGTTTCCTGCCAGTCTGCAGCTGAAGGCAACTCCTTCTCTGTAGTCCCTCTGCAGCCCCCCTCTCCTTGGCCCTGCTTGCCTTCTTATCCCCCAGCTGTTGCCGCAGCTGAGAAGATGGCTAGCCTACCCGTTAACCCCATAGTGACAGTGGTAGAATGGGATCTCTACACCCCATGACAGCAGGTTACTCTCTTGGTGTGAGGACTAAGGGGGCTGCCCTTGCCCGCAGGCACTGCCCCTCCTCCCCCCGCAGCTCCCATTGGCCGGGAACAGAGAACCACGGCCAATGGGAGCTTCAGGGGTGGTACCCACAGGCCAAGGCAGCATGCTGCAAAGCCGCCTGCCCCACCCCACCCCCAGGAGCCACTGCGGGGATGCACGAGGTAAGCGGCACCGGGCCAGAGCCCACACCCCGAACCTCTCCTGCACCCCATACCCCAACCCCTGCCCTGAGCCCCCTGCCACTCTCCAACCTCCTGTCCTGAGCCCCCTAACCTCCTGCCTGGAGCCCCTGCCACACCCCTCCTGCACCCCAATTCCCTGCCCTGAGCCCCCCTAACTCCGTGCCTTGAGCCCCTTGCTGCACCCCTCCTGCACCGCAGCCCCCTGCCTGGAGCCCCCTCCCACACTCCGCACTCCCTCCCGCACCCCAACTCCCTGCCCCAGCCCTACATTCATGGCCCTGCATACAATTTCCCCACCCAGATGTGGCCCTCGTGCCAAAAAGTTTGCCCACCCTTGTGCCAGAGCCTCCTCAGCTTGGATGGTGTATTTAATTCTCTCTCTCTGTCTCTTGCCCCTGTAGGCTCTGGCGCAGCACAAGCCCTCACTGTTCTTCATCACACATGGAGAATCATCCAGCGGGGTGCTTCAGCCCCTGGATGGCTTTGGAGAGCTCTGCCACAGGTCAGTGGGATCCCCCACATGGTGCCCTGTGGCTGGACAGACTGTCTGGGCCATGGAAGGCAGGGATATCAGGGTGTGTTGGGAAACTGAAAACAATCACTACACTTAGGCCTGGTCTACACTAAGGGGGAGGGTCGAACTAAGGTACGCAAGTTCAGCTACGCGAATAGCGTAGCTGAACTCAAACTACCTTAGTTCGAAGTACTCACCTATCCAGACACCGCAGGATCGAAGTCCGCGGCTCCCCCATCGACTCCACCACCGCCGTTCACGGTGGTGGAGTTCCGGAGTCGACGGGAGCGCGTTCGGAGTTCGAACTATCGCGTCTAGATTAGACGCGATAGTTCGAACTCCGAGAATTCGAACGCTACGCGTCGACCCGGCAGGTAAGTATAGACGTACCCTTACTAACAACATCCAATGAGCATCATGCTCTGTAGAAACCACAAAGCTCAAACACCACCAGGTTACCACACCTGCATTTTATTCTTGTTCTAAGTCATGGGAGAGCAGCAAGTGGCCCTGTGAGAGCCCAGGGAACACACATTATTGTTTGCTAAGTGCCGCAGAGAAGAGATGGGTGACAAAGCAGCAGCAAGGGGAGCAAACGTCTATCAACAGCCTCTACTCAGGGGGACTGAATGGCGGGGGGGGCAAAGTGTCAAACAGCGCATTGGTCAGGAGATGGTTCTGCAGTCAGGCACAGCACAACAACCATCAGCCAGGTCATTGCCAGGCATATAGGCGCCGACTTCCCCGCTTTCCCCTGGGTGCTCGACCCATGTGCCCCTGGCCCTGCCCCCACTCCACCCCTTCCATGTGACTCTGCCCTGCCCTGCCTCTTCCCACCCCTGCCCCACCCCCATTCCAACCTCTTCCCCAAAGTCCCCGCCTCAACTCTGCCCATTCCCTGCTCCTATTCCGACTCCTTCCCCAAATCCCCACCCCAGCCCTGCCTCTTCCCTGCCTCCTCCCCTGAGCGCCCCACGTTCCCACTCCTCCCACTCCCTCCTGGAGCTTGCTACGCTCCAAACAGCTGTTTGGTGGTGGCTGAGTGGAAGCACTGGGAGGTAGGCAGAGGAGCAGGGACGCAACATGCTCGGGGGGGAGGTGGAGGAGGAGGTGGGGCGAGGGGAGGGGAGCTTAGCTGCCAGTGGGTACAGAGCACCCACTAATTTTTCCCTGTGGGTGCTCCACCCCCAGCGCCTATGAACATGGATTCACCAAGGGCAAGTCATACCTGACCAACCTGGTTGCCTGCTATGATGAGATAACTGGCTCTGTGGGTATGGGGAAAGCGGTGGATGTGATATATCTTGACTTTAGCAAAACTTTTGATATGGTCTCCCACAGTACTCTTGCCAGCAAGTTAAAAAAGTATGGATTGGATGAATTGACTATATGGTGGATAGAAAGCTGGCAAGATTGTCGGGCTCAACAGGTAGTGATCAACAGCTCAATGTCTAGTTGGCAGCCGATATAAAGCAGAGTGCCCCAGGGGTCAGTCCTGGGGCCGGTTTTGTTCAACATCTTTATTAATAATCTGGATGATGGGATAGATTGCACCCTCAGCAAGTTTGCGGATGACACTAAGTTGAGGGAAGAGGTAGATACACTGGAGAGTAGGGATAGGATACAGAGTGATCTAGACAAATTGGAGGATTGGGACAAAATAATTCTGATGAGGTTCAACAAGGAAAAGTGCAGAGTCCTACACTTAGGAAGGAAGAATCCCATGTACTGCTACAGGCTGGGGACCGACTGGCTAAGCAGCAGTTCTGCAGAAAAAGGACCTGGAGATTACAGTGGATGAGAAGCTGGATATGAGTCAGCAGTGTGCCCTTGTTGCCAGGAAGGCTAACGGCATATTGCCTTCTATGATGAGATAACCGGCTCTGTGGATGAGGGGAAAGCAGTGGATGTGCTATTTCTGGACTTTAGCAAAGCTTTTGATACAGTCTCCCACAGTATTCTTGCCAGCAAGTTAAAGAAGTCTGGGCTGGATGAATGGACGGTAAGGCGGATAGAAAACTGGCTAGATGGTCGGGCTCAACGGGTAGTGATCAATGGTTCCATGTCTAGTTGGCAGCCGGTATCAAGTGGAGTGCACCAAGGGTCGGTGCTGGGGCCGGTTTTGTTCAATATCTTCATTAACGATCTGGAGGATGGTGTGGACTGCACCCTTAGCAAGTTTGCAGATGACACTAAACTGGGAGGAGTGGTTGATACGCTGGAGGGTAGGGATAGGATACAGAGGGACCTAGACAAATTAGAGGATTGGGCCAAAAGAAATATAATGAGGTTCAACAAGGACAAGTGCAGAGTCCTGCATTTAGGACGGAAGAATCCCATGCACTGCTACAGACTAGGGACCGAATGGCTGGGCAGCAGTTCTGCAGAAAGGGACCTAGGGGTTACAGTGGATGAAAAGCTGAATGAGTCAACAGTGTGCCCTTGTTGCCAAGAAGGCTAATGGCATTTTGGGTTGTATAAGTAGGGGCATTTCCAGCAGATCGAGGGATGTGATCATTCCCCTCTATTCAGCACTGGTGAGGCCTCATTTGGCGTACTGTGTCCAGTTTTGGGCCCCACACTACACGAAGGATGTGGATAAATTGGAGAGAGTCCAGCGGAGGGCAACAAAAATGATTAGGGGGCTGGAGCACATGACTTATGAGGAGAGGCTGAGGGAACTGGGATTGTTTAGTCTGCAGAAGAGAAGAATGAGGGGGGATATGATAGCTGCTTTCAACTACCTGAAAGGGGGTTCCAAAGAGGATGGATCTAGACTGTTCTCAGTGGTAGAAGATGACAGAACAAGGAGTAATGGTCTCAAGTTGCAGAGGGGGAGGTTTAGGTTGGACATTAGGAAAACCTTTTTCACTAGTAGGGTGGTGAAGCACTGGAATGGGTTACCTAGGGAGGTGGTGGAATCTCCTTCCTTAGAGGTTATTATGGTCAGGCTTGACAAAGCCCTGGCTGGGATGATTTAGTTGGGTTTGATCCTGCTTTGAGCAGGGAGTTGGACTAGATGACCTCCTGAGGTCCCTTCCAACCCTGAGATTCCATGATTCTATGATATTGGGCTGCATTAGTAGGAACATTGCCAGCAGATCGAGGGAAGTGATTATTCCCCTCTAATCGGCACTGGTGAGGCCACATCTGGAGTATTGCGTCCACTTTTGGTCCCCCCACTACAGAAGGGATGTGGACAAATTGGAGAGAGTCCAGCAGAGGGCAATGAAAATGATCAGGGGCTGGGGCACATGATTTATGAGGAGAGGTTGAGGGAATTGGGCTTGTTTAGTCTGCAGAAGAGAAGAGTGAGGGGGGATTTGATAGCAGCCTTCAACTACCTGAAGGGGGTGTTCCAAAGAGGATGGAGCTCAGCTGTTCTCAATGGTGGCAGATGACAGAATAAGGAGCAATGGAAACACTATTTCACTGGGAGGGTGGTGAAGCACTGGAATGGGTTACCTAGGGAGGTGGTGGAATCTCCATCCTTAGAGGTTTTTAAGGCCTGTCTTGACAAAGCCCTGGCTGGGATGATTTAGTTGGTGTTGGTCCTGCTTTGAGCAGGGGGTTGGACTAGATGACCTCCTGAGGTCTCTTCCAACCCTAATGTTCTATTATTTTCAGGTTCTCTGTCTGGCACATCCCTGCTCCCCAGCTCAGCTTGGGCCCCTACCCTCTTCTTAGCTCGGCCCCAGTCTGTTCCAGGCAATTCCAGCTCACTCAGAGGATGGGAGCCTCCCCTGTTCTCCTGACTCCCTCATTGGCCTGCCTGACTTTTCAGTCAGACTCACCTGGAGCATGGGTCTCTCCCCATTGCTCCTGGGGACTGTCAATCTCAGGGTCCTGGTTTCCCATTGGCCCTTCCCCTTACATTTAGTACTGGGAGCTAGCCAACCACAAAAACCTCACTGAGTTTTAGTAAGGGACTAACAGTCCCTTACATATACACTGAAATGTAAGTATAATATTTATATTCCAATTGATGTATTTGATAATTATATGATAAAATGAGGCAGTAACAATGTTTCAGTACTAGTGTGCTGTGACACTTTTGTATTTTTATGTCTGATTTTATAAGCAAGTAGTTTTTAAGTGAGGTGAAACTTGGGGGTATGCAAGACAAATCAGACTCCGGAAAGGGGTACAGTAGTCTGGGAAGGTTGAAAACCACTAGGGTTAGGGTTCCAGAGGGTAGGGCTACCTGGGCTTGGGTTAGGGTTCCAGGGCCCTCCCAGGCAGCTGTTGCAAACGTAGATCTTCTGTGGATCATTTGCCCAGAGGGGTGCTGAATACTTATCGAACAGTGGGGCATAATAGCATTCCCAGGTAAGGAAAAATTGCATGTTTCTCTTTCACCACTGCCCAGGGGCAAAGCAATGGGCCAGTTAGTGACCCTGCTAGAGCTGTTGCAGTGGTGCTTAACACATTTCAGGGGGTCCTGGGAAATCCAAGACTCTGGAAAAATATTGTTTGGTGAGAGAAATGATAAGAACCAGAATGAATGAGAAGCTTTCAGACACCAACACAAACAGGTTGACATTTGCTAAGTAATATCTGCTCTTCCTTTCCCTCTGCTAGATATAAGTGCTTACTACTGGTGGACTCTGTGGCATCATTAGGTGGAGCTCCCATCCTCATGGACCAACAGGGTAAGGAGCAAAGAACTCATCTTCTTAACTAGAGTATTCACCAGCCCCATAGAATAAACAAGAAAAAAAGTATGTGTGGCTAGAAAGTTCCCCTCTACAGGGGAGGCTGGGGAAAGGGTAACTCTGATTGCCTTAAAAGCCAGAGCTCTTGGGCCATTCCAGATGGTGCGTGGGGGCGGGGAAAGTTAGCGGAAGGTTCATCCTGAACCATATTCTCTAGAGTCATTTCTTTTGGGAGAAACTGGGTCTAGGGTAGTGATGAGACCTTCCACTGCAGATGCTCCCCCAGCTATGGTTAAGCTTCCAGAAGGTAGTGCTATGGCCAGGTGCTGAACCTGAATGTCCAAGGGTAGGACATCTCGGGGTAACATTAATGTTCCACATGGTAGGACCGTCTGGGCTATAAGAACGATTCCAGAGGACAAGGCTCCCAAGCTAGGGCTATGTTTCCAAGGGTAGGGTTACCCAGGCTTGGGTTAAGGTTACAGTGGAGAGGACTCTCCAAACTACGCTTAGGGAAACAAAGCATGGGGCTCCTTGAGCTGTGGGTAGGGTTTCAAAGGGTAAGGCTCTGCAGGATAGGGTTGGTGTTTTAGCACTTTGGGTTGCACAGGCTAGGGTAGGCCTCCCGAGGCTCAGGTTAGGGTTCCAGAGGGTAGGGCACCCTGGATTTGACTTAGGGTTGTAGAGCCTAAGGCTACCAGGGGAGGGATAGCCATTCCAACAGACAGGGCTCCCCGAGCAGGGGTTAGGCTTCCAGTGTAGGGCTTCTCGGGTTAGGATGAGGGTACAAATGTTAACAGGCAAGGGTGAGCGTTCAAGAGAGTATGACTTCCCTGTCTAGCATTAGGGTTTCAGATGTTACGACTCCCCAGGCCAGGCTTAGGGTTTCAGAGGGCAGGGCTCTCCGGCCTAGGGTTTGGGATCCAGAGTGCAAGGCTCTCCCTTCTAGGGTTCTGGTTCAGAGGGTAGGGCTCTCCGGCTTAGGGTTCGAGATCCAGAGGGTAGGGCTTTCCGGCCTACGGTTTGGGTTCCAGAGGGTGGGGCTGTAATAGCATTTCCGGTTCATAAGAACATAATAGTGTCCATGCTGGGTCAGAAAAATGGTCCGTCCAGCCCAGTATCCTATCTTCTGACAGTGGCCAATGCCAGGTGCTTCCAAGGGAATGAACAGAACAGAGCAATTTATTGAGTGATCTACCCCCTGTCGCCCTGTCCTAGCCTCTGGCAGTCAGAGGCTTAGGGACACCCAGAGCATAGGGTTGTGTCCTGACCATCTCAGCTAATAGCCATAGATCGACCTATCCTGCATGAATTTATCTAATTCTGTTTTTAATCGACTTATACTTTGGCCTTCACAACATCCCCTGGCAATGAGTTCCACAGGTTGATTTTTTGTTGTATGAAGAAGTACTTCCTTATGTTTGTTTTATATCTGCTGCCTATTAATTTTATTGGATTACCCCTGGTTCCCGTGTCATGTGAAGGGGTAAATAACACTTCCCTTTTCATTTTCCACATCATTTATGATTTTATAAACCTCTATCATATCCCCCCGCCAGATGTCTCTTTTCTAAATGAAACAGTCCCTGTCTTTTCAATCACTCCTGTCATAGGTTTAGTCCCCACTTGGAACTTTAGCATCCACAAGATGGGGTCCTGCATGGGGTCCTCTAAACCTAAATCCTAGTTTAGATCTGGTAATGCTGCCACCAGCTAGAAATTCCAGTGTCTAGCACATTCCCTGTTTCCCCAAAACTTTCCCGGGGAACACTGATCCAAACTCCTTGGATCTTAACACAAAGGGAAATAGCCCATTCCCCCACCTCTCCCTCCCTTAGCCGTCGGGAGAGATCACCTTGATTCAAACTCCTTGAATCAAAACAAAGAGGGATTCACCTTCCCCCCCCCACTCCTCCTCCCCTGAGGTTCCAAACAAGGGAAGAAATCAATCAGGTTCTTAAAAGGAAAGATTTTATTAAAATAAAGAGAGAAAGTAACACTATCTCTGTAACACCAGGATGAAAAATATTACAGGGTCTAGCTTATAAACCTAGAGGAACTCCTCCTGCCCCACTTTCTCAGAATAATCAAAAGTAACAGCAAACAGAAATAAAGATATTTCTCCAGCAAACACACATTTGCAAATACAGAAATTAATCACAAAACTAATCCACCTTGCTAATACTCACTATACTGAAAAGAAGGAAATATTTCAGGAAGCTTGGAGAGCCTGGATGTACGTCTGGCCTCTCTTAATCCCAAGAGAGAACAACCCCCAAAACAAAGAACACAAACAAAGACTTCCCTCCACAGAGATTCGAAATTATCTTGTCCCTTGATTGGTCCTCTGGTCAGGTGTCCGTCAGGTTACTGAGCTTGTTAACCCTTTACAGGTAAAAGAGACCTTAACCCTTAACTATCTGTTTATGACACGCCCCCCAAATCGCAGACAGTGGGGGAAACCACATTGGCGGCGATTTCTTCCTAGAACTTTAAAATAAACAGATTAATAAAACACATGCACTGTTACATATACTACTAATTATGTAAACAACAAGATTTTTTTACATTTCAAGAACACTTTTTAACCATTTGATTCTGGGAAACTCTCACGAGAGAAAAAAAAACAAAACAGGAGTACTTGTGGCACCTTAAAGACTAACAAATTTATTTTAGCATGAGCTTTCGTGAGCTAAAGCTCACTTCTTCGGATGCAAGTGAGCTTTAGCTCACGAAAGCTCATGCTAAAATAAATTTGTTAGTCTTTAAGGTGCCACAAGTACTCCTGTTTTGTTTTTTGTTTTTTTTTGCGGATACAGACTAACACGGCTGCTACTCTGAAATCTCACGAGAGAGTGCATCAGCTACTTTGTTGGAAACTTCTGAAATGTGTTGAATTTCAAAATCAAAATCTTGGAGAGCTAAACTCCATCGAAGCAGTTTTTTGTTGTTTCCCTTGGCAGTATGGAGCCATTTTAGCGCAGCATGGTCGGTTTGTAGCTGGAACCGACGTCCCCAAACGTATGGACGTAGCTTTTCCAGGGCATACACAATGGCGTAGCATTCTTTTTCACTGATGGACCAGTGGCTTTCCCTCTCAGACAGTTTCTTGCTGAGAAACACGACAGGATGGAAGTTTTGATCTGGTCCTTCCTGCATTAAAACTGCTCCCACACCATGCTCAGATGCATCGGTGGTTACAAGGAAGGGTTTATCAAAGTCCGGGGCCCTTAGCACAGGGTCAGACATGAGCGTTGCCTTAAGTTGGGTAAAGGCTTTCTGACACTCATCAGTCCACTTAACTGCATTTGGCTGGGTCTTTTTGGTTAGGTCAGTTAGTGGGGCAGCGATTTGGCTGTAGTGTGGTACAACTCACCTGTAATACTTGGCCAAGCCTAAGAAGGATTGGACCTGTTTCTTAGATTTTGGGACAGGCCACTTTTGGATAGCCTCCACCTTGGCCTGTAGGGGGTTTATGGTTCCTTGACCCACCTGGTGCCCTAGGTAAGTCACTCTGTTTTGGCCTATTTGACACTTTTTGGCCTTAGCAGTGAGTCCGGCCTGCCTGATGTGCTCAAAGACCGTTTCCAGGTGTTCTAGGTGTTCGGGCCATGAATCAGAAAAAATGGCCACATCATCGAGGTAGGCAACTGCATATTCTCCCAATCCTGCTAGTAGACCATCTACCAGCCTTTGGAAAGTGGCAGGTGCATTTCGCAGTCCGAACGGAAGCACATTAAATTCATACACCCCTGCATGGGTGATGAAGGCTGACTTTTCTTTAGCGGGTTCATCTAGTGGTGCTTGCCAGTACCCCTTGGTTAAATCTATTGTAGAGATGAACTGGGCACGTCCCAATTTCTCCAATAGCTCATCGGTGTGTGGCATTGGGTAGTTGTCGGGGCGAGTTACAGCATTCAGCTTACGGTAGTCCACGCAAAAGCGTATTTCCCCATCTGGTTTGGGAACTAGAACCACTGGAGATGCCCATGCACTGGTAGAGTGGCGGATTATACCCATCTGTAGCATGTTTTGGATCTCCCGTTCAATAGCAACTTGGGCATGAGGAGACATCCGGTAGGGTGGGGTTCTAATTGGGTGAGCAGTACCTGTGTCAATGGAGTGGTATGCTCGTTCAGTCCGTCCTGGGGTGGCTGAGAACAAGGGGGTGAAGCGAGTGCACAGCTCCTTGATCTGTTGCCGCTGTAGACATTCCAGGGTTGTGGAGAGGTTCACCTCTTCCACACCACCATTACTTTTTCCTTCGTAGTAGACACCTTCAGGCCACTCAGCATCATCTCCTCCCTGGGCTGTAAACTGACAAACCTGCAAGTCTCTGGAATAAAAGGGCTTTAGAGAGTTAACATGGTACACTTTAGGCTTTAAGGAGGAATTAGGAAATGCTATGAGGTAGTTAACAGCTCCCAGGTGCTCTTGGACCGTGAATGGCCCTTCCCATGATGCTTCCATCTTATGGGCCTGTTGCGCCTTTAAGACCATAACCTGGTCTCCTACCTTGAAGGAACGCTCTCTGGTATGTCTATCATACCAGGCCTTTTGCTCTGTTTGAGCATCCTTTAGGTTTTCTTTAGCAAGGGCTAAAGAATGTCGGAGGGTGCTTTGTAAGTTGCTTACAAAGTCCAGAATGTTAGTTCCTGGAGAAGGTGTAAACCCCTCCCATTGCTGCTTCACCAACTGTAATGGCCCCTTAATTTCGTGGCCATACAAAAGCTCGAATGGTGAGAACCCTAAACTGGGATGTGGTACAGCCCTGTAGGCAAAAAGCAACTGCTGCAACACTAGATCCCAATCACTGGAGTGTTCATTCACGAATTTACGTATCATGGCCCCTAAAGTTCCATTAAACCTCTCCACCAGGCCATTGGTTTGGTGGTGGTAAGGGGTTGCAACCAAGTGATTCACCCCATGAGCTTCCCACAGGTTTTTCATGGTCCCTGACAGGAAATTAGTTCCTGAATCTGTAAGGATGTCAGAGGGCCAACCTACCCTGGCAAAAATGTCAGTTAAGGCCTGGCACACAGTTTTAGCCCTGGTGTTGCTTAGAGCTACTGCTTCTGGCCATCTGGTAGCAAAGTCCACGAAAGTCGTTATGTACTGCTTTCCTCTGGAGGTCTTTTTGGGAAAGGACCCATAATATCCACAGCTACTCGCTGAAATGGGACCTCAATTATGGGGAGTGGCTGGAGAGGGGCCTTGACCTGGTCTTGGGGCTTTCCTACCTTTTGGCATACCTCACAAGACCGGACATAATTGGCAACGTCCTTGCCCATCCCCTCCCAGTGGAAGGACTTCCCCAACCTGTCTTTGGTTCTGTTCACCCCAGAATGGCCACTGGGATGATCATGGGCCAAGCTTAAGAGCTTTTCCCGGTACTTAGTTGGAACTACCAACTGTTTTTGAGGATGCCAGCCTTCCTGGTGTCCACCAGAAAGAATCTCCTTGTATAAAAGTCCTTGTTCTGCAACAAACCGGGATCGGTTAGAAAAGCTGAGAGGCAGTGGGGTGTTCCATGCCGCCGCCCAAGCTTTCTTAAGGCTGTCATCTGCTTCCTGCTCAGTCTGGAACTGTTCCCTTGAGGCTGGAGACACCAGTTCCTCCTTAGACTGTGGACTTGGGCTTGGTCCCTCTGGAAGCGATGTAGGTGATGAGGTTGTTTCCGTTGACTGTGAACCGCTCTCCGCTGGTGCACTAGGTGATATTTCAGGCTCTGGTTGAGCCTCTTGGGTAGGGTTGTCTGCTGCTTCTGCCAGTTCAGGCCCGCTGGTGCCCTCTGGTGATGGGGTTGGAGACAGGTTTGCAAGCTCTGGCGTCAGTGCTGGCAATGGTTCTGCCGCTGGTTGCTCTTTCAGTTCCAGTTCTGGGACTGGATGTACTATGGCGGTTTCAGTTGTTGGCCTGGAATCCGGTTCCACCACCTCTGTCTGAGTCTCTGGTAACACAGACGGGGCCCTGGTGGACGGCTCAGGAACAGGAATGGGAGTGGAAGCTTCTTTGGCCTGGCTGCGGGTGACCACTCCCCCGCTCTTGGCCAGCTTCACATGGTTGGCCAAGTCGTCCCCCAGTAGCATGGGGATGGGATAATTGTCATAGAGAGCAAAAGTCCACCTTCCTGACCAGCCCTTGTACTGGACAGGCAATTCAGCTGTAGGCAAGGTGACAGATTTTGATATGAATGGGGAAATTGTTATTTGGACCTCTGGGTTGATGAATTTTGGGTCCACTAAGGACTGGTGGATAACTGACACGTGTGCCCCGGTGTCTCTCCACGTGGTAACCTTCTTCCCACCCACTCTCAAGGTTTCCCTGTGCTCCAGGGGTATTTGAGAGATATCTGGGCCTGGGGATCCTTGGCATGATGGTGGTGTAATGGACTGTACTCGATTGGGGTTCTTGGGGCAGTTGGCCTTTATATGCCCCAGTTCATTACATTTAAAACATCGCCCAGCTGACAGGTCACTGGGCTGAGGTGGGTTGCTGGAGACTGGTGAGGTCGGACCATGGGTAGTCTGGAGCTTTCCTTGGGTTGTAGCTGGGGTCTTGGATGGCCCCCGGGGGTAGGGTTTATTGTCAGCTGGCCCCTTGTTATATTCACTCCCTTTGATAGTAGCTTTTTTCTTTTCTGCTATTTCCACCCATCTGCCTCCAATCTCCCCTGCCTCTGTTACATCTTTGGGCTTTCCATCTAGGATGTACCGTTCTATTTCCTCCGGAACACCATCTAAGAACTGTTCCATTTGCATCAGGTGGGCCAGGTCTTCTAGAGATTGAATCGTTAGTCCTGACATCCATGCATCCCAATTCTTTCTAATGTAGTAGGCGTGTCTGGGGAATGACACATCTGGTTTCCACCTTAGGGCTCTGAACCGCCGATGGGCATGCTCAGGTGTTAGCCCCATTCTGATTCTGGCCTTTGTTTGAAACAGTTTATAATTGTTCATGCTGTCCTTAGGCATTTCAGCCGCCACCTCTGCTAAGGGTCCACTGAGCTGTGGCCTCAGCTCTATCATGTACTGGTCTGTAGGGATGTTGTACCCATGGCAGGTCCTTTCAAAATTTTCTAAGAAGGTCTCAGTGTCATCACCTGCCTTGTAGGTGGGAAATTTCCTGGGATGGGAAACAGTGCCTGGAGAAGGGTTGTTAGGGTTGGCAGGAACATTCTGCTTAGCCTTTTCTAATTCCAGGATCCGCTGGTGGGCCTCCCTCTGGAGCTCCAACGCCCTCCTGTGGGCAGCTTCTTCCCTGGCCATTTCTGCATTAATTAGTTCTATCCGTCTCTGATGTTCTTTGTCTTTCTCTGCTGCTTCCAGCCTAGCCAGTTTGAGTTTGTCAATTGTTTCACTGATGAGTATCAGTGGTGAGCTCCAGCCGGTTCGCAGCGGTTCGCGCGAACCGGTTGTTAAATTTAGAAGCCTTTTTAGAACTGGTTGTTCCAGGACAACCAGGTTCTAAAAAGTTTTTAAATTTAACAAAGCTCAGGCAGCTGTCCACCCGGCCTGCAGCCCCAGCTCACCTCCCCATCTCCCCTGAACACTCCGCCCTCCTTCTCCTCCCCCTCCCCTGCTTCCCGCGAATCAGATGTTCGCGGGAAGCCTGAAACGAGGAGCAGGCAGGTAAGCCAGGCGGGGCGGATGGCGCGCGTGGCCCAGTCCAGCTCCACTTTGAGCGGCTCCCCCTGGCCCCGGCCAAGCTCCCCAGCCCGGTCCCGACCAAGCACCCCTGGCTCAGTCTGGTCCCGGCTGAGTGGCTCCAACACGGCCCAGCTCAGGACCCGAGCGGCTCTGGCCCCGGTGCCAGCCCGGGGAGTTGGGCCCCGCTGCTGGCCGAGCGGCTCTAGCCCGACCCGGCCTGGAGAGTCGGGTCCCGCGGCTCCGGCCGAGTGGCTCGGCCCCGGCCCGGGGAGTTGGGTCCTGCCGTTCCGGCCGAGCGGCTCCGGCCCCGGCCCGGCCCGGGGAGTCAGGTCCCGCCGTTCTGGCCAAGCGGCTCCGGCCCCGGCCCGGCCTGGGGAGTCAGGTCCCACCGTTCCGGCCGAACGGCTCCAGCGGAGCCGCTCGGCCCCGGTGCCGGCCCGGGGAGTCGGGCCCCGCGGTTCCGGCCGAGCGGCTCCAACCCGACCCGTACCGGAGAGTCAGGCCCCGCGGCTCCGGCCAAGCGGCTCGGCCCCAGCCCAGCCCGGGGAGTCGGGCCCCGCAGCTCCAGCCGAGCGGCTCCGGCCCCGGTGCCGGCCCAGGGAGTCGGGCCCCGCAGTTCCGGCCGAGCGGTGCCTGATCTGGTCCCACCGGGCTCGGGGAGTTGGGCCCCGTGGCACCGGTCGTGGTCCTGGCGGAGTGGACTCGGTCCCGGCCCCAGGCAGTGTGGTAAGGGGGCAGGGAGGGGGTGGGTTGTGGGGGGGTGGATAGGGGTCAGGGCGGTCAGAGGGCAGGGAACAGGGTGAATGAATGGGGGCAAGGGTCCCGGGGAGCAGTCAGGAAAGAGCAGGGTTGGATGAGGTGGTGGGGGCACTCAGGGACAGAGAGAAGGGGTGGTTGGATGGGGTAGTGGTTCTGGGGGACCATCGAGAATGAGAGGTGGGGTTGGGTGGGTGGCAAGGGGCAGTCAGGGGACAGGGAAGGGGTGATGGGTCAGGGGTCCTGGGGGGTGTGTGACAAGGAACATGAGGGGTTGGATGGGGCAGCTCATCACTGATACTCATGTTTGTGTGCTTTCTGGTGCTGGCCACACCCCTCTGCAATTTTCTGAACTGGAAGGTTTCAGCTCAGGCTGTGTGATTTCACAGCTTCCTAATCTTTCTCTTCCCGATTGGATTAAAACAAAACAAACTTACTTATTTGCAAATGTTTGCTGGCTGAGAAAGGACCAGAAAAACTCGTTTGTCCTGTCTCTTGCAACTTGTTAATTACCTTCCAGCTTAGCCCAGCTGGATCCAAACTCCTTCTAACAATACCTTGTTAGAAAAACCTCTCTCTCTGCCCCCAGGCTGTTTTTCCAAACAGCCAAAAAGGAAAAAATTCTCTGCTTTGGTTTCTAAAAAAAATCTCCACCGCTGCCTACCATGTCATGGGTTTATTCCCCACTTGGAACTTTAGTGTCCACAAGATGGGGACCTGCATGGGCTCCTCTAAACTTAAATCCTAGTTTAGATCTGGTAATGCTGCCACCAGCTAGAAATTCCAGTGTCTAGCACATTCCCTGTTTCCCCAAAACTTTCCCGGGGAACACCGATCCAAACTCCTTGGATCTTAACACAAAGGGAAATAGCCCATTCCCCCACCTCTCCCTCCCTCAGCCGTTGGGAGAGATCACCTTGATTCAAACTCCTTGAATCAAAACAAAGAGGGATTCACCTCCCCCCCCCACTCCTCCCCTGAGGTTCCAAACAAGGGAAGAAATCAATCAGGTTCTTAAAAGGAAAGATTTTATTAAAAGAAAAAGAGAAAGTAACACTATCTCTGTAACACCAGGATGAAAAATATTACAGGGTCTAGCTTATAAACCTAGAGGGACTGCCCCCCCCCCCGACTTCTCAGAATAATCAAAAGTAACAGCAAATAGAAATAAATATATTTCTCCAGCAAACACACATTTCCAAATACAGAAATTAATCACAAAACTAATCCGCCTTGCTAATACTCACTATACTTAATAGAAGGAAATATTTCAGGAAGCTTGGAGAGCCTGGATGTACGTCTGGCCTCTCTTAATCCCAAGAGAGAACAACCCCCAAAACAAAGAACACAAACAAAGACTTCCCTCCACAGAGATTTGAAATTATCTTGTCCCTTGATTGGTCCTCTGGTCAGGTGTCCATCAGGTTACTGAGCTTGTTAACCCTTTACAGGTAAAAAAGAGACCTTAACCCTTAACTATCTGTTTATGACAACTCCTCATACAGAAACTGTTCCATACCCCTAGTCATTTTGTTGCCCTTCTCTGCACCTTTTCCAATTCTAATATATATTTTTTGCAATGGGGAGACCAGCTCTGCACTCAGAATTCAAGATGTGGGTGTACTATGGATTAATATAGGGGCATTATGGTATTTTCTGTCTTATTGTCTCTCTTTCCTAATGGTTCCTAACATTCTGTTAGCTTTTTTGACTGCTGCTGCACATTGAGCAGATGTTTTCAGAGAACTATCCATGATGACAGGGTAAAGAATGTCCATGAAGCCAAACGGCAAAAATTAAGATGTCTGTACACTAATGTGAGGAGCCTAGGTAACAAAATGGAGGAACTAGAGCTACTGGTGCAGGAAGTGAAACCGGATATTATAAGGATAACAGAAACATGGTGGAATAGTAGTCATGACTGGAGTACAGGTATTGAAGGCTATGTGCTATTTAGGAAAGACAGAAATAAAGGCAAAGGTGGTGGAGTAGCATTGTATATCAATGATGAGGTTAACTGTAAAGAAATAAGAAGTGATGGAATGGATAAGACAGAGTCTGTCTGGGCAAAAATCACACTGGGAAAGAAAGCTACTAGAGCCTCCCCTGAGATAGTGCTTGGGGTGTGCTACAGACCACCGGGATCTGATTTGGATATGGATAGAGACCTCTTTAATGTTTTTAATGAAGTAAACACTAATGGGAATTGTGTGATCATGGGAGACTTTAACTTCCCAGATATAGACTGGAGGACAAGTGCTAGTAACAATAATAGGGCTCAGATTTTTCTGGATGTGATAGCTGATGGATTTCTTCACCAAGTAGTTGAAGAACCAACAAGAGCGGATGCCATTTTAGATTTGGTTTTGGTGAATAGTGAGGACCTCATAGAAGAAATGTTTGTAGGGGACAACCTTGGTTCAAGTGATCATGAGCTAATTCAGTTCAAACTAGATGGAAAGATAAACAAAAACAGATCTGGGACTAGGGTTTTTGACTTCAAAAGGGCTAACTTTAAAGAATTAAGGAAATTAGTTAGGGAAGTGGATTGGACTGAAGAACTTGTGGATCTAAAGGCGGAGGAGGCCTGGAATTACTTTAAGTTGAAGCTGCAGAAACTATCAGAAGCCTGCATCCCAAGAAAGGGGAAAAAACCATAGGCAGGAGTTGTAGACCAATCTGGATGAGCAAGCATCTCAGAGAGGTGATTAAGAAAAAACAGAATGCCTACAAGGAGTGGAAGATGGGCAGGATTAGCAAGGAAAGCTACCTTATTGAGGTCAGAACATGTATGGATGAAGTGAGAAAGGCTAAAAGCCATGTAAAGTTGGACCTTGCAAAGGGAATTAAAACCAATAGTAAAAGGTTCTATAGCCATATAAATAAGAAGAAAACAAAGAAAGAAGAAGTGGGACCGCTAAACACTGAGGGTGGAATGGAGGTTAAGGATAACCTAGGCATGGCCCAATATCTAAATAAATACTTTGCCTCAGTCTTTAATAAGGCTAATGAGGAGCTTAGGGATAATGGACGGATGACAAATGGGAATGAGGATAAGGAGGTAGATATTACCACATCTGAGGTAGAAGCCAAACTCGAACAGCTTAATGGGACAAAATTGGAGGGCCCAGATAATCTTCATCCAAGAATATTAAAAGAACTGGCACATGAAATTGCAAGCCCATTAGCAAGAATTTTTAATGAATCGGTAAACTCTGGGGTTGTACTGTACGACTGGAGAATTGCTAACATAGTTCCTATTTTTAAGAAAGGGAAAAAAGGTGATCCGAGTAACTATAGGCCTGTTAGTTTGACATCTGTAGTATGTAAGGTCTTGGAAAAAATTTTGAAGGAGAAAGTAGTTAAGGACATTGAGGTCAATGGTAATTGGGACAAATTACAACATGGTTTTACAAAAGGTAGATCGTGCCAAACCAACCTGATCTCCTTCTTTGAGAAGGTAACAGATTATTTAGACAAAGGAAATGCAGTAGATCTAATTTACCTCGATTTCAGTAAGGCATTTGACACGGTTCCACATGGGGAATTATTAGTTAAATTGGAAAAGATGGGGATCAATATGAAAACTGAAAGGTGGATAAGGAACTGGTTAAAGGGGAGACTACAAAGGGTCGTACTGAAGGGTGAACTGTCAGGCTGGAAAGAGGTTACTAGTGGAGTTCCTCAGGGATCAGTTTTGGGACCAATCTTATTTAACCTTTTTATTACTGACCTTGGTACAAAAAGCGGGAATGTGCTAATAAAGTTTGCGGATGACACAAAGCTGGGAGGTATTGCTAACACAGAGAAGGACCGGGATATCATACAGTAAGATCTGGATGACCTTGTAAACTGGAGTAATAGTAATAGGATGAAATTCAATAGTGAAAAGTGCAAAGTCATGCATTTAGGGATTAATAATATGAATTTTAGTTATAAATTGGGGACACATCAGTTGGAAGTAACAGAGGAGGAGAAGGACCTCGGAGTATTGGTTGATCACAGGATGACTATGAGCCGCCAATGTGATATGGCCGTTAAAAAAGCTAATGCAGTTTTAGGATGCATCAGGCGAGGTATTTCCAGCAAAGATAAGGAGGTGTTAGTACCATTATATAAGGCACTGGTGAGACCTCATCTGGAATACTGTGTGCAGTTCTGGTCTCCCATGTTTAAGAAGGATGAATTCAAACTGGAACAGGTTCAGAGACGGGCTACTAGGATGATCCGAGGAATGGAAAACCTGTCTTATGAAAGGAGACTCAAAGAGCTTGGCTTGTTTAGCCTAACCAAAAGAAGGTTGAGGGGGGATATGCTTGCTCTTTATAAATATATCAGAGGGATTAATATTAGGGAGGGAGAGGAATTATTTAAGCTTAGTACCAATGTGGACACAAGAACAAATGGGTATAAACTGGACATTAGGAAGTTTAGACTTGAAATTAGACGAAGGTTAGACGAAGGCACAAACGCTGCCAACTTAAGTGCAAGAGTGTAATAAGAAAAGCCAAAGAGGAGTTTGAAGAACGGCTAGCCAAAAACTCCAAAGGTAATAACAAAATGTTTTTTAAGTACATCAGAAGCAGGAAGCCTGCTAAACAACCAGTGGGGCCCCTTGACAATGAAAATACAAAAGGAGCACTTAAAGATGATAAAGTCATTGCGGAGAAACTAAATGGATTCTTTGCCTCAGTCTTCACGGCTGAGGATGTTAGGGAGATTCCCAAACCTGAGCTGGCTTTTGTAGGTGACAAATCTGAGGAACTGTCACAGATTGAAGTATCAGTAGAGGAGGTTTTGGAATTAATTGATAAACTCAACATTAACAAGTCACCGGGACCAGATGGCATTCACCCAAGAGTTCTGAAAGAACTCAAATGTGAAGTTGCGGAACTATTAACTAAGGTTTGTAACCTGTCCTTTAAATTGGCTTCGGTACCCAATGACTGGAAGTTAGCTAATGTAACGCCAATATTTAAAAAGGGCTCTAGGGGTGATCCCGGCAATTACAGACCGGTAAGTCTAACGTCGGTACCGGGCAAATTAGTTGAAACAATAGTAAAGAGTAAAATTGTCAGACACATAGAAAAACACAAACTGTTGAGCAATAGTCAACATGGTTTCTGTAAAGGGAAATCGTGTCTTACTAATCTATTAGAGTTCTTTGAAGGGGTCAACAAACATGTGGACAAGGGGGATCCAGTGGACATAGTGTACTTAGATTTCCAGAAAGCCTTTGACAAGGTCCCTCACCAAAGGCTCTTACGTAAATTAAGCTGTCATGGGATAAAAGGAAAGGTCCTTTCATGGATTGAGAACTGGTTAAAGGACAGGGAACAAAGGGTAGGAATTAATGGTAAATTCTCAGAATGGAGAGGGGTAACTAGTGGTGTTCCCCAAGGGTCAGTCCTAGGACCAATCCTATTCAATTTATTCATAAATGATCTGGAGAAAGGGGTAAACAGTGAGGTGGCAAAGTTTGCAGATGATACTAAACTACTCAAGATAGTTAAGACCAAAGCAGATTGTGAAGAACTTCAAAAAGATCTCACAAAACTAAGTGATTGGGCAACAAAATGGCAAATGAAATTTAATGTGGATAAATGTAAAGTAATGCACATTGGAAAAAATAACCCCAACTATACATACAACATGATGGGGGCTAATTTAGCTACAACGAGTCAGGGATAGATCTTGGAGTTATCGTGGATAGTTCTCTGAAGATGTCCACGCAGTGTGCAGAGGCGGTCAAAAAGCAAACAGGATGTTAGGAATCATTAAAAAGGGGATAGAGAATAAGACTGAGAATATATTATTGCCCTTATATAAATCCATGGTACGCCCACATCTCGAATACTGTGTACAGATGTGGTCTCCTCACCTCAAAAAAGATATTCTAGCACTAGAAAAGGTTCAGAAAAGAGCAACTAAAATGATTAGGGGTTTAGAGAAGGTCCCATATGAGGAAAGATTAAAGAGGCTAGGACTCTTCAGTTTGGAAAAGAGAAGACTAAGGGGGGACATGATAGAGGTATATAAAATCATGAGTGATGTTGAGAAAGTGGATAAGGAAAAGTTATTTACTTATTCACATAATACAAGAACTAGGGGTCACCAAATGAAATTAATAGGCAGCAGGTTTAAAACAAATAAAAGGAAGTTCTTCTTCACGCAGCGCACAGTCAACTTGTGGAACTCCTTACCTGAGGAGGTTGTGAAGGTTAGGACTATAACAATGTTTAAAAGGGGACTGGATAAATTCATGGTGGCTAAGTCCATAAATGGTTATTAGCCAGGATGGGTAAGAATGGTGTCCCTAGCCTCTGTTCGTCAGAGGATGGAGATGGATGGCAGGAGAGAGATCATTGATCATTGCCTGTTAGGTTCACTCCCTCAGGGGCACCTGGCATTGGCCACTGTCGGTAGACAGATACTGGGCTAGATGGACCTTTGGTCTGACCCGGTACGGCCTTTCTTATGTTCTTATGTTCTTATGTTTCTAACCATTAGAGGAGTGAAGTTCTGGAACAGCCTTCCAAGGGGAGTAGTGGGGGCAAAAGACATATCTGGCTTTAAGACTAAGCTTGATAAATTTATGGAAGGGATGGTATGATGGGATATGAAGGTCTCTTTCTGGAGTATGTATAATTGGGATTATGTTTTCTAATATGCATTACTTTATATTTATCAACATTGAATTTCGTCTGCCCAGTCACCCGGTTTTGTGAGATCTCTTTGTAACTGTTCACAGTCATCTTTGGACTTAACTATATTGAGTAATTTTGTGTCATCTGCAAATGTTGCCACCTCACTGTTTACCCCTTTTTCCAAATCATATATGAATATGTTGAACAGCCCTGGTCCCAGTACAGACCTTTGGGGAGCCCCATTATTTACCGCTCTCCATTGTGAATTAAATTCCTCCCAAAACTGGAAAAAATGTAGTCAGGACTGTAAACCCTCATAGTTTGTGATCAAAAAGAGCCTTAACTCTGACCCATAGCCCTCTCCTCAATGGACCTATGATTAGTTTGTCATGTCACTATGGTTCACTAGGGATACTGTCTTCTGGTGTAGTTTCTATTCACTTTCAGGAGTAGTTTGAGCCAGATCACAGGGTGACTAAGAGGCACTAATGGGATATTAAAACCACTCTATCCTTAGGATGATGGCTGATGAGTTGAGAATAGTGAATTGTGCATTATGCAGATTGGCCTGGTTGGCTGGCAATGGAATAGTCATTCTAATGTAACATATGTGCAGCATGAGATGAGATGTCCTGTGTCTTGCAGTGAGTGGTTGAAGTGCAAGAGGGTATGTGTTGGAGCTGCTGGCCCATATGTAATGAGACATGAGGCATTTTTGAGGAAATGATAGGGTGCAGACAAGCCTGGATTAACACAGGGGCTTTAGGGGCAGCAGTCCAGGGCCTTGGGCTAAGGGGAGTCCCTGCAAAAATAAATCCATAATTATATACATGAAAATATATATATATAAAAAATGTATGATCTATGGTTTGGGATAGAACAAATCTATTTTACTAACATATCTTATTAAAACAACTTCCTGATCATAATTATCATGTGATAAAATCCAATCATGTGCCATTTCTTATTGCTTGGATCTGTGCGCCTGTGCAGTGGTTTTATAAAAATGTCGGATAATGGTGCATCTAGAAAATATGACAGCGGAGCTCAAAAGAGGAAAGTGCAGAAGTTAAAAATGATTCGTCGGGAACAGTTGTTAAACAAAATACCAAAATTGACAGGCTATTTCAGTAAACCACCAACAAATGCACCAGATATTAATGATTTGGAAAATAAGTCAACGAGCGTCACAAATCCATGCGAGCAAACAACAGCAGCCACAACAGCCAGTCCAGACACAGTCAGCCAGTTTTGGATGAGAGTGAAATAGCTGCATGTGATGAAGGCAAAAACGCAGCTAACTTTGACCCATACAGCACTGATGCAGCACGTTGGGCCCAATAAATGAAACAGCGCACTCTTATTGGATCACAAAGGGGCCAACACTATATCAAAACAAACATTGTGATTTTTCAGTGTCTGAAAAACAGTACAAACACCAGAAATGGTGTTTATTGAAAACCCTCTTCACACATACTCTTCAAAATGGGGAATCTGTACCTCTTGAGTGGCTTCTTTATTCTCCATCGACAGAGTCTGGTTTTTTGTGTGTGTGTGTGTCGATTGTTTGGAGATTCATCCTCTCATACAAGGGCATTTAGTGGTTGTGGCTTTAATGACTGGAAACATGATGCAGTTTGTGTTGTCGAGCATGAGAGTAACATTTGTCACAGAAATGCAATGCTTACCAGGATTTCTCCGACACAAGCCAAAAGGCAAATTGACTCGGAACTGGAAAAATAGTTTAAAACTGACCTTGCTTATTAGAAAAAGGTCCTCAGACGGGTTGTTGCAGTTGTTAAGTTTCTGGCAGAGTGTGGGCTTTCTTTCAAAGGAGACAATGAAACTGTTGGATCCCCCAATAACGGGAATTACTTGGGCGCCTTGGAATTATTGAGTCAGTTTGATCTTTTTCTAAAGGATTAATGATCTGGATGATGGGATGAATTGCACCCTCAGCAAGTTCGCAGATGACACTAAGATGGGGGGAGATGTAGATATGCTGGAGGGTAGGGATAGGGTCCAGAGTTGGAGAATTGGGCCAAAAGAAATCTGATGAGGTTCAACAAGGACAAGTGCAGAGTCCTACACTTAGGAAGGAAGAATCCCATGCACACTACAGACTGTCTTAGCAGCAGTTCAGCAGAAAAGGACCTGGGGATTACAGTGGACGAGAAGCTGGATATGAGTCAGCAGTGTGCTCACGTTGCCAAGAAGGCCAATGGCATATTGGGCTGTATTAATAGGAGCATTGCCAACAGATTGAGGGTGTACAAGTGTTCACCAGGGCTCGACCCTCTCCGGGATGAAGGGGAGCCACACCAGCTCACTACACACCGGGGAGTCCGGGGAAATAGTCCGGCCGGGATCTCCCTCGGCAGTCCTTGCGGCAGTCGCCTGCCCTGCGGGGCAAGAGGCTCAGACCCTTCAGCAGGGCTGAGCCGTCACAAGAGCTATGACCCTGGCCCTAGGTGAGGGCGGGGCAACAAACGCTGAGTCAGGAAGCTCAGGCCCTTAGGCAGGGCTGAGCAACAGTAACAGGCTTCGGCCTCCTCAGGCCAGGGAGAGGGGGAGTCTGCGACCCCGGAATGGGGTGGCAGGGGGGATGCAGGCCCTCCCACTCCACTGCGTCCCAGCCCGGGGCCCTAGCAGCGGCTGACGATCCGCTGGTCAGTCAGTAGGGATCCTGGCCACAACACACTGACATAGGCTCCAGTAATGCTGCAGCCAGACTGGGGTTGGCTGCCCCCGGGCTACTTCCGTACTCCCCCTTGGGACCTACCTGGGTCCTGACATTGGTCTCTGCAGGGTCCAGGAGCATGGACTCGTCGCGGCTGGGGCTTAGTGGCAGGTCCGGCAACTCCTCCGGGAAGTCGGCACAGGGTAGCTCCGGCAGCTACTCCGGGTAGCGGGCGCGGGGGAGCTCCGGCAGCTCCTCCGGGTAGCGGGCGCGGGGGAGCTCCGGCAGCTCCTCCGGCTGCTGGCGCCTGACTGAGCTCTGAGGGCCGGCCTTTATAGTTCCGGGTCGCCGCCTGACCCTTTGAGGGGCGGGATCAGAGCTCCCTAGCTCCGCCCACTCTGGCCTCCGGCTGGGCTCTTCCTCCTCTGGGCTGGAGTGGAGCCACACCACCTCACTACAGAGGTGGTTATTCCCCTCTATTCGGCACTGGTGAGGCCACATCTGGAGTATTGCATCCAGTTTTGGTCCCCCCACTACAGAAGGTATGTGGACAAATTGGAGAGAGTCCAGTGGAGGGCAATGAAAATGATTAGGGGGCTGGGGCACATGACTTACGAGGAGAGGCTGAGGGAACTGGGGTTATTTAGTCTGGAGAAGAGAAGAGTGAGGGGGGATTTGATAGCAGCCTTCAACTACCTGAAGGGGGATTCCAAAGAGGATGGAACGCAGCTGTTCTCAGTGGTGGCAGATGACAGAACAAGGAGCAATGGTCTCAAGTTGCCGGGGGGGAGGTCTAGGTTGGATATTAGGAAACACTATTTCACTAGGAGGGTGGTGAAGCACTGGAATGGGTTACCTAGAGAGGTGGTGGAATCTCCATCCTTAGAGGTTTTTAAGGCCTGGCTTGACAAAGCCCTGGCTGAGATGATTTAGTTGGTGTTGATCCTGCTTTGAGCAGGGGATTGGACTAGATGACCTCCTGAGGTGTCTTCCAACCCTAATATTCTATGATTCTATGAACATTAAAGAAATACGGGAATGCTGGTAAGGAAGGCCTTCATACCTTTCTTATATGATTTGTGAGGAATTTATAACTTTAATGGAACAAAGGGTGCTTTCAGAAATAAACAGTCAGTTGCAGACTGCAAAGAACTTTTCAATTATTGTAGATTCCACTTCTGACATATCCCACGTAGATCAACTTATGTTCATTGTCCGCTATGTGTCACAAGAGGGGCAGATTCAAGAGCGTTTTCTTAAATTTCTCGCAATAACAAGTCAGTTTTGACAGTTTTGCAGAAGATGGACATTGACATAACAAATTGAGATGTCAGTGTTATGACAATGCTAGTAACATGTCAGGGGCATACAAAGGACTGCAATCACAAATTCAGGAGATAAACCCTTTAGTAGAATGGGTACCTTGCACAGCTCACACTCTCAATTTGAGCTTATGCTCAAATAAATGTGTTAGTCTCTAAGGTGCCACAAGTACCCCTGTTCTTTTTACTCTCAATTTAGTTGGGGTTATGAGCATAAACTGCTGCTTGGAGGCAAATACTTTGTTTTGTTCCGTCACTTTTAAATTTCTGCTTGAAATCAACCACTCGCTGGCAAATTGTTACTGCAAGATTAGAGCCAAATGGCAATAAGCGAATCGAAATGTGAAAGCTCTTTCAGGTACAAGGTGGTCAGCACATGCCCAGGCTACAAAAGCACTACAGCTGAATTATGAAAATATTCAGGAATCTCTCCGAAAACTAGCAGACAATCCAAATCGGAACCCAAATATGTGCAACGATGCTCGATTACAGGTCATGAAAATGGACAAAGCTGGAAATTGTTTTTCTTTGCAACCTCTGGAACACATTTCAAGCAACAAGCACTGCACTTCAGGCTTTTGACCTTGACTTGCCTAATGCTGTAAAGTTGGTGGGCTCTTTAAAGGCTTGTGTGGCTGGTCTACAAGTTCAGTTTGACAGCTTTGAAACTACCACTAAACAAATGACACCTCGAGTTTCTCAACAGTATAAATCGGAAAAACACTGTGAATTGAAGTGTAAAAAACAACAGAACGAGTCTAGGGAGCTGGACTGTAAGCTGTCAGGCCTAGAGAAATCTTGCGTGGAGCTTTTCAATGTTATTATTGATAAATCTGTTGCAGAGCTGCATTGCAGGTGTAAGGCATACAAAGGGGTATGCGGCAACTTCAGATGTATGAACTATCTTCATCTACTTTCTGCATCAGAACTAGATGATTCAGCTGTTAAACTACAAAACAAATATAGTACCAACTTACAAGAGGATTTTGCAAATGAACTGGTTCAATTTAGGGAGTTCACAAAACACGAGGAAAACAAAATAGCAAAGACACTACTTCTCAATGTAGATATTGCCTTACGGATTTTTTTGACACTGCCGGTAACTAGCACTGGAGGAGACCAATCGTTTTCAAAACTGGCGCTAATAAAAAACAAGCTGAGGTCAAGAATGGATCAGATGAGACTGAATAATTTGACTCGAATGTCAATAGAGTATGACTTGCTTCATCAGCTGGATTTCAGTTACATCATCGAGGATTTCTCAGCCCTGAAGACCAGAAAGAAACTAATATAACAGCTGTTCTAAGGTAAGAAGTAGGCTATTTTGAATTATCTTAATGATATTCTACATGTTTTAAGACTGAAATGTAAACACAGAACGGCTTTATGTTAATTAAAAGGCAAGTTTAGTATAGAATGAATAGCTTCGATGCCATAATTGTGATCCTTTTCTTTTAAATTAGGATAAAGGCTTGTATACAGGGGCCCCACAAAATCCGGCCCTGGGTGCAGAACTGGGCTCCTAATGGAAAGCTAGTTGCTAGTCAGGACTGGAAGGATGGTGTCACTGCCTTTCCTCCACAATCAATCTTAAATGGCTGGGTTTCTAACACTACTTTTCCATTTAACACAGGCATTGACATCTTGTACTCAGGATCTCAAAAAGTCTTGAATGCTCCCCCTGGCAGTGCCCCTATCTCCTTCAGTGAGCGAGCCAGGTGAGGACAACACCGCCATCCCTGTAGATTGTGAAACATGTGCACGGGGCCAGGGAGGGGTGCTCATGTACACAACACCAGGGCGAGGCAGGCTAAGCAGCCGGTGACTCAGGTCCACAGATGTGTAGAAGCACCTGCACAGGTTGAACAATGTCCCTGTGATGGGTCTGACACCCCAGCACCCCCTTGTGGCAGGGGCAGGCTGGGGGCCTAGCGCCGTGCCACTCACTTGTCCTTCGGTCTGCCCCTGGCAGCCGGCGTATTACGGCCTACCGGCCGGAGTCCATAAACACCCCCTTCGGGGCGGGGCAGCGCGGCCTAGCGGCCGGAGTCCATAAACGCCCCCTTCGGGGCGGGGCAGCACGGCCTAGCGGCCGGAGTCCATAAACGCCCCCTTCGGGGCGGGGCAGCACGGCCTAGCGGCCGGAGTCCATAAACGCCCCCTTCGGGGCGGGGTATTAAGGGGTGGGGTAGGGGGACTCGGGCCCGCCCTCTCCACCGAGCCCCGACCCAGGGCCCTGATTGTGGCAAGCTCTCCTTGCCACCTGCTCGGCGGGGATCCGCCCGCAACACGCCGAG